>NC_080636.1:24115078-26887578 GCF_027579445.1 Ammospiza nelsoni | reverse complement strand
AGTTGTGATGCTCTTCACAGGTTTTCTTTCACTTAACATAGTCAGCAAATTGTTTCTCCTCTTTCCCAAAGTTCCTTAGAAAGAAATATCTTACAGAACAAACCTCTGTCACCAGCTACATTATATTTGAATATAATACATATTTGAATTTGAAACCTATGCAGGACCAAGTTTAATAAATACAATGAATAAAGAAAATGATCCTTTGCAATGAGAAATCCAATTGGCCTGCAGGATGCAATCCTGCCACCCAGCCAAGTACATCCTGGGCCCATGACCTGTTTCTTTACTCTGCACAAGGAAAAAAATTACCTAAAAACATCCTCCAGAAAAGCTAGGCTTTTCCCATGATTTATTCCACTATTGTTCAAGGCCTTGTCCAGCTGGGAGGTAGCTGGCTGTAATATTTTGAGCTCAGTGGGTGTGAGACATGACACACTCTTTCAGACAAGGACCATCAATCATTCCAACTAAGCAGATATTTTTAGGTTATTAAAGACTGAATGTTAGACTTTCTGAATATTTAATATTCACCATACCTGGTAAATGGCTGTGCATTTGTTGCTACTATACCTGGCATTTAAACCTTCTTGATTTGAAGATATCAAGCCCATCATTTAAGAGGTGTAGACTTTATAACATTGACAGAGGAGAAAGTGGAAAAAAATGAGTTTCAAAAAAAACATCGGTCACTAATCAAAGTGAATTGTTCCAAGCCCAAGACCTGGAGCACAGAATTAAAACTAACATGCAACACAAATGTAATTCTAAACTAACAACAATTCTTTTAAGAAGTTTCAAATCTTAAAGAAAAAAAGTGATTTTATATTGGCATTGACCTTAAAATCTTTGATGTCCCTCATTTAAGTGGAAATCCTCATACTTGAATATTACTGGTATTTAACTTCGCTATATTTCCTTTTGTTTAATGACTGCAAAGATTCTGCTATGCTCTGTGGTATTTTACATGGACATTTCTGTTCCAAGAAGTTTATATTAAGAAGGCATCACACAAAATAACTGTACACAAACTTAAGTGCTGGAGAAGATCCCTTTATTGTCATTCCAGGCAATTTTTATTTTTTCAGCTTAGTTTCCTAAGAAATCCTGTTCTGTTAGCTTGTCTGTCTGTCTCTGTGAGATAACCCTTCCACCTTATCTTATACCAATAGACTTGACCTTGTTAGCCAGTACAAGAATGTTGGTGCTGGTAGCTGTTGGGAGGTGGAAGCCAGCCATAGGATGAAATCCCTCTCTGACTGAGAGAAAAATGAATGCTGTAAGGATGACCTCCAACATAACCTGGAGCATTCCAACACAAGAAGATTGTTACAACCAGTCTAACCTCTAACACCTTCAGTCAGGGTTTATATTTTATAACATGAGAACTTTATAACATTATAACTAGAGAATCATTTTTACAAAGCAGCAGACAAACCAACTCTTTCAATTTCTCGCCCTTATGGGTTTTTCAATGTCTCTGCTCAGTCAGACTGGAATTTTTTCATGTTGCAGTGTTCCTCAAGTCTTGATCCATAGGACTGTGCATATTCCTGCTACAGGTTTAGCATAATCCCACTGAAATCGTGATCAATGAGCACCTCCTGCCCCTCCTTCTATACTGACCTTGGTATCTGCAGAGTTGACACTGTGCAATTCCTTCAGCATAACAACATTTTTCCCCTTCTTAACTACATTATCCCGGAGGTGCTACCACCATCAGTGATGGGGTCAGCCTTGGCCTTGGGAAGTTTGTCTTGGAGCCCCCAGGCGTTGCCTCTCTTGGGCACAGGGGGAGTTTCTGGCAAGTTTTTAGAGAAGCCTGTAACCCCCTTCGCTATCAAGACCTTGCCATGCAAATCCAATCAAATCCAATGCAAATGGACAACATGAAAAGGAGACAGAAGTGAACTTTACAGAAGCAGAATTATAAAGGAGCAAGGGCTGGCCAGTAACACACCAAGCAAAGGGCATTGGCTGCCAGCACACAACATTCAAAGACAAAGGTCAAGCAGAGGCATGTGAAGTGGGGTTCAAATGGCTTTCTATCTGCAAAGCCTGATTCACCATTCCTGTGCTAAAATGGGAAGAATTAAGTTTTGGAAGGATAGCTGCTGGCAAGAGGGAGGAGACCAAATATCTATTTTTAAAGAGTGAAGGTGGGCTTGATAGGAAACACACCAATAGATACACACACTCACCCACATACACACACACACATACGCCCCAGACAAAGAATGAAACGCTGCAAAAATAGCTCCTCTGTGTAGGAGAAGAGAAAGAACTGGACATAACATGGGAAGCTGAACAAGCCAAATGGGATGGAGAGATGAATTTTGACAAAAATTAAACCAGCAGACAAAAGTCACAGTTTGTTTTTGTCCACTCAGTATTCATCACTAGTGCTCATGTGATGCCAAAGAGACCACTGGAAATACTAAGAACAGTATAGGGAGTAAAGAAAGCTGCACTTATACAACAGATTATTTCCTCCTTTTCGCCTAAAACACACCACCATGGTGAATTATTTCTCAGGACAGACCAAAATGCTTCAAAGTATCAGAAGCCAGAAATCATCCTCAGAGCCCCATTCTGCAGTTGTTCCAATGCACCACCACACGTATGGGCAAAATTAGCTGCATCAAAAGGTGATGTCCTCTGAAATAATACCATGTGTGAACTCAGCACTTCTGATATGTTTTGCAAAACAAAAGCTAGTAATTCAGTGGCTCTACAGCAAATAGCCTCTCCCCAGAGTGAGCAGTCAGCAAGGCCAGAAAGGTTGTTTAGTGGATAGGACTTAGGACTCGCTGCAGTGAATACAGGCTGACAGTGAAGCTGATAGTGAAAACCCAGTATTTTCTTCGAAATTCAGCTTCTCAATAACCATGCCTACTGTAACACCTAGGAATTTTGTCTGCATCCCTTTTCTATGAGAGAAAGGAATAGGTTTCGCTTCTTTTTGAGAGAGCAATAGAGCAGCACTTTGTGCAATTCATTTTCTCCAAACTTACTCATCCAATCTACAACTTCTTTTTTAAAAAAATCTCTTCCTCAGCCAAACAAACAAACAAAAAAAAGAGAATAAAATAAAGCTTATATGCAAAATTAGAGTCTTGCACCCTTACTGGTGTAATTTAGATTCACATAGGTCTGCCAGTCTCTAACATTACAGACCTAGAACTTATAACATTTTCCTAGTATCCATTGAAGTTGGGACATTCCAGTTTGTAACCAAGGGAAGCCTGCTTCTCTATGCCAAAGAGTAAATCTTCATTTTATGAGAACTATACATGAAGGAAATGTGCTACAAAAACAGACTAGAAAGCAGCAGATGTTTGTGGGAAGAAATTAAAGAGGTGTCAAAACTAGAATGCCAGGAATGATAGAAGATAAAGAAAGAAAATATATGGAAAATGAGATGTGAACATCATAGACCTGTTTTCTGAAAATGTATCACCTGTCCTGGCTGATTTTGGAAAGCAATTAATATGGTCTTCTGCTATTACCTTAATTGATTTGTACTGCATCAGCTTTCCTAATGCATCAGCTTTCCTTGTATTTCCCATTGGTCAGCCAACATACATGCTCTTTCACAACATATTGAAAAAACCAAGCAAAAAAACCTCCCTTCTGTTTTTTGGTTGTTGTTTTTTGTTGTGTTTTTTTATTTTTATTTAAAGTGTGTCCTGCCCTCTTCAGCAGTGTTGTCTTTCAAATGTGCACGTCAAATGAGCTTCAAAGTCAACACAGGCCAAGAGTAAAATGTGTGACTAGAATTGTTCCCAGAAAGGAGCTGCAGACCAGATGTGCATCATGCCCCCTTATCCAAAATCCACCCCACAGTGGAGACATTGACTGTTGCTTCACACCACTGCACTTCACAGCTTGTTGCCCCAAAACAGCAGTGCCACTCTAACTCTTGTAAAATAAAGCATCAGTTATGTTAACATTTTACAGGAAAAAGAAAACAAATTTGTTGCAGCCTTTGGAGAGGAGTCTAATGTCATGAGTGGTGTTTCACTGCTGACAAAGCTAGTGCCAACCGTTTGGGATGTATTAAAGGAAAAATAGAAATTTGAGACTTTTGTCTGCAGCTCAAGCTCTTTTTTAATAAGGTGTCACTTCCCTTCCCTTCTCACACAGATTTTTTTTTGTTAAAAATCTTTGCTTTTTGCTGAGTGGTAAAAAACCCACAGATTTGCTCCTGTACAGAGGGGAACGCTGCTGGATTTCAGTAGCAGAAGAGTAGGGAATGGCAAAAAAAGCAGTAGTGACTGCCATTATGCATATCACACATGTTGATAAGGCTGTGGGGCCCACCATGAAAATAAAGCAGGGCCTGAGGGAAGTTTTACAGTCAGTGGTTTGGCAATTGTAGTGGAGAAACAATGAATAAATCCATGGGAGGGGAGAAGTCTGTGGTGGTTCTCAATCTGTTTATAATAAGGGTCTTATTTATAGCATGCACTAGAGAGGTCCTGCTGCCTTGCATAATTACACTGGCAAAAATTTCCAGTGTAGATGCTGTTTTATCTCAGTACCAGTGCTCAGACAAGCATGGCATCCCACCAAAGACTGTGAGAAGGCATAAGAGCTGTAGTAGCTGCACCTGTATAAACTGCCTTGTCCACGTGCCACTGAAACAATTCCTTGTAAAGCGTCCTGGAGGCCTTGCTTTACTCAGGGCCAAGGGAAATGAAGGATGCAGGTACAGGAAGAGAAATGGGTGGAGTCCCATGTGCAGGTGGGACACACACTGAAGCACTTGTGTGAGCATTTTGGCACTGCTCCCATCTGGAACTACACAGCTGGTCATGAGTAGGTTGCTGCTTCACCCAAGACCAAGGGGCTGTAAAATCTGATTGGTTTATGGTGTCTGGTTACACTTGAGGTGATGGTATCCCCCCAGGCTACAGCCCAGAAGGCAAGGCTAGGAATGCAGAATGAGTCATAGAGAAAGGGATTGGACACATAGCTATGTCTAGGGGATCTGGATGATTCCACAGCCTAAAACAAAACAGGGTTTTTAAAGGTAAATATACCATAAATCCATGTAAATCTACAAACAAAAGCTTTGCAACTGCTCCTACCCCACATGCAGAACTGCACACTGCACAAAAATTTGATCTGATCCTGGATTGCTCTTCACCTGAACATTGCATCAGTTGATAAATCTGAGAAATTGAGCAGTCTAGGTTAGAGATCTGCTGGAGAACATCTGGTTGACACCAGCATTATTTCTAAAACCAAAAATGTTTTCACAGATTTTCACAGTCATACCAGAAAATTTGGGTGTGGGCAATGAACTTGTTTTTAACTGAGTAGTGCCAGGAAGAAGAAGTACCAAGGATAATTTGAAGATTGCAGTCACACTTTCAGCAGTGTTTATGTGGTGGTTAATCAGCCAGCATAGCAAGACTGCAGATTATTTATCACTATTGAGACTCCTTTCTCAGTCTTCCTTTGGCTTTACTCTGTGTCCATATCTAATACATTTCCTTTGGGTGTTATTCAGTGTCCATAATTTTCCCCTCAGCTACATACTAATACAAATTCAGAGAGGGATACAAGGAGGGTTCAGATCTTCATCCCTCTGAGCCCAGCTCTCAGCAGCTGGATGCTCACTGACCTGGATGCTCGCTGGGTGGATCTCCTCTGTGCTCTCACACCACTCATTCTGTGTCCCCAAGAAGGAGGCCAGAAGATGTGCCAAGCTCTGTTCTCAATTGCTGCTGATGCCAGGAAAGCAGACAAGCTCTAAATAGCAGCAAGGCAGAAAGAGCTCACACAGACAAGGAAACCAAAGCCTGTTTGCTTCCACTGCTTGGTGTGTTGGGTGAGATGCATACAATCCTCACCTCACTAGCAGCTGTGGGAGCTCATGAAAATTTTGGGAATGAAAGAGTGAAAAATTCACATTTCAGATGAATCATCCATCAGGGAAAAAAACCTAAAAACTAAAAACCCCCAAAACAAAAGAGACCTCTCAGCAGAGTAAAGCAAGTAACTTGAACCAGAACACACTTTCCATTGTCTCTCCAAAAGAAATTTCCTCTCTTTATCTAATATATGCCAGCTTTGGATATCTGAACAAATTCTAGTCAAGGGCAGAATATAGCCAAGTACTATATCTTGGCAGCAGTTCTTTTTGAACAATAGTGAGACATTTTATTGCATTAAAATATTGTTGTACATATCAGCACCTGCTGCACGTGCATATTTTAAGGTTTATGGTTTTATTGCTTTATTGTGGATTTCCTGCTCTTTCTTTATTGAAAGCAGATAGCTGTGATTTTTCACACCCGTTTTAAAAATAGGTGCAATTGTTGTCAAATTTTAGAACTTCAGATGCAAGAATTTCAGCTTCCTGTCTGAAAATCATCCTGAGGATTTTATCACCTTGCAACCCCGTTTGTAAGTTTAAAATACAAATATACAGCCCAGAGTGGCTGGCAGTTTTTCCTTACAGAGGTTTAAAGAGCCATTGAGCCATTCTTTGGAGATTTTAATTTTAGAAACTGTGGTGCATTTTACCTGTTATTTTTCTTTATATATCGCACTGCTTTCAACAAGAGACTGAAGGAACCCATGTTTGATACTGCTGAGGAGAAACATTACTCCAAAATTAATCAGAATCTGCCATTTTGTCAAAAAGATATGTTGTGATGTATTCCTATTTTAAGATAAACTGACATTGGATTAGCATAATCTAATATTTTAAAATAATAAACTGCCAAATATTTCCTCCACAGATTTGGCTCCTGTTTAATAAAAAGAGTTGAGCAGATACATATTCTAAAATAAGGTCAGAAAATCTGGGTTCTTTAAACGGATCATTGGGCTGTTGACATGTTGCCTGTGCCCAAATTATTATCCAGCTGGTAGATAAATACATGAAACTTTGGCATTAAAAGTAAAATGACCTCATGCAATTTAATGCCAAATTGCTAATATCAAAATTACAAGCAAATCTTTACTAATACTCCCAAATTATCTTCAGATAAAACAAACCCACATTCTGTTGATTTCAAATGAATGCTTTAAAAAAAATGAGGCTCTGTAGTAGAAGGCTAAGAAAAATACTACCCTGCCTTCTCACAGCTTCTTTTTAGATCAAAATCATCCATGTCATAATAAAAAAAAAAAAAATAATTGTAATGACACCTTTAAAGACACTTCTAATCACTTGTTTCTATCAATGGGCACAACTTCTTGAGCAAAGCCTCTAACTTCAAGCACAAGGTATTATCCCAACAGTTTGAACCAGCATTTATGAGCTCTCATGTTTGAGTGTGTTGATTTCCAGGTCATAGTTTTTTTCACAGATTGAAAATATTGCCCCTGTGTAATTCTGATCTGAGCTAGAGCTGCTCTCAGTCTTCCCACCAGCAGCATCCTGAAAGAAAAAAATGTAGATGGAGAACCCCATGGTTAAAAAAAATAGGCATGGCTTTGCTGTTGCTTGTCAGACTGAGCAGACCCTGGAGAGAGTGGGACAGAAATTCAAACACACTAACTTCCTAATGACTTCTGATTCCCTTCAGGGTAGCACAGGAAATGGGGAAAGAAGTGAGGAAGCCAAGCATGGCTGTCCTACATTTTCTGATGGCCCAAAGCAATGGCTGCAGCACTGACTGTGGCCCACCATGAAAGCACAGCCACATACCACCGTCACTCTCCAGCACCAGAGAGTGCAGGAGAAAAGGAAGGAGCAAATCATGCTGCCATGAAGCCTTCTCACAAGCACTCTGGCTGTAATTTGTTGATCTGAACTGTTTTGCCAACGTGGAAATTTAGGTTTCTACAAGTTACGTGCAACCTGAAGGCAGGAATAGTGCACACCTGACCTGTAGGGTGACCTCCTGTCCTTTGGGGTGCTCTCTAAGATAGGACTGCAATCCAGTAAATGCTTCTCTTTTTTTCTTTCCTGTTTTTATGACTCTAGTCAGGGACTCAGGTCTATACTGTGAGTACAAACATTAAAGACCACAAGAAACTGAACTGGAAAACCAAAAGTCCTACACTTAAAAAGGAACAATGCTGGCTGGCCCAAGCAGTCACTTAAAAATACAATTGGTGCAGGAAAGACACAGCATGTGCATAGACTCTTACAAATGGCTCTACTTAATGCAGGGAAAGAATGAAAAATAGGTTTTTAAAATAGCCAGGTCAGATATTCCCTTACAGAAAGGATCCCACAGCATGCTCCCAAGGTGTCCCATGCCAAGAGCCAGAGCAGGGCTGGTGCTGCCCCTCCAGCCTCTGCTGCCAGAGCTCAGCACTGTGTCTGGCAAAGCACAGAGTGTGCCATCGGGCTAATGGACCCTACAGCCAGGCAGGGTGCAAGAGGGAACCACAGTGCTCCTAAAGAAAAGAGTACATTTCTGTCTAGAGACCCAGAAATTGGGGCAGTCTACCCAAATCCAGTGCCTGTTCTCAAGAAGAAACTCTTTCTTTTCTTCTGATTTTACAACCTGCCCATTCTTCCACATGCGTTCAAAAAAAGAGAAAACTTGTGGGTGAATGGATGTGGTTTTGTTTCCTAAGCTGGCCTTTGTCTCTTTAATTCCCTTATTTCCTTTTCAGAAAGAACATTTTCCCTGTGTTAGTTAAGACTGGAAAGCATAGCAGAATCTTCATTTCAAACAATACTTTTGGCTACAATACATGTATTTTGTAATTACATTTGTTTTAAATACTGCCCAGCTAATCTGGTTATATCCCGGGGACATTTTCCCTGGTTATAACTCTGAAACAAATGATGATTTGTTTTCTGGTTGTTACTTAAGTGCATATAGATGTGATCTTCGAAGGAGCCTCATTTGTCTTTATTCAGGTCATTTGGTAATCAGGCACAAGAAACTAATCAAAGTGACTAAATGATGTCAGCTGACTACAACTTTATTTTCCAAAAACTTTTAAGCAGTGCTCTGCAGCTGTATGTAAGTAACCTTTCTGCTGGGAATTGATGTCTCCTAGGGTTCTGTGTTTTGGAGGAACATGTGTTCAGGGACCTCACCAGCTGCCTATGGAAACCAGTTTGCTCTTAAAGCAAAAACATATGTCAGGCCAAGGTAAGGGAAGCATTTGAAAAGAAGAAAAATGTCTTAAAAGTGATGCTGAAAAAACTGTCAGACAGCTAGCCATGCACCATGGGATGTGGTAGCAGATTAGAGTCCCCCCAGAGCTGCAGGAAGGCAGGGCACTCTGAAAAGGGATTCATTTCCATTGCTAACCTGTGAAGGCAAGAGGCAAGAAAATAGAGCTACAACCACAGACTTGTAAGCAGCGTGCCGGCTCAGTCTGCCCACAGGCCGCTTCCCTCGGTGCCACTGGTGTCAGCGCTTCCCGCCGGGCGTGCTCCTGCTCCCAGCCACCAGCCCCTGCTGCTGCCAGCCCCTGCTGCTCCACCGGGCCCCAGCAGCCCCGGGGAGCCCTGCCAAGCCAGCAGAGCATTGCCCTGGGCTGGCAGCGACGGGTTCTGGTAGCCAGGAGAAGGCTGGCAAACAGACATTAGGAGCTGTAAGACGTGCGGGGTGGCAAAGCAGAACAGAAAAGCCTGGAGGTGTCTTCCCAAAGACCAATGTCTTAGGGATTGCTGGAACAGCCCTGGGAAACACAACACTGAGCAAGGAGTTTGAGCTTTTAGCACCAACACAAAATAAACACAGCAGCATGCAGGTGTCCTGAGTAAATGTTGGGGTGGGAGGAGAATCCATGTTGCTATAAATTCACAAAAGCATTTGCAATGCATGTGCAGTGTCCTGTCCATTCTGCCTCTTGCAATGTGTGCCTGTGTAAACAATACACACACGGATCCCACACACTCTGCTTGCTAACCTTGCTCTTTGGCGATGCTCTTGGAACAGTGGATATGGTTGTTAGCAGAGGTTAATTATAAGCCAAGTAAGTAATGTATGAACATAATCCCACACTTCCAAAAGGGGCCAAAACAAGAAAGAAGTTGTTATGGCTGTCATACAAGTCACATATGTGTCAGTGATGGAAACAGCAATAAAAAAACGTAGCTGCTGTACCTTCAGGAATACTTATGGACTACCGGTAGTAGGAGAATAAAAATAATAAATAACAAAAGCAACAATACAGTATCATCTAGATATTGCTTTTCAAGCTGACATCAAACAGGGACATGAACTTCTGGAAGGAATATAAATTTGCTCTCCTGAAAAAAATGTATCTGCATAGTAGTACAAGTAGACATTGCCCACAGACATATCCCCTTGCACCTGACTTCAAGATCCAGTACCTCCTCAGCACCCTCCCTTCTCCAGCATTTCATCCTAATCACCATGCCCAGCTAGTTCCTTTCTCACCCTACATCCCAGCAAGTCAACCTCCCCACCTGATTTCAGTCTGTCTGTATCATTTTTCTTCTTCCAGCCTGCCTGGGTGCACAAGACAAAGGACTCACAAGAAAGACAGGTGTGCCCACCCCTCTTGACCATGTGCAGGCCAAGCAGTGAGAAATGGGCATCACACAACCCTTCTGGCAGCATCCCTGAAGCAGGCAATGCCAGGTCTGTCCAGCACAGGAAGCTGTAGACATTCCAACACACCACAAAGATCTTCATTGCTAAATTCTTCCGAGTATGAATAAATTGCAATTTGTCAACTGTTTATGACTTGGCAAAGCATGACTGGGTTTTCCCCAAAGGATTGAAAAACACATCCCTGACAGAAAGGCAGCTCTAGTGCCAAACCAAGAGCCTCTACTGCAAAGCTCTAAGGCACTTGAACTTCCTAAGGAAAAGGTTACTTAACCTTTTTTAGCTTTGGAAACCAGTGCATTGTTTACCCTTTGCCTTTGTTCTCATAAACAGCAGAACTGCTTTGACTGATGTTTTCAGAAACAAAAACCTGCCCAAGGCATGGAAAAATCTCCTACATGCTGTGGTACACAAAAGCCAGAGTTTGACTGTGAGAAATAATAAGCAGCTTGGGTAACAGGGCTGCCATCCCACCTAAAATCCCAGTGAAATACACAGTGTTACAGTGGCAGGGTAGCTGTAACCCTCTCTGCCTGCTGCTCCTGCACCCAAGCCCAGAGGTTTCCCTGCCCTGGGAGCTGGGACTCATGCACACAGGTTTGCCCTTCCAGCCCCCACCAGCACAGAGACTGGGACATGTGCACTCAGCAGGCATTGGCCTGGGAGGTGACTGTCACCCACTGCAGAGCAGCACATGCTGGTGACACCAGGCCTTGTCTGACAGCTTTCCTTTCCAGCAATCTAATATTTCAAGCCGGCAGCATGAGGCCAGGAAGGAGCTCGTGTGTCACTGAGGTCCTTGCACATCCCCTCAGGAGACAGCGCGCACCACGAGCGGCGCGTCCCGACACGACTCACAGAATAAATAGCTGCACCTCCTCCTTCCCCCAGACCTCTCCAGACTCTCAGGGCCATAACACAGCTCATCATGTATTCCCACAAAGCCTGCAATAATTCACTTGTCATAATACACCCAGGATACAGGCCAACAAAAGCAGATTTGTGTTTCATCTTACATTCTGATCTCTTAAGTTATGATAAAAGAAAACAAATTGAAATGCAAGGCACTTTTTTTGGACCTGGTTTCTGGTTTATTATTACAATGAGCTAAACAGGCCTAGCAGAAACATTTGATCTACATAGATCAATCTTTCATGTGAGCCAAAAGGCCATTTCCACCACTTAAAAGGATGAACAAAGATCAGGACAGTTCCTAGGGGTAGCAGGGGAAAGGTGCAGACCTCAAAGGGTTTGCAAAACCCTCTGCAGGAACAATTAAAAATTCCAAGAACAGTGTTGTTGGAATTTTGTTTCCTCCACAAAGGACACAGTTCAGTAACTTAATTTTCCTTTTCCAAGAAGCAATCAGATCTTAGGTTAAAGTCACATGAATTAGTATAAAAAAGAGATCACACTATGGAAAAGGTTCTCTTCCATACCAAACAGAAATGCACTTGTGAAAACATATGGCAGGAACAAGTTGGCATATTGGTTCATGCTTACTTATCCTAGCAAAGAAGGGAAGAAGCAAATTATTTATGGTAATTTGTTCCTCATTATAGTGTTTTGCTTTGCATCCCAGATAATTATAATCTACTTTACTTGTTATCAATTTGCTGAATTCCAACACATAACCCTCTTCCTTTGTACCATCCTTTCCATTGTTGGATTCAGGTACATTTTTTACACATACCTTCTGGTTTTCCTTTTTTTTTTTTTTCCTTCATTTTTCAAGTAGGTCTTCTTTACCTGCTTTTTTAAGCTGGTAGTAGCAGATGAGTGTTATTGAACACACCAGCAAGTGTTCTAGCCTGTTAGCAAGGGGTGTTTTCTGAACCTGCTGGAGGAGTTGCATGTACATTTCTGTTCACGCAGGTGGTTCCACTCCCAATCTCAATGCATGGAACAGCCACATGAACTAAGCCTGAATGCAACCAAGGGAGGCAGCTGCAAGAAGAAACATATGTCAAAGCTGACAAACAGCCATGCATGGCATCTATAAAAGTATGGCAGGAAGTCAGCAAACCTTATCCACCTCTGCTGGAAGGAAACTGCTCGTTGATTTTCCTGGCAGGCTGGGAGAGCTGACAAAGAGAGCTGCTTCCAGCCACAGTGTCTGAGAGCACCCACAAAGTCACACTCACACAGAGGTATCCAAGAAAATTAACAGGGCAGCCACTTCAGGGAACCTGATAGATATGGTCACTATAGTTCCTATGCCCCAGCCTACGTGTTTGTCTTCCCTCTTTCATCTTCAGCCACAGTGGGGTTTTTTTCTTTTTTCCTCATCAAAGGAGTGAATGATTTGCTGTCTAAATAGAGATTCAGGTTACAAGAGGGATGGTTACACCAAGTCCTCTTAGCATGTGCAGCATGCATGAGTGCATTTGATGTCTTCACTTCTCTTAGGTTTCCTTCATTCACAAAATTCCTGCAGCTATAGAATTGTAAGGTCTGAGGAAATAGTATTTAGAACGTTGTCAGGAGTTATTGACTCCATTACATGCCAACATAATGCAAAGACATTGCAGGGGTAAAATTTGCAACTTCCCCACCACTGGTCTCCTTGATAACATGCAGGAAATTTTTATGTGTTCCTTTCCCATTCCACAATTTAATAATAGCTGACATAATTAAATCCTATAGGTACACAGTTCAGTGAGTGTTCTGCCTAATGGAACTTATAGCAAGTACATATATTACAAGATCTAATTAAATTTTATATGTTGAACAAAGCTTGTGAATAAATTTTATGTATCTGCCAAAATAAATTTATGTGAGGTGCTCTTCTATACACAGAGACATAAAGGTGAAATTTAGAATTTTGACTTGAGTACAAAACAAGCTGAAGAAAGAAAGTAGCATTCACTTGGTTTTATTCAGGTATTGTTCTTTTTGCAATCATAGCAGAATTTTTTTTCTCTACGATCTCCAGGGACTGTCTAGAGTTTTAACACAGGAACAGCTACTGGCAGTGTTATTTTCCTGGACTGATTTTATATGCTTTTATAATTCTTCCATCCCTTTAATTAGCATCTTCAGAGGAAGCTGGGCATGGATCTCACCATTTTGCACTATTTTTCATAATTTCATTTACAAGACTAACAGTAGTAAGGAATCTGTATTCAATCACTGGCTATTGTGCATCTACAACATCAGAAGGTACAGAAGAGAGTAAGTTCAGTGCCAAACAAGATGTGTTCATGGTCTCTGGACCTTTCCTATGAGTACACCTAAGCCTTTATTTATTCCCAGAGAGGAAAATTTTAGGGGAGAATCCTCAAGAAGCCAGCTCCCATAAAAGAATTGAGGGGTAATCTTGCAACTACCAAACCGTAGACTCTTACTATACCTGATGGTGGAGATCGACAACCATTGCTGGCTTTAGATTTAGGCATGCTTGTTATTCCCAAAATCTCTTCCTGAAAATTGCTATAGATTGTTGTGCTTATCTTCCATCTATGCAAGTTTGGCTTCTTTGTCTTGGTTTGGAAAAAGATGCACAATATGTTGTGTGCCTCTTGTCTTGAAAGAGATCACCTTTTTACTGACATCTTTTAACAAAAAGTGCTTATCAATACATTCAAATTTTATTTGGGTGACTTAAGGATTCAAGTTACGTTTTTCTTCATCCATTCAATCCTTAGACAAAAATCACAACAAGAATTCAATTTGTAACTTGAGCTGGAGCATGTTCCTCCTAGATATTCAAAACTGACCTTCTTAATGAATAAAAGTATCACACAAACATTTCCACTAATTTTCCTCCTTTTTCATATATTAATATTTTCCTATATCAATACAAGGGAACAGTTAATTTCTACTTTAGCCAGGTCACTTTTGCACAATTAAGAGCTAACCAGGAGAAACAACAGGTTTTATGTACAAACAAAAAGTATGCACATGCATGTGTGCATCTATATGCAATTACATGTACATTCATACCCCAGAAATGTGACACTTAACTTCTACAAGATTATTTTCAAAATGAGACCTCATATAACCATCTGCCAACTGAATCTAGATCCTAATAATAGGTTCAGAACACTGTTCTTACAAATAAAAAGCTCCCAAGAAGAAACATCTGTTTTAGTGCAAAGGAACTCCAAATGCAAGTTTACTTCCTACCCAGAACACTGCTCTGGTTAGGATTTAATGGGTATCCTGGCACAAAAGAAGAAAATCTTTGTTTCCCACAGCATCATGGAATACTACAAATCTTCAAATGAAAATCAGAGCTGTTTGTAATAGAAGCAATTCCACTCTGTCATGGAAGCTACAGTGACAAGTTTTGAAGCTTTCTCATTTAAACCATGTAGAACATCTCCCTGTGTATTCATCATATAATACATCTGTGGTTCTTAAAAGAAGGTTTTCATATCGCAGGTTTTGGGCAAAACCCAAAATGTAGAAAGTCTGAATGTGCAAATAGTAAGTGAGATGTATTTCTGAGCACTCCAATTAGATGCTTAGATGCTAAAATCTGATTGTATGTCCCATCCCCAAATGCCTCTGTGTAAAATTGCATTTTTAAATATATTGTTGCAAAGCTACTGCAGGTTTCTCACTGAAAAATTCTACACAACAGTGGGAAAAAGCCTTCTAGCAAATGTTACAAGAGAGCCACAATGACAGTTTTATTAAAACTGTATTAAGAAAGTAATAATGTAGGCAAGACATAACAAAAAAAATTAATGAATCAAGCAGTCACTGTAAATCACCAGTGAGAGGATATTTTTTCCATACAGCAATATCAGGCAGAAAAGACTGCTCCTGTCTGGAGATCACAAGAGCCAGAAGACTGAAATTTCTGTATTAAAATATTATCACATACAATTGCAAATCAAGATATACATTCTGGACTGAATAACTCACTTCATGCAAAATTTGCTTACAACCTGAGACCTTTGTGTAACAGCCCCAGGCTTAGCAATGTACCCATCTACACCTCAACAAATTCCTTTCCTTCAACCAGCAGTGGCATGGACAACTCCAGTTCCTCTTGGGTGTGATGCCCAAGTTGACAACATCTTCCCCTGCTATGCAGCAGACAGGCAATTATCTGGCTGTAGCTTCTAGCAATGCAAAAGCTGCACACTGCAAATGCATGTGGAACAGGAAAATGTGTTTCTCTGCAACACACAGAATGTAGCAGAGCACATGAGGAAAAACAAACAAACAAACAAACAATCCACCTCAAAGTGAGGGGCAGAAGCTTAAATACAATTCTTCTGCCCTAAAGTGCAACTCCAAATGTCAGTGTGTGAGGCAATAGCTGAGTGTAAATACCACACAGTGCCTCACACAGTTTTCAGGGAGGAATAAATGTCAGACAGTCCTAAGGTTGGCTGAGCCTTGACCTCAGCTCTGGCACGATGAAAAGAAAGTCCAAGGAGAAGTCTCCTGGGAAATAACTCCAAGTAGGTTTCAATGCAGTTAATATTTTTTGTGTGGCTACCAGAACTTCAGACCCAGTGAGACTCCTTGGTCCCAGGTTATGCTTTTGAGGTAATATTTATTCTCCTATGCTAAACTAAAGCCAGTCACTTGCTGTTTTCATGCTCCTGGGAAAAAGAAGGGTCCCTGAAGGCATTTCTGAGATGCACATCCCTCCTACTGGTTGGCAGCTGCAGCAGGGAAGGTGCAAGACAGCATCCTCTGCCTTCATACTTCTCAGCACTGGCTACTCTATTTTTTCATTTAAATAGAAGATCAACACTGAGCAAATTGGATGTCTCAGACTCTCTTTTTGGCCTAATATCCTTCTAGTTTTCCTGGAAATGTTCCTTCAAAGGTTACAGTCTGACCCTTAAGTACTGAATGCTGTGTGTGTCTAAAAAACATCAAGAGCTTAGAAATATGGAACTGCCTCACAAATCTTCATGTTTGACAAGCCATATTGTTTTTTCACTTGGAACATGCTTTGTCTCCCAGAGAGAAATGCACACATTAGAATACAAAATCAGTACACTGAGTGTGAACTTCTCTGCTGTTTCCAAAGGGGATTTTAGCTTGTAAAGCATTTTAATATACATATGCATTTATGTGCAAAAAAATGACCTGTCTATTCACATTATAAACAACTCACAAATATAATTTTGACCACTCACTTATGTATTGAATTGCAGCCAGATCTACAAACCAAACTTTGCAGCTGCATCAGTAAAGCAGCAGAACAGTAGCCATAAAGGGGAAACTGTCCTCTTAAGGCTGCACTGTGCTGTGGAGTTAGGGACACAGTTAAAGGTGAATCTGCATGTACTTCATCATAATTCTGTAGGAGGCTTCAGACATTATTCTTCATAATAAATACTTTCAATTTTCATCAGTTTTATCCAAGGGAACTAAGAATTAAGTATATTCCTATGTAGAGAAACATTGCATTTGATGTTTACTCCACATGCACAAGCACCCCAACCACAACAGCTTTTATTTCTGCTGAATCAGGACCAACCCACTCACCCTCCACCACATTTCTACTAGAGTTGCCTAAATCTCAGAGACCAGCTTCTCAGAGACCAGCTTTATACAAAGAATAGAAAACCACAGCACTCTAGATGAGAAGGTTTTGCTGACAAGACTAAAAGCAGCTCTATTTTCCAGGGTGGTATAACTCTTGACAAAAAGTTTATTTCCAGTTTTCTCTGGGGGCAATGAGAGGAGAGTCTGACTCAAAAGCATATTTACTATTTCATGCAAACAAAAATAAACTCAAATGCCTAATTGTTTTCCTTGGGACCTGTCCAAAGTGTTATGCAAGTGCTTAAACAGTCAACAAAACCTCTCAGCCTGATCTTCTACTCCAGCTGAACCATGTAGTTTTTCTGACATCTAGTGGCAAGTAACAGAGTTTTTTCCTTCTTAACAGAAAGTTTAGAATTCATTTACTTCATCCCAGGAATTTTTGGCAGGACTAAGCCTTCAAAAGAGCAAATTATATAGGGGAGCCCTAGGCAGCTCCCATGTCCTCCCCTGAAGAACACATTTGCTACAATGGGTAGTGAAGACCCATGAGACAAAGCATCAAATCCAGAAGGTATTAGAGTTTGTTCTGCAGGCCTTATGAATGCTTTCTTTCCAGATACAAGCTCTAACATGGCTTGTGGGCTTCTCACCCCATCTTTAAGACATTCTGCAGCTAGTCTCCGCAAGCACGTCACTTAAAAAGCCGTGCTCTTGGTCTGGAGAACTTCTCCTCAGCTGTTGTTGGATGATTAGAGAAAGACATAAATCTTTCACAGAACTGGCTTCGTGTGAGTTGTAAGTTGTTCAAATAATGTGCAATTGTTGCAAAGAAGCTGAGGGGATTTTCCTTTCTCCTGGAAGCACATCTTAAGGCAGTAACAAATCATTTTAAAATAGTACAGTAATTATTCCTCAGGTTCCTGGAGCTCAGTAATTGCCCGGACATTTTTAAGAAGGAACTATTGAAATGTAGCCCTCTAGAAATTCTTGGATTAATTCACTGTATCAAGAGGAGTTTCATGGGGAATGCAACAACGACCACAAAGTTCTTCATCTTTAAGATTTAACTTTCTGTATTCCACACATTTCCCATGGTTTGAGCCCAGTGACTTCACTGGGACTTTGCATACATGAGTAGGTAAAGCTGCACTTCAGAAACAGACTTGTGTAAAGCAAAATAGCCAGTCCCAAGGATATGACATCCATACAATCCCCAGTTCATCAGGGACCACCTCAGAGAAGGTCCAGCAGTCCAGCTGCACAGACAGGACTGCCACCAGTGGCTGCAGCACAAGAAGTGCTCCCCTCATGCACACTTTCCCACTCCTCCTCTCCAAAGGGATGCAGTTTGCATAGTCTGAGGCTAAAATGGTAATGTGGATGTATTTTACTCTACCTTCTTCATGCATGAGTACTTTTCTTTCCTGAGTATCGCTCATCTGCTTGTAGCACGCCAGGAGGGTGAGCCACCTGTGATCCTCCTGTGCATTTCCTGCCTCTGGTCACACACAGCACTAGCAGCTCCTGGGTCTTCTGCCTCTGTATTGACCTGTTCTGTGAAATGCCTTAAATTCTATGGATTAAAAAAAATTAGACTGAAGCCATAGCTCTTCAACAGAAACAACAGAAATATTTCTTCCATCAGAAAAAATACCCACTGTGGATAAAGAAACATTGAAAGGCAAAAGTTGTCTGTGAGACTGAACATTACCAGAAAGATGGCCCTCATTATGCACATGACTGCCATGCAGTAAGATAAATGGTGACTTTGAATTCCCTGAGCAAAACTGCAGCCCAGGTTTACATGTACTTGTGTCTCATTGTGCCTCTGTCCTATACTCCTCAAGGACCTTGGCAGGACAAACCTCTGCCTTTCCAGCTGCCATTGCTCGCTCCCTGCCCTTTTCTACCAGCTTCACTTTGAGCTTCCTTTACAAAACAAAACAGAGAAGCAATCTGCTCCTCTATTACTCAGCAGTTATTAGTCAAAACCAAGTGTTTTTTGGCAGAATTAAAAATAGATTCTAGGTCTCTTAAGTAGTCCCCCTGTAGTCAACAGAATTGTTAATGCCAAATATTTACAAGATGTAGATGTAGAAACAAAGTCTTATCTTTCAAATAATCTCCCTAATTTCTCCCATTTCTAATGTTGGCTGCTAGTTTTGCACATAATCAACATTGTTTAATTTTTTCTTTGTCTCAACACACAAATACATGACAAACAAATATCAGGGTTCCTTTTCCCCTAAAAAGATATTCCATTTGCATCATAGTTTTACCATCTAGAAGAACCTTCCACCCATATGCAACTGTGGAATGTGTGATAGACCAACTACAGTATCAGAAATATTTTTCAGAGGAGCAATGCTGATGTGAGGGTTGCAACAGGACAGAGCACCAAGAATCGCCTTCTTTCTAAAGAGAGGATTTTAAATTACCATTTTGGCAGATACAAAGCACGGGAGACTTTTCATCAGCATCCCATCCTCCAACAAAACATGCAGATGGTGCATAGGGAATTAAAAGTTTAAGAATTCAGACATTGTTATGCACATTAAATACAGAACATGCAGTACTTCATAGTGGGAAGGAGAAATCTCCCTTCCAAAAGAGACCTGTCCCCATGACAAAGATGCATTGCCTGTGCTGCATGAGCGTCTGCAACACCACTTAAATACAGAGCATGTAATGAGTCCTGCAGTCAAACTGAAGGGAACATCCTGGTTTATTTTTCATACCAGGCCTGATTCTGCTTGTAACAGCACAAGGCAGAAGTGACTCAACTGAAGCCCTTGGTATTAAAGTGACATTTTCAAAATGAGAGCTGCAACACTTTTCCTCAAAATAAAAAAAATGTTGCCAAACCTGCATCTCCTGCAGTTCAACTTCCTTTCAATGAAAATCAGAGTTATCACTTGGGAGTGAACTTCTTCATGGACCCTTCTCCAGTCAGAG
The DNA here is from genome assembly GCF_027579445.1 of Ammospiza nelsoni. Taxonomy (NCBI): domain Eukaryota; kingdom Metazoa; phylum Chordata; class Aves; order Passeriformes; family Passerellidae; genus Ammospiza; species Ammospiza nelsoni. Next base: position 26,867,647 of record NC_080636.1, on the reverse strand, counting down.
TGGCTGTTCCTGTTCTTAGCTGCAAGAAATTAATTTATGGCCCAAGCTGTGACTGAAGTACCTCACATACAAACAGGAAAACAGGAGCTACCTTCTCCCCATTTTCAAAACCCTAGTGGCTATTGCTGTGGTCTTCTGTGTCTGTACTAGTATTATATCCAACCAAGTCACTTGTAAATGGATTAACAAATGAGCAGCACAGCCTGGAAGAGGTAATAGGAGAGAAACTTTTGGCATTTTTATCCATACAAAGAGAATGTGGATGAAAAAGGACACTGTTTTGTACTAAACTATGTATTCGAGGCTACAGGGCAATATTCATTCAAGCGTTGGGTACCCTGAGCTCATTTGGCTGAAGGGGATCTGAATGTTTCAGGTTTTATGCGTGGCCCTTCCCCTAAAGTATCCACTCACTCTCTGCAAGAGAAAGGAAGTTTAAACCCACCTTACTGCTAAAACCACAGTGCCAAGAAATATGCCTTCCATTAACTTTGGGTCTGTGAAATGACACCTATTTCAAATGGACAGGAAATTTAAACACTTCTTCAAGAACTTTTTTCCTTAGTATCCTTCTGAGAACAATTTAACCTCAGATGCTGGAAAATCCATGCATTATTACAAACTGGGAATTTTCTTTGCATGAGTTGGTTTTGCACGCATTAACTTTCACAATTCCCAGTGTAGCAATAGGATTAAGAAAGCACCTGCACTGCAAAATCTCCAAACCTGACAAAATTTTGCTTCATTTTTGGGTATTGACAATTACTTGAAGTGCAAACTGTGCAATAATCAATTCCACTTAGTTCTGATCCTACTTTTAAGGAAACAGATATTATTTCAAAGTTCATATTTACAGTATCTCTGAATGGTGTAAGTGCCATCTGGAAGTTAGGAGTCAAAAGTCTTATGTGGACAGGTATAAGCTCAACAAATATGCCTTTTAAGAACTTCCTGAAAACACTGGCAAAAAAACCAACAACAAATCGACCTCAGTGCCAATGTAAGGTAATTTAAATAACATTATAAATTTATTTATAAACTTACAATTTTTAACAATATCTTCTAACATGACACCATTTGCAGTGGGTCTGGGGCAGTATACCAAATTTTTGTGTAAATAAGATTAACTCCTTTAACCTCACCTCTGTTGTTATCTACTCACACGGGCTGAATTTCCCCTGTGAGTTCCTGTTTATTTCTAGGAAATGTATGTACATGCCATGTCCATTCAAAATAAGAGGTTTGCTGGAGCATTGTACATCTACCTGAGCAGCTTGTTCCCCTTCCTCCATTAGAGTAGGGAAGCAGATTCACATTCAAGGACATATAAACTGCATCTGCTCCTTTTTGCTCATCCGCAGCAAGAACAAAACATGCTGCCACCAAAGTTTAAGAAACAGTTATGTTGAAAAGGTGCCTATGGCCCATTCCCAGGAAACTGGTGAATGTTACAAAGACCACATAGCCAGTGTGACTCACAAGAGGGGGCAAGACCCATTTTCCAGCAGAAAAGTGCTAATAAGATGCACACTGTTGCACAGCACTTTGAACCTTGAAGGCATCTTAGAGAATAGCACGAAGATTGTTTTCTATTCTCAGTCTTGCTTTCAGTCAGTCATATCCCCCGGTAAATAATCACTAGTTTTACCTTCCAAAAAAACAGAGATGAATGTTAGAATGGGCTCTGGATAACACATTACCTAATGTTGTTCAAGACTAGGAGAATTACCTGTTGGAAATTATCTGGAAGGGTCTTAATAAATACCACAAGTTTTCTGCTAAACAGACACTCTTAGCCAGTCTGGAGAGATTCTACCTCGGATCACGATTAATTGCTTGGATTTCATAAGGTGCACCAGATGTCAGGGTCAGCAAGTCCTTTTGCTGTTTCAGGAACACTGCCAAAAATATTGGCTGGCTCTGTTCCAGGGGACTGACTTCATGCAGCAGCAGGATAGCAGTCACTGGTTGTCCTATAAAAGGTTTAATTTCAATCCTGATTTCTAAATGGTGAGAACCTTAGCTAAACAGGAAACAAGAATTTTTATGCCTAGAGGAACACACACCTACCCAAATTATTTCAAGCATGGCAAAGGACATTTAAGACCCATCCAAGATATTTAGATAAGGGATGGCATGAATGCTGACCATGAAGAAAAGCAGACAGGAAAGCAAGGATGCTGTTGTATTTATTCATACTCAGACATGCATTAGTGCTGTTGACTCTCTTTTTCTGCCTGGAGAGTTCATTTTGGCAATTCCAATATAAAATATTGCAGCCCTTTAACTATAAGCTCTCCTGCTGCCAGAGGTCAACTCTCATCAAGCTGGTAAGTCTCCGGGAGAGTCAGAGAAAGCTGCCCACCCTTTCTATCTCAGCAAATGGTGGGGGTGGCTCAAAGCAGAGAAAGGCAGGAGGGCAGGTGATTTCTTATGACAACAGAAATCAGTATTTCCTTTGCCTTTCTCACACAAGAATAAGCTTTTTTTCCCCTTTTTTTAAACTTTTATCATTCAAAATTTAATGGCTTAGGTCCAAAAGTGTCCCTCAGCTTTTGTTAGTGAAGTTTCTGGAGACAGATGCTGTGGATCAGTCTTTCCCTATACCAAAATAAAGTTGTTGGTAATGATGAGAACCAGCTTGATGTCAGGTTTTTGAGGGCTAAAAGGGGTTAAAGAGGGTAAGAAAGACCTCAGGATAAGTTTAGAGAAAAATGTAATACCTACAAGCAGCAGCTAAGAGGTGTAGGGAACTAAAACAGTCAAACTATTGTAGCAATTGCATAGTGACAACTTCTTACAGCTTATGAAAGCCTAGAGGGAGAAAGTCTGGAAGGGAAGGCTGCAGATGGCTGCTGATATGCCTGCTAAGTCTTTTTCTGGCAGTGGTCTAAAGCCAAGGAAAAGGGTAACAAGAAACCATGTCCATTGTTACTGTGTGCACAGAAAGCTGAGCTGTAGCTAGACAGCTCTGGTCAGCTGAGACAAAGTGTTCCTCGTAGACCTCCTGATATTTTTCAGCCATCTATTCTCAGAGAGCTTGTCTTTAGTGCTTCAGGCTGGTTTGCCCCTGGAGAGTTTCAGCCATCTGTAACTAAGTTTGTCATTGGAGAATTTGCTGTAGGTAAAATAAAGGAGGAAAATGCTTGGAGAAAAGTAGGAATGCCCTCACTGGACAGCTTACTTTCACTGGAAAAGTCATCCATTTCCTCTAATGCTCATGAGTCATTTACTAGACTAGATTATTTTTAGTCTGGGTGGTTGTTAAAGATAGGATTATAAATAAATGTATGCCTGAGTGCTACTCCAACCACTTTTCCTTGACACTGTGAATTGATATTGCAGGCATCATTACATGGTTTGTACTCTGAGGGGTGGGAGGGCTCTGTTAATAAAAGTATGCTTTATACACAGCCTTTATGTTAGTCTTTTTAGACTTAGTTATGACTGACCTTAAGCTAGGAAAATCTCTGGAAAATATTCAAAAATATCCATTGCCTTTTCAGCTGAAACAGGAATCTTCTGTAAATTAGGTCTCTAAGGAAGGAAAAGACCAGGAGAATTGAGTATGTCATTCTACAGTTACCCAGGCATATCAAGCCTGTCTCAGTAAATAACAGTAGACATCAGCTGATAAGTGTAGTATGAAGGGGGCATTAAAATATTAAAGCTAGTAATCCACCCATTTAGAAAGGAAAGATAAGCAGCAGTTAACAGTGCAAAAGATTGTGCTACAATTTATGATTCAGGATTTTTACCCATTTCAAAATGGACTTACTGAAGGTTTTCAGTGTGTTATATTAGACTGGTGCTCAGAAAAATAAGGGCACACATGCTCTACTGAGAGCAAAAATAATAGCAATGATGCTTATCATCAGGTTAGTACAAATATTCATGAATTTATAGTTAACTTTAATTTCTAGTCTCTTGGCTTTCAACTAACTCGTTAATGTTTTATTTCATACTTTTTTTGCTAATGAATAGTGTCATAGTGGCAAATAAAGATGAAAGATTCTAGAGGTCATCTAAGACATTGATATAGTTTTTAAGAGAATTGACTGACATTTTGGATTGGGGAGAGCATGATCAATCAAATAGTAGACTGGTTTAATCAAATTGATTGACATACCTTATTGTTTAACATTTGCCAGGAAAGATCATTGCAAAGTTTACACTAATAAGCTATTTTACAGTCATGTTTTCATTCCTATAAATAAGATTATAAATGCAATTAATGGAAATATTTTAAGAGGTCTCTCAAATCAGTTGATTATGACTGAAGCATTCAATTCACAGCAATGCTTTCATGTACCACCTTTGATACTTCATGGACCACAAGCCCATGAATGACGCACCATAATTCTAGTCTAATCCATGCTCCTGCAAGACAAACCAAACAGCATGTACACCCTTTCCCAACTTGGTGCAAACATCCTGTTTGTAAATTGATGATTACAAGTAACACCAGTGTTTGTGCACAAATATTCTTGCTAAACCTTTCAGGAGGCTGAAATCTCTCTCTCTATAGGGCAAGATCAGCACTTACATCTAACACTAATCTGGGTACCTCCTGCTAGGTTTCCCAATAACTTCAAACAGCACCCAGAAGCACCATTCTTTCTCCCTGTGACAATCACCTTCAAGACAGCCTGCTCTCAAGACTGATACCAATAGCATTGCTAGAGCTGTATCTGAACATTTATTACTTTTATTGATCATATTGAATCCCCGGATAAAACAGCAACACAAGAAAACCACATTTAATGAAATCTAGGTTATACATCTCAGGCTTTAGAAATGCAGCATTAAGATTCTAAACTTGAGAAACACTTTACATGGGACACATTCTGATCACCATGGAGTCCTAGCCTTCAGAATCTCTTTTTATACAGCAGAAAAAGGGGTTTTTCCCAGACCTGCAGTGTTTAAAGGCAAACAGTTTTGTTCAAGCTTACTCTTAAAATATTCTTAGGTTGATAATTCTTTTAAAATAAACCAAGGTGTGATCAAAGGGGTCTGCAGTGGAAATTTTAATGGACTCTTAACTAAGATGTCTGTTACAAAATTATTGACAGCATAGTGAGGAACATAACACAGCAGAAGAGCTTCTTAGTGGCAACTAAGAGTGAAGTCACAGATTGAAAATCTGATGGAACACTTATCTGGTGGAAGTCTGAAAAGAGTACAGATTCTAAGCTTTTTTTTTTTTTTGCACAACTTCTTTCATTTGATGAGGTCCATTTTAATAACCAATTAATTTTGTTCAAATTATCCAGAACTAAGCCCGAGGTCTGGATTGTTCAGTCAATAAAAAGAAAGATTGCCACCACATATCCTACTAGTTAATCCAGAAATGTTACCACAATTTACAACATATATGGGTTCTGCAGATTGTCACAGGCTCCTGCAGCAGCTCACACAAAAGCTCCTTTGTGTGAGCTGCTTGTGCTTCTTATCTGGGCAAAAGAAACTTAACAAAATGAAAAAATCTCATGCCATGTGAAAGTTGTATCTTACTTAGCAAACTGCTGAGCAAACATTTCTCTTCAATTCAACCAGTAATTGTGACTAGTAGAATTCATATAAATGCTTTTAATCATGAAAAACCAGCTCAGACATTCAGATTTTCTAACAATAGGTAGACATTATTGTTGGAAGTATTTCTGGTTTCTAATATCAGATAATTCTTTAAACTTTAGAGAATTCTTGGTCAGAAGAAAATCAGTAAGTCTCAGTTAAGGTCTCAACAGAGAAGTTTGTGACCAAATATATCTGAATATCTGCTGCTGAGAGAAACCTTAGGGCTGTACAGTGGCCCACACCACAGTCTGAAATAAGTATGTGGGAGCCTGAAAAATCAGCTTTATGTCCATAATGGGGACAGAAGTGTACATGGATTCTCACATGGATGGTCTCATGGCAACACCTTGCCACCAGGAGCGCCTGATCCTTACTGGGTTCAGACCCAGCAAAGCTCAGCTTCGCTTAAATCCTTCTCTGATGCACACCAGCCAAGGATCAGCCAGCAGGCCACTTTGGAAACAAATACTTTCCTTCCCCTGGGCCAGTGCTGAAGCAACCCTAGCAAGCTGAGGGACGGACTGATACCTTTTACTGTGTTTGCTGAAGGAACTCAGCACCTGATAACAACCAACAAGACAGGGCAAGAGCCAGCAGCTGCCACTGACATATCCAGGGTGATGTGAGTGTTTTGAACGCATCACAAGAGCAAAGCATGCTGGCAGCTCTGACACAACTCAAATGCAGGTAAATTCAACTGTAAATAGAAAAAAAAAAAAAAAAAAAAAAAAACAGAAAATAAAAGCCCTGAAAAGCTCCTTTGCATACTCATAACAGCATGGAAAGAGGAGAAGCAGAAAAAACAGGGCCAGACTCTCAGTTGTACTGAGCAAGGAGATGGAAGACCATGAAGATGGAAAACTTCAAGCCAGCTAATTCTGTAATGTAAAACCACTTAAACTTAAAGGATTCATACATTATTACTGATACACTATTACCTGCAGATTTATGGTCTTCAGTTCTAAACATTTGTAGTCCTCCCTTGCCACAAAAGAACAGATGGGAAAAACAACTGTGACAAACTAGAAGAAGCATAAAAATGTTAGATATTTATTGTGGTAGGAGGAAAGCCCCTGCTCTTACTTACTTTCTATTCAGACAAACTTTTTGCCTGAAGTTAGAGGTTTGTTGGACAGACAGAAGATGAGATAAATTAGATTTACATTTGTTTTTTAGGTTTTTGGCCTTGGCCAGGATTGTTTGCTGACAACCAAATCCCCTTTGGTAGAATTAGGTGGTTATCATTAATGGTTTAGTCACAGTAGGGAGATGGGAGGAAGGAGAGTTACATAGCTTATCACTTGATGTAGCTGTCTGGCAGGATGACCTCATTTTTCACTGTCAAGAATAGCTTTAAGAATTTGTATCTAATGTTCTCTGCTAATGATGAAGCTGGTTAAGTTTCAAATTAGACAGGCTACAACTCAGTTCTTGTACATGACATTTGATCAGGACTTCAAGACTGAAAGCAGTTGGTTAATATCTACTATTTCCTCTTCATTTAAACACAGGATTAATTTCTTGTCTGTGCAGTGAAGCTGTTGAGGCTGTCTGTAAATTAAATTCATCAATCTAAAAGAAGCAGCAGCAACTGAACAACTACATCAAATTCAAATATAGCTGACAAAATTAAATGCTAGGTGAATTGCTGTTGAACATAACAGTAGTACTCACCAATTTAAGCTTATGGGGAAGGATTCAGGACATCTAAATAACAATTATGACAGGATACATTTTAGTTACTTTTGTCAGCATCCTAAATGACAGGCTGGTCTCTCTAAAAATCCCTGCAACATTGTGGAGGAGACTAAATCCATTACCTGTCTTACTTGAAGACATTTACCTGTTGCCTACTTGCCTATCAGTCCAAGGGAGACAGACCCCTGAGCAACACTTCACTGTGGCCTGGTGATCAGGGCAGCTGGAATAGGAGACATCCTTAATTCATTTTAGGGTTAGCTGAAAGGAGAAACCTGTGCTGGGACCAGTGGAACAATACTCTAGAGACAACAACAGCCTCACCACCACATGGCTCCCATCAGGACAGACATGTGCCACATTTTACAGTTCCCTACACTGTAAATTGAGAGCTAGATCTCTTCTTCAGAAGAGCCAGGGCATCCTCAGCAGGAGTTTCAAACCCAAGTGTTGCCAGGGGAGCAGAAGGCAGGAATCTCTGCAGATCCACACAGGAGACGTGATGTGTCTGTGTGATGGCACATGGCTGGAGCTTGGGAGCATGTGTGTATGCGCTTTGTTTTCTTTTTAAAGAAACTCTTCAAATGAAGGAAAAACAAGTTACAAAAACAAACTTGGGATACACAAAGAAAACCACATGAAGGAGACCTCATATGTGAGACACAGGTGATTGCTCTGCAAGCATTTTTTCCTTGCCTATGGCAAGGAAATGTAGTGAATGAGATTTTGTATATCCAGAGTATTGATATTAGTACAATCACGAAAAAAAATTTCTGAAACTTGAGACAGCATCCATTGTACACCTGATGACAGCCCATAAGACAGTGTGAATGGCAAGGAAGTGACAGAGCCCTGGCAGATGTACTAGACTACCAAGACTGCTTTTGTTTAAATTACAAGCAAGAAGAAAAGTATAGAGACTAAAAGTCAAGTCAGCACAGATAACACAGAAGTTCATACTTGAGGCTAATGATATTGAAGTGTGGTCAAAACAAGCCTCACAAGACATGTGAAAAAATAGTCACTCTCAAAAGCTGCTGAAGGTTTTCTACCCTATGTTATTTCCTAAGTTAATGAAGCCAGGTTAATTCAGAAGCTAAGTGAGTTGCCACCAGGACATCAGGTGCTTTTATATGTCTTATTTTCCAACACTTTGCTACATGACCATTTGGGCAGAGAGATTTCATGCAGTCTCCAAGTGCCTAAGTCAGACTGGTTATATGCCTAGAGTCAGAATCATCAACACTTTATGATGGTTTTGGTTTTGTCTTTTTAAAATACAGGTTACTGTGTGTACAATGCACTTATGGAGTCCACAATACTAAATTAAATATTATTAAATACTATTAATTAAATATTAATACTATATTCTATATTAAATACTAGTTACTTGTACAGTACTAGTTGGATTCATCCATGAAGGCATCAGTATTTGTTGGGACTGTAAACATTGCAACATAAACAAGCCATCTGAATTCTTGTCCCTTATCCTTTTTCAAAAAGCCTTGCAATGAGGTAGCTGAGTGAAAGTGGTATGTCAGATATGAAACCTAAAGTAAGCTGTATTAATAAAGCTGGTGGTTATCTTCCTTCTCAACTATATTTTAGCTCATGACAAACAACATGATTACTGTCATTGCACTAATTTAACAGAAGCTTCTGCCTTTCAGAAAACTGAGGCTTCTTCTCTAAATCAAGGTCCTATTTGATTTTTCTTGCATGTTTAAACCATTTAAGTAGTATGAATTTCTTTGGTCAGATAGAGCTTTTCACATCAAAGGGAAAAAACACAATCCTTTCTGCCAAGACTACACTCTAGTTGCTCCCACTCACTGTAGTTACTTGTCTCCAATTGAAGGGGATTTTATAGAGAGACATAGTGTGTAAGAATATTCTCATATCTCTTCAACTGTAGGAGCATTAATTTCCTCTTAGGGACTGCCTAGCTGGGCTTCCTACTTGTCACCTGAGACAACACTGCCATCATCCCAAGAAATATACCTCACCTGAAGGACTTCAATCCATCATGCACAGATCTGGCAAAATATCCAGATGCCATTGACTTGAAGGCATTACTGATGTTAACGTAAAACACTAGCTGACCATATGACCACAGCATAACTCGAGTTGGAAGGACCCACAGGAGGTCTCCAGCCCAGTCCCCTGCTCAGGCAGAGCCAGCTGTGAGTTTAGAGCAGACAGCTCAGGGTCTGGTCCTGTTAGGCTTTCTAAACTCCAGTGATAGATCCTCCTCACTCCAATACCTTACTGCTCCCATGGGACGTCTTGTATCCCTTCAGCTAACCTCCCCACAGGCACTGTGGTCTGCAGATGGCTCCCTCCTCCAGGCTGAGCAGGCTCTTGTCTGCCAGACTCCTCTCACAGGGCAAGTGCCCCACATGACCAGTTTGGTGGCTTTCCCCTGACCTTGTTCTAACTTACTAACACTTTTTCTGTATTGGCTGGGGAGCTGAAAGGACAAAAAAACCCAGACGTTGTACCCAGATTTGGTCAATAAAGTGCGGAACAGGTGGAATGATCACCTTCCTGGATTAGGCTATTCTCCTGTTAATGCAGCCCAGGATGCCCTTCTCTGCTGTGAGAGCACACAACTCCTCACACCCAGCTTGCTCCTCAGCCAGCCAATACTCAGCTTTTAAAATTTAAAAGTTTAGTCCTTCCCAGGGTTTTGGGGGTTGTTTTATTACATTAAATTTATTACACCTCAGCCTTTGCTTGACTTGAATATCTAAACATCTTAAAAAACAAAAACAATTCAACAACAAAATCCAAGCAAACAAAAAACCTCAAACAGCAAAACCTCCTATTAATTAAACCATTAGGTCACTCAGTGTTGTCATTGTATTGCAAGAGTTCTATTGTCATTACATTGCAAAGGTTCCACGTTACTAGAGTTTTGTACCTCCTTGATGTTTCTCATAGGCAGCTCCTCCAGGCACTGACTCTTCCTTCTTCTCACAGCAGCCAGCAGACTCTGGTTCCCCTGGACCAACCAATCCACTCTTTTATAACACTCTTCTGATTGGCTACAGCTGCAGCCTGGTAAAGTCAGGCCTGCTCCTAATCTTTAATAATTAACTCAGCTGCAACTCTTTAGGAGGTAAGGTTACTTTCTAGACTACCTTTATTTACTTCGATTGTATCCCCCTACAGCTCAGTAGTGCTGTTTGCATAAGAATAAGTTTTATATGTAGCCTTTTTTCTGAAAAAATAGCCATTTATGTAAAAATTCCAATGAATGTAGATGCAAACAGAGGATGGACTTCAGTGGAAATTCTCTTGCTTCAGGCAGATATCCAGCTACCCCTAGTATGAAGTGTTTTAGTGCAAAGTGCTTCCACACCTTCAGCCTAAGGGAAAACAAAGCTGATCCTTAGAGAATGGATATAATTGCCTTGAGAACTGATAAGCAAGAGCCCAGTATCTCCTGGGCTCTTTCATATCCCAAGAGGCCACACATCCAGAGTGGCACAGTACTTTTTATTTTGCCTTTTGTTCCACATTAAATGTACCATGTTGTATACAGCCACAAATACCTCTCAACATCTTGTCTTAGAGAGCTGCCAGCTGGTCTGCAGCATTTCAGCTGTGGGGACAGTTTGTACATAACCCTAAGCCAAGGGGGAGCCTTGGCTCCCACCCCTTACACACTGAGATAACTTGCTTTTTGTATAGCCACAAATATGTCACTCCAGAGAAAAATCTTACATACAATTCCTTCTCTACACTTTGTATTAAAAAGGGGTACTAAGGTCCCCTATTTGTCACCCTTCTAGTGGGAAGAAGCGTGTGACCTGGTTCAGGCATGACCCCTCAGTGCTGTTATGTATAACTCACAGCTGAATAGCTTCTCCCCATCCTATCCTTACTTAGGGGTGACAGGTATGTCATAGAAGACCCTAGATAATTGAAATAATTTTGTAAGATGAAAATCTCTTGCTCCTGCAGTGTCTCATAGGATGCTGAGGTCTGTCATGAAAGTACACCTGGACCAGTGGAGTTTCCAGCAGGATCTGGGCCTCTGCATCTTAATGGCAATGGGGACTGTGTTGAAAAACAGCCCATTTCAGGAACTCTTCCTCCTACAGAACAGAAGTGCATGATCCTTGATCAATGGTACCATTTCACAGACAAGAGTGTTAGTGATTCCTCATGCAGGGCAAGCACATGGTAAGACTTAACAAGCTACATCTGAAACCCAGATACGTTTGCATGTTGGCTAGATATCATCAATATAAGCAGGCTTTCAAATAACCTTAATCAATTATTAAATATCATTAAATAAGTAATTCACAAGGCACTGGATAGAAGGAGCAGGCAGAAAGCAGTATCCTAATGCTCAGCAGGTCCTTTGTCATTTTTGATCTCAAGATACTGATCCAGCAGCATGAGATTCTGGCTCACTATATTTAGATAGGGATGGATTGGTTACATAGGGCCACATCTAGGGTTGGAAGCTTCCAGAAATAATTTTCAAGTACAAAGGATATGTGCATTTAATCAGTTCTTCCACATCTGTTTCATAACATTGCATAATTTTTCTGTGTGGCTCCACAGTTTTATTTCTCCTGTTTGTAGCAATTGATCAACCAAGACACTGTCAGGTTAATAACTTCGTTTTCTTCTTACCATACCCCATTTTAATGCTTTGTTTTGACTCCTGTGACTAAGCAAATTAATATTATGATTCTGCTTTGCCCCAGGAAAGTAACCGAGACCTGTAATTCCAGCTTTTGATGAGATTTGTACAAGATGTTTGCAGAAGTCTCCTAGAGAACTGTATCAGACTTAACTTTTCTATTAAGTTTGCCATGTTTCAGTTTATCATTCCAAATGCTCAAAATGAAAGTGCCTCTCATTTGTTTACAAAGGCTGCATCCTTTGATGAGAACCAGCAGCTCTTCACAGATACCAGAGCCATGCTCTAGCCAGAAGCCACAGGGCAGGCGGGAATGGAATGGGACTGAGCAGAAACTTCCCTTTTCCAAAGGAGGGAAAGCCAGGCAGACAGCCTGAAGAGAACCAGTCCCCACGGAAGCAGAGCTCTCTTACAGATGCTTGCAGCTTAAGAAATATTACCTTGTCTTTTGTAAAGCCAAGAATAATCCCAGAATCTAACAAAGGAAGATGTAACAAAAGCCACGCTGTCAGAAGATTGACTATTTCATAGAATATAATCACTTCAGTATTATCAAGCAGTAACAAGTAGTTGGGAAGGCTGTTTCAGATTAAATTTGCATGTCATGCTTATTAACTTCATTAGTCACAAAATCTCCCTTGGATCTGCATGCAGTTTGACAGCCCATCTGAATGTCATTGGCTGAACAGTCAGAGCCAGCCTTTCAAGCCCCTGACAGATTATGACCACCCCTTCTTTCTGCCAGTGTCTGCTAACATTAAAGAGACAAAACACAAGATAAATTTTGGCTTGCCAGCAAAGCCCCATGAGACATTTCCTGTCATCTCAAAGTACGGCCCTCAGGAAGCAGAAGCAGCACAGTAGTTACAGAGAAGCATTAAAGCAGGTCCAGTACATAGTCCAGCTGGATATCTCCACTCCAATCTTTCACGCTAGGTATGCTTCAAACCCTCCTCTCCTCTCTCTTCCATCTTTATCGCATCCTCTCTCCCCCACAGCCCCAAAATTAACAACTCTAATAATACCTCTGCAGGTCTGCAATGTGAAGTGCAACATACTGCTTGGGATAGAGCATCAAAAGTGTTCTTGTACACTTTTAGGTTACTTATCTGAGGGTTGCTAAAGAACACCTATGAATAAAAGAACCCAATGGCATTTCAGTCAGATGGAAATTTAAAAAGAAACAAACAAGTCTGGTTCATATATTGCATAATTCAACTCCAGAATTTGTGGCCAAGCAATCAGCAAGATTCAAGAAGCTGAATATTTATACAAAAAGCCAGAATTTCCTTTAGCTACTTATTTAGTTAGAGACATTAAATATTTTTCTCTATTACATTCTTCATTTCAAGATTTAAGCTAAACATAAAACCAAAATGGAATAAATAATGCATATCAGCACTTCAAACAGCTTTCAGTAAGTCATTTGTATTGGCTTGATCCAGGGATGAAATATTGAATATTATGGACTTTTGGTACCATTAGTTCAAACTTCAGGAATTACCCTGATTTTCTGTACATCAAAACATATTAACAATGTGGAAGGTAGAGGTATTCATTATTACAATTTTACATATATGAAAATAATCTACCAAAGAGAAAGAACTTACAGCTTCATGCAGGACATAGCATGAAAGATTTTGTTATCAAACCTCTACTCTAACCATCTCCTAAAAGCAATTCAAAACCACAGTGCTGTGATGCACTTTCATACAGAAATTGGCTGACACAATGAAGGGTCTATTTTCAGTGTGGTTTATCTCAGTGTGTGTTGAAGTCAGATTGCTGCAGCTGTCCCTAAACAGGACTACATTTCAATGTGCTTTGCTACCCACAGAATAAACTATCCATCTTATTTCTTAAGCCCTCTCATTACTTTTTCTTCTTGTTACCTTCTAATATCAAATTAAAATACAGGTTCATTATTAACTGTTCCATGTTATGACAGCATTTCTGCCTGCCTTGTCCTTTCAAAGGGGACAACATTCAGAAAATGCCCTGTGAATGTGTTTCAAGCATCACTCCTCTTAAGGCTTTCCAAAGTTATCTGCAAGACATCATGTGCATCTTTCCTACCTTCACATTGGAAGAGCAGCAGCAAAACTTTGTGGCAGCCCGACAGAGCAGTGTTCAGGTTTTTTCAGCTCAACAAAACACAGTTTACTTGGTCAACCCTGCCCTAAAAAACTCATCCAAAGTATTTGATTCTTGTCTCTCTGATGGGATGAATCTGGATCTCAGTTCAGCAGATCACTCTGCACCAGCACTGGCTTATAACTGTGGCACAATGTAATGGGCACATCTGCTATTCAGGGTCCAATGGTGTCCAGGTGTGGTTGGAGGTGACTGTGGAACAGCTGCTAGCCAAAATAAATCTGTGAGGTTTATTTCTCCAAAGAGTTATGGAGACTCCATCCACTAGAGCTGCAGTTCAAAGTTCAAAACCTCAGGTTTGTGAGAAATTACAAACCCTGCTTAAAGAATAACGCTGAGTGCTACTAGATAAGCCATAACTTCTTGCCTAGCAGCATCTAGAAATATTCCTGCTGCCAGTTGTCTGCAACGCTAAGGCTGAAAACTTAAAGGAGCAGTACATCCTAAAGAACATGATGATCACAACATACTATTGTTATTGACAATAGTAAGGAAAAACACACAGCTCTTTAAAAGGAGTTAGGAGAGCAGTAGATGTACCAGTGCCTTGAAAACAGCTTTAAAAATGGATGACAGCTGGCAAACTCCAAGTTGGTTTGTGGTTCAGCAATCGTAAATCTTTTTTTTTCTTCACCTTTTACAACTTCTAAAGAGCCACAGCTGGCTTCTGAAGCCTTCAAATTGATCCAGTCCCTGAGAATTAAAGCCATTCAAAGGTAAGGTGTATGGACTCAAAGCTTTGATTTCATCTGGCTCAGATCAGGTGTCTTAGTACAGGTTTGATTTGTATGTGAGTTCCTATGGGAAATAAGGCCCTTTATAGTCTTATTTAACTGAAAACTGCCAGATGCTATGGAAATCCAAATGATCTGTGCCAAAAAATAGGAAAGGAGAATGGAAGAGTAATAATAATAATTATTATTATAACAGGAGTTTCAATAGTATCCTGGAAATTTCTTCTCTTTGGTGATTTAAAAAAATTAGATATGCACACTCAGTTTCATAATAATAATTAGTTACTTTTCACTGATTAAAATTTTTCTTCAAGGGCTAAAGTTTGGCAAGGGCCCAAGCCAGACAGCTACACATGACACATAAGCTTCCAGGACACCATTACAAGGATCAAAGAACCTGTGTCAGATTTTGTCAGCTGCCTCCATATTTCCATTTTTGACTTGTAACTGACACTGTATATAGTGCAGAAGTACCCCCAGGTCCCCTGAGCAAGTCACACCATCCAGTTCATGGTCTAAGGGCTCACAGATCCTAAGCAGACAATCAGGCAAACTATCAGGCCACCTTGCCTTGTGTGAGAACACTCAGAGGCAGAGAAGTCTCCCCGTCCCCTGTTGGAGCCATGGGCAGTGGGACTGAGTGCACCCCAGCAAGTTTGCTGATGACTCCAAGCTGTGTGGTGTGGTCACCATGCTGGGGGGAAAGGGGCCTTGCCGAGGAACCTTGACAGGCTTAAGAGGTGAGCTGGTGCAAACCTCGTGAACAACACCACATACAAAGTCCTACAACCAAGTCAGGGCAAACACAAATACAGATTGTGTGTGGAATGGATTGAGATCACTCCAGAGGAGAAAGATTTGTGGGTGTTCATGGACAAGAAGCTTGACATGACCCAGCAATGGGCACTTGAAGCCCACAAAGTCTGGGCTGCATCCAAAGCAGCATGGCCAGCCGGTCAGGAGAGGTCCTCCCTTCGCTATGGTGAGACCTCATCTTGAAGGGTGCACCCCCCTTTGGGGCCCTCAGCATAAGAAGGATATAAACCTGCTGGAGTGTGTCCAGGGGAGGTATCAGAGGACTGGAGCACTGCTCCTGTGAAGACAGGATGAGAGAGCTGGGGCTGTTCAGCCTGAAGAGGCTACAAGGAGACCCTATACACCTTCCAATGCCTAAAAGGGACCTATAAGGAAGCCAGAGAGGGACAGTTTACAAGTTATGCTGATAAAACAACAGGGGATGGCTTTAAACCAAAAGCAAATATGTCTAGGTGGGATTTAAGAAGAATTTCTTTACTGTGGAAGTGGTGAGGCACGGGCACAGGTTTCCCAGAGCAGCTGTGGATGCCCCATTCCAAGAAATGTAATGGAATGGGGCTCTGAGTAACCTGGTCTAGTGGAA
The DNA here is from genome assembly GCF_027579445.1 of Ammospiza nelsoni. Taxonomy (NCBI): domain Eukaryota; kingdom Metazoa; phylum Chordata; class Aves; order Passeriformes; family Passerellidae; genus Ammospiza; species Ammospiza nelsoni. The sequence continues at coordinate 26,851,422 of NC_080636.1, read as the reverse complement.
GATGTCCCTGCCCTTGGAAGGGGGGCTGGAACTAGGTGATCTTTAAGATCCCTTCCAACTTTCCTGATTAACAATTGTGGTGACCATTCACTTTTTTTCCCTCCAAAGTGCTATTCCACTTGCAGCGCAAGAGAGGAAGCCAGAATCAATTTTTCCATATCACTGGTCTGAGCAGGACAGGATGACCACACCTGTTTGCCTTAGTCCTCACCTTTTAGCTACTCAGCTGCTCTCCACCTCAGGTTAATCACTCTTAAAAATTAGTTTAAGTACCATACTTACTCATAATAAGGCAACCCTCTTCTCACATATCCATGCTCAGCTGCATACCTATCCCACAGTTTCTCAATCCAGAACACTCTTTTCCTCCAGGAAGTGGAAGCCCCAGGCAAACACACATAACAACCTTATCCTGCAAAGTATCCTTTCCCTTGTACCCTTCCTAGCAGCTGCCTTCTGTAGCCCCCTTTTTACATTAATTAGATCATTCTGGTGCATGACTGTGGTGGAGTAAGGGAGTCCCCAAGAGGCTCAGCTGCTTGCTGAATCAAAATCCCCATCCTTGCAATGCTGCTAACTGCTAGAAAAATTCAAGTGAAGGTGGCTAGTTGATAACAGACATTTGGGTGTGGGATGTCTCCTTCATTCATCGATTCTCTCAAGCTGAAAACCAAATGCAAGGATTTTGTCCCAGAACTACCACAGCTGTCTCTCATAATTAAATTTCTTTTCCATAATTTCAGAAAACAAATGTTTTCAAAAATTATCAGTGCAAGGGTGACTATGCCTGTGTAGGAGCAGTAGTTCACTAGTTTGCCTCAGCAGTGACAGGTGAATGATGGACAACTGTGATGCTCATGCTGAAGGTAAAGGACTGCCATAGTGACTATGGCACACCAAGTAAAACCATCCATGTCTGGAACACCAAATAGGAAAAATCCCAGTTCTGTGGTGGCCATTACCTTTAAAAGACAAAACAAGTCTTTGTTTTGTACTTTATGAGCAGTCTTGTAGCTTAAGGGATGAGATTTCTTGTTTGTTGGGAAGTAAAAACATCTTTAAAGCTTTCCTCCATAACTGGAATGAAGACCCTGAATTTGTTAATTTCTTTCTTATTCTGTTAATAAAAGAAGTGTTTTTTCAGAAAGTATAAAAATGTTCTTGTGGACCTTTTTGAAATCACAGTGATCTAGGTTTCACCTTGAGTCCCTGGGACTTTTCTCAACCCCCTGGGAGATCCATCCCCCAGGCCACCTTTCCTGGTGTGGTGAGCTCAAAAACCCATTTTTGCTCTGGAAATTTCTGCCTCTCTTTGGAGAGCTGAGGTCACCTCTGCAGAGCCACGGTCTCCTATGAGTCACATTAATTGCTCAAAGAATCAACATCCTCCTACACGTCTATTTGAGCTCTAGCACTGTAGTTAGGAAAACCTGTTAAGGAGTTATGAGCTGTAAGTGTATGAATTCTTCTCTCTGCAGCACACGCGGTTATAAATAGAATAGGAAATATATAAGAGTTTCATGTCTTACCCAGGTCCTTTAGCTGGCAAAATTCCATGTCCACAGAACATGTTTCTTCTTTAGTCTTTGAATCTTTCAGTGTGTAGCTGACATTTTGGCTCTTGTGCTCTTTGTTCACATTGGCTGACAAGCTCCAAATTGGCCAGGGCAAACTTGATCATATTTTGCTTTAAAAGCTTCCTGTCCATGGCAGCCAGGATGCTGATCACTTCATCAGTCCCTCTTGGTGAGCCAGAGGTGTCACAACTGCACTTCTCATCTAGCCAACTGTTCCTTTACAAATAAATGGTTTTATTGTGCCTGGAAGTATTTTATCTGGTCTTTCTGGGGAACCTCCAAAACCTAAAGCTCCTTCAGTCCTGTGAAGGTTTACTCTTCAGTACTAGCCTTAACTACTTTTGCAAAGTTTCAAATAATTCACATGCTATTTCCATCCCTTAGATCTTCATTGGTTGCTGCAAGCACTCCCAATTTTTGTCCCACCTCATCTGAACAGGAATATCCCAGAAATATCCTAGTTCAATTTCCTTCTCAAATGTCTCCTCTTCCTCCACCAGTTTATTTAGCTGCCCCTTTCTCCTGGTTCCCTTGCTCATTGTCCCATCGGGCAGGTGTTCTGGGCTGCTGCTTTAGCTCAGTTGTTCAGAGCACAGTGCTAGTATCACCCAGGTTATGGGATTGATCCCCAAATGGGCCATTCACTTAGGAAATGGATTCGAGGATCCCTGTGGGTCCCCTTCCAACTCAGAATATTCTGTGATTTTGTGAAAACCATCTTCAGACACAGCAATCTCCTGGCAATCACAGCAAGCCTCCAGTGCTTCCCATCTCTTGGCCAAAAAGACGGGAGATGCTGCATCGCACAGGGGCCTGTCCATTCTTTTGCTACCATCCCCAGGACACCTGTGTTCATGCACCCTTTCAGGGAGACAAAGGCACCTCTTGGAATGAGATTTCCCATCAACAGGGCTGTGCCAGGCAGGACATGCACACATCTGAGCATTCTGCCTAATGTATTTGCAGGTGTAACCAAGTGAGGGAAGAACAAAGGAGCTCTGCAGCCAAAGGGTTAGGGGCCAGCTCTCAGCTATTCTGAATCCCAAACATCCCAGTTCATTCCCCAGTCTCTCAGAGGCTGCCTGCTTCCCACACAAACTACTCATTTGCCCTTGGAGATGTGAATATGCTGCCCATGCAGAGGCTGAACACAGCTGAGATGAACACCTGCAGTCCATAGGAAATAAGGACATAACACACCTAAACACACCTAGGGAACTCACCCAGAGAACAGATACATGTTTTAAACCAGAAAACACCTAGTGCTGGCTGCTGTAAACACCTTTATTTTGCTAAATGAAAGCAGCCACAGGGGCCCTGCATAGAGGCTGCTGGGCGAGGCATGAGTCCAGGCAGTCATTCCACATTTCCCAACACTATGGGGAGCACCTGGTCAGAGACTGGGAAGAAAATGAGTATTGAGTGTCAGCCCTTGCACCAGAGCTACTGGTAAAGCATTTGTCCTGTACGCTGGAGCCAGGGCTCAAGGCATGGAGTCCTTGGCTGGAGTCACACTACTTCACCAAAGCTAGATTAGATGCAAATCTAAACACTGAGGTGATGTCTATACAGCTGGGCACATATGCTCACAGCAAGCTCACTTATCTCTGCTGGCCAAAAGAAATAAGGTACAGCCTGTCCCAGGGGCAGATCCTTTTAGACAGACCTCTCCCACACTGGTGGGACCTCCTGGAACCCCTCTGATTCTGTCATCCTTCAAGGACATCCATATGAGGTGAGATAAGCCCTCCATATGAGGCAGATAAGCCCGAGAATGACAGCCTATGTGGTGATCTGGCCTTTAAAGGCAGTGGGGACCAAAAGGTGATGGCACAGTGAGCCAGCCCTGAGGTGTTCTGCAGAATTCACAGCATGACACAATTAGCATCAGTCCCCTGGAGCTCACCACAGGATTCATCAAGTCTCTGTCATCACAACATGTACATTTGTGGCCGTGACAGCCCACCTCACAAAGACAAAAGCAAAGAAAAAAAATCACTGCCAGGATCCCCTCTCAGCTTCCACATCCAGCAGCTTCTTCATTACCCAGATCCATCATTGCCAAGGGATATCCTTGGGAGATTACCCTCCAGAAAGGCAGACAACATTGCAGATGTTTCCTCATCCATCTGCTAAAGGTAAATCCATCTGTTGGAACAGCTTAGGAGCCAGTGAACTCAGGCAGCAAGATAACCAGCTTGCCCAGATGGCTGCTTGGCAAAGACATGGGAATTGTCAGCTCGGTAGCTGGCAATCCCACTGCACCCACAAGCTGCTGAGTGTGTTGACCCCATGCCAGGCTTCTCTGCAGACACACCTGAGGCTCCCATTCCCATTTTCCTTCCAGGCAGCAGCCATCCTAGCTTCCTTCTGCAGCAGGAGGGCTGGGAATTGCAGATATTCCATCTGCTCCTCTGCCCTGCTCCCCAGGCACGTGCAGGAGTAAATGGCCAGCTTGTTGCTCTCCTCCATCCATTCTGACCTGATAACATCCAGGTGGGCTTACAGGCAGACACAGGCAGCTTCTGTGTGCAGCCTGAGACCCATGCACAGACTACAAGTGCTGTGTGGTCAAGCAGAAGGGTTCATTCTGGGAAAGGATGTTAGCACAAGCTTGAAAACAAAGCTGGGCCTAGCACTGTGACCTGGATTTGCCTCTATCCTGCTTGGATAACTGAAGGGCAGGACTCCAGTGGTCCCTCTAAAAATGTTGCACCTCTTTCCTTCAGGTTTAGGAGATCCCAGTATTGACTCAGATAAACCACTCATTGTGCCAGGTCTCCCTCTGACAACGTCAGTCTCGAGGAGCACATCACCCACAAAACTCTTGCCATGCATCATGCTGCCACACCAGCAAGGGGACGTGACAGGGCTGACAAGCTGGCCACAGTGTCATCCCCACACACAGCAGTGGCAGCCTGGGACATGCTCAGGAAGGTGAGCTAAACACCAAACACCAGACATGGCCTCTAGGATTCCTGCCCTGGTGCTCTCACCAGCACTGGGACACTGGCAAAACTGCACCTCATGGGAAAACAGGCACAACTGAGGGCTGAACTGAAATAATACTTGATTTAAGCCCAAGTTTGAATAAAGTCTCCACATGCATTTTTTAAATTATAAAATATACCTTTTTCTGCAAGTTTTAATTTTTCCTTAAAAAAAAAGCCTTGAAATAGTTTTTGCGACATTCATTTTGACCAGAAGATGAGCTGGCATAAGTTACTCAGAAGGACCATGTTTTAGAAAAGGGAACATATAAAAATAAAAAGGCATAGATAAAAGCTTCATGATCTCATTTGGACCATCTTATGTGAGTTACTGCCCTGGAAAGCAGAAAGTCTTTGCTACTGAATGTAGGTGGAAAACATAATTTGCCAAAAAATCCTATTGAAAGATGAAATAAAATTCCTCAAGCTAAAAGAACTCAGATGTTAGAGAATTTGTATGTATTACTTATTTTGGCAAAAATTATATAGCTGACTAAAGCTTTTAAACAAATACTGAAGAAACCGTGTACGTCTTTATAATACTCCCTTTCATGAACAAAAGGGGATTTGCTCCCATTTGGATCCCAAATAAAGCATTTGCCATTGTTTAGTGTGAAGGTCCGCCCAAAATGAACGGGTGACGAATGATTTTTGGGTGCAAAAATAACCAACACAAGGCACAGGGGTTTTGCAGTAACAAATCAACAAGGTGCAATTTTATTGATTATAGCCACAGCTAAATATGCATTTGGTTAAGGGATCTGGGGAAGAGAAGGGTAAGACAAGGAAAAAAGGGAGGAAAGGAGGTCAGGGAATGGGGTATAGCTACCAAAACGTGATGTCTTCGGGGTCCCGCCGCCGAAACTCGCTGGTACACGTCTTGGGAAGATCTCAAAGGACAGTCGGACTGAACCCCAATATATATACTGTTCTTGGTTGGGGGAAGGTAGCTGAAATTAGGTTTCCATGGAGGGGAGAAGTCCATTGTTTTCATGGCCGAATGCTCACAGGTAGGTTAGGTTTTTTCCCCCTCCCTGAGTTGGGAGGGAGTACAGTCCCAGTCTCTGGAAGGAGGTTGCCAGGGGGGTGCCATGGGGGTGCCATGGGGGTGCCAATAGGGTGCCAGAGGGGTTCTTGGTTCCTTGATGTGGGGATTTGCATCTCTGTTGGTCCATCACAGTGGTTGAAGACAGGCAAGAGGGGTCTTCTCATGGAGCGGAGGGGAGCCACCCCAGAGCTCAGTCCAGCCAGGTCAGGAGTTTGGAAGAAAGTCCAGTTCAATTGTCCAGAAAAGGGCAGCATGCCCCCTTCGAGTACAGCATGGCGTGTTCTGCAAGCATCACTTGTGAACACACTAGATAAGCAGGAGACTTTCTTTCCCAATCGGTTCAGCAGTTTTAACCCTTCTGTAGTCTTTTCTCATGACAATTGTGAGGCAAAAAATGAAGGATTTTCGGATGGACTTCTACATTTAGCAAGCACTTTTTCAGCTGCTTTTGAACAACTAGGCATATCCAAGGCATTTATCCCAGAATCACACAACCACAAGGTAAACCGAGTTGGAAGGCACCCTCAAGGTTCATTAAGTTCAACTCCTAGTCCTGCACAAGACACCCTCAAGAGTCACACCACGTGTCTGAGAGCAAAATCTCCTCGAACTCTGTCAGGCTTGGTCCTGTGACCACTTCCCTGGGGACCCTGTCAAATTATGCTTGTCCAAGTTTGCCTCAAACACCTCCCCCCTCCAAAAGTCTCATCATGAGAACTGCAATTTGCTCTACAAGTCCTCCTGGAGCTAGCAGAGTTTAGCTTTGTTTTAAGCTCCCATAATCTATTCCCTGCCGTGAGACACTGGAGGTTGCCCCAGCACACACAGAGAAAGGCATAACCTCTTGGGAACAGGAGGTTAAATCCATTGCCAGAGAGTCAAATCAGGGAACAGCACAGGTCCTTGATGGACATCAGAGTCTAAGTGGGGCCTGTTCAGATGGCTGAGACCACTCATGAGATGGAGCCAATATCCTATCTTTTCCAAAGTGATTTAACCATAACCAAATATAAATATAAGGAGTATCTGCTCTTCCCAGTCTCAGACATTCTACAGACAATAAAACTTGCCAGACTTCAGTTGTTTTATTTCAGTCACATATGACTCTCGATTTATCTCACAGTCTGAATAATTTCTGATGACTATAACAGGCCTTATGATAAAGACAAAAAAAAAAAAAGGAAAAAGATAAAATTTTGAATTCCAGTTAGGAAAATACTATATTCTCATTTAATTTCAGGTTTTAAGATTGATGAAGGAATTTTTGCTTTTATACTGTGATGATCATTTAAAATAATTAATCCAACAAACAACGAGGAATCAAAATACCATTGAGGGGGAATCTCTCTTGCTTGTCAAGCCACTGTGACATCTCAGTGGTATCATTAACTTACCTCGTTCTTTATAATGCATGCAACATGAGCATGACAAATATCAGCCTCATCAAAATTTTAAACAGCAAAGAACCCCAGCATTGCCTACATCATACTGTACTGTCCATAATGAAACCTAAGCTACAGATTGCTGAACTTTTCTGGGTAAAGATTTTCCTATTTAATCTCTTCTTTCATTCACAGAGGTCATTTATGTCTTCGTGGTGTCTCCTCTGCAAGACTGGAAAATAATTAACTCCTATTCTGATCACTGCATTTTCTTCACACTCTGTGAATGGAGCTTCCTGAGGGCTGCCCATAAGCTGATGTGTCTGCTCACAGTGGAGGCTCTCCTGAAGTGAGCAGGGAATTTCTGGCCATGCTCATCTTCTGCACAGAATACTTCCATAATGATGCCCTGTCTCCCTTCAGCCAGAGTCTCACACTTCATTTTCAGATGTTCACCCTTCCAACCCAAGACCAAACCCTCTGTGGAGAGACCACACAGACAGAAACAGCAGAATTTCCTCCACTGACCATGCCAGGCACAGCTGGTAGACCCAAACTTGGCTTCTAACCTCCAGCTGGGGATGTGATTAAAGCCAGATGCCCTGCCAAGCACTCTGTCTACATTGAACTGCACTAACCTGCTTCCTGTCCACTTTCCTCTGCCCTCTTTCCAGACAGCAGCAACAGCCTCAGGAGGGATTTGCTGGTAAGGCACAGCTCACACAGATCTCTCAGCTACACAAGGCTGAAAACCCTATTGTTTCATCCAGATCTTCATGATGGAGAACAGAGTACAGCCTGGGAGCCAATAAGGTATTTCTGGGTTTCAGCTCTCCAGCAATTCACTTTCAGTCAGGGGTTGTGGTAGTGAAGAATACCATATTTTGCTTTCTCTTCTTGATATTTATTTAGGAGAGTTTTGTATTATCCAAAAAATCTGTGATCTGATTCTTGAGAGGCAGTGACCTCTCACGGCACTTGTCTTGCCTGTCACCATAGAAAATGTAGCCACTGAAGTCTGTGGTGAGTTTTACTTTCAAACATTTTTCAGTCTAAAAGTATAAATAATAACTGCTTCCAGCATCCTCTGGCATCCATGTGCCATCCATGAACTGCTTCTTGCACCAGGAACATGTGAAAATCTGATTTCAAAAGTTACTGCTCATGTATGGACTAGGTTGCTGGTAACAAACTAGTCAGTGGATTGCTTCCAGTCCACCTTTCAGCTAAAAATAAAAAAAATGTTCAGAACAAAATTTTCCTCCACTTGCTGTAGATTGCTAAGTAGATGTGCTGAAGTATTATGACTTTCTCTCCAAGACTCACCTGAGACCAAGTGAAGTATATGTTAAGCCTTGAGAATGACACCAAAGCATAAAATAGCTTATTATTCTTTAATTTGTTGTAGAACCTTTGAAGGCCACCTAACTACATCACTCCCTCTTATTCTGGGACACCTCTCCCCAAGTGAGATAGGCTCACAGCCCTTAGGTGTTAAGCAGAGACATAATCAATGTAGAATTAGAAGAAGAGGCAGGAAATTTCTAAGTGTGAAGTTTACTTATCTTTATAAAAAATGCCTTACACAAGCCAGATCTATGCCCAGAGCTGCATCTGAGTTCGTAGTAAGCCCTTAGGAAAGCATATGTGCAGCTAATGGGAAACAAATGTCTATTTTGGCAGGGCCTGCAGCTAATGTCAATTTTTTTCTCCCTTTGCTAAATAAATAAAAAAATAATCACAATGAAACAGGCTGACTGAAATACTTTGGGTCTCTCTTAACCGTTTGAGTGCTCCTCTGATACACAACATATGTGACAGACCATATCTCTGTGGTTCATGAAGAGGAAAAAATCCTGAAGAAATCATGTTCATTTTCATTAAAACCTATAATGTCCTCAGGAAGGAAGTTCAGAGTTGAAAACATAGATATGCTTCGTGGCTTGATAGCTCTCAGTAAGGACTGTTTTAATTAGAGTGTAATTTCTAGACTTTGTTTTGCTGGAGTCTGGCCAAAAACAGAACAAGAGCACCACATAATCTTTAAACTGTTTTCTAAAGGAAACAAAAACCTAGAGAGGGCAGAATTATTAGCTGTGGCTAATACCTCAAAGCAAATTAACATAAAGTATAGTTATTGTTCGTTTCTAGGGCAAGAGCAGTACTGTCAACACAAGCATAGAAACCACCAGAAAACAATTCATCATCAGGATTATGGTCACTAACTCATAGAAACCATACCAAACCACAACCCAGAACAAAAGTCAGAGTCTGACTTTAGCTCAGTAACAACGTGAATTGAGGGTCACCAAACAGCCTGTAGGATGCTGGCTCATACCATGGTTGAGAAATCCGTAGTATGGAAATACCAGGGCTGGTAGGAAATTCTGTAAATTTTAGCTTTCTTGGGCCTGAAGGATCTGATTTCCCAAAGCTTTGTCTCTTCTGGAACAACAGATCCCAAAGGCTGCGAGGGTTTTCAGAAGAATCACTCCTCTGCCATGCTCCTTTTCTTTAAGAAGCTGCTGGAAGCACAGTTACAGGGAGACCAGACTGGTCTTGGTTTCATCAAGCCATTGCAGTCTTCCACTCTTCCCCAGGCAGGCAGCTGAGGAGGCTCCATCCTGAACCCAGGTGCAGCACCTTGCCCTTGGGCTTCCTAATTCTCATGAGATTTCTACAAACCCACTTCTTGAGCCTGTCCAAGAGAACTCAGCCAGAGCCTCAGAGTGCCACTGGGAGAAAGGCACCAGAGTGTTTTCTGGGATAGGTGCTACAAAATGTGTCTTGTGACTGTATGAAAATAAACAGTCATCTGTTTTTTGACTACTTTCATGTTAAAGCCAATAAGCCTCTTTGGCCCTTTAAAAATAAGGGCATTTCTCTCAGATTTGAGGAGAAATTCAAACCACTGGCATGACCTAACTTCTGAGGAACAGACTTTTCAAGAAACAAAAGAGGCCAGGAGCTCTTAAACTGATCTGGAAGTTGCTAACATGAGTCTTGCTGGAGTGACTGATAGGCAGCCATTTCTCTACCTTCAATACAAGGAGTAGTCTTCCACAAAATAACAGCCCACAGCCAGCAATGGCCAAATGAATCTTCTTGTAATAATCTCGCTGCCTGCGCAGAAATTTTCTTTGCTCCGATCTTCCATCTTTTTTCTTCAGCCCAAATGCTTTTGTGCATCAGTTTCCGGGCTCCCCTGACTTAGGCTTTGTTTAGCCTTTACTGCAAGGTCTAAGACCCTGGTCTTCAGGCTCACTGGGCAACACTGAGCCAAAGCAACTCACTGCCCCTGAGACTCTGCTGATCTCCCTGCTTCTCTCTTCACTCATCCACAAATTTCACCTCAGATTGCCAGTCTGCTGGGCTTCTCTGCATGTGTGCCAGCCAAGACCTGCCAATAAAATTATTGTTGTAATATGCGTTAGATCCACAAAAAAACCTAATGTTAGGACTTCAGTCAAAATTCACCACCTGGGTAGTGAGTTGGACCCACCAGACAACTTTGATACAACAGGAATTTCACAACCTTTTTGTGGCCTATACAGGTTCAGGAAGCACAGTTCAGATTGCTTCAGTTCAAATAAGAAAAACAACTGTTTAGGAAGACCATTTGCTAAGCAGCCTATTTCTCACAATTATCCAGCCACATGGATTGTTGGGAAGATGAACAAAAAGGTGTCTCTATCTTGAAGATGACAACTCTGAATGACATAAAACAATGAAGAATATTCTAGGCCAGAAGCTCCCTGCATTTATTTGGATTCAGTGTGGTTCATTATAGCATGGGGTAGATCTTAAATTAATGCCTTCAACACAGCTTGAAGATACCTTTTGTTTAGGAAGATTAATTTCTGTCTCAGAAATTATCAGTCATAGAGCATCAGTCCAAAAAAGACTGATGCAGAGGGAAGAGGCTCTAGAAGCAGCCACCTCATCATTTGATAATTGCAAAGGATGAAGTCATCTTACAAGCCAATAAAGATTGTTCAGAGACTTTGGCCATCACTTAGCAAAAGAAAAAGGCATCAGAGACCATCTAGATCTGGCCACAGTGGAGTTACCAAAGTCACCATGAAGGAATATCATATTCCACACACACAGCGATGTTATCCTTGGGTGCAAGAGTGGAACCAGTAATTTTTCTGTGCTGGATTTTAAGCAAGCAATGACAAATGGGCTCAGAAGATGGGGAAAAGTCTACAGCACAGATTCTGAGTCAACACAAAAGACTGTGGTTGCAACAGCTTGTAGAACACAGATGATCCTGGAATAGCTGGCAGACCTCTCTAACCATCTTGGCTAAATCTAAATTCCAACATGTTGCATGCTAAAAAAACCCCAAACCAACAGAGAAGCAAAATCAGCAAGGATGGAATTTCCATCAACAAAAGCAAAATAAGACACGCAAAACCAGTCAAATTTCCAGCTTTACAGATGTGCAGAGTTCTGTAGGACTTTGCCATGGCAGAAAGTACATTTGGAGCTTCTACAGGATCCTGGAAAAGCTCCTCATACCTAGTGGAAACAGAAGAATATTTCTCTGGTCACCTGAATGCAATGAAAATTTTCTGGAATTTTAAGAATCCCTCATGACCCCTTTTGTTTTGGTTTTCTTGTATCTCAAAATTCCTCATACTGGACAGAGATGTTACTGCACACGGTTTGGGGACAGCATTATGACACAAGCAGACAAAAAATATCCCATGAAATAATGCTGGTCTGGTACATGATAACTTAAGACCTCACAGATAAACAATTACTTTATCCATTAATATAAATTGTCCTTGGCACAGCTCTCTGGTGTTTTCTAGCAATCACCACTACTTCAGAAACAAAGTTTCAAACACACAAATTGGGAAATAGAGACTCTGTAAGCAGCCAAAATCCTCATTAAGAGATGCTGTGCCTATCCCAGGGTCTTCTGTGAATTCTCCCTTGGACTGTGCATGTGCTTTGCATTAAATATGACCATAGTGATTTAGAAAATCTCACTATTTCTTTTTCCTCTAATAATTTTGCCTCAGAAACCTACTAATGTGCCCATAATCCAATGGGAAGTCACTGGAATTCAAATCAGAGTTTTAACTTCCCGTAATAGTGTTTCTCAGGGATTTAGCTCCAATCAACATCCCTGTACAGCTGGCTTGCCATGGATTTGCAAAGTGGTAACAACACCAGGACCTCTTCTGGCTCTGCAAGGACCAAGATCTGATCACCCAAATGATTTTATTTCCTGGAACCTGATAGAGTATGATAGGAAATAACAGTCATTGTAGGAGCTCATGCTCTCCAGTCACCATCTTCCTGGGCTTCTATGAGTCTTCCTGCATTACCTGGTGAGTGCTTCCAGATGTTCTGCAGACCTCAAGGCAGCATAACCCCAGCATGGAGCGGGTAAGGGAGCACAAGGCAAAATTGCACTCAGCCATGACTGACAGGAGTGCTGAGACACCCCCTGAGTAGCACTTCTGGCTACACCAGACCACATGTTCTGCTGACATTAGCCAAGTTTTTCCATCTCAACCCAGATTTCTTTCAAACACTGCCCTTGGGCTGGTACCTCTCCTTCCATGTCCAAGTGCAAACAGGTAGAGAGGGGACAGAACTTTTGCTCAGAGAAAAATAATACTGGGAAGGACTAGGTGGTTAAATTTTCTGACTAAGCAAGCAACTCTATTATTCTCAAAATAAGACATGGGAACTTTTTTATGGAGAAGAGCAGATGATTAAAAAACTGCATGCCTCTTCATTCTTTTAATCTGGAAAGTTTTATGGAAAAGGCAAAATCACTTTTTTCATGTTGTTAAAACCAAAAGGTCTTTGTTCTTTTATTTCCCTATCAAAGATAAGACAGAATATATCAAAAGATCTTTCCATCTTGTCTTCTGCCTCCCACCTCTTTCCCTGCCTATGCGTCTGTGGCCTTGTGGAATCCTGCTAATCCAGCCTTTTGCATGGAGGTGAAGAGATCATTCATAACTGTGCACTTAGAACAGCACTCAGAAAGTTTCCAGCAACCCATCTACTACAGTCCTCTGAAAAAGATGTATTAAATAATCTCTCCATGTTAGTATTATATTATTTATGCCTCATTCCAGCTATCCCCTTATTTCCTGTGGACAGCATGTTGATTTGTTCATGCTGTCAGCCAGCCTCCTCTGACTGTGTTTTCAGTAAAAAAAACTGAAAGGGAGATTTAGCCAGCTACTCCCCAGATGTGCAGTGGCTCCAGCTCTATGGCATCTGTGTAAACATCAGCAATAAACTTATAATTTAGAGATTAAATATGGAAAGTTTTCCTTTTACCTCACATTCAGGCCCCTTGCACTGAAATATTTTAAAGGCATCTCTGGCATTTTTTGTCATGAAAGCATTTTTCATGCTATACGTCAAGGAAGTATGTCTCCTGAAAACCATCCACAACTGGGAGACATAAAGTCATAGGACAACCAGTCATGGTGTCAAGGCTGTGATGTTCCCACCAGGGAACATGCAAAGGAAGAGCAGAGCTCTGAGCTGTGCAGGTGTTAGACAGGAATGCCAAATTTTGGTTGAGCTGTGGAGGTGTCACTGCTGTCACATAAATGAGGATGCTATAAGAGAGCTTGTCCTAGGGTATTTAAATATGATGAAGTTAAGCATGCTATTTAACTAATGATACTATTATTATTATTATTATTTCTATTTGTTTTTATTCCTTATTTATGTATAAGAAGAAAAACAAATAGAACAAAAATATCAGCAACTTGCTGCTTATCAACATAATGATTAATTCCCTGGAATCAGTCATCTGTTGAGAATCCTACAGGAATCAAAGCAATGTTCATATTTAGCAAAATACTACAGAAATGGCCTAGAGGAAGGGCACCAGTGGAGCATAGCTGCTGTGAGAAGTGCATCATCTGGAAAGCTCCTTTTCAAATGAGACAGGCTCTGTTCATTACCCTAATGACATTTTTTTGTTCTACTCAGCTTGTACAAAACACACCACTGTAGCTGGGTCCACAATTTGCTGGGGGATAGAAGAAGGGCTGGATGAGGACAGAGCAGCCTGGTTCACACTGACACCAGCATTTTCTTAATTGTAGCTTACTACAGTGGTGGATTTTGACCTGCAGGATTCTGAAAGGGAAGTGCCCTCTCTTATCTCCCACATCACTCACTTTTGACTAGGTTTACAACTGCTGGCAAAGGGGGCTTTGGCTGGGGGCTGCACTGTTTTTCCTGCTGGTTCAGTGCTTGACTTCTCAAACATGGAAATATTTTAAATATATTTTAATATAAGAACTGGAGCAGTTTCTCATTAAAACCCACTTAAATTGCCCTCTTCAATGATGAGTTTAATCCTTGAATTATTAATACCCACCAATGAAAGACAGGAGATTGATGTTATTTCCCTGAGTTAGTGATGTTGCTGGAAGAAAACACTACACTAACAGACAACAGACAGACAAAGGGCTGTAGAATTAGCTTATGTGGCTGGTTTTTCAGTTCAGCAACAGCCGATTTCAATCACTTCTAAACAAACTTCTGAAGTGTTTTGTTCAACTGGCTAATGCCTCTATAAATATCTTCTGTTTAACTATGGACAAATTAACTCCCAGCTTGAAAAGCTAACCAAGATTTGTTGAGGGTTTTCTTCATCTGTCTATGACAAATACTTATCAATAAGAGACAAACCATTGCTTTGGAGTTCAAGGGAGCTCATTTCAATCCTGCCATGTGTTCTGCGTAGCTACAGAATACAGAACCACCGTGTCCTATTTATCTTTGTAACTCTGGAAAACTCCTGCAGCCTTACAACTAAACTTCCTGCCTTGTTAGTGGCTACTTTCTGAGTCAAACATCAAAACTGAAAAGCGCCCCAAACATCAATGCAATGAGGGGAGTCTTTTGGACTTACTTCACTTTGGAGTGGAGTCTAAGATCCCAGGCAATGCAGGGTCTCCTTGGGCCAGAGCATGGTTTTAGCCAGCAGACTGTCCCGTAGAAGGTGCTGCTGACCATCTGCATCCTATCAAAACCCATTGGAAATTGCACAAGATAATGTCCTTCTGAGTTAACCTCAGCTTTGCGGAGCTGTCCAGAGAGCTGCTGGGCTAAAGCACAGGCTTCTGGGAGCTTTGGACAGTATTTGTCCCTTAGATGTTTTCTGTCTGTCTGTGTGCCCATCCCACGTGTGACCCCGCCACCAGGTGAGCTGTGGACAGGAATTTCCCTTCAAAGCACCCAACAGGCAGGCCAAAGAAGACAGGGAGCCAGGACTCATCTGGCTGGTGCAGGGCAGGGCTCAGTGGCAAACAGCAATGGTCAGGGATCTCTCACTTTTCACAGCCTCAAACCTGCTGCTTGTATCATCCTCAGAGGAAGACTCCCACTGGGAAAGGGAAGATAGTATAACACAGGCAATATCCTCCTGCAACCCCTTTGCGTTCACCTTGGTCCCCTCTTTCCTCTCCTGTGCCAGCAGGCATGAGAACATAAGTTGGGTTTTCTGACTCAAACACACATTTCTTGCCATGTAATGTTGTGGCCATTTAAAACTAAGAAGGGCATTTAAAACTATTTTCATAAAAGCTGATTTGGCTGTGAGAGTCATTATATATTTGAGTGAAAGCCATGTCTTCCTTTGGTAAACAAAAACCTCCTTAAATATCCTGATGGGAACTGCTCTCAGGAAGCTGGTGCATTGTACATATCAGCCAAGGCAGAGAGAGCCTGAACAAGCCCAGCTCTGAACAAATGACTTCTTTCAAATTTTCCACTAGGAACTGTGGGTGTGGCATAAAACACGGCTCCTGACAAAGGAATTCATAATTCAAAAAAAAACCCCAAAGACCACTGGGGCTTAGGTATGAGACAAAACGAAAGCATTTACATTTCTGTCTTTCATAACTTCAAAATACATAATGTTTTGAAAGCAACATATCAAAATTTAAAGGAATTGTTGAAATCTCAATTTATGCAACTCTTAAACCCAGCTTTGGAACATCTGCTTGTCAATGACTGCATCATTATGAGCAGATGCTGTCTTCAAAGACTCAGACAACACAAGGGGAGAAGATATTTCTTTTTTTCTCTCTCCTGTGTATGTGTATGTACACCCACATACAACAATCCAGAGAAATTGCACTTGAAGAAAAATATGGAGCTACACCACAGCACCCTGGCATAATGAACATATATATGTCTACAGCCATCCATTACACATGACAACTATGGCACAGATCTGTAATTTTATCACCATGCAATTCCCCTTCATTATACTGACAGCTTTAATAAGTTCTAAAGAATTTGGCTTCCATTATATCCTGCAGCTGAAAAAGCTTGGCAAGAAATAACTTAGCAGTAAACTTAAATTTTCCCCTACCTTAAAAAAATTCTAAAAAGAAAAGAAAGATGGAAAAGGAAACTTTTGGTATAATATCCAGGTGTAAAAATAATGGCATAGCGGTAGTGAAACCATTTTGCTGTTATCTGCTGGCAATCAGAGAGGTAGCAAAAATACAGTCTGTGTATCTATCACTGTTTTCTTCTTTCTAAAGACATGTAAGACAATCCTCCTAGCAAGATAATAAAGAAAAAATATTCCTGAACCTCCTTCTTTGCAAGCAGGAAATTGTTATATAGTTGAAAGCCCCTGTGCACATCTATTACTAGAATTTTGCTAATGTTATCATTATCACAGAATTATCTGGGGAATGCAGTGATTACCAAGCAGCAAGGAACACATCTGGAGTATGTCTACACAAAGGGTCCAAAAAACACATACCTTGATGCTCTGTGTTCAGAAGAAAACCTTCTCTGTTACTGTTCATTAACCAACCTTTTATGAAGGGCACAGTCAGGGGGTTCACATACGAGGTCCTCACCAGGCTGTGATTTGTGGATGACATGTAGCCAGCACCCCAGTGGTATTTACATCACCACAAGTAATCAGGGGCCATGGAAAAGACTGCCAGCACCACGTGCAAGAAAACTGGGTTTGGAGTTTGATATTGTGACTCAGAGTTGGTACAACGGGAATGTAGAAGACGATTTACACAAGCAGGAAAAAACCCACCCTGACAGGATCTCAAAATCACCTACAAATGAGACAAAAAAATGATTGCTCTTGCTGGCAAGGGGCAAACTGACTCACACTTCATTCATGTGGCTGCACTCTCTTCTGCAGGATCTGGGTTTCCCATGAGAAATAACTGAGTAAAGGAACAGCTAAATACAGCTCAGGAGGTTCTGGTTTTACCAATTTGTGTTGGAACACTGGATGCTGAGAAATTTAAACTTTCTGTTCTGAAAGGAACAGACCCGCAAGAGAATACTATATTGGACCTAAGGCCATAGAGAAGGCTTCTAAAATTGAATGATACAGCTAAGATTATGAGTGTGTACTTTGATTAGAAGTGTGTAGTATCACATGGTGGAAAACTTAGAGGTTAAAGTTTTAGAACATAATATTATATGTGAAACAAGATAGAAGTTTTAAGGCAGTAGCTAGTTCTTTTTCACCTTCTTCATGAGTTTGTGGGGTTTTGTAATTAAACAGAAAAGTCCACATGCAAGATACAAGAGATTACTGAGTTAAAAGTAAAAATAATTTAGGTGTCATTTCTTAATTAGATATTTTCTTAAAAGACCTTGTAGAGAAAAATAGTTAACCATTTTGTAACTTATTAATACTGTGGAACTCACGACTTGTAAGACTGTGATATAGATAAGAAATAACAAACACCTGTGTCTGAAAACAAAATACCATCCCTATTGCTTTCAATCCCAACCTTAACAGAAGCAGAAAAAGAAACCATAAACCAGCTAATTTGATCTTGTGAATTACTATGCCTCTGTCCTTCACGAATGAACTTGCTCTCTCCAAATTACATAGGTCTGCTGTTTTCAATGTAACCTGATTTAATATTATTACTGTGGTTTCCTCTATGCTGCCACAAGACAAGGCATTCAATTTTAGAAAAAAGCCACTTCCTCCACTGTACACAGAACTTGAATACTCACCATTAATACAAGTGCACAGGCAAATTTTTTTTATCCTTGCAAGGCAATCTAAATATTGACTAAATTATTTTCTGCATGAAAGTACCTGGAATGCTCCTTTTTGTTTCCCCGTTACAGAATGAAAGGGCACAAGTCAATGAGGTCCTCTCCAAAGCCAGGTGCATTCACATGTGAAATATTCTCCCCTGCACCCATTTTTATGGATAGCCTACCAAGTGTCACTTCTTCAGCATCCATGGACAATGGCTTTTCTCTTCAAATAGTTTTTTCATCTACAGGCTCTTTCCACTACGTTAATCCGCACAATACAAAATTTGGTGTTCAGATGTAAAATTGTCTTCTGCTGTCCAACCTGCCCTGGCCTCTAGAGCAACAGGAAGACACCATAAGTCAGGTTGCAAATCAGTCCCTGGTGACACCCTTCAAATATTGACCACATTTGTGCATAATCCAGGATTATAGTTTTAATAATCATTTCCTAGAAAAGCGTTCACATTTTATTCCAATCCAGTGCAACAGGCATTATTAAACCCCTTAAAAGCCTTTGTATTAATAGAGTAACACAATTGCTTCTGTCTGAGTCATCTTTTCTGTCCACAGTGAAAAGCAGTCTTGCTTTTTAGCATCCAGAGTGTTCTAATGGTTTCACCTTCTACATAAAGAGGTTAAAAACACTCTACCAAATTCTGATACCAAAAATACTTTAAAGGTGGTTTTATAAAATGTCAACACGTCCATATTTTTAGAAAATGAAAAGGTAAGTATCCAAAGGAATTTGATTTATACTGACTGCATGGCTGTTCTCAAGCCAAAACTGGATAGTACTCACAAAAAAATAATAAAAAGATACTACATAATTTTAAAGCAAGATAATGTTTTGTCTATAATCATCCACCCTTCCAAAAGCAAGCTATGCTGCAATGCATTGTGCTGAGAGATATTAAACTTGGAAAACCTATCAAATGGCTGCAACATATTTAAAAACATAAACAACAATCGTGTCTGCAGAGAGCAGTGAAAAATAATTACATCAAACCAAATACATGGGTCATGCAGTTAATACATTTGTCTCTGTGCTGGCTTTGTACAAAGTAAAGAGCACAAAAAAAAAAAAAAGCAAACAACAAAAACCCACCATAAAATCTCAGTTCTGAATCAAAATTGCAGATCTGAACACACTGAGTGTCCATGAAAAATCCAAACAGTCTAACCGATGCAGATGAAGTAAAATTTCACTGTTTACTCGGTGAAAGTCACTAGAAAAAACAACAAACCAAAATGAATTTGGTATCAGTTTTACATCCACCCAAATCACTCTATGGCTATCAAACATGACCATGTAGCACTTGGTGTAACTTGGTGCAATGTCTTGGTCTTGTTACAACTTTCTGTGGGCAATGCCTTCCTGCACTGTGTGGCAGGTGGACCTCAAATAACACTGAATCCCAAGAGCTCAACTCGATGTATTTCTGCACTATGGTAAAGGGCACAAGTAGGTTTATTTGACTTGAAATAAAAATCTGTTAGTCTGCTGGAGCTCAGGCTTGTTTTGAAAGAATAATTTCCTTCCATATCACTGGGTGACAACAAAGAGGGGATTGCAAAAACCCAAGTCAATAGCCCCTTTGGACAGGAGCTGTGCTTGAAGGAATCTCAGCCCATGGGCTGAAATGTCTCCTCTAGGCGTATTGCAAAAGGTAATTTGGGACTTTTAGGCAAAAGCAATTGTCATCACCCTAAAATCATTAAGGCAATACAGCAGGAGCTAAACTGTGGCTTCAGCATAGAATAGATGATCTATCTCAAAAATCAAAAGGTTTAAGGAAACCAGGTGGACCATATTATACACACTGTGGCCAGTGCAGGCTGTCTGCTACCAGATAAGATGTTCAGTCACGCAACAGTTCAACAGAGAAACTGGAAACACTGAAATCTAAATTAGGCAAGAAAGCTCACAATCTAAACCTGCCTGATGTCTCTCCAGCTTCAGACAAACTTAAGGTCTCTGTTAGAAGGGGAAGGTTAAACAGACTGACACCTCCTGAATGAGGGTTTTACCATTCCTCCATTTTGGCTCAGTCCTGGAGATTTCCTTCCCCTTCTTCCTTGTTTTGGGCAGAAATGGTTTCTGCTTGCAGCACCTCACCATCTGGTCCAGCCCAAAGGTACATCCCTGCTTTATCAGTTCAGCACCTCTTTTCACAATTTCACTTGAAAATACACATGCCAGATAAGGAGAAATTGCTTCCAGATGTCAGGAACTGAACATGAACTTATACAGAGAGAGGTGATATTATGTGATGAGAACACTGTGGGATGATTAGAAATAGAAAAAAGTCTTCTTTTAGAGGTCAGTGGTGAGCTGTCTGTCAAAACATTTTAAGTATTTATTGTCTCCGCAGAATTCCCCACTCTAACTAAGTCGTCCAGAATTCATCTAAACAAAGACTTGGGAACATTTCAGAAATATGGTCTATGTATTGAAGAAAAAAACCTAAAAAGATGATAAAGACAAATCTCCCTTAAATCCAGCTTGGTCCTAGGATTTGCCCTATCCAGCTCCAAGGGAGTGCCTTCCACACCCACAGCTTCCCTAACAGAACTGGGTGCACCCCACCATGAGATATCAACTCAGCATTCCCCACTGTGGGGACAAAAGTGAAGAGACACCCTTTGACTTGGAGCTACAAACTCCAAGTTAGACAAGTGGGGCATTTTCTAGATGCAAGGAATGTTTTCTCAGCTCCTCACCACTACAACTCTCTGTACAATGGGAACAAAACAAATACACCCCTTGTTCCAAAATCCAAGTGTGGTACATGCACATGATTGAATGCTTGCTGCCATAGTAATGGTTTATGACTTACTACATTTAGCCTGGTTCTTTGTAGCTGCATAATATATATTATTTTGCTTCACAAGAGACTAAGTCTGGTTTTGATTAGGCTTGTAGAGAGCTGTCAGAAAGTCAGACTCAAGCAAATAAGCCCCTGTAGGTTCTCTTGGAAAAGCCCATAAAATGTCTGCTGTTCATTTAAATTAGGCTCAGAAAGAAACACAAACCTGAGGGCTGCCAGTGTTTATACATTTGTTTAAGAATTTTTTTTTCTTGTGGGGCAGAGGAGGCTGGGAGAGGAGTTATTCTGGGAATAAGCCCAGTCAGAGAGCAGCCGTGGGCCCAGACCCTCATTCCTTCACACGAAGCAAAGGAAAAACAGACTTATGCAGGCACCCTGAGCTGTAGCATAAATCCCTCTCATGAATTTAAGCACAGCAGTGGAGGAGCAGCACAACTACTTTGCAGACATTTCTGAAACCACTAGGTTGTGGCAGTGGTTAAAGCGAGTTCTGAGAATACTTTCCTGTACATGGCTTGCTTAATCACAGTTTTTCTACACATCTCTGAGCCTTAGGTAAGCAAATCTGCCTGGGCCACAGCCCAGATGGCAAGGCAAGATTTCCCTCCACATCTAGCTCAGGCTGCCATGGGGCTGCTGCTCCCAGAATGTGGTGCCTGTCCTACACTTAAATGCCCATACACACAGTAAGATTGCTTAGAATGGGGATGTCAACGGCCCCTTTACCTTGTAGTGTACTTTTATTTTCTTAAGTGCTCACTGGTTTCTATTTCCATGCTTTAGCTGCCAGAGGTGAGGGCTGCAGCACCAGCTGAGATGATGACATTGCTCTGTCATCTTCAACTCTCACTCTGAGCTGTCTGAAACTCTCCTTACAGTTGGGATTACTCTGGAGGCATCGCTTGAGAGTCTGTCTCTGCTGTTTCTGAGCCAAGCAGGCTGGCTGCTCCCTGCCCTTCTCCCCTTCATGCATGCACATGTGGATCATCAGCTCTCCCACACCCCTGACTCATACATTCTCCATATGAAGATAATAGGCTCAAAACTTCATTTCTTTGCTCTGTCTCATCTGGGTCCCACAGCCTCCAGCATGTCCCTTCCCCATGTGCAGATCCATGGCTGTCCTCCAGAGCCTTTCTCCAGGCGCCTGCCTGCACATTTTCCTGCCCAGCACCATCCCTCAGGTTTTGGGGTCACATCTCCTACTGCTGGGCTGCCATAAATCCAGCATTGCCTCCCACAGCCTCTGGTTGCACGTTTTTTTTCTGGGGGATTCACCTGACCGCTGCACTCATGAGCACACACTGGTTTTGTCTGCAGCTCCTGCTTGGCACTTTCTCAACATATTTTTGACTTCCCAAGCCGGGACAGAGGACAGGAACAACCTCTGAGGTCTCTGAGGGTGCAGAGCCTCCCCCAGGACCTCCACCAGCTGCTAGTCCTGACCTCTGCCACTCTGCGGGTCAGAGAGCACAGATTTCCTCGGGATTTTGATGACTTCTAATTATATTACAGTTTGAGAAATAAGTAAATCTAAACAGAACTTGGAGGTCCTACACACCTGTCTTTGACCACTCCAGATCAGCACTGAAGTCCCCAGCAGGGAAATTAGTATCTTGGACCCCAGCAGGAGAGAATTCCTCTTTCTTTTTTCTGTCTGGCCATCCACTCAAATGCTTACAGAGGTGTTCTAGCTGCTGCATCTAAGCTACCAGAACAAGGTCCCTTGCTGCCCACTGCAGGGTGCTGGGGACAGTTTGGGGGTCTCTCAGTACTGAAACTTTCTACTAATTGTTCTTATTGTTGTTAGCAGGAAGGTGAGAAGGCACTGGTTGGCTCAGCAGGGCAAGAAAGAGGTGCTGCCCTCCATTCACTCCAAACCTCTCCTTCCCACCATATCAGGGTCAAGCTGCATTTGGCTGAACACACACATGCTAATTGTAGAAAGCAATTAATAGGCACAAAGCATTATCTGTATCTTATCTAGTGTCAGCATTTGATTAATTGTTCCCAAAGACTGAGGCTTCTCAGACTTTCATTTTAATTAGGAGGAACAGTTGCCAAAAGCAATTTCTCTGAGGCAACTTTCACCATTTGTTGAAGTATTCATTTATCTGATATTATTCCAAGGCTGGGTTAAAAAAAAAAGCCAAACCCAAAACAACAACAGCAACAAAAACCACCCTATAAGAACAGCCCATCTATTCAAATTCTGAGAAGCCTCCTAG
This sequence comes from Ammospiza nelsoni, assembly GCF_027579445.1. Lineage (NCBI taxonomy): Eukaryota > Metazoa > Chordata > Aves > Passeriformes > Passerellidae > Ammospiza > Ammospiza nelsoni. The sequence continues at coordinate 26,828,320 of NC_080636.1, read as the reverse complement.
ACAGCAGCTAGGGGGGAAGAGCTGACCTTATGAAAAATCTCCTGTCCTTGGCCCAGCCGAATCTCCCAAGCAGCTTTGCTCGCTGTGCGCACTCCATGCTTTAGGGAGATAAGGAGGAAGCTACTTTTTAAGCCTATTCAAAAACAAAGGAAAAGTGTACAATTACCTTCAAGAACACTTAAAGGCCCACATATTTTAGGGGTGACTTAGGAAGGCTCTTATTGTAAGAGCCTTTTTGATCATATTCCCTCTAATCCTTCCTCCCTGTCTTGATTACACATAGGAATTTGTGCATGTAAACATTTATCCAGATGCCTGGGTTGTTTGTATTTATATGAGATGATGGAGCTGCTCTAACTGCACAATACTTGGGCACAGAGAGTGATTCATGCTGTGCAACAGGAGTGTGAATGGGTCCACAGCTGACTCATGGGACCAGGGGAGCATGTTGCACCAAGCACTGATATGGTAAGGCTGCATCTGCCTTGCAGACACATCACCTGTGAAACCCAGCCCTGCTGCACAAAAGGTAAGAAACTGATCCTGACCCAAAGATTTTAATCTGAAAGCTGCACAGTAGATGAACTGTGAAGGAAGAACCATGGGAACAATAACCACATCCTGTGGGTGCACAGAAATTTAGATACATGAACACGGTATTTCAGTGACAGAGGCACCTGTACATGTCGACTGCTTGCCTGTTACTGGTTGCATGATTCAGACAAGAAGCAATGGCACAAAATAGCCTGGGGAAAGTGCCATTCAACCAAGAGAACAGACTTCAAAACTCTGGATGACCCAGGACTCACAGATAAACAGCACAAATCCAGAATCATGGCAGAAAATATTTTTAGCAGGGTCATTTTTGCTCTGACAAGTGTTATACATATATTTTGGAGATGCCTATGAAGGCCCTCATCAAATCTAAGGGGTAGGCAAATACAACTAAGAAAAAAATCATGTCTCAAGAAATGAGAGCCATGTCATCAATAAATCAAAAGGCAAGTTTAGATGACTTATAAAATATTTCAATGTTACTTGCTGCAAACCATCAGGTATATAACTTCTATTCTTTTAATGAGGAATTTCTAGTATTTCATTCTGTTAATATTGACAGAGACGTGTCCATTGAATGGTCTCCAGTATTTCAACAAGTTTCTAGTGATACTCTTCACATTTATTTCTTCTCTTGTTAAAGTGGATATAAATAGAGTTAAGTAAGATATTTTCCTTTGCATCATCAAGCTCCAGGTAGCTACTTTGAAACTTTGTAAGGCTGGTTACTAAAATCTGTTCAGGCTGCTTAAAGTATAGAATCACCCTGCAGTAAGTTTTAGCAATAGAGGAACACACCACGATGCACTATGGCATTCACATTGTCATGGTATGTGTGCAAATGGATGCCCAAAGCTCAGCATTTCTAAAACAACTGTGCCATTCATATGAAAAGCATTTAGACATCAAGAGTCCACCAAAAATGTGTGGATGAATTAAGTTCTAGGGGGGAAAGAACTCATCAATTTGAAACAACTGAGGATAATAAAGCTTCTTAACTGATCACAGATAATGAGCCACTTGCCACAGACACACTACAATGGTACAATGAAAATGATAAGTGTACCATACAAAGCTGTTGTCAGGCCTTATCCTGAATACTGGGCACCATTTCTAGTCATCTGTACTCAAGAAAGAAGAACTGAACAGAAATAAACCCAGAGCCACCCAAAAAGGATAATCAAGGCAATGAAAAACCTCTCTTCAGAGGAGACAGAAAGATTTGGTGGTTTTAGTTCACAGGAGAAAAGATTATTGCTCTCAACAGTAGGGCAAATACCAAAGGCAGGGAATGAGGACTTCTGAAGATAATCACACTGGCAGAAGAACAAAGAGGTATAACCTCTTTGGCTATAGGAAATTAATACATTTGGGCTGGATACAGAAGAAAACCTCCAAGCATTAGAGAAATGACACTCTGGACCAACACTGCAATTAAAGATAGAGCATGATGATAAACAAACTTTCTTTTAAAAAGATAATTAATAAGTTGAAGAACTAATTACCCAAACCAGTCGCTGTGACAGCAGCCTTCCCTCCAGCTGTATCCTGAGGGTTCAGCAGGTGCAATTGACTCTGTCTTTGATTAGAAAATGAACAGAGGTGCAGCTAAAAGCAGGGAGTACCTTCCTGATTCAAAGATTTAGCAGACTTCATTTAAAAGTCTGCAATGTTCAAAAACATCTATTTCAGTCATAGACAAAGGAAATAGCAAAGCAACTTGCCAGTCAGCCATTGCAACAGAAAAATCACACACAAGATAACAATTTTGCAAGCCACCGTTTTCTTTAACTAGATAGAAAATTTAGAAGAACTAGAGTAATTTTCTTGAAATCATTTTAAAAGAACAAATGTTAAGAGAAGTTAATTTTCAATCTGAATTTCAGTTCGGGATTTGTTTTTATATATGTTCTTTGAGAAGATTGGTCAGAATATAAGCAGATAAAAACCATTCACTTTGGAAAGACTCATTAAATTAATTTTGAAAAATTGACCCCTCAACAGGAAAATACCTAAACTCAAACAGTTTCTCCAATAATGTATTGATAGTCATGTTCATCTTACAATATATAAGGATTTTCATATTCTTATTAGGCAGCAAACTTCAATTGTGCTATCAGTAAGCTAATCTGACATCATAATTCTCCATCTGACGTCTGTTCATATTGCTTCAATCTGTGACTATTATGCATCTACTGGCAAACCTCATTATGGCAATAGCTTTTAAAACTGCAGTTGAAATTAAAACCCGATTTTTCTGTTCTTAAGGCAATAGTGCCATCTAGTGGGAGATGTTCCGGTTTTTGTCTTATTCTGGGCAAAGGAGCTCAGAGCCTTTCTTAGACAAACAATTCCTCAAGAAAAAGAGATGTAATTTTTTTTTCCCCCTAAGTTGGCTCCCTCAGGTTAATACATAAACTTTCATCTAAAATGCCCACTATCCCTTTCTAGTCACTCTGATAAGGTTTCATAAGATTTTTGCTCTGCTCCAAGGTGTTCTACAAACCACAGCCCCTGTCTGGGTATGTGCCTAGGGACCCAAGTCCTGCATCCTGCCAGGAGGGTCCCATGGGCATAAGGCAGAGCACTCAGCCCAACTGCAAGTAGTGCTACTCTGCATTGTCCAGCAAGAATAGCCTGACCAACCAAGTCCCTGCTGGGAGTCCTCGGCTCTGCTGCATGTGTTACACACACACACACACACACACACACACACAGTGGCCAGTCATATCTTAACCCTGCCTCTTCTGGCAACTTTTTCAGACTCTTTAATCTGATTTTGTGCCTCCTCTCCTTTTAATGGCTTTTTCCCTCAGTTTCTGCAGAGTCAAAAATATCTCACAAGCCAGAGAGCACCTGATACCTTTTTATATTTAAAATGCCTCTGTCCTGCAGAGTGTAAACAATGAGGCTGAATCTGGTTTTCCCACAAGCAGTGGGTCTTCTTTCTTTCCTTTTTAATAATGGGGGTTATGCTTGCCCTTTTCCAGTCTATGTGAACTTCATGGGACTGCCATGACTTCTCAAATACGATGGATAGTGGCTTAGTCACCTCCTTGGCTAGTTCCTGTGGATGTTACTCACCACATGTCAGGGACTTGTGCACCTTTGGGTTCCTGAGATGCTCTCAAACTCATTCTCCTCCTACAGCAGACAGTTCTTTGTGGAATCTCATCCTGCTAAGATCTTTATCTCAGATGCTTTTACAGAGGGTTTTGACCTCAGACCATGGCAGATAGTGTAATGAGGGGGTGACCTAATCAGGTCACAGTGGGAATTATAGGTTCTTGTGAGTAGTAATAGAACCTTCCTATATTTGGTCATTTCCAGTTTTCCTTCTCTGTTGGGTCAGAACTTTTTTCTTATAAGGTCATGTTCTGAGTTCACCTTCCTGATTGGACCTGTGCCCCTATACCTGGCTGCATTTGCCCCATCCAAAAGATTTTTGGAATCTAGCCTCTGTACCCTGTGCCACCGTTATTTTCATTATAAAAGCTTTAATTTTCCAGGCTATTCCATCATTCCCGTTCCTCTTTATTAGCCAGCTCCTCCCAGCTAAGCCAAGTAGGGGTATCACAGTGGGCTGTAGTGGGCCTCATTGACTCAGTCTTTCTGGCCAAGTGGCCTGTAGCAGTTCCCCACTAATAATGACACCTGTTCCAGCCCTTCCTTTAATCCTTACCCAGTCAGCTCCTCATCCATGCCCAGGCCAAGCTCCATGCACTCCAGCTGGTCAACAGAGAGGGCAATACCATTCATCTCCCATGCCTTTCCTTCATAAAGTGCCCCTGCCCTTCCATTCCAGCCCTCCAGACACAGGAACCATCCCACCACTTCTCAGGATGCCAATATGGTCCATAGCCCTGCAGGCTTGTGTACATCTCTAGTTTCTCCTGTTTACTTCCCATCCTACCCGCTTTTTTTAGAATAGAGGATTTAAGCTGGGCCCCTGGTGAAACTCTCTGACTGCAGTGGCTGGAATTCCTTGGTGCTATTCCTTCAGGTGTTCACTGACCTGCACACCCTTCTCCAGGCTCTGGTCATCTCTTTCTGGCTCAGAGAGCCAACTAGTACGAATGGGATGGCATGTCATCCCACATCTTATCACTGTTAAATCTCTTCAGGTCTCTCCAATTTTTACTCTCAAAGTGCAATAAATGCCTACAGTAAGAAATAACTAGACAGGATTTTTTCACTGTATTCACAATCACTGATCTATCAATACAGTATGAAAGCTCACTAAGTGTGATCCTGAAGAGGCCTCACATATTTCAAGCCTACAAATACTCAGTGGCACACTTTCAAAATACTTCTAGTATCAAACTACAAATTTTTATTATAATAATTTCTAAGTTAGAATGTATTTAAACCAGGACTATTACTGGCCTTGCTAAAGAACATGTGAGCATTCATCCATAAATGTCAATAAAGCCCTGGGGATTCCTGGAGTATTGGCAGTTTATGACTGCTCTGTGCAATTTCTGCATTGCAGCTAGAAAATTCACTTTATCACAGGGATATATTAAAAGGCTGCTGTGTGAGACTGCCACATCCTATGATTATTGCTATTTTCTAAAATTGTAAACAAGAACCAATTAATTACATTGTGTTCAAGTAACAGCTAACCTCAACATTCTGCAACATTCACCATTTAGGTTATATTAAACATCCTATAAAGATGTTTAATATAAGATGTTTAATTAGTAAGATAAACTGCATCATTTGGAATCTGAGGGAAGCAAACATTCTAGATGCAATAATTCTATCTCCACCTGCAGGATTACATCACGGCTTCCTGACCGCTTTGCAAATTTTGCCAAATGATCCTGTACTGCATGCACTTTTTTTAAATCAAAAGTGTTTCGTTTCTAAAATTATAAATAAGCCTTCTATAATTCTAAAAAACACACTGAATACAAACTCCATTTGGAGTGACAACCGCCATTTATTGAGAGATTTGAGGTATTTCCGAAGAGAAATGACACCAGCAAAGTTGTTGAATCCAGTTGTGTTGCACTGCAGGAAGATGTCCAGTTAGCAGCGCCCTATGGAAGAAAAAGGTACATTTCAGTGCAACTGTATTTTCTAAATCTCTGAGTTGGGTTGGCTTCAAGATAGGCACACACTCATGCTGCCTGAAATCCCTCACTTCACTGTCACAACTTAGCCATCTCTTTGGAATTTGAAAGGCTGGAAGACAGCAGATATACAGTAGCAAACTGTCTCTTGTGTAAGGAAGGAAGCAAGTTTTACTTACTACAGCACTGGCCACAGTGAAGGCAACCAGCAGAGACAAATCATGACAATGGTCCAAGTAGAGTGAAAAAACAAGCTTTCCTCCAAGTAAAAAATCTCAGCCTTTTTCCACCCATAAAAAAAAGGGGGCTATCCAATTTAACACTTCGGCAAGTATTTTAGAATCAGAGACAGTCAACATGTAATTTTGTTCTTTTGTTCAATCGTTCAATGGCTTGATGTGAAAACCATGAGTCACTAGGAACCAATATGCCACTTACTTCTGACCCTCACTGTTGAAAGACTGCGGCTTCGAGGCACCTGCAAGACAAAGAGAAAAGGAAAATCAGGCGTGCTAAAGAACTGTAACCAAAAAAGTCACCCGGGCACCCATCAACATTTAGAAAATCTGCACATCTATCAGTGCAACTCTACTGCTACAAAGTCAAGTTCAACAACTTTCTAGTTTTCTTTCACATCCTGCACACACACACAAAAAAGGGAGCCCTACCCAAAGCCTCTCACATTTTCAATATTCATATTTTAAGGCGAGGGTGCCTATGTCCATTTAATAAGATGGGCTAACAACTAGAAAAATATACACATTTTTAACAGTAACAGTAATAATTAAAAAACATTTTGTAACCACACAATATGCAGAACTCTGCTGAAGTTTCACATATCTTATTTGTACCACCTTCTCTTCCTGCTCACCCTACATTTCTTTTTGGCCCCTTTGATGCATTTCATAAATTAGGAGTAAATTTAGGTCACTAAGTCCAGGAGGCAGGAACTATGTGTTGTATATGTACTCCAAAATTACTGAAACACTTCCAGATGATGCAATTATTTATTTGGAAGGGCACTAAAGCAGAGTAGGGGCAAAGCATTCCAAGATACACAATTGATGCTTCTGAGAATTTAACTATGATCTACTTCTCATACAGTATCTCATACAGTATCTCTACTGATCCTTATACCAGGCAATAACTATCTGTCAGTTCAGCTTCACCTCATTCGAGACCATCAAGCAAAGGCACTTATTCCCAGTGTTAAAATGTACATGTGGCACATCAGCATTTTTAACAGGTTGCCTACATTCCTAGTTAAAAATACTTGATGCTGTTAACACTACAAACATTTAGCTGAGGCTTACCCCACACAGCAGAGGACGGCCACAGCTGCAGCTTCTGCTTCTAATCCTGCATCTGCGAGGACACTACAAGAGAAAAGTAGGCTCTTGTAAGTAAACCTCTTCTGCGAGAGAAGGTTTAATAAAGACACACTTTGCAAGCCATACTGGAGACAAGGTTTGAGGACAGAGAGGAAACACAGTAAGCTTTCTGCTTAGAACAGGTTCTGACAACAACCATTATCTGCATAAATAACACATGAAGGAAAATGGAACTATTCATCCTATATACAGGATGAGGAACTAAAACCTAATTGATGTTTGATATACTACTCCACCCATATAGGGGACAGTTAAAAACTTATCTTTTTAAATTTTAAAAACAGTGTTGAAATCCACTGACTTTCCCTTAACATTTTTCTTTAACAAAATACATACCATAACCATTTTTTTAGTGACTACTTCTCCTTTCACAATAACAGTGCCATCTTCTACCAGAGGAGGCCAGACGTGATAGGCCACAAAGGGAGCTGCGAAATCGGAGTCAAAGCTACGATAGTACCTGTTGAAACAAACAGTACAAGAAATGTCTGCATTAAGTGCCAAAAGAGAAATAAGTTCCAAATCATCAATGCTGATAAAAAGTAGTTACTAGTATCTTTCCACATCACAAAAATATGTATTCTTAATGTGATCCTGTAAAAGAAATGGACTTGGAAGACAGACTTAGCAGAACATACTGTTTACTTATCCTGACAGACATTCTAATAAAGCCATCTAACACTTCAGAAGGCCACTAGACCTTAATTTTTGCATAAATCCCACACAAGCCAGGGCCCTGTGTCCACTGACAGATTAAACCTTCTGAGCAGCAATTTGGCAGACACAGTCATCCCCGCTTCCTGGAATATCTTGGGTTCCATTCTATTCTAAATTATTACTAGAAACCCTCTTAGTGATGTAAGGTGTTTTGCTTTTTAGAGCAATTTTTATGACCTATCAATTCCAATTATTTTCTAGACAACATGGAAGCACTCTACAGGTCTCTGCTAAAAAAGCAGCTTGACCCTATAGAAAAAAGAAAAATTATTAACAAAATTCTCATTTTTCAGAGGCAGTTTTGGTTTTGACCAGCTCTAAACCAGAAGAGATGGGAGCATATTAATAGTCGTATGTTGTACAGTAGCCACAGCCTGGAGGTTGCAGCAAACATGTTGATGACCCTGGTAATGACACCGACTGCAAGATCTCAGTAAGTATGACTTTTACAGAACAGGCCGGTAAGGAGGAACAAGATGCAAGCATTTTTTAAAAGGCAAATAGAGACTAAGCAGGGAAAGCTGATGATCATTTTCTTCTTAAATAATAAATTAAATATGCTCTTGAGAGTGAAGTTTATCCAGAAAATTGCTCTGCTGTTCACTAAAAAAAAATTGCTGACGCTTATGTACATGCTAGTATTTACCTTAAAGACATACCAAATTCACTACAGGCCAGGGGGTTTTGCCCTAAAGTAATGTTTAGCAATTGTGAACTGCTGTATTAATTAGGAAACAAGTAGACTACAAAACTTTTAATGGTAAGTCTGACTGAATATAGAAATGTCTTACATGTTCCTATTGAAGCATTCTCCATCAACACCATAGGCAATATCAAGAGGAGGAATGAGTGTCTGCATTGAATAAGCCAAACAGCACACCTCTCGAATCAAATTGCTGATCACAACGAAATCCAGTTCTCCTGGACATGGAAGCTTTGGGTTCCTGTTCATGCAGCAAACTACTTCCTGAAAATAAACATACATGAGTAATTTGCACTCACTAACAATTTTTTCACAGGCAACTGCAGAAATCCCCCCTAAATATGCCTCTCAGCTTTCTACATTTAAAAATCAGTATAAAAAACTCATAGTAATGTTGGCCTGGACTATTCCAGAAAACAACAACTTCAGAAAGAATGTGCTGCTATGAACAAACCAAGCAAGCCATTACTAAGCCATACATATACTAGTCCTAGCAATGTTGTTCTAGAAAATAAACTGCTACAAGACAAAGTCCATACAGTAACTCTTTTCTCCTTCAGGTTACAGTGCATTTCTAATTTACATATTCTGAATTTACTAGCTCCTGAAAGAGATCACCACTGCCCTTCACTTACATGGACACTGCAACAAACGTCATACAGATCCTTGTGGCAAGCTATATAATCCAGGACAGCAACTTCAAGTGACGTAGGTCCCCCTCTGAAACATATACCCAAAGTGTCTTTTACGTTTATTTTCACCCTCCAGAAGGCCATCTTTGCCGCACGGAAAGATTCCTGCAAAAGTAAAGAACATTAAGTTAAATACAGCAGACCCAGTTTAATATTTTATCTGTTATCAGAAAATTAATAATTTAACCCACTATCATCAAAACAAGGAGGAATATAATACATTGCTGTAAAGGAGAAAATTAACTCATGAGGAAGGAATTCTCTGATTGAGTGTAATTTATTTGCAGAAGGCAATGTTGATCACTGCAGATACCATGTAATTTTCAGACCAAATCACTTGACCAATTTCAGACTAAATTTCACTCTTTTAGTATCCGTACAATAAATCATTGACCCTGTTCCCATCTTGGGACAGGTCAGGTAGGACACTACATTGAGAGTTCAATGTAAAAATGTGAGGGGAAGAAAGAAAAATCAAAATAAAAAAGAAAGCTTTTCTTCTCTACACTTGACAGAAATGCTAATTTACCCACAATTTAAACCACTGCAGACATAGTATTTTACAACACACCTCCAGCCTGTAAAATAAGAAATAATATTTCTTTCTCACCACACATGCAATGTATACTATCCTCTGCACCGTCTCCAAGTTACAGACGTATCGCCTCAAAATGCACTCTGCCTCCAAGCGTTCTTTAGCGTAAATGAAGTTATAGCGAGCTATGAGGCAGGCACGGTGTGAAGCGCTGCCCCGCCTGATCCGGGGAGGTGTACAGGGCCTTGGGCAAAGGGCACGGCACTTGGGAGGACAGGGCCTCATGCAGGGTCTCACGCAGGGTCTCACGCAGGGCTTCACGCAGGGCCTCAAACGGCACGGCAGAGGAGAGATACAGGGCCTCACACAGGGCCTGGCACAGGGCCTCATACACGCCCTTGGACGACATGGTAGGCACGGTGGAGAGAGACACTTCAGACGGCATGGAGAGCCCGACCTTGGAGGGCAGGGTATGCATGGAGAGCAGGGCCTTGGACCACAGGGTCCACATGGACCACAGGGTCCGCACGGACCACAGGGTCCACATGGACCACAGGGTCCGCACGGACCACAGGGTCCGCACGGACCACAGGGTCCGCACGGACCACAGGGTCCACAGGGTCCACAGGGACCACAGGGTCCACAGGGACCACAGGGTCCACAGGGTCCGCATGGACCACAGGGTCCACAGGGTCCACATGGAGAGCAGGCCCTTGGACGGCAGGGTATGCATGGAGAGCAGGCCCTTGGACGGCAGGGTATGCATGGAGAGCAGGCCCTTGGACGGCAGGGTATGCATGGAGAGCAGGCCCTTGGACGGCAGGGTATGCATGGAGAGCAGGCCCTTGGACGGCAGGGTCCGCATGGACCACAGGGTCCGCACGGACCACAGGGTCCGCATGGAGAGCAGGCTCTTGGACGGCAGGGTCCGCATGGACCACAGGGTCCGCATGGACCACAGGGTCCGCATGGAGAGCAGGCCCTTGGACGGCAGGGTATGCATGGAGAGCAGGCCCTCGGAAGGCACGGAGAGCAGGCCCTTGGACGGCAGGGTACGCATGGAGAGCAGCCCCTCACAGGGCATGGAGAACAGGCCCTCGGAAGGCATGGAGAGCAGGCCCTCGGACGGCAGGGTCCGCATGGAGAGCAGGCCCTCACAGGGCATGGAGAGCAGGCCCTCACAGGGCATGGAGAGCAGGCGCTTGGACGGCATGGAGAGCAGGCCCTCACGGGGCATGGAGAGCAGGCCCTCACGGGGCATGGAGAGCAGGCGCTTGGACGGCATGGAGAGCAGGCCCTAGGAAGGCATGGTGGAGGAGAAATACAGCCCCTTGGAACGCACGGTGGAGGAGAGATACAGCCCCTCAGACGGCATGGTGGAGAGAGACATCTCCGACGGCATGGCGGAGGAGTGCAGCGGGAAAGCCTACGACACACAAGCAAAGAAGCTTCATGTCACTTTACCATCCTCAGATGCTTTCCCTATGGCAGACTTCTTCGTCAATTTAATTTTTACAAGGGTAAGGTGAGTTTTGAGCCAAGTAATTAAAGAAGCTACAGCTGGTTAGTCTAATATGAAGGCATTTTCATAGAATGTTTTATGGCCTACAGCATAAACAGTAAAAGAAAAGTAATATGTAAAGCATATAAGGCCAAGCACTTTGTTCCTAGGAAACACACCTTTAACCAGTAATATTTTGGAGATTTGTTCCTCTTTCAGTACCACCGAAGAGTACTGCTGAAGTCAAACAAGTAAAAATTGAATACTACAACTACAGAGCAGAACTCTATAAAAGTACTCATCAACAAAAGAACTATTTCATACAGTTGCTCTCCATGTATTTTGTAAAGGTGCATTATTTGCTGTTTTGTCTGAAATGTAACATAACTGCTTTAAAATAAAATATTTGGGCACTAGAACAAATAACCTAAAGAGTTTATGTTCCTTCATAACAAAGCAAAAAACCTTGGCTTTTGTTTATATTTCAATTTAAATGAGGAAGAAATTCATGCTACCTAACATGACCGATTTCTATGATTCAGTGACTTCTCTGAGTAAGGTCTCTACCTGCTCTGGATAACAGACTTTTTGCAATCCAGCATAGCAATCTCATCCCGCAAGTTCTCAATCTTCTGCTCGTACTCATCTAGTTCCTCTAGCCTCTTTAAGTGGCACCGGGAAGCCTTCAGACTTAATGACACAGAACAGTCAGTCACAAGATGTCCTTCTATCAACGTAAACTATCTATCAATTAATCCTCATCATCAAACAAAAGGAGCAAAAAAAATAGGAAAACTATTGACCAAGCTCCTTATGCTTGCTGAATAATTTCAGCATGCTTTCCTTATACTGAAATACAGGAAAAATCCAGAGTTTAAAAACAAATGAAACAAAGCAGACCCTTGATCTTACTTTAAATTGTGTAAGTGTATTGTGGCAGGAAAGTGGATATAGCACTGTGTGCTATAGGAACAATTACTGGTTAACATTTGGCGTCCTTATACTAGCTCAGATGATCAGGTCTAAAAGAAACTAATTTCTTTTTCACATTTAAGACAGTAACTAAACCATCTCAGTTTTCTTTCCATAGATTAAGAACCTATGCATTGTCTCCTACCAGGTTCTTGGGCTCTTTTTCTTTGCAGAAATATATTAGTCAGTCAAAAGACATCAGAAATGCTAGTCAAGTAATACCAAAAGCTAACAATTCCTCTCCTGCTGTCCCCAAAAGCAGGAGTGATTCTTAAAGATTGGCAGACAACCAGTGAAACAAGTTTATCTTCTGTCCTTTACTCTTAGTTAATAATAAAAACTATCCCAAAATCTCTGCTTTCCATCCAAATACCGGTATTACTGCTGCTTTTCTCTTACCAGAAGTGGAAGGCAAAAAGAAAATATGTTTTCTATTTATTTTGAAGGTATTCACCCTGTCCTTCCTTTTCCTTACTGGAGGACCCTGGTGAGATTTTTTTGAGACTCTGAATCAACAAAAGCTCTAACACTTATCAATTGATATGATTCTTGTTCCACCTTTTTAAGGAACAAGCTGACTGAGATGACCACAGGTAATAAGGCCACCAACATCTGCTAAGAGGAAAGACTGCCCAGTTCCATCCAAGTCAGCTCCTTCAGGAAGGACTTCTAGCAGAACAGTAGTAAAAGAGGGTTAACGAATTCTACTACAAAGGACAATTGGGAAAGAAAAGCAGATTTGGGAAGATGAGCTCTAGAAGTAGGCATGGGGGAAATCCAAAATTATATTCTTGGAATCACTTAGTAAGGGCATGAAATTATATCACTTAATGCACTGACCCAAGACTTCCAGAACGTTCATTGTTCTCATGGTAATAGGATGCGTGAGAATGTGTCTGCCGCGTCGAGCTGCCTCTTAAATGGCCGTGCAGCTGGTAATAACTGCACTAACTTGTATCCGAAGCAATTTATTAACTTTTATATTATAATGCTCCATAAAATATGTTTTACGCAACTAGACCAAAACTCTTCAGGCCTAGTCACTCATCTGGAAACGATGAGTGACTTCCTCCATCTTATGACAGTGGCTTTTATCTTCTTGGACATTTATGTATCAATTACATTGTATAATTAATTGCGACATGTTGTAGGTCCTTCAATAAATGTTACACTGTAGCTACTCAATTGATTTTTTTTATTTAGGGTTTGCTTAGTATGCAACATTTCATAGACTATAACTCCACAAGGGATTGTCATGGACTATACAGAACCTTTTTATGTAGAATACTGGCATGTCTTTCAACATCTCTGTCATAAGCAAAACTTACCAAGTGAATTTATGAATGTTGGTGTTGACTGTATCATTTGTACCCCACTTTGGATATATACACACGATACAGAGCTCAATGCATTTTGAAACTCTGGTTTTAGGCCAGAAATAAAACATTTTACAAATGTCCATCAATATTTAGACATCAAGGGAAAAAAAAAAACAAAAACAAAAAGCAAACAGAAAAAATTGCAGTTAATTTTTTTCCCTACTCTCGTTCCATCTGGTTGATCTGCACACGAGTTTCACTTAGTTTGTCCTCCAGTTCTTGCAGCTCACACCTTGGTTTGCAGGACAAATCTCTCAGCTGTAGCTCTCCTTCAGCTGACTCCTACCAGGAAATGAAGTCACACTGCTTGAATGTTCTACTTTATAAATTCCCTCAGTAAAGTACTAGAGCATAAAGGGCAGATGTATTTCTAAATATTTCAGCAATGACCATTCTTAAAGAAACTGAGAACAAAAGCTATTGCATTCTCTCTGAGACATAAGCAATACCTTTCAGGCACACCAAAGAAAGACTCAGTTATAGAAATAAAATATTCACTTATTTTATACTTCATGGTAGAAATTATGGAAGGTCAGCATACGCAGATTTACTGCCTGAATCATCAGAACAAAGCCTTTTGCAGATGTGTTGCATAGTTGTTTTTTTTCAGTTAGTCAACTCCTGATTGACTAAATGACCAACTCAAGTAAACTTTTTGGGAATTCGTGTATACAAAACAACAAAAAGTTATTAGAACACAGAAGTATCATTCCAGAAAGCACACTACTATACATGCAGCTGCCTTTAACAACCCATAAAGTGGCCAGCTAGTACTGGAATTAGACTAGTAACTGTGCAACGTGCTTTTCTTAAAATTTTGAATGTCACATGCAATTACAAACCTGCAACTGGTATTCCTGGTGTACCGTCATTTAATAACTTTGTTGTTTAATATTTTGGGAGGGTTTCGGCACACCACCACTCCTGATTCATAATAGACTCGAACTCTTAAAGGATATCACTTTTTATTTGTCCTATTTTAATTGTGAAATATTTTGACAGATCAGGTGTAAAAATGAGAAACCAAAGAACATGGAGACATCACTATCAAATCTCAGGATCTTGAAGATCTTCCCCTAGCCTGAATTAGCAAAGTCTCTTATTTTCATTCAAACCATAAAGCCACAACAGATCTGTCTTTTCTGTTAGTATCAAACTGTTAGTATTACAACCCCTTCAGTAAATACCAAATATATATGAACTCCAAATATGATGGCAGGAGCATAGTGGTATCATGACACACATGAACACTTTTTTTTTAACACTCCAGGAAATAATACAATGTTAAGATATCCTTAGGGTTTTTGCCTTAAAAAAAAAAAGGAGCTCACAGATTAATGCATGGAGTTTATGCACACTTTCATCTTACACATGCATTTTCACAGTGCTCTTTTTTTCTAAAAAAGAGATATGGCATAAATACTGCTATTATGTTTCTGAAATGTAAATGGCAATTCCGTACCTAGAAAAGGAAAGCAGTATAATAACACAGATTTCTTATACAAAGCAAATCCCTCCATAATAGCATAGTTGTCTCCATAGGTGTCTCCACAAGCAACTAAGGATATATTTCATTAAGTAAAATCTGAGGGAGGCTAATATTAACAGAAAGTCATTAAAGCGCTTCCACAGGTATAAATTCACCTAGTTCTATTCCCTTAAAATAAGTTTCTTACACACCTGAGTGAGGTTGTCACTTCCTGAAGCAGTACATATACTTGGCAGGAGACAGCCTTTTAATTTTGCTGCACAATCCTCTAAAAACACAAACGTTAAGAAATGCTAAGAACACGTACAGAAAAAGCCAGAGTTGGAAAAAATGGCACATGTGAAATGTGTAAGTAATTGGACAAGGCATCAATTTACCTCCTTGGGATGTTTCATTGAGAATTGAGAAGAGCTGCTTTTGAATTGCCTTGTTCGGTTCTAACACTTCACAGCATCGGCTCAGATTTCCTCAGCAGAATTCCCCTGTTAATAATGCGCATTATGACATCTGTGTGGGCTTTCTTACCTAAAGTTACTCCTGTTACAATCATGGCACATTCTCCCCCATAATTACATCTTCCCAACTTTTTCCTACTGGATCCATTAGAACACTTATTTTTGAATACTCATTTCTAATAGGCCAATGAGCAAAACAGGACTTCTATGACCCACTTCATTCACTACTTGAGAAAGCATAATCCTTTTCCATCATAAAGAGGATGCAACCACAAGTTGAGTTAAAATCTTCCAACAGTTATTAAAATAATAATCTAGCAGATTGTTGGATTTTAAAAAATAGCCTAAAATCTGGTTTTCCATATTAGCTGAAAAAATACATATAAGGCTCTTATCTTGCTTTGTCTATTCCTAACCAACTTTTGATGGAGAGGTCAGCTCCCACTGCCGCTCGGCCCTCCTAAGGCCTACCTCCAACAACCATTTGCAAGATTTTGAAATACATGACACTGTTCCTCCTCCGGCCTCCTCTGTGGTAGCTTTACCGGCTACTCCCAACCTCCTTAAAACCGCCCTTTGCCTTGAATCTTGCCGACAGTTACGCCGGTTATGTAACTGTAACTCCTATTCAACCATGAAGTAAAAGAAAAAAACTAATTTCCCCTGAAAACACTGCATTTCTTTTCTCACCAACCACAGCAGACACAGTAGGTAGTCACAAGTTCGTGACCAACTATCTGCATCCTGAAGGTACAGAAACCTGGGGATGCCGGACGGAAAATTCTATCAAGAATTTTTTTCCACTCAGCAAAGTCACTGCTGTGAAGTCTCACCTTTCCCTAATTTTACACTTTCTCTACTGCTTCCACTGTTTCACCCCCTCAGCTCACCTCCGGTCACTCCTGGATGGACTCCATCTCACCCCTTCGGCAGCTCTTCTTCAACTAACGGCGCTCCGCCCGTACCGCCTGCCGTTTCTGAAACCGTTTGCCGCCAACGGCCGCTAGCCGGCCGCGCCGCGCGCTGCCCGGTAACCGCCTCTCTCGCGCTCAAGCTTCTCCCCCCCCAAAAGAGCCGGGATGCTGGGTAACCCCGTCTCACTTCCAGCAGCCGTTTTCCTCACTCGCACTCCTCACTCAACTCTGGCTTTTTCTGTACGTGTTCTTAGCATTTCTTAATGTTTGTGTTTTCTTAGATGATTGTGCAGCAAAAATAAAAGGCTGTCTCCTGCCGAGTATATGCTGTACTGCTTCAGGAAGTGACAACCTCACTCAGGTGTGTAAGAAACTTATTTTAAGGGAATAGAACTAGGTGAATTTTTTCCAGACTGTTCCTAGGCCCCAACCGTAGTCCTTCCACCGGCCGTTTTTCAACGCTCTCCTCCCTTCTAAGCACAGCCGGTACCGATCAAATCTCACTTTTAACCTCCAACCCTTCTTTTCAGGAAACCTTGCCACGGACAAAAAAGCGAAACAACTGAAGCTGTGGGAGCTTAACAGGTCTTAAAACTGCGCTAACTGGACGCGCGTTCCGGGCAGTGTCCCAGACCGGCCCGTGGACCGCCGAGCGAGGGCGGCTGCCTCTGGCCCCGAGGAGTGGCAGGACTCACCTCATAGTCCTGCATTTCCCGGGTGTTTCCCCCGCCCACGAGGCTGTTAATTTCTTTGGCCATGGCTAGATGTCAGCTCGCTCTGCTGTCCCCTCGGCAGAGTATTCTTCGGGCGGCGCAGGTGTAATGGAGATGGTAATGCCAGCCCGGGCCCCTTCCCTGGGCTTGGCCGCGTCCGAGGGCTTCCACAGCCGCGGTGGTGTCTTAACGGCTGGCGCGGCGATGGCGGTGCCACGGGACTGGGGGGGGGCTGCGAGGCGCCTCGCGGGGCGCGTGGACGGTTCGCGGCCGCCAGGTGACGCTGCTGGATAACGACGGTGCGCGCGAGCCGCGGGGATCCGGCGCGCGGAGCGGCACGTGGGGGCGCTCGCGGGCCCCGCGCAGCGGCGGCGGCGGCGGGGAAAGATGGCGGCGGCCGCCCCCGAGCAGGTCCGTCCGCAGCGGGACGCGGGCACGGCGAGGCGCGGCGCCGTCTCCGCCGGGGCCACGGGGGAGCGGGGCCGCGGGGAGCAGGCGGTCCGGCCGGGGGTGCTGCTCGCGGAGGGGAAGCGCGGGCGGGGGCGCCATTTTCTCCGCGGTGGGCGAGGCTGGTGTGGTGCCGGAGTGCTCCGGCTGGGGAGGGGAGAAACGGCGCTCGGGCGGCCCTTCCCGCCTTGTGCCCGGACAGTGTTCGGACGGGACGGGCTCGGGGAGAGACGGCCCGAGCCTGCTGTCCGGGCGGGGCCCGGAGCGGCGCCGTCCTGCCCGCAGGCGTGGGTGTGTGACAGACAGAAACACTTTGTGCTCTGTGTGAGGCGCCTGGCGTTGGAGCGGTGCGCGGACGCCGCCGCCGCGCCTGTCGGGGCGCTTGGCGCTGCCGAGGGGCGGGAGGCAGCCGTGGGTGCCTGCGGGACTCCGCAGCTCCTGTGGGCTCGGCAGGGTCACAGGGAGCCCAGAACATATCCGAGGCTGCGAAGCCTCCACAGACTCGTCCAGGTCAAGCACCTTTGTCAACACAATCTCTTAATAGTTCTTCAACAGCAGAAGAAAATACGGTGTTGTTACTCGTTGCATCAGTGTGGATATGTGCAAGTGTAGTTACTTAAGGAGTAGTTTTAGGGTTCATTTCAAGTGAACAAACTTAATTCCATCCGAAAGATCAAACTCCTTCTTTGAAGATGTGAATCCCTAAATAACAAACTGTTCCATTCAAGGGAAGTGGAACAAAATTTTGAACAGCTACGAAAATACATTAAAGCTTTATTTTTACTATGAATACCTACAAGAGTTTCCTCTATTACTTTGTTACGTTGACAGGATATCCCTTACAATCTCATAACTTCAGATTATTACAAGAAAGCTACTCTGGCCAAGTGCCCCATGCCAGGTTTGAGGCCTCACAGTATCTTTATCAATGCTGCATGCAAGCAACCGGAGCTGAACACAAACCCTGTGCTGTCAAACTAATTTAAAAACTGTATCCACTACTCTTTTTGAATAGTCACTGGGAGTCTATCACATATGAGCACAACTAAAATCCTGTGTATTGGCAGATGACCTGCCCCTGAGAGGTAAACAATACCCTGAGAGGTAATGAATTTCTTAGTAGCTGGTTTTAGTTTATTAACTGTAACAATATAATTAATAATTCCTATCTGCCATGATAAAAATGAGATATAAAGCCATACATTGTCTGAAAGTATCTGGATTTTAAACTTAAGTCATTGTGCTAGCAGAGGTTGCTGTGGTTCTAAGCGCTTATTCTGACAGCTGGGTGCCAGACTTAAATCTAATACTGAACGTAATATCCAGTATATCCCACTAGTCAATTTACATTTTTTGCATACATATGTGTATGCCATTGTAGCTAATTTGCATGCCTTTTAAAGCTGACCCGTGCCTTGTGTTACAGCAAAGCTCTAACGGCCCGGTGAAGAAGTCTATGCGAGAGAAGGCTGTGGAACGCAGGAATGTTAATAAGGAGCACAACAGTAACTTCAAAGCAGGATACATCCCAATTGATGAAGACCGTCTCCATAAGACAGGGTTACGTGGCAGGAAAGGCAACTTGGCCATATGTGTGATTGTTGTTCTTTTTATTTTGGCTGTCATCAATCTGATCGTGAGTATAATAGCTATAGTGTGAGCAACATTAGGTCATACTTCATTTTGACAGTTCAGTAAAAAAAAGTTTCCAGTATGGCTGAGGACTTAAAACATACTGAAGGAGATTCTCATTTTTCTTCTCTCTTTTTAGTTCTTTTTTAGTCTGAGCAAGGTTAGATGGAAGAATGGTGTAAGTTCAGGCATGAGTATTTAATGGTCACCTCATGAGAAGTGTTATTAGTATATATGCATTCAGGATTATATGGCATATAAAACATGGTTATATTTTATGTTACAGAACTGTATGTGAACATTCAGAATTAACAAGCCACTGTACTTTAAAGCTTCATTGTTCTAATCATCACATTTTTATTGCGTGTTCAATGAGAAGTAACAAATTATTTTTCATAATTGCACATCCATCTGGGAGGATGCATTCTTGCAGTTCAACATGTTATATATATACCAAGCTGAACTGTTCAGGAAATTTGTTTAATTAATTATTACCCTTAAACAGAAAAAATATGTAAGTATGGATGTGATTTAATATTTCATATCTATTTCATATATATAATATATATATAAATCATTTCAGTTACTGTTTCGAGTAAGTCTAAAACTAATTTTAAATGCTTTTCATAATTAAATGTGTTATGATGTTTTCAGTAGGAGCAAACTAAAGTCAACTCACACTTAAAGCTCACTTTAACACTGACATTAATAATTGTTCAAATAAAACATCTAATTAATAAAATAATTGAACAATCAACATAATCCTTGAAAATGTGTTTCTCTTTCAGATTACCCTGGTTATCTGGGCAGTGATAAGAATTGGTCCCAATGGTTGTGACAGCATGGAATTCCATGAGAGTGGCTTGCTGCGGTTCAAGCAGGTGTCTGACATGGGCGTTATCCATCCCTTATATAAAAGCACTGTGGGAGGGAGACGGAACGAAGACTTGGTGATCACTGGCAATAATCAGCCTGTAAGTTATACCATGAATTGAAAGTGTGTGAGCCACACTAGAGAATTACACTCACACTGCTGATAAATGTTACATTTGAAACATCATTAAATTCATGCCTTTGTTTCTGAAGATTGTATTTCAGCAAGGAACAACCAAGCTTAGTGTGGAAAAAGACAAAACTTCTATCACCAGTGATATTGGCATGGAATTTGTTGACCCACGAACACAAAATACTTTGTTCAGCACCGACTATGAAACTCATGAGTTTCATCTGCCAAATGGAGTTAAAATCTTGAATGTACAAAAGGCCTCTACAGAGAGGGTATGTTTCTTATTTTTTGTAAGTAATGAGAATACAGCCCATTGTTTGTTTGTGTAAGAGTAGAGTTAGTGGTTTTATAGGGGGTTGAGTGTGCCTTTGGAAGCACTGAGCAACCCTGTTGCAGAAAAAACACAACTATAAATAGATAGGAGGAACAGATTCAGTGAAAACAGAGGGGTAAATTTACATAATCTGTTTTAGCAGGAAGCCCATATTTGGTACAAGTGCTAGCTGTGTATCCCATAAAATTGTCATATGAATTGTTGTCTTTATACAAAAAATTAATTTTACGTACCTTCCAAAATTCTGTTTTGAAATTCACCATGGAAAATAACAAATATGCAGAAGCTAGTGGGCAGAAGGGAAATTCAAGTTTTTTATTAAATTGCACAGCACTGCTTTCAGGGTAATTAAAGTTACTCAGACAAACACAAGTGGCACATAGTCACTAATCCATAATACAGTTTTTTTGGTTGTGTTCTTAGATTACCAGCAATGCAACCAGTGATCTAAACATAAAGGTTGATGGTCGTGCCATTGTCCGGGGGAATGAAGGTGTTTTCATCACAGGCAAGACAATTGAGTTTCGAATGGGTGGAAACATGGAACTTAAAGCAGTAAGTACTTCAAATCGAAGCAATTTTTTTTAACAGCTTAGTTTCAAATTTAGGCTGATAGTAAACTGATGTAGCTTTATATAGCTTCAAATTTTATATAATTTACTTATGCATACAAGTCAGTATATTTAGTAGGATTTAAATAGATGATTTATTACTTTGCTGTTAAGTAGTGGTTGAGTAGCTTCAGGTAACACTGATTTACTACTGTTAAGACACCAAAAACCTACTATGCAGTTGAAGCTAAGCTATTGACATCAATACCAAAGGGAGTAAATTTCCTCTGGAAGCTTAACCAGGGTTGACAACCTTTGCCAGACGAGCAGTGCATATAGTTTGGAGCATTGCCTTCTGTGCTGCTGCTGTAAGACTCACTAGCATTCCTTTAAGATTTTTGGAGATTAAGATGGCAGTATATGTGCAGTGATGGAAAAAAAGGATAAAAATAGAGGTATATGCACTTTCAAGTGTGAATGAATTTCATGTATGAATTCAATTGCCTGTTTCATGTCCATATTTTACATTTACTGCAATTGCTAATAAGAATGTAACATGAAAAGTCACCCTACTGCTGTCTTTCTCCATATCAATCCCCCACTGGAATAGCAAAGTACATTGCTGACTAGAAACCCATAGGCATCACTATAATTTTCATTAAAAAATTAAATATTTGTACACATACCTTTTTTATTATTGTTGATTCTACAGCCATGCTAGAGATGTTACTTATCCATTAAAGCAGTTTGTCCTCAAAAGCAATCTGCCTTATTTACATTAAAAGTTGTAATTCTCCAATTTATTTTTTTTCCTCTCCTAATAGGAAAACAGCATCATCCTGAACGGAAGTGTGATGGTCAGCCCGACACGGCTGCCGAGCTCTTCCTACGGGGATCAGTTCAGCAACGGCAACTGGCTGCGCTTCAAGCTGTGCATGTGCGCCGACGGGACGCTCTTCAAGGTCCAGGTCACCGGGCACAACATGGGCTGCCAGACCTCTGCCAACCCCTGTGGAGCCACGCACTGAAACAGCTGCTCCTGGCACGGGCCACTTGGTGTTTTGCATGCCTTCCAGGGTTTCTTTTTTTACAGCGGTTTATACTAACATTTCTTACACAGTATTTTTAAGGAAAGGCTGTTACGGTCAGCAATGTTAGGACATCGTGCTGTTAGCTGCAATAGTGGCACTGAATCTGAAAGCTTTCAGTGTACATGCATACTGAAGTACCTTCTTGAATTTGGATCAGTAGAATATATGTAAAGAACATGATCTTGGCATCAGCTCTACTGCCTACAGTTGTCTCTAGAGGAGGTTTTTGTCCTACGTCTCAAGTACTTCCACAGGAATGTCAACTTCTTGTTGGAAATAGATTTTCCTAGGATGGCTGAAGTGGCAGACTTTTCTCTTCTTTCTTTTTGATACATTGATTTACCCCAAACTTAGGTGGCTTACCAGATGTGTACTAAGAGGAGTAGTGGCAGATTCACTTTAAAATATTGCATTATTTTTGCCATGTATTCGTTCTCACGTTGTTAAAAAATTATGCTATCATAAATACTATTTGCAAAGTAATACTGAGTATGGAAATTTAACTTGAATTTTGAAGTAGTCTTGTGGTTATTGAAGTGTTGCTTGAACTTCCATTCTATCTGTGCAGTTAATGCATTCTGCAGTTGCTTAATTTATGTGAAGTACTTATAAAACGTGTTTATAGTAAAAGTACATTTTTTAAAATGTACTTACAACTTGCTTACTACCCAAAAATAGTGTTTTCCTGGGTGTTCTAATGTGAATAGTGTCTGAGTCCATTAATCAGTAGGTAATAATCTGAGTATAACTGTTGCAGCAGTGTCTGAGTTAGATCTCTCCTTCCTCATAAATGTCAGTACTGATGCATTACTGAGAAAATCAAAACTTTAAATTCTGAAGTTAAACTGCAGGTCTGTAATAATTAATGAGGTGGTAGGACATCAGGGTAAATAGATGTGTACCAGAATTTGTCAGCAGTGAAACTATGGTGAACTGGGGCCTATTAGAGCCTTCCAACTGCTTTGGCAACAGTGAGGTGTTTTGTGCTAAAAATAGACCAGCTATTTATAAGATTCCCTCTTTCCTCACCCCATGTATTTCTTCAGTTTAAAACAGCTTTGTTTTGCAGTAGTGTCAAGTAACCTTAATATTGGAGGTCTCAAAGTGATTTTGTAACAGCTTTTTGACAAGTTTTTTGATAAGCATGCACTTCTTTACCTAAAAATTATGTGAGTTTTACACATTAACTTCAGAATTGATTATTTGAAGATAACTAGAAGATAAACTATCTAGCCACGTTTTACAGTGCTCAAAGTACCTAGGATTCCATAAATCACAAATCAGCTCCTGCTGTAACAAGAAATTAATATCCAAGGTCCCAGTTTCTGAATTTAGTGGCAGGCAGTAAGCACTCATGCAGAATGTGTATAGGTGGAAGTGATTTTTGGAGGGGTGTTCTTCAGTCAGGCATTATGGCACATGGGGGAGGTCAGAGGAGTCATATTTCGCTCACTGCTCAAAGGCAAACCAGATTTTGGTGCTCAGTAGTTGTTGCATTTTTGGGGCTGCACAGCAATGGAGCTGTTCTGACAAACAGAATAAGCAGAATATAATGTAGCAAAAACCACGGAGTTCTCACATTAAAGATTGTGGGGAAGTACTAACATTTTGCATACTTCCTTCATGGACCTTATAGTTTTATCAGAGTTAATAGTTACTAAACACTTCAACACTCATTTTGCTGCTTTACACCCACCTCTGCTGCTAAGCAGTGCCTCAATTAGTATCTGTTAGAGTTAAAAGGAGGAAATGAACTAACGTTTTTAGAATTTTCACTCTCATGCTAATGGAAGTTTGTCACTTTATGTATACAAATGCAAACACATATTAAAAAATATAAAGAGGAGTATCCTCAAAGCTGAAGTACAGGTTGAAAATAACAGATACTACCTTGGTCAAGTAGGTTAAACACATATTAAAGCTCTTCACTGATTAATACTGACATGCCTATATGCTAGTATTGGATTCTTGTAATTATCAAGAGTTCTTTTTAAAATACTGTGTGCAATGTGCAGCTGAAAGATTTGTCACAAAGGTACTCTTAAATCATGATCTGCAGAATTGTTTTTGAAGTGTGGATTTTTTTGGTCAAAATGTAGCAAAACCAATCATAAATACCAAATGAAATAAATTATCAAATTTGCTAGCCACTATATATTGTTAATATATTTTATATTTATATTATACAGTTTGAGAAATGTTGGTACCACACATGCCTCTGTTGAGCATTTACTTGTTTATCTTCTAACTGCCTAAGGTACATTTTTCTATATGTATTTAAAACATTGAGTGGAACACTGTTTATTTCAGTCCCACAGATGCACTTAAGATTCTGCATGTATAAAGTGTATTCTACATGCCTCTGTAAAATGCCATACTGGGTATGCTGAAACAACTTGCCTGTGAAGAGCTCTCACCATCTCTAAGTGTGGTGGTTGTTCCAGTGGGTGAAAGGCAGTAGAATTTCAAATGCTTGTTTTGAAATAAAACAATAAATTCTAAGATGCAGCTGCAGTCCAGAAGTGTTATTTGTAAGAATATAGTTTTTCATTAAAAATACATTGTTGTGTTATTGATATGACAGCTGGAAGGATAAAAATTGTTCCACACCTGTTTGTCATAGATTGTACGTGGTGGACTTTGCTCAGTGTAATTGTGTGCAATACCTGAAGCAGAGTTCAAAAGTCTCCACTGTTGTTAGATCTCAAGCTCCCAAGAAGTTGTGTTTCTCGACCAAAAGGCTGGAAAAGGAAAAAAAAAGGTTCTAATTGTTTTTGGGATAGATGGGGGGAGGAGGGAGGTTACCGGTTTATGAATGCTCTTTTTGAAAATAAGACTCCAAAACTGAATGTTCAAGGCGGAATGTTGGTAATGCTGTGGTTATTCGGTGTTGATTTTTTTTTTAATGTCAAACTCTTTATGCTTTCTATCCTTGTTGTGCTGAATTTAACCATAATTCTACATTTTACATATAGATACTATGGATAACTATCACTTGCATGTCATAGCTGTGGTCCTTTACTTTAATCTTCCTGGATCAGTGGGAGCCAAGTCCCAGAGGATCCTTCCTGCTACACATCGCCGTTCAGAGTGCCGGTGGGATGGGCAGCTCTTGCTCAATTGCTCTTCTACCAGAATGTCTACTGTTCCAGAAGATACATCACAAACAGCAGTAACAGCTGATTTCAGTTACAATAATATTAAAACTTTTGTGTGCTCTGATGGAAGAAATGAAGAGTGGATGCTAAAACACCTGAACCTCAGTAACAA
This sequence comes from Ammospiza nelsoni, assembly GCF_027579445.1. Taxonomy (NCBI): domain Eukaryota; kingdom Metazoa; phylum Chordata; class Aves; order Passeriformes; family Passerellidae; genus Ammospiza; species Ammospiza nelsoni. The sequence goes on along the minus strand of NC_080636.1, from coordinate 26,802,895 downwards.
CCTGATTTCTCAACTCACCTTAACTACTTGTACAAATTTACCCAATTTAGAAACTCTAAACCTCAGTGGTAATGCCATCCACACCCTCACACTGGAAATGCCTGCACCTGCACACGGGTCTAAAAACTACAGCATGGTTGATCGTCTCCTGCCTGCTTTGAAAGTATTGTCACTTGAAAGAAATAATCTTAATACGGTTCCAAGAGGTAAGCATTTCAAAAATCTTTAAAGACTTGATTCCCAAGGGGTAGGTTGGCTTTGGATATAATTCACACATCTTACTGAATCCAGACTGTGACTTTCTCATTTTATTATACTTCAGGTGAGGGGAAGTTCCACTGGCAAATACAGAGGCAGAAGTAAATCGGTTGTTTGTTTACTTTGTTAGGTTTTTTACTACAGTGTTAGCAACTGTACTGCATTAACAGCAGTCAAATACAACCAGTTTTATCCTTTAAGAGCCCAAGTAGTATTCTTACTTGTTGTATAGAAAGGGGGAGTATGGATCTTTGGAAAGCTACCAGCCTCCACATCCCAGTCATGGACTTTAACACCAAAAATATTACAGATCATTAATTTCAAATACCCTTCAGAAGGAAATCAACACTCTTAAATTCTTCCTGCAGTTTGGGTATTTCAGAGACAGGAAAACATTTTATTACTAACAATTTTGCTTAGTGTTGGTTAATACTCAGTCACAGCGAGTAACAGGAGAGGGGTGCAAGGCTTCGAGAGACTTTGAGAAGGGCTTTGCTGGTCACTGAACTATGCTGGGCAGCTCAGCCTCATCCAGGGATCAGTCACAGTGACCAAACAGTTTAAACGAACCAGAAGCTACCAGATGAGCAGCCCTGTCCTATACAATATGTAGAATTTATTGATGTTTGATAACACCATCAAATTAATGAGAGTTTGAAAATACAGGAGGACAAGTGATGACAAACAAAAATGCCACTTATCCCACAAAGTCACACAAAGATAATATATTTGCCCCTACACAGGATCATGAAAGTTCAGTTTTTCTCCTTTTCTGCTATTAAATAATTCTCTGGCACACAGGAAAGCCATTTCATTTAATGATTTTGTAGTGTGTGTATAGACAAGGTATCTGAATAGACAGTACAGAAAAGCTTACATTTTAAAATATATCTATTAATATTTGATTTGTTTTGATATAGATAAAAAATATTTTGTTGGATTTAGATAAATATGACTGCCCATTATAGGATGCCTCAGAAGGTCAGACAGATCAATCCTCTTCTATAAGAGACTCAGTTTTTTAAGTTCAAATTGCTATGCATGGTACCACCATATTTCAAGTTATACTTAAATCCTATATTCATTTAAATACATGTTCAGAACCTTATTCTTGTCCAAAGTACTTCACTAAAATTCTGAGGTTTAAGCTCTGGAAAGAAAACACAATATGCAGGTCTATACCAGAGGTTTCCCACAGAAAAACCCTCCCCCCAGGAGTAAGGCTGCTGCCCACTGTTGCCATACCAGTGTATATTTTTGGCACAAACTTAAATTCAGGGAAGTAGCCACAGTACAATTCCTCATGTAGGTACACTGATGAATTTATGAAGTGCCAGAACTTCTGCATGCCTTTCCTATCACCCACCTCTAGTTTTATACCAGGAGTGAATCATCCTCTCTGCTTTTCACAATAAACCCAAAGATCAGTTACTCAGCAAACAGAACTGCTGTCTGAGAAAAGAGGTTTCTGGAAAACAAGGTGACACCAAGGGCAAAATTGTTAAGAACCAGTAGCTTCTCAACAATAGTGTATGATCAAAAATCCCTTCAGAGTGGCACTGTGGTGTTGAATATCAGTGGGCATGCTGAGTGTTCAAGGGCCTGCCTTTCCACTGGACCCTGCAGGCTGGAGCTTCAGGGGCTGCCTTCACAGCACCTCAAAACAATTAGGTGTCTCCAGCAAACAAAAGTGTTCCTTATGCAAGGTGGATGTCACTGTAACTGGGATACACTGAAGAATTTACTGTCATTCTTCATAATTCACAGGCAGATAGGCACAGACAACAACATGGTTTTGTTTTCATTTGGTTTTACATTCTAGAAATACAGTTCAAGTAATTCCACATATGAAAAACTCCCATGAAAATGCACATGCAAGTGGATAGGAGATACTGTATCACCTTTTGCATCTCTATCTTTTACTTGCAATTAGCATATTTGGATCTTGTCAACTCAATATACTCTAAACTTTTCACACTCCTCTCCTACCTCCAGTTCTCCAGAGAAGCTTGCTCCAAGTACAGAGATCAAAGTCAGAATCATTGTGATAGCACAAAGAAACGCTAGTGGCTTTTATGAAAGTGTCAATTTTTAAGACATCCATTGACTGTGAATGTTTTAATGTGCCAGCTGTGGATGCTATGCAGCTTTTAGAATGCGACACCCTTGACTAGGAAAGGCATAACACAAAGGCTGCAGCCACTCATTGCAATAGTGAGGAATGGAAGGAATTTTGTGGCAAAGTATTTTATAAAGACACTTGATGCACTTTAGAAAACAAGAATATGAAATGTAAAATAGGGATTTTTTTCTTCTAGGGCTAGGCCTCCTGCAGTCTTTACAAACTGTCCATATGTCATCCAATGCCATAGAACAGATTGACCCAAAGGATTTTCAGAACTGCTCACAGCTGAAGGACATTGACCTGCGAAACAACAAGATAACTAAAATTCATCCAGATGCCTTCAGAGATCTCAACAAATTACAGGTTGTTAAGCAATACAGCTTAATATTTTAATATTTTAATATTTTATGGTAATCATTAAAGATATCATTTACCAACTATTCAGCATGATTATATGGTTCTGATTATAATACTAGTGTAGAATTTAAAAACTAGAGAAAATGGTGAAAATAATATTTTATATATTTCCTTTTTATATGTAGGAAAACACACATGCTGAAATGTAATAGATATAACCATAAAATCACAATTTCTCTATGCCACAAACCAATCCATAACAATACATGTCCTTTTCTACCCCCATACCTTCCATGGCAAGAGCTCTGCAGCTCCCTATTTACACAGAGGTAAGTCTACAATGGGAGAAATCTAAACACCACCATTTAAACTTTTCATCTATATTAAAAAGCTTAGAATATTACTGAAATCCTAAGCAGATTCACAGAAATCAGAATTGCTTGTACACTGAAACACTGTTGTAAGATGTTGCAATAAGAATTCCACTGTAAGCCTTATCAAATTAATTCTGTGTTGTTTCCAAATAGGTCGTGGATCTCCGTGAAAATGCTCTGACAATCCCTCTACCACAGATACTAGTCAGTTTGAACTTTTTTCAACTTGAAGTGTATTTCTCAAAGAATGCCTGGATATTTAACTACAGGCTAAATGCTTTTAAAGAGTTCTTTCATTTTGTCTTTGACTCCACAAGGCAGAAATGGAGCCTTTCCTACAATAAGTCTGCCAACAACCCTCAGAAACCTCTCCTGTATCTTTCAAGTTTCCATTTAAACTGCAGGGACAATGTTTTGCTCAAAAGGGCTACAATCCCAACAGGGAACACATCAGTGCTGACCTGTAACTGGGACAACATAAGGGGTACGTAAATCAGGCACTCCATTCAAATGCTGCTAAAATCCAAAAGAATGCAAAATGATCAAATAAATCTGGTTTTAAAAGTGTCTTTCTAAAGACACTGTTTAAAAATAACAGTTTAACATGCAAAAATATTTCATTAGAAAGTAGTATTCTGCTTAGAACATTTGAAAGTTAGGTTTCCTGAGTCTTCATCCCCTTCCTTACATTAAAGGAGGAAGTGATGCTAAATTCCATACAAATATGTTTCAGTGAGAAATGCATTGCAAATGCATTGGTTCATTTTGGACTGAAACAAAGGACCAAACAGCAGGGTGGCACTTCTGAGGCATGTAGAAAACCAAGCAGGATGCAATAGTTTTCAGTGTTCAGTTACAGCAAAATGAATTAAAGGTTTATTTGCAGGGAAAAAGATTTCTAGCTCTTCTAAAGAAGTACAGACACTGTAGCACACACTTCACTTACATTTAAAATTAATAGAGAACATTGAGAATATAAGCAACAAATTCTAAAGAGCCAAGTCTTACTATGCAGATGGAAAACTAAGACCAAACTCAGAGCAGAAGGTGTATTTGCCATGTGCCATAAGGCAAAATGGTTTAACTCTAATGGCCTAATAGCACTTGGAGGTGGTAAGGCTTTCCCCCTGGGAATAATTCATCCACAATGAAAATATGCAGGACCTATCAGAAATGCCACATGCTCTGTTTACAAGAAAAGTCACAGAAACCTGGATTAAATCAACACATTGCATTGCAGCAAAACTCAGCTGGGAGCAAAAGCTGATGCAAAGACAAAGCCAAAAATGCAACTTTGAAACAAATTGCTAAAAGACAACAACCAGCCATGGCCCACACAAACTCAAGTTTGGAACAATTGCTCAGTCTGTATAAATTCCCTTAATTTACAGATTTTTTTTGCTGCAGTCAGATGAGGAACTACAGGAAAATCACAGTGGTTGCAACACTGGCAATTAAGAGGTGATGTTTTATCCCCCAGCTGCACACAGTGACCATGGCCAGGCTGCAGAGCAGCTGGCTGTAGATGTGTCCTCCACAAGGAAGATCAGGAGGTGTTTGTAGAACAACTCTGAACTTGCTTAGATTATTTCAGTGACCTCCTTCCTCACATTACCATTTTTCTGGTAAAGTCTACGATTAAGACCCCACATGTACTCTGTTTTTAGATGGGAGGCAGTTGGGACAGGCCTGTAATACGCTTTAACAGACTTCATACCATGTAAAATTACTTAGGATGGATAAAAGGAAAATGAAGCTTATAATAAACTGTTAAAATTATGAAAGATAGTCCAGAGTATATTCTTAACAACATACCCATGTATACTATGCTTTTAACAAAGACTGAGTTTATATTTTCTTTCATTTCAGGCAATGGAGTCTCTTGGTGGACACCTAAGGGCAGAATTTCAAAAACTCACAGTCTTCCTCATATGACACTGGATAAAATGAATAATTTAGTGATATACAATGCTGATAAAACTGCTGAAGGATTATATTTGTGTCTTTTTAATACAACAAAAGAGAAATATCTGATTTACAATATAGAGGTGAAAGAAGGAGTGTCAGCATTTTTGGTTAGAAAAACCAGGGACACCCTTTTTAGAGAGAAAAATACAGAGCCAAACTTTGCACTGGCTGTCTCCCTCTCTGTGGTCATTACATTTGTTTGTGCTTTTTGTCTGGGTGCTTTTGCTAGACCCTACCTGGAGAGGCTGTGGAGACTCATGCGCAGGAACAAAAATTCAGGTTCAGAACACACGTATTCTAACCAAGCTTTTTCAGAAGAAACCTTGAGCAGAGACTCTTCTGCAAGCAAGCCAACAAATATGCAGCGCAATACATTCAATTGTGATAAGAATTCTTTAAGAAACACATGGACTTTCCCTACAGAAGCTTCTACTGTGTATGAAAATGTCACTGGCAGTGGTGTACATTCACCAAATCCCAAAGCAGAGTACAAGAAACAAAGCAATACTGAGATCAACATGAAGAAAATGCCAGTGTTTTCAAAAGCCCAAACTAGTACTGACAGTAATGAAAGCATAAATGTTTCTGATACTGGACTGTTTTTTGTAAGGACGGATTACCAGAACAGCAACGAAATAACACCAAACAGCAAAGTAAGAAACAACTCTGGTCTGCTGCACTCTGAGATCACAAAAGCTACACCAGATTCTCCAGAAAGAAAAGGTGCTCTTTCACATAAAAAACCCAGGCACACTAGAAAATTTATGCAGGGAAGGCAAAGCTGTGAAGAACAACTTTATCTAAATGGCAACAAAAATATACCTAGTGATGTTGGAGATTTTATTTCACCCAGTAGCTTCAGAAGAGATGCAGATATTGAGAAGCTAGACATCTATGAAACAATAGACAACTTTCCCACGACAGAGCATGACTGTAAAAGGATACATTCAGATGAAAAAGATGCTGCAGCTGATATATTTGGTGACAGTTCTTCAGCTGAAGGGACTCCATTCACAATGAGTGACTGCAGCTCTTTAGCAGACTTTGAAGTGGAACACCCTGGTGTCAGTGACAACCTGCCAGTGTGTCAGTCACCTCTAGATGAAGCCAACACAGACAGTGGAACTGAGAAGTTTGTAACACCACCAGAGTCTCCAAACAATACTGCTGAACTTCAGCAGACTGGGAAAAATGAAGATGAGAACAGTGCCTATTTTGAAACCACTATTAATTATGGATTAGACACCACCATGCAGGAAACAGCATCCACTTACACCAATAAAAGCAGTGGCCAGGTGACCGTGTCAGATCCAGATACAGTTAGTTCTTCAAGTCAAGAAATTCCAGTTACATTTGATTATTCTACTAATGCAGAATCAACAGAAGAAAACTCTATTTCTGATTCTCTCCACAATCAAAGTACAGATTTTGGTAACATGGTACTTAAATTAAAACCTTTTCCCAAATATGACACAGAAAAAACTTCTGAAGAGGATGAATTGCAGCTTTCTCTGTTTCCCAGAGAACCACAGCATTCCCTCACCTTCAGTCACACAGAACAAAAAGAAAATGCACCAGCAGGAAGCACAGATGAGCACACAGCCAGGAACTCCCCTGGAAAGAGTCATGGTGAAGCAGCTATTAATGCAGAGTCCACTATTTCTGATTCTTTCCACAATCAAAGTACAGATTTTGGTAACATGATACCTAAATTAAAAGCTTTTTCCAAATATGAGACGGAGAAAACTTCTGAAGAGGATGAACTGCAACTTTCTCTGCTTCCCAGAGAACAGCATTCTCCCACCTTCAGTCACACAGAACAAAAAGAAAATGCACCAGCAGAAAGTACAGATGAGCACATAACCAGGAATTCCCCTGAAAAGAATCATGGTGAAGCAGACATTAAGGCAGAGTCAACAGAAGAAAACTCTATTTCTGATTCTCTCCACAATCAAAGTACAGATTTTTGTAACAGGGTATTTAAGTCAAAACCTTTCCCCACGTATGACACAGAAAAATCTTCTGAAAAGGATGAATTGCAGCTTTCTCTGTTTCCCAGAGAACAGCATTCCCTCACCTTCAGTCACACAGAACAAAAAGAAAATGCACCAGCAGGAAGCACAGATGAGCACACAGCCAGGAACTCCCCTGAAAAGAATCATGGTGAAGCAGACATTACATTACAAAGAAACACGAGTACATCTGAGGACAAAGGCTTTATTTTTGCTCCCATTGATACTGGTTTGAATGAGGTTGTAAGAAAACCATCGCTGCTGCATTCCAGCCAAGAATCATCTCTTCAACTGCTGCCTGAACACACAGCTAAAAAATATTTCATGTTTGTTACACAGGAAGATGACTTGCTACCACATGAGAAGCAGGCTTGTGCACATGAAATGCAAGGAGGTTCTGATGAGAAAAGTTCTGATGGATTCACAGAATTGCAGGAAAGCAGCAATCACAGCCTGCCTGAAGAAAAGCAGTCTTGGAGTCCTACATCAGTTCTGCTGCATCTTCACAGTTCTGGGAAAACACAGTCAGAATTCACAAAAAATGATCCCTTCCAACTGGATCAGGGTGATGAGGATGCATATTCCTTCTCAATCCCACAAGGTTTCTTCAATGAAAGCTCACCATACAGCTCATGTTCCTTCCCACAAAAGCCTACAGGAAACACAACCTCTGAAAGCACTGATTCCAGAAAGATGAAGGATCACACTACTTTGACAGAACTGGAGAACCACTCTGCAATAACTGGAGAACACTTCCAAAGTTCCGGTGAAAATCTCAGCCAAAAAAGTCAGACAAATTCGAGACAGGACCAGTTTTTTGTTAAGAAGAAAAGAGCATTTGATGGATTTGCTAATATTTTGCAAAGCAGGAGAACAAACTTCAATAGCTGAAACACAAAATGGTAATACTAAGCTCCCACAGTGTTTATGTCACTACAGCAGGTGCAAACATTTTGTTTTGAAGTGAAATTACTTTTGTTTAGAAGGGTACCCATAAAAAACCTAATGACAGACTTTATAAAAAGCTACTCCAGAATATTAATAAACCTTTTGCTGAATTATGTTTACTTTTGCATTATTGGTAGTTGATACTTAGAGACAGTTGCTCAGGACACTTTCAGAGGGCTTCTGAGTATCTCAAGGACAGACTCAGTATCAGTGCATGGTGACCCTCACAGCAAAACAGAGCAGTCCCTGATGTGCAGATGGAGCCTCCTAAGTTTCAGTTAATGCCCACTGCCTCTGTCCTGTCACTAGGCACCGGCTGAAGAGTCTTTGTCTTCTTTACACCATCCCTTCAGATATTGGAACACTTTAGTAAGATTTCCCATAGCCTCTTCTCTTCTCCAGGCCAAACAGCTGTAAGCCTTTCCTCATGGGAGAGAAGTTCCCATCCCTTCATTTCCTTCCTCATTATCCTCACGGCCCTTTACTGGACCCTCTCCAGAATGTCACAGTGTCTCTGGCACGGGAAGCCCAGAACTGGACACAACAGGTGTGGCCTCATCAGGACTGTGTAGGAGGGAAGAGTCAACCCTCAGCCTACTGGCAGTACCTGGTCAGAATCAGGCAGGAACCACTCACCTTCTTCACTGCAAGGACTTGTTGCTAGCTCATCTCTGACTCGGTGTCCACCAGGACCTCCAGGCCCTTTTCTGCCAAGCTGCTTCCCAGCTGGGTGGTCCCCAGCAGATACTGGTGCAGGGGGCTGCTCCTCCCCAGCTGCAGGACTTTGCACCTCTCCAGGATGAAGCTCTTGTAGTTCCTGTCAGGCCATTTCTCAAGCGTGCTGAGATCCTTCTGGAAGGCAGTATGGTCCTCTGGCTTATCATCCTTTACTTCCAGCTCTGTGATATCAGCAAACTTGCTGTGCCCCATCACCCAGGTCAGTAATGAAGCTGTTGAACAGGACTGGACCCAGCTCTGACCCTGGGGGTAGAGCACTAGTTACTGGTCTCCAGTTAGACTTTGCTCTGCTAAGCACCACTCCCTGGGCCCTACAATTTTCAGTTTTCACCCATCTGTTCATCCATTCCATATATCAACAGCTTTTCTATGAGGACCTTGTGGTTCAAAAAGCTGGACCAAGATAAGTGGGTAAGAATTATCCTTCTGTAAAATTTTGTTTTGAGACATTTCTGCTCAAATTCACTTATTGTTGAAAACTTTCGTATTAATGTTTTACACCAACACACTCCATTTGAACCATAATCTTTTTGATACATGTACCTGTTCCCAACAGTTTTAAATACAGATTTGCTCCACTATTAGAAACCAGGGGGACAAGATCCTACACACAAATTCCCTGCTAATATTTAATGAAGGCTGCCAGCTGATGTATGTTCAGATATGAGAATTCCTGAACAATGAATCACAGAAAAATCTGAAGTCAGTTTCTGATACCAACACAAATACTGTTTATTTGTGAGATGCCATTTTAGAACAACACCAAGAAAAGACCTAAAAAAATCAACTGGATTAACTCATGTTAGATGGCATAAGAGTATTTTCATATATTGTGAGTCACAGGAGTTAGCACACCTTAATTATGTAATATCCAGGTAACTAAGACATAAAGCATTCACAGTTACAGGTTAACTGCTGCTCCTGCCACAGCAGTGTCAGTAGGTGCTATTTGGACACATGTACACATGCACACACACACAGTGGGGGAGTGGGTGAGGATTTAAAAAATAAAAGCAAACAAACAAAAAAAAAGCTGAATTTTGGTCTCAATTACAGAAAACAAACCATTCTGTTTGTGGATGGATTCTATATACTTTTACAATAATATGAAAAGACAAAATATAAGGCCTAGAAAGAGGTATGTTAGCAGCTATAAATAAAACCAGGGCACAAGCTAACCTTTAAAGCTGCCTATATAAATTCCAAGAGTATTAAACAATTTGACACTTGTGACTAAGGGTCAACAGAAATCTGGGAAAACCTTAACACAACTGAAGTCCATTTCTTGCCCTTCAAAATAGTCACTTGGGAACATTAATGAAGTAGCAGTAAGCCACAACTAATTTTGATTGTGTGAGAATATTTCTGATGAAATAAAACACACATTTGTGGTAAAATGTGAGAAGCCTCTACAGAAGTAGAAATGGCTACAGAAAGAGAACCCAAGTAGTTATTGTAGCTTAAAAACAACCTTAAAGAGGTTTTAACTGAAAACTCAAACACATAAATATTTTCAGTAATTTCAATGTTCTTCAGTTTGCTTTCCTTGGAAAAGATAAAAAAGTGAAGAAATAACAGCAATAGAGAATTATATTAATACTTTAAATACTTAGTCACTTTGCTTTAGAAGAAAATTTAATTCATGGACTGTTTTGGTTACTAGTATTAATAGAATCATTTAGGTTGAAAAGATTCTTAAGACTACTGAGTGGAAAGAGCTCCAAATGTCGGTCATCTATTAAAGAACATCAACTGCTATAGTCTCTGAACACTGTTTTCCTTTCACTAACTGTCTTTCCAATTTACATCTCCCAAACACCAAAAATGAACTGTAGATTGATCATCAAGTTTCTGCTAGAAGTTCAATCACAGTACACCAGTAACATCAGCACAAGACCCATAATACTTCTTCAGGAATGACCTCTCAAGTGTCTTGTCCCAGAAAACAGCATGTTTTCTACGTTACTTTTCTTAAGGGTTGGGATGGGAGCCCACAATCAAACAAAAAAAAAAAATCTACATCAGCTATTTGATGGCATAATAAACAAAAAAAAAAGCAAATGCCACACTTGTACTAAATACAAGATTAACTGAGTATGTTAATTAAGTTTCCACAACTATTAAAAGTTTCTCCAACATACAGGAGTAGGCAATGTTAGGATCTTCTGTTTATCAGCATATTTAGCAAACCCAACAGGATGGATAGCACAGGGAAGCTCATCAAACCACAGGTCCATTTTAGTCCATTTGTTCACTATAAATGTCAGTAAAGCTGTCTCTACTAGCTTTAATTGAATCTGTGGTTTATTTTATGAAGATGCATGTTTATAAAACTGCTTATGGCTACCGATTCATACTGTTTCAAATGGAAGAAAAAATTTGCAGCATCTGATTCATTTCCAAACATATCCTTCCTTTCCATCATTCTCAATTACTTTTACCCAAATTTAAAAAATCAAGTTTGTTTGCTTACACAGCTCAAGTACTTTGGGGTTTCTTTCCCCATTTCTTTGCTTTTAAGTAAATTTTTTATTCTGATAAACATTTGCAAAATTGCCAACATTTGGCTGAACCAATTTCTGTCAATCCTGTTATATGAAAGCTATACCCGTAACAGTAACATATTAAAAGTGTCTTTGGCTCTTGCTTCCATTATTGGAAGCTCAGTTATTTGTGACATACAAAACCTTTTATACAAACTTGTATTTGTTGCAGGATTCACACCAATTTGAGCTGAACAGTCTCCTAGAGTCAACAGCTAGCTTAATGTTTTAAGAACAATTACATCTATTTCCCTTAAAATCTTGGCAATCACAATTTGGCCTAACGTTAAAAGTTAGAAGTTCATTCTTTGAAGAACTAAACCAGCAGCTCCACTGGTATTTCATTACAATAATACTATTGTAATGTACACATTTACATCAGAAGTCTTAATAAAAGTTGTGTATTCTTAGGAGGCTTATTGTAAACATTAAATACCACACTCCACTCAGTGTCTTGTGCAAACTGGCATCAAACATGGAATTAAGGTTATGTGCATTAGTACATGAGAAAGCACTGACTGTGTATGTTTTACCACTACTAACTTTAAATTTAAAAAAAAATTAAAAATTTGGAAATCCAAATGTAGCTATTTCACAGGAAAGGTAGTATTTTCTTCTTAACATCATGAAATTCTACGTTTTGTATATGCATGTATATTTACATATATAGAAATATACACAAACAGACACACAGTTTTTGTCTTTGGCAGTTGAGCTTGAAAAACAAAAACCAAGAAAAACAACAAACAGATCTGAACACAAATTATCACCTGTACCGTGACAATTACAACCTCCTGGCCCAGGACAGCAAACTAACTTGCTTTTGCTAAACTAGACTTAATCCTGAAAGGAGTCAAGTCAATGGCAGTTGTTCCTCACTTGATGGCAAGGATAGAACCTTCAACACAGAAGAGAATTTCACTTTCAACTAAAAATGCTTTCCTCCTGTTCCCCTGGATGGCATTCTAGGGAAATAACGAAACTGCCAACACCTTGTAAAATATTTCTACAGAAAAGTAATGTTATTTGTTGTTCCAAAACACCCACTGGCCCTTTGCTGTTAAATGCTCCATGAATTAATAACATTTTAATAAACCCTTAGGGATAAAAGTTTAATAGCACCTGATACTTTAAGGACCTATTTAGAAATATCAGCAATGACATTAATGAAGAAGGGTAAGGCAAAGACAACATGACAAAATTACAGAACTTAAACGTTATTCCATTCACTCATTTTTTCCCAAAGTAATCACTAGAACCATCCCATACAGACAGAGATGAGTGAAACAGGCAGTGGTCCCTACTAAAAAGTACTGTTACTTAATGCTGGTGTCTTACATACCCATTGCCTGCAATGGACATTCTGCCAGGAAACTTTAATCCCCAACAGGAAAGAAAAAGCAATACTTTGACTATTCAACATCCTATTCTTTCCAATATCATACTTTAAGTACTTAGAAACATGAAGCTGGAGGCCCTTGGAAAGACTAGTGTTACAAACAACATAATCCCCAAAACCTTTGTCGTGTCTGTGCTACGGGTGAGCATACTTCATTCCCCAAACCACTGACTTCAGCTAGCACTTCCAATGTCATTGGGTGACTAGATCACAACATAGACCAAACACTCTTGGTACACCAAAAATTAAAAGGAGTATGCCAAAGGCAATTTACAAAAGTCTAACACCCATTTTTAAAAGGTACTTTAATTTGTTCTTTTGTACCTGTAACAACTACTGCAGTTTTAACATTAAAAAGTCAGTACTTTTTTCTTCAAATGGAAATCATCTGTGGCATGTACAGCTATTACAGTGTTTAAATATTTATATGTATATATATATATTTTTAAGACACCAATATTTCATTCTTATAAAGCATTAAGTCAGGTTTGGCAAATTCTGGTGAAGGAAATCACAGCATGTCTTCTCTTCTCAGAAATTGGCATCTCAAATAGTAACATTGAAACCGTAAATAGTTCTTCACATAACTATGTCCAGAAAGACTGAAATGCTACATTTGAGACCAAAAGAAAAACAAAATAACTAAAGTTTCAACAGACGTGTAAGTGATGATTAGAAATATGCCACAAAATTATTTTTACAATACATTTCTGCAGAAATAATTCCTAGGTGAAGCCTTTTTTTATACACATATACAAAATTTAGACAGCAATATACACATAATCACAGTGAAGACTCTGGCAAGTTCACCAATTTGTAGTGTAAATACAAAATGCAAAGCAGCCTTCAAAGAGAACAATGCTAAACAGCAAGCATAGCTAGCTTGTTAAATAGCAAACATCAAAAGTTCCTTGCCAAAGGGATGCAGTGCAAGAAAAGCAGCATGCACTTTGATACAAATAGCAGTTTATGGCTAATGGTTGACATAACTGTGGGAACAGTGACTCTTGAGTGGCTGTGCATAGTTAAGCTCCTATGTCATCTGTTTTCCTTTATACCACTCCACAAACTCATCCAACAACACTGGCCCTGTGGAGAGATCAAAGAACTGTATTTTACAAAATTTTGTAAAAGAACAATGATTGATTAAGCTCAGAGAAATAAATTATTTTAGAAAATCAACAAATGGTAGCACTTACAGGCTCCATCTTCATCATAGTTACTGAGGTCAAGGTTAATTGTTCTGCTGAATTCAAGAACGTTACACCATTGGTCCTTATTGATAACTTTGTATTTTGATTGCTGCTTGAGGCAAGAAACAGAAATTACCGAAATGTATTTTCAACTGTCTCAAACTCAAGATTTTCATACAGAAAATTTCAACTTTTTGGTGCCTTATTGTTTTAATTTGTATGTCATCAAAAATAAAAAGGATTAAACCAGCAAGTATTGAAACTAGTGTTGAATCATGCTTCTGATTAAGTCATCTTTTAGAGGGCAAACATACTGCAATAAAGTTCAAAAGCAAATAAATAACATTCTATAGTTTGTTCTGCATTACACAAATCTTAACAGCATAGGATTTTAGGAAAAAGGAAGAAAGGAAAGATAACCAGCTGTATGTGCTGCTTTGGTGGTTACAATGTCCTAAATCAGAACACAGCATTCTTAGCTGTTCATTCTACCTCGAGTTAAAAGTATCAAAGACAGATTAAAAGCCCCCACAATTCTGTTTCCAATTCCATACCTCTAGAAACTGATGAAACACTGGAAAAAGGGACCATGCTTTTCCTAAAAGAAGGCCCAACATACACTTGGCAGTATTGATATCTAGGCTGCGCTGGTCCTTTTCCTGCATGAAAACATCAAAAAGGAAAACAGCATGAATTCCAGATTTTTCACTTCCCTCACAGCTCACCCACGGACAAAATAAATTACCAAATAAATAATATACAACAGTATCTAATAGTGTTTTTTTAATAATATACAACATGCCAGTAAAATTTCCTTCCTTATAGGTAATGGTTTGTTATATGGAGATGTTGCTTTTTATAGATGCTCCCAATAAAAACAGCACCGTTACGGCAGATGAGGCATGAGGTTATTTCTGACTGCAGACCTCCCTAGCCAGCAATGGCCACCACATCCCCACACAGCCACACCTCTCAGAATAGCAGTGCTGTCCCACTTCCCACCCTATCATTACAACTATGTGAGCTGTCAATAGACACTCAGTGCTAACTGACACCTCCTTCCCTACCCGAGAGTGAGCCAAAGGAGGATCTTTGTTCTGTTTTTCTAATTGATTACATGGAATTCAGATTAAATTATCAAATGAGCAGACAGAACATAGTACATTAGCACATTGAGACTCCCCTCTGGACTGTCCAGTTTTAGTTCAATGTAACAACAACATATTTAAGCTTAAGGGCTGTTTGTTTTTTTTTTTTGTTTCTGCTAAGTAAGAGCAGCAACATATGTACCCAGCAGGTTTGTTAATCAGTGGTAAATATTTAGTAACATAACTTCTGCACATCTCAAAGTAACATGTATGTGTATGATTCCATTTTGTTAAGTAGTTTATTCACCTACATTTGTTATCACAAAATTAAACCACTTTTGCTGAGAGATGAGACACAACCCCCCACACTTTTATGCCTTGGTTTTAACACTGAGCTACAAATTCACAAGTTAATGAAATCACAAAAAATATATTTCCGTATTAGCTAACATAGACTTGTTCTGTGTATCTACTCGTGACAGCAGAGTGCAAAGGCTAAATTAAGAGGCATCACAGAATCATGGAATTGGTAAGAGACCACAGTGGCTCATCAGGTCCAGCTCCCCTGCTCAAGCAGGGTCACCCTAGAGCACACAGCACAGTGCACCCAAGTGGTTCTTGACTATCTCCTGAGAGGGAGACTCCACAGCCTCTCTGGGCAGTCTGTTTCAGTGTGTGGTCACCTGCACAGCAAAAAAGTTCTCCCCCATATTCAGATGGAACTTCCTGTGCATCAATTTCTGCTCACAGCCTCTTGTCCTATTGCTTGGCAGCACTGAAAAAAGCCTGGATCCATTCTTGGACACCCTCCCTGCAGATACTGATAGACACTGCTAAGTTCCTATCCTTTAACCAACCTCATTGCCCTCCACTGGACCTGCTCCAGGAGCTCCATGTCTCTGCTGCCCTGAGGAGCCCAGAGCTGGGCACTGCACTCCTGGTGTGGCCTCAGCAGGGCTGAGTAGAGGGCCAGGATCACCTCCCTCAGCCTGCTGGCAATGTCCTTCCTAATGCCCCCCAGGACACCACTGGCTTTCCTGGCCACCAGAACACACTGCTGACTCATGGACAGTTTGTTGTCCACCAGGACATATCCCACACAGGGGTATCTGGATGTAGGGACTGTCTAACAGATCATTGCAAGACAGCTAGCTGCCCACCAGAAGGGGAACTGTGCCCTACATTTCACCTGCAAAAATGCACCGGTATGTATTACAGAACATGCATCTTTGTTTTAAAAAAAAGCAAGCTCAAATCATAAGTGAATTGTTCTATCACACAGGAAGGAACTGGCAGAGCAAGATCCCAGTTCTCAGTCAACAAGTGAATGCCCTAGTTACAAGTTATGTTCATTTCATAGTAAATGCTCCTCAGTTCTAAAATTGTATAGACAGAATTTAATGCATATTTGTTTTGAAAGTAAAGTGGGGAAACCAGCAATTCTGAAAACCTGAGAAACTGTTTTGCATTCTGGGCACTAAATCCAAGAGGGATTTAGGGAAAAAAAAGTAAATTCCATGAAGAACAACGCTTTTCAATTAGCAATAAAGAAGAAAAAGAAACCTGCAAAGGCATTTTTGTACTAGTATGATATAAATCTTTCACTTATTTCCAACCTCAAAAAGTTCTAAAAACTAATCCTTTTTCCAAAGCCCATCTACACTTCTGTCACAAACACCTTTAAAGCAGAAACAATACTGCTGTCAGAATACATTTTATTTTACCTACTGTTCATACTCTGAATTCTACCCACACACTCAAGTATTAATGAAATCAGGCTCTATTGCCTTCACTTTGGCCACACTGGTTTTTCATGCCTTATATTGTTACATTTCTACATTCTCTCAGACAACTGATCAGAACAAATTGTTCAGATAAGCCCTTTCTACCCACCTCCAACTGCCTAATGGCACATTTGCCATGACAGATGATGCAATTGCATTCTTAGCTTATGTTCTAAACACATTCCTTGGATACAGTTAAAGGAATTTATTTAAAAACTTTATTTTATCTGACTATTTGTTTTACACTAATGATAGACACTCTTCCTGAGATTTTTTTCCCCTAATATTTCACATTAACGATCAATTTAAGCCATGCAATAGATGCATCTGTATGTTCTAAAACTTGGCAATAACAAGGGAAAACATGGATTGAGGAATGTTATTTGTGCTTAATATCAACATATGGTGTTATAAATTATTTCCCCAAATCTATGCTGACTTAAATCACACATGCCATATGAAACCTTGATGACACATCTTTATTCACAAACTAACTTCAAATGCCAAATCAACAGACTCTTTAAAAACCTTTCCTCTAATAACTTAGGAAGTTTAGACAAGTGGCTTTTTGCCATAGAGTACTCCCTTGAAAGAATTATCCTTAGGACAGAAATTATACAATCAGCTTTTTTCTATCAATCACTTCAGTGACCCTGAAAAAAGTTATGCCCAATTTAATCTGCCACCTATAACTATACCTGCCTTTGTTCTTTTCTATTCTTACTGGATGCCATTCTCCTATAGACTTTCCGCAAGTCTGTAGTATGAGAAGTTCAATAATCATATTAGCCAAATATTCCCCAGTTTATACGTCGTTGACTTCAAGTTCTATAATCTGCAGGGGCTTTTTGTCACAAATGAAGTCACAGCACCTGTGTCTCAATATTTAAATTTTTTGAGACCACTGTTTGTCATACCAGTTTGGTACCTCTTGAAAAGAACACACACACTATCCACCTTTTAAGTATCTGCACTTACTTCTGACAGGCCATCAGCTGGCACAGATTTGCTCTCTATCCCAAATATTTCATCAGTATCTTGAACTTCTTAGGCAATGCTTTTGCATTTCACATTCAGCAAAAACTAGCAGAATAAATTCCTCCTACAGCAAAGGAGGAATTAAGAGGTTGATGTAGCTTTTCTTTTCCTCACATACTAACTAATCCCATGCATTTTTTTCTATTCAACTGCAAGTTTCCTTGTTTAAAAGTGAACTACCACAAATCCGAATGCTGAGATGCAGAAAGCACTGAGGTACCAAAAATCTGAGTTGCTAATGAGATACTATCAGAACTGCTATCAGTTCAACTTCTCCTCATTTTTCTCATTTTCTCATGCTACTTTTTTCGGTGCAAGTTTTCTTAGTATTTTTAGTTTTCTTGCACTGAAATCTGAGGTTCAGTTTTACCTCTTTATGTTAAGTCTTCTGTACACTCCATCACATTAGCAAAAGGGATGTCCAAATTCTATTCCAAAATGTTATTTCAGAAAATAAAGTTCTCTTATTACTCCTTCCAAGTATGAACAGTCTTATGCATATTGGTTCCATTACAAAATTTCATCAAAGCATGTTTTATAGCAGGAAGACTAATATCAGGGTATTCTTTAATGAATACTGAAAACATCATTAAAGCCATTCCAACAATCTTCTGAATCAGTATTTATATCATATCCAACTTTTATCATGTCATCCATTTTTACCTATTGAAATATGTGAAGTGTCTTCCTGTTTTATATATGTTTATGCTCACAAAATTCAGAGTAAGAAAAACCACAGTAAATTATAAAGTCAGAGGAACTGAGTGATAAAGCTCCAATATATAACAGAACAGGCCCTAATTCATTTCCCTGAAGTCATAAAATAGCTTGAGGCAGAGACGTAATTAACACATGCCACTAAACCACTAAGCATTACACATTCCATGTACTTTTCTTTTCCAGTTTTGACATTTTGCATATACTGTTTCAGAACACAAATTGCTCCATTTGTTCAAAGCCATCTTGAGTGGTACCTTCAGAGAAACAAACTTAGAAGTACACATTCTTTCAATTATTATTTATGACAGTAAAGCTTGTAATTTCAAATGCACAGTACTTACCCGTGCAAAGTCAAAGGCATATCTATAAATAAGTTTAAAATTGGTAGGCTCATTTAATAAAGATCTCAAGTAATCCAGAGAATTTCTCAATTTTTCTGTAGTATCACACCTACAAAACAAGCACCAAGTGAGTTTAGAGTCTGCATTCTTACTGAGATGTCTGATGTTCTAGGAAAGAATCTCTAACAAGTATGCCCATTAACCTGTTCAAAACACATCACTCTGTACAGACACAAGTGTTTGAGTATGTCTGCATAAAATGCCTTATTAAACCTGTAGTGTAAAACAAATTTAGATGAAGTAGCCAAGTCTTACACTGGGACTGACTGGCTTTGTAAAAAATGCACTCTCCAACAGATAAAGCTAAGAGCTTGTCCATGCATGGCAAACAAGCATCAAATCAAAGCAGTGAAAAATACTTCTAAAGTCTTGCTGAAACTATAGAACTTCCTACACAGTTTTAGTAATTCTCTTCTGGAAGGTAAGTCAAAACAGTTCATGCTTTCTCCAGCTCTCTGTGAAACATGATTATTCAACTTTATTTATGTTAATTTTGCCATAAAATTAGGCTCTTAACTGGAGAAAGCAACTTTTCGAGCAATGCAGAGTTACAGAAAGGGTTGGTATTATTTAATGTTTTACATCACTCTAACAACATATCAATATCTAAAAGATACATGCAATCCAGCAACAAAGATTGTTGGTGTCCTTGGGGACAGAAAGAGTGTCAAACCTCATAACATTTCTCTTTTATCGAGACTGCAGATCTTTTAACCCAAATATATTTAAATGTGCTACATCAGGTTTCAAGTTGTCTCTAAGTGACCATATTATCATAAATCAGGCCAAAAATTTGTGACTTCTACTCCATGGCAGAGTTCTTTGCTTTAGGTGTTGAGTGAAAACACTAAAGTGTGTTTTTTCTGAAAAGCTGTGTTTACTATAGCAAATATAGTAACTATAGAGAATTAAGTAACTATAGAGAATTTCCAGGCACTTACTGTAGTGATGTCATTCCTTTTAACCATTCTTGTAATGTAAAGTAGCCCATGTTTTGTGCATCCAACTTCCATGCTAGCACAAGCATAACTACCTGTTTTAAAGAGAAAAAAATGGAGACTGAGAATTTAACAAAAAGAGCCATCTGTTTTATAAATAACCACTGTTTAGTAGGATACCACTGCTTTTACTTGTGTAAGTGGAAAGTTCAGAACTTTGCTACACTATTTCAGAAGTTTAAAAAACCCTGTAAGTGACAAACTTGTACACAATCCAAATGAAGAGAAGGGAATAGTACAAATACATGGAGTGAACATCTACCCAAGTTATCAGTCATCTCATAAGCAATACAGTGGGGAGAAGACGAGTTGGTGCGAAAGCTGCAGAAAAGATTTCCCAAAGTAACTACAGAATTTCAGTATCAGTTTGATAAGCTATACCTGACATTTGTTAAACCTTCATCTCAATGAGCATCATCTGCAATCCATGGAATCAACTATTTGAAAGCTAATAATGATCCCACAATTCAAGCAGATAAGAAAATCCAGATGAACTAACAGTAATACACATAAAAACACAGGCTGATACATAATACCTCAGTTCTGCCCAAAAGAAAAGAGTCTTTTTCACATCTCACACAGAAGACCAAAGCAAAAAAGAATTTAGATAAAGCAATACCAGAAAATTATTATAATTTAATTTATCAACTTAAGAAACCACCTTTGACAAATATGTGAAAGAAAAACTTGCAGGATAACTGACCCTACCAACCTGGAAAAAAAAATAATCAAGTTATTTAAATTTGCAACTCAGCCATTAACTAGCTATGGTTAGGGCAACCCTATACAGCTTATAATGCAAAATCAGAATATCTGCTCATACCTCCAAATGTCTACCTAAATCACAACATTTATTATTATCCTAAACTCTGAAATTAGCAAATTACATCTGATTTTCCAGTACATCTTTCAAAGCCACAAATCTCATTTACTTATATGAAGCTCCATGAATTCTGCAAAAGACAGGACTTACAAAATGCATTTAAAGAACAAAAATTAGGCACTAGGAAAAAGCCTGTAAAATGCTCTTTTTTTTTTTTAGATTTTATTTATTTATATATATATTTATATATATATATAACTATACACACCTTCCATACAGAGTAAGTACCTGTAAATGTATTTATATTCCTTATTTGTTTTTTTGAAACGGTGTAATGGTAGTGCCACTACTGCCCATAATATTTGAGATCTCTTTCTCTCCTAGAAAACCCAAAGGAAACACTATTTGTTTGTAAGCTGATATATTAAATCTTGAATGTTATCTCATTGTTTCAGAGAAGACAATCATCAGCAATTTTTTTTTTAAAGATCTCTCTTTTTATGAAGAGCCTGAAGGTTGGTGGTCTTAAAGAGAAAGAAGGGGGGGCAATGAAGACAAATTGAGGTTTTACAGGTTGACAGTCTGGGGTTTAACATAATGGCAAGTTGTTTCCAAATGTGTTTCAAAACTTCAATGGTTTATATTTCTTGATTTTTTTTAAACTCTCAAGATTTTTTTAATTCTTGGTGGAAACACAAAAACTGTAAGACTAGCTCATGTACACTACAGCAGATGAGGCAATTTTAAAATGGATTCTGAACTTACATTTTCTGGTTCAACTCCAATGTCTTCGCAAAATTTCTCCATACCTTCTGGCCCTACAATGTCATCTGTGCCTGCAAACAAAATATATTTTACTTATCTCTAAAAATTACAATGGCCTGCCCTTTACAGCACAAAAGAAGTGCAATCACATAGTGCAACCTAACTTTGATACAGTTTGTTTGTTTTGGCACTAAATAAATATTTCCACACTTACTATCAGACTTGGATACACTTAAATCTTTATCTCACTTTTGAAAACAGAGAAACCGTAAAACAACTTTTCATGCCTGCCAATCTTTCAACTCGTTTACTGAGATAATCTTGAAAGTGTAAATTAGAAAAATTTTTTCCATAATGCACTTAAGACTAACAGAACACCCAGATAATATTACCAAATTAAATGAGAGGACGATGGCTAGTGAAACTCATGCCCTGGCTGGAATCTCTACTTTTTCATAAGCTCAAATCACATACAAACATGATGTACAGCTATACAGGATACAAGGCATTATCACTCCCAGAACCTCATTCCACACTGTCTCATATATTATCTTTATATAATGTTATCCTGCTTATTCATCATATTGCTACACCATGGTCACACATCATCTGTCTGACAGTAAATGCAGCAGGAAGGAAATAATGAATTACAGTTATTTATTTGCCTACTTAAAAGGAAAAAAAAGATTCAAAACACAAATGCTATTAAAATGCACCACTAATAAAACATGGTCTTAAATCAAGATATTTACAACTTCTATAATACTCTGAAAAAATTATACAGACATTAAGAATCGTACTGTGCAATTCTACACTTTAAGTATTTGAACTACTTTGTTAGAATTATTTGACTCATATTTAAAAGGGCTCATTTGAAAAAAAATACATGCTGAAATGCCTACTTTCCTCCAATATAAAGAGCACATGTGCAAGAAAAACAGGATTTATAAAGGGAAGATCAATCTGTATTTTATTATTAGGTGATCTACTTTAGAAATAACAAGGTTTAATTATGTCTTTTCCCATCTTCTCATAACAGCCTCTCAGCTCTCAGAGTGTACACAACAGCCTTTAAAAAGACTCATTCTGCTATGCAAAAACACACCAAGGGAGGGGAAAAAACCCAAATGCAGTGTCAACTGTCTGCATACATAAAGCAGACTTATGAAGCAAGAACACAAGAGATTATTCCTTGAAAATTAAATTTTTAGAATGTTACTCAATACTGTAAACAGAATCGTACTCTCCACTTTTCTGTGTTTTATCTTGGTGTGTGCATCCAGTGGAAACCCCAAAGTTCTTTCACAAACAGCCTTCCTTTCATCCTTTTTTTCCATGAAAGTCTTGACAAAAATGAGTCATGCCTGTTGCTAGAGTAAAAAAATAAATCAAGCTGGTCAGAAAGGCAGACAATCTAACAGGTTAGATTTGGCTTGAATTCGTCTGAATCTCCTCTCAGACTGCCACAGACAAGTGAGATCTCAAAGTGTTTAATTTCATTTATATAATTTTATTAGGAGAGAAAAAAAGTTTTATTACATGAAATTAAGTCACTCTTCATTATGTTTAAAAAGCAGACAAAACAGAACAAGTTAGACATGTTATTCAAGACATCGCCAGAAAACTGTAAGATGACACAAAATATATATCTAATTTCTTTTTGGTCTTTACAGTCATGAGATCATTTTCCCCCATACATCAAATTCTTCCTTTCAGAAAACATTTGCAGGAAAACAAATACAACAACCAACTTCACTAATAAAGGATCATCTGTGACCACAGACCATAATTAACTTTCCTAGAAGTAATGTCTGAAGAAAGTTCTCATACATAAGGGCAAGAATAAATAATACAGGCTACCTTCCCTATACCTTGTGATGCAAAACTATCTGGTAAAACTAGTCCAGGGTATTAGAATTCATTCACTTCTTTGCTTAAACCTTAAGCACCAGAACAAAGCTAGCATTACTACCTCCCTCACCCTTTGGGTTTTTAATTAAAGACACACCACTTCTGAGGCTAATTCTGTACTATACAGCACTAACATGGCAGATGACAGAGAGGTAACAACATTTTCAACAGAAGTACAGCTTTAACTGTAGATTTGAATAGTAATGTATAATGTTCCAAAATATTCCAAATTACACACCTTCTGTATTCTTTTCAAAGGATATAGACAAAGGCAAAACTGAACCTTGAACTCTTCAACCTCACATCCCACAGGATAAAGGGAAGTTCCTCTAAGACTTTTACAAAACATATTTTATATTCCATCTTTTGAAAGCTCAGTTAATGCAATTTTCATATTCCAATATAAATGTAATTGTTACTGGTAGGAAATTTGCATTTCACACTTACCTGCATATTCATAGAACCATTCTAAGCATCTCTTACTTGAAAAGACTTCTTCTTCCTCTGCTTTTATTCTAGTGGAATCGTATTTTCTATACATACTTAGAAAAAAAGAAAGAGAAACAAGTAATTAATTAATCAACAGTTTTAAAAGCGATCCTTTAGTCAACAGCCACTCTTAACAGAAACATTATTCTTTTCAGTTTACTCAACATCTGTCCTCATATCCAGTCATTTGGAACACTGCTTAAGAATCAATGACACTAAATACTTGGTTAGCTCACTCTGTCATTTCCACTGATTTATAATCATTACCCATGTAATGACCTTCCCCTAAAATGAATATAGGTCAGTTCAAATTCAACCCCAAACTGTTCTGTAAAAGTTCACAGTAAGGCCTTGCCTTACACCACCAGTCACCACAGACAGCTGATGGGCTGCAATCCAGCTGTGGGTCCATGGCCAGAGTAACTCTGTCACAGTCAACACAGGTCCTACCTCTAGGTGCACTTTGAATTATTAACTAAAGAAAACTGCAAACACTCTTTCTGCTGCCTCGAAAAGATTCTACAAAGGGCATAAAGGCGAAAAGAGACAAGACCTACACTTATATTATTCTAAAGCCAGTAAGATGGTTACATGAAAGAATCACAGGAAAAAAAGGTTGAAAGTCCTCATAGACAATACCTCAAGGGATGTCATTCATCATGGAATACAGAACCATCTGAAAAGCTGGCCCCTTCCCCTAGAGACTACCAGCAGGGTAATGCTCTTCTCCTTCAACAAGAAGTGTAAGGAATTTTAACTACACTAAGGAAACAAATTTAGTACCTGAAACACGTAAAGCACAGAGAACATGACAGAATGTGAAGGGTCACTCCCTCAGTTAGACCTGAAACAGGCACAATATCATTTGTGCCTGCTAGAGGAAAGAGACTCAGCAGTCCAAGTAGTTATCCACTGCTGCATTCGCATTCTCTGATCCATTTCCACCACTCTTCAGCTCAAAGGCTGAAAAGAGCAACAAATAAATGGTTTAGTCTAGAGGAGCTAGCCAAGAACAGCTCTGTAAGTGTTCCAAGCATGCAGAGTTTCCTCTTACAATGTCAAATCCTGATGGGGGAAGACAATGAAGCGGCTAACCGGTTCAAGGAGAATTTTGAAACCATTTGAATAATGAAATTAATTTGGAGCTGACTTCATCACTGTTTCATCCTTCTAGAAAGACATGTAAAAGACACCTAGATTTAGGAGCTTAGCACTGATCTCACTATCCTCCACCTAGCTCAGCTATCAGCTGTGAGGAAGTGTAGCTAGAATTTAACAGCACACAGATCATTCTGACAGGAATTCAAAGAAATATTTCATGTTTACTGTCATAGTTCCCTAAAAGCAGCTAACCTTTAGAAAAGTAATACTAGTCAGAACAAAATGATAAATTGCTAATTGGAAGAAAAATGCAAATGAGGCTCTTAAGAAATTTCTTATGAAAAATTGACACTGTACTGAAACACACCGATCTACAACAAACTGGAACACTGCATAGAAATGTCAGCCATATGTGTTCCAAACACATTCATATACTCACAATTTTAGGTTTGGGGTTTTCTCATTTTGAAAACACTCTTTTCCTATTTGAATTATCTGTTTTGCATAAGCTTTACTGAAGCTGCAAAGGAAAAGGCTGACAGCATCGCTCAGTAAGAGCTAATCCAGAAGGTATAAGACTGAGTTGGAATAATTTTTTTTAAATAGGTCTGATAACATTTTTACATTTGCAAAATGAACTGTGATTATGAAAGACCTATCCAATAATTTTTAGAGTACTCTGAATTCAGAGCAATCAAGACAAAGAAAGGAGGCATTCTGCCACTTTGGCAAAAGTCTTAATTATTCAGTATCCCCTTTTTTGTCACAAACAAACGTGACAAACACCAAGTAGAATACAAGTTGGAAACTGTAGCAGGAGGTAGTCAACATTTTTATTCTATTCTCTTTATTCAAGAAGTCTGTAAAAGTACTGCTGGGATCGAAGACATGGCAAAGCTAACAAGGTTCACAAAGGAAGTTATTTATCACAAGACTCAATGCTTTTTCTTACAAAGGGATGATAACCAATTGTCTTGCCCTGCTTGTTCATGTAAATCATCAACACATTAAGCTGTCAGTATGCAAACAGTGCATTTAAGAAGGAACTCTCAAGAAACAGACTTATTGACAGAGCTGTAAGTCATTCAGGTATTTTAGAAAAAAAGGTATCCTGCATCTACAAATGGCAGAGCTAGATACTGCAGCCTGAAACAAGACATCAGAGCCAGCAGCATGGATAACAGGAATGGTGAGCAAGAACAGAAAAAAACAGCCCATTTTATACATTCTCTGCATCTGCACATAGTAGAAGAATTTCAGACAACTGATATGAGATTGAAAGTCACTTGTCTTAAGGACTAAGGTCACAGTTCAGGAACTGCAGGAAACAGCAATAATAAATTAAGTTAATGTGCCCAACATACGGCCAAGTAACTCCAATGAAAATGGTCTTGCCTCAAACTTATGATTGTTCAAAAAGCTCAATACCTGACCACTGGAGTTTGATTTTTGAGAAACCAGAACTGACTACAGATATTCCAGCTTGTGCCAGTTGACAAGTTCAGAAAATAAAGTCAGAAGGGATACAATCTTGAAATATTATCCCAATTTCTGCTATAAGCTAATTAGTCAGACATTCATTAACAGTGCAGATGACCCTGTATCACGTTTATAATGAAAACAGACTATGCACAGCCAGAATTAGTGATCTCATGTATAAAGACAAACCCTTTTCTTTCTCTGCTTACTCCAAACATTAAATGAGTGTCTCCCCCCAAGCCTAGCCAAGCCAGCTATTCCTACTAGCAAGAGACTCCTAATCTCTGAAGTGTCTAGGGAAGTAAGATGAGTGGGGAGATGCAAACAAGTAAGTAGACAAGTACCTGAGATTACTCAGCCTAGGACAACTTGGTTCAATCTAGTGGCACAGAGTAAAGCTCTTTTCAAGGACTACATCCCCTGAATTATGATGAATATGGATTTGATTACCTCAAGAACCATATTTACAGAGGAGAAAAACACAAACTTCCAGACACATCTGGCATCCATTTTATATCTTGCAGTATTCCTCATCTCTGTGGAATTTCTCAGTATATACTGCAAGATGATGTGCCTTGTCTTTGTTCTAATGACAGTATCTCTTGCTATGCAGAAAAACACACTGCCAGAGTGCACAGGGTAGATATCTGAATACTTTGGGAGTACCAAACATCTAATGAACAGATCTCACAAACAGCAAGTTGTCAATGGCTCACAGCTTCATCAAGATGACCAGCACCAGTACTTTGAAACAGATGCACAACCATTATGCCAACCACGTTCTGCTTAGTAATTTTCTTCCATATTAATGGTCTGTAAAAGGAAACTGCCAGTCACAGGAAATTGCCAGCAAAGTGTCAGTCACACACCAGATGTGAAACAACACACTGCTCACAAAAAAAAAAAAAAAAGAAAAAAAAAGGGGGGGGGACAGGAAGGGTGAGAGCAGGCAAGGCACAGGGGAAAAGTAAAAAACTCAAAAAGATGCCTTCCATACAGGAAGAGCAAATGAATACACCTGGCACTTTTAGTACTAGAATTTGCACACTGCCAAAGAATGCTGGCACCGAAACAGGATTGCTAAGGGCATTTTCTCCATCATCAGTTAGAAAGGTGCAAGCACAGTTTATCCCAGAGTGTTTGCTACATCCATCACTACCATACAATACCAAACTCAGAACCTTTTGCCTTTAGAATTACCCTTCCATTTCTGACTCATGACATGAATATCCATCAGGAACGGGAAAAAAAAGAAAAGTATTACTTACAGGCTAAGTATGTATTTACCTCTAAGATGAAACACACATGTAGGTACAATAACTCAGAAAAATCTTCACTTGAAAAATAACTTTTTTTTTTTAGTTTAGCATGATACTGTGTCAGTGTCAGTGACAGCAATATACAAGTTATTTGTAACAAAATATCCCTGTAAGGAGAATTTAGGGTTGTTTTTTTTTTTTTAATTATTATCTCTTTCTAACAGCCATTTCATCAGCTAGAGAGAGGAAAGAATGTGGGACAGGGCAGGGCAAAAGCAACATGAGATAACCTGTCTAAATTCTGTAAAAGTGATTTCAGTTACTTAACCACATCAAAATGTAATAATTTTCTCAGAGATGCTTGCACCTCAACCATGACCTAATGGCTGACTCATAACATCCATGTTCAAACATATATATGAAATATTCATGTGAGGGAACTGTAATATACCAGCAAAAAAGGTAAGACAATGTAGTTTATAACTGGAAGTGCTATAGGCAAGCATCAACAACCACCAAAAAAAAAAAAATTAAAACTGAGTGTCTAGCACTTCACACTTTGTGGGAACTTTGAATATATGGTCCACATATTTTCCACATTATTTTCTTCTCTTCCTAACTAACTTGGTGGGAAAACAAAAGCATGAAAATTCCATCCAACTATAATGGGGTGACTAGGCAAGTGACTGTAAAAGTTGATGGTTGCTGCCAGCAAAAAGAACAAGGTAAGGGCAATTCTCTTCAACCCACTGCAGTCCTCAAAGCTGGGTTATCTGCTGCTCTGAGCATGTTTCACCTGTACTGGAGTTGGTTAAAGCTCCAGCCACAGCCCCTACCAGTGCACCAACTCTGGGCTGTGTAGCTCCAGAATATTCCAACCAAGATCAGTGAAAACATGGAGCTTAGGTCACACAAAACATTCTCTTCATGGTGGAAGCTGGTAATAATCCATTGAAGAGGAAAAAGAAAATCAAAAGGGAAGGGGAAAAAAAGCTGTGTTTTATTATGGTAAGTCAAAAGTCTCTCATGAAGATCTACAGCCTGGTTATTTCAAAAGGTCAGTGCTTACTGAATGAAGACATCAAGAAATTCACCAACAGAAGCTTTGTTTCTAAGCAACCAGAACTTAGTCAAAATCTTTACTGAATTTTGTTTGAGTTTTGAACTAACTAATTGCTTCCAGATTACTTTTTTTTCAAAACATGCCCCACACTATTTCCATTAATACTAATTAATTTTCAATTTTGGCTGAGCATTTTCATCAATGCAGCACAATGAACATACTTTAATAAAGCCTTATCTATTCACCCACAATTATGATTCTAGCAATAGTTTCATAAAATCTGCAGTAGAAACAGAAGGGTGGGAGAAGATATGTTTTGCAATTTACAAGACATGACAAAAACAGTTTAAAGCAACCCTCAGGACTAACTTGACTGTTAAGTTTTATGAATGAATATACCTTATGTCTCCTTGTTTAAAGACTTACAATCATTCCTAAACTGTTCAATGTTTGGAACTTTATCAGAATTACTTAATGAGCAGTATGTGTAACAACACACATGCTGATAGTCACATGTCCAGTTTAAGTGAAGTGCACTGAAAAGCTATAGAAAAAGGAAAAATTATGCTTGTGTGTACCTGAAAACCCCTACTTCAAGCAAAAAGATCTACACATCTATGACAGCTGGGAACACAGGTGGTCTGCATGGCGCAGGACCTAAACAGATAGTAAACAACAGCAGAACAAAAACCAAACCAACTCTCAACACCAAAGGTTTTGAAAACTTTGGAAGTTAGTACATCTTATGTTAATGACACTCCGTTTTCAAAAACTGCATTTTTCCACACAGAATATGGAGTTTACGATTCAATACAGAAAACCTGTTTTTCATGTTAGTAGGCCCTTTTGTGGTTCCTACACACATAAGAGTAAATTCATTGAAAACATTTATCTAATTGTTTGAAAACCTAAATTTCAGGGAAGTAGGTAAATATTCCTGGTTTTCATCCTCCTAAAGTGACAGTACCCATTACTTCAAGGCTTTTGCCCTCAGTGTGATTCCAGAATAAGGAGTAGAATTACTTTTTAAATGAGACTGTCAAAACATAAGACATTATATTAAACAGCTCACTTTTCCCTATTTGGCTAGATATGGCATAACAGATAAGCAGCATAAAACAATTACCCAGTGAGGACTATCGTTTTACCTAGCAAGTATATTTACATGAATCTTGCTTTACCTTTCTGAAGATGCTTAACATAGTGATGGAAGAACAATGTACAGAAAATGTAATTTTAACTCTAATTTGAGAATACTCTATACTGTGACAGCTTTAAGTACAATAAAGTCAAGACTGAGATGAAAATAAAACAAAGTCTTCAAGTGATTATGTTCAAGTTAGCACATGCTCAACTGTTTACTTCCAACAGCTATTCTTTAAGGCAAGATAACTCTTACTGTTATCTATAGAGCATTGAGTTCTTTTTATTTTTCGTCATCTGGTATAAAAATTCCCTCCCACTGAAACGCTGCATTCATGCATGGTTCATGATGATGCTATAAACACTAATTAAGAGAATTCAAGTTCTTATTATGTAAGGGTGCAATACTAATGAACATGCTTGGAGTCTTCTATAATCAGTTTATGCACTAGATCAGCATTTCCAAATAATTTCACAACTAGATTGCTTCCTATAAATGTTTTTCCTCAATTGCCTGTGCATTCCACTAGTACTTCTGAGATGAGGTTGTATTCCTACCAGCTTGAAATTAAGGGTGTAAGATATGTTTAAGTTTATAACTGGAAGAGTCTTTAGAAACTATCTTCTCTTTCAGCATAGAGGCCTGCTGAAAGAAACTTTATGGAAGAAGGCATATCTAAAAATATTCCTATCCGATTTGAAGAGATTATAGGAATGAATAAAAATTAGTGAAGACTGAAAATATCACCCAACAAAGCACTCCATTACAGATTAAAAAACCCCACATTTTTATAATGGAAAAACCAGAAAAAATCATCAACCTTCAGTCTCAGTTGCAGTAACACCATTAATGATGACATCCCTTGAAAATCTTTGGACTACCACCCAGTATTTTTCCACTGAGAACAAACAGGAGACTTTGAATTACTGAATTTGTTAATGTTGACCCTATAAGTATGCCACTGTAGCTGAGAAACACACAAAAATGTATGTCATTCCATTAAGTATTTGAAGTGACAAATCACTTCTGTTAGGAAAGAGGGGCTCTTCTGGAGAGGACTGTGTAGCTCTTCAGTGACCGCCTTTCCTCACTTAATACAGAATCCACACAGACTAATGTCCTGTGAAGGCTTATCCTGAGTTACTAGAATGCAGCTTCTAAGAAGTCTGTCTCTAAAACAGTAGCTGAGAACTGGGCCTAGGAGACCCTTATTCTATAAACTGATATTCCACTATACTCTTTTTACTGTATATAGCATTCTCTGCACACAATGTGAGCAGAACTGGCTTTGTAAACTAGGCATGCTACAGCACACTGCTGTAGAGTTTCCTGATTTCAGACTGATTTCTGCTCAACTAACTGAGATGTCTGATCCAAAAACTAAACTTGACAGGTATGAACTCCACCTGACCAAAACAAGCATGGAAGTAGGAGACTGCATTTTTACTAACTCATTCAAGAAGATTACAGGGGTAAAAATTCTTCCTTGAAAGAAAATACAGCTTCAAGACCAGGCTGAATGTCCAGCAAATAATTTCATATTGCCTGTCATGCTGAAATAAAAAACTGTTTTCTTGAAGACAAAAATAAAATAAACACTCTGGAAAACAGAGAAAGCTCAAAAATCTTTATAGGAAGTCAGTCAGATAAAAACTGGAACCACATCAGAGGATATTACCCCATGGCTCATGACTAGCAGATCTGGTTTCTCCTCCAATTCTAAAAGCAGGCTGAGATCCTCCCTTTAATAAAGACTTACATGGCAGTAAAATGAAGACTAGATCCATTAGTTATAAACTGAGAGGCAGATACTAACAAATCCTTCAAATTACATTTGCAACAAGCTCTTTAAAATTATGAAATATCCAGTATTCAGAGAGCAAAAACTCAGGTTTTTATAATTTTCTTATGTAATTACACAAATTGGTATTTCTTACTTACATGCAAGCTTACTTTTTAGGGGGGTGCTTCTTTCTATCATCAGTGTCTTGGCTAAGGTAGGTAGAGCTCAGTTTTATGAATCTCTCTATATTCTAGAAAGGGTCTGTCTTTGTATTGCTTCCACATTGTATGCCTATCTGTGAATAACCTGTAATGCCCTCTATCAACTATTTACCTTTTATATTTCATTATTTCTGAAAAGGGACAAAAACATTAAGGACATGAACAGCTTTTTTGTTCTAGTTAGTGTTACAACGCAATGAAAGAGAGTTGAAATCTCTTTCTTCTGCATCAACAGATCATTTAATAAATTCCAGTGCAGTTACAGTTGTGCAACCCTATTAAACACAATGGAGTTATAGGGGCATGACCACAGGCCTAATTTGGCTACAAGTATTTTTCTTACTCATGCTAAAGTATAAAAAGGAGAGAACCTAGCCTGATTTCAGGCTGACAGTTTGGAGAAACATGCCTTTTTTAACCTCCCTGAAGGTACCTGCTATGGAAGCATGTGTTTTCTGGGATGTCAGTAACACATGAGTATAATAGAGCTCAAATTCTACTGATTGATGCAGTGCCAAGCAAACTTTCCAGTTGTATAAGACACTATTCAACATCAGAGCAGTCCTGCATCTATCATGCAGGAGTGTGCAGTTCTATACAGCCTCAAGTTCAGAATTTTGTCCACATAAATAGTGATTTTTGCACACCCTGAGCACATTCAATGCTTTCTGAATTACTCACTACACTACTGGAAATCCACTGCTTGTAGAGATTTCAGCTATCCAATACTTCATGCCAAAAGAGTACACTGTTCATGCACTCTCTTTAACCTGTTTGGCTTCTGCTGTCCAGTGAGAAGCCCCTCAGTAACTGTTGAGCCACTGGCTGTCACCTTACTTGGGCAATTTCCCTTCTATGTTCAGTGCTAAATCACAACATAACAGGAGAGACTAGCAGGATTTTAAGAGCTGAGTGGACTATAACTACATTCCCTTTTTTGACAGGCTAGAGATTGATAACAGCCAATCCAGACCTTATGCATGTATATGAGAAAATAGTACTGTATCTCTTAGAAGTTGGTTTTGAACAAACAAGTACATATCTTCATAGCTGGCAACTAGAGCAAGGAAAAGTTTCCTACATGCTTCTTGTATGTCTAGAGAAAGGTGAGATGCAAACTGAAGCTACATATACTTATCAATATCCCACAGTTCAATCACCAGCTATGGTTCCACACTGAGAAACCAAGTAAATTTCAATATTATTTCCATTAGTATTTAAACACATGATACATCAGCTCTTCAACTTTAGATATTCCATAAGTCTTAGCTCATGGTAAGATGACATACCCATCATGTCTACTTTTCTTAGCAGATAAATCATCTCCTGCTGCAGGTCTCCTCTTTTTCCTTGGAGGCATCACTTTACTAAAGCAGTCTGATGAACTGCAAGACCGAAGACTTCCTACAGAGGGAATTAAAAACACCAGCACAAAGAAATGAAACTGTTGCAGACCAGTTAAACTGTGTCCACTAATAGGCATATTACAAAGGAAAGGGAAGGAAGTTAGGGGATTTAAAAATTAAAAAAGAAACAGTCTCCTTTCAATAGCAAAATCCATCTCAGCTTTACACGGTTTCCTATGACCAGATTTCCATTAAGGTCAAAAGTACTACAGCAAAATGTACAGTAGCACTGGCATTACTTCAGTCTAACAGCAGTCAAGAACTGACACTATCCTAAAGAGGTATTTAGGTCCCCAAAAAGTCATCCTTATTTTTAGTCTTTTATTCAAATCAAAAGTTCTAAGAGCTGATCATTGCTTTTTGAAATACAGATATGACTGAACACCTACCTCTAGAAAACAGAACTTTATTTTCAAGCCTCAAGGTTTTTGTGATACAGAGAGCAAGAGGTAGGAAAGGTTTTGTTTGTTCATTGGTGAGAGGGTTTTTTTCAGGTTTTTTGTGAGGTTTTTTGTTTTGTTTTGCAGGGACAGGTAGAGACAGTCAGCAGCCACCAGGGAAAGAAACAAGTGGCTGGCTGAATTATTTACACTGAACAGTTCTCAAAAAATGAAGGTCCCCAAACAGGAAATAGCCAATTCTTGACACTGATGCCAATCAGGTGGCAGTCTTTCCATCCCCTTCTCTCAGCTACATACTCCTGTCTCTGGTAACTCTTCTGTGTGCCAATTCAGCTCGCCAAACCTGTAGATAATTAACCAAGGAAAAAAGAATAACAACTTTCTGTACATTAGTACAAGAAAGAGCACAGGACCATCCCTTTTGACCACACCAAGTCATTTATTGCTTTTGCTGCCTCATGAAAGAGTAGGCTAACACTCCAGGCACACTTTTGTCCTACTTTCATGTGCTGAAGACCACAGTGACACCTGAGAAAGGTGTGTGTAACAGCAGCTCCAAGAGCTATCACACCTCTAAGTGTTACACGGAGAATTTGAAAAGAAAAGGAAGAGAGAAGTGAGGTATAACAATCCAGACACAAAGAGATGCCAAAGAAATTTGCAAGAAAACATGAAGAACTCCAGCATTCCTAAGCTATCTTCTCTTTGCTACAACAGCATCCAAGTTTAGCTACGCTCAGTTAAGATGCCCACAAAATCTTTTATCTTACAACATCACAGCACAGAAGCAAGCAATAAAACTTTGACTGCTTTGTGACACCAAGGGAACAGACTGAAATCAGAGGCCCAATTCCCACCAAACACTGACAGCAATCTTTTGCTTACCTATTCTTCGAATCTTTGAAAGGCTCTCTCCTGTTATAGGAGAAACACATGTAAGGAACCTTAGAGCCTCACAGGCTTTGCTACATGTACATTATTTAAACATGCATGAAAATTCTAACCCATAAGAAAGTACATATTTCTCTAGTATTATGTTCATATTTCTCTAGTATTACATAATATGTTCAACCCAATTCTTACACCAAGATGAACTAATCTGGTTTCAACTAATAAAGCTTTTGCACTAAGTATGCCTTCTTTGGTCTTACCTTTATATTCACTTCTATCTATTAAGAAGAAAATTAATCTCTCTAGTTCAAGAAATACTCTCCAATTAAAAAAATTCTTCCTATATATATTCTTTTTTGAACCCTAAAACTCCCTCCTCATTATTGTCTAGGAGAGTACGGCCATACACTGTCTTTTTGAAAGAGAATTAACAGCATTGTAAATTCAAATTACAATTCAACTAATAATCAAAAAACTTGCAAGTATTATGCTCCATAAACTATTACCACAAAAAAAATCGTAATGGCTGTGTCAGAAGAATATATTTCTAGAAGCACTGTCCAGAACACATTACAAAAGGAAACTAGTGACAATAGTAATTATTTTCTCCTCAACAATATCAGGTATATTTGAAACAGGTAAGCCAGAGACCATAAAAAACTCAAAGTACATCCAAGGCATTTTACAAACTAAACAAACTAAGGAACCTGACCTGCTGAATGTCATTTGTTCCATCAAATTATGCCTCCACATTAATGATACTGAAAAACACTACTCTCATAAGTTATTGAATCTGCAATACTTTATCTTTCATATCAAATTTCTGAAGACTCTGCCAGTAAGTAGTTTTTGAAAGCCTACACAGACTAAAACCACCTAGGATGACAGCAGAACTAAACAGATGGCTAGAAAGAGCCAACAGACTTAAGACACACAATGAACTTAATAAATGAAAATGTGATAGTGAACACCTCTTTTTGGTAAATATGAATTTACTTAAGTATAACCTGTAGCTATCTCATTCCTTCGAGAGCAAATAGATTGCTTTTAAGTGCCTTTCTTTTAAAAAAGTAAAAATCCATTTGTGATGGACACAGGCATTGGATGCTGGTAAAATGCAAGAAAAAAATACACATCCCCCTCACTCCCCACAAATTTGTGCAGTTTACTGGTCAGTTGATTGTGAAAAGAAATATGCAAAGCCTCTGTGACAAAAGAAGCAGAGCAAAAGAGAAAAAACAAATAAATGTAAAATAAAGCAGTTATAGAACAGAGAAATCATTTTGTCAGACCTGCAACCCCATACAAACCAAAGAACTTAACTCAAGAATTCCTGCTTGGACTCTTTGCCTCCTTAAATGACAGGATGTTTTTAAGAAGATTGGTGAACTTGCTTTAAAGGCTTAAACTGATCACAATTCACTACACAACCCAATTTCTCCAATGACTCCTATGAAAACTTGTATCCTTTTTGGTTTGAATGTATCTAGTTGCAGCTCTCAAAGGCACAGAAAAAGGAAGAAAAGAGACAGCTCAGAAATTGGTAGGTTTAAATGCACACATACACTGCCCTCACACACTGACAGCTGACAGCACACAGACACCAGGTGGACATATTGTAAATGCTTTCCAAGACTTAACATCTTAATAACTGAGGTTTGGAGCAAGTCTTCACTAAACTTCAGATTTTGAATAATCTCTAAACTACTAAAAAACACAGTGTAAGGATTTTACTTTCAAAGTATTTCTTTTGTTACTAAAATTGGTGTATTAAATTTGAAGGGCAGTTATAATTTCTCTGTAACAGCAGCAGAATAATTCTTTAATTTTCATATAAAGCTAAAAGTTATTAAATTGGATTTTTTTACTTTGAACTCCTGCAATGTCTTAAATTACAATACAGCTCACTAAATAGCAATATTAACCTTTCCTACACAGAGCTTTCTAATTCTAAATGTAATTTTAGGTCTAGCAGTGCACAGTTAATTTCTCTTCCCAAAGGTCTGCAAACAAACATGCAGCTACCTCTGACTACATGTAAATTTGACAGAATTTTACTTACCAAGTACAGCTTTGCTGATGTGATTATCTTCAAAGTTTCTCACTCCTAGGCCTCAACTCAAGATTGGCAGAACCCTCCTAGTTCTCACTGGTTTTTTGACACTTGAAGCTAGCATTTGCAAGGTAGAGCCTCCAAATGGCTGCTGAATAGACCACCACCAGCCAAAAGCCTGTCAAGTTTAAATGCTGTTTGCCAAACATCCCATTGAATACTTCCAAATTTGCAGGAGACAAAGCTTCCAAATGGAAGTATCAATTCAAGAGCTAAAATTCATCCTAGGAAATTTAAAACAATATATAAAATAAAACCTACAAGAGAGGGACAGCCCTAGAATAGCAACAAAACCAGAATAAAAAAAAAAAGAAAAAAAGTCAACAAAGAAGAACTCTACAAGCTGTGTCCCTACGGAAATTATTTACAGGCATGGCACTTTCACCTTCTCTAGCTAAAGCCCGTGAGGAATCCTACTCTTCTGATGCTTCAGTAGAAGGATGCTTCAAAGGAAAAATAATTAGAAACTGTGAATGCTGAAGCAACTGGGAAGATACAGCTGATCACTTAATAATGCAACAAAACGACCACAAGCATAGCTACAATCATCAGTTTTCAGACACAAGATGAGAAAGCAAAGATACTCATCAAAACATTAAACAACTTCCAATGCTGTTGCAAAAGGAAAAATCATCTTCTCTGTCTTGAATGCTACACTACAGAATTGCTCTGGACTCAAGAGGGGTTTCTTCTGTAACCTAACAAAAGAAAAAACCAGCAGAGACAAAAGCAATTTCTCTCACTCCAAAGATTAATGAACCACAATGAAGCCTTCTTTTTGTTGAAGAGGGTACCTCCCTGTTTTAAACAAGCCAGGTGACAACAAGAAGCATATTTTAAAGACTTTTTAATCTGGATAAGGAAGTCACAATTTAATTATCAAATCATGACTTTAAGTTATTAACAAGCTGCTAGATTTGTAGTTATAACAGAAAAACAACTATTATTTCCAATCTAAGTTTTCCAAGTTAATGCATATACATACTAAAAGAAAAAGAAATTGTTTACAGAATCTGAATGCCTGCTGTTCTTACACCTACAGGTGAAAAGGCAAAGCCCATCAGACAGTTGAAGTCTATCTTATTTTTCAGACAGATATGCATACTGAATTATAGCACATGAGACTGCAATCATTGTAGGGGATCAGAATTTTGAAACAAGATTCATCTTAGCTCTCAAATCACTGAAGGAATTCTGAAACTGCCACTTCCCTGTAGTTCGCTGGTGTTTTAGGGCCTGGTTTCAGACAGGCAATCTGGCTAATACTTAGAAAAGATACAATTTGCTTCTAAGTAATTTAGACATCCAATACATTTTTTGTTAGCTTACAAAAACTGCTTTGAAGTAAATGTGATACGCATTTAAAATTTAACACTATTATTAATAAATATTAACCTAAAACTAAGATTTTTTAAAATAGCTTTTAGAAATCCCAATCCAATTTAGATAAGCATACATTAAGTCATCCCAAAAACAAAGTCCACAACCTAATGACAATAATCCAGATAATTATGTCAGAAAACGAACAGCAATCTTTAAGAATAAGGCCTGGGTCAGAAGATTTATGGTTAAAATAATCTCAGAACTATAAAAAACCTTGACATGGGTTTGGCAACACTAAAACCTTTTGCAACAGTTCTTAATCTGACTTTCAAATGAGTTCTAGACGCAGAATCTCAAATTTACAGCACCTATACAGTTCTATAAATTGTGCAACAAAATTAATAGGTCTTGACAACTTCTTACTGGAAAACAGAAGTTCCACAAGTTTAGGCACATTGAAATCAAACATTTTTCAAAAGTAACTTTATAGATTTATGCCAGTCTCTCCAAGTAAGATGTTTCAGAAGTGTCAAGTTCCATACAAAACAGAAACAGAAGACCTCACTGTACTACATTCATGAGGGCTAAAATAGCTCCTTGCATGTGTATTTGTCCTCATTTGAGTAAAAAATCAAATACACATTTAAACTGAACATGCCTGGAACTTATGTAAACATTTGGGCTTCATCTTTTCCTACAAGGAGACATAAAACAGGGCAGAAGCATAATAGTGGAAATAATATCTGAAGATGAGGAATCAACCTGGCATTATCAACCTTTACTTGTGGTTCTCATTTCATATTTGTTTCTGGTTTGAAAGGTTTTACAGCTATTGCAAAAAAACTGCACCCTTTACTGGGATTTTGTGTCCCAACTCATTCAACAGGCACATTTACACTTTTGAAACAGCTTAATTCAAACAACAGAGTGCAGGCAATAGGATACTGGCTTTGATGAACAGTTTTGTACTGACACTGATGGTAATGTGCTCAAGCACCTTCCAATACAGGTAATGAGAGCACCAAGGTTAATTTCTTATACTTTATGACACAAGTGCTAGGCAAGAGGTAAGACAAATTCCAAACACCTCAAGTACATCAACACTTACTCATTAGTGACAGAAGGGGACTACCTCAATGCTTCACAACAGGTCTTGGTGATCAAGAGTACACAAAGATTATAGAACACATTTCATACAGGAGATCAGTATGAAGCTTAGATATCAGTTTAGAGCACCTGGGACACATAGGAAAAAATACCAAGTCTCCATCACAAGATGGGAGAGGACATCAGTTCTAAATTATGGACATTAAAATCTCTGTCTTCAACTATTGGTCATAAGCTCTTTTTCAGAGGCTTTTCATTGACATAATGAGTTAATTTCAAGTATCAAATCACTAACAACACTGATGGAAAGTATTTCAGAGAAGCCTTTTGTGGTTAGGGTAAGAAGAGTTCAAGCTTGAAACAAAGTGACCTGCTGCTGTACAGAGGAGGGTGCATAATCCCTAAGTGAGCTCTGTCCAATCCCAAGCAATGCAGTCCTATGCATCTCTTCTCATTGCTCTAGGCTGAGTGTGCTAGATTTCTAAGTGTGTGGCAGAAATCTCCAGGAGGAGCTGACAGCTCTCCCCAGTTTGCTAAATGCTCAAGGTAACATCAGCAAATATAGCCATCACCTCAGGACAGTGAAAAAGCTTTGAGTCAGATGGTAGGACTGACATGGTCAGTTTTGAAGAACAGTTCTGCTGAGTGAGTGATCAGGGCTTGAAGGCAGTGCAAAAGGAGGTAAGAACCCTTGCAAAACATCAAGTCACAAAGCTCAAATGCTGACAAATCAGGAATGACAGGAAGCTGGTATCAGGCACCTGAGAAGAAGGCCTGAAAAAATGATGACACTTCATGGAACAAAACACAGATATGATCTCAAAAATAGATAGTACTCAGACACTGACTGAAAATCTGCACAAGAAACAGAAATAACCTGCATCAGAACCAGTCAAGAAAAATGCTGGTTGTTTGGGGCACAGCATTTAAACTCAGTCACAGGTATCACAACAGCCAGAAGAGGTTTTGCTTCTGCTTTGTTCTCACTAATGCTCTTTCAAGACTCAAAACACTGTAAGAACACAGATATTCTGTGGCCCATCAGGCTGAGTCCCAGGAGTGAGAGGAATTTTTTATTAATTCTTCTAAACTAAGAGACAGTAAAATTACAGATACTGCTGATACCTGTTCAAGTCCTTCATAATTCAATAAATTAAAAGCACAAACACCTATTTTGAAAAAACTAAGAAACCCAGACACTTGTTTCCTAAAACTCCTTTAGCATTCTAAAACATCATTTTCAGTTATATTAGAGAGACTTGCTTAATAAAGCGTGTTTGAACTGTTTCCATCTATT
The DNA here is from genome assembly GCF_027579445.1 of Ammospiza nelsoni. NCBI lineage: Eukaryota > Metazoa > Chordata > Aves > Passeriformes > Passerellidae > Ammospiza > Ammospiza nelsoni. Next base: position 26,762,375 of record NC_080636.1, on the reverse strand, counting down.
TTTACTCCATCCCTATTAAATACCTGTCTGGTGATCGTCTTGACCAACGTCCTCTGTCAGATTCTGCAAGAAAAAGGAAGGACACAGTTAAACAAGACAGTGATCTTCATTCCCCTGTACTATTTTTAACTTTTACTTGATAGTAATATTCATCCTAATTACTTAAGGATCATCTACCTAAGATTGTAGACTTTGTGTTTTCAGCCCATATTTACCTAAAAAGTTACACTTGCACATTTATCTACCAAGTTCAAGTAAATTGAATTTGATAAATATTTTTGAGGTTTTTTCCAATCAAAAACATATCAAATTATTTCAAGAGTGGAAATACTTACCCATCAGGTGGGAAATTGGCATTATTTTACTTAATAATTCCTCCAATAAATGCAGCATTAGAAAGACTGAATTTACCCCTTAGCACAGAAATGGCTTTGCTTAAGGATAAACATACATATGTGTTTTAAAGAAAACTGATTAAAAACCATCTGAAACATTGGAAATGAATTTATCCCCTTCTTCAGGCAGGGTCTTTTCCACTAAATTTACAGTGTACACACAGAAGCCATATCACCACTTCCAGCTATAGTTGCAACAAAACAAATGTAAATGCACAGCACATAAGCAGGAAGAGTCTTCACAAAAACCTTGTTTCACTTTTTGCATGGGTGTAAAAGGACAGCTTGCTCATTCAATATGTTTTCCAGAAGAACTGCAAGAAACTGGGTAACTATGATGATTACCATCACTTAATGTATCCAAGAAAGCTTCTTGTATGAGGCAACATCTAAATCCAATGTTCAAAGTTCAAACTCCACTCTGACCTCTGGAGTATAATCTTTCACCTTTTACTAATACTGCTTATCTCTTCACCAATTCAAACCCAATAGCCTTTCATACAACAAAGCAGTTATAATTTTTAGAAGTGTAATCACTTAATGATTTCAATCATGAAATATTCTGGACCAAAGCCTTAGCTATTCTGCTAAGAGAAAATGGCAAGTCATTACCAGCCTATTGAGGGTGTGGTAAATCTTGTGAATATTTGCCAGTGTTGATAGATGAGAATTCAGTTGAAAATCTAGAGGGGAGAAGAAAAAAGGGTTTTAAATTTCTGATTTCCAAATGCAGCAGTCATGATCTTCCCACATTCTGGCTATTTAATAAAATCATCACAGAACTTTAAACTAAAAGTAATCTCAACTTTTTCAGCACTGACATTTTCAACACTTGAGTAGAACAATTGAAATCTGCAAAAAGATATCACATGTATATTTCTTAAGACATGGATGATTCTCAGCAGAACAGAAGTATAGCTAACTATAGCTGAATTTAAAAAAAAAATTACAACTCTTTTTTCCCTGATATTGGGAATCATTTTAACTTCCATGCTACCCAGTCCTTCTGTTTCATCTATTCCAAAACCAAGTTAAGTACCATGTAACATTCTAAAATCATTAATAAAAATCCTAGTTCTTAAAAAAAATCTGATTTTATTAACACACATGTACTTGCCTTTATGCTAATTTCCTTGCAAAAATAAGTGACTAGAGTACACTTGCACAGTTGAAACATGGCTTTTAAATAACAAACCAAAGGTTACAATACAGCAGTTGTTAAGACAAGAGACAAAAAAAACTGATAATGAAATATTCTGACACTTCTTGGAAGAAGCCATAGCATAGATGGTAATTTTGCTTCCACGCTCCAAATAGAAAACACTTGAGTTTGCTTCAGTTGCTAAAGAGCGAGAAACTAATTTTTCTCTATTCTTTTGAATTCCCTATTTTTGCTAGGAATGTGGCAAGAACAAAACTGGAAAGTAACTAATTCACAAAAAAACAACTGAGATCCAGCTAGACAGCAGGCAAACCAAAAAGAATCTAAGAAACTGAACACAAACCAGCTGAGAGGGCTTAAAGACAGCCAACTACTACAGAGTATCTCCATTTAAACTAAAAATAAATTAGCTACCCCACTAGAACTCATGTGCCAAAACACTCTAGAGAAATGTACTGTATGATAAGCAAAGTACTCCAAGCAAACTTCTTCTGTATGTGAAAAGCTTCTGCATGTTCCTAGCGTCACTACCCAGCTAACGCACTAAAGCATTTCTAACAGGAGACATTTAATTTGGCTTTGCCCAGCAGCTGATGCAAGATGCAAGGTCAAAAAAATAATTCCCTTATTTCCATCCAGAGTATTTCAAAGGAATGCTCTCAAGATACACTTAAGATGACCCAGATAAACAAGGGTCATCATTAAACATCCGACTGCCAAGCCAGTGAAGCACACTGCTATGAGTTAACAAGTGGAACTGAAAAACTGCCTGCTCCAAGTATACTTGTTACACACATCCCTGTGGAATTCTCTTATCACAGGGAATTAAAAAAAAATAAAAAGATACTTTTAGAAATTATACATGTCATTTATTATGTTAGCCAGAGTATCATCTAATTAATTGCTACCTATTTCTTAACGTGTTGTCCCCAGTCCACCACAGCAATAAAATTGCTCTAAGTCAGAAGCAGCAGAGACGGAATTTCCAACTTCAGCTAACCTTATATATACAAAGTCAAAGACAATCTAGATCTTCTTACCAAGCTACAATAGGAAACTCTTGAACCTTGAACAGGGTGCTAGAGTTTTTCCTGCATTAAGAGCTCAATAAAGTTCCATTTTTGCTAGTCAAACAATACTAAGCAGAACCATTCTGCAAGAAAAAAATAATCCTGATAATCTTGGTCAATCCTCAATTCAATATAAAGCAATGAGAAAAAAAAAACAGAAGGAGAGGGGGGCAAACAGGGACAAGGACAACAGGGAACATTAAAGCCGTTCTGAGGAAGGCAGGATGAAAAGATAAGACTTTATTTGTTAACAGGCAGATCAGATTAAACTTTCTGGAATATGAATTTTACAGTTTCCCTTGCTGCTTAGCCTAAAATCGACAAAGAACATGAGTGGTTAGAGAAACCAGTTATATCTGGGGGTAAGAAGCTGAGAACACTAAGCAAATATTTATTTATTCTTATCCAATATTAACTTCAGATAGCACTCTTAAAATGGTTGAAAAAGTGCTCTAACATTAGGATTATATATATAGGTATCACCTTTGAAACAAAACATTCCTAGGCACTTTAAAACACACAGTTCATGCCAGTATGTTTTACATGTCCGCTGGAAATATCTGTACAATTTTAAGCTGCTGCTTCAGAAATAGGATCCATAACTATGATGGACTTAGCAGGGTTATACCAACATATTTTCCAGTTCTAATACAAGAGATATCACACCATCCACCATTTGAATATGGAGGACCGGAGTACAAAGTTTTTTTTCTCTCACGGGGAAAGCTTGCACAGTGTAGGGATATTAGCTAAAACAAGTTTCTTTTACAGTTATAAAAGCAAACACAAGGAGCACCCGTTAAGTTAGGGAAGTTAAATTACAGTTCAGGTTATTCTGTGAATTGGTCAGTGAGTCAGTGTTTGCTTTATCTATATTTCAAGAATGATACACAAAGTATCCTATGCCACTGTGAAAAAGGCTATTGTGAGAAAGATTGGGTTTTGGGTTTTTCTAAGAAACAAAATCCAAAAAATAATAGTTCCCATGCTCGAACAACACTATCTGAGAAATTAGCAAAAATAGCATCGATCAACAGTGGTCAAGATGGCAAGCAATTGGACAGCTGGTTGCAAATGTATTCTTCAGGGACACACTCTCTCCCCTCCACTTCCCAAACTTTCCCCATATGCTTATCCAGCCTCCAAAGTTGTGCCTGCTGATCCCCTTCTTGGTCAGCCCACTACACTTGGAATCTAACCCACAGAATAAACAAACAAACCCTGCCATCCCAGTGCTCTGAATCAGATCACCAAGGAGCTGCAACACAAGCTAAGTTAGAGGAAGAAACAGGAAAGGTCTTCTGAAGTGGGAGGACAACAGCAGCAATGTGTTTGACTAATCCACCTGTCCCTGCCAGTGCCACCTCGAGAGGAGCAACACATCACAGGAAGCTCCACAGCTGCTTGGATGAGCCTGACACAAATAATGCCACCATGTCTGAAGCTATTTTTCACCTAAAGACAAGAGTTTCAAAGCACATTAATTGGTCTGAATTATTTTTTTTTTCCTACAGAAACTGCATCCAGCTCTGGGGTCCTCAGCACAGGGAAGACATGGACATGTTGGAGGAAGGTCACAAAGGACAACTGGAGGAACAGCTAACCATGAAGAAAGGCTGAGAGCTAGGCTTGTTCAGTGGGGAGAACAGAAGACTCCAGGGAGATCTCACAGCACTTTTAGTGCACTTACAGTACTTTAAGGGGACTTTCAGGAAAGCTGGAGAGGGACTTTCCAGAAGAGCACATAGTGACAGGACAAGGAGGAATGTCTGCAAATTGACAGTGGGTTTAGATCAGATATTAGTAAGAAATTCTTTACTGTGAGGGTGGTGAGACATTAGCACAGGCTGTCCAAAGAAGCTGTGGAGGCCCCAAGCCTGAAGTGTGAGGCTGGATGGGGCTCTGAGAAACCTGGTCCTGGTAGAAGGTACTGGTGCCCATGGCAGGGGCACTGGAACGAGATTATCTTTCAGGTCCCTTCCAATTCCAGCCATTCTAAGATTCTGACAGAACACACAGTTCATTGACCTCCAATCAGAAGAAGGAAATCTGCTTGCTTTGTAAATAGTGAAAGATGATATGTGGAAAGTTTGCTACGACTTTAAGGGGTATATGTCAAACAAGCATATGTATTCTGTTGATTAAATTAGTTTTCATGCAAAAGGTAGCTGATCTTCAGTGAGGTCTGAAGCAATGAAAATTCCAGATGGCATTAAATACTTTGCAGTAATTCAGAATGCAATGGCTAAAAAAAAAATCTGAGTAAAATAATTGCAAATCCAGAACGCAGAAAAGAATGACAGAGACAACCTAGGTTAATGGAATTTAAACATTGTCGGCAGTGTGTGATTAACACAATGTTAAGGGTTAAAGGCTGGGTTAGTCAATTATATATTATTTAAAATTAAAAAGAAAATAGTTTAAAAATAATTTTCAGAATATTGTAGGTTAAGGTTTAAACTATGGACCTGAGAATTACAGAGAGGTAAAAGAAACAAGAGCTACCTTGCTTCCATAACAAACTAGAGAAAAAACATTCTACACCCTCTCATTAATGCATACATGAAATACAATACAGAAAAACAAAAAACTCAATGTATCTTAAGTATAAGCAAAGTATACAGGTAAACTAGACTCAAATACTCTACTTTCCTATCTGAAATGAAAAAACTTTAGAGATCAAATCCCAATTTTTTCTATTTTTTAATCAGAAGGAGCAATGTGTTGCCAAACTATTGAAATGAACATCTGAAAACCAAGGGGGGAAAAAAAAAGTACCTGCTGTGGAAATTTAAAGCTTGGACAAAACACAGCTACAAGGTGCAGTAAAATCTATTAAAAACCTAGTAAGAAATTAACAATAGTAGTAAACAAGATCAGCTGACTCCAAGTTTCTTTTAAAAGCTGCTATTTTTTTTTAAGCAAATAGAAAATCTATACAAAATCTCACTTTAACAATAGGTCTGAAATAGTTGTCCCAAATTGATATGCCATATATACAATATTAAAATTTAAATATAGAAATAGCAGTAGTGATAACATAGTAGTAATTCTTATTACTGCTAAAATACAGCTGTAAACTTCTCAGAAAAAAAATTAACAGAAAACACATCAGGCAAACTCATATCTAAAAATTAAAATAGCATGCTTAGGCTTTTATTCAATTGTTTTCCTTCCTTTCAAGTAACAGAGATAGAAAAAAAAAAACTTGTAGTAGTACTAGCAACAATAGTTCAAAGTTCTGTTGTCTGAGTTAGCTTTAAATAAACTTTACTTACTCAAAAAAGAATCATTTAATCTTCTACAAAATATACTATTTTATAGTCTGTAGTCTACTTATGGAATTATCCTAACAGCAATACAATTTATATTGATTAATGATGAATTGATTAATGATCTGAAACCTACATTTGGTGAAAGCCCTCAACGCTCATGTCCAGGAAGCAAAATTTTTGTATTCATTACTAAATACAGAAGGCAAAAGAAAAATGTACATCAGTCTTATTTACACAAAATCTTAACAACACACCTGAAGACTGAGAGTCCCAAAGTGCAGTACACAGCAGACAGGAGCTGACTCTGCATTCCTGTCAAAGACAGGATTAAAAATCTATTTCCAGCATCCCTGCAGGCAGTGACACCCTATACCAGGGCCACCGTGCAGAAGAATCCTTTCTCCCAGTCCATCGTGGGACAAGACAACAAGCCTTGGGTCAAGGAAGGCAGAGAACAGGCTTGAAAAGCAGGGTCTCCCTTGATTTGGTGTGGTCAAATAAAGGGCATGATTCAGAAAGTAAGGAAAACAGAAGTGAATTCCAGCTTGCAAAGCAAGGACAGGCAATTAGATGGGATGATCCAAGCTATCTCGAGGAGCATCAGGACCTAGCCATTAAAGCTGAAGACAGGATACTGCAGAATGTTTCTCCCGCCTGCCTGCACCCAGAACTGCACCGGGCTCAGAGCTACTGCTGACACCAGCAGTAGCCAAAACCCACAGTTGCAAATTTGTGTAAATTTTGCAAACACAACAGCCTAAAATGTTCTGAAGCAAAACACAGTCTGACTTAAGCTAGTAAATAAAAAACCCTACAGAAAACCCAAATCCAAGCAAAAAAATACAGTAGGAGTTACTAAACGTACTCTAAAATATTTTAAAAGTAAACATTCACATTCAACTCTTAACATTTGGTATCACCACTCAGAATGACTGCAACAAAATACTTTAAGATCACTGCATGCTGCATAGATAGAAAAAAGCATAATTCTTTTTTGCCCCCATAGGAACAAATCTTTATTCTACCTAGGTGTTTTTGCAGTATCCTAATCTGAAGGCTTGTTTACAAAAAGATCTACAGCAGTTTAACGCTACTTAAGAATTTTAGAGCAATTTAAACAGTGCAAAATTTGTGTAACTGCTACTTTAGTTTGAATACATTTCCATTGACCTTAAATTGAACAAATAAGAGCTAGGCTAATTCTCCTATACTAACATACAGGATAAAATCCTCTGCACAACTGGCTCATGGCAGGATTTGGCTTTGCTTGGAAGGAGGTGATTTTGGTTGGGTGTTTTGTGCTATATAGCAAAGACTAACACTAAGTGGGTTTCTGGTGCAAAACATCTACTTCCATTGATGGCAAGTGTTCATCCAGTCTAACACTTATACTACCATCAGATTAATTCAAACAAGTGTCAGTGAGCTAGTTTTGCATCATTGGCTGCCATGACCCAAGAGCTGTTTGCAAGCATTACTCTTAACTTCATGCCAGGTGTCACCTGGCACCCTACAAAGGGCACAAAGCTAATACAAACTTTGTATCTTGTGCTCTAGCTAATTCAGGAGAAATGCAACCCTGTCAAGCAGCTGCTATAGGGTATCCAGCACTGTGCGCATCTGGAATGTGGCTCAGGATGGAGCTGCAACAGCCTAGAAACAGCTATGCCAGCCAAAGGCATCACTGTCCCGCTGCTTGCTTCTTCCTCCCTGCCAAAAGTGACTGACCCCACAGCCCTGCCAGCAGCACAGGCCATGGCCACGTTCTCTAACCCACTTCAGGCAAGAAATCAACCTGTCAGTTGAGACAACTTAAGTAAGTGGCAAGAGCTAACCCAGGTACATTTGACTGAGTGGATTAGAAGGTGCTCCTACAAACCACTTTACCAGCAGAGCAGGGAAGCAGCAATCTGCAGCTAATGAGCAGACCCAGTCCCACAGTCTGGGCAGCGACACATCTGCATCAAGTGTGCCACACCAGCCAGTTCCCCAGGATGAGCTAAAGCCTTGCACCTCTAACCCTATGTAAATATATATAGCCATCTACATACACACAATTTTATATGTATATACACATGCCTCTCACTGAATGAACTGGTAGTTGTTCCCATCTCTTTATGAGCCAAAAGTAAAAATTCTGTTTAACATCAGACCATGACTGTAAATAAAACAATTTAATTGGAGAGTACAACAAAAATGCTGGCACATATAAACTAAGGGTTCTGCTTCAAGCCCCTGTTAAGTAGTCTTACTTCCTGTAGAAGAAATAACCACACTATTAAATGCTCTAATATTTAAGCTGGATACAAGAGGTGAACGCTTTCACAGGATGTACTGTACTTCCTAATGCTATGCTTTTTGGCAAGCACCAAGACAGACAAATTAAGCGAGTTACCTTCTTCTGCTTGAAGACACAAACAAAACTAGGAACTAATGCTTTGAAAAAGCCCAAAGTCTTTGCTTTCAGTAACTGCAAAGAAAGTGTGGGAGGAGGGGAATTAAAGAAAACACGGGATTAATAATTCACTAAGAGCACAAAAAGTACTCAGACAAAAATAAATTTAAATGAAGTGCTGCAATTACACAAATAAGAGCTCACCGCGATACAACCGAATGAAGAGAAGCAGTAAAACAAAACTTTACCTGCCTAATTCAACCTATTACATGGTCTTATATAGAGAAGGCTTTTCCAATTATAGCTACAGGAGCTACAAGAAACGTTTAAGCAAGCATCTTCAATAGAAAAAAGCAAAGCTGATTTCTTTATATAATGGTGTGTATCCAGAAAGTAAAACTCAGACCGAGCAAAAATATATTAATGGAGTTTACAGCATAAGAACTAAGAAGGATCAAAAAAGTGGCTCAAAATAAACCTTCAGTCAAGAGACTACCATAAGCCAGCTCCTGTATGTGCAAAACTATGCTATGAACACTTCTTGCTTCAAGAAGTGCTCATTTAGATCAATGAAAAAAACCCAACCACTATGAAGCTACAGATAATGAAATTAAATTAGGAAAAAATATCTATTTAAAATAACACATATGCAATTAAAAAAAAAATTGAGGCACAAGATTCGATAACTCCACAGCACACTGTTAATGAAAAGCCAGTAACAGCTGAAGGATGAGGAAGACTACTCTTACTGTTTTTTGAAGACAAGCTAAATTTTAAAAAAATTAAAAATCATTATGTCGCCAAATCATCCTACATGAGGGAGCCCCGGAATATTTGTAACTGCAACTCACACGTGTATATAATGAGGACCTGCATTTTTTTTGACAGGGCATATGACAAAAGACACAGAACAGAAGGCATTTTCTAGAATAATTATCCTTCTATTTCTGAGGCAATAATTTCTGTTTTAATGGCAGCCTTCACCACCAACACATAATGACCCCTAAATACAAAGGTAAAATAAACCAGAACCACTAAAAAATTATATAACCTTATGATTTAGAGCCTTTACCAGGCTGCCCCTGTACGAGATCTCATTCTGAGAGACACAGGAGGATTCAAGAAAATCCAGGCATTATGCAGCATTTCTTTCCCGCACTGCTTTCAGGACTTCGTCCAAAAGTCGGACCATCATTGCCTAACGCACGACCAAAACTCCAATTTTCATTATATTTCCCACAAGCAAGTTCTACAGTAATAAAGCATCTCAGAGCTGCAAATCCTCTCGCAGTGAGAACACGTTCCCGGGAGATTTCAGAGGGACACCGCTGAGCAGGACAGCGGTGTGCTCGGGACGACCGCCAGGTCTCTGCAGCGGACGGTGCCTGTCCCTGAACCCCGGCCACCCCACGGCCACGCCGCTGCGTGACCCCCTGCACCGCGCACCCCGCCTACAGCAGGCGGTCCCTGCTGCTCGGAACGCGCAGCCAGAAACTCGACTGCGAAGACAAAGCCCTCGCCCCGCTCCTCCAGAACGGGCGGCGCGATGCCCCCGGGCTGCCCAGGGCGGGCGGGGACGGCCCGGCCGGCCGGGGGTCCGCGGGGCGGGGGCAGCGCGCCGCGCCGCCGCAGGGCCCGCTGGGAGTTGTAGTCCGCCAGGCCGCCTCCCGCCGCCCCCGTTGCGTGGGGCCGCCGCCGTAGGGACTTCACCTCCCACCATGCGCCGCGGCTCGAGTCCCCCGCACAAGCAGCACGGTTCTCCCGCACCAGCCCGGCGGAACCCGCTGAATTCACCCCCGTCCGTCTTCCCTTACACACGCAGCTCCGCGGCCCGCGCTCCCCTCGGCAATCCCGGCTCTCTCACAGCCGGCCACGAGGGCCGGCCGCAGCCTCACCCGCTCACCAGCTGGGATGGGCAAACTGCGTCACACCCTCCGAGCGCCCCCGGCCCTCTCCGGTGCTGCTGCCCCCGCCCGCTCCCACCCCCGCCCCCCGGGGGAGCGCGCTGAGAGCCGCGGGGCTCCCTCTGACCCGCGGAGGCCCCGCCGCCAGGCACGCACACACCGCCCCGCTCCGCGGCGGTCCCGCACCCGCGGGCCTGAACCCTTTCCCGGCATCGGGAGTCCCGGTGGCGCGCTCGGCCAAGCCTCACGACTCAGGGGCAAGAGAAGCCGCCCCCAGCCGGGCGGTTCTTTCGGTCGGACAGCGGGGCGAGCGGCGGGCCCGGGCCCGGGCCCGGCCGTGGCGCTACTCACTGACAGCGGCGGCATCCGAGTGCATTTTCGTGCAGCGCTGCACACGCTGCCGGCCCGGCCCGGCTCCTGCCCTGCTCCCAGTCCAGAGCCTGGGCACGGACACCCCTGCCCCGCCCACCGCCCGCGCCCATTGGCCCGCGCTGCCGGAGGACGCGGCGAGTCTCGCTCTCTTACTGGGTGAGGCTGCTGCCACTCTCCCCCCTGCCTGGCCTGCACCTCCGCCCCGGCCTTCCATTGGGCAGAAGGCCGAGCTGGCCACGCCCCTCTCCGCTCTGACTGGGCTCCGGCGCTGCCAGTTTTTCCCGGCCTTTAAAGCGCGTGCAAAGAGCAGCACTTTGTGTCACCCGCGGCGCTGATTGGCTATGGGGACCAAGGGCCGCGCCCATGCATTGATGCGATTGGTTGAGCTAGAGAAGAGGGCGTGGCCTGTGAGGCTGCCCCGCCCTCCAGGGCCGCGGGCGGGGCGTGCCCGGGTCGGGGGGGGGCCGGACTGCGGCACTTCCCCTCTGCTCAGTGATCCCCGCGCGGCGCGGCCAAATCACCGGCCAGCCTGGAACGATTTCCTTTTTTCTTCCATCCCCCTCTTCCAAGGGAGAAAAATGGCAAGCTGCCAACGGCAGCCGAACGCACACACGTGTCAGGTCAATGTTACAGCAGCGGCAGGATGGGCTGCGGGCATACCTGGGGCCGCCAGGGGTGCTCCGTGCGGGACGGTGGCAGCGGCTCCTGCCCTCGGTATTGTTCTCCATCCTGGAAATGTACTGCATGGAGCCTCCCTCCCTCCTTCCCCTGCCCTCGCAGGACAGGTCGCCATCGCCGAGCCCGGGAGGAAGGCTCCCTGCCGGTCATTGCTGCTCGGCCTGCGAGCGCAGCATCCCGGGGCGCTCCGGGGTGAACCCGGCCCCGGCACCTCCCGCCGCTGAACACGGGTGCAGAGACTGCTAGAGCAGCGTATGTGCAGCATTAGAAAAAACTGAGTAGTGAAAAAACCCTCCCGCTAAAAGGTTAAGTTAAAATAAAGTCAAGGACTACGAACGTGAAGTAGTGCCAGATTCAAGGTAATTGTCCCTCTGGATTAATGCCTTAACATACAGTCCTGAATTAATTGATCACAGACCTGTTTGTGTTTCTTTGGGGTTTTTTGTAAGCTTTGCCTTACTCAGTGAGTCAGAATGTGCAAGTGGAGGTGATTTTATTTTGCTTGTTTTCCACTGCCTGTTTCTGTTTTACAGAGATTGATTCACAATAAAATGAATCCACTTTTCAAAAGTTGGGCACTAAAACCCATGTCAGAGCAATGAAAGCTCACATTATTTGAAATCCTCACTTACTCACTAGCTTGTTGAAATTATTTCTGTAGAACTTCCTGCCTGTGTCTCAGGATATTTTCCTATTTTCACCATCTTTTCTTGAGCTCAGTTAGTTGGTGTTAATAACACTAAGGTTGGAGTTCAGTCCCCATATGAACTATTTACTTGAGACCTGGACTCCGTGATCCTTGTGAGTCCCTTCCAATTCAGAATATTCTGTGATTCTGTGAAACCTCTGCAAAAAAAATATAAAGCAATGCAAACTAGGTTTCACTTCTTTGGTAGTTCTATAACATCCCACATGCCAGACATTCACATTAGTATGTGTCATCCCAAGTTCTTATACCCAATAGGGGCACCACTGAGTAGCAGTTCATCTGATCTAATTCTGGTTTAAGAGGAACAGTTCCTTTAGGGGTGTCTGTTTGTTCACTTGACCATAAAAAGCATGCAGGCTGCTAGTTCAGAATAAAAACATATTCAAAAAGAAATATTCTTCCATCCCTTACAAAGCTGTAAATTGATACAGATGTAAAGAAAGGTAGCACAGAAAAACCCTTTTTGGTTGTATGTGAAGACAGAAAGGTTTGTACTTTCCCCCCATTTATATTAGTCTAAAATGAAAGATACTCCTTGGCCTTAAAAATATTTACTTAGACTATAGCTAAATATTTCCTTAGACTATAGCTTCTGTAACTACTTTCATTCTAGATTGTAAAGCAAATAGGTTTGACAGGCAAAACTTCTGTATATTTTTGAATGCACAAGTATAATCCCTGACCCTTAAAAATGAGATCTGCAAAGAAATCCAGAGGGAAACATTTACTGTTTTCTTAGCTTCTGCCTGCTAAACAGGGGATTCATGCATGAGCCAGAAGAAGCCTGCCCCATGAGAACAAGGCCCATTAAAACATGCACCCCAATAAGTTATAAATAATCCCCTTTGTTACCACTAGCTGTAAACCACTATGGAGGTCTCCAAGCCAACAGATGCTACAAAATCAGGCCTGTATTTCCTTTATAAAGCCTGAGTTTATAAAATGTAGAAATGCTTCACTTTACATAGAGCAGATAAACAGGTCATGGCTAATCAATCATGGTGTTGGGTCGCTTGCCAAGGTTCTGATAGCAGAAGGATTTCAGGAGTGCTTCTGTGAGAAGCTGCTAGAAACTTCTCCTATGTCTGACAGAGCCAAGGGCAGACAGCTCCAAGACAGACAAATCAGTGATGGGGTAATGCCTCTGTGGTAACATATTTAAGAAGGGAAAAAAAAGTTAATGCGCAGATGTAATGGTGGCCGGAGAAGGGGGGAGTGAGAACATTTGAAAGAAACAGCTCTGCAGCCAGCAGGGTCAGCAAGGGAGGGGAAGGAGGTGCTCCAGGTGGCAGAGCTGACATTCCCCTGCAGGCTGTGGTGGAGCCCATGGAGCTCCACAGGGTTCAGCAATCCACCTACACAGCACCTGGAGACCCTACCCGGCAGCAGGAGATGCCCAAAAGAAAGGTGTGGGAAGCCCACACTGGAGCAGGGTCCTGACAGGACTTGTGAGCCTCTGGGAGATCCATACTGGAGCAGCCTGTTCCTGAAGGACTGCACCCCATGGCAGAGTGGAGCAGTTCATGAGGAACTGCTGTTCATGGCAAGAGCTCAGCTTGGAGTGGTTTGTGTAGGACTGTCCCTCTCCCGTGGGAGGGACACACACTGGAGCAGCTGAAGGACTCCTCTCCCTGAGCAGGAAGCAGCAGCAGAAACAGCACACGATGAACTGACCATAACCCCCATTCCCCATCTCCCTGAGCCACTGTGTAGGAGGAGTAGAAAACTGGGAATAAAGTTAAGCCCAGAAAGAAGGGAGGGGTGGGAGAAAGGTGCTCCTAAGATTTCTTTTACTTCTCATTGTCCTGCTCTGATTTTGATTTGCAATAAATTCAATTAATTTTAAGTCTGTTTTGCCCATGACACTAACTGGTGAGTGATCTCTCCCTGTTCTTATCTCAGCCTCCAAGTCTTTAATTGTATTTTCTCTCCCTGTCCAGTTGCACAGGGGAGTGACAGAGTGGCTTTGGTGGGCATCTGGAATCTAGCCAGGGTGGAACCACCACACGGACTGAGAGAGCTTAAGCAGTTCCAGCATTAGTGTCTTGATACTAACCCTCCTGGCATCCTTTATTTTGTGCCAGTGCAATCACCTGGACAGCTAAATAGCAAGGTAGGTCAAAGAGCAAGACTGTCCTCAATGCTCCCAAAAAGCAAAAAATCTCGTAACAAAACAAACCTTTCAACACTTGCTTAAGTTTTCTTTATTTGTTTGTTTTCCCAGCCAGCTGAATATCTAGATCTGGCTTACTACACATATGTGCAAGTGCTCCCATGAATGCACGGGAGAGGAGTAACAAACCATGGAAGTGAAGAGTGGCAGTAAATGCATTTGCCAGTTTGCACACTGTTAGATCAACCTTGGAACTGCAGACTTCTTTTTTTTTTTCCTGAAAAAGACTGCCATTGTTTGCTTTTTTTTATGTTTGCACTGCTTTTTTAACTGATAGCTAAAAGAGCAACCACGTTAAAAAAAAAACAAAACAATTGTAGACCGTCAAAAATACTGGATAACAAGAGAAAGAGGAGCCATTTACTTAGTTATATCTTCTTCACTATCAGAAACAGTGCAGATGTATCTGAGAAAGAAATTCCAAAAGGAAACTCTGTATCCAAAGGATATCAGACTCCAGATTGCTAAAGCCATTTTATCTCTTGAATACTTTAATTCATCTTGCTTTGCTTAGAAACAAGCTTGAAAGTTAATTTTAGGCACCAAAATCACATGCCATGATGTGTTTTACAAGTCAGAGGGGAAAGAGAATTGTATTGAAATGAAAAACATTACAAAGAGGAATTTGCTGAACATTAAGAAAGCAGATAAAGCAGTAACAAAGCACAGTGCAGGGTATTGTAAGAAAATAAACAAAGTGCCTAAAAGAAGCCCAGCAATCACAGTTCTAAATTATTTGCAGATATGAAGAGTTAACTGATACCCAAATCAACTCATATTTGTGTAATGCTTCTGAAAAGATTTTTCACCCTCAGAGTTGCAATGAAAAAACCTAACACCTGTGAGTTATTCCTGCTTGGTGTCAGCAAACTGTACCAATTAGGGACAAAAGAGGACCTCAAGTGGCAGAAAGTAGAGCTGCAGATTATATGAACTGCTTCAAAGCACTACTCATAAAACAGTTCAGCTCATTTAAATTTCCTTGTCCATGGACCCAGACTGTGTTCTCTGTTGAAGTGACAAGGTCTGTTCTCTAACACTTGCTCCACAAGTACATTGCTTTGACCCAAAGGTCCTTCTGTAACATCCTGCAAACCAATATCATTTTACATACATGAGAAAAATCACGTTGCAGGGCTTTTGATACTTAAATTCTTACATTCCAGTTATAGGGTTTTTTTCAGCTTCAGTTTTCAATTTTACATTCTTTTCATTCATTAGGAGGCAACTCTAAGCAGCCAAGCTTGAGAGCATCTAAGAATGTCTTCCTGAACCCTGGGGGTGCATCAAAACAGCCAGCACCCCTTTCTGGGGCCACAAATCTCCCTCACTAGCAGCAGAGGACCATGAACATTCTCAGAGCTCTGTTCCAGTGAGACAGGTGGGAACTGGTTACCTGTACACTTAAGCTGCAACAACTTGTTTTAATAACATCAAGTCTGGTTCAAAACCAAAGGGTGTGTCCAACTTTTGCTCAGCTTGTAGCTGCAATACTGTTTTTGAAAATGGGAAATAACAGTTTCGGGTTTTTCTTAGCCCAAGAGGTTTGAACTGCAGCTCCCAGGTTCTGGAGTGCTCTGTAGCAACACCAGAGTCACTGTGCCTGAGTCAAGGCAGGAAAATATATGTAAGGAGAGACTGGAGTTTCCACCCTGCTCCCAGTACTCTCAGAAGTTGCTCTGATATATGTTACCTGGAGTTCTTTTTGATTGCAAGGTACACACTGATAGGCCCCTGATGTACTGCTGCCTCTTCCTGCACATTCCTACCAACTTCAACAGACCTGCACAGAATTTCAGAGGATGGGATTTGGAGTACCACAGAATACATATTATTTAGAAGTCAGATATATGTAATCTAGACCTTTTAGCACAAGCAAAAGTTCAAACCTTTAGTAAATACTGCTTATTTAACATGTTATTTTCTTTACATGCAATCTTTGAATGCATAAAGATATTCACAAACTTCTTCTTTCATAACATACTTTCTTATGAAAGCTGAGATGAAGAAAGTATGATTAGAAAACTAAAAGATTAGTCACACACCCCTGCAGCAGGACCTGTTCTAGCACATTTCTGTCATAGTTTGAAACAATGATTGTGACTTAGATATATAATGCACATTTTCCTAAACCACTTAAATATCAAGGGATTAGATCAGTGTGTGGATGTAAGGACAAATAAAGTTTAGTTTTATCTTCCCAATTCTAACCACAGGTGTAGAAGAAGTATACAAACTATTTGTAGTCATGTTTTTTCTTAATCATTTTGATAAAATAATGCAAATGTCAATAAATATTAGCTATTAATTACATACATTAAACTACACAAGCTACTTAGAAGAAAAGAATACTCAAATTGAAGATTTTTTTCACTGTCAACATAAACCCTCCTAATAGGGTGAGCATGTCTAAATCTTGTAAAAAATCCATCAAAGTATGCTCAGAGACTTTGAAAATTACATACAGATATGATTCATAATCTGTTATGCAAGTCATGTTATGCTGTCTGGCTTCTTGAAAAATATCCTCATCCTATTTTTAATTGTTAAAAATTAGGAGTTTTCAAGCTTTTTGTACTTACATGTATTGTCTCTTGCATTTCACATTAATAATCTGCTCACATTACCAGGTATTTGCAGAAGAAAACTGCTAAAAGTGCAAGAAAGTAATTTGTATCTCTCCACAACATCACTTATCCTGTCTTGCTGGGAAGTCACACAAAGAGCAAGTTCAGAGGGCTTGTAAAGACACACAAAGCACCCATAGGTAAGAAATTAGTTCAACAATGTCTGGTTAATTGTCAGTTACATCTGAGATGATGAATATATAACCACTGAGACTTTTAAATGGCTTTCAGATATCCTCTGTCCACAAAGGCCAGTGACCAGTTTCTCTCTCAGAAACACAGCTCTAAAAACAAGGGAGCAAAATGATAGATGATCAGAACAGAGCAACAAGTGTGGTGCTGGCAGCAATTACCTGCCTCCATAGAACAAGAAACCCTGGGTGAAAACCCATCCTGTATTTGCTTACATGGAGAAACAATCAAATTGAGTATGCTCAAGCTCTTCTTAAAAGTATATGGTAAAGAATTAGAGAGAGAGAAAAAAATCCATCCTCTCTCCTGCAACATATCCTATTCCCCTTAGTTATGGTATGCTTAGATATGACTGGAAAGACACACAGTATTAAATCCCAACATCACAAATGTGGTTTCCAAACTGAATGTGTCACTTAAATTATCTAACATGCTTCTCACAAGCAGAAAACATCCTTTGGACAGCACTGAAGATGTCCTTCCTCATTGTTAAAGGGAAGCTCTGCACATATACTGAAGGATTAGGAGCTAAATATAAAATACATTGCCAAGAGACCCTGAGAAGACACAACATTTTACATTGTGTCACATGTGCATGGCATAACAGGGAATTCACTGCCTAGGTCAAAAAAGCAACACCTCTCTTCAAGTCCTACAGAAGTGTAGTGCTAGAAAAGAAACAAAGCTTTTTCCCCTTTATTACAGTTCATTTTAAATAAAAGTTACCACCAACTTTTCTCCCTTCTCAGAAACCTTGTTATGTTGAGCATGATTGTTTTTAATTCTTCATCAGTGTGTTCATGCAGGTGTCTCATAACCATCATTATTCAGAGGTACTCTGCTCTTCCCTTTGTAAAAGCATTGAAGTGTCTCATGTCCAGTTAATAAAATGAGCTCTACAAAAGTCACCTCTTTTTCTCCAGCACTATGGACATCAATTATCTGCAAATTGTTGTAAAACTCATTTAAGAATAAAATGTAGAATAGCAGCAGATGTAAATACTGTTTGAGTCAAAAAGGTGCACACTTCAAACACATACTTAGTGCATAATTCCCAATTAAAAAATACATTAGTTCCATTCCTATTTTGAAAAGCCCTAGGTCAATCTTTTTATTGCAGTAGCAGCAATAGCACTCTGAAACGTCATGATACATGATACCTTCACAAAAGCTGAAGAAGTTGTTGCCAAAGCAGGTTACCACCCTTGCTCTGTGGCATACAAAGCAGGTATCTGGCCAACCAGTTTATCAAAATGCGTGCATCTCCCCCCCCTCACAGTGATGGCAGCTCATTCAAGAAGGAAGTCTCCAGCTATTACATAGACATTCACAGTGTTGTGCAGCATGGGAGTTGCTCAGCCTTAAAGAGTGTAGTCTTTTTGGCTGTCAATTCAGTTTCAAGCAACAAACCTTTCTTGTTGGTCTGAATAATAATCCTATTTTCTTCCTTTAATTTGTCCGTTTAAAATATTTAGGTGTGCTCATATGAAAGTGATGAATAGGCACATAATTATGTCCATCTTTATAAGATCCAAACCTAAAAAAAATTTAACAGAGCAACACTATTACAACATTATTTAAATCATGCAATTAAATCATACAATCCCTGCTCTACTTCTGAATGTTCTAGGCAATTTGTTTCAGAAACAGGGCCCAACTCTATTAAATGTACATCAGGTTCTATGAACCCTCTCCTGCTAAAGGTCTTTGAGTATACTGGAGACAATTAATTACATTGATTCTGCTCATGCTATAGGCAGTCTATAATTTGAACTTCAGATGAAAAAGCTGAGTGTTGCATTTATCTACTTAAATTTTTAGTCCTAAGTTTTTATTCCTGATTTTAGTGGAGATACAATTTAAACATCCATTGTATCAAAACAGTCAACTCTGTTATAAATACTGTACATCTTGCTTTTGCAAATTATGATGAAAATTTTAATTTTTCAGGCCAAATTTTAATATGGAAGTTTTGACAACTGACTATTATGGTAGACAGACTTGCAAAGGTAAAATGGAGTATTTATTCAAAATATCAGTGCTAAATAATATTTAAGAGCAATGCCATTGTGTTTCTAAAGAAGTAGAGTTAATCAGAAAAAGTTAAATACATTCCAATAGGGTAAACATTTTCTGATTATAGGCAGACAAAAGAAATTAGGACAAGATTCTGTGCTGAAGTCAACTGAGAAAAATCTGAACATGAATGCTAATTGTAGGCAAGTTCCATCATGTGGAAAAGTCTGGGCAAACCCCTGCTTAGACAGGAAGCAGTGGTTGAATGGTACACAAAAAGTGACAACACTCCACTGTCAGATGTATATGAGAAAGTAATATACTCTGCATTATAGGAGTAGTAAATGTGGCATTACTGGGAATTATTCTCTTTGTGGCAACATCTATCACTAACTTCATGACTCTTTCACTACTAATACGTGACACTAGAATAAATATCTTCCTCATGTATCTCTTCATTATGCAATACCAGTGGGAAAATTATGGCAATTTAGAATTAAATGACTCTTTTACATTAAACCTAGTCCTTTTTTTTCTTTCTTGACACATGCAACGTACTGTCTCAGGCATTCTTTTTAATTTTTGCTCCAATTATATGGTATGTTTTAAAATGCTTATGCAAAAAGTATTTATATTGATATTCTTGAAATTCTAAGTAACAGTATATTAAGAGCCCAATTTCCAGAGTGCTGAGAAACATGGGAGACTTTTCATCATCTATCAAATGAGTCACCACACCACTTGGCAAATATCCCTATCAACAATCTCAGAAACTGCCTGGGTGAAATGAGCATTATTTGCAATTTATGCTGTGACACAACAGACTGATTTTCCCAGGGCATATGCCAAAACAACCAAAAAAATTGAATTACAAATCAGAAGTTCTTGACTTCTACCCTTCTGCTCAGTTGGGGACTGATCAGTGTCTCTCACTTTAGAAATAATTTTGTTCCTAGACTTCTCTTTTACCAGATGCCAGGTACATCATCCTCTTCATTTCCTATGAGACACACTAACCTGGGATTGAAATGGATGTCCTCAGGAACTTGGCTGGGATCAGTGACAATTCTGTCATTGTCAACATAGCTATCCACGTGATCTGGGATTCTAAATTTGGCCATCTGGACTTCTGAATCACTTAAACCAGCATGAGATATGCGAGCATAACCCAGCCTGTCAAACATGAGAAGAGTTAGTTTGAAGAAATAACCCAAGACAATTTCACCCCATTCTTAATGAATGTATCTTTTTTTTCCAAGAGTTATGCTTTGACTTATCAACACAATTTTCCATTTCTGTTAATCTCACCTTCAAAAAACTGAAAGTGCTCCATAAACAGGATCATAATACCATGTCACAAGCATAAAAACTGAAAAAATGTGTTTGACAGTAAAAATAATGTCTATGTCTAAAAACCTTTTTTTAAAATTACAGCTTTAGAATGTGAGTAAATTTTCACTGAAAAGATTTCAATATTCAAGAAAGAAACTCAAGCATCAATTGAATGAATAATGAGAAAAATTCAAATTGCAAATAGAGTTTTAATTGAGGTTTTTTAGTTGCCTTTTTTCTTTTTTACTCAATACTGTTAAGACAGCTATCAATTTTACTTCTTGTGAACACTGCAGAATTTGCAGT
This sequence comes from Ammospiza nelsoni, assembly GCF_027579445.1. Taxonomy (NCBI): domain Eukaryota; kingdom Metazoa; phylum Chordata; class Aves; order Passeriformes; family Passerellidae; genus Ammospiza; species Ammospiza nelsoni. The sequence continues at coordinate 26,741,769 of NC_080636.1, read as the reverse complement.
TTATTCAAAAGAAGATGAAGTCCATTTCGGTACAAAGACCACCAAGAGAATGATTTACAAGCAATTTGGGATTAAAAGATATGGAATGCATAAGTCTAGTGCCTCAATATGGGTTCACACAGTTCAAGTTTCCACTAAATCCAGCATAAAGATTGGCTGGATTAGATCAGCATTTTGCTTCAACAAACCCTAAAGCATAGTTCAAAATTTGTATCTTCTGTGTCACATACAAATTAGGTCTTAGCCTTCACATTTCAGAATGAAGATGCAAAGCTAGAGCTTTGGAAAAATGTAGTTTTATGCTACCAAATAAGAGTAGATCTGAATGTAATTCTGACACAGAATGATGAAACCTGTAATAGTGTGTTTGTGAATTATATTCAGAGTTCTTGTGAACAGGTGAATTATATTCAGCAGTTCTTGTGACCCTAAGATGAACGTTTCACATAATTTTATGATAGATCCAACTGCCCATAAGAATTGTTTAGAGATGTAAGACTCCTCCACAATCACTTACAAAAGATTATAAAACTGATAACCATACAGATATTTAAGCCACAAATAGGTGATTCCCTTTAACATACCTTATGACTCCACGATACATAATGTAGCTACACCATCTGTCCCGGTCTGTACTGTCAATATCCTAGAGGGGTAGTGAAAGAGAAAAAAAGTCAAACAAATAAGGTAAGCGTTCATCTGGGTAGGCTTTAAAGCAGTAACAGGACCAAAGTGTAAGCTCACTGCAGAAAAATATTTTGCCTAAAACATTGTACTAAGGTAGAAAGAAAAAAACTCACTGTTAGACATGGACAAATCAGACAACTTTCTTGGTATCTCTTAATGCAGAGATCATTTTTAATACAAAAGAATCATGGAATTAGAGGCTATCTGGAGGTCTCCTACTCCTAACCTTGGTCAAAATAACTTCAGGCAGGTTCCTCAGGGCCTTATGCAGCTAACTTCTGAATATCCCCAAGGATGAAGGTTTCACAACTTCACCAACTCCCTGTTCTAATCCTTGACAACCCTGTGACTTTTTATTTCTTCTAAGTGACATTCCTCTTGGGGCAGCTGCTGTCTATTGCCTCTTGTTCTTTCACTGTGTAACTCCACCTCCTCTGCAAGATATCATGAGGTAGCTAAAGATTATATTTGAAAATGGGCATGTGTTTTCTTCTCTGTCTATAGTTACCAATTTGAAATACTAAGCTGAGTGTTTCCAATATATATATATTCTCTAAAGATGCAGTATTTTTATATTACCTGCACATTTCCATTTTTTATTAATTCAGTATAGTCTCTGGATCCAGGTGCTGAAGTGATGTATCCTAGAAACACAACTTGTTTAGAGCTAGTCTTCAACAGGTTTGAAACAGCTATTGCTTGGAGTTTTCTGTCCAAGTCCTCTCTGAAAGAAATGGAAAAGACTATAGGACATACACATTTTAGCTCACAATCTTTGTGCTATGACATAGTAAACCACAAATCAATCTGGTACTATTTTTCTTTCTCAATATTAGAGAGTATGAAAGTTCACAAAAAGCTCATTGATTCAAAATTATCCCTACATTTGATAAAAGCCACATGGTCATGGTAGATGTAATTCACATTCTCTTTCTATCCATTCCAGGAATGACATTTTCTATTACTGTTCTGTTTTTAATACTGATACCACCACTAGGAAATGTGAATGTTAGTGTTTTGGTTATCTAAGGCTTTGTCTCTGCTTGCACGTAAAATTTAACTGTGCTAGCACAATGTGGTGCATAACAAAGAACTTACATGCTAAGAAAATTTTATTATGAATAGATCATGGTAAATAAAGTCTTTAAGTCTGGGTTCTATAATTTATGAAATGTAACTAGAGTTACATCATCCCATTAGCACTACTTAATTACATTTGGCATGTATTTCACATCTTTTTAACAAGATTTACACAAGAGTTCCAACAAGACAAAAAGTGATAGTGAAGTAAGTGGAGCCTGGTAAAATACTTCATTGGATCTCATTCCCTGTCCTTGGATTTGTCATAAAATAATGAAAAAGCAGTTCTCTTTCTATGATTCTTCATATTAATGACTTTAAATGGTTGTGTAAATCATGTTGTCTTCTAGATTTTGATAGTCTGGGCTAACAGTAAAATCGTTGACAGAGAGAGCTGATTTTGGAACCTGTAAACCCTGAAGAAGACAATTTAAGTGCAGCCATGCTTTCTAAATAGTGGTACTTCTGACTGAAGCAACTGTACTAGGGAGAAAGAGCACACAGGCAGGAGACAAAAAACCCCCAAACACTTAAGTAGAAGTGTGACCTAGGTATATATGAAGTTGCCTGCTCAGCTAGCTGCTCTTTCCAGAATGCACCTCTCCAGAAGATGGGATCTTTTAAAGGCACAGGCATAGTTATAGTCCCACATTTTAAAAATCCTATTTAAAAACAACCTTACCCTAGTTATCTAGTATTCTATAGTCTATGTCAATGTAACCAGCAGAATAAAAAATATTAAAAATGAGCAGTTATGTGCAGTATTTAGCTACAAACTCATTCCCCTCTAAAACACAGTCTAATTTGCACTCATTTCCCATGTGTCTCCTCAAATTTTCTCTCTCATCTTGATCTCATTTCTTTGCAAGGGTATAATACAATGTTATTTTCTTCTACTTTGACAAACAGTTTCTCAGACAGGCAAGTCTAATCATCTGTGTGAGGCACAGAATTAAATTCTGTTCTAGAGTTAAAATTGGGAGTGATTTCTGACAATTATATTTGTTTAATAAATGGGAAATCTATAGACCATTCGCAGGTTTCGTGCAGTTTCTACTCAGGGGAAGGAAATGGGATACAGAGAATTCCTTTGGCTTTCTGAGCAGCTTCTTTGTGTTATAATATTCTGCACCCTATCCATAAATTTGATGCTCCATTAATTGTAAGAATTTTTTTTTTTAAATTCCAGATTTTACTACATAGCCACAAACATACTAGATATCCCATCAAATATAACAGAAATAGCAGCTACATGGGGTATTCACAAAACTGTCTCTTATTAATATTCATTACACACAGGTAATCAAGACATTGTTTTCAAGAACTGAAATATATACCTTATTCTTTTCCATCACTTATTTGATTTATTGGTATAATATTGCTTTTCTGAATTCAGAGATCAGACTTCCTATTTCCATTTGCATACGCTCAGAAAGACACTGAAGGATATTTTTGCTGTTGTTTCAACCCTGTCCTTTCTTAGAGGTTTCAGATGTTACTTTAAAAAAAAAAAAAAAACAAACAGTTTTCTATTAATGGTACCTATCTCTAACTGTACCTCTCTGCACTCATTGTGGAATGTAATACATCTATTCCACATGCAAAAAGTCAGAAGGATGCTATCTTGCACTGAGATGCATCTGTAGCCCTATAAATTGTTGTGACTTTGCAGAACTGTTTCTTTAAATCCCTAGTAATTCAGATAGTAGGTTCAGCTGAGTTTTGCATGATACCTTAAAAAATGCTTCAAAATTTTAAACCAGTAGTTTAACCAATTTTAAATTGTCATAGTATTTCTTCAAATGTGCCCTGCTAGAACCAGTATTAGAGCAGCATATTTTAAAGAGTACAAAATGAATCCTGGAAGTTCACAAATTACATTACATGACTTTGTACACTCTATGTAAAACAAGTGAAATACACACTCTTCATTTCCAAAGTGAGCAACAACAAAATCAACCAGCTTCCCTGTGAAGTTGACAGTCAGGGAGATGGCAGGCGCAATCTCTCCCTCTGGAGATGGAAGGAGGTGAGGGGTCGATTTTACAATTGGATACCTGGACAGTGCCATAATCCTACATGAGGAGAGGCAAAAAGTTACATTTTGTGATTCACAAGCATCAAAGGTGTGTAAGCAGATAAATGCGAGCAGAAATCTAACAGTCACTGAAATAAAAACGGTAAGACCAGAATACAAACCATGTCTAGTGGATTTTCCTGAATCTAGACAGTTTCCTTCTAAAATACTGCTTAACTACATGCCTAAAAACATATTATCAAGTTAATTCCTACACTGAGAAATATATTTCCATAAATATTAATTCTTTCACTGAGCTTTTCATGATCTGTATTTCAGAAAAAAACAGAATTTTATACTACCAGAAATTAAAAGGTATTTTATTAAAAGCAGAAGTAGGTAGAAATATATCTTTAAAATGAGAGATTTCTCTTTTTTCAGCTTCTGTTTGGACATTTTGCACCAGGTTTTTCAATGTATTTCATTAATAAAATCTCAGAGAATGACTTCTCTCCCCCATTCTGTCTCAAATAGACAGGGTCTGGAAGAAGAAAGTTACAAAATGCCCCTCACATATGGCAAAAGTTAAATAGCCATAGCAACATCAGTAGGAAGTTCTATCTGCCATAGAGATGTGTATATCCCCCTGAAAATAAAAAGACACTTTATATGCCAGTATTTTTCTAGAGGACAAAGATGTTTAAAGATATGCAACTGGTAGGTGGTCAAGCATTAAGGTAAAATTAGACACAAAATATCTGTCAAACAGACTTGCACCTTTCTATTCCCATTTCCCATTATACAGCCCAAGCTAGATATGAATTCTCATACCTCCTATATGAAATCAAAATTTCTCATAGCTCCTGATGGGCTACATTTTCCAACTGCTGTCACATTTTTAAGTCTGCAACATAAAATTCTCATAGCCCAAAACAAAATAATATGAAAAGGGCATCAGATGCAGCACTTGGAATGCTAAAATTCCAAATCTGTACATTAAAGGGTAGGGTGCCATTTTCTGCATCACCAAAACCAAAGCAGCTTATGGGGGCAGGCACCAAAATCTGATCATGTTTAGCAATGAGAACACTCCATCCACATGGCATGGTACTGCTAATGAATCAAAGCCTGTTGCTAAAGGACAAGCTTCAACAAGTGATTATAGTGAGCACTATTCCAACTATTCTTTGCTTCTGTATTAGAGCAGTTTGCATTGGGCAATATATTTACATCTATTTACTGTCACTGTGCATGTGAAGGTGACTCACCCCCAGGTGTGATCTCTTGTGCTTGGACCAAAATCTGTGTAAAATCCCAGTCTTTCTCCTAGCCACATGGTTGGATCATGGTTTCCAATGAATGGTTTAGAGGCATCACTCTCTATAATAGTGATAAAATCTGCTCCTACGATGGAAGGGAAAAAAAGAAAATAATTTCACATTTATAACTGTTACCTATAAATGGGACTTATAAAAAAGTACATAATGTCATTATTTGGGTTACAGAGGGATGGACACAAGCCCTTCAGGGGTCAGTCAAGGCAAATCAATGCTGGCAACAAAGTCATGCCCAAACTTTTGGCTACTGCAGGCCACACAAACTCTGATGAAGATGCACTTAGTGTCTGCTGGCCATGGTTCATCTCTGGTGCATAACCAGAGACACCAGACTGCAGAATACAGCTGGCCTGAGCAGACCTCATGCCATTTCTAAAGCATTAGAGATACTGTGCACTCACAAATTAACAGCACAGTAGCAAGTCTGCTTTCAATTTCATGAACAAACATTACACAGCACACCTGCACTTCCCTCCATCTACCAAATCCTATTGTGCTTCAAAAGGTCCTGTACAAGACACAGCTGGATGCTGTTGCCAAAATAATAATTCAGCCCAGAGCAACCCTGCATCAGCCCCAAGGCATGGTAACATGTCGGGAGTTTAGTTCAGGCATGGCTTGAGGAAAAAGGCCATGAAGCCATGCAATTGAGAGAAAAGTAACAGGTAGCTGTGAAGCAGTTCCAAAGCAGTTCCCAGCCTGACTTCTATAAACAATTAGTCTCTCTCAGGCATCATTGTATAAACAATAAGGTTCTCAGGCAGTCTTCCCATAACAAGTGAAACACCCTCTCTGGGAAAAGATGGCACCCTGGGAACAGATATGGAAGTTTTGGGAACCGTTCATATCACAGTGGGAACACTGGTTTTATTTTGTGTAAACAATCAACGGTATTGTAAAACAAAAGGAGTGGTTAGAGTTTTCTCTGTTAGCCTATCATAAACCTGGATTTTGGAATATGCATGAAGTTAATTAACACTGTTATTTAAAGTGACTGATCGATCAATAAATCGGAGTTCGATGCATTATAGGATGGTCGTTCTCCCCCTCACTTCAACAGTAACAGAAGGGTTTGCAGCTCCAGTGAATTGCTGAGCACCTGCAGCCACCTCACTTTCTCAAAGCACTGTGGTCCCTCCCTGTTTGCATGCAGAGGTGTGGTTTTGCCAGGGGAACATGATGGGTTCCTCTACATTTTAACTGCAGGGTACAGAAGAACTTGCAGTTCCTTGAGGAGCTGGCATCTAGGAAACACCTGCCCATGCCCGAAGGAAGGTGGGAGTTGCAAGCTGCCCACAGGAGGGCTGAACTATTCAGACTCAGCTTGAGCAGCAGGTCAGTATAAGTGCAGCAGTAACGAGTGATCCAAGGGCTCCCTTCTTGCTGCAATTATGCCCCTCTTAGAGTGCTCCCCTACACAGGAAGGCAAATCAAGTCACCATTTCATCCACAGCCCTTCCATAAGGAATTACGACCATCCAGCAACATAGAAGATTTTTTGCTTTTGAAATATATGCAGGAGTGTGTAAAGCATTGTCAGCAGAGAAAATGGGAATGCAGAGTTCTTAAATGGATTCCCAGGTTTTTTCTTCTACATCATTAGCATACATGCTGATCACAGAAACAGTAACTGAAACCATTAATAAAGGCTGATGTTGGATCCCTTCAGGGCAGACAGAAATTCCAGTGACAAAAGCCATTATATGTTGCATCTTCACTACTCCAACAGAGAGGTGAGCCCAAGGAATGCACTCCACCACACCTTTAAAGACAACTCCTACCCTAAAGCAGATAGCCACTCTTTTCTCTATGGCTCTCAAAATCAGAAACTCTTCTTGTAGGAATTTCTAGACAAACTCTGAATGCATTTACTGACAATGTTAATGTAGTATTTTATATAACAATATGCATGTAGGATAAAACTCCAGAATACCACCTATTAGAAAATTTTTCCACCTATTTCCACCTATTAGAAATTATGATTTATTATTTATATTTTGGAATTTGCTGCCTTTTTGATTCACCAATTGTCTCTTTTAGAAGTGATATTTTATTACCCTAAAGAAATGCCAATGGACATAACAAAGTAAGCACTTTTTCTAATATTCATTAATTAAAACTAAAGGTACCAGAAATGCATGCGTTCATCAAAATTCATAAATAAATATGCAAAGATTAAATAACCACCCAGACATGAACTATAGAATCAGTTATGTAGAAGAATGCTCCAAATTTCAATTTATTAAATGTCCTGGCTCTTTTCTCATATCACCAGATACACAACATAGCCCAGCTCTCTGAACCTTTGGTTATGGGACAAGGGAGTGAACAAGGTTAAAATCAGTCTCTTCACTCTTCACTAACTCCTGTGTATCTCTGCCACAAAATCAAGACTTACACAGGAACACATTTCATTGCCTGGGTCTGTAAAGCCTGAGCTGCTCAGGAAAATACTGTGGTGGACCAGAGAGCAACAAATGCTGGAATGGCAGCACGGGCATTTCCTAATTCCCTGAACTGCTTTAGATGTTAAACTGTCTGTCCCCTGTCTACCCTATCTCATGGCACTGCAGGAAATGAGAAACACCTACAAGCACTCCTGGCCAATTCCTTTCAATGCTCTCTGCAACAGCACTCATCTTGAATCCTATTCTTCATTTCCTATAGCTAATTTTCCAACCAAAATCCTGCCCATGAGCAACAGTTTAGATGCTCTTCTTTAGAGTGAAATCCTGACAACCAAGCTACAATCACTACTTTTCTTGTATACATTGCACTGGTTCAGTGATGGAAACAGACTTGTCTGTTTCTTCTCTGTACTCATTGTTAAGGGCATTTGAATTTCACATCCTTTAGGAATTATATAATGGTTCACATTTAAAAAAAAAACACATAGGAGTTATAAAACGTTGTATTTTATGTAAAAGTATATTTACCTTTGTAAATACCATTGTATTTTATCTAAAAGGATATTATTTCATTTATGCAAAGAATTTCTCTATAGACAAGTAACTCTTCAGCAATATGAGAAGAAAAATCCAAATAAGAAATATAATACTTCCTCTAATCAGAAATCTCTTTAAAAATATTAAACAAATTATCACCTCTGCAAATGGGTTTTTGACTGAAGTGATTATATTGGAACAGTTCAGAAATTGAGGAGAAAACCACTAAACACAGGTTCTTGTGTTAATGTGAAAATGGCCTCAGTTACCAAGGTGTTTTCACTTGTCTCTTCAGATGAATCCTCCCAAATATAAATGAAGCACGGAAAAAACGAGTTACCTGTCTGATTAAGCAAATTAGCTGATCCTTCCAAATTAGACCATCCTTCATTGTCATATCCAAATCTAAAAGGCCAGATCATAGCAGAGAAATCTCTTTTTGGAACCTCAGAAAATAAATGGAAAAAAGTAAAATAAAGTTTGAATTTTTACATTTTATAGCTTTGCAGTAAACAACATCAGACACATGGTGCCATAAAAGACATACAAGAAGAGATGTTTTTCCCAATATATTTTCCTCATAAAGCTGTCAGAATCACAAAAGACTAAAACTGCTATTAACAAGGGAATAAAAGTCATCATACTTCAAATGAATTTGTACAAATGAAGAGGAGAGAGACAATGCATTTTTTCATCTTTCTAAGAGGAACTGACCACATTTTGCCACACAATAAGGATAAACCTGAATTAATTGAAAAAAGAAGGCCAACCGTATAAATCTGTGTGCATTTGTGAATGTAACACTGAACTCCATGACTGTTAACCATCTTGTTATTTACTACCTTTGCAATACCGATTTTCTTGCAAGATAGAAAATTGGAATCTTCAAATTTTCATCCAATTTCCATACCTAGTCTAAATCTAATCTACATCAACCAACTTTTCAGAGAGCTTCAGTTCAGAGTTATGATATAGTACAGAACCCTAGAATTCCTTCACCTGGAAGAAACCTCAGGAAGTTATCTGTTCAAACTCTCCCTTCAGGAGATCAGGAGGCTAACAGCATTGTCCAGTTTGAATACCATTCAAATAAACTAATTCATAAAAGTAATGTTCAAATTGAACATATGAGACATGAATCTCTCAAATTTTCAAGATATTTTTCCTTCATAGCATCACTATAAATCTCCAAAGACACGGACATTTCAATTTGACATGAATTCATAAATTAAATTTTTGCATCTTCATTTATGCATTAGTTTTTCTGACTACTTGGTTGCAAAGATCTCTTCAGCCACAGTTAACACACCTAAGCTATTACATACATATTTTACTGTATATTTGAAAGTTACCATTGTCACAAACACCCTACTCACCCCTTGGCCCAACTTCTTCTGGTAAGTTTTATAACGTAAACCCAATCCAAGTAAGCCAACACCAACAAGCAGCCACAATACTTGAAATAGAAAAAAAGAGAAAAATGGTTTTAATTTGAAAAAAAATAATGTTTATATTGCTGTTAAACAGGGCACTTACTCTAAGGTGTGCTATTCACAGAATGAGAAATGTGTCCACTTAAGTGACAGCACCAGATCAAGGCAGTATCTATGCATGCATGCAGAATGTGTATATATGTGCAAATACACTCTCCAAAACACAACATGCTGAGCAGATAAAATGTACCAAAATCCTTGGGATAGTTATGTAAAAATTACAGCTACTGAAGAATTCATTATAGAACATGAGTAAGAGCATCACGTAAACCCTTCAGTGTTTTCCTCCCTCTGTGCAAGTATGCATTTGCAGTACACAATTTTTATCTTGTATTAATACAATGTGTGGAATAAGATTTAGTTTACTTTGCAAGTCTTTAGATGTCAGAAAGATGTGGCTCTTGCCAGGCTTACAGAGTGCCCATTTGTTTGACATACTCTTGGAAAGACAGAGCAGCTTCATAGAAAGAATGTTCAGAGCTTTCTAATTGCTCCTGTGGCATTACAAATAACCACAGTGTGCACTTAAGAGCTCTCACCATTCAGCATTATTTAATTTGATGATTAAAGCCCTCTGCATTTATTTCATTTACACAGTGGCATATGTTATCTACAATGATTTCAGTAACTCTAGTTTATTCTTTCATATATTTAAAAATATATGAAATTATTTTAATGAAAGTTTCTTGGAATGGTTTTGTGTAAAATTTAAATACATTTTATAATGGAAGATGTCAGAAAGAAGGACATCATGCCTATATTAGCACATGTCAAGCAATTTCATACTCTGCAAGACACAAAGGTGCTTGGAGTGGAAGCTGAGAAACAGTACAAGTGTGGGCATGATGAGGAAGTACAAGAGGCACTGTTGCAACATTACAAGGTTAGCTGAGCAAGGGCTGTGCTTTGTTACAGGTAGCATTTTGAAATATTAATTTACTTCTGTGAAATGTTTCTTAGTGGTAATATTCAAACCACTTGAAATGGTGCTCGTGTTGTCTCTGACACACAAACTCTCACAGGCCACATTCTTTTGGCTCCTGAGCATGCAGGGTAAAGATCTCCATAAAGATTCCAGAAATAGCTCTGAAAAACTGTGAAGCACTATTGTCTTCTTTTTCCAAATGCAGCAAAATGTACACAAATGGCAGGCAATTTGATCTAAAGTCACAGAAGAAAAGGTGCAGGAATTGCAATCTTCAGCATCCTGGTCTCTGTAGGGTTACCATGCCCTCATGCCTGGCATTTTGTTCCTCTACCAAACTTCATGCTACTGACAGGCATTTTTCTTTAGAAACAGTAAGCTGACAATGAAAACAAATCAGGCACTTAAATGATTGTAGAGAAATAGTTTGAAAATATTTGTATTCTTCAAAAGCCAAAAAGTGATAAAACCTCAAACATTTGATTTTCATTTCTCTTCAAAAGCTAAGGAAAAAAGCAGACCCCATACATATAATCTGAAAATCTGGGATCCCTAGGCATAGTTGAGGGACAGGCCTGGTCTGAACATACAGCTAGCCCCAAGCACTGTGCTGTGCTGCTGGCCACAGCAGGCCCTTCAGGACAGCCTCCTCATGCAGGACAGTGCCACACGTAGAGCAGCTCAGGGCCAGCCAGTGCCACCACCCTGCCAGCCAGCTCACACAGCCCTGGCAGTGCTGTCACACCAAACCACCTCAAAATCGCCATACTGCATGGCTGGGAAACCATTCACAGCTTCTGTACACACCATGTAAAGCCCAAGGTCCAGAGAGGCCTCCTCCTCAACCACTGAAACAAAACCCCCCATGATGCTGAATCCACTTTCACATTTTGGATTTTTCCCAGTTTCTTGTCTCTGTTTAATATAATCCATGAGGAATAGCCTCTATCAGTAATGATCGCAGTGAGTCAGCTCCTTCAGTAGTATACGCCATCATTAACCTGGAACTGGGGAAATAACCAACTACCAGTCTGTCTCTAAAACTAGTACCAGAAAAAACGTTTCTAAAACATCTGAGCAAATACTCCACAGTGTTATATTTTTTCCTCAAACAGTATTCCTAGAATCATGGAGAAAAGGAGCTAAAATTATACTTACATAGTTTAATATAGTTTTTACTCCTTTTGAAGAATGGTTTTTGGTTGCTTTTCACTTCAAAGACAGAGCTAAGGTCTTTCTTGGGTCCTGTTAGAAATTCTATCCCAATACATAACATTATAAAACCTGTAAAAATACATGTGATTAGTTTAACATATTAAACATTGCTCATAAACACTTTTTGTAAACTCCCAGCTGTTGTGTTACAACATAACAACCTTATGGTTCCAACAACAAAGAAGATTCAAAGCAAAATGCACATAAATGCCATAGCTAATAAGACAATGCAGGAACTATGAGATTTATTGGCAACACTCTCAAGCAGAGTGATTTGCAGTGCAGTTACAGGGTATTATGTCATAAAGGCTAACACATGACTGATAAAATATGCTAAAATCCTTCCAGGCCGTATTGATGGCTACAACTCTCAGCTGAGCCCACTGTTTTCAAAGTTTACTGGAATCAACCTGACAAAAACAACTGAGGTACTCCTACATATTATAGAACCTTAAAATAACAGCTTGATGAAAAAAAGTACATTGATGATTGCACATACCTATTATCTTTGACAATGAACTGCTCTGTCACCAAGATAAAATTAACACACTTTTCATATGGGAACTACCAAAGCAATTGCCAATAACACTTTGTTATAAAACAGGGTAAGGAGACTGCTGCAGTCCATTTAACATGGCAGCACCTTGTATTCTGGAACTCCAGAGCCAACAGAAATAGTTCTGCTTTTTAGGAGCAGAAAACTAAACACACCTATAGATACATTTTAAAAACTAGTAAGCAACTTCAGTGCACTAACTGATGCAATGGGTGGGGATAGTATCTTTTCAATAAGTACCTCAGACTAATAGTACAAGGTCTTTTCCAATCCCTAATGAGATAAAGAATCCAATTACTTTCAAAAAAAACATGGGAGGATAATGAGCTGGATAAGAGCTCTGCTGGAGAAGATATATGCCCTTAATATCTTTGTGGCATAGTTAATTAATTATAGAAGCCATATTTTACTTCAGAGTAATAGCTAACCGTTACTCAGTAATTTTTTATTTCCCTTACTTGTTACATTAGCTGTAGTGAAAGTTTGGAAACCAGGACACTGGGTCTGCACAACGAAGGGGAACACATAAAACCTTTCTCAAAGGGTGATTGATTCACAGCCATAAAGTTGACAGAGATCAGGAATCTGACCCCTCAGCATTATATCACATCATAGTGAAGCAGCACAGAAGTTTTTAATTTAATGATCTTACTTTCATTGTCACTTTTCGTGGTGCAGTTCCCTACCCAAACTGCAGCAAGAGAAAGGCAGGATATTGGACAGGAGAAGAAAGCAAGAAATAGCACTTGCACCTGGAAGAAACCAGAAGAAAATGAGCAGTTTGCCAGAAAGCCAAGCTCTAAGAGTAAAAGCACAGCAACAAATACCTAGTCTCATGGTACAATCTTTGATAAGCTATGGGATGGCATAAAAAAGATAGAAAATGCATTCCCAGATGGAAGTTAAATTCATGCAGTGCCATCAGCTGTGTTCCATTTACAGTGTTCTTTTCCAAAGAGAAAATTAGGGCCATCTCTCTGTTACCATTCAGTGATCACACCAGGTAAATTAATCACAAGAGTGCATTTCAAAGGAAGTAACAGAGAGGAATTTTGAATAAAAGTATTTCTTTTGTGAAAGCATTACTCAAGAAAGCATTTGACACTCCTCTACCACATGCTTTCTTCATATAACTTCAAAAAAAAAATTTAATTACCTAGGATATCTGTTTCTAAAGACTCCTCAGAGTGCTTTCAGAACAAAGAAAGTCATGCAATAATGGAATTAAATTATCTTAAAATATAATGAACTTAAATCCCTCATGTGAATGCTGTAATATAAGAAACACACCTGAAGAGTAAGAAACTGGAGTGACACAAAATAGTTGCAATGACATTTATGAAATCTGAAACCTTTGGAGCAACAAGTTAAACCCAGCATTCATTAATCCTTTCCAAATAAAATATACTAATGCGTCACATTTTAAAAAACACAATGAGCCCAAGATCATGTTTGGCATTGTTAAATATAGTCAGTGAAATATGCCATTGAAACATGTTAGTACATATTGCAAAAATATTTCTGGAGACAAAACCAGAAAGGGTTAGTTTCCTTTCCACCTCTCCACCCTCATCAAGTCATCATTTTGCTAAAGCCCATATATTTGCTCAACTCAGTTTTTCCTGATTTGCAGCTACCTGACAGCTTCTTTTCTGCCTGTCCTGTTCTCGTGTTTCTGATGCTACAGGCTCATCTGAACTCCCCCAAACATGCTGGTGTGTCCACAAAACATAAGGTAGAGCCACAGGAGAAAGAAGCTCAGGTCTCCAGCGTAGACTAGCTAGATGAGCAGGATGCTGCACTTTGCTCTGCAGAGCAGGACTAAATAATGCACTGAACTACATTACAGTCCCAGTAGCTACACTGTTACCTGAGGCACTGCTACCTTAGGTAACCAGCATATTTGTGCATTCACACCCTGGATTGCAGCCATATTTTTAAGGTGACTGGATAACAGATCTCTTCCTCCACTGCCTACTTTACTTATCAGACATTTTTCCACTTTGCCATTTTCCCTTAACTGAATTCCATTTCCTGTCCACATTTAGACTATTTCTAACAGAAAAGAAACAAGTAGAATATTTTTTGCATGTCTCATTAATTTTTGCATGTCTCATTAATTTTTGCACTGAAATTCTTTCCACAGTAAGTAATTTAACAGTAACCAAGCATTTGAAAAGACTCTTTATACACTAGATACATTTCACGTGCCTGTCTGAGGCTAAAGCAAGCATATTTGTATTTGTTCATTATCACAAATGTACCTAGAAGAAGATGGGAGCTTTCTCTAATGTAAACTCCTCCAGGTACAAATTTATAAGCTGTACACCACACACAGAAGAACAATTCAAGAACGTAGGTAAACATGGCTGTGCTCATGGCTTTCCCAGGATGGGGACAGCTAACAAAGCGTCCCGCTAGCTGAGGCCACACACACATGGTAAAGACCCCAAGAATGTTGCCTGCAACAGCAGCACTCCAGGTGTGTAAGTAAAGCAGACCAGCTGAAGATGCCAAACCTGTGAAGGGATAGAAAAGAATACAGTGAGTCTCAGTCAGGTGTATTACCCACCACACTCATTTTCATATTTTGGCTAGCGAAAAAATAGTCTGGGAAATACAATTGTGCTTTCTAGGCTTAGAAATTGCATCGCTAGAAGGACAGGTATTCAGTAGCTAAAGAGTCTTTTATTTTTCCCAATATCTCATTCTTTTAAACATTGCCTATTCAGCTGAAAACAGTATAGCAAAAAGGGCAGAGAAATGTCATCAAGAGCCAAAACCAAACAGTTTTTTCTTACAAAGTTCTTCAGCACAACAGAGGAGTGATGCAGCTCTTAAGAGAGTAACAGGTCTGTCAGTTATAAATCTCTTTTACCATAATACAGAAATAATCAAATAGATTATTATGAAGAGAAAACATATAATTTCCTGATCTTTCCCTGTAGATAACCACAGGATGGGCAAGAAAACAACTATTAATCTTTTACTGACTGCAAGATCCTTGACTTACCATGCTATCTTTGATTTGGGGATTTGACTCTAAACAGAACACTAGCAACCACAGAACCTCTCTATGACGGGATGACTTCATTTTAAAACATTATTGTAGATATGAATATTTACTGTCACACCATGAAAGCAAATGTATAGAAACACTTTTAATATTTAACTTTAATACATCAAAGTTCTGAGCATTTTAGAATGCAGTGCTTGAATCAACTAAAGAACCTTTCTATGCCTATTTTAAATAAGAAATGTGTGTGTATCAAAAATCAAAAGTTCATCCTTACATTACAATCTGCACACACATTTCTTAACACTAAAACCTGCCTGTTCATACAATTTTACTGACTGCAGAACTTGGCAAGTAAAGATACAGGAGGCAAGCTTGTCTCCAGGTAGACTGCTTGTTAAATTACAAGTTATTTTGCCTCCTGTGGAGTTGAGAGGCTTGTGTCCTCTCAACCCCTAACCCTAGATGTGGCCTTATCATAGAATCACTAAGGTTGGAAAAGACCTTTAAGATCATCAAGACCAACTGTTACACAATGCAGGTGGTCAGAACTGAGATGCTTAACAGGGCTTCTGAGGAAATAACTCTGCTCTGCAATGGCCTGGGGATTTGGCCTGTAACCCTCAGTCAGCTGGTGACCTATGTGTACTACAGTCAGTGGCAAGAGAAAAGGAGGCTTTGATTAGCCACCCTTTTCTGAGATGTGGTGTCAGGTCAGAGGACTTGAGTAAAGGGAATAAGGTAACAGACAAAAATTCTGCTCAGGATTTGCACCTACCTATAAGAAACAAGGCAAAACTGATGATAGAAGACCAGCTCCAAAATGAAAGCATCAGTCCCTGAGCAAGGCCCAACAGAACTGTACCTCTGACACAACAATAAGGAAAAAGAAAACATGCACTCATATGATTTGAAAAACACCTGATATTTTAAAAAAACACTTCTAGATTTACAGACAAGGGTTCTTGGTAATATATTATAATTATTTTACTTTAAACAAAGCTAAATTTTGCTCACACCCAGGTACATTTTCTTCCCTTTATTGGATGTAAAAAACATCCAGTTGAAAATAATGGCAATTTACTGTGATGTATAAATGAGCCATGTTCAGCAGCAAAGCAGTCCACTGAAATCTTGGTACAAAAGGCAAAAACAACTCAGAGAAAACAAAAGGGAAGAATCTACCCCAAACAGAAGTATTTTTTTCATGTCAAATAAGGAATCCTAAAGAATCTAACACTCCTCTCAGTCTTGGGGATCTCTTTTGTATACCAATTCCAAAATATAAACTCTGTCAACTGCTATCACATGTGGTTTACTCAGAATAACAAATTTGTTTTCTTTCTAGATTTTGGAACCTGAATGAACCACACACAGCATTAAGACTACATTTTTACTAACAAAAACTTCTACTGAAGTATATATTTTAACAGTGCACACAGTTTATTTATACTTTGTGCATGTGTCTCTGATCATCTCCTCTCTGAAGCCAACTGCTAGACTAATTTGCTGCATAGTATAGATGCACTGCATTCATAAGTCCTTGAACCTCAGTCCTAATCTAAAAATTGTTTTGAAATATGGCAAACCAAGATTTTAGTGCTGAAATAAAAATAATTCTGTATCAGAAAATTTTCAGGTCTGGACAAAATGCTCAGCAGTATCTCAAAGGAAGAATGAATCCTCTGTGTGAAGTACCTTGTACCCACTATTTTTTGTCTTATACCATCATCAGGTTGAGTTTTAATTTGTCACCCACTACAGCACTGGATTTTCATTACAATTTTGTAATCATCATCATCATCATCATCATGCACTTACCCATATGGATTAGGATCTGGACCTGTATGTGGATGTCCACTTACTGCCCATCTGGAAATCAGGGAAACCTCCCCAAATATCCACAGAGTGAGGAACATGAGGCTGCCAAAAGCAATCCCTGATAAAAACCAATGAGGGTGGGAAGCAGTCTCTCTAATCACTTTACCAGTTTTGTTAGTTTCTTGTTTCCTCTTGTCTCCACCTAGAATAAGAATAGAAATACAGCTAAGCAAACTGTCAAATCCTATTAGCAAGAGTTACTAAGAAAAAGAAATAGCCAAAATCACAAATTTATTAGAATAAATTACATACACAAAAGCTAATTTATATGATTAGGATTGTGTTATCAGAAACTGATAATACCAAAAAAAAAAATTCTTTACTAACAACCCGAGATCTGTCAAGAAAATATATTCACCCTAAGTGTTCAAAAATGCCAACCTGCCCATCTGATTATTTTCCATAAGAAATTTTAAATGTTTAAATTGGCTTTGAAAATCAGCAGAAAAG
Source organism: Ammospiza nelsoni (assembly GCF_027579445.1). Classification (NCBI taxonomy): domain Eukaryota; kingdom Metazoa; phylum Chordata; class Aves; order Passeriformes; family Passerellidae; genus Ammospiza; species Ammospiza nelsoni. The sequence goes on along the minus strand of NC_080636.1, from coordinate 26,724,167 downwards.
TTATTATAATTTGTTCAGAGGCCTCTGTTCTCTGAAACCCGAAACTCTGATAAGAACAAAACCTGACACTTCCAAATAAGCCAGAAATAAACTCCCTTCCTTCTTTTTTCCATGTGCTTTAGAACCACTCTTATCTAAGGAGAAAGCAGCACCTTTAATTGCATAGACATATCATTTTGTCACCCACAAACAAGACAGATTTCCTTCCTAATCTGCTGCAGCAGATTCCCTTTCTAAATTCTGATGAAAGCTCAGGCTTAATTTAGATTGTGTAATGCTAGATTACAGACAATATGCATGATGCTAATTTATACCCACTTACACATAGATAAGGTTTTATCTTTCAATTAATTCTTTAAGGTTATACTGAGAAGGAAGGATATTCTGAGGATTTAACATGAGCTGCCTTAACTAACCAACCCAACCTTGCTGTCTTCATTGGCAATGCCACCTCCACAATTTAGCCTATGCCAGCCCCCACTACTGTGTACTCTGTGCAAACACTCCAAGAGCTTGGGCAAAGTGTAACTGGGACAACTTGTCCACTCCTCCAATTCTTTCTGTTTATTTTCACATATCAGCTGTTCCCCAATTGTGTCTCCCTTTCTCTGTTAAAAGATATGCACTGGCAGAGAAACTCAAAGTGCAAACTGAATTAACAAAATAACAAAAACACCAGAAATGTTTCATGCTGGAAAGACAATAACTCATTCTGATTTTATTGGTCTATCTTATGCCTTTGTTTGTGTTACTGTCACATTGTTGGCACTGCAATAGGGAAAAAGAGGCAGTTCTGGCACCAACTTACTACCATTTGTATGAATTGTGATACCAGTTCTGCCATATTATGGGCAGATGGAAGTACCCCACAACTTCTAAAACCTGCAATGCTCATGCAGCAGGTCTAAAACCAGATGAGGTTGGGGATAAAAATCAAAGAATCAAAATCCAGTGACACATAGCTAGGTATACTTTAGGCTCTTCTCATAACCACCATCTTTGCTGTAATATACTTACCTGAATGGATTTGCTCCACTGCTGCTATGAAACCAATTGTCAATATGACAGTATTGGCAACTTGTGAGCTCCAGACTGGATTAAGGGATGTGTACCAGATACGAAGAACAAGGAGCATTATCTTGCCTAGCATGAAGCCCCATATCCTGATGAACCTGTAAGAATCAGTTTTTGAAATAGTGAGACATTTGGGGGATTAAACAAAAAAAGAAAACAGCTTTTAATATAAAAAAACATCAGTTAAATTCCATCAGTATAAGAAAATACCTTTGTAAACTGTTTCCTGACCACCATGTTACTGTTTGAACCAGCAATGAAGAAGAAACACCAGCAGCCAAGATGAGCAGTCTAATTGAAGCATTTGGTGCATGGTATGATGCTAAGCTTCCTGCAAACAAATACACATAGAGGTTTCTTTAATGATCAATAGAGACTGGGTAGTAAGGATTTCCTGTGCATTAGGTCAACATTTTCTGTAATTTGAGCAGCTATACCACTCATCTGAAAACACATGACACTACACATTTTTAAACCAACAAAAGAAATGTAGATATGCATACAAATTGGGTATACATGATTTCATAGCAGTTATAATTTTCAAGGAAAAATTTTATATGAAGCAATTATCCAACAGTCCAAGTGATTGCCTTTTTTTAACTACTTATGGTGATTGATTCCATAGAGAGGATGTATGGATATCTAAGTATGTACAGATATTCTTCAACCATGCACTTAGATAATTCAAAAGCCATAAAGTTTTATGTACTGTGACTGTTCCTTTCTAAAAAGGATATGGCTTTTGCTGCAGTGCACTTGCAAAAGTAAGTACCCTGTGGCAAAAGCCACGTTCTTTATTAGACAGGAGCAGTCACCAAACATAGCACAGGGATTAGTAATCTACTGCCTCAGTAGGGGTGCACAAGGCTTTCTCTGAAGTCTGGTCTCAGAAGTGGTCAGTACCAGCCTGTGCCAGTCTATTACTGAGAGCTACTACTTTCCCAGCCACTGAAGGAGAGCATGTGCATACCTTTGCCATTTCCCAGGGCACAGTGACCCCACATCACCAGCAGTTTTAAATTCTGCTAACAGGTTTCCAATTCAAGTGACAATGGACCACATACATTCTTATACCTTCAGTCAGTGTGGTAAATACTGGCCCAGGACCAATGACAAACAGCAGAGGAAGCAGCAACACTGTTATGATACCAGCCATTGGCTAAGTGAGTATGAGTCAAACTTGAGGAGAAGTTAAGCAAGTAATGTCAGAAATGGCGCTGCAGATTCTGGCAACGCGTGCTAGGAATCCTCCAACTGTTCAGCTGCTCATTCTGCTCAGAGTAAAAGATGCAAAGCTTAGAGCCAAGGTGATAAACAAGATCAATGTGCAGTGAAGGTGTACTTGCATGAACTTCAACAGAGGTTTCATGTACAGTACACACAGATTTCTGTCACTAAATTGTTCTGGCAATCCCTAAACCTGCCTCTTCAAATATTTCATCATGTGTGCTACCCTGATTAAAGGTAGCATGGGTTTGCCAAGTTAGAGCAGACACACCTTTACTTGCTGGGCAAGTACAACCAAGACTTAAATATATCTATCCAAACACCCAAATTTAACTTATTTATGTGAAGACATAGATGCAAATAGAACTACCACAGGATACTTTGCTGTTTTTTGCTTGTTTTCAAACAGAACACAAAATCAAGTAGCACAAAAGGATACAGAAATTAGAAGTTGCAGGGAAAATAAAGCTTCCTGAAAAGGCAGAAAGAAACAGAATAGAAAAAAAAAATCATCTCCATAAACATTCTGGTCTTACTAAGCATGAAGAATTTTCTTATTTTTTGATTGTGAAACTGAAGACTGAGTAGAATGGGGTGGAGCATGCATGGGGTAGATTGTTCTGCCGGACAATTCAACAAGTCCCAGAGGAAGGCCATGGCCTTTTTGAGAAGAAAAAAAGATCAAAAAGAGAATGAACAAAATTGTCTCAGTATGAAGGAGGAAAAATGCAGGAAGAATTGAGAAACAGGAGAATCAGCAGCACATAAAAGACCATCATAGGCTGGTCACTGCTCTCTATTTAGCAGAACAAAACTTACACATTTCTAAGTAATTTCCATCTCTTTTGGTAAAGTGAACTAGTAAACATAGCAAGGTGATCTGAAGGATCAACCTTAAATAAACGTGGCAAATTTTGTGTTACTGTCACATCTGAATGAAGGTAAGGTGAATTTTAAATGCTTATACTCACTCCTACTTTCTAAACTAGAAGAACTTGCAGAAGGCAACACACAAGGCACTGCTGCAAGAAACTGAAGATTCTGCTCACTGAGAAGCTTATTACAAAACAAGGATGGATATAATGGGAAGAGCAGGAAAAGAAAAGAACATGGTAAGACTATTCTTCATGAAAATCAATGACACCAACAAATTCTGCTCATTTCTAGTATTTTTCTAAAGATAAAGAACAAAAATGATTTTTTAAAAAACTATGCAGGGAAAGTGAATAAGATTGTCTTACTCTGTCTTCTAACAGTAAAAGAGGAAAATTATAAGGAAAGTTATTATCTGTCTATCATCTTATATTGACAGATGAGGAGCTAGGATCTGCTGCTTGTGAAACACATCACTCTGCAGCAGCACTTTCACCTCTACACTGGATGGAGACCTTTGTCTCCTCTGAGTTCATTGGGCGTGGCAAACTCTCGCTTCTGAATGTGGCTGTAGCTGCCAAACCTTCCCCCAAAAAACTTTCAAAGAATCAACAAGAGCTAAGATTTGCACAAGTTAGCTGAAACTGAAGTAGGAATTCCAGATAATCTTGGTTTAAGGAGGAGCCTGTGGAATGGGAAACGAGGCATCTATTTCCTGAGTTTAAGATCAAATTTTTGTCCTGTGCAACTGACCATGTAAGAGTTATTTCGTATTTAGGATGAACCTATAACCCCTCTACAGACATGTAGATAGATAGATTTAATTTAAAAAATACATTCTTAGAAGAAAAAACTGCCTCAGAAACTAAAAAAGAATGTTTCACTCATAGAAATTAGCCCCAAGCTGCTCTATAATGCCTCATCCCTACCCATTGTCACAATTCAAAAAACACCTGCTCTGCTGATATTTGAGTGATACTGAAAACACCTTTCCTATTGGACATCACTCTTACTAAATTAAAAGCTCCTAGAAATAAAAGTGAAATTATATTTTTCTGCATTTATGCAATACAATGGCTGCAGAAAATATTTCTCTGATTATAGCTAAAAAGCATGAAAAAAAAAAAAAAGAAACCAACAAAATATGAGTATGGAGAGAGTGTTCTTGTCCCTTTTTGCCTGAATTTTAAGTGAATTTGAAATGTGTGTTCTTATGCACTGATGCCAAAACAGAACCTATAAGTGCATACTTACCAACCATAGTCAGTCTCAGAAAGGCTAGGACATACTCATTGTTAGCCAACCTCCAAAAAGGGCCAATTGTCAAGAATATCGGGGAAAAGAAGGCAACAGCAAAAACTTCTATGCCTGTGAGTGCCAGTGTCTGAAGAGGGAAGTAGTAGATCATTGGTGGCAGTGCATGGTAAAGAGACCAAGAAATGTAGCCTAAAACAAGAACAAGCCAAAAAAAGAAAACCCCATCATGTATTTTCAACAACAAGATTTCCTGGAGATTACTTAAGAGGTACCATTTTATACTTTCACATATATACAGACAATCAAATGTATTTGAAAGCAGTTCAAGCAACAACAGCCACCTTCTTTGAAGAAATGTTTGTTATTTCAAGATAAACAAACGCATTTTATGAGGAAATAAAATTATGAAAATAAACCAGCTCTTCCCCCACTCAACGGTTCGTACTTTGAACCTCAGTGAGGTGCTGAACCTCAGCAAGGATCCGTGTTCAGATGGCTGTCTATTTAAGCAGCCCACCCACAGTGTGAGGGCTCCTCAAAGGCAGACGGGTGACAAAGGAATTATTCTAGTAAATCGGTGTGCTGTTCTCCCCTGGAGACGCCTTCTCCGGGCACAGCAGCACTGCGCTGGGAGTTTCCAGCCTTTGCAGGAGATGCACCGAGCCGAGGACACTGCTCGGCGCCCTGCCTTGAGCAGGACAGCACAGCACCGCCTCTGCAACACCTGCACAAACACTTGGCCCGGAGCAGCAATAAATTCTGGCTGATCCGAGAGACAAAAAGCAATCCAGCATTAGAGGAATAAAGAACCCGAAGAAGAACGCTCAGATGAGAGCACTATTTACTCGTCCCAGAAGGGAGCTGTTCATGGGCGACACGCCCGCACGCAGGTGAGCCCCGCGATGCCTGCCCGGCCGGGCCCGGCTGAGCCCCACCGCCCTCAGCCGCGACCCCGCGCCCCCAGCCGCGGCACCTCCGCCACCTACCCAGGACACTCTCCGAGAGAACGGCCTTCCACAGCGGGAACATCGGCCCCGGCGCTGCCCGGCTCGGCGGGGGCTGCGAACCTCTCCCGGGAGCCGCGTCCCGTGTGCTGGGCAGGGCGCGGCGCCGCCGCCCGTCCCGCCTCACGGAGCCGCGTCCCCGGCGGGGGCGGGCAGCCCGCACGGCCGCACCGCGCTCTCCGCGATCTCCAGAGCCCGCCGCGCTGGACGGCCGGGACAGCTCGCCCCGCCGCTCGTGGGCCAGCAGCGCACATGAGTATTTTTCTTACTACCCTGAGCAGTCACGGCAGCAAGAAAAATAAAAGCAAAAGGTTGTCATAGCACAAGGTGTGGGGAAAAGAGGAGCTAACCCACTTGGCAGCCTGTACAAACAGATGGTTGACTACGCGTGGTTCAGGGATTTAGCACTGTGCTCACCTTTGTGAAATGCATGTTGTTCTATAGCAGAGTAAGGACTTCTGATAAGCAGTGCTGTCTACAAAAAAGCACCAAAAGATGCGTTTCGTTTGAGATTGCTGAGATTCCTGAGTAACCATGCTTGCTGAGATTCCTGAGTAACCATGTTTGATAATTTTAGAAGAAATAATGAGTTAAATCGAGCCAGCCATGATCACAGCTGCCAAGTTCTGGCAAAAAGATTACATTAAAAAAATCTCAACTTTAGAATTTTTGGGGAGGGAGTGAAAAGCAAAATTGTAAATATAAGCCAAGAACTAAGAAATCCTTTTGCTGTTGGAATATACCATCATCTTAAATTTTAATAATCTTCATACAGCATCCTATAGAACCACCATCTGTATCTTCTAATTTGTTTAAAAAGACTGTTCCATTCTAAATAAACCTTATGGTATGCATTTTCTTTCCCCAGTTTGTGAAACTCTAAATCCATAGGAGTAAACTACAAACACCTAACATCTATATGACCTATTATTAGCAATAAAGTCTGGTTTAGACATTTGAGAGGACACAGTACTAAACTAAATTTTGCCCTAGAAGTCTCAAAGTCAAGTGATTCATTTACCCTGCAGTATGATGAGGTTTGCTTATTACAAAAAATTCTGTTGAATTTTGGCTGCTATTTGAAAATATGTTTTAAAAGTCCACAGAAGAATTAAAGTATTTTGATGGAAAAGTTGACCTCTCTAGGGAAGGCTGAGACTCATAGATTTAATGAGCTTCTCTGTTTTCTCCAAGTTCCATGTCACTAAAGGCATCTTTCTTTTTCTTCATTAAAGAAAAGTCATACCAGAATAGTCACCAAGCTCACTTATGACTGGATATCAGGATTACGTGAGTGATGACACAATTTCATCTCACTGTGGTGTGATGCAAATGGAAGATGAGATCTTTGGCCAGAATAAAACCAGAACATGGATGCTGAGCAGAGCTTGAGGCTCACAGCATGCATTCAGCCAATACATGTTAAAAAAAATTTTGCAACCCTTTTTGTAATTGCAGTATCTTGCTTCATGGTTCAGAGGTGGAGTTCCAGTAAAACAAGACATGACCGGAATTGTGAACCCAATATGCTTGTGTGGCTTCCATTGAACTCATAATGCAATGAAAATAATGCAGATCCTGACAAATTTACCCATTGTATTCTGGGTACTGTCTTGGAGATTCTTAGTAACTATTAAGTTTGGCTTCACATGGCACAAAGTTACATTCTAGTGCTCTCCATAGGGCTGATATGTGTATGAGCTCCAGATTCAGTTGTAATGTGTTAAATACAAAAGTCAATGCTTGCAAGGTGCTTAGTTACACATATATGTGGAGCAATGCCTTTCACTACATTTTTTTGTATTCCTGGAGTGCCACAGGTGTACTTGACAAAAATATAAAGCAAAAGCATTTGATCGTTATAGGAATACAATAATGTCAAACCAGTAAAGTCAAGAAAACACTACAGTAGGATCTTCCACTCACAGAACAAGAAGCATTTTCATTCTAGAATAATATTTAAGACACCCTTACCCCAAGACAGACATAACAAAATTATCTGAATTTAAAAGCCCCATAATTACATTGGTTGACAAGGGTAAACTTTTCTAAAGCTAGTGATTGTAAAAAAACAATGCTTTATTTAGGTTCAAACTGTAATACAAGTATGTTTTGAGACCCAAATAAACACATGGCACTTAAAAGAACTTTCAAACCCCTGTGAGAAGTTGTCCTTATGTATTGCCTGAGATGCCTGAAATGAGCATGATGAAGAAGCAGAAGCAAGTGCCAGAGAAACGGGGTAAAAAAGCATGAAAGTATGAGCACAGATTAGGATTAAAACCACAGCTCTGGAAGAAAGCAGGAGTGGATGAGTTTACAGATAGGCATTTGTCACAACCTCATGGGAAATACAAACACATGCCGGTCCCTGCAAGCACTTTACTGGGTTCTTCACACTGAGAAGGGGAAACCCTGTATCTTAAACATTTCATAATTACCAACTCTTCACTTTTTAAAGATAGCCCAGGACAAGTATAAAATAGAAATACATCCAAGAATCAGCCAAAACAGAGAAAACTTACATGATTCCTTGCAAGTAGTGAGGGCAGTTTAATGTTTTACTCAGAAGTATGTTGACTGTTTCCTGCTGTGACTTTTCACGTCTTTTCATTCGCCCTTGACTCCTACTCCCATCAGCATGAGAACAATGCCCTGTCGTGTAATTCTTACTTCATTTTCCATGCTCTGTTATGGTTACAAAGCAAGGGGGTGGAGCTTTGTTTCTCAGGGAATTTCAAGCAATTAATAGGGTTTGATTTTGTAACAGACAAATAAACCACGTTTAACACAAGTGGTAATAGTTCCTCCTGCTGGCACACACTGCACACATAGGTGGAGTGTTTCTGTTGAACATGCACACCAGCAAGGATTTGCTTTGGTGACTGTGGTGAACATCAGGACCCTGGCAACCCTTCCGTGTTTTTTAACAGCTTCTTCAGTCAAGCAGCCAGAGCCTGTAAACCTTCCCTGAGTTTGTGAAATCTCATTCCTTGATCTGCTTCTACTCTGACAACAGATAATTCCTCAGCCAAACATTCAACTCCATATTGGTGGTTTTATTTTTGGTATCACTTGGGGTTTTTTGATTTTGATGTGTAAAGTTGGTTTTGTTCAGGAGCAGTAAGAGTCTCTTTTGCTTTGTGTTTACCCTTCCAAATCACTTACATTTACTGGTTTCTATTACCTTCTCTCCATTTTTATAACTCTGAAAAACTTTCAGGTAAATCTTGGAAAGAAAGAGTGTTTGAAGAACATATTGAATTGTGATAACAAACTTTACATTTAAAGTTACAATTAAAAAGAAGCTTAAACTGATTTTTAATAGGCACTTTTGCACAGAAATTTGCAAGAATTCCTTTGCAAGAATTCAAACAATCCTATCTCTAGGCAATCACTATCCCCAGGCACACATATAGCCCATAAGAAAATTATCATTCCAGAGCTCTTTCATTTTATGTTCAGTTTAAGCTAGACCAGTTAAGAAGTCTTTGGTTATTAAGTACTCACTCCAGATGGGATTCTCTAGTGTATTGCATTTTTCAGAACAGCATGGAGCCAATATCCATTAAATAGTTTTAGTGTATGTTTCCAAGAATACCTTTTAGATCCCAGTATTAGAAAGGTATTAGATACACTTTCAAGACTTGTTTTAGGACAACGCTCTTGCCCAGCCTCCGCGTGAAAAGCACATTTTGCAGCAGCAAAGTCTGATCCTCTGGTTTGGCAGGAAAGAGTGGGAGAATAGTCTGGTGAAAGGGGCTTCAAGTAGCTGAGACTGATGGAAGATGAAAGCTTTTTCTGGACTTAAGAAAATTAACTACGATTTATGTTTCTTATGAAACTGAGACACCAAGGTCATGCAAAAGGAGGAAGTTTAATGGTGATATCACAGGCTATTCATTTCATGATAAGCACTGAAGTGTCATATCACCATTTTAGATACTCTACTGAAAACTATTGTCTTTTTTATTAAAATAAAATGCAGAATAAAACTCATGTTTATATTTTTTTGTTTTAGAAAACTTATTCTTAAAGAGAGGCATTGCATTTCTCATTTCAGAGAAAGTAGAACCTTTTTTTTCAATATTCCTAGAACAACTCCTCCCACACCCAACTGACATTTTCAGGATAACTTTGTTTGCAAAATTATTTTTGCCTGATGAAAGTGCCTTTCTTATTTGTTAAATTCTTGTTAATATTAAAATTTTATTATTTACTTAATTATTTACAAGCATCGTAGTATTAAAATCAAAGTAGATAAGCAACACTTTTCATTCCAAAATGGTCAAGGTTGAATTTCCTTTTTAAAGAAGATTTCAAAAGCATTTTTTTTAAAGAAGATTTCATTTCCAAAAAAATATTTTCAATTCATAGGACAGACCCTGTATGTTGTATATTGGGGTCCTCACTACAAGAAAGAGAAGAAGTTACTGGAGAGGGTTCAGTGGAAGCCACAAGGATGATGAGAGGTCTGGAACATCTCTCTTGAAGAGAGACTGCAGGAGCTGGGCCTGTTTGGTCTGCAGATGAGAAAACTGGGAGGGATCTCATCAGTGCATATGAATATCTCAAAGGCAGGTGCCAGAGGATGCTGCCAGACCCTTTTTGGTGGTACCCAGCAACAGGACGAGGAGCAGTGGCCATAAACTAAAACCACATGAAGTTCCAATTCAGCTTGAGGAAGACCTTTCCACGGAGAGTGCCAGAGCACTGAACAGGGTGCCCAGGGATGTTCCAAACCCACCTGGACGAGTTCCTGTGTCACCTGTTCCAGGTGGCCCTGCCTTGGCTTGGGGGTTGGACCGGATGACCTCCACAGGGCCCTTCCAACCCTAATGAATCCGTGATTCTGTTACCTTCACTAACACATACCCTTGCTGAAAGAGCGGTCTGAATTTCAGTGGCGAAATCCGAGAAGGCGGAATTTTCTTGGCGTGCTTGCTGTTTTCCTACCGGAGCAGCGCACCGGGAGGCGAGATGTGCCCGTGTAGCCTTCGTAGGAGCGAGGAGCGGGGCACGAGGGGCACCCTGCGGCCCGGCCGCCCCGGTGTCCCTGCGCCCGGCGGCCGGCAGGTGCCGCTGGAGCCCGGCAGCCCGGCCGGGCCGGCCCCCGGCCAGCGCGGCTCAGCCCGGCAGGCGGGCCCTTACGGGCTTCTAGGGCCGGCCGGGCCGGGCCGGGTCAGCCCAGCCGAGCCCGGCCCAGCCCATCCCGGCCCAGCCCAGCCCGGCCCAGCCCAGCCCGTTTCCTCCTGAGGCCTAGGGAAGGTAAGCGGTGTGGGGGCCGTGAGTGTCAGACTCCTCCTCTCCGCGCCGAGCGGCCCCGCGGGGCCGGGTTTCTCCGGCGTCACGGCGGGGGAAGGCGGGGGTCGAGGCGCGGCTTTGGGCAGCAGGCCCGGCGCAGGCGGCCGCTGCGGAGCCTGTGCTGCTGCAGCCCGACGGCGCCGTCGCCCTCAGTTCAGGAAGCACACTGAGGTGCTTGAGCGTGTGCAGAGAAGGGCAGCGGAGCTGCTGGAGGGTCTGGGGTATAAGTCCTGCTAGGAGTGGCTGAGGGAGCTGGGGGCGTTTAGCACGGAGAAAAGGATGCTCGCGGAGACCTTATTGCCCTCTGCAGCCACCTGGAAGGAGGTTGATTAGTCTCTTCTCCCAGACGACTGGTGGCGGGACAAGAGGACTAGCCTCAAGCTGTGCCAGAGGAGGACGTTAGAAGAATTTATTCACAATAAGCGTGATTAGACATTGGAATGGACGTGACTGTGCCATGGTTCAGTTGACAAGGTGGTGTTTGGTCATAGGTTGGACTCGATTATCTTAGAGGCCTTCTCCAGCTTAATCACTTCTGTGAGTCTGGGAAAGAAATCCTCAGTGCTGGCCGGGTGTGCACTGCCCTGGATGTGGGCACTGAGCAGGGCTGGGCAGGCACGGGGCATTGTGCTCTCAGGTGCTGGTAGGGACCTTTGCATTGACTGCCTAGTGCAGCTACACTGTAGACTCACCTTTGTTTTAGACTCTGGCTCTTACTTCAGAGAACCGGTTCGGATAGGTGTGAAACATCATGTTGAGGCTTGTCATCTTCCTCACGATGGTCCTTGAAGTGCCTCTCTGAAATCTTTGATGAGTGGTGCCTGCCCTGGGCGTCACAGCCCATTGCCTGGACCAGTTAATAGAAGCGATTTTGGCTCCCCCCTTTCTTCCCCAAATTCTAGCAGCAGGAATTATGGGGTCATTATTTCTATTTAGAAGGAGGATTTTTATTGAAAACACAGTATATGAAGTTGACAACTCTCATATTTGAAAAACTTAGCTGTCTTCTTGCATACTGCTTCTTTGTCATCCCATTAGAGGTATTCAAACTGTGAGATATTTTCAGGAGCCTAAAATTAGCATTTTCTCCTGAAAATGAAGAAATTGACCAGAATATTTCTTGTAAAAGACAAATAAGTTTTTTGACTATTTGATCCTTGCAAACAACATTGATTTAATCTTGTATTATATAGGTATTTAATTTAAACAGAATAATATAACTGGGAAATTCTTCCCAGAATATACACTTAATTGTTGCACTAAGAATTATGTGTAAGGTTGAGAAAACAGCAATGAGTACTGCAGACAATTACAAGAAATTACATTTCTGCAGTAAGCTAATGAAAATATAGTTATTTTTTGGGATAACAGTTGTCTTTCCAAGACACAGGGGCTTGAAATATTAGAACACTTTTACATTCCTCAGATAGGAGACAGCTTGTCTGCTAGATATGAATATTAATGTCAGTTACATAATGTTTTGATGACATCAACTCTGCCTCTTTGTTTCATTCTTGCCAGTATAGCTCTCAGCTTTCATCCCATGTGGGAGATGTACCATGAGGCTGCTTAAAGGGCTAAATATTTTTGGGGTTCTTCATTATGTTGAAGCAGTAGCATCGCTGAATAATTTATAATTCAGGAGAAATGTGTACTTAGGCCAATATAGGAGGCCCATGGCAAACTGCAGATAGCTGTAATCTTTATTTATACTCACTCTTTTCCCTTCATTTTATTTTATTTATTTTCCTCCTGTGACTCAGCTGTTTTATTATCATGAAAAAGACAAGCTCTTTAAATCTGTTGCAGCATTTAGAAACTGTTTCCAGTGATTATTTTATGCAGCCGTCTGCACAAGTAGGCTTTCTGAGTAGATGAGAATAAAAAGGTAGATAAGAAAAGAACATTTGATTCATTTTTGATTGTCACAAACATCTTTATATGTCTTTCTTATATTTTATGTCATTTTTTTGCATTAAGTGACAAGAAACTGATGAAAATTGAATTGCTCTCAGATTGAGGAAGACGGTGTAGAGCTGTGAGCTTTCCTCATAGAATATGGGTTTTCAAACTTATGGTTTTTCAAAGACACAGTGATCATTGTCATTTTTGTGAGTGTCTGAGAATAAAGTGCAGGTTGGTGTGAATTCAATGCTTTATTCAAGTTTTTTTTTTTTACCAAGGGGATAGGAGGTTATGTTGCTCCTATTGCTTAAAAAACTTTGCTGTCTGAATATCTAGTGTTTATGAAGCAGATGTTGCTTGAACTTCATAGCTGTGCAACTGACCCCAAAGTAAGTGCAGGAAGTTGTTTATACAGTAATATTATTAATGAAAAAAAATAGATCAGTAAATTGTTACATATCTTTTCTATTTAACTCTGCCCTTTACAGCCACTTTAGCCTTGCTCAGTGCCACCATTCTCAGAAGGTACTTTCAGAAAAGAAGTGCCCTCTATGTTAATAAAGTGCTAGAGCATGCAGCAAAGTGCTAGGTAAAAATCACAATTCAGATTGTTTGAAGTGCTCTAGAAATAAATGAGTTTCCTTCTTGCTTTTCCCTAGCAGCATAGCTCTCAAGCATGGAAGGTTGCAACTCTAAAACTCTTTGGAATCTATTTATTCTTTTGTGGTTTGTTTTTTTTTTTAAAGGATGTTTGTAACTGAATTGGGTTTTTGGAGACACAGATGTGGTTTGTGATAGGCTTGCTTGGGGGGGTCCCATGGAATCCAGGCTTCAGATGATGGCAGTGAGGGTAGAAGTAGTGCAGTAATTCTGGACAGCACACTAAAGAAGCTGGTTTTTGGACCTGCAATACATTAAAAAATTAGAAAGGTTTTCTATTACTTGCTCATATTTATTTTCATTTCTTTATGATTGAGCATACTATAGTAAGTCATGATTCAGCATTTAACTTACCTGTTTAAGTTATGCACAACTCTGTGTTGCTGATAAGTGATAAACTATGCTGTAAATTGTGTATCAGGATGCTCTCTGCTGTAAAAATTGCACTCCTTTCAACCTGGTCCATTTTCTTTGTAGATGAACATTGGACTTACAAATATCAGTATGATATCTTGACTTTCTACCTTTGTACCTTGCAGAAAGAGAAGTAGCCAAGCATAAAACGCCTCTGCTGAACAAGAGCAGTAGCAGACTACAAGGAAAGAGACGATGTCTTCTGAAACAGCTCAACCGGGAGGTCAGACACCTCCAGTAAAGCAACCTGGATGGGTAAGCTGGGTTTCCTCCCTTTTATTTCGGTGCTATTGCTAATGAATAACAGACTTTGCCTCAGTTGCTCTTATTGAAGAGAGAAATAGGTGTCTGTTAGCTTAAGCATATAGATGAAGAGAGGAGAGGATGGTGTGTTATTTTTCCTGGTTCACTGTGCTCAGAGGCCTGGGAGCTGTGAATCTCAAGGCTCTGATTTGTGCCCTGAGTTATGAGCTGGCATAGCCGAGGTGTCTGAGCACAAGTCCAGTACAGCCTGTCCCCATCAAGCTCTGCATGCACATGTTCAGAAGGGGAGAAGGGAACAGTTCAGCACAAGAACATTCTCCTCTGATGGAGACATCAAGGAATTTAAATGTGATAGGACTTTTTGCTAACCAGTCATTACCAGAGGGCAGCAATACTGGGCTGATCTGCAAGGAAGAGGCACAAGTGGCAGCAGGGTGGCAGGGGATAGGGCCTCAGGTACAGGGAGCACAGTATCACAGTACCCAAAAAGAGGAGGAGAGCAGATGCAATGATCAGCCTACAGTCAGTTCAGTGACTGCCAGGCAAGTCTGATGCTAAGCTGAGTAATCAGGTTAGCAAGGCAGGGTAAGGATCTCCATGGTATAGCTACAGCACAGTTAAGGCAAGGGCCTGAGCTGAAGGGCAGAGGCCCTGGGTAAAGCTTCCTGCTGATTTCTCTGAGCTTTTCTGTTTTCTCTGCAATCTAACTCAGTGTTACACAACTGTGCCATGGTAGAGCTGACTCTGAGCTCAAGCAACTAAACAGCTGGCAGGGTGTGTATGGAGGCAGAAAGGTTGCAAAGCCTGTTGGTACACTTGGGGCTCTGACATGCATTTCCTTATCTTTCAGGCAGCCTGTTTGTATTTTACTGTATTTGCTATCACCTTGCTCTGAAACCAGTTTGAAGCAGTTCTCTGTGGTCTGGAGTGGAGCCAAGTCTGTGTTGTTTGCCCAGCTCCACCATTAACTTTTGTGGGAGCAGTGCTTGAAAAAGGGCTGAGATATTAATTACCTATAATGTGAAATGTGTGGCTATGGCCAATAAATGCATTTCCTTATGATGGCTATAAAATCATGCATAAAAGGAGTCAGGCATAAAAGGAGATTGAATCCTGTAATAGATGAATGTACTCTTTTTTCCAAGGCATTGCTTCTTCTATGATGCCTGTTTTTTTTTTTCAAGAATGTGTATGTTTGAAGATGATGTCTTTTTATAAAAAAAATGTTAAAATTTCAATTAATTTTAACTTAATGACAACTCCTTTCCCTTGGCTTTTCTTGTTGAGCACAATGTCATGGTATGGAATTGGAATATCCTTTGGATCTGCTGGGTTCAGCTGTCCCTTATCAAATTCTTCTACATCCCCAGCTGGTGGGGCAGCCTGAGAAACAAAAAGGCCTTGACTCTGTGTAAGGTCTACTCAGCAGTAATGAAATATCCCTGTAATGTAAAGACTGGTTTGGTCATAAATCCCCAGCCTAGCACCACACTGGTTACTATGGAGAAAATAAACTCTCGTCCAGTCGAAACCAGTGTACCCTTTTAACACTGAGTCTTTTCTTAAAGAAAGAAAAATAATCCTCATATGTTTCCATGCCAATACCCTGGATAGAATGCAAGGGAGGATGCTGTCACTTTTTCCTCACAAGCACAATGGGGGAAAAAAGAGCTACCTTCAAGAAGTCTGTTGGCAGCCTGATTTGTACTAGGGTGAAGCCAGTATGAGTTCAGTTAATGCCATGGACATATTTAAATTGCCCAGAGAGAAAGTTCTACTAGTGGGGAGTCTGGCAGAATTTGTGTTGACCCTCTACTTGAAAATCTGCTATTATTGAACTTCAGTTGATTTCTGTACAGAGCAGAACTTGATTTTTGAAAACTGCCATTCTGCCTTTATTTCCTGTAATTTCTTTCTGGGAGACATAATGGAGCTCATGAGAATGAAATGACTAACAGATAGAACACAATATGCTTCTGGGGTAAGCAGCAGCTGAGCTATTTTAGGAAAGTAAAGACCAACAAGATGGGTTGTTTATACTTAAAACCTAAGTAGTTCTTTCTGTTTCTGTATTGGGGCATCACAATTTCATCACACTGCTAGCAACAGAATAAGGAGTTTTGCTTTGCATTTATTTGTTTTTTAAATAATTTATCTTCTTTAATTGATTTGGTTTTTTTTCTTCCTGTGAGATTAAATTTGGTAAACTAATCCATGTTTATGCTTTCAGCCAATGTTCTTTTGTCCCATGTCCCAAATTCAAGACAGAGAGATTGCAAGGATCATTAAAGAATGCAGACAGGAAAGTTTCTGGTACAGAGGTGAGTGATCCAAAATCATTCTCACCACACTTACCACACAGAATGACTTTTTGTTGTATGTATGCAAAACTGTCTGCAAAATGCTTTTTTGTTGGAACACTGTTGTGGGTTAACTCTGTCATGTTAAGTTATACTTTGTACTCTCAAAGGTTTAATTGAATTATTTGCATAATTGTTGTAGGTAAAGGTGGTTGAGTTGAGGTCTTGTTTAATCTCAACTTCAGCAGTTGTAGAGTTGGTTCCATTCTTGAAGTCCATTATAACAACTACCTTAGGAATGTTTTACTTTGTTACATACTTATCCTTGCCTTTGAATGGAAGACAGGCATAGCTATGTGTCTTTGATTTGTGAAATTCTTTGTATGTTAGGACAGCTAAAAAGATCAGTGCTTGGTGTTGTAGTATCCTTTACTTCCACCCTCTCAGTTTGTATCTAAATTACATAATTCCTTGAAAAGATGAATTTTATTGGAGCTGTTGTCATTACAAGTGTTGCAGTAGTTAGAGGAGATATTCAGATTGTGGAAACTATTATTTAATATATATATATATATATATATATATATATTGCATTAGCTCCAGATGTTACAGCATGGCTGATGTCTGGCACTGTGTGAGGACATTGTGGCTTTGAAGAGAACAGAATTTGAATGAGCAGATGTAATAGGTGATTAAGAACAGTGGGCAAAGTTAATGTTTAGAAATAATGTGTTTAACATTAGAAACAGAAAACATTTAATGTATAAGAGAGTATTTACCAAATATGTAGCAAATTTTGGCTGATACTAGCTACTCTCATTTTCATTTTCACAGCTCTTCCTTTATCTCTTGGGAGCATGCTTGTCACCCAGGGGCTAATCTCAAAAGGTAAAGATAAAAAAAATATGTCATTAAAGTGCTGGTTTTCAAGATCAATATTCTTCTTGCTCATTACCATCATTGCTATGGTGATTTGATTATTATGTGTGCATTGCCACAGCCATTCTTTTGCAAGAATGAACTGAAAAGAGAATTTGCAAATCCAAAGACTGGTGGCTGGGTTTTGTCACCGTGATCACCTGGAGGTGAGTGGAGCCTTCAGTGGGGCAGCTCGTGGGGCAGAGCGTGGTACAGCCCGAGCAGGGCTCAGCATCGGGGGCTGGAGCTCTCCCTGGTGTGTTGGAAATGCTGGCAGTGTTTTGGCACTGACCATGTATCAATGTGACTGCAGCTTTGGTGCAAAGGGACAAGGAGTACTGCCAAAGGGAGGAGACAGAGAGCTTTCTGTAGAGATGGCTCATGATCTGCAGGCTAACACAAAAGAAAATTGTGTTCTCTTTATGTGGTGGGTGAACCTGGTTCTGCACAGGCATCTTCAGTTTCCCTGCTGGGGCCTTGACTGTGTATAAGGTTGAGGTTGGTGTTTTGGGGAGAGAGTGAGGGGCATCCACCCTGAAGTCTGCTAAGCTGTATCACAAGAGGCTGATGTGGGTTCCCTACTCCATCCTTGACCTATGAGCTTGTAGGGAGACAGGGAGGGAAGGAGTAAGAGTGTGTCAGAGAAGGATTGCACACTGGAAAAAGGGTGAGCAGTGATAGGAAGGGCACCAGGGCTGTCTCTGTAGTAACATGCCAGCCTCTGGCACCAGGTACTCTTCTCAGTCTCTGTTCATTGTACTTGGCTGTTTCTGATCAGCTGTGAAATAACAAATGCTCTTAGTAAATAATCATTGCTGTGTGTCAACAGTTGGAGGGGCGTGATTAGAAACAAACAACACTTTTGTTCCTCCCTCCCCCGAGAGACCCAATATAAAATTGCATAGATCACAGTGGGCAAAGGCCCTTGTGCTTAGCATAGGCTGAATAATCCTCTGTCTAAATACTTTCTTCTGATGGCTGCACACAGTACCCTGCCTCTAGAAGATGCTGGAGCTTCTAAGCCTCATTATTACTGTCTGAATGCATGTAACAGTGCAAGCAGTGTTTACTTCCCTTCCCTTTGCCATGGTAATCTTGCTGTGTGGAGCCCTCCTCCACAGCATGGCATTCCTCTGCCAGACACATAGTTCTCAGAGGAATACTGGTTTCACCTCCTGAGATAACTGAGGGAATGTGGATTTTGGTGGAAAAGCTAAAGATAATTTTTTGCTTTTTTTGTTTAGCACACTGTGTTCTCCTCTTAAAGGCCAAAATGTGTGATCTTTCCTCTGCACAGGGGAAGGCTAGATACCAGTGGTACAATTTTAATTGATAGCCATGGAAAGCTACCAAAGAGCAGATTCATCCTACTTATCACAGCACAAGGAGCTGGACCCTGTGTAAGAGATTTAATTTTGCTGTTTTATATGCAGGGTTGGTTTGTGCTGAAACATAAGCCACCATCACTTCCTCTGCAGTGCTGCAGGTGTCACCAGTGGCAGACATGTTGGTTTACACTGCTGCTTTCATGTTGGTTTACACTCTGAACTCCTGCCTGAGGTGAATCCTGCAAAGTCCAGATTCTCTTCCTCCTATGACTCTAGAACTGCCCAAAACACATGCACTAAGAACTAGTGGAATAGAAAGTGCCCTGATGTACTGAAATCTGAGTTAATGGACTTCATACCATCTTCACCTAAAGAAATGCAAAATCTGTAGGAAAATTAATGCTGGTTTTGAGTGCTGCTGAGTTCCTCAAGTGAATAAGATTTCTGACTATTTCCTTTTATTGTAGGCATTTTCTCAGCAAGTCCAAGATTTGGTCCATTCCCCAAGATGGCAAGTAAGTTGTACCCAATTCTAAAAGGAAAGAAAAGGTTCTTTACAGGCAATATGCCTGTAAAGATGCATCTCTCTGAATTTCTTTCTGAATTTCTTTCCAAAATCTTCTTTTTTTTGCAATTTATATGTTACCCCAGCAGATTAGGAAATCAGATTTCTGATGTGTTTAAAAATAAATGTATGAAATGAGATTCTTCTAATGTAAATATTTTCAGTAGCAGCTTATATTTATGTAACACAGTACCTCAAATTGGTACAAACTCTAGTCTCCATTTTGTTTTATAAATTATGTCAGCTCATTGTGCTTGGCAGATTGCACAATTTATGGTATCAAGAAGTCACAATACTATAATATATAAAATAGTACAGTCCTTTTCATGTGTTTGATTGATCTCAACTGTCTAATTCAGAACCGTGGATTGATAAAGAAAACAGAGAGAAGCACAGGAACTGTACTGTACAGTGAGGTGGCTCGTAAATGACAAGAAATTAAATAGATTCCCTCTCCAGCAGAAATTCAGCAGGAAATCAAGGACACTGAAGTAGTCTTTTATTGTGACTCTAGTGAATGAAAGCCACAGTGCAACCGTATGGCAAGCTGATGTTCCAGCTTCTTAGAAGGCCAGAGAAGTTGGTGTTAAAAGTGTGATCAATTAGAAGTAAACCATGTTGTGCAATCAAAGGCAAAAACTGTTAGTGCTGACATTGTGAATTAATTTAATTTTCTATAATCCTTTAAATATTATCTCCTTTTCCTGTACATAGGAATATTTTTTCTTTTTCTGTATCAATTATTTTGGACCAGTTCTTCTCTCTCATGATAGGTAACCAGTGTTCAGTAGTTATTGAATTCACCCCTGTAAACCCTGTATAATTTCACATGTGTTTGTGACATGTTCTGAGAAGATGTGGTACAGAATTTGTTATATGAATAAAGTGGAGCCAATAGCACACTCCTGATTTAAGCTGTTGTATTAACAATATTTTGTTATCTGTCTGTAGTTGCTGGTGTCATGGGTTATGCCATTGGAAAGATGTCATACATGGGAGAATGCAGAAAAAAATTTCAGAAAATGGGTATTGCACCAATTGGTCCAGAAAAAAAAAGGTCTGTGCTTATTTAAAATAATCTAAAACGCACTAAAATTATATGGAGCAAAACTATTAATTTAAATTCTATTATTAGATCCTGAATACTCATTTTGGACTATATATCACAGTATTAGAAGCTACTACACATTCTTCAGAAAATGCAAATTAAACTAATTGTAATACCTGTTAGTAGGATATCCATTATTTAAATGAAATTATTGTACTTTTAGTGTGATGTGAACAGTTGCTCAGTCTCTTTTCTAGTATCATACTGCTAAGATTGTCCATGTTATCACTTTGATCCTTTGAGTCTTCCTTTGGAACATACCTCAGGCCAAATATGCTGCAGATTTTCTTATAATGTTCTCATGTTTTAACAACAGTGTCAATCTCAGCTCGTATTCCAGCCTCCCTCTCCTCTCTGGCTTTGCCCAGCCTCATGCTGTCATGCCAAACCATGAAGAGCACAAACTGAGGGGGTGCTTCTTCCACCTTGCACCTCTAACCATAGAATAGATCTCAGTGGTTGACTTCTGTCACCTGGTGCCTCCATGAATGTTTTATTCATTGTTTTCTTAATTTCACCTAAAGTACTCCTTCACATCAAATCAGACTCTGCTTTCCTTCCCAGCTCCTCCTTCAGGTGCCTGTTGTACTCTCCATTCTCAATATGGCTTCTT
This sequence comes from Ammospiza nelsoni, assembly GCF_027579445.1. NCBI lineage: Eukaryota > Metazoa > Chordata > Aves > Passeriformes > Passerellidae > Ammospiza > Ammospiza nelsoni. The sequence goes on along the minus strand of NC_080636.1, from coordinate 26,703,353 downwards.
GTAGAAACCTTTTGCTCACAGAACACATTTCCAAAAGTCCTATCTAAAAAAAACATTCTCCTTTGTCTTTCTACATCTTTCCCCCAGACCAGCATGAGCTTTTATGGCTATAAAAGTACCTGACTGATAATGGGAAGCTTTTTCATTGTTCATCTATTTCTCTACTTGTATTCTTCCCCCACATATCAAAGTATATACTTGGTATTACATGAAGTGTTATACACCTTACTCCTAGCTCAGTTTGCTCATAGGTACAATGGCAAGGACTGTCCTTTGCTGCTTAGAAAATCCTGTTCTATTTTAGCAATTGCTAGAAGGAGTACTTAGTACTAATTAATGGGCATTTATTGTCTGAGGCATTTAGATGTCATATTTTGCAGTTTATATCCCATATTACAAAAACTGGGGAATCTAGGCAAGAGATTACTTCTTCAAGAACTTTTACCATCATGCTCTATGGTTGTATTAGAAGAAATCCAGCAAAATTCTTCAATGTTTTATTTGCTTTCCATATTGTAGGAAGTGTCCTCATACTTGCAAAGAATGTAAAGCAAAATCGGGATCGAATGAGAGAGAAGGTTCAAGTCCTTCAGCAACTTAGTGCCAGGTAGGCAACCTTGTAATTGTTTTTTTAAATCTCATACTATTTTCCATGGTGAATGGTATTCTGCTTTTGAACAATATTGTGTAAATTACAGATTTTAACAATGGATCAAAATCCAAGCATTACTCGAGGAAATATTCTGTATTTGTAATTCCTGATTAATTTTGTTTCTTAATTTTTACCTTACATACCTTTCATACTAATTTTAAATCCCCCATCTCTGTGGAATTTTTTCTTTAGCTGTAGCTGAGTATTGATGATTGACCTAAGTGGAATTAATTTGGATTGTATTTGTATTAAAACAAATACAACTCCTTTCAATTTCCAGCTTGTTTTACTTAAGAATCAGTTATGGATTTTGTTGATATTTAAAAATGCATTGAAGTATTGAGAACTAAAAGCAGACACAGCTGGGTGTAGGTTTTTTGCATTCAGTTCTACAATTTGGCTAGAGCCTTAGTGGGGCAGTGTGATAGTGGTGCAAGAGCAGTCTGCTGTGGTGGGGCAGGGGACGTGGCTCATGAGGTGTTCTCGCCCCAGAAAGGGGGAAGTTCCCTCTGTGGAAAAGGAGGGTTTGCAGGGTAGAAGGTAGGCAAGTGTTTAAAAGGACTTGCACTCTATGAAAAACAGGCCAGCAGCTAGGTTTTTTAAGAATGCTTTCATACTGTCTGCTTGTGGTAAGCTGGCCTACATTTCTCACAGGCAGGAGAATGTGTGGAAGTGTTTGCAAATAGCTCAGCTGCCTGCAAGAGAGGGGAGCAGAGGGCCTGTTTGAAACCCTGCCATGGGAGTTTATTCAGCTAAGAACAGAAGTCTGACACAGAAATTGTTGCATTGAGTCTAGCATATATAATGTACCAGTTTGGACAAGGATATTGGTGATGGTGCCTTTCTTACTCCAAAGTGCATGCCCACAGACAGTCTAGAAGGAGGAATATCCTGTCAGAACCTGTTCACTTGCCCAGATGAGAGATTTTGATGGACTTTTACTATGCAGCAATACATTGTGGCAGTGAGGATTGAAAAGAGTTTTCAGAGTCCTTAAAGAAGGTATTAGAATAAAGTCCTGATTTTAATCAACTTTGCCACTGGTTCAGAATTTTATATCAAGTGCTGCAAGTGCTCAGCCACTAGCAGAAAATGCACTTTGGCTTAGGCTCACCTCATGGGGTTGTTCCAAAAGAAGCAGTGTTTCTCTTGTGCCAGTGACAGAGATCACTAACTGAGCTGGCCCTCCAGGCCACCTCTCTGCTCTAATTTGGTATGAGGACAGGGGTAAAAAATCCCCCAGAACTTTCTGAAGGGTTTTGTGCTAGTGCCAGCTTGAAGGAGGAAGTGAGCCAGACTTAGATAACTCTGAATAAATAACATTCTAAATCCATTAGCACCTATGAGCTTAATTAACTTCTTGCAGTGCTGTGCTGATTAACTGCTTTTGAAGATTTTGTGTTAAATAAATGTTTATGTAGGCTCACTTATTTCAAATAAGCACCTCAAAGCATATTTAATTGAGAATGGTCATTTACTAGCAATTACCTGTGTGGAGGAATCAAATATTTATTATGGGCTTTACCTCTGCTGTTTGCCAGAGCTGCAGCTTGCTGAACCTTCAATCCAAACACATTTTATTTTTCAGTCTTCCTCTGTGAACTGACAATATTTTTCTGGTATGCAAGTACCAATTAGCTTTTAAATAAATTCCAAATTGTCTCAAATACAAAGGAGCCTTGCAGCTTTTAGAGGGGAAGAACACAGGATGCCACAGGCCTCTTTCCTTGTTTTCTTCCTGTAATGGGTCCTGAAAGTTCTGCTGTGGAACCTGTTCCCTGCTCCAGCTCACACGTTCATCAAAGACCCTGATTGCTGCACATTTTACCAGCAGCTTAGATCTTCTTGTTTGGTTTTTGAAACAGCTTGAAAGCTTAGTAAAAAAATTAGTTTGAAAACAAATGTAAGGTAAGTGTATTTCTTTCAAGTTTTAATTGCTGTAATGAAAAAGCCATTGTATTTGGGGCAGTGTGGTATTTTGAATTTGCCACAAATCAATTCTGATGGACAGGTTTTAGAAACTAAGGAAAAGAAGAAGTACTGTAAGTATTATGTTGTTTTCTGTGTTGTTAAACCTCTTCTATGTTTCAATAAAAATTCTTAATTTATCATGCTGTGCTCTAAAAATGTGCAGAGCCTCTGCTGAGTACATCTTGCTACTACCCATGCAAAGCATGTGATGCAAGCTCTGGCAGTACCTGGGAAGCCCACTCAGATAAAATTGTAGTCATGTCCAGGAGTCCAAAGTCAATGTCTTTTATCCTCAGGGACTCTGGAATGTTTGAGAAACCACCAAGAAGTTCTGTGTTTAACACTGAAAGCAAGGTGGCACTCACATAAATAACAGATCATTTTATTCTGTTTACAGATGTGGTGAACACGATTAAAACCTTATGGACCATCTTCTTTCAAGGCGCTTTCCTGTAGATTAGAAATAATAATGTTGTGATTCTATCTCTTAGATTTGATATAAATTGACTTATTTGAAATAGTTGCATATTGTTTCATAGTTCTATTTGTACTAAATACCATTTTTTGGAATGCACTTTTTGAAATACACCCCTCTCTTTTCAGCACATATTGGGTAATTTTCCTCTCTTCAGTGTAATTTAGCTCTTAGTGCTGAAAAATTACATTTGTCTATTGTATTTAGATGCTGGCAATGCTTTGTGTAACAGACAAAGTGGTTTATGTTGGAATGTTTGTCTGTGTCAAACAGAAATGGTGTGAGGATGTGTAAATGGTTTGCACAGTGAAGCAGCTATCCAGTCTCTGAGCTGACCCCTTGGTTGTAAGAGTACCCAATTCAGGGGATTGTCAGACTGCACTTACTGTGCTGAACCAACTTTCCATAAGCCAGTTTTGCACAAAGGGCCACTTTGCCAGGGATACCAAAATCATGAACAAGAACAATATTTTGGAACAGTTTATGGTTGCATAAAATCTGAGGCCACCAGATGCTGAGAAAATCCCAAACCTAGATGGCACATGCTCCCTACAAACAGCAGGACACAGTCTTCCATGAAACATCTCAGCAAATCAAAAGCAGGCACTTCCCCTAAACACAGTGATGGCTTTCATATGGAAATCAATGCAGCTACTGAAAAGTTTGGCCTTTGCTGTCAGTCAATGAAGACTGTCTTCTGTGGGCTTTTTCTGTTTGCTTTAATATTATGCCTGTGGCTAGTGTTCCTCTTTTGAACTAGCTTCTGTGGGCATCTTTACCTTGACACAAAGAAATTCTGCAAGCAAAATATATAGTGTAGAAAAGTATAATGTAACTATTAATTGGTTAGTAAACACAAAAGACATTCTAGATTTGACAAAGTCATTAGACTGAATACTCAACTCCCTGATAAAGCACTTGCATAGCCCTTTCTAGCCAAGCAGCCACCAGGCAGAAGGGAAAGGGTTAGACTGGCCTGCCTGTTCTTTACTATAAGATTTTATATTTTTCTACTTAGTGTTTATCCTCTTGAATTCTTGAGCTACTAAGCACCCCTGTCTCAACAGGGGCTTCAATTTTACACTCGCTACTTTTCTACAGAATTTTTCACAGCACTTTCAGTGGGAGTCAGGGATACACAGCAGTGCTGGGTCACAGCTGCTGCTGTGACGGGCAGGTGAGCCCTGGAGAGCCTTGGAGGGCCTCCAGGGAGAGGGGCTTACACACCCACAGAGAAGGCAACCTCCTTTGTGAAAATCATGTCATTGTCATGGCTATGCTGTGATAGCCACAAAACTTGACTGGTGACATGTCTGAGCTACTTCCCCTTCATGTGTCATCTGCTGCCACGGTAACAGCCAGCAGCTCCCCAGGGTTGTTCGTGCCTGGCTCATCTGAGGGAAGCCATCACATCCAGGTGACACCAAGGAGAGCCATGCGTGTGACAAGGACCTGGCGTGTCAGACTCTCAGAGGTTGTTCTTGTGGTCAGTGTGACCTCTTGGGATTACAGCTTAGCCACTGAACTTTTCTTTAAATGTAATTCTGATTATTTTTTACCTTTGATTATTTTTCTGTAATAAATATACTGATGTATAAAATTTCTTGTTTCCTTTTTTTCTACCTTTGTTTCCATACTTTGCAAAAGGATGAATAGCTAATTGTGTTGATCTAAGTTAGTGATGCAGATATGAAAAAAGGCAATTTGTGAATAAGATGTATTAGCACAAAATTTATGCATATCAAAGGAAAATGAGCACAGCTAATGGGCAAACTGTTCTTTCAAAGGTCGTTAAAATCAGCTGGTTTTTAGTAATTATGTGCAGTTTAATGAGCTAATCTTTGTTGGCCATTGCTGTTTTGCATTCCATACAAGCAGGTTAAAGAATTTATTTTTAATTGAAGCAGGAGTTGAATACATTGAATTTAGGAGTGACCTATCAAAAAAATTGGGAAAGATTTGAGGTAATCAGTTTCTTCTTTAATAAGAGGGGAAGAGGTCTCCAGGAGGAAAAACATTTGACCTTGCAAAGGTAAACTAAACTTTTCTTAGCGTTTTCTTACACTGATGATAGGCTGTACTTCCCCCTTTGCCAGAAGATGTTAAAAAAGGCCCAAAAAATCCTATGAACTTACACAGCTTCCTGTGAGTCATTTGTATCTGGAAAGTTGAACTTGTTTTCTTCACTCAGAGACAAGGGAGTTGAACTGTGTGCTTAGGCATATCACAGCTTAGGTGCAGTCCATGTACTTGTTAAAATCAGGAAACCAAATACCTCCTTCAGCTGTCATACATACAGAGTGGAGAGCTGTAGATAAGCCTCTGTGCACTTTATGAATTTATGGCTAGAAAAAGGGTGCAAGAGGAAAGCTACAGTGACATTAACCACAAACAACTGCAATAGACTGCTTATCTTTGTGGATTTTTATATTAGCTGTTGGCATTCATTTTACAAATATGGTATTCACTCCAAATTTTTTTAAAATGTGTTTTAGAAGAGAAAGCAATTGCAGGTTGAAAACATCACATTCCTGTTTAAATCCTTAGTAGGTGGACTCCAGGCAAGCCAGCTGGTCTAGAATTCTAAAACTGGGAATGAAAGGGACATGAAAGCTCACTATCAGGTTTTCATAAATCCTACCAAAACCAAGATTTGAGCCTTATTTTATTGCATTTTCAGAGAAGGAGGAGAGAATAGGGCATGCTATGCAACAACAGGTGATAGGAGGGCAGAGCTCTGGAGTGAACTGGTAAGAAAGGAGGTTCTGGGGCAGGATTTACAAGAAGAGCATGCTGGACCAGGCCCTGTGGGAAATACAGAGTGGCAGTAATGCTAACTTGGGAGCAGCAGCCCCTTCCTCAGGTCCATTTCTACCAGTGGAAGAGCTGCTGGTAATTTGTCCAACTCACCCAACTTGTTTTTGGCATCACACACAAAAAATCCCTTTGAGAGAACAAAAAATGGGATCCAACTTCTGACATCAGCATTGCAGTAGTTCCACATCCTTGAAATACTAAGAACTTGTACATTGTATGAGTATGGAGGGTTATTTGTTTTGTTTGTTTGGGGTTTTTTCCCCTAGTAAGTCCCTCAAAAAAATGAGGTTCTTCAGGAAATAAATGAGACTTCTCAAGGCTGTTTAAAATGTAGAATGCCTGAGAGGGCATTTGGGGACATGTTAGGGGGCATCTGGTCAACATTTTAACAGATAATCTGCCAAAGGAAAACACAAGTGTTTCTTGACAAAATTACAGAGCTAGGAAAAAAGTCGTCACGTGAGAGGCTGACTAATAGGCTTCACAGTCATGCAGAAAAATACTAACTGCATCACACTGTTGGTTTTAAATTACTCTTTTTCAGAACAGGGACCTGGGAGTCATTTTGCATAGTTGCAAGACATAGGATCAGTGGTCTTTGACAGCCAAAAGGCAAGTAGAACATTAACAATTCTCAGGGAAAAAATAGATTTAGACTACACAGCAATTCTATGGCATGCCCTCATTTTGAGTATTATGGTGCTTCCAGTGCATCTCAGAAACTGCAACACAGAGACACAAACAGGAGAAAGAAAAATTAAAAAAGAATGATCAGAAATACAAAGTTGTTTCATCACAAGAGATTATGTAACTCACTTTCCAGGCTGAAAACATCTCAAGGTGAGGAATACTATGTCTGTCAAAGAGTGAAAGATGAATAGGGAGCAAGTAATTGCTGGTTTTGTAAAATCAAACCTTATCAACACTCAGTGAAATCAGATTTAAACCAAACAGAAAAGAAATTCTTCTTTACACCACACAATCCCATCAGGGGCATTCTTGCCACAGGATCTGGTAGGAGCAAAGAAAACAGCTTCAAGAGACATGACCTACACTGAGACTTGGCTCCAAAACACCTGCATTTGCATGATCCAAATGCAGCCCTTGTGTCAGGAAATTGAGCAGCTGTGATCAGTGAAGGACGGGAGTGGGCACCAGTGAAGATCTCCTTCTAGAAGGATCACTTGCCAGTGTGGGAGACCACCATGGTGATTCTTAAATTCTTGCAGCTATTGAAAAACCAAGTTAAGAGGCTTGCCAAATGAACTAAACCCCAGGTAGGTCATATCTAGAAGTGGAGAGTGAAAGATCTTCATGTGTAGAAAGGACAAGATTCATGATTCCTGAGAAATTGCACCTTTAAATTATTTTTATTACAGTATAGTGACTTCCTGTGCAGATGAAGGGTAAAAAAGAACTAAGGGTGGTAATGAATGCTTTTCCCACTGTCTTTGGCGTTCACATTGTTTGAGAGCAATGGCACTTCCAACTTCTTGCACAGAAAAGCCCCACTTACCCAAACTTTGAAATGTTTCTTCTCACCTGTGAGCATTTTGAGCTTTCTGCAGCCTGTGCTTGGGCACATCAGCAAGCTCAGGTATCTCAGAACAAGAGATCTTTAATTCTTCATCCCAGAGGCACATTTTAAACCCGTCCTTCGCTCAGCCAGGCTGGGCTGGACGTGTCCAAGGGTACTTCTTCCTTTTACTCTGTCACATCTGTAGTACTCAGAGGAAACCTCTCCCAGCAGCAAACGCTTGCCACTCACTCACTGCCATTCTCCTGCTTAGCTCCAGGAGCCAGCAGATCGGAGCGCTCTGAGCCGTGCCGGGCACGGAGCCTGCCCGTGTCTCACTCATGCAGCACAGCTGGCAGCTGGGGCCGCCGCAGCTCAGAGCGGCTCCAGCAGCCCGGCTTCCAACCCGGCCCGTTCCGTTCTGTTCCGTTCCGTGCCGTTCTGTTCCGTTCCGTGCCGCCCCGCTCCTCCCGGCACAGCGGGAGCTGCCGCCCGCCCGCGGCTCCCGGCCACAACGCGGCCTCAGAGCGGGCTGGGAGCTGCGCGTTCTCCGGCATGAGGAGGGGCAGCGAGGAAAAATGCATGCAGGCTTACGTCAAATCTTCAGGGGACCCTAAAAAGCACACTCTGCTCTTCTTCGCATGCACTGACTCCACAGCACTGTACTAGCAGAAATGTTTTCTACTTACCATAGCTAAAATTATTTTGACATTGTTAATAATCCATCATTGATGTTTAGGGATTGGTCACTGCAACCAAAGTCATCCTTACCCGAATCAGTTGCATTTTTAAAAAATGCTAGTTATCCTAAAATAGTTAAGATTAACAATTGTATTCAAAGTACAAAATTAAGCCAAACAAAATTATTTATTTTGGCACTAGATTTATATAGAAACTAGCTTCATATATAAAATAAAAATTGTATGTACTAGAAATGTGTGTCCTCTGTGGGTTAGTGGAAGTAGAAAAGAATGTGTATCATTCTGTATAAGGAATGAATTAAAAATTTCAGGGTTTAGAAGCTGTTCATGCAAGATCTCAGATCCTGAAAACGGAGTCCTATGTCATCAGTGAGCAACTGGAACAACAGCAACACAAAGGTTATACACTAGGAGTTTTTAATCCTGAGTAATTTACCTCAAGTTTTGGCAAACTCGGGGTAAATTATCTCCATTTCTTGTTCATTTTAAGATTTTTTTTTTCCTCCTTTCAAGGAAAAGTGAATATTCTATTTGATTGCATATCCATTCTATCAGATGATTGCATAGCCTCTTTATCCCATATCCTTTGTTTGCTTACTGCAGCATCACATTATGAGAGTAGCTCATACCAGGCTCTTGATTTTTAGTTTTGAAAGTATAAACTTGAGGCAGGTGCGTGTCCAGGCCTGCACTGGCTGTGCTGAACCACCACAAACCCAGGGCAAGGGTCTGAAGTAGAAATGGGATGCAAATTGTCCCAGTTGTTGCCTTGAGATTAACATCCAAGGATTTGTGGTTTTCTGCTAACAACTTAATAGGAAACTAAACTGCAAAAAGTAAAATGATATTTTTAGACCCCCTGTTTCATGTAAGAGATTACAGGGAATTTATTCTGGTTGTGAGTTAGGAAGACTGGGCAGCAAGCAAAGCTTTCTTCTGGCAGGTCTGGTGTGTTTGTGGGGCCAAGGAACTGAGCTGGACATGCCTCCTGCAGCTGGCAAGGTCCTCACCCAGGGCCACAAACAAGAGTCCCCATGAGGAGAACAAATAGGTCTTTCAGCTTCCAGCAAACAGTGGACAAGTGAGGATTTCTTCTTGAAGCTCAAGGAGGCAAAAAAATTATGGGTTCAGTCTGGAATGAGTTCCCCAGTTTTCCACAAATCTGCTCAGCTTTCATTAATCAAATCAAATCAAATCAAATCAAATCAAATCAAATCAAATCACTTTTCAGTTACACCTTTCCATGTAGCTGTGCTCCAAACTAAGTCAGTAGGGAAAAAGCCCTGCAAAGGTCAGACTAGTACCTACTTGGGGCTCTAAACATGCCTACTAATTTGGGGAAACACAGAAACATTCAGGACCAGGATTTTTGGTAGCTTTACCAGCTATAAAAGAGCTAAGGCACATTTCTGAAACCCTCTTCTCTCTGTTCATGTATGTTAGTAACAACAAACTTGGAGCTACCAGCTCCTTTAAACTGGCCTGCTTATTTTTAAGCTTGTAGAAACTGTGAAAACAATTATTTTAGAGGTTTTTTTTTTTTTAGGAATGTTCTTTGTGAAGCATTCAGACTCTTTTCCTTGTGTTTGATTTAAGGTATAAAAAGTTACTTTTTTAATGTTATTTTCAATTTGAGGAAGAAAAGAAAATTTACTTAACTGTACAATAAACATTGAGTTAATTCCCAATTATTGACAAAGATACAGGTATGATGGACCATAGAAAAACTTCAAGTATTTTTTAACACCATTGTTCCATACATCTAGTAACATTGCTCCCAGCAACAGTAACCCTGCTGTCAGCTCCAAGACACTTGGTTTCAGCTAAAAATTCCCAAAAGTCATGGCAGTGCAGTATGAGCAAGCTACTGATGGGTGACTGAGTAGCTGCTCTGAAACCATGAGTGTAAAGACCCACTATGAAACAAGGGGGTACTAATGGAAGATATGCAGGAAAGGGGAAGGAAATTGAATTCCCTTGGCTGTTTAGTGAATCAGGGGCTCAATGTACACATTGTCACAGCAAAATGTATGTGACCATGTATGTGACCTAACTTTGAAGAAATATCAGTTCCCAATACCCTACTAAATTAACAGCTATGACTGGGAACTGTCCTGTATTTAATGTGTAACTAAGGGTGTGAAATCAAAAGAATTTAAAATTGGTTGACAACAAACCAAACGTGTTCAAGTACAAAAGAAAGTATGTCCTCTGAGAGTAACTAGATGCAATAGAATAAAAGCTTTATATTCAATTTAAAAATGCTATCAATACAGAACAACATTAATTGACATGCCTTTTATTTTCTCCTTTAAGAAAGGAAGAAAAATTCTGATACAATTTATATAAAACACTGTGCTTGTCCACCCAAAAATATGAATGTGAGGCAAGACACTTTGCAGGAAGGCACCATCACAGGAATCTGCTCTATTATTATCTTCTCAATAGTCTGCCTCCTATTGCATAACTGACAACTAAGAAAGTGTGAATATTTTCATGATAAAGCTAATCAGCTTTGGTATAGCACACTGAAAACCACAGCAATACAACTCTGGCAGACTGTGTATTTTCAGAGTGCACTCCTAACAGCCATGAGAAGCACTCTACAAGGTAAATTTCTGATACAACTAAAAGATTATCCAATTAGTGCATTAATTTTTTTTAGAAGATGAGCTTTTCTGAGAGCAATCTTCCTGGTTTATTTTAAGTAGTATTTGGCTCTTTAAGCATCCTCCTCTTCCCACTTCTTCCTCCTCATTTGTGCCATTTGCTGCAAGTCCACTAAATCAATAAGGTCTTTGAGAATTTTCAGCTTGGTAGGCGTGTTGTTTTTCAGCTCCAACATAGATTTCAGGAAGGCTTTTATGCTATCAACTTCATCATGGTTTTTGCTCCCTTATAGCCCAAACCCCCAAATAAATGCAATGCTGGGAGATGAAACTGCACAGGTGAGAAGATGAAAATCATTAAGTGAAGGCAACATATTCAGAGACAGAGCAGGTGATGCAAACACCAGGAAAAACTCTTCAGTTTTGCCAATGTAGCTCTTCTCTTACAAACTGATAATAACAAAATATTCCATTGACTGGGATCTCTTCTCCATAAACATGGTGGTTTTGTCATGACTTGGAAAATTGAGAAATAAGGTCAAATATACAGAGCCTAACATTAACAGTCAATATATCATTCAAGGTTTTACCAAAGTTTGTCATGTTTAGCCTTCTGCACTTAAACGTAGTTATTTTCAATACGTGCAGTTTCATTCAATTATTTTCTTCAGAAATGACTGTCTGTAGAAACCTGTTGTGGGCAAGCAGAGTATCAGCTGAAAAATAGAGTTGGCACCATGAAACACTTTTGAAAAAGTTATGGTTATTTCAGTGTCTGGCTCAGCTCTTCAGCCCTTTTCCTCTCAACAGTTTAGCAGTATTCCTCACATTACAAACCAAGTATGAGGACAATTTCAAGTTCCCAGCATATCACTTGCAGACAAAACAAGGTGAGAGGTTGAGTTCTACAGGTAACTTTTAATGCAAGTCTTGAAAATTTGAGAAGATTCTGATTTGTTCCCTTCTCAATACATAGGATTGCATTTATTTACATGTATTTTACCTTATGCCATATGTTCATATTACCAGTTACCTTTCTCATTCTTAAACAACAGCACAAATGGTTTACAGTCATGACACATAACAGTAGCCTTGTTTTTCATTTATGCAAAATTAAAAAAAATTCAGCATAAATACAATTTTTAAATTTTCTGAGAAGTCAGGATTTTTTCCTCATTTATTAATAGTTGTGTCTGGCAGAGCACATCAAAGGTGCTGATACTCATGACTAATCTAGATGAAGTTCAAGTTAGCTGACAGGAGGTAATTTTCTTCAGTTCTTCATTTGACTCTTACTCATCCCAGGTATCTCCATATTTATTTACTTTAACTAAAGAAAAAAGAAAAAACAAAAGTAGTCATGTGACAGTTTAACTGCTGAAGTTTATAATATACAGTGCCAAAAAGTATAATGAAGTGCACTGTCATCTGAAGTGGTGTGTGGGGAGAGAGTCAGTCACAGCACCACAGACACGTAATTAAAGCTACTTTTGAATAAATGGGGAGAAGAGTTTGCTAATCACTTTACCTTAATGAATCAATATTCAATCAGGAGGCCTACTGTGCTAATTCCTACTCTACAGAATTTGTAATTGCTTTAAAACAAATGTAACACGAGAATGAAACAAAGACAATTGGAGGAAACAGGCAAGGAATGTTACAATAAATAATGAGGCCACATAATCTGGTTACATGCACGGTTGGATGTATTCGGGATAGTTAAAAACACATTCAAAGACAAACAAACAGAAATCAGTAATCCCGACTAGGAAACTACTCAGCCATTATTATTTGGCAGCTTCCTTTAGCACAGGATTGAGTCAGAGAGGAAAAACCCAGGGCAGTGGTCTAACGGCTTTGCTCAGAGTGCCACTGTAAGTGAACACCGACCAGAAAGTGAAAATGGGCTCTCGTGAGAGTGAGCTGCAAAGTCCTCTGTAATTGACTGCCATCACTGAAAAGGTTAAGAATGGCTCCATTTGATCCAGTAGGAATGCTGACAGTAGTCAGGCACCCCTTTATAAATCCACTTGCAAGTTAATAATTAAGCTGACTGTTACTAACTATGCAGCAGAACAAGTAGAATGGAGCAAAACACCTGGTCCTTGTCTCTGTGAGCTACCAGCAAACTGAGCATAATGCCCTGACAAATCTCTTTGGAGTGACTGATATTGTTGTGAGACACAATGAGAAGCTCTCCCAAAGCAGGATTTGATTTCCATTTCTATTACCCACGGCAGCTGAACAGGCTGCACTCATTCCCTGGAAAATGGGCCAGCCTCGATCACTATGCAGACACACGTATTTGTGCCGCTGCAGGGAAGGGAGAAGGCACTGGCACATGGAAGTCAGGGATTGCTTAAAGCTGGTTCAAACATGGGTTGGCTTCCCTTCTGCCCTTGCAAGGAAGGTTCTATTTGCTAGGGACTCAGAGATAAGAGAATGAACCAAGGGGCAGTGACTCAACAAGCACACAGCAAGTAACATGCCCAGTTTGACACAAGAAGCTAAATCAGATCTTAGTCCACAATATCAGTGCAATCCCCGAACTGCCGATTTAAATGTACTTGCACGTGCAAACCACTCCTGAATTTTTGTATGCCCTCCTTCCTCTTTTTCCCTAAAAATGTGAAGAGATACTTTAAAAAGTCTATTTACAAATCTCACACACTGCTCAGTTTTCTTCTCAAAGCTCAAGTACAGCCTTCAAACACAGAACCCAGAAATATAAAAGAAAGAATGCAATATTTGATCAACATTTTATAGAGGTCTTTACATACCTCAAGTAACGAAAAATAAAGTAAGAAATATACATTCTCACTTCACAGCCACATCTGCCATGGAATATGGCAAGGTTTTCAGAATGCTGCTTAACATTTCTTTCTATGGCTCACAAGTGACATTTCTAGGCTTTCTACTTGTGGAGAAGTATCTTGAGAAAGAAACATTGTGTAAATCCACAAAGTGTGAGCCAATGGAATTGAAAAGCAATCTGAAACCACAGCTTCAATAACTTTTTCATGTCTCATTTGGCACAGTCACATGATAAGAGAAAGCCTTTTATCCTTGAAAAAACAGTTAAAAATCATTATACAAAAATGGTTTATAATTTTTCTTTCAAGACTGCAGATCTGTCCAAAGATAAATGACCTGCAGAAAGTAATTCACAAGCATCAAAGCGACTGACACTCTTTAGCAACACTATTCCAGAGCTTGGTGTTACTGCTTCAGAAGGTTTTGTTTTAATACACTCTTCTATACTTACTACCACCCATTATGCCCAATAGGAGACAACAGCTGTTCCTAGAAGTCTTGTTGCAACATGGCTGACAAGACTGGGCAGTGCACACAAACCCAAACAATTTGAGGTGACTGACTAGTGCCTCAGTATATTAAATGGTAAAACTTTCCTCCAGCTACAATTGTTTTTACAGATGCCACATTAAATTTTAAAAGTTCTAGAGCGAGTAATTGAATATGAATTGCTTCTGTGTCTCCTTTTCAAAAAATTGATTGAGTCAAAAAGTTGTCTGAATGGCATCTTGCTCTTCAGGACATTGCATTCTTATTTTGCTCTGTAGAGTTTTCTTTTTCACTGTGAAAACAAATCTCAATATTGCTGCCAAACACCGTTTCCTTCCTCTGGGTTTTAATGTAGAAAATGAACCTCTACAAACAATGCCTCTATAGAAATTCCCTAATTCCACATGAAACTATTCATAAAAATAAATACCCTCCCCTTCAAACCATTGGCCATGTGCTCTATTTTGAGACAACAATGCTATCTAAAACACAAGCCCCTCTCCCATAGCTCTTTGGTATAGCTCTGAGCTCAGAGAATTCTTTGTTGAAAGAGGTTGCTCAATATACTCAATGAAGCAAAACTTATGAGCTTTTCAGTCTGGCACCAAGCAATATGGCTAGAGAAAATGAATTACAATTTTCTATGGGGTGACCAAAATTTTCAAAAAAATAATTAATCTGCAACAGGAAACTACAGACTGCATCTATCACATATGAGATACCTGCAGATACACTAAATATACATTGCTTAAAAAGTATGCAGAATTCAGCTTTGTGGTTGCAACCATTTTTAACATTATGGCAAATATCTGAATTTCACAAGTATTTCTGTAAATTGGTGTATTACCTTCCTTAGCTGGTTTTTCCTGTGAAAACTTGCTTGGAGTTTCTGCCTTTGGTGGTTGCATTACCTCGTATGTCTGTCTGTGTTTATTCCTCAACTCCTCATATGTGATGCCTTTTTTTTTACGACTTTCTTCTGGAACTGGAGCAGGTTCTGGACACAAAACAAACAGAAAAATACTAAATATGACATAACACACCAAAATGTAGCTTCTAGAATACCAGTTAATTATTGCTCAATCCCAAATTAATAGGAGCATGACAGCTGCAATTCTAAATACAACAGCGAATGTATATGGTCTTCAAGCAATCCATTCCTTTTATCCTTTTAATTTTGCCAAACTTCTTTGAAACACTGGCTGTTAATTATTTTTCTTCATTTTACCATAGGAAATTCTAACAACCATGTGGTAGTTGATGGATAAAATAGCTCTGGTCACTTTATCTAAAATTTACAATTATTGTACATTTAAGATATATATGATTTCAGAAGAGAAATCTAAGTGAAGCTCAAGGGTTTGCATGAAGGCTTTAAATTTTGCTTTCAAATAATTAGGACAATATGCATCATATGATGCCTGATAAACATGTGATCCTTTAATCTGTATTTATATTGCAGAATCTTTGTTATATAATAAAGGTTTTACCAACTATTGATATTTGTGATGAAATGCAATAACAATTTTCTTGACACATTTATATCTGATATTTTCATATAATTATAACCAACTTGCACAAAAGGGCTTTTTTAGTGAAATAAAACATTTTTCATAAGTAAGTTGAAGAAATCCAAACTAATTCAAAGTCCTAAACCCTGAATTTGACAGTATCTTCCTCCTTTGTGTACCAGAGATACCTGAATTCAGAATTCTGTGTTTTCCCTGCAATAGCTGAGGACGGTTCACACTGGAAGGAGGGAAACAGCTGTATTGTACTTGAAAACCATTTTAGTTCTCTGTGAGAAAACCAGACTGCTAGTGGATAGAACACAATATCTATTCAGTTCCCAGGAGACAAAAATATTTTTTCACATTGAGAAAAATTTTTAGAAGTTTAATGTCACGGAGTTACAGCACTATCAGTGACAGCCCCACAGAGGGTGGAACTGCAACAATCACCTTGGAAGGGCCAGCAGGCAGTGGGAAGGCTGTGGTGCATTCAGTACAGTGAAGGGATGCCATATTCCCCTTTCCTTCAGTCAAAGAGAACTTTCAGTCAGGCTGAGTTTCTTGCAAGTTTAGTTCCACAACAGATTTCACTTTGTAAGTTAATTCAGGATATTTATTTGCAATTAAAGCAATTTTCAGCTAGAAAACCCTGAATCTAGTTTACAGTTAGAACACAAAATAAAATTTATATTTACCTTCTGTGTGAAAACAATTATAATTCTTCCACAGCTCTTTCACTCAAAACCACTTTATTTTGCCATGTGTTTGCATAGGGTGAGAATACATAGTTTAATAAGAGCAGTATCTAAAAGAAAGTCTCTAAGTACTAAGGCTCACCTTGAACAGAGTAGTCAGTAATTCCTGTAGGTGAAGATTCATTCAAAGAAGCACTGAATGGAACAGGCTCATAATTTGAGAGGGCTCTATCTGTTGAGCTGTAATCATCTAAATAGCTGGAAGAAGGTGGGAATCCAGCACTTGGAGAAGATGACTCAGTAAATGACTGAGAAGGTACATCTGAAAATTCAGATTTACGACTGGAACGACTGGAAAAGAATAGAACTAAATATTAAATACAAAAATACTGAAGTTAAAAATGGAACTATAACAATACTTGCAATTCAAGAAAATGTTCTTTCATTTTAAATAGTTTAGTTTCCAACTGAATCATCATCTTAAAAAAATTTTGGGATGTTTTGGCTATTTTCTTTACACTGCAAAAATTTCTCTCTTTCTTTCCCCACAGGATCTTAGCTCATACCTCCAGAACAGGAGAGAAAAGAGACAAAACATATTGAACTTTACAATAACTGAAGTTACAATCCTTTTTCCCAAGGAATCTTCAGACAAAAACACCCCATATCAGACACAAATAGTACACGGTGTGCCCATGTAACTAGTGGTAGTATAAACTACAGTGAATTTTAAAAGCCTTTTAGGAAGAATTTGATATTTTAAACCCTTCATCATTAGAAGGTGCTGTAATTGATCAGGCCTGAAGAACAGAAGAAGAGCAAACAGCTATCTTAAGAAAATTAAATTATGAAAATTAATCAAGTTGCTGAATTCTGCAAAAATATTAATGAATTTTCTCTTGAGAGAGAAAGATAATATAATATAAAATATATTCTGGAAATTGGTACCAGATATTTTAAAGTGTTCACTATATTCTTAGAATGGCCTTGCAAGCCACTACACAGCATGTCCCTCTACCAGGAATGCCACCACTAGAATGCCACTAGAACATCTCTAGAGTATTTATTAATTTTTTACTTTTAATTTCTGCTCAGCTGTACTTTTAGTTTCCTATGATAAACATTTGCAATTAGTCTTTATTTAATTCACATAATAAACATACAGAACAAACCCACTTTGTTGCCTCAATTGTGCCTTTAAAATACATGCAAACCCAGCTTTAAAAAACTACCTGATCTTTTAGCTCCCTACAAGTTTTTAACTCATATTATATTTTGGTAAATCAAATTACCAAACTACATTAATTAGTAGACATACAATGCTCAGGAAAGTGTAATGATTTCTGTTGCAAGGGTTAAAAGGGTTAGCCTGTATGGATAATAATGCGATTGAAATGAATTTAAATTATTTATTCAACCAAGGAAAAGGAATTTATCACTTAGGAAATAAAACTTTACAGATACAAATGGGCCATTAACGGTAGAAGGAATGTATTGGTGTGGCAGATGATGGTACTTAACCAAGTTCTCCTGTAAACACAATTAATGAGCATGACAATTTCATATTAGAAACTGGAGGGGGGTGAAGGGACAAGTCCAACTCCAGTTCAGCTGATTCTATGCAGTCAGTGTATGAAGTGGTTATGCCTGAAATTGTGTGATGTCATAAAACCATAAACATTTCAGAATAAAGGTAAATCTTGCAGACAAAATAAAAACTGTCATAAATCTGAATTTATAGTATATTTAAGAATTTAAGCAAATCCTTTATAAACATTTAACAAATCTCAGCACATACACAGGAGGACTACTACTCACTATCCAAACACTATCCTCCCAGTTTTGAATCAAGGGTTTAAGTGACATATTCTGAAAGCAGCTTGCAATTAAAAACCAGTTGAAGTAGAAAACATTCTGGAAGAAAACAGGAAATAGTTTTAAGAACCTGATGAGTTTCTCATATGTACAGCATAATGGTGTTACAGATGTAAAGGATTTAAACAAACAGCAGTAAGTTTGACCACCATGCTTCTTCCTGCACTGATATTGTTTACTAAGCTCTTTCCTTTGATAAACACTGAAATCATTTCCACCCTTTTCCTACTTCAATCAAACTAAACTATGGGAAAAAAATTCCAGAATGTAACACTATTTTATTTCAGTTAATTTAGTTTACTTTTAAACTAAGGAGACAACTTGTGCTGTCACACTTCTCTAAGCAAATTCCATGGGAAACACTCTCAATTTTACAAGGAATACAGTTTGCTAAGTAAACTGTTTATTTTTCCACTATTCAAAGTCATCAGTTGTATGTAAAGAGCTCAAAATATGTATTTTATAGCTTGCCAACTGATACAAATACAGATTTCTGAAAGTGGTAGATTTGAGGTAATGGGGAATGAGGGAAGGTGCAGCTCTGAAGGTGGTGGAAAGCTGCAATAGTAGTATTGATCTGTCAGTGTTTAAAACACCCTATTCAGAATATGTTTTAAATTTAAAAGATACTTAAACTCTTACTTAGGTGAACTATGTCTCTGAGCTTGTCGCAGAACATCTCCTATTGGGGAATCCTTCAGTTTCTTAAATTTCTCGCTACAGATTGGCAAGTAGGATATCTTTCCAGCCAGGTATCCACACATTCCAGCAACTTTTTAAAAAGAAAAAAAGATGGGTTTATATGCTGCACTATAATATCCAACATTGTTTTAAAACAATAATTTCAAATAAATAATATAGTATCTTGAATAAAAGAAAGAAAACCAGTTTAGATCTAAACCAAAAACATGCAGTAATCATCTCTGCTTCTTCTGGAGACAAAGGGTACAAAACCAAATGCAACAGCTGAACAGAGACATAAAGCAATGATTTAGACATGGTGTGAGCAACAGGTGATTTCAGCTAGTACTTGGTGAATGAAATGTGGCAAAAAAATTAAATTACATTGTTTTTTCCCAAGATCCAGAAATCACAATTAACTATTATAGATGATAAACCAATCAGGAATAAATACAGGCAGTACATTCTGCTAATTTAATCCATCAGAACAGTCACATCCTGAAAAGGCTTTACCAGTAATGAAGAGAGGTCTAAACCAACTTAGTAGTAGGCTTATTTTTTGTAAAGGATTCTGTTACTTGACTGCCAGGGGGCAAACAACTGAATTAGCTGAACCCTTGTAATGACTAAGCAAATGGTTTCAATTTAGTGCATGAGCTACTTCCACCTGCTGCAAAGAACATAAGAATAAATTACCAAGATAGCTCTTTCTGGGCTTAAAACTTATGATTTCCATCAACTGCTCCTTCAAGTTTTATGAGTGGGTCAATGGTGCATGAAGGATTCCATGGGAATGAACAGTTTTCTTGTCAACTTTGTAGGAGAAAAAGACCAGTCCCTCCTTTCATGTGCAATGAGTATTTCCTAAATTTAAAGACTAACAGTCTCGATTATCTTTAAGTCAGGAAAGAGTTAATTATCAGGAACATTAATCCTCTGCAATTCTCAGCTGTAGATTACATTGCCTGGGAACCATTATAAAGGGGATTTTACCCCAGACTGCTGTGCTGATACTGAAATTTTGATTCCTGTTCTAATGTCTTATTTTCAAAAGAAGGCTGAAAGTCCTTTTCCAAGGGAACAGAGAAGAACAGCCACAACTATGAGTGATGTTTACAAATAAGGAATGTAAGGGTTGCACTGTTTAGCGGGTTACAAAAACCCGAACACCTCATATACAATAAATACGTGCAAAGTGAAAAATTGCAAGTCTAAGAGTAATTCAAACTAAACATTCAGCAAAATAAAAACAGAAAAGCTAATTACTCTTCTGCATTAATTACAAAGAGAAAGTATTTTTCATGAGGCCTTCTAGTAAAGAAAAGGGGAAGTATCTCTCTGGAAGATGTTTCACTCAAAGTAATTATTGGCCAAATGATTTGATTTATTTTATTACAGAACTAAGAGCCAGATGATCCACATTTTTCAAGTTAGCACAGTAAATCAGGTGTTGTTCTTTGCTTCTACATTCACTGTGACAAGATCTTTGAGAAGCTGATTAGATATGGCCAGGTCCCACTGCAGACTAAATGAAGGACACAGAGGCATTGGAATCTTCCCCTTCTTTGTCAAAGACAGAGAGCACCAAGAGCTCTCTGCTGTGTTGAAGGGAATGCTGCCAATGTAGTACATCAGCCATGGCTAACTAGATGTTTCAGAAAATTGCTGGGAGTACCTAGAAAACTACTGACAAAAGTACAGTAATTCCTACAGGCAGAACATCCTGGCCAGCCCAGCTGCACCTTATTTCCCCCCCTGATTTCAATAAATTACTTGTATTAAATAAGAAGAATGTGGCCCTTATGTGTAGCAGTGATTGGGGAAATAGCTGTTGTATTATTTATTAGAAATGTTTGTGTTATGCCATTGTTTGGTGTTCAAAGAAAGTAACCAGAATTTAGCATAAACAACTGGAGCCCTAGTCTCACTTTCATTTATCTGCTTAAACAACACTTCCTTGACCACAATCATAGGGTTTACCCTCTTCCCACTGAAGTAAACTGGCTGTATCTGCCAGATTGGCAAGATGGCAACTTCCTGTTTTACTGTCCTGTATTACATTGAAAAGACTAATTTATTAAGTCGATAATTTATTTTTGCTTATACTTTATCCAAAAATCATTCACATGAAATTGCTTTTTTCCTACAATTGTATATACATAATGTCCAGGAAAAAAAAAGTAATTAAACTAGCCTGAACGGGACACGTGAGATCCATGAACAAAGACCTTCAAATTCGGAAGGGAGGGGTGGCTGTGTTCTGGCAGTGTAATTTAAAGCAAGGTTGCACAGTGTCTATTTACAACGTTTTTATCTTAAATGATGATGTTACATTTATCAAGCAATTTTATACAAACCTTATAAAGAAAAGTTGTGCAAAATGTGCAGTACAAATTCAGACAGTGAATAAATCACTGACTCATAAAATGGCTTGGGTTGCAAAGGGACCTTAAAGATCCTCTAGTTCCCCTGTGGCATGAGCAGGGATGCCCCCCACTAAACCTGGTTGTTCAGGGCTCATCCAACCTGCCCTTGAACACTTCCAGGAATGAAGCATCCACAGCTACTCTGGGCAACCTGTCCAGTGCCTCACCACCCTCAGTAAAGGATTTCTTTCTAACATCTCATCTAAATCTCTCCTTTTAGTTTAAAAGCAGTGGTCACACTGGGCATTAGGAAAAGGCTCTTCACTGAGAGGGTTGTCAGGCACTGGAGCAGGCTCCCCAGGGAAGCAGACACAGCACCAAGCCTGGCAGGGTTTGAGGAGTGTCTGGAAAACACTCCCAGTCACATGGTGTAGTTTGAGGTTGCTCTGTCAGGAGCAGGGAGCTCGGACTCTGGTCCTTATGGGTCCCTGCCAACTTGAGCCACAGTGAATTAGCCAGCCAGCCCCAGGGGAATTACATCTGCACAGCAGAGTCCAGAACATACAGCACAAATACACGCTGAATTTATATGTAGCTTTTACTTACATGCAACTTTAATAAAAGAGCCGAATCTTGAGGTATCTCTTAGAACACCTGAAAATGAGGATGAAATCAGATATTAAGATATATGATATTACATAAGATATGTGTAATCAGATATCAAGAATAAACTTGAAAAAACTCAACCGTAGCTATGTTTGTAGAAGCAGGTTACTCCTTTACACTTCACATTAAAGAAAATTTAAAAAAAACCCCACTAATATCTGAATTCTCCATATAATTTAAAAAATCTAGGAATTACCTCTTTAATCATATTTAACTACAGGGTTATTAACACACTAAGAACATATTGTTTCATAAGCAGTGAGATACTGCACTTCTCACACAACATAAAACACATATGAACTTGATTTTGAGTTCAGCTCCTTCTTTATGGTGAGGAACTGCAAATCATGTAGCTGCAGAGTCTGAGCTGCATCTTTTATTTGCGAGTATGTTGGACATTATATTATCAAAATAACTTTCCTAACAGCAGAAAGATATTTCAACTGAGCAAACTGGAATGAAACTGAAGTATTTTTATACTTTACCTTTTCTAATTAAGAAACTAGTACCAAGCATGCTCACTGCAGCCAAAGGGAAAGCTGTGAAGAAGAAAAAAAGCTGCTTAAAATACAATTTTCAATATTTTCAATCACATTTCACAAATATGCAACAAAATGAGAGCTGCTATGCCTTCCAAAGCTCATTTGTGTAAGGATATATATATATAATTAACAAAGTGTATATAAATTATCAAACATTGTCAATTCCAGTTTTTAAGACCTACTACAAATTATGTTGTATGAGTTAATGAGTCATCCTGCCTGCATTATACTTCATGCTTCCTAAAATACAAAAGCCACTGTTGGATGGAATAAAGCTCTCCAGACAAGACTCCAGGTCTCACTACAACTGCTACAGCAGCAAGGTGCAGAACTTGAAGCTAGAGAGGCATACACAGTTCTGCACAGCAGGAGGAAGTTATATAGAGGCCAGTGCTTCTAAAAACTGTTGATAGTCTAAACTCTTGATGTTTTAACATATTTTGGAAAAAGTTTGACTCCTACAGAGCTATAAATCAGATTGATTAAAATTAGGTAATGTTTGATTCACCAGCAAATGAAGAAACAGGGCAGCTTTTCCTGTAGCTTACAGATCAAACTATACAACCTGGGCTTAGGGTCAGAAATGCAGAGAAAAGAACATTCTGGAAGACCATCACTGCCTACCACAACCAGCCTAACAGTCCATGTCAATTTTTATTATATTGAAAGACTTTATGTGGCAAGAAGCATTTGGAGGTCGCAAAACCCAGAATGAATGCTTCTTTCAAGCAATAATAATTATTTTATTGGGAAGATTACTGTGCAGCTATTCATGAGGAGGACCACCACTGCACAAGATATAGGGACAATGAAGTAACAAACATAACAGAAGGCTAAAGTTATTTAAAGATTTAGATATGCCATAGAGAAGTTTAATTTCATGCAATTCTGAAAATGCAGAGGTTACAAAAAGGCTCAATGACTTCTAGGAGAGAAAGTTTTGCAACAGCACTAGATGGCTGAAGTGTTTTGATGCACACAATTTGTTAATTAAGTTCATATTTGAAGACAAATTGTATTTCTGGAGAGCAAAGTACTAAAGAATAGTTTGCAAATGAACATCTAATTCCCTCAAAAATTCTGACAGATCTAAACCAGGTAAGGAGTCCAACCAGCATCTGTCTCAAGGTAAAAGCAACTGGATGTCACTTTAAGAAGAAATACTGCCTCTTTAGTTCAAAGCAGGATTACAGCAAAACTTCAAAATAGAGAATAAAACCTCCCAACCTATTAGATGTTAAAAATCTCATGCTTTTACAGATTCCAGACCTAGATTTTCAAAAATTTACTGTTCTAGATTTTCTGAGATATAAAATGACAGCACAGATTTGCAACTAAATTGTAAAAGAAAAACAAAAGCAAACAAAGCCAACAACAACAACAACACAAAAACAAACAAACCCTTCCCCCCCAACAAAACAAGGAGAGAGAGGGTGTGTAAAGAAAAATACGCTCAAAAATTATTACAGAAGATTTCAGTCCAATCCTTAGAAGTTTGAAATTATTTATAGACCTAACAGAAACATTCCAGATATCAAAACCAGGCTATACTAGTATCTGAGCATATAAGTGACCTGAAATGGTAACAAAAAAAAAAAAAAAAAAAAAAAAAAAAAAAAAAAAAAAAAAAAAAGCTAAATGAAAATTGGATTCATACCTAAAAATCAACATGAATTATTCAACTGTTGGGGAAAAAAAAACCTAACAAAACAAACTCAATAAATCAGAAACCATAAATGCTATGGGCAAAGAGTACTTTTTCTACTCCAGGAATAAAATAAATCTAGGGAAAATAATGGAAGGCTGATATATCAACAGCACATAAGGATGGTAATATAATGTATCCAAGTCAAAAGTATTTGATGGGGAAAAAGTTTTATCGGTATGATTTGATTTTGTTAACGTGATTTTAGTTAGAATTTTTAAGAGTGTAAGAATTTATAGGATAATGTGATTACAAACTAGTAACTCCAGTAAAGCACATATTAAACTGAATTGTGAAATGACTAGTGGCAGAAGCTGTCAAGAGAAACTATGACAAAACAGACAGTTTGTAAGAATGAGTAAAATTTGCTACAGCTTGAAATTTGAATAAACAAACTGAAAACACACAAATTTATAGTAACCTCAGTGAAAAACAAAAGCTGACACAATCCAAAGTGAGGATTTCAGGGCAGTCACACAAGCACCCTCTTGCAAAGGGGAGTTCAAGCAGTATGTATGTAATACAGTGAATACAACACTCTGGTATGTGCATGCACAACAGGGAAACAAAGACAGGAGACCTAGAAAACAGCGATGGACTTCAGGCTCTCCCAGCCAGGTAACAGCACAGTCCACAACCCCTGAAAAAAAATCTGTTACTGTTGTAGCTCCCTAAAGAAAAGTGACTCAAGAAACTAACTTAGGGCCTTCAAGCAATACCTACATGCTGTTTCTTCAGTGACTATATAAAGATGCACAGGGCAACGAGCAACATTGCCAAGCAGCACAACAGCTCAGGAACAAACAACTCTCTCTCTCCTCTTTGTGTTCCAAAAGAGAGATTATCAATAAACCACAACCATCATTGTACCACTAATGGACCTGCCTCCTTCACTTATAAAATTATACAGAAAATGTACATTTTAGCAAATATGTTGAAGATTTCCAAGTATTTATGTAAAAGTGAATGAGGAGAATGCCAAACCAATGGAGAAAGACAAAACAGAACTTTGAATCATTAATTCAAAATCACAATGCCTTAGGAGCTGTCCCTGAAAGTATTGGCTTCCACGAGAAATTAGAGCCCCAGTGTGCTAAAATTAGCAAATCAGCTGCTAAATTCTTCATCTGTCCTGGTTTTTGCCAAGCCACCTATCAGCATCAGTAACCTACTAGTGTGTGATAAAACAGCAGGTAACAATCACATCAGAAGGCCTTTTCAACCCTCGAGACCAGGTGTACAAAAATCAAGCATGCCTTGAACCTTAGGGTTACAGAAACCATGCACACACAGCAATTTTTTCCAAAAGCTGAACAGAGTGACTACTTGTATATTGTTCTCTTTACAAGTCTCTATAGAGATGAAAACTAATGGTTATAAGTTAAACTATTTTATTCTTGCATGCTAAACAATAAAAATTGAAAATAAAAATGCAGAAATAACACAAAAAAGAAAATCCAGTAATATAAACAAGACTCAGTAATTAAATCTATTTTCAGACTTTTAATAACCACATAAACTTAAAATATGAAGATATCTTGTTATAAGGCATGCAACTTGGAAATTATGTTGCACCTTGTACTAAACTGCTGCAAACTCTCAGTAAATACCACATGGATCAGCATTTGCTGGGACACAGTTCTAGTAGGTGTGAAGCTCCTTAATGCTCTGTTGTGCTATATTGTGCCTCTGTAATGCCTCAGACAACAGCAAAAGCTAAGGGTGGAAGGAAAGCAACCAATTTTACCAGCAAAGTGAGCTCACCTCTATACCGAAAACTCTCTTCAGCACATTCCTTGAGCAGTCTTCTTTCTTCCTCCGTTGGAACATAAGGCTTTGGTACTTCCCTCTTTCATTAGCCAAATAAATTAGAAAAGAATGAAAAATGCCCCCAGACTGTTTTGTCCAATCAAAAAACTTAATGTCTAGCTTTCACACCTTGTAGTTCCTATACTTACACCCAGTTAAGAAACCAGTGCTTTTTGTCCATCAATGTCACATGAAATATATAATTTTTAAAAATCCAGTGCTTCTAAAAATTACATGAGAGAGCAGGAAACACTTTATGCATAGTCAGATCCCAACTCAGCTCAGTCCTTTACTTTAGAAAAGCCTGCTTTGGTCCCTCCAACCAGCCTTCCAAACAGCTGACACACGACAGATCATTAAGTGCCTTTTTGAAGTATTTCTTAGGGTTTCAAAGACCACAGGGCGTGTTGTTGCTTCACAGGGATGTAATTCAGCGAGAGCTGACCAGCTGTTTCCCCAGCGTGAGCGAGGTTTGTGCGGGGGTGCTGACCCTGTCCCCCCGGAGAGCCGTGACACTGGGCACGCTGCTGGGCACAGCTGTGGGAAGGCCACCAGGGGAACAGAGAATCACAGAATCAGGTGGGTTGGAAATGACTTCTGAGGTCATCTAGGACTGAACACCACCACACTAAGTGCCATGTCCAGTCTTTCCTTAATCACCACTAGGGACGGTGACTCCAGAACCTCCCTGAGCAGTCCATTCCAATATCTAATGACCCTTCCTGTGAAGAAATTCCATCTAATGTCTAATCTAAATCTCCCCTGGTGCAGCTGTCTTGTCCTGTCGCCGGTTGCCTGGGAGAAGAGGTCGATCCTTACCTGGTTACAACCTCCTTCAGCCAGTTGTAGATAAGACAGTGATAAGGTTGCCCTGAGCCTCCTTTTCTCCAGGATAAACAACCCCAGCTCCCACAGCCACTGCTCGTAAGACTTGTACTCCAGACCGACCACGAGTTGCCGTTCTCTGGACACGCTCCAGCACTTCAGTGCCCTCCTGAGCTGAGTGGCCCAAATCTGAACGCAATACCTGAGGTGTGGCCTCACCAGTGCCGAGTACAGGGGCACGGTGACTTCCATGGTCCTGCAGGCCACGCTATTCCTGATTCAGGCCAGGATGCCACTGGTACCAGAGCACCTCGGTGGCTCACGGTCAGACACGAACACCTCCTCACCTCCCGCCAGGACCCCCGCCCGGCCCCCGAGAGGCCTCAAGGGCACCGGCCCCGCGTGGAGCTCAGGGCAGGGACGGCCGAGCGGCTGACAGGAATCCCCTTTCCCTGCCCCGAGCCCGCCGCCTCGCCCTCCGCCCCGCCGCCCCCAGCCGCGCCAGGTTTCCCCGAGGCAGCGCCGCCGATCCAGCGCAGTTACCTGGGCCGCGTCGCCGCCGGGGCCGGGGCCGGGGCCGGGTCCCTGCCCGGCCTCCATGGCCGCCGTGACCCGGAACTGCGCTCGGCGCACGCAGGCGCGGTGCGCATGCGCGGGGGCGGGCGGGCCGCGGCGGGGCGGGCTCGACTCGGCGGCGCTGCCCGCGCTGAGCACGGGCCGGGCCCTCACAGCGGGCAGCGAAAGGCTTCTGTCTGCCCCTGCCCAGCTCCAGCTGTACGTACGGTACCCACAGGCTTGCTAACGACGGATGGCCAGAATTTCCTAAAAGGAAAGGATCTCTGTTGCCTAAAAAAAGTGGGTTTTTTTCTGAATCAGGACCAAGCAAGGGTCTGCTAGGCAGCTCTTGAGCTCGAAAGTGGAATTAGTTTGGTGGTTAGGATTGTCTTGGAGTGGGAGACTAAGAAGTTGTGTGCTTGATTCTAGCCAGTGCCGTGGAAATGGCAGCTTTAGCAGGTGCTTGCAGTTTTTGAGAAATAAGGAGAAGTTGAGGGAAAAAAGTATGGTGTTGATAGTGCAATGTATGCCTTGGCATTTTCTTGTAAACAAGCAGTACTGTGGCTTGAGCTCACTATATGCTGATATGCCCGTGCTTGCATATGGAATGTACCACTCCCTTTAAGCCTTTCGAGGCTTAAAGAGCAAGCCGTTCTTTCTTTACCCCGGAATTTGGCTTAAATTGCTGCTCTCTGATGGCTGTATAAAAAAGGGTCCATGCCTGAAGATAGGAGAAGGAAGGTCCTTGAGATTGAAGGTCTGAATTTGGTACAGAATGTGAATCATGTGAAGGGCCTAGGGCAAATGGACTAATGAAAACTATAGAGGAGATTGGATTCTTGAAAAAAAATAGGTGGATAGAACCAGAAACTATGTATAGTGGGGTTCTTTTATTCACACCTCTCATCATACAATAAATATATTTCTAATTTACATGAGATTGGAAGTAACTGGTGTAATCAGGCAATCTTCTTTATTTCTGCTTGTCACTTGGGCCCTTGCTAATGGAACATTCTCCAATACATGACCATCCATGATGCACATTATTAGTCAGAAGGCAAAAGATTTTTGCCTCATCAGCTCAAGACAGTTTTGTTTATGGGACTATAGCTCATTTATTAAAACAACTTATTTCATGCTTTTTTCCACTTATCTTTCTATGCAAAGAATACAGTGGGGTTTAAAATCTTTAACTTTTGTGGGGAAGGACATGCTTATGAATTGCACTTCCTCTAAATAAGGAGCTTCAGTGGGGAAGAAATGGCAATCTGTCTCCTTCGTTGTAGAAAATAATGACTCTGAGCTGCTGTTTTGCTTCTCTATTGTAAAATTGAAAGTTATCCATTCAGTTTTCTCACTTCACTGTCTTCATGTTTCTTAGACTTCTAATGGGAAAAGAATTAAAATAATCCAGCAAACTGGTGAGTTTACCATCTATTCAAAAATCTTTCCTAGTACAGCCTGCTTGTGAGATACTTGAAAGTTTCACCAGGCTACATGCATCCATTTGTTGGCTTACAGCTGCAGTTGTGGGGCCATATGCAGCATATCTACATCCTTGGCACTTGATTCTCTGTACTCAAGACCAGTTTTTGGAGTTCATTCATTGAAGAAATGTTAACAAGGACACTCTTTCTGACCCTCTGGTGGTTTTTTTACAACTTCCTTTATAATCATGCTATCTTTCATGCAACTATGAGAACTTCAGTTTACAATTGATGATTGCATCACCAAGTCCTTCTGATAAGCATAAAATGTTGTTCTCTTGCAAGGCTTGAGGCTAGATATTTAACCCCTTTCTTGAATACTATTTTCTCTACTTTCTGCTTTAACAGGTGCCATTATGCAATATGCTGGTTTTGTTTATAAATCTATGCACTAGAGTAGTTCTTAAGAGAAAAACTCTCAGAGATCTCAAAATGTTTGTTTTAACAACATGTGTTGTTTTAAACACAAAGATAATAGATTATTTGTAATAGCATAAAGTTATAAATTTTTGGGCCACTTCAGGAGTCAAAATTATTTTTACAAGTATTACAACTCACGTATCTATGCCTCTAAACTTTTTATCTTTTATTACTTAGTATCATGTAAGAATGAAGAATATATTTGAGATTCAAAATACTGTAACAAAAAAACTTGATAGTTAACCTTTAGAAATTGGAACTTATTTCTTGTGAAGGAGATGCCTCGAAAGAAAAACGAAAACTTTCAAACTATGAGATTCTCTTGAAACGAACTGATTACTTAGGTTAACAAGTTGGAAGGTGTGAAGGTCACATGGTTTTTAATTGCAGTACTTTGCAAAGCAGTGGTGAATATTCAGAACCCTTGAAGGTGGAGCTCAGAGAATGATTGGGGTGAGCTCTGTGCAGTCTATCAAGTGGTTTAAAAGTTTGTTTCTGATGAATTTTTTTTCATCCCCTCATAATAGTCAGTGACAGGTTTTATACAACTCCACTGCAAAACACAGGTGGCCTAACAAATGAGTTTTACAATACTGTATAAGACATAACTAAAACTATTAGATATATGAAAGAGTTGGAGCAAACACTGATCTGGTAAGGAAAGTCTCGAAAGCAAGTACTGGAAGTGTAGGTGCTCAAGTGCAAAGAACAATGGTGATTTTTTTTTTTTTTGCTTGGTGCTCTGGACAATATAGTAAAATGCAACAGCTGAGAGGTTCTGGTGACTGCCAAGAGTTAATAGGATTGTATTGGAAAAATCTGTCCCTAATGAGAAAATAACAGTGCCTCATACCAAGAAAAAAGAGCATTGTTGTAACTGCTACAACTAGTGGCAAACAAAGAATCAGTTATTTGCCTGAAGCATTATGGCACATCAGCAAGAACCAAGAGTGGGTGTCTTTGAGGAGCTGATAGTCAAAGCCTCAATTAGTAAGGACTTTACCCACATAGATAATGATTGCCATTAATATTAACTGGTACTGTAATGTATTTTGAAAATTACTTTACATGTAAACTAATCCTTAGAGCTATTTTGTAAAGCTGGCAGGTAAAGGAGCATTTGGTCTGAAAGTTACATACTTGCTTCAATCGTCTGAAATGATGCACAACACCAGAAGCAATGAATCCTGTTTGTCATGTTAGGTCTTCTGTCACCCATTTTGGACTGTTTGGTACAATTGTTAAAATACAATAAAAAGTACTCCACAAAATTCTTAAAGCTACGGGGAAGAGTTAACCTCAGCTACCAGGACATCTTTGTTTTTTTCCTCTCCTGCTTTCTTTCCCTACTGGCTTCTGCAAGTTGATGTACATCATGTGTCTTAAGGGTATGCAGCACATGGATATAAATAGTTAAACATGGAGGGGCTTTTACTGCAAATAAACTATAATTGTACAAAGTGTGGTACAGAACTTTGAACTTCTAATAGAATTTTTTACAGCTGTTGTGCTGGTGCATTTGTTCTTTGTACTTTTCACTCAGTTCCGGTTTTCTTAGAAATGCTTATTATAATACAGTACTTGCATGACACGCTTATGTTTAACAGTGGGAAAATGTTAACTGCAGGATTCTTTCTAATACTGTTTTGCAAATCCTGTGTTATTTTATCACATTTTACATGTATTTATTTTTCCTTTTTTCCTCTCCACTCCGTTTTTCTTTAATGCCTGGAAGCTTTGATGCACTTTAACAGAAAATATAGTTACTTTTTAACCAGTTAAAATGTTGATGTTGGTACTGTTTCTGTTAACGTTGGCTCCCAGATCTTTGCATTGTTTAGAAATACATTGTTACTTCCAACCACCAGTCCTGTTGTATTAGTGAAATCCCGGCTAGACCCAGTAGCGGCTCTGTTTTCTGAGGATGCTGTGAATTATCGCATTACTCCGCCTCGCTGCCAGTGCATTGCGATAAACCTTGCAGCTCGGCTCCTCCGGGAAGTCCTTGAAATCAAGGCGAATATCAATGGCCAGAGCGGTGCCAGTGCTTTATGTGCCGTGCGGGGGTGGCGGCAGCGCGCCCTGCCCTGCCCTGCCCCGCAGGCTGCCCGGAGCCAGGCTGCTTCTGCGGGGGAAGCCCGGCGGCTCGCAGTGTACAACAACTGTAATTCCTGGCAAAAAAAAACCTGCGGTATCTCAGCATTTGTGCAGCTGGCCGCGACACAAATATTTGCCCTTATTCGCTGGGGGGAAGGGCGGGTTTTCCGACCGCTTCCTACGGGCGAAAGGAGCGTCCTGATGGCACGGGCACGGCGGGACCTCTGCGGGGCTTCATCGCCTCAGCCGCCAGGACACTTCCCTGATGTTTCCCAGGGTGCCCAGAGAGCCGTTTGATTCCCGGCTACCTTGGTTATACCGGCCTTCTTAACGGCAGCGATCGGTCCTGCTCTCTCCGGGGGCTCGGAGGCATCCCGGGGCCGCCCTCCCCGCCGGGCCGGCCAGGCTCCGTGCGGGGCTCCGCGGAGCCGCCGGGGCCCGGTGCGCTGCCTGGGCGGCCCGAGGGGAGCGGCGCCCGTAGCGCTCCGGGGGCGGGCCCGGCCGCCACCCCGGCCTATCACAGCCACGGGAAGGGGGGGCACCGCCAATCGGGGCCCGGCTCGCCCCTCACCGCCTCGCGATTGGCTGAAGTGTGGAGGGCGGTGCCTCGAGGGCGGGCCGGGCGCTCGGGAGCCAACGGGGAGGCAGCGCGGGGGCGGGGCCTTGTGAGTGCTGCGCGCCTGCCCCAGTGAGCGCCGGGGCCGGGCGGGGCCGCGCGTGCCAATGGGGCGGTGGGGGGGGCGGGAGCGCCGCGCCGGGACGTCGAGGTGCCGGAGGGGAGAGGCGGCGTCGGGATAAAGCCGGCGGGGGATGCCGGTGGCGTGCGTCGCTCGCTGGGTCCCACCGGGGTCGCTCTGAAGTGTGGGGGGGACCGCAGCCGCGCTGAGGTAGGCGGCGGCGCCCGGGGCTGCGGCAGCTTCCACCGGTGGGAGAGGTGAGGCGGCGGCGCAGCCGGGATCCGGTCGTGACTGATCGGAGGGAGGAGAGGGCGCCTTGCCCCGACGGGAACGGAGTCCGCGGGTTGTGCTTTGCGGCCCCTGGCGCTGGCCCGGTCCCCGTCCTCGCCGCTTTGTTTACGGTGGGGCGGGGAGGGGAGGAACGGGAGGCAGGGCAGCGTGTGGCCGGGCGGCCCTGCCCGCCGTCGCCGCGGGGGCATGAGTAGGGCGGAGGCGGAGCAGGGGTCGGCGGTGCTGCGTGCGCCCGGCCGCCTCCACCTGAGCGCCGGACCTCCTGCCCCGGGGAGACGGAGCCTGCCCCGATCTCTTCCGCGGCCCGCGCTCTGTCTCCTTCCGCCCCTTCCTCCCCGGCCGCGGCCCCACCCGTGCGTGCCCAGCTTCTCAGCCGGCGGCCCCCGGAGCCTCCGGGCTAGGAGCGGCGCTCACACGGCCCCGCGGGCCGAGCGTAAAGGGGCGGCCGCCGCCGGGCTGCTCCCGCCCCGCTCCCGCACCCGTCCGGCCGGCTCCGGCCGCCCCCCGGGACAGCGGGGCCGCGCAGCCGCCGGGCAGCCACCGGCGCAGGGGATGGCGGGGCTGGGAGCGGGCCGGGCCGGCCGGGAATGGCGGGACGGAACGGGGAGGGTGGCACGGAGCCGGGCTTTGTTCCCGGCCCCGCCCCGCCTGGGGGTGCCCGGGGGCTCCGGCGGAGAAACGCGCGTCCCGGCTCCTGGTGCGGAGGGCGGCGCGGGCGAGCAGCGACGCCCCCGGCCGCCCGTGCCGCCCTCGGCGCAGCTGGCCCGCTCCCCCGCCTTCGGGGGAAACTTGGGAGACTCGAGCGGCAAACTAGGAGACGTGTGTGCGCTCCGTGTGCAGCGCCTCGCTGATGGAGTCGCTCCGAGGTGCTTTTAGGACCAAGTTTGGCTTCCACTGTTTTTACAGCCTCAGATCCGCGTGCTTGTATAGCTGTAAGTATTGTAGGGGCTTAATTAGTTTTCCCCTCTTCACTTTTATGTGTGTGTTTCTAGTATTTTGGTAATGTGATAATTTTTGTTACTCAGTGGGCGGTTCAGTTTGTGTCTTGACCAGAAATCACTGCCTGACGATCAGGGTAGCTCTAGCTGAAACATCCTAAGGATCAGAAGGAAAACATAAAAAGAAAAAATCCCTGAAAACCCAACAAACCTCAAATATTTTGGTGGCCGCTTATACTGAGGGAATTGCAAAAGCAATTTGCTAATATGATCTTGAGGAATAGTAGGGCAATCTGGAGACAAGGCAGCAAGAGTGTAACCTGGACTTCCTTTAGAATTACAAATCTCAAGTGGACTCTAGGCAAGAAATATCCTAAACCAGAAAATGAGTTCTTTACACCTTTGTGTACTGTGTATCTCTGTGCTGCAGACTTCATGGAGTATATGGAGTACTATGAGAAAGGTGATTTGCTGCTTGAGGGTTGGGCAAAGAGTGAAATTAACTGTAGTTTCTTAAGAAGTATTTCCTCGCCGTGTCATTTCCTCAGTAGGCTGTTTCAGTCGCTTTGCTTCTGTGTTGCTGCTGTCGTGCTGAGGATATGTGCTAAATACTTCAGAATCTTTGTGGAAGATCGCACACCAAGTGCTGTAAAACCACCCTGATTCTTATCTTGTGACACTATCTCAGGAAGGAAACAAACCACTCTGTAAAAATTGTGCTGCAGGTTTAGTAAGTCACATATTTAAAGATGAGAACAACATTTTCAGTATCAAAAGCTTCCTTTATCTGTGGTTTGTAGAGGTCCTTAGTGGTTGGTGCTTGATGGTGTTTGTTTCCTGTAGGCAACCAACTTCCCTGGGCAAATTGCTGCTGTGAGTGACTCCTTATTTATATTCCAAAACTGATTTGGGTAGTCTGTGCTGACTTCTCTGGAAGTGGTTTCCTTGGAGCAGAGTGGTGGTATGTTGCTTTGGGATGTTGTAGAACATTGTTGCTGAGCTTCATTTCAAAAGAAAAGTTATTTAATTCTGCTGTGAGGTTAGTTAAGGTAAAGTTGGAAAATTCAACTAATTCTATTTCTGTTTGACTAGCCTAAGTGAACCAAAGCATGGTGATAGCTGGTTTTCATGTAATAGCATAATACGTTTAAGAAGGGAAGTTTTAGGTTGTAGAGGCTAAGGCAAAAAGTAGAACTGTTCATTTTTCTTGTTACTGTATTAACGCTTTGCAGAGTTGTCCTCCTAGCTCAAGAGTGGTCCTCATATGTTTATTTCACTGTGAATGCTTGTCTTTCTAATTGGGGGTGATAAAATGAATTGGTATGCTGAAAGTTTTTGCTAATACAGTTGAGATCATGCTGTCTGTATTTGCTTTTTCTGAGAACTTAAGGAGATTATAATTCCCTTCAGTGGCTATGCATCAAGGAAAACAACTTGGAAAACAGTGTGTTCTGCATCAGGCAGGAGTTGCCTATTTTATATCTAGCCTTGTATTTAAGGGGGTTTTGTTTTCATTGTCGTGCCAGGTGAAGACTACTTCGTTATTGCATAAAGGACCAAAGGACAAGTTCAGATTTTTTGTCTGAGCTCCTTAAGACATGTGAAGGCAAACTTTTCGCTTCAGTGGACTTGCACAATGCAGAACATGGGTGCATAATGTGCTCCTTCTAGCTTAGAGTGCCGTGAGTTTTTAGCAATTTTGCCTACAATTTGCCTTAGTTTGAAAGAAACTACAGTTATTATGCACGTAATGTAGAGGAAGGAGCTACATGCACGTGTAGGCTGTGTGAGTTACTGTGAGAAAAAGGAGGATAATATTTCAGGGTTTGTGACCCTGTACCTGTGGGTACTGGCCTGCCTTACCAGTAGAAAATGTGATGTAGCTTTTCCTCAGTGAGGGGGCTGCTGGCCTAGCACACGGCCTGGCTGTGGTTTGCTGCTTTCTGCAGCTTCTGTGTGCTCGCACCCAAACAACCTTCAGCCTTTACAACTCTTGTATCTAATAATCCTCCCAGGAATCACAGTGGGCTGGAGAAGTGTTGCAATGTTAGAAGGTTTCAGAATTCAGCATTATTCTTGTCTGGTCTTGCTCTAAATCCTGATGAACTCCAGTAATAGATGCTAGCCAGACTGACTCAGCTAGGGCTGCTTCTGCCTTTCTATATTCTACTAAAAGAGCAGTTCTTTCTGGTATTTAGCTTGCTTATCCTCAGTGCTCGACAGTTAATTGTCCCAGTGTCTGTGTACTCCCATATAGCTCTGTCTCCTAAGATTTCTGTTGTCCTCCCTTTCCTTCCTTCCCCTCCCCCAAATCTATTATAATCCTAATTCCCTCTGACATGAGCACCTCCCAGGAAGAATGACTGAATACAGTCTCAAACAGCAAGTGTCCAATGCCATCACTGGAAGATATCAAAAAGGAAAAAAACAATCCCCTTGAGCTACTTGAACAACAGTGTTTGCTCTGGACTTGGCTTCAGTTTTGAGGGATTTTTGTATTTATCCCTAATTTTTTCTAATGATTTATGTTTGCATGCAAAAATAGAAGAGGAACAAGTATTAAAAACAACCAAACCTCTTTGAGTTTGAGGTTCTCTGAAATGTCTATGTATTTGATCTGGTGCAAGGACCTGGTGTCCTGACGCCATTGCTCTAAGCTTTGGGGTTTTATTGGTTTGTTCTTTATGTGGGTATTCTTGTCCTTGTCACCAGAAGCAGCATGAATTGTTTTTTGTGGTTAGTGACAATAGTCAAAGCTGAGCTGCAGGGAATTTGCACAGACCTTGTTACAGAAGGACCTTTTTTCCATCATTCCAGCTGCTGCTTTGGCAGCTGGTCCATACAGGTGTGAGAGAACTTCTCTTTTCAAGAGCTGGGGCTGGCCTAGCCTGAAATAGCTACAGACAAGAGTGTCTAGCAGTAGGCTTGGGATATTGACATGCCACTTGAGTGGTGCAGGTGGTCCCTTTGGAATTAGCATGGTGACCTATTTTCTTCTTATTCCATGTATTCCAGAAAATGGAAGAAGACTCCTGGCTTGGACCTTTTTCTCCTCTCTCTTAGATTTTTTTTAAGTGAAGTTACATAAGATGGTCATGATAATAAAACAAGCTTTGTATGTTTTGTCAGCTAACTATTGAAAGGCTGCTTCAAAACCAAGTAACTGATACTTGGGGAATATTTGCAATTGTATGTTAAAGGAGTTTGTCAGTGGCAGTTGCCAACATTATTTTTCATCTTAGGTAGCAATTTTTTTCTTTTTAATGTTTGTTTCCCCTTATCTTGAGTGTTTCTAGAGAGCAATAGTATAATTTTGCTAAACCAGATAAACCAGACTCTCTCTTGTTCAGGTGAGATTTCATGTTCACCTTATCATACTAGAATGCTGTAATTGCCTTCTTCGTGTATTAATTAGTCTTTTTAACATGCATTGGCCAGACTTCTATAAAGTGTTCCAGGGAAAGTTCCAATGGGACTTTATAAAGGTTCTTGAATACTCTGGTGGGTGTATCTTGCTGGTAAACCTTAGGGATCCTGTTTGCTTTCCATAGTCCTCTCAAGGTTTCTCTCTGTCTTCATAAACTGCAGCTTATAACAAAAGCTGTTACTGCTCAAGTATGATACATTAATGGAGGAAGAGAATCTGTAGGTTAAATGCAGCTTTAGTGAGTATCACTTTTGCCAACAGTCCTTGGGGCTACTATAGTTTGGGCCCCAGTGGACATGGCGTTAGTCATGCTTGTGCAGAGAGAGTTCAAGGAGCTCAAAGATGCCCCAGCAGTGTGCCAGTAAGCAGGGAGAGGAGCACAAAATAAAATGGTGTGTGCTAAAAAGATCCTTGGGTTATGGCAAGACCTGCCTTGCCATATGCAATCCCATTTGCTTAGCTTTTCACAGACTTCCTGCTCTTGAACTTTCACTGCTGGCTTTTTGTAGTAGTCTCAAGGACAATAATTGTGTAGGTTTTACCAGCCCTATGCAGTTAAGTTTGATTGTTTAGAGTAACTGAATATAATGTTGGATATGTTTATAAAATATCTATAACATAAGGCTTGAGAATGATCTGATAAAATGAGACCTCAGGAATTTGCATTTGAAGTTGATATTGCAAAGAATGACTTTCTCCGTTGGTGTTGTCCAGTTTTGCAAAATAAAGAGGCATCTTCTTTTGTAAATGCCATGTCCTGAAGAGGACTTGGAACCAAGAGTAGACCTAGACAAAGGCTGTTTCTCTTTAAAGGCATTAGCATGGGAAATAGCTGAAGTGTTCCTAGTAATTTTTATCTGTCTTTCCTGAGAATAGTCCTTATCAACACCACTTCTGCTCTTGTGCTAAATCAGAAAGAACTGCTGAGGTTGTGCTCGTGGCAGCTGGACGTATTGACGTTGACAGAATTTTCATGATTTTTAATTGAACTAATCTAATCTGCCAGTAATGCTGATTATGTTAAAAAATTGCTATAAGCAAAAATAGTAAGCTTTCTACCTCTGTAGATATCATCCAAAACCAATGTTATCCAAAAAGCTGAAGAACTACTGCCCTGTGACTGCTGACTGGCCTGGTTCTTCTCTGGGACAGGGTGATGAGTAGTCACTGGTCCCACCCCACATCAGCCCATAAAGAGAAAGGAGTTGCAAATGAGTGCTCTTATTCTTTGCAAGAGTAACAGTATGTGTAGGTCTCCCTGACATCTTCACTAGGATACGGCAAACCTGGTGCTCTTTTTCTTGACACACAAATCATGGAGGT
Organism: Ammospiza nelsoni; assembly: GCF_027579445.1. Classification (NCBI taxonomy): domain Eukaryota; kingdom Metazoa; phylum Chordata; class Aves; order Passeriformes; family Passerellidae; genus Ammospiza; species Ammospiza nelsoni. The sequence goes on along the minus strand of NC_080636.1, from coordinate 26,665,419 downwards.
CTTGCCCCATTCCCTCTGTTTCTTCAGCTGTGAGCCTACCACTGCCACCCTGTTTGAAATTACTTTGGTGGTGGATGTTGCATATAAAATTGGGGATCAGAGCTGTCTTTTCAGATGGAGTTGATACATGTGTTTGTGTGTATATTTATATGTATTTACAGGCACTTACCTGCAGAATTGATAGGTGAATAGCTAGAGAGGGTGAGAGTGGTGGATAGTAAGTGTAGGAACAGCAAGTGTGGGTAAACAGAAGTACAAAAGAAATAGAACAAGCTTTTGGTGCAGGAAACAGAGAGATTTTACCTACACATTCCTTTAACACTTCAGTATAATTTTGCTGTAGTAGGGGAGAAATGAACTTTATTTCAAAGTGTTTATGAGCACTTCTTTTCCTGTAGGTCATGAGCAGGCTATGATATTATAGTCTGTAATTCAAAATCTGTAAACAAACCATCAGGCACAGATTGTACTTGTATTTTTGTGGTGCTGAGATAAATTGTGTGCAACTGATTTGATCTGGTTGGAAACCCAACCTTGTTTCTCCTGGGAGAATATCTAAAGAAGGTATTGCATTGTATGGCATTCTGTGTTATGCCATAGTGTGAGTTGTTGTTCTGTTGTCTTGCCTTTTTAAATTAAGAACATTTTCAAGTATGTCCTAGTCTCCATAATGTGCAAGTAGCTTTTATTGCATGTTCCCATCAAACCATATCTAGTATGTAAAACTCTTACATAAAACTTAGGTAGTTTAAGGGCATGAAATCTTTGTGACTGTAGCTCAGTGATACAAATATTCCAAGTTGAAGTACTGACATATGTTGGGGACACAAGACATTCTGAATTTTGCAGGTGGCTGTTTGAAAACTACTATGTGATTATTATGGGAAGACTAGAATGTAGAGAGAGAGAAATCACTAGGGCTTTCTTAACATTTTGTGCCTAGAAACAAAAAGGATAATTCAGCTACTTTCATGTTTGTTATTATTATGCTGGAGAATGCAGACTGGCCTCATTTAAGTCTTTTTTTTTTTAAGTGAAAAAGCAAGTTCATATCTCACCCTGTGTAAATATAGACTCTATGAACTCTACAGTTTAAGAAAAAAGAATAGGTTGAATGGTCTGCAGGTACAACAAAGTCCCCATTCTGATCATTGCAGTTCAAAAGCAGTTAGCACTACTGCTTTTTATGCAGTATTTGTATTCTAATTCCAGAGGCCAGAGGTAATTGCACTAGATTGGGATATATCAATTGGAATGTTTTTCAGCAATGGCTTGAGTAGCTAAGAAATCTGCTAACTGGTGTTATACTTGCTGTATTATACATTATTGATGTTCTACTTCATTGTTGTCTGGTCAGCATATTGGAAGAGCTGCTGGTGTTTTATATGTAGGACCTTAGTTTAAGCTCTGTTGAAGATGTTTTGAGGGCAGGAAGTGGGGAAGGCAGCTGCCTGCTTTGTTTGAAGGAGTGAAGTTGGTGAGGTGTTTTTTGGTGTGGGTGGAGCAGTGGGGAAGTGTTATTTATTTATTTAATTCATCCAGACCTTGGTACTGAATGTGCATAAAGTTCATGTTGGTTCCTCCTAATGTTATGTCATAACTAACAAAAATTGCCACATTTTCTTTGTATAGATTCAGTAACAGAAGTGGTCAGTGTTTTATAGGTTTTGGAACTTTAAAAAAAAGAGAATGTATTTTGAGCCTTAATAGTCTGTTAAGGGAAGAAATATTCTACATAAGATGTTAATTTTTTTTATCATTCCTTAATTTCAAGTGCTTGAACCCTGCTAGATGGTGATGTCCAAAAGCCGATTGAATAAAAAGGGATTGTTGTCTTTGGTTTGAGATACTTTCAAAAATAGGAAATTGCCAAAAGCAGTTTGAAGGTGTGATGTAAGGTCCTGTTCTTTGGATCTAATTTATTTAGTTTCAGGCTCATTTTTAGTTTAGCTGTGCTTGCAATTTATTTTGTAAAAAGGGAAAAAAGGAGTTTAGTTTCTAAAGCCATTTAGCATTTTTTTGCATTTCTCAGTTGTTGCTTTAGTGGTGGTGTAGGGGTCAGAGTTTAAAGCTTCTGGCCTACACTGCACACTCATTGAAGTTCTCACTTTTCCTGTGGCTGAAACTTTGTTAATAGAGCTGGTGGTGAGCACTGGTGTTCAGATGAGTGCAAACACTCCAGACACACTGTTGTGCTTTATTGTTGAGGGCAGCAGTGCGTCTGAAGAGAGCATGATGGCTTTTGCTCTTGATAAGGGTCTGCTGTTTTCCCTTCCAAGCACACGGGAAATAAGAAGGCACAGATGATGATAAATTCTAGGGGACATAAGGTTAGGCAAGCTGGGGTCTTACTCATTTCTTCTCTTGGAAATACTGTAAAAACTTAGTTTTAGCTGTTCTCCTGGTAGAAGCAACATTTCTTTAAGTTAGCCTGAACATCTGAATTGCTTACAACCTCTCATGCCAAGAGGAAAGAACTGTAATTTCTTGGTCCTCTGCAGATCACTTGCAGATTGAACACTTGCAGAGAAAGTATTTCTCTGCTGCTGCAGTTTCTTGAAAAGCAGCAGAGAAATACTTTCTCTCAGATTGCTGGTCCAAATTAATGGTGTAATAGAAGATAGTTAAGGTCACTTTTTGGGGGACCCAAAATATTTGGTTCTGTACTACAGCTGAGGAAACACTCCTCTAAACCAACAATCAGAAAACAGCAGGGGTAAAGGAGCAATCAGAGGGCATTAGCACCTTGGAAAGGTGTAACTGCATCACTGCTTTCTGAAGGCAGTGGGTTCCTTGCCTTGTAGCACTAGTAAAGACAATTTTTCTAGTGAATAATCTGAGAAACTGAAAAGGTCTTAGGCCTAGATGGAAATACCCATTCTGCTGTGGTAAAAACACAGTCTGAGTTTTGGCATACTCCTAATACTTTTCAATGAGACTCCAAAAGCGAAAAAGTTAGACTCTTTACCATATCAACAGGCAGGATTTGTGGCCCTGACCCAGTGGATAAGATTTGAGATTCACTTACTTAGTCCCTTTTCATGCTAACTAACGAAAAGAGAATTCGAATAACCCATTTTAAGTTTCAGTTATCATGGTCAAATTATTACACATTTAGTACCAAGCCCTCAAATTTATCTTGCAAATCCTTCTTCACTACAAACAGGAGCATTTTCAATTGAACTTTATCAATTTGTAAATGGAGAGCTATTTGTAATTCTTGGAAGAAGAAAGTGTTGAACCAGTAAAACGTGTAGTTCTCAGGTGCAGGTGGTTGGCTATATTCCAAAGATTTGTTATGACTGAGATAGGCAGTTTTTTCTTCTTGTCCCATGAATCCTTTTAGGTGATCTTGATATGTCTTATGAGTGTTATCTCATTTCCATATCAGTTATGTAAAAGCTGAACCTACATTAATTGTGTACCAGTGATCTATGCATCTTCCAGTTGCAATATTTGTATTCAATGAAGTTCTGCCTGCCCAAGCCCCTGAAGGCTTGGTTTTTGCATTAGTGACCCTGTGTCTCTCCTGTTTACAACTTTTGTGGTTCCTCACTCAACTGATTAATTGATCCTCAGTTAATTGTTCAGCAGCCACCCAGCCTTGCTGGTTGTGTGGATTGTGGAGTGGAAAAAAAGCTATTTTTTAGTAAGGAGATGGTTGGTGAAATTGGGAGAATATTGCATGACTACTGTGTTCTTGACAGCTTTTAGTAGCACTCGGTTCATCATGTACCATTTTTAGTTTGTGGTGTTGATTATTGTTATACACTGTTAATATACTTAAAACTTTTACAGGAAGCAAAAGAATGAAGTTGTTACTAAAAGTCTTCTGTTGATACAGTGTGCTGAGCATCAGTAAGGAAATGGAGCAGATTTGAATAAAAGGAGCCTGGGAAACTTCATTCTCCCTTTTTATTCTTATGACATCCAGTTTTATGAAGTAATTAGCTTAAAAGTGGCTTCTGTCATATTCAGGTGCTCTCCAGCTCTTCTTTTTGCTATTTCTGATGTCAGTCACCAGTATCACTTACTTGGGAGGATAGCAAGCCATAAGCTCAGTATAGTCTCAGTAGTGCATGCTGTTGCTGAGGAAGAGGTTGGGAGAACAAGGGAACTAGTCAGCCACTGGAAATCTTTCAGGCTTCTGGTATCATTTTCCCATGCTGTAGTGGAAAAAATGCGTAATTGGTCTGTAACAGGGAAGTCTTGTATAAAGTCAATATGTTGTATAATCTAGTTTATAGTTAACATGGTTAACTACAGTTAACATTTATAGTTAACAATGTTGTTTTCTTGTTTTCATACCTCCTGTGTGAGGGGTGGTGTTAGCTGACAAGAGGACCAGAGCTCACCAGGGGTGGTGTGTTATCTCAGGAGTGCTTGTGACAATAGGTTACTTAGCTCTAGAAAAAGCTGAGGTTATGGGTAAGCCACAGGTTTGGGTGACCATAGTGCCATTGTGTAAATGTTTTCCCCTAAACTTCAAACTTCTTGTTGTAATTTTTCAAATGATGTCATAAAAACTGGTATAGTTCCTTTCTGCCTTTGTTCTACCTGTGTAAAAGCCAACAGTGTATTGAAGCCTGGGTAGGGTTTGTAGTGTGGAAACACCACTTCTAGCAGATGGGTTAAAACTATTACTATCTCTTTTTGTCTTTTGAAGTATCATCTTAATAAATTTTTTGGGCCTATAATTGTGAAGAAGGCTCTAATTTAGTGTGTTGTGTGTATCTTCTTAAATGAAGTTGCTGATACTTGGATTTCCAGCAACATTGGTATTAATCCCCATCCCTGAAGTTTTTGGAAGTGATCTGCTGTACCCCTCTCCTCCACTTAGCAATGTGTGCTGAATTGGAGCATGTTAATTGCTGCTCAAAAGTTAGAGTTCCATCTTGCACAACAAGTAGCCAACATTATAGCTGCTACTCTGTGAATATAATACAACAGCTTGAAAATAATGCTCTGTGAACACTTTTCCTTTAAAAAAAAAAAAAAAGCTTTTGTAATTAGAAGTTACATGTGCTGTTACTTGATCAGATTTGAGGTTGGCAGAATTTTTATTTGTGTTTTCCAATTCAGGTTGTTGGAGGATTCTTAATTCTTTTAGATATGAAAACTTGGAGGTAGCATCAGTTTTCTTTGTACTATTTTTTGAACCTTATGATAGCAAACCTCCTGTATTTTCAGCTTTGTTTCTTTTTTTCATGTTCTGCTCCTTAACTTTTCATAAATCTTCTGTAGGGATGAACCCTAAACACTGAAACTACACCTGTGTGATACCTTTGACTTCAAATCTGATAAATATAGTTATATTTTAACTTGTCAGCTGCCATTAGGAAATGAAGCCAAATGAACCGGCAATATGCTGTAGCTACTGTAAGCTTCCCTGGCATCTGTTGGAGACTTTTGACCTTTTTGCTACCTTTACTGATACTTTTTTCTGTAGTCTGAGTTAATCTGATCAGATTGATTCTGTAGAATACCTCAGGTTGTATTCAAATCCAGCTGTAGTTGTTCTTGAAGTTCTGGGCAGCAGCTACTATATGAAATTCATTGTTGCCCAGTGTGCGCAAATAAACTTGAGTACATGGCATGTGTTTTTGTGGGCTTCCCAGCCTCTGGCCTCTTTCCAAACAGTCAGCTAGCTGAGCTGACAGTGCCTTCCTAAAGCTTGGACAGTCGAGTCAGTTTTCAGCTTGACTTTATTTCCTTCCTTAAGCAGCTGGGCTCTTGGGTGGTGGTGTGGTGGGAGGGGGAGATTGAATGTGGTGTGGTAAAGAAGGAAGATTTGTATGTATTTCTGTGTGTTTGCTTGAAGGCAGCAAGCAGGGAAGCCTCTAATGAGAATGGATTGTGTACCTGTGAATGTATGTTTTGCTTGAGGTGGTGAGCTAAAATGTCAGCATATGCCAGGGTGGTTTCTGTCTGGGTATTCTGTCAGTTTTGTGGAGGGTAATAATGCATGGGTTTGATTGTGTTCAAGTGCTATTCCCAGTGATTGTATTAGGGGAGGAGTTAAAGGACAGCTGACCCACTCTCTTTCAAACTGGGGCAAACGGAAGATTTGGCTTGAACTGAAAAAAATTGCTTACCTTTAATAAAAAAAAAGAGGAGCAAAAAGAGGAGAAAAAAAGGAAATTGTTCAGTTTATTGATGTAGGTAGGATGCAAGGTGATTGTTTTCTGCACAGCAGAACTTCTCTTAAGTGTCTGAAGAAGTAAAAGTGATGTGTATTTGATGCATTGCACTGTCAAATGCGCAAACTATGGAAAACAGTTGACATTTTTATTAAAGTGTTGCAAAATTTAACAGGTAAAATTCACAGTCAGAATTTTGTCTGTCTTTAAATGCTTCCCTTTGTACCTGGTCAAGTCTTTGAAACACGTGACTTCCTTTTCCAAGGGATTATGTAACGCATTCCCAATTTATATATAAACCTCAGGTTGCCTCCTATTTGCAAAAGTTTATCTAATTTTCTTGCTTGTCTCACAGTCCCACTTTTAAGCTCTCTTACATGTTAAAATCTTCAGGATGTGGCTTTTTACTTTTAGATTGCACTTATATGGGTCTCTCTTTTGTATTTTTGGAAACACTAATTAAGAAGTGGAACAAATTGTACATAAAAGAATTGATGATGATTGAATAGTTCACGCATACTTAAAGGAAACTACTACATTTGTGCTGCATCAGAGCACTGAAAATCATGTTGGATGTACAGGGGTTTTTAGAGTTTTTTTCTGGAAAATTTTCAAGCTGTGGAATTTTAAAATTCCTGGAATTTTTCAAGCTATGAATTTTAAAAAGAAGAAAAAAAATATAAACTAGATGTTCCGGAGTGGTGGACTGCTGCTGCATGATGAGACTTGAGTTGTTAAAAGCAGTTGAAAGTGCTTGATCTGCCTTCAGGGTAAATTTAAAAATACTAAAGTGCTTTCTTTTACTGTAGTTTGGCACTGGAGAAGAACAAAAAGAAACTGCTGCCTAGGCAAGTTGTGGCAAGTATGTCAGCTGCATACAAACTTCTATTGTGAAGGAATCTGCAGAAGTTCTCAAGGCTTTGTTAGGAAGACCCAGCTCTGAAGTGTTTTGTTTCTTTTTCTGACCACATCCTCCTGCTAACTGAGCAGATGAAAAAAAAAAAAACCCAAAAATCAGAAAAGAAATGAATAAAAGAACTAATATGAAAAAATTGATTCAGAATTACTTGCATTTTAGAATGGTTAGATATGGTTAATAAAAATATGATTGTAACTAAAGTGCAATTAAAACCTTTCATAAGGAATGGATGCATGTAGAATATGCTGAGCGTGGGAAACCAGATGTTATTTTGGTGTCAGTTTTAATTTTTCTCTTTCATGGGGAAAAAAATCATTAAAAATAATTAGCTTCTGAGCAGAAGTGCTGTTTTGAAGACAAATGTAACAAATAGATTTTCCTAGTTTTCGACTTTTAAATGATAAATTTAGAATTCTAAAGCATTGGGAAATTGTTGACATCTCTGTTAAATGTCTAAGGTTTGATTTTTTTTTTTTTTTTTTCTCATTTCTTTTTCAGAGTTCTGTATTTCATTTGTCTGTGCTGTGTTTGGAGATCTTTCTCCAGTTTTTGGCTACATACCAGCCGACTCAAAGCTGTTTACATCTTTGTCTACTCTTACATCTCGAAGCACAACGTTGGACTCGTGGGGAAAATGTCTTGATGGATCCAACCTAAGTGTGGTAGCTCTCGTCAGTGGTTAACAATGGCTTCTAAGTGGTAAGGTCTTTCTCATGGTAGTGTCATAAGTAGATTTTCATCTATCTCTTTCTGTTTTGCTTGTCTGTGTTTTACTGTGAACACACCTTGGGCTGCTACTTCAGCTATCAGTTGTCTGACTAGAAGTCTGTCTGTACTGTGTTCAGTCCAACAAGAACATTTGTTTTAATACGGTGTAGTGGCTGACCGTGGCCAAAAGTGAATGCCTGAGGAAGAGGTCAGGAACAAGGCAAATAGCCTCCCTGTCATCTGTGTGGGGACTTCCGAAGCCAGATGTGGTTTCTGTGCATTTAGTAATTCTCGAATTGTCTTGAATTGGTATTTCTTTGTGTAATTTCTGTATGTTCAACAGGTCTCTCAAGTTTTCTTTCTCGACGGTCGGTGCCCCGTGCGGGCGGGAGTTGGTGGGAGCGGGGCCCTCCCGCCTGTGGGTGTGCGGGCGGGCGGGCGCCTGCGCGCTGCTCCCCTGTGGCTGCGGCCGGTACTGCAGCCCGCTGGCAGGGGCCGTCATGGAGCCGTGGGGCGCCTTGGGCTGGAAGGGACCTCTGGTTCCTCAGTCAGAGTCCTCATTCCTCAGTCAGTGCCACGTACAGATGCTCGTTTCTTTGCTGCTCTGCATGGAAGGATTTTACCTTAGGAAATTAGGAAATTTACCTTAGGATTTTCCAGTAGGAAATAGATAGGCATTGATGCCAAGTACAGGGCAACTATTGTCCCTAAAGCACTTCTGAGCTGAAATGAGTATGGATAGATCCAACCAACATCTAAACTGTCCTTCAAAAATAATATAACACACTGCTTTTCTATAGTCAAGTGCTAAAACTGATAGACCGTGCTTTCTTTGGGCCTTTGAGCAGAAGGTACATTGGTGTGACAGGACGAAAATATTGAAGTGCTGTTGTGCATTTATGCCATTTACTATGTGGACTTTTGTATTCAAGAAAATTTTATTATTTATATATTCTATAGTATTTTGTAGAATGTAATAAAATATTTTGTTTTATTACTAACTGCCATTAATAATTAGAATATATATGTTATATAATATTTACTCATAGCTCTCACTTTCCTTTATTTTTTATTGTTCTATATATTCTGTGCAGAAGAAAAGCTTGGACAGAAGAAAAACTTACAGTATAAAATTATAGTAATGTTCTCAAACCCTCTGCCTCAATTGTTCTGCTTCATTTAAAAGATTGATTTGGAGTACCTGCTCTAATGTTCAAAGATGTACTTGCCATCCTTGAGCAATAGCAAGTTATGGTGTATAAGGTAAACTTCTGCAGCAAAAAATCTATTATACATTGAAAGAAAATACTTCAGTACAAAAATAATTATGGTATAAAATTCTAACAAAGGACAGTTAAGGAGGTCAGCACGTTACATCACTGGAAATGAAAAATGTAACAGAAGAAAACATGGTACATGATATACTGGAGATGTTTAAAAAGGAATCAGGTTTTTAACAAATCAGGTTTAAAACAAATATTCTTAGTACTGGGTCCACAGCTTTTCTATCTATTGTCTTCTGTAATAAAAGCCTATTGTGTTTTCTACAGGCAATAAATGTTTGGGGTGTTAGGTGTTCTTTTTGTTTTTCACTTTAGGGAAGTGGTCTTTCAGGGTCTATTTTCCTGTTGGAGAATGCACAGAAAGTTTTATGCAAGTGCATTCCTTTAAAAATATGGGTGATAGGGAGAAATAATACAGATGGAAATATGTGCCAGTTGCCATTCTTCTTCGGTGTTGCTGATTTACCTGCAATCAGTTTCCTGATCCACCTTGTTGCTCAGGGCTTTGTCCAGTCAGGTCTTGAAAAGCTCTCATGGCTTCTCTGCAGAATTGTCTGGAGCACCAATGATGCTGAGAAACCTATTTCTGTAAAAGCAATTCCTGAACATATTCAAAATAAGAAATGTGCCTGTTAATACTCAACAAGCATTTTTGCAGGTGTAGCAAATAAGTTTGGTTAATTTATTTTCCAGCATAATTAATAGAGGATCATCATGAGGAGAAAAAGTGTAGTGGTTTTTTAATGCATTTGATTTAAAAACAAATATTTCTTATTCTTCCTTGTATTTTTTCTTCTCCTTAAATAATCATTTAGGATTAAAGGAGTACTTATTAGTCACTTGATAGTCTGCTCAGCAGTTTTCTTTAGTTTGGTCAATATAAATTCTAAAATAGATATTGAAAAAATAAATAGGAAATTTAAGTTCTTTTTTTCATCACAAAGTTTCTATTAAGATATAGCTCAGTGGGCCTCAGTGACTTTTAATAAGGCTTTCTGTGGGCTTTCCCCCTTGCTTCCTGCTTCATTTGGACATTTGTTCTCACTCTGATGCCTGACTAGAGGTGTGTTTCTGCTGAAGAGCTGAAGACCATACCTAATTGAAGTGACAAATGACTTGCAGAATGCCTCACACTTGGTGCCTCGTGTTGTTCAAATAATGTGGAACATCTGAGGCACATCTACCAAACAAACCCCAGAAGATGGAAGTCTAATAGGGACACAGAAGAGCTGCTTAATCTGTGAAATGGGAAAGGGTCTGTCAGACTAGAGGGGAAAAAAAACCTTCAACCTTACTTAGGACGTACTTTCCCTAGGATTCTGTGGACTTTGTGCTTTGTTTTTGTTTGTTTGAGTTTCCTTTTTAGGCAGCGTTCAACATTCATAAATTTTTGTTTTCAACATTTTGTAAATTTTTTTTAAACTTATTTTCTGGCATAAAGAACAGCGATTTATCTTGATAACGAACAATAAACTTTAGTGTGATTGCATTTTTTTTCTTTTGACCACATTTTAAAAAATATAATCTGATTTTGTATTGAGCATAATATACAAGGCACTACCTTTAGGTGTCTTTTAACACCTAAAATGAAATACATTTGGCCTTCAAAGGGGCTAGACCTTTTGTCAGTTTCATTATGCATCAGCAGAAATATTGTGGAGAAGAACTCTGTATGCTAAGTAATTTTGCTCTTGCTTAAAATTGCACTATTACAGCCCTTTTAATATGTGTATATACACACATGTATACAGCCATTTGTATCCATATATATCTTCAACCCTCATTTTTAATGCTTTTTTTGGTCAGGCAGCTGTTACATATTGGTTGTGGAGATGCTGCTGTTCTCCATTTGCAGCCAGCAACTGTTTGCTTGAAAGCAATTCACTTGGAGAGGTGCTTAATTTAAAAGTAACAGTAACTTCTACCTTAAGGTGTGGGGTAACTGTACAAGTTACAGTAAAGACTCCATATTGCAGTTTGAATCTATGATATATAATGGAATGGAGACCAGAAATCTTTAAGGAACTGGAAAATGCTTATTCCTTGATTAGCAGCTAATGGAAACACTGTATGTATTTAAACAAAACAAGTATGTCCAAGATAAGAAAAATGATTTTTTTTTCAGAGGTTTGGGTACAGCACAAGTGATGTATCTACTTCTGATACCTCCTAGGTAGCTGCAGAGCTTTCCTGTGGAAACTCTGAGTTGCCCTCCCTTGTGCCCCTGCTCATCAGGGCTTTATACATCTTGCCTCACTTGGCCCAGGGCAATTTCCATGTACAGTGCACCACTGGTCATTAAGTTCTTGTTTCTACTGTGGTTAGTTCCTCCTCAGTAATGCTCTGGCTCAGAAATCCATAATGAAGTGCAGCAAGCCTCACTTCTGATGCAGAACTGTTCTTCGATTTGAGGCACTCTGTAAAGAATATAAGGATTCAGTCTAAGACATACAGCAGAATTAAAGGAGGAATAACAGGGTTGTGTGAGAAAAAGGCTCCTTCTCCTATTCAAGTGTACTTAACTCCTATTCTTAATTGTAACCACATTTAGTTGGCTCTTCTGTAAGAGCGATGGAAGGTAATCCTAGCATGGACAAAATGACAATTGTCACACCTCTTTAACATTTCCTTTAAGAGGAAGTGATTCCAGTTTGTGAAATTTTTTAGCAAAGAATCCTCCTGTGTTTCACTACTACAATTACTAGTTTTTTGTTATTAAAAGTCACAAGTGAAGGAAGCACTCAGGTGTTCTTTAGTCTTTCTGTTCTTATCAGATGACTGGAGCATCACTTCTTTAAATAAAGGAATTCTTCCCTTTCTTGGTGATCATGTTCAGCCAGGTCTGTAAGTTTTAGTTTCCTCTCTTTCCCTTCAAAGACAAGTGATTTTTTTCCTTCCTGCTTCTAACAGGAACAGGCTTAACCTCTCCTTCAGATAGGTAATACAGCAATTCTCCTCCATAATAAGGATACTTCCATAAATCTTTTACAATACATCTAATCTTGTGTGTGTTTCTTCTGGCATTAGAAATTACATTAATCCTTTAAATTAGATGATATATGTGAGTAAAAAGTGTGCCACCACTCTTAGTATGTCTGTTCCATAGATCCACCTTAAGGTGTGGCACTTGGGTAGAACTACTGATACATGGAAGTGCCTTTTGAGCTTTGCTGTGGCCCCCAGGTGACTGTCAGAATGCCTGAGCAGCAGAGCTGGTGTGTAGGAACAGTAACTTTGCCTTGATTGCTGTCTTTTAAGCCAAGTCTGTTAACTGTCCTTCTGAAGTTGCAAAGTCAGTGTGCTGTGTATTGCTTCTGTTTTTTTTATTTTATTTTTTGGTGATCTTGTTTACTGCTCTTCAATTTTATAAGCTTTACTGTGATAATTTGGTTATATTTAGCAAACAAACCTGCGTGGTTGTGCATAAGTTTTCTCTTGGATGGCTCAACAATTTTTTTGTTTAGTTCCTTCATCCTTGTGTGTTTCTTTACTTAGTAACTTTGATATACTGAGAATTAGTTATTCTAGCAGTGCATTTAGTGACTGTGTTTAGTTATTTACTAATAATCAAAAATTGTTTGGTTTCAAACTTAGGGTTTTTTTCTCCCCTTCTTCCGAGAAACATTTTTGAACTTTATTTTAGTACCTTAGTTGGACCCCTGTTTCATCCAAGTATGTTGTATTTTTCCAAACAGGAAATTAGATTTCATCTAACATTTAACACTGAAAGTTAGAATTTCCTCTCCTGTGCTCAAAGCCCTGAAATCAAAACCTCACCAAACCTAAACGATATCCATTCTCTTTCCTTTATAGAAATTGTAAAAGTGCAAATTCTCTGCCTCTTTTCTTGTTTTACCTTAAACATGAATGATGTTTTGTAAATGTTTATGTACTTAAAGCTACAATACTGTGGTGCCCATAGGCCCATGTGGAATTCTACTGGGAGCATTCTCTGCAGTATCTGGTGTTTTGGTTCTTGCTACTGATTTTTTTCCTCCTCCTTAAAACAGGAATCCAGATGTTTCCATCCACAGTCCAGCCCATTTGCTGAGACAACACCAAAAGGAAGCCTATTAAATACTTGTACTGATACATATGTTATATTCATACAATGTATATAGAGTTTCAGAGTTTTAGTGTTATAGTCTGTATAACAGAGCCTAAATTAGTGGAGACTTGAGCATGTCAGTCCACATGAATGGACAGGTGAATGCAGCCACCCAGGTAGGTTGGGTTTTCTTCCAAGTAGGTTGAATATGAGTTTCCACTTTCTATTTTGCCGTGTAGATTAAACTTTCTGTGGCCAGAAAATTAACCCAGTTAATTTTGCAAGAGAAGAGCTAAAATAGATGGGATGGGTGTAAACCAAGACAGAACCTGTATTTAATGTAGGCATTGAGAGCTTTTTCATTGCTATTGTAAACGGAGCTTATCCTATAACTCACTAAGCATGTTTATTGTATTTTTTCAAGTAATAGAAGCTGTTGAGAAAAGTCACAGTGAAGAAAAGGATAGTGGTAGTTCCCCCAGGTCAATGTGTGCCTTGTATGAAATTTTAAGCAATGAACTGCAGTTCGGTTAGGCTTGGTAAGGGAAGCAAGATAAGTGTTCTGTATGCAGTTTTGGGATTGGAATGGTGGTTATTTTGAACAGTGGAATATAGATTCCCATGCTGTTTGACTTTTATGCTTTCAACATGATTTTAAAAGTTGGCCATTCCAACATGAGGAAATTCTTCTACAGGTGTGTACTTTTATTAGTGCTAGAGAAACTCTTTACAGAGACTGTGACAATGCTGTGAAAATCAACTAAATAGCCCAAATATTTGTTTAAGAAATACATGTTGACTCACTGTTCTTGAGTAATTCTGGAAATACACATGTGCTTGGTCTCTGGTTATTAGTTACTGTCTCTTCTGGCTGCTCTATGTATTAACAATTGGCAACTCTTGTTTTTCTGTAGAGCACTCTAAAAAACTTTTAGTAAAAGTTTTCAGGTCTCAATTCCTCAGAAATCCAATTTTACAGCAATATTACCATTGTTGTTCTGGCAGTGAACCTTTGGTTTTAAAATGTTTCTTATTTTAATGTCCTTTATATAGAGATATCAAAATCAAGATTGTCATCATTCACTTTGATTATTTTATAAGAAAAAAGGTCTGGCCACTTCTATTGTTATGGGATTGTGTAACGATGTCTTCTCTTGCTGTTTCTACTTGCATGGAAATGGGTATGGTTCAGGTTATGCTGCATAGTTTGGAAGATCTTGTGCAATACATCAGTACTTGGAACAAGCAAGAGGTTAGCAACAGGAAGCCTGACTGAGGATTGTAGGAGCTGTGGGGTAGACAATACCTTGCTCTTCTCAGGAACTCCTAATGAGTTCAGGAAAGCATTGTATTCTTGCATGTGACCTCAAGATAAGAACAATTATTTAATACATAAATGGTAAGAATTTGGGGACTTTTCTGTTCAACAGACTAATACAGTACTCAGTCAGTGAACAGAACAGTTTTATGTTCAACTGCTGATGGATATATTTTGACAGATGTTTGTATTTTGTTTTCATTCTCATGCTAGACAATCAAAGCTAAACTCTGAAACCTCCCCCTCAAATCATTCCTGGAAATTTGCAACCTTCCAAAGAAAAAGCCCCACAACTTGCTCCAAAAGGATCTCCAGTCCCATTTAAAGCAAATAAATACAGCCTAAGTGACTGAAAGAAAAGTGAAACTTTACAAGAAACTGACTGTGGCTTGTTTCTTTCATTTCTCAGAAAACAGCTAGGTGTGTCTAAGAAAAGTGATAACTGAAACTATTTACATTTTTACATTAAATCAGTAAACTAAAACTATAGAAGGGTTAAATGGCTTAATTTATAAGTATTTTGTATGCAAAATAATAGCTAAAACAAGTTTGCACTGATATAGAGTGTATTGCAAAATTGTACATTGATTTGTCCCTGGCTGGGTTTTTTTCTGTGAAATAACATTAGTTGAACAGAACCAAAGAAACCATTAATTCCAAGTAGCTTAGGAATTA
Organism: Ammospiza nelsoni; assembly: GCF_027579445.1. Classification (NCBI taxonomy): domain Eukaryota; kingdom Metazoa; phylum Chordata; class Aves; order Passeriformes; family Passerellidae; genus Ammospiza; species Ammospiza nelsoni. Next base: position 26,650,328 of record NC_080636.1, on the reverse strand, counting down.
ACTGTAAAGTTAAGTGTAACTTATATGAAGGATGGCCTCTTAAATATGATTTTAAAGTTTGAAGTAGACATGGCAAGTTGATTCCTTTAAATATATTAGATCCTTACAAGTGGTTAGTGCAAACTGCCAAAAGGTGAAACACAACAACATGACTGATACACTGGTTTCTCCCTCTGTGTGTGTGTTTTTCTAGGCCATGTTCTTTGTTCAAAGCTGTGACAGTTGTAGTTCTAAAGCAAAAAGGCTTGCCATTAAAAAAAAATGCAGCATATACAAAGGAAGAAACAGGGTTTGTCCTCCCTACCCCATGCAGGCTTTGTGTGAAATTATGAATGTCCTACTATTTGCCTAGCTGGTATAAAACATGGATGTCCAGTGCCCACCACCTCTTGTGATTTTAATGTAGGTCTGTTAATTTATACCTGTAGGCTGGATTTCTTTATACCTGTAGGCTGGATTTCTAGCTCTGCTGTCTTATTCTGCTTTCAGTTGTGTATCTTGCATCATAACTTTTTTTTTAAGAGTAGGTTTTTTCCATTGATATGACAAACTATTACAAATAGTCTTACAAATTTGTCTTTTCTTCTAAGCATCAAGAAGACACTTCCTGTACTTGTTTTTTTCTCCTAAATATTTATTTTTTTTAGCAGATTTGCTTTCACATGACAGTGGAAGCAAACAGTGATGTCAGGTTGAAATGAGGAAGTTGGTGAAAACAGTCATGTTTATTTGGTGTGCACTAATGCTATGTTTAATATGTTTTATATGGTTTGTTCAGTATGGGATGCATAGTTAATACCCTTAATCTCAAGGAATATTAATGTTTCCTGAAGAGGTGCAAACAGATAGAGATCACTTTGCATCACTTGGCCGGCTCACTCTTTCAAAAGGCAGAACTTGCACCCTTTCTTATGCTGCTGGGTCTTTACTGTTAAAACTCCTTTGGTGATGCCTCCAGTACCAGTGTCCCAGCAGGAAGGATAGTTTTGCTTTGTAGGTTCTTGTTTTGGTGGGTTGTTGTTGTTTTTTGCTGGGGAATGTTGGTGGTTTTTTCTTGGGTTTTTGGGTTTTTTTTTTTTTTTGGCTGTGTCATTGTGGGAAATACAAGCACAGAGAGCTCCCAAAGCCTCGAGCATACAAACTCAGAGATGGAGATTGATACAATGTTTGACCTAAGACCTTGGAGAAGGCTTGAAGGTTTAGAACAGAAAAGTGAAACAGACACAAAGTAAGAATAAAGATTTATAGTTTAAGCAGAAATATGTTTTAAGCAAGTAGGAATATGCCTCACGTAAGCAAATAAATATGCTAGCCAAGATAGTAGAAAATTTTAAAGGCTAGTAATGGAACTTGTTACAGAGTTGGTAAAAAGTAGAAGATACAGCAGTAAGTTTCTGTAGAGTTACATGATTGGATAAAAAGAGATGCATTGTGACAGAATCTTGTAAAACAATTAGTGATTGGTTTGTGAAGAGGCTAGTGAGCTTTGCGGAAGTAGTTGATTGGATAAGAAATATATAAAAGACATTGTAACTAGAATTAAACTGGCTTTTGATGTGATGGCATTGGATGTAACAACATTACCATCTCATCCTTCCATGAGACTGATTTTGCAAGAAACCCTTTGCTTAATCGCCTCATCAGCCGACCTCGTCTACTCTGTATCCCAAACATGTTGTTCTGTCTGGTTAATGTTGTCCTGTGGCTGAAAAGCTGGGAGAAAGCACAGGGTCTGTGTGCCAATAGATGTGCCCACCCTATAGCAGTGTTTACCTAAAGGGGACATCATAGAATCGTTTAGGCTGGAAAAGACCTTTAAATCACCAGAGTCTACAGTGTGAACTTCCACTATGTTGGCACAGGAATGCCTCTAGCTGTGTCCTTTGCCAGTGTGGTTGTACTGATGGCCATATTGCCAGCATGGCTGTTGAGGAATACATTCCTCGTACGTGGCTCAGTGTACAGCTCCAGGCTGAGCTCTGCGGAGCCCGGAGCCTGAGGCAAGAGAATGTGAGTTGGTGGCCCTGTGCAAAGTGAAGAGAGCATGGTGCCAGCCAGGGCCAGGAGCCTGAGGCAAGAGAATGTGAGTTGGTGACCCTGTGCACAGCGAAGGGGATGTGGTACCAGCCAGGGCACCAGACCCTCAGAGAGAGGAGGCTGAGGACTCAGCTAGGAGACCCCAGGCATCCCTGCGCCTGCACTGTGAGGGTACAAACGCCCAGGGGTTCCTTTGCTCGGGGTCCCTCCTCTGGGGCACCAGCTCCAGCTGTTATTTTGTGATTTAATTATTGCATTACCTTAAATTATTTTAAGGATCTGGACGTCTGAAACTCTGCTGTGGGAGCCCTGGGATAGAGCCTACAGGGAAACCTCGCCTGACTGTGAGTGTGGGGCGTGCAGCTGTGAAGGGGCCTTAATCCCAGCTCAGGGGGTGCCAGGGTGGCTGGCAGAGTGGCTCCCGGATGGGCGGACAGGGAGTTTCCTTAACACGGCTGTATTTTGGAACACGCGTTCCCACCGTGCTAAGCAAGCTCCCCTGAACTTGTTGCACTCTGCGGGGGCCCGTGAAATCGGGCGCAGTTCTGTTTCCTGTGCCAGGGCGGTCTGCGCGGCCCTGGCAAGTTGATCCCGGCCCGCTGTGAGGGCCGAGGGCCGGGCCGGCAGTCGGGCCAGGCGGAGCGGGGTCCGGCCTCGGGCCGCGCGGGGGCGCTGCGGCAAAGCCCGCCGGGAGAGGGGGCGCGGGGCTCCCGGAGAGATCCCGCCGGGACCGGGGCACCGCGCTTCCCCCGCCCTCCAGCACCCTCTGCCGCCTTACAACGTAAGTATAAAATAAACCCGTGCCCCCTGTCCCACAGCTGGTAGGGCTGGGCACAGTGGGGTAGTTCTACAAACATTTTGTGTTGCAAAGCTGTAGGTTTGCAATGCATGCTTGCTGGGAATGTCAAATGATGCTCGCGGACCTGTCAAATGATGTGTTGTTTGTGGTAGGCTATAGGCCCTCTAGGCAGCCTTCCAAAGTTGTACTTCCCAGTATCTTGTCTGATTTATAATTGGCTTTTACTATTATTATTGCTAATTCTAGGAATTCTCTGCACATGTGAATTCAAGTCGCTTCCAAGTAGTTTTTTCTCACATGGATCTTTCTTTTGTTGACTGTGTTTTGTTTTTTCAGTATTTCTCATTCTTGGGATGTTCCTCCATTAGCAGGTTCACCTGCTTCAGTGGAATTCCCATGTACAGAGCTTTCTATGCACCCCTGCCAAACAGCTTGGCTGTTTATGTTCTGAAAGGTCTAATCCAAGGAGACAGTGCACTGAGAAGTGCTCTGAGAAGACCCAGTGATCATTCACTCACTGGGTCTCCCAGTATTATACTTCGGCATGTTTCATGACCTGTTTGCAATCACTTCTGCTAATGTGGACTCCTGTTGGTGAGAGGTGCAGAGCTCAAATGTTATCTTGCCAGCTAGTGACACAAACATCAAGAACTGTGGAAGGGGAAGCCTGAATGACTTCAGCAGGCACTTCAGTGCAAAATCAGTCATCCATTGAGTGTAACCAAAGTGGAATATATGTGAAAACACATCAAAGAACTTGCTGTAATGCATATAACATTTTTAAAAGCAGGTCTTCTATTTTTAAAACTCGTTTTGTGTAGAGGTTCCAGAATAAGAACTAAAAATTCTTATTATTCTTATTCTGTTAAAATTTATCGAATAAGGCTTATCGTTGCCTGTTTTGGATTTGTTTAAACATGAATTTAGGTATAACAATTGTAAGACTTCTGATATGTTTTACACTGGCAGACAATCGGTAAAACTTGCTTAGGTTGTATAGAACCCACAATTGTACATTGTACTGTTTAAGAAGATGGTAAGAGCAAATGTGAGTAAGGAGTATATGTGAAATGATATAACAAGGCAAAAACATAAACCTTGTATCTTGCCTTTATTTTTTATAAAATACTGTTTTCATAGAATGTAGTGAAGCATGGAAATCCTGGAGTTAACCTCCAGCCATCCATGTACATATATAAATACATGTGTGTGTATCCCCAGCTATCTTCTGTAGAAAACTTCTTGATGTTCTTTTCTTAAGAGTCAAAAGTCAGCCTGAAGGAAAAATCAGTCAAAAGCTTTTTGGTACATCTGTTTTGTATAAGCTTCATTAGTTTATCAGGTTTAATCTTGAAATATGATTATGTGTCTGGAAGGTGATTTTTATTGCTTGTGTTTTATGTGTCCTATTACTTGCAAGGCTATTGTTTTCTTATTTTGCAAAAAATATAGCTTCAACACCTAATTGTTTTTTAAATTCATGATTAACTTACATATGCCACATGTTGTGTAAAATGTCACACCTTGTGCACTTAATGTTAAGTGGTGCACTGGGTACTTGAACTTGACATGTTGACTCCACCCTGAGTCCACACACATAATAAAATCTCCCTCCCGTGGTTAACAGCACTTTGGTTCCTAGTCTGAGCCTTTCAGAGGGTGTTTAAGATAGGTACAAAGGGAAGGATCTGGTTGCCCCATCTGCAAACTCCAGTTTGGCAGGTGGATAGTTGGAACCATTCTCAGTCTCATGGAAGTATCTGAATTGCTCCCAAATGTAAAGAACTGCAAAGTAGCTTTGTGGCAAGATTTCAAGGGCAAAAAAAGGAATTCTATAGAAAATAATGCTATTATGAATAAATGATGGCTTGACCTTGTAATGACTCATGATCTCTTGTAATCACAAGTTGTCTTTGTGATATCATTATTATTGTTCTGAAAATGCATAAACCCCTTTCTCTGTATTTTCTTTTTGTATTGTGGGTAAAACACTGTGAATGAAATAATTTTAGGGAGACTTTTTCTGCTTGATCTCCCTGCAGGAAGTGGTATTCTTGCAATATGTCTCTTATGATAAGGTCAGAATTTTGTATTCATTTATAAGGAAAAAATTGTGTAGATGTTTATATTCATTTACAAGGGGAATTTGGACTCACCTATTTATCTGGGGATTTTAATGCAGAATTGAATAGAAAAGACATTTTCAGTCTATATAGAACTTGAAAAAATATCTTAGGTGGCGGCTTTAATGAACTTTTTCAAGTTGTGGCATTCTGAATAACGTAGGTGGCAGTTGAGTAAGACTGACAACTTAATCCAGTTGAGCAGCCCCTTGTCAGCATGCAGCTGAAACTCTGAGACCTGAAACATGTTATGCTGCATACCTTTCATAGACTTCTGTTTTCTTTTTAAGAGCTAAACAGTAGTGAATTTCAGATTAAATACCTTCTTTTGAGGAAAGTATACAAGTGTGCTATGCTTCATGTGTAGTTTGGATAGTTGTGTTGCATGCATTCAGCAATGTTTTGGACACTGTGCTGCCTTCATAAAAACAACAGAATATGCAGGCTGCCACTGAGATGTTTGGAATGAGTATTTAGTGTATTTCCTCTGAGCAGTGTGTACAGTCTGCAGTAGTAAATGAGGTAGGAATATTACCTAATACAGTGTCTGTCTGTCTCCACTCTACGTGTAGTAAATAAAAGAATACCGTAAATCAAACAATTATACATATTCCCAATTGTAGAAAGCCTTAAGGAACGTTCTTCTATGATAATTTCTTTTTTTGTCCTTGAACTTTCTTCTCCAAATGCAAGTCATTTTTTTGGCTTCTTTAAGCTAAATATAAAACAACATTTAAACTTCCCAAAATAAAACCCAAAAATTCAGCTAAACCAGGCATGTATGGAGAAGTAGCCCTAGGGATAAAGTGGATGTTTGGACAAGAGACAGGTTATTTCTGTACTTGTAGTTTTCTGGAAGGTGGTGCGAATATTTTAAGTGGTAAAAATAGCACCAGAGTCCCTGCAAAAAGCACATAAATATAATAAAAGTTAGTATTTTTGTAGTTAGTTGCTAAAACTATGTGAGAATGTGAATGGTGATGTTATACACCAGCTTTAAAAACAAAGTGCCTGGACTTTCTGAATGATAAGTGTTATCTTTCAAATACAGAAGAACGCTCTTTGTGCACTTCATGAAAATGAAGAGCTATTAAACTCTGTCAGATATGAGTTTGCAAATTCTGTGCAAATTTTCGTTGGGCTTACAACTTTAGCAGTGCTAAGTAGTGTCTCCTTGGCGTGCAGAGTTTAGCCTGCGTTGGTTAATATATAGGCTTGGTGGTGTTTGGTTTTCTTATCAGTCCCCACAGTGAAATGTCTTTAGAATCTGCCCTGGAGCAGCTGGCTGGCAGCTGACGTGCTGCTGGCACCACCCAGGTTCAAACGTGACATCACCACAAGAAGTCCACCTCTGTGCTCAAGGAAGTTGATGTGGGAGCCACGCTCTGTGAAGTGGAGCATAACTGCTGAGACCACAGAGGGCACGTAAAAATGGAATTCCTGAAAAAAATTGTTCCCACTGCTGCTTCTGGAGATGTTCTGGATGTTGGGAGTCCAGCCCGTGAGAGCTCTCCGAGGCTGCTGAAGATGAGACGGGTCAGGCTGTTTTCATTAGGACAGACAATAGATGAAGATGAGGAGACACATATTTTACATCCTGATTGCTGTATGTATCCATTACATCAACCTGGTGGAAACTGATTGCTAAGCTCTTCCTTCAGATCATGATTATTTTGTTCAATTGACAAATTTGATTATAAAAGGCATTTTTATCAGAGTTCCTATGACTGTGGTGTCTTGAGCTTTAGAACTGTTTTATCACTGATGCATTATCCTTTGTTAGTGACCTATGTGGAAGCAATTTTTCAGGATTTCTAATTTCAGGACTTCTTGTCTTTGGATGTCTGTGTAGTTTTTTCCCCCTCCTCTTTCTGGGATAAGAATATGTTTAAGTTTCTAAACTGTAATGTACATAAAGTTAGGCACTAATTTGTCTAGACAGAAGTGTGCTACACAGAGATCTGTGACTGTAGTGCAGGATGTGAGTTCTGTGTCATCTTTTCTCTCCCTGTCTTTTGATCCCCTAAGTTTTCAAAGGCTTTCCTTTTGAGTGGTTTTTTGTCTCAAAACAGTATGTTTCACTTTTTTAGTGTTTGGAAGATTGCACATTTTTAGTAAACATATTATGTAAATAAGTAAGAATATGGATATTGTGTAGAGAATTTTTAACCTCAAGAACATGGGTAAGGTTGCTTATATGATTTCTTTTAAAAAAATTTTTTACTATGTGTTAGTGGCTAAATATTAGTGTATTGTGCTAATAAAAAGTAGAATTAGTTCATGTTCCTTTTTCAGATAGTACAGCTGGGTGGTAATGGAAAATTCAGTTTTACCTTTTTTTTTCTTTTTGCCTTCAGCTAAAGTAGTGCAGTCTTGAGCCTTTATGGTCTTGGATTCTGCTGGCTGTCAGATGTAGTTTTTGCCCTTCACTGTGTGGTTGGATATTTTCAAGAATTAGTATGGCTTTTAAATTTTTTTCCTTACCTGCAATTTTTTTCCTGTCTACCTGCAGTGGTGGGAGATGGAGACATTCATCTGTTTTACCGGGTGATGAACTTACAGCCTTAGGGAATTAGGCTTGTGGTGGTGGTGGGAGAAAAGGATTTCCTTGGAAAGATGTCTCTTAGCCTTTCTGATTGTTACATGAACCACTTTTTTTAGTGCATCAGGTTGAGTAAAATAGGCAGCTGAGGAAAGCAGGGACAGTTCTGATGTTTTAAACAAGTTGTTTCTGTGCACAGCAAATTACAAGAAGTTGATGTTCTAATGCTGTGGGTTATTGAAGGCTGCCTACAAAATAAAGTGTTGTGGCTGCCTATATACTTGAAAACTGATCAGAAGCCCATGGTGTGTGATGGTAAAGGTTTTTTAGCCTCATTTAACTTGGAATGCTGTACAACAGCCCTGGAGTTTATAGTTGGATATCACTGAATTTAATATCTCCGTAGGTATATCTCACCAATCCTGCTTTTGTGCTACATTCTAATTTCTTTATAGCTCTCAATTTAATTAGTATTTTTTCCACATGTTATAACATCAGAAGAAATAGAATTGTCTTTGTGTCAGGTTAAAAGAAAATGCTCTAGGCTGATTAAGTTGGTAGAGAAAACAGATACATTCATCTTTGTTCAGTGTTTTGTTGATAGTTTGAGCAAATGAGAATAATAAACATAGAATAAACTACTCTGACTGTTAAAGATGAATTTACCTCTCTTGATCCTTAAATATGGGCCAAATGGTGGCTGTTAGGAGTGATTTTGTGGAAACCAGCAGTGCCTGACTAATATTGTTTAATAGTGTGATGTCATCATTTACGAAATGAAGACTTAGAGTCTGTTCTCGGATCATGCTTTTACAATAGCAGATAGTAGCTGAATCCTCTTTAAATTATCTGCTTATTTCTATTTTTGTATCTTGGTAATGGAATGAGCTGCCCTGCTGGAATAGAGCAAAAGAACTACTGTGTTTACCAGTTGGGTATGCTGCAGAAGGCAGGTGCTGACCAAACAGGTAATAAAACAATAGAATTATTTGAAAAAATATTGTAAACATTTACTTGCTTGTTGTTGGCAGATGTGGTGTTAATGCACCATAGAATTTGAGGAACTCAGTAGTTTTTTAAAGCCAAGGTGGTTTGTCCTATTACTGTGTTTGAATTTGAGAGTAAGTGGTGTTTATTATTTTTTTCTTTTTACTTTATGTTCCTCATTGCTGCTGTTAAAGATTTTTTGTTTTGTTTTGGTGAGAATTTAGGTGAAATTCTGAGCCTGACAATTATTTTTAAGTATAACCATATTTTAGAAGTTCTCCAACAGACAGACCAAGCAAAAAAACCCCTATTCCTGGCATTGAAATTCTAAACTGTTATTTTTATAATGCAAGCTAGTTGGGTTTGCATCTAGCTGACCTAAACTTTTTGTGAGAAATTTGGGTGGTGAAATTTTTTGGTTTTGTTGGTTAATAAATATTTATCATATCAGCTGTCAAAATATTTACTCAGTATATACTTTGTTTTAAAGCTGAAAATAGGACCTTACAAATATATGCTCTGTGATGCATCTTTTAAAATATGTAGTTTCCACCAGAATGGTTTCAAGTGTATTTTAGAAGTCTTTTCAGAAATGTCTTTTTAGATGTGTAAGATTAGCACAATTGTAGAAGAAAACCACAACTGACTTGTTGAAGTGTTTGTATGTGACTGGATGCATCATAATGCTTAATAGAGGTTAGTAAAGAAACAGGCAGTTTTAAAAAATTTGCTGTAGTGTTTAAGACTACATGTTCTCAGTTGTAAAAATTTGTTTCAAAAAAATCTACAATCCAAATGAAACATGCGAAGTTGAGCATGGAAGTTTCAGATTGTGGCATTAAAGAAGGGGAGTGCCAGGGCTGCCCCGAGTGAGCTGGCGAACGGCAGCTGTGCCTGTGGTGTGTGAGATGTGCCCTCCTGTTGCAGCTCTGTGCTTTCACTGTGTTACAAGGCAGGCTAGCTGATACTGTGAACTGTCTTAATGGCCAGCTGTGTAAGTCAATTCTGCAAGAATTGTAGATGAGATGTTGATTTTTTTTCAGTGATGTGAGTATTCTCACTGCTCACAGCCCCCATGTTATTTCTGTGTGTGGAAACCTACTTCACTTCAAGTGCTTCTGCTAGGAGAGTAAAAATACATTCCTACAGGAATGTGGTCTTTGGTGGTAAAGCAACAGAGCTGTGGCTGCCTTGGGGGTCGGCAGCAGGGCCTGGATACACATACAGTACCTGTGAGCACTGTGTAACCTGTAATATCAGCAGCTCTGCAGGGCATGTTCAGCTCCCATTGCATCTCTAATCAGCCCTGTACACCTGGGACTTGGTGTTTATACATGAAATAAGAGTCAGTTTCTGTACCCAAGTACAGAGTTTTGGTTAGAAAAGACTGGGGGGGTTGGTGTGCAGCTCAGTGCCATGGCTGCCCCCCACAATCTCTGCTGGCTCGTGTTTAAAGACTGCTCTATAATGCTGTTTGGGATCCAGAATAGTATTTGCATAAAAGCCTCTAACCTCTCTCCTTGTTTTCTTATTGCTGCAGATAACATTGTTTTGTTTGAGTAATGCCCCAGGAAATTGTTCTGTGTATATTTTCCATAAGAAATAAAAAGTGAACCTCTCCTAAGGGCCTTTGGAATCTGTGCTTTGAAGCCCTTTGCAACAGAAGGGAGGGAAAGGAGATTTTGGTTGGATTTTTGAGTGCAGTTTTACAAGCGGATCAGGCTGATCTAACAGCCTGCCGTCAATGAAAAGGGCAATCTCACTCACAGCTGTGCAGCCTTCCCCATCTTCTCCTGAGTTCTGGTGTGGCTTTTCCCTGAGCTGATTAATTTCACAAAGCCAGTGGAAAATGTTCCAGTGTATTAGGGGCGCTTTTGAAATGAATCGGCAAGGGGAGTCAACTTGCTGAAAGGGCCTTTTGGGTCAGTAATGGCACAGCATTAGATGTCCTACCATCACCAAAAGTAGCAGTCACCTTTTGGATATCCCCTGGTTTAATTGATTTGTGGAAAATGAACTCTTAAATATTTTAGATAAATGGAAAAACAAGCATCTCTCCAGAGTTTTATTTTAAGTGCAGGCATGATAGATTTTATTATTACTGCTTATAAGCAGATAAAATGACCATTGGGTAAATGTTTCTTAAGTAAGGCATTAGCTTAAGATGGAGTCAATAAAGAACTGAAGTAAGGTCCAGCAAATCTTTTTGAAAGTAAGCCCAAGTGCAAAGAGGGTACACTTCTGACTTCTTTATTTTACCATTAATAAAGAAAATTAACTGTAGTTGTGTTTAGTTTTCAGCCACATCTCAAATATAATCTTTATTTTATTGAAGATCTGATCTTTTAAAATTGCATACTTGACTGTATACCTAATATACTTCTGCTGTAGTTTTTGTCAGGATTTCTTCTGAAGAGTATGTGTGCAGAAATTTACAATGAATATATTTTAGTAAAGTGGTGAAGTAATTCTAATTCAGTGCTTCATACAAGGTGTGTATCAGAACAAATCAAAGGTGGATCTAGAAGTATTTCTTCATACTTAACAGCTACTTGTGTGGGATATATTTATATAAATGTGTGCAGTATATGTATACAGTGAGGAGGTAATTCACTTGTTTTCATCTAACACATGGTGAAGAGCTTATAAATTTTTTATTGCTATCGGTCACTTACTAGATTATCTTTGTATCACATTTATGCATCTTCTGGACTTCAAGCACTTTAAAGGTTTTCTCAGACATAGTGTTAGTATGAGCTTTCATGTGACAGCTGAATCAATGTAATGGCTCAGTGCTGTGAACAGGAGATTGTACCCTTCCACCTGTGTAGTTGTCTTGCATATTCATTTTTGGTATTTCGGTTGCACATCTATCTTTGGTGAGACTATTCTACTGCTAAACCAGAGGAAACCTCCCTTCCCTTTCAATACCAGTGGACAGGCAGCAAACTAGAATGCTGTGAGAAATAACCAACAGCAAATCTAGGAAGTGAATGTCAGTAAACCTGCTGTTTGGACTTTGTTTTTCTGTTCTTTTGACTTTGTCCTGCAGATTGTATGGTGAAAAGTAAGAATAAAATCTCCAGTTTATTAAGGGAAAAAAACCCCGTGAAATTGGACAATACTTAGCTGCAAATATTCATTGAAATGTTATCTTCAGACTAATTCTTTGAAATAATGCAGATAAAATTTAGTGGGAAGATTGTAAATCAAGCAAACATCTCTTGACCTTGCCAATCTACAACTATTTTTAAGGTAATTGTGAGAGGGACAAAATAAAGCTTTTAAGTTGAAGGAGAGGGGGAGAGACACGATACATGTGGGGGATGTGAAAAAACTTAACATAGACAGATAAACAAGTTTTCAGAAGATTTTACAAAAGCTGCTGAAGTCAACAAGATGTGGAGAAACTTGTTGCAAAAATATCTGCTACTGTAAAACTGTTCTATCTATAATATACTGGTAATAGAAGAACAAAAATATTCTTGAAATTTTTTGTGTCTAAGGTGGCCACAGGCTTTAGAAGTGACATTTTGAGAGAGATAGAATAGTTTAGCATGTTGTTTCTGTTTCAAATTTTACTTGTATATATCTTGCACGTAGCAGATTAAGTTTTAAAATCTGTTCTATCAATAATGTCTGTTAGTGATCCCAAGGTAGAGTATATAAAAGGCTGGATAACATGTAAAATAAAAGTATCAGCTTATTTTTAAGGAGCTGTTTTCTTTGAAGTAAAAAACTGTTATCCTTTAAAACATTAAAATTGATCTATGGGCTAAAAAAAAATCCCATCTAATATCCCCCTAATGCTCAAGAATATATTTGAAAGGTCTGTATAGTATTTACTAGCAGGATTCATTCAGCAGCTTCATGTGAAGATGCCACACTTGTGATACCAGCAATTCAGATTAAAGTTACAGAAAGGTTAGAATTAGAACATTGTGAAACAGTTTTTCAGTTATCACTTGAAAAAGAGGTCTGTGTTTCAAATGGAAAAGTTTTGGTCTGTAGGTGATCAGACTAGTCTTAATCTCCTTTAGGCGTGTTTTTTCTGTTTCTAATGAAGATGTGAATTTTAAGTGGAAGAGCAGATATGATATTTTTCAATAATTGATATTTTTGATGACTGTTGGTAGTTTCTGTTGGCTGCATTTGTTAACTGTTTTATGTCTTTGTTTATAAACTTCTATGTTTCTAGTTGCTTTTGTTCTAAGCTCTTTGGTAACAGGATGGTTCTTACCCTGTGAGTTCTAATTTTGTGTGTTCCTTTATTGTGTGGATCCAAACTGGGGGAAAAAGACTACTACTTCAACTACATCCTCTTTATCAAGGGCTACTTTGGAAAGCCTTTCCATTTTCAGTAAATGTCATTTTTCATGTCTCTAACTTAACACTGAATAGCTTTAGTTGCTCTTCAAGTAAGAGTATGTTCTCTCAGGTAGTGAATGCTACTGCAGAGTAGCTGTGATTTGGGAAGCAGTGTTAGTGACGTTGGCTGTTTCACTCGACACGCATCCTCTTGTTCTCCAGCCAAGTTCTAAAAGGTCCCTTCAAGCAAGGAACCACCCTCCCAGACAGGAGGATTCTTGACTCATGCTTGTACATTTTTGATGCTTGTATTTATTTATAAAAGAAAGAATTTGTTACGAGAAATCCAAATGCACTACTGTTTTGAGAAGACAAGTAAAACTTTCAGAAAGCCATGTCACTTTACCAATGGAACCTTCTCAAGAGATGTTTCTGTCTGCAGCAGTTTTTCATTATGTGCTCTGGATGTTCAGGACTTGGTGTATCCTCACTTAATGAGCTGTGCAATATGCCTTTGTAGGGTGATACTACATAACTAATAATAGTTCTTTAGCTGATATCTGTAGTGCCAGGCATGTTGTGGGCCCTGATTTCTTGGGGTACTTTCAGTGCTCATTGACAAGACCAGTATGGCAATATAAGCTTCAGATACTCTTAACACCAGGATGCTGTTGCATTAGACTGAGTCAAAACTGTCTGGTGTCACTTGGCATCTTTAAAAATGCACTGATGTGAGCTTTGTCTCAGTTACTTTTTTGAGAGGGTGACTTGCTGAAGGATGGATGTTTTAAATTTCAAAGTATTTTCTAAGTTAAAACAGGAAAACCAGTAATACATATAAAAGAAACTCAAAACTTGTATAAAAATATTGTATTTATCTAGTATGTTCTTTTCAGTTTATTAGAGTTAGTTTAAAACTGTTTTTTCTTTGTTGATTGGGGTTTCCATAAATTCTATTTCCATGGAAGGTGCTGTGCAGAGCAGAGTAGGTTAATTTACCCAGTTATTGAGGACGTTAGATATTTCTAGGTACATTGTATGTTTGGATAATTGACATGTTCATATCAGTTACTGGGAAAAATGAGCAGCATGCAAATGCTCTATCAATAGATAATATGAGTGACAAATAGGGAGAGCCAGGTGAATGAACAGAAAAAGCTAAAGCACATTGTCCATGTTATGTGAACTTGTTTTTACCAGCTGATTTCAGCTGTTCATTTTTCAGTCATTAGCAGGGCTTGCAGTGGGGTGACACCATGGCTCTGGTTGGATGTGCTGTGCCCGATGCAGGTGTGTGGGTGCAGAGCTGCCTGCCGTGGTTCAGGTGGAGTGCTGGGCTGTGCAGCTGCTGGCAGAGACTGGCTTCTAGTCCACCAGCTATGGCACTTTAAGGAACTCTGCGTCGTGAAATATTTGCACAGCTTCCAGACAAACATGGCCTTGTAAAGTTTTAGTGTGTGTTAGGTGTTTAGTATCTAACTGTTGCATTTAGCTGCCCTTGGGTTTGTTACTAGTTCTGGTTCTCCCCCTTTCTGATTTTTGTGTTTATTTTGCTTTTCTTTAGTGTAACAGCATGCTTGCTCAAGATAAAGGTTCAGAAAAGACACTCATATGAATTTTTATTTCTGATTTGCAAAAAAATGTATGTTTTACCTTTTAATTACCTTTTTAAATCTTAAAAGCATCACTGTTTTTAACTTATGCTTCAGGTTCCTGCAAGAATATATGTTTCACAGAGATTGGAGAGCTGCAAAATTCAGCATTAAAAATACTTGTTTAAATCCTGGTAACTAAAGCACTAAAGAAAGGTGCTGTAAATATTTTCTGGCTTTGGAGTAAAGAAACATGCCAGTTAAGTTCAACTGTGAAGAATGCCATGCTAATGTAATGACTCCATTTATTTCTGATATTGGGTGGTGGAGCTCCGTATGCTCCTGCCCTGTGTAACAAACATCAGGAAAGGCAGATTTAGGAGTTGAAACCTCAAGAGAAAATTGGCTGTCCATGCCTTGCCCCTTCTTGCTTTCCTTTTCCTGACTCTCAAGTGCATCTGACCAAGTCCTTATACTCTGTGTGCAGAGCTGCCTACATGGGGATTGAAGCTGTGGTGGAGTAAGTTGGTAGCCTGTGATTGTGAGGAGGTTTTACAGAGACCCCTGCAGCAGTTCCCTCTTGTCACTGCGCCACTGCCCATCCTCTGCCTGCTGTTAAGTGCCCTGTGGCAGAGGTGGCTGACTGAGACGTGCATCTGCATATGCAGGGCTCTCTGGTGTTTAATGTATGAGCAGGAGTGGACTGCAGTGACAGTGCCTCGGGAGCAAACACTCAGCTTTGCTTATGGCAGAGGGAGGAGGGCAGGAGTTCACCTCCAGGCACAGGGCAAGCACACACACAAGGATCTGCAGCTGCTCTGTGAGTTTAGTGGTAATCTGCAGCCAAGAATATTTTCTGCCCAAGTACTATTGCCCTCATGAGGCTTAATAGATTGCAGCTTCTGGGCTGAGTTTATCCCTATAGGTAGTGTTTTTTCTTTAACTTTTTCTTCTTTAAAGTTTTCCCAGATGAATCATAAGCTCTCAGTGTTCTTTTCCCCCCCGATGCTCTCTATAGGGATGGAATAACTGATCCTTGCATAATGTAAATATGATGTTTCCCGTAAAAGCGGCAGAGACATCCAGCAGCTTGGGAGGAACAACAAAAATAGAAACATAACTGATTTGTAGCAGTTGTCTTGAGGCCTTGTAGGGTAACAGAGTTAAGCCTTTCCTTACTCTATCCATTTAAATGCCCAGCAACTAAGCAGGGATTTTCTGTGTAGCTCCGTAACTGTTTCCAGGTTCCATTTAAAAAGTTGGTGAAAACTGAGGGCTGGTTCGCAGTGCATGGGTGTGTTTGTGCTGAAGCACCGTGAGGAGGCTGGCACAGTACAGAACTGGACAGATCAGACCTTAAGCAGTTATTTCAGGTTGTCTGACACTGAACCATCCTAATTGGGCTTTATACCTCTAACTTTTATTGCAGTCATTGAAGACTGAAATTTAGCATCTAAGAAGGGAATAAATCTCAGAATTTTAATTGCAGGGCTGCTTGTGGTAATTGAGAAACTTGGATGTGTCAGACTTAAGAGATGTGATAGCAACTTTAGGCTTGGCTATCACTTTACCTGTCTCATTTTGTCTTGGCACGAGATGGGTTAAACATCATCTCAGAATGGCTTATTCTGGTTTTTGAAATGTTTCACCTTTTGATTTCTGATTTGCTTCCTTGTAGTCTTACAATGTTTGCTGATCTGGAAAGCTAGATTTTCAGGAAGGACTGGGTATCTGTTTACTATAAACTCTTACAAAATTCATAAGACTGTTGTTATCTACCTTAAAAAGGATTTGAATTTTCATTATTTGATTACTCTTGAAGGTTGTGGGGGATTCTTTCCCTTTAATTTTTTTTCCATTTACAGCAGACTTACTATTCAACCTAGATATTGTTAACTTAATGAAAAGTTAAATATTAACTGCATCCTCTTTGATCCTACTCAAAGACTGTGTTCTGTGAGGAGGGTGTGCATGTGTATCTTCAGTGTTCTTCTAGAACTAGCTGGAAACTTGATCATTTACTTTCAGTGGGGAATATTATTTGTAGTTCTGAATGTATTTTCTGCTGGTCTTTATCATCCTGAAGATAAATGTAGTAGGGTTGAAAACTGTAAAGGAACTTACAGAAGCAAGGATAGCTGCATGTTTTTTGTGACTGGAAAGAATGCCTTTAGCTTTGGTTTTTAATTGAGTGTTAATGCCAGAATGCTTTGTTGAAAATAATCTAAATTATTTTGCAGAGAGATAAGTAGAAAAATCATATTCTGTTATCTTGGCCATGCCACTAGAAAAAAGCAAGAGTGCACTGGGGGTTTGAGGGAGGGAGGCAGAGTGTTCTCTAGAGTCCTAGAGAAATGAAGCTATTGTAGAACTGGGGAACAATGCTTCAAATGAAGGGAGGGGGAAAGGAAATGAAGCTAAAAATCTGTAATGCTCCCTGTGAAACACAAATTAATTACTTATAAAGTGCTATTTCTTTGCCATTTAAAAGCAAAGTTTTTAAAGTTAAATATTGCTCTTTTAAGATAATAAATACAACAATGTCTTCAGTCATGAAACCCCTCTTACCTTTGCAGCCTGTAGAGGTGAAGCAAAACCAGCATTGTATGAATAATTTTTGTTGGTCTTGCATGTCAGTGTTTGCCACAGGCCAGATCTCTGGCAGGTACTGCAGCAGCAGCATTATGCATATGGCACTTGATGTACATTGTTCAGAGTGGTTGCCAGCAATGTGTCTGGGCATCTCCAAGAAAATGGCATGATGCTACTTGAATTAAAGCAAAGCTGTGCAAATAGCCTTTGCATACACATTTCTGGTAAATGTATTGATCCTAGTATGGATAATGATCCTTTCAGAAATATTTTTATTAAATGCCTAATGCTACAAATAAAGAAAAGTTCTGTTATTTGTACTATCTACAGTGCTAAAGTTTCTGATCTCTTAAATTACTTGGGTCCTCCAGCTATTAAAACACTCAAGGCAAATCTTGCCTGTCCTGTGACTGGGCTTACTGTACATGTATTGAAAATTCCATCTCAAAGGTATGTGTGGAAGTGCTGAATGGGCTTTGCTTGCACAGGTCAAGCGTGCTGTGGATGAATGGTACCACAAATGCCAGTGCAATGCTTCCTGGAGCAGCTGGGCTTACAGTGCGTGAATCTTGTAATGTATCAGTCTGTTTCCAGCCTGGAGTCTGTGGACTGGGGTCACTGAAGCAGCTTGAGCAATTTGCTTCTGGCCATCCTCTTTGCTGAGAGTTTTCCATATCAGAGCAGAAAGTATGGTGTGGACTGGGCACTTGGATGAATCATTTTAGTAGAGTGCAAACAGCTTGTGTCTGCAGATTGAGCACTTCTGCTTTACTGCACCTACAGTCCAATTCTTGTCATGTTCTTTTAAGAGCTCGCTGATACCAGTGTGCTTATTCATGCATACCTCACCTTGGCTCTTGAGAAAATCTCAAAAATAGACTTGAGTAGTCTGCTCCCTTTAGAAGTGAAATTGATCCAGAATCAAAAGGTATACTGGGATCAGTATATAAACTGTGTATTTATTGGAATTGTTTAATGTTCAGCCTATTTATAAAAGTATGCACAGATCTTCAATGTCATATTTTCTTTTTTGGATTTTTTTTTTTCTTAGTTGAACCACCTCCAGATGAAAGCAATTTGCTTATATTTAAATGCAAGTACTTTATTTTCCAGTTTATCTAAAATAGTAAAATATTAATCTTATGGAAGACTTTTTAAAAGTACTCACACTGATAGGTATTTTTAGTGGTCATACTTGTTGCTCTCAGTTTTAGACACAGTGTGCTTTCCAGAAGACTTTCATGTTCCTCTCTGAGAATCAGGAACTGGAAAAACAAATATTTGTTGTAAATGACATTTTTCTAACACTGTTCTAGAAATATATGATGTTGATATCTTTGTTGGGCTCTTCTCAAAGAATTAGCCTTGTCTGTGCTTGTCCAAGATTCAGAAGCTTGTAATCCATAGTTTTTCTTTCCTGCTTTTACTATTCTTGTTTTTATTAAAAATAAAAGGTTACATTTTAAACTTTGTAGTTTATACTGAAATCTTCTGTTTATTCTAATATTTGGTAGGTTGTTTCATTAACTCATTTCAAAGGAAAACCAAAACCCAAGAAGTCTGGTATGGCAGTCATTGTTATTTACACACCTTTGGTTACAAAGCAGTTAAATTGAGTTGTGAGGAAGAATTGTTGGAGGGCTTGTGCACAGTTGTACAATGAGAAAACTCTTATGATGCTGATGGTATATGATAGGTCTAAGATACTGACAGACCCATTACTCCACTTGTGAAATGGACTTGTACTAATAATTTGGTTCTGCCTTTCTTGGGGGGAAGGGAGGACTGTGAAAATACTTGGTGAAAGCCATTTTTAAGTCTAATAAATTAGTGATGTCCATCTAATGAAAGTTGCTGTGTCTGTTCATGTATGTATGAGAGCATACATATTCCTGTAGTATTAAAAGAACATATTTCTTTTCATAATATTTTGGTTCCTAATATATATTCCTAGTCTTCAATGCATCTACCAAAATCTTTGGAAAGAAACGCTTATACTCTTGGTGCATACAATTCTCATTTCTTAGGAATTGTTAATGGGCTAATATTTTTTCTGTTAATAATTTAAAATTACAATTGCAAGTATCCTTGAGGAAACCCAATCTGTTGTGATCATTAGTTGATATTATGAATAAATAACAGTGCTACAAAATCTCAGATGCTGTGGTGAAAGGCTGAGTAACTTGCCTGGCCAAACACCTCAATGTCATAAATAAATGCAAATTTTGAAAAAGATTTCCTGATAATAATTTAATTTTGAAATGCTACTTTACAGAAATACTGACAAGTTCTCTGTTTGTTGAAAGTCTCTTCACAGGAATCCAGAAGGTGGAACATGGAGACCAGTATTTTTGTGGGGTTGTTTTAGTGTATCTCTTGGAATTTCTGGGATGATTGTTTTTAGTAAGTCTTTGGCACTGATAACTTAAAGAATAAAAGCTGAGGGGGGGTGGAAAGGGCAACTACAAAGAAGCCAAAGTGTATTTTTAAAAGTCATTATTTTTGAGGTGCTGAGAGAGTTGGCTCATGATTTTGGAATGCACACTGTTAACAAGGATTCCTTTGAAGAAGTGTCTGTAGCCCAGTGTTAAAGGCAGTCAGAGACCAACCATAATTAATACAGTCTTTCAAATTAGTGGTGAAATTCATCAGCCGGCTCCAAAATCTGACCTTTATATTCTACCCATAACAAAATACAACCTCTGCTATGTCTTATTTAGTAAGAGGAAAAAGGAATGATTGGAGTGTAACTTTGAATGTATTCCTAAAAGGAGTGATGAAAAGGAATATCATGTAATACTACCTACTACATGGGCAGTACTACCTGAAACAGCTTATGAGAGAAAGTTGGATGTGAAGTCCCAGAGAGTTATCCTGCGGATATATGTTCTGCTGTAACCTGTTTGGGAAGAACAAAAGTACTATTTTGATATAGGTGGCAATTTACTATCTAATTACAGAAAAGTATTTTTGCATGGGGAAATTTGGATTATTTTTAAACTATGAAAACTGAATGAGATTACTGGTCTCTCTCTTAATAAAACTGTTCATCTCCTAAATGACAGCAGCTGTTGGTTGAACCAGCCTAGTGCAGTGAGAGGCTTGTGCCCTTCTTTCTCCAGTGTCCTTCTACTGCTGTGTTAGACCTGTCACTCAGAACCACTTAGTTTTACATCAACTGGTTTGTGTTACCTCTTGGTTAGTGATAATTCTTTTGTCTATGTGGGGTGAGGGATATAGATTTAAAAAGCCCCAAACAAACAAAACCAAAACCACAAATAAACCCCAAACCTTAAAAGTATTTGATGTTCACTGTTCTTTAATCTTTCCTACAACTTCAGATATCTAATAACACCTGAGGACACAGGTGTTATTTCCTCCTCATGGCTTGTTTACTCCTAGTATGGGCAGCAGTTTTAAAACTGTGGATTTTTAAAAATGTCACTTTAAAACAGATTTAGTTAATCAGTGTTGGATTGCATCCCTAGGAACCCAGAACTGTAACTTCTAAGAGACTTTCCATTGTAGCGTTTGAGATGATACTGGACAGAGTAAACCATCAGAAATGCCAAAATTGTGTCAAGTCCTTTAGAAGATGCTAAGAAAAAAAACCCCAAACCAAACAAACCCCAGGTCAAGTCCTTTAAAAGACATTAAGGAAAACAACCACCACCAACCAAACTCCAGAGAGTTTGAATCATAGAAGGATTTGGGCTGGAAGGGGCCTTAAAGCTAGTCTAGTTGCAGCCTCCTGCAATAGCAGCACTACACCAGGTTGCTCAGAGCTTCATCCAGCCTGGCCTTGAACTCTTCTGGGGCTGGGACATCCAGAACTGCCACTGGCTGTAGCTCTTTTGCAGGCAGCCACCGTGGGAATACTTAAGGCCTTCCTGCCCGCCACCGCGATTGTTTTTCACATTTGTGATTTCCCATCCTCCTTACCGCCACCCCTCCTTTGATTTTGATGTTCTTTTAGCGTAGACGGCTTGATTGGCTTTTGGCACTGCGCAGAGCAACGCTGGGCGGTTTGTTTAATTCATCACGATTTTAACAGATCGGTTGGAAGTTTATTTAAAACTCGGAAAAGCACAAGCAGCCTTTTATAGCCCCTTGTTGTAGTTGCGAGGAGTCGCTCCCTTCGGCTGCCAAGGGCTGGGGCGCTCGGTGGCTGTGCCCGTGTCGCTGGGAGCATCCCCCGGAGGCGGAACGGCCCCGGGGCGGGGCTCGGAGGGCTCGGTGCCGGCAGGAGCCGCCCCCCGGGCCCTGCGTCACGGCGGCACCGGCACCGGCGCGTCCCTCCCGCGGGTGCTGGCGGAGGCGGCGGCGCGGCCGGCGCCCGCTCCGCCCTGCCCGCACCATGCTCAGCCTGCAGGACTCCCTCTTCTTCGAGATCAGCATTAAGTCTCTGCTGAAATCCTGGAGCGGCAGTAGCAGTAAGTATGTCGCTGCACCCGGAATCACAGCAGTGTAGCAGATATCTTATCCCTTTTTAATTTTCTTTTTTGGCGATTTTTTTCCTCTATTTTTCTTTTCCCCCTTTTTTTGCATGTTGCCGTGTGAAATTGCCCTTTAAAAAACAGGATTTTAGTGGTCCTGTGTGCTGATGCAACTTGGCATGGCTAGTCTGAGAGCTATCTGCTTCATGGTTCTCATGAAAGATTTTGTATGTATATATTTGTTTATTATTTTATTTTCTCAGACTGCAGTTATTTCAGTCTGATAAAGTTCTTTGCACCCTTTGCTGTCCAAGAGAAGTGACAGTAGATGCTCATCTCTGCGGAGTTACCGGATGCTGATGATGTCTTAGTTCTGTCAAGCTCCAAATGCTCCTTTGGAGCTCAGTCACCCTTGGACAGTGTATTTTACAGGGGGGCATTGTTTTTTGTGCCTGAAACCTATTATTATGCCTACAAAAACTGTCCACTTTGATCTTCTAAATGTCCTGAAACAAGAGTTTCTCAGAGGATTCCTTGTCTGAAGTGAAGCAGTGAAGCAAGGATGCTGCTCTTGGTTCAGACAAGCCGTCTGTCCTCACGTCACCCCTTCACACACGCTTCAATGCAGGGTCTGGGCCCCGAGCTGCCTCGCACCGTGTCCAAGGCTCTGCTAACGTAAGCACAGCAACTTCATGACAGGATGCCAGGAGGTGACAAAGATGACGTAATTGCACGTCAGCTGAGCATTTCCTAGGTCTGAAGTTTCTTGTATATGTGAAAATGAAAAAAGTTAAGATCTGGAAGTAACCAGTATCTCAGCTTTATGTTTCATTAATTGCTGCTTGAGATGTACTGGGATGCAGTTTCTACTTACCATACACTTCATCAAAATAGCTCCATTAGGATTTTTACCCCAATACAGTAGGATATATTCACCTGTCTTGTTTGAAGGAATTAGTAGCAAGTTATTTATTATACACTGTATTAATCAGTGCTGGGAGATATGCAGATACTTTGTTTGTCCTAATAGCTCATTCAGACCTGATCTGCTTTTTGTATTAACTGCTATAATTTGTTTTAGACTGATAACTTCTAGACTATTATCTTACAAGTTAAAGCAATTCATGTTTCAGAACAGGTTTTCCTTATAGGTTTTGCTTTTTAGTTTGTTTAATTTGTGTCTTGCAGATTAACAGTATCTGTTCCAAATTATACCTTGTAATTGTACTTGGTAGTTATTAACATGCTTGCTGCAACAGAGATAAGCAGAAGGATTTTCCCAGTATTTTATAGTAGAAGTTGAAAATATCTTATGAAAATGATTAAACATCCTTAATGTTGATTCATGTATATTGTTTCCAAACTAAAGTAAATCGTAGGATACAATCAGTAACAATAAATTTAGTCTGCTACTAGATATATCATTGCATAGATAAGGAGATAAATTGCAGCTTCCAGACTAGATAATTGTCAGCTGTGACAAGACAGAGTAACAATATTAAGATAGAGAGTAATAATAATAAAAAGGTTGTCCAAGAAGCAGTTATATATGGTGCTATGTTTTCTCCTTTATGCCCTCTGTTATGTAAGCCCCACGGAGTAAGATCTTCCTGACTCCTTCATCAGGAAGTGGCACTTGGATCATCTACCAACAAACCAATTTTTTGTGTGTGCTGGTGAGATAGCTGGGGTTCATTTCACTTTTCCCAGCATTGTCACCCCATTTGTGGGAATGGCTGTGATTCCAGCATAGCTGCACGTCCGAGCTTGCGGGAGTCGCATTCTGATGGCGCTGTGCAGCCTGGCCGGGAGCAGAGCCCTCTGTGCAGCCTGTGCTGGCTCCAAGGACTGTGATTCACATGCATACCTCAGTGAGCTGAGCTGAAGTGGGCAAGCCATTTGCTTTGTTCCTAAAGCATTTTCTATTCAAGTGATGTACTGTGTGCAGAGCAAGGGATTACATAATATTTATGTTGAAGATGAGCTTGGAAATTCAGGAAATATCCATATGCTAAGAAATTACTTCAGAAAAGTTTTTGCTATGTTTTCATAAAATTTTTAGGTGCAAATGCTACTTTTTATAGTTTTTATCATAACTTTAAATTTTTACATGCTGAAGGATGTCAGAAAAGGAGTGGGTGTGCTAGCATGCATTTCCATGTGCATAAAAGTAAGCATCTGCAGGGAGTGTATAAGTGTGTAACAGAAAGGCAGTAAAGCTCCATGGGTCTGGTTAAGGGCTTGCTTAGCTGGCATAACGTTGCAGTGCTGGCTAAGGTTTTATTGTAGTTGATCTTTTTTCTTTCAGTAACAACAATGAAGTGACATTCATACAGCCTAGTTTCAGAATGCTATCTCTGTGCCAACAATTTCAGGCATTACTTCTTTTTAAATGGAGTCAGGAATGTTCTTTTAATCCAGCAGTGAAGTGAGGATGTTCTTGCTTAAGAACTGATTCCTAACTGAAGTTGTGAATGTAACTGGGAGCTTTATACTTGCTTGTCCTCAGGGCTGCTTGGCTCCTTAGTATTTAAGGAATCCTAGTTGTGATCATGTATCTCAGTGCTCTTGGATTCTGTTGTTTAGCCCATTGCAGTTTCAGTGTGTGGTCTGTCTAGTGGTTCTTCTGAGTTCCTAAATTGTAGGAAAAATACTAATTTTGATTGTTGTTTATGTTGCTTGGTGTAAGAAAGCTCTTATATTTTGTCCACAAAAACCTTCATTTAAGGTTAAGGAGGTCTGGATGCCATGAGAATTGCTTTTAGTAATGCAGTATGTGGGTTCAAAAACCAAATGTGGTGCTGCTTACAGTGAAAAGCATTTAAGTAATAAATACCTTACTGTAAGATATGACACAAGTTTTAATGAAAACTAGGCATGTATTTCTGGGGCTTACAGTCTGGACAGGAACAATGACTTTCCAGTAAGCACAAGTACAATCCATTATTGCTTTATTAAAAGCTTTTTTGTGTTTCCCATATATACCGTATTAGTAGTCGTGTCCTGTTTGGAAATAAAGAATTATTTCTGGATTATTTTTTTTTAATAGGATATATTGTCTTTCTTCAAGCTATCCCACAGCTTTCTGTTGCTGTGCTGCAGTTGTACTGTATCTATCTGGTAAACAGAAAGGACTAAACAGAAGGGTACACCTTTCATGTGGGTGCTTGTGTGTCCTTGAATTTGTCCCTATCCTCTTCTGGATGAATCAGTTTTGGAGGTGGTTTGTGAGATTTTCCATTCCACCTTGCTCAGCTTGGTTCAGAAGTCATGCATATATCTCAAGAACTTATGCTGCTTAGGAGAACAAGGCTGCACTTTGACGATGCCCCTGCCAAAGCTACATTGAGGTTGTTGCCCTTGGCTTCTTTTTGATAAAGGTTTGTGACAGGGATTTTCAAAGTTACTGAGATGTGTGAGCCTGGGAACAACGTCCTGCCAGGAAAGCAAGCTGTATCTGCCTGGACAGCAGTTGGTTTGGAAATTGTTATAAAATCAGAAAGAAATGGAGCAGCTTTGAAAGCTCCAAATCATTGGAGCTATGGCTGCCAGGTGCTGATGAGCACATGAAAACTGGGGAGCTGCCTGGCAGATACTTTTGAATCATTCTTTCTGTGGATGAAAAAAAGCACTTGGAGTTTGCTTTTTAAGATTCACTTATCATCTCATAGGATTAGTTTGAAGATTACTTCCTCCTTTACCAACCAAAAATGAACTCTTGGCTCTCAAGAGGTTCTGCTCTGCTAATACAGCATTTAACGAAGTAGATGTAGTGGATTCATTTTTATCCTGTGACTGTTTGTTTGAAGACAGCAGTGAAGCTGTAATTAAAATAAGAAAAGTCACCTTACAGTGCCATTATAGGAATGTATATGAAAGAGGACCATAGGAAGAATTCTGGGAAAACAAATGTTTTCTTCATGGTCTTATTCTTTAGGAGAACACGGGTGAGGTAGAGTATACATGGGTCTGTGTGTGGTTTTTTTAATAAAACCACAGATTTGCTGCTTCCATGGCTATTTGCTAGTGATGTATACTTTTTAAAAGTAATAAAAGCACCAGTTTTTAACATACTGGAAGTTATTATTGTATGATAAATTTTATCTCGTTTCCCCATTAACTGTTAAAGAGCAAAGAAAAATAAAACTTGAGGAAAAAAATTGATCTGAGATGTTCCATGATTGCTTCTCTTTCAGACTGTGCTTTGGGCTAAGAGTTATTAGTGGCATGGCTGTGCTTTAGAGAATGTTCATACAGCTTTTATATTCCGGTGGATAAACCAGTATTACTTCACAATGTAGAGAAGTCCTATTTTCATGAGATACTATTTTTGGTGCCTTCTAAAACAATAATAGTTATTAAATAAGTACAGTATTAAATAGGGTGTTAACTTCAGCATCCCAAACAATAATATGCTCAGTCTTTTTTTTTTGTTGGAAACTTTTTCTTTATTGTAACCTTGACTTCAAAGGATCACATCAGTTAGTAGTGTTGCCTTGTATGCTGAAACATGATAGGCACTTTCTAGAGAATGTAACAATTTTTCTTTATGATTATATCTTCCAAAACTGTTTTGACATGTTGCAAAGTGAAATTTTTAAATGAAATACGAATCCAAATGTATTGAGTTTTGAAAAAGCTACTAAATTCTGCTTTTTTGAAAAAAGCATCTACATCTAATTTGTGTTAGTAAATGTAGTTACAGGTCCCTGTACTACTCAAGAAGCAATTTATTTTCCTGTAGAAGGGACATATGATGACCTTTCCAAAGTCTTTTAAGTTGTCATGAGAAAAGTAAGTTTCTGTCAGTAGTTAATTACCCAATACAGTGTTGAATGTATCAATGTATTAATGTATTGTGGAGTGTGGCCTCCATATTTGGCTCTGTTTATGAACTTCTGTGGCCTTTGATGATGGTCTCTTGTGCAGTACATCTTGAGGTACATAATGAGTCATTGCATTTCCAGATATATTGTGTGTTGTGTGTTGTCATATTCATTAACAGAGGTGCTGGTAACGTTCTGTATAGTAAAATTTGCTATGCAAAGAGAACATTGGGTGGGACTTTTTTTCCTCCTCCTTTCTTTATTTCTGGGTATGTTTGGAACAACAAGGTCTATCAGTGGATGTAGGCTTGAGGAGGATAACAAGGCTGGAGTATAACATCCAAACTAGTCAAAGCCAAGTACCACCCTGAAGCTGAAGAGTACCCAGCACACATAAGTGAATGATGTCAAGGGAAGGAGGCTACTGTAACAGAATGTTCAGGATCAGCTGCCTGGCAGTGAGAGGCTGCCTGCCTCTCTTGGTGGGCATGTATGGATGTCTCAGCTCAGATGGATCCTGGAGTCTTGCTCTCCTGTCTTTTGCATAGAAGCCTTTTTATATTTGCTCATTTTTCTTCTGTGTGACTGAAGCTGGGGAGCGGGTTGGGTATTTGGGGGTTGGTCTAGCTTCCATTATTGCTAAGCATTCATACCTACTTGTATACTTTTTGCCTGCCTTACCTATTTGATGTCAGCAGTCTGTATTGTAACACCTTCCATGTAAGTTGGGCATTAGGGTGTGGATGCTCATTAGGGAAGTGCATGTATCCAGATTTTCACCAGTTGTAATTAGCTAAGCTTATGTGATGTTTTGTGCCCTACTTTGGACTTCTCTGCACATAAAGATGGAAAGTATGGAACTGTTATTTAAAACAAAAATTTTTTGAGGATTGTTTTGTGTGAAGTTCTTTGTATTAATTTTTTAATAAAATGCTTGTGTTGTAGGAAGTACATTACATGTTGAGATATGCATTATTTGTCTTCATCAGACATAGATATGCTAGAATGAGCTCCCCTTTGTGAAATTCTTTCTATGAAAGTGATAGACTTTCTACTAAACCCATAACTAGATTCTGTAATGATTCAAATTGCAGAAGAGAATGCTGTTGAAAGGAGAAAGTGCACCAAATGCAAATCACTCTGTCAGCTACTGTTGCTGGAATAAACTGCCTGCTCTGCATGGACTTCAGGAAAGCTCCAGATAAACCAATTGCAACAAGCCATATCAAATACCCCATTTCTGCTGACTGTTTTTTTTTTTTTTTTTACACTCTAGCTCTGGTGCTTTTGTATTTGAAGGGGAAAGGTTTACACATTAGGGGTTTAATAGCATTTAAGAGATAACTGACACAACAACATTGATTTATTTGGAAAGGTGGTTGCCAATTTTTTTTGCTGTATTATATCCTGTGTACATGTAGTTAGAAGTTTTCCACTCTATAGAAGTAAATGTTCTTCCTCATTCCTATACAAAGAGTAATGATGCTGGTTAAAGGGAGCTGTTAAATTCTGTTAGGTACAGTGCAAAATAAAGGGTCTGTTTAAAGAGGAAAAGGCCATTCTAAATCAGAAAGGACACTCGGAACCTAAAGGAAACTGGGCCATGCTACTGTAAATAAGAATTAAGTTTTTGAACTCTTAACATTCCCAGTTGCCTGTGTGAATGTCACAGGCAAAGGTTTATATTGGTAGGTCTGGTGGAAACTACATTTTGTGAGAGATTTCAGGGGAGTTTAAGGAAACTTGATGTGTGTAATAGGCTACCAAGCTGCAATAACAGAAGAAAATAAAATATTGAGGCATAGACTTGCTTGAACTGCTTTTAACATTAGAATACTAATTATTGGAAAATTAGGTTACAGAAAGAAATAAACTTTTTATCATTGAGTTTGCTTTAATAACTCTCATTAGACAAATCCAGGAGTCTCTAATAGACTGATATAGAAGTACTTAAAATACAGTGATGGTCAAAAAGCTAGATGTGGAAAGTGTTTCAATGCAGTTACAGAATTACATGGTTTATGAGTCTTTAATTAATTTTCATCAGAATTTAAACTTGATGCCCTAAGTAGGTATAGTTATCGAAACAAGAAAAGTATGATGACATATTTTACTCCAATTAGAACAAATTCTTCTAATGAATAAGTATATATATATATATTATATAATGCTTTCAAAGTAGTAATAGAACACAACAGGCATATGAAACATTTTCTTCATTCTTTGCCTTTTCTCATTCTTCTAAGAATCAAGAATTTGAAAATCCAAAGGGAGTACTTTTTATCAGATATATGTAGACTCAGACTTCTGAGAGTTTAAAAAACAACCATTTCAATCTTCAAAAATAACATTTTTAATTTAGAACATTAATATTTATAGGTTTCTTGCTCAAGAATTCATTTAAGTTCTAGAAGCAATTAATTTTATAAAGAGATCTTAGGAAAGTATGGGAGGTATAAATAACTCCTGTGCTTCTGCCTATCAGGCACAGCTGGCATGTGATTTGGGGATATTTTCAACTATATTTTTTAAAGTTTTCTTTGCAGACAACTGGTACAGACAAGAATAGTGGTCTAGAAAGATATATGAATGCCTTAAGCCCTTGCCAATCAATGCTAGCTAATTATTGAAAGAACTGTTACATTCACAGTGAGTGCTATCAAAGCAGTGTAAGTAGCTCTGGGGGTTGTTCATTTTCTTCCTTTTGCTCTTTTTATTCATCATCCCTGTTTGCTGCCTTTATTCATGCTGCTGAACTAGAACTGAAGATCTTGAGGTTAGGAAAGTGATGTTTATGAGGGTGCCAGGGTCAGTGGTCAGTAACAGCTCAGCAGCTCTTAGTGAAGCCCATGCTGGGCTTAGAGAATCGTGTGTCTGACATCCCAGTGGAAACCTGCCTCCTTTTTCTCTCCAACATCTTGCTTTGTGCTGGCTGTCAGCAGGACACAGCAGCTGGGCCAAATATCACCAGATTTTTACTGTTCTTTCAGCTACAAATGAGGTCTTGTCCTGAAAAGAGAGGCTGGCAACTGGCACTTTGTTTTTATGACAGCAAAGTGAAGAAAGAAAGAAGCAGAGCCAGGTGTACTGAGGTTTGACTGAGAAGTTCAAAGGTTTTTTTGGTAGCTGTTTGAACTCTGTGTCCAGACAGCCATGATGGACTAAGCCGGGGATATTAAGGTGGAATCCTACATTGTTCTGCATGTAGGGGTATTTTCATCTTTTAATCTCTCTTCAGAAAGTAACTGGGTAGGAAAAAAGGAAAGAGAGTACCCAAAACCTAGAAATAACCCAGCAGAAGTGCATGGATTGCAAAAATTTTGCAGTCTTATTGTCTTACTTTTTTTCTTCTTAAATAATGATTTAAAAAACCCTGAAAGAGTACTTCAAGTTAGAGTTTTTCTTCTGTGGGAAAAATTAAAAGTGTATCACTAATTCTGAAAGAACTATCTTAAGAAAACTATGGACAAACCCCAAGTTTCCCAAATATGGCAAAAGGTGGCCAAAAGGAAAGTGATTCCGCTGTTAGAAGTTTTCCTAGTATCACTACAGTGTAGTATTGTTTAAAGGCTAATTTGAATAATTTTTACTTATGTATTTATTTTTAATTTACAGTTCATGCCTATCTGTTATGCCCACATGCCCCCTTTAGACATTGCTGTAACTGGAAAACTGGAGTGCTCATTTTGGGTAAGACAAGGAAAAACAAGAACATAATGTGTTTAATCAGACAGGGGAGAGGATGGCAGGACAGCTGGGAGGTCCTTGGCGTTGGTTCTATATTATTTGAAGTAAACCTGTAGGATTTCACTATCTAAAATGTAGTAAAGGATGTGAATTTATGCTACCACTGAGCACAAAAACATTTTGAAGCATATTGAAGCTGAAGTTCAGCATCACTAAGAGTCAATCTTGGTGTGCCAAAATGGTGTCTTGCTGTAGATTCAAGTTTTTAAAAAAATTAGAATGCACTGCACTTCTCACTCTGAAAACCTGAAGTGAGGCAGTACTGTGTCCTCCGTTAACTTTAATTTAGATACTGTTTTTTTAACATATGTTCTTGCACATTTCTAGTTTTTCCTCAAGCTTTTGTATGTCTTTCTTGCGTGCTTACTTCTGCTGAGACCATCTACCTAATGGTGCTGAGAAAAACGATGCTAAGTCCTTGAGAATGTTTGCAGTTTTAAGACTGAGGTGACCAGGACTGACTGCCAGAAGGCAATTGTGAGTATCAGACAGTTTTAGCTATTTGGGACTGAGAGAGGTGACAGAGACCCATGAGGTGCAGCTGTGCCATCCTGACATGATTAAAACATCTTGGTGGTTTATGGTGGTGTTAATATGTGAGCACGCAGACTTAGATCCCACATCCCGAAAGAAAAGGATGAGCGATGAGCTCTGGATGTGAAACTGGCATTTCCAGGTCACTGGCCAAGAGTGTAGCTGGGCAGAGGCCAGAGCTTGTTATCGTTTCATGGTCTGCCTTTGGTCTCCTTCCAGGTGGCAGGGCTGGAGCGCTCCCTGCTTTGAGGCCCTAAGCCCCCAGCATGCCCAAACTGCACCTCTGCTTCTGTTCCCCCCAGAAGCTGGTCAGTTGTTCATCTCACCTGTGTTTTATTACTGGAGAGTGATTATTGAGGTCATGTTTTATTAGAATGGATACAGAATTTGCCTGTGTAACCTCAATATAGTGAGGAAGCTTGAGTTCCAAAACCTTGATCAGAGAGTCCAAGATTTCCAGGGTTAAGTGGGAATAACTGGGCAATGTATAATATCAGTTCTGTTAATAGTATACCTGAGCAAGAATGAAGAAAGAATTGCTCCATTTTAAAATGAAGGCTACCAATATATTTATATATTGCAGCTTAGGAGATGGCAGCATTGACTACCTCTCTGTAGTAATTCTGGTTGGAAATTTAAGTGACCTATAATTTTTTTTTTCTTTATTATGTAGCAGTAGTAAGCAGTCCTACAGACTATCAGACCATTATTTGTTTTGTGATATCCTCTGCTAGGAAATTTCACCCTCTCTGCCTAAAGAGAGATGAACATTGAAGAATTTTTAAAGCAGGAACATAATAGTTTCATATAATTTTTCCTGCATATTCCTAATTTTTATATTTGTCATGACCTGTGTAGTCATCTAAATATCGTGCAAGTACTGCTGTCATTATTGGCCAGCCATAGTTGCTGTCAGCACATGCAGTTAGATACTTAGTTCCTTTTCAAGCCCCAAAACATGGTAGTATTTGAATGACTTGCAGATCTGAATGTAGCTATGACACAGTTTTCTCATCTCCTTAACAGGTTGCACTCTCTGAAATATGGATTGATGTATAAACATGTTTTTTTCCCTGTCCATCAGCTTGTAGGCCAGTGTATCTCTTTCTTTTCTGATAGACTGGGGATATTTTCTGTGTCTTCCTACACAAGTACAAAACCCACTATTTAATTTTTACCACAACACAGTGTAGGAAATGCTGTTGCAACATTGTATAAACTGTGAGGCAGGTGTAAATGTGATATCTTGTAAGAGGGAAAGCAGATATTATTTAAAATGAACTGAGGGGAGCAAAGTGAATGAGTCCAAGAGGACCACCAAGCACTAGGACGAGGGGGTGCTCAACGTCCAGCAAAAAGGCACCTCAATGCTTGTGTGAAGCTATTACATCTGTAATCTGTGGCCATGGTGTGGGAGCCAGGAATGTCAGGTGTGTCATTCTCCATGTGTCCTGGGCTCCTTTTCAGTTGGCACCAGATTTTGGAGCAGTGTTTTTGAAGTTGTCACTGTTTAGTGTGCCCATCCTGTCACACTCTGTGAGTCATTACGTGATTCTTTGTCTCCAGCTGTGGGTGTGTTGTGAAACTGCAGGTGGGTGCAGGGGGATCTCTGTACCCACTCAGGCAGGTGTTGTTCATGCAGGCCGTGCTGAAAGCACCAGTCCCCTGGTGCCTCCACAGCCAGAACCTCCCATTCATATCAGCCTCAGCCTCTCAGGTACAGTTCTCTGCAATGCTTTTTAGAGCTTAAACGAGTGTATTGAAACCAGATAAAGTTTCTATTGCAGAGAGAGCAAACTACTTTTTGAAGTAAATTAGAATCAGATAAAAACATAAAAAGAAAGTTGAGGGAGTTAGGAGAAAAAAGTTGGTTTTTTTTCCTTGTGATGCCAGTACACGCAGCTCAAATCTTTTAAATGACCAATTTAGCCGTGTATTTTGGAGTTCCATGGACAAGCATATGACAACCTATTTTTACTTCAGATGTGACTAGTCTCCTCCCATGAAACTGACAAAGAAGCTGGTAACTCTGAAACCTTGGTGTGTTTGTGGTGGCTAAGAATAGCACGGCACTGAGCATTGTCTCCATATAGAAGTCCAGTGTGAGTGCTGGCTGTGTGCTTGCTGGGTGGGGTTTTTTTGCCAGGTTTGTGCTATGCCCTTATGCTTTGTCTGAGGACTTAAAGCCCTGAAGGCAGTCATCTGCTTCCCTAAGGAATTGCACAACTTGGGATTCTTCCTAATTTAGTTTACTTTTATTTGCAGTAAGCATAGATAAATTTAGTCAGAAAGACTGATTAGAAATACAAGTGTCTCATGCTTTTTCTTAAAAAAAAAGCTAACTAGGGTCTCATGTGAACTCAGCACTACCTTTTGCTGTTAAAGACTTAAAAAGCACTGAGAAACCTCAAAAAACAATACCTACACTAGCCCACACATGCAAAGCAAATTTGGATAAGTATCCTAGTGAACAATCCTGAGTTTTCTATATATTTATTAATTTTCATATTCATAAAACTTTTTCCCCAAGAAAATAGTTGTCCCAGACTATCAATAAATAAAGCAGCTGACACTGCCGTTTTTCTGTAGAGTTTGAGGAATGGACTTGACTCAGAAGAGCACATTTGATAAACAGGAAAAACTGACAATTAACTACACCTATTTAAAAACAGAACTTACAACAGCATTATAAGATGTGTTTATGCCTTCACAAGGAAATTTTTGTTGTAGTTGAAAATACTCAGTCTCTCCTATGTGCTGATAACTCTTTGGTAATATCTACTGGGAACTGAAACTCATTGGAGTTGAATTTTCAGAAGAGCTGATTCCCTGAGTGCAGGGCAGAAAATTTAATTCAGGGAAATTATCAGGGTTTTTTTACAGTTAAATTTAGATAGTCACCTGGATGTGAAAAGGAAAAGGGGGTTGTTTTTTTATTCCTCAGCAAAATTACTAAGAATATGCTTTTGAAAATGTTGGTTTCACTTTTTCTGTTTTTCTTCCTATGACATGTTTGTGTTAAATGTGGCAGATTGAGTTAGTCTAGTATATTTTCCTTTTCAGCTCATATGTTCATATGGAGGATTACCAAGCAAAACTGACAGAATCAGAGCGTGGAACAGTTGTTCTTTTCTGAAATTGATATTTAATGCATGAGACACTTTTTGTCCCTGATTTGTGTATGCTTGAGCATATTCCAATGCTGGATTGTATTTGTTTATTTATTCTCTCCTTTGCTTTTTTAATCCTTGTGTATATATACCTAACTCTTCAATTTTCAAAACATACCTTGGTATCAGAAATACTATTACAGTATTTCTGAGTACATCACTAGACTGTTATTTACAAAGAAGTGAAGGTGCTCTCTAAGAGGACCCAGGCTGGGCTAATGTATTGGTTTTGGGGTTTTTTGTTTGTTTGTTTTTAATGATACATTATTTGAAGTTCTTGGTTACCTTATAACTGACATTCCACAGTCCTTTTCTGAAATAATCTTTTAGAGCAAAACTGCCAGCATTCATTACTTTCTTGCATTTACTCAGGAAAGGTATCAATTTGACACTAATGAGGATAATTGAGGATAATGAGCATAATGAGGATAATGAGGAAAAGTTTTTTCCTCTTTGAACTGGGAGCTGGAATTGCCCTCTTCTCACAAAGAAAGAATAAGCAGGCAGTGAAGTGAGAGAAGGTTAAACAAACTACCTTGGCTGTGCTCTGCAAGAGACCTCTTTGCAAAAGCTGCTGGCTTTTGACACAATCTTATTTGGAAATAATATCAAGCATAAATTTGTTGAGTATTTTGACATTGTTTTTTCTTCAAATACAGTGGACCAATAGAGTTTTTTATATCCTTAAGTCTGCAAACTGAGGATGTGAAGTTTTGTTTTTCCAGAGAGCTGTGGATTAGGAAAGATGAGATAAAGTATTTAAGTTTCTGTTTGCTAGTTAACAAAGGCATACCTGTGGTCACTTTGTTACAGAATGCACTTTTTGTATGTGGTGTATACAGATCTTTTAGTACATTGAAAGGAAATAAAACATCACCACGTTTGCAGTGACAATTGTCAGTGTCTGTGCAGCCTGTATTTATGTGTGTTCTTTTGCTGCTATATCCTTGCCTTAGTTTTAGATTTAAATGTTACTTCTTAAAACTTTAGATTTAGTTCATGTAGTTAGCATACCATGGAAGTGAATTCTTTATTCAGAGCAGGTTCACTCTCATCATTGCTGTGGAAATGGGTGTTTTCTTAACTTACAGATCAGTGTGTAAGGAAATCTGGAATAAACACTTGTGAATAAAATTCTCTATCCTTCTCTTCCTACTCTTTCACTCCACAGGCCTGATTAGTGTATCTTTCACTGCTGCCTTTGCTTCTCTTCTGCTTTTTAGTTTAACATAATTTAGCCAAGCATTGATTTAATTTTATTGCCTTTGCTAGCTCAGCTTAACACAGGATTCAGAGCATTAGTGCCTGGTGCAGCCTTCAATTTGATGGCAAAAATGAGTTTCTCTCCTAGCAGTAAGAGAAAGCAGTAAGTTCTGTTCTCTGCCCCACTTCCCTCACCCCACGGGCTGTGCAGGGCCCAGTTTCTGTGCCAGTCAGAAAGGTCATGAGTGCTTGCAGATTTACCAGTGTGCCCTTCCCTGTTGCTTGAAAAGTTGACCATCAGTATCTGGCTCTCGAATGGGAGGGAGAGGGAATAATGAGGAACCAAACTGCCCTCAGCAAGCTTAAATTTGCTCTGTAGGAGTCTGCATCCCCCTTGGAAATTTCTTCTAAATAATAAAAAACTCCAGGAGACTGAACTGAAGGAGAAATAATACTGATGAGTTATGGCCTCTCAGCCATTGCATGAATGCACAAACCATCTAAAAGCATGGTAACTGACTGGTATGCTGGTGACCCTGAACTTATAAGCCCCCATGAAAAGCAGGGAATAGTACTGGCTCAGACTTAGTGGGGACTCGGTTTACATTTTCCAGATGGATCAGAAGAACTAACAGAACAAGCCAATATTAAGCAATTCTATCTTTGCTCTCCATATTCAGTGGGAAGTTGATATCTTTGTCCAAGTTGCAGAAATAAAGTTAAATAAAAAATAAGCATCAGATACTTCCCTTTAAAATTAATACTGTAAGCTTTTTTTTTTGGCAAGTTAATCATACTGGAATAAATTGCTTCTGTGTTTGCATCGTTAATGAAAGTATGACTTGCAATGCTGTAGAAGCCTAATGCTAATGAGGATAGGAAGTAAAGAAACAAGTTTAGGGATTTTTTTATACTTATGTGGTTATTCTTTTGAGGGAACACAGAATTTGTAAATGAGTGAGTGTTGATAGTTCTATATGTTCATTTGTTAAAGTTCAGTGTTTTGAAGGAAGCTGAGATAGCAGGGTGGATACATACGTTCTTCACTTGTGCTGTGCAAAGTAGTCTCACAGTTCAGGGCGTGTTTGGTCTTCACAAGGTCTACTGGGAAAGGAGACTGAAGGTACCAGATGTGTGCCTGGGGTGGTATTGTTTCTCTGAGAAGTTTGCAACTTGATTACAGAACTGTTTTCGAGCAGAAATTACTGTATTAAAGTCTAGCTTGCTTTATTATTTGTGCACCTTAAAATTGCATTGAAGGCAGTTGTATTAAATGTCAGGACACTAAGAGTATTTCTGAAAACTACTACTGGGAATTTAACTTACAGCCCTGAATCTTTGCATTCCTGCCATTATTCTGCTTCCAAATGTGATGGATTATGTTTAGATTATGGACAGATGAGACTTACCCTTTACATTCTTTGAAGCTGATCTTGCATGAGAGCAGCTTTCTGACAGTGAAACAAAGTATGTTAAATAAATTAGTAGTTTGGAAGTATGCTATTAATTAAGTCTCACTTCTTTCTAAATAAAGATTGCTGTGAAATTCAAAAATATTATTTTTAATTAAAGTACTTTGAAGAGGTTTTCTATTCTGGCTGTTGTTCTAGAAAAGGAATTACATAAACTATATTTTTAATGATCTGACACTTTAATGGCCAGGATATCCTGATGGCATGCCGTAATCAAGAATGACTGGGCAGGACTTGAGACAATTGAGTTCAAACTGATTTCCTCTTCCCCCTCTAGTTTTTGTGTTCTATCACATTGTTTTCCACTGTGTATGGTTTGCTCTTTTGGCATCTTGTGCTATCAAAATTATTTTTTAATTTTTCTTTTTTCCTGTCTGATAATAATCTACATGCATGGTCTACCATACAAGGCTCTGTAAAATGAGTTCTACTTCTTGCATATGTCTAGAAATTTCAGCCAGTATTTCCCATCTATTCCTAGCTGTTGTGTTGTTGAGGGTTTTTTAAAATGTATGTAAATTAATCTAACATTCATCTTAGTTATTTAAAAAAATAGTTTTTAATTTTAAATTTCTTGTTTGCTGTGGTAGTTGCTTCTGCTATAGATGGCACAGTCTGTCCTGCTGTCTGACACTATATTCTGAATTACACAGCACTAGAGATCAGATGATCCTCAGCATTATCTTTGGAGCTTCTAGCAGCCTTTGATGCTGTCAAATCCAACATTCTCAGGGGACAGAGGGAGCCCAGTAACAACTAACAGTCTGACTACTGCCCTGGGTATCCTCACACTATCCTGAATGGCAGATCTGATCTCTTCTTCAACCGTTAAATTTCTTAGTGAAAGTTTTTGTGCGTTCTACTCCAGTGAATAAAAAATACTCATCCATCTGATTTGGGTGATTGTGCATTGTGTATGTGGCTGTTGTTTGTCCTGTTCAGCCACAGTTCTGTGAGAAGCAGGTGCTCCTCGTACACTGTGAGGATAGAGGGTTAGAAAGAATGTTCAGTGGAGCTGCCACTTCTCACCTATGTATAAAGGGGTGGATGACTGCCACATGCCATAATTGCAAAGCCAGTAGGATTTACTTGGAGAAATTCAAAGTTCTGTTTCTCTCTTCTCATGTGTCTGAGTTTACAAAAAATAAGTATTTAAAAATAATTTCCCTGATTTTATCTCAAATCTATTTTGTCTTTTTGTCTGTTCTAGAGTTTCAGGAAAGAAATCATATACCTATTTTATTTTTGACTTTTAAAAGTAGGGAAGCGACTATAAGAGATGAAGCCCCATACATAAATTGGAGTATTTGAAGGTTAGAGTTTGTTCAGCTGTTGAAGCAGCTGGACAAGAAGAATGTCTTGTTCTCTTCATAATGCTTCTTCAAAGAACATCTGAATATTAGTACAAAAAAGGGGTAAAAGAACAACGTGGCAGAGAATATAGCAAAAAGTCTCCAGAGGATTATGGTGTTAGGGAGTTTAGAAAGGAAAAAGACCTTTCAAGGACTTATTTTATGTTTGACACATAGGGAATTTACTTCATATATCCCAGACAATGGTTATATGTGTGGAAAAGATGCTGGAGAAATTTTCTTCTAAACTCAAATATTTGTGGTTTGTTACAGTTGTGTTTTTTCTAATAATTAAAAATGTCACTTTCAAGTTTGATGGAATATTACTTCCCTTTTGCTTCTTCTCTTGTGGGAGACTGTTTGGTTGCATTTCTAGAAATTTATGCCAAATGAAAATCTAAAAATCACATTTTAAGAATGAAAGTGACAGAGGTATTAACAGCAGTGGAGAAGGCGGCTACTGAATCTCTGGAAGGACTGAATTACTTAGTTGTAAGGCAAAGCTCGAAATCTAAGGATCATCTGTAGCAGCAAGACTTCGAAGGGATTGCAATCTGGCCCAGATACCTAAAACCCAGATATTGCCAGACAAGGTTCTATGCCTTAGAATTTCTTCTGTGTCTTTGTGTTGGCAAGAAGCAATGCTTCTATTACCATTCTTGCCTGTGTTTGCAGAGTCTTTGAGAGCAGAAAACAAGTTTCATGTGAGTACCGGTAACTAGACAAATTTACAGCTGCTCTCCCAGTTGAGTCAACTTTCCTTAAAGAAAGAATGTTCATATTTGCTGGAGGTAAAAAAAAAATAATCTTTAGAATAAAACTTCAAAGATTTCTGTGAAGATTTTGTTCTGTGGGGATGTTTTTAGTCCAAATGAAAGCTCAGATGTCATAGCACCAGTTCCCACAATAAACTCAAAAATACCTTGTGTATTCTCTCTCAGGCTATCCTTCATGTTACAGTTGTATGGTTAATCAACTACTTGTTGAAATTAATTTATCTTCTGTTTATTGATGCAGCATTCATTTATGTTCTTTGTCCCAGAGTTGGGCTGAAGTTAAACATATCTGAGACTCCTTAAAAAAGTTTTTAATAGGGAAGTGTTTCTGCTGCAGAAGTAAAATGTGAGTTCCGATTTAGACGTGGAGGGGAAGTTATCAATACGCATAAAACTTCCTCTCACTGAAAAGTTGGACTTGGCTTTACAAACTTTTCATGAACCATACCACTGAACAAAGCCACTTGTAAGCCTGCTTCTATTTCACAGGTAGATAATCCATTCATCTTGTCATCGTGTGAGATATCATAAATGCATGACACAAGTACCAGCTACAATTGCTGGTTACTTGATTATTTCCATAAGTCATTTAAAACCAGTAAAGGATTGAGAGAGGTGAGGTAAGAATTTGCACTCTGGGCTTAGTCCATGTGACCTGTTAATGAGAGAATAGTTCTTCTTTGCCTGTTGTGCAGTTGGACACTTGTATGAAGCCAAAATTTTTGTTAAACATCTTCCAAAGAAAATTCACTGTATACTGCCAACACAGAAAAGGAAGAGAGAATCCATAGCTGGTGTTGCTGGATGAATTACTTGTATAGTCTGTATTGAAAGTAATAGGAAGTTTGTGCTTCAAGAACTATGTATCCAGACTAAGGTATGAGAAATAGGGGAAAAAGTGCTGGTTTGTTTTCTTGTTCATGTATATTCTAATGTATTCAAATTGATTTCAGTTTCTACTGCTGTGTTTGTATTTGTGGTGTTACCAATCAGTTCATAGGTATTATATACAGCAAAGGAATGTCTAGGTACCAGACTCTATGAAAACATGTGGTCAGTTGCCCATAATAGATGCTTAATTTCACGGTCAAAGACTGTGAATTTTGTTCACATTATTTAGGTTATCTTGTAAAGTGACATTGCTCTGGTGTCTGGAGGCTGTTTTGCCTCTCCCTTGGCATTGAGTGTTCCATGCCAATATCAAGATTAATATTTGTATTAGGTATGGAGTTTTTTAAGGGCCATGTAGGAATGTCTCAAAAAAGGGCATCTGGCAGAAACTCAATTTCTTGATCAGTCCAAACATATTATTGAGAATAATTTACATAACCAAGAAAATCAGAATAGCATTTGTATAAAAAGAGATGTGCTGAAAATTAGTATGTATTTTATGAGTTTGCATTTTTTTTCCTCTTTTATTGTACCTAGTAGCACAGTTTAAGATTAGTACCACCTTGCTTGTAAATAAGTGTTAGTGAAATAAATAAGACAATCTGGATAAATGCAGTATAATGCAGAAGTGTCCACTAATTCTGCAGGACTGC
Source organism: Ammospiza nelsoni (assembly GCF_027579445.1). Taxonomy (NCBI): domain Eukaryota; kingdom Metazoa; phylum Chordata; class Aves; order Passeriformes; family Passerellidae; genus Ammospiza; species Ammospiza nelsoni. The sequence continues at coordinate 26,610,288 of NC_080636.1, read as the reverse complement.
TGAATCCAGCACTTGTGTGACACTGCTGAGCCAAGGAGCCAGCCACGTGTGCACAGTACTGGGTGTGCATGGCATCAGCAGGCATTCAGTACAGCTGGAGCAGATGAGGCAGGGATAAATCCAGCTGTCAGACAGGCTTCATGCACTATCAGTAGTGCTGCATAGTTGGAGCAAAAAGCAGTGAAGTAGACCTGGTTGTCTGCTCTGCCACCACGTGCTTCAGCAACCCAGGTAAACCACAGCCTCCCTTCGCTACTGTGGAAGCAAATCCAAGGGATTTCAGTGAAGAATGGCTCTTTCTTTGTATTTGCTTATAGGTTGGAGGCTGAGATCTGGAATGTGCACCTGGTACTAGGGCAGTGTTTGTTGACTTCCATTGTATTCATAAAGCTGTTCACTGTTCATTCAAGTCATAAGAGTTTCTTTTCCACTGGTAGGAGCAAGCAGACTTAGGAAATAGTAAAAACCTGATGATCAACATGGCTTTCAGAATTGTAAAGTAATGATAAATTTAGTGAGGAAGTTGCTCTGAAAAACAGGGTTCATATCAGGGACATGAGAAACCTAGGTTTAACATTTGGGCTCTATTCATAATTTGTTGGCATGATTCTGGGTAGATTGCCATCTCTTTTGAGCATTGACATCCTTTTTAGGAAAAAAAGTATTCTTTTGGTAAAATAACTAAAGATTGTTTGTTATGAAACATTGTAACAATCACTACAGACAAGTTTCCATGTATATTAATATCATTTCTGGAGGCAGGATAAAATGTTCTAGATGTTATCAGAGTAGAAGGCAAGGAGTTTAATTAAAATTCCTTTAAGTAAGCACACGTAATATTTTTAGTCTTTGGAGATTTTTGTATTGTCAGTTGGACATGCAAACTCTATTCTGCAACAAGTGTCACAGGAAATATAAAGTACTTCTGAAAGCACATGTGCTTCAAAAATAACAGTAAAAAGCTTAATTGCTAAATGTGAGCTATGTAAAATTATGTACTACTTTTGCAATTAATTATAAAAATAGCAACCAAGAATATAATCTGCTTGATGAAAACTGCAGAGACTCCTCAAGATTGTGCTGAGCATGTTTATTTTATAGTTGAGTACCTTATTTTAAAATGCTATAAAAGTAATTCCAGATGTGTTTTCAGGTATGTGGAAAGAGGAGAGATACCTGATGGAAGTTTTGCTTCAGTCCAGCCATTTCCAACTTCCAGAGGCACAGCAGCAACTGAATCCAAATTTCAGTTAAAGCAATAACTATGAAAAACTTGGGTGTATAAAGTGCCAACACTTGGCTAAGTGTATAGTACACTTAGCCAAAAAAGTCTGACAGCTAAAACTCATCATTTTTTATTAGCCATGAAGTAAAATGGACTCATCAGCTGTCACTGGCAAGCATTCATTACCTTTCAGTACCTGCTTTGTATGTTTGAACCCTGAATAGTCTCATTGGTAAATAGGATGCTACTTTATATCCTCAAATACTTGATGCATTTGGGCTATGCAGAGAGAAACAGGATGATAAAATAGTAGCATTCTTTACTGTCAAATTGGGTATTAAATAACCTTTCCTAGTTCTAGACACTTGTGTTTAACATGAAACAACTTTGTTTTTCACTTAGCATACATCAGGGCGTGTTGCCTTTTGACCTAGGAGTGTGTTGTCTGTCTAATTACCCTTTGTATTGTTTTACTGTTCCTTGCAACTATCCAAACAATTCGGTGTGGCCCTAGCAACCAAACAATACTGTTTAACAAAGATTTCCTTACTGCATTGCTCCCAGATTTCCCACGTAGCAGTAGCTCACATCAGAGCAAACAAACAGGATATTGTTTCAAATGAATAATGTTGACTGTTTTCAAGTGGTTTGTGAAAGTAGTTTTTTAGTTTTGAGCTGTTGCAAGCTGTATGGTTTCTGGTTCCACATCTCATATGAAGTTCTGTAGAATGCTTCATGTTTTGAAGCTTCCAAACGATGTTTGAGACTTACATTTTCTCTGGCACCTAAGAGTAAAGAATGGCTTTGCTTTGATGGCAAAAAATAGCAGAAAAAAATTATTTAATTCTGTCCTGCAATGACTTTTTTTTCCCATTAAGCATATTTAAATTCATATAGATCCTTTTTACAATTTTATTAATTGCAAATTCATGAGTAAATGCATCCCACTGAATGTAATTATACCAGATAATAATGTTGTTTGACCTAGCTAAGAAATCTAAGAATAGATTTCGACTTTTCTTTAAGACACTCTTGTATATTTACTTATTAAATAGTCGAGCTCCCTCTCCATTTTCCCTTGTACATGTTTTTGTGTGTGTATTTAACTAAATTACTGGTTTTACAAAGCAGATGAAACCATGAACATTGTCATATGCAAGACAAGAATCTTGATGCTAATGTCAACCACTAGTGGTGTTGTGAATTAGAGTCCTCAGCAAGTTCATGGATTAAAATAAATCCTAATAATTTTCTCTTCCTTTTACATACTCTTACATTTTAGCAAAACTAAGATATTTGTAATACTCTCATGACGGTTTATAACTGCTTCAGTATGACAGTTTTCCCTGTTTTTCATGGAAAAAAAATCAGGGGGGTAAGTTCATTGCCACCTGGAGAGTTTGTGCATGTGAACACAGAGATGAGTAACATGAATGGCTGTAGGGATAGCTGTGACTCTGCTTTGCTGCTGAAAGAGCAAGAAAGCAAGGCAAGCCCTGTTCCTGCCCTGACTCGGTGCTGGCTGAAAGGGATTGATTGCATCCCTGGCAGTGCTGCAGTCACAGCAGCACCATGTGTGCACTCTCTGTGTGCTGTCCAAGGGGGGCTCTGTGAAACTATAGCCAGGGAGTGGGGTCCTTGCTCATTCTGGGGGCTGTAAAGCTATCCTCCCACCACATTTCCTTGGCTACATGACCATGACCTCTGCCTTGTACTGAAATGTCTGCAGCACTCACAAGACCCAGTTTGATTATAGTCCACTTCTTTTTTTTCTTGCCACCATAAGATTTTTGCCCAGTTTATCCATTTCCTATGCTTTTTTTTGAGCCTGAGGAGGGAATTTACCTGTGTTTAGATCAGTGTAGAGAGCCTTGGAGTTTCATCTTTAGTGAGGAAAGCTGTCTTATAGCTTTGAAAGTTCACACACTAAGGTGATCCCTTTTACTGAGGATTGAATTGCTAACAGAAAGTAAAGATAGCACTTAAAAGATGATCAGCTCCCAATGTTTCCTGATTGTTAAGTGACAGGGGCTGTTTGAATGTGATCCTTTAAAATCTGAAGACAGAAATGTATTATGTAATCACACTATTAAGAGTTGTCTGCCTAATTGTCTACATCTAAATACTGTGTGGGGTTAAGGAGCCCAGTGGTCTTAGTTTCCCCAGAGAGCAAAAAGAGCTGGTTCAGTACCAGCTCCTCACTCTTCAGGAGTGGGAACTGGACCAGAGCTCTGGCATGTTCACTTCAGTGCAGATCATGCAACAGCTGTAGCATATCCAGTAGGTAAGTCTGGAATGAGCTGAAGCTGCTGCTTTGCTAAATTTCTTCTGACAAAATACAAGTAATGATATTCAAAAGGACATTTAAACGCTCTCATTTCTTTGCAGCCTGTTAGTGTTAATATGTCTTTTAAAATGAGACAGTCCAACTTGTCTGTAATTAGAACAAAGCTTTATCTCTCTTAGAAACTCTGATATTTAGGATAAAAGCAACTGCATATATTAGAAATACCTGGTATCTGTTGTGGGTCCTTAGCTACTCTAATTTCTATTTTGTGTATCTGATGGAAATGAAAGTTGTTCAAAATTGCATGTTACAGCATTCTTCTGTTTTGCCTATCCCATGCTTGGTATTTCTGTTTGTTACCTGCTATGGCCATGAAGGATGTCTTTATTCCTTCTTTCCCCTCTTCTCAAACCTCTGTACTCTTGTTCTTGACACATTTTCATCTCTCTCATTTTCTGGGCTGGCTTTGGAAACATTGACGCTTCAGGATGGCAAGAGTATGGATGCTGGAGAACATAGGCATTGTAAAGACATGCATTTTTTTTTAAAGTTCCTGTAATGTTTATGTTTTTGTACTGAAGGATGAGCCGATCATCAGATGTGGGATGAGAAAGAGTTTTGGGTTGTAATCTTCCTTTTGCAGCCTGCACTTTGTTTTGTTTCTTAATGTTTTTATGTACTTATATGTAGTGAGCTTCTACCATAGGGATCTAGATCATGGCAGTGTCTGTGATGTCCCATTGTCCCTGGCTGTGTGGGACATGCTCTTCTCTGTCTTTTAGGGCCTCTGTTACTGAGATCAAAGTGCTGGATTGAAGTGTTAGAGGAGGTTTGGAAATTTTTTATGACAGATGCAATGTGTGCCTGCTGTTCTGGTGTTGCCCCTGGTTCCCAGGCACTCAGTTTTGTGACCTTGTGCAAGTCTTTGCAGCCTCAAAGAAAGGATTCTGCAGTTTATGTTTATTTCCTGTTTTATGCAACAGGAAAAAAGATGCATTATTCCAGCCAAGCAGCAAGTTTGTACAATAGCATAGGGATTAAAAACAAGTAATGTGTAGTACTCACAATTTTATGCAAGGTACTCTTCCTTCTGGATTAGAAGCTGAGGTAGTTGGGGGCATTCAGTTTTCACTCCTGTAGAATTTATCACTTCACTAATGCATTTGATAAATGATAAATTTCAATGGAAGTTGCAGGAGTCTGTTTATATTATGTAAAATGTAACTTTCTGAACTGATGGAAGATATAATAAATGGCCAAGACTTCTCTTGAAAAGATGTGATGTACCAATGTTTGGTCTCCATGTTTGGTCTCATGTTTTTTCATAAATGAGTTGAAAAAAACATTTGAGAAAAAGTTGTGGATAACATTTAGCTTACAAGGTTTGTACATGTAAAAACTGAGATAATGTAAAAAAGTTTTCAGGTTCAGCAAAATAAACCAAATGTGTCACTTCACACTTTATGTGCAAAAAGCCTTAAAAACACTTACCTAAACACATCACGAAATGTGGCAGAATGAAACAGATGGGAACTAGGCTCCCTGCATGACTGTCTTAGGAAAATAAAATCTTAATATAAGTAGATAGGAATTGTTAATATCAATTCCTAATAGCAATTGAAAAATAACATCTGCAGTCATGGAATACACTAGGGAAATATCAGACCTTCCTATGTATGTCTGGTTCATCATTAAGAGGTTTCAGCAGTTATTTTGATATTTAGTGTGCAAGACAAGAATTGTAATTATCTACCCTGATTGTTTTGTGTATTAAACTCTGTGTGTGAGCTCTGAAACATGATTTTCAGTCCTGCAGTTCACATTGCTAGCAGCTTTTACAATAAGTGGATGTTTTGGAATGCCTGAGGAGAAAAAAAAAAATTAAAGGTGGATAACTATATATATAGTTTGTATATGACAATGTCAGTATAAAAGCAAAATAATTCTTAAAAAATGAGACTGATACATGCAATTTTTTTTATTGATTAATAAGTTTTTCTTACAAGGAACAGTTTTTAACATGGGACTAGAAGATCAGTTAGCATGACATGTCTAAAAAGGGTTTGCTTTCCTGTTAGGAAAATCAACTTATTGACAAAAAGTGCCAAAGAAGAATTTCTCTTGAAGGTATTTGGACACCAAATAGAAACATGAAATTAATGGGTGATCCATAAAATGGAATCAAGCAATGCTTCTCATAATATAGGGGATAACCCTTTCTATTCAACCTTCTGAGTTTTAGTCATACTTGAACTGAGGCTACTATGTGTTAATCATGTAGAGCATTTTATTGACAACACAAGTGACCTGCATTGTAAACCCTTGTGCAAATTAAGCGTAGAAACTCCGACCTCACTAAAACAAATTCTTGTTCTATGTTACAATTGTTTCCTTCTGTTTTAGAGAATTTACTGTGTGAAAATATGTGTGTGATGAATGGGAAAACACTGTGGCACCATGTTTAGAAGCTCTGCTTTATAGCTCTGTGTTTTTCTTGTTTTTTACCTTTAGCCTCCGCACCACCCAGCAGAGTAAATAAACGTAGAGTTTCTCCAAGTGTTGTTTCCACCTGGGAAAAGAGAGGCATCATCATGTCTAACATTACTATTGACCCAGATGTGAAACCGGGCGAGTATGTCATCAAAAGCCTCTTTGCTGAATTTGCTGTTCAAGCTGAAAAGAAAATCGAACTTGTAATGGCTGAACCTTTGGTGAGTCCTTTTTTTTTTTCATAGTACCTCTCAAAACGGTCTTGTTTTTTTCTGGAATAGGATTTATCATATGTGTGGTTAGTGAAAAAAGCACTCACAGGTATTGTTGACTTTTCAGAGAGATTACTTCAGGAATCAATAAGCTTCTGCAAACAGGGTTGCTCCCTGATTTGTTTTATTGACTTGTGTCAAAACTGTTACCTAGTAGTTACTGGAAACAAGACGTCTTTACTGTATCCCTAAGGTCTGTGAAGTTGCAAAAGGAAATAGGAAGAACAAAAAATGTTCTTTCATTAATACTGTGGAGTGTGTTTCCTGTCAGTGTTTTAAATAATACTTGGGCAATATACTTTCAAAGGAAGATACATTTGGTTTGTTTTCTGAAGTAATGATAATAACACCTGGAATAATATCGTAGTCTGCATATATTGCAGATTGAGCAAAAAGGTAAAATTCCATTGTTGATCTAGACTTCATGGTCTTGAAATAAATGGTTTTCTTTTAATTTGGAAATTTCTGGAAAAAAACAAACAAAAGACCCCAAAACAACAAGAAACAAAACCAACTTTTATTTTTTTAAGCCTGGAAATTCACTGGGCAGGTGAGATGCTATGGCTAGCAGAAGGCCAGGTCACAGAAGGCTTCTGTTGGCAGCTGCTGCTTGCCAAAGTGCTCATGTGCAGAAAGTGCCTATGTGAGCATTTGAGCCCCAGTTTTGAAACTTCAGGAAAAAGTTTTCTTAGGAAGCAGTCCAAAAGAGCACAAAAGCAGGGCTGAAACTGTTTTGTGGATTATGGAATCATCTTCAGCTACAACCATTAGTGTATAAAAGGCTGAGGAAAATGAAACTTTTCTTTATACCTGTTCTTTATATATATGTTCAGTGTTCACCAAGCAGGTTTACAACTTAAATATAACTTGCTTATTTGTTTTTTACATCCAAAAAAGTAATGTGTTCAGAAGGAGTTTGTAAGAAAGCACAAACACTTTGTAGCAAAAGGAGCACACAAGCCTCCACCTGGCTGAAAATGAGAGGAGAGCTGTAGTGGCAGTGGTGCTGTGGGAGGAAAGGCTGGTAGCTCCACTGTCCATCCATGTGCCAAGCGCTGCTCCTCCAGCCCCACTTCCATCCATCAGCTGAACAGACAGGGAGGGTAGTGCTTGGCCAGAGGCACAGACTGCCTGGAGCTGAGATGAGCTGAAGAGTGTGTCCTGCAGACACAGCTAGTTTGGAGTCAAATATAACCAGAATAATGAGAGCAAGGCAAATATAGTAGCCCTGGAGTTCACTTTTGCTGCAAAATTGTCCTTAGACCAGATAAAACAAATCTTCTGTCATCAGTCCCAGGTTGTGTCTCCTTGCCATGCTGTTAATTTAACAAATGTTTTTAAATCTGTTAATCATACAAAATTGAAACATCTCACTAGATTAAAAATTAGAAACCCCATGAAACTAATTAAATAATTCACCTTTCACAGAAGAGTGATTCCCAGCTCTGTTGCCTGGTGAGGCTTTATGGTGATTGCATGAAGTCTACCTTGTCAAGATTTTTTACTGATAAGAACCTGCAGTTGGTATTTTGTGTGTATACAAGTGTGTATAAAATTCTTTAGAATAAAGTAAGAAATTATAAATACTACTTAAGTGGTCATCTATAAAGGTTTTAAACAGTTTTGTCTGGGTTCATTTGCTAAGCTGAATTCCTTTAAACAAAATGAATTTTAATGGAAACAAATGTAATTTACATGTATAGCCAGCTTTCCTTATTTTATATTGATGGGTGAGAAGGACTGTATAGAAAACAAGCAAATTAAGAGAGGTGCCAAAGGCTGTGGAAGTGAAACAACCTGAGCCTGGATAACATAAAGAGATAGGAGGGAATTCTTAAGTGTCCAACTGAAAGGAAATACTGAGGTATTGAAGCAGCTTTATTCCTGTATGTAGAATTTTTGTAAGTACTGAACATTCAGTTCTAGTGTATGAAATTTAAAAAGAAAGCTAAAAAGGCTGGAAGAGCACCAGAAAAGCACTGATTGTGATTGGATAAAAGGCTTTAATGGAAGAGTGGAAAGCCCTTTATTATTTTAGTGTGATTTGATTTTGTGGAATGACTTGGCTGCAAACAAATTATGAAGAATATATATAGAGTTACATAAATCTTTAATGAAGCTAGGCTGTTGGGTGAAGCTGTTGGAGAGAATTTAAAGCCAGACTAATAAAAATTAGGAGCTAGACATAATAGACAGCTATTTTTTAAAACTTGAACATGACAGTAGGGGAGCAAAAATGAATTAAAATATAAATTAAAAAAAAGGTCACTCGCTGCACATCATCTGTGGGTGAGAGGTAGTACCATTTTTGCTAAATGTACGGATTACATTTAAAGGTAACTGACTTGTGATTTCAAAAATTACCTGAATGGTTTCTCCGGCTGTGACTTTTACCTTATTTCTTCTTACTAATTTAATTAAGAGTTCTCTGCTTGCAAATTGTAATACCTCAGCTTTTTCAAAGTTGCAGACAGAGCTTATCAGCAAATGCTTAAAATAAGTTATTAAATGAAAGCAGCAAGTGTAATGACAGGAAGGAAGATCATCCTTTTAGTGAATAAATGAAATAAAACCACTTTTTTTTTTTTTAACCAGCTGTGCTAAATCTTTTGGAGCAGTATATAGTTTTAAAGGAAAAGAAGAGTAGTCTTGTAGCTTAAAAAATACTCTTCAGCTTAGAAGGATGACACTGAGGAATGACACCAGCATTCCCCAAATGTGACATAAACTATACCAGTTAAAAAGATTAGTGATAAACTCAATTATTTTGCATTTTGTCAAGCTGCATGTAAGTATGGATGGTTAGAATTTAAGCAGAGAGTTTAACATGGGGCCACCTACTAAATTGTAGGTGTCTCACACTGAAGTCACGACTAGCAAGAGTATTTATGCCTGTTACCACCACAAGGATTTTATTCTGCTGTAGAAATACTAAACATGGCTCAGACTAGCACTGTGCACTTTTGCAAGTCTTGCCTAGATGCTTTCAAAAGTTTGTCTGAAGTAAAATTTAGCAGAGTGCAGTGCTTGCCCCTGGGGCAGGGATGCACTGCCCAGCCCCGGGGCTGCAGGAGGTGAGGCAGCATCCCTTGTCTGGGTTCTTCTCTGCAGCTTGGAGCTCTGCCAGAAGCTCTCTGAGCCACCCTGCTGAGGCGTGCTGGCCACCAGAGGATGGTGCCAGGGAATGCTGGAGAGGGACCAATGGGTGGTGCCTTTTTCCATGGGTGCAGTTGTTTGCACAGCACATGCACATCCTGATCCCTGCTGCCTGCCATATGTTGACATTTCTCCTTTACACAGTGGATGCAAACTGCTCTCTGCTTAATGCAATAGTGTTTTGGTTTTTTTTCATTTCACTTGTAAAAGATAAATGGAGACCTATTATTTTCATCTCTCTCTGAACTTCAGGAAGCCAGGAAAATAAATCTTAAATTATTCAGTTAGAGTTTCCAGACATTTACTTTATGCTGTTGAATAGATTTTTTTTAAATCATGTGAGATGACTGGAGCCATGACAAAGCAGAGGTAGAAGAAGATATTAAAAGAAACTAATTTTAAAAGTCAAATAATTCAAAGGCCTTGATAAACCTGTGGTTGGGTTCAAGAGTATTATTTGGTTATGTCAGGTTTGTTTGGTGAGTGTTACATTAACTCTACAGTGTATTTACCTTTTAAGAGTTAAGATTCTTAGTGCTGAGGAAACATAATAGAGTTGGTTATGAACTTGTAAGGTCTTCATTCTTTCTGACCTTAAAATCTTAAACATTTGATATACAGAACTATCTAAATTAGTATGAGTCATGGGAGGCAAGCTAAACTTTCAGAACTAGCTTTCTCTCTATTGACATGGATTTCAAATTTGTGTAAAGACTTACAGAATGTTTCACTTCTCTTTGATTTGTCATTCTTTTCTTTAGCAATTTTTGGGTTTAGACACATGCAATGGGTGTAGTGAACCCAGGGTTTCTTCACCTGTATAATAGTTTTGTAGTATTATGGTGGAAACATGGTTTGTTGGGACGTTGTATCCTAAGGCCTTAAGGAACCTGACTTTTCCCATCTTCTTACAGGAAGACTCTTCCCATCTTCTTACACTTTTCCGTCTTATAAGGAAATAGTTTTTCTCATTTAACTTAGCAATGATACAATGTTTGTATAGAGTGGAACATTTCTTGTATTTCTGCTTTATAGATAAGCTTGCAATTACTGTGCAGTTTATCTGAAAGCATAATACAGATAAGAATTCATCTATAGCAGGCGTTTCTGTGTAAAAAAAAAAGGAGGGAGGCTTGCTAGCTAGAAGAAAATTTGGCTTTGCAAGTGCTCTCTGGAGCTTTTAGTGTATACTTCAAAATATTAATTCTCATAACAGTATTTTGAACAGATTTAACATGTAAAATTACAGGAATTTGAAAGAATCCACAAAGTAAAACCTTTCCCCCTTTGCTTTTAAATAGACAGTGAAAGAACATTAACTATTACATCAGTTGATCAAAAAATAGAGCTTTTTCAGAATAATCAATGCATTTACCTAGAAACCCCCTTCTTAAAATATTTTTTAATGTGGGCATACTGGAAGTGAACATAAATGGTAGTATTTTCCTAGATAATTAAGTGGATTTCTTTGGATTATGGAAAGTGAAAATGACTTGTGCATTGACATTTTTATAATAATTTCAAATTATACTTTCAGAGTAGGCAAGTGCTTTTTGCCTGGGCAGTGTTGAATCCAAGTTTTCAGAGGCTGTAATAGTTGCCAGATATTGCATTCTTTTTAACACCAAATACAGCTGCACTTAAAGGAGAAAATGCCAGAAACTGTGCTGTATTTTCAAGATTACACTTAGGACAAGAAAAAATAAGTTGCTTGTTCAGACCTTGGATTTGGGACATACAAAATGAATTTTTATCTGTTGAACATACAGGCAGTCTCTTGCAGCCTTGCAAGTGTTAATCACCAAGCAATGTTGACTTTCTCAGTTTTTGTCAACAGTCTGACAGCATGGGTGTTGTCTCATACTAAACTACTGAGCAGTTACTTTGTGCTGAGTTACAACCTGTTGAGAGCACAACTGGCTATCAGAATTGCTCACACCTCCCTTTACATGCCAGACCAGGCAAGTTAACTACTTGACTTAGCCTGCTCCATAAAACTTCCTTGTTTGCTTACTGCAGTCTAATGTGAGCTATTAACTCTTTAGGTACTTTTTTTCTTTCCTTGTGAAAGATAACATTTTGAACTCATTTATATTATCAAGTGAAGGATAGTTTAAATTTTTTTTAAATAAGAGGAAATGCTCAGCAGATCTTTATATATGTTACTGCTTTGCAGTGTGCTCTTAAAGCTGTTACTGTGGCACTTGGGTTGCTGTAAATCACTGATCCTCAAAGCCAGTTCACAGGACTCGGTGTTCTTTTCCTTTCTTCTCTTTCTTCTTCTTTTTCTTTTTATTTCTTTATTCTTTTCTTCCACTTTTTTTTTTTTTTTTAACTTTCCAGGGTACCTGAGCAAAGTATACTTGTATTTCTTGTAAGTGTATCATTTTGTACTCTACACAGTGACTAGTAAGAATTACTGTGTACTATTAGAGTTTATAAATGTTTTATTTCCACAATGCTTTAATCCTCACTAAATTATTTTGTCAGGAGTATAATTTAATTTTGCTTTTAACAGAGGAGTGTGTCATATGCTACTGGTAGCACTAAATATTGTAATAAGTGAAATTCTAGTAATATTGCTTTGTTTTTGTTCCTTATAGTTACTTGAAGTTAAAGCAAGTGATTATTCACATTCTCCTTTTACTGGAGTAGGTCTTCTAGCTGTGTTGTTCTGCAGTTCAGGGGAAGAGCAGATTAGAAATGCGTTGAACACTTGTCTCTGCCTTTGGGAAGACATTTTAAAAATCATTATTGTAACTTAGAATAATTGCCGTATATGAACATGAAAAAACTTGCTAATTGAGATAGGAATGGCTTTCCCTCCAAGTTACACTTGACACCCACCACCAGCTGGTCCTCATTTGGCCTCTACCATCTTCTGTTTTCAGTCTTTAATGTTACTATTATTTTGCTACTGAATTAATTTTTGGGAGTATATATCACATCTCCAGAAATACTTGTATCTAAAAAAACTTGCAAATATTTATATGAAAAGTTTTTTCTTTGTTCTGTAATATAACTGGAAAAAAGGAATCTATCTTTGATAATAGTCAATGACATTGTGAAATGTATGTTTCTTCTTATTTTTTGTACAGGAAAAGCTCTTGTCCAGATCTCTTCAGAGAGGTGAAGATCTTCAGTTTGATCAGGTAGGTGACATATAATTGAAGGCAACTTTTATTGGATTAAGGTGGGCTTTACTGTTGCAGAGTAGTGGTTCCACTGTTGTAATAACTTAAAACATTCACATCTGAATCTGTGTCAGAAGATTTAGACTCTGAATGTTAGACTTTATTTTCCATTGTAGAATATGATAGTAATAACCTATTAAAATAGATAATTATTTGAAGGTGGCAGTGAAAACTGGTGGAAGAAAGATGCTGCAGCACACTAGGGGACAAAAAGTCTTTGTTTATTTCTGTATCCCTTATTGTTTGAGTGTCTAGGGTTCTGTTTTTATAAACAAATAGTGTGAATTTTATTTCAGTAACATGGCTTTTACTGAATGCTTTTTGATTCTATGGCAGAAGGTATAGGGTAGATTCAAGTGTTACTAAAGTGTTACTTTGTCCTTTGCTGAAAATATAGATAGACTGCTAGGCAATTCCATTTCACTTACTCTCAGTGAACTGTGTCTGGAAAGACTCTCTGCTCAATTTATTCATATTTATTGTCTGTATTTCCAATTCTTCAATAGTGTAGGCATGTTTGTGTCCCATAACCACTTCCTTGCAGTGGAGAGGCAGTGTTCACAGGAAGCCCCATTAATTGCCTGTTCCTGTTCTTGACTGTCCCTGAATAGCATCTACTAAGATGAAGCTTAGTGTTCTGTCTAAGAGAGGTTCTAAAAACAGGCTGAGTGAAGAGAAATGAAAAATAAAGCATGTAACTTTTAAAAGTGGATAATATAAAAAGAAACTGGTTTTCCTGAAAATACAGTTTTTTAAAAAAAAGTTTTGATTGTTTGTATATATATATGTGTGTGAGTTCTTATTTTATTCTTTTGTAATTTGTAATCTACTTTGAAGTCGAGATCTGAACTATAATGCCACTGAATAACTGCTTTAGGCAGACCTGAGTGGCTGGGATCATGAACTTTGTTAGGAAATTTTGCACATTGTTTGGCAAAAGGAATTAAGATTGCATCTCTCTGTTCATTGCTTGCTGTATAAAACCCTTATTAAGAACAATTCTCCATCAGAAGATTACAGATTTAAAAAGTGATTGGTAAAGTGTGGGAATGAGAAGGAGCCAGAGGTCAGAGCCACAGCATCCAGCAGAGAAGCTAGAGCTGCTGCTGGGCCAACCTTGTTCACCCAAAGGTCTTTATGGAGCCAGGAATCTGGGTCTAAAAAGTGGCTTTACCTGTACTGATAATGGGGTCTGAGTTTGTAAGTGTTGTACTTTGTGAATAAAGAGGGCATGCTTGGAACACAAGAGGGCCCTGGGACTAAGGTGCTATCTAATTAAGACTTGTTCTCTCATCTCAGTAAGTGATGAGAAAAGGGATGGAGGAGGAAGGCATGGAGTGTTGCCTGTCCCTCTAATGAAAAAGTAAAATAGCATTGAAGGGGATTATAAATCATTTTTGTTAGAAACATAACCAGACCAAGAGGTCTGCTGTTAAAACAAGTTTGAATAATCAATAGTTTTTAATTTCCAAACAGCAGAAATCTTCTCTTTGTCATTTGATATCATAATTGGAACAATAATATAAATTCAGCTAAAAGAGGAGAAATTTTGGAAAAGGAAATTTGTATGTTGATACACTTGTGAACTGTTAAAAATTTTAGCACCAGAGCTTTCCCTTTACCATTCCTAGCACATCAGGAAGCTACCAGACAGGAGTTTTTTTATAGAGCATATATTGCGTTTCTTAAAATACTTTTGCTTGTACAGCTTGAAACTGAAATAGCTAGTGGTTTTCTTTTTTTTTGTTTATTGTAGGAAACATACTCGGCAATTTCCTACTCTTGTCCTAAGACACCAAAATTTTATGATCACACAGAAGCCTGTGTTGACCTTCTCAGTGACTGAAAGCAGATGTATGTGAGGTTCAGGGTTGTTCATGATTAGGCACAACTTCAGCAATGTTTTAAGGGCAGGGATTTTGGCCAAAGCTGGAATTTGTGCTTTAGCATCTTACTATAATTTTGCTTCTCTGTTTTTACCTCTCACTCTGCTGTTGGATATGATATGTGAAGCAATTAGAAATATGTTACAGCCTTTGAGACTTGAGCAGGATTTGCTGTTTCATTCTGAGGAACTGAAGTATATGTCACATCTATTGCAGCCCTGTCCTCCTGGGTATTACAGGAGCCCTTTGTCTGGATTGCTGCTTTCAACCTAGGCATAATGTAATGCTAAAATAAAAGAGTTTTCTTGTATGAGAAATAGATCTTCTATATAAGAAAGTATTTTTTAATTATAAAATTATTTTGAATATAGTACCCAGGCAGTATAGTAATTATTTTAAATGAAAAATAGCTGATGTTCTGCTTAGATGCTATGCAATATTAGCAAAGATGTCATCTTCCTGGTGATTGCAGTGCCTTTTCATTAGAATACAAAGAATGCAAAACTTGACAGGAAATAAATAATTATTATGTAAAACTTTTTATTTTTCTAGAGGAAAATACTTTATTATGCCAGTAGTTTCTGGGTTTAGCATTTTAGCAGTGACATTTTTGAATGTGTGTAATACATGCTTGTTTCTCTAGAAGCCAATGTAAATTGCCTAACTACTTTTATGAACATTTATGAATAGTATTAGTATTGATAAACTGTGTAAACTTGAATGAAAACCTAAAGAAAAGGTTTAGTAAAGTTTAAAATGCAGCTTGGTTCTTTTGCTTGTGCTAATAAACCCATCAGTTCACAGCACTATTTAATTCTTGTGACTTGAATAACTGACTAATTAACAATCTAAGTAATGTATTCAGAAGATTAAAAGAGGTCCTTTTGAGGTTTTCCTGTGGTTAACTTGTCCCTATCCTTTCGATAACAAACCTAAAAACCCAAGATGCTTCAAATGAGGAAAAAGAAATAACTTCATTAATGTTATATCAGAACACGTAATGGCATAATATTATTCTGGTATCTGGAATAGTGAATAATAGATAAGTTACAGCTTGAGCATGGCTTCTATTAAAACCTTATTTGAAAGATCCAAGAGACAGGTAATACATGACATCAGTGAGCAGCATGGTAACTCTCCCATTCCAACCTTTGTTTAGGGAATGGGCTTGCTCCCTGCTGCCTCCTGGAACCAAGTTTATAATGGCATTTTGCTGTCTTCAGTCATTTTTTCTCCTTTCCAAAAAGTTTTTAGTTAAAGGAAGCCTAGATAATTTAAGTTTAATAACATCTTAAAGTCTTCCTTCTGTAATGGTTCCTGTTGCCACATCTGTTGCACAAATGAGTTTACTACTCATACAGATTTTCTGAAAGAAAGCAGAAGATGGAGGAGTTACACTACAAGAAAATATAGCCTGAGACCCAGACCAGTCAAATGTATTAAAGGCAATGTAGAATATCTAAAAGGCTCTTGGTTTTGTTTATATAATAGCCAAAGAACAATATTTTTTTAAAGTTTTAAACTTCTTCAGTTTAGAAGGGCTGGCTCTTGTAATTCGTGATGTGAAGGTTTCTATACTTCAAATATACATATGGCAACATTCAGGGATGTCCTAATACCACTGCTGTTTTCTCATGATTTTATACATGTTATACGTCTATAAATTTGTCATTTTGTGATCCCTGTGAGTTTTGGAACACTTTACTTAAATTTATTATAGTAATAGACTCAGTATGTTATATTTACAGTAACTGTCCTAGGTGAAAATGAATATTAACTTGCCACTTTGTGAAGTTATGCGATATATGGTTTTAAACATTAAAAAACAATTTGAAAGAATTATTCAACTCCAGGATTTTCCGAGCTCTATGAGGCTAAAGTATTTTTCTTCCTCTTTCAGTTGATAAGCTCTATGAGCTCAGTAGCAGAGCACTGTCTCCCCTCCTTACTACGCACCTTGTTTGACTGGTACAGGCGCCAAAATGGAACAGAGGATGAATCTTATGAGTATAGACCTCGGTCAAGCACAAAATCAAAGGGGTAAGAATTTTCCTTGCAGAAGTCTGTTTGATTTTTGTGTGCTTTCTCATAAGAAAATGTGTGCTTTGTACTTCTGTGACAAGTATGTTGTATTTGGATTTGTCCTTACCTAAATTTGTGTAGAAAACACACAGACTTCTTTAAGGTAGTGTATTTAACTTGTGTAGATGATATACATGAAGTGACCTAATGGGTTTGGTGTGGATATACAGAAAGAAGCTGGATACTGGTAATTCTAAGCTAGTTTGTCCCCCTTTTTTTGTTTTGATTATTGGCAGGTCCACCTATCCATTTTATGTACATCTGCAACAGTGATTACATGAAAAACAATGCAGTAACTGTCCCTGCAATATTTGTGTTCAGTCTTGTGTCTGATAGCTGTGTTCTTGATTTCTTATTTTAGGGATGACCAACAACGTGAAAGAGATTATCTACTTGAAAGGAGGGACTTAGCTGTAGATTTCATTTTTTGTTTAGTTTTAATAGAGGTTCTAAAACAGGTAAGATCTTTTGCTTTGGCAAATTAATATTTTGCTTGTAATGTTGGTTTTGATAATGTCCTTTAAATTCTTATTTTAAAGACTAGAACATATCTATGGTGAGCATATGCAAGGCTGTAATTATACTCTCAGTTACATAAAGCCTTTGGCCTCTCCTACCTTTTCTTTACATGCATGCATTATCTCAGTTCATGTGTCTTGGAAAGCTGCTGATGTACTTCAAAAAGCAGAACTGTAAAAAATAACATTTAATTTATGCTCAGTACCCTTTGCCGGCTTAAATGTTCTTGAAATACAGGTTGAAATTGTTGGATAATGAGGTTAAAATGTACTTTAGAATTATCCTTATTTGGCTAAGAATGCCAGTACAGATTGTGTAAAAGTTATATATTGCAGAATTAGCTTGATATATGCCAGCAAAGGTGTCCTTGGACACTGGTGGGAGAGATTTCTCCAGAGCATCTCACAGCACTGTTTATTTGCTTCATACATGCATGTATGTATAGGTGCTACATACATGTAAGTGATATGTGCCTTTCAGATACCTGTTCATCCAGTGCCAGATCCTTTAGTACATGAAGTTCTAAACTTGGCTTTTAAGCACTTTAAACATAAGGAAGGGTAAGTTTCAACTGTGTATTTTAAAATATTTGTATTACCAGCCTGTGTTTCTTTGTTGTGATTGCTTTCTTTTCCCTCACATGTAACATGTTGGTGATAATACCAGTGTGAATGAACAAAAGTCAATGTCTTTAAATTGGAAACACATCTTGAAAGAAGATGGCTGTGTGCAATGTAACACTGAGTTTGTTTTGGTTTGAATCTACAGAATGATTTGCATCCTCAGATGCAGTAAGCAAAATCTGAGTTTAGATAAATACGGTAAAATTTCTATCCAGAATATGTTTCTTTTGAAATAAGAAATGAAACTACATTGCTTTAAATGTCACCCATGCATTTCATGTTTGAATTTAATTGTTTTTATGGTAATAATTTGCCTGCTAGGGGACAAATTTTTTTTTTTGTAATTGAAAACTTGCTTGAGGTTTAGAAGAGCAAAGTTGTATTTAATGAAGTTTTTTTCCCTTTATTGTTTTTTTTTTTTTTTTTTCTCTTTAGGTATTCAGGAACCAACACTGGGAATGTTCATATTATTGCAGACTTATATGCAGAAGTGACAGGGGTTCTTGCTCAATCAAAGTAAGTTCAGTCTCTGACTCTGTGTTTAAGAACAGACCAATGTAGACTTAAAGATTATTTGCTATAGCAGAATCTATTAATGTCCCCAGTATATAATCCTGTAAGTGTCAAATGTTGTCAGGTGTAGTGTGCTGTGTCTGTCTGATGTTCCAGCACAAAAAAATTGAACAAATTAAGAAATAATGTTTAGTATCATTGCTTTGCAGTCAGCTTGTAGGGGCAGGGAAAGGAGGCCCTGTGCCAGTCAACTCTTGTTTACTTAACTGGTATATTCTCATGTACTGATCACCGTAGGCACTCGTAAATGCCTGGGTTTGAAGTACCAGGGTTCATCTCCCTTGTATTTCTCATACTGCAGCTGCTGATATTGTTACAGACTAAAGAAATTGGTTCAAAATTATAGACCTCATACAAAAGTAAGTAAGAATGCAAATAATTGCTGTCTATATTCCTTGTTCAGGTTTCAAGCTGTTAGGAAGAAGTTTGTCACTGAATTAAAGGAGCTGCGGCAAAAGGAACAGAGTCCTCACGTAGTACAGAGTATCATCAGTTTGATCATGGGAATGAAGTTTTTTCGAGTAAAGATGTATCCTGTGGAGGATTTTGAAGCATCATTTCAGTTCATGCAGGTAAACAAGTGCTACAGAAAACGGAAATGAGTGTAATTTTAAATGTTTAAGTCATGAAGCTATGATGACACTTGGTGTGATCAGTCACTCCCTCTACTTGTGTGCCATCCTTCATCCTTTTCTGTTCAGTTCCTAATTTTTCAGAGGTGTGAATTGTTTCTCTAGTTTGTGAGTACCTTTCATGAGGAGGAGCCTTTCACAATTGTCATAGTAGTGTGGCAAACCTGTAATATGTGAATTTAAGACTGAATGAAAATGGATAGCAATGAAATAATTTTGTTTTTATAAAAGCAGTGTATTAAAGAAAAATAATTATTTTGTATATTATTTTTTAACAGATGAGATGTCAAGACTTACTTTTCTTTAAAAATACTTCACTGTGGATTATTTATTGTGTATGGAATATTTAGTTATATTTAATTTTCTTTACATCAAAGTCCTTTGAAAATGAAAATTAGTATTAAAAAATAAAATATAATTCCCAATAATTTTAATAGATTAAGCATTAAAATTTTTTAAGCTTCAAAATGATCTGAGGGAAAATGTGTGTATTTATATTCTTTTGTATTCTGAGTACTCTTTATATTCTGAGTAAAAAGTAAATAGCTATCTGGTATTACAAATGTTCTTTCAATTCATTGAGGTGTATTGCTGGGCAAACAGGTTTTAAACTTTCTTATGTTTTGTGAAGTTGATACTGCTAAGGAATGTAAAAGTAACTCAAACACATTACATGTTTAAAATTAAAACAGGCAACTAATGTTAGACTGCTAGTGGTTTTTATGACGTAGTTATGTTTGTATTCCTTTTTCTAAATATTTTTCTAATGTTTTCTTACTAAGGAGTGTGCTCAATACTTCCTGGAAGTAAAAGATAAGGATATAAAACATGCACTTGCTGGTTTGTTTGTGGAAATTCTCATACCTGTGGCTGCTGTAAGTATTTTAATCCCCCCTGCCACACTGTTCCCCCCACTTTCCACTGAGCTGTCATTAAAATTCTTCAATTAATCCTCAAAATATTACATTTTTATAGATTCAGAAGGACATCTACTGCCTAAGGAGGGCTTACAAGGAGGCTGAAGAGGGACTTTTTACAAGGGCATGTAGTGATAGAACAAGGATAGAAGTAGGATAGGTTTAGATTAGATATTAGGAAGAAATTCTTTACTGGGACCATGGTGAGGCACTGGAACAGGTTGCTCAGAGAAGTTGTGGATGCCCCATCCCTGGAAGTGTTCAATGCCCGGTTGGATGGGGCTCTGAGCAACCTGGTCTAGTGGAAGGTGTCCCTGCCCACAGCAGAGTGGGGAGTTAGAGCTAGGTTATCTTTAAGTTCCCCTCCAACACAAACCATTCTGTGACTGTTGCATAGATTACCTTCACAGTCTTAAAGGGAAATAGGTTGATTTGTGTGTTGGCTCATTTCCAAAGATTTTTCAGAACTTTAAAAAATCGTCTGTTTTCTAGACACCTTTATTACCAGAGCATTGTGTAATTTTATACGTGCTTTAAAAATTTGAAATTTCCTTGGTTTAGTATTTGTTTGCTCAAGGGTCTGGCTGACTTTTCTTTATTAGCTGAAATCTTTTGAGTTCTTTCTGTAGTAAGCTGTGTAACATTTTTACAGTTTGATAAGAAGAGTGTGAACTCTTATGCAGGAAGGAAGAATGTAGGTCTTGGCTAATTAAATAAAAATAATTTGTAGAGGTGAATGTCCACTAGATTTAATCCTTCAAGTGGAAGAGCAGTCTGTCATCTCCTCTGTGTGTTTTAAATCTAAAAGTAGAAATTTCACAAAGCAGCTATGAACAAGAAAAAAAACCTCATTATCATCCCAGTGTTGGATGTACTGTGCCTGTAATGCTGCTTGTGCAATCTTTTAGTCAAAACAGGCCCTGTTTCTTCCCAGGCTGCTTTGCTTGGTTTTGTGAAGCTTGTTCAGCAGGTCAAGAAGAAATGATGGTGCCTGAGTATAATTCAAGCTGACCATTGACAAGCTCAGTTAATTTCTTCATAGTAGATTGATACTTTCTGGAATTGTTGTGTAAAATGCTAGTTGTATTAGCAGATGCCAGGCCCATGTTTGGCATGCAGTCCCAAAAAGTGGCCAGTTGTGGCTGTGTGTTGCCACATAGATTATAGGGACATATCTTGCTGTAAATGGAAAATTGGGACATGTAGATCTTGTTTTGTAGAATAGGATCTACAAAGAGTAGCATGCTAGGTGGCCATCCCATCTGAGCAAGATCATAGGAAAAGAAAGATTAGGTAGGAAAAGAAAGGAAAGTAACTCTCTGAGTTCTTCATCCTCTTTTAAATGGTTTACCTTGCCCTGGGAAAGTGCTTCCTTCCTTTCCGTGGTCTCAGTCTTGGTTTTTTGAGGCAGGAGGTTGTTTTTGGTTTTGTGGGTTTTGTTTGTTTGTTTTTATGGATGTTTGTTTGGTTTTGTTGGTTTGGGGGGGGGGGTTGTGGGTTTATTTGAGGTTTTTGTTTGGCTGCTGTTTGTTGGTTTTTTTATTGGTTTTGTTGCTGCTGTAAGGTTTGGTATACTTGGGGACTTGGGTTTTTAAAATTATTTTTAAATTACAAAGGAAACAATCCTTTTTCATAAGGCATAATTAGAAAGAGGTGCTTCCAGTAGTAATTGCTTATGGGAATAAGTTTTGATCTTACCCAGGCATGCCTATACTCCTCTAGAGAAGAATAGAAGAATTTCTTTCCCATTGAAGAGTGAGCACATTTTGTCATTTTGAATTCCATAGTAGCTTGGCAGCTAGAGTGGGAGTGCCAAGTGAAACTATTTAGCATTTAGGTAAATGCAAATATTAGTTTGCAGAATCATAAACGTGGGGAAAACTGCCCTTGAAATAAGGAGGAAGAAGCAGCATTTGGGAGGTGGGACTGTCCTCTGGCAAGGGCAGAGGCAGGAACAGGGCTGTGCAGAGCACTTGTGGTGCTGTGATCCAGCCTGAATCAGCGCTTCAGACACTTGGGGAGGGAGGCTTGATCTGTCCTTCTGACTCACTGGGTCTCTAATAATTTCATACTAATGGAGCTTCTTAAATAGAATGAGGAGCTCACTCCCAGGCTGAGGTGCAGTTGAGCAGGTTAGTCATTCTCTGGGAAGATGTGAGATGCAAGTTTGAATATTTTTCATGCAGCTGAAGGAATTGAATGTAGATTTTTCTGTATCTTGGATACAGAAAATCACTCAAGTGAGGAATCTGTTGGGTTTCAGCATTGAGACTTCTTTGCTGTCATTCCCTTGCTTAGTCATTCAGGCATTTTAAGAAACCTGACCTGATTTGGACCCTGCAGGTATGATGAATCACAGCATATTTTATAGCAGGGAAGTTAGGGCTGCTCTGAAAGCCTAAGATTATATCCCAAAGCAACAGTGCTGTGGTGACAGCAACTGACTGATTTCTCACGTGGAGTTAGCAGAGTACTAATCAACCTACAGCCTAAGATAGCAAAGGATAAATAATTGGGTACATAGGAAGTGATTTAAATCATAATTACTTTCTAATTTCTTTCTTTGTCAATCTGTACACATTACAGAGATACATGCTTTTTTTTTGCTTCTACATCATGAAGCTTTTAGAGTGTTCTTAGCAAGATGGACATGATTTTTCTTTATGTAGTGTTAGTAGATATAATGTTTATGTAATATTAATAACTGTAAATAATAACGATACCAGAAATTATCTTATGTTGTAAGGAAATTATATGTACTGAGGATTTCTTCCAAAAAAGCCATTTTAGTCTCCAACACCCCACCCCTCAATGTGATAAATAAAGCAGAAACAGCTTAAAACAGGAGGTTGAGAATAGTGTTTAAATAGATCATCCTGAGGATCCAGAGGGAAGCCTAAAAGGCTTGCAGAGGTTTCAGTAAAGGAGGTGGCAGCTGCCTGGGTTGTGGAAGGAAAGCTGTTCTGTGTGCAAGAACAGAGTGGGTCAGAAGGCTGTAGGGCTCCATGTGTGTTTCAGTAATTCTGAAAGCTGAGCAAAGACAACTTGCATGATTGGTTGACTGGTAATCCTGTGGATTATTTCTTAATTTTCCAGTTTTCAGTATTAAAACAAAGAAGAAAACAGGAGCAGTTCAGAGGGGAGCTGTGAAAGTTAAGGATACTAATTTTTTTTCAATAAATGTAAATATGCATATGAAGATCTTCAGTGTAGTTTTTATTTGTTAGTTGGTATTAAATACATTTTCTTCTTTGAGTACGGAATAGAGACCATGTTCCTAAACCAATTTATTTTAGTGGACTGTTCTGTTGGGGTGGAGTTTTTCGTATATTTGCTTTAATTGTTAATTTTAACCATATGATTGTAGTGTATGGCATGATTTCTTATGCTTCTGTTTTTATTTCAGATAAATACACTGAAATACCTTACTAATGTGAAATTTAACTTTTGAGTGGTTTTGAATTCATAGACATCTTAATGTGTATTTAAATTGCCTTCTTTGTAAATTTTTAAGCCCGTTAATTTGTGCTTTTTTTTTATAGGCTGTTAAAAATGAAGTGAATGTGCCATGTTTGAAAAATTTTGTGGAGATGCTTTATCAGACTACCTTTGAATTGAGTTCAAGGAAGAAGCACTCGCTGGTATTTTAAAGAAATATTTCAACTTCTCCAATTTGCTCATCTTAGGCTCTTAAGCTAGTGCATTATATGAGGAAAAGCTTATCAAGCCATATTAATTTAAATCTTAACATCTCAGTATAATTAAATTCCCATAGTGTGTGTGCATTTGTTCTAATTTTGCTTTGTTTCTTTGTGCAGATATGTGCTCTTATCTCACATGTGAGATTGTCTTGAAGTCAGTGCTTGTTTTTGATTATTTTAGTGGATTTTAGCAGAGTTATTTAACTTAATGTCTTTTTAGTAAAAAACTTGCATTCAGGGAGTCTGAATATATTTAAATTAGGATTAATTAAAAGATGCAAATGTCAGACAAGACTTTTTCAGTAAAATAGCAGCCTCTTAATACTCCTGCTTTAGCCTGGTTCTCTCCTCTCATCATACGCCATGTTTAAATTCTATCATTTTTTAAATTATCTCTTATTTTTGCAGTATTTGGTTATTTTTGATGACTATGGCAGCCATGTTTCAGGTTGATTTACTTCACTTTGCTGAAAATGTAGAGCTACTTTTTGCATTTCAGTTGGCACATTAAGTAAATGCAAGTGAATTTAAAATGTTATATTCTCACTTTCATGTTATGGATGAGCTTTTCTTTCTAGTATTCTGCACATATAAAGCATATATCATTGTATTGGTTAAACTCTTTATGTAAGAGTAACATAAAGTGGTTGATATTAGTATTAAAGATATAATTTTTAAAATGAAGTTAGAAACGTTGTATCAGGAATATTGTTTACCTACTCATCCTTTAGTTGTGCTTCATAACAAGAAAAGCTGCAGTCAGATTTGGTACTAATCACCATTATGTGTTAAAAGGTTGTGGTACTTAAATCTTACCTTACTAAAGCAAAGCTAAATCATACTTTGCATATGCACAGATTTAAAATAAAATATATTGTGGTTCATTCCTCACTAAAAGTAGATCTTGAGTAGAAGTAGCATTTCTGACAACTTAAAGTCTGAGTTTTTATTGAGTTAATATTTTTCCTGAATATTCATGGAGGCAGTGCACCTGCCCAGCATGTAGAGCTACATGAATTGAGTCTTGTGGTTGCAGGGAAAGCCTGAACATTGTAGGAAGGATCAGACTTCTCACAGTCCTTGTTTGACATCAGGCCTTGCTGGGGGATGAGCTTCACCTTGGTCCTCCTGCCCCAGTGTGACCCCCTGAGCTCTTGCAGCACTCAGGAGTTACCAGGGCACTGTGCACGAGTGTCCCAGGGCAGGGAGAGGGGCCATGCAGTGCCAAAACTGTGACAGTGAGGGGCAGCAGCCAACTGTGTCTCATTCTCAATGTAAAACACTTGGGAGGTCTGCAAAGAGCAATTTGATCAATTCTTTTTCCCCCTACTCATAGGCTTTGTACCCATTGATCACCTGCCTGTTGTGTGTCAGTCAGAAACAGTTTTTTTTAAATAACTGGCACGTTTTCCTGCAGAACTGTTTGTCACATCTGAAGGTAAGAATCCTTTCTAATTAAGGAACTGTTGCAAATCACTAGCATTTATGACAATATGTTTTCAGCATTCTTGTGCCAAATAAACAATGAGTAATATTTGGCTGTTTAAAAGGACACTGAAATATTTTTCTAAAAAGAAATTAAATGTTTCAAGTCTCTGTATTAAACCTAGTAGTAAGTTTT
Organism: Ammospiza nelsoni; assembly: GCF_027579445.1. NCBI lineage: Eukaryota > Metazoa > Chordata > Aves > Passeriformes > Passerellidae > Ammospiza > Ammospiza nelsoni. The sequence continues at coordinate 26,585,110 of NC_080636.1, read as the reverse complement.
TGTGATGCTATATTATGTTGCAAATAAGTGTGGTCCCCTTGGGGATTATAATTTTTATTGAGTAAAATCTGCAGAAGTGTCTGCTAACAAGGGCTATTAATGCCAGAGAAAATATAAACCATATTTCTTTCTGTGTAAATTATATGTGAGAAAATAAGTGACTTATCTGCTCTAAGTAGAATGTATAGGAAGTACAAACTTCCTGTCTTTTGTTCACTTATTGAGGGAATAGAAAATGAGCTGTGAGACCAGAAAAGATGTTATATCTACAGCCTGTGATACAAATTTTAAAAAACCAATTACAGTGTCCCTTTAACTTGTGCCTTCTGTTGGTATCATTGTAACCATCAATTGGTTGATGAAGACATCAAGATATTTGCAAATCAGTCACTTTATTGTAGTTATTGTATGTGTTCTTTCTTTGATTATGATTAACATAATTCTTGATTTTGCCTAATGTATTGATTTTGATAATGTTAATAAATTCTTTGATCCTCCTTCACAACGCTGATTCTGGTTAGTTATGAGTGACAGTTACAAAGCTTATTTGTAAAATACATAAACCAGCATGAAGTCAAAAGGAAAACAGTTTAGCTGCTTTGATTGTTTTGGGTCATTTTGTTCTTACAACATCTTTCACACCTTTCTGTTGCTTGTTGGGTTCTGTATATTTTTCATCTAACATTATTGCAGTTCTTTTGCAGTATTTGCCTTGATTTTTGTTTTGTGGTTTATTTTGCTTATGGAGGCTGCTTGTGCTTTTGTTTTTAAAGCTTTAAAAAAAACTCCTTACAATCTAGGAGTTGCCTTTTTCTGGCATAATGTCCATCGCTGGTAATGGATGTATTAAAACTATAAATGCCAGTGAGTTTAACTGGTATTTGCTGAGCATGCATTTTATATTTTACTTAGATTTGTTAACCACTAACAGCTTAACACATTTACTGTAAGGCTCTATTCAGCAGAAATTCCACTTATGAATTTCTGCAATTCAGAATTTGCAGTGTTATGATGCTATGCCATCAATGAGTCCTTTAGGGTATTTTATGCCTTGGTTTAATTTGGCACACCAAATACTATCAAGTTTTTTGGGTGCCTACCTTGTTCAGAAATTTCATTGAGCTTAATCTTGAAAAATACACCCCCACTGTCCTGATGTATCTTATGAATTAATGTGTTCCTTTGTTTCTGAAGCTAATTAAATGCATGCACTCTGTAATAAGTAATCTCATTAATTTACAAATCTAAATTTCACAGCAGTTTAGTCTTTCGGATTTCCCCTCATTTTATTTCCTGATTTTCTAATGACTAAAATTATTTTATTTGGAGTTATTTAAATATGTAAAATGAAATAAGAAATTCCAAATCCATTGCCTCTAGTATCCTTGTTATTAATAAAGTAATTTTGAAAGTTACTAGGAGATGCTTAGAGCACTAACAGGATTCATTTACCCCTACTGTATTTGTTGAAATGAACAAATTAGGAATTGAAATAATGATAACACTTGGAGTCTGTCACAGGGATATTCCATGAAGAGTACAGGCATGCTAGAAGTCACCAAGAGGTAATGTAGGTTATGGATTCGTGGTGCTCTCATTATTCCCTGGTGAGTGCCCAGTACAAACTCTCCTGAGCCATGAGCACCACGGTGGTGGTGAAATGAGCACGTTGGTGGCTGAAAGGAGCCATTGCCCATTTGCTCTGCTGTGAAAGCTCACACCTTTGCAGTGGCCCCACAGTACCTGATGCAGTTTGTTCATACCTGCCTTACCTTCTGGTGCTTTATTAAATTTGATAATGCTCCTGAGAGTGCTCTGAATCCTAAACCTGGCAATATTTATGGTCTTTGTAAACTCTTTGTGCTGGGTTTCAGTGCACGTTGCCTTTAGTTATCCTCAAAGCAGGCTTAGAGTGTGGGGAGAACATCCTAGCCTTGCTGAAAGGAGGAAACCTAGTGGTCTGGACCAGTGCAATGAGCACATCAGTGAGCTGTAGGAGTCAGACCAGGAGTGTACCAAAGGGTTGGTTTTTTTCTGGTATATATTTAGTTAGCTTTGTCCCACAAATCGCTTGGGCTGCTGTTTCAGCACTGAGCCCAGCAGACATTTTTTTACACATTGTAGTGTAGGCAAAATTCTGAGTTTGTTCAGCAGATAGTAAAGCTGGGTCAGTATTGTAAAACACTTTGCTTACTTTTTTTGACTAGTATTTACACAGACTAATTCTAGCAAGTTTGTCAGAAATTTGATAAATTTTTGGATGAATCTGAGTTGTGATATCTTTACTACTTGTTCTGGAGGGAGGAAGGAACATTTTAAAAAGCTGGAGAAATGAGAGAGAACAGTGTCTGTCACTCTGCACCACTGTTGGCTGGAGAAAGAGTATTTTTTGTCCTCACAGTTTACCTGTAGTGTCTGTTACCACAAAACCTTGAAAATTGAAGGAACGTTTTCTGCCACTACAGCAAACCCTTTTATTTCTACTGAATAGAGTCCTTGCTAGACACCTATCTGTTGGTTTTGAGCTTTTTTTCATCTAACATGCATGTGCCTTCCATTCTCATGTTTGTTATGTTTTGCTGTCTCACATTGCTTTATTTAGATGCCATCTAACAACAGTATCAGAAAACAAATAGAAACACTGCAGGTGAGTTAATATGTTGTTGTAACTCAGTGAAATGTTGCTTTGTCTCATGTAAATACTTTTGTTTTGGTTTTTTATGTTATTTGTTGTATTTTGTGCTTTCCTTTCTTTGTAAAATTGCTGTTAGTACTGTTAGAAGCAATAGGACTAAGAATAGCTAATGTTTCAAAGATGTTTTTCTCTTGCCAGGGAGTAAAGGAGAAAGATCAGAAAATTGTCTAATACCAGTTTTTCCTTGGGGGTGAAAGTGTGGCTTTGTGAGATTGATTATTAATATCACAGCTGGTGTCCCTGAACACCAGTGCATGTTTCCTCTGGAAGTAACTACCTATTCAGCTGTATGGGTTTTTCTGTTACTTCATTTCAAAAAGTGTCTTGCATGTGAGCAAACTGAAAACATTTTCACAGTAAAAAAACGTGAAACTGATTTACTGTAACAACTTGCAGTGCACTAACTTGAAAGACTTTTACACTGTTGGTTTTGCAGGTTTTAAAAAGTAGAAATTGTTTTAGTTCAGAACAGAAGAAAAGTTTAACATCAGTATTAAAAAGTACTTTCTTCAGTAAGTGACTACATTTGACTAACATGGAAAAAATGCTATTTTGTTTCTTGTCATCATTGAGATTTGTTTCATTGACTCATTTTAATGTGTTTTAATTTGCTCCCACGTTTTTGGTTTTGTAACAGATACTGTTCCTGACAACTTTTTTCATAGTCTGCTGATGCCATAATTTATGTTTAAAAGTTTTAGAATTTTAAACAAAACTATGTTTAAAAAACCCCAAACATATAGCATACTTTAAAATGTGACAGATATCATCTAAAAAAGATTAAAACTCTGCCAGATGTTGAATTACATAGCCATCTATTCCTTATTCTAGTTGCTCTAATGTCTAAGAGAAAATAAATACTGACATCTTAATACCAGGTGTACATGCAGTGTTGTAATTCAGACCCCAAAAGCAATTTTCTTCTAGAATATTTTTTAACTCTTCATTGTAGGAAGTGATAATGAAAATTTTCAATGCTTAAAATAATAAAAGTACTGCAGAATTTATTTCCTAACTCTTTTAAAAAGGTGAATGCCTCTATATATGTTCCTTTTTTTTCCTTTATAACAAGCAAACTTTGTCATAATTACTCAGAAGTAGCTCTATTGGATGATACACCTGCTAACAGATGGAACATTGTTTACACATTATTAAAACATCTACCATTTTTTTATTAGATTATTGAAAGCCAACAATAATTTTTTTGTTTACTTCTGGACCTGTAAATTAAGCCCCCCTGTAGAATATCAGAAATTAGAAAATTGAACTATTACTCATTTCCAGATGCATTTCAGATAGACTTTGATAACACTTGTACCAATGAATTCCCCATCTGCTTTGACAATCAATAATTGTTGGCCTGTAAACTAAATACAGTGAGTAATAATATTGTGGGAGTTTTGCTGTTTAAGCTGATTAGAATCAAAGCTATCCCAGTCTCACCCTCTGGTAGAGTTACATTTCCTTCTTGCTCACAGTAGCACTGCAGGTAAATTAGCTGTAGGGTGAGACATTTATCAGTGTGAATAGTAAGCAGGGACAGGTGTAACTTCTTGCTGGATAGATTTTATCCAGATCACTTCCCTAAATTTACCCACTGCCTAGCTGTAGTGCTGACTCAGAGGTGATGGCAGCACACATTGATGTATGAAGGGAAGACAGAACAGCATTATCACAGATGTAAACTGGGTTAAGTTATTCCCTCTAATATTCTGGTAGTCAATCTTGTGTGTTACTTGTCTGTCCTACTTTGAAATACCACTTCTGCCTCTGTGATTCTGTGATAGGCTTTTAGTACCAAAACCAGTAGCCTGGACCCACCTGTGTTAAAGCCACCAAAATTACTCTCCTTTGTGTATACAGTCTTTTATACAGACATGGACATGAGGTTATTTTGATCAGCTTATGGGTGTGAGTTGGACTTTCTTACTGCTAGAATTAATGTACAGGGAGCATTGAGGTTGTGGAGAGAGAACCATGAATGAGACCATCTCTTTTTGAACAGTATTTTTTTTTAGTTCCACTTACCCTTACCATGAATGAGACCATCTCTTTTTGAACAGTATGTTTTTTTAGTTCTACTTACACCCTTTGTGAATTTGCACTCCATTTGTCCTGGAAGGACAAAGGCATCTGCAATTCTGACTCACTGGCTTGTGGCAAAAAAAAAATGAAATTAATTATGTTCAAGTCATCATATAGATATGTCTTGAGACAGAGGGACTTCACTGGAGGTGGGGAAGGTGTGGTTTTGGGGTTCTGTTTTTGCTTTTTTGTTAGTTTTGTTTGGGTTTATTAGTTTGAATTGGGATAATGCCTAAAAAGTTGACAACTCAGAATCATTTATTATATTCAGAAATTTATACTTATGGCCAGGTCCAGGAATCTTGCTGGACACTTCTAGATTGTAAGTACTCCAAGAATCCCTATTTGGAAAGGAGGTTTCTGGAGCTGGTACAAAGAATGCTAGCTACTGTTTTACACAGTTTATGAGCTTGGAGGAGCAAAGCTAAACTCAGTAGCAGCTTGAAGACAAAAATCATTTTGTGTTCAGTACATTATTTAAACTGAATTGTGCTGCTAGATTTTATATTAATTCAAGAAGCAGTAGCATAATTGTTACAATAAAAGTTCATTGAAAGTGGGCAAACACTAATACAGCCTGCAGGAAGTGTCTGCATTGTCTGAAGCCACACCCAGAGATGCATCTTTGTGTGCCTTCCCTGTTTTGCATTCTTTTCTTCTGCACCTGCTATTGTCTGCTGTCACAGGCTGAGTGATGGAATGAGACCTTGTGCCTGATCCAAAGCAGCTACTCCAATGTTTTAGACAAACTAAAAATTGGTTTGCTATGAAGTAGGTATTTGTTACCAATGGCTTTCTGAGAAAAGTTCTTGAAAGCAATTTACTCTTGGTGTGTTCATCTCAAGAAGAATATCTGCTTTTTAGTTACTGCTCTGCCCTCAGAGTTAGAGATGTGTAAAATGAGCTGGAGTTACTAGTTAAAAATTTAAGGTTAGGAAATATGCAATACAGGCTTGGTTTGTTTTTGAAAAAATACCAAAAAATTGTAGTCAGTATTAAACCCATCTGCTTTCATTGTTAAAAATTTATTTTCAAAATAAATAAACGTTATAATAGAATTTTGTCAGTGTCTCACAGGCAACAATAACTGTATTTCTAAATTTATTTTACAGAATAAAGATCCCAAAATGTCCCGAGTTGCACTGGAATCTTTGTATAGGTTATTGTGGGTTTATGTTATTAGAATTAAATGTGAAAGCAACACTGTAACTCAAAGGTAAGTTCATTATACAAAGTATTTTAAACTACTGATGATGGAGATTTTATTCCAATTTAGTGATATCAGAAGAGAGCTTGAAGCCAGCTCAGGGATGGTTTAGTCAAATAAGCAGTAAATATTTTGTAAAAAACCAAAAGCCCTTGAGTACTTTGATGGAAGAAGGAATAGAGTCTCGAATTGTCTTTGCAGGGATAGAAGAAGGCAGAGAGATGAGCAGGAAATTTATTAAAGTCAAAAGGCACCAATGGTGACAGAACAAATTGGATATGAAGTGTCCATCACTAAGTATGGACTGGAAATAAAAAGGTTTTATTTATATTTGTGTATAATGAGAATTTGGAATAGTCATTCAGATTTTGCCCCTCCTCCTGACTATTAGTAACTGGTTTAAAACAGGATATTTTTCAGTTCATAGAGGAACCCATGATCCTATTGCCTGTGACAGCTGGTGCTGGGCTTCCTGTACCTGATCCTACCTGTATAGGCTTCTATATTATTTCATAGTAGGTCCACACACACGCACACACACACACTCACACTCTTCCAGATTTGAACTGTAACATCTGTGCTGTTATAAGTATCTATTTTTAAAAGATCTTTTTATTTCTTTTTGTTTCTAAACTCTTGTAGCCGTCTCATGAGCATTGTATCAGCACTTTTCCCAAAAGGGTCGCGCAGCGTGGTCCCACGAGACACACCTCTGAATATATTTGTGAAGATTATTCAGTTCATTGCTCAGGTAAGAATGCATCTAGCTAGAGCTATAATAGTAGGATGAACATTATTTGGAAGAAATTTAAGTTTAAGGTTCATTTTTGAAATGTTTCCACTGCAAGTGGTCTCATCTTGAGTAGAATTTCTCCAAATATGTGTAACAAACAAAAGAATTAATTCTCTTTCAATTGGTGGCAAAATTTTTTTTTTGAACTTCACAAACTCGTATGTACAAACATTATGATGATTAGTATTTACATTTGTATTGCACTGTTGCGTGCTGTATATATATATATATATATATATATATATATATATATATTTATATGTTTGCAATATAATTACTATATCCATTATGGTAGTTTTATAAGGGACAAAGAATTAGAACAGCAATACCTATTTATGTTTAGCCTGGAGACTGACCTCAATAGACAGAAATAGTATGCAATGAATGCAGTAGTATATAGTCAGCATTACATTATGATTTATATTATTTTAGGTGCATTTCTTGTCCTAATATCAAAATGCAAGATGCAATATCACAAGATGAGCTCTCATTAATCTTTAACTTTATATATTAGAGACATCTTTTCCTGTCTTAGAAATAGCTTGTCTGTGCTTCAGCATCCAAAACTATTTGCTTTTGGTCATACAAGGATGAGGCAGGATGCACAACTCATCACTGTTTATATTTTTATATTTATATTTATATGTAGTATTTTTTTCTACCTTAGGGCTTCTCTTTATCCCAATTTCTTTTTTCTATAACAGCTCATGTTATTTGTAGAAATGTATTTGATCTGATGATGAATTGTCTGGGAATTTTTTCAGGAGAAATGGTTCATCCGTATCAGGGGACGAGCTGTGTTGAATTGTACTAGATTTTAAAAAAAGGTCATAAGAATACGGAGGAAAAAAGAAATATTTTAAAAACTTTTAAAAATAAATTTTAAGACATAATACCCAGTAGCTGTGCAAAGCCAAGAAATTATGCATATTAATGGGAAAGAGATGATCATACAAATCTATTTTTCTTTGTAGGAACGTTTGGATTTTGCAATGAAAGAAATAATATTTGATCTTCTTAGTGTTGGAAAATCACCTAAAACCTTCACTATTAATCCAGAGGTAATAAAAGCTCATTACTTGCATGCCATGAGAACAAGGCATTGAGGGATTTTTGGGGAGGAAGTGGTTAACTTTGTTTGCACCGAGATAAAAGCAAATTAATGAGTATCTGAAGGAGTGTTCTGCTAATACTGAAGAAGTAATTGTTGTTGTGCACTGTTGCTGTTTAATTTTAGGTGAGCAAGCAGTTCTACAGTTAAGACTGATTTCAAGAACAATTTCAGAAAGTATGGGGGTTTTGGTACAGTGTAACTGTAAAGCATTTTTTCAGGAAAGTCATGCCTAGCTCTTCAAGACCCAGTCTAACAGATGGGATGTTTAGCAATGTCTGTCTTCAGTGTGTTGCTCTAGAGGTTCATATCAAGTCCTTGAGTGCTCAGTACTATAAAATATTCTGTATCTTAGCCTGGGCCCAGTCAGTTCACTTGAATCAGAAAGTGGAGCGGCACAGAAAACTTAAGCTCTATTCCTGTTACTTCATTACCTTAATATGCAACATTTAAATTAGGTCTGTCTTGCTGTCTGTTTAAAAGAGAGGAAAAATGCAATTTGTATTTTGTCTCTGTGTTACTTCAATATTGTAATTTTTTCTCTTTTCCCTTTTTTTCTCCCATTGTTGTGCTTGAAGAGGATGAATATTGGCCTCAGAGTCTTCCTTGTCATAGCAGATAGTTTGCAGCAAAAAGATGGTGAACCACCAATGCCAACAACAGGAGTTGTTCTTCCGTCGGGAAATACTCTACGTGTGAAGAAAATTTTTCTTAATAAAACACTGACAGATGAGGAAGCAAAAGTTATAGGTATGTTGTATTCTTTTGTAAGTTGGCATTTCAATATGTATGTGTATATTCCCAATTATTCTCATCAGTAAATTAGTGTAACTTTATTTATGTATTTATTTTAATTGTTAGCCAGAATTACTTTGATTTTTAGAGAGGGCTGCTAGACATTAATGACCCTCTGGTGTCTCAAACTAAACCCATGTCTTAAAGTGTTTTGCACTTATTGCAAAATAAGTACAAAGAAGCCTGAGTGCAGTGAGTGTAGTAAACAGCATGGCAAGTTTTTTTTTTTTTTTCTTGATGTCACTCTAAAATGTCCCAAATGTCTCACAGCTGAGTGGAGTAAGACACTCTAAATCCCTTTGCCTTGTTGATCTTCTATGAATGAGGTAGTCATCTCAAAGGACTGTTTCAACATGTCAAATTTAAACTAGAACTAAAAAGCTTGGAATTGAGAAAATGAAGAAACAGCTAATGGTTACTTCATTGTTTTTGTTTTTCCTGCAGGAAACTTCTACTTTTGTATAATGTCTTATATTTATAGATATGTATTTCATAAATACATGCATTTGTTTTGACAGTTAAAATATATATTTCATGTCGTCTGTGCAATAAGAAACTTGTCCTAACCTGAATAAGTGGCAGATTTTTTAATAAAAATATGAAAGAAGGTGATGGAACTCACTCTTTGATTTTTCAGGAATGTCCATATACTATCCTCAAGTCAGAAAAGCACTGGATAGCATTCTTAGGCATTTGGACAAAGAAGTTGGACGGCCCATGTGCATGACTAGTGTGCAGATGTCCAATAAAGAACCAGAAGACATGATTACGTATGTACTGAATTGCAGCATTTTCGCTGTCACAGTAGCATCACATTATTTTTATTCTCTTATGTTGCAGATGCCATCATTAAAGTGTTACAGTTGTGAGGTTTCTTCTGGACTATTAAGTGAATGTTAGTTTCGTTAATTATTGATAAAAATGTATGTTACCTCCATAGTCGTGGCATGAAATTGAAAATACATTTCTAGTGTACTGAAGTAAATTTTCTGGTCTCTTTATTGATTATAAACTGCTTTTGTAGGGGTGAGAGGAAACCTAAGATAGATTTGTTCAGAACTTGCATTGCTGCTATCCCAAGACTGATTCCAGATGGCATGAGTAGGACTGACCTCATTGAATTGCTTGCAAGGTAAGAGAAACAGGATTGTGCTCTTAGTGGATGTTCTGTTTCAAATGCTGCATGTGCACAATTGTCAGTGCCCTCGCTCTGCAGCGTGAGTCCCTGCATGCACACTCTGTCCTCGCTGCTCCTGCCAGCCTTCTGCAGTTGGTCAGCTTTTACTGGCTGTAGTAGCAGGAGGCCAATTTATCCTGCAGACCTTGCATGTATTTTTAGAGAGAGTATTTTGAGAACTAGGAATTTTTTGCTGTTGCTTTGTTTTTTTTAACCTGCTATACTTTTTTTCCTCCCTTTTTTTCTTGTGTTGCGAATACTATATATTTTCATAAAGTCAGTCCTGTTTGACATTACCAAAATTTGAGATAGGCACCTGGGGGAAACTTCATTATTTTTCTCTACTAATCCTGCTTTGTTTTTCCATCTTTCTGTGATCCAACACTACGCATATTCTTCCATCTCTTATCTCAGTTTAAATTGAATATACCCTGTCAGTACTGATATATAGTTGAGAAGATATTTTTAAATTATAAATGTAAGAATAGTCTGGCACAGAAATACAGCACAACATATCGCTTGGAAATTCTAAATTCATTTTCATATAAAGGGTTGAGTTACATATATAAAAAGTTAGTAATAACTTAGGAGAATAAGATTTTTCTAACACTCTTTCTTCAATGTTTAAAATAATATTAAAGACATAAAATTATTAAGTAATATTATAATACCGGAAGAAGTGTCTTCTACTATAGCAGGCTTAGATGGATTTTTAGGTATATGTTCAAAGGATTGTTTTGTGAATTTTTTCTCATATCTAAAGTAAGTGTCCTTTAGCTGCAAAACAAATGTGTTGTTTTCAATTTTAATTTGAAGAAAATAGCCTATACATCACAGGGTGCTGATCTGCTGAGCTTAGACACCTGCAAAGATGCGCCTTTGTTAAAAACTTGATAGTCTCTCTTGAACACAGTTTATTTATATTAAGTTTTGTGAAACTTTGCATTATTTTGCTTTAGTAGAAGTGCCTTCTCTTACTAGCCAGTTTCAGTTTTATCCAGTGCAGGAAATGAATCTCTGTGGAACTGTTCTGCATTGTACAGTAAAGAAGGAAGAGTAAACACCAAACTTTAAATGATAAAGACTGGTTAAGAGTATGCTTATTTAGGGTGATGATTCCAATGTTTTTTCTAAACAGGCTGACAATTCATATGGATGAAGAACTTCGTGCCTTGGCTTTCAATACACTCCAAGCATTGATGCTTGATTTTCCAGATTGGCGGGAAGATGTTCTTTCAGGATTTGTTTATTTTATTGTGCGTGAAGTGACTGACATCCACCCAACACTTCTTGATAATGCAGTAAAAATGTTAGTGCAGCTCATAAATCAGTGGAAACAAGCAGCCCAAATGCACAATAAAACCCAAGATGCTCAGGTATATCTATATAAGATCCTTTGGTGTTAAAACATACTTGGAATCTACATACAAACTTAGTAGTGGGCTTTACTGGTTTTGTTAAGTAATAAATATTCAGCTAAATTTCTTACAACACTTGAAGACTTCTAGATCTCTCATTTTAAGTTAACATTTTTTATCAAAATAAAAGTAGTCCCAAATTATTAAGTATTATGTGAACACTAATTCATGACCACATTTTGCTTACATTATAGGAAATATGTAGGAGTTATTAAACAGTAGAATTAAGCCCACCAGTTTTTACTTGCCAATAGAAAGGGTTCAAATAATTTAATATCATAATTGTTTACAAAAGAGTATTGCTTGAGGTTTTTGAAATTTTGCTCTCATTGCATCATCTTGTGAGAAAGTGAAATAAAGATGTTCTTGTGGTATTTGTTTGGACTAAATTCAGAGAGGTAATAAAAAATGAAGTGACTAATATTATGTCATTCTCATAATGCAAAATTTGACCAGTAGCCAAAAATCTGAATGTTTTATTTTTAAATCAGCCATTGCCAATAATGGAACTGCATCTTAGCTGTGTTTAGTTTTTCTTTATTTGCTTAACTTCTGTGTTGTTTTTCTTAGCGTGGTGTATCCAATGGGGCTGCCCATACCCTTCCCCTGGAGAGGACCCTTTACTCCAGTGTATTCCATGTGGTGGAAGGCTTTGCTTTGGTCATCCTTTGCAGCACAAGGCCTGCCACCAGGAGATTAGCTGTCAGTGTTCTCAGAGAAATAAGGGCCTTGTTCACACTTCTAGAAATTTCAAAGGTAACAGTTGATGACCCATTCTTAGGCTGCCTGGTGAAACTGCTTTTATTTTTTGGCATTCTTTGAGCCTAGTATGCTTTGTGCTTTTTGTAGAGTGATGATGAGTTGGCTATAGATGTAATGGACAGACTGAGTGCTACTATCCTGGAGAGTTTCATACATCTCACAGGGGCTGACCAGGTAGGACTTTTTATGTAAAGTTGCTTGTAAGATGAAGTAATTCTGTAAAGCTATCCCAAATAAATAGTGTGTATTTCAAATGATAGCGTCATTATGTTCATGCTGATTTTAATAGCAATTTATCACCGCAAAAAGGCAAAAATCTGAGGTATGTTGTGAGGTTGACTCCACCATTGTAAACTTTCTGACTGATAGTGTGTTGTTATCACCACCATATAAACACTGAGAGCTGTGTCTTTATCTGTTTTTTCTCATCTTGCTCACAGACTGCAATTTCTTAAAAGCAAAGGGCACTGCTTTTTTCTGCAGTAGTACAGTGTCATAACAGTCAATGTGCCTTTATCCATGATGAATGCTCTAATAGCTGTCAGTGAATAACAGCTGAATTCCACACTTAGGTATTTATCATAAACTCCTAAGTATTAAGCAAACTTCTGATTTTAGGAAACAAATTGGAATCCAGTAGTAAGGCTTTTAGAGTACAAAGCTTTTGGAAGAATTAAATCTTTATGCATGAAAGGGTCTTTTTCTAGGATTTGCTATTTCCTAATACCAGTTTGTTCACAAACAACATGTTTCTATAGCTGTTTACATTAAGATCTTCTGTAAAAAGCCCCATAAATTACTTTTTTCTCTGTTATGGGTGTGCTTTTGATACTGATACTTTATTAGATAAATAACAAAAGATATTGTTGCTTAAAATACATGGGTATTAAATATTTCCTCATTGTCTTTTCTATGCACACAGACTACTTTACTGTACTGTCCCAGTTCAATAGATTTACAAACTCTGGCTGACTGGAATTCCTCCCCAATCAGCCACCACCTTGATGTGGTCAGTCCCTCACATATTTGGATATTTGCACATGTGACTCAAGGCCAAGATCCATGGATTATAAGCCTCTCAAGTTTCATGAAGCAGGAAAATCTTCCAAAACACTGCCCAACAGCTGTAAGCTATGCTTGGACATTTGCTTATACAAGACTTCAGCTGCTGTCTCCACAAGTGGATATCAAGTAAGTTTATTTCTTAAGTAAATACATTATACTATATTGAGTATTATTTCAAGATTTATCATCATTGCAGTGTCATTATTGTTTCATTGAGGTAACATAAATTCTTTATATTGTCTGTGGATTTATTTCAGCTTTATATAATAAAAAATTAAAGCAGATTTATCTGCATAAAATATCATCTGCAGCAAACATTAATTAATACCTTTGGCCAAATTGTAGTTCAGCAGATTTGAATATAAAAGCATGCATTATTGATGTACAAGTCTGCTCTGAATAACTTACTCAGAGTTTACTATGTTAACAATTGGAGAAGTCGTGGCATATGTATAACTGAAAAATAAATTCAGTAGAAAACCAAAGTAAAATGTAGTAAGCTTAATTTACTCTACTGAGCTCTTATCTTTCTTTTTTAATAGCAGCCCTATCAACGCAAAGAAAGTAAATACTACTACAAGCAGTGACTCCTATATTGGGCTCTGGAGAAACTACCTGATTCTTTGCTGCAGTGCAGCATCTTCTTCAAACTCCTCCACTTCCACAGGCTCTGTGAGATGTTCCCCTCCTGAGACGCTGGCGTCTACCCCAGACAGTGGTTATAGCATTGATTCAAGAGTAAGTTCTTCTAATACTTTCTGTAAATAAGTCTACATCTTATTGAAAATAGAAACACCAGAGGGTGTATTGTGTTCTATCGTGGTTAGAAACTGGTATAATTTGTCTGAAAATATTTTTAGGATACCTTTGTTTTTCATTTGTTTAGAATACTGTTTTAGTTTGCTTTTCCCAGTCTGTGGTATGTTTTTAAAGCAAATCCAGTCACATAATGAAGACATTTACCAAATCTCAAAATCTTATCTAGCAGTAATAAGGAAATGTTTTGTTTGCTGTTAAAGGGGTGGTTTTGCTGTCATTAGACTTCTGTAGTTCTGAGAAAATAGACTCTCACTTCAATAACTGAAACAGGGACCTATTCAGGCATGATGTATCTTGTATATTTTCCCAATCACAGATACTTTTTTGTCTTCATATTATCTGCAGATTACAGGGTTTTTTCCCTCTTCTTTTGCTTCTTTTTGTTCATCTCATTTTTGGCTTCCCATAGAAGATACAGTAGACATAAAGATAATTCATGGACTATGCCGCAGATTTTTGACAGAAGTAGCCTATTTCACTTGTTTGTTACCAAGATACTTTCCCCAATTCTGAGAAACTATAGAGTGAAAGCTTTGTTCTCTTTGAGAACTACTCAGGAGTCTAAGGAGTTGGACACCAGAAATCTACTTCTTCCCCAAGGAGGGCAGATACATTAATGTGCAAAGCATCTGTATATCATATTGTGCAATTCATTGTCATCTGAATAGGAAAATTCAGTGATGCAAGAAGTAGTTAATACTACTTTACTATTTCAGGAAATCTTTTCCTTGTCAAAGATAAATTTCACTTTTATCATTTTGAGTCACTGGTCCAGTGTGAGTAGACTGTGAAATTACAGCAGATGTTTTCATGTCACCACCTTGTGGTAGCTACTTCATTGTGTTTTGTTCTGGTTTTCTTCTTAGATTATTGGCATTCCATCCCCTTCCTCCCTGTTTAAGCACATAGTTCCAATGATGCGCTCTGAGAGCATGGAAATTACAGAATCTCTTGTCCTGGGACTTGGCAGGACCAACCCAGGAGCTTTTAGGTAACTGTTGTGTTTCATCTATTTCTGTTCTAATTGGTTATAAAGCTGGGCAATTTGAGCTAATTTTTTATTTCCTTTTTTTTTCCTTTTTTTTTTCCCTTTTAAGAATTTTTAAAAAGCTATGACAACTGATTCTCATTGTCTTTTCTAGCATTTAGAGGCATGATAGAGATGGTTAGAGATGGTAAGAATTTTATGTGGAGGTCGTGCCTGCATAAAGAAAAAGAAGTTAGTAGAAAGAATAAATAGCTTATTGGTATTTAAAGCTGCTGTTATCTGAAAGAACAGATTATGTGAACTAATAACATTTGAAATGTTAATAACAACCAAGTTTGTAGTAGTTGATAAACTCTCCTTACTGGTATTGTCAATTGTTCTTTATGAGGATGAATGAAGAGAGAGAACATCTGAGGGCAAGAAAATCTCCTGGGAAGGCCATCAGATGTTCTCTGACAGCAGCCAAACTCTGCTGCTGAGAGAAATTATGAGTTATAAAGTTGAGATTATGAGTTATCATGAGAATTATAAAGTTGAAGCATGCACAGCAACCAACTCTGCTTCTGCAGAAGGAACAGGAATTGCTGATACCGTTGGTTTTGAATAAGATGATGCTTCTCTCCAGTCACTTGTGTCCCATATGATCTCAGATAAAAAATCAATATTGATATTAATGCCAGGTTCTTAGTTGTTGTGTTTTGGTTTATATCCCTTGATAATCTTATAATTTTATATGATATCTGACTTTATTTGCTGCCAGGAGTAAAGCAAGACTTTGTGCCATGATCCTGAAGAGCTGCTTAACAGCTATGAAGTCTAGAAAATGCTTTCAGAGATAATTTTACCAGAAATCCTTGATTTCTGAATTAGAAACAACTTGTCCAGCAAGTTAAAAAGAAAAAAACCTGATTCCTCATCAGTTTTATAATTTCAGAATGTGTTTTTTTTTTCTATGACCAGCTTTTTTCTCTGTCCAGTGCATGTACTCACACCAGATGCTAGCTGTAGCCTACCCCTCACCATTGCTGCTCTGCACTGATTTGGTGTTTAGCTTTTGTGGTTTTAGGCACTGTTCCTCCCCACTTGTTATGTTTTCTCAGGAACTTTTTCCATTATAGACTATATACATGCAATCCACATACATTTATTAGAATAATATTTTTGCTTTGTGTAACTGATCATATAAATTCTTTTAGGTATCTCTTGATCTTCATTGTAAGACTACCCTTTACTATATTTTAGCACAGAAAAGTTTCTTCCAAGTTATTTTCTGTGTTTGAAAGAAAATACATAACAACATGCCTAACTTTCTAACTTTCTTGTAAATGAGTACACCACAAACATTTGTGCAGCATTCTGATCACCTGGACCCATTCTCTGAAGGAGGAACTTTGCATGAGGTATCAGAGGAGTCAGTCATTTACCAAAAACTTGAAGTGGTTTATGCTTTTGATATATCTCAGTTGGGGCACCACAGGAAGTAGAATGTGTCCACTCCAACAAATCTGGAGACAGTAGTTACTATGATAACAAATATGAAAGTAAACCAAATATTTTTGCCGTAGTATGTTGTCTGCTTACTTCTGTACTACTGATCTCCTTTCCCCGCCTCCTTTTTGAAGTCATATGAGAATCTTAGTTTGGCAGCAGGAATCGAGTAGTGATAAAAACTGTGGAGCTTCAGAACAAATGGGGAATGTAAGCACACTGTCAAAACCTGTTTCAGTTTTCAGAGACTGGTCTAACTACTGTCAGTGTATTGTTACTGGACTTAAAGAAACAATATTAACAACTAAATGCATCATAACAGCTGAAGGGGCATTGTATGATAAGCTGCCAGCATCTTCTTTTCCCCATAATGATATCCATCTGCACCATATGGCTTTGTTAAACTCTTAATATGAAAATAAATGAAAATTATATGTGATAGAAATAAGCCATAATACTTGGAGAATGCAAATTAGGGATAATTGTTGGGACATTAATTTATAATCTCCTTTAAATTAGGAAAATATCTTTCTAGGAAACTTTGCTTTTAAAAGCTACAGATAAAGAAGGAAAACCTGAGGGTATTTTAACTTCTGTTGTAATACTAGTTCTTGAGAAACATCTTTCAGCTGAGATGTTAATTTAATGTTTGTTTTTATCCTTTTAATTATTTTAATTCAGGGAACTAATAGAAGAATTACATCCTATAATTAAGGAAGCACTTGAAAGAAGGCCAGAGGTAATGAAATAATTTCCATTATACTCAGTACAGTTTTAACTGTCTTTTCACAAAGAGAAAGTGTTAGTTATTTTCTTTAATTTTTGCATTTAAAAACAGTCAGTTTAACAGATAAAAAAGTGAAATATTGCTTTTTTAAATGATTGTGAAGTGTTTGCATTAGAAGATCTTCATGTTTGAGATTTCTGTTATTCCTCTATCCGAGATTTTATTTCAAATGATGAAAAAAATACAGTAACCTCTTCCTCATTCGGTTAATTTCTTTAACCTAATCATAGTTTTACACAATTGTTACTTTGTTATATCATCAGCGACATTCCCACAATTAGTGGTAGCTATGACATAGAATTGAGTTTAAATCTCCACTAACTTTGTTGGGGTGTGGTGGTGGTTTTTAGGGGAAAAGATTGTAAACTCAGCTGACTGCTCTAATGAAAATGATGAAAAGGAGCAGCGCTTCTGTTTCAAAATGTCCCTGTACTGTTGTGTGTTGTGTCAGGCTTGCATACAAATCACAGAATATTTTGGGTTGTAAAGGACCTTTAAAGGTCACCTAGTTCACCCACCTTGAAATGAGCAGGACCATCTTCAGCTACATCATGTTTCTCAGAGCACCATCAGCCCGACCTTGAATGTTTCTACTGATGGGGCATCTTTCATCTCTCTGGGCAACCTGTTCCAGAGTTTCACACGCTCATAATAAAAAGTGTCTCTTTTATATCTAGTCTAAATTTACTCACTTTTAGTTTAAAACCTTTGCCCCTTGTTGCATCACAACAGGCCCTGCTAAAATGTTTGTCCCCATCATTCTTACAAGCCCTTTTTAAGCACTGAAAGGTCACAATGAGGTCTCCTTGGACCCTTCTCCAGGCTGAAGAGCCCTAGCTCTCACAGGTTCTGTTCACAAGAGAGGTGCTCCAGCCCTTTGATCATTTTTGCAGCCCTCCTCTGGACTCATTCCAATATGCCCATGTGCTTGTGGACCCCACGAGGCAGTACTTCAGGAGGGGTCTCACGAGAGTGGAGCAGAGAGGCAAAGTCACCTCCCTCAAAATATGTGAGGAGACTGCCTGTTGCACTCAATTGTTTTGTATATTGCACTTAGTGACAAGAGGCTGGATAATACATGTAATAGCAAACCTGGTATATGTCGGAGCTGCAACAGGGAAAATGTTCACTGTCTGGTTTATTAAACTTGTTAGCAATTTTGGTAACTTATCTTAAAAGATTGGCACCTCTGATAACAGATGCCAGTTGTAGTACAGATATAATAGTGCTTTTATATTCTACTCTGGTTTTCTACTTAGTTTTTCCTCAGCTTCATGTAATTTTGTGTTTCCTCTGACGGACAGAACATGAAACGGCGCAGGCGTCGAGATATTTTACGAGTACAACTGGTGCGAATATTTGAACTGTTGGCAGATGCTGGTGTCATTAGTCACAGGTAGGGGCAGCATGCATGAGAAGTTCTTGGTGTTCCTGAATTGTCACTGACTGACTCAGTAAAACAAGCATGCAAAATTCATCCATGAGTTTCAGTATATCACTAAATAAATAGACATGGGGTTATAAAACTCAAATTTTGCTGTTTTCTAATCCCTCTCACTCCCATGTTCTTTGTCACTGTGTTCTATGTTTTATTTAAGATGTTACTGTTCCCCATACTTTGAACAGGCAGTACTTCATGATCCCTTTTGTTTGTGTGTGCTCAAACATCGCACCACTTGTGCAAATTGTAACTGTTCTGTGATAATTCAGGAACTTCTGCCTTACTTAGAGTGCTGGTGCTAGTCAGCACATCCTATGCAGAGAAGGCTGCTGCTCATTAATGTTGGACTTCTGAAGGCTGGAGAGTGTTAACTCACTTGGTTTTTTTTTCCTCAATTTACCCTGCTTGTGTAGGGACACTTCCAAAGAAGAAGTTTTGGTATATGTTTTACAAAAGTCCCTAGGAAATTTTTTCCTATGCATGTGGAATTGTGTAAGAGCAAGTAGTCTAGGAGATGGTTGGCTCCTTCCCCCCACAATTTGACAATGATACTTAGATGTGTATTTGTCAGCCCTAACAATATATGCGTGAAATTCTCAAGTGTATTTCTTCAAGTGTAATTCTCAAGTGTATTTCAGAATATTGACTCGGGAGCATGACTGAAATGTCTATCAGCATGCTGATATTATAGAATCCAACTATTCTTTCCCTTATCTTTTAAGGTTCTCACTAGAGGAGGGGGAAGGGACTTCGTGTTTGAAGATTTTAGTTAATATTTTTAACACTTGTCCCCAGTAAAAGAGCTAGTTCTGTGGAAGGATAAGTGACTTCAAATAATTAGGTTTGATTCTTAGTTTGCTTTCACTGGAATTTTTTACTGTATTGCTGAAGTAGAAGCTGGATGAAGAAATTACTTTGAATTAAGTATTTGCAGTGATGAGGATGTAGGGTTTTTTAAAGATAAAAAAACATAATGATGTTTTTCAAATGTTGTATGTAATTACTGTGCTCTTTGATTTTCTAAATTTACTTTATTTGTTCAGTGCAAGTGGTGGCCTTGATAATGAAACACATTCCCTCAACAACACTTTACTTGAGTATGTTGATCTAACAAGACAACTCCTAGAAGCAGAAAATGAAAAGGATTCTGATACATTGAAAGATATCCGATGCCATTTTAGTGCCTTAGTGGCAAATATCATCCAAAATGTTCCAGGTATGTCAAAATGTAACTTCTGATTACTGATTATTTAATATGCAGTATATTTTAAAAAAACAAACCAACCAAACAGAAACTAAACCAAAAGACACTTCTTATCTGAACTTTCAGAATACTTTTATTAAAATAATTAGTGACATCATTTTTGAGTATAGCTTTAGTAGTATTAGTTTTAAGAGATTTTGGTACTGTTTGGCAAAGTCCTGTTGATTGTCTATGTATTTGAGTTCTGTGTACTAATAAATAACTCATTCTTGTACACTACTGGCATTAAACAGGACAGTAGTCAATCTACATCCAGGCATTATGGTGTTAAAATAATAGTGGATCTTTACAGGGATTTTTCCTTTTATATTCATAGTTTGGGTCTGTTTGCATTACATGCTTTATCTTAAAGAATTACAGGAGGAGTGTGTATAACTGTGTGTATTTCTTACAGTTCACCAGAGAAGAAGTGTCTTTCCACAGCAGAGTCTACGCCACAGTCTATTTATGCTGTTCAGTCACTGGGCAGGCCCTTTTAGTATCATGTTTACTCCCCTGGACAGATACAGTGATAGAAACATGAGAATAAACAGACACCAATACTGTGCATTAAAGGTATTTTAACACTTGTGAATTTTGGAAATAGATTGTTATGTCAACATGATGCAAATTCAACATTTGGGCTTTTAGATGTGGTTTTCACATCCATGTTTTAGCACCTCTTTATTCCTTCTGCTTACATGTGTATTTATGTCAGTCCAGCTTTTCCTATAATGTGACTATTGCACTTGCTATTGAAATTTCTTATAATCACTACTGAATGTTCAATTCCTCACTTTAGTTCTCATTTGCTTAAGTTAAAGGCTTTCATCTAAATGTACATTAGCAATGGAACTGGTTAATGGTGTATTAACTCTTCAATATGTCAGCATTTTAGTATTCACCCTTCCTTGTATTTCAAAGTTGAGAAAAAATATGATTTAATGATATCTTGAATAAAATGTTAAACATTTTTTATTACCCTTGGTCTTTCTCTCTTAACAGGTTAGTATTTAGTTATCTGATATTTTAGTGGACTGAGTGAGAGCAATTCCTGTATCTGAGTTACTAAAATGTGTTTTTCATTGCTTTCCAAAGGCTATGTCTGCTGTACTGTGTTGTGGCCCTGTTGCAGACAACGTTGGGCTTTCATCTGATGGCTATTTATACAAATGGCTGGATAATATTTTGGATTCACAAGATAAAAAGGTAATACAAGCAATGTCAGCATCACTTGGCAACTATCAGTGCTTCAAACACGTTTTAGTGAGTTTGCAGACAGATTTGCCTAAGTGCTCTACTTAAGCTCAAAGCTGTTTTAGTAGCACAGGGTTTTGCACTGCCTTTCATATGTATTCACCCTGTTGAGGAAGGTGGTCCCTAATCAGACACCAAGAGAAGCAGAAGGGAAGAGGAAAGGACAAGGGGTGAAGCGCTGTATATTTTTTATAAACTGATCAACCATGTTAAGCTGTAGTAATAAGTCAGGTGCTCCACAGATTTAAAGGAGATGAGATTTTGAACATGAACTCTTGTGAGACTGCAGAGTTCCTTGGGGTCCTTTGGAGTTACTAAGACCAAGATTTTAATCTAAACAGCAAGGTAAGCTTTAAAGGCAGGACCTCTATTGCCCTATAACGGTAGGACTACATAAAAATACAGCTCCTGTGGGCTACTTTGAGTCCAGGAAAGATGCAAGTCTCCATGTGGATGTATCCCTTGTATCCCACTGGAATTCTTGCTTGCCTTTCAATGCTTCTTTGTATCTAGTGCTTTCAGGGCAGTGTTTCACTGTGAGACAGAAAAAAGCTCAAGCTAGCCTTGGGAACTGAAGGGGGAAAAAAAGTCAGTAGAGCTCTAGTTATTTACACAATAATTTATGACTGTGTGCAAGTTGAACAGTAAACAGTGTGATAGAATTCTCTGCTGCCAGTTTAGTCTATGGTGTCATTGATTTTGGATGAACAAGATTTTATGTTCCCAAAGGTTTCAGCTTTCTTAAATAGTTGTTTCCCTGTTTTGTAAGTTGGTCTTTTTTTCTACATTTTAACATATATATTTACTCTTCTCTAGGTTCACCAGCTGGGCTGTGAGGCAGTCATGCTGCTCTTGGAACTCAATCCTGACCAGAGTAACCTCATGTACTGGGCCGTTGACCGGTGTTACACAGGTTCCAAGCGGGTGGCAGCTGGCTGCTTTAAAGCCATAGCCAACGTGTTCCAAAACAGGTACTACAGCATTTTTCAAAGCTTTAAAACTTCCATTTTCAGTGTGCTTTTATGTAGAACTGTGGATTTTGCTTCCATAGAGAGAAAATATCATCATTGTGTGTGTGTGTTCCTAGAGAAACTTGTCAAAATGTTATGCTGTCCCCTATCGTGTTCCTTGTAAATTAAACTTAAATAAATTCAAATCTTAGAAAACCAAATCTAATTTTATTTTTTTTTCATACTTGCCATTTTTTCCTAGGGATTACCAGTGTGATACAGTGACCCTCCTGAATCTGATACTATTTAAAGCAGCTGATTCTACTAGGGCTATCTATGAAGTTGCTATGCAACTATTGCAGGTTTGTAAGCTAATTCTGATTATTATTTTTTCTTTTAAAATAATAATTGCCCTATATATTAAAAAAAGTCTGGTTTTGTTTGGTTTTCTTCAGTAAGGAAATTGAAAAACAATGTTGTTTTTTCCTTCTCTATTTTAGTACATAGTTAAACCAGATCCTTTCCTGGCATAAATAGACTTTCCTGAAAGTCTGTCTGTTTCCATGCACTCAATACCTGTATTTTCATAGTACCTGCTTTTTAATGAAACAACCTAAATCAGGACTCTCTTGATTTGGCCCTGAAACAGAGTGATACATAGCTCCCTTTGTCCAAAAGCACCTCAGAGAGAAGCAGATTGCTTCCCAAGCCTTCTCTGTCTGCTGGGGCAGCAGTCTGTTTTCTGATTTTTGCACTATTACCAAACATTTTTTCATCTGTCCATATGGAGAGATGACAGTGAAGATCTTGTTACCAATTTAATTTACTTTTGTATAGTCCTTTCTGTGGTCATTGAGGTCACATTAGTGTTTAAAAATCTGTGCTGATAGTAGCTCAGACCTTAAGTGTTGGAGATTTTTTTAAGGTTTTTTGGTCAGCTGAATTCAACAGTGAAGTCCTCGCTGAAGTCACACCCTTATTGATATATCATCCCCATCTGTCTTCTCACATGGACACTACTTGTTAAAATCAACCCAAATTGATTTTTAAAATATCAGAGTGCTTTAGCCTCCTGCTGCGCCTCTAGCACATCAGAGATTGTGTGGTTCCTGTCCATGTCTCATAGATGAGCAAAAATTGGTGTTGTTTGGAAATGCAAATGTTAAATAGTATTTCACGTTTCTTTATAGATAAATTTGTATTTAAGATGGTATTTTGTGAAAGCAGGTTTTGGAACTTTATTGCTGGTAACTCATCAATTAGAATATATCTTAGCTAGTCTTCTATTCATTTACCACAATGTATGGCAAATGCTGTAGGTGTATGGAGATCTGCATAGATAAGAAACATTAAATGAGAATAGATAAATAAACTTTAAAATGTACATGTAATGTACAAAATGTAATGTAGATACATTAACTTAAAAAGTGATTTTTGTATAAAAATTTCTACAGTAACTGTATACTTGGCTTCAAATTCTGAACATTACTGTTGTAGATTTTGGAACCAAAGATGTTCCGTTATGCTCACAAACTGGAAGTTCAGCGGATGGATGGGGTTTTGGGACAGCCTTCTCCTTTACCACATTTGTATTCTATGTCCTATTATCAACTGTCAGAAGAATTAGCAAGGACTTACCCCGAGCTGACACTTGCTATCTTCTCAGGTACGATTTTAAAACAAAACAAAAAACTTCATCAACTCAAAAGCATTGTAGGAAATGTGTCATTCTTATTTTTCAATAACTGATTTATATGTAATTCAATAAAATCAGGACACCAACATCATCATACTGAATAGAGACAAAAAAGCCTACTAAGTGACAGTTTTTGTTCACTTGTGTTTGAAATATATTCAAGGTGAAAGAACATGAATCAAAAATACTTTACTGACTTTCTAATAACCATGGAAAATCACATTATAGAAATAATTTGCAATTTAAAAAAAAACATTCTTTCCTTGTTCCCTTTAGTGTGTTATTTATTGTAGATTGCTTAAATACATTATTCTGCAGCATTTTTAAACAATTGCAGAATAATAACCTATTACATAAATTAAAAAAAAAAAACCTACTATGACTAATATAAGGAAGAAAAAAATGTGTTTTTTTGCCAAACTTGGTACATTTTTATGCCATAAGTTTTTCAGTTCCCTCCTTCAATTCAAGGAATATATGTACACACACACACACACGCACGCACACACACACATATATATGTGTGTATATGTATATATATATATATATATATATGCATACTAATGTGATTTCTTCATCATACTGTTTGTCAGCAGTGTCTTCAGTTAGCTCTGCTGAAGACCATGGACTTTTTCATTATGAAATGGCACTAGTCAGCTAAACAAAAAAAATGCATCTGTATCAGCATGACATTATATCAGTGTGGTGTGCTGGGTTCATGATTGTTGTTATCACCAAGCCAGTTCTCATTATTGATTTGGAATTCGTGTATGTACCTAATTTTTCAATGGCAGAAGTGAGTCAGAGAATCCAAACAGCTCACCCAGCTGGGAGACAGGTCATGCTGCATTATCTGCTGCCATGGATGAACAATATTGAGTTGGTGGACTTGAAACCTTTGCCAACCATTCGTCGGCAAGACGAAGATGAGGAGGATTCTCTGAAGGACAGGGAAATGATGGTGAACAGCAGACGGTGGCTACGAGGAGAAGGCTGGGGGTCACCACAGGCTACAGCTATGGTTCTGAACAATCTGATGTACATGACTGCAAAGGTAAAATTAATTACTTATGTGCTTATCTTCTTTCAGTGGATTGTTCTGTTTAGGATGCAAGAAAATACTGTTCAGAGGTACTATGTCACTGAGCTTTCAAGAGGTACTGTTCATATTTGTGGAGGTGCTTTGTATACCCAAACTATACCCTACAGTTTTGAGGTATTCCAAGAAATATGTAATATATAACATAAATGTCATAGTAATTGTTATGTATAGTGACAGTATATAACTAATGTTTTGCCATATGGATGTCTAGCTGGATAGAGAATACCTAACTGCCTGTGTACCTATGATCTCAAAGTGGAGTTTTGGAACCTGTCTTGCTACCTGATTGACTCTCCTTCTTCCTATCATAGCTACTTCCAACAGAGAAGTATTGCTCACATGCAGTGCTCCTGTCAATAAGACTCTTAGTGATGAGAGATTGTGTTTTGAACTATCAATTAAAAGCTCTTGTCAGTGGGTGGTCCATGGAGTGTTATTCAGTATTGTCAGGAACTGGGAGACTGGGTCTCTGTTAAGTTTCACAGAATTGTTAGAGCTTAAAGGGACCTCAGGAGATCATCAGGACCAACCCTCCTACCAAAGGAGGGTCACCCTGAGCATGTTACACAGGAACTTGTCTAGGTGGGTTTTTGGTCTCCAGAGAAGGAGGCTTCATGACCTCCCTTAGCAGCCTGTTGCAGTGCTCTCCACCCTCTATGGAAAGAAATTCTTCTTCATGTTGAGATGGAACTTGTGTGTTAGTGTATGTCCATTGCTCCTCATCCTGTCGCTGGGCACCACCAAAATGAGTCTGGCACCATCCTCTTGGCCTTTGAGATACTTATATGTATATCAATGAGACCCTCCCCTCTCAGTCTTCTCTAGACTAGAAAGGCCCAGCTTCCTCAGTCTAATGTATTATATATCAATGGGATATAAAATATGTACACATATCTTAAGATATATTTTTATATAGGTAAATCTATAGAAGAAAAGGTATTTCCAGAGAACGTTTTTTAAAATACACATGAAAGCATCATTCCAGAACATTAAAAAGGCAACAGTTTCCTACAAGATTTGTGTCTCTTTCTTCTAGAGCTGTTTCACTTGATCAGTACAGATAGTTTCTGAGTACAGTGTTTTCTGATGAAGTTTTCAGGACATACATTTATTTTGTTTTCTAGTATGGTGATGAAGTGGCTTGGTCAGAGATAGAAAACGTCTGGACTACTTTGGCAGACAGCTGGCCAAAGAATCTGAAAATAATTTTGCACTTCTTGATCAGTATTTGTGGAGTGAACAGTGAACCCAGCCTTTTGCCTTATGTGAGTATGTGACAGATCTCTCATTGGTGCTTATTGATATTTTAAAAATTAGTATGTTTGGCAGCAAGGATCACCAAATAAAAATGTGAGCTTGGATTTATAGTATCAAAATCTCCACCCTGTATTTTATGACCACTAATACTATGAACAAATCAAATTCAGTTCTTTTGTTTGCATTACTTTGGACATCTATGTCAAAATTACAGAATCAATTAAATTAATTAATTTGTCATTCATTGAATGATTGTAGGAGACAATATGAAGACCATGGATATTATTAAGTGATTAAATAATAAAAAATGTTAAAAAGTTACTAAGATTCTACATGTGTCTTATCATGTTATTTTCTTTTGTCATAAAAAGTAATCTTCAGAGTTTGATAGGTAAACTTGGATTAATTTTATTAAAAGTACACACTGAAAAATTTTTTTCTCATGCGATTATTTAGTATATTCCTGCAAAGCAGACAGATAATACAGGAAAATAAAGCACCAGTTACACCCTGCAGAGCATCATTCTTTCAGGACCAGTTTTATACAAGAAAACCCCACAAACCATCCCAAGCACCCTCAAAACCAATTTTATTTTATGTGAAAATGGATGTGAGAGCACTGCAGGATAGCATGAAGAAAAATATGATAATATGCAGGAAAAGAAATAGTATGGAACAGAACTGTGAAATATCAAAAAGAAATTGTATCAGAATACATTCATTCCAGTGTTGGTCTCAGGTGCTGCTAAAACCTTTGTAAGAAAATCTTTTGCTTAAATGATTTTCAGAAGCATACTTTCAAACTTTATTGTCAGAAGACTGGAACTCTGAAGATTTGCTTTCTTACTGTTGTGATATATTCCCCATGCTTCCTGCTGTTGCTAGGAAAGCAACTTAGGGTGCTTTTAGAACGGGAGTAAGTTTCATGTATCGTTGCTTGTAGTGCAGGTAGATACTGATTCTAACAAGTTGTGGTATTCAAATATTTTCATATAAATATATATATATATTTTTATTGCAGGTAAAGAAAGTCATTGTTTATTTGGGTAGAGACAAAACAATGCAACTACTAGAAGAGCTGGTGAGTGAACTTCAGCTCACGGATCCTGTCAGTTCAGGAGTCACCCATATGGATAATCCACCATATTACCGCATTACATCCAGTTACAAAATCCCCTCTGTCACTTCAGGTAAGCATTTACTGACTTCACTCATTTCAGCTGTTATTATTGATAATTATAAACATGCTGCTGTCAATCAGTTATGCCACTGGACTGGATTTTGTCAGTATTCTGTAGGAGTGTGAGGTTCTGTTTCTAAAAAACAGGTTAAAAGTTTGTTTTACAGTATCTGCAGATTTTGGTGTACCCAGAGTTGTTACTGAAGAACATCTGATAGGTTCACAAGGGATGGGTTTGTCTTAATGTGTGCATCAGACTTCATCTGTGTTCAGAGACCTTGCACTGTTTACCCTCACTATATGACTTTGATGTTTAGTCAGTAAAACCATAGGGAAAATGTATATAATTTTAAATCCATCTAAGTCATTGCATTTGAAGTTCTGTTACAGACACAAACTGCATCCACAGGACTTGTTTCAAGATTTAAGTGCACTTACTTAGGAAAATTTATCTGGAAATTATTAACAATAGACCAATCATCAAAAACCCCTCAAAGTGCTGAACATATCAAAGTGTCTACCTCATACTTCAATCCAAGAACATGCTGAGAAATGTGGGGAAGAGCAGTCTTGGTTTGGTGCAGTTTCCATCTGTCAAATTGAGCTGCAAAAGACAGAGATGTGGGGAGAGAATCTAAGTAAGGCCTTAACTTTTGTGCTGAAAATTTGTCCATACTATGAAGCAGCCTGGACTTATCACATGGTGTTATGTGGATCACAAGGTGGATGCATTGGCACTTGTTCTTGGAAGTGTTTAAAAAATGTGTAAAAAAATCTGGGGCTCTTGCAGTTAATGTAATTTAGAATTGCAAAGGATGGAAGGGTACAAAATTGCTTCCAGCTGGGGCTGTCAGTTCAATGTGATGCTTGCAAATTTCTCCTTAAAGAGAATTGTTAAAAGCTTCACCACAGGCTATTAGGTTTTAATCCTTAATGAGTTTGTGGTTTGAATTAACTGGCTAACAAAGTCCAACTACATTTTGCAGATTACCGTGAGGTGTATAATACAGGAAAAAAGGAAATAGGTCTCTAGATACTGCTTTAAAAACTTTCTACTTAATTTACATTGAAGAGTTAGAGATTCCTGGAATAGATATTTTTTTTTCTGGTTAGTGAAATTATGGTAGCAGCTCACAATCCTTTATTTCATGTGAAAGTATGACTCAGTTTGTATTTGTGCCAGTTGCTGTAGAATAAACCTGATTATATGATTTACTGGGCAAGGGCCAGTAAATAAGGGTGATCTTGTAGTGCTTAAGACTACTTTTCCTTTTTTTTGACCAACCTTTTTCCTTGTCCATAATTCACAGGTACCACTTCTAGTAGCAATACAATGGTGGCTCCCACAGATGGCAATCCTGACAGTAAACACATGAAAGACAGTATTGAAGAGAAGTAAGTATCTCCTCCAAGAGCTGTTACTAATTGAATTACAGGAATTCCTTCTAGGTACTTTTAAATACTCCCATCTCAGCAGCTCCAGGTATGTCTTCATTGCAGGGATTACATTCCATGTAGTGGCATGCATGTCAACAGAACTGGAATACTATTTGGTATTAACTAGCAGCCTCAATTGCAATTTGAACTCCAGTCCAGGTCAGGCATTGTAATGCTTACAGTTACATTGTTGGTGGTGCCTGAAATAACTACTGTTACACTGGACTGTGTATGTTCACATGAGGGCAATTGGACTGTGAGGTGGGGTTGGTGAGACACTGGAACATATTGCCCAGGAAAGTGGATGCCCCATCTCTGGAAATGTTCAAGGCCAAGCTGGATAGAGCTCTGAGCAACCTGGTCTGGTGGAAGGGGGGTTGGAACCAAATGATCTTTAAGGTCCCTTCCAATCCAAGTAATTATGTGATTTTATGACTTGCAGATTATTACCTCACTGGAAATGAACACTGCCTATGTGTTGCTAGTTTATTTTCCCTAACTAGGGTATTTGGATGCCTGGTATCTGTGTCAAGATACTTTACAGCTAACTTTAAAACAGATTTCTCCCTCCCTAATTTTTGAGCTATTTAAACATAATCTTTTGGAGAAACTTGGCAGACACTGTGAGGCTGGTGGAAAGCAAACAGTTGATGTAGACTTAGGCTGTGTAGTTGGAGCTCAGCAGTAACTGAGTGTGGGCATGCTGTCATTTTGTGTTAATATGGATAGCTAACCTTCAAGTGAAGAGGGAGTGGAGGCTCTGTAATTATTAGCATGAGCAAAGTGTGCACGTCTGCCATTACTGTCGAGTAGCAACGATGTCATAAATTTGTAAATGAGTTTCTGACAACTTGTTTGAGAGCTTTAATAATTACAGTTCTGATATAACTTCCCAGTTGGACACTTTCTTTCCTTCTCTAGGATAATTATGTCAATATAATTAGAATAGTAAATATATTGGGAGAGGCAACCCCAATACTTAAATTAAATTGGGGTGAGCTGTATGATAGTAAATCACAGAAACCTGGAATGCAAGGTGTCATTCACAATTCAGCCTAGCAAGGCACAGACAAGGACTTGACTGCAATGGAGGCTCAAGCTGAAGAAACTTGTAAAGTAATGAAGGCAGTTTTGAAAGTCTCTGTGAGTTTTGGCATATACTGTAGGGTTGTCTTAAACCTGCCCAGGGTGTATGCTTCTTGATAAGATGTACCCTGTACATCTTGGACTTGCCAGGAGGAGAGAAGTATAGAAACAGCTTGGAAATGGTGCTTTTAGCACTCTAATTTATCTGATTTTTTTATAGTTTAATCAGATTAGCAAGGTAGGAGCTTGGACACCGTGTGTGGACATGCATATGTCTCTGTCAGATCACATGGATTTCCTTATTTTGGTCTAGAGTGAGAAGAACTTATGTAAAATGGTAACAATTATTTAAATGGGCTTAAATGTTAGTGAAAATGATGGAACAGAAATACAATTTATAGTGGATAATCTCTTTGAATTTCCTTATCTGGTGTTACTTGAGAAGGTATGTCTTACATGGCTGAGGTGCTTTGGCATCATGTTGATTGTAAGATGAATTTTCTTTTGTAAAGGAGTTTTGCTGAAATACAGTTTTCCTGAAAGACCCTGATTAGTGTTTGTCACAGAATGTCAGTTACTAATTCTGCTTTATTTGCACCCACAGCTACGCACACCTAGACATCTACAGTGGGTTGAACAGCAACCTGAACCGCCAGCACCACAGACTGGAATCTCGCTACAGCAGCAGCTCTGGAGGATCATATGAAGAGGAAAAAAGTAATAATCTTTATTTTAAAATATTTCTATGAATAGCACACAGAATTTTCACAAGTCAATGTTTCTGCTGAAGGTTGTGGAACATAAAGAAATGAGCATTATCAATGTTTTTTGCATAAACTTATTAAATATCAAGGGTTTTTTTATCTTCCTCCATCTTATTACTTCTATTGAAGTCTAGCATACGTTTGACTGCAATAAAATATTCAAGGAAGAATGCTTTGTTCTTTCTGTTATCCTCTTGAATGAGTTGTGAACATCTTCCTGAATGAAATGGTTTTACTCTATTTCCTTCGACAGTTAGGCACAAGAAACAGAGATGAGCAGTATGAAGATGAGATTTAAAAAAAGGTGATGGAATAGAAGTTTTTTAAAAAAAGAAAAAAAATTGCAAGTAATTGTTCTTTTAAAGGATAGCATTCCTTGACTTATTAAAAAAAAAGTATACTAAACATTTTTAAATCCATAGCAAAGGAAAATATAGCAGGGAAAAAAGTTCTCTTTGTGTACATCTAATTTCCAAGATTGTTCTGAAAACATGTCTTGGGTTATTTTTTGTGATCTATGTTGTTGTTTTTTTTTCCACTGAGATGCAGAGGTATTGAAAGAGGTAAAAATTTCTTCTGAAACTCCATTATGCATTTGCAAAGATTTCCTTAACAGAGGCTTATTAACTGTGGCTACTTTTGCACCAATGCCTAAGATACAAATCGCCATGGCAATGCTATGGAAAGCAAAACAGGTGGTGTAATCAGGCAAAAATGAGGACAGTGGTCAGACAGTAAATGATGTGTTACATTAGGGGGTTCTGTGTGCTTGGTCAGAAGAGTTGTTTCACTGAAACTCTTGTTTCAGCTAACAGGTTGTTAGAAATTTGAATGACTTTGTACTTCACCCTGCATGGGATAATCAGATATATTTCAGTTGTGGAAGTGGTCCCACAGACTTAGGTTTCACTCAATTTTTTATTGACCATTGATTTTACTACCAGTTAAGTACTTGGGGTGTTTTACAGCACACAGTGCAACACTGCTTTTTCCTTAATTTTCTTGTATGACTGAACAACAGGAGGTGAACTTGTGCATTTTGAGCTTTAGATGTCAGTATGGAACCTGTCCTGTCCATGCTGTATTGAAGCAACAAGAGTTCATTAGGATCTTCTGATGCACTCTTCAGTGACTGATTCTTTGCACAATGTGAAGATTAGAGTGACTATGTAGTTCTTACTGCCACTGTTAAGGAGGTGAAACCTAATGTCCTCTACAGATATTGTTGTAAGGGCTGGACATACTAATGCAAAATCTCCTAAAATTCGGGTCAGTAACAGGTTAGTGGCTTCTGGTCAGCCAGAATGTTTATTACTCCATGGATAGGCATTATCCAGAATCACAGCTGCAGTCAGTTTTGGATTTGTTTGCTGTTTGTGATAGCAGCACTGAGTATCTTGATGATATTTCCCAAATTCCATCAGTAAGGAGTTTGTCACTTCCAGTGAAGAAGGTGATAATGAGCTGATACATGTGTGAACATCTGAAACTTCTGCAGCTATACTTCCAAACAGAGCTGGTAGAATCACTGAAACATAGAACTGTTGAGGCAATTTTCTTGTTTCTAGTCTTGACTGACAGTTCTGAAGTCCAAAACAACTTTTAAACCAGTAAAGCATTCTGGGTGTGTTAACACAGTATACTCTCATACCAAACAGGTGAAGTTTTTCTTGCACTTTTGAAGCTTACTAAATAAAAAAACTAAATGTCTTTCTGTGCTTTCTTGACAAATTTACAAATTTTCTGAGCAGTAACTTTTATCAATCAATAGGGTTGGGCTATGCTGTTTTAAAAGTGTCAACTTCCAAGTTACCCATGGATCAGGCCAGCATTATCTGGTAGATAGCAGTGGTGGGGTTTGCTGTGAGACCTATAAAGATGTGCTCTTGATGAATACTTCCATAGCCTATAATTAAACACTCTTCAAGATGAGTTCAGTTAAATCGTAGGGCCCAACCTTAATTAACTCCCTATCTGGCATGAGGTTTGAAATTCAAGGAAATGTCATCAGATCACTGCCTTTTATCATAAGTTTTATGAACCTATTCAAAAACATCTTACTCTGTTATGTGTGCAACTTCTGTAGAATCATCCTTATACTAAAAGAAATAATACTTCTTTCAAAACACTGTGTCCAACTACTACTGTTTACAGCTGGCTTCCCTTCCCCTCTCCTAGATCTCAACCTTTCAAGAATTTAAAAATATTTCTTCAGAAGGCTGTAACATACAGAAATATGCATTGTAAATATATTTCTGGTTTAATTTTCTGTTGTGTTAGGTGATTCAATGCCTCTCTATTCCAACTGGCGGTTGAAGGTGATGGAGCACAATCAAGGAGAGCCTCTCCCTTTCCCACCTTCTGGAGGTTGCTGGTCACCACTGGTGGATTACTTGCCTGAAACTTCTCCTCCGGGCATGTCACTTCACAGGTAGCTGTTTTGGCAATGCCAGTGGCAGTTTTTTGTTTTCATTTGTGTTGCACAAATACAGTCATTTGAAGACAGCAGATTAAAGGGCAGTTAACAATACATTTGTTTTCTGTGGGTTTTCTCACAGGTCTAGCAATTTAAGATTACTCAAACTTTTAATCTGGAGGATTAAAGTGTTTCTATTTTTATTATGAGCCTTCATCTTTTGCCTTATAACACAGCTTTGTGAATGTTTATAGACTGAAGAATACAAGTTAGAAGCATATTAAGCTCTTTGCAGCTCTTTGTAAAGTTCCTGTTACATTCTTCTAACATTCTATTTTTTTTGTTTTAGATGCAATATAGCAGTGATTCTTTTGACTGATTTGATAGTTGACCACAGTGTAAAGGTGGAGTGGGGAGGATACTTGCATCTTTTGCTTCATGCGATTTTTATAGGTAACTAACTTCTTACAGAAATACTTACAGTAACTTGAGGAATTTTTTACCATTGTACTGAAATCCCATTAATTTGATAATATTTACAGTATTTTTAAAAATTCAATTAAATGTCTTTCAGCTTAATTACTAAAATGTAGATTTTTTAGTGTTGTTTTAGGGCACTTTGTTTAGAAGCTTTTACCTCTTGTAGAAGACAGTAAAATTCAATATTTTGCTTTCTGTTTTTAAGTGTGGTAATTTTCATACGGAGCACAAATGAAGTTCTTACTTAAAATTCTTCTTACTTAAAATGACTTTGTACTTTAACCTTCCATGGGATTATCAGATATATTTTAATCTGATCAACATACAGTTTGTTAAACTATATGCTTTTTTTTTCTCTATTGAAACACTGAAAAAATATTGTTTAGAGAATTCTATATCTGTTACTTGGTAAAGTATAGCAGACCAATTTGAATACTGCTGTTTTTTAAATAATGTAATTCAATGTGCCCTTTGAGTATCATAAAGCCTCTCTGTTTTCCTTTTGTGTTAGGTTTTGACCACGGTCACTCTGAAGTCTATGAGCATTGTAAACGACTACTTTTGCATCTACTGATAGTGATGGGCTCTGGCAGTAATGTCCAGTCTGTTGCTTCTGTCCTACTCAGAAACAGAGAGTTCAACGAGTCCAGGGTGCTTACTGTCAAACAAACTACCCATTTAGATTACACTTTCACAGGTATGCTTTTCAGTTATTACATGTTGCTTGTTAAAATGACATGGGAAATTATAATACCTGTTTCTTACAGGCATTAATCAGATTTCTGTTGTTTTTCTTGCACATTTCTTGCAAATATTTTCCTGAGGCCTTGGCATTAAAATTTCTTTGGATTTTAATGAAGTCAAAATGAATGGAGTTCTCATTGGCACTTTGTGCTCAGTCGTCAGAGTTGGGAGCACAGTTGTATGAGGAATAGTAGTGGAAATCAAAGAGGGAGATCTGTGTTTTGGAACTTTAATACAGCTGTTTTCATGATGCCTTTGAAAATAAAAACCAAGAAGATACATCTCTTACTTGTTTATAGCAAGTTAAAATTTCCAAGTTTTGTCAGCTGTGATTGCATTCTTTATTGCCTATCAGAATATTTTTTGAGATAGGACTTTTTAATATTCCCTTTAACTTTACAATATTTAAATTATACAGTATACTTTATATTTCTATGTACCTCTTTATGAAGGGAATATTTTGATGGTGAGACTGTATTGTAGTTTCTATTAAAATAGTTCTTTGTGGGTTTTTTAAATTTAGTATTTCATATTATTTCAGTAGGTGGCAGCATATTGCCATACAGTTGTTTGTTCTCTTTTGATCACATCAGCAATGGTTTTATTACTTAGCAAAAGTAGTTGTCTGATTTGTGAATTTGGTTTTTTGTCGCAATGAGGAATTAAATTCCACTGTGTATAGTGGAAGGATTATTTTATAGGAATCTGTTCAGCAGAACTTTAATGGTGCATCTACACAGTGGCATGTACAAACCATTCCCTTCCTAATCTTTAAGGGCTTGGATAAACTGTCTAAACTGGACACAATAAAACAAAGATGTTTGATAGAAACTAGAATAAAGTCAGCATCAAACATTTCCAGCTGGGGACTAGGATAAGGTGTTTACAGGTATGAACGCCTAGCCCAAGGTTGGACAAGCTAATTTTTAATTT
Organism: Ammospiza nelsoni; assembly: GCF_027579445.1. NCBI lineage: Eukaryota > Metazoa > Chordata > Aves > Passeriformes > Passerellidae > Ammospiza > Ammospiza nelsoni. The sequence continues at coordinate 26,549,934 of NC_080636.1, read as the reverse complement.
TATTTGAGCTGACTAAGCTCAAATACCCCAGTCAAAACTCTGTGGTTCTATAGTGAAAATCTGTGGTGGATTAGTGAGTCTTAAGCTTATTTAAGTACAAGTGCTCCAGTCAAAGGGCCTGCCAGTTTTCCTTGGTAGTTTACTTTCCCTCAGCCCTTCATGGATGGATGGAAGGGCAATGTGAGCAGTCACTGCAGTTGTATTTTATTGTCACATGATTCTTTATATGGAGGAGAAAAATCTTCTGGCCACAAGATTAAGCTAACTTCAGAGAAACTTTGTGCAGCCACAGGGGCTCTGCTCAGAGTCCATTCACTAGGTAATACTCAATGTTCACTGATTTCAAGTACTGTCAGATTCAGTGGGACTGGGTTTTACCAAAAAAACCAGATCATTAGTAAGAAATAGTCTGTATAATTTTGTTAATTAAGTTGAGATGCCTCAGAAGCTGATGAGCTCTGATACTATTGGTACAAAATCAAGGATAATAGAGGGGTTTTAAAAAGGGATCTAGCAGTTCCCAATTAAAGTTCATATAAGTCATGTGAAGAATTTGCATGTATGAGACTTGTTGATTTCATTGAAATTATTGCATCCATTAATTTATTCTCTTCTAAGTATTCTCATTACATTTACTAAGTTATTGATCTTTTTAGAGGGCTATTTTTTCCTTTTCTATATTTAATATTAACTGTCAGCTTAAAAGTGCATAATCATCTTGTTTCAATTTCAGCAGGTGTTCATGATTTTATACCTGATTATCAGCCCTCCCCAATGACAGACTCAGGGCTTAGTTCAAGTTCTACCTCTTCTAGCATCAGTTTAGGAAATACAAGTGCTGCCATTTCTCAACTGCAAACCACAATCCTCAATGAGGTTGACATTTCAGTAGAGCAGGATGAAAAAGTGAAAACTCTTATAGAATTTATTACCTCAAGGTAAGATTTCAATTTTTATTTTTGTTGAGACATATTTTGTGGAAAAATGGCAAACCTCTCACTATTTAGCATCATGTTTTCTAATTCTGTCTCTGTTTTATCACCAGTAAATGTTTTCATGTGATACACATATGAAAAGCTCTAACTTTCCAACACTTTCAGAGAATTTTGACCATCCTTTCAAGTCCTCTCTGTTTAAAAGTATTTTGCCATGTTTTATACTGAATTAGGGCAGGAACACATTGAGATTATTAGAGACCTGAAGATTTCTGTGCAGTTCAGGGATTAGCTAGTAGTAGAGAGCTGGCTATTCAAAAATGATGAATTTGTTGCACAGGACATTGGTAAAATCATCCACAGTTGTGCAGTTTGTATGATAGTTTATATTAAACTTTGAAGATAATGTTAATCTGAAATCCTACCTGTTCCTCCATGCTTTGATACTTTTTCTTTACCTCAGCCTAAATTTATAATTGTGTGGCATATCACTGGAAAGGAATTGGGAAGAAAGGAAGTTAGGAAGTGCATAATGGTGGTAGTTGTACTGGCTCTTTCTTAGAGTACTATTTATTATACTGTAACTATACCTTCCATCTATTGCATCTGTTATGTACTATAGCATCTCTTCCATCTTCTTACTCAGTTATTTCAGTTGGAACTGATACACTGCTTTTCACTTTGTCTTAACTTCTTGTATATTGTGTAATATTGGTCAGTTGTCAAAATTCCTTCCAATTCGTGCCTGTGCTTCTAGATGGTTTTTTTTAATGTGGTACGTAGTAGATTCTTTTGCAATTAACCTTAAGGTTTAAATTTCATTTAAATAATATTAAGGACAAAGGCTGTATTTTATATTCTGTTTACTCTATTTTTGTATTTTTTAGAAAAAGAGGCCCACTTTGGAATCATGAAGATGTTTCAGCCAAGAACCCTAATATAAAGAGTGCTGAACAGTTAACTGTGTTTTTAAAGCATGTTGTATCTATATTTAAACAGTCTAGCTCAGGTATGTTAGCAAACAGACCATACATGATCAAATATACAAGACTGTGAACTAAATAAATACTTTTTAAAACATGTAAATGCATAGGTTATCTATGAAATCACTGTAGGAAATTACTGCTTCTAAATAATAGTTTTCTTGTGTATTGCTCACTTCAGCTCATGTTTCTGTTATGACAGATTTAAATATAGTCTTTTAGGAATGGGATAAACCATCTTATTAATTTATTGTGAACAGTTAATATTCTAATCATAAATGTTTTATTATCTACGAGTCTCTCTAGCATTAAGTATTTGGAATACATGTTTATATTCCTGTAAAGATTTTTGAGACTAATACTTCTTGAGAAAAATGTAGAGGATGTGAGAATGTTTTAAATTTGGGAATGACTGTGGCAATTTACTCTTCAGTAAACTCAAATGGATTTGGTTTTTTATAAAGCATTGCTTGGCTATTTATTTCCCTTCATAGGAGGATATCAATTGGAACATCGTCTCAGTGAAGTTGCTTTGCAAACTGCTCTGTCGTGCTCCTCTCGCCATTATGCTGGGAGGTCCTTTCAGATTTTCAGGGCTCTGAAGCAGCCTCTCACTCCATCTACACTTTCTGATGTTCTCTCCAGACTAGTAGAAACTGTTGGAGATGCAGGAGAAGAAGCTCAGGTATTTGAAATTTTGCTCCCACTTTATTAGAAAACTAAGTCTGTCTAAATGATGTGTGTGCATTATTAGCAAAATTTAAAAGCATTGTTTTTTTCAGTTTTTTTTTTTTTATTTTTAAGTGTTTCAAATATGAAAGTTTTGATCATGACACTTCCTGAATTTCACCTAATTAGCTGAGGAAAAGTTGTTCACATTCTCTTCCACAGCAAGAGGCTCTTTCAGAGAGTTTGATACATGTCTTTACTGTAGACACCACCTCTTTCATTGTTAGAGAATACTGAGATCAGCCATATAAGAAATTACTTATTTTTGTTTTCTTTTTTTAAGAGCTTTATCTCATAAAGTGTTAACAATCATTCAGCTTCATGTCATTGTACATCTTAAGAGTGTATCTAATCTTTTAATACTGCAGAATAAGTCTGAATGACTTCATCCTTCAATCCATGCTTAAAAAAATGCAAACTAGAATTAATTCAGTAAATGCTTATAAATAAATTGAAGTTTTTTTCTTGTCTGGAAGCTATACTGCTAAATTGAGCTGTCTTGTGAGGATTGTGTTCTAATTGAAGCATGAAATAATTTAGTTTACTGCTACTGATTTTATATTTTTATATTACTACTTAGTAGATTTTCTGTGATCTTCCTTGTGCCTATTGCATAATTTGTAATGGCCTGTGGCTTTCCCCAGGGTTTCGTCATAGAGCTACTTTTGACTTTAGAATCTGCTATTGATACATTGGCTGAAACCATGAAGCATTATGATCTGCTTTCTGCCCTTTCTCAGTAAGTTCTTTTATTAGTCAATCTTTATTATGCATTTTTGTACATCTGAATTATTAAAAATTTGTATTATAAATGTAATTAAATAATTTCTTGTCATCTTTGCAGAATAATTGCATCCATATAGCAAAATTGCTTGCTCTGGTATGTTTTTATCATTCTGCCTCAAGCAAAACTTGTAAGAATCTAGATTTCCTGTAAGGAATATCTTATTGCCTTTCTGATTTACCCTCTTGGGTTCAATTTAATATTGTAGAAATGGAATTCAAGGAGTTTCTTATAGCTCAGTTCTGAAATATTGTCAGTTCTTCTTAACCTTCTTGAATGCTCTGCAGATGGTGGTCTGTCTTAGGCCTCAAGTTTGTTGTCCATGTATAAAAAAGTGTAACTGAACAGTCTGAGTCATTTGTGTGTCTCATTACAGTTTGAATGGTTACCTTGATGACTTTTTATCAAACTGAAAAAAAATGCCTAAATGTACAGACATCTCTGTATTTGTTTGATTCCCTTGCAAAGATTTTGAAAATGCTGAGATTTCTAGGAATACATTCAATTTCTCTGTATCAGAATAGGAAGGTGTTTGGTTTCCTCTGACAAATACATGGTAATAATTGTATTAATTCATTCATTTCCCTACTTTTATCACATCTTTAAATAAGTTGGGATGCTAGATCATCATTTACACAATCTTTTACATGCTATGGGCTAATTTTTCCAATTTTACTATAATTTTATGGTATTCTGGGATTGTAACAAAAAGATTGGGTAGAAAAGATAACAGGATACTGCAGTGATGTCTTAATGCTGTAAGGATATTTTAATAATAGATACAGAAATCCTGTATTTATGTGCATTACACTCTTAGGATGATGAAACAGAGTATGCTGCATGTGTATGTGATTTGTGTAACTTCTCTCTTTCTCTCTTTCTTTCTTTGTCTTTCTTTCTCTCTTTCTCTCTCTCTTTCTCTTTTTCTCTCTTTCCTCTCCCTCTCTCTCTTTCCTCCTTCCCTCCTTCCCTTTTTCATTGTTATTAAAATTCTTTGTTATTAAAATATTTTGCATGTAACAATATGTAATACTGATTTTATTTTAGAACCTCATACCATGATTCTGTAATGGGAAACAAGTATGCAGCTAATAGGAAAAGCACTGGACAGATAAATCTAAGCACAAGTCCCATGAATAGTGGCAGTTGTTTGGGATACTACAGCAACACAAGGAGTAATTCCTTGAGACTGAATTTAATCAGCGAGCGGAGAGGCGACCGGCGACGGAGCAACACACTGGATATAATGGATGGAAGGATAAATCATGGTGGAAGTTTGGCAAGGACTAGAAGCCTTTCCTCCCTGAGAGAGGGAGGGATGTATGATGTGCAGCCCACTACTGACCCTGTCAACTTGATGGCCACTATATTTTGGATTGCAGCTTCGTTGCTGGAGTCAGATTATGAGTATGAATACCTGCTGGCTCTCAAGCTACTCAACAAGCTTCTTATTCACATGCCTCTGGATAAATCAGAGAGTCGGGAAAAGATAGAAGAGGTGCAGAATAAACTGAAATGGAATAACTTTCCAGGCCTTCAGCAGCTTTTCCTGAAAGGCTTTACTTCAGCCTCTACACAAGAAATGACAGTTCATCTCCTCAGTAAACTCATCACAATTTCCCGGCATGCTTTGGTGGATCCTTCTCAGTTAGCAGGTACCTTTAGTAAATATGTGATAAAAATCTATCTTTTCATTGAATGAAGTAGAGTCAAAATCAGTAGTAATTGTGCTTTTGCCTTAAAGAAACACTCCTGTTAAATGCTTTCTGCAGCTGTCTGTATTACACTGCTAAATAGTGGGAATACATTACAGGCTATGGTTATCTCATAAGCAAGATTTCATGTAAACTTTATGTATTGACTGTTGTTTGCAAGTGAGTTTTAAGAGCTGTGTATTTTTTTTTCATTATCTTATGCTAACTAGCTCAAATAGCCCTGTTTACACATTTTTAGAAACAATGTGACATAGTGCCTAAAACTATCCAGTTTCATGGTGGTTTTGATTAATTGGTCCAGTGATGATTTTATTTTCATAATGCATTTTTATACCTAACACAGACATATCTATATACATCGTTTATACATACATGCTTAGGTAAATATATGTGTGTATATAATTTATATATCTCTGTGAAAGTATGTGTCATGCTGTCGGAATTTTAAATACTGGCTAGCTTCACATTAAATTAAGTCATTAAAAACCTTAAGGACTCCTATAACTCTGTTTATGTATCTGTTTAGGATTTCCCCTAAACATCTTGTGCCTACTTCCTCATCTGATACAACATTTTGATAACCCAACTCAGTTTTGTAAAGAAACAGCTGACAGGATAGCAAAGGTATGTAACATGATGCTTGGAGAAGTATCCAGGAGGATATATATACCAGCACTGTTTCTCTATTTTTTGGGGTCCCTTTTGTAATACTTCGATGTGATTCTAATAGTAATATACACATAACTATAACAGGCCATATTTTAAAGATGTGATCCAGTCAAATTTATATACCTGGACCTTGTATCAACCCCTGAGTTTGTTTCTATAGTTTATTGTGTAAAATTTAGATTTCAAGAACAAATTTTCTTACCAATGATATCAATTACTTTTTCTTACTTGTCTGATTTTTCTACTTGTAATTTTGAATGTCAACCTAATCATATTTTAAGCATGCTTCCTAATTTTCTTACAAGAAGAAAGTGCTTCTTACTGATAGAGAAGAAAAGGTTGTATGTTCTTTCTTTTACTTGTACACAGTAAAATGCACCTTGAAATATTTCTGAACTGTAGTGGCTATAAAAGAGGTACATGGTGCACAGCAGCTGTTAGCCAGGATGGTGTTGCACTGGCCTGGCAGAGTCTTTCTTTTAAGGAAGAATGTGGAAAGGGGAATAGGAGAGAGCTGTGTGGCACAGGAGCTGCAGGCGTACACCTCTGGCTGCTCAGGCTGTGACTTGTGAGCCACTAAACCACTGATGCTGTACACAGGCTGACTCAGAGTATGTGCCTGATGCAAGTGCAGAAATCACTGCTGCCCTTAAATACTTGTATTACCTGAGTGAGGGATATTGGTTGATCATGCCAAGTGCATAAATAAATAAACTTGGAACATGGATGCCACAGGACCAAAATTCAACAGAAACTGTAGGTCAGGCTTGTGTGATTGGTTTGATTTCACTTACTAGAAAATAACTGAAGTGAAATCTTAGTAATTAAATTTTAGAGTGAAATTTAGAGGGAGAAGTGCATAATGACTCAGGAATGCTTGGATTTAAAAAAATTACTTCTGATATAATTAAATATGGTTTTGCTTTTCAGGTTTGTGCAGAGGAGAAGTCACCAACTCTTGCAAATCTGGCTCATATGATGAGTTTATACAGTACACACAGTTATTCCAGAGACTGTTCTAACTGGATTAATGTAGTGTGTAGATACTTGCATGACTCTTTCTCAGATGCCACATTTAACCTCATAACTTATCTTGCAGAGGTAAGGTTTTACTGGAAGTATCTCATGTTGACAGTTCATTGCCAATTACTATTTTCTCATGATTCTGAATATCGGGGGAAATACAGCATATCTTCTCTAACAGGAAAATATTACTAAAATGTTCTAGGATGTAGAAAAGGTGCCATTTTGGAATGCAGTAATTTATAAGTACCTTGAAATTAGAATCCCTCTAATCACAGATCTCCTTTTATTGGAATGGTGTTTGGTATTAGATATTTAAATTCTATACTACATGAATATACACTGTCCTGGCTTTAGCAAAATAAGCTTAATTTAAAATTTTAAGAGACCTTCTTTAGTCAGGTACACACATCTTTATCACAACTTTAAAAATTAATTGCAAAGTTCATTTGTAAGTAGTGCATAATGTAGAAAAAGATAATTTAAATTATAAACATCAGTATATTATTCTGCTGGCCATTCATGCAGGAAAGCTGTTAAGTACTTTGTATGAAAAGCTTATAGAGCTTGTCCTTGAAGTGTATCACTTCAAACTGATGGAGGCATTTAAAAAAATTTGTTCATTCTTACAAATGACTTTATATTTTTTTTTTTTGTAAAACTGCATTTACTGACCTTCCTTAAGGTGTTGCTGTAATTGTTTTTCATACAGTTTTAAGACTTTGAATTACTATGAACTTTTATTTAGTGAAAAGTGTTTTACTATTAGGTACTTTCAATCTGTGCTAAAAATATGTCAAAATTCAGGGAAAAAATTAATTAGGACAAAAACAGTTGTGCTGTTGTATTACTGGTTTTTAGTGCTAAAGCAAAAAGTTTGAAAAACAAGAAGTGGTACATTTAAGTTTCTTGAAGGGAAAAATAAATGTGTGTAGAAGTTAGCTGTATTTTAATGTTTGCTTTCACTTTTTGCTACCCTAATTAAATTTTGTATTTTAAAAACCTTCTTTTAGCTGTTAGAGAAAGGCTTGTCCAGTATGCAACAGTCCTTGCTGCAGATCATTTACAGTCTTCTGAGTCATATTGACCTATCCACAGCTCCAGTGAAGCAGTTTAATTTGGAAATCATAAAAGTTATTGGTAAATATGTTCAGGTAGGTACTCTGAAGAACTGTAAAAGCCTGTCTGCTCTTTATCAAAATGGTATCAAAATTACACTTGAATTTTGGGGGTCATTTATTTCAGATATAAGTAAGATGCTTGTGGTCAGATTCCATAGGGGTTTTTTTCCTATGTACTTAATCCACCAAATTTTGTATTTGTCCAATGTGGTTTGGATCTGGTGGCACATGTTATCTGGGTGAATGTGCATCTATGTACAGATGTAAGCAACTTGTCATATGTAGTTAGAGATGATGATCCTTCAGCTATTTAAACACAAGGAAATGTTTACTGCTAAGCTGGACAAATGTTTTATTTATGTGTATATGTTTTAAAAAGAAAATTTCACGGTTAAATGAATATTTAAATCACTCTCAGTAATGTATCTGTGAGGAACTTTAAGGTGCACCTTAACAAAATTGAGTACATTTTTTATTAAAGAAAGTCCCCAAAAGATGAACCACAGTGTTTTGCCCAAGGTAATTTAAGCCTTTGTACTCGAAACACAAATTTACTGAAAATCTATTACACAGAAGAAAGTCTAGCATCTTACTGAAAGATTTTATAAAAATGCCTGGAGCATAAAACCATTTCAGTGCACAACATTCTCTTCTTTTTTCTCTGAATTCCATTATTGGTGAATGTATTTCAGTCAAATGGTTTCATCATAATTACCAGGAAAGTCGTGTTCCCTGGACGTTTTGTTATTGATGGATATGTACTTTAGATACTGTGCTCCTGTCAGAGTGCATTAGGCACAATGAAATGATTAGCATTAGCTGTAGTTTCTATGGCCTGGTGGCTTGTTGCTTCACCTCTAACCCCTCTCTGAGCAAGCTTGCTCTGAAGCAAGCCCACAGTACCATGGAATGTAATCTTAGATGTAAGCTATCAAAAGATGGTGCTAGCGAAAAAACATTCCAGGGGAGTCTTAATATATTTTTGATAAAATAAAATGTGTTACTGTAAATGACAAAAGGAAATATCATAAATTATCATGTCTTGTTTTAATTTTCTACTAAGCTTTGGGTCTTTTCAGTCCTCTGCAGTGACAATGGCTGTAAATAAATCTAAGTTGCTACAGGACAGTTCCAGTTTGAGACTCCTTTTTTTTATGCTTATGATACATAGAAATGGAGGAGATTAGTGAAGACTCTCATTATCTGCTAAGAAGCATAAAACATATACTACTTAGAGAACTGAAAGGGGTGTTTACTTATTTTAATGCAATAAAATAATATTTAGACAAATATGGCCTCCTAATTAAAAAAAAAAAAAGACATCATGCTAATTTCAAAAATTGGGATATTTAAGTTTCAGGCAGAATCCTTGCATTTCTGGGAGTGTAAATCTTAATCCTTGCACAAAGCTGCTTTTATTTTGTCTCTTCTGATTCTTCACAGTGTGTGTAATTGAAACCACTGAATTATTTACATTGTCTTAATAATTTTTTTAAGTCCCCTTAACTCTGCTTCTGCCTCTTATATTCTCACACTTTTTCCATAGCATTTTTTAAGCACTCCATTGGTTTGATACTAATAACTTTGTAAATGTTTTCACTTCTTAAATAAAATCTTTTGTATTTCCTCAGGTATTTCAAGAAATAGTTTTGCTTGTTTCAAATTGCATTTACTCTCTCCATAACTGTAAAATAATTGAAGATGGCCAGAAGTGGAATTGTTAATTTGAGTACTGTCAGTTACTGTAGTTAAGTGATAGTTCAATACTCTCAGTTTCTGTCTCCTGGGTCACAAAGGGCAGTTTCAGACAATGGTAAAAAACATGGTGTAACTACAGAGATGGAGGGACATGGACTGAGGTGTGGTTGTTGCTGGCCCAGTGAGCTGGAGCTAAGCCTGCTTGGCTGGACCTAACCATGCTCCATGGGATGGCCACTGCTTTCCTGGCTCTTCAGGGTCTGAGGTTTCCCACCTGTGCTAGCCCCTTCAGCCATGGGTAATACATCAGAGGCTTTGGGTTGGGGATTCTTAAAAAATGCTACTGTACATAAAAATTGCTGTCTTGGTTGAAGGGATTGTTGTGTGATTTGTGTATGTTCTCTTCAGAGTCCATATTGGAAGGAAGCCCTTAATATTTTAAAACTGGTGGTGTCTCGATCAGCAAGCCTTGTTGTGCCTAATGATATTCCAAAGTCTTATGGAGGTGACATAGGCTCTCCAGAAATCTCTTTCACGAAAATTTTTAATAATGTCTCCAAGGAGCTACCTGGGAAGACCTTAGATTTTCATTTTGATATATCAGAGGTAATTATTATATTTAGATGACAACGCACTTATGACTTGCTGTTACAAACTCATGTGTTATTTTTTGTTAGACTTCTGCATTTATATGTTTTTTAATAAGTACAGTTTTTAAGAATGGCAGAGATTGAAGTTTTATGTACTTGTAAATGAGAGTGATACTACAAGATAAATTTCAAATTCTTTTATGATGTTTGTTTGCCTTTTCCCCCTTTTGAATATTTGCAGATTGAATTACTGAAAGTCAGTAAGGTTATTCTCAAGGGTATCTCATCTGTGTCAGAGAGCAGACAATGCAGCTGGCTGCGCATTGCAGCTGAACACACCAGGCTTTCAACAAATGAAGGGATGTGCATTCAAGGGCTGGGAGGATTAAATCCCTGTACTGCAGTTTTGGCATGAATTTAGGGAAGGGGGAGGAAATTTAGAGGAGGGGATAGGATACAAAATGTAGGAAATTCAGTGTAAGAGGGATACAGTTGGAGAAAAACCTCCTGTGGCTAAAAATATCACCCCTACCACCAATGATACTCCTTCTACATCTGAAAAGGGGAGTAGGGCCAAGTGACTGCAGTGTAATGTAGAGACATGAAAATTGTAGAAACTTTAGAAGTGATCAGGAGTAAGAGCCCTCGGTTGAAGCTAACCCTAGATAATGATAGGAGATATAGATGTCATAGGAACATTACATAAATTGGCAAGTACATTCACTACTGAAGTTTCAGGGCATGTGGATAATTGAAAGATAAGATAAATTCCCACAGAGTTCATTGGGTTAGCATTTGCTGTCAAAAGAGTTGAATTTGATCAGTTTTTTCAGAAGTGTGTGTGTGTTTGTGAAGTTTCTGGTCTGTGAAAATTTGTTCATGTCAGGGAATGATTCTACAGAGAAGCTTTGCATCTTTTAAACCTAAAACACATTTGATTTTAAAGTGTGTTTAAAAATATAATTGGATTGTCGCATAAAATGTGCATAATTCAAAGCCACACAAGTGGACAGAATGGCCCTTGCTCCATAGGGTACACGTATTCAGCTTTGTATTTCCCAGTGAACCAAGGCTCTGTGGATTTGACATGGGTTTTACAGAATGCTTACAAACAGACCAACCCTCCTACAATTCATATAATGCTGAATTCTTAAGTCAAATATGTGGTCTTTATTAATATAGATTTGAATTTTAATAAATTGTTTGTTGTCTTTGCTAGACTCCAATTATTGGGAATAAATATGGTGATCAACACAGTGCAGCTGGTAGAAATGGGAAGCCAAAAGTCATTGCTGTGACCCGGAGCACTTCTTCAACTTCATCAGGCTCCAATTCAAATGCACTGGTTCCTGTCAGCTGGAAGAGACCACAGCCATCTCAGGTATATTGTGCCTCAAACACTTCATGCATATATTAGAGGCAGTGTGTTTGTGAATGTATTAAAAAAATGCATTGAAGTGTTATTTGAAGTCTGCATTGTGTCATAGCAAAACAGTAAATTAATACAGCATAAACTAAAAGCTGATACTGGTGAAAAGTAAAAAAAAATTAAGATTGTTTTTAGAAGATGTCAATATGCAATATGACTAGTTGAATATGAAAAATTTTCTGTTTTTACCTGGACCTCGAGGAGCTGCTGTGCTATGTGATTTTCTTTGGTATATTTTTCAGAGAAGGACTAGGGAGAAATTAATGAATGTGCTTTCTCTGTGCGGTCCAGATTCTGGTCTTCCCAAGAATCCTTCGGTAAGTGGTGGTGGTGGTTTGTTTTGGTTTTTGAACTCAACTAGCAGGATACTATTGCATTTTTAGTTGTTGGTGAAGTTATGAACAGTGGATTTGGACAAGCTAGTTTTGGTTCAGCAGTTCACAAATCCAATGGAAAGATTAAAAGGAAGAATCAAAAGTAATGGATTACTATTAGTCCTCAAGGACTCCAGTGGGCATGGTTGTCTTGGCTAGAAAAGAGAATTGAACTAGATCTCCCCTGTTCTGACTACCTCTCTACCTAGTCCATTACAGATGCTCTTGAGCAAAGGAGTAGCAGTAGCTGAGGACTGCAAGGGTGTTGATGCTGTATTGAAAATATCATAGAATCCATTGAAAATAACCAATGGGTCATATACCTTGAAACATGGTTATTTATAGGAACAATAGTCTTAACTGTTGATTAAAAATAGGTTGATGGTTTTACTTCTTTATAAAGAACCCCACTGGCGTACTATGCTTGATGGTGGTGATGACATTGACAACTTTTAAAACAAAGTGGATAGCCTACCTTGGTTATCATCTGGAACATAGTTTTTTTATTGTGGCATAACAGTTCTTACCTGAGAAAAATATTGGTGGGAGAAGGATCTTGAATCTAGTGGAAGAAGCTAAAATAAATAAAAATAGATGCCTGAAAGCTGGAACTGGACATATTAAAAAACAGTGTATGGAAATAAACAGAATATTGTCATTTGTGAAGGCCACAGTAGTAGCTCAGTATTGGATCCCTTTTAAAGGTGTACAGTCCTTCCACAGAAGTTTGTAGGTGTGGTCTGTGTCATGTGGCTGATTATTATGATGGATTCTTTTGTTCTTAAATTTGACTGATATTGTGGTTATGAAAATGAAGTTTGGGTGATATGTTTTTCTCTCTATTTATATATTTGTAACATTAAGGAGAGAACGGTACCACTAATTTCAAGATGTAGTTTAAAATCCAACTAGTCTTGAAGCAAAGTGTTACCAGTACAGGGGTAGACACGCTGCCTGCCACTAATTCCACTAAACGGCAGGAAGCAGGATAGCTGACTTTTGGAGTTACAGAAATCGGAAGTTCTTACTTCTGTTTTTACCTATATCTGCAGGTTGTGTTTTCTTCTAATGAAGACTTGGAAGTTGGAGATCAACAAACTAGTCTAATTTCAGCAACAGAAGAAGTGATTCAAGAGGAGGAAGTGGCTGTAGAAGACAATACCAGTGAACAACAATTTGGAGTTTTTAAAGACTTTGACTTTTTAGATGTTGAATTGGAAGATGCGGAGGTGAGACCTTGGGGTTTCTTCTGTGTATTTCCATTTGAGAGCATTTTAAAAATAAGGTTGTGTTGGTGCACTTCCAAGGAATTGGCAGCCCTACTAGCTAATCCAATTCAGAAAAATTTATGACATGGTGGAGTTTAGATAGAGAAACCTGGGCCAAAAACTTTGCAGGGTTAAGTTGTTGCAAATTGTTGGCTGGTTTTGGAGGAAAGAGTTGAGGTTTTTTTGGAGGGATTTAAGTGACTTTACCTGAAAGTGAAGTCATATGACAGTGTAAGCCAATGTCAGCATGAGCACCTGGGTACCACGCAGGAGAAAACTTAATTATGGAACAGTGTGTTAAGAAAATGGCATAATTATTGTTTCTGATATGTTTCTGGATTTTGAGAACTTGATGAAAGGCTTTCAAAGTAACAAACTGTATGATACACTATCTCATTATATATGATTGACTTGCTCTCTATAATTGCTTGCTTTGACTTTTACATTATATCTGGTATATTGAAGTTCTTGTATTTCCTCTACTTCTCCTGTCAAAAAGAGAGAGGGAAGGTAAAACAAAATTAAGCATTTAGAAATAGTGAAGATTCTGTTAACAACTCTTACTTGTTTCAGATCAATAAAATGCTTCAGACCAGAATTTGCTGAAGCTTAAAAGTATGACTATAAAAGGACTGGGAAGGAAAAAGTAGAATGTTCTGTAGTTTCTTGCAGTGGTTTTGTTACAGTCTATGCAAACTATTGAAATAGCAATGGATATCCTTGCTGGTCATGAGTCTACAAGTTACTAAGAATATCTACCTATTATCTAGACCTCTTTACAGGGTTTCCCCCTAATTCTTTAGTTTTATCTTGCTTTCCTCTTGCTTCCTGTGTATTGCTTAACTTGAGCCAGAATTTGCACCTTCTAGGAAAAGTACAGGCTCATTATGGTCTATTGCATAGATGTAACCACACACTATTCAGACACCATTTCCTGTATTGAATACAAGTTCAGAATTGAGTCTCAGTAGTATTTAAACTTTATTTTAACACTAGACAGGACTTGACAGATAGGATAGCAGAAGCTGAATACTTTACCAAATGAAGTTAACCTTTAACTTCACTTTCTGTGCTATTTTAATGGCAGGTCATAATTAAGAAAAGACAGTTTCTTCTTCATTACTTGCCTGAATGCAGCATGTAGTGCTGTAGTAAATAAAAAAAAAAAACCCAAAAAACACTAATATGATAGCACAGATTTAGGGTGTTATTATATAAATCATGCACTTGGTATAAGAGCTGTGGCTTATTTTTTCACCAAAAATATAGCATGTTCTTTATTGCTATTAATTAAATGCCAGCAGTATGAACTGGGGCTTTTACATTAACATCTGAGTAATATCCAGATTAAACCTAAATGCTTCAGCCCACAGTAGTAGTACATTGTTGTACTTGAAATTATTTTGCTTTGCAATAACTTTTCATCCTCTTTTGAGGAAAAGAAATCACCAAGAGAGAAAGGGATTGCAAAATGTTTAGTTTGCATGTTTAATGAGTCATGGTGATTTCTTAAGTCACCACACAAGATACTCTTAAGGCAGTTTTGGAGCCGTGTTTGGGGCTAGATGTGGTGTTACAGTAACTGTAGACGGGTGAAGTGAACTTCACCAGGTTTTCCATATCACTTAGCTGAATTGTTAAAGGTTGATGAAGTGCTTGAGAAAATCAAAGCTCATTATTATACTTGTGAATTAAAATAACAGTGTTTTTAAGATATGGATGCCACTTAGTATGATGGATATTTGAAACTCAAATATCTCAGCTTGAAAATGCACAAGCATGGATCCAGGGTATTGGTATTCAGGGTGCACTTCATAAAACTGACACTAAGTAGCTGGTAAAACAGTTAGGGACAACATCATCTTTTCTACACCCTGTATATAATTATTGTTAATAGTGTTTTGTCACTTGGATGTGGTCAGTATAGATTCATGTGTGTTAGTTAAAGAACTTCATCAATGTTTGTTGGAACAGTTGCTTTACATGTTATGCTAGAGAAAATGTATCATAAGCATGCTGATTTTAGTGTTTTGTCGTCAGTTTGTTGTTTTTTTTTTAATCTCATTAGAAAGAGACATTATTTTAAATACTAGCTTTTTGATTAAGCTTTTTTCCAGAGCTTGAATCAGTCTTTTACTGTTGGCAAATCCTATGTAATAAAACATTTTTCCCTGGCTCTAGAGTATCTTTAAGTGTTTGTCCTCGTTCTTTCTAATTATATGTGTTTTCCTTTTTGCTAACCAGGAGCTGCAGGTAAGTTGCAGCCTGGTGCCCTGGCTTGTTCATCTGTTGTTGTCTGTGATGTGTTTGTACTTACTAGTCAGATTATAAAATCAATACTGATGTAGTTTTAGATTACATATTGAGTTACTTTCCAAGAAGATATTCAAAATATTTCTACTTCCTTTACCATATATTTTATTTACAAGCATTTACCAAGGTACTTAAAATTTTAATAAAACTAAAGGGCTGATTGAAACTCTGTTCATGATGCATTCAGTACTCATATTTTCTCTGTCTCATTTGTGTATTAAGTTAAAATTATGTTGAAACTTGTACATACCAGATGTGTGCACGCTTTTCTATTCCAGGGTGAAAGCATGGACAACTTCAACTGGGGCGTTCGCAGGCGCTCTCTTGACAGCATTGACAAAGGAGACACACCGTCCCTTCAGGAGTGCCAGTACTCTGGTAGCACACCCAGCTTGAACTTGACCAACCAGGAGGATACTGATGAGTCTTCAGAAGAAGAAGCAGCACTGACTGCAAGTCAGATACTGTCTCGTTCACAGATGGTAGGTTATTTTTCTGTGGAAGAAATCCGAGAACTTAAGCTTTCCCTAGCACATGTCATAGATAAGTGTGGCTCACAATTCAGCCTAAGTGACATAGTAAAGGAACGAAGTTAATGTGGCTAAGCTTCTTTTTCACAACAGCATCAATGAAGGAAAAAAGTTACTTTATGACATTGATGGTACATAATGTATAATTTTAGAATGCTCTTAATTGTTTAGTGTCTTTACACTTACATTTTTTTAAATATAAGCGCAAAATTGCATCTATTTTTTATAAAGTGTGTGTCTTTGTGGATTTCTACACCAAAAAACCACTCCAAATGCTAAATAAGATTAAGAGCATTAAGTGGTCATATGGAGGTCTAAGCACAGAAATTGCTAAATTAATTATGGATTTTGAAACCTGTGTACATATAACTTAGGAAAATCAAGAATGGTGGCCACTCAAAAGTCTCTCTGCATTACATAAACGAAATTAAGAAAAAGTTGACTTGATGGGGAGCAGCTTGATGTGCATGTTGCTTTTCGGACTTTAGGCAAAGTTTGTATTAATGTTGCTCCCAACAAAATGCTCTGCTTTTCGAGCGTTTCAGTCTAGCAAAAAGAACTTCTAAAACAAGAAAGAAAATAATTTTCCTTAACGGAAAAACTTCTTTTCGAAGTGAAATGTTGCAGAAATGCATGTGATGCTTTGTAATAGTTCTAGTGTAAAGCTGTGAAATCCATCACATGTGAATATATTCAGATAGCTAATAATACTGAAACAACCTATTTCAGAACTAATGTATTCTTTACCTGAAATTTGTGTTTCCTTTGAAGAATTTTGTTTCTTTCTTTTCTGTCTTAGTTAATCAGTGATTCTGCCATGGATGAAACAGTGTCAGATCATGCTGGTTTATCACTTCAGTCTCAAGATTCCACTAGCAGTGTGGGAACAGAAGAGGTGCTTCAAATCAGAACTGAGACCCCAAGTTTGGAGGCTTCTTCTCTAGATAACTCTAGCAACCAGCTGCCTGAGGTGGGGAGAAATGTGGGCTGGTGCATGGCTGATTTGAGCTCCTTCTAGTTTTAGTAGCAACTTTGGCTTTCTTTTCAACTGAATTTTCGTCTGTTACACTGATTAGTTGATTTGCTTTTAATATTTCTAACCTGTTGGCATGTTCTTACAAAATGTTCCCTCAGCATGGAGATTTCCTGGATGGACTGAGGGAACTCACCACAGGTTAAAAATATTCTTGAAGGGCTGATCATGATCATTTCATGGTGCAGAATGAAACAGGCTAATATTCAAAATGCTTTTACTTGATATGGTTGAAATTCTTCTTGAGCGACATTTTCTTTCCAATACTTTTTTATTTTTCTTCCCCTGTCCCCCCCCTTTTTTGTTTTGCTTTCTTTGGGTTGTGATTGGTGCTATATGGGAATAAAACCTCAGGCCAGCTGTGTTAGCAGTTGGTTCCATTAAATAATCCTTTAGTAAGGACTACAGATGCTAGTGGTATACTTTTTTGGAAAGGCCCATGTGGACTGAGACAGATTTCAAGCTAATGGCCGCCTGCAAATCTGTGAGTACTTCAGTTTATTGTGTTTTCAAATGTTTGAATAATTTAAAATTTAAAAAGACGCCCATAATTTAAAACAAACTCTCATCTGCTACAATTTTTCTCTAAATGGCTTGGTTTAGGTGGACTTCTTATCTCTTCATTTAAAATTATTTATGCTACTAGCAATCTTATTTTTATTTGCATAGTGTTAGCCAATCCTATCTTTAACTATGCATGAAATTTTATTGAGTATTCCAGAAAATTAAGCCATTCCTATGTTTACTTGTCTAACCAGTGATTGCACTGTTGACACTTAAGAATGAGTCTTCAGCCAGCCTGGTTCAAACAATTTACTGACTAGTTCAAGTTTCTAAGGGCTCTAGTTTATCTGTTTGCTACTAGAAAAATTGCTCTTACTAAGAGGCAGACCACAGATGTAGCTAATATTTAATGAAGAAAACCGTAACAAAAGAGTCTAATAAAGGGAGCATGACTGATTTCCTGTAATAAAACCCTCACCTTTTACAGGTGTAACATTGTGATGCTCATAAAATGCTTTCCCCCACATCTTTTCCTATTTTCCCATTATGATTATCTATGTGCTTTTTAAAAAAAGTGTTTCATTACACTGCTGTTGATAAATTGTCTCAGCTGTTGCAGAGCACCTGTGCTTAGATTGTCAAACAAATTGTTATCACTTCTTGTGCTCCTCTACAACATCCATTTCTCATACAAAAGAATTTTGTTTGAGGAAGAACACCT
Organism: Ammospiza nelsoni; assembly: GCF_027579445.1. Taxonomy (NCBI): domain Eukaryota; kingdom Metazoa; phylum Chordata; class Aves; order Passeriformes; family Passerellidae; genus Ammospiza; species Ammospiza nelsoni. The sequence continues at coordinate 26,531,515 of NC_080636.1, read as the reverse complement.
CATCTGGGTGAACTTTTTGCACACAGAATAGATAATTTATGTTAAGATTTCAGAAGCAAGAAGCAATATATAAGCTGGAATTTTATAGAATTAAATTCACCATAAAAAACTTTTGTCTTCTCCCTTGGTGTGGGCCGTGGTACATCCTCAGCTGTAACTAATTTTTACATTTTCATAGTTATTTCTGAGACTGCCCTTAGAATTCATTGGTCTTCTGCAGCTCCCTTTATAAAATCACTATACTGCTATAATTCAGGTGAAAATATTCACACAAAAAAGCACCATTGTAATTTTAAAATACGGAAAACATTTAAACTGGGCTGTAAAATAATCCTGTGACTAGGCAGCATTCAGAACAAATTGCTGTATATAAAAAAATTACTGCAGGTGCATACAAATGCATTCACTAGATATGATGTGTTCCAGGTTTATTTTGTGCTTGTTAGAATATGAGATTTGGACAACTATACAGGTTTCTTCAAGCAAAATTCAAACACTCACAGTTATTGCTCTACAAGACTTAGATATCTGGTTGGATTTTGTTGCCCAAAAAGTGAGCTGGCCTTATGCCTCTTACCAGAATGAGCTCGAAAATATGCACATGATTGACTCATCTTGAAATATTTATGATGCCAGTAAAATGGATTTTATTCTGAATATTTATACTGTACAACTTGTAGCATAGAGCAGTTGTTTTTTCCTGTGCTCCTGTACTTTATTATAAAGCTCTCTCAGCACAAGCATTTCATTGTATGCCAACTGCCAGTTATCAAAATGTTTTTAATATAAATAAGTATATATCAAAGTTATCTAAGACAATATGGGAAAAATTGAAGCCATTATTCATAAACAGGAGTGTGCTGGTTAGATGAATTGAGTTCCTTGTTTCCCTATGTCTCATAGGGATGCTGTATTTAAATTAATTGTTCACTTAAATGCATTTGGCTGATTCCCAGAAAATGCAAAAAACATGTTTCACATTCCAGTTAAGAATTTACTGTCCATCTGAGAAGAATAATTTTGTTCACAAATATGTTTTACAGGCTAATGCATATGAAAGTTTCTGACTGAAATGATTCTCTGTTTTACTCACTTGCACTGTAGATTTGTGAGGGAGTAGTTTAGTAGAAGTAATTTTCCCAAGGTTCTGTGGCATTGGTAACCATATAACTATATAAATATTGGTAACATATAACTATATAAATCAGCTGTTTAAGATACTTAAGGAATATTCGTACTGGGAGTAATGTCCAATGACACACTGAAAATGAAATGAGGAGTCATGGCACTATGAAGATTTAAACTTGGCAATAAATTTATTATTAATAAGTGTATTTTCAAAAAGTGCATCTCTCATGCATATATTTACCAGTCATGATCAGTGCAGTTCTGTATCCTGTGTTAGCACCTGTAACAGAAATGGACCATTGGTTCAACCCAAAGTATTTTGTTGAGGTTTTGTAAAAGTGTCCTGCATTCCCATGTGCCTCAGCTGCTTGGTAGGACAAAATTACTCTTCTGTGAAAAAAAATTCCAGATTTTACTTTAACAAAAGAGGCATAAGTCACTAGCTGTGTCAAATGTCAGCAGTGTCACATTGAGGAGTACCATAGTCAAAGTGAGATTTGGTAAGGATCACTGTGAAAGAAAATTATGTTTAAAGCTGAATTTTCCTTTCTAATACGTATACAGTTATTTAATGTCTAAGAGGATCTGTCTCAACTGCTGAAAACCATGAAATGATGTGTATGCTTAGAGGCTGTCCAAAGGTTCCTTGACCAGTTTTGGATATGCCAGTAGAGAAAGACCAGCATACTAAGAATGAAAATATGTGGTAATTTGTGTCTTTAGGAAAGAGCAAGTGTTATTTTTATTCCACAGAGAAATCCAATATAAAGGTTTCAAATTAATTAATCATAAATTAACTGAATCTTAATTCATCTGTTCAATATAGTGATTTAATGAATATAATAATGCTAATGGAGGAGGGGAGAAAGGGTTGTTTCAATATTACCTACATTAATTTAATTATCCTCTCTCTGTAATTGCCTGTTAATGAAAGCCTGCATTTAGAGATTCAGGGTAAAACCATTAAAAGATGCCCATATTAGTAGAAATGGCAAAATAATAAAAACAGTGGAATGTCCCTTTTCTCCTGTTTATCTATTACACTGTTGCTTATTAGTTATGCTTTAGAAATTTATTAAAATGGAGAGTGGAAAGGAGAAAAAGTGTTCTGATACTTTCTGCTCTAGACTCCAGAGGCAAGCATGAGGCAGTCATTTTGATACTTACCTAGAAAAGTAAAACATGAAAGTCTTGGGTTTGTTTGATCTCACTAAGTTTGAGGCTGTTTGCATATTTTTCTATCAGTATTCTCTAACAGACTTAATTAAATGTATATGAGAAATTGTATTTGCTCTACATAAGTCACATTCTAGGATATTAATGTTTATCAGAAGTTATAAACATTACAAATAGGCTGCCTGTCTTTGCCCCACTAAAACTGTGTGTACAAGCCAAAGACCTGAATAGTTAAAGTAAATATTTGTAAATAATCTTTTATAACTGTTAGTTTACCATAATAAAAACTGCTAAGAATACACAGGCCCTGACAGTAACACTAATGAAAGGATGTGTGATTCACAGGAAGGCAGTTCAGCAGTGAGGGATGAACAGATTAGCACTGCTAGTGAAGACACTGGCTCATACCTACTGCATGAGCAGCAAGAATGTCTGGTCTGTCACGAGTCTCTGGAGCTGGAAGAGACCCCAGAACTGGTAGAGGCAGCAGCTCCTGAAAGCTATTCTGAATCTGTCTGTGAAGAGGATGTCACTCTTGCTTTGAAAGAGCTAGATGAGAGATGTGAAGAAGAAGAAGCTGACTTCTCTGGTTTGTCTAGGTAAGATTAATACTGGTTATAAGTAAATTACAACAAATTACAAACAAATTACATGTTATCAGTGCATTATCAAACAGGCTTTTCTATAGTGTGGAGATTTCCATTAATCCCAAAATACAAAAATATAAAATGATGGTTTGCATATCTGAAATAATGGTTGATCAGTATTGCCTGTTATAGCACGTAAACTCAGTATTTTTTTCAGCAATTGTTTCTGGTACAAGGAAAACAGTTGCGCAGGAAAATGAGAATTCTCGAATAAAAGAAATTAGCACTTTTCTTCACCATCAGTAGGACAGAAATGTGAAAAATTAGCTGCAGACAGTTTAACAGGGAAAGGCTCTTGAACTGCTCTGACTTACAGCAGTACCCAAAGACATTAAAAAAACCAGGAGAAAAAGCTGTTTTTTTTAAATCAAAGCTTCTGTAGCAGTGTCCTGGTTTAGGACAAATTAGGGGAAATCTCCAAAAGGGAGCCCCCCAAAACAAAACAAACCTCCAACCACCCCTCCCCCAATACCGGGTTCGGGAAGGAATTTCTCGGAGGAGCAAAGTGGAAAACAAAACCTATTTATTCACAAGTAACAAAAGAACACTCCCCAACACAAGAAAAGAAAAGAAAACAAAAACAGACTGTGTGTTGAGAGGGCGCCGCGCTTCTTTGCAAGCTTCGGGTGTCCTGGAGCTCTCAGGTCAGATCCGGAGCCGGTCCAGTATCTTCAGGGGAGGGTAAGAAAGAGGGAACAAGAGAAAAGAAAAAAAAACAGCGCAAAAAGCAGAAAGCAAGCAAGCAAAGCGGCTAGCCAAGCCAAGCAGCAAAAGCAAAAAGCCAAAGAGGCCTGGTCAAACCCTCCCTCCTCTCTTCCCCGCCCCGCCGCGGCAAGACGGCCGGGGGGGGGGGGGGGGGGGAGAGAAAAGGCACAGCTGCCAGACACAACACACGATATTGGGATAAAGGCTGTCAACCCACGACAAGCAGTCAGATCAGTTTGTCTTTGAATTTTCTCAAGGGTCATTTGATTATTAAGGTTCATAAATCTCCTGTATATTTCTAAGATATTTTAAAGTAAAATAACATCTTTTTTGATTTAATAAGGAGAGCAAAAATAACTACTGGGAGGAAAAGTTAAAGTTAGTCCTAGCTGGTTGAATCACAGTTAAAGTGAAACTCTTAAGTCCTCTGGAAGTAATGGTCTAAGAAGGAAGGAAAATGAATAAGAAACCCCAAACAAACAAATAAAACCCACAAACCAAAACAAACAAAATCCAAATTGATCATAGGTTTGTTCATATTTAAAATTGTTCAGAAGTTTAGATTGAATAATAGAGAAACTTGGTATATAGGAACACAGACTTGACATCTTCTTCCAGAGAGATCTCTTAAGGAGGCTTTTTCAGAAAAGAGGACAACAGGAGACACAAAAGAAGTTGGTTGAGAAGGTTTTACTGGGAGAGACAGAAACTTGTTTCTTGTGATCCCATACTTGACCTACTGCATGTGCCTTGTGAGAATTCAAGGCTGGTACCAGTTAACAGCAGTTCAGTTCCTCATTTGCAACTGAACAATCCCTTAAGGTTTTATTTTATTTACACTAAGCAAGCAAATGAAAAACCCCATAGCTCTAGTCTAAAGAGTGACAGAGGCGATAGCATTGGTACACTAGTTAGGAAATACCTGAAAATATTTTTTGAAGCTTCGCTTACAGATGATAATCATAAGGGATTTGTCTTAGCTTTTGAAAGCTTTGTGCTACTAAAAGGAAGGTATTTAAAATCAACACCCATACTTCTTGTTTAAGACATGTTTAAGTCTTGTTTAAGATGTACTTAGTGCTGTTGTGGATGAGGCAGTTGTCATAGAGAAAAACTGTAGGTAATTTAAAAGATAATTTTAATAAACTATCTGTATATTTGCAGACCTTCTACACATATTTGTGCTGCCTACATACAGTTATACAAGAAGAAATGTCAAAATGTATCATCCCTTTTAATACAGAATGTTTTAGCTTAATCATTATTTTAATGATTGGAAGTAGTAGCATTGATTAATTTATAGTTTGATATTTTTATTGGATGTTTGGTGCCTAATGGAAAGTGTGACAGCAGACTGTTCTGTGAACAAAGGCCTGTTAAACTGATTGCCCATAAAAATGAGTGTTTCGATCTATCTGCATTTGCTTCTGTTACTTAAGACAGTTATAAAGCACTATTACATTGCTAAATGAGCTCTTGTGCTTCCCTTAAGGAAGGCTAAAAGTTGTTGCAGATATTGGTGGACCATCTGTTCAGATCAATGGGATGTTACTTCAGTTATTGGGGGCAAGAAGAAGATGCCTGTTTCTAAGTGGTGTCCATATATATAGTGCTGTATATACCTGTATATAACCTCCAGATAGCTCTTTGTCTCTAGTTCTGTGTAGAACTGACATGTGGTAGTAAATTTTGGAGAGTATAAGCAATTTTTAATATATTGCAGTAGCAAAAGTTTTTGATTGTTTACTCTTTTCTTGTCTCGTAGTTACCTTAGTTGATCTGTTATTTATTTTACAAAATGCTATTCTGAATCCAAAATTCTTTTTTTTTTCTTGCCAAAATGAAGGTGTTTCCTTCCTAAAAAGTTTGCTGAGGAGGTAATTTCTGTTATTTATTGTTTGCAGCCAAGATGAAGAAGAGCAGGATGGTTTCCCAGAAGTGCAGACCTCCCCTCCTCCTTCCCCCTTTCTTTCTGCCATATTGGCAGCTTTCCAGCCCGTGGCCTACGATGACGAAGAGCAGGCCTGGCGCTGCCACGTCAATCAGATGCTGTCAGACACAGATGGATCCTGTGCTGTCTATACATTTCATGTCTTCTCAAGATTGTTTCAGGTCAGTGAATTCTCTGTGTATGATTGCTCATCTGAAATCCTTTCCCCCTAGTTCTAAAACTGTTCTTCCCCTTGAAACTGCAAAAGCCACAAGATTATGGTAGCAAGAAGCTTTAGAAAGCAAATTAAAAGCAGACCAGAAGAACACTGCTGAAGTAATGTTACACTGTCATACCCTATTTTTCCATAGGATATCTGCTGTATTCATTGCCTAGGAGTGAACCTGCTCAGAAAATAAACAAAAATTGAGAAAAACTCAAAAAATCAGTTCAGTGTTTCTTGCAAGCTCTTAGTCCAGGCTGTGTCCCTTCATTTATTTTCTGAACATTACCTGGGTTCTGTGATGATTACAGAATTAATGTCTTTCTCCCGTTTTTTTGGGTTTTTTTTGGTTGGGGGTTTTTTTGTTTTTTTGGGGTTTTTTTGTGGGTTTTTTTTTGTTTGTTTTGCTTGTTTTTTTTTTTTTTTTTGTGTGTGTGTTTTGGGGTTTTTTTTTGGTTTTTTTTGTGGGAGTCATTATTATGGGATCACAGCATGACAAACATTAATGAATTTATCTTGCATCTGTCTTGAGAGAAAAAGGTTTCTTTCTGCAGAGAAGTAATTGAAACACCAGGAGATCTACTGGAGCTGGATATTTCAAATGCCTCTTTTGAACTATATTTACCTCACAGATCTGCTATCCAACACAAAATACCCATGGCTTAATTTTTCTGGCTCCCTTCTCCCTCTATGTAGGGGATGAGATTTTACATTTTAAAAGTAATGCTTCTTTCCAAATTCCTATGGGATAGAATAAGTATAATTAATTCATTTTACATACAGGCAATGTGCCAAATGAGCTAAGGTAATATTCAGGACAAGATTTTATGGCTCCAGCCCTTTCTTGTATCTCTGATATTAATTTTGCTTGCTGTTTGGCATATCATAATAAATTCCTCAGTGAAAGATGCACTCTAGCACATTTTATCCCATGTATGGGCAGTAACTTAGATGTGAAGAATTCATGCTCTGCCTTTCCCATGGAGTAATTTGTTTTCACATCTATACCCATTTTCCATTTTATGGTAAACTAATTTCATGGCCACAGTGCCATGAAATTTCTGTTACAGGTTGTAGATTTTTGTCTCTTGCTTTGTCTAGACATCAGGGATTTGGTTTGCCTGTATTATACCAAAGCTTAGCTGCAGTTGGTTTTCACACATTCATTCATTTCCTGAAAGTGGTAAAATGAGAGCTCATATTCTCTCGTGCTCATTAACGAGGGAGCTGAGGAAGAAGGATGAAACTTAACAGCTGGAAAGTCAGCTGCTCTGCACAATAGCAAACCAATGTTCAAGCATGGGCAAAAAATGTTCCTGAGGAGTTGTTACTGGGTACAGAGGAGGGTTAACATGATTAAGTGAATCTTGGGAGGCCTTGTTTAACTGGACCTTTCCATTTTACCTTTTGGCTCCTTCTTCCTGTGTTTAACTTTGCAGCTGTCTGTATAATCTTTATATAGTTTTTTTCTACATGTAACTTCCAGGATTAATGAAATAGTACATAGCAGATTGCAGTGTTCCATTAGGCTAAGATGACACTCTGCATAATCAAACATGATAAACTCAGGACTGATTTTTGAAGAAGGTATAAATCCTGCAGGTGGCAGTTTTGGACACAGATTGTGCTACATAGGTTGCATACTGACTCATAAAACTCTGTAATTTTCTGCACTTGAAAATAAATTGAACTATCTGTACTGTGTAAAGGCAAATAGCCATCTACCTATACTAAGGCTAGAGGCCTAAGTAGGAAAGGAGTACTTGTTTCTACAGATACTGGCTGGTTTTATTGATTTATTGCATTTTCCAGAGTTGATTTTACGTAACTATTCAGAGAAAATTGCATATTAGTTTTTCATTTAATAAAAAAACATGATGTGATAGAAATTTGTCAGGATAGAAATTTGCTTTGAAATTCTTACCTAAAAAGCCAGAAGAGTAGTAAAACACAATGTAAGATAAATGTTTTTCTGATTTGACTTTTAGACCATTCAAAGAAAGTTTGTATCTATTACAAATGATTCAGTCAGCTTTCTTGGTGAAAGTCTACAGCGCATTGGAACAAAGTTTAAAAGTTCTCTGGAAGTGATGATGTTATGTTCAGAATGTCCAACAGTCTTTGTGGATGCAGAAACGGTAAGAATCTCAAACCTGCATGTTGGAATATCTGTCTGCTTAAACCTTTCATGTAACATACAAAATAATGTTTTAATATATGGAAAAAAGAAACTCTTTGAAATCAGAAGGGAATTAAAATCTTAAGTGGCCACTGTGTATCATAAACACTGGAAACCACCAGTGAGAAATGCATTTTCTTAAAAAATAGGTTCCAGCTGTAACAGTGAACAGTATGGAAACTTAGTGATAGTAGATATCACTTTAAATCCCTTACTACTCTTCACCTTCCCTGATTGTTCATATTTATTCTATGTTCTCTGCACAAGTAAGAAAAAGGAAGATTATTTATCTAGCAGCAACTTTGCGTTTTTCTGTTATATTGTTTTATGTATATATTCAGTGATGCATGGGAAGAACATTCTCACTACAAATCTACAATGAGAAGACTTTGAATTATTTGTTGTCATGCAAGTTGAAACCCTGATTATAATAGATACTAATCCAAGAAGTCAGCTCAGTGTTTAGCAGCAGGCAGAAAAACCCCTGTGCTAGAATTATCAAGAAAGGAGACAGCAAAACAGGAAATATCACTGAGTTAATGTACATATTCCCAGTATACCTACATCCTGAATTTTGGGGGCAGTTTTGGTCCCTTGCTCTCAGAGCAAAGGTAGTAGTGCTGGAAAAAATTAAAGAAAGATCACAACACAAGGATGATGAAATAAGTACATGTAAGATATGAGTATGTAGGCTAGGATTTTTAGCCCTTTAGAAGATAAATCTGTCAATCAATGTCTTATCATGGATACATGATAGAAAATATTTTCTTTTTGTCTTAATTGATGTTAAGGGTGATCAAATTAAGCTAGCAGTAACTTAAAAAACATACAGAACCAAGGTCTTTCATGTGATACATAAACTGTGAAATGCTGTCACTTTTTATGGTATCTGTTCATGTTTTCAAAAAGCCACTAAAGAAATTCATGGAAGAAGTAGCCCAGGACAGATCCTTTAAATATGCAGAACAACACATTGACAGAGGCTTTGAAAGCACTCTGGGGCAGGTGGATCACCACGTTTGCCCTTCTTTAAACAACTGCCATTAGACATTGTCAGCTGCAGGGCTGAGGTACATGGATCTTTGGCCTTAATGCCCTGTGTGAGACATTTCTACTGTCCTGCTTTTTTTCCCTTGCTACTAAGGGGCAACTCTTTCTTAAGCTCTCACTTAAGAATATGAGAATGAAAAAAGCATGATACAGATAGTGCATTTCAAGGGAACCACCTGTAATGTTTTTTGGTTTTTATTATTTTATTATATTAAGGCTTAAGAAGCCTTAAGAAAAGCTACATTAGTGCCGAACTAAAACACCATGTGTATTTTAAAATAAAAAACCAAGTCTATATAAACACAAATATAAAAAGGATATAAATTAATATAGCACACAAATACTTACATGTGTACATGGACATACACATGTTAGTGTTGTTACATTGACAAATACTGTATAAATAAATCTTTCCTCTCCAGATAATGAAAATTAAATGAACCTGTTTGTCAGATCAATTCTCACTGATGAAGTACAGAGCTGTTATTGTGTGCAAGGACTGACCAGTGTGAGGGAGGAAACGTCATGTTAGAGATGTTTATTACAGGAAGTGTCAGAAGAAGGACTAATAAAAAAACCTAAGTGAAAATAAAACTACAGGGAGAAATTGTGTGGAAGAAAGCTGAGGTAGCAGCTTTCCTGAGGGAAAAAAACTGATACCATATTAAAAGAGGCAGTTATTAATAGTAGATAGTAGTAATAATCAAATATCCAGTGGTTCCTGCTTTGACCAAGTCCTGTCAGAATGCAGAAGCTTTTCTGGTAGTATATTTTGTACATTGAGAAGAGCAAGTAACCCTCAGTGGACACTCCTTAGTTTGCTGCAGGAGCAATCCAGCAGCAGTACCTTTCCTTCCTTCTACAAGCTGTTTTATTTACACTAGTTGTATGTGTGTATCAAATATTCTTCATTATGAAAGACCTTAAAATTGCTTTGAAATCTCTCTTTCACATGTTAACTAGGTACTACTCTTCTTATTTTGGAATTAAAACTGTTGTTCACTGATTTAAATGGTAGAGCTGCATGTGTTAATTCACTTGCTTGTCACAAATGACATGGCCAGCTAATTCTGATTTGTTTTTCCAAATGTGAACGTGGGATTCTGTATAATCTAATTTAGATATTAGACTGTATGGATTATAGTCAGATGTTACCTGACTACAGAGTTTGATTGCTTTTATCTTCCAGCTATTGTCTTGTGGCCTGCTAGAAACATTGAAATTCAGTGTTCTAGAGCTCCAAGAACACTTGGATACCTATAATGTCAAAAGAGAGGCAGCAGAACAGGTGAGTCTCTTATATCTCAAGACAACAGTATTAGAACTTATCAAAAAATGTTGCAGGTCCTTATCTCTCATCAAAGGCATCTAAAGGTAAACTGTGGGAAAAGACTTCTGAAATAAAATCCTGTTTCCTTTTCTTATTACTATAATTGGAACCTGAGGGGTTTTTTAGTAAGTGTAATTCATTTTTGTTGCATGTATTTCTGAAATTGATTTTTAATTATAACACTGCACAAATCCACTAACAGTAGGAAAAGTACATTCCTAATTTAAAAATATTCAAGTATTTCTAACATGAATATCAATAAATAATAGGTTTTTTAAATTTATGTTCTACTTATTTTATTAGACTAGGGATTCACCTCCAGCTTAAGACATTTACAGATAACTATCTTTCTGGAATGCCAAGTGCATTAACACCCATAATATTCAAGGATCAAGTCAATACATTAAAAGGAATCAAGAAAGCAATGCATTTATTCTAATAGAGATACTGACTTGTTTAGCTGAATAACTCTTTATACTTCTTTTTGGTGACTGAATCTCCACGGACAAGTAATGAGGGTTTTACAGCTGTGTCACACAGAGACAAATTTAGGGCTCATCTTACAACTGGATCTCATTGAGGATGATGTTTCTGTGTTGCTTAGAATAATGCAGTTTAGTTTTCAAGGTATATGTTTGTGGTTATATCCTTTTTCCAAAGAAATGCAGTTTAGAAGAAATTTAGAAAATTTCTGTAGCAAGGGTCTGTATGTTTGGTTTTGTGAACCTATGTGTGAATTCCAGAAAGTAAGATACTAACTTCAGAAAACTGACACAGGTAAGATTTGTATTTCAAGGGCCAAAATAAAACATGGATCTACAATGAGTTTTGCAAATAGAGGGAAAGGGGGAGTATATGGGGTTTTTGTTGTAGAGATGATGATTCCTAGGAAGATTGAACACGCTGAATTTTACTGATCTCAGCAGCCTCTGAAAATGGCTGTACAGGCAAGTTTGAGTAATACAAAACAGAACCAGAATTCGAGCCATGATGCTTTGGCAGAGGTTTGGCAGATGTTTTGCAGCACAAGTGGCTCCGTGTCTCTTGATCATGCTGAATTTATTAGGAAATTATGGCCTTTGCCTTGCAAAGATTGCTGACAGCTCATCTGTTGAATAGACCAGACAGTCACTTTTTTGTGGAAAGGATCTCACAAGAAATGTGGTTTCGTTGAAACCAATGTTAAAGTATGCCACACAGCACTGTTAATGAAGATAAACTCTTGGCAGGATGCAGACCAGCAGTTCTGTTAAGGAGTTGCTGCATTTATTTGCCCTGCTCTGTGGTAATAACAATTTATTTGATCGAATATAATGAGCTACATTTTGCCTTGTAGGCTTAATCAGAAACAAGTGCTCATCTAATGACTAAGATAATTTTACTCAATGTAATATTTCATGTCTGGCAATCTTCAGTGCAGAATGCTATCAGCACTGCTGGGAGAGCATAATGTATTTCATGCCTCCTTTTAGAGAGCAGCCCTGAGGCACAGAGGGTGTAACTGATTTGCCCCATGGTCAGACAGAAAGATTTGTGACAGGGTAAAAGGGGACCGATGTGTGTGGGTGTGAATAGGATGATAACTATCCAAACATGAAGGAATTTTGCATCAACTCTCCATTTAGCCTAGTTTATCACAGCAATAACCAATGGTATTGTTTTGTTGATTTGTCAAAGTATAACAAATTAAAATTGCATCCCTTTCAGATGGCAACTAATTCACTAAAGGTATTGTTATCTAATTTTGCACTGCCACATTTCATATTGATATAAACCCATGATGGATATTAGGAACTTCTTTGTATTTTATTTTACTAGGTAAACAAATACAAATACATCAATTTGATGGCCTCTGTCATTATATCATAGTGAAGGAATTGTTTTTTCTGTCAAAAGGGAGGCCAGTAACATGTTTTTATGGTCAGCCTGTCTTATGCCACAGATCTGTGAGTGACTGGAGCAGGAAGAAGGTTCACAGGGTTAAAGGAATTGTTCTGAAACAACTGAGAGCATTTTGTCAGGGTTTTATTTTTATTTAATCATTTATAAATCAAAAGGAGTACTGAGAAGGAGGAAACTTTCAGCTTTGACCAGTCATCTCTGACTCTTGATAGTACATAATTTAGACAATTTAGGGCATTATTTAAGTGGTTGTTGAGCATGTGATTTGGAAGTAGTGACTACTTAAATACTTTACTTTTCTAAAACATTTTAGAAGTATTCCTTTAGCTGTTGGTCCTTTTTTCCTAAGGTGTATTTTATATTAAATGTAAACTAAGAATCTTCTCAGCTACATCTTAGATATATGTTTTATTGTCTTCTTACTTTGTCCTCTTGAAAAGAGTATAGAGAAAGATTGAACAAGACTTCCTCAAGTAAAATCTGAATTTCTATTGTTACACACAGCTGTGCTGTGTATCCTATTAAATTTGAAAGTATTAAGGCAAAATCCTTAATCAACTTTATGCAGACCCTTGGTTTTTTCATATAAACACACAGAAAAATGACCAGTAAGTAGTAGGGTTACTGTATAATAAAGTAAATAAAAATTAACAGATTTTTGCATGTTAATCTGGTATTGTCTAGAATCAACCACTGGGAGAATCTGTATGTGAATTTCTTTAATGAAAAACTGTTGTTTAAACTTTATCCTAAAAGATTATGTTTGTCACTCTCAGTGCTGGCATTCACATGAATCAAACTGAAAAAGTAAAAGGCTTGGGCTGCAGTTGCTAGAAACACTTCCCTATAGACCAAGACAAGACAGAAAGGTACCAATAGTATAGGCTGCTCAGCATTTCTGTTTAGGGTGTAATCTGGCAGACCAACCTGTGCCTATGACCAAGACTAACCCCAGACTTCCCTGCCTTATTGCTTTCATCAATACTTTGTAGGAGATGCATGGAGAAAACATAAATTGACACAAAGCAAACACATAAAGAAGGTTATTCTTCACATTATTCCTAAAGAAAAAAAAAAATCTTTCTACCATGCTGAATATATATTCTGTAAAAATTCTTAACAAATTAATTTTGTCACCTTTTTGGAGCTATTGTTCTATTTTCTTGCAAGACGACTGCTTAGACTTCATGTGTGTATTAGGGACAAAGATACTGAATCAGATAAATGTAATGGAAAATGCAGGTTTATACACACAGCATTCTAGGCACACCCTTTATTCAGACTGGTTCTAAGATTTAAAAAAAGATCTTAAAAGGGTGGTGTGTGAAAATAAATACTAGCTTCCCAATTGCTGCTGCTCTTTGTTGCAGTGCAACCCTATTCCATTGTTCCTGATGGAGGCTGGCTGATAAAAAGAAAAATGAGATTTGCTATGGATGTTGGTATCCATGTCACTAATTGAAACTGACACTGTGATGTTCAGAGAATTCCATTTCTCCTCTTGATGAGCACACTGGCCTAGTTAATTCACTAAGTAACCTTTATTAAATTGAGCAGATGGGAAATCACATTTTTCTTTTTCTTGCATCAGACAAAGGTTAGAAAAAGGTCACCAAGATTCCCTCTGAGATTCAAGATACTGAACACAAACAGTATGCTAAATTATTCTTCCTTGGATGTATAGAGGCTATTCTTCATTTCAGATGATACTGTACACCTTATCTCAACAAGATGCATTCCCATTTCAATAATAACCATGCTTGCAGTTGTTGGCACTGTACAGAAAAATTTATCAATGGGGTGATCAGGTTGTATTGTCCAAAGAGAAAATATTTTATTCAATAAATGCTTTATAGTAACACAGAAATTCATGGGAATGCCAGTACACATGGAGGTTTTTTTTGAGAAATTTGCATGGTTGGTTAAAGGTAGAAAAAGAGCCTGCCCACTGAAATTAATAAACTTTTTGTCTGATATAGGAAGTGAAGTTAAGTGCAGCCCTGAGTGGAACCTGCAGGTTTGCATTGTGTAATGCAAGAATACTTTATCTCCTTGGCTTGTATGAACTGGAGGTGATACTAAACTCCCACTGGAGAATTTGGGTTTTTTCATTCCATCTTGTAAACCTGCACTTACTTACACAGGAGAGCTCTATTTCCTTCTGTTTCTCAAGTAGTCCCAAGAAATGTAACAGGCTTATTCTCTTAAGGGAAATGAGAATTAATATGAATTAGTTCTAAATTTAAAAGGCTGATAAATCACATTAGTGTAAAAGTTGTGCAGAAAGTAAAGAGAGAAATATTTCTGCTTCCACCCTCTCATACATTTTCCTGTAACAGTATCAATTCAATCATGGGTTAGTATTTATGCTGAAGTGTACTATCTCCATCTTGGGTAATGAAGGCCACAGGAAATAAAAGTTACAAAGTGATCTATCAGAGTGGATATCATCACTGCAAACAACATTGGTAAACAATTAATTTCACAGCACAATTTCTTACATTATCCAAGAATGTACAAGACAAAGTGTCTCAAGCAGTTTTAGCACAGTCTTCAGTTTGCTGTGTCAGAAGATGATTAATCTTGTTTATATTTATTTTGCAGTGGCTAGAAGACTGCAAAAGGACATTTGGTACTGATGATGGTATTCATGGCACTAACACAGATGCCCAGGTAAGTGTATGTCATTTGTGAGTCTCAGGATATGAGACTAAAAATCATCTTTATTGCACAAAAATTCCAATATTTGTAGAGATATTAAAAATGTCTGAAAAGCTTTTCATTTCAGTTATCATCCTATCTTTTGGAAACTCAGAGTCTCATGAAGTGGCAATAAAAATGGGTCTTCTTAATAAAAGCTGGCAGTCCGTCTTGGGTTCTAGATTTAATAACAATGAGTAGATAAGCAGACTAGATACCATCTGTGTACCGGCAAGTCTGCTTTTCTGCTGCTGTTTCTAGAAGGAAAAAAGATTAAAATTCTGGTTATATGCTCAGATATATTTTCTATTCAAAAACTTAGAACTATGTAAGACCTTTCTGGAGCCAGTATTTGAGTGAGAAGTAACAGGGAGTAAAGTAGCAGTATAGCAAAAAGCTCATTAAACACTTCTGTCAAAATATCATCTAACAATAGATTAAGTAACCATTAATATTAGTTGAATATTTTGTGTGTATTTGCATGGCACTCATCCATGTTTAATATTACTAATTGCTATAGTAAGTGATAGCTTTTCCTGAAGTGGACTAGGATTGAGGTTTTTTTTTTTTTAATAGAATAGCTGTATAATATTGATACAGTTAAAAAAGCAAATCCAAAACCCAACACTGGTAGGTACAAGAGGTCTGCCATCTGAAGTCCTGTGGTAAGAACAGTGAAAGATGTAAGAAAAAACTGCAGGTAGCAGATGAACTTAACCTTTTCACAATCACAAAAATCTCAAATCCAAGCTGAAAAAGGAGGAATTTTATTTCTTTTATTCAGTTGAACCATTCATTGATGCACTTGGTCAGGTTTCTGCTGCTGAAGATGTAGTCTTCACCAACAGAAATGTTTACTGTATCTTTGGACTATTTCTTCTTTTGTAGAGTTTTCTTTCGTTGTTCTTCATATATATCCACATATGTGTTTGGGGCTTTTTAATGCAATCACAAAATGTACCTGCATTTTTACAGTAGTAAAATGTGATACTATATGTTAATTTTTATACTGCATTGAAGTTGCACATTAAAAAAAAACAAACAAGTGAATAAGCTTAGGTAATACAAAACTGGCAAATAATTTGCTACTATTTGCAAGGACTTTTTATCTTGCCTATGAACACATGCTTTAGTGTATTTTACACTAAGTATACATCTTTGCATACTGACTGGTATATTTTAGAAATAGATAACATTTACTATTACAATACAGTAAATGCTGTATATATGTTAATTAAAAAGCAGCATTTATGTATTTGAGTCCATACTTGTAATTTTCTTTACGTACACCAAGAAATTGTTCTAACATTTAGTTGTTAGAACAGAACCATTCTGACCATGAAGGTAAATGTTACTGTTCCTACTGGAGAAACCAAGAAATGGAAGACAAATAACATGCAGGCTTTCAGCTAGCTTGTACAGAGAAAATCCTTGATTCCTTGGCAAGGCAGTTTGGCCTATTCATCCCTGTTTTTGTAGGGTTTGAAGATGGCCTCTGAATCACACTGATTAGTATTTGTGGGGACGTCTTTTGATTTTGGTTTTTAATCCACCCTGCAAGGGTGCATGCTGGTAATTCTTCAAAAGTCCTTGTAAATGGAGTGTGGGGCTACTAAGTCTGAGCAGTCAGCCAGTTAATGCTAAAAATGTGTAAGTGTTGTCTCGCTCAGAAAAACAGATATTTTTCATTCACTAACACAAATAAGATTTTCTTACTAATTTTTGGCACTGTGGTCCATACAGCTAAGGAACAGCGAGATTAATTCTGTTCCAGCTTGTGCATTGCCAGCAGACTTGCAAGTAAATCTAATCATTCAGTTCTTGCTATTAGTACATCTAAGCCTGAAAGAATGCATCTGGACTCTGGCTTCACTGTTTCTACAGAACAGGCAGGTAGAAAAATTAGATTATTTCTCAAGTAAGCATGTATGTGAAAGACACTGAAGCAGTACAAAGCCATTTTTAAAGGAAAACCTCTCCTGAATTTTTAAAAGGTAGCTATCAAGGTGTGTTTTGGGGAAAAGGGATTCATTATGGGTTACAGTATTAATGAGACTTGGCTTTAAGAACACTGGAACTTAATGATTAAAATTATTAAATAGTCAATCCTGCCATTTCTCAAAATCTGATTCTCTGTGCCTCATTAAAGTGATTAATCAAAGTCATGTTAACTTCTGCAGTTCAAGATTTTATGTCTTCAATGTTCTGTTCTTCAATAAGAAATATGGTAATTGTGCTGAGTATATATTAGCACAGAGTGCAGAACAAAAACATGGAGTGTAACAAAACCATGCAGTGTTTATAACCTGGGAAGCACATAGTTTATAACTTACCATAACGCTGTGTACAACTGTGTGCTTAGTAAAGCTCAGTGGCTTCTGTCTCTTGGCAGCCATCCACTGACATTCCTTTTTTTGGCTCTCAGGCATGTGGCGTGTAGGGTTGATGATGATGATGATGATGATGACAACCCCATGATTCCAATGGGGTTGTCCTGTGCAGGGTCAGGAGCTGGACTTCAGTGATCCTTGTGGGGCTCTTCCAGCTCAGGATATTCTGTGACTCTGTGATTTGGTTTGCCATGACCAATGTACGTGCCTAAGTGCCATCAGTACACTCAGTGCTTTACAAAGCACAGGAGTGGGGAAGTTCACATCCCTAGTCTGACACATACATTTTCTGACCTCTTCTCTCCCTATCCCTCCTCCCCAAATTTTTTTTCAGAGATAGCTTGTAAAAACCAAGTGCAATTACAGTACAGAAATATCTGAGAGGGGTTTAGAATTGAGTTTAGCAAACCCAAGAATTTCTAAATTATTCAGAATCCAAATTAATCTTGCATCTCCAATTTTAAAATGCATTGGTTTTGCTTAAACTATTGTGATACAGAACAAGAAGCTTTGTACAGATGTTCAGATCTAAGTGTCCTTGATTTTGATTACCTTAAATTTGTGCACCTTTCAGACTACACAATGTATGAAGACCAGACAGGGTTGTAAGAGTGTTATTCATGATGTGGGGTAACAAAGCCAGTAGTTTTTATTTTTAGCTATAGCAGCAGCAACTAATTTTACGCCAAATTCAGCCTGGTAATTTTTTACATTCAGGATATGTTTGGAGCACGTTACTTGTATTTCTTCCTCTATTTTACCTGGGACATCTTTTACCCGAATTATAATTATTTCCTACACTAATTCTTGCTCTTTTTTCTTTCTTTGTATTTTTGTGACCTGCTCATCTTCTTGCTTAGCAAATGGAAATTCTAGCAGTAAGTGACAGTTCTTGATTTATCAAATACTTAACCATGCCAGTCACCAAACTGGTCTCCATCTGTCTTGTCCATTTGTGAAATAATGATGTCTTGTCCTAGACTATTACAGAAATGCTGTGTGCTTCAGTTTTGCATCATCTAACCCATTAGACTGTTGGTCCTTTGTAGATAATAGGATCCTATAGTTAGTAGAATGTTATAAAGATTATTCCATTAGCACTAGCTTTTATGTCTGTATGTGAAGCAGTATTAACACTGCATTTCTGACTAGTGTTTTAGAGGCATAAAAATGGAAGCAAGACAGTGCATAAATTAATACTGCTATTTCATTTCCTTAAGAATATATCATGTGTTATTTTCTAAAGCAGAATAAGAGCTACCTTTTATAAAGAAAACATTATTCTTGCCTCCAGGAATGGAATTATTCTCTTCCTACTCTGTCAGGCAGTGTAAGCTAAGGGCCAGGTTATATACTGTGCTTACAATATAAATATTAATGGTTATAAAAGATCCTATACTTATGGACCTCAACTGCTTCTTTTGGATATTAGATCTTGAATTTAAAACAGTAAAATATCAACAATAAAAGTAAGTGATCTATGAAACTCTTGGTTTCAAGACATGAAATCTTGAAATGTTCCAGACATTTCAAAATGCCTTTTGAATCACTTCACATCCCACTCCACCCCCTTTCTTGGAAATGTAACTTATTATAAGGTGAACTTCAAATCTCTGTGAGAGGCTACTTGTTAATCTAGAACTGAATGAAGCTTTCACCTGCTTTTCATTAGCTTACTGTATGTTAGCTTCTAAATATTTTTGGCATTTTCTTTAGTAGCCAAATTAACTACTTCTAATTTTGCACACTCTACTGAAGAAATTGTGATTTATTGTCTCTTGCACTGAATAGTAGGAGGTTTGCACTTCCTGAATGTAACAGTGTTGTTTACATTTGCAGGAGCTGGAGTTGTGTCGGAGGCTATACAAGTTGCATTTCCAGTTGCTGCTTCTGTTCCAAGCCTATTGCAAACTCATCAGTCAAGTAAAAACAATCAAAAAAGAAGCAGAGGTAATGAAAACCATGCCATTCAGCTAGTAATTGCTGACATTTTAAAAGCAGACAATTTAAAACACATTTTGATAACACTTTCATCAGTGGGACATCCTTTTAGAAACTGGAAGATGGTTCCAGCTGTTTTATAGCCAATTAATAAAATATTTAAGTAGAGCTTACAATAATTTTCTGAGATGTTCAATTATCTGTGTTGATTTTTGTACAGCTTGAAAGCTCTTTAAAAAAAGACAGGAACGTAGGGAGTCCAATGATGAGGATTTTAAGTATTTCAGTGGCACTCCTGGTGTATTCTAATCAAGCTACAATCAAGGCACATCAAGTCCACTCAGAAGAGTTGAGCCTTTCCATAGCCCTGGTGTTTCCTACAGCAAACACCACCACTTTCTACCAACTGATTCATTTAACTCTGTCACTTCAGCCACCATTCAATTACTCTGCAACCTTAGTCCCCATCCTAAGCACAGTTAGTAGAACATAAGCACCTCTTATGCCTGATTTTTAGTTGTAGTAACCAGAAGTAAGAAGTGTTTTTCAGCTGTGCACATGTGGTCCATATGTGATGTTGATTGAGTTGTGTGCATTATGCTATTAATAATGCCTTCTGTAAGTTCTCCCCTGGGAATGCAATAAACAGGGGTAGCAGAAAAAAGAAGTAGGCTTGGTCTTGCTTGATATACTAGGGAGGAACATGAAAATCCTGACTGAAAGTGTTTTGTTTATGAGTAGCTTCAGAAAAAACTGCATGTTCCTCACTTATATTTCCAGATTTTTGTAGAGGCTGCAAATAAGTTTGGGTTTGAAGAACACTGTGGAAGGTTGGCATCACATCAGTCCCACTTCTCGCCTAAGTTAGTCAGATGCAGAACCATGTTCTGAGAAATGGCCTTGTGTTCTACTCATGCATTGCAGCTAAAGCCAAAGACATTCTTATATACCCTGGCTGCACTACTGTTACTGTGCTGGGTTACCATCTTCCAGATTTTTTCCTTCGTATTTAAGATGTCCTTGTAATGGCACCATTGCTGTCATACCTTTCTGAGAGGTAATTAATACCTTTCTGAAATGTTTTATTCTTCTCAGTTTCTTATTAAGTAATATAAGAAGAAAAGAATTTTTTTAAATAAATTTTAAAATAACTAAGAGGGAAATTTCATCAGGGAAAGCCCAAATAATTGACTTGCAGGCTTGGGCCATTAACTGTATACTTAAGCATCCGCAGAAAATATTTGGGTGTTCTTTTTCTATTTCTCTTTATTGCACAGAGGATGAAAAATAAAAACCTGATCTTCTGAAAATTATTTTGGTTTGAAATACATTTAAACTAAAAGAGATAAATTATACTTGTTTTAGGTAATAAACATGTCTGAAGAACTTGCTCATTTGGAGAGCTGCCTGAAAGAGGCCGAGGCAGTGTCTGACAGTGGTATTGAAGAAATTGAAATTGCAGAGGCTGCCCAAGCTAGCACAGAAACAGCTATTCACTCCCTCATCGAAACCCTGAGAAACAAGGAGTTTGTGTCAGCTGTCGCACAGGTCAAGGCTTTCAGGTAAGTTTTTAAGGATTGCTTTCAAATCTTGAGTTTCTTAACAGACATTTTTAAATTAAAAACAGGGATAAGTACTATTCCTTTTTTATAATTTCAGTTCTTGTCAGATGTCCTTGTTGAAAAGGACAAGCGCTGTTGCTTCATTACAAGTTTTAGGGTTTTCTTTTCAGTAATTTAAGAAGTAAAAAGCAATTTTAGTAGTACTTATTTAGAATTTATATCTGAGAAATTATACTGTTATTTACCAGGACTCTGTGGAGGACACTTCCCTCTAGCATTTTTCTGTCTTTTGTTCAAATATCTGCTTAAAAATATTTAAACTTTTGATTTTTAAATCCAAATTGCATGTTATTTTCCCTTGCATTTGCCTGTCTTCTGTTCAAATATCTTTTAAAAGAACATTTAAACTTTTTTTTGGTAACATTTAAATCTAAACTGTATGTTTACAGATCGATTTGGCCCCATGACATCTTTGGCAGTTCTGAAGATGACCCAGTTCAAACATTGCTGCACATCTATTTCCGTCACCAGACACTTGGCCAGACTGGCAGCTTTGCAGTAGTGGGCTCCAACCAGGACATGTCTGAGGCCAGCTCAAAGCTGATGGAACTTAATCTAGAAATCCGAGAGTCTCTCCGCATGGTGCAATCCTGTCAGCTTCTAGGGAAGATCAAAACAGGAATAAATCTTGTGACCACTGGATTCTGAACAGCTGTCATTTAGAAAAGAACTGATCATGAAGATACTTCAGACTATTATTGAGCACCTTTCACAAAAAAACAAAAACAAACCTCCAGCAATCCTGACAAGCAACACACTTTTATCACAGCAAGAAACTGTTTCATCACAAGTAAAACCCTGGAAATCCTGTGAACATCCTTCTTGACTGCTCTTTCTACACAGCAGCCTGTGTGGCAGTAGTATTTTTTTATTAAATTTATGTATAAAAACTACATTAAAGGAAAAGGGCTTAAACACAATGCATAGATATGCATTATTTTCTGTTGTAACAGAACCATAAAGGATGTTGGCAAAAACAGCCTCTAGAGGTTGGATCAGTATCGCAGGTGGGATGAGGCTAAAATCAAGGCTGGTTTATTTTGGCTGAAGACCTGCAAGGCTTCCTGGCTTTCCAGCAGTAAAAGCATCAGCTTAACACCTAATGAGACACTTTGCAATGTCATGAAGAATGTGCAGTCAAACATGAATAGAATGATCTAGACTGCAAAAACCATTGACTTCTCAGTGTTTTATTTGCTTTTGTTGTCTGTTATAAGGAAATAATGTGTGTGAGTTAGAATGTATGGCTATGTGACAGTTGTTTTTTTGAAGGTATGGATGACTGTTAAATAAGGTCTCAGAGCATGCTTAAAAGAGCTGCAAGATTATTTTTGAAGAAATTTTATTTTATTAGATCTAATCCTCATAGTGTGTAAATGTTAGGACATTTAATAATATTTTAAACTGGGATTTCCCAGTGTTTCTAAAAGAAATAATATATCTGTTAACTTTATTGGAATGCTGCTCAGTTCTCTGACCAGTGCTTATGTTAAAATACTGATAACAACTAACCAAAAAGTAGCTGCCTGCAGAGACTTTAAAATGTATATTAAAGATATATGCTGCCCATCAGCAATTCTCATTAGAAGTTAACTTATTTTATTCTGTATATATTCTAGAAACTGTATAGTGCAAAACCAGTATTTTTCATGTAAATTTGTGCAATGCACTGTTAAAACAGTAGGTGTATAAAGCTATGAGGAGAAGGGGGTATTCCCTCTTGGTAATCACATGCAGTACTTGCAGTCTGAGTAGCCTGCAGGGTTTGAAGAGTTTGAAGGCATGTATATGCATCTTCATGACTCAACTGAAGCCTAAGGAATTGGGACTACAAGAAAAAAAAAGATAATAAAACCCAACTACCAAAACATGCAAACAGGCAATATACTCATAGTTCAGTGTCAAAGTCTGTAGCATAAAACAAACTGGATTCTGTTGAAACCAATAGCATTTTATAGGAAAAAAAAAAAAAAAACAGAAAAAAAAAGAATGTAGTCCCACAACTCCTGTGATTTGAAAGGAACACCCAGTATTTTTATATACATCTCTTTACCCACTGTGATTTTTTTTAATGGGCTCTAATTCCAGAGTTTAGAATGTAGAATTGAAATTCTTAGCTCTACCTTTTTGGGGGAATTAGGCTCCACTAGAAATGTAATTATGCTGAAATGCATTAATTGAAGGCACTGTGCACGCTGTTGGACTGCTGACAGTAGTTATGTTATCCTAACAAGTTCTGTAACTGGTCAAGGCACATTCATATTCACTGTATTTTTTTTCCCCTGTCCTTGATAAAATTTAATTATTTTGATGGTTTTGTGGTACTGTAGATGGTGTTCTTAATTATTTAACAAGTATTTACAGGGGAGAGGTAGTTTTATTTAGGGGTGCATTACACTTTTATTTACATCATCTTTTACCAGCTTTTTTTGTAAAAATAAAAGACATTGTATCTCTCATTTTGTGTATTTTTACAAGCTAGAGTTTAAACACTGACAACAGAGGCCTGCGTGCCCTGAAAACATTTTTCCCCTTTTATGTCCTGTCATTGCAGCAGCATTTTTCTAGGCATCGTCTGAAGCTGTTACTGGATTTCTCATGAAACTCAAACCTGAATTCATATATGTAATTCCTTATGTTACACATCTTCCTCCATTTAAAATGGCTAGTGGAACCTGCACTATTGAGCAGAATAATGTTAGATGACTGTCTTTTGATATTGCTTTAATTTCATTAAGCTTTTCAAACATGACTCATCTACTGCATGAGCTGTCACCCTGCATTACATGGTGCCAGGCCTGTGCTGAACCCAAAGCTGTGGTAAAGCTGTGTAGAAACAAGCAAAACATGAGACAGCTCCTGTAAGATGCAGCAAATACAGCACTGACTGAGCTAACACTTGCAAAAGAATTTCTGTGAAAAAGCTGTACAGAGCTTTGAATAACTGTCACCCTTCCACTTTGCATAATTTCATAGGTCAGGAGGAGCTTTCCTTCCTGCTGAGTCCAGGAACCAGTGCCTACCATCAGTGCTGTCATGGACATGGCATGGTAGTAAAGCTGAAAAACAGCTAGAGAGCACAGAATTGTACTTGGGCATCAAGCAGTGAAAGCATGGAACATATTTATGAAGAGGGATGACATGTAGAGCTACTCTGGAACTAAGGAATGCTACAGGATTAAGGAAAGCTTGTTTAATATGGCTGCCCACTGCACTGGACTCCTCCAAGCCACAGAGCCTTGCAGTAGCTGAGGGAAGCAGGGGTGGCCTCCTTGCTGCTACTCAGTTCACATCAGCTAAGCCTGTTCTACATCTTAGCATGCAGAACCAATGCTGCTTTGACTGTAGGTAGTGGGGATGACAGCCCTTAAGTGTTGCTAGATTTCACTTTGGGCTAGTACTGATAGTCATGCAATATTCACAGCAAGTAATCCTCAAAGCCATGTTTTGTAAGGATGCCTATATAAATAGGAAGCATTCAGCTGCTGCCATTGCCATGGCTTCACACTGACATGGCACAGAGTTTCAGTTCTCTCACTCATTACCAAGGTGGACAGACTCATCACAGTCAGTTTCTCAGTGCATGCACAGGGAACACACTACAGCCACAAGAATGGGGAAGGCAAAGAGGAAAACATGGAAGAACATCTTTGGAGGGGAATATGCTCAGAAATAAAGACATCCCAGATCACAGCTGCCACTGCAAACTGAGGCAGTGGGGCCAGGTGGCTGCAGAGGGCCCCAGGGGCATTCCTCAAGCTGGAGACTTGCCACTGCTCATCACAGTAACTACAGGTGAGCACAAAGCATGTGCATCTACAACAGAACACTGCCCAGCTGCAGGGCAGCTTTTCAAATTGAATTGGGCAAGGATGGAATTTGCTGTGAAAGTCTGAGTGAGCTGGTAAAGAAAAAAAAACCATGTATGTTTCCTTTTACTGTGATCCATGGAAAAACATGTCAGGTAGAAGCCTGAAATAGAACCATGCTCTGCTCTGGAAGGAGTAGGTCTACTTCTTCCCAGAATGCCTCACACTGCTATAATAATGAATGCAGCAAGAATAAATAAAATTACTTTGCAATAAATTGACACTGAGGCATTAAGTCTACTGCTGCAGGTTCAAGGGGCATATTGAAACAAGGCAGGAATTTACAGCAAGATGAGTGGAGCCTATAGAAATAACACTCACTGCCACTTACAGAAACTGGCACTGAAGCTGTTCTACAGCACGGGCTCAGACTGATTCTCTCTTTAGCATTTAACAGAATGGTCTCTCAAGTAAGCTGGGTATAGATGTAGAAAAGTTTGCTATAGCAAATATAAAAAAAAAAAAAATCACTCTTTTGAAAGAGAAGTTATCTTGAGAGTTCTGCAAAAGGCTTGGTGACTATGCCCAATTTAAAAATTAACAGTGCCGGTAGCATTCTCAGAAAAGTAGGTTTTCATCTGAGTTGTTCCAGCTTCATAGCTAAAAGGTAGACTGGGGCAGTGGTGTAGGTTTTGCTAGCTTGTGAACCTGCTCAGATGGTGATGCTGTACATTGGTCACAGAGCCAGCTTGTAACACTTGCCTGAAGCATGGTGTTCCTATAGACAGCACCACCACCCCACAGAGAGCATCATCTGCAAGTAACCAGTGCTGCTCCTGCCATTACTACCAAACATGACAAGTACAAACCCTAGCTGCAACCCCTACCCCAGAGGAGTGTGGCAGTGTCAATCCTTCTGATGGCAGGCATCTAAACTGTAATTAGATCAAACTCCCCAAGTATAATCCACTGAGTGCACTGCTCTTGCACTTCACCTGCAGGTTGAAAAGGAAGCCAAGCAGATGCAGTATTATTGCATCTTGCTCCTCTGAAGTGTCACTTCTCTCTGTAACCTTGTGTGAGATGAACAATACATTTACCAGGAGACCTCACCGTAACATCAGTGACTCCATTCCTCAGCACTTTGTGAGAACCATCCCTGAAAAGCTTTCTTTCACTTTTACCTACAGACAAAAACACCAACTTAGCTAAATGCAGGCCAGTACCAGTAGAAGTGATTCAGTACTTACACAGCATTTCTCAATCATTTTCTAGTGATGAAAAACAGGTGCAAGATACTTTACATATTGAATAGAGGTGTGCAAAACAAGTGAATACTACTGGTGTTTTGTTCATCATGAAGGATGATCTACCACCTACTGCAGATGTCAATTTGATGTTAACTTCAGGCATTTGATTAGTTCAAGAGCAGGAGCAGTAACAGAAACCCTTTCCACCTGAGAGTCTACAAAATCCTGAGTCAGTTGCTTCCAAGACCATCACTGATTTACAATACACCTCTAGGCTTGTTGCCCATGCAAGTTACAGAATTTACAAGATGCATCCTCTGAGCTGGGCACAAACCCACCTGATCATTTGAGTATGCTTTGCAATTCTTTTATTTTCATGCTTTCCTAGCTACATCTCACCAATTACCTTCAACAATACCATCAAAAACAACAACAAAAAAAATCTGCTCTACTTGCAGTTTTCTTGAAGAGCCCTAAACAAAAACAAAGAACCCCATCCCACTCAGATGATGTATTTGAAACTGAAAGTGCTATCGCAGGAGAGGCGTTTCCCTTTGCATCTCCCACAGAGGTCCTGGCGGTGGGGCCTCTTGGGATCCACGTGGCGCATCTTCACGGGGCAGGTGCACCGCGTCTGCTTGCAGCTCTGAGGGAGGGGAGAAGGCGGCGGTCGGCGCGGGCAGCCGAGCCCGGGAGAGGCCGGGCTCAGAGCAGGGCGGGGTCCCTTACCTGGCAGGTGATGTCCTCCACGCGGTAAGGGTTGTAGGACTTCTGGCAGGTCCGGCAGAACTGACGGAAGTAGACCTGTGAGGAAGGCCGGGGTTAGCAGGAGGGCGGCGGCGAGGAGCGCTCGCCGGGACAATCCGAGCCGGCCCTACCTTGTTGGTGCCCTGGACGCACCAGACGTAGGCGCTCTCCCAGCGGATGTTGCAGGCCTTGCAGTGGTAGTACCCGTACTTCTGCTCCAGGAACTGACGGGGACAATGTTATTCGACGGTGCGGCCCCTCCCGGGCCTGCCCGGCCCCGCTCCGCTCCCCCGCGGCCGACACTCACCTGGAAGCGCAGACGGGTCTTGCCTGCCGACGCCTGCTGCTGCTTCTGGGGTGAGGCCGGTGGTTCTGCCGGCTGGGCTGCCGGCTCTGCCGCCCCTGCCTGGGCTGAAGGCTCTGCTGCCCCTGCCTGGGCTGAAGGCTCTGCCAGCTGCTCCTGGCTTGCCTCCGTCGCCGGCTCCGGGGGGGCGGCCGAGCGCTGCCCCAGTGGCTCGGCCGAGCGCTGCTCCAGCGGCTCGGCGCCAACCTCGGGGGGCTTCTCCCAGCTCGCCCTCACGGCAGCCGCCTCCGCCGCGGCCTGCGCCGCCCGCTGCTCCCTCAGCGCGGCCGGCTCCTCCTCGACGGCCGACGCCTTGTCCTGCTGCTGCGGCTGCCGCTCCAGCTCCGGGTTCGGCTCCTCCAGGAAGGCGGTGAGTCTGCGGGACGCCACGGGCGAGTAGACGGCGATGGTGCGGGGGAAGCGCACGGCGCGGGTGTTGATGGTGGCGGGGCTGCCCAGCTCCTGCTCTCGCTGCGCCTCACAGGGCCGCGGCGCGGCGGGGCCGGGGCGGCCGCGCAGCAGCGTGCGGCGCCCGAGCGAGCACTGCACCGAGGCGTCCTGCCGCGGGTTCACCTGCACGCCCACCTCCTTGGTGTTGGCCTTGCGGAGCCGCGGCGTCAGGTTGGGGTTGACCTGGGACAGGATGGCCTTCAGCTGCGCCCGCTGGTAGTTGTCGAAGTACTCGGCGGCCGCCTCCCCGTAGCCCGAGTAGTAGCCGCTGCTGCCCCGCGGGCGCCAGCCGCCCGCCGCCCCTCCTTTGCCCCTGGGCGGTGGGTAGCGGTAGGAGTAGGGGTGGTAGGCGGTGTAGAGGTAGCTCGCCATCGCTTCCTCGGCCATCACACCGGACCCAGGGCAGCCCCCGGGCAGTGGCCTTAAATACCCCCGGGGCGGGGCCCGGCTCCCCTGGCCCCTCACCATCCCCACCTGGTGCGCGGCCCTGGGCCATCCCCCACCCCCCTCACAGCTCCCCAGCTGAACCAGGTAGCGCGGCTATTAATTGCCTCCGAGGGAGTAAACGGGAGAACACGGGTTTGGTTTGGCTTCGCCATGTATTTGTGGTGACAACAATGAGAACAATGCTTTTACAGCAGATGGGAGGCACAGAGATACACATGCCACGTGGTTTTTCCTGTCATCTGAACTGACATTGAGTTGGTGTTTACTCTGTAGAACCCTGTTTCTTCCTTCTACCCATTCCTGCTGCACTCAGCCAGGCAGCAGCTTTCTTGCATGAAGTTTTACAGTTACTATTTTGTGTCGCAGTGATGCTTTTTCCTTTTTTTTTATTTTTTTTCTTCACATTTACTTTTGAGGAAGTAGAACTGTCTTGGTAATAAACACATATCACCTTGTACAATGGGAGTAGCTGGAGAAACGATAGAGGCTGGGCAGCTCCACTTGCACAGCAGCGAGCACAGCCCCAGCCTGGTTGCAAGCACAACACACATTCACGTCTCTGGGAGTTACCTCTTTGTCCTGCCTAAAGCGCTGTCTGAGTCGGCTCCATCTGAATGGAGTTGTGCTCTTCTGTGGTCACTGTGCCATATGAAGTATCAGCTACCTCCTCTTCCTTCAGCTTCTTGTAGGAAATATCTGTGTCTTCCTCTTCGCCAAGTGCATCTTGCTTGTAGCTGTCTTTTCCGTACATCTTGTATGCCAGCACAAACAGTCCCGCTTCTGCTGACTGAAACAGCGCATAAAGCAAGGGAAACATGTACATGCTCCCTATGAGCTCCGGGGAGAAGGTGAGTTTTAGGATGGCGGTGCAGAGCTGGACGTTTTGGCACCCTGTTTCCAAAGATACTGTTCTCCTGCAGTGTGGGGGCATTTTAAAGACCGTGGCTAAGCCGTATCCCAGGGCGTACCCTGCCAAAGGCATCAGCACTGCAATGGCGTAGACAGACGCAGGAATCTGTGCCAACAGGTCTGGGCCCAGCATGGTCCCAGTCAGGATGAACAGGACCACCAGAGTCACCAAGAGGGACCACAGGGAAATCTAGCAATAGACAGAGACATTGATAAACAACATGAGGGCTATTATTTTGAAAGGATAAGCATAGCAATTAGAGGCTTGCTAAAGAATCTAAATGGCACAACGTGGTTGCACTGCCCTTCCCAGGTTTGCTCCTGGCCTGGGATTTTGGTAGTGTTTGATCATATCTCAGGAAAGGAATGGGCTGAGGTCATCCTCCATCACTTTGCTTTGGAATGAGTTGCTGAGAAACAAGAGTTGGGACTTGTGCCTCATTCTTCCTTTTTCCTAAATTTAAGCTAATTTAGTTGCACATTTTAAGGAAATGTGGCTGTGCCTGCAGGTTGGTTTTGCCTGACCTGGGTGCAGCAAGAGTGGGGAGAAAGTAGGATGTCAGGGAATGCCTCTGGTACAGGGTCCAGGATGCCTGCCGGGGGAGAGCACCACGCTGCCCTGCCTCCTGTGTGCTGAGACAGGGGGTCACCCGCCCTTTCTCTCGCTTTCTCTGTCCCACCCTTTTATTTCAAGACTAAAAGTCTTTGTATTTCACCTAAGTAGCTGAACGTGCTTGTGTGACACTAACACCGGTTTGGAGAGACCACAATGCTCGCTGCCATCGGCTCCCGGTGCCCGGTGCCGCCCCGCTCCTTCCCCGCGGCGTGGCCGCCCCGCTCCGCTCCGGGCGCCGTGCCTACCTTGACCAGGAGGTCGGCGGCGCGGGGGTGCCGGTAGCGGATGAGCACCCCCAGGCCGATGGGCAGCAGCGTGCTGCCCAGCGTCAGGCTCACCGCCCCCAGGGGCAGCAGCTGCACCACGGCCGTGTTGATCCAGTGGCGGCTGTAGATCCAGAGGCAGAGGGGCATCAGGAAGAGGGCCAGCAGGGTGGAGGAGGCCGTCATGATAATGCTGCTCCGGGGGAACCAAAGAAGTGCTCCATCACCGCGCGCCCGGCCGGGGAGCAACCCTGGGAAGCTCCAACCCCCGCGGGAAGCGGCTTCTGCAGCCGGCCGGGCACTTCTCACGGCAAGAGCCCGCTCGCTCCCCTCTCTCCCCTCTCCATCCTCCACCCCCTTCCCTGCTCCGGCCAGGGCGCGGGCACGCAAGCTTTTTAGGGAAGGAGGCAGGAGGCGTGTGTCGGGCTCTTGTAAGATCCTCCACGGCAGAGGCAGGAGAGCAGTGCTGGCGATTCCCAGCGCGCCGTGCCCACCCGCCCGTCCGTCCCGGCTCCACCGGCGGCAGATGCCCAGCGAGCCCTCCCCGCTTCCCGGGGCCGCCGCAGCCCCCGGCCGGCTGGGGGCGAGGGGCAGCGGGGCACCTACCTCAGATTCATATCCCCGTCGACGAGCACGGACATGAGGTTGGAGAGGTTGCCCCCGGGGCAGCAGCCGCACAGCAGTACAGCCACGGCCGCCACCTCGTCCAGGGCGAAGATGAGGGCGAGGAGGAAGGCCAGCAGCGGCATGGCCACGAACTGTCCCAGCAGCGCCAGCAGCAGCCCTACGGGCCGCCGGAGCTGCTGCCCCAGCTGCCCCAGCTCCACGGCGCAGCCCAGCCCCAGCATGGTCACGCAGAGCCCCAGCCCCACCAGCACGCTCAGGCCCTGGCTGAGGGAGCGGTCCCCGAAGGTCTCGCCGCCCCCCGCCAGGGACCCGCCGTCGGGGCCGGCGCCCCCCGCCGCCGCCGGGGGCTGCGCGGAGCTGGCCATGGGCTGCGCGGCCCCGGGAGCCCCGAGGAGAGCGCCGGCGGAGGGGCGGCCGTCAGTGCGGGACGCGGGGACGTGTCGCCCCGGCGGGCGGCGGTGCCCGCATCCCTCCCCGGCTCCCTCGCAGCTCCGGGCGCTGCCGATGCGCAGCGGCCGCGGTCCCCGGCTCCTGTCTGCTGCGGCGCCGCCCGCGCGTCCCCGGACCCACGCGGGGCCACCCCCGCCGTGGGCGGTGTCTCGCTGCAGCCTCGACGGCGGTCAGCGCCGGCCGCCAGCGCCGCCCGGGCCCGGCGGAGGGAAGCGCAGGCGGCGGCGGGTTCGCGGCCGCATCCCCCTCTCCGGTGCGACCCCCGGCAGCCTCTTCTGGAGCCAGCAGGGCCCGACCCTCCCAGCGGAGGACCTGAGGTATCACAGGATTTACTTTGGAGTCGGCATTACAGAAAGGTCAATTAGCGTCGCAGTGTCACGCGATGGGGGTGGGCAGCACTAGACCCCTCTGCCGAGGGATTGCCAAGCTCGTTCCCCCTTCAGCAAGTTGCTATTGATATGAAGGTTTTGGAATGTGTGAGGAAGGATGGAAAGCCTTTTTATGAAGTCGAGAAGGCACCACTTTCTGCTGGTGGGGACCCAGAAACTTGTCAGGAGAGGTGATACCTTTTAAAGTGTAGTCAGTACCCGTGAAGGAAGCAGGCTAGCTCAGAGGCACACAAATATTCAAAGCAGAGTAAGACTCATAGTCTGTCACCCAAAAATCACATCCAAGGGCAATTAAACTGCTTTCAGTCATAAAATTGTGCTTACAACATTTGCTTTTCATTTAATAATTGTGTGTCACTCTGTTCCTTCAGGAGTGAAGTGCTGTATAGAATGCCCAAATAGACTCACAAGGGCAGGAATTCCTGAGAGAGGAGGGCAGTGATACATCGTGACTCTCACTCTTGGCACTGCTATTGGCCTTGTCTTAGGAATGTAACTCTTTCCCTCCTTCACTCATGGGGTTTAGAGGGGTCACAGCCACCACTTCACATTACCACTCCTGGGTGAGGGTAGCTGATTCAGGACAGCATCCCCAGGGTCTCCCCCTTGGCTTCTGCACTCTGTGGCTCTATTTCTGCATGATACATTTTGGGTCACAGCTGAAGGAGAGACACTGGGTGTAAGGAGACAGCCTGTGGGAGCTGCCCTGACTGGCTGTTTGCCTTAAGCTCCATCAAACAGCAAGTTTGGGTAAAATTTTAGGTTGTCCTGGGACTCAAATAGAAATTATTGGTGACTTGAAAGAAAACTGGACGGTTTGCTTATTAAACCTTTGGTTGTTTCTTGGGGCACAGGTGTTATAAGAAGTGCAAGCAGTACCTGGTGACAAAATCCTGGAAAAGCAGCTTTGCCAAAATGATGCCAAGTTCAATACTGTTCTGCCTGTGTTTGTTTCCTTGTCGTTAGCCTAAGAAGAGCTCAGATGAGAGCTCAGGGAAGATGAGTCATCAGAGCTGAACAACCAAATAGGATCCAGATTGCTTTAGTTCATTCATATTTTTGGCCTCCAGAGGAGGGGAGCTCAGGATCTGGTTGGATTTTTGAGCCAACAGCATCCTCTGGATTTAATTTTCTGGTTTGCATACACAGAAGAATGCTTGCAGTATATTTATTGTGGTTCATAAAGTCTTACCCCTGTTATATCTTATTTAATCTGTCATGTAGCCAATTCTTTGCTTTGCAACATGCAGGTCATTTGCTTATCATACCCTCCTTGGTCTGTAAGAAATGCCTGGGTGTTCCCTGTGCTGTAGTTGACCAGGGATCACTGTGGGCAGACCAAGGATGGATCCACTGTGTCAGCACAAGGGGGCTCTTACTGAGCAGGTCAGCACAGCCAGCCCTCCTGCTTTATCTCTGACTGCCACTCCCCAGACTCCCCACTGCAGCAGGGCTGGCCACAGGAAGATATTTTTGTATCACAATGTGTGGCACCTATGGTGCAGGCAGTTACAGGAGGAGTCCAGTATCCCTGGAAGCCGATGCAAGCTCTTTCAGAGCCCACCCAGTCAGCATAAACTTCAGTTTCAAGGGACACTGAACTATAGTGGGAAAATGTCATGAATGCATTGCAACAAAACAAGACCTCTTGAGATTTTTCTTATAATTTAGCAGCTAAAATTTAAGTTAAACTCTTGGTTTAAACATGAGCAGTGAAGCTGCCTTCAGGGAAAGCTAAATCTGAACCCAGCCAATCAGTTTTGTAAATTGTGCATCCACAAAGTACCTCCACTCCAAGTGGGCACCTGACATATTTTCACATGGAGCATTTGGAATGAAAGAAATGTTGTACCTGCTGCTGAGCATGGTTCTTGTCTCTAACTTGCTGCAGGCTTTTCTGATATGTCATAATGAAGGCACAGTCTGGAGTCTGGAGTGATGCTGAGTAGTTTTGCAGGATCTGGCTGTGAGGCAGCCAGCTCACCCATAGTGAACACCTCAATGTATCTACACCCATGGATAATTCCTTTCTGCTTTCTTTCGGGGAGGGCAGGAGAAAGGATACTGCCTACCCTACTATTACTGGAAGCCACAAATTGAATATTTGAGTATAAAAAGACTTGGCAAGTAAACCTGATCATAAATAATTCTCAATTATTCCTTATTAGTCCTTCTGTTGAAAAATGGGTAAAAAGATAAGAGTTAGCAAGAACAAAGAAGAGGGAGGGAAAGGACCACTGAAATATGAACTTGTTGTAGTTTGTAACTTATATTAAAATATTGCCTTACAACAATCTTAGAAGAGGGTTGATTTCCACAGAAGAGCACTTATGCTATAAGCCAGTCTGGAGAGGGAGAAGTCTCTTAAAACCAAGGAATTTTGTTTGCTGCTTTGTAACAGGATTTTTGTGCCTTCCCTTTATTTAACTAGAATCAAAGGTGAAAAAGAGAGGATAAATTTGTAAGGAATTCTAATGGTACTGCAAGGAATGAGCAAAGCAACCTTGCTGTTTACCCACTGACTGCTTCAGCATAATGTTGCTTCTCCTGACAGAGATTAAAAGCATCTTGCATAGTCCAGGACTGCTGCAAAATTGCAGTCGTTATGTCTGTGCTTCCTCTTGGTGACCCCCAAGGGAAGTCACTGTGGGTGTTGTCCTCTGAGCTGAATTTGGGGCAGCAAGAGGGGGTTTGGTGAGTGCCTGTCGCTCTGCAGGCTCTAAAGCCTCAAGCAACAGGGGTTGGTTTGCAAATTCCAAGTGAGTTAAGGATAAATCAGGGTCTTGAAAGTCTAAATCCCGAACATGTGCACTTCAGGTGCGTGCATGCTGTAGTTATGAGCACTCCATAAAAGCAGCCAGTGGGGCTGGGTAAGAAAGCCAAGGGTGGTCACCCCCTCTTTTCCCTCTATTCCCATTTCAGCTCGATATCCATGTCAGCTCCTCCCGCCCTGGCTCCCGCGCGCTGTGCCTGGGCCTGTGGGAAGTGGCGTCACCCTCCCGTAAGTCATGCTCTGCCTCTCTGCAGTCCTTGCCAGCTGATTTGTGGAGCTGTGCTGGGTGTTTGCAGAGGAGAGGCCTCTGAAAGATAGTCCTGGAGGATGGAAAGCTTTCAGTCAGCACCTTAAGGCAGTGTGCTACTAAAGATGCTGGGACAAAAACTGCTGTGAAAATGATGTTCAGGTGAGACCCAGCAGGAGAAGTTCCTGATTTCTAGGGGATGTACAATCCCTTCATTTCTACCTTACTTGCTATGCACCTAGGCTATGGATAGAAATAAAATTAAAGACTCAATAGGGAAATAATGATTTACCATGGGAAAAAGAAAAGTCTTTGCTGTTGCCTTGAATTAAAATATTCCTTTGTATGTATTGTGTGACCCCCTATATGCAGTTAAAGGTAATTTTGTGGTAAACTCCATGAAATGCATAAGCTTGATCTTTACTTATAATGTAGATCCAGAGCACTGATTTTTGTGGCTTAGGAGAATTAGGAGTTGGAACCTAATTGTGTAGAGATATTGGTGCTTTTGCTTGTTCTTCCATGGTTGTCTTTGTGCTGGGAAGGATGTGTCACCTGTTCCTTTGCTGAACTAGGGCCTGTCTCCCACTCTGTCTCTCAAGAGTGGCAGCACACAGGGGACTTGGCACCTTTTGTCACTCCCACCCATAGCCCACCTTCACGGAGCCAGCAACTGTCAGATCTTAGCAGACAAGTGACTTTATCCTTTTTAAAAATTTTATGTTGTTTGGGATGTTGTTATGTTGTTGTTATGTTGTCTGGTCACTAAAGAGGTGAGAAAATACATTTTGGAAATAAGGTGAAGCACTGAGATCTGTGCAATCAAGTTTTTCCCAAGAAACCTCCCCAGGCAGACACAGGCAGAAACTGCTTTGGTGAGGATGTGCTGGTTGATCAACGTTGCTCCTGGCCCAAGCTGCTTGTGGGTCACACAGAGTGCAGTTGTACTATGGAGGTGGAGAAAACACAAGAGTTGTGGGTTTCCTGCTATTTCATTGCTCCTGCAGATGTCTGTAGTGCAGAAGCACTAGGATAGACCTGCCTTTCCTGCTTCCCAGGCTTTTCTGCTGCTGTTCAACATGGCACCTGGCCCCATTGCAGCACTGTTACATCTCATCCTGAGCTTGTTTATCTTCAAGTCTTCTCTGTCCTGTCCTTAGCAAGGTGCTGCTGCTCAATCCTGCTTGGTAAATCTCCACAATAATCAGCATCTTTTATTCCATGGCCAGCATCCTCAACCTGTTCCAGGGTCTGAATTTCAGGGTGCAGAAAATTAGATAAATGTCCCTTCCTCTCCTCTTCAGCAGCAGTCATTGCTGCATCCCTGTCTCCTCTCAGAGATGAGATCCCATCAAATCATCCTTGCCTTCTCCTGGCTGAGGGGGCAAAGGCATCCAGGCACCCTCCTCTGCTGTGCTGTGTCTGCCTCTCTTCTCCTCTGCTGTCTTTGTTATTTTTCTGTTCATGGGAGTGCCATCCCCCTTTTCCCATGGGCTCTTCTTCCTAATGATGTCTGTTTCAGTCCAGTCCTGCTCTGTATTTATGCCTGCCTTGGGAACAGTGCCATCTACCAAGCAACTTAGAGCTTCTGAGATTTTATTAAATTGAAGTGGTGTGGAAGGGAAACAAGCATAAGCCTTGTTACCTGGCTGGGCAGTCTCCTTTATGTCCCCCCTATACATTCATTCTCTGACCATATGGGAATAGATCCTTTCACTGAAGCTCTGGGTTAGCAATAAAGGGCAGAAATTATTTAACTCCTCCTGTTGCACTTGGTGTTCCCTCACGTTTATTTTTAAGATGTCTGAAACATTAATCAACAAGTAAGTGCACGATGCCTCAGGTCGCAGTGTTCCAGTACTTCATAGTTCGAGCTAAGTGTATAAGGCTGCGTGATCTGCCTTCTAAATGAAGAGGCCTTTTGCCAGCCATCCCATTAGAAAAGGTCTTCTGGTCCATGAAAAGAGATGAAATCAGGGAATCACTGAAGGATAATTTTGTAAATTGACTGCTGACAGTGCGTTGTTTAGGCAGTTGTATCCCTACAACTGTAAAACAATTGCTAGCAGCAAGTTTTTCTTTAAGCAAGTAAATGCCTTTGTGTGAGGTACCTTTACCCAGATTCAGATAAGAAAGGATTTTGCCTCATTTACTATTCCCTTTTGTTGTCATTTGATCTTTTTCTGGAGTTGGAGTATTATCAGAATTAAAATGAAAAGTTGTAATAAATGACCTGATGACTAATGCATGGCTTGGTCCAGAAGAGCCGAAATTATCATCCTGCCCCATCAGATAGGGACAAGGAGGTGAGATGAGGATGACTGAAAGTACTGGATTCAGATTTAAAATTCAGTGGTATTTTGCACTGCAGGCGCAGGCTCTTACAGGCGCGTGTTCATAGGACTTAAAAACCAGGCATGTCTTGGATGTCAGAGCTCTGATTGACCTCCCCAAGAGCGTCACAAACAGCCTGCTCAGCACCTTCCCTGATGGTGTGGGGGGCCACACTGTGGTGTGGGGGACCCTGATGGCTGTGGACATCAAGGCCAGAGAGCACAGTGACAATGGGATGTGCACAGCCTGGTAAGTGTTGGGGCTTCAGGATGGGTGTGCAGTTGCAGCTCCAGGTCCAGCTGGGTTTACTTGGCATCCATCGCCTGCTGAGGGTCCCAGCCCCCTTTTAATATTCTATGTTTGAACCTGGGGTTAAGGGCATAAATCAAGAGAGGTAATGTGGCAGTAGATCACACAGATGTGGTTTTGTGCCTATATAACCTATAATTTGGGTTTTGCAAAAAAACAGATCAGAGGAAATGACAACAAGATATTGTCCCACAGATTAATTTAGTTGTCAAAAATGTATAAATAAATACATTTAATACCATCTATAGCAGCAGTTGCTTCATAGAGTATTCATTTAATTGAAGAAAGACACCCAAAAGAAAAATTACATCACTCACCTGCCAAAGCTTTCTCCATATTAAAAGGAATGATAATGGTGAGCCCCGTGGGAATGGTAAGAATTAATAGCATCAATATTCTGTATCTCAGGTTGCACACAAAAAATATCTTTGCACTCTACACACTTTACCAGCCATTTGTATCATGCCATTGAAGGTGCCTGGATGTGGACTAAAGCTGTTTTGTGCTAGCATGACCATAGAATAAAAATCCTTCTTGTCCTGCTGCCAAATTTTTACCAGATATTAAAAATGAGTATCAGTAATGCTGATCAGCAAATAAGGAAGCCCTTCAAAATAGGTGCACCATTACCTAAATTAACTCTTGAGCTATCTAGAAAAAAATGTCCGGGAAATGGGGAGAAATAAATCTCAAATGTAATAGACATCTCTTAATACTTGCCTTAGCTAATGTTGTATATTAATCCTATGAAAATAGCCTTGATACAGTGTTATGTGCACTTTTAAAACTGTGATGAAGCAGAACATTTTTGAATAAACCACGGTATCGGTAGAGCCTGTAGGTCACTGCAGCTGAGGCAGAGGTAGTCTGGGCTTTGTGTATTTGTTGATTTTCCAGAGAGATGAAAGCATGAATGTCTTGATCAACAAGATCTTTTATTTCCTTTCTTCAGTGCCTAAGCAGAAATGCTGGGTATGAAGTCAGGGGAATATTTGTTCCTGCCTGTGCTGTCCATTCTGCCAGTAGCTGAGAGTAATCTCTTTTTATAAGCTCACAACTGCTCAGAAACACGGTGCTGTAAGAGATTGGGATTAGATACTGCTGGGGCCAATACAGCCGTGGTGCTGAAGGCCGGATGGTCTGGGCAGACAGCACGATCTCCCGGGAAAGG
The DNA here is from genome assembly GCF_027579445.1 of Ammospiza nelsoni. Taxonomy (NCBI): domain Eukaryota; kingdom Metazoa; phylum Chordata; class Aves; order Passeriformes; family Passerellidae; genus Ammospiza; species Ammospiza nelsoni. The sequence goes on along the minus strand of NC_080636.1, from coordinate 26,493,458 downwards.
TCAGGCGAGCATCTCTGCGGCAGCGCGAGCTGCAGCTGCTGACTTGGCTTTGGGGTGGCACGGGCTCCTCGTGGCTCTGCTTACCTGGCTGTCTGTACCTTGTGCCCTTTAATGTGCCCTTTAATGTGCCCTTTAATGCCCTTTGTTCTGCGCGGTGACACCGCCGGTACCAACAGAACCTCGCGTCTCTCTGGGGCGTAACTGCGGCTGGAGCTGCCGGCAGCGCCTTCGGGATCGCAGGTGTCTGCCCAAGCTGGAGACGTCAGGTGCAGTTCACAGCTCAGAAATGAAGTCTGTGTCCTGAACTGCTTGCAAATTTTATTAAGCTGGCAGCATCTTGCATCCTGCCTGCCAGAGAATGAGCTTCGGACAGAGCTGTTTCGGATTGGTTAGTCAGTAGAAGGAATAAAAAGCGGTCAGCCCCTTGTTTCAGGGTGAAAGAATTAAAGACAAAAGATTGGAATAAACATACACAAAAGGGCCACCATAAGAGCTCCTTTCCTCTGCTCAGTCCATTATAAGAAAGCAAAATATTAGTGATATTATTAAATTAATTTTAGGATATTAAAATATATAAATTACTAAAATAATATAAATAAACATATAACATTTATTTTGTACACACCGTTTAAAGCATATGATTTCTAAATAAACTCTTTGAAATATATTTTACCCGTATGGGTAATCTAAATGCTGAGGAAGTTTCAGTAGGGGACCCTTGCTGCTGAAATCAAAGTTCACTGGGACCAAAGGAGTCTCTGCCCACAGACATCTGTAAGGTGTCAGTGCTCAGTGCTTGCACCCAGCTGTGAGTGATACCATGCAGCAACCCCAGGCCCACAAGAGAAAGTTCACCCAAACAAACCCGGCCCAAACCCCTCCAGGCAAGGGAGCCCTGTGCAGGGTAGAAGCTGGGGATGGGCAGGAGATGACAGAGTCACCACTTCCCATGGAAATCCAGAAACTCATCCTTGCAAAACAAGTTGCTTCAAGCTAACACCCAGAAGTCTAAACAAGTCCAGGTCCCAAATGCAAGGTGCTAATGCAAAGCTAGCTAGTGAAGGGACCTTCCCTGTCCCCAGAGAGTTTATTATCAAGTGCAGAGATGCATGGTCATGACATTATCATGGTTATGTATAGAGGGAGAAGTTATACTTGGGAGTGATTAATTTGCGTGACATCATGCTGGAAATAGCGCAGAGCTGCACACTGGTGACAAGTGCACTAAGCTCCACAGGTACCATACTCCTGAGGAGGCAGCATGTACAGTGTGATCCCTCAGGACAAAACAATTGTTTCTCTACCACTGCCAAACATCTATAGAATTAATTTTCAATTCTAGCTTCTTGAAGTGTTTGAGTGGTGATGCTGAGACTCTCCTTAGGACCTGCCATAAGCAGTGAGCAATCACCTCCAGTCCCTACAGACACATGAATCCTGCTCCCAGAGAGACTCTTCAGGGAGGATGGCTGCTGGGCTCCTCCAGCAGGCAGCAATTCACTGTAAGGGCTTCATTAAATCCTTTGATTCAGTGGCAAAGGAGAGGTGTCCAAGCATATTTTCCCTTCAAGTGGAGAGGCTGTCTCACAGCTCGTGGCTGCTCCCTGTCCCTGCAGCATGCTGGCACTCACCATTAGCATCCCAGGCCTTTTGACATTCAAGACATTTTTGGCAGTGATCTTAGCCTTCATTAGATAATGAAAGATATTATCTGAGAACTCAGAAGGAGATTTTAGAAAGACCTTAAGTAACCAAAAATTTAATTTTGAGGAATAACAAACAGTAAGAGCCGTTGGCCAACCAGCATAGGGAGCACTAATATATGAGTTCAAATTTCACTGTTGCTTGTGCAAAAAGGTATGTCACAGCTGAGCTCTTCCCAGGAGATTTCTCGGATCAGATGCCCAAATCTGGAAGCCCTGAGAAGCCAAGCTCTGCAGAAAAGGAGACTGACCCTTGCTCCCTGTTGCAGAGTAGTAACAGCATCAGTTTGCAGTCACTGCTGTGGCCCCAAAGCAGAAGCAGTCCTGGTGCAGCTCAGACTCCCAACCCCTCCAGGGATTTCACAGCCATGCCAGTGGGAATTAGTGGCTCAGCACTGCACTGAGGTTGCTCAGAGGGGCTGCTCTGGGGGTTGGCTCTACTTGAATGCTGTGCTAATTGCCACAGCAAGAAGAGGAGGGGTGTATGTCTTGTGTAATGCATAAAATCTCTGAGTAGCTCAAGACAAGCCTGTGTGCATCACACAGTCTTGAGATGTTGCTGTGTCACCACACATTTAGCTGGAAAAACCCAGACCAGTAGGAAAATATTTCTGAAATCCTAAACAATTTAAGGAAGTTTAAGTCCAGTGACACTGAGTAAAATGTCTAGTGGGGGTGTTTCAGACTCCTCAAGAGGTGTTTTTTATGGCCTGCTGTTTGTGGCTTCATCCTTAGACTAGGGCTTTCCTGGCATAAATGCAGCTGTTAATTACATTCAGGACCTTATGGACAATTCAGTGAAAGCTCAGCACAATGTGTTGAATTGAAGCTGAACTAGACCAAACTTGGCATGAAAAAGCACTGTGAAAGCAAGTTCACCCTCTAGTGTCTGAAGAGTCCTGGGTAGGAAGCAGAGAGCAAAAAGAAAACCCTGCAATACTTAATAGAGTAATAAAAGGTAAAAATTACAGGAAAATAGAAGGGCTAAAAAGAATGCATAAATGGGTTATAAATGCAACCTACCAATGGTAGGTGACATTTCAAATTTTGAAAGAAGGTTTCTGGTAGGCAGATTTCAAGTGACTTGTTTGGGTAATTAATGTTATTTAATTATCCTGATAATGAGAAGGATGCAGAAAGTGAGAGCACACAGATAGAATCTGCTAATGAAAACAGCTGAGAGACTTCAGTGTGGAGGGCAGCAAAGAGAAATGGCCTGGGCAAGGAGCAGGGGAGATGGGCTGAGTCAAAGCCCTGAATAGGATACATGGTTGGAGCTCCTTAACAAGAAGCACCTATTTTTGTACTTCAGTTCTGCCATTGAGGCACTTAGGCCGGGAAAGAAATATTAAACTGATGTTGTACCTTTGTGAAGGTGGGGAAATAGGGTACAAATCAGTAGAGCCTACTACACTGTAGCAAGTCTTGAACAGTAAGCTGTGAAGTGGCTTTGTAAATTGTAGGAACAGAGTTTGTGGTAACTGGGAGTGGGGCTGTGGCTGAGCCTCATCCCCAGTGGGTGCAGCTGTGAAAAGCAGATGAGCATCATTGACAGCAATGAGCCATGGAGTGCCCAGGGGCACTGACCCATCACCAAAGGGAACAGAGGGCACACAGTGCAATGTGTGAGCATGAGGGGTATAAAAGGCTGGGCTGAAGACTAAGAAGAGCACATGCTTGCAGCCCTCTGAAGTGGGATGATGTTACTCTGGATGGGCAGACACTTGAAGCCTTCTGCTGTGGTTTGGTGTTGCTGTGTGTGGGTTAAAGCCTTCTGACATTGTATGATGTGCTCTGTGTGTCGTGGCCATCTCAACTGCGATGTGTGCGATGGCACATGCTGCGACAGTTAATGTAATTTTCCATTTCTTCCCCTGACAGTGGGCCTCTGGGCAGGAGAGCTGGCACTGGTGGCTGGATCCAGGGACCTGCAGAGAATTGTATTTCAGTCCCCTGGGTAAATTTTCATGTGGATATAAGTTGTAAAGGTGAGAAGTCCACCATATATCAAATCCCTCTGTTCTGCTCTGGTAAAGGTAACCTGAATTTGCCAGACTTTATCAGGTCCTTGTGTTGCCAAAAGCTGCTTTATTGCTGAGGAGGGCTGAGCTGTGCTTGGGTGCTTTACCAGCTCCACGATTTTAAGCAAGTCCCTTTAATATTTCTCCAGTATGTTTGTGTATGTGGGCCCTACCATTCATGCTGAGCCTGTGTGAATGGCAGCGTCAATAGTCACTAAATCTTTGTTGATGTTCTTTTAAAGGGAAAATAAAATCCCTTGACTCTGACATTTACAATAGGAATTATCTGCTCTCTGACATTTGAGCTCATAAACTGAGGTCAACCAAATTTCTGTTCTAACTTACACTGCTGTATCAGACCAGATATGAACTGACTAGCTGTCCCTTCCTCTAAAGAGCAGCCACCCGCCCCTTGCTCCCAGCACGTGAGTCAGGAAGCCTGGGAGTCATTTCAGTGATGATGGACTGAGCCTCAAGGAAATAAATGAGCAGAGGGTATTCTACAAGCCCACTCTTGAACCATAACAAATCATTTCCTTGCGCCCACAGGAGGTGTGTGTGCCCTGACTCAGCAGTGCCGGCCGGCAGCAGCCGTGCCGGGTGTTATCAGTGGCTGCTGTGGCAGCGCAGCCGCTCCCGCGGGGGAGTTTCGGGCGGTGCCGTGACCCTGCTGCAGGTGCTGCGTGTGCCGGCAGGGCCAGCCTGTGGCTCGGGAGCTGCCGCTTCTGCCAGCAGGGCTGGGCCCGCCTGCAGGGAGATGCTCCGGACTCTTTCCTGAGGCTCTGTGATGGTGGTGGCTGTCTCTGATACTGCTGTCTCTGACATGGTTTTAAAGGGATGAGAATCAGGACGAGGTTTTCATGGCTCCTTTGAAGACGGGTCCCTTGAAGCAGCATTAACAGTGATTTTCTGTGTCTGCATTGGCCTGGTGGGGAACAGATGAACAGGAACAATACAAGCCTGCCCTGGGCTCAGTAGTTGGGTGAATAAATGTAGGGGTAAATGGATCACTGTGGAGCTCAGAAATACAAGGCTAAGACAGGAGCTGAGGCAGAACATGAAAAGGAGAGGCTTTGCCTGATCTCCCTCTTTTCTTTTTCTTCAAGAAGGGACTCAAAATGGTAGCAAGTGCTTCAATGAAGTTTTTATTTTTAAAGGAGGAGAGTAACAAAGATATAATTATGGTGGCACAATACTCTGTCCTGTCCATCATTAAGACAAACAGCTTTGAACAAGAACACTTACTCTGCTTTTAATTTGGCATGTATTGGGTTCAGTAAGCCAGCAGCACATTGGCCTTACCCTCTGCTCTGAACAGGAACCAAACTCGCTGTAACCCAGAGCTGGTCCAGCATGACTTTCTCCTGGCAGCATTTTGGCACTCGTGTGCAGCACAGGGACCAGCAGCAGCTGTACAATTTGCACAGCAGTGTTAACCCTGCTGAGTGAAAGGCAGGTAAGGATCAGTGGCATAACTAAGCTTTGTAATGGGTTGTGCAGTTGCTGATGATCTCTAAAGGGAAACAGCTTAGGAAGAGTGCTGCAAGAGAAATGGAGGAGACTGCTGGGGGTTACAGTGCAGTGATGCTGGTGTTAGAGCAGGGCCCCCTGTCCAACCCAGCAGCTGATGTGTCAGTGCCCAAGGCAGGAGACTGGGGAAAGCCCAGCATGCTGGCCCCCTATACCCTGACCACTCTTCCATCACACCCCAGCTATTTCCTGATCACATTTGTGGCTTTAAGCAGCCAAGGCCACACAGAGTCCCAGGTCAAGTCACTGATGACCTACTCCCACATTTAATAAGCACCTTTTTCTCTTGGGCAGGGCAGAGGTGGGAAACAATGCAGAACAGAAGTGTCTTTATTCACCTTCCTGTTACTATGTAGAGAGTTTCCATGAAAAAAATCCTAGCCTTGCTACTGGAGGAGAGTGGAGGTAGCTGGTATGAGGCTTCCAGAGATCATGTGCTGGGTGGAGGGCCTGTAGTTTGTCTGACATTTAGCCCAAGCTGTTTGCACTAGTAAGGATTTTAATCAGGCTGTCATAGCAAGGCTATGAAAGGTTGCAGTTTTCCAAGTCCCAAGAAAATCATGGCAAAGAGAATGGAAAAGAACAGAATGGAAAATAATATACAGTCTGTATTCTGTGCGTTGTGCATGATAGCCAGCAGCTGAGTGGCACTGGGAACCACAAAGTCACCTTCTCGGTAAGGCACATCCCACGCACCCCAAAAGCTGTATTGGCTTGAGTCTCCCATACTGTAGTGGCAAGGGAAGCAAGCTCTCAGGGATCGTTTAAAAACAGCAAGGAGGGGAGAACATGCTGGGGGAGAAGGCATCACAGGCCACTGTCTTTTAAACTGTACTGGTTTTAGTTATTAAAAGTATTATTTACTGTATTTACCGTTTAATTTATTAAAGCTGTTTTCAAAAGAAAATGGATTTACATTATTGTTGTCACTTTCAGGGCAGCAAAGCTGGTGAAGATTCTGGAGCACAAGTTCTAGTTGTTGCGTTCTAGTTTTAGCACAAGGAGCAGCTGAGGGAGCTGGGGTGTTTAGCCTGGAGAAAAGGAGGCTCAGGAGAGACCTTATCCCTGTCCACAACTGCCTGAGAGGAGGTTTCAGTCAGGTGGGGATCGGCCTCTTCTCTCACTCAGTTAGTGACAACAGGACATGACCCCAAGCTGCCCCAGGGGAGGTTGCATTTGGACATAGCATTTTCTACACAGAAAGGGTGATTAGACATTGGAATGCACTGCCCAGGGAGGTGGTGGAGTCACCATCCCTGAAGGTGTTGAAGGAAAGACTGGACATGGCACTTGGTTGGTTGGATTTGATGATTTCAGAGGATTCTCTGAGGATGATTTATGTGATTCTTTGCTTATGCTGCTGATGACAGAAGCTCAGATTACAATGTGAGTATCTTTAGTTTAGTCTGATGTATCTTTATGCAGTGTACTTTTGTCCCCTGAGAGTTCCACATTGCAGAGATCTCAGGCATTCCAGTTTTTCAAATCTAGTTTGTTTTTTTTTTTTAATTCAGTTTGTAACAGGTGGATGATGCACCAAGTTAAAAAATTACTTTGCTGGTAAGAAGTAATTTTTGCTACCTCTTCCTTTAAATCCTTTAAATAAATGCTGAAGAGCTACAAATCAGCTTAATCATTACAGTTGCATTTTGTGTCCTTCTAAGTGCTTAACCTGGTCCCAGCAGAATTTACCATTTAGTGCAAAGAGGGCAGTGACACACAGGACAACTCTGTGTGATATCAAAACTGAAAACAATTGTAAGAAATCTTGTGGACAGTGAGTCAGGTGGAATTTGCTCCTTTAACTCTTAGAGCCAAAAGCATCTTCTTCGCTGGGCAGCTGTGTGTAAAACAGGGGTGCTCCCGAGAGCAGCTGAATGCCAGCCTCCCCTTCCTGAGGCGTGCAGCGAGTACAGACAAGCTGCCTGTAGGTGTCACACTCGGACTTCACATGGCATAAATGCAAGTCAGGAGCAGGTGGGCCTTCTGGTTTGTTTCTTAAATCAAAGCAACCTCACATGTTGCCTGTTTTAGTTAAAAAATAAACCTTAAATCCAAAGTTTGTTCTCTTCCAATCAAAAGAGGGAGAACTGCAGACAATACTGCTGACATGGTCATGTCCCATACCTGTTTTAATGCAAATACTTCTGAGAAATAAAAAAGGTAAGTTTTAAATTATTGAATTGTGCACTCTGCAGCCATCTCAAGACCAGCAGCATATTCATTTTCAGCCTTCTGCCTCCTTATACGTTCATAACTTTTTTTTCCTTCACCACTGCAATTGGGCTGCCAGAGGGGAACACACATGAAATGTAAGAGGACCCAAAGGAGCTGTCACACCTTCCCTCAGAATGAGGCTGAGAAAAGTACTATTTCTACTCCTCAGTCTTGCAATATGGTGATGATACTAATTATAAACAACAGTTTAAAACAGAAGAGTTTTTTACAGAAACCTACTAAAAAAGAAGTGCAAAAAGCTAATAATTACCAGATTTTGACACTGCTCTACTTTCCTGAAGGAATGGGGCAAATGATACTTGACTGCAGACTAAAAAGTGGCAATACCTTTTACAAGCAGCAGATCTGAAGCCAGTTCTCCATAAATACGTCCGTTAACTATAGGGGGAAACATTTTAACCTACTGGCTTAATTACAAAATAGGGGACTATGCTGGGATAAAGGATTAGTTAGAAGTTTTACAGCTTAAATTCTGTTGAATTTAAGTGGCTACCAAATAGAATTAAACCTGCCCTTATTAATACCAAGACAAAGATGGCATTCACATTACTATTGAATCCATTGCTTTATAACAAAATGCAGATTACAGAAAAATACCAAGTTCAAAACTAACTTCTTGCTTGTATGTGAGCCAAAGATGGAGGAATTCATATAGAAGGCAGATAAAATGTGTACTTATCAGTTCCAAGAGGGCTTAGTAGGTACACTTGTACATGGGTCAATTTTCTGCTAAATGCCAGAATTTTCAAAATAAAGTTTTCTTTCATGTGGTGGTCTGAAGTCCTGGAAAATGGAAAGGAAGGCTTGTATACTTCAAACTGCCCATACAAATCTCTCTGGATGCAAATTTAGAATACACTTTTTCACGTAAATCTGAACTATGCAGGGTCCTTCTGCAACAGAGGCACGAATCCACCTCTGTCTGTCAGTGAAATCACAGATTTTACCCAAATACAGTGCTGTACTCAGTTCATGAATTACAGTAGGCAGAAACCAATACTGGTAACCTCTAAAAAAAGAGAATACAGTTCCTGAAAAACAACCCAACCAACCAGACAGAAAAACCCCATAAAATATCCTCTAAATTTCTAAAAGATTTAAAAAAACACTTTGTTGTACAAATAATGATCCAGGAAGTGTTTTGTGGTAAGAATATTTTATATATTTTTTTACACTTTTAACACTTACAAAAACATTCAAACACAAAAAAAAAATTAAATAGCTTTGGGAGCAGAATAAATCCTTCTGCCTACACACATACATCAATTCCAAGCTGTTGGCACAAAAAGTAATCCACATTCATAAAACCCTTACTACTATATCAAACATAAGTTAAGTAAATCATAGGCACTATTTTATCAAATCCATATTTCCACAATTCTGCAGTAAATCTCTAAACACAGAGCCCCATGATTTCCTGATATCAATGAACTGGTAATGCACAAAGGCCTTCTAGCAAACAGACAGTCTGTCTTCTCAGGAAGTCATTTGCTGTATTTCGGGGAGAATAGTAGAGAAAAAAATCCCTATAAAACTCAAGCTGAATTTACCCAAGCAATGAATTACTTAACTTAAGGAAACGTACACAAGTTTGATGCAGCCATGGCAAAACCCCCAATATTGTCACCTAAACTGACTTTCAAAATTTGTAGGTCAAGTGAAGTTTGATCCAATCCATCAAATTCTCCTTTCTTCAGTGAAGACTGCAGCACTGATTTGTACAATGCTGAAATATTAAAATTCAGGCTTTACTGAGAATATGCACATTTGATCTAGTCCTGTTTTCTGCTCAACAGTGCTGTGAGATACATCCATTCCCTGTACCTGCAGGTGACTCAAGGCTGCATTAGTGGTATGCACTGCTCTGTACTGGTGAAAGGTGCTTTCTGCTGCAATCTGACAATTACAGTATATTTGACACCCCGACTTTGAAGTCTTAGCACAGATCTTGGTCTGGTGTGTGAAATCACCCATCAACCCAGAGCTTGCTTGAGTAGTTTAAGTTGCAAGTTAGTCTCCACTCTTTCCTATTTGGTTTCTTCCAAGTCAAGTAGTATTGAATGGCTTTTCATCCAGGAATATGTTTATGTTGGCCTAAAATTCAAGTGCTAGAATTTCAGGATTAGTTATCCTCTTAGTGGTGGGAGCAAAATACACCAGCAGTCCCAAACTCAGTTACTAATGGGGTTAAAGGCTACCTTACCGTCCAAGCCGACTTGTAGTGTTTGTCAATCATTGCACAAAGGATTCACATTCTCTTACTTCATCAACTGTACATCCAAAATATTGAAAAACCTTCAAACAAAATCCCTTCCGCTTAACTAGTCCCACTCAATACAACTTTAGGTACAGATTTTTGTATGATGTCTTCCAAAACAGAAAACAATGGTTCAATGCTAAATATATCAGTTGTTCTGAGCAAAATGTATTAGAGTAAGTCAGAGCCACCAGAGGAGTTTAATAGCTTGTAAACAGACATAGCAGGTTTCATACTCTGTTACCAGTAATGTAAGATACACATATGTAAGGCAAAGTACATATTTAAACACACTTACATGGGCAATATCTTCTGTAAAAATATTTACAATTTAAAATAAACCAATTTAAGAAATGGATGAAAGTAAAAAAATAGGATACAGAAAACTCCCTCATACCATGGAACATCACCTAAATGAATATCATTTGGCATCAAGAGTCAACTCATTTCCTTAAAATTTGTATGTTACAAGTGCATAGTTGTGTTTCCTTCTCCTTAAATATCAGCATTTACAGTTGCTGCAGGCTGCATGTATAGTGGTATGGTATTAGAATAAATCAAAATTATCACTTGCTCTTTCTTTTGCAAGGAAACCTGCTATAAAAATTTTTTCCCCAAATAGCAAGCCATGTGTTAAAAATGTGGCTACAATAGTGAAGGCCATCTTTCCTGAGCCAGGAATTTAAAGTTAGAAAGATTGTACAACTGATACTAAGCCCTTTTGGCAATCGGACACAGGAGTAACTAAAGCCAATAAATCAACATAGGAAAGATGCAATCTATACTATTGCATTGTGTGTCTGCTACATTCAAACCTTTTAATGCAACAGAAGTCATGGCTACAACTCCCTGTCTGCCCAGTCCTCCAGAGTAGCTGCTGATTCTTCCTGCAGTACTGAAGGACAGATCCAGCCCCAGTTGGGATCTCATACAATTGATAAAAGCAACATTTCCCTAGCACTGTAGCAGTCTGCAATCAGAACATGAGCTCTGATTCATGTAGCCTTTTTCAATAGTACATATTCAGCAATCTTTCTGCTGAGTTAAAGCAGGCTGAAAATGAAGTTTTGGATGATATGTGTTGATAGTTATCCTTGCTGTTTTTCAAGATGGGCATTTCTTTGGCATTCATTCATTTTTGCCCTGACATTGGCCGCTCTCATAAATGCTCATATTGATAACATTTTTAGCAAGCAATAAAAAAGCCCCCAGAACTGATAGCAATTTAATGTAGAAGTGATTGTATGACCACCAAACATCTGATGTTAGATGTCATTAAAGTGCTGCTTTATAATAATCTCTGCCAGTTTGTGCTAATTAGAGACAGAGAGGTTTGGAATTTTTACAAATTCCAAGAGTCACATCTGAACAGTTTGTTTAATCAAGCTGTCTTTTCGCCTGGTGAGGAAGTATCCATGAGCACTGGAACTCTGCATTAAGCTGTGCAGATCAGTAGCAGCCATCTTTCCAACTCTCATCTTTCACGTTGCCATATGTCTTGGGAGTGGGTAATGATCTAAAATGAAATGAGATGTTTTTCAGTTTCATATACAACTGTTCAAGTCTCTATCTACAATACATAAGAATTTAAGCATTTTATAAATAACTGAAATATACACTTCATTTATTTACTTCTCTGCAATACAGTTTACTTAGGGCAATCTCTAGAGTATTTTCAGTTTTAGGTTTCATGTGTTGTATCTTGGCAACTACCATGCCAGGAAAAAGGCTAAATAAATAAACAGATAGAAAACTTATTGCTATTATACTCTGTGAAAATGCAAACTTAATCTGCTTCCACCTAAAATGGGCCATTTTTTCAGTGATGTATATAAACAGGCAAATCCTTGTTTAGAATATTGCATTTTGCTTACATCAAAATCTGACATTCCTGGAAACTTGATTATTGCACTGTGTACAGAGTCTGCATTATAGAACCATGGAATTGTTCAGGCTGGAAATGACCTGTAAGATCATCAAGTCCTACCATTAACTCAGCACTGCCAAGGCCACCACAAGACCATGTCTCAAAATGCCACATCTACACATGTTTTAGATATCTCCAGGGATGATAACTCCACCACTTCCCTGGCCAGCCTATTCCAATGTTTGAGAACCCTTTCGGTGAAGAGATCTCCCCTGATACCCAATCTAAACCTCCTCTGGTGCAAGCTGGGCCTATTTCCCTTAGCCCTGTACATGCAAACTTTAAAAAAAAAATTTATAAAGTCAGTTTTAAAAAAGTTTAGTAAGTGAAATGCTTTTCTATAAGCTGTGATTTGGACAACCACACTTCATTACTATTAGCAAACGCCAAGAAAAACAATTGCTTTTTATTCACAGAGTTTTGTACTGCTGATCAGTGCAGGCTTTAACCACAAAAGTCAGTGCTGTGACAGTCACTTGTCATTCCCCTGCCTAGCACTCACTGCAGAGCAGAACTTTTCCACTGTGCTATTTACCACCATTTTGTCTTTTTTACAGTACTACAGACTAACTGTTTTTCCCTCCTGTTTAAAGAGATTCTTAATATTTCTCATGGATGACTGCTTCCTTATGTCAGCTTCTACTTAACACCTTCAGTGAAAACCGACATTTACAGTTAATACTCAGTCTCTCTCGCAGTAGTTTTCAAAAAGACACATCAAGCAACTTCTATTCTTGGGTGTTCGCACAGTTATGTTTAAGCTAAAAATGCTGTTTCAGCCTGGAGGTTAACTGCAGTGCTTTTTATGTTAAGTTTAGCAAATGCTATAGATGTCTCGGTGCATCTTCCTTCTGTTTCCAGCTGCCCAAGGAGAGAAACTACTCTCACCATGGTACTGTTGCTTGAGTTATGGAAGCAAGCAGTTCTGACTTCAGAATGTGTCACTCTCTTGTCAGCTGTATTTTGGTAACTTTTTACCACATGCAGACAAATTCTTGCTGCCTTATCAGCCCAGACTATGATTTTATTTACTTAGTTCAGTATCTTCCATTACTGATTTCACTTTCACTCATTTACTTTCACTCTCTCATTAAAGAACCTTTATCTCTCGGTTTGGATTCAAAACTGTTTTGGAAATACTTCACATGGAGGTCTCAATTTCTGTTCTGAAAACCTTAAGATCAAAATAACAATTGCAAGAAGCAGCAGCACAAATACACAGTGAACAACATTAATTTTGAAACCTTCAACCTCAGACTGCCTGTGAGAGACTCACCTGCGAACAGGCTGTGCAAGTTTGCTACGAGGCACTGGGATGCCCCCTGTGGAAGGGGCACTGGGTCTGGGCAAGCCACTCCTCATCCCTGCTGGTCTGGTGAGAGTAGTACTGTTAATACTGCTGGCAGGGTTGGGCAAGCCTGAGCTCTGGGCTGCGAGGGGCCCTGGTGAAGAACTGCTGTGCGTCAGCTGAGCGGCTTCTGGAGAGGCAGCCGAGCCCGGCCCGTGGGCGCTGAACGCTTTCACCGGCTGCCGCAGGGCCAAGGGCGACGGTGCCGCGGGCGAGCGGAATTTACTCGAAGAGGGTACTGCAAAATACAGAAGTCACTTTCAGCTTGTGTTACAGTATTACTGAAATGAACAACTGGAAATTATGTGATTGTACAAACAATATGGAATGTATAATGGAATACAGCCAATCAAGCAGCAATGAGAAACAGGAATTCAGATGTCCTCTTTGTCATGTGTTTTTGATATCATAACTCTAATGCCCTCTTTGCTGACTACAAATATTTATTTGGATTTCTAAGTGATCCTAATCAGGCTATAACTGTTGTATCAGTTAAGTAAAAAAAACTTAGAGAAGGCGGCTTAGGAAGAAATTTAACTGCTTCAGAAACATGTGAACATAATTCCCATCTGTGAAAGAACATGTTGAAAAATACAGTATTCTAGTGTGACACAGGCTTTAAACAGATTCAAAGTCTATTTTAGTCTTCAATGATGAAATTTTGAGCACAGAGCATCTTGGTGTTTCTTTAATGCTGTTCTGTTTAACCACTGAGTTAGAATTCATCTAAAGATATAGTTACATCCCATATTTTCTGGCAGATGGAAAAAAAAAAGAGATGGGGTTATCTGTCCTGATTTCAGCTGGGATAGAGTTAATTTTTTTCCTAGTAACTGGTATAATGCTGTAGTTTGGATTAAGGATGACATCAGCCAACCCCCAACACCAAAGAGGTTAAGGTGCTGCTTAATGAAACTTAAACCAGACAACTCTTAACAATTTATAGCCTTCCTCTTCTTACAAACATTACCTAAATGATCAGTACAACTAATATCTGTTTTCTAGTACTTTGTACCTGAGTTGGTATGCAAGGTTTTCTTATCAGTCCTTTCTGGGATAGGTTAATCAGACAGAATATTCAACAGTCCTTTGATAATGCCAAACCTTAGGCATAATTCTTCACAAGTATGAGGAATATTTACAAATTATGCATAACTTATCACTGAATAGAATACTTAAATAAACTCATCATCTTAGTAATGGAATGAAATTTCACCAGCTTTTTGAAGTGATTAGGGTGAGTCAGTAAGAGTCAACACAGGATGATCAAATCAATCACGTGACAAAAGCATGTTTACATCTAGTAAATCTGCATTAACTATACTTTCCTCTACTAAATAATTGTTTTATAATGAGACCAAAGTTGCATCGTTTTTGACAGATGTTGTGCATAAAGAAGCTGGTCCTTAACACAGCTTTTATTATAATTTTCAAGGTAGATCCAGTAAGAACACGAGGAGTGAGAAAGGAGACAGGTAATGCAGCATCCCAAATGGGGTACAGAAGAACTGGTAATTTTGAGATTGTATTCTGAAGCTGTTTTTTATAGGGGATGTCTAGGAAGATTAATATGTACCTCATTAGAGATGTGAATTGGATTTGATTCCTTTCTGGATTACCCAAGGGGGCCTTTCCCCTAACAGCAATATCAAACACAGCATGAAGCCGCTCATGGGAAAAGCTGACAAGAAAAGGTGACAGAGAGGTCAAAACCACGTGACAGTTGCTAAGTGGCAGGGAGATTAAATAAAAACCCTTAAAAGCTGGCATCAAGACAGAGTATGGATTAAGGAAAGTATTACCAAGGGAATGACTGGACAAGAAGAGCATCCAATTGCTCCTAGGACTAAGATAGATTATATGTAAGTTTTTAAAACGTGACCTCGGCTGTTAACATCAATGCAATCAAATCTGCAGAATTTCCAAGTGACTCTACAGTGTAAATAGTGGGAGCTTTTACCACTGAACTCCTCATTACAACGCTTGGAACACAAACACAGCACCATGTTAGCAACTACCAACAAAGCAACGCCAGTGTATAAAAGCTGAATACAGCTTCGGGCCTCTTACAGGCACAACAGGGAAAAGGATTTTAGGTAAGGAATACAAGCAACAAAAAGTTGCAACAGAAGTAAGCTTCCAGCGTTCCCAGCAGAAGTAAGGATCCAGTAAATTAGTCTTCTCCATCCTCTTTAACCTTCTGCTGGCCATATTTTATCATGCTGCAAACTTGAGCTGTCAATTCACAAAACATTTCCTGTCAGCACAGCATTGCAGACATTGCTGAGAGCTATATTCATTCTTGTGCATAAAGGAATGAATTGTCTTCCAGAGCAGCCCACATGATGCAGTCTGGCAAACTGCCTAATAGTACAGTTCTACAGATAAAGAATTTGGTCTCAGAGCAGTTTTTGATATTCATTATAGTCAGTTTGGTCTATCTGTAAGACAGCATCACAAAGACTGCCTCACAGACTATCTGGTAACTGCGTAACCATGTAGAGTATTTAGCTGATCCATGTTCAACAAAAACATGTAAACATGTAAGTGTAGCGCTTAATAATTTTACACAACTCAGTCTCCTTATAAAGTAAACTAGAAACAGCTACAATTAAAACATCTGGCAGCCAAAAAAAAAAAAGAAAAAAAAAAAGAAATTAAAAGGCATGGTGCAGTTATGATATTTAGATGTCCTACCCTCTCTGGATTCTGTCCTGGATTGTGGGCAGGGAGCACGAGATCTCCATGTGGAAAAGTAGGGTGCTGTGAAGCTGCAAACTTATTTGGCTTGCACTCCAAGGCCAGCTGCTGCACACCAACTTGAAAACAGATTAAATTCTAATGCAGTTGTTAAACCACAACCATTATGATGAGATGAATCACCCCAATATGAAAGAACAGATGAGGTATAACTATTGGAATCAATAAACTGATCTGTCATCTCAGTACAGGAAAGATGTGGACCTGTTGGAGCAGGTACAGAGCATGGATGAGTATCTCTCCTCTATCTGGAGAGAGGTGGAGGTCTTCAGCCTGGAGAAGGTGCTGGGGAGATGTTACCACAAAGTGGTAAAAAAAAGCCAACACGTGTGTGAAAGGTGTCAAGCTATGCAACGAACAGTATTTTAAGAAGGTAAAATAATAAATTGTCGCTCAGCTGTTCATTTTGCTGCTTCATTACTATTAAATACTTCTATACTCATGAGGATCTCAGATCAGAAGAAAGAGAACCAACACATTAAGGACTATAAAATAGCAAATAACTGAAAAAGACAAAGCAAGTAACTGAAAGGGTCCTCATTTGCAGTAAGGAATGACAACAGCCATAAACTGGAATATATAACTGGCAGTGCAATATGCTCTGTTCCTCATTCTCTAAGGTTTAATAATTTTTTACAAACAATATAAACTCAAAGAAAAGCTGATTTTCTGTACATTCCTACAGGCTCAGACTAGGCCACTGACCTAATAAGTGTTCCAGACAGCCAGAGGGGGGCATGGCCAACTGGAAAGAAAGCAAAGAAAGCTCTGCAGAGGAATAGCAATGGTGCTCTTATGCAAGGCAGAACATTGTGAGAACTTTATCTGGTACGAAAGGTATGAAAACTGTTAAAAGGCTTCCTCTTAAGACATGTGAATCTGTTCCACAGGCCTCATACTCTGCTAAAACTTTCTGCATGGCATGAAGATGACTAAGGAGTTGGCATTGGCCCCAAGAGAAACACATACATTCTGTCAGTCCCTCATGTCTGCACCAGTGACTCTCACAACACTCAAAGGATTCTAGCATCTACATGCTTATGAATTCGTCTCAAGTGTAATATGATTTTTAAAATGAGATCTTCTTGATTGTAATAGACAACAGACCAACTATGCTTAAAACCAGAATCATTGTTTACCTTAACTGTGAAATTGAGGCAGTGTCACATACAAGGCTGCCAGAGCTGATTAAAAATCAGATAAAACTGTCTAATTGTATTAGAGACTTGATATTTCATTGTATTAAAAAAAAAGTCAAGTTCAACCACTAGCAAACTGGAATATTAGATACAAGAGTCTCTAATTCCTTGAGTCAACAAAACCTTAATTCATCTGTGTTGGGATTAACCTTCTGTTTTTGAGAGGAAAAGAGAAAGCACAAGTACATGCAAAATAAGCTGACAGTCCACACTCATCTTCTCAAAGATAAATTTGTTAGCTTTTGTTCCCAGCACAAAGGACTGTATGAGTATTTTTACAACTTCTGTTTTAAAAACTGTATTTTGCCATTTAAAGAATTCCTATACAAATGCAGCCCTAGTGAATATGTATTTAGGAGTCTACTTTTCTAATCCCTATTTCCAGATTAATGTTAGAAAGTTACTGTTCCTTGGATTTTTATCTCAAAATTTAATCTCCTATATAACACAGAGTTTATTTTCAATATTTAGACCAAGAAGTTAACTTTCATACAGCAAGGACCACTTGGTTAATCTCTACAGTAATTGCAAAAACAAGTTTAATAATCTAGAACATGTGAGATTTAATGCAGGCGAACCATTATCTGAGATTTGCTGGAGCTTGATCAGAGGTTGTAAGTTAATTACCTCCTTTTGTAGATGGAGTTTGAAGAAACTGTTTGGTTTTGAAGGCAGCACGAGGCAAATTTTTCTGCCTTTGCAGAGCTGTTGAAAGACAAGAAGTGTTATATTTGTCTAAGAAGAGAAGAAAACTAAATTTACTGGGAATTTCAGAATTGTATCCGCTTGTGAAGCATCAAGAAACAGTGAAAGTAAAACACTCTAAAAGCTGTTATGACTCTGGAAGTGATGGAGTTTTGTGAATGGTGCTTGCTCTTAATGGCAAAGAGTTGCAGAGGAGTGTGTCAGAAATTTTGCAGTGCAAAATGCGCAGATTTGGTAAGAGTAAAGCTTCTTGCAGGGCAAAAAGCCCAGAAATGCAAAACAAAAATTAAAACACCAAAGGGAGAACAAGCCACCTAGCAAACATGCTACAGCAATATGAGAGCAAGATTAGATACAGATGAAAATTAAACTGTTGTATTTGACCTAGGCAAGACTAAATTTTTAATTTTAGAAGTGTTTTCAAAAAAATATTCTAATACTATACAAAAGCATAAATCTTTGTCTAATATGATCATCATATAAACAAATTGTATTCTTCAGTTATGGAGACTTAAGCCTTCGTGAGAGATGTCTTTTTTCTCTCCTCTTCAAAAAGTATGCAAGAGGACTTAAGCTTAAAATGAAGACTTAACACTAAGATTTATCAACTGCCAGCATGTACCCAGCATGATGGAAATTGGTTTTTATTGCTCCTTTTCTCCCTCATCCTGCCTTTTGCCTAGTAACACTCAGGGCTGGTGCTGCCTTGAAATGACCTCACTACCTACCAGTTACCAAGAGAGAAGCCAATGTTCCGAGAGCTGCAGAATCTTGGCATGGAGAGAATTACTTATTGCCAGAAGGAATTCACTGACTCAGCCTATTTCCATCGCAGCACATTTAAGGGGGAGAAGGAGGAAAGCAGTCAATGAAATAAACCTTTGACTACACAGAGACTTCATAAAATGATAATGTATGAATAAACATCTCTGCTTATCTCAGTGTATGAAGTTTTATAGCAGCATAAAACTGATTGCACTAGCAAGGCTTATTTCTATAGCGAGAAGGAAGAAAGATGGGGGAACATCTGTGCAAAAAGATCCTGACCCTGAGTGAGGAATAATCCCATCACCAATTACTGAATATTGCTATAAAGAAGGTGGGGGGGAATAATTTGAATCCTAATATTAGTTAATCCTTTTGTTTGATAGCATATAATGATTACTATCACCTTTCCTATGCTTCAGTCAGTGCAAAATACACAGTATTTTATGAACTATAAAAAATTCATCATATGTTTTATTAACATCACGCTGAAATTATGACTAGGTGGGCTATTCAATTTAGTCTTAAGAACTAACTAAAACTGTCATCTTCAACAAACAGCAAAAAGGAATTAGATTGTTCATAAACAGTAAAATTCTGCCTGTGCCTACTACTAATAAACATTATTCCTTCTACCAACTAGAATTTAAATAGCCTTGGCAATACGTAATTCTTACTCAACTGGCACATGGTCTTCCTAGAAACCTTTTTTAATGCATACATGTGAATAGCCAATTAAGTACAGTATGGTCTCTAAATATGAGCACAATTCCTAGAAATTTACTGAGGCAGACCACTAGGCAGACTGCTTCAGTCCTCAAGTATTCCACTTTATTATTTTCCACAGAATCACTGTTTTTGTTATACCACACAAAATGAAGAAAAGCTTTTCTTCATATTTTGAATTTGTTTTGTCCTAATCCACTCAGATTTCAATATGCTACTGCACATGGCACTTTCTTCCCCCATCATTATTCACACTTCTTGCAAGTCAGAGAGATAGGATGATATGGAAAGGATTTTAAATATGCATATATCAAATTCCTTCCTTCTCAATGGAGACTCTGGGAAATAGGCACTCAATAGCAAAACATTTCTGTGCACTGAAACACTGAACAGAGCTTAGGCAGTACAATCTGAGCAATGCTGAGCAAACATGCAGTTTGAGATAAGTGCCCAGTGCATGTTTATCCACACCACTTGCTGCTCTTGAAGTGCTCTGTGTGCTGTGACATTTCCTGTCACAGCTGCTGCATGCAGAACTCATGTAGTTACATTTACTTCTGATCAACTAACCGGACTACTTGGTCTCTTCAAAACTTACTCTTCCTCCTTTTACTCTGAACATGCCAAGCAGTTGGATCTTGGCAAGCAGACCAGTCACTTTACTGATAGTTTGAATCTACAGCTCGAGAAAGTTTTGTTTTTAGCTCTTCTTAAAAGCATCCCTGTGCTCATAGTGCCACTAAGTACAAAAGCATCACACAGAATTCAAAGGCAGGTAGCTCCTACGTGGAAGTCACCTTACTATTTCTAGAGCTTTGTACAATCTATGTGGTATAGGACCCAAACACAGAGATTTCCCATCACTAACACTTCAGACAATACCTATTCCTAGGGGAACACACATATTACCATATCTTCTAGTGTTTTAAGGTGAACTATTTACAAGCTTTCATATTTAAAAAAAAGTACTTTCTGCAGAATGGCACAGAGACTCAGATGTAAATGAAGAATCAAATTGTTAAAATTGCTACTTAATTCAGTCTCTCTTCAAAACCAATTTGGATTGTTCATGACACTGCAGCTAAAAGTTAAAAGGCCTATGTTTTCATGTTTACAGTTGTACCTCTAAACACATCACGTGTCTTCCCTCTCTTCTGTAAACAAGCAAATACAATTTGGCTATAAACTGTAAGAGGAATTGTCATTTCAGAAACTTACTGGATTCCTAGCTCATTTTTTGAATGCCAGCAACCATAGCAAGTTCAGTATTGCAGCCACAGCAAATGTGCAAGTAAATTATGAACTGCAAATCTTTGACAAGGAGCAGAGTAGTGACCTCGGGTGGCAAGCCAGCGTCCTTGCAAAGGTAAGCTCATGCAAAACTAGCAGCTGTATGAGGAAGCTTCAAATCCCAAGACCCAGAAATCATTGCCAAGGGAAAACAAAAATTTGCTGCAATTTAACAGTGCTTTGTGCAAACTGACACAATATAAAACCAATAAAACAAAAAGTATACAATAAAAAGGACACAATTCTGGAAATCTTGATACAATGTACAGTTTTGCAGAAAATTTTTTAATCCAGACTAAGCAAAGATACTTACTCATCGACTTCACACACAAACCGTTTTACGATTGTCAATAGCAAGACTCTGACAAACATCTGTAAGAGCAGGGAAACTGTAAAAGCTAGAAATCTGGCCTTTATTAATGATATTTAACTTACATTTAAATGTAAGTTGGTCTAGAGTGGTTCACATTTGGGGAAATTGTCTATGAAAGAAAAGTAAATTCACCTAGTAATTCTTAATGCACCCACAAGTTGAAAAAAAGAAATATAAACACAATCAGACCTATTTGGTTCCTGCAATGAAGTAACTGACTAAATATTGAACACTGAGTCTTCTGTTGTCTGGTCTTTCCAGAAAGTTTAGCCATGAAGATACTTTTAATTCTGGAAATAGCCTTCTAGCTAAGTTGCTCTCTATGCTCTTCCCTTTCCAGTTCACTCAATTCTAAAGCACCAAATGAAATCTGTAGAGATTTTTACTAAAAATATTTTTTCATTAAATTTATTTCAGCTCATTTTGATAATTCTTCCTATCACTGAAATAGCACAGCTGTAGACCAGCTGCCCAACTCCTCTGAGTGCTTTCTACTTTGATAAGGCTGCCAAACAGGTAACAGTTGTGCATTTGAACTACACAAATGTCCTTTCAGCTTGAAATCCCACCTTCTGAGTGTCTGCCAAAGGTGGAAGAAGAGGGCCAAGGTGGAAGGATGCTGGAATAACTTATATGAACAACGGTAAAGTCACACTAACTTCTGTCTACTGCAGTATCACACACCTGGGACTGACTGTCCACACAATCCTTACATCTGCTCTGAGTCTGTACAAAGATGGAAACCTTGGAGTCTTTGGCTTGGTCTCTATTCCTTATTCTGTATTTAACTGTACTTGTTAGCTTTAACACATTGTTTTGAAAGTTTTAAGACAACCAACTAGGTATGCCACTGTGGCTTCACTGTTCTATAGGTAAAATACCCCTAGTTAAATTGACAAACATTATTTTTACATTTCCTGCCAAATATTTAGATTACAATGAGCCTTTATCACAGAATCTTTACAGTTCAAAGCTCTTCACATAAAAATATTCATAATGTGTTCTTTCCTTGAAAATGTCACACAAGGTTATTAAATTCAGAAACTTGTTTTAAAAGAAATGGTCAGGAAACATTTAAACAACAGGAACTGGCAATATTGACATATAAAGAAACATTGAATATTTAATTTTCATTTGCTTTAGCTTCTTTAAGGTCACCATTTTCAAGAGATTTGTGAGAATAGCAGTATTTTCGTATCAGCAGTTAACTTTTGGAGAAACTAGGAGAGCAATGGGAGTCCAGCAATGGGCTAATATGTTTTATGAGACACAGGTTCATCCAAACCATTTTTAGGAAGTAAATAAAGTTGCCAACTGGATATGTAATCCATATGCCCAGAAAAAAAATAAAAGAAAGAAAGAAACTGCAGACATGGATTAACTTAAAGGGCTAAACTGAAATTAACACTTTCAGGTCATGTTTCACTTGTTAAAAAAAGCAATAAACATAATCTAGGTGCTTTTTCAGAGCCTAGAAAGAAAAGTTTTGGACATGCTCAAATACTGTATTTATAATTCTTCATATTACTTCTACATATACTTCTGGGAAACTATGAATGACACCTTAATAAGAAACCAGACTTCGACTATTTTGTGAACCATAAAAACAGATTCACAAAAGTCTGATTACAAATCAAGATTAGCATCTCCAGTGTGGCATGCAATGTTGTGCTTTGCCCTGAGACTGGGCAAAGACAGCTGAACACCATCACTTAACTCTGAAATTCACACTGAAGTAGTACTAAAGGTACTTACTGGCTGAGGCTTGAGGTTGAATGCGAGGTATTCCTCCATTTGGCACTTGGAAGTTTGAGTCACTTCTGCTGTTTTTCACAGACTCTGCTTGGATGTTGGATGTCCTGGACAAGTTTGGAAGACTGCGCCTTAGCTTTTCTGTATGAAATAATACAAAGATACAACGTGTAGTCTGATACTGGACAAAGGTCAGGTTGTGAACCTGTAGCTGAGCCCCAAATGTAAGTAGCTGTATAAAACTACAATTTAAAAGTGTATTTTGCTACATTACTTCTTCTATCATATACAAAATATTTATGTACCTAAAGAGTACGAATGTCTATTTCTCACCTATGGTGAAAAAAGTCAAGCATATTGTGTTTTGAAATTGAAACATATCTGGATTGTGATTCTCTGGGTTTTATGGCAGTATTATCAAAGCTGAACAGACAAACCAAATTTGCAGTTTTGCATACTTTTCCAATTATTTACCTAGAAGGTTATTTGTAACAAAACACTTGCCTCAAGAGTAAAAACAACATAGATGTTTGAATTTTTGAGACTGCCTTGTCCCATATCAGTCCATTACACAACAAATCACAGAGTCCCACTTGGTAAGGACCTCTTCACACACAGCATTATTCAAGTGTCCAGTTATGCTTCATCTTTCACATATGACTTGACCTATCTACTCAGCTAATGCTGATACGTCGGGGGCCTTCTAATATTTGTACCACTGTTCACAGAATATGAAAAGATGTCATTAAGTACTTCTGAAGTCTAATGACATTCTGTGTATCTCCAACCCATGCAGAGCTGGGTTGATGACATACTTTGGACAGAGGACTGAAGATGCCTTGACAGGATGAGTGGCCAACCTGATTCTGCAGAGGGATGCAGGGAAGAAGTAGGTTACAATGCAGAAACACTAAAGGTGAAAACAAAACTAAGTCTTCATTGGCTGAATATTCCAATAAATGTACTTTCTTCACTTAGCAGTCTCCATTCCTTTGTACTGCACTTGTTGAACCCTGTCAACCAAATTTCCCTCCAATCATTTTAGACAAATAATATTAAAAAAAAAACAAAGAGCAAACCTGAACAACTTTTTTTGGCTGCTGCTGTATCAACTCTGAATATCCAAGCAACACTCAACTGCACAAAAACCACTGCAAGATAACTCCTTGGAAGTGTTTCAGAAACACATGATCACATACTCTATTTTGATTCCTCTGGTATGTGGGATACTAGCTTTTGGTACCATTCCTCTCATAGGATATTTTTACTGCAGCTCATCTAGCACACATTAAGACTTTCATTTTAAGAAATGAATGGGAAAGGAATTCTCAATTAAGTTACAATATAATTGATTAGCTTTTGTGTTGCACATTTTCCTAGATACCTAAAATTTCCCCAAATCACTATTACTAGTAAGGGGAATTCTTAATATTTAAATGTATATTCTTTCTAAATATAAAATCTTACTTGCTGGATAAAAAATACATTTGTTGAAATGGGAACTTGCTTGCAAAATTTCATCCCAGTAAAAGGAGTTTCTGCTAGATGGCTACTAGGAAAAAGTACATTCAAGAAGAAAAGTTGTATCAGGATTATATTATTTTGTTCTATGCCAATATAGTACAACTCTATGAATTTACTCCAAACTTTATTCATTACGCAGCAGTTTTCACAGCTTTGAGATATCTAAAATATCCAACAAATGCATAATATTTTTAAGACTATGTTCATGATTGAAAAGTTTCAGAGTCCTGTGCAACCAGAAGAAAGCATTCAGCTGCCTCAGAGGCTATAGGAATGCATAAATCACCATGTTACTCTTATCTGACCACAGTTACTTTCCTCTGCATTTTGTTCTGTCATCTGCAAGGCCTAACTCTACTAGTAAATGAGTGTCCCTCCTTTATTTTAGCGCATTTGCCTGCCAAATATAGACCTTGGTAGCTATGAAACTCAATTATACTCATTGACTGGATAACATCTAAAATAAATGTAAGCCTAT
Source organism: Ammospiza nelsoni (assembly GCF_027579445.1). NCBI lineage: Eukaryota > Metazoa > Chordata > Aves > Passeriformes > Passerellidae > Ammospiza > Ammospiza nelsoni. The sequence continues at coordinate 26,468,862 of NC_080636.1, read as the reverse complement.
TAACTTATCACACTGTAAGGGTGCCCCAGCAGAACTTAAGCTTTGCTTGCTCTGCGTTTTCTTCAGCATTTCAGAGATCAAACCACAATGTTACACAGGCACATAATTTTAGGACTGCACATTGACAAAACTCCTTTATACAGAAACTACACAGCTACTCGTGTAATGAACTTCAAACCGTTTTTTACCTTCACTTTTGACATTACTAGTTTGCAAGTCTGTAGGATGGCCTTGAAGGGAAAGACGAGGCTGCTGCAAGCGGCTGATCATGGGCTGCGGTGACACTCTGCTGTACTCTATGCTTCGAGCAGGTGATCGGGAGCGAGGCGAGTTTCTTGGGGATTGTTTTGGTGAAGGCCAGGGAGAACTGCGAGGTGATGGTGAGAACCTGACAGCAGGGTGCACTGTGTGATGTGTGCCATCCTCCTCATCTTCTAAGCTCTGTGCATCAAGCTCCTGGTCGCTGAACGTGCCTCGCCGCGTGGAATTGCAGGAGGAGCCAGAACTACGCCGAGACGCCGTGGCTGCGTACTCTTGCCGCAGGCCTGGCAACAACAAGACCATTGTTTACTTGCTTCCAGTCCACAAATGGTTCCAACTAGAGACTGTGCACACAGATACCTGCACAGTTCTCAAACTCAGATTTGGCTCACCTTAACTCCTTTTATTGGAGGCATTAAATAAATTCCGATCAGTACCAAAAAGTTATCGACCAGCTAATGATGACTTGAATTACGTGAGCTCATTCTTTTTCCTAGTAAAGCAATCACCAGTATAGGTGTAATGTGTACGTACATGTTCATCTCCTCTCTCAGGCTGCAACTAGCAACACAGGCTACATCATAATTTTGGTATCAAGTAACATCCTACAACAATTACAGCAGCCACAGTGAAATGTCTCTTGCAATGTGTTAGTGAATCTAACCAAAAAAGCAACACAATAAGCTACTCCTAGAGAAACTGAAGGTGTTAGATCAGTGGTCTCTGAATCGTGGTGCCCACACCTCTGGGGATATACAAAGCAATCCACTGGCATAAAGCAAGAAAATTCTGAACAACTGATATTCTTAAAAGAGCATTTATCTTGTCTTTATCTCATACTTTTTAAAATTATATTTTTGTGTATGTGTATGTATGTTATACGTTAGATTAATACACGTCTATAGTTTATTAAAAAGTACATATATTAGGCATTTGGTTTTGTTTTTTTTCACTGGTAAGGACACACAATAAAATAGTCTGGAGATCACCTAGTTAGACATCTGAAATTATTACCACTGCAAATTCAGAGGGACACAAAGTCTCAACTAAAGCTATAATTAAAGACAGACATCTATATAGGCACCTTTCTTAATAATTCTTTGCCATATTGACTTTATAATTCAATTATTTAAATTATGATTTAAGCATTGATATGACCAAGACTGGATTATATCAGGAAGGCACCAATCCCCTTAGAAGAATGGTGGCAGGCAGTAGTCCATTCAAACAATCATCCTTTTAGCAAATACTGTACCTTACAAAAGTCTTGTCCATTGCTCCTAAAGAAAACTTCTGCACAGCAACTTCCCTTGTTTAGCCTGGAGGCTGAAGTCCTTAACCAGCTTTCTAGGGCAAACTACATTTGTACATCCATAGTAGAAGTTATAATGCTTTTTCACACTTACTAAGCAACTACTACTGCAGTTATTAAAAAAAACCAAAATGCTCTATTTGATTTCAGGAAAAAAAACCAAACTTACTTTCTTCCTGCATCCGTGCTAAAATTTGCACATCTGTAACATCATTTAACTTGTAATTAGACCCAATAGAGTCTTCATCCATCTCCGACGCACTTAATTCACTGTCCAGAGAAGACTGTGGACTTAGTGGAGGATTTCTATCTCCTGAAATTTTAAGATGACCTATAGAAGGAAAATAAAATAACAGGAATTGTTGTTACTAAAAAAAAAAAAAAAAAAAAAAAAAAAAAAAAAAGGCAAGCTGCATTTCCTTTCCTAGTAAAAACCACCAGTGAAGAGACTGCTACTGAGACATTGACCTGACAAACCATTTGACACATTTGATTATTTTATTGCAAACCTCGGCTGAAAATCTAACTTGTAACTTTTGTAACTTACAAAAGCAGGTCACAGCCATTACCTTCTAAAAATGGGCAACTTTATAAAATCATTGTGATAGTCTCAAAACAGACTAGTGGCAAATAATTTGGTCTATCATAGCATGCTACAACTGCTGTGAAGTTTGCACAGCTCTACAAAAAAGCAACTGCATACCTGGTTCCATCTCTGCTTTCATTCTCACTTCTGTATATACCTTGTAAAATGTAAGTTTGGATCTTTCTTAACAATAACATTTTTGCTGATCTAATGAATATTGATTCAGTTTAGAATGCTTAAAATAGACTTTATCTGAAAATACTGCCTGTTCCACAAACACACCTTTGCTGAACTGTAACATGGAAACTATAACAAGGAGAAACTCTCCCTGTTCGCTGCCTTCTGCCTTCCCACTTCCTGTTACATCTCTGTCCCTCAGGCAGACATGTCATTGTAGCACACAATGCAGAGCAGAGCTACCAAGATAAAAACTGGGTAATGGCTCTCATGCAGTGCAGGCTTCTGTAAAAGCCCAGTGAACTAGTGATAGCTGGATTGTCAATGCAATGTTTTTTCATCTTTCCTGTAAGCTAACTTAAATTATATACAATAAGCCAACAGTCTGACTTCAGAGTAGAATATGTTCCAGGCACCAAATTTTTTCATGCAAAGAAAGTGTCTACAGAGCAGAATAAAAGTAGAAAACATTGCCAGAAGTTAATGCTCACACTGATGGCTACAAAGGCTTATGGAATGCTTAACTGGAAAGTATGCTTCTTCACATATCAGAGGCGTTGCTGGATACACTGCATACCAAATGTTTCAGTTAGTAAACAATAGGATAGTTGAAAAAACTTCACAACTAACCTTTGAACAGCTACCATGGAACTTACACCCCTGTCAATTACAGAGTCAGTTCCAGAAGCCACTTGGAACTCTACAGAATGATCTCAGGTGTTTTGGTCTAACTGCTAATCACATCCATCAGTAATTCTTGGGTCACAGACACCCAAAGAAAACATTTTACATGTTTCTCATGCCAGAGAGTACGCAAAAATCCCTTCCTGAAAAGCTTAAAATGTGTGATGCACACATCCTACAAAATGCTGGAAAGTTCTGGAGTCTTTCTTACTCTAGTTCGATGCAAATGTTGTCTATCTGAGCATATTTGTGAAGGAAGAGGAGGAAGAAAGGAAAAGACCGGACACACAGTGCCTTACCTGAGGTACCAGGAGGTATGAGCTGTTTCACTAAAGCAGATTTCACTGGTGTTGAGGAGGGAGAGTTGAAGCCACTGCTGTAGGGGCTGCCGGTATTTGGACTGTAGGAGCTCGCGTAACTGACCGCACTGAAAGGGCTGCTGTACAAACTCTGTCTCTTGAGAGCTGCAGGAAGGAGGGGAAAAGTGATTAATTATACTCAGTGAATCAATGAAAAACAAATGCAATACTATACTGTGTCTTCACTGTGATTTAATTACTATGCCATTCAAGTAGAAAACTTCAGTCACCAGAAAATTTTTCCACTGCTTTCTTCACCCCTAGGTATAACCATAAAGTGAAAGGAGTGGCAGAAGAGGGCAAGACAAGATAGTGACAAGTGTTTTCTTTTCAGAAGTCAGATCTAAGATCACTACAGCTGATGCCTTTGAGATGTCCAGTGTAGGTGCTGGGAAGCAGGAAGGCAGTAGTAGCTCAGTTACACTAACACACACCCCATACAGAACTACATACAAACCAGAGCACACCAGGAAGCCACGTTCTCAGAACTCTCAGACCTCTCTGAATCACACAATACTTCAACAGTAACTCCAAGACTGGCACCACACAACTAAGCAGTATCATCTACAAAATTTCCTTAAGCATATGCTAAAATCAAAAGCCACTAAGTAAGGCAAATGCTTCTGTATAGATTTGTGGGTACCAGAACATACCAGACTAAAGCAAATTGACTATTTCCTACTGTTAACCTTCTGTTCTAATCACTTGGGATTTTTTGACCATAGGCTTCAACCTCATATGCAATATAAGATGTAAATTTGGTACTTTCCTCTGCCATTTGTTGTAAATGTTTCAATGTTGAAGAATTTTCAGATTCATTTTAAACACTGGTGAACATTAACAGTGTTGAACAGTATGACACTGAAATTCCACTGGTTGTCAGCTATATTATTTGTTTAGTCACTTGACTATTTTGTTCAAAAGTTTACATTTTAAATGTAACAGAAAATGGAGTTTCACCTACAGAGGTAGTGGGATCCAAAAGATATTTAGACACTTTTGCTACAAATCAGTTCCTTCACTGCTGGAAGTATATTAATGCAGAAATGTATATAAGGACAAATTAAATTGCAAAATGTTAAGAAGAAAAAGCTAGAAAAGCCAACTTGATGTTATGTAAATCCAGATTAGATTTAGTTGCAGCTCACCCAGCTGCTGAAAGTAAGCAATTAAAAAATATTGTGTGACATTTCTCTTAGTGAAAAGGGGCTTCAATAAGTGCAGTAAGAATTAGGCTACTGATAGCAGTGGACAGAAAAAAAAAAGGAAAGGAACCCAAGTTTCCTAACTAAAATTTATTGTTAATTTGACATTAGAAGCCAAAATAGATTACAGTTGCATGAAATGCTGCTTTCAGCAGCCAAGCCCAGCAAAGCTTCAGCTTCTCCCCTTTGCTCTTGGTCACTACATCCTCAGTTGTCCAGTGCAAACACTGGTGGGGCTGCACTATTATCTGACCTACTAAAGCAGATTTAAGTTTAAAAATGTATTATTTAAACTGATTTTAACTGTATTGCATCACTTAATCAGTTTTGAAGAGTGCCCCCAAAAAAACATAACATCCAACCTAGCCAGTGGCAGAATACAGAGGCAAAAGCAGCAGAAATTAAAGCTGACTTTGCAGCAAATTCCTAAAATCACATCTCATGTAAAGATCCTTTCTAAACCAGTTAGTCTTACCAGTGTTTTAGTTAGAATGAAAACACAGTTATAGATGAAGGATGAAAGGTTTATATTTCAGCTTTCACTGCAAGTCTTAAACAATATGTGTTAATTTCAGCAAGTTGTGACTTCACTAAATTCTAGCAAGTATTCATGAGATATTTTCAGTTTATTTTGAGTGTCAGAAGGGAAAACCTCCATTTGATTACAAAGCTCAGTAAACAAAGCCAGTAATTACAACTCACTCTGATCTGGATGATTATGATGAGGCCTTTGATATCAACTTCTAGCATTCACAAAGGAACCCCAAAGCATCTATTCCAATTGAATCTTTGTTCTCACACCAAAAAAAAAAAAAAATCTACTTTTCATCTCTTGCTGAAAAAGTCATTAAAAATCCCTAAGATGTAAGTCTGCACAACAGTTCTTTCTTTTGTATTTATTACACAGGCAAGTATTTTAAAATATTAACCACACATTAGAAAACAATTCTACTACCGTATAGTCTTCAAAACAGGCTCTTTGTATACATCCATAATGATACAAAGTATTTGATCATACACAGTTGGGTTTTTTTTGGATGAAATTTAGCAGGATTGTGCTACATGTAAAAAGTTTGCTTCTGTATGTGGTGAGACTTGATACACACAGTAGTTTTGATGGTAGCTAATGTGAACCTTCATCAGCACAGTAGATTTTCTAAGAAAAAAAAAATCTGGATTCAAATCCATTTTCTGGACCAGAATTTCTAAAGGTTTTCCAACAGGGATTTTTGTGACATTGCTATTTTTACGAATAGAGATATGGTATTTATTAGGAGTGTCAGACAAAACTAGTAAGACAGATAATAATTTTAGAATTACAATGATCCTAATATTAAACACTAGCTTACAAAAGATTACACATTAACTTTCAAAACATCAGAAGGGAGGGCTGATAATCAGCAAGTTTATTATAACATAAATTTTCTGTTATAAAATACAGAAACAGTATGCAGCATCTAATTCCTTTTAGTTATGTTTCTGCTGAAATGGCAATGAATTTCACTCTAGTCTGAACACACTTCCAACACTGAGCATGACTTGCTCTGCTGACAAGGCACTGTGCATCAGTAACTGCTAGCAGCAGCATGGAGCTGAGAGCTCCATGCTATTCCTCCCTCCTTGATTGTCATGCAATGAAAAATACAATGGAAGAAGACAATAAGATATACAAAAGAGCATTTGAGACTGAAAAAGAGGAAAAAGATATTAAGATTAGAAAGACCTAACAATGTAAAAAGAGTAAATGCAAAAGAAGCATCAGAGAGTCAATGCAAAAGAAGCATCAGCAAGGATTCAGGGAAGAAAGTTACAGACATTGAACAGCCTTATCCATGGAGATTGGAACCAGAATCTATGAACTGAACCAGTAGCTAGTAACAGGTTAAGTGATGGGTCCATGAGGTACAAGTACTATGCAAAATGCAAGTTACATGACACTCCTGAAGTTTAGAATAGGAAATACACACAAAGTTACAAGAAACACCACTTGTCTTCCCCAGTGGAGCTCCCTGCAACCCTTATTCTTAAAGAAGGCTGGTTGCTCTGAAAGATAATTTTCTGTTTTGTTGAAAATTCATTTTTACATGCAATCTGTTCCAAGCAGCATGTGCTCCATTAGTATTTCCACCAATTAATACTACAAATTGTGTTATTCTTACAAGTATCACTGCCAGAAGCAGATTCACAGATCTAGGGGAAAACAAAAAAAAGAGAAAACACATCATTGGAATGTTAAAACTTTGAAATGAATCCATTTCACAGACAAGTTTCCTGCCATTGTGCTTCAGCTATGAATTTTTAAAGATACCCTGTGGGTAGCAGAATTAGTGGTATTTCCGGAAGACTTCTACTCAATTCTGAAAGAAGTTAAACCACAAACAGAATTATGTCAATCAACTACTATCCATTCATAAACACTCAGTAGTATTCAGATTCCCACACCTGTATCATCCTTCATAAATCCCTGTGATGTGAGTGCTTTTTGTTGTTCACAATCTCAGTCTTTGCCTGTATCTAAGTCATATATCATGTTAACTGTTGAGGTAAATTTTTAATAGACAATTGTCCAGGCAGCATAAAAAAGCTCAAGAAATAGGGAAATATTTAGGGTGACTTGTACTGATGGCACTTCCACCACTATGCCCATGATTTTCCTAAGAATAAAGAATGGATTCAAATTTTATTAAGAACAGTTTTAGTACAAACCAGAATAAAGACTGAATTGCTCCAAAAGACAATACAAGGACAGGAAAGAAGTCACAGCCAAATAAATTCAACACAAAGTTTATATATAACCATGGAAAGGAGGTGGCTGCTGGAACCACTCCTGGAACTGTGTGTTCATACACTCTTAGCTCATGTCCAACTATTCTGCTAATTCCTGAAGATAACAGTTTAACATGTAGCAGTAGCAGACTACAAAAAGAGGCAACAGGAGGAGAATAGCTATTGATAACAGAAAGTAAGTTTTCTCAGCATAATTTAAAAAAATAGGTTCCAACAAAGAAACAAAACAAAGCAAGAAACCAGATGGACAGAGAATTCTAATCAGACCTTCAGGATTTTGCTGCTGGTTTGACATTAAAAAAGTCTGGTAATAGAAGGATGGAGAATGCAGACTTGCATTCTCACAGGGTCAAACACTCTCCAGTTTTGAATATAAGCAACTAATTAGTATGAAGGAAGAATCAAACTCTGGATTTTTTTAAAATCTGACTGTAACTAGATCTCAAGTTACTGGGGATGTGAGGAGAAGAAATCATTATCATCTCCCAAAAGTATTCAACAACATAAGCCTCCATTTCTTTAGGTGAAGTAAAATAGATAATCTAGCAGAAAATCAAGTTTCATGCTAAAATACTGACAAACAGCTAACAATTATGATATTTTAATATAGGCCTCTATAAAAAAAAAAAAAAGATGAGAAAACTTTTTGAGTTAAAACCATTGGCTTTTCCTGAAAACATCAGACCAAACTATGCAAGTATTACAAAACTCTGAAATCATGACTCATGATCTAATGCCTTCTTTCATTTCATTCATATGAGTAAAATGAGTAGAATTAATGACTTTATAAACCACAATGAAAGCTTTAGACACAAGTAATTGATAAATGTTTTATCTCACAACCATTAGCTAATTTTGATGCTGTTTCAGAATAAATACATACAACTCAGGAGTTTCAGTGTGCAGAAACTCACCTGACATTGTTTGCTCCAGCTTGTGGATCAGTGACTTCTTAGCACATTCAACATCAGGACTTGGGTAATCCAGTACCTGTCTGCACCAAACTAATGGACTGACACTTTTTTGCAGTGGATTTTTTTTCTTCTTTGGAGATGTATATAACCTGGAAAAGAGAGAAAAAAAAATAAAACTATGAGGACAGACAAAATGAGTGTGAGATCAGACATGCAACAGAATACCACGGAGTATGCTATTTCTGTTTTTATACTCTACCTACACGATAGTACAATCCCAAAAGATAAAGCACAGCTTTGACCCTACAATTAACTATTTTGGAGTATGACAGCAATAACATATGCCTACCAAGGACTTCAGACACACCATGGACAATTTCACTGTCCATAATATACATAAATATACAAATGAGGATTAATCTTTTCAGATTCAACTGAAAGAAACAAAACACTATGCAATAGAGAACTCTTGTTTTCCTAAGCAAAGGAAGCAATAAGCATCTTAATAGCCAAGGAGCAGTGCTAAAGTACACAAAACACAACTACTGTTTCAGTAGCCTTGAACAATAAACAATTTATTTTTGTTTATTATTTCTATCCTAGCACCTGATCTTTTCACTCTCTTTGAACACAGAACAAAGAAACTATCTCTGTCCTAAGGAGGTACACAGTCAAGCATTAGCAACAAGGAAAAAGAGATAATGCACAGAGGAGAGTGGAGAGAAACAACGAGATCATATTGTTTTGCCAGATACACTGAAACCTTTGTCTGTCTGCATCTCCACTCATTTATTTTAACATCAACATTCCATGACTAAAGAAAGTAGTAGTCCAGTTTAAAACCTCTAGAAATTTAGCTGAAAACTTCTCCTCCCTCAACAGACAGATCAAAGGAAAAGTCATAACCAATCACACACTCACAACAGGGAACTTTAAGCCTTACTTGGAATTAGAACCAAACTTGGAAATGTGGTTCATCAAAAGACAAAAGTGAATTGCAAGACATAACTCTTAACTAGAGATTATGCATGTGTAGAATCAGCTAAACAAGTGTTTCTTCTAGGGTAATGACAGACTTCATATTCCAAGTGAATATGATTGCATGCCACACAGCGTAACTTAGGAACATCTGACAGTCTAATCAGACATGCTTCTGTACAAAATACACAGCAAAAGTTGTTCTCTTTATGCCAATGACATTAGCAACACAAGTTATTTCCTACAACTTTCTCTCTACAAGATTATCTCATCTCTCCTCTGTAATTCTAGAACTTGAACTGTTTGCGTTATAATAGCTTTTAGATATTTTCTGTAATTACTACCATTAAGATCACTTCTTACAAAAGCTTATGTTTCTAAAACCACCTCTCACCCAAATTCTGATCTTTATTAAGAGCGAGCTCCAAAACACTCTTCCCTCTAACGCAGAAATTAGCAAGCTATGCTTGCAGATCCAGGCAAGAAAATATTTCAGCTGCCAGGTTTTAAAATAAAAATGAAGCTGTTTGCTACAATCCAAATAGTCACTGCCACTTACTGTAGTTCAAGGGGTTTATGCTGTGGCCAATATCATGCTGTCTGTCGTAACTGCTTTTGTAGAAATGCCTGCAATTGGGCACTCAGCCCAAAAGAAAAGCTAAAAGCTCTTCATGTATTTATAGCCCTGGAGATCCTTGAAAAGCACAAGAGTCACTCAATTTTCACAGTTGTGTAAACAATTACACCATTTTCTGTAATTTTTAGGACATCTCCATACCATTAAAAGTAATGTTTAACATTGACTATCTCTCCAGCATTTAGAATTTACTGTCTTTTTAGTACTTACCTGTACTCCTTTCTGTCCTAAGGTATGTTTATACAATACACAGAAGTGTCAAAGGCAACAAGGCCAGCTTTGCCCAGTACAGGCCAGACTGACTCCTGGTGCTCTGGATAGCTGGCATGCCTTGCTTTGTTTGAGAAGTTCCATGCACGTTCAGTTTACAGTAGCAGCCAGTATAAAAGGCAAGAAATTAAAATGTATGTCCTCTTTGAGGACTGGTCTAATCAAATCTATACCTGATATTTTAAACTTCAACACATTCTTTTCAGGAATTCCCAATTGTTCCATTTGTTTCACAAGTAGTTTATTTACTGAAGCAATCCAGGCTCACACAGCTCCCTCCCTCTTTTCCACCTCCCTTTCTAACCAAATATATATTGCATATTCCCCCCACCTCTTCCAACTCCTTTATCAACCTTTGTTTCATAACTTGGACTTCACAGAAAGACAGAACTTGACAACATATTTCATGCAACTCCAACACATACACACACATACACTGATGCAGTGACAAAACAGCTCTTTCAGGGCAGTTTCTTGCACATCCTGCAATTATCAAGTCTCACTATAAACAGTGATCTTAATATTCCACCTGACAAAGAACAGCCAATCTCAAGTCTTGAGACTGACTTAACTCTACTTGCTTTGCCTAACTTGGATTTTTTAAAAACCAAAAGGACCAAGGGCAAGGCTAAGAATCAGAGTGATGCCTCTATTACTTCTTCCTCTTTGCCCAACATCAGAAAAAGAACAGATACATGAAGCTCAAACAAGTAACTTCACACAGCTAAGTGGTCTTCCTGGTGAAACTGTTTGATCCAAATTATATAGGTCCTCTTTAGCTGAAGAACCTTCCAGAAGAGATCCCATTTGTACCTGTCAATGCAATCTACAGCAACACAACAGCACTGACTGGCAGTACAGCAGCTTCAAGACAGAAGATTATCAGAATGACTTCATACATCTTTAACCACTGTAAATCAACTCTCTCAAAACAGGAAGTTAAAAATTATTGAGGAAGCTGACAACTTACAGTTGCCATCCATACTACAAATGTTAACACACCAGAAATATATACTCCAATCTCTCCTCAATGGAGTAAAGACTCCACAACTCAGTGACATAAGGTAAAGCAGAACAAAATGGTACATTAAGAGGAGCTCAGGAGCTTTGATCTACTTTGGAACAACACTAAGGAGACCAGACACTATGACTCTGCTACAGCCATTAATGTTTCCTTCCTTTGGCTCTTACTAGTCAACCACAGCAGAGCAGCACCAACCTAAGGCTGAAAGCAGCCAGAGGCTCTACTGATTAGTTCCAGGAAGATGCAGCACAGAAAAGGGCAGAGCTTTTGCAGGAAGACTGCCCTGACTACAAGCAAATACGATGTCAGCCAAATGGAGCAAGATGCAGCACGTTGCACTGGGACACAGATGAGTCAGAAAAGGCTTTGAAGAAAGAGGACACACCACTGCAGCAGGAGTGGAATATCTGTGTACAGATTACCTCACCTGAGGAACACCTTCCAGTGCATTAAAATACAAGAGGCTAGTTGCTACAGGCATGAAACAAGAAGCCTGGAAAAAAAAGGAAGTGCCTTTTTGTATCAAATCCTTCCACTGCTCAGTACAAGAGTGAGGGAAAACATGAAGTCACAAATCTGAATTAGAAAGAAGATGGCAAGTGGAAGGAATCTGAAGTTAGAGCTCATTTATTTTAGTTATGTTAGGTTTAAGCAAAAACTGGAAGTTACAATAAGGGAAATTAAATGGGAGCACACAAAACATGATGCATGCAAAAGCAAGATTAAAAACCTGAAGACATGATGAGGAGAAAAAACTGAAATCCAAGGATAAATCAATAAGAAATGCCCCTAAAATACAAGAAAGAAACTTCACAGTGAAAAGCTAATGAAAACATATAAATCAGGAGACAATAACACTGGACAGTCTTGGAACAGACAATTTAGAACACAACAGTGTCAGTCTAAGCTATTTTAAGACAGTTAAAAAGTTTTAGGAAATCCTATCTGAAGTGGCTTAAGCATGTTAAAATTTAAGACAGATTTTGAATGGACAGGCAAAGATCTGAAAAGCATCTCTGGCTGAAAGACAAATCAATAAAAAAATTAAGTGACATCCCTGCACTTACGTGGCCCACAGATCTCCTTTCCTTCTACCCACCCCACAAAATTCCTGTGCCACAGCTGTGGCTGACTAAGACACACACTGTTTAGCCTGCAATTCTTAGTTTTCAGCTCTACTTCACAGAATACTTCTAGTTCTGAGAGATTGTACAAACTTCAGCAAACTCCAGTCTATGAATATAAACTGCAGAATATGAATACTACAAAAAGCCTTTGACAGACTCATTAAACCTTCATATCACAGTGGTACATCTCACATAATGAAATTTTTAAGTAGAATTAAGAATATCCAAGAGGTTGCAAATCTGGAACACAACTATCTTTCTGTGCCCAATTAAAGCTAGTTAGCTGTGCCCTGGCTAGTTGCTGGAAATTACTGCCATTATTCATTTCCTCATCCAGAAGAACATGTTTGTGTCGGAAAAGGATTTTGTAAGATGGGAAATAGGCCATCAAAGCCACCCTCATGTACCTTCTCTAGAACTACCACACAAATTGTACAACTGTCCACTATCTGAGAAGCTTTTCATAAGAAATTTGTTAGTGCACATGTGCTCGAACATAGCATTGTTCATACTTACATTCAAGAGAGAAAAGTTGAGAAGTTCTGTGTCCAAATAAATGTACTCCAAAATAAAATTCCTTTTAATGACTACGCCTGAGAGCTCTATCAACAACTACAAGTTGTAGAAATGTGAATCATGCCTAAACAAGACATGATTATGTAGTAAATTTCAGGAATATCATTAGGACAGTAAAGGAAACCCATATCAAAGATTTCCTTATATCTAAATATCAAGCATGTTTAAAAGCTATAATTATCACAAAAAAGGTCAGAAATTGAAATAGTTCTTTCTCAGGATTCTTCCTCCAGTCTTCAAATATCTGTTTCACAAATATGCATATCTCAAAGACAATAATCAAACTGAGTATTATTTAATGTTACTAATTGCTTTTCATTGTAACACTGACGACTTCCATAATCCCTGCCTTTCCTCCATGCTTCTTTTCATATTATCTTCCTAGTTTGCGAAGATGTTATCTGAATTTGGTTAAACCCCAACAACTTTAAATCAAATTGACTTTTTATGTGCCACAAAATGAAAAGCAGCAATTTCTCTTTTACTTACACCATGGAACAGAAATTGATCACAATCTGTCCTGCTTCCAAGGGGCCTAAACCACATTAATTCAATAAAATTTAACAGTTAAACAGGAAATGCTGCAATGCAATTTCAGCAATGGGGTTTCATTCAGGTGGAGCTCTAGCCTAAAACAGTCAGAGTATACTTTACCAGCTCACTATGGCAAACCAGGATTCCAAAACAATGCTGGTGCTCAAGGGACATCCAGCAATATGAGACAGAAGAATCATTACAGACGACAATCGTGTATCGCACACAGGCCCTTGGCCAAGTAACACTAATGGATGGCTGGAACGGAAACTTGCACTGTTACCAACAGGTGCAAATTAGAAATAGCTGCTGAACGAGAGTGAGTATAACAGCAAATGTATGTGCCTTCCATTTTAACTAGTCAGGATACACAACCAGCCTGAGCTCTTAACAAACACTGAAACTATTACTTTTAGCTATTCAGTCAGTAAAAAAACACCAATAATTTAAATTTAAATTCACAATAACCACCTTTTGTTAAATGAGGTAAATCAACTGTCAGCTATTTTAACCCTACTAAGGAGACTTGATGCTGATATGAAAACATGGGTGCTAGCATTTATAGCACTGTCATTTAAAGAGGAACAACTGTTCTGAAGTTTGCTGAGCAATTACATGTACAAAACAGATACACAGCAAACTCTATACTCTTATGCACATGCTGCAAGTAAATTTTGAAGAAAAGTACAGCATGCTTTGCTCAAATTTAAAACAAAACTTCTCAGAGAGCTTAGTCTGGGAGACCGTGCAACAAGTTACCACAAAGGAAGTTACAGTGGGTTCCCAGCCCAGTAACTCATCTAGAGTAATTGCCCACGTGTGCACACTTATCCTGCAATAAACTCAAGACCCAATAAACTCTTTTTAAAGGCAGCATGGCAAGCCACCCGGCACCCTGTTATCCAGATAACACATCCACACCCAACCTTACCCAGCAAGTCAGGCAAGGAGGTGCACACCACTTCTCTGAAGATTTCTCCACTCTGGTCACCTCTTCTGCCCTATTGTCTTTGCAATTAATTAGTAAGAAAAGACCTGTTCAGACTGAACTTGAAAAAAATTAAATTTGATGCAATCTGGTTCAAGAACAGCTAAACAGGAACACCCATAGAGTAGATTATGAAAGTTGCTGATAACTGGAGGAAATAATCAGCAGGCCTAAAGCAAAGTCTCCATGGGTCTGTGCAGAGCTCAGTACAGTGTGCAAGTACAGATGTGCCAATCTGCAACATTCAGGACCTTATCAGGAAGAAAGTTTCAGCACATTAAACAACTTTCAGAAGCATATAGACAAGAAACTCAATCTAAATTCACTAAAATATTTTTAATAATTTACCACATAATTTGAAGATTGTCTGATGCAAAAATATTTAAAACATGAAGTGAATCTGGATTTAAGTAAGCACAGAGAAGAAAAACAATCAAGCAAAAATATAAACAATCCCAAAATTCACTAATACTGTATGGATGTTTTAATAGCTAATGCTGCTATTAAAACAGCAGTGCCAAAGTTCCTTTGCTTGTTTGACAGTTGCACCTTCTCCTTACTTTTTCACTTGACACTTCTGTTCTGTTCTTACCTAAATGCATTTTAAAAGCTAAAAATAAGTTGATCAACTCTACAATGTAGATTTAAAGAAACATGTCACATTCTAGTATCAATTTCAATCACAGTATTAAGTGTTCTGTCTTAAATTCACAGCCACTAATCTCATGTAGGCATTAAATATAAAACAATTTTAACAGTTAAGAAAAATATTTATTCTGCTATGACAAAACTGCAGACAATTTAATAATGGGGTATGAAAATGTCTATATTACACAAAACAGAAAAGAACAGTGATAACCAGCACCCTTTAACACCTATTACTGCCCACAGCAAGGTCCTTTTGAAATCAAAAGTAAAGACAAATCTTAACTTCTATCTGTAGACAAGCAAAACAGGCAAGATGAATCAATTTTTTATGAACAAACAAATGATTTAGTTTGTTTCCACAAGAGGCGTCCTCAGCTGCTAAGAGAGAGGTATTTGATTTTGACAGCGTATAATCCCATATTTTAAACAGGACTTTGGGTTAAGTAGTGGTGTAGTGATCCAATCCATTTGAACCTAAAAGAGTTCATATGAGACTTAAATTTCATTGAATACATTCACCCTTTCAGTTGATTAAATTATTTTATGAATGACCTTGCATAGCTAAGGCCTTAGGAGCAGGATATTTATAAAACAGTTTAAGGGAAATCCACTTACACCAACCCCTCCTAAAAGAAACAGGCTTGTTTCTTTTAGATTGCTCCATTAGCCCTCTGAAAATTTCAAACTTCATTAAGAGCAAAAACTCCATTAATCAAATGCATAAATACAAAAACATCTTACCTTCATAGGAAAATAAAAGGGGTTGGACTATTTAGTGTTTCAACAGTTGAATAAGAAGGTGTTTAGAAATTCCAAGAGCTTGATTTCCATTTTTATTAAGCACTTTGGAACAAAAAAATCATCATTCTAGCTAAACTATCTTTATCATTAATTGTATATTAAACAACAGCAGGAAAACACTTTTTTTAAACAACCACATATCCATATTTTGTGATATGTGTGACAATTTCTAAGTTTTTACAATTGCATCTTTTGTTTCATGCATTTGTGTCTCACTCAGTGTCCCATGCCTGAGAATGAAAATTAGTAGCTAAAACACTTCAGCATTATAGTTGCCAAAATATTAGTAAAGGAATCAAGATGTGCAAAAGACTGCCTGTAAGTTTTGCTGCCTTTTGAGCACCACAACTTGCACAGAAACATGAGGGTGCCACAATAACTGGCAGCCAAACACCTGACACCAGCAAGGGCAGCGCTCAGCGAACCATGCGGCTGCCCCGTGAGTGCCCAGAACTGCGTCAACAAAAACACAGCACTAATGCCACCACTGTCACCATACACTCTGTCAGGACATTCACTTTCACTTAAGAGACTCATTATGTTACCCATGATTTAGAATTAATGTATAAAACAGTAAAATCTATTGTCACTAGAATTCATGACGTTTACAAATAAATTTGGCCACGCCACTCCAAACCTGCAGTGCAAATTTACCAGATTCTATTTCCATCAAGGGCTGTAGGCCCTTGTAGGTTACCAGGCATACAGTGAGAAATAAGAGTAGCTGCCTTGCACAGACTCATCTTCTGGGAGATGATGCCTTGTGTTAATTTAGTGTTGGATGAGAATAAACTTATGCTCTCATACTTCTCCAGTGGATCGGGCTGAATGTCAGGCAAATGATTTCTCCAAGGAAGCGCACATGCCGTCTCCTCCCTGAGCAACTAAAACATTGCTCATGCATGGAGTCATTCCAGAATTTTTAAAGGCGTTCCTAACTCTGCAAGACATTTTTGTTTGTTTTGTAAATCTGTCTGCATGTTTGCTTCCAGAGACCTTCGTAGATGGACCCACAATCAGTTCTGTTGCAAGACAGTCTGCATATCTGTTTAAACAAAAGTTTACACTTTTTGTCCCTGTACAAGCTTCCCTTGCATTTCTCTGTGGACATGATGCTGACACGGTGCTCCTCCCCACTATTTCTCCTGCAGCTCTGAGGCTGCCCCTCAACAACTGTCACAGGAAACTTCAAAACGACAGCTGGAGCCAGTGTGATGTTTGGAGAGAGCCAAGTCTCCTTGATTCTCAGTGGAAGCTCAATCAAGTGTTAATAATGACAAGGCAAACAGCCACCTGCAGCGGTTTCTGCTGGAGCAGCAGGGTAAGCAGTCCATTTATACCGAGGAACCACCTAAGGGAAACCGTGATCCTACATCATTAGCAATAAATTAGAACGCCTAAGGGCAACACGTTTATGAGATGAAAAAGTGCTACATTTGCTGTCTTTACAGCTGAAAGAAATCGAGGCATTAAAGGTGCCCGATGCATGTCTGAAGTCTAACAGTACCTGTAGGCCAATTCTATACGCAGAAATTTCCCACAAGTTTCTCAATGCCTCTCCACCGCCTGCACTCCCGAAAACACTGCCGGCTCGTTCTGCCGCAGCGCCGGAGCCCTCTCGGGGTCCGAGTGCCCCCAAGTAACGCTCCCCTCGCGGCCAAGCAGCAAGCAGGGCAGAGCCGCGGCCTCCAGGGAGCTTCACCGCCGCTTGCAGAAAGCCAAACACCCTTCCCCGGCAGGCGCCTAGTCCAGCTCATTAAGCCCTTCACCCAGCCCAGAGGGCGAGGCTGCCTCCGCACACAAAGCCCCGAGACCCCCTCCGACATCAGCCACACGCCTGGAAACAGCCCCTTCCCCACCCAGGCACGGCGGAGCCCTGCTCACCAACCCGCCCCCGCCCGATCCCCACCCCGGCCGCCTCCTCACCACCCGGTCTCGTCCTCATCGCAGCCGGCCAGCCGCTCCAGCTCCTCCGGCCTGAGCACCGCCGCGTCGTCCAGGAGGCCATTGCCGCCGTTATCCCCATCGCCACCGCCGGGCTCCTCGAGGAGCGAGTGCCGGGCGGTGGCCCTGGTGCTGAGACAGCGGCCGTCGGGCGACGCGGAGACGGCGGGGGGCGGCGAGGAGGGCCCGGCGCTCGGCAGGCGCTTGGGGCTGGCGGGGGCGGTGGGCAGGGCGCCGTGGCGGCTGCGAAGCTGTTCATTCTGCTTCTCTAGCTTCTTCACCAGCTCCTGCAGCTTCCGCACCTCCGCGTCCGCGTTCACGCCCGAGCCCACATCCTCCATGGCGGCCGCCGGCAGAGCGGCGGCTGCGCGGGGAGAAGCGGCCGTGCCGCCCCGTCTACGCGGCCCGGCGGCCGGCGGCGGGGCAGGGCTGGGGCGGGGCGCAGGACGCACATCCGCCGCCGCCATGTCACCGCCTCCGCCTCTGCCGCCGGAACCGCCGGCCCTCGCGCCGCCTTCTCTCAGGGCGGCCCGGAACGGCGCGGCATGGCACGGAACGACACGGCACGGCCGAGCGTGGCGGCGGCTCGCGGCCCCGGCAGCGGGAGGCTGTGACTCAGCCCCACCTGGGGCCGTGCGAGGAGCTCGTGCGGTGGGCTCGCTCCTGAGGGAGCGGCCTGGCCTGGCCTGGCCTCCCCTCCCGTGTCTTGGGCACCTCAGGTCCCGGACAGGAGTTGTATGGAAGCCCCGGAATATCTTTCAAAACCGTTCAAAACCTCTGGAGAGTACAAGGCTGCCCATGGTCCAAGGCCTAGGTGAAAGCGTTGGGCCTATTGTGTATGACAGACGTGTGAACTGAACATTCTTGGAGTCTACATTTTGTATAAATAGATGCATATTCTTTTAAAGGTTGTGGGGATTTTGCCTTCCATAGCAAAATTTACACCTTTAGGTTTAAGGAATTAGTGGGGCTTTGGGATTTGTCACAGAATCACAGAATGGATAATGTGGGAAGGGACCACAATCGATGATCTCGTCCAATCTCCCTGCTCAAGCAGAGTTATCGTAGAGCTCAGGGCACAGGATTGTGTTTACTGGGCAATGTGTTCCAGTAAAGAAGTTTTTTATATTCAGGTGGAACTTTCTGTGCATTGCTTTCTGCCCATTGCCTCCTGCCCTGTTTCTTGGGATGTTTTGTGTCTTGTGACGAATTGTCTCCAAATTTCATCAGCTGGCATTGTGGGGATGCTCAGTGTCCCCCTTCCCTGAGCCACTGAGTGACACTGTCCTTAGTCCCACCCCTTCAGAATTTTTTCCTCTTCCAAAGTTCCATCTACTCACCAGCTTCATTTTGGAACCTATTTTAGCAGGAGAGAGGAGGAACACCAGCAAGTGAGCCAGAGGATGGCTGGAGCTTGCAGGGGATGGCTCTGCTGTGACCAGTTTTTACCAGGCTCAGGAAGGAAAGAAGGAAAATAAGACTGGGGTGCTCAGACCTGCGGGATGTGCTGAGAAGTTGTAAAGTTTGGGGGCATTTAATGCCACACAATCTGGTTGTGTTAGGTATGGTGCAGGGACTGCTGGTGTGTTGAGACTGCCAGGCATGACTTTACCACATCCTTACAAGACTGGGTCACTTCCTTGCCTTACCCAACACTCTCCCCTTATACATTCAAAGAATACATTCCCTGTATGTACAGCATTATTTGAGGGTTTATTCTGGCGTGGTTTTGCACTGTTACTGTTAGCTTCTCACCAGAATCCAGGCCTTTGATCCATACATGCAATTTATGTCATTGTTTTCCCAAAACAATTATCACCTTAAGTGTTTAACTGCATTAAAATACATCAGGGCTGCTATCTTTCAACAAAGCAATTTAATTACTCCTATGGTAATGTCTTCATTATCTGCAAATGAAGCAAACTTCTTATCAGCAGCAGATTTTGCCACAGATTTAGTATAATTCTCACAGTTGTAGAACTACTAAACAGTTTTGGCCCATGAGCTGAGACCTTTGGCACTCTGCTCCCTGGCACCACGTTAATGACTATCATAACTCCTTAGAGACTGGTCTGTAAACCAGTTTGTAAATCCAGCTAGTTCTCTGTGTCTGTATGATACAGTACAAAATCAAGTGCCTTAAGGGAATCCAGATATATTCTGTGAGAACAGTTACTTATCAACAGAATTTACAGTCCTACCAAAAGGCCAAGAAAACTATAATATAAAGGTTTTTTACATTAAGGAGCTTCCATGACCCCCATACTTACAGTGACACTGCTGATGAGTCAGTAGTTGGTGGGTCTTAAACTATGCAGGGAACTTTATTCCAAATTAGAGCATTTATAGCAGGACCATGCAATATAACTTCTTTCTTCTTCTATGACTGTCCTCAGGCCAAACATCAGTGGTGTGAGAAACCCTCAGTCATTTGAATTAATCATGCTTCTATGGTAGCAACAGGAGGAGTTTAATCCTTTCTATAGTGCAAATACTGGGATCAGGATGGGACTGGTGGCTGGAACTGGGAGTGTGACAGTGTGAAGTGGGGCTGTGGCAAAGGGCTCTGCCAGGAGATGCAGACAGGCAGTGCAGAGGAGGACCAGGACCACAGAGACCTGGGCTCCTGGGAGCTGCTCCAAAACTTCAGCTGTTCCTGTGATTCTGTCGTGTTTAGGGGCCTGCTCTGATAGCTAACGGGGCACTTCTGAGAGCTCTTTAGTGGTCAGTGCACTGCCTGCATCCTGCCTCTCCTCAGCTTCCTCTTCCTTCTCCCTTCCTCTCCCCCCAGTTCATTTTATGGTCTGTCTGTCCCCCAGATTTCCTACTCCAACCTTCTGTCCCCTGCTGACACCATTACTTTGCTGCCAGCAGCTGTAGCAATTTTTTCTCCCCACAAGATACACTCCCTGCAGGTGTGTGTGGACAAAGGGGGAGGAAAGTGAGAAAAAAGTCTCAGAAAAAAGCTTCAGAACTGCTGAATCATCTGCTATTTTTACAAAGAGTAAGGGCATAAATGAAATGAAAAAAGGGAGTCACTGCTTAATAGTCACCATAGTCTGTGCTTTGAATAGCAAGAGCTATGATTCTGCTTTCTCATTCATTCCTGGGCTGTGAGTGCCCTTCTCGTGCTGGGAGCTGAAGAGCAGCAGGGCTTGGTCCATAAGCTTCCTATGAAATACCAGGTCAATAATAGGCTTCCACAACCTTCTTGTTCCTCAGATTCCAAGCTTGCTCTGGCCAGAAGTGAGACCACACCCAAGCAGAGGCCCTTGGGTGGATATACAGAAATAGTATTAATTGATAGTAATGCTACAAAAATGAAACCTTTCCACTGTGTCACAAGGGCCAGAGAAATTCCTCTGTGTGTGAAATTAGATCTGTTGCAGAGTTTTTTGTGAACAGCTGTGATTGCACCCACACTGTGTTTTCCCTTTTCACAGAGAGGGAGGAAAAGCAGCCTTTCCACAGCACTATTTCCAGATCTCAGTTCATGCATGGGTGCTTCTCTTGTCTGACTTGGGGCAGGTTCTAAACTCACAAGATGAGAGAAAATAAGGAGCAGTCTCTCCAAAGGAAAGGAAGTCTGAACAAGGCTCTCATGTCACTCAAATAATTCAACCCATCCTTCTGACAAGTGGATCCTAGAAAAAGGCCACCAGGAGCCTTTTTTTGCTGACCTTTGAGCTCTCTAGCATGGACAGCCCTATGGTTAGTTTCTCACAGTGGTGATTTTCTGAATCTTTGTCTTTGCATCTGTCTTAGAGTCTGACTTTGAAACCTGGATTTCACTTGTCACATGAGAGGACAATCCCTCAGGGGGAATAGTACATGAAGATAGGTAGATGTGTGGTGGGAAGTTAATATTTGTTGTAAATATTTAACTTGATATCTGGAAACTGGACTGGTTTTTAAGCAGCTTTGTTTATTCTCCTGCAGAAGGGTTGTTGCCTGCCAGACTTGTCAAAGGAGGTGTTTAGCAGGCCCACACATGTTTGTGTTAGGCAGCGTTTAGCTAAACCTTTGACAAAATATAAAGTATTGTTTATCATTACAATATATGGCACATGCAAAAATTGAATACAGAGTGGAAGAAGCATGTTCCTGTCATAATATATATGTTCCTTTCAGAATTAAAGGCAGAACTGTTACTCTGGTTCTACTGAAAGAACCAACATTGTAACTTCAGTTATTTATAAGATACCTCTGACTACATCAGGCTCATCAGTGGTGAGACAGCACCAACAACGTTTAGCCCTTTAGATTGGAGTTTGGAAACTTAAAAATGTAGTCACTCTGCACACATCTTCAGTACCCATCCCCTAAAAACGGTAAACAGCAGTGAGCTGTGCATAAATACACTTTAAAAGTCTTTATAAATAATTTTTCAAAAGTGTTTTCTGCTGACAGTGTCGTGAATGATAGACTGTGATCAGTATGTTGGTCTCCTTACCAAGTTACAAGGCACATAACAAAATTGAGTTGAGCAAGCTTAACCATAGTCAAATTTAAATTATTCAGACAGAACAAGGTACTTGCTAAAGCATTGATTGGAATTTTTTAGTCTGGCTTACAATATATTTTGAGAAGAAAAGAGAAAAAGGAAAGGAAAGGGGAAAGGGAAGGGGAAAGGGAAGAGCAAATTCAGTTTTGTCATGGCGTTATCTACCAGTATTTCATTTTTATCAATCACTTGAAATAGCTTAGTTGCTCTTAAAAAAACTGCAGAGTTCAACACACTTAAAATGCTGTGGTGACATGGAAATTGAATTGACATTGTGGTGACTCAGAACACTGGGAAAGGATTTTTTGTTGTCAAGAAGATTCATGATTGATGTTCAGTTGCGAGTGCAGTGATTTTAATCACTTGGGTAACAGTGAGTGAAACCTTACATGTCTCCACCTGTATGAAGCAATCTTCTGTTCTGTCATTCAAAAAAAGTTCCCAAATTTGCTCTCCCAACATGGCTTTACTAACAGGCCAAGGCTGGAAGGAAGAAGACATCATTGCACTCAAGAAGTTTTTAAAACAGTTTTCCTTCTGCACTTTTTTTAGCATGATAAAGCACCAAATCTTCAGAATGCAAAGTAATTGGAAAGTCAGGAACTTTCAAATGTGTTGAACGTTTGAAATGCTGCATACTGGAAAAGCTAGTATGTTTTAAATGTCTTTTTGCTTAGATTTGCAGAAAAATTGTTATTGAATAGGAGAGAGAGGGTATTCACATTGCGCAGACAAAACTTTGCAATTAAATTAGGATTATGCTCGATTTATTAATGGCTTGTATTTAACAAGGCTCTGTCTCTATCTGAAGGCAGTATGCTAATGGTGACAAAAGTAATTGAGATTTGCAATCAAGACAGGAAAATGTGTGACCGTGAGTAACCAAAATACTGTATGCAAACAAAAGATTTACCAAAGAAGCCTGAGATACTCCATTGGTACTTGAGTCTGGAGAGAAAACGAGAATATGTTATTTGAGATGTGGCATATCTCTGTATAATGCAACTTCTGATCTTTTTTTTTCTCTTCCCTGTTCTCTTTTGAGAAAGCTTTTGGCTATTTTGCACAGTATCGAAGGTATCCATCGCCATCTAGTGACACCACTTTATGCCTGAGTCTGAGCCTGTAACCGGAGCGTTCCCAGGGAGAAGCTGGTGCCCCAGGACTCCTGCCGCTCGTTCAGAGGTCTTGAGGGCAAGAGACCTCGGTCATGGCTTTGGTGGCCCAGGGCTCCCTCCTGAGGAGGTGGCTCAGAGAGGGGACAAATGTGCCTGGAGAGTTTCTCCTGGGACAGCTCTTGCCATGTCCTGTGCAGTGGGGAGGTAGCACAGGTTTGTGTGTGCCCTGGCCTCTGCACTGACGTTTTCCTGCCCACATTTTGGGGGCACTTGGAGAGGACATCCTGCACATTCCACAGTGGAAGGAGTTCCCTGTATTTGGAGGATGCCATGAAGGAAATCCTACCGTGTAGTCAGTCCCAACACTTACTGATCTTCTTTTTCTCAGGACCAGTATTATTTAAAGCAGTGTCATGTTGTTTTTCTTTTGGATTCTTGTATGGTAATTTTTTAATATATCAAGTGAGGGCTGATTTTACCCAGCAGGGGTAAAATAACAAATAATTCATAGGACTGGCTAAAACATTCCCTCTGTCATCCCTGCTGCTCAAATAAATGAGCTAACCTCAATGAGGAGCTCAGTTAGTCACTGTGCCCTCTATCAGCAAGGACAAGTGAAAGGAAAAGCCCTGCAGGGAAACTAAAAGAAAATTAAAATTCATTTTTTTCCCAAAGCATGTTTTCCAGGGCCTAATTAAATGCATACCTTTTTGCTGAAGTCCACAAGAAGAACTATCATTACATTTCCCACTGCAAGAATATTATAGGGTTTGTAAATGAGAAGCAAATTGGGAAAATATTGTTTAGAAATCATGCTGGAATATAAGAGCAAGCTGTCCAGGAAGGGGGGCAGGAGACCTCTCAGAAGGGCTTGTAGGCAAATGGCCCTCTCATCATGGCTCCCAGCAAAGTCAAAGGAAAATAGACAGGTCTTGGTATGACAGGTCACTCACCATAAGTCAGTAGGCTTGATACAGAGATTCAGCTGCCCAGCTGCAGGTGGATCTTGATAAACAATTTGATGTAAAAAAAAAAAAATCAGGACAAATGTATTCCATTATTTCCCTACTGAATTATTTGCTTCCCTTCTAATATTATCACAACATTCACCAAGCAGACTGGGATTTTTTTCTTTTTCAGTAATGACTGCAACAGCAATATCATCCTTTAAGGTATACACTACCACAAATCTTATTTATTTTCCTCTGGTTTTGCTTTATTTTACAGACTTTTTAGAGACTACTAAAAATTAGAAAAACTAGGCTGATAAAATGGTCTGTGTCATTATTCATGCTCCTGCGTGTATAATGTATTTGTGTTTCTTCTGTTTCTGTTATTATCTGTCGGGGGATACAGTATGGGTAAATGAAGGTGGTATAGAATGTAATCTTATCCCCTAAAGAGTTGCAGCTGAACCAATTACTGGCGATTAGGAACAAGCCTGATGTTAACAGGCCACAGCTGAAGCCAATAAGGAGAGTGTTATAAAAGTAGTGGATTGGTAGGAACTGGAGTCAGCTGGCTGCTGTGAGGACAAGGAAGACTCAGTGCCTGGAGGAGCTGCCTACAACAAACATCAAGGAGGTACAAAGCTCTAGCAAATGGAACCCTTGCAATGTAATGATAATAGAACTCTTGCACTGTGATGACAACAATTATCCCCTTTAGATTATAAGATCTTTGTGTGGAGCAGTTTTGCTCCAACTTCTGTTTTTTAAGTGCTTTGTTTTTCTCTAGTATGCCTAATAGAACCACTCAAGCGTAAGTCAAGCTCTGCAGAATATAACTAGCTGAAATATTAATTTAAAAATATTTGTGATACCCAGATGATTTGAAGCCAGAATGGCTCAGTCAGATAACTATGGAAGGCAACTGGAATTCCTTTAAGCCTAAGTGCTCCAGAAATTATCTTCAGCATGTCTCCCAAAAGAAAAAAAAAAAAAAAAAGGAAATAGCTCCATTCACAATTAACTAGGAAACCCTGAACTTCATAAAGTAAAGAGTGAGTCTGCAAGGAACAGAAAATGAAAAAGTGTCTTGCTAGACAAAAGGCGTGTGAAAATGTCAAAAGTCAAGCTTAGGAAGAGGCTGCAAAAGAAGTTTAAGCAAATAGTGAAAGGTACCTTGGCCATATAAACAACAAAAAAGGAGTGGATGCCTTATAAATCATGGATGTGGTTGCAATTAAGGATAATTAAGGTCCCACCCCAAACTACCTGATTATTTGGCTCAGCATGAGTAATGATAATGCTGAAGTACACAGAGCTAAACCCAAAGATGTTCATGAGAATGGGTGTGGAAAGAAATTGCGTGAGGTGAAAATGAAGGGCAGAGAGCTTGCCTGTCAAGGAGGCCCAGTAGCAGAGATAATAAATCCAGCAGTAAGGTTTTTACTAAAACAGACAACAATACCATGTGACTAAAAGACTAAAAATTGAAGTTGCAGTATTTAAGGAAAAAAGTGATGCACAAAAGTGCATTGTGATGATTTCAGTCTGTAAGGACTCAGCATTTTTGTGAAAGGAACAGCTATGGAAGCAGATAAAAATTGGAGACAGTTGCCAAGGATCAACTTGTATTTTTATTTGCTAAAATACACAATGTTGTAGACAATTGCAATAAAGCAAATCCATATAGATTTCAGTAAAGTGACTGACATGGTGTTACATGCAAGTCAGTGTGATGATGCAGGAAAATCAGAGGAAAGAAACCAGCCAAAGAGCAACAGCAATTACTGTACTTCAAGGAAACTGCCCTGGCTATAGGGGATGGTTTATGTAACTGGATTAGGGACTGGTGCATTTATTATTTCTGTTAATGGTTATGTCCAAAGACAAGAACTAATTAATGAAATACACTTGTGACCAAAATAAAATATCTGGGCTGAACTACATAAAACAAAGTCTTAGTTAACAGAAGTCTAAGGCAACAAAGGCAAGGTACTTAAAAGAGTAGGAGGAATTTCTTCAGTAACTACAGATTTATCAGCTGCTGAATAAAAATGAAGAGAAAAGCCTGGTTCAAAATATTTTTGAAACTGTTTAAACTGAGACCTTATGGAGATTACTCAGAACATGTCACAGTGAAGAAACATTAAAATACTCTGAGAAGTTTAGGAGACAGAGCCTTAAAATGGCCAAGGAAATGGTGATACCTTAAGTATAGGTCAGGAGGTGTCTTGTTTGGCTCAACCAGATGAAACCAGATGTGGTTTTAGACAGCAACAAGGGTAAACACTGGGGAGGAAAAGCTGTGCGAGTCAAAGAACAGTGCCCCATGAGCAGGTTTTCCAGTTTCCTCCACATTCAAGTTGCAGTTCTACACAGTCTGAACATTCCCAGTGCAAGCAATACATTAATAAGCCATGCATTGATGGTTTGCTATAACTGAAACCTGATCTTATACTCCCTATTTATTCCTATTATCAGTGGGAATTAAAAGCTTGTAGCATCAGGATCCCTTGGGTGCCTTTGTAATTCAGGTAAGTTGCAAAAATGCAAGATTTACTGTTGGGTTTTGTTAATGCATGTAATAATTATGAGTGTCAGTACACATACCATGTTGCAAGTGTTCACTGATGTGTATTTCTCTGTGTACATATATGTATTTGACTTCAATCAAAATGTTCAGCTGAGGTTTTAGAATATGATAAGTAAAATAGCAGTAGAAATATTCTACCTCGCTGCCAGGTAGAATATAAAATTTTTAATACTTTTAAACAATTATATTTCTCTCTCAAAATTAAATAGGAGAAATAATATTTGAACATGTAGTTACCATCACAGAAAATCTGTTTATTGAGGGCTTGACAATAATAAGCACAGCAGAACATCTACATTTTATTAGAAGTTAGCTACTGTATGTATTCTTCTCTGTAAAAATCCCTAGTTCCTTGCAGTATTGTACTTTGTACACGTGCAGTTTAACTTATTTTATCATTTTCATCTTGAAACAGTCTTTGGAATGAGCTGTAACCTTCTAAATGCCTTTGTTCCTTGGTGGAAAGGCTGAGTCACTCGTCATGAGGGATTGATGGAGGATGCAAAATCAAAAGAATATATGGGACAGATTCAGCCCAAGTGTGGCTGATGTCAGTGGTGCTCTAGGGCTAAATATGAGCCACATTTAGACTTTCTCCAGGAGAAGGGAACTGTCTTGGGCTGAGGCATCTTACCCCCATCACAACCAAACCTGCACATCAGGGCACAGTAGGATGCTGATGTCTGGTTCAATAAGGCACATTTTGCACTTCCTCTGTTAACAGGTTTGAACCTGTTCCACTGCTGCACAAATCTTTAAGTACAGAAAGCCCTACATAAAAGCTAAGCTATATTCAGACCTCAGAAGATGTGCCAAAATGACAAAAGTCAACCCTTAGTGGAAAGTTCAGAGTAGAGGGAAAATTCAAAGGCCTCTTATTTTTAACTGAGAATGTAGCAGTTTGTCTCAATTTCCCAGCTCAAACAATGTGGCAGGCTGGTGAGAGTGAGATATTTTCTATGGGCTCAGTTCCTGGTATTGTTTGCAAGCCAAATGTGAGGGTAGATAGCAATGTGTCAGCCCACTCTCAGTCATGGCACAGGCATCTCCTACTAGTGACAGGCCTGGCTATTAGAACAAAGAAACACATGAGGCAAGAGACTTAAAGACTTCTTCCTTTCTCATAAGCATTTTGGCAAGAAAATTTTGAGAAAAACATTAAGGTTTGTCCAAGGAATAGAATTATTATTAGAAAACCCCAAAGCTTTTAGTGCTCTTGACAATTTTTTTTCCAAAGAAATAAGTGACAGCTAAATAGTTCTCTGAAAATATTGGATTTACGACAAAGTCCAATGAAGCAGAGAGGGTATTGACTTGGGAAGGCTAGGGTTATGATCTGTTCACATTGCCATATTTCAAAGTGATGAACCATATTGTGTTGTTTTAACTTGTCTTTCGTTAGGTGTACAGCAAAGTGTGTGAGCAACCACACACGTGTGTGTATCTCTATGCTTATACATGCACATACACCTTTAAACACCATATTTGCAGACCATGTTGGACTTGAAAAATTGCTAGAATGCCGGACTGCAGCTTCAGGAGGTTGCAAGGAAGCAGCAATGAAGTATGAAGTGCAAATTCCCTCTTTATGACACTTGAGGGTCCCTAACTCTTCCTATACTTCAATATTAAGAGCTTTTAGGAACAATGAAGGCAATTTTTTCAGCAAGACCATAGCTGTAGACACGACATTGGGGAGGATGCAACATTCATCTTCACTCAGCTTTGTTGACAGCAAAGCACATTCACAGGGGTTGAATTAGGAAAAAAAAATTACATTTTATGTCCCTACTTCATTTAATCAGTAAATATTACTTGAAAAGTGATCATCAGTTAAATAAAACATTTTAACATGAAGCTGCAAATTCTTTAATAACAAAACAAATGTTACTTGCTGCAACTGTTTTGAAAGTTTGTAACATTAGCGTCTGTCAATGAAGGCTGGAAAATGGGTTTTAGAGGGAGTGTAGAATGTCAAATTCACTCTAAAATAATAGTAAGGTCATGTATGTGATTATCTACTCTGAATTGTCATTACTAGGATGCCAGCCTGATAAGGGCAGAAATTATGGTCATGTGGCAAAATGAAGGCTGCTGCCATACTACTGATTCCATGTGTTGAAGTGAACTTTTATTGTCAACTGGATGCATGGTTCATTTTATTTTGCAATTGTGTTAGGGAATGCCAAATACACTAAAGCTCCATAAGCAAAACGACAGTCTGACCTACGTGTAAATTCAGAATAATTTAACTAGGAACACAGCTATAATAATATCACAATCAGAATCTGACCTTCTCTTGGGGATTTGGCATGATAGGCTTCTAATCAATGTGGTTCAGCTGCTTCTTATAATTAAATCAGTATAACATGGTTATATATACAGTGATACAAACCTCTCAGAAATGGAAATAAAATATTTTTTTCTCTTGAGAGAGAAAAGTTGTTTGCATCTTTGCTTTGCTTTCTAACCTTACTCAGTCTTACATAATATACAAGCTAAAATCATTGACACCTACTTTTCCGTAGTATATTCCAGTTCAACAGATCACATCTTGACACAAAATTTCCTTTCAGCATTTTCACTGTAAATTTGGTGTAGCTCCCCGAAAGTCAGATGTGAAATCCCAGTTTTGCTGAGCTCAGATTCTGTTCACTGAGCATGCATATTAATTGGTTAAATTTTGCTTTACCACCCATATCTAAAGGCTAAACTTGCTTTTGAACTCTAAGAGTTGCCTCTTCAAGCAGACTTACTGTTTCCTTAGCAGCAGCACGTGCTAAGCCACATATGATGCTATCACAGTGTCTGAGGCTGCCCTGCAGTGTCACCTAGACAGTTTTTGCCCACAGCTCCTGGTAGCTGCATGCTTCAGACAGTCCACACTGACTACATTAGCTGGCAGGGCAGTAGTTTTCAGATCTAAAGTTCCTTAGAGAGTGAATCCTACTGTGGTCCTTCTTGGTTACCTCCTAGGGGTCCTCTGACAAGTATCTAGAGACTCAGCACAAGCTGACAATCACCAGAGCTGAACAACCCAGCATACTAATCCACATCCTTGTCTTTTTAGACAGTTGTTCTTTGTACCAGGACTGGCAGAGAATTTCAAAGTACTCCTTAGCACTACTGTTCTGATCCTGGATGTCAGGTAAAATGTGCAACTAAATGAAGACTCTACATTCTCTTCCATGTTATATATTCATGTTACTTTCCTGTTATGCTATTACATTAGCACATCAAGCCACCACTCAAATCAGGCTGCACTGTGCTGAAGACAGGGCCCTGTTTTTAATAACTAACTCCTTTGTTTGTGGCAAGTTGCACTGCAGCAGTACACCCTAGCACAGAGAAAGAGGAAAGAAGGGGTTGACAAATGTGTGTGGTTGTGTGATTTTACCAAACATTGTGGTCAAGCAGGCCCACCACTTACTAAAGAAATTTCTCAGACTCTGCAAGTTTATGGGTCTGGTAGCTTTAGAGAGGTCTATGGATTTTTGAAGGCTAATTTAGCCTGATACATGCGTCTTTAACCTTTTGTTCATTAAATCAGTAACTATATTAGAGTTCCTTGCAAAGTCTTGTGGGTTTTACTCCTGGCATATTAATAACCTCACTGTTTGATAAACTATTTCCCCAGTTTGTTTTTCCTACATGGAGTTAGCATTCATTTATGAGTCCTGCTAGAGTGTGGATATGAAAATCCCAAAATGTCAGGTGACGCAGCTGCATGCCAAAGGAAAATCTGGCATCAACTGACAACAGTTCTCACTGAAAGGATAAAAGGTTACCATGGTGAAAATCACCCTGCATCCCCAAGAAGATTAATCCCAGCTAGACCAGCGAAGGTTATCACCACAGTAGGTCAGGGCCTGCCCCTTCCCAGCCATCCAGCAGTAGCAGCTACATCCTCCCACTTGGAAACACTGCCTTCCTAGGCCAGAAAGGGAAGTTCCTAGAGGGGACTTTTCAGAGGAGATGGTGATCAAGGAAAGGACAAGTGATACATATGGATAATTGCTGTTCCATAAATCTAGATTATAACCACATAACAAAACAAATGTTACGTGGTTATATGTTTTGTTTGTGCACATAGCTTGTGCACAGATCTTTCGTGTTGTGCTGGGCAATGTTCACAATGAAAAATGCTATAATATCCTAAAGCTGTGGGTGGTAAAACCCCAGATTCCCTGTATTCTAGAGTGCTTTCAAAACTCTTTACTATTTTGACTGTACCTTCCTGTTGTAACTACGATATCTTGTAAATCAAAGAATCACAGAATCATTTAGGTTGGAAAACACCTCTGAGATCATCAAGTTCAATCTTTGACCAATCATCACCTTGTTGATTAGACCATGGCATCAAGTGCCAGAAACAGTCATTTCTTGAGCACCTCCAGGGATGATGACTCCACCTCCTACATGGACAACCCATTCCAATAACTGACACCCTTTCAGTGACAAAATTCCTCCTAATGTCCAGCCTGAACCTCCTCTGGCATAACTTGAACCTATGTCCTCTCCTCCTGCCACTTGTTATGTGGGAGAAAAAACTAATCCCTACCCAACTCCAACCTCCTTCCAGGTAGCTATAGGGGGCAATAAGGTCCACCCTGAGCCTCCTTTTCTCCAGGCTAGACACCCCCAGCTCCCTCAGCCACTCCTCATAATGCTTGTGCTCCAGACCTTTCACCAGCCCCATTGCCCTTCTCTGGACTCACTGCAGCACCTCAATGTCCTTCTTGTAGTGAGGGGCTCAGAACTGGACACAGGATTTGAGGTGCAGCCTCACCAGTACAGGGGGACAATTCCTGCCCTGCTCCTGCTGGCCACGCTATTTCTGATAAAGGCCAGGGTGCCATTGGCCTGCTTGGGCCCTGTCACCAGCTGGCTCATGTTCAGCCCCTGTCACCAGTACCCCCAGGTCCTTTTCTGCTGGGCAGCTTTGCAGACACTCTTCCCCCAGCCTGTAGCACTGCAGGAGTCACTGTTGTTGTGACCCAGGTGCTGGACCCAACACTTGCCTTGTTGAACCTCACACTACTGTTCTTAGCCCATGGATCCAGCCTGTCCAGACCCCTCTGCAGAGCCTTCCTGCCCTCCAGCAGATCAACACCCCCGCCCAGCCTGGTGTCATCCATGAGGGTGCACTTGATTCCCTCATCCTGACAAAGATATGGAACAGGACTGGGCCCAGTACTGAGCCCTGGCAAACACCACTAAGGACTGCCACCAGCTGGATGTGGCACCATTCACTCTCTGGGTCCAGCTGTCCATACAGTTTTTGACAGAGTGCACCCATCCAAGCCATCAGCTGCCTACTTTTCTTGGAGGATGTTGAGGGAGACAGTATCAAAGGCTTTGCTGAAGTCCAGGTAGACTACATCCAACTGGGCCAAAGCTATGGAGAAAGGAAAACCAGCACATTTGCTGATAGGAAAACCAGATAATGAAGAATGACTGAAATTTTTCTCTCATTCACAGGGTTCCCTCTTAAGAGTGTTATCTCTGCCCACAGCAAGCGAGGGAAGAGTTATAAACAAAGAAAATGCTCAGTGACTAAATTGACAGAATCCTCTGAGAAATTAAGGGACAAAGAGGATTTGACAAAGAGGCATGTAAAGGAAAAAGAGCCTCTCTGTGATCGAGGAACTGGTAGACATGCCTCTCTCTGACCAGAAATATTACAGAGTGTCTTTTTGAACCCGAGCACACCCAAAAGAGCTTCAATGAGAAAATGGGCATGAAACATGAGATGCTGAAGCATCTGTAGGTGAAAAACTGCTGGAAAAGGTGGTCTATTAAAGTTGCCATCCAACTTGTGTCTTTGCCTTTCTCTCCCTGGTAGTTTATGTAGGCCTGAAATTTCATAAGTCTCAGTATTTCCCAAAGTGGAGACTTTCTCCTTGAGACTTCACCACAAGGACTCTTCACTATTACTCTTTCCTTAGTAGTAGAGCAAAATCCTGAGAAGCAGTGGCATCCTGTAGTTGCTTTGATTCCACCATCCTGATGGTGTCCTTTGTCTGCTATTGTGGTAGAAAAAACACGGGAAGGGAACTGAGACCTGCAAACTCCATAAAGTTTGCAAGCAAGTTTGTGCTCCACAAGTCCCACCACAAATGCTCTGTCTGATCAACATCAAAGTAGTTAACCCCTGATCAATAGTTGTAAGAACAACTTCAGCATGGAAATAGCCAAATGCTTTGAACCACAGGGATGTGCCCTGCTGTCCCTTTGCTTCTGCTGCAGCTCTGGAGTGAAGCCTCAGTAGTAAGGTAGCTGCTGCTACTTAAGTCATAGTGTAGCATAACACATAATCTAGTTCTCTGCTAGATGTCACTTCTTTCTAGAGCTCAAAAAGGGCACCATATAGGGCAAAGCTATTTCAAGTTCCTCCTTTAAGCAACTTTTTGGTTTTATTGCCCTTTCCCTGTGCCACAGCAGCAGCAGAGGGGGTGAGGAAAGCTGTAGCTGCCATTGCTTGAAAAGTGAAGCAACAGTTGCCTGTTTGCAAAACTGACCACATCAGTGGCAGTGGGTAAAGGTGTCTGAATGGATGCCTGAGTGTGTGCTACCACAACTGCGTGGATGTGGAGGGAGTGGGAGTGGTGACATGGGCTGGTGGTACTAGTCATCATAAAGTGGCTGCAAGGAGACTGCCTATGTATTTAAAACAGGCCCACACACCAGGCATTCAGCCCTGTGACTCCCAGGTCTCAGCAGTTGTGTGACAGGCATGGGAGACATGGACACAGTGCCAAAGTAAGTTGGAGGAAATCCCTCAAGCAAAAACAAAGGCTCGGTAAGTCATTTCCTCTGAGCTGAACAGAAAGACATCTGTGTTGATACAGCTATTACATACTAATCACAACAAAACAATTCTCTTGTAAACGGCATAGACCCTGCTTGCTTTCCTCCAGGCTGACTGAAATGTGAGAGATGTATTTCCATTGAACTTTACAAGATCTTTTTCTTTCAATGTGGTTTTGCAGTGACAGTTTCTGTAGGTCAGACTGGGCTAAGAGGGTAAGGAGGTAAAGAATAGAGCCTACGTGCCATTTCAGTACAGACCCTGAACTCTGAAGTTCAGCACAGGCACCTGAGGTGCACAAAAGCCGCTTCAGTTATTCTGGCTGTGGGTTTGAGGTGGCTGGATGTGACTGTTGGCATGGTTAATTATGAAGGAAGGCACTGGAACCCCGGGGACACTGGGACACGAGCAGATCTGCGATGGGCATTGAAGAGGAGCAGCCTCGGGGTGCTCAGCCCATTGGGGATGGGGGAATGCTGTGCCCACTGCCACCGCACGGCCCAGCCTGGAGCCCTGCGAGCGCTCATCCTCCCCGTGTTTTGGTAAGAGAAATGCTGTAGTCAAAGCACAACTTTCACACAATTTACAGCCAGCTGGGGCCAAGAACATAGATTTTGAGGGAGCGTTTGCAACTTGCTCCGAACTACGTAATTTGCCTTTTTCTTGTACTTCTCGGACGGGATTCGAGGGAGCTCCCGACGGATCTGGTGGGCGTGGGACACCTCAGTTCAGTTCAGCCTCTCGCAGCGCCGCACCCGCCCCGGGTTGCCCCCGCTGCTTCCTCCGTGAGGAGCCGCGCTCGGCGGGCGGAGGAGGAGGAGGTGCCGCCTTCCCGGGCCGGAGCGAGGCAGTGCGGTGCCTCTCTCCCTTCCTCCCTCCCTCCTTCCGCCGCCCTCCACGCCGCCGGCGCCCGGACTCCTTCCGCGACGGCGGCCGGGACACGCAGGTAGAGCAGGTGAGGCCGGCCGGGGGTGCCGGCCCGCTGAGGGAGCGGGGCTGCCCCAGCGCCGGGCCCTGCCGGGGGCCGGCACACGGAGCCCCCCGGCCACCGCTCCGAGCCCCAGGGCGTGCGGCACCGCCGGGGCCGAGGGGCTGCTGCCTCGGAGCACAGGTGTCACAGCAGCCCTAAGCGGGAGCGGTGACAAAAGCCGGCTTTGAAACCTTTGCTTAAAATTGCTCTGTGTGATATAAAGGGGCTGTGGCCCAGGCTGCCAAGTCCATTTGAAAGGCAACACTGATGAGTATTTCTTTATGTGACTTTCTTCTCTGAGTCTTAGCTCCATGCAACCAGTGTGCTTTGCTAAGACTGTTTTGCCTCGTCTCGTGGGAAGAATTGCCTTCTTTTGAGTTCAGTTATCCTAATAATTCCTCCTGCTTTCTGTCCCACACGGAGTTACCTTTTGTTGGCAGTGCATGCTCTTACATAGCCTTGTGCTGGGATACAGCACACCTGCTGCTTGTTCAGTGGGTGACGAGACTCGCGTGGTGCTTTTCCACAGGCTTCCTTTCTGCACCCTTAAAAGTTGGAACGGGTAATTATTTGTGCTGTAAACTGAAGTTTTAGTACCGGAATGGCCATGGGCTCCTTGCTTGAAATGACAGATGCTGATCTGAAATACTCAGGGTTGCTTTTTGAGTCAAATACATATTGGTTTTATAGATAGAAAAACTGACTGTAGTAGAAATGCAGGCAAAAAGCTGTCTTGTGAGTACCTGCTACTGGAGCTTTTGTTTTCATTTTAGCGTACGTGTTTCTGATATTCTGACTGTCTCACCTTTGATAGAGGATGATGTTTTGTTCAGTTTCTCAGAACTCTTCAGAGACTGGAAGATGGGCTATTACTTATTGCTGTTACATAAATGTTTAAAGTATTTTGAGCTATCAGAAAGCACGTGCTTTTCTTTCCTTCTGGCACACCAGCTGTGCTGCTCAGATCATTTCACCTGTGCAGAGGAGGCCCTTCAGGTGTCCTGGTCTAGTTTGCTGGGTACTGCTCTTGTACGTGGGGAGGTAGCTCCCGGACAGGGAGTTGCTTACAGTCATTTGGTGGTTATGGTTTGTAAGGGGACTGCAGCAGGAAAGGGCCCATTTACTATCAGACTCTCCTCTGGTATTCTTTATGTTTCTCTGAGGTTTATTTATGTTTTATTTGTTGTGAGATACATTTTATCTTGAACCAAATGGTTGATTATTTTGAACCAAATGGTTGATTTCTATGTGAGCTTGCCTGCTGAAATCACTGAAAGCAGAGCAGCGTGATTATGTTTGGCATGTTTTTTGTCTTGATAAGATAATCTCATAGGTGCGCAAATCAAAACCATACTGGCAGTTATACCTCTGTCTTGAAGGAACTCTGGTTATCAACTGCCAGCCCTGCTTTTATTAACCCTTCTAAATTTGTAGGAATACCACCTATTTTTAATGTTAATATTGACTTTTTAAAGTCTTTGAAATATTTAAAAACCATTTACTGTGAGGTGGTTTGAACTATGTCCTAAGTTAAATCACATTTTAATGCTTAGCTGTAGGCATTGTGGATTTGGCATTGTAGTGTATCCACTAGGCTGTTTACAGTAGGTAGAAAGAGAGAAAAATAATAGAGCTGATAAAACAATATTAGTTCCATATTTTTTTATCTTGCCCTGAAACAACATTGTATTCAGAAGCACCATATGTGATAACCTGTAATGAAGTTAAAATAATTGGGAACTGGTTAATTTAATAGAATTACTTGGAAGCATCAAGAAAAGTTTTCCCCCCCACCAAATATAGGTGCAACTTGTTGTATATTTGATTACCTCTGTGTTATGTGAGCTAATAAACTGGATGCCCAAGATAAGATGCAGAATAGTGTAAATTTCATACAAATATTTATACCTCAAATATGCAAAACATTTTCTGTTTCTTAGACAATAGGAGTCTGTGCTGCCTGCTGTCAATGCAAAGGTCATGGAAAACAGTCTTTAGCCTTTGTTAACCATTGATGTCTAAGATGTTTTTTGCTTTTGCTTAGTTTGACTTTTTTTCAGTAACCTATTACCTTCTTGCTGCTGAACCTGGAACTATTCTTTGGAAAAGGAAGATTTGTGCATGGCAAAGAATCAGTTGTAGCAGTCTACAATGATTCTCTTGCAGAAATAATATAAGTAACTATAAAAACTGAAAAATATGGAAAACAGTACTCAAACATAGTGGAGTACAGGTTGGCATGATGAAGAAAGCCTGAGGTGGTGGAGCTTTTATATTTCTAATTACATATGTGCTCCTGAAGGACATGTATCATATATTTTTGTATTTGTGCTACATATATTTTTATTACTATCTAGATACATCTATTTGCTCAGAATTACAGGTACCTTGTCTGGAAAGTGTTGGCAATGGTCAGTCAGTTGCTGCACCATGGAAATTAGAGTGATGAAGTTCATTAAATTACCTGCTGATAGCCATAGCTTTCTCCATTATGCAAAGTGCAAGGGAAAGACTCTCACTGCACTGGCTGCTCCTTACTGCAGAGGGATCAGCCCAATTTACCCTAATTCTCCTGGCCAGGACTTCATGCCAGCACTAGGCCTTAGAGGTATTACTGATATAGTGGGACACAACTCTCCAGAAACCCATGAAATTGCACCAGTGTTTTAGTAAAGGTCAGCCAGGTCTCAAGAAATGTATTTTTGTTAATGGAGCAGTTTACTTCTAGCAGCAAATCACTGGTTTGCTCTGCCAGCCCTCAGGCAGAGGAGCATTCTGCTCTCCTGCTTCTGGTCTGTTTTTCTAGGTGTATTTTCTAAAGGAAAAAGCATTAGGAAAGAAAACAGTGTGCAAGCGAAGGAAACAAGTGTTTGGGTGGACACGTCTGCTCTTTGTCTGGTGTGGCAGAAGAGGAACTGGGGAACTGAGCACTGCCCTGTGGCCATTACAGCTCTGGCAGTTCTCAGTCATCCCCTGGCCTGGCTCAGCCCCATGGGCTATGATTCAGAGTCAGGGAAAACAACATGTGAGCTAAAACCTTGAAAAACAGACAGGCACCTACAAACCAGTGTGACAACAGTCTCATTGCAGAAGGTGCTTTGTGGGGACGGGAGCAGCTTTCTGTATTTCCTGGGCATGGAGGTGGGATGGAGAGAGAGATATTTCTTACAAGTACTGTGAAGTGGCCCCTGTGTTCAGATGGGGTCACGAAATCTTGGGAAGAATTACAGAAGTCTCCTGAGAGTAGGTCTGTCCATCATGGGCAGGGTTTACCTTTCTTAGGAAGAACGACATCACCTAGAAGTTGTCTTGGGCTTGGTCAATACCCAAACATTTAGGAGGAAATGATATTGCTGAAAAGACACCTCTTGGTTGCATGGCTGTCCTGTATTCTGGGCAGTTCAGTAAAGCT
Organism: Ammospiza nelsoni; assembly: GCF_027579445.1. Taxonomy (NCBI): domain Eukaryota; kingdom Metazoa; phylum Chordata; class Aves; order Passeriformes; family Passerellidae; genus Ammospiza; species Ammospiza nelsoni. The sequence goes on along the minus strand of NC_080636.1, from coordinate 26,430,695 downwards.
CATGCTTAGCGTGGTGTGGTCCTGCTTTTGTGTGTGAGCAGGAGACAGGGTTTTCAGGAGCCTGCTGCAGAGAGAGGAGTTGCTCCAGGCGAGTCTGAGCCTGGCCAACAGCTGATGTACAAGAGCTGTTTCCCATCAGCTGTGGGACTCAGGTTTTGGTGAGGGGAAGGAGAATTGTTTGGCCATGCTAGCAGTCACACCTCCTCTGCTGAAGCAAAGCACCAAGCTGCCAACTGGGTTACTCTCTTTCAGCTCTTAAGGTAAAAATCCTGTGCAACATTAAACAAATGCAGGAAAAAAGGAAAAAAAAAGTAGTGTGCTGAGGCCTGTGGGACCTGAGCAAAGGCTTTCTTGGCACTCCTGCTTTTTCTCATTTCCATTTCTCTTATCAGCAGATATGTGAATGGGTGCCACTTTGCCACACATAGGGTACAACTTAATGTAGGCTCAAGTAGGTCACAGCTGAGTTTCCTGTGAGGAGGGGTTTTTTTCAGCCTTGTGCCTATTGCAAGCTGTGATCTGATTAACTTGTAAGATCTAGGCCTTCTTTTCAATTGAATGTAGGGCAGAAAAGCATGGCTTTGGGTAGTAAAGGAAGCAGGATTCTTCCTTCTGAAAGAGGATCTGGCCACAACACTGGGACCCTGCCCTTCTAGGGGCACTTCCAGAGTGTGCACTGTACACTAATCTGGGACGAACTCCTGGCCATTTATGTTTATGAAACAAAAAAAGGTTCTCTTTGTTGTCTTTGTTTTTTTTTTCCCTCCACAGGATAGCCACATAACTCACCATCAGACCCAGGTGATATCTGCTCCTTCATTTTAGTTAAACATTGTAAATCTGTCCTAGGCAGCCCTGTGAACAACTCTTGTCAGATTCACTATGCTAGTTTACTGGGTAGGTGAGATAATTATAATTAAGTTGAATATATTCATATATATATTCATATATATATATCTATCTTCATATATATATATATATATATTAATATATTAAAGGTTGCTACTTGTCCTGTGAATTACAGGGTGTCCTATATCACAGGGCAAGCTCCATATCCTGGCAGAAAAAATAACTGTGTGTTTTCCCTGCCTCCCCACTCTTATTCTGAGCATCTCTTCCTAGCTGAAGTGGCAGGCCACATCAGTGGTCTCCAGTGCTATGGCAGGAGGAGAAGAGGGGGGACTCTCCTGCTTTGAATTGTGTGACCCAGTTCAAGGGATGTGCAAAGTAAGTTGAGCTGAGTGGGCCTTTTTCTGTCCCAAAAGAGATCTCCTAAACTGATAATTTTACATATACTTTGGGATCTTTTGAAATTAAAATTTCTACTAATCTGTATCCAAAAGATGCTTAAAATAATATTTTTTTAACATGAAGAGATCTAACACTCCAGTATTAAGAGTGGCTGGTTCAAAACTGCTATTGCAACTTGAATTTTCCTTGCTTACACCTAATCTGTTACGTGTTTAATTATGTAGCCACATGTGATTTTGCTGTTTCATTCAGCCCATGGCTGGTTGGACTGTTTCAGTTTGCTTTGTTGTGGTCAGCCTTGAGGACCATCCTCCTCCTCAGAGCTGCAGGCTGGCAATCAGTCATCCTCAGTGGTCCTTGAATATAGCAGGTTCTGTTGTTGGAAGGAGACATATTTACATATTTACTCCAGAGTGTCAGATGAACTGTGAGGGTCTGTTTTATCAGCAGGGCGTTTGGGAGAATGGCATGGTGAAAGGCTGTGGAGTGTGAGAGCAGTGGGAGGAGGCCATCGCTCTGTGCAGGCAGCCTCTTTGCCACCACAGCAGCTTTCTCTTCCCACCAAGGCACTCTCTCCAACCATGAACGGGATTGCAACTTTCTGAGGGAAAAGTAAAAGTAAAAGTCATGGGCAAGCAGCAAAATTCCCTCAATTTGGTTTAGTTACTTTTCTGGATCTCTTAACCTGAAACTAACTTTGACAGTCAGTGTGATGCAGGCACTCCCCATGAAAAGCTGAGACCTAACCATAAATCTTACCTTTGCAGTGCCTTAGCTTTACTTCTTGTAATTTTGGCCTCAATGGGACTGAATTATGGTAGCCCATGTTGTGATGATGTTTGGTTGATTCTCCAATATCCTTGTGTCTCACCATGGATAAGCAGAGTGCAGTAAGGTACTGTGAAGCATTAATGACTGTGTTGCATGATGTCTCAAAGAGTTTGAGCTGAATGCTGTTCCTTAATACCATAAATGTCTTGTGACTCCTCACAAGTGCAAGTCCAATTCCCTGTTTAACTTGCAACAGTTGAAACACCTCAATGCATCTGAGATCTGATATCAAGAAGAGCAGAGATAACAAGCTGCTTTGCTAGAGATGCTCACTACCTTGCCTTAACCAGAGGAAAGGGAAAACACAAGACCACAGCCATGTGTCAGTTCTGTTTATTTTCAGATTCAGTGAGAAACTTTTCCCTTGAATTAATATTTATATATTGACATGAATGAAGCTGAAGTTCTTTGGTATTCCTTGTTGCTTAGGGTGCACTCTATGTGAAGGAGAAATTCTTCAAGGTCACAGCCTGGCTTTTCAGTTCTATATGAGGAGACTTTATTAGCAAGTGGCTGAAATGCAAGTAAAAGCAAGGATTTCTTTCACCACTTCCTGTGGGTAGGCAGGTGTTCAGCCATTCCCAGGAAAGCTGGTCTACAACATGCAAAGCAGTTTCTTGGGAAGACAAATGCCATAGCTCCAAATGTCTCCCCTTCTTCCTTCTTTGCCCCACTTTATCTACTGAGGTGATGTCATTGGTGTGGAACATCCCTTTGGTCATTTGAGTCACCTGTCCCTGCTGTGTCTTCTCCTAACTTCCCTTGCATCCCCAGTCTCCTTGCCAGTGTGGCACTGTGAAAAGCAGAAAAGGTCCTGGCTCTGTGCAAGCACTGCCCAGCAATAACAAAGCCATCTCTATATTATCAACACTGTGATCAGCACAGTTTCAAAACACAGCTCCATATTAGCCACTGTGAAGAAAGTTAACTCTACCCCAGCCAAAATAAGCACACCTATCCAGCATATCAGGGTAAGAGAGTCTGGAATCACAAGATAAGCAGGCTGACCTTGCCAACACCACTGCTTTGCCACGCAGGGGAAGGGCAGAACACCATCTCAGCTGAAATGTAAATGGTTGTTCATTTCGTGTTCTATCTCCTGCACTTGTTTTGTAGCAGAGGGGATGTGTCCTAGTGAAAACAACATAGGGAAAAGGTGACACATGGAACTTGGATATTTTCTGTTCCCCACTCACTGCCTTGGGTTTTTCCTGCACAGAAGGCAGTTCTGACCTGTAACTTTAGATATATTATTTAGATATAGATAAATGTTGCTTTTTCACACCTACTGAGCCCTGTCAGGTGGGACTAGTCAGTTGCTCAGTAGGTGTGAAAAGGCAACATTTATCGAGTGACCTTATAATGCTACCTCAAAATAATTACTTTGAAGGTAAATATATCCATTAGTCGACATGTGATATGGGCCCAGTAGTTCATCATCTGAGTCAACTTCTCAGCTTTGTCTTCAGCAGAAGTTCTCATGTTTGTTGAAGCATTTCTTACTGTGTAGCTTCACAGAGTCTAGCATGTGGAGAACAAGTAGTTCTTTAGTAGGTGGAGAACAAGCAGTTGTTTAGGGAAAAAAGGTCTTGGAATGTTTGGAAAGAGAAATAACTGAGGAAGTATTAGTCATTCCCTGTGCATAAAGACAGTCATAATTTGTATGTATTTCAGTATTTTAGTTAGACCATGTCAAAACAGCTGAAATAAATTGAGCTTGTTTTTGTATAATCTATCACATGCATATCTGAGATTGTATAACATTTGAGAAGACAAGTTCAAATTGTGAAGAAAGTTAATTAAGTTGACTCCTTTATGGTAGTTGGAAAGAAGGATGCCCTCAGGCACTGTTGATCTATTTTCTTTTTATATTTTTCTTTCCTATAGATTTGATTTCTCTTTCTCATACTTGCAGTTTTGTGTACAAAAGCAATTGTCCTACTTGACAGTGAGCTTTAGGATTCCTTAACAGAGTTAGGTTCAACCTCTGATTTAATAGTGCTTTTATTTTTCCACCCCTCTAAACCTTCAGCTTCCTGGAGAAGTAGGAAAATCTTTTGCACAAGCATCACCCATTTCTTTTTCAGTTTCATTGCCAAATCTCATCTTTGCCTGTTTCTTTAGAAAGTGGGTGTTACTGTTTCTCTTCCCTTCTCATCAGCGGGGGATTTTTGGAAAAAGCCAAGGCAGCACTCGGCTTTACTGAGTGTCCAGCCAGTGGGGTGGTGGCGGGGTAGCCTTGGCCTGTGTGGAAGTGAAGCAAATACACTCTGCTCTTGAGGTGCTTCTGCTCCTCCAAACCAGTGCCATGCCACTTTGGAGTCAGCTCTTCCACATCCCTCTCTAATCTTATTTTGGAAACACTTGCCAGAATAAAGCAGATGGTTTCCTTTCAAGGTTCATAAACATGTGAAAGGGACCAGTACACCACATGCCTCTTCCCAGTCCAGAACCTGTCCTTCCCTTCCTGTTCTTCCTTTATCTTTTACCTTTTCTCTGCCAGGTGAGGGTCAGTTATATTTGTACAGGTAAACCAAGCCAATATTCTTCACCAGACCTTTATGCTGCACAAGTGAATTAAGCAAATCTCTTTATGCTCTGCCTCATTGTGCCAGCTACAGTCAAACCTTGTAGCATCCTGAAGTCCTGGTGATAGCACCATAGAGGGCAAAACCTGCTGGATGACAATGGAAAATTGTTTGCTATTTTCACTTTGCTTTATACATGGTATTTAGAATAAAAATAAACCTGAGTTACAAAGTCTAGACCTAGGAAAATCTGCTGTCTCCCTTTTCAGGGTTAATATCAAACACTGAAGTTTCAAAGTCTTTTTTTTTTGTGCCTTGCTTTCCCATGTCCCAAACTAATTTTCAGCTTGTCTTGCAGCAGAGAACATTACAAATGATAGAGGGTTTTGCTCTGAGTAAACTGAAGGCAAAATAGTCAATGCAAATTTGTAAATATTGCAGAGCTTTTTGTGGGAAAAATAAAACAATTAGAAGTACTCAGCTCTAGAGGAATGAATAAAAATATAAGAAGGTGATGAGGATAGTGAAAAATTATCAGTTCATCTTTTGTATGGCATCTCATAGTGCTGCTAACTCAAACTTAGTACTAAATAATTTCAAGTAGAAAATGCCCATGTCAACATATTTCCTTCATCATGGATGGTAATAATGTAATTCTTGTTTCATAAATTTCCTGAATAATTTAGTTGTGAAGAAGTTGCCCTCCAAAGCTGTGAAAGGATAACTTAGTAACTGGAGTGTATGGTTTGCAGGCAATCCCAGTAAGGAGCAACAGCTGAATTTATAAATGACTTGGAGACCTGGACATGCCTGTTCTACTAAATCATCATTGTAAGGGGAAAAGAAACCCTTTTGATGCTCTTACCATTTCCCTGAGCTGTTCTGTGTCGTCTCTGGGGTGCATTTCCCTTTTGCAATGGTTGATGCTCCAGTTTGGTGTGATAAACACCTCAATGCCAGCTGACCCTAAGAGGGACCGTGACTTGTCATCATTGTTTTCTTTACTTACCCCAACTACCTAAGTTAGAATGCCAAAAGGAAACAAATGATTTATTTTGTAAAATGTAGTGAGCCTGTTTCCAAGAAATTTTGGAAAACTGGTTCTGATTGTGATAAAATGCTCCTTCTGTGTGTGTACATGGGTACCTTTCAGCTGAATAAAGGATATTTTGTAGCATCACATGGTCTCAGAATCTCCAGTCGGAGTTGTCACAGAGTTGCCCCTTAGCCTGTTTACTTTTAAACCTAAATTTCATACAGGCAAATATAAATTTTATTTTTGCAGGGTTTGATTGTGTATATAAAATTAGCCATTTGTTGTTTGGCTGATTTTCAAAGAGAAACAAAGCTTTTGCAAACCTTTGGCTATAATTTTGAAATCTCTTAGAAATTAGTCCCCCCAAATTACATTTCTCACAGTTAAAAAAACCCCCAAACTTGCATATGATGGAAGTGGTTACTGAGAGTCTGCTGTTAAAAAAAAAAGGAAAAAAAGTTAATCAAGTAAATCTAAATATTTCCTAATGTCTTTACTTCTCCTTTTTCTGGATACGATACATTTTGTATATTATTACAGTATTTCCCCCTGAACTTGAATTTTAAAATTATGACAGATTTTCGCTAAAGTATATTTCTTTTGTATTTGCATTTCTGTGAAATTTACAGAAATGCATTTCTGTGAAATTTTGAACAGGGATTAATAACAGTTGTATTTTATTATTTTGAGTTTGAATTTGCAACCTTAGATGTGGGACAAAAAGGCAATACAAGAGTATATTTTGCAACCCTTGCCTACACTGAGTTGTAATTATTCAAATAAGCCTGTGCTGGATACTTATGTAAATGTTCACATGTAACTCCGTTCATGGTTTCATGGTAAAGCAACAGAAGCTCCAGCAGAAAAAGACAGGGTAAGGAGTTCTCCTTTCCTTGTTCCTTCTGCACTGTTTCTGCTCTCTACCCAGAGGAGCTCTGGGCTGCATTTTCACTTGCCCCACTGCAGACATTTGCACAATAAGAGCTTGGTCAGCAAACTGATCTGAAATGATTAAAATGGAGGAAAAATATTCTGAAATGTACAGATTTGAGGAGGGATTACAAGGTACCAATTGGGTTTTTAAAATTGACATTTTGATTGATACTTTCAAAAATGGAAGTAGTGAATATTCTATTTTTTTTTTTTTTTTTTTCAGTCTCCTGCCCTAGGAGGTACATTTTCAATGTTAAGTATCCGGATCTGGAGTTGACATGGGTTTGGATTGATGTGTCCCAAATCTGAAAAAGAGCAGTTGTGCACGATGTATGAAATCCGAGTCAGAAAGCTGAGGATGCTTATTCCTTAGAGGGATTGTCTGCCTTGATACCATCAGCTTAACATTAAGACTTTGCTATGAAGGACACAAATTCCTAGGGACATTTTACCATCAGGAGGTGTTGAAACTCAGAAAACTGTTCTACCTTGCTTTCATTTTTCTTTTCAGCTACCAATATTTTCTCCTAGTGTTCCTTTTGTATCATTGTGATAAGTATGTTTTTCAGAATGTGTTTTTGTCTTGTGAGCCCCTCCATGACTATGTGTGGTGGAAAGATTTGTGCCTTAAAAAGTGACAATTACTTGTTGCATTTGGCTGAGAGGAACTCTGGTCGGACTGGATGCACTTTCTCTTTTCTGCTCGCTAGAATTTGCGCTGGGATTTTCATACATTTTTTCAACTTTTTGCGTGTTGAAGGTGTTACAGTCCAGGTGGCTTACAGTGACTAATTGTTTCAATAAACAGACACAATCTGGGAGTGGGAACCAGAAGATGTGTGGGGTGGGTAGTGTTGCAACACCTGAGTTTACCACATCACTTGGTGGCTCAGTTTTCCCCAGTGAAAACTGGCAGAGGTGGCATGCATAAGAAACTCTGTGTACAAGTGAAGATGTACCTTGTGCATTTGGACCAATATTGACTTAGAAGGCTCATCTGAACAGCGGTTTTCATTTGTTTTGAGGACGTGTATGGTGACTTCATGGCTGTACAGATTAATAATTGTACAATGGGAAGATGGGAAACCTGAGCTGATGCAGATATTTTGAAACTTAAAGTTGAGGATGTTTTTCTGCCCTCAGAAAAGCTGAGAAACTGTAACTCTTTCTGATCTCTGCCGTAATTCTGAGTCTTCAGCATCTCTGCAAATTAGATTGTCTTTGTGATTGTGTAACTATGGTTGGCAGGGAACAGGGCAATTCCTTGGCACCAGTCACATGGTGAAAAGTTTACATTGGGTGTCAGCCTGAAACTCCCACAGGTGTTTATAACAAGATAACAATGTGTCATGCGAACAGCTTCGTGTTCCGAGGGTTGGTCTGGGAACAAAGGAGTGGTTGGGGGGAAGTGGGGCAGGGAAAATGTGCAGGAAGTGTCTAAAACTCTAATGAAGAAAAGTTGTGATATATGGGTTTGTTAAGAGGTAAGTGTGGCTTCTTGATGAAGTATTGCTATTCTGAAAAAGAACTTTCAGAATAATAGGTGAGGGTTCACTTATCCTGAGCCAAACAGAAATGTATCTAGAGCCATTGGCTTGGAAATAACCCCAAATAAGGCAGGTTTCTGTGACCAAATGCAGATTCAAAGGCTGATTTTGTGACCTGGGAAACTGGTTCTAATCTACTGAAATCTTCATAGCAGAGATAATTCAGTGTAGCAACCAAGAGCAGACATTTACTGATGTTTTTATTTTTTAACCCCGATTTTGTCAAAAGGATTTTTTAAATTCTTGTGTCATGTTAATGTAACTTAGAGAGAAATGAAATATATTAGCATTATCAGTATTGAGATTTGAAATCATAGTTAGCTTTGCATCCTTCTTGTGCTCTGCAATGCAGCATTCTAGGGATCTAGAGATATGATGGATAATAATTATGTTTTTCTTAAGTACAAACAGAGAATTTTTACGTTGAGAACAGTAGAATTGTTTTGAGTGGGAGATCGTGTGATGGGAACTCTTAAAGTTTTGTATGCATTAAGCTGGTCTGAAAGTTAATACTGAATTTTAATTTTTTTGGACAGTGTTTATATTTTCAGTTTATGGTAGTATTCTTCCTTCTGCAATTACCTTTAAGATTGCCAGTTTATTTTTAGAAAGGCAATAAAACAGAATTGGTCAGCTTTAGTAGTTAAATAACATATCCAAGACAATTGCTTATTAAAGATCTGCCTTTTTCCCAGAATGCAATATGACAGATTACCAACAAAATATATGTGTATGCATTTCAGAAGAAGAGAAATAACAAAATGTAGATTATTCATAATAATCACCATTTGCAGTCCAATCATCATCTTTTACTTATGCATCCTAGCCTTGTCTTATTTTGTAGTTTCATTTAAACCTGTTGCAGAATGATCCGTTTGTTGGGGATGAGCTATTTGTTGGGTGCAGGGAAAACTCGGACACTCAATATGAGTGTTCAGCAAGCTCCGTTTATTGAAGAGAGCATCAGACACTTATACAGCAAGTAATAAGCTCATGAATATTCTGTAATTTGCACCATCTATTGGATACACTACAACATCAGCTCTTCCCCATTCCTTAGGAGTTACATCCTTCTTTTCTCATGTCTCTTTCACTATTTATCATGCTACAACTAAGCCTAAAGACACACTATCTTACAGGTGCAGGACTTAGAATTAACCACAGCCTTGTATTTTTCCAATCTCTAATCAACTAAAATCCTAACATAAACCACTGATTTTTTTTTTTTTTTGACATATGAAGAGGTATTCCTAGGAAAGAAAAGGATATTTTAAAGCTGTTAACAGTTAACAGCTACTTCCAGCTGTTAAGATAGCAGCAGTATGGGCTATGACAGCTCAGCTGATCAAACCAGGCAGTGAAAAGTAGTATCGACCCTGGACTGGAAGGCCAAGAGTGTCACTTCATGTATTGTGACAGCCATCAATTGCTCACAAAATGAGACACACTACAGTGAGTTTGTTTACATTTAATTTTATTAAAAATTGTATAGTGTAAGGCAGTGTTGTGAAGAGGTTTGTGGTTTTTCAGGATTCTCTGCCACAATTCTGTGAAATGTACTGCTTTGTCCATGCTGAAGTTATGTTGCCTGTGGAGAAAAACGTGCATGCCATTTCCCCAGTGAATTCTGAAATACTCTAAGTAGCAAATAGGTGCATAAAGCAAGCCCTGTAAAGAATGAATTATTTTTTGTTTTACTCTAGGGCTTTGGTTTGGGTCATCCCCCCACCCCCTCCAAACAGCTGAGAGGTTGTTCAGTCACTGGTGCTTCAGCAGATGCTGCTGTTCCTTCTTCAAGCCATGGCTTCAGCTCCAGCCGTGCTGCTCTAGCCTGAATTGCTCTCCAGGTCTGTGCCTGCAGCTTCTCCTGGCTTTGGAGCACAGCTTCAGGCAGGGAGGGCAAGTGGTGCCATGGGCAGGGCTGGCAGAAAGGGAGCAAAGCAAAAGGGAGTGGGGAGGAAGATTTCTGGGACAGCTTCTGCACAACCTCTCCCACAGCTTTCGTTCCTGCCTCCTTGCACTCCATTTAATGTGTCTGTGGAGGCAGATGAAATGTGTCATGTGCTGCATGATGAAATCCTGCTTGGATCCCTTCCCTAACCTGCTTCCCAGCCTGGCAGGAGGAACACCTGCACAAGGCAGGGTGGCATGGCAGGACAGTGGTGGGTTGATGAGGGAGGAGATCAGCTGTGTTTAAGCTGGCATCATTGTGAAGAACAGAGAAATTTCCTACGGCGGAACCCTGAAGCCAGATTGGCAAAAAAAGCAGCTGTGGGTGCACTGGTTTTTATGGACTCCTAAGTTTGTCCTGCAGGTATCTGTTATGACGTAGAGCTTAAAGCAGTTTGACATTACTGAGTGACCAAAACTGTGAATCCAATTGCTTGATTTTGATAGTCAGCATGAAGTCTTTCTCAACAGAAGCTGGAAGGCATATGCTTAGCAGTTTCTGAAAAACAAGCTTAAGTTCTTTTTTCTCAAACTGATTTCTTCTAAACAATCATTTGTCTAAAAATTGTCTTCTAAACAATCATTTGTCTAAAAATTTTCATTAATAAAATTGGGGTAAATTTTCAAAATTACTTCTACCGATCCATGTTAAGTACAAAGGGTTGTAGTAAATGGGATTAATCAGGCTGATGACTGATCATTAGTGGAATTCTCCAGGGCTTCATTTTAGGCCCAGCATTCTTCAACATCCTCATAAAACACTTGGATGCAGGATTGAAAGAATATTAAATGAGCTTTCAAAAAATAGTAAATTGGGAGTAGCTGTGGACTGCCTCAAGGGCAGAAAGAGGCCCTGCAGATTAGAGAGACGGGCAATCATCAACCATTTGAAGTTTGACAAGGGCACATTGGGGATTCTGCACCTGGCACGGGACAGCCCTGGTTGTGTGTATAGACTGGGGAATGAGAGGCTGGAAAGCAGCACTGTGGAAAGAGACCTGGGAGCCGTGGTTGATGGCAAGGTGAACATGAGCCAGCAGTGCCCTGGCAGCCAGGAGGGCTATGGGTGTGTCCTGGGGGCATCAGGCACAGCATGGCCAGCCAGGCAAGGGAGGGGATTGTCCTGCTCTGCTCTGCGCTGGGGCAGCCTCACCTTGAATATTGTGGGCAGTTTTGGGTGCCACAATTAAGCTATTGGGGAGCATCCAAAGGAGGGCAGCAAGGATGGTGAAGGGTCTAGAGGGGAATCCATATGAAGAATGTCTGAGGACACTTGGTCTGTACAGTCTGGAGGGGGCTGAGGGGAGACTTCACTGCAGTTGCAATTTTTTTGGGAGGGGAGGAGAAGGGGCAGACACTGATCTCTTCTCCCTTGTGACCAGTGACAGGACCCAAGGGAATGGCCTGAAGTTGTGTCAGGAGAGGTTTAGGCTGGATATCAGAAAAATATTCTTCACTTAGAAGATGGTTTGGCACTGGGACAGGCTCCCCAGAGAAATGATCACAGCACCAAGCCTGACAGTTGAAGGAGCATTTGGACCATGCTTTCAGATAATTGGTGGGATGCTTGGGGCTGTCCTGTTCTGGGCCAGGAGATCCTTGATCCTTGTAGGTCTCTTCCATGCAGGATATTCTATGATTCTATGATCTTCAATTTTGTGTACAGAACTCTTTTGCAAATGACATTTGTACATGCACAATTAGCATTTGAAATTAAATTAGCAATTAGCAATTAAAACTTCTATACAGGTTAGAAACTTCTGTACAGGTTTGAGGTGCAGAGCAGTTGTGCACTGCTGCTTGCCTGGAGCACATTTCAGACTTCTCACCCGTATTCTCTGTGACACAGGCTGCAGTGTACCTGATTTCATCCCAGTCACGTACAGCTTTGGGCTTCCTGGGAATGTGCCAGTGCAGCCCTCAGCTGAGCAAAGCCTGAACTTTTTAGTCTAATAATTAACTTTTGTAAACTTCCATGTGAGCTCCAGCTTTCTGTATATTCAGGCAGTTTCGTTTACAAGTAGAAGCTCTTTTTGTTACAGAAGTCTCCAATTCTGTGATCCTCCTAAGATCTGGTAATGTTTTATTCCTCATCTTCACAGGAACTGATGTTCAATGGCTAGAAGAGAGCTGACAAGTGGCTGAAATGAATACGACTACTATCCTACAAGAGATTTTGATAAAAAGATCGCAGCAGAAGAAGAGGACTTCTCCCTTGAACTACAAAGAGAGGCTTTTTGTGCTTACAAAGTCTATGCTAACATACTATGAAGGTCGAGCGGAGGTAGGAGACACAGATTGCCTTTGTTCCTTTTTGCTCTTGTACCACACTGGCTTTTTTTCCTACTGTATGTCATACTATCAAGAGCTGATCAGGGAAATGGTCTTTAGTGGCTGTGAACATGAGTTGGCACTTCTCTTATTTATAATGCAAGCTGGCAGAGCTGTAGGTAGCTTACCTGGCAGTCAGTGTGAATTGATTCTCAATAGGAGTAGTAGTGTATAGCCAGGATGGCAGGAATGACATAAAACAGTATTTAGAGGTGGTCATCAAAGCTGATTTCTTTCTCTCTCCAGAGACATAAAAGATCGCACTGCTATGATGAATTGGGGAAAAGGTAGAAAAAGTTGCAATTGCAGTTTCTTGTAGCCATGGGTACTGTGAAGGTCATTACATTAACATCTGACAATTACCTGCATTTGAACAGGAGAAAGATCATTTGATAGGAGTAGTGCATTGCAGACCAAGTTCAGCAGAGACAAGATCCATTAGAGTGGATCATGCAGCCTGGTGATTGAAATGAAGCTGGAAGCAGTTTATCTGTGACCATACAAGCAACTCATCCAGACTACCACTTTCTGTGTAAATTCAGTTACTCAGAAAGTCATTGGTGTAAACCATGCAAATCCTCAGATCAGCATTTTTCCAAATAATCTTCAGACTCAGTTTCTTTAAGGTCACCTGCCCCCAGAGTATAGGTCACCTGCCCTGTCATATCCTCAGTGCTCAGGGTGAGATTTTTTCCCCAGATCATCTGCCCTGTCATATCCTCAGTGCTGGGGGTGAGATTTTCCACTTAAGTGAGGCTACTTTCCATGTTTGTCACAATGCTGAAGAGGATTAAAATGACTGCAGTAGCTTGTGAAACATGTTGTATACCTTGGGAAGCCATTTAACACATAAATCTTAATGGAGGGAACCCTGCAACCTCTTGTCTTGGCTGTCTTACCTGTGCTAAAAGAAGAGGGTAGAGGAGAGCTAAGGCTTGCTAAGCATGTTTCTCTGCCAGATGTTATGGTTGCACCAGAATTGAGCTCACTTACCACGCTGCAAGATGCTCACAGCACTTTGTTCTCTGAAAGTAGCTTGGACACAGTCAGGGATTAAGAACAAGACCACAGACTGAGGCTGGAGGGGGCCTCTGGAGGCTGTCTGATTCAAGCAGGGCCACACAGAGCTGGTTGCCAAGAGCCAGCTGGCTGTCAAATATCTCTGTCCAGCTGGCTGTTGAGTATCTCCACTGATGGAGTCCTCCCAGCCTTGCTTGGCAACTTGTGCTAGGGCACGGTGACCCTCACAGTAAAAAAAGACCAACATTGTTTCCTGGTGTTCAGATGGAGCCTCTTGTCTTTCAGTTTGTGCCCACTGCCTCTGGCCCTGTCACTGGACACTGCTGGCAATAGCCCAGCTCTGTCCTCTTTGCACACTCCTAGAGAATAAAGAGGTGGGGGCTAGGAAGTCCTCTGAAATATGTCTTGCCTACTTATCCCATGTCTTACATTCAGATCAAATAGAAATGTGACAAACAGGTTTTGCAGGTCTAGTTGTCACCCTTTAAGAAGTTACCATTTCCAGCTTCCCCTCTTCCAGTCTTCCCCTTCCAGTTTTCCCTTTGCCTTGCAGGTTAATGTCCTCTGGCTAAAATGCTTTTCCAGGAGACTGACTTGTGGATCTCTCTGAGAGGGGGTTTAAACTCTCAGTTTCATTTGCAGTGAGATTGAACAGGGCAGCCCATAGTGCCATCAGCTGAGGATGCAGTAACTTCTTAAAAAATTTCTGCCTCAGATACAGCCAGTTGGGCTGAAAATATGCATTATGCCTATGCTATGCCATCAGTTTGCTGCTGAAAAAGGCCATTTTATCCCTGTCCTAGACCTCCTAGACTCCCCTACTCGCATGCTTTCATACTGGTCCTTCTTGGAATCCATATTACTCTGAAAAAATTTGCTAACCATGGAATCATAGAATGGCCTGGGTCAGGAGGGACCTTGAAGTTCATCCAGTTCAAATCCCTCTGACCCTGGGCAGAGATACTTTCCACTAGCCCAGATTTCTCAGAGCTCCATCCAACCTAGAGCACTTCTAGGGAAGGGGCACCCACCACCTCTGTGGGCAGCCTGTTCCAGTGCCTCACCACCCTTACAGTAAAGAATGACTTCCAGAAATCTGATCTCAGCCTACTGTTAGTTGGAAGCCGTTCCCCACTGTCCTGTCACTACCTGCCCTTGGAAGCAGTTTCTGTCTTACTTGCCTTCTCCCTTCGGGTGCTGGAAGGCTGCAATTAGGTCAGCAGAAAGATATTGGATCTGGTTTTATTTTTGCTGGATTAGTGTTCTGCTGGGTTAGCACGCTGCATGACTGGGTGCAGGACCTAACAAGTGCCAGAGGCTGTGCCAGGTGGTGGAGGAGAACAGGATGATCCAAGTGTTGACATCAGCAGGTTGTTAGACTGGCTCAGCCATAATGCATTACTTTCCAACCTCAAACCATTTTCATTTTCACTGTTCCTCTCATTTTAGATTCTTTTAAACATTAATCAGCATTTTATTAACAATGTTGTCTGAAAATAGTGAGCTCTGATCTTAAAAGGGCATACTGAATACTTTTATCTCTTTAAAAAAACCACAACTGTAAGACTAAGATCTCTGTGGCACAGTTATTCCTTAATGTCTCTGGAGAACTTTAATGGCAAAGATGTTTGTGGGTTTGATTATTGTTTGGGTTTTTTTAAAGCCAATTGTGGTGGCTGTAAATATGTAAGCTGCATATTCTGGCTAATTTATATGAAGAGAAAAATGTTATTAGCCATCAAGATAATTCTGCCCCCTCTGAATAACTGGGGGTTTGTTGCTGAAATAAATGTGACTCCTGTGTATGCTGGTTGAATTTAAAGACTTGACAGATGAAAGGATAGGTACAGACTGATTTAATTTTGGGCTTGGCAGTATTCAAGGTCCAGATTGGTAAAATAAGCATGGAAATCCCAAGCCAAGAGGATCTCACACCCTCATTTTAATCCCACTACTGCAGTGGTAGCAGTCTGCCAAGGGTGGTTGAGTTCTGCTCCTCTAGGCAAGTGTGCAATTCCCAGTTTGATTGTTGACCAATCTGAAATATTTTCTTGTTTTCTTCCATTTTAACTTTTATGGAAGTTCAGTAGAGAGAGTTCAAGAAAAACCCAGGGTTTGTGGGCACATGACTAATCATACCACTTCTTTTTTAAAACAAGACTGAAGTAAATCATGTTAACAGATTAGTCAATACTCAGAGTGTGGGCAGGTTGGGATTATTAATAAAGTGACAGAATTAGATATTTTGTATGTCTGGTGACAGAAGTGGAACATTTATGACAACAAAAAGCAGTCAACCACAGCAAATAGTATTCATGTAAATGCTGCTGAGAGATTTAATTGTTCTGTGCAGCCAGAAGTGGAGCATCTCTGGCTCTTTGAACAGAAACTGCACGTTATAGACATCACACTTCTCTGTTTTTTCCTGTCCTGTGTACTGAAAAAGTCCCATTTACCTTACTTGGAGCAATAAATGATTATCTCCTAAACATAACTTCTAGCAACAGGCTAAAATCTTGTTTTAGCTTGCTTATTACTGGTTTAAATCTTTCTATACATGCTTTCAAGCAGATCAGGCCCCTGCCATGGCACGATGGCTGTGCATGCCTGCAGTGTAGCTGGAACTGCACTGCTGCCATGAGAAGGAGAAATACCCTTTATTCACTTAAAGATACTGCTCTGCTGTAAGTCATGGAGCAGGTGCATGAGCTAGTGAAGGAGCACAGCTACAGAATCAGTGAAGAGGCTGCATTTCAAGACTGGTTTCAAAACACAGAAGCCTGAGGAAGGAGAATCCTGGTTTGGGCCACCTGTGCAAAGCTCTACAATTATGATTAATACCATGGGAAACTTATTTTGCATAGGAAGCCAATAGGACCTTGGCTTTTACTCATTACCTTCTGGGCATGATGCTGTTGGATAAAAAATGTGGAAGAAGTATCACCTTTAGGTTTTTTAAAAAGATGGACATTAAGAAGCTTGAAAATAAAAATACATCAGGAACCAATCTGCCTTAAGTGTCATGGAGATAGCTTTTTAATGTCAGAAAAGAGAAATATTCTGTTTAAGCTGGGATGTGTTCTGGTTTTGTCTTTTTTTCTTGGTCATAAATTCTGAGAATTATGGGGAAATGGCATCATTGCACTATTGTGCAATATTGGACTAACAATGATTATAAACAAATGAAAAGGCTGAGCTGATGTTGTTTCTTGAAGCTCTTAATGGTTTATCAACTGGAAAGAGTATTTTCTATATTTTTTCCTAATGCTGCAAAAGTGGCTATTGAAATCTGAATGTGATGTGGTCCATTTACAATGAAGACAAAAATTCACTGTAGTAAAATATAACTGCATTGGTCTCTAAGCACAGAGTACTGGTCACAAATGTATAAAAATAGGGAAGAAGTAAAATGTCTTCCTATTCTGAGCATGGAGATGTACTATAAAGTACATCTTGCTGGTTATGCTGCAGTCAGAAAGACTTGAGATATGTACAGTGTTCTCAAACATGTAGGGTAGACTTACCAAGCCAGCTTGAAACACATTTATGTAGACAGTAGTAACTAGTTTGAAGTGGGAGGTGGTGGCATTTTTTCACGAACTGGCCCTTGTTCTTGAGGGCTGCTGCACTATTCTTACTGGTGTCAGCTGGAGTAATGGATTGTAGTGTGACTTTGCTGGATAATCTGGTTGTATAGCAAAGGCAGTGTTTGTTTGTTTCAAATGAGGAAACACAAGCATGAAATATTTTATTAGGAAATCTCTTTTCAATTTTGTGTGGTTTGAAAACTGAGGGTAACATTTCAGGTGTGCTTCTGGTCATTTTCCTGAACTATTTTCTTTCAAGAAATCAAAACATACTAGTCAGTTTTAAATTGATAAGCAAATTCAAGGAATTTTGAAATTATTTCACTTGCTTGAAAATCAAATATTTCATGCAGTGATTAAAAAAAATCTCATTCAGAACGGCTTTCTTTATTTTTGACCAGCAAAAATTTAGCTGAAATTTTAGTATGACTTTTTCCAAATTGCTAATTTCATCTTGAATGTAGGAGGGTAGGTTTGAATTCCAAGGAGGCATTTGTGGAAATAATACCACATATGCATGGCCCTAGGTAAGTTTAGCCATTTTCTGTCAAAAGTGAGCTCATATGTTGAATATTCAACTTAAAATTCCCTGGAGTTTATTTTCAAAGGATCAGTGCATTCTCACTTTCATCTGTGTCTGTTTGGAAAATCAAACCTTAAGTGTTTATCTAGGAGCCCACTGAAATTGTAAACACTTCAGTAAATATCAGCTGGACAATGGAAAGGAGGACTCATTTTACCAGCATGCCTGATGGCTGGTGTCACACAGTTCATGTGTCCCCCACACTCCTTTGGAGGCTGACTGCAAAGAACAGCATCCTTTATTCCTCTTGAGTTAGCCAAGACCACACAAAAATTGCATCCAAGCTACTGCATCCATCAGGCTTGGCCACCTTCTTGTGGTTTATTGGCTTTCTCCTTGTGTGCCAGTGAGTCTGGCTGCTGTGAATCCTTTCTCAGCACACAGTGAGAAGGTGTCTCTCACTGGGCAGCTGGATGGCCTCAGCTGGGGCAGGCTTGCTGCTGCATTACAGAACAGCCATGACAGCAAGTAACACCTACTGCACACAAGTTTTAGCTAGCTAGTACTGGCAGGGCATCCTGCTTGAACATAAAAGTGCCACCAGACTAGAGGTTTTTGCTCTAGATGGCATTTTAGGCAAGGGAAATTCGTCACGATGAAGGAAAGAGAATAAGTGTAGGTGTTAGAGTACTTCTTGCAGTGAAATAGTTGAAAAGAGCTGGTCTGTGCAAGTGAGATGTCCTACCAGTTTGTTGGTTTGAAAACTTTCACATTGATGTTTCTCATGAGTGTGGTGCTTCCAAAAGGTGACGCAGATCTGGTCATAATTTTATCAATCCTTGTCAATGTGTAAACTGTTAGTATCCTCATATATATTGAGCCTGTGCAATGTTCCCTTTCATCATGATATTTCTCTGTCACTCAGCTTGTTTATCAGTGATACTCTCTAGTTTGAAAGTGTGCTGATGTGTGTGGTTTGGTTACTGTCCTCCCACACAGGGCACAGCATGCTTGAATTAACCTTTCCATCCCACTGCAGCTTGCACTGACCATGAATGTGAAGCTGACTATGAGCTTATGAACATTAAATTTCTTTATGCTTTGGCATCTTTATTGTTTGCTCACGTTTGCTGTATGGATGACAGTTCACAGCAATAAATAGTGTACATTGGATTTTGCATTTTCAAAAGGCATAGGCTAAATCCTGGTTCCTGTGGTTACCCTGCATGTGTTTGGGTGGACAGGAGTCTGCAGTGCTAGAAGGGAGGAAGAGAAGGGGGCAGAGTTTGGGCTGCAGTGCTCACTGGCTCTGGAACTGCTGCACAGATGTTGGAGTGGGCACATCACTTACCTGTTTATTAGTGTGCAGAAACCATTTCCTTCTACAGAGAAGGCAAATGATCGTTCCCTGAGGGAAAATGTTTAAGAGTCTGAACTTGAGAGGTGCAGAATGCTCCTGTCTTCAGTGGCAGTAGTGGTATTTGCCATTGGGATCAGACTTGTGTGAAAAGTTTATTGTGTAAACAGGACTGTTACAAATGATAAAAACCAACCAGAATATAAATGAAAAAAGCAGAATACAAACCTGAACGTTTTGGGGGGTTGCTCATTTTGAAAGTCTCTTCCTAAGGAAAAAAGGTCCTTCTGTGAGGGTTATGTTTGGTTCTTGTAATTTGAATATAGAGGAGACAGAAGCTACTGAAATTACAGTGGTGATATTTTAAGGAAGGAAAATGAAGCTCTGGGGCCCACCCCGAAGCTGTAGGTTTCAGGGTAAAATTGTGTAGCTTCATTGCAACACTAATATTGTGCAAATACTTCATTTGGAGCACAGCAACATTATAGAGTTCCAAAAAGCTGTGCTTCTTTCTGTCCTTTTTTAATAGAAGATTAATTCATTCTACTGTTGTTTATTCCCATAGTACCTATCCTTTATAATTTTTTAAATAATTACCCTGATTAATGTGATTTCCTTAGTCATTGCATAGGTGATTTAATTATTTTATATAAATGAAAGCACAATTCAGTATTACAATGCTTCTGAAACCAGTAGGTTTACAGAGAATTTTTTAGTTCCAAGTCACAGGTCATAATGATAGAGCTTTCTTAAATTACTTGTGAATGAAAAGTATTCAAGTTGGAGACATAATGTAAAGCTATTCATGTGAATGGGAGCAGCTTAACAGTTGCATGGGAATGCTCACTTCTAAAGGGCAATTCATAAAGAAACCTAAGTTGTAAAAAAAAATTGTTATGTTGTAGTAATGATTCCCTGTTTTCTATAACAGCTACTGAAAGAAAAGTCAGCTATAAAATGAGAATCTGCAGTAACTACCCTTCTACAAGAATTTTGATTTTTATGAGATGGAACAAATGAAATGTAGATGAAGTTGAGGAGCAAAGATTGTAGTTGTTGAGATATAGAAAGGCAGGAATGAGAACATTTACCTTATGACTGGACAGGAATGGATGAGTCTTAAAGGTCTTAAGAAGGAAGAACTGGAAAATAGATGAGAGAAGGCTAGAGAAGTCCTAGTTTTTTAAAAAGTGTGCAGAAGAGAAGCTGAGAAACTTTAATCTGTGAAGATAATTTAGAGAAAAATGCAAGAAAAACCAAGCTTGTTGAAGGTACCTAGAAGATGCAGAAATTGCACATCAGCTAAAAAAGAAACACAACAAAATAAATAAACAAAAGAAAATAATCTCAGATTTATCCATGTCCTGTCTGCTATGAGGTGACGAGTCTTGTGGATAGTAGAGAGCAGCAGAAATCCTGTGTTTTCATCCCAGTAAGGGTTTTTTGACACTGCTGAATGAGACATTTTCATGTGTCAGCATTAGAAAATACCTATATAAACTTGTGTAAATCTGATTGCAGAGCACATGGGAAGCTGCTACTGTGTTGAACAGGCATTGGTGGCTTGTTTCTAGATTAGTAGCCTGTCTTGAATGGGATGTCCTATTCTGCATTTTAGTATTTTCACTACTGATACTATTGTTGGAATAGAAGCTTGTGGAGTTCTCAGGTGAAATAAAACTTGAAGGAGCTGCAAATATTTTGACAAATAAGTCTAGAAATCCATGTGGTATATTTGGATTGGATGTGCGGTGGGTTTAATTGTTTGCCTTTTCTTTTTATTTTGTAGAATGCAATTCAGTGTGGACAAGTAAAAAGGCAGGAGTGCTGAAATGTTCAGATACATCACAGCAATAAGTAGCCTAGAGTCAGGCTGTCCCCAGCAGGACCTGGGGTCTGTAGTTGTGGAGTCCATCACCTGGACCTTGAGAAAGTAGCTAAAGCAGCAAGTGCCTTGGCTGAGTGACCTCTTGGATCCTGTTTTGGGCTCTGGTCACTGGCCTGTGGTGCCTGTGGACTTGGGCTCTCCTCTCTGCATGGCTCAGACAGCATGGAGCTGAGTTTGGGCTGAATGCAAGGTGTCACTCACCCAGCAGCCAGAGGGAGAAAACAGGGCAGAAATGCTGCAGCTGGGCTGGGCAGACTGAGAGCTCTGTGTGTGTGGACTTCACAGAAAACCAAGAAGAGAAGACTCGTCTGAAAGAACCTGTAGAGGTATAGCAGTTACTTTGACAGCAGAAGGGTTGAAGGTTATTTAAGGCCTGGTATGGATGGAGACCTGGCTGATTTATTATGTGTCCTTTACTTTTATGAGGTTGCAGCAATGTATCATAACTGCAGTTGTGCACATTTTAATGGCTGCCTCTCCATTGCAGGAGAAGAGTGAATTAATTACATTAATTACAGATACTGCACTGTAGTCATGGTTAGGAAGTTGTATCAGTGCTATGACAGAGAATTTATTTTTGTGCTTTTCAGTCTCTCCAGTGCTGGTCATTGACATCTGCTTAGCAGCCAGGCCGTGGTAATGGATTCTCAGTTTCTTAATCTACAAGACAGGGTTTAAAAATTTCTTCTTCTTAATTATGTCTGTATTTTTTCCCCTTTAAATTCCTCCTTGTAGACAGATATTGGGTCAGGTCAGACTAGATCAGAATAGTAATCACCTTTTATTTTCCTATCAATTCTAGCCACTTTCGAAAGGTAAATGAAAATACTTAATACTTGCTTTTCCTAATAATTTAAAAATATAATTGAAAGGAGAAGGGCATTTTTCAATGTATTTAACACACTGGAAAATATAGGAATAGAAAATGTGACCACCTAGCACCTAGTTATAGGAATTATATTCACATAATCTGTAATTGCTTGCCTCAAGAGGGAACTGCAGAAGTATTCAGTCAGAGCTTCTTATTAATAAATGGCAATATTATGAAAAGGAAAAAAACCCTGAAAGCCCAACCTCCCTCCCTGCAAAGAACCCAAAAATGAAAATACCCATACGTTTGGCTCTGGAGCATATTCTATCAGAGCAGCTGTAGGCAGTGTTGGCTTAGCCAGGCTTTTTGTGGTTTTGCAAAGTTGAAGAGACACTCCATAAAAGGAGATAAAAGTGGTGCTGTGATGTGTTGCACTTGTGAGAACCCAAGATCCATGGTCACATGCTGATGACCTCAGGATTTCCTATATGGGGGTAGGCATGGAAGAAAGAAATAATAAGTACTTCAAGGAAAGAGAGAAAGAGAGAGCATGGGGGAGACAAAAATCTAGATATTTCTTGCAGGCTGGGCTGACTTATGCATGTTTTCATTGAGGCTTTTTTTTCCAAATCTAACATCCTTTGTATTGTTTAACACCCCCACATACACACATACTTCTGCAGGGGTAAACAGTGCAATATGTTCATCAGCAAAGAGGAAATACGCTGAAGAATTATTTTCATCTGATAGTGAGAATATGGGCTTCTGTAGCTGTAAAGCTTCTGCATTTAACAGAGGAGGAATTCCAAGTGTACAGAGGATCAGCTGTTTGATTGTACACTTATCTAACACTTGGGTATTTCTTGTCTTACTGTATTCTAAGATTATTTTTTTAAAGCATTGTGTAATCCTGTATTTGTTCCGTATCTGACAACATAGGTCTAGTGTTATGACTTCTTCATATTACTGTTTAATATGCTAAAATAAAGAGGAATAGCTTATTCTTTTGAGATTGTATGGAAACAAGACTTGGTCATACCCATTGTGAGTAAGGAGCAGGACTTCTAAAACTGTAAATCAATATTTTGAAACGTAGGTAAATATGAAATGTGTACAGCATTTTGAAAAGCTTTGTATAATTGTTTCTGTATAGTCACTTCCCTTTTGTTTTTTACAGAAAGAAGATACATTAAAAAAGAAAACCCACACCAAAACCCCGACCTTTAGTGTCACTTTGAAGTACATATTTTACCTATTTTAGGTTTTCTTTATTAGGATTTAGTATTTTTATTCCTTTATTACCGTTCTAACCATATTTGCTTCTATAGGCCTCCCTCTAGAGGCATATATTTATCTTTAGTAAAGGAGCAGACCAGGTTTGATAGATCCCTGTGTTTCACTGACCTGTGATTCTTCCAAATCCTCTCTGAATACTTGTATCCCATTCAGAGAGCATGCATGAATGTTCTGGTAAAATACTGCTACTGCTACAATAAATCTATCTTTTTTCTACTCTATTAGCCGTCTTCCACCTAAAAGAATCTCTCAAAATGTCCCTCTGCTTCCTACCCTTCAACATTGCATGATTAGCCATTGCACTAATTTTGTCTCTCTGTAGCTTTTGTTGCTGGAAAGAGTGGTTATGGTTGGATTTCTCAGGGCTGGCTCATTCCCACATCTCTACTTCCCAGCTGCTTCAGGGCTTGAGCTCTGCTTTGATTCTGCATTTCTGCACTTCATGTCTGCTGTACAGCTGGGTGTAGAGCCCATAGAACCCATTTGCCTGGAGAATAAATGCAACGCAGTTATGGTACGCAAGATGTCCTATTATTATAAAAGGAAATCATTTAGGTAGGGAGGAGAGAGAATTGCAGTGGTCTTTTTAGCATTTTTCTTGAGTCATTCTTTCCTTCTTCTGTGCACCATAGCTTATGTAATGAGTAATGGTCAGCTAAAACAGAGCTGCACACTTGGCATTAATAACTGTTGCTTCTGATGTGATCTGAAAATGTCTTGAGCAGTAGGTTTTTTTAATTTCACATATGCAAGGGGGTTTTTAAATCTATAAAATATAAATATAAATATTTTCTAAATATACATGCAAGAACAGAAGAATCTTTCCTGACATTAGGTTTAATAAGGTGGATTGCCTTGTAAGGTGGGTCAGCTTTGTGTTAGCTTAATTTAGCATCATGTGATGAAGCAAACTGAGCCACCCAAAATCAAGAAAGCATACAAAGGTAGGAATTAGAAAATACAATTACTAGAATGATGTGCTGTACAGCAGGGGGTTTCCTTTATGTTTTCCCCCCAAATGTTAGATGGTTATCTAGTTGGGTTCTAGACCTTTGTCCTCCTGTCAGTGTCCTCTGAGTGAGCTCCCTGAATGCAAGAATTGACATGAAAATCTCTGAGCCCAGAAGGAGGGTGATTCAAGATAGAATAATAGTGTGTTCCTCTGAGGGATTTCTGTGATTCTGGACAAAACCCCCCTCCAATGTGTATTGTCTGTCTGTCCTGCAACCTCAGTTAACCAGTGGGTGGGATCCAAGCAGTATGAGCACCCCTCTGGACACAGAACAGGGTAGATAACTTACAGGAGTGGTGTTTCTTCTTCTTTGCCTGTTGTTGTGGAAGAAAGGATCTGGGGAGGTGTCTTCAGCACAGTTATGTGGGTATTGAATTCTGGGGTTCATGAAGAAGCTGATCTTGTTTGGACCCTCCTGTTGTGCCTTGGCTAACCTGGCATCCCTGAAACTGCCAGGCAGCCACACAGTGACAAGGAGAGGGAGGGACAGTACTGCCTGCTCTGCCAAGTGGTGTATCTTTCAGCAAAACTTTTGGCTTTTGCATAACTTTAGGGAGTCAATGTTCAAGTAAGGGGATACCATAGAATATACTGAGTTTGGAGGTGAGCAACATAAAATAAAAAACTTAAAATGATTTTTTGGTAAAAAATCCAAGGTTACATACTTAGGACAAAATTATTTTTCAGCGTTACTTGATAAATCTTTGTAGTACAACTCATGGTAATGTTTATGATTTACTTTTTTTCTTTATGGTTGGTTAAAATACCTAATTCCCCCATACATTCCCTTTAAAATCCACCTCTTTTGCATGTGTTGGTTTTTCTGGTAACAAATAGGAGTTGCAGCTTTATCTGAACTTATTCCTTGTCATTCTTCCTGATGCTGACCATGATGTACATGAATTCTTTATTCATGTTCTCTCTGCACTAATCTATGTAAGACTCAGAGTGCTAAATGCATTTTAAGTGCTGATGAAGCTTCATGGTAATTAACTGTGGTGTTTCTAGGGTGATGGAATCATAACTGCTGTGTTTGAAGTTGTTCTTTGCTTCTGTTGGCAAGACTGTGTTTTCAGTTGCTTGTGATTGTACCAGACTTCTGCTATTTGGGCTGAAATTTCCATCCCCAAGAGAGGAGCTGAGTAAGGATTAGCATATCTCAAAGAATTCAGTAATTGCTAATTATTTCCACATTGTGTGAACAGTGTCAGTCTTTCATAAGATGTACTCTGGACTGGATGTTCTGAATGTGCTTGGCAAATCAATTTTTTTGATGTGTATTAATTCAGTACCAGCCACGAGCTGCTACTGCTATTTTTTTGTTCTGGATTCCAGTAGAAACTTCCTCTCCTATTAGAGATTGGTTGTCCCAAAAGTGAGAGGTGGCACTGTACAGTCTTTCTGTGGATTTCAGTGTGGACTAAAGCCCAGTACACCTTCCTCTCATTATCAGCTCTTCTTCCAAGGGGCTGCCTCTCCAGAGTGTTGAGCTACACTGTCATTCCATGCACTGTGTAGCACCTGCTGAGCACCTTTGCCTTCTTTAAAATGCTCATAATTATCAGTGAAGGTGACTAAATCTCAGATTTAGTCTGTGCTTTTGACTTTGCTTTTCTGGGCTTCTGCTAGCCTTGTTCAAAGAAGTTCCTTCAATACAGACCCCACTTTGGTCCAGGGTTACACCTGTATCTTCTGCCTTCTGTTTCATCAGGGACTTATGTTGCCTGTGTAGCATCCAATTTCTCTGGAACCTTAGTGGAACACTACAGAAGCCTCAAAATGGGGGGAGCACTTCAGCAACAGAACAAGGAAGCAGATCAGATGAGATTATACCAGTTTTATTCATAAACTCACCAAGGGGGAAGCACTTATTTTTTCTCAAGTTATTTTTTGTAAAGAAGAGTATATTAAGCTTACAATCACATCTGATTGGAAACTTTCTATATAAAGAATTGGTACTTTTCACTAAGCAAATTTAATGTACTCAGTGCATTTTCACAAGTGCAGATCTTTATATTTTCAGTTTTCAGACAACTTCTCCAGTTAAAGTCACATAAAGTGAAATCACTTTTATAAGTGGGAAAGAAATCAAGATGCCTCTGCTGAAAAAAAAAGATCATTAGATAAATTTGTTATCTTTTAACAAATGTTTTCTTTCTTTCTTTTCTCTTATAGAAAAAGTACAGAAAAGGATCTGTGGATATTTCAAGGATTAAATGTGTAGAAGTTGTAAAAAATGATGGTATTATTCCATGTCAAAATAAATATCCTTTTCAGGTATGTTTTCTAAATATAAAATACATAAATTAAAGTGCTCTTTTCAACAACACCAAGTCATTTGGACATAACCAATTTAATCTAAAATTACTGTCAATTCCAAATAATGAGCCCATTCTCTGTCTCTTTTGGGCTGGTGGGAGGTAATTCAGGATCAGTGGTTAAAACACATCCCCTGCAAGCTCTGCTGCCCTTGCAGTCCCTTTCCTTGGGAGTTGGGCCACAGACACTTGGTTGTTTTCTATTCCTCACCCTCAGCTTGAATTTTGACTGGAAACTGCCTTGCCCTGTTCTTCTGCTAGAACGAGTGAGCTGACATTAAATTTAATCTAATTGCCATGAAATTATATAGGAATAAGAAAATCAAAATATAACTCTTTTTTTTTTCCTGTTTCACTGTGAATTGAATGGAAATGAAAACAGAAAACAAAGTGCTTAGAGGGGAAAAAGAAAAATGTGGGGGTTGGATGCTTACTATTCCCTCCTTACTGTAGAGGGAATGGTTGGAGTGAGGAGGAATTCCACAGCTGGAGAGGGGCAACAGTGACTCTGATCCATTTTTGCCACAGCAATACTCTTTTTCTGCCAATACAAGCAGTGGAGATATACAAAACAGTCACTCCAGAGCAATACTGAATCAGATGGGAGAATGTCTGATTGCAAAGCAGCTTTCATTCATTAAACAGAAGTGTTTTTAGAAAAAGCACAGTGAAGAATGAACAAAGCAAAGCGTGAAGCAAGCATTTTAAGGAATGCTGACAAGATAATATACCATTACAAAATTCTTCTAATTCTCCTGAAAACATCGTATCAGAATAATTACACCTTAATAATCTTTCCCGGTTTCTGCATTTTGTGCCTGAATACACTAATTTTGCTAGATGTAACAGTTATTTGTCTTACTCTGTTTCTTTAGGAAGAAATGAATTAACATTATGTCGTGAATGTATTTTGATTATTTCTTTTCTCCCCTCCAGGTTGTATATGATGCTAATACACTTTATATTTTTGCACCGAGTGCACAAAGCCGGGATCAGTGGGTGAGGAACCTGAAAGAAGGTAATGGGAGCTGCTTGTACTTAAACCCTAACAAAGGCAGATAGCTTTGCTTGAGCTGTCTGCATGGGTTGGACTTAACTTGGTGCTGTGTTTTGGATTTGTGGCCAAAACAGTGTTAAAAACCTACCAGTGTTGTGGTTGCTGTTGAGCAGTGCTTGCACAGCATGGAGAATTTGCCTTTTTCTTCCTCATTTGCCCCCATCCACTGGGGGTGGACAAGAGGCTGGGAGATGACACAGCCAGGACAACAGGCTTGGTCTCACCAAAGGGATATTCCAAATAAAGTTGAGCTCAGCAATAAAAACTGGAGTAGAGGAAGTCAGGGGTTAGGGTTTTTCCTTCCCTATTGGCTGCTGCACAGGGGCTGGCTGGGCACTGGTCTGCTTGTGGGAGATGGTGAGTCATTTACTTTACATTACTTCTGGGCTCTTTCTTTCTCTCTTTTGGTTGTTAAACTGTTTTTATCTCAAGCTGAAAGTTTTTATCTCTTGTCCTTTCTATTCCTTCCCCCATCCCATTGGGTTGTGAGAGTGGGGGAGTGCCTGCATGGGTGCTTAGCTGCTGGCTACATCAGCCCACCACAAATTACAAAAATGAAATGGTAGAGTTTCTGCTGCTCATATATACCAATTTTAATTTTTATTGGGCCAGCTCATTGCTTGCATACACAGGGGATGGCAACAGGTACTGAGAGCCTCAAATGCTCAGACTGATCTAGTTTGATTTTGTGAAGTCCAGCTGCAATCAGAATTTGACTCTGCTTTTGCACAATGAGTTAAAAAGTTTATCCAAGCTAGTTGATAGCATCACTGGAAAGTTTTGTTTGGATGTAGCTGGACAACATTGTGGGCCTTAAGCTGATGTAAAATGATAGGAGGTATCTCTGCTGAGATGTGATTAGATAGTTGCTTTCACAGTGAGTAAAGGTGTTTTTTTAATTTGCCTCTTAATGCCCTCTCTCACCATCAGGTGCTCACATTAATTACAGGTGGTCTGTAAAGTAATAAGAAATTATTTCTGGGCTGGGATCAGGGGGCAAGGAGCGACCTCTGAAACTCAGCAAGCCCCTAGCATGGGGTAAGGAGCCTTCCAGGCCAAAATGATGAATTGTGCCACGGAATAGAGATAAATATCAGCTCCCTTTCCCTCCAGAACAGTGTTTGTAGATGAATTTGAGTCACTTGCAACAGCAGTAAAGGAGGAGGCAGAGCTCCCAAAGCCTACACAGCTGCCTGACTGATCCCAGTGGCGCAGGGTCTCCTTTCACTGATGCACCAAACCCCTGCTAGGATGGCTGGTGTAGGGGGGCAGTATGGCATACCCTTCTGGAATTAAGTTACTACCTTAAACATATCCTCTGTGATTGTTTTATCACCTCCATGTAAACTTGCAAGAGGAGGTGCCATGCTAAATTAAGGGCAAGCAAAGATTATGCCTCATGTTAAAGATATTGTAATATGTATTAAAAATTACCCTCTTGCAGACTTCTTTTATTTTATCTTTCATTATATGCTCTTTTTCTTCTTGTAGAAATAAAGAACAACAGCAATATAATGGTAAAATATCATCCTAAATTCTGGACAGAGGGAATTTATCAGTGCTGTAGGCAGACAGAAAAATTAGCACCTGGCTGTGAAAAATATAGTCTTTTTGAAAACAGTAAGTACATACATTTTCTTATGAAGTTCTTCTGGTGTATTTTTCTGTATTTTTATATGATCCTATTGTCACACCTGAATGCCCTGGCTATTAGGCAAATTTGTAGAGCAGAGTCAATCACTGGTACTGTGCCTAAAGTAAGACAAAAATAATTACCAAGCATTCTGTAAAAAATAGAAAAGCCAGCAAAATATCCTTGGAAAGAAAAAAAGTTTAGATAAATCTGAAAGGAATTATTGAAGTTGCTGAATTTCATTTGGGTTTTTTCTCCCATTTGAAACTTATTTGACCAAGGGTTTACCTTAGACTGAGGATAAAACCTTATGGTAAAAAGATTCAGCTGCAAATCTTGCCAGCTCTTCAGTTATTTATTGAAACCTCTGCATAGCCATATGAAGGAATAATAACTGCATTGCATTCAGTGTTCCTACACCAAGCTAAAAATGATACAACAAGATTTAATATGTTTACAGACACTGGATATCCTCAGAGGTTTGTAAATGCCCCTGTGCTGAACCTGGATGAGCTGTGACTTTTGCCAGGTTCCAGACTGCAGGTTCAGCAGTGGATGCTGCACTGTGCATTGCTGTGGCACTGCAATATTGTCCAACAAAGGAGCTAGTAATTATTCAGTCCTTGATTTAAGGAAAATTCTCTTGTAGGGAAAGAAATTGAGCCATTGCTTATCTCCCAGTTAAATCTGTGGCACCCAATGATTTCTTATGTCTGCACAGGCAGTCAGGGGGACCTGGGCATTTAGTAGCATTAGAAGACTTGCAGTACAAACAGGGGCTCATGGCTGATCTGATTCAGCAAAGTGAAAAGCATGACTATAGCTCAACGTTTTCAATGCATGAAGAAAACATTGCAGGGGGAAAAAAAAATTGGATCTGAGACATGGAATCAGAAAATACCTACAACTGTTATGCATTATTTAGCAAGGCAGGGGTCAAGAGCTTATGTATTTTAAAAGGGCAGATGTTAATACTAACAGACCTTTAGATCATCATGCTGACAAGAACACAGCTTCATTTTCTCATGCCTTTTACATCTCTATCCCTTTTTTATTTCTCACAAATTTTTGCATCTGAGGGCTGGTTCAGAGCTCTCTGTGGCATGCTCTGGTGTGCCATAGATGTTGCCAAATCTGTGGTCGATGTAACCTGCTGGCTGATTTGGGATGTCTTTGCAAGAATATTTAATCATTTTTCCTATAGCTTAATTGGAGTTGTCTTTGCTTTCTGAATTTCTAAGCCATACTGAAGGCTTGTTCAAGCCTAATCTGAAATTTAAACCTTTTATTTAATTTTGAGATTTTTAGCTAAATGAATAGGCATAAATCCTCTCCTGTGCTTTGTTTCTAGATGTAATGAGATTGTCTTCTTCAATGCCAGAAAAAAGTGCGGTAGGTAGAATCTTTAAAATATTGAACAGCTAATTACTGCTTTTTGAAACAGTGCTTACATTTCTCAAAATACTTGCTGCATCCTGGAGCAAAGGTCTATTTCTGGATGCATCAATTGGCATCATACTCTATCTCAGGGTGAAGATAATCCCACTGAAATTTAGCTGCATCTGTTAGCTGTGTCTGTACTGCTGGTGGAAGATGTGGGCAAAAAGCAAATGCCAGCCAGCTTTGTTCTGTACTGGCAGCTGCAGGGCTACAGCACAAACCAGCCCCATGGATGGCACCTGCATGGTTTGCCTCCCCAGCCCCAGCTGCCCCCCAGGCCTAGCCCAGCTTTTGCCTCCAGGATGCACAGGTGGGATGGTGAGGGTGAATGGGGCAGGAAGGTGGAGCAGCGTGGGATGATAATGATAATTTATAATGGTAATGATAATTTAATAATGTTGTGCTGTTTTCAGAGAAGGCCTCCCCCACCTGTTCCTCCAGTTGAAGAAAATGGGAATGAAGAGGAGGAGATAGTGGTAGCAATGTATGACTTTGAACCTACAGAACACCATGATTTAAGATTAGAGAAAGGTGAAGAATACACAGTGATTGAGAAGAATGACATTCATTGGTGGAAGGCGAGAGACAAATATGGGTAAAAATGAGTTCCTTATTTTTTGTTATAAAGTTCAAAAGTCTGTTTTCATATTGTAGAAGTTCATATTGACTATGTATCAAGAAATAACTGTGTTGGACTCTACATTAGGCCCAGATTCTGAAATCTCATCCATGCATTCTCATGCAGAAACCAATTTTTAAAAGGGCAGTACTCGATAGATAGATTGTGGGACCCAAGTGCAAAGACAGTTCCAGAACTGGAAGCCTTTCCAATTATGTTTACTTTCCAACTTTATAGTTCCACAATTAAAGCACCAGCCATCCTTTAAAACCTCACTAGACTGGTAAAGTATTCCCACTTCGCTGGGGAACATCTCATTAGGGAGCAATATGGGTTAACATTTAGCTCAGCAGGCTCTAACTTCCAGACTTGAATAATCATCATTTTACTTAATAGCTGGATCATTAGAAACAATCTTTGAATAAGTTGAGAGAGAATTGCAGTGAGATGCTGTAATGACTACAACTTCATATTCCCTGTATTAGAATTTTCCCTGTGGTTTCAAAGATGAAAGTTCTCATATTTCAATATTTATCAGGTTCCTGTTGCCATATGTTATGGGTAATTGTGAGTTATCAGGCTGTGCCAGGCTCCACATATATTTCCCCTGACTGACTGGGCTTCTGAGTGCAGAAGAGTGACAGAGCAGCAGGGAGTTTCTCACTTTCCTTCATCCCTTCTGCTGTTTTCTTGGACACTTTTGCTGCCCATGACACTTTTCTAGGGGTGCTGAAAGTTAATGTGGGAATGCTGATGCAGAAAATTAGTTTTTGAATAATCAGTAGTAGGGTGGGTGGGTCATTAATTAATAAATTACATTGAGAGACCTCTGATAATTAGCAGAATGAAACAACTGTCTTCTAGGCATGCAATTTTACATGTTTTCACTCAGATCATATATTCTACATTTTTTTAGAAAACAAGGATATATTCCAAGCAACTATGTAACAGGAAAGAAGTCCAACAACCTTGATCAATATGAGTAAGTTGGAATTCCATAAAATAAAACCTATGCTTCAAGAATGACAATGTATTTTTAACATTTTGAAAGCAACTGCTCAGCTAGAGGTTAAACTTAAGCAACTGAAATAGGCACATAATTCTTCAGATTCTCCTCATTGGTTTTGTTAGGATTTATAATGTAAAATCAAGTCAGCAAGACAGCCATCAGCCTGTGGTATTTAGGCTGTCCTGGTTAAAGCAAAATTCCCCTCTTAATTCTCTGGTAGACAAAGGGAAACTTTGAAGTAAATT
Organism: Ammospiza nelsoni; assembly: GCF_027579445.1. Lineage (NCBI taxonomy): Eukaryota > Metazoa > Chordata > Aves > Passeriformes > Passerellidae > Ammospiza > Ammospiza nelsoni. The sequence continues at coordinate 26,398,473 of NC_080636.1, read as the reverse complement.
TACCCATTTAAAGTGTGGTAAATGTTGTTTTAATAGTAAAGTGACGTGTCTGTCCAAAGTTTGTAGCAGTAAACACTAGAGGAGAAAACAGTGAAAGTCACTCTAAATAAACATAAAAGATTGGATATTTTGGAAGCTCTAGTTTTCAAGAAAATATGTTCAATGTATTTCAGTGTAACTTAACAGCTATAAATGTCTAGCTTCTTTTTTTTTTTAATACTTTTTCCAGTTGATGTTTAATTAGGGAGTACTTATTTAAGAACATCAGGGTAAAATTTAACATGATAGTCTCCAAACCTGTTCTTGATGCTCAAACATCATTGTAGGATAAACTGTTATGTCTGAGAATTTAGGACATACTTCATGACTTTTAGATAAAATGGAGCTGTCAGAAAATAATAAATAAAGCCAATGTTCAAAGCTATGTTAGTAGCTCCAAATCTTTACTCTTGGCTGTATATGGCTCCTACTTGCCATGTTTTGACAGAAGACAGAATTTCATCTGGGATTTTCTCCTTAGCTTGACTAGAGGGAATTCTTTGTTGCTTTCTCATCTTAAAAGCTCTTGCTAAGAGCTCTGCTCAGCTGTGGGCTGGCCTGCAGGGCTGGCAGAAAGGGAAGGAAGGAACTGCCTTATCTGGTCCAGCCACTTTGTGCTTTTACCACCTTGGGGCCAAAATTCTGAGTCTCTGTGCAGCCCAGGGAGCATTACTCCAGGTCATGTACCAACTGCAAGAAACCACTGTCTCCTGAGCAGGCACAATCTGATTAAAGGCTGCTGTGCCACTTCCCTGCTTGGTTACTGAAATAACAGCACAGCTCAAAACAACTGCACCCCTCCATTTGCCAACTGCCTGGTTTTCCTTTTTTTGTTGTTCTCTGTGACTGGCTGACATGCTGGTGCTTCTGTAGCTGCTTTAACCTGCCTATGCAGCTCAGAGATGTGCAGCCATGGCACTTAATTCAGAGTTTCAGCCTCCCCTGTGCTAGGTGGGTCCTCCCTGAGAGCCCAGAGGTGTGGGGTGCTGAATGGCAGAGTGGCAGCAGCTCCATGGGTGGTTTGACTGGCGTGCAGGCAGCTGCTTCCCAGGGCTGCCAGCCTTCCCCTTGGGCTGCTCTTCACAGCAACTGCTGCCATCAGCCTGGGTGTGTTGGACAAGTGTTGTTTCCAAAAACTTACATCAGTTCCCTGGGCTTTTATGGGATGGATTTATTTCAGGGCTTTTTTATGGGACAACTACACAGTGTGGTAGAGACTTATTTTTGCATGTTATCAAAGGTTCAATTCTTGATCTTCATTTATCATAAAATTATTTAATCTCCAGCTTCATAACACTTTGCTTACAGCATTTTAGGCAAATAATGCACCTTGAGGAAGTTTTATTTAATGATGTTGTGTTGCAGGTGGTACAGCCGAAACCTGAACAGAAGCAAGGCAGAGCAGCTCCTCAGAAACGAGGTGAGCACATCAGCCTGGTGGTATCAACTGTGAAATTCACTTTAAATAGCTTCTTTAGTTAAAACAGAAGCTTATTTTGGCAAGTGCATATCCTGGAACCAAGTGAAAAAATCATGTTGCTTAAAACCAGTTGCTCAGAACTGTCAATGTGCTTGTGTTTTAGGATAAAGAAGGTGGTTTTGTGGTGAGAGACTCCAGTCAGCCTGGCCTGTATACTGTTTCCCTTTACACAAAATTTGGAGGGTGAGTTTCTGTGTTTTCTCTGCACACCTTGTCTCATCTGAATCTGTTTGTATCCGTATCCAAATTCATTGGCTGGGGGAAAGCCAGAACAAGGCTCAATAAAGAAATGGGCTGCTGATGAAAAAGAGGGGTGACTAAAATGAACTTCTCAACTCCATGGTTAACTCCCATTTGGTTTAATCCAACATACACCTTAACCCCAACCCACAGCAGGAGGATTTGCTCTCCCACCCCATTTGGTCTCTTCTCTCCTGCCAGCCTGCATTTGTGTCTGCATGTGTGAACTGGACTGGGGAGTTCACTGGGCTGAAAATTAACCTTTTCTGGGTTAATCTTCAACTTGGTTTGAGCACTGAGATGAAGGCGAGTAGCCAGTTCTTTGGATATTTGATATTCAAGCCATTTCCAGAGCATGAGGTGCTCTGCAGCTGTGCTGGCCCTTTCAGTTTACTTTTCCTTGTCAATGTGCTCCTCTTAAAAAATTCACCACAAATTGCATATTATTACTAATTGCTATTGTTGTTTTTTTTCCAGGGAAGGTTCATCAGGAATAAGACACTACCATATAAAAGAAACCGTGACATCACCAAAACAGTACTACCTTGCAGAAAAACATCTCTTTAACTCCATTCCAGAAATAATTGAATATCACAGCCATAATGCAGCAGGTAGATTGATTGGATTCTTTCTATCACTTAAGGTTGATTTGAAAAGGAGATTGAGACATTTTATTGTTTGAATGAAATTTTGGGGGGGTTTGTGAATCCTTCCTTTTCAGGGAAGCCATGAAACACTGTAGTTTCACATTATTTCAATAATGACAGTAATTTGAAAGGTTTTGTGCATGTGTGTACATATGATGTATAAAACGTTCCTTCCCTAGAGTAACAGAAGAATAGTTGTATCAAGTCAGGAAAAATTTTCTCCTTAGCTCCACATAGTGCTTCTATCAGCTGCCTGTAACCCGCAGTAGATGAATAGGGATGGTACTTCCCCAGAACACTCTCCAGGCCCTACCTTTTTACCTGCTGCTCACTGCCACTTGAAATAATCTAACCTTCCCATACAGCAAACGGTTGAGGAGAACAATAATGTGTTGTTCAGAAAATCCCTACTCCAGATCCATAGCTGATGGCTGATGCTGATCTCTGCCCTCTCTCTGTATGATGGAATGGGGAGAGGATAGGAATTGAGTTCAAGGCACAGATACTAATACTTCTTTTTTCCAAGTCTTGTCTGTGCATTAATCTCACTCACTCAAGAGTTATAATTTCCAGATCTTTGCATCAAACTCAGACAGCTCAGCATTTCCTCATGCCCCCTTTTAATTTATTATAACTGATTTTTCTACATATTCTTAATTGTAGTCTGCAGTGAACACAAGGCTGCCTGGTGCTGTTTCAGAAGTAAACTGTGTCTCTTGAATTGTCATTGAACCTCAGGTCTCGTTACCAGGCTGCGCTACCCAGTGACCCCAAAGAGGACGACAGCACCCACAACGGCAGGATTCAGCTATGGTGATTGCCTGTTATCTTCGTCTACTCTTATTCTGATGATTTTATCTATGCTGAGATGCTACAATACTTTCTAAAAGTTTTGAAAAGATCTGATTCTGTGCTGTGATTGGCTATATGAACTTACACTGGTCCAAGCTGTACTTTCAAGACCCTTGCACAGAGTATCAGCATGCAGAGGCACCATCTGCCACTGGTGCTCCAGGGGAATTTGGTCTTTTCCTCCCTGCTTTCTGCCATGGATATCTTGAGCTTTGCCTTGTTAGAGAGCTGTGCCTTTGGTTCCTTCGTTAGTCTCCAGACTTCTGACTCAAACTTGACCCTTTGATCTTTGTTGAGGGGTTACCGTTTTAAAATATAAATTTAGAATAGCCATTTTTAAAGTGTGGTGATGTGAGCAACTTCTTTACGTTGGCACAACTTTGTGGTGGCATTTTGTTGCAATCAAATCTGATAGTATCAGTATGTACTTACTGGCCTCAGAAAAGTTTGAATTTTGACTTCTTTGTTAGTCAGGAGCTGCTTAAAGGTCACGTCCACCTAAAAGTTTGTTTTGTGAAGTACAGAAGTGTTGAGTTTTCAAGTTAATTCTCAGACATTTTCTACCTAAATTACTTAATTTGCTACTAGTCCATTTTCTCTTTCCTCTTCCTTATCCTCTACCAGCTCAGTAGGTTCCTTAGCTGTTTGTTAACTTTTTTTACAGAGAAGTGGGAGATCAACCCCTCAGAGCTGACCTTCATGAGGGAGCTGGGGAGCGGCCTGTTCGGCGTGGTGCGCCTCGGGAAGTGGAGGGCGCAGTACAAGGTGGCCATCAAGGCAATTCGGGAAGGTGCCATGTATGAGGAGGACTTCATTGAAGAAGCTAAAGTAATGATGTGAGTTGTGTGCTTGGCACTTTGATTTCCAGTCCTAGGCCTCTGATGCTGTACACTGATTATAAATAAACTCTGGGGGAGGGGGTATTTCTGCAGTTTTGTCTGCTGGAGGACTAGCACTGCGTGGAGGAAGTAATAATGACATGATCTCAATCTTTTCAGGAAGCTAACTCATCCTAAACTAGTTCAGCTGTACGGTGTGTGCACACAGCAGAGGCCCATCTACATCGTGACAGAGTTCATGGAGCATGGCTGCCTTCTCAATTACCTGAGACAAAAACGGGGAGTTTTGAGTAAAGACACTCTGCTTACTATGTGCCAGGATGTGTGTGAAGGAATGGAGTACCTGGAGAGAAACAGCTTTATCCACAGAGACCTGGTAACATCCCATTAGGCAATACAATCCTCTTTGAAATTTTTATTTGTGAATGTATTTATTCCTTTTTGAAATGGTCTGTTTGTTTACAACTGCTTCTGTTTTGCAGAAAATTGAGTGGATGAAGTTGGCTCTTTATGGTCTAGTCAAGACTCTAAAACTGCTCTATACAAGAAATCATGAGAGATTTTTCTCTCCTAAGAAAATGGAATAAAATCTCTCTGAAATATTTATAAATAGTAGCAATTTGTGCTGATATAACAGCCTATCTCCTTTCTATATTGGTGCCATTTTCACCACACATTAATCCCTTGAGATGATAATTTTTTCCTGGTTATCTTTTACACAGTAGTGTAGTTGTGAAAATGGTGCTATCAAGAGGAGATGCACATGTACTTTTTGTAATGAGAATACACCACTGAACGTGGTAAACTTGCTAAGCACTGAATACAAAGACATGATTAGATTGCTGTAATTTGTCTGCAAGAGACTCCAAGTTTTCATCCAGCTCTAACCATTCCCATTGCAGGCTGCCAGGAACTGCTTGGTGAGTGACTCAGGAGTGGTCAAAGTCTCGGATTTTGGAATGACAAGGTATGTGTGAGTGTGCAAATGCATTTATGGAGATTTGGGAAAATTCACCTAAGCCTTGTACTTGGCCCAAAGGCAACACAGACCAAGCAAAATTGCATACAAAGATGATCTTTTTTGGCCTCTTCTTTTTGGTTTTTTGGGGTTTGTTTTGCTTTTTTCTTTTCTGATATCTTTAATACTTGCTGGTTCTGTGTTGATTTCCTTACTCATCTTAAAAAAGACAGAGTTTGTGTTTCAGAGAGCAGAGCTGCTGCAGAGATAATAGTTAAACTGTGTTTTGTTAAATAAATGTTAGAAAGAGGCTGTTCAGTGAGTTTGGGTTTCTCTTGGGATCGATGTTTCAGAGTTGTGCTGGCTGAAGGGCTGGGAGATGCTGAGATCTGGAGGGGGGGTTAATTTCCTGCCCTTGTTAGCACCTGCGTGGGTGATGTGTTGGTGAGGCAGTGGTGGGAGCAGCTCTTCCAAGAAAGGTGTTAAAGCACCGTGGTTTGACTTTTGCCACATCTCTGTGCTGCTAAGTTTCTATGTCCCCTGACAACTGAACTCAGACTGGCTGGTAAAAAACAGAACATGAAATTTCTGCTTTTCCTTCATTTTCTCTCATAATAGAGACATTTAACTAGCAGGTGGCCTAGACCTGTGTTGTATAGCTAATACATCACAAGAAAGGACTCTGGGGTAATATGAAAAATGAACAGTTGTGGCTGAAGCAGTAGTACTGCCCCAGGGAAGCTATTTTTATCTTGTGATGCTAACGCCCATGGCCATTAGGTGGCAATATGAACTTCTAGTACTCCAATCCAAAGCTAAATTAAAATTTGCAGGTTTGGAGACTGACAGAAGGATATCAGAAGGATATCATGTCTCTCTCTTTTTTTTTTTTTTTTTTTGTGTGTGTGTGGTTTTTAGGTATGTCCTTGATGACCAATACACAAGTTCTTCAGGGGCTAAATTTCCTGTGAAATGGTGTCCCCCAGAAGTCTTTAATTACAGCCGATTCAGCAGCAAGTCAGATGTCTGGTCATTTGGTAAGATATTCGTCATGGAAAGAAAGTGTATTTTTTATATTTTATCAGTAGCAGTTAAGCTCTGGTTATTGGGAAGGATTCAGACATCTGAGAAGAAGCTCAGAGAAATCATTTGCCATGGTTTTATTTGTGATAAAGTTCCAGTTCTGTTATTCATTAAAACCCATGCTACTAGAATAACAGATTTTCAGTGATGACACATGTGAAAAGTGTCTAGAATATGGATCTCAAACTATTTATCTATCAGCCTGAGTCCAGGGCTCAAAATAAACACACATGTTTAATGAACACATATGTTTAAGAAGTTATTTATTTTCTTCTTTTTTTTCCCCACAGGTGTTTTAATGTGGGAAGTATATACAGAAGGAAAAATGCCTTTTGAAAAAAGCTCCAACTATGAAGTGGTAACAATGGTTAGCCAAGGACATCGCTTGTATCGGCCCAAGCTGGCCTGTAAGCAGATGTATGAAATGATGATGATGTGCTGGCAGGAGGTATGTATTCATATACATATATTTAAATTTTTTTGGTCTTTGAATTGAAATAAAGGTTGATCTAGAAATGGCAGTTATGTTCTCTAGAGCAGCGTTCTGAGTGCATCCAGGTCTCTCAGCTATTCATGTGCAACTGAACTAGAGCTCTGATAAGATAAAACATTGAAGAAATTTCTATTAAATAAATGAACTGTCAGATTAAGTATGTGAAGGCATTTAGTAACAAAATTAAATCATTTCTTATTTCAGAGGTCAGAAAATACAGCTGATATAAAAGAGGCATCAGAATGACACCCAAAATTCTTAGGAGCATAAACAACTTGCAGAAAGAAAGATTGGAGCAGTTCATTGGGAAGGGTGGGAATGGGGAAGAAAAATAAAAAGGTGTAAAACTATGCAAATTATTTCATTATATAAAGAGTGTAGTCCAGCTACACCTATTTATGCCTTTTCAAACCATAAAGAAAAGTGTGGCTTACTGAGATTAAGTGATACATCCCAAAATCCAGACAAGGAAATATTTTTACATTTAATACTTAATGAAATGCTAAATTCCTCACCAAAGAATGATAATATGTCCAGTAATTTATCAAAATCAGCACAACTTTATTGATTTCTGATCACATCTGTGCATGCTTTTTATTTTTAGAAACCAGAGGAACGCCCAACTTTTGAAGAGTTGCTTCATGCAATCATTGACATTGCAGAGGGTGAAGATGCTTTTTGAAAAATGGCAACAGCAGCACAAGCAGAGAAAATAAGGCACTTCCCAGAGATATGTGCCTTCTTAGTTTCTTTTTAAGAACTTGATCCTGTAAGCTGTTGGGTGCTGCTAAATAAACAATGTGGGGAACCTGTAATATCTGATGCACTCCAGAACAAGGAGAATTTTCCATGATGTCGGGAAATGAGCACAGTATCTTCAGCAATATTAGCAATCTCTGTATTTTCTCTGAAAAGTCAGCATAGCTGTAAACTTTAGCTCTTTATGGAGGTAGAAAATGTGGCCAGAGGCCAGTAACCTCATTTGTATTTAGTAGGTTGGGTTCCTGTACACACAGTCCACGTTTCTGGGTTTGTCTTTACATGGGCAGTAGCATTAGTAGTGATTTGCCTGCTTAAAAATGGAAGGTATCTATAAATGGCTTTTTACTGACACTGAAATGTTTCCAGAGATTCTCCAGAAACATTCTTTTTCTTGGTTGATGGGTGTTTATCAAGAAGACAAAATGCACCTCTTTCATTTGCACATAGTAAGTTGTTGCCAGCTCAGTTTAGCATAACACTCTAAAAGCTGTGCTTCATGAGCCATGGTATGCCTGGAGTCATTGTAAAGTTGGTTTACCAGAGATCTCCCATGCTTAGTCTTCATGTTGCTAATGAAAAATGAGTCCAAGATTCACCACAACTGGCTGTGAGTGAACCATAGTACCATGTTTTGGATTAATTTTAAAATTATTTATATGCTGTATGTACTGTAAATATATAAATTGAATGCATTTATTTATATAAAGTGGGGGGTTTTTGTCTTGAAATGTTTAAGCAAAAATTTGTCCTTCCTTCACTTAAACACACAATTATACAGGGAGTTGTAAATGAAAGAAATTCTCGAATATGTTTAGGAAGGGCTCGTGTTTCTGTCTGTTGTCTGTACATACAGTGATCTAACCTTTTGTTCATAACAGGAGATATCATACTGCATGTGTGTGTAAATAAACTGAATGTTAACTATTGTTTGGAACCAACTAATTTGTGGCCTATAATTTACTGTCAGTGCATCATAAGTCAAACTAATTGTTCACATGAATTTGGCATTATGGTAGGGCATGTATATATAGATATGTACCTATATAGATATATACACTTTGGTGTGTATGCAGACACTCTCTGTCTCTTTATATATATGGTGGAATGAATTTATATTTAAATGAATTTGGCCATGATGAAATGTTCAGCATTACCTGAACTTTCCTTGGAAGTTACATGCCCTGTCCCCTCTGCTGGAGGCTAACATCTCCACAGTCTTACTGAAGCCCACCTCAGTTAACCTCACTTTGTAACAGTGCATATGAGGGCTATTTGTACTCCTGTTTCACTGTAGTCACCTTCTAAGGAACTCAATTGTTTTCATTTCCTGTTGCTACTTCTGCTGTTGTGCCATGTATAATAGCAAATAGATTGCAACAAAAGTTATTTTTGCAAGTAGTCAGAGAGAAGTATGATGAATTTAATTTCCAATGAAGTTATTAAAAGTAACCATAGTTAGCTTAATACATTCCATCATTCTGGCATTGGAGTATTTCAGTAATCAATTTTAGAGATGTCCAGATTCCCACACCGCTTTGCTTAATGTTTGCCTTTATGTTCAAAAGGAGGAAGCCTCCTCTTTCTTGGAAGAAGTGCTTTCCTTTTCTCATGCTATTCTATTGAAAAGCTACAGGCTGCCAGAAAGGTTCAAATGCCTATTTCCATCATGACAAAGTCTCAGAAGATTATTCCAACCATGCAAACTAACCTGTCAAATTGCTGAGTCCAAAACCACTCTCCTTTCAATAGTAACAGCAAGCATTGTTGAAAGGGAAAATCTAGTAGAAAAAGTAGTGGAAAAAGCAATGTGGAACATTTAAGGTAAGCTTTCCTTCCCTGACTGCTCCTTTGAACCCCACTTTCTCTTAAGATCCTCCAAAGTATGGTGCTGCTAACTCTTTTCAACAACATATCCTGTCATAAGTAATGTTTTCCTTAAAACCTAAATGATGCTTAGGAAAATCAGAAGATTAATTACTTGCAATGAACCTTAAGCCTATTTCTTTGCAATAATTAAATATTTATCATTAATTTATATTATAAAACACACCCTAATTGTGTGAAGGTTTGGCAGCAGTTTTCTCAGTGGGATGGGTGCTTTGAATCTGACCCTTTCACTTGCCTCTTCCCAGTACCTGAATATAATTTCTGCCTACTTGGTAATGGGGTTGATACTGAGGATGTCAGGAACTCTGAGGCACCCAGTTTCTAGATGAATTATTTTTTTGTAGTTGAATGTAGCCTTAGGTGGCTTATTTTAGAAGGTATCAGAACTCCTCTGGAGGCAGCTGTGTTGCTGACTCTCCTGGAATCTTTGAAAGCACGCTGAAATGCTGTAGCATCCTTTCGTCTGGATGAGCTCACTCACCCTTAAGCTACTTCAGCCCTTCCTCCCATTTTTATTATAACTGAATCCTGTCAGATGTTGGGGTCAAAAATCCATTTGAACAAAACCATTCTGTGATTTATATCTGCTGTGGGTTTTTTACTAAAAAAAAATAGTTAGACCTAGTGGTAACAGCTTAATAATTTTATTTTTTCTATAAAATATTTCATACTAGACCATTTTTTCTCCTTCTACTCTGTTTTGTTTTTTTTTTAAAGAAAAGGTAAGTAGGCGTGGTCAAGCAATATTTGTGGTTTACCATGCTTCATATCAGAGCAAAGAGCTCAGTTTGGGCTGTTTTACTGGCACAGCTGATGAAGGGAGGTTTGCATTTTCATTTTGATATAAACGGATAACCAGACATGATTCTGTCTACCTGTAAGTAAACTTGGGTGCATATTTTGATCTTGTAGTTTTGTTTTGTGCAACAGCAGTGTACTTAGCAAATGAAGTATTTAAATATTGCCATAAAAATATCAATCTACTTTCTCTTGCACTGCTAAGGGGATCTCTGTTAAGACTGCTTGTCTTGACTTTCAAAATTAACACACAAATATTAATCCATTGTACCACAGATTTAGCAAAGCAACTATTTTTTACATATAGATAGGGAGATGTTTCCAAATACTGTTCTTAAACTTGTGAACTACATGGACATGGGCAGAGAGTTTGGTAGAACTCAACCTATCTTTCCTTGGAGTAGAGTTAACTCACAGGAAAGACAGGAAGCCTCAGCTTGCACACATCTAAAACTGAAAGCTTGTATTTTAAAATTATTTTAGAAGCAAACTATACTGTGGCTTTCTACCAGGTTATTGATTTTTGTAGTAATGTTGAAAACTGGCAGACCAGACCAGGAGGCACGGTGTGTTACAGCAAAGGTTTGGTGGGTGAAGCTGAGTTTGTAGTGTTGAACACAGTTAACCTTCGGCTCCATTGCAAGAGCAAGAGCTTCTTGCAAGCCAAAAAATGGTGGAAGAGTGCAAACCTTAGATGTGGACTGGAGTGCCTTCAGTGTTAGTAGCACTTTGGGAAACTGATTCAGAAAAAGGGATTTTCTTCTCAAATGAAGAAAATGGTGAAATAGCAAAGTTATGAAATGCAAATTATAAAAATTAATTTCTAAATTGTTGCTTTTGTCTTTGATGTTACTTTCCTAAAGCTGCCATTTACAGTGAGTAACAACTGAGGATGGGAGGAAGATGGCACACATATGTGTGAATTTGCCATGTATACAGACAGCATTATCAAGCCAAAGTGTACTCTGGGTGTTGTGGGACTGTATCAGGCCATGATGTGTTTTCACTCCACCTTCTCTGTTCTCATGGCACTCTCCTTAAGTTGCTTAAGCAAATGGCTGTTCCTGACAGCTGACCCATCTTTTTCTTCTTCCTTTTGCATCCCATCTGCTCTGTTGTGCACAGATAAATTTATTTCCAGGACTCAAAAGTTGGTTATCAAAATGTCAGCTGCACATTTTTAGGCTATGTATTTGTCAGATTAGCTTCAATACCATTTTCCTAGTGTTTTTACTTTAGCCACATGCTTCTAGTGCCATGGTTATTTCTTGTTTTGAAACAGAGCATCCTAATAGGTCTGATGTACAGAACTGGCATGGTTCTTGCTAGTGTTGGGATTTGTGTTTGCTTGACTGTCATCAGGGAGATAATGTGACCCTGCTTTATAAACAAGTGTCTTCTTCATAAACTGCTCATTCCCAGAAAGAAAAAGACATTAGCAGTGAAACACACTGTATTTGTTTGTTCCTGTGTTAAATAACTTTGTCTAAGGTGGCAAGCTTTCATCAAAAATTGCAGAAATAAAAAATTCTGTATACAGTTTAAGAAGGAAGATGGCCAGTTCTAGATTCAACACCTCAAATACTCTTCTTGTTTAATTTAAACCCAGGTTTTAAGCTATGAGTTTAGTTTTTCCATCATGACGTACCCCAAGGATCAAAGCAACGTGTGTACATAGCTTGTGTTGTGATAGAACTCAAGGGAATGTGAGCTGGAAGATTTAATGGGGCTGTGGGTGCTGCAGAAATCTTTCTTGTTATGGATTTAAAAGAAGCTGGATTTGAGTACTTTTTTATTTATGGGAAACTTTTTGGTTGGGCCAGAAACAGAGACGTGGATTCTAAAATAATTGATAGCTCCATAAGTACTTTATTTGAAAAGACATCAAAATTAATTTACTGTTAAAAATTAGAGACTATTTCTTCCTCTTAGCCTGTATTTTTTTCCTGTGTCCTGTCCAAGCAGTCTGTAACTCATAACATGGCAAATCTAACTGGTCTCTCTGTTCTCTTCCAAATATGGAACCCAAAGTGTGATTTCCTTGCTGAAGCACAACTCTCAGTGATACCATCAGTGACTAATCTTTAATTTATGAACTCTTCAGTGTGGTTACTTGAGCTGGGGACCAGAGGATCTAGGCCAGCTAATATGTGACTCTAACACTCCTTGACAAATCCAGTGTTTTGCTTAGGAGAATGTCCTTGGTGAAAAACTAAAGGAAATAAGATAGAATTGTTCCACTGATTTCAGGGATCTAGCAGAAGGGATAATCAAGATGAAATGTTTTAAATGAGTAAATTCTATTTTCAAAATATTTGTATTTTAAATTATAGCTTTTAAAAATTTGAAATACAGGAGTTTAAATATTATAATTCTTTCTTAGTTTATCTGTTGGGTGTTGAGAAAAGAGAAAGGAAGGAAGAGCTCAAGACCTGAGAGAGTGCATGTGGGGGTGAGAAGTGTCAGGCAGGAAATGCCATCTTCCTGCTGTGTGACAGCACACACCGCTGTGCAGCCCTCAGTGTCAGCATCTTCCTTGGCCACGGGGAGAGTTAAATCAAATTATTCACTCAGTGTATCAAAGCTTGCCCCATCTGTAATGTTGGCCATGTCTTCCTGAAATAGCATCACAGTTTGGGCCTACTTTCTGAAGTAAGTTATGAACTTAATAAATATGAATTTAATTGGGAGGGGAAAATGTACTTCAAGAAACTTACCAATGACCAGGGAGGATGTAAAGTGCATAGATCAGTACATGAGTCTTTGCTTGAGAACTGAAATTCCAAGCCATTAGGTCCAAGCTTCTGGCCTTAAGTCAATTTAACTAAAGCAGGACTGAGCTCTGGAGAGCTGAAGGCCTTTTTCTATGAGCTTTGATAATATTTCCTTGCAGCCTTGGCAAATTTCCAAGCAGGAATGTACAGTTTGCACTGCAATAATTTACACTTGTACTAATTTCTACTGAATTAATTCCACAAATACTCTAGGAGTGATGGAGGGACAAAAGAATTTCAGAAGTGACTGAGGTTGCTGAAATAAGATGTATAAAGACAAATTAATTCTCAAAGAACTGGAAATTGTCTGCTTTAGGATGATATCTGCTGGATTGATAGGCTGTGATTTCACACTTAAAATACTCTACTACTCCACTAAACTTTGGTAGGACTGTGCAGTTTGTGCTGCTCCTCCAGATCCTGCAGTTCAATTCAGTGTGGTCTTGTCTGATCCATGGCCTTAGTCCAATCTGAGCCTTAATTTACAGTCTGCAGAATTTATCATCTCCTATTTTGTCATCTTTATTAGGTTATACACTCCATCCTTTTGAAAAATTGCTCACCAAATGAAGCACAGGAAGAAATATCAGAATTACAGCTTCAACATATACCTTTTCTATGGTTTTATGGACAGGACAAGAGGCTAAATATTCAATATCATATGTGCTTAGGGTATTTTTTAAGATGTCACATGCAGTCATTCATTACTAATAGCTTTTAGCACAGTGAAAGGAGGGGGTCAGATATAAAAGTCATCCATTAACAAAACAAGTCTGAGATTCACTGAAGGCAAAAAGGATTCCTGACCTTACACTATAAGTATACTCTAATTACTGGGCTCATAAAGAAAACAATCCAGAATTACACATCCATGGCATCTGTCTGAACCCTTGTTTTCAAGCTAACAGCCAAATCTTTAAAATCTAATTAGAAGATTATTCTAGTGTTACAATGAAAGTCTGCAGTGCTCTTTCTAACTATTTATTGTAAATGTTTTATATGGAGAGCAAATAAACTGAAGAGAAAGAATGTATTTAATTAGACTAGATGGTTCAATGAGAAGAAACAGGTTTTGAAATATCATGTTCCTGTTTGCAAATAACAACATACTTTATAGACATTGATTAAACTTCATGTCACTGGCTGAAATAAAAGAAACCCAAGCATTTCTTCACCCACAGTGTTGACTATTTATGAGGCAGGTTTAAATGGCCAAGGGACAATTCAATGTACACTGGACAATTACACAGCAAATCAACTTCATTGACAATATCTTTTTAGTCTGGCTGCTTTGAAGAGAATTGTTGCTGTCAGCTGACTTGGGTATTTTTATTTGCTGCATTTTACACAGCTGTCACTGGAAATTTTTATCAAACAATCGATGGTGTCTTCTGATTACAGTCAGCTCATCCATTTCCCATACAATAGATTCTTCACAGGATTCAACACTCTAGGGGAAACTTGACCATGACTTTCAAGACTGTCTAAACAAACCACTTATGAGACAGGGCTCTTCCAACTAAGAACTAGATTTGGTCTTATCATTCTGACATCGAACATTCTCACTTTTTTTATTAGCACAAGATTTGCTATGCTGTGTACCTTCATAGGGAAAATAATTACGTTTTCATTATGTGGTAAGGTTGCTTAATTGTTTGAATGCTAAGATTCATATTCTTAGTACACTTGGCTTTCAGCTAGTAATAGGCAATGGCAAAAGGTTTCACAGGACACTAGAAGGGACATCCTATTTATTCCAGGCTGGATTAGGTCATTAGGGTCAGCAATGCAAAAGTGCCATGAGGGCAAAACAAATAATGTGGAAGGAACTGGTGGGACTGCACAAAGAAATATCATTGAAATACAAAGCAGCAAAATTCTGAGACCTTGGGAAGTCTATTTCAAATAAAAATCTGAGGCCTCTTTGCAAACTGTGACATCTATGGCAGAGAAAAATAGGACACATTCTAGTGGGATATAAAGTTTATTTTGTGTTAGTGCTGCTGAATATGAGGGGAACCTTGTCTCTCCATCCCTGACTGACATGCTTCTTAAAAGAAGAACCTGAGCCTGTCCTGCAGGTGCTGCTGTGCCCTCCCACCTGCCCAGTGGTGACACTTCAGGGATCTGACCCAGTAAAAAGGGAGTACCTGCCCTTTTAGCATCCTGTCTTGTCCAGTTTGAGATGAGTTGAGGTGGAGAAGAAAAGTACAGGACTATAACTGCTGCAGCTTAGCTCAATCTGCTCTGGGAACACAAACTGGGGAAGGTACATCTCTGCCAGGGTAGGAGTGGACGAGGTGTCAACCATTTATTTACTTTATTCAAATATTTTTAATGCCTTCCAACATATTTAGTATCATATTATCTCTGCTGCATATACAAGATAGAGTGGATTGGTTTCTCTCTAAATTTTTGATGTCTGTGATGATGTATCTAATGTATTTTGGATTTAGAAACAATTTTGTAAACAAGGATTATCAGCCCCTTGACATGGAAGTGTAAAGCACATATTCTCTCTGCACTTCAAACCTAGGCTAGTGTATTCATTATATTAATGGCTGCAACAGAAACAGGAAAATCAGTATTAATTCAGAGAAGTAAATATAGTGTGGTTCCTTTAATAAACCTCAAAATAAAGAAAAGCTTGTCATGCAAGCATGGTTTTATATTTGTCTTGAATAATCTAAAAATTATGTCAGTGCTAAAGGGGACAGTTCTCCATCTCCTGTCCCTGACAAGAGTCTCATTCCCCTCATTGCACTAGGTAGAACTTGTGCAGGGCGGTGTAATCAGCCAAATTGGTATGAATTTGGCTGACAATGTATCTTTTTTTATTATTTATTTTTGCTGATTTAGTGAGCTGATTTAGCTCATACATATAGCCTCATGATTGCCAAAACATTGTAAGGGAGACTGTGGTAGGAAAGGTCTGCTGGTTTTGGTGACTGCAAATTCAGCCATAATGATTTGCTAGATATCTCACAACAAGATAGAGCTAACAGTGGGTGTAAGCACATAGGATAGTCCTTAATTCTCTAAGTTTTGTGAGCAAACAAACAGAAACACTGCAAATATGGAAATTGTTCTTGTTCACAGATCACACCATCCAGTCTGTTTTCTGCTGCTGCTGCTGCTCAGTGCAAGAAAGGTATGTGAAATGCTTAAACTTTTCAGTAATTAAATATCTACACATAAAGGACTTAATCAAGTCCCTCTATTTGCAGTAGAAGATGTAGGATGTATTTGCCATACATCCTTAATGAAGGAAGGCATGGTTGGCCATGGAATTTTTAATGTGCCTGTTTACAGGTAGGCATTCACACGAATGCTTAATGTTTTTCAAAATCAGGGCAATGAGAACAAAAGTGAACCTGGAGCCTGACGCTGTCCTGGTGACCCAGTACTCTGCCTCACAGCCAGATGTTTCCTATGAATCTATTTGGAAGTGTGGGGTAAGTAACATTTTGGCAGGTAAAAAGAGAGAATTGACACACCGTGGCTCAGTACCAGGATAAGCAGGGGAGTAACTAGCTCTTGAGCATATAAAGTCCTTTGTTGCATAAAAATTACAGAGTAAGAGTAACTAAGCAATCTATAGTAGAGAGAAAAGACTAGTTATGAAAAATACTTTGATTTTTCAGCAGCCCAAGAGACAGTTTAAGGACAAGCCATTACCTCCTCTGCCTCCTGAGGCCTTTGAAGACTACAAGGACAAACCCAGAGTTATTGCACTCTATGACTTCTTTGCTAGAGGGCCTTTAGATTTACCTCTCAAGAAATCAGAAGAATACATTGTCCTGGAACAGTATGATCCCCTCTGGTGGAAGGCAAGAGACCAACATGGGTAAGAGAGAGGGCATCTATTTCAATCTCCCTACAAAGAAAGAAAAAAGCCTTAAAACAACCTGTGCAAAGGTGGGCAGATAGAATGAGACTTATGGGACTATGTAGGAACAGGCTTGAAAGTGTTCAACTATATGTGAGGCACACAGAATGACTGGGGAGAGTTTCAGCAGGGCTTGGCACCCCAGAAGTGGACAGGGAATCTAGAACCTGTTGGGAATTCAGAGTTAAGCCCTACACTCAGTAGGTTCCTGAGCAACATAGGGATGTTTGAAGACCATGTGGATCACTGGGCTCTGGGCCATGTGAAAATCCAGCTTTCCATATTTCAAATGCTCTACAATGGAGCATGTACGTGTAAAAACTTTATGAAACCACAGAGATTATGAAGACATTCCTGAAACATAACCTCTTCCCCAAAATACCTGGTTATTTCAGAGAGCTAGATAACTTCAATTAGGATCTTTTTCACACTTATGTTAGTTTTGTTTTGTTCCCCTTTCTCCTTTGTATTATCTTCAGTATATCCTGTACTATGATATTGGGAATGGTTGCATGTTATATTATAACCATCTCCTTTCCCTTCAGATTTCTCCTTTAAATATTTTAAATGCTTTTTCTCAACTTATGTTTTCAGCAAAAGTATACTGACAACTATTTTGAACATACAAACAAGCACACACTTTGTATTTCTTCATATAGGAGGTTTGTACAGGCCAGAAATAAAGATGGTGGCTTCTGGTTCAGAAGGAAAATATTTTTTTTCCTAAATCTCAGCCTATACCATCTGGCTTTTTCATTTGAGTAGCCATCAACAGTCATGGGACAAAAAGTTGTGCCTGGATGAAAGGACTCAAATTTTTATTCAGTTTTAATGCTGGAATTCAGTATCCAGCAACATAGCCCCCAAGATAAGGAATCTTTGTAATTCAACAAAAGGATGATGTATATCTTAATCCTACTTATCTTTTACACCATACTATAATATTATCCCCAATATGTCGTTTCAGGAATGAAGGTCTAATTCCCAGCAACTATGTTACAGAGAAGAAAAGCAATTTAGAAACATACAAGTAAGTACCTTTGAAAATTATAACTGGGCTTTTATTTCTAAAAATGGATTGCAGAAATACATTTTAATGTCTGAGCCTTCAAATTTTTATTAGACATGAACATGTTTATCAAAAGCTTTCTTTTTTTTTTAAATACAAAACATTACTCCTAAAATGAATTTAAATTCATGTACATGAATCATAGTGTCAGAATCCAGATTTTTCCTGTTTCTGTAGACCCAATGCATAATTCTGTATTCTGATCTTTGCCTGTTGTGATCATGTAGCTAATTTCATCCACTATAAATTTAAATTACTGGAGAGAAGATGAAAATTCTGAAAAATTGTAGAGAAGAAAGGCTTGACACATCATCCAGGACTGTAAATTTCATCACAGTTTGGCATAACTTTTTTTTTTTTTTTTTCCCCTGGGGTTTCTTTTTTTCTTCTTTTCTTTGAGCTAATATTTAGTCACAGTAAATTGGGGCCAAAAAGTTCTAAAAAAATGTCTAATAAAATCATTCTAAATTAAGACATATTCATATGCAATGATAGTTCTAAACATGTTTTTGACTTGGAATAATGCAACTATTAAACTGTGAAACAAAGCAAACATTCATTTTTACTGTCTGAAATTAAGGATAG
The DNA here is from genome assembly GCF_027579445.1 of Ammospiza nelsoni. Lineage (NCBI taxonomy): Eukaryota > Metazoa > Chordata > Aves > Passeriformes > Passerellidae > Ammospiza > Ammospiza nelsoni. The sequence continues at coordinate 26,380,078 of NC_080636.1, read as the reverse complement.
GTTATGTCCTTGTTGCAGGTGGTACTGCAGAAACATGAACAGAAGCCAGGCAGAACTTCTTTTGCACCAGAAGGTAATTCAGCTTACACATAGAGCTAACAGTACTGAAAAAATACCTATCAGTAGAGGCATCAAGAGCATTATCACAGTCAAATCAAAATCTGTTTGGGATTCTGTAAGAGAGAAAAGTACATTTTAAGATTTCTACCTTAAAAGGAAAGGCTTTCTGGTGTAAGTGTAAAGTGCAGACTATCTAGACTTCACAAAGCTTTAAGTTGTAGCCCCAGCAAATTCTATGCCAGATAAATCAAATTATGTGGCTTACTGTGCTTGTCTGTTACATTAGACATTAAAAATTGAAATCCATGTAGTAAGCTAATTAGCTCTGAGTTTAGCAGAACTTAACAAATCACTGCATCTTCCTTAAATACAGAGCAAACAATCCACACTGATTCTACCCCCTGTCAGTTACCAAAGTGCCTAACTCAGTCAAACTCATTGGGTCTTTGCTCAGGCCTAGGACAAGAAAGACCAAGGAAGAACGTCTCAGACAGAATTGTTTTAACTGGATTTTTTTTCCTAGTGATTTGTACAATTTGATTTTTTAATAAATTGAAACATTTTCACTCTCTGACACTGAAGAGTATAATTCAGCTAAATTACTTATCTCTAAAAGTTTCCTGGCATTTGTTATTTTCTCTTGGTTTATTTTGCTCTGCCATGTACCTGGCTATCTATTCCTGTTCTCCACTTCTTGATCTTCCTCCCAAATAGCCATAGGTATGCTACAGAATTTGGTAATCAGCTGCAAGTCCTGTCTCAAGGGAGCATTACTGAAGTTCAAAAGCATAAAATAACTCTACCTGGATTTCTTTTCAGCCCAAAGAAGGTGCCTTTGTTGTCAGGGATTCAAGCCGGCAGGGTCTTCTTACGCTGTCCATGTATTCGCGGGCTAAGGGGTGAGTTCCTCTGAATGGTCGGGGTTTGAATCAAGTGGTGATGGAAAAGCTTCCTCCAGACTCCTCAGAATAACTGGGTAGGTTGGACATGCAGTGCACAGGAACAGGGAGCCACTGGGATGCTTTTCATGCAGAGTTAATCACCCTGTGTGCAGAAAAGATAAAGGGGGGTGGTGGATCTGGGAGTCAGTGTGCAAAGGTCCTGGCAAGACAGGATTACCTGCACTCTCTGAAATTCTCAAATGATCTGCTGTGGAAACCAGCTGTGGAAACCATGCCACAGCCTTTGGCCACTACACCAAACTGTTTCCTTTCTCCACAGGCTCTGTGCACTGTAAATCCATCCCAGACTCTGCTGTGCTCAAACTTCACCTGTTTGTCTCCCAAAATCACCTCACCCCTACTGTGCAATCTTACTTTTGCTGGACAACACCCACAGGACTCACACTTGCCCATATCAGGAGCAATCACCTACACCATTGACTTAACCTATTTCAAGCTATTTTATAACCTTTTCATCAGCCCTCCCACATCCCCCTGTATCTACTGTGTCTGCTTTCCTTCTCTCCCTCTTACAGCAAGTCAGAGGTGAGAGCAGCTAATGCATTGCTGTTACCTCCACCCTCTCCCTCCCTCCCTCCCTCCCTCCCTCCCTCCCTCCCTCCCTCCCTCCCTCCCTCCCTCCATTCCCTCCTTGAAAACATGGGGCCAGCCCTCCCCACCATCTCTGTGCTGGGGTCAGGCTCACAATTTCTGTAGGCTCAGGAGTGTTTCTGACAATGACTCAGTAATGCAGACTGTATAATGTCTCTGTATTCTGAGCTCTGCTTGCTGCGTCCACAATTTAGAGTACTAACCCTCAGCAACCACCAGCCTGAAATGCAAACTTAACTGCTTAATTTTGAGTGTCACAGAAGCAGGGATAAGCAGACAGCAAAATACACAGAAAGCAAAAAAGACAGATAATGCAAAGAAATACAGAAAAACAAAGGTTTCAAATAAAAGCTCCAGTGAAGACTCTTTGAAGAAATAGAACTGAAAATTTAATCTCATGCTATACATGAATATGTGTTTAAGTTTTTGGGGAGAAAATGCAGGTAATTTGTAACATTTTAATTTCAAGAGGTTGTATTCAAATGAATGTTAAATGAGGAGGAGCAATTCTTAAACACTGTGGCTATTTCTTATGAATGCATTGATACAGGGGTAAAAAATACTTTGGCAACAAAAGTGGTTTTTTTTCTCTTGAAACAGTGTTCCAGCTAGACACAGCCATTCTCAGCTGAGAACTGTGTCCCAAGTTTTCAGATTTTTCTATGTTTTCATAGTGAAATTTAAGCAGATTTATACTATAAATTATTTTTACTGAAAATTCTAATGCTTTGTTGATTTCAGAAGTCATAATGGGAATATTCTACATTATCAAATTAAACAAAATCACTCAGGACAATATTATGTAGCAGAAAATTATGTCTTCTCATCTGTTCCTGAGCTCATTGAGTATCATCAACACAATGCTGCAGGTAATGCATGTGAGCTGATAATGGTTTTACATCTTTTTCTAATAGCTTCCTTATAAAATCTGACACAAGTGTTTCTATTGGTAATGAATTCAAATATGCCTTGATTCTTTCTGCCAAAGTTATAGCTGTCATGTGCATATACCATGAGGGAAGTGAAACGACCAAACTTGTCTACATTATTAAATGAGTTTAGCAAAGATAAAAGACTTCTCTGTATTCTCCTGGTTCACATTTGATCGAATGGGACTTGGGTGTAATTTGATCATAATTCTTTCTTTGTCTATGACAAGGACCAGCATACATGCAATCTAATAAAAGCAAGAGCTATGCTGTGCATCAGCAGGCAGCATTCTACTGATTTTGAAAAAAACCCAACCCATAACACAAACAATCAAGGGCAGAATTAGTTCTTGTGCTCACAAGGACTCTCCAACACTGACTTTCAGCTTACCAGAGTTAGATACCCCTAACTGTTGGCTGATGGCAGACTTTTATAATTTTTAGCATGAAAAATATCCTTCACCTTGGTTCTGCCCATCATTTTAATACAATATAAAATGGTTTTACTCTGAATGAGGGAAGATGGGAAAACACAGGGAGATCCCTTGCTCTAGAGAGGAGGATATGGGAATGGACAGAGCCTCTTGCTGGAGGGAGGAGAATTGCAGGAAACACTTGTAGCAGAATTGGCCCTAAAAGTAGTAGTGGGAAGAATCAATGAACTCAGGGAGTCCTTGGTGAAGGATGTATTCACTAGTACTCTTGGCTTATTAATGCAAAGAAAATAAATGAGACACAAAAATATTTCAAACCTGAGAAGTCATGCGATCCTACTTAGGTCAGTGATACAGCATTTTAGAGGTCATTTATGCTTACTGTCATGGTACAAAAAAGTAAGAGTATTAGTGTTGGCTTTATGAAGTAGAAATACTTTTGTAGTCAGAGCCCTATTAAATAGTCTTTCTCCGTTTCTTCTCACTGTAGTGTTTTATCTGAGCAAACTAGGCAAAAATAACTTCAATAAATAAGAAATTTACATGAGATTCCAAGTAATTTTGTTTGAGAAGAAGTATGGTATAGCATATTTTAAAATTAAATACTTGGTCAGCAGAATATCTTGGCTTTGTCCCCTACAGGTCTTATCACACGTCTCCGACATCCAGTTGGATCAGATGGATGCACCTCACCAGAAACTACAGGACTGAGTTATGGTAAATTTTTTATCTTCTTTTGAAGGAGATTTAGCTATCTGCTAAATATCTGAGGCAAGAATTTAGCTCATATTCACCCAGTTTAATTACTAAATTGTATCTGTGAAATTCTTTGGTAATACTAAACACATAAACAGTGTCAGTACTAAATGAGACACCTGACTGAGCTGCTTCTGTGACTGTTGTGCTTCTGTTACAGCGCCCAGTGCATTCAGAGCTATTTGGACTTTTCTAAGCAAACCTAAGACTCAAATAAACATTTAATAGCTTTTGAAAGGCTATTTGATTTTTGTAAATGCTTAGGAAACCAAAATTGAAACCTGAAATTAATACTATTTATGGAGAAGATTTTCTTTGTCAGTTCTGCAGGTTTTAGAAATAAGAATGGAATCTTATGTGGTATTGAAACAAACAAGCAATAAATGCCTGTTTTGTGTATATAGATCAGGAATTTCATACCATCTATTAGACAACAGGAACCTCCAAAACTGAGTATCTTTCATGTTCCCATGAATCTCATGGCTTAATATTTCTGAAGGGTTGAGCTATTGTAGTTATTACAATAAAGGTAGCCACTGACTATTTCTGTAGCTATACTATCCATCTGGAACTGGTTTGGAGATAAAAACATCACACATCATAGTGCCAAAAAAGTTCTCTTGTGTAATCAAAGCTAAACACTTGCCTTATCTTCAAGCCTCAGACATTCCTACATTAAGCAAAATTCCTAATCACATTCTTTAAGCTGTAAAATAGCAATTATATTTAAACATATATGAGCCAGTAAAAAATTTCAGATATTTAAAACTCATGCTATGACTGACGAACAAGTGTGATGCTTTGCAGTGCTCATTGACTGCCATCAGCAAGGCATGTCTCCTGCAGCAGGGCTCAGGAAACCTGGCCTGACTCTCCTGACATTTTGGGTTGCTTTTGCAGAGGAGTGGGGATTAAACCCATCTGAACTGCTGATACTGAAAGAACTTGGGCGTGGGCAGTTTGGAGTTGTTTATCTTGGTAAATGGAAAGAGACTGTCAAGGTTGCCATCAAAACAATCAATGAAGGTGCAATGTCTGAAGATGATTTCATAGAGGAGGCCAAACTGATGATGTAAGTACAAAAGCTATTCTGTCAGCTTACCAAGAAATAAATATAACCTAATTCCATTTCAAACAAACAAAGCAGATTGATGGGAATGGTGGATGTGTGGGACAGAAAGGCTGATATAAAGGTCTGAACCAAGCTGATGCAGGTGCTTCCTATGCCCAGACTCTTTCTTTAGAGTGTGTCTTGCTTTGTACTGTGGAGCTCAATGGGGAATAAATGTTCTGGTAAAATGTAACTGTGCTCCTACAACTATTCTTTAATCCATACCTCAGTGTCTCTAGGAAGAGCTTCTACCCAACTAAAGCTTTTGAGAAACTATATTACCATACCTGCAAACTTTGCAAATTAAGGAAGTATCCACACGAGGTCTTGGCAAAGCCCAGAAGGGATGAACTCTTCCTTGCAGGGTCAAGGCCCCTGCCTGCAAACCAAGTGTAGCTCGACCTTTCCATTTTGCAGCAACAAAATCAAGCTTTGCATTCACTGCATTTATATAACTAATGAAGAATTATGGGTTCACAGAGTGAAATTTTGTAGAAAGTTTTAGAGAGAAAAGCATTAAGTACTGGGAGAACTCTTAGTACAGCTGAATAGGACACTGTTTATCAAGTAGTGAAATATTTTTTCAAAGCCATCATGAGAATCAAAGGTTTAGTTACCTGCCAAGAACAAATATTAGCCTGTTGAAAATGTGATTTTAAACAGGAAACTCTCCCACCCAAAGCTGGTCCAGCTTTATGGAGTGTGCACCCTTCACAAGCCCCTCTATGTTGTGACTGAATTCATGGAAAATGGTTGCCTGCTCAGTTACCTGCGGCAAAGGCGGGGGAAACTCGGCAGAGACGTTCTCCTGAGCATGTGCCAGGACGTTTGTGAAGGGATGGAATATCTGGAAAGAAACAGCTTTATTCACCGTGATTTGGTAAGTACGATAGGTTTTCTGTGGCTCTTAACAAATATTTGCAGTACAGAATGTGCTGTTGCATTTTATGGGGCACTATGTATCCTGTAAGACTTCAGCCCTGCAGGATCTAATAAGGAAAATCCAAACTTTTCAGCTGTTGTTTTGCCCATGGACAGCTCAAAAAACCACTTGAGAGAAGTTTGTCCATTGGAAACACCCCTTGAGAGCTCAGAGAAAATTAGGATATTGACATGGAACTAGCTGGTATTATGACATCTCAATGTGAAAGTGATTAGAACACAACCAGAATCACAGCATTACAAAATGTCAGCAACAATGAGAATTTTTTAAAATTGAAATATTTTTCTATCTATATTTTTTGGCTCTCTACAGCCATTCATTAATGTTGGGATATATGAGTGGCTTTTCTGCCCATAGGCAGGGAATTCGAGAAAAGGAGTTTGTTTCTTTACTCCTTGATACTTTTTCAATGCTCACATTTGGATGCAGAGAGGAAATCTTCCTCCTCTCCTGCCTAGTTGCAGAAGAAATGTAAAATCTTGAAAATTACCAGGAAGTTCCTGATTTCTGTAATGAAAACATCAAAAAACAAATTTAAGAAGTCACACTAATTGTCCCTTGTGTTGATGTTCAGGAAAATATCTGGTTGGATCATTAGACTCTGAAGCCTAAAAGTCTTTCACTGTTAAGAATACATAAACATATCGCAACTCATACTACAAGCATATAAGTTGCCAGGTGCTATGTATGTATAACTACACAATAGTGAAGTATGTTCACTGACTCAAAAATTCATTAATATTTTTGACCAATACATTATTCTCCTTTCAGATATAAACAGCATGAGCTAGAGCGAATATAATCAGCTGCTGTATTTCTCTTAAAAATCTTTAGCCCAGATTTCAGATATGTTTCTCTCATTTTCCCCAGGCTGCAAGAAACTGTTTAGTCAATGAGGAGCACGTGGTTAAAGTATCTGACTTTGGCATGGCAAGGTACGAGGTCACTGACAAAGGTTTTGTGAGCACCCATTCTCAGACAGGTGCAGCATGATCTTTAGTTAACCTCACTGCTTGCTTCACTGGTTTGGGGGATCCCACTGTGGGTAATATTTGAATCCTGATGAAAATTGTAATGTTGTTTAACCACTGTACCATGAACTGGATGTCATGTCCTCCTCTTGCTCCTGGTGAGAGCAAGATAGGTAAACACAGTGCCAGGTAAACTTCAGAGGTGTTTATGGACAGAGAAATGCCCAGAGTGCACAGGGCAGCCAGAAGCCTGAAGAAAGAAGTTCCCCAGCTTTGCTGAGCAGGATGGAGGTGAGAAAGTCGCTAGGGACAGAACTGGAGCTGGTGCTGACCTCTGGAGGCTGCGGTAGCTGAGTAGGTGAGGCAGGATGCAGGGAGGACCATGTGGGTAGGAAGTGTGACACATGCTGCTCTGGAAGGGAAGTGGTTTTTCTGCTTAGTGATAGAACCAGCCAAAGTGAGGAAAGAGAGTACTCTCAACTCTGACAAGCACCAGCCTGAGAAACATAACTCTAGCCTCACAGACTTTCCTCAGAGGACACAGCTGAGCTGGCCAAATGACTGAATGCTGACCAAAGAGGACAACAAAAGGTTGTCCTCTTATAAGGCCAACATAAAGCCCTCTACTTTTGTGCTTTACTGGCTGGTTTTTCTGTGGGTTAGCATTAGGAGGCAGATGAGCTTGAAAGACAGTCAGTGGCTCTGAGCAGAAGCTTGTGGTGACACTTGTGGCTGCGAGTCGTTAGGTCTGCACAGCCATGCTCCTTCAGTTTTGCCTCCTATTTCTAACCTCAGGCTTACAACACCCTAGCAGTTTATAGCTAAGGACTTGTTTTTCAAAGGGCTATCCTGTACCATGGTTGTACTGCTCCCCAAAAGGGAAAGGTCAGCATCAGGGCTCTGGACTCATCCAAATGAATGAGAAAATACAGGAAGACCAAGGTGGCTGCCAGGCTCCAGCCTAAGAATAATGGACCTGAAAGGCTCACTGTGGCCACAAAGTGGAGATCAGTGGGCTGGCTCTAGGACTCACTATCCTGAGGAGGCTGTGGAAACGCGATGGGAACACAACCTAATTATTCAGAGCTCACACAACTGCTTTTACAGGTTATTTTGTACTGCTATTTCATATGTTCCTAATTCAACAGCCTCCCATGTTTCTGTGCCTGAACCAAAACGAGAAAGTGAGGCAAAAAGATTATTTATTTCAATGTGGCCTCCTTTAAAAGGTGCTTTAAAAAAATTACCTTTATGCTTTCCCTGAGAATAAATGTGTACTGCATGTCTGTGATCTGCTCAGGAACGTTAATACTTGGAAAATGTGCCCAGAGTTCATAAGGATGTTGCGGTCAGCCTAGTAGTCATTTAAAATGTTGCCCTATAAATGCCTGCATTAGGTAAATAATTTCATTTTATCTAGGAGGTCAGCTCCTATAAGCTTGGGGAAAAACAATTACTTTAGTGCTCCTACAAGAACTGCTGTCTTGAATGTGATAAACATTTGTTTGTGTGCTGCTTTGGTAACAATGTCCCTGATATGGCATCTGTGAAGATGGACAGCAAGAGTCTTACTTGGGTAGAACAAGAGGTTGAAAAGGTGGATCCTTTAAAAAAAAGACTAATTATTTATTGCTGCTGATTTTCTTGCCCATGGTGATGTGTTTTATTGTCATCTTTTGGGTGTATATTAACAATAACCATCCTGTCACTCTTATGCTTGTATCAAAATGTTTTATTCTGACATAATTCTGATGAATAATCCAAATCATTCATTTAGACAAAAATATCTTTAAGTGCATTGCTATGGGGTTTTTTTGTGTGTGTGCATTTTATACTAAAATAGCGATATAATTTTGTTTCCAAATTGATACTATTTTTCTGGAATGAGTGGGAATGTCACTCATTGAAATATATGTGGTTTCCTCTTATTCTTCAGGTATGTCATTGATGATGAATATATCAGCTCTTCAGGTGCCAAGTTTCCAGTCAAATGGTCATCTCCTGAAGTCTTTCATTTCAAAAAATATAGCAGCAAATCAGATGTCTGGTCATTTGGTGAGTTGATTAGGTGAAAGGGCAACCATACTTCCCTAAAAAAAACTACTGATGTGATTTAGAAAATTATAAATTTCTACCCATACTACATATCTGAAACTTCAGTCTTTCCCAATTTTCAAAGTTTGCTTATATTGGACAAATGGATTTTTCATTCGGAAGGTTGCACCTAAAAAGTAGATTTTGACTGAAATGTGCATTTCTGATGAGTCCTCATTAGCCAAATGTATTCATCTGAGTTTCATGGACCATCACCTTAGCTGACTTAAAAGAGAGCAGAATTATATTAGTTGAAAATTGTTTGGGCTGTATCCTTCATTCAGCTCAGGCTGCCCGTACTCTCATTCATTTTTCAACACACAGAAGAATCAGGAGTGGTTTTTATTCTCCTAATTTTGTTGAAAACTTGTGGGTTTGGAATCTTTTGTTTTGTCCTAAACCTATTTTGGTTCACTTCTAGGTGTACTGATGTGGGAAGTTTTCACAGAAGGCAAAATGCCTTTTGAAACCAAGTCAAATGCTGAAGTTGTCCGTGAGATTTCTCAGGGTAACCGACTTTATCGACCACATTTGGCATCACATCCTGTGTACAAAGTCATGTACAGCTGCTGGCATGAGGTTTGTTCCCCTTGGTTTTTTTTCCCTGAGGTATTACTTTGTTCTTAATTTTTAACATGGATGTAAGAGCAATCTTAAAAGCTCAAGGCATTAAATCCATATTTCATATCTGTGGCATTCTCAGCATCTCCAACTGTTTTTGGAGTTTACAAAAGTTTGCAAGCCTCTGCTTCTTTTAACTGTTGCAGCTGAGAAATACAGAGCACACTATCAGTACAATAGGTCTAGAGCATCCCTGGTTGGAATATGCCACTGCTGTCCTGTTTCTCTGCTGGGTGCAATGTGATACCTTTTTTGTGCCTTTGTATTGTTCATGGCTTTCTCTAGATCTGCTCTGGATGATAACACACACTCATACACCAAGTGGATATGCCCACTAAATGTAGATTTTGAAACCCCCTTTTCAAGTGTATATCAGTATCTCTGTACATCAGGGCAGCTCCTAAGGCTGCACCTCTTTCACCCTCTCCAAGCTGATTTAGTACTTCATGTTCTTTCACCATTTGTCCAGCACCTATTATTTCCTATATTGGTAACAAAACACTGATTTCCTCAACTTCTCCATCTGATTAGTCCCTTAAGAGCCCTCCTTCTCTAGTCTCTAGAAGAAATGAATCTTTATTTTAGGTTAAAAGTCCTTTCAGAAGAGCTTTGTGTGCAATTTTTTCATGTAAAATTGTGGGCATACACAGCGAGTAGCTGGGGAATCTTGTCGTTACCATTGCCTCCTTTATCTCCCACCCTACTCCTCTGAATAAAATTTTAAAATCCTGAGTAAAAAGAACAAGCTTAAGAGAAGGAAATCTAAATTGCATCCAGCTTGCCTGCTTACTGCAAACACCCATTGGGGTGCCATCCAGCAGAGAGATCATGGGGAAATTCTCTTTCCTGTCTGCCACCAGACAGGAGTTTGTTTTCCATGCTGAGCTGCAGCACTTCAAATTATACAGCAGTGAAAATCCTTTATCAAAAACACAGGAAGCATTCCTGAGTGCCATGGTTTCCTGGCTGGTAGGGCTTTCCACAAACCTACTGCAGGGAGAAATTCCATAGGAATTCTGATCCAGAATTGAAATAAGTATAAAGAAATTTCAGGAATTTTTCACAAGCGTCTGTGCTCATGCTGCTGGTGTCATGAATAACAGATTTTTCTTTTTCTCTAAAATGACAAGCTTGATTTTTTTCATCTGTATTAATAAAATGAAATGTAATTTTTAAGTGTTATCTCATATGTACTTATATCCAATTTCTGAGGTCTGGTACTGTAATCAACCAATCTGCTAACACAATTTTATTCTCTGCTTTTCTTTTCAGAAACCTGAAGGACGTCCTACTTTTGCAGAGTTAACAGTGACCCTCAGAGACCTAGCAGAGATGACATAATCACAGATTTTATACCAATGTATTTCCTGAAAGGTTAGCATTAAGCATGCCACTAATGAAGCTGGTACAGAAAACCTCAACAGTTACGAGAGCTCTCTACCTAAATCACAGTACCAGCATCCTGCATACTGAAGCAGCTGTTTGGTCTTGGCACAGTTTTTCTTTTTTGAGAAAGATACTCCAGGACATTGGTTTGGGACTCCCAAGGCTTTGTTTTCATCATTAGGGAGAAAAATCTGTCTGAAAAGCAGTAACCAAGCCTACTCGCCTTATAGATATTTTTATTCATTCTTTTGTTCTGAGTTACACTAATTCTTGCATCAATATTATTACATTATTTATACTTAATATGACTCATGCACTGGGGAATAGTGATTGGCAGAGCAAAATGATGGAAGAACCTCTGATAAGCTCTGGCTAGGTCACTTCTAAAGGCAAGTCCTCGTGCACTGCACAGCATCCAGCCCTGGAGAAGCAGAGCAGGGCTCTGTCCAAGGGACAGCCAGCCCAGTGACTGGCTGCTGGGGCAGTGCCCACACGTGTGCCTGCACCCACTGCTTGGACAAAGTAGTGCCTCAACCCTCCCCTTGCAAATGGCCAGGATGGTTCATGGGCAAGTTAAAACAGGAACCTGACAGTGAAGCTCAGATGGATCCTATGACACCTTACATGGACACATCTGTACCCCTACTTCTTATGCTATTATTCACTTTTAATTTTAAATCTTAACTATGGTCAACACAAATATGTTGTAGAGGAGGAAAGGTAGATGGAATTCATAATTATTTAAAACAAAGTAGATCATTGCAAATAAATATGTTCTTGGAAATATGTGATTGCATTGTGAATTATTTGTAGGTAAATACATCACAATATTTAGTGTTTTAGGGCTTTGTAGACAAAATATGTAAAACATGCTAGATAAAGAATGAGTTCAATTTAATTTTTGTCACAAATTGAGTCACAGTTTAATTTTTTATTTCCAAATATAAAAAACAACTGTAACATTAAAATTAAATATAGAAAACCCCACAAAGTTTGGAAATTTCCAAAGGATGATGGCATCTTATAATCAAATATAGTCCTGGCAGTAATCAGTCATCTTTACTACAATTGTATTTTGATAGTTATCAAGCCTTGGGAAAGGAAATCATTAGTCCCAGTGCTTGAACATTTGGGAGTACCTTCAAACACACTTCTAAGGTATTTCTGCATCAAGTAAACCATGATATTCTCATTATTTCATGTAATTTCCCAGAAGAATTTATGTCACTGTTTACGTTCATAATTTATTTATGAGAGCTATGACTGAATGCAGGCCTGTAACTGTTGTGGTTTGACCCCAGCTGGTAACAGTGCCGTGCAGAGCTTGCTCACTGCCTCTGCCCTGGTGGGACAGACTGTCAGAAGGTAAAACTTGTGGGTGAGATAGGAACAGGTTATCAGCTGAAGCAAAGTAAGATGTAACAATAGCAATAGTGATTAAAGGCAGAAAGAGAGAGGACTAGAACCCAAGAGAAGCCAGTGATGCCCAGTACCAGTGCTCACTCCCTGCTGACTGATGCTCAGCCCATCCACAGGCAGTAACCAGCAGCCCCCAGCCAACTTCCCTCCCTCTCCCCCCCAGGCTGTACATTGATCACGACATTCTATGGTACAAAATATCCCCTCGGCCACTTCAGCTCAGCTGTCCTGGCTCTGCTCCCTCTCAGCCAAGACTGAGACAACAACACAGTACACACATGGAGCTCACCACAGTTTATGTCCAGGCCACAGAAGTACAAAGCTTTTCAGCAGATGATGTACTACCAATGTGGAATTCAAGCTCTCTCCACAATATAAAGTACATGGGGACTTTGAATAACATATGAGACATCTTTTTAAGCAGCTCTTGTAAAACTGGTTTTGCCATATTACTGCAAGTTAATGTGTAATACGTTACAGCACCCTGCAGTGAAAACCAGCTCCATTAGATTTATGTGCTCAAAGCATCTTGCTCCTGCCTGTCTCACTGATCTGTCCCATGGTGAATATGGGACCCATATTCATGTTTCCACCCATCCAGAAACATGCTGGCCTAATAACTGGAGCCAATAATGCTTGCCTACCAGGCTTCCACTCCCCAATATAATCTTTCTGTAGGGTGCTTGGGGAAAAATTTGAAGAAGCTGTTATTAACATTCTGACACAGAATAAATTTAACAGCTGCTATCATCAAGCTGATAGTAAATAAATGAAAAAGCATGAGAACTTGCTTCAGAGTCAGTGAAACTGGTGCTTAATTGGCAGCAAGAAATGATCTGCAGTACAAAGGTCAAGTATCTACAGTGCATTTATTTACCAGAACAGCTACACCCTTACATAAAGACTGAGTAGGCCACCTTAGACCTCATGGTGACTGTGAGCTTAGGTCAAATTCCAACCATATTCTAACAGGCAAAAAACCAGATGAATATTGAGTGACATCTTATCACTAACCATAAAGAGGTGTCTGTTTGCTGATTTCTTTTTGAACTTCCATATGATGAAAATGAGATCTGGAAAGAGTAGTAAAGGAGGCACATCCATACAGGGAAACTTCCATCAAAGGCTGTAGGAGTGTTCAGCATTTGTAAAAATTTAGCTACTATTTGCTGATCAAACATCAGAAAACTTGGAACAAGTCTGTATTATGGATGGGAGGAAAAGAGGCAGAACTCCAAGCTTTTGTGAGCCAGCCACTTAGGATACATCTCTTTTCTATAAAAAGATGCATTATTGACAAGATGGAATTTATTTTCAGAAAGTGAAATTAATTCACTTGTCAAAAGTACTCCTGTGAAACAATGCAGACCAATAACTAGTGTGTGCAGGGCTGGTGACATTTGGTTCAGACCAATTCCTGCCTCCTCCCCCTCTCCCCCCAGCAGATTTCACAATGGGAGGCCCTGCAGTCCCACCAAAGCACATCACCATCCCTCCTCCCTCATGCACCACCAGTCTGGCTCCTGCTCAGCCTCCCACCCACGTTCTGAACCACGGCATCATTTTAAAGCCTACCCAAAAGGAGTCAGCTACAGAAAACCTGTCCTGCTAGAAGGATATTTCCTAGCACACTTTCCTAGCCAGTTTTATGTGGGGGGATAGAATGTAAGAGAATAGTGCAGAAGGTAATCTCACACCTGATGAGCTGCAGCTGTACCAATCACCAAAGATTAGGAACAGGCCTGCCCTTAACAGGCCACAGCTGTGTCCAATAAGGAGATGAGTGCTACAAAAGGGTGGGGTAGCTGGTGGTGAGGAGACAGATGGAGTTTGTTGGCTGTGTTGTGAGGAGCTGTCCATAAGAAATCACCAAGAAGGTGTGGGAGCTTTTGCAATAAGATGATGATAGTTTTATTTTGCTAGAATTTAAAGAATAAGAGAACATTTTCTAGGAGTATGCAGTTCCCTGTATAGCTCCAGGATGCAGCCTGATGAGATGAGTTTGAATTTTTGAATATGCACCCTTTGGGACAAAGATTTTGTTTATAGCATGGTTCTTTCAAGTGTGGCTGCAAAATGAAGATGGTAGAACAAATCTCGATAGAAACTAATAACTGATGTATTTCCTCCCAAAATTGTACAGGTGTTTTTAACCTATCCAAGTCTTCTTGACCTACCTAAATTTAGCTGGTGCAGCTATGTAAGGAACTTAATTGCCCATTAATTTGTCCTGAGATATGGTAATAATGAGTGGCTGCCAAGATTTGTTTAGTATCAACATTTAATTTGGTTAGCAATGTATTGCCTCTGAGGATTGCTTTGTTCTCCTTCTTAACCCTTCGCCCTACATACCAAAACACATCTAATTACTTTAAATAGTGTTCTTCATTTCACTGCCTGGGAAACCTGACAATTCACTGAAACACTCTCCACTGACACTGGCTGTGAGACACGCATGCTTTGGGTTTTATTCTCCAGTTTAGAAATATGAATGACACTCTTTTTTTAATCCCTTGTTTAAAAAACACAGCTGATTTAGTACATAACCATGAATAATTTATTACAAGAGAAATATTAGCATAATTTCAATTAAAAAATCAAAGTTATTCCAAAGTAGTAACTAAATATAAACATTTAAAAAATAGCCTCTCTTACAACAAATGTTTTTATACAAAAAAAATCACTAATTTATTTCTAACATGATGGACTTGTTGTACACCATGAAAATAACCATTAACTTTGGGTTTTTGGCATTGTTAGAAAATAACATTCTTTTATTATTAGTTGCTATTTATGTGTAATAGCAGATACACAGATCCAGTAGAAAATACAGGAATTTTGCTTGGTATTAGCTCATTATTGCCAGCAGTTGGTATATAAGGAGTCCACAACCATCTCAAAGAAAGTATTATGATATATCTTTAAAAAATGCCAACACACGACCATTCAAGAACTGGACTGGTTGCTATTTCTTACAAATAACTCATTTGGTCACATCACTTTGACTCTATAAGCAAATAAAGGGGCCATGAACTATGCAAAAAGCATTTCTTTTTTTATAGTCAATATTTTCTTCAGTTATTCTTTGAACTGTGTAATTCACAGTGAAAAGCAATTCAAGTTTTTGTTAAAGAACAAACTATAAAACCCCCTCCATCTTTAGTATTTTTAATGTTTGTATTACTTGTTTTAACTATTAAGATTTTGAAGCTTGGATCTGGTCAATGAAACCAAATTACTCTCTACATTAACTAAGAAGTAATGAAACCCTGTTAGTAGGTTTTCTTGTCTGACGCTTTTTTAACAGCAAAGAATTGCTATCAATTTCATCACTCAAGCTGAAAAATACTCCAAATTGATAATGTATACAATGTCATTATAATTTGAAGGCAAGTACATTTTTGCTGGGTAACAGTGATGCCACACAAATATATGAAATATAAGCAGCAACCCTTTTGTAAAGGATGAGCTTTCTTTGGCAGAACAATTTTCTATCCATCCAAACTGTTTTCTTCTGCTAAACCTTTTGAACATTAGAAAACATATAGCCTGCTTCATGAGGAAGTTCCGCTTGGCATATAAATTTCAGCTGATTAAAACCAGTTTTTAACTGCTGAAGTCACGGCATCCTCTGGCAAACTTTCTGGACTCACACTTAGAAATCCAAAGATTGGAAATGCTGCTTTCTGATGAGCTTGTCACCAACCACATGTCTGATGGCTGAAGTTACTTACTTACAAAGTGGAAAACAAAGAAGATTGTAATGAGCAAACCATGGACTGTGCGAGTTTTTTTGTGACAAGAAGATCCGTGACCACAACTGAGGAACTACAGTACAGTTACCAATCTTCAAGGCCTCTGGTAGGTTAACATATTGTAAAACATCTAATAGGGGCAAATACTCTTTTTTAGAGAAGTCCAAACTCAAAAAAAAGACATTCTGACATTTCTCACCCCTTGCCTACAGCTCATCCCCCTACCTAGTATTTTTAGAAGTAGCGCATAGATTGTAAAATGAATTTTTCACGAAGAATAAAAATTAACAGGACTGCTTTATTATTAATAAAGAACAATACCTTCCCAGAAAATAAGGAAAAAAATTTGAAAAGCTTATATGGGTTCTGATGGTTGTATATATGGGTTATAGATGGCTGTATAAGGAAGAATTATGGAAATAAGTAAAGCCACTTTGTAATCCTCAAAACTATATGAAACAAAGGAGAAATTTTTAATTGCAGGTTCTGTTTTTCTCCTGGATTTGAATACTTAATTCTATAACCTCATGTAACTTTTTAAGCCAGTAGCAGCTGTTTGCAGGCAAATGCATTTTTTTCTTAAATTTGGTCTTAGTTTTGAAATAAAAAAGTACAGGCACATTCAGGAATTCACAATCCATTCAGGATTCCTTGGGTAGAAAAGCTGAGATATATCAAGAATTGCATTTGTGAAAATTTTTGTGACATCTAATCAATGTTCATTGGAAGGTCATCAAAAGTGAAAAAAATGTTGCACAAAATTTTAAATGAAAAACTAATATGGTTAAACACTGTTTTCTTCATGTTATGTCTTCAATGAATATCCTTCATGTAGAATATCTACAAGCTCACTTGGCAGTAAATTACAAAAATATAAAGAAAGCCAGAAATATTAAGGCCATCGCAAGATAATAGCAGAGTACCTGCCACTTCAGCAAGGATTCTCTTTTATCATCCAAAGAAAATTTTATTTTTAAACATGGCTTACAAAGACCATTCTTTTTTGCTGAAATTTCCCAGGAAGAGAGGCTGCATAAAAAAAGGACCATGTTTTTAATTGTCTAACATATAATCACCACCAGGTTTCTGTCTGTTGTGCTAATTACTGACCGTTTTCACTCATTACTGCCAACAGCTGACAATAGAGGAGTGGTCCACACTTAACTGGTCTCACAGACTAATTTCCAGAGGACTGCAGAAAAGTAGAGCTTTCTAGTAGACATGGGTGGGCTGAGTTTGCAATTCGTGATACTTTGACGATGAACACTGCTTGAGGGTTTCACTGACTGAATAAAATGTTGTCCTCCTCATATGCCAAAGCTGGGTTTTCCATGCTCTCCAGCAAAGTGTGACTGGTTTCAGAGTCACGGTGTGGCTGTGACGAATCTTTGGCAACAGTGGACATCAGCTGACTCCAGGTGATGTTAGTGTTCTTGAAAGCATGCAGTAGGAAGATGCCAATGATGATGCTGCAGAATCCACTCAGGGTTCCAATGATGTCACCCAGTTCCATACTGCTCCACTCCTTGAACAAGATGATGGAGCACGTCACCACTGTGGTAGTGAAGCACACGTAGTAAATGGGCGTCACAAGGGATGTGTTGAACACGTCCAGCGCTTTGTTGAGGTAGCTGATCTGAGTGCTGACTGAGAGCACCAGGATGCCCACCAGAATGTAAACCAGGGGATGGCGATAGACTGGCTTCCTCTGCAGCATCTGCTTGATGGCAATGCCCAGGCCCTTCACAGACGAGACGGAGAAGGCACCGATGAGAGAGCAAATTAAAATGTAGATCAGTATGTTTGTCTGACCTCTCTTTGGAGCCACAACAATGATCAGGACAAGGGCAATGACTGTCAGCAGAAGAGCAAATGTAACAAACACTGTAAAACAGAGGAAAGGGAAGAGTAATGCACACAACATCAGACTATGCTCACAAACATGCTCAGAGTTGTTCGGTGTCCCAGACACTTCCCTGTGAACTGCAGCATATCTTCACTGCAATTGCATACAGACCTGGATCTTGCAGCTTTCTTTCCATCTCATCTAGTGAGGTGACCTCCTCCTCCTCTGGGGCATGAATAACCATGACTGTTGACCCCAAAATGCTCAGTACACAGCCCAGCTTTCCATGAATATTCAGCTTCTCATTTAAAAAATAGGATGACAATATAGCACTGTACAGCAAAACAGAAATAAAATGTTCAGCTCCACCACGCACAGAAGACATTCAAAATCTCTCTGTGTAGCATATCAGAAAACCTCTCTTGAATTTGGATATATGGTAAACCAGTCTGAAACAATCAAATTGTGAGGAGTTTTTCCAAGAAAGTTGGTCATGACCAAGAAGGCAAAGTCAGGTTTTAGGGAGTTTAGCAACCCTCAATTCTTCCTTCCAGGTTGTAAAAGGGTCCAAATTGCTAAGGAGCTTCTCATTCCTGATTGCCTGGGTCAGGGTATGCACTCTCACTGTAGATTAACCACAGAAGCTGTTTCTTTCTTTCAAAAATGGCTCAAAGCAGTTCATTTGCCATTACAACCAATGCACATGAGTGATGCAAACTATTCCTCATCTCTCCCCAGGCTCTCCCACCCAGGCACACTTTCTGCCTGGCTTGCTAGGGCTCCCCCCAAAACACAGAGAAGGCATCTCCCCCTTCAGAGATCAACCCCAGGATCTCCATGGGGTTATTTAACCTAAGCACAATAACATGGCTTAAAACACCACTCACAGGGCATGATTAGCTTGCTAGAGAACAACCTTGGGCACGGACACAGACTTAATGGTGTGTGAACACACAAATAGCTACTCAACCCACTGATCAAAATACAGACCTTTTTTTCACACAAGGGCAATGAGTTCACTGACATGAAGTTCTAACAACCCCTCTGTCTCATGAAAATTTGAATGATTGCTCTCCCCATCAAAGAAGAAGGCAATAAAACTCAAGCTGTTTTTGCACAGCAGCAGCCAGGCATCCAGCTGATCTGCATTTACCAACATGCTGACCCCAGCCCCACTGCAGAGACTCAGTTACATTGGTTTTGGTTTTGCTATGACAGAACAGCTGCAGTTTGAGCAGGTCAATTATTCCAAGCATCCTAGGGGAGGGGGTTGTTTTTTTGGGGTTTTTTGTTTGGGTTATTTTTGTTTTGTTTTTAATATGTGGTGCATATTGTTTTAAACACAGTGTTTCATGTAATATACTCAGTTCTTAAAAATCAGATTTTTCCAATTAAAATACTATAACTTCATTTTGCTAAAAGATTATTTCCTATAAAATTTTTGCATGCACAGTCCACATCTTTTCTGCTGCTATGATGGCCACATTACTGTATGTGCTTAAGAACTAGGAAATTATTTTTTTCTTCATACATAGGAAACAATAAGTCTGTGAAAGACAGTTATGTTTCAAAAGAACCACAAATTTTAATTGTGGATACAGAAGAAAGCTTAGATTTTCTTTGCCTTATTTCCAAAATATTTCAATGACCAAACAAAATCAAAAAGTTTGCTAACTGTGCCTTAATATGAAATTGTGCTCCTATCAATAGAAATGTTTTTGAAAATATTTTGTGAAGGAATGCTGTATTTTTATTTAAAGTTTAGTCACAGCCAAAGAACAGGATAACAGTTCTTAAAGTTCCAGTTCTCTAGGAATAGCTAAATTACCTTCTATCAGCAGTATACCTTGTTTATGCTGATAAGAATTACTTTGTGATCTAGGTGAAAAGCTACTGGGAAGGCCTTCAGTGACCTTTGCAACAAGACTTTTGGTTCCATCTACCCAGATAACTCAGTTCTAAATAAGGAAATATATATTTCCAGCAATCAACAAAAACCAATTTTTGCCCATAAATTGATTTTCATTTTTTTAATTAAAAATCTCTCCTTTCAGCCAAAGCCAGTATTTTTTCCCTCAGTGGTTCATTTGCCAAGGCTTGCTCCCCATTGGTACTGACCTTATGAGAACACTCAGGGCACCCAAGGGGGTAACCAAAGTTGCAGGTGCAAAGGCATAGGCAGCAAAGTTTGCAGCTTCTCCTAATCCCACTACAGAAGAAAGAACATTTGGATCAGCTTGGAGGAGAATATTAAAAGGCACGCTATTGTAAATATTTTGTACGACAACTCTGACAGCAAATAACAAACAAAATCTTTTTTCTGCACTATACGTGCACATTTTCATTTCAAAATTAGCTGCACAATTAGTAATGCTGGAAGGAAGTAAAATACTCTTCCCCTAAGTACTCCTAGAAGCTGGACAGATGCAATTCCATGGCATTTTACCAGATATTAAAGAAAAGATGGTTATTCTGCAAAGAGCTCTTAAGACCAACTCCAGTATTTGAAAGAAGGCATATGAGAAGAGCTTGTCATGAATGTGATTGCAAGGACATTTCTTTTAAGTGAAGGGAATGAAAAATCAGACAATAAATCTATTTAAAACAATCTGCTTTTTGTAGATTTACATATGGGCTGAGAGGAAAGAGCTGACTTACTTGATAGCAGTCCAGCCCACCAAACCCATTCCTTCAAATAAGAATATCCACCTTGTCCTGAAAGAGAAAAAAATAACCTTATCTTAGAGGAAACAGATCACCTTACTGTAAGAAACAAAAAGTACAGCCTCACATTTGCACTTACAAAGTACAAAAAGAGCATGTTACCTAGATACAAAAAGCAGAATATTTAATTTTGACTGACATTTTATTAATGACTCTACTGCTTTGTGACTTGGGCTTTCAGAAAATGCTATTTGACTAAATATTCACAGAGGAGAAGTTTCAAGCAAAAGTAAAATGTTTAAAAAGATTTTTGGTGAGCTTTAGAGATGTTTCAAAATGCTTTTCCAGGTCAGATCCAATATATTCACACAGTCAGCTGCAGTTTGACTCTCCTTTTATTTTAGGTTTGAAGAAATTAGAAAGAACAATGCCCCTGTGTGCATGACTCTTTTTTAACATAAAACATAAGTATATCTAATATTCAGTATCAGAGTTTTTTCAAATAACCAAATTCCCTGAAATAATATTTTCCAATAAAGACAACAAACAAAAGCAAAACTGCTAATGCTATGTATTTAAATCCATGCAAAGCAAATTAAGACATTAGTGCAACTGTTCTTTTTCTAGCTGTTCATCTGCTGACTTTGATTAAGGGATAGTTGTACTAACTGTAGAAACTTCTGTAATAAATGTCATTTCTACAACTCATTGCACTCACTTTAAAAAAGCTGAGCAAAACCAAAAAGCTAAACCAGCCTAAGACTTTCAATCTCAAGTGAGGGGGAAGAAAGATTGAAAAGGGAGAAGGGCATTTTGGAGGATAAGACAAATGGAGAATTTTATTTTGGTAACTAATTTCTCTCAGTGAGAAAATAGCACCAGCTCACTAGATTTAATACCCACTGCATATCCCTTAGTCCTAAGAGTTCTGAAATCCCAGTCCCTGTAACCACGCACAGAAATACCTTGTCTCCATCCCTCACCAAGACAGGACTTCTGGTCACCATGAAAGTCATTTTAAACATGTGATCTGTGAGTTGAACCTTGATTTTGTGAAGTTAGAAGAGGTGTTTGTGTCCCCAGCAGGAGCAAGGATGGCACCATCACCTACCAGCTCGGGTGACTCCTCTGTCTGCCAGTTTCAAAAGTCCTTTCTTCTTCAGTATGAAACTAGAACCAATAAAGATACTGGAGCCTATAGCCAAAGCCAAGCCAATGTAGAGGTGGTATTTGCTTCCAGAAGGAAGGGAATTGCTCCAGTTTGTTTCATTGCCAGCCCCCTCCATAGAGGTGAGGAGAGGAGAGTGTGATTCAGACACGTTGGTGATCTGGCACCATGCCTGGCAGGAGTCAGGGCGAGAAAAAGAGAGCACAGCACCTGGGAGCAGAAAAAGAACAAATGATTCACAACACAGGCCCAGCACTGGAAGAGCCCTGTTCCCACTCTGCTCACTCCTTTTTGTGTCTTTGCAGAGCACCTGTAATTTCTGACTGTGAAATAACACACAAAACCCACAAAATGCACACAGTGCTGCACTGGGTCATTACCCACTCCTGTAGCTCACAGGTGATTACATTATTTTACATCCCTATTTTGCACTTCATTGGCCAGACAGGCAATAAGGGAAATGCCAAGGAATGAACCAAAAAAAAATTAGCTTCAGTTAAAAATTCAACTCAAAATCTTAAAAGCTAAACTGAAACCTGAAGATGAAAGGGCTCCTTTTTGTTGTGCAGAGAACACAAACATATAGCCAAATCCATGATTTTGGACTTTGCCTGTTAAAGTAAGCCTGCTGCTATTCAAGGCTTCTGGTTTTATATTGGTAGCTAAGATTGGAAAAACAAATGGAAAAAAAGGAAGGAAAATCAAACAGAGAGGAAACTGTCACTGCATATGGGAGCTAAGGCATTTTATAAAAACTGTTCAGTGAATACTGTGTGAGCCAAGTCTTATTTAACCGATCACAAAATTTTCAGGTGAAGGCCTCATTCCACCTCCCAGCAAATTTAATCTAACCTCAGAAAGCCCTGGTGGAGGTAGATCACAGCCAACAGGGACAGCTCCCCAGCTATCCCTGCAACCCTGCTGGAGAGCTGGGTGATCCCGAGCACAGAGCAAAGGTTCACACTCAGCCAGCCAAGCATTATCAGCACCATGATGATGACAGTCTGTGGGAATGGCATCATTGTAATCAGCCTAGATGTGTTTCTAAAGGAAGAGCAGGTACTGCATTTCCAAGAACAAAAGGAGTTGCTTTTTTCATGGGGAAGCAGGGGTCAGGCAGCAAAGCTGCCACAGGGCTTGGGCAGTCTAGGCTGACGTCTCAGCTTGTCACAGTGGAGTGCATCAGGCAGCCTGTGTGGATTACACACTCTAGCCTGGAAAACTTTTAAGAGCAACCTTTTTTGTAAAGAAGGCTTATTGTGAAGATATATTAAAATATGAAACAGTTTGCAAAAGTACAAAAGCTCAGTCCACTGTGATACAGAGGAAGCTGGGGATGCAACAAATAGTTTTTTTCCCCATGTTTTCCCTGTAATTAAAATAATACATTAACGATTCATCCTGAAGAGTGACAGCATCAGTAATACACTCCCTTTGTTTCTTTTCTTTTCTTCTCCCCTTTCCCAACTGAAGAAATGGCACTTGGGGACTTGGTAGAAAAGGATGCGCCTCAGTGTTCACACGTAAGCTCTGGAAATAAAAATGTTATATCAAAAGTACTTCACCAAACAATTAACAAGAAGCAGACTTGGATAATTAATTTAATACAGTTTAACAAAGAACAGTTAAAATACATAAGGTCCGAAAAATATCCTATTTGCTGTTGGCAATGCTGGTATTAGCTCTGGGAGACAGAACCCTTTTCAACTAAGGAGCTAGAGTGAGTACCTGCTGCCTGTTTTCTCATTCCATATTATACAACAAACATACTACAGGAAGTTATAATTTGATTTGCAGGCTGTGCAAACACACTTCCTTGTTTGCTAAGAGTGTTTCCATATAACAGGAGTTGTTTTGTATTGCTAAGTCAGACTTAATAAAAATGTTCCCACAAGATAGGCATGTTCATATTCACCAGCTGAAGATTAAAATCTTAGAGAACTTATATCCACATGCAGTTCCTGTTGTATAGTATGTAGGAGAGACACTATTCTACACTCTTATTATTACTAGAAATTACAGTTGGATAGTGTAAAAATATGGAATTAGCATTTGCACCTGAAAGTATTTTAAAATCCTAAACTATTAGCATAGTCTTAGAAAAAGAAAAATTTGCATATACTTGTTATGACAAAATTAGTGAAGAATAAATCACAAAACAAAATTACAGAAAAGTCCTTTAAGGATAAATATATTTTCTCTTTATAAACCCATACCAGGGCAAGATAAAAATGCCCTGCTCGTGGCATGGTGATTGGTTTCAACAGTCTTCAAAGGTCCCTTCCAGTCCAAACTATTCTATTATTCTGTGAAAAAAAACCAATGGAGAGATGAATGAAATCCCTTAGCTCCCAATACCTATACTGATGCCAAACCAGGATGGTGTGAGAAGCAGTAACATTCCTTGCCTTTAATGAAATAAAAATCATGAAGATAAACACTCCTGATAAGTATAGTCCTTCAGTTTCCTGCAACAGTAAGGAAACTGTAAGGCAGCTTTCTATCAGTGCATTGGGTTTCTACAGTGAAGAAAATAACAATTTTCTTCCCCCTTTTTGGTGACTGGTGTACTTTCATTTAGCTGGAGATGAATGGCAGGCTTATTTTGTTTCACATGAAACAAAATGTTTTTCTATGTGTTCTAAAGGTTTTCATTCCTTAGCATACCTTACGACATCAGAAAAATTTAATCATGCCATTTGTACTAAGTCACCCAGTGACTGCCACAGGTTGTTTCTCTCCTTTCTGAATAACAATCTTTGCCCACATTCACAAAGAAATATTGGATTTATCACTGAGAAGACTAATCTTGAATGCTTATGATCTCTGTTTATTGGGATGAGCAGCTTCTCATGGTTAAAGAAAAAAAAAGTCATTTGTTCCACTTGCATGAAAAGTGGCATGCAACTGCACTGACCAAAGAACCACCTGAGAGATGGGAAGAGGAGGCTGATCCAGGCATTACTGTTATTTTATTACCCTGTGAACAGTCTGAAGATCACTTGGAAAGGCTGAGGAAGATGACAAATCACTGAGGCTGCCTGGCTTGCTCAGCACAGAGTTTCTGTAGCTAAGCTAGTTTCACCTCCTACTTCCAAATGTCAACAAACACAAACGTGTCAGCAGAACTCCTCCTAGCAGAAATAATCTCTCCCAGCTCTGACTCAAGACTGGCAGCAACAGGAAACCAGTCTGAGCCAAGGCAGTTGCTGGTGTAACTTCTGAACTTTTTTTATGATTCAGCTATATTTTTTTCTTTTTTTTTTTTTCCCTTTAAACACCTAAATATTCTCTATCTGAATTGGGCAGACCAGACACTCCGGTGCTACACACTGCTTGTGACATCCATGACTTGCTGTCATTCTGCAGTTCAGGGCTGACTTGCCTGTTAGTGACAGCCAACTCGGTTCTTAACCTGCTACTGAAGGTACTGGTCCTAAGTCATCTCAAAAACTAACTGCTTTGATTAGACAATAATTTAACCATTTCTAGCGAGCTCATGACTCAGCTCACCCCTGGCAGAAACATGAAACGCCTCTCTCGGTCACCCAGGAAATACCAAGCCCACCTTTGCCAAGGCGCAGCTCCTGGGGCCAAACGTGGGTGTATCGAGAAGCAGCAAGGAATTCCTCCCTGGCACGCCTGGAGTGGAGACTCACCAAAAAGCACAGAACAAAGCTCAAAAGATGTTTAACCCCAGGCAGCCGCGGCAGAAGCGCAGGAGCTTCCCCGGCCCCGGACCCACGCCACTCCTCGGAAAACAAAGGGGCGACGCCAGGGCGGAGGGAAATCTTACGGGGGCTCGGACACCGGGGGAACAGGAGCGCACGGCCGCGTCCGAGCCCCGCCGGCCCTCCGCGTCCCGAGCTATGCGCACACCGAACAGACCGGGCCGGCCCCGCGGCCGCGCAGACACCGACCCGCACGGCAGGACGGACAGACACCGACCCGCACGGCAGGACGGACAGACACTGACCCGCACGGCAGGACAGACGGACGGACGGGCAGACGCTGACCCGCACGACAGGACGGACGGACGGACAGACGCTGACCAGCACGGCAGGACGGACGGACGGACGGACGGGCAGCGCCCCTCCGGGCCCCACAGCTGCCAGGCTCCGCGGGCTCCGCCCGCCCGGGCGCGGCTCAGCGCACCTGGGCGCGCCCGCTCGCCGGCGGACACGGAGGTGGCATCCCCTCGGCCTGCGGGGAAAGGGCACGCAGGGCTCCGGGAGTGACCCCAAATGGGCTTCCTAGATCGTTATCGAGTCCCAGACCTGGGGAGTTCTGTGACCCCACCTGAACACTGAACCCAAAGAAAAGCGCGCTCTCCTGAAGTACCTTGGCAGCATTTGCCTCTCCTGGAGTCTCTACAGATTTAGTTTTCTTCCCCTTCGCAGCTGGGAGAAGAGATGAGCAGTCTTGATGTGCAACCACTTGTGTCTGTGACAAGCGGCCTGTGCTCGCTTTGGCCGTGGATCTGCGGGCAAGCAGAGGGTTCCCCCAGCCAAACTAGAACAAGGGCAGTGCCTGGTGATGCACACCCTAAGATGACTCCCTGTGGCTTAACAGGCTCCAGGTTGTTACAAGAAATAATTACCTTTATCACCCAAGACCTTAGTTGAATAATTTCAACTAAGGCCTTGGCTTTGACATGATTACGTGAAATACATTTACAAAATGTAAGGTTTAATAAAACATTACATGCTGCCCAGCGAACTTCTTGGGACACTGCAGACCTTTAGCACGCACAAGGATTTCTCTAACTGGAGTCAAAATTGCAAATTTAACACACCTCCACAGAGCACCACAGTGATACATGGGATTGAGATTAGAGCTGGAACCAGGCTTTGCAGCACCCAAACTAATCATCATTGCTTTTGAAAAGTTGTACCATTGGGCCATACTGCTGACATACACTGACATTATCAGCAAAATATCTTGGTTTTCCTTGGCTTAGGTATCCTTGAATTTGCAGTCCTGTGGTTAAACCAAGAGACCAGTTTCAATGTCTTAGTCTCATTTTTTTTATTTCTGTATTTATTTTTTAGCATAACCAGCACTCTGTATGTTAGGAGAAAAGGAACATTGAATTTCCTTTTTGTGATTTTAGTTACCATTCCACTTTATCTTTACTGTGTCTACACTATAACAACTTCTAGGGAAGGTGGCCTGAGTCCAGTGCAGGCTGCATGATAAATAGTTTGACTTCTCTGATTTAACATTTCTAAAGCAGGTTACTGCTAAAAAAACAGAGCAAAAATTTTAAATTATATTTGAAAGACTTAAATCAAAATTTCAGAGCATAATCTGAAAGTTTGGGAGAAAACTGTGATATTCTTGTACAACATAAGCATGCCCATAGGATAAAACCATGTATATGGACAGATGCATGTCTGTAGTCTGCTTCAAATTCCTGCTTTTGTTCTGTGTCCTCTCAGATCTGTCAACTCTGTTCATATCCCTGTTTCTGCAAAAATATGTCAATTTTTTGAGCTTGCTGCAATCCTGCAAGTGACTCTGTTGGCAGATGTGCTGAGAAGGGAAGTGCTAATATCCACAGAGCCCTGCTGGAGCTGCCAAAGACCACCTCTTCCTCTGGCACAGCTCTTGCTGCCCTGCTGCTCACAGCTTCACTGTGGTGCAGCACCCAGAGCAAGAGTACTGAGAAACAGCACAGCTAGCACTTCTGTAGATGGGCCTCTGTATCAGCCAAGTCCTTTAGCAGGCCATGGACATCAAAGTCTATTTAATTAATAAATAAAATATTTAATCTGATTGACACATTTGTTGACAGCTGGCTGGGCATGAACCAGCAGTGTGCCCAGGTGGCTGGGAAAACCAATGGCATCCTGCCCTCTATCAGGAATAGTGTGGCCAGCAAAATTTTGTCCCCCTGAGGTTGACACTGATGAGGCCACATTGTGAATCCTGCGTTCAGTTCTGGGCCCATCACTACAAGAAGGACATTGAGGTGCTGGAGCAAGTCCAGAGAAGGGCAATGGAGCTGGTGAAGGGTCTGGAGCACAAGTCCTGTGAGGAGTGGCTGAGGGAGCTGGAGGTGTTTAGCCTGGAAAAAAAGGAGGCTCAGGATAAACCTTACACCGCTCTACAACTGCCTGAAAGGAGGTTGTAGTTAGAAGAGGGTTGGTCCCTTGTCCCAAGTCAAAAGCACCAGGACAAGAAGAGATGGCTTCAGGTTGTGCCAGGGGAGGTTTTTCTTCACTCAAAGGGTTGTCAAGCATTGCAACAAGCCACCTAAAGAAATGGTGCACACACCATCCCTGGAGGTATTCAAAAGATGTATAGATATGGTAGTGATGGGAATAGTTTAATGGTGAATGTAATAGTGTTGGGTTAAATTGTGCTTATTTATCTTAAGAATATTTTCCAACTTAATTGATGCTACATATTTATTGTTCCTTGGCTGAAAAGCTTTAAATGCTTCATATTTTGATATTGTAATAAACTCCAAAAAGCACTACGAGACCCTTTTTCTTCTGACAAAAAAATGTGAAGTCACAAAAAAATTGTGACTAACAATCCAAGTCAATGGACAGATGCAAAAAACTTGCAATCCATAATATTATTACAGAAGAGAATAGGCATATACTTCATGTGTAAATATTTCAATGATGCTTAGCAGTTTTCACACTCAATTTGTTTTGAAGAACTTTGAGAAAATGTCAGGAAGAAACTAACTACATAAAAGTAATTTATCAACATTGATATATTTTTCTTTATTTTGAATGGCATGTAAAAGCCAAATGGGAAAGAAAATAAAGTATTAATATACAATCTTGTTAACTGACATAAAGAGAAAAAAAATGCCATTTTGCCATTCAAAATGACACTTATAACTGATTTAGAGCAATGCCTGGATCATGAGCTAATGCAAATCAGCACAGACCCATTTAATTCCCTGGAGCTGTGCCAGATGCAGCTAAATACAGATCAACCTTTTGTGTATGAAGTAAAAATATGCATGTAGTAATAGTCAAAGCAATTTTGTGGCAGTTTCCATTTCTCCTAAAGAGGAATAAGTGTCTTATGAAACCCTGCTATGTTCTTCTATGTTATGGCATTATTCTGCCCCCCATTAAATGTTTGGAAAATGCAAGAGAAAATTTATGTTAAGATTCTGCTACTTATGCAGTTACATAACTTCATTAACTATGTAATATATGAAAGGTTTCATGAAACTTTCCTTAAAGCCAACAAGCACTGACTTTAATTGTTGATCTTCCATAAAAAGGGAAGCACCATCTAGCCAATTTTAGTATTTTACATTTATAACAGTCATGGTAAACCCCATTTTTGGGCCTTAATAAATCCCATCTTTACCTCTGTGTTAGCCATGAACAACTTAATTACCATAGTTTGTGTATGTATCTCTTTGGCTTTGTTATAAATTTAATCTTGAGGATTTTTTTTCTTATGTGCATAAACTTTGAGTTCCTTATGCAGTATTGAATTATATTATGGTAAATACTGAAGATGATGACAAGTTTCACCACAATTAGAAAACCTGTTCACTATGCAGCTCATTCAGGTGCAGACATGAAGCAAGAACTATCTCTATTATTACTATTTAGGAAAATTGCCTGTGGCATTTTTAAATCTTGTTATCATTACTCAGCTTCCCTGCTCTGCATTACTCTGCCAGCAGTTGTTGCTACATGACAGCGTCCAAACATGAGTTCTGTTCAATACAGAAG
This sequence comes from Ammospiza nelsoni, assembly GCF_027579445.1. NCBI lineage: Eukaryota > Metazoa > Chordata > Aves > Passeriformes > Passerellidae > Ammospiza > Ammospiza nelsoni. Next base: position 26,350,650 of record NC_080636.1, on the reverse strand, counting down.
CTACAGACAGATTCATTACCTTTCCTGGCATGTAGCCACACAAAAATTACTGAAGTAGATTTGTGAATGAAGCTCTGACCATGGGAACTCTATCTTCTCCACTACATGGTGATTTAGTGCAGACCTGCAGGATCAATACATGTGAAGAAATTAGGTTCAACTGAGAAAAAAAAAAACGGTCTCTAGACAGAGGTGCAAAATTATTAAATTGCAGTACTTGCTGTGTAGAAATTAATTGTATATATGTTCCCTTGTAAATGCCCACATAATGCCACCTTAACTCCTTCTTTACTACAAAGAGTGAATAACATGCAAGGCTGGATTTATTAAACCTTCTTTTATCACAGTGCACTTCCTACCTCTCTTATTGGTGGCTATGTCATATATTGATGATTTTTGTTTAATTAATATCAGGTTTTGTTTAACTAAGATCAATTTTAATTTTAATTTTTGTTTAATTAATATCAGTTTTAATTTTAATTTTTGTTTAATTAATATCAGTTGAATCACCTTTTTATGTGTAAATGTTTCAGCATCGTAATTCTGTGCAACCAAGATTTCCTATGTTATTTTAACTTGAAATAAAATTCTGCGAAACAGAAGTACTGACTGTACAGAAATTCTGGAGCTTCTGTAGGGTCATTACAATTATTCTTTATCCCAATTATACCATTGAATGAAGATCTAGTATTTCCCAGAGAGTTTTCTGATAAGCCAGTCCCTCTGTTCCTTGCAGGTTTCAGCCTGGGAGCTGAGGAGAGATCTCAGGGGAGAAACACCCACTGAACCTGGAAGACACAAGGATAATCTTACTGCAGGTTCATCTCAGGACAGAAAAAAACTGCCAGGCATGGCCAGACACAGTGTGTCCACATTGCCACTTTTCAGAAGTGCTAGTGTCTGTGCAGAGTAGTCATGCAGAAACTAGGCTCTGGACCTGGAGGGTGGTGGGGAGAGGTTTGAGACAGTGTTTGAGCACACTGTGCAGTGCTGTGCTCTGCGCCTGAGAGCACTTAGAGTGCTTTGTGATTCCAGCCTCGTCTGAACATTAGAATCCAACTCACCAACACACATCTTAAATTGCTTCTATTTCACTCTCCATCACCCTAAAGTAAAAATACAGTACCACCTACTGGTGGAGACACTGTTGGCACTGATGGTTTTCCAGTCATCAAGCTCATTGGGGCCAATTGAGCTTCATGCCACTGAATTCTACACAAGAGCATAAGTAAGTCAGAAGCCCTGGAGTCTTCTCAGCTGCAGCACTTCCAACATGACATTAATTGTTGAAATCACATCAGCTCTAGAATAACCAGAACAATATTTGCAGAATATAAGCTGGTCAAAACTGTGATCCCAATCCAAACACTCACCTGTTTACAGAGCTTCAACATAGTAAGCTGAAAGGCAATGTGCCATTCAAACCTGCTTATTTATATGTGATAATACATATGTTTAATGTATCTAGTGTTTTGTTTATGAGTATCTGAAACTATATGTAGAATTAATAGGATTGAGAAGAATTATGGATGATGACAATGCAAGATGCAAAAAGAGATTATAGTTGGCCTACTAAAACAATAATCCATTAGTGTAGTCATTCTCCCATCAGTCAAGGTTACTTCACTGGAATACAGAATGACAGGAAAAATATCCATGAAAAAATATTGACAGTCAACTAATATAATTGTCAGTGAAGTCAATGACAGCTATGTAACTGGCTTTTAAAGGAGGGCAGAATTGACACCACTGTGTTGAGCTTATCCAGAATTTGTTCTGCAAACTTCTTCACAGGTTAGTGAGGTCCTGGCCACTGTCAGACAAGAAAGCGGCCAGGCCTAGCAGGACTCATTTTCCTCTGTTTGAGAGCTTTGAAGAATTCCAGGGTAAACCAATAAAGGAAAAAATAAGTTAGTTTTGCTTTGCAGGACTTATTATTTTATAAGAAAACTGGCAGTTCTATACCAGATTAAAAAGGTGTATTCCTTTGTGACACATAACAAGGCATATGTCCCAAACATTTAGTGCCACCACATATTCACAGAATCGCTGCTCAGCACTGAACATTGACACCTTTCAGATAGCAAGACAGGGAAAACCCTGGAGAATGACAGAGGTAAATCTGATCAAGATTCAATACTGGTTGGATGCAGTAACCTTCTGAGATTCTTTCATATCTGTGATCTTAGGATAAGAAATGCATTTCAGCTCTTCAAAGACAACAGTAAAGCATAAACCAGAATTTAGAAGATTATTCACTTTATCTCTTTGTCATGTTGTATATCTTACTAAAACTGGTGTATGTGGCTTCCATTGTGCATAAGATTATACATTTCCTTGTTGCCCATTACTATCTTATTTTAAATTATTTTTATTCTTTAAATTTCAATGCGTGTTCTCTTTTCTGGAAAATGGAATGACTGTCTTCAGGGCTGGAAAGTCATTACATCAGAAGTGTTTAATTTGCTTCCATCATCAGGAGGCTGACTTGTGCTGAGCTTTTGTTTTATGATTAAATCCATAAACTCAGTCACCTGGGCTGCAAGATTTAAGTTGGTTCCTATGATTGCTAATGACATTTTTTCCTGCTGCCCTTGATTATAGAAACAAATGTATCATAATCCTAGAGTCCTAGGGGCTGGACTGCTTTCCTGAGTTCTGCTTTTTGTGAAGCAAAGTTAGAATGTAATTCATAGAATGTAAAAACTTTAGCTATGTCTCAGTTGTGACAAAGGTATAAATTCAAGTTTCAACATATACCTCTTTTTGCTGCTTAAGAGCTTTTTTCATTTTTCTTTTAAAAAGATGGGCCATGTACAAGATTCCAGATTGAAAAATTAATCACTCAGACTTCAGAGAACATTATTTTTCTCATTCTTATGGTATTCAGCAGTGAAATATGAAAGGTGAGGCATGCAAATACCATGTTCTCTTTTGAGGTATATCCTCATGGGGCCTTTCTTGACTCTCTAGCCACTACAGATGCACTTTTGCACGTTTCTAATGGAGGAGGAATGCAACTACTTATACCATTTTGCAAAGTCATAATCCATACTGAAGCTGAAGATCAATTCAGTGTCTTATAACTTCATCATCAAGGTATTTTCCACTAAAAATGTATCCACAATTCACTGGATTTTAAAGCATCAAAATATGTTATGTTATATTATTTAAGAGCTTTAAGTAATTTAAAATGTTATTTCCTTTTCTTCAGCCCTATGGTATACGAATTAAAATAAATTTTTAATTTATTCTAATTTTATTCCTTTCATAAAAGGAAATTTCCATGTATGGCATTTTATCTATTACAGTAAAAGAACCTGTTAGCACTGCTAAAAAGCATCTGCAATATGTAAGAGAACAAGTGAGCAGACAATACTGAATACATAGTTATTTACAATATTTTTTTTCAGTTTCAAAACAGAGCACACTCCAGTATTTGTCACTTCTTGTGCTTGCAGATAGGGCTAGTAAGCTTCTGCTCAGGTGAAGGATAATACTGACTGCCACTGTCACCTTCATCTCCCTCTAAATCTCAAAATCCATCACTAGGTCAAGGAAATCCTCCTCTAATAACCATGTCCTTCCTTGGGAATAATTCAGAGAACTGCACAAGGGGCTGGCTCTTTGTGAAATCAATCAATAAGCGAATAATTTTTGAAATGTTGATTATATTTAGCTTTTCATGGTGATACTGCTTATGTAGTAAGGAAATGTGGCTGATTTAAAGGACTGAAATCTCTAGCAGAAGCAGCAGATTGCATTCCTAAGGTAAGCATGCACACTGCTTGTTGAAACTGCTTATTGCAGAACTGCTGAGGACTCTTAGCATGTTAGAAAAGACAGATCATGCTGCAAATTTCAGTGTAAATGAATATTTTTTGCTGCTTTTTGTAAAGAAAAAAAAAAGATCTGTATATGATGCCCAAATCTGTTCCAGGGAATCCTTATTTAAAGCATTTTGTGTATGAAAATAATTATTAGAGATGTGAATGTAGTGGGCCAGTAAAAAAGGGAGAAATATGTAAAATAAAACAGCAGAAGCAACAGAAGTTGGTCTTCCATTCATCACAATCCTTCATTTTCTTGCAGCCCTAAAGATTTTGATGTATAGTGATTAGTAGAATTAGTTTTCAGCTCATAATGCTTGAAAACTTGGTTGTTTATCATAGTAGTTACATTTTAAAAAATCCAAGTAGTAAAAGGATGATACTGTTTGAGATGATACAGTAAAAACCATATGGTAGAAATCTAAAACATGTCTATAGAAAACATCTATTACTTTTTGCATTTGCTACATAAATATGACAATGTGAAAATGTGCATCCCAATATTAAAAAGCACTGTAATAAGTTGTGACAGTGTATCAGTTAAAGAAAAAAAAATGTGTGACTACAGAATAGGAAACATGATAGTGATAGAATTTAGTAAAAATTTTGAAATGCTTGAAAATGCATTAACATGAAGTTGGACCCAGGGAGTTTAATGTGATATTTTCTACTGTGCCCAGTATGGGCAAATGCTGTAACAAGGTATCAATAGTCCCCAAATTAGATTTAGTTTCTGTGTCTGTCCAACTTGCACTGGGCACATGCTGCATTAGCACTTCTGTGTCTTAGACTTGGGAACTTAAACTCCCCACAATTTGCTTTTAGACTAAGGGAATTTGAAGATACTCTTGTGCTACACATCCTGACTGACAGGAAAAGAAGCTGGTGCAGCACTTACCTAAGCCTGACATTCAAACTTGGTATTTTGAGACTACAGGGTAGTTAATACTTCATTTTCTATGCCACTTAATGCTTTCAGTGCCTCAGTAATATGAAATGTCCAGTCCTGCCTCCAATGGCAGCTCCTCTTTCCCAGCAAATCCTATGCATGGCTGCCATGGCAGAACACACAGTATCCCACAGTACCTCTGCTTACAACAGACACCAACAGAACCAGAGGAATTTTTTTATTTGAAAAAATGCAAAGAAAATCCTATTAACCTGAAGAAGATGGGAATGTACAGGACACAGATTTTTTTTTCCCCCAGCCTTCAGGCTCCATACTCTGGATCGGTGTGATTTTAGACACGTTCTATTTTAACATACTTATCATCATCTTTAAACTCCAGAACAAGTGCAAATCAGTATGTCTGGAGAGCAGTATGTAAATTTTTTTTTTTTTTTAAACTAAAGAAGACTCAAAGAGCAAAAGTAAACATGAAAAATATATGCCTATGTAGAAATGCTGGTACTGTTAGTACTAACATGAACTGAGCCCACTCTGTTGGAGAAATTATTTCCCTTGAGAATAATGCATTTGAACTTGTCTGGTGCTGAGCTGGATACAGCTTTATTTTGCACCATTATTTGTGTGGTCCTGTGGAGGATATAGGTTTAATCAGGATGGAATTGTGTGTGCCAGCATTAATAGAGATTTCAGAGCACCTGTAAGCAGATATAAAGCTACTTAATTGAACCTCGTGTAATTTCAATCCTCTCACTTTCAAGCAGTAAGTCACTGGAAACCCTGGTACAGCTTTTAGTCTCCTGATGAATCTAACCTGAAGTTTACCATATCTTAGATACTTAGAATATTTTTATGTCTATTTGTCTTAGACCTGATCCATGCTGGTAAACATTGAAAGTCTGACCAGTAATATTGGACTGTATTTAGGACTATTCAAGGAATAACACATCTTAATTTTCAATCTTTATCTTTCTATTGTGTAGAATGTTAGATCTCAGTTGGTCAGAGCATGGTGTTTATAACACCAAGACTGTGGATTTGATCCTTGTATGGGCCATTCACTTAAGGGTTGGGCTCAGTGGTCCTTGTGGGTCCTTTCCAAATCAGAATATTCTGTTATTCTGTGATATTGCTGTATTATTTTTTGCACCATGTGTCATTCATGTCTGATGAGTGCTGGAAACATGAATTTCCCCTCCTATTTCCTGTATAGGCATATTTTTAGTTTCAGTGACAAATAAGGGAAGTCAAGTCTGGCAGGATGTCAGCTGTGTCATTCTGCTCCTCCTTTGTGGTGTGCCAGAATAAACTGCTGTGAGACTGATCCCTATGGCATTTGACTTCACTTATCAGTGGTACAGTCACTCATTTGCCAGCTTGTGGCTTACAGAGATCTCTATACTCTGATTTCACACATACAGGGATATTGTTACTGTGGTGGACAGCAGTATCAATATCTGCTTTATAATTCTCTTTAAATGGCCCTGGCAAGAGCAAACCACACTGGTAGAATTCATGCCTAAAGAGCTGGCAGTCTCACTGATGCCAAGATATAACTGTAGGAATAAGTGGTGAAAAAGGAGAGCAGAAGTTAATTACACCAGTTCTAGAAAATTATGCAGTAGAATGCACTGTATTAGCTAGAAAACATTTTCAGGGTTTTTTTTTTCCCCTTGAGATGAACAGATCAGACATAAAGAGCCACTAATACTTCTATTTAGGTGTTTATTTACCACCTGCTGTATGAGTAAGGAAACCACTACATTAGAGTGTAAGTCTCTGTTACCAGATATACTGAGATTTCTTTGGACCTACAACCAGGGGATACTTAGTCTGGTTTTCAGGATGCCATCTGTGCATGAATCTGTTTCTCCATGTTGATACAGTGTTTCTGGCCTTTGGTTCAAAACCCAGAGAAACAGCTGTAGATGTTTCAAACACAATTGCTTAAATATTTTCAAAGTATGTGTCAAAACTCAGGAGACAGACCTAAATTAATGCTTCCCTAAAGATGTGTACAACGTTCCCTTTATCAGGAATTGCCAGGTCATTTTCTTGTCTGGTGGGAATGTCATGGGAGACAGGAAACCGCAAATATTCTTGTTGGGCTAAGAATATTTGAAAATTAATCCTTTACATTCTTGCTTTCCAAGATTGTAAAGCAAGAATGTAAAGGATTCATTTTTAGAGGGAAATAAAAAGAAGCTACTTATTCTAGTGGTGAAATGACTTGATTCTTTTTTTATTCAGCCTTCTTCAATTACCCAAGTTAAAACAGTCCTGACCATGAAGGTAGGAGTGATTGAGACCCATCACTCCCATGCAATTGTTCCCAGTGTGGTAGTGCATGACACCAGTAAGGACCATGGACTGATGCATGAAGGGGGAAACAGGTATGTTAAATATAGTTTTTGTCCATTTGTTTTTTGTTTTTTTTTTTTTTAGTTTGGTGATTTACATAGGATTATCTAAGCACATACATTTGCTATCATATAATTTTCTTCACTCTTAGTAAAAGTCAAAGTTTTTAAGATTACAGTATATTGCTTATTGTAAATATTTAGGACATTTTTGTTTTTTAAATTTCAGCAGATATCATATAACTGTGTTGTTTTGTTGTTTCCCAGGCAACAGTATCTACCTGGAGTTTTTGCATGCTACAATATTAACAATAATAGTAATAAAGATGAGTAAGTATCTTTGCCATTTGATAAAATGAGAGCAATGCAATTTTGATTATAAAAGCAGAAATAAATAATTATAATAAATGTCTAATTGTTTCATTAGAAACAGTTATGTCATTCAAGTAAGCCCAAAAGAGACTGCACATACATTTCGCTTCATGTACATCAGTTATGATGTTGATGATTCTTATTACCAAAGTTACTGATATTGTATCTATTGATTTATAACAAAAGTAGTTCTAGGTGAAATAACAAGCAGTAAGAAAAACACTTTTTTTGAAGGCTAAACACATAAGTACAATGTTATCCTTACTGAATTCAGATGCTTATAATAAATAGATGTTGAAGAAACAGGATGTGAATCCCATGACCCTATGATATTTTTCTTTTTCTTAGAGAGGAGAAGAAAAGGAAAAAAGAAAAGAAGAGGTAAGATGAAGAGTAATATTACTATTTCTAAGAGATTTAGTTATTTTTTCTACATATGTTTTACTTGGTCCTTAACAATGGAAAATGTTAATCTATTTCTTAGCAAGCCAGAGAAGAAAAAGGATGGAGACACACAAAAGACCAAAGAAAAAAAGGAGAAAAATAAAAATAAAGATAAGTTGAAGAAGAAAGAAAATACAGAAGAGTAAGTATTTTTTGTTTAGGTCCAGCTATGTTATGTAATAAAATTGCTTTTGAAGTAAGAACAAATTCATTCAGAGGTCCTGTAAAGTTGTTTGTACTTTAGTGAATGAGTGTAAAAACTGCTGTTGTTCTTCCTAAAGCAGAGTTGTTTTGACTTAACTTCATATATGGGCAACAGAAATATGCATGCGTGGAGGTGATCTGAAACATTAATCAAGATATGTCTCCTTTGGATTCTGATTATCTAATATCTCTTGTACAACACACTGCAGCAAATGATGTGCCAGTATAAAGCAACCTCTTCCACATTCAAAGGCACCTACAAGCCAGTAAACTCTTCAATGCTCTAAAAGTTGTTGCTTTATGGTCTGCTTGGTAAATTCATAATTTTCTGGCTAAGGAAAAGAAACTCAAGACAGTGCAATAGAAACCTGTTTTGTATGATTTCCTATTCTTTGGTATCTTTATGTAAACTATGCCAATGTTTTATCTTCCTCAGGGCCAGATTTTCCCTGTGAGAAAGGCATGATTCATCTCATAATTTATATTTATCTAAAAATTAATGGTCACATAATCTTTTTTTTAATGATAAAATAAATTATCAGACAAGAGAGTTATTTGTGTAGGAAAAAATAATTTAAAAATCACATGTGCTACTATGAAGTGAAGTGAGACTGCCAAGCTGACTTTCGTCAGCAAAATTTTAAATTTGTGTCACACCAAGTTGTACCAGCTGTCTTCCATGCACTTGAGCAAGGAAGTTTAACTTTGATAAAGACCATTTATTTCACAATAATAATTTCTGGAATGCTTAATTCCTCAAAAATGAGATGTGTATTTCAAGTCTCTCATTAAATTTCATTTTTTCCCCTGCTTACCACTCAGGAAGAAGAAAGATATTTTCACCATTGATCCAGCAGGAAATATATATTACAACTGGTTGTTTTGCATCACAATGCCTGTCATGTACAACTGGACCATGATTATTGCTAGGTGATGTACTCCTTTAGTGACTACCTAGAACTTCTGGAAAATCATAATATTCCTGACTAGATAAAAAAATAGTCATTGATTCATACAAGTATTTAATTTTTGTTTTATGGTAATTTACTTTTGTTTTTTCATATTCAGAGCCTGTTTTGACGAGCTTCAGCACGATTACTTAGTGGCATGGTTTATTATTGATTATGTTTCTGATGCCATTTATATTGCTGATATGTTTGTGCGGACAAGGACAGGTAAATATACTCAAGGATTAATTACTCCTTTTTACATTTTTATGCCAGTTTTTTTTTTAATCAAAACCCTACTACTTCTCTTATCTGAATAGCCTTGATGCGGTGCAATAGTGAAAAAAAGACACTGAGATAGATTTCTGAAAGACTGCAGCCTTACTGTAAAAGTAGGAGAAATTCTGATGAAATTTTATGTATTACTCAAAGGATACATAAAGTTTGAGATATGCAGGTACAAGCTGTTCTGCCTGCAGCTGACTCAACAAGACAAAAAAAGAAGTGCAGCCAAGAAAGGATCAGGGGTTCTGAAAAACAAGCACCTAGATCTGGTTTTTGTATTAATGGGAGATTCAAGTATTTACTTGATTTTCAAGACTATTGAGCAAGCAAGACATCCCATTAACTTCAGCTACAACTATTTATTTTAAAATATTAAGATATGGAGCTATTAAGTAGATACACTCAATATGGAACTGCAATTCCTGTGTTCAGATTCTTTTCCTCATTAATCACCCTTCCTATAGCTTGTGGAGGTTTCTTTGGAGGGGAAGATGTTTTTTGGTTTTTTTTTTCCAGATGTTCACCATAGTGGAAAAGTGGAGGAAAATATTCAGATCTAGAATTGTTTATCTTTCATAGCTAAACCATATAGTACTGAGCTGACTATTTGGAAATAAGAAATTAAATAGTAAAAAGTAAGAGAAATTATGTTCCATATGGAATTTGCACCCAAAATATTTTTCAAAGTAGATTTGGACTGACCTTAAACTCAACATATTTGAACCTGTAGCTTCTTTTATTATTCACAATTTTATTTTAGGTTACCTGGAGCAAGGTCTTCTGGTGAAAGAAGAACATAAGCTACGAGAGAAATACAAGAAATCTTTTCAATTCAAATTAGATTTTCTGTCAATCTTACCAACTGATCTCTTATACTTTAAGTTAGGATTGAATTACCCAGAATTAAGAATAAACAGACTACTCAGAGTAGCTCGGATGTTTGAATTCTTCCAGAGAACAGAAACAAGAACAAACTACCCAAACATCTTCAGGATCTCTAACCTTGTCATGTACATTGTGATTATTATTCACTGGAACGCCTGTGTGTACTACTCCATCTCAAAAGCCATTGGATTTGGGGCTGACACGTGGGTCTACCCCAACACCTCAGATCCTGAATTTGCCCGCCTGACGAGAAAATATGTCTACAGTCTCTACTGGTCAACCCTGACCCTGACTACTATTGGTGAAACCCCCCCTCCTGTAAGAGATTCTGAGTATTTCTTTGTGGTTGTTGACTTCTTGGTTGGAGTACTGATCTTTGCTACCATCGTTGGTAACGTGGGCTCAATGATCTCCAACATGAATGCTGCCAGGGCGGAGTTCCAAGCAAGGATTGATGCTATCAAGCAGTATATGCACTTTCGGAATGTGAGTAAGGACATGGAAAAAAGAGTTATAAAGTGGTTTGACTACCTGTGGACAAACAAAAAGGCTGTGGATGAAAGGGAAGTCTTGAAGTACCTGCCAGATAAACTAAGAGCAGAGATTGCAATCAACGTTCACCTTGAAACGCTAAAAAAAGTTCGGATTTTTGCGGACTGTGAAGCGGGTTTGCTGGTTGAACTGGTTTTGAAACTCCAGCCCCAAGTATACAGTCCTGGAGATTATATTTGCAGAAAAGGAGATATTGGACGAGAGATGTACATTATCAAAGAAGGCAAGCTGGCAGTAGTTGCTGATGATGGAATTACCCAATTTGTGGTCCTAAGTGATGGCAGCTACTTCGGAGAAATCAGCATTCTTAACATCAAGGGTAGCAAAGCTGGCAATCGAAGAACAGCCAATATTAAAAGTATTGGATACTCAGACTTGTTTTGTCTGTCTAAAGATGATCTCATGGAGGCTTTAACAGAGTATCCAGATGCAAAGGCTATGCTGGAAGAAAAAGGCAAACAAATCCTAATGAAAGATGGGTTGCTGGACATTGAAATTGCAAATTTAGGAAGTGATCCTAAAGATCTGGAAGAGAAGGTCGCCTACATGGAACGTGCTATGGACAGGTTGCAAACAAAGTTTGCCAGGTTGTTGGCTGAGTATGAAGGTGCACAACAGAAAGTGAAAAAAAGACTTACACAAATAGAGAAAATATTGAAGCCAGTTATAGAGGAAGAATTTGCAGCCTTAGAAGAAGCAGATCCATCCACAGATAAACCTGGATTGTCAAAAGCAGAATAAAAACAATGGAAGTTGCCAATAAGACTGAGGGTCAAATCCTGACTGGGGCTGAACACATCGCTTTCTAATCTTTGTAATACCTGACTATTAATTACAAAAAATTATTTGTTGAGACAATGCCACTAATCTCTGACAAGTAGCGCATACTTGGCAGTTTTGGGACAGAAAAAGAAGAATCAAGAATGAGAATGGAATATAACACTTTGCTCTTGCACAAACAGGTGTTATTACCTGCTAATATGTTTCATACTCTCTGTAATGCTGCCCTGTGACAGATGCACATGCACTGTCACATACTGGCAAATATTGGAAGTTTTGCTGGTTGTTTTAAAATAATTTCTTTGTGTCTGCTTATGGAAAGAATGAAAGGTTTGGTAGCAATTATATTATTTGAAGTCATTAACCTTTATATTACATTTGTGTATAAATGAGCACATTTTAATATCTATTGGTTAACCTGAAATTAATTAAGTACACAATATTATAAAAATGATTAGGTATATCTACTAATATTATCTACTCTCATTTACAATGTAGATGAGACTACTGAAGGCTGTAAGATTTGGAAAATACTATTACTTCATTAGGTCCACCTTGGCTGATTTCTTGAAATATAAGTGGGCAGTTTGAAATATACCTTTTTTCAGGATAGTACATGCAAAGGCTGGAATACAGAGAGGAGAAAATACAACTTTATGCAAGCATCAATATGAAAGATATGGATAGCTCATAATCTAGTGTTCTTTTCACAATAAGAACAAATATTATACAAACAATATACAAATAAAAATATGCATTAAAGATTGTTCTGTTCCATGTAATCATGTAGCTGCAGAACATGGACTATCAAGTTTTGAAGATTTGTAATTAAAAATGTTTATGTCCCTAATGTAACACTTGTTTATGCTGGCAGAGTGCAAGGGGAAGACATGACAGCAACAGGCCAAATTCTTCCTCCAGGGTCTTCTGTAGATGCTGTTGGGGGAAGAATATGACTAAAGAGGCTGCTTTTTCCCACTGACAGAGAATGTCTTTTTTTCATAACTACTTCTGAGATACTAAGGTCTGTAGATTCATATGTTAGATCAAATTTCAACTGCTTTAAAATGCATTATCTCCTTGGATCCTTTTTTCTTTTTCCATTTGCAAAAAAATAGTTTGCTTAGTTATGGTCTTGGCTGAGTGTTTGCAGCTGGGTATTTTCAGTAGAATTTGATCATAGGCACATAAAATTGCTAAAATTTGATGAAAGGGAGTGAAGCAAGGGACTGTAAAGAGAGAATGGATAATTCATTATTTAGGGAAGTTTGATTACCCTGAGTAACTGGACTGCCACTCTTAAAAAATACATATGTACATGTTACTGTCAATAATCTCTCTACACTTGCATTCTCTCCTTAATGAGATGGAAATAATATAAATTGGGTATTTTATAAAGTGCATTCCTTTCTGGCTGTTTTATATTTTGTAATGTTGATGCTTTCCAGCATGCCAGAGATTTAGAAATAACTCCTGATTTACCGCAAGGATGAAATTTTCTGAAGTACCTAATGCATAAGATACATATAAAACAACAAGGGTAAATATAAACACAAAATGGCTGTTCATGCCCTGTTGATCTGTGCTTTGAAGGATAAATGGCTTCATAAGGGGAAAAGGTATGCCATCCTGCCAGTAAAGATTCTATCCCTGTACACAGGAACAAGGATTATTCTGGTATTTAGCTATATTGTGAGAGTTGGACTTTGCAATCAACATTCTTCCAGCTCAGGTCTTGAATATAATTTGCAATCTGTATGCCAGCAGCAACATATCCTATATGGCTACTAGGCACTTAGAAGGTACTTTGATGAAGTGCTGAAGACTTTTTATTAGATAAATGTGTGATATGAAGATTTTATTAAAAAAAGGACAGATATCTACTGTTAACTTTTTTTTTTCAGTATTGATTCTTCAGTCTAAGACATGAATTGTATTCACTAGCTGCCTCTTTCTTGAGAATAAAAACTCTTTGATTTAAACAATTTCAAAATAAACAGAAAACCAGAATTTATCTCCAGTGGTTTGCTTACTATTTTCAGACTACTTATGGTTGGAAATCTTCTATAACGACTTTCATGAAAAGGTATTTGCTGAAAAAAGGCTAAATGCAAAGTTTCCTCCTGGCACACGACATAATGCAAGTGCTATAAGGAAATGTCAATAAAATTACAATTATTTCAACCTGCCATTATTTCTCAGAACTTGGGAGGCACACGGGTTCCTCAATACATGTTTCTGTATGCTAAAACTTTCTGGATGTGCTTCAGTCAAGTTTCTAAACAGGCTTTGTGGTCGGTTTTTAACTCTCATCCTCCAGGAGCTATGAAGTTATAGGAGTTACAGGAGCTGCGCAGAAAATGCCGGCAAGAGCCGCGCGCCGCCGGAGCAGCTGCCCGACATTCCCTGCGGAGAAAAGGAGGAGGCTCAGGGGCCCTGATCGCTGGAACAGCACCTGAAGGGAGGCGGTAGAGAGGGGATGGGGGGCGGTGTCTTCTCCTAAGCAACGAGAGACAGGACGAGAGGAAATTTGCGCCAGGAGAGGTTAGATTCGTTTAGATTACTTAGATTAGTAACTAGGTTTCCTAGTAACTAGGAAAAATTTCAGCCGAAACGGTTGTCAAGCACTAGAACAGGCTGCCCAGGGAAGTGCTGGAGTCACCATCCCTTGAGGTATTTAAAAGCCGTATGGATGTGGCACTTGGGGACACGGTTCAATGTTGGACGTGGCAGCGCTGGGTTAATGACGGCGATCTCACACCCTTTCCAAGCTGGGACGCCCTGTGACCTGGGCACAGCGCCGCAGCCCCGGCTCCGAGCCCGGCCGGCTGAGGCAGACCCGCCCGCCGCGCGGGGAGCGCCGGGAGTTGTAGTCGCGCTGCCGCGGGAGCACCGGCGGCGCCACCGCCTCCACGGCCGGGCGGAGCGGCCAGGCCGGGCTGGGCCGGGCGGAGCGCTCCCCGGGCGGCTGTGCCGGTAGCGGGGGAGGCGGAGGGTCTGGTCCCAGCGCCGTCCTTCGCTCTCTGGCGAGGGACAAATGGAGGCTCAGTGGCGTCAGGGCGGCCGGGGCCGCGGCCGCGGCAGGCCCGGGGACGAGCTCGCCGCTCGCTCTGGGGCGGCCGCCCGGCCCCCGGCCGCTCGGGGCCGCGGCGCTGCCCGCGCTGCGGCAGCGGGGCCCATCGGCGACGGGGCCAGCGGTGAGTGTTGCGTTCCGCCCCCTACCCGCGCTGCCGGGCCCCGGGCTGGGGAGCCGGCCGTGCCCGGAACCCCTGCAGATGCGAGGTCTGGGCTGTCCCCGGCGGCGCGGGGAAGGGAGGCTGGCGGGCCCCCGCCCCCTCCCGCGCTGCTCGGCGGTGTCGAGCCGGTGCTCGCCATGTGCCGGGTCCTGCCTGCAGGCTCCTGCCGGGGAGAGACGCGGAGGCCTCGGGCAGTGGCGAGGAGTTGAGGGGCTAAGCCCTCGCCAGGGTGGACTGGGTGCACCGTCTTCCTGAAGCATTAGAGGAAAGTGTGAAGTAATGGATGAAATGTTTCTGTCAGGTTGGAAAGAGCCAGGGGAGTTGCTCGGTAGAGACAGCATTGGGTGCGCTGGTCAGCGAAACACTTGGCTTCGGTCTGGGAAAGGTGCGGGTGCTCGGTGTACGCGGCAGCTGGGAGTGCAAGTTCGTCCTCGGCAAATACAGCAGAGAAGTGCCAAAGACAGCTCTTTTCAGTGGCAGCATAGTTTCTTAAGAAAAGCCTTAAAGCTAAACTTGATGAAACCCTGGTAAATATATTGGGTCTAATAGAAAAATCTCCTGTGAAATAGCATGAACACACTCTTGCAGTAAAGATTTCTTGAATTTGAGGGAGATCAGTGAAAGTCATAATTTAAGAAATACCACATGCTGGAGAAATACCTGTGTGGTACCTGCAAGTTATAACAGCTGTAAATTTCTTATAAACAAAACCGTGGGTCGTGTTTTGTTTTTCTCTTCCTCATGTGTGTCAGTTGTGTTTGTGTGGGATGTCTGGGGTTTTTTTAAGTATCCTTTTCATAAAGCAGCATTATAGTTGCTTCTGCTCTGGTATGTTAGGTTTGATTTGTTGGCAGTATTGATAGATAATCCTGCTGTGAATTTTATTATAATGCACAATAAAGAAGTAAATACAATTTTGCTCTTCTTGTGTGGTATTGAAATGGTAGGGATGTAGTACTCTTAAAAAATAAAATCAGCAAACTCTTTAAAGAAAAGGACAAGTGAAAGTATGTAGAACTGAATGTGGTATTTACAATTAGCTATCATGGTGTTAATCATCATTAGTATTTTCTCTTAATAGAATTATCTTCACTGAAGAAATTTGATGAAATTAAGAAGGCCAACCAGGCTGCAGCAAAAAAGCTAGTTGAAGACCAATTAAGCTCCTCGTCTGAAGATGATGATGAAGATGCTGAAGCAAAACAAGGGAAGATTTTGGACAAAACATTTACCATTTACACCAGTCAAACTGGTAATGTTTTTTTAATTTATTGACTTTTATTTTGGTCTGAAAGCATAGTCAATGCAGTATTATTGTATTAAAATTGTACTGTAGTTGGAAGGAAGGCACTCTATCATGTCTTACATTAAAAATGTTCTTTCCCAGCAGTGCATGCTGGGTGTACTTCTTGTCTTTTTGTGCAGAAGCAATGGTATAGCTCTTAACTGTCTGAAGTGTGGCTTTTTAAATAATACACGACTGGCTTTATTCAGAGAAAAAACACTTGTGCAGTAGTTTCAACATGTACAAAATAACAGATCAAATGTTACTAATTCCTTTAAAAATCTTTTTCCATTAAGATGGAGATGCAAGTGAACTGGAATGTACAAGACAGTACATGAATGAGGCTTTTCAGTCAGGGGCCATGACATGTCTCATCTGCATTGCTTCAGTTAAAAGGAACCAAGCTGTAAGTACTTTACAGTAATCTTTTAGAGCAAAACAAATGTTACTGTCTGAATAACTTGTATTATATTATTGAGGTTATTATGGGGATTGATAGCTTTAAAATGGTAAGAGTACTAAATGCAAATTTGGCGTCTTTGGATTTTGAAACACTGGAAGATGCAAGAGGTTACATGTGTAGCTTGTAATCAGAATGTGTCCTTTTTTTTGTCATATGTTTCTTATCATTGTGTAAAATAGCTATTTTTAAGTTTTAGGTAGTAGCAGGTGACAAAGATAAGTGCTTGAATGCCAGTGCTTGCAATTGTGTATTCCGTATGCTATGAAATAACAAAGGAAAACATGAAATACTAGAACATTAGGAGATATTGTTAAGCTTACAGCAGGGAAACTAAGATAAACTTCACTGCCCTTAATGCTGATCAGGTGAAAAAGAAGTGTGTGTGTCAGAGAAGTTTGTCCTATTTCATATAGGTACATTTTCTATGGGAAAGATTTCAGGACAAATATTTTTTCCTCTTTCTGATAGAGATACATGAACCAAAAACATGTAGAACTGTGATGCTTTGTGAAGGATGACCTGGAACAGAGACTAGGCAGAGCTAAAGGAATAAAGTAGGTATTTATTAAATGGACACACCTGGGGCAGTACAAGAGCCCAGGCAGGGCTACACCCAAGATAAACCCAAAATGGTCACAAAAAAGGGGCAACCAGTCACAAGGTCTCTCACTTTTCTAAGTTCTGGTCCATTTGCATATTGGAGTTAATTGTCCAGTTATAGCTTTAGGTTATGAAGTCTCATTCTCCTTGTTTTTCTCTCTTTATTCCACTGTTGTTTGTGCTCTTGGGCCTGAGATTTGGATCGGTTGTCCTTGCGTCCCCAGCTAGAGAAGTAATTGTTTGGTCTAAGCTACTCTGTGAAGAGAGCTCACCATCCCTTAATATGAAGCTCAGAGCTCCCCACAAAGCAGTACAGAATCTGGAAAATATAAAAGCTAAAACCTGAGGCATCAACTGTGTCTTTGACATGAAGAAGAAATGAAGTGAAATAATAATAATAAAAATAACAACAAAATAATAATAAATAATTTCAGAAAATATTTAAATTTCTTATTATAGATTTACACAGACTACAAGTACCCAATGAAACTGTAGTCAGTAACTTCTTTCTAAAAAGAAATGCAATATATTTTGTACAAATTCTTAACATATTTAATCCATATTCTTTCAGACCTCAATGAGTTTTGCTTCATATTTCTGTGGCTCTTGATAGAGTTAATCTTACCTTAGTGGAAGTGAGATGATTTGGTAACTTGAAAGCCTTCTTTTATAGCTCAGTGGTTTGCTAATTATCTTGAATCTGTAGAATTTTTGCCAGGTCTGTTTGTTTATATAATGTCTCCTGCTTAGCTTTAGTTTTGGGAAGTTAGTTACCATAGTTATAGAAACTTAGTCATTGGCACTGTCCTCTGTAAGTTACTGGAGAAAATATCTGCATTTTCACAGTATTATTTCATAACATTGTCTGAAGTTATTAAAAAAATAGTTAAAATTTTCTTCTGCACTTTTCTTACCAAATTGTTACAGTTTTGGGTAAAACCAAAGTCATCTTTATGGTGCCAGGTGGTTTAATAAGAGAAAGTGGCACACACTGGGCCTTGGGAGGTGCAGTTTGGGTTCTAGGAAGGCAATATGATGGTTGGAGTAGCTTGCTCACAATGGTGGTGGAGTCCCCATCCCTCAGGGCTTTCCAGCTTTGCTTGGCAAAGCTGTGTCTGAACAGAGCTAAGCTGGCAATAGTCCTTCTTTGGGCATCAGTTTGTGCTACATGACCTCCAACAGTGTTTAAATCAACATTTCTCTGATTATCTGAGTACTTTGGGCTCCATCAGCCTTGGCAAAAACTTCCCACGGGAGTTGGAAAAAAGATTACAGGTATGAATCTGTAACAGGTATGAATCTATGTACTGATCTAACAGTGGGTATAATCTATCTTTGAAAAACCATTTTGGAAGGGAAGTGTTTCTTCAGATGTTACGGATTTTAATCAGTGGAAACAGAAACCTAATTTAAAGCAATTAGTGCTTGATGTCTGCTCTTTAGGTCTGGAGCTGTTGTGGATGCTTTTGTATATTTCATCTGGTGTGTATCCAAAAGTGGGCCAAGGACAGCCTCTTCCTTGTATCTTCTCCTCTGACAGATGATGACTTTGGGAAGAAAGACTATCCCTGGCCATGGTGAGCTCCTCATGGTACATTTACAAAGTTATTTCTGTTGGGAAGACCAGGCAAACTGGTGTTCCTTTAGAAGGAGTGGTATTTGTACATCATGTGCACAACAACAACAACAAAAAAACTGTTCAGAAGGCTGACTTTTCTTTGCTTTTTAAAATTATGTAAGTTTCTGTTAACATGAATCAGAAAAATTTCACACTGTAACTAAAACCTTGCTGCATCAAATTTGTTTTAACCTCTTGGAAGGTAACTTATCTGTCATGTGTCTCAACTTCTGATATTTATTTCTGAATGGCTTTACATATTTTTCACTTTTAAAGTTGGCACCATGAAATAAGTTTAAAAAATATTGTCAAATAGTAAGATTTGTTTATTTTTTTTAGTCTCGTTATAATCCAAACATTAAATTAGGTCTTGCAGTTTTCCTTGAGATGGTATAAAGAAGGAGGTAATAATGTGGCTACATGAATACAGTTTCCTAAGCAGTTTTGTTTAGGAAATAAAGTGTCAGTTGTTGCCTGGCAGCATCTCAAGTTGATAATGCCTCTTCAGGCAAATGGTATTTTATTTTACATTGTAAGGACATGCTCAAACTATGCTATCACTATAGACAAATGGTTCATGGTCTGTAATGTATTATATCAGGGCAAATTGATGTTTTAATTGATAAAAATGAGTGCATAGGTCTTTCAGAGTCTTTCTGTTCTTCTCTGAGGGGGACTTTCTTGTCTGTTGTCTTTTCTCAGTGTCGCCAGCAATGTGAATTGCTTTGTTTCTCCCTCGTGTTGCCTCCCTTGTTCATGGCTTCTGTGGGGCCTGTTGGGCCTGTGGCACTTTATAAATCGCAGGCCTCTAGTGTCTGTCTACCTTTAGCAATAATTATTTTTTTAACTTCTCTCAACATCAGGGGTGAACAATGAAGGTGTACATCTTGAATCTAAATTTTTTCATATAAAATTCTAATTAGTATGCTTGGTTTTAATAGCATTGCTAAACTTTGTTTTACATGACTAATAGACTGCTACTAGTAAACCCCTGGTTTTTAATCCTTTTTTAAATTGGTTCTATTTAAGTAGGGTAACTGTTGCATAGGTTCTTTTGATATTACTTGACATAAAAACTGTTCTGATTTTTGCTGTGCTTATTTTTGCCTATATGTATTCTTAGAGAAGAGAAATTGCATTAACAAAGCAATTCCTTAGACATTCTAATTAATGTATTATAATATCTGACATATAGAAAGACCTTTCTTCTGTTTTACTTCTGTTATTCATTATAGTAGCTGTAAAAATATTAATTGGTAGCATTGAAACAGTCTTGGGAAGCCAAAATGATAAAACTGCTTTTTTTTTTAAATTGTTTTAAGAAGTTATTTTTGTTTTGACTCCTTTTCCCCTTGTTTTAGTCCAAAATGTAGGTTTGAATACAAACGCTCTGAAACTCCCAGTAGGTATTACTGTTACTGTGGAAAAGTGGAGAATCCAGCAGTGGACCCATGGCTGGTACCTCACTCCTGTGGTCAAATATGTGAGAGGGAATTCAAGCCTTCCTGTGGTCATAAATGTTTGCTGCTTTGTCATCCAGGTAAATCCTTTGTGTTTCTTGGTTGTGTGACCTGTATTTAGATACCTGTTATACAGTTCAACTTAGCGTCTCTTAAGTATATTTAAAATTCCCGGAATAGAAGCGATGTAGTCAATGCTGAATGGCCATTAACAAGATGAATGGTCATTAACAAGATGCTGTTTTTCCTGTCATTAGCAAGATACTGTTTTTCCTGTCATTAGGACCATGTCCACCTTGCCCAAAGATGGTCACAACAACGTGTCACTGTAAGAAGGCCAAAGCAGTGCCCCGACGGTGCAGTGCCAAGGCGTGGTCTTGCCGCCTGCCGTGTGGGCGAATGCTGCTGTGTGGACAGCATGTTTGTGAGAATCCCTGTCATGCAGGTAGGCCAACCTTTTTAAATTTCAGAGCAGTAGCTGTTTCTGTTGTGAAGATACATCATTCTTTTGCAATTCCTACTCTGTGTCACTTTGCAATTGCATGCAGGAGATTGTCAGCCTTGTCCACGTGTCAGTAAACAACGGTGTATCTGTGGGAGACAGACAGCAGAGAGGCTTTGTGCAAGCCCTCAGTGGCAGTGTGATCAGGTATGTTGAACCTATCCTTTTAAACAGATTTCTCACCTTTATAAAATTGGATTACTTGATGTATTAAGGATTGGAAAAATGTATTCAGTAAGAAAAAAAAATTTGCTTTTGGAAGTGTACAAATTAAGCATTGTTTGAGTAGAGATTTAATTGGTGGCTCCATTAATTTTCTATAATAGTTAAGATGTTACTGTTCTGGAATTGTTCTGGGGTTACTCTAGCAGTGAATTTAACTTTGTATACTCTTTTTCTTTTATTTGAGGTTGAAATTTCAGCTGTTGCCTTCAAAAATAAGAATGAAACCACAGCTTAGCAGACAAGAGTTTCATACCTAATTTTAGGACTGTAGCAGAATGAAAGCTTTGTGATTAATTCTTTGAAGTGTATTTGCAGCCTGTGCTTAAGACCAAGGCTATGGATTGACAGACTGGAAAAAATAAAAATAATTTTAAAAATTAAGTGGTGGAGGGGAGGCTGTATCAGGGGGTACTTGGCCATTCTGGTCCCAGTAAGGAAGGTACTTGGCCTCTGTGAAGTATCAGTTAAAATGCAGTTTATTTCAGCTAACACTGTAGAGAAAAGGAGTATAATCTAAAGACTAGCATGTCGCTTTAGATCTCTGGAGCCCCAAGCTGTGCAGCATTGAATGGGCCATGATAGATGTGCAGCATACAGTGCAGACCCCACTTTGGTCGTTGAAGGTTATTGTAGGATCTTACAAGAGGAAAGCATCCTTGATCATAATTTCTGCAGTCAAACACAAAGGCTGTTCAGATGAGAACTTCTTGCTGCTCTTTAGATAAAGGCAAGGACATGCAGACAGCATAATCACTGGTACCAAGTGGGAGGTGCCTCCACTTTCTTGTGTACAGTAAGTTTATCCTGTGGCCAAAGCCTGTGTGCCCACAATGCAGGCCTGAAGGCTGAGCTGTAGGTGCAGCCCAGCACACACCTGCAACTACTCAGGTTTTGTGAATCACCAGCTCCTCACTGTATTGTGGCCTTCCAGGCAGGATCACTGCAGGGACAATCAGTTTTATTTCGTGAATCTGGAAAATACAACATTTATTAACAAAATTCAGAAAAAGTGAAATTCCATCCAGAAGCATTTCACTCCTGCTTTTTACCCTTGGCTTGCTTTGGCTTGGTATGTAGTTCTATTTCATTGCATTCACTGATTTCTCTGAATTTCTCAGGTGTGTGGGAAGTGTTTGCCATGTGGCAATCACACATGTGAGCAAGTTTGTCATGCTGGTCCCTGTGGAGACTGTCCTCGTTCTGGAAAAAGGTCCTGCCCATGTGGAAAAACAAGTAAGCTACTTTTTTTTTTTACTGATAAATTGAATAAAAAGTCCTCCAGTCTTTCACAGTCAGTGGTTTAGGCTAATTCTGCAGGGCAGGGTCCATAAAAAGTTCTCACTGTCAACCATGACAGTACATTAACTTTTTTTTGCATGGCTTTCAAAGCTTTATTTAGCACCAGGGGTTTAATTTTTGATGGGAATAACTAAGTAAATCTAAGGAAGCTTTGAAAAAAACAAAAGACAACTGTCATTTGAACTTACTATATGTTGCATTTTTTTCCTAAATATTTTGGCTTTTTTTTTTTTGTTCCCTAAATGTTTACTTGTACTTTCCTCTCTTCATCTAGAGTTCACATTGCCTTGTACAGAAGATGTGCCCACCTGTGGTGATAGTTGTGACAAAGTTCTGGAATGTGGAATCCATAAATGTTCACAGCGCTGTCATCGGGGTCCCTGTGAAATATGCAGACAGGTTAGTCTTACTTTATCAGGTTCACATTTTGTTTGGGCTCTTCAACTATGTGCCTGGAACAGTGCAAGTCACCTAAGGAAAATGAAATCACATCTATCACAAAATCTGTCACTCTGTTTATTAAAAACTACATGTTCTTTCATTATTCCCCTCCCACCTCAGCACAACTCTGAGTAAGTAGTTGAGCACTGTATTGAGTTGAGGCTGCACCTGTGGATGAGGGTATTGCTTTAGCTTGGATTTATTTCATTTTTTTTAAATTATTATGCCCTAAAAGACAAATTTCCCCTATCTTTTCTAGCTTCCTTCTGGCTTTGTCTTTCTATGATATTCCTTCATTAGTGAGATGGAAGGTGGTATAAAATAACGCTATTTTCTTCTTTCTAAGAAAATTAACAGTAAGAAATTTACTGTGCTCTAGATATCTCTGGAGCTTCTGTGGTCTGGCCTACAAAGCCATTGCTCTGTCAGGTCTCAGCTGTCTCTTCCTGAACCAGCTTTGGCTACAAAATCTAGGTGATAGTAATCATCACTTGACAGCCATGATGAAGGTCAGATAAACCTGCTCATCTACTTCTTAAATTATCTGTATACACTAGGGGTGAATATACTTTCATGTGCAGGAGAGGTACTTTTTTGTACTAATTTGTTTTGCAGTTACACTTATCTTGCAGGACACGCTTGCCTTGTGTATGCAGTGAAATGTTACTTTTCCTCGTACTTTCCTTTACAGATAGTAGTAGAACATTTTATTTTCCTTTTTTTTCCCTCTTATATGAAAAACATCCTGCTTTTTTTGCCTGTGCTGGTGCCCAGGAGGTTGAAAAGCAGTGTCGCTGTGGGAAGCACACCAAGCGCATGCCGTGCCATAAGCCATACCTGTGTGAAACCAAGTGCGCCAAAATCCGCGACTGCCAGAAGCACCAGTGCCGCAGGAAGGTAAGAGCCCACAGATGATCTTTCTCAAATGCATTGTTTAGCTGACTTGTGAAAAAAGTCTAGATAAAACCACATCAGCTTGGTGCTCCACCTCATGTTACTGTGTAGCAAGAGGAATTTTCTTCCATGTCACTGAAATTAGTTTTGAATGTACCAGAATTCTCTGAAAAGGATGGCATCAAGTAACACTCTCTGGCCTTATAAGCAGGGAGGGGATTTTGACAACTCTACAGTTCCTGAAGGCAGTTTTGTTGTCAGGTTCTTGAGTAGTCACTGATGCTTTATGCTTTCTCCGGCAGTTAAATCAATTTATTTCCCTGCTTTGCAGGAAGAGCTGGGAAACACTTAAAATTTTGTCAGGGACACACTCTTTATTTTTCACAGCCCAGCATTCCATCCCAAATACACAGCAGTGCAAGCAGCAGTGGTCTGACAGTTGGGAATTGGAGATTTGTTTCACTTCTTATTTGAAGTCAAAAGTATCAGAAATATCTTTTCAGTTTATTCATTCAAGAGAGCCTGAAAGTTGCCTCCTAGTTTTGAATTAATACTTCGGGAAAGTTGGACTACTTACCACAAACAGGCATGAAAAAATACAGTTTAACTCTTAAGTATTTTTGAATATTATTGTTGTGGTAAATTTATTTTATGTAAAAAGATTACAAAACAAGTAAATGCAATGTTGACACCTCCATGGTGGAAAATCGAGGTTTCTTGTTGGAAGGTACTTTTCAAGTTAATAGAAGAGGTGATGTTCTCTCCTGATACAACATCCACTGATGTGATGGTTTTATGAAATTTTTTGATTCTTTCATGTTACTGATTTAAGAATAGAAAATAAATAACTGGTCTTGAAATTATCTGCCTTTACTACAGAGGTAAAGGGTGTATAAAAAAATGGTTAGCAACATTTTTGTGCTGGGGACAATAGAGCACAAAAGTGGAAGAAATTGCAGAATAATGAGGTGAACTGTTAGATGTCCTATCTTCTGAAATTATTTGTGATTAAAATATTATAATATTTTGAGCTTTATGCTTTTTTGAAGCCCTCTGCCTTTTTAATGTGTTGAAATGATGCATTAAAATGTGTTCTCTTGTTATTTTGTAATAAAAAAAATGTTTAAACCACTTCACAGGTAGCCTTTTTTCTGGAACGGGTTTGAGGAAATTTGACTAAATTACACTGACTTTTTTTTAAAATAAGTATTGAAAAAATGAGATAGTAGAAGAGGGAAAGTGTACACCAAAAATATCAGTGTCCGGTTATTAGATTTCATGGGGCTTTTTTTAATAGTGCTGTTCTGGAAACTGTCCACCTTGTGATCAAGTCTGCGGGCGAACTCTTGGCTGCAGAAATCACAAATGCCCTTCAGGCTGCCACAGAGGTAAGAACAGGTGAAGAATCCCTGTAGTGATGGAATATTGCTTATTTTTTGCCAAATTTCATGCTTGCATGACTGTGTGTAGTGCTTAATGAATTCTCTCCGTTGTTGCATGTGGGCTTTTTGTGGGGACAGTGTGTTTGAAAGTGCTGGTTAGAACTTAAGGACTTACATAGTGGCAACCTCAATTTTTATGTGGTGATTTTGCTTAATACTTTTCCTCTGAAAATGCTCTTGTCTCCTTTCCAGTTGTGTAATACAAAAGCCATGGCTTGACTTCATTTCTCAATAATTCTGTTCACTGAATATGCATAACAAAATCCAAATGCATACAAGAAATGACTGCTGCTGATTGAGTCTGGACAGTTTTAAAAAATCCTAGAATGCAACATGTGGTACAAGTGGGCTTAAAATGAAAAAAAAACATGATGGAGTTTGAATATATATCAGTATCCTACTGGTAAAAGAAAATAAGAACTTGTTACTGACTGAGAAGGATAACAAAAAAGTTTGCTTTGGAATCCAGTGACCTTGGTTAGGAAGATGCTGGAAATGGGCAAAATTACCTGGCAGATTGCTTGGACATTGGCTTGGTAGGGGGTTAAATTGGAATGACTGGAAAATTGTCTGCCCTCTCAGCAATTTTCCCCACAGAAGCTGCTGCCCTGCTGAAACAGCAGCCAAGTAGCCTCTGTAATTTTCCTTAGTATTCTGAAGTATAAATTGCAATGACTCAGGAAATAAATCACAACTTGTTCAGCCAGTCTTCCTTCTGAGGCAGTGACTTTTAGGAGAAGAGGATAGGTAAATGTGGTAGTTGTACCTGTTAACTTCCTATTAAATCTGTCACAATAAACTAGTAGTTAGGTTTTTCTCTGTATACTGTGCCCCCTATTCTCTTTCCCTTCCCTTTCTTCTCCATCCCCTGTAGCTCTCTAAAATCTTGGAAATATGTAATTTTTTTGGTGTACTGTCAGAAGAAAACTGGTAACATTGCTTTTCCATGTTAGTTTGGTTGATAACTAAATGCTAGAATAAAATTCTGATTGGAAAACTCAAGAGCTTATGCTGTATTATGGGATAAGCTTTTATGTTGAATGATTGTTTGTATTTGGTGCTGCTGGCTAAAAGTGACAAAGATTTCTAGTAATTAACATGAAAACAATAAAGCAATGTCTGTAAGAAAACAAAAGTGATCCTCGAGAATGTAAATAACAAATATATACACTTTGAAGAATAACTTATCAAAAGAACATAATTGTCTATTTACTCACTAAAGTTGCATATAATGAAGGTAATCACTAGTGATACCAGATGATACATTTATTTTCTTTTCTAAATTCTCTGTGTTTTAACAAAATACAGTCCTGTAAAGTTTGTAACATCTTCATAAATGTTTGAAAGTATTCCTTATAAAGGCAATTATGTTAATATAAAAATATTTATATTCAGTTGTTTCTCCCTATATACCAATATTTTAATAGCTACTGAAAGTTATGATTAATTATTTTATCTTTAGTATATAATACCAGGTCAGGGTGATTTTCCTATGAGCTGTCAGATTGCAGTGACCACTGATATTAAAGGAAATAATGCCTCATAGAAAATAACTTCTCAGATAGGGTCCTTTAAAAGGCACCAAATCTCAGCATTTTTAGAGGTTGGTGATAATAAACACTTGGCCTTTAGCAGGAAAAAGGTAACTTAATCTATTCTGTTCATGTTTTTGGTTTGTTTTTTTGTTTTTTTTTCCTTCTTTTCTTAAATATTTATTGTGCCTGCTGAAATTTACAGTATGTTGCCAGGGAATAGAAATGTTTTGCTTCCTACTGTAGTACATTATAACACTTGATTTGAGAACAGTGTGCTCTCACCTTACCTTCAGGCTCTCTGAATCTCTGATCTCTGCCTTTCTGTATTTTTGAGAATGTAGCCAGTTGTCTTCCTTAACAGGATATTTAAGTGAATTGTAGACATATTAGCCACTCTGGGCACTATAGCTTTAGACCTTTGGTTTATTTTGCAAAAGTAGCTGGACAAGCTTGAGAAGGGGGCCCTTGGAATCTCATGATGTTTACCAACCAGGTGCAAGGTGCTGCACCCCAGGGTTGGGGCAGTCCCTGGTATATACATAGGCTGAGGGATGAACAGATCCAGAGCAGCCCTGCTGAGAGGGACTTGAGGGTGCTGTGAGAGGCTGGACATGACCCAGCCATGGGCACTCACAGCCCAGAGAGCCAAAGGTGTCCTGGCTGCATCCAGAGCCCCGTGGGCAGCAGGGCAGGGAGGGGATTCTGCCCCTCTGCTCTGCTCTGGTGAGACCCCACATGAAACATTGCATCCAACTCTGGGGTCCTAGCACAGGAAGGACATGGACCTGTTGGAGAGAGTCCAGAGAAGGGCCACTAAGATGGTGAGAGGTATGGGCACCTCTCCTGTGAGGAAAGGGTGAGAGAATTGGGGTTGTTAAACCTGGAGGAGACTGGCAGCCTTCCAGTCCCTAAGGCAGCCTACAAGAAAGATGGAGAGGGACTTTTTACAAAGACAGGCAGTGGCTGGACAAGGGGCAGGACAATTCTTTCGGTGAAAAGAGAATATGATTAGATTAGATTAGATTAGATTAGATAAGATTAGATTAGATTAGATTAGAAAGAGATTTTTTTACTGTGAGAGTGGTGAGGCATTGGAACTGGTTGTCCAGAGGAGTTTTGGATGCTCCATCCCTGGCAGTGTTTTGAGGGAGGGACTATGAGCAGTGTAGTCTAGTGAAATGTGTCCCTGCCCATGGCAGAGGGGTTAGATCTAAATCATCTTTAAGATCTCTTCCAGCCCAAATGATTCTATGTTTCTGTGCATGCTGAACACTACAGTCTTATTTAATTTACTTTGCAATATGAAGACTGTAGTGCTTCCATCCTTTTCTCTTCAGCAGCCTTTTGCCAGTGAGACATCTGCTTCTTGAAATGCTGCTTTTCAGATCCTGCTAACAAGTCAGAATTGCTTAAAATTTTTTGCTGTAAATGTCTTCAGTTGTTTTCTTTAAAGCTTCAGAATGCAACATGATTAGTAAGCTAAAATCTGACATCTTTGCTTTTTTTAGCAGATTCATATTCTTGCTTTTAAATTACTCAATGATAAAACTTAGCAGTTGTCACTTGGTGAAGAAAGGGTGTGGGAGAGTTATGAATTAAAACATAGATCTTTTACAGATACAGTTTTTAAAATGCATCAGATTCCTAACTTTATAGAGATGGAAGATGTTGTCAGGGAGGAAGCATTCATTATACATGGGCTGAGCATGAATATCATACTAAATCTGCAAAACTTTATTGTACCAGTTTTTCAGTGTCCCTTTTTGAATTTAGATGAAAGATGACATTTCTTCATAGGTATGTAAGACTGAAATACAAATTGAAAACATTTAAGTGTTGTGTGATCCAAATAACTGGGTTTCTTTTATAAATGTGATAAAAGGGTTATCTCTTACTTGCCTTTCACATTGTTAATATATTTATTTTTAGGTAGTTGTAATCCATGTCCGGAGACTGTAGATGTGAAATGCAATTGTGGAAAAACTGTCATCAAAGTGCCCTGTGGCAGAGAGCGCACCATCAAACCTCCCAAGTGCAAGCAGCTGTGCAGGTCAGTATAGAAAGTGGGTCTGTTTCCTGTTCTTTAGTGGAGTTTAAAGTGTTCTTAAAGAAAGTGGTAAAATATACCTTGAAAGGCAAAATTTGTTCATTATCTGATTACAGTTATTACTTCTCAGTCTTCTGAATCCCTGACTATGCCGATGCAGATTAGCAATAATCTCTCCTATCAGATTGTCATTGTCATGAAACACAGAGGTTTCATGAGCAGCTTGCCTGCTTCATGGGGGACATTCTGTCTTACCAAGCTCTTCCAACTCTGTAGACCAGCTCATTTCTTCAAGTCTCCTCTGGTATGTTTTGAAGTATCTCAGTGAGGCAGTTTATCTAGAAAACTAGCAAAAGAAAAAGAATATTTTCTGCTGGGATGTAGCAAGATTATGTAGTGCAGAGTAGAATTATGATTGAAACAGCTGTTTGAATATGTAAACCAACTCTGATATTTTATTTAGAATTCCTCTCTAATTTTATTGTAGGGTTTACAACCCGCTGAAGATGAAAAGTAAACTAATTCACAAAAAACACCAACAGCTTTTTCATTTCAGTTCTTTTTATGTTGAACATACTTGCCCAGTGACTGTAACTTTGTATTTCCTGCTGTCATATTGATTCATTCTTGGATTTTACTTCAGTCGGCCACCTACCTGTCACCATCCTACGCAGGAGAAACACTACTGTCACTTTGGGCGGTGCCCTCCGTGTCGCCAGCCCTGCCAGAAAACCTTAACCTGTGGCCATTTGTGCCCTGTTTCCTGCCATGATGAGGCACTTGTGAAGCAAACGGGCTCAGTAAGTAAACAGTGAAAAATGGTGCATTATCTGTGTTTGAACAATGAGCATCAGTTTGACCTGAATCTTCTGTTTTGGGGCTTTTGGAGTTCAGAGTAAACACATAATCAAGCCCAGAGGGTAGGCATACTGCTCAGCATGATGCTAAGTGGTTCTAGCTCCTTTGTTGCAATCTAGCTAATTTTGTAATACATACTTGAATTGCTCAAAAGATAAGATTCTTGTTGGAGTTGTATTAAAAACATTTAATTTCAGCTTTAATCAATTGCTTTTAGCATAAGAACAAAAAAAAATTTAAGTGCGGTATTCACAAAACCATCAAATTTTGCACAAGTTAGAGGTCAGAAATTGGCAGTTTTTAACATAACATGTGTTATGCACTGCATGATGGTAATTGAAGTAGCTTACTAGTTGAAATATTTTTACCTTTATTAACTGGTTAGAACTGTTTTACTGGTCTTTTTCATTTGGCTTGGTGCTTAATTTTTAGCACTAGGATCTGCAGGACTTAAAATTTTCCTATCCCTAACCAGGCTAAGGATAAAACTGTAATTTTTTTGTCTATATGGGATGTGGAGATTTCCATTAGTAAAAAGCTAGTTAATAGAAAGTGAATTTCTTAGAATTGGAAAGGCTTTAGATTGTACATTTGTTTATGGTCAGGGAGATAGTTCCATTTATGTTTTGTATTCAGCTGGTGTCTTTTGCTCTCAGCATCAGTCTGCAGGGCCTTGGGAACAGCCATCTGAGCCAGCCTTCATTCAGACTGCACTCCCGTGCCCTCCCTGTGAGGTTCCTATACCAGTGTAAGTAGTAAAATAAAATAAGAAAGGCAAATTAAAAAAGGAGGTTTTATATGGAAGGTAATAATTTTGTGTCCAAAAAGTTACCAGGGATATTTTTAAAAAAATAACTGTTCTTCAGACTAGACCTCTGAAATAACTGAAAAATATGATGTATTAGTAGAGAAAAAGAAGATGCTATTTGGAACAAAAGCAGGTTACTTTCTAAAAAGTAACTGATTTCATATACAACTACAATTAATTTGCAATTAAACAAATTTTGATATTTTCATTATAAAACACAGCAATCCAAACCACTGTTGAAAAGGAGGAGGCATTGAGCTGCATAGATGGGTGATTTTCTTAGTTTGCACTTTAAAAAAATAGATTGCACTAATTTTTGTGTGAAAAGCACTGCCACTGTTTGAAGTCCCCCAAAAGAAATAGGCATTTTCTAATCTCTTATTTTTTTTTATTTTTTAACAGGGAATGTCTTGGACAGCATGAGGTGAGTCATGGAAACTGCATTGTGAAGTGAAATATGGCAGTTATCTTACTTTGTAAGTCTGGAAAACAAAAGGCATTAAAAAAATTAGTAGATTTTTAATACATATTTTTAAACCAATCACGTACTTTAACACAACAGCTTACATATTCATGGACAGACATTTAATCTCATGATTTATGTAGCTCCTTGTGTTTTCTTGCAGGTGTTTAAATTGTGTTTAAATGTTTTTTGGTGGTCTTCTTATTAAATGTTTATGTTTTTCTCCCCTCACTCTATAGTTAGTATTCTCTCTCTGTCACACACTCTTGAGTTCTATGAACTGCTGTGTATATTTTAAAAGGGTTAGGAATATAATGTCATACAGGAAAATCCTCACGTGACTTGGATCTAAGCACACATGGATGAAATCAGACAGTAGAGTGGAAATTTCTTTAGTGGTAGTTAATAACTTATTTTTCTGGTGTGTAGCCTTCTCTAGTTCTAGATGAAGTTGCTGTCTCTTTTGGCTTACATGAGAAGAGAATCTAATTGAAACTTGGTAGCTGTCATCATGATTCACAATAATTTCTAAAAGTTACAAAATGTAAGGTCAAGTATCTTTTCTTGATTTCAGAAGATGATTGCTAAACTAATTAAAACAAAACATTTTGCTGTTATGGTTTTGTCTGCTGGTATGTCTGCTATAAATTCAGCGTCAAAGCCTGACTAACTATATTAAAAAAATCCCGAGGATAATTTTAAGCAAGTAAAAATTGTAGAAAACACTAAATAAATACAAAAATATTGAAGATACCTATTTTTTTTTTCCTTTTACCTTTATTAATAATGTCTTGCTGTGTGTTGTAATGGTGCCTTGATTATGTTTTGGTGACACCTTCAAATGTTGTTACCAGTGTAGCTGCAGTCTGTTGGGGCAGCACATTCCTAACCCATCCAGGCTGTGAATGCAGCCTTTCCATCGAGCTGTTTTGCAGCTTGATGGTTGCTGAAGAAAAGCTTGTCCTGAAAGTGGATGAAAAGATCAACAGTGCTTGTCTGTTTGTTGCTGAAACAGATGGGCTTTGCTTTGTTTTTCCACAGCCAGTTTGTTATTTAGTCAGTGATATGATTTTTAATAGGACATCCCGAATCTCACCCAAACTTCTATGAATTTATGTTAAACAAAATGCAAGCTGTGGTCAATAGACCCAGTCTAGAACGTGATCTAGACAGTGTAAAAGGATTTGGTCCTGTTCAGATGATGACTGTGAAGTTTGTCCTTCCTCACAGCAGAAGGACAGTATTGCTACACTTAATAGAGAAAATAGTAACAATTACTACATACTTATTACTACTTGTTTCAGAATAATTTAAAAAAACAATTCAGTTTCTGTTGCATACTAGTCTTGGCAAAATTATCCAGTGACTTTGGGTTATGTTTTCTGTATGGATTTGCAAAGACAATAAGGACAAATCCCTGTGAGTCTACAGCTGACTTTAATTGTTTAGATTTTTTGATGCTGCATGGTGCTCTAGATGAACTGTGACTTCTGTCAGCCTGCAGAGGGCGGTGCTACCTTCCTGCTGAAGTGCAGCAGTTCCTCGAGTGAAATTGTCTCCTATTTGAGATTTTGGTGGAAGTTATGGAAAAGAATGAGTCATTAATATGTATACGAAGTGTATTTTGTTTGCAGTGGATTTTGTGTTCATTGTACATTTTTGTGTTGCTCTGAGATCTCTGGAAAGAAAAGAAAAACGTAGTGTCTGTTCAGTTTTACAGCCACATTGGTTCCTAACAAATAATCTCAGCTCGAATTAATTTACTTTTGTTAATAAGAGAAAGTATATGTATTTAGGAATGCTTCCCTCCAGTAGAAGGGTCCAGCTCCTGAAGGGATTTTCACTGGCAGATGGGGACTGTTCACAAGTGACAAAAGTAGTAGGAGCAATTTTCTTAAGCAAACTTTGGCTGTGAGTAGGTGTTTTTTGCTGTACTATGCTACTACTTATGTTGGACTGTTGTTATACCTCCTGTAATGGAAGAGATAAAAAAGAAAGAAACTAGGAATGAAGCAGGCTGTAAAGTCTTCTTGTGTTTTATCAGGATGCCTGATGACAATGTGTAGAATTGAGAACAAAAGCAAACACCTTAGGACTTGTATAACAAGCAAATCTACTGTCTAATTTTTTAATATTTGGACAGTAAATTTAATTTGTGTAGATATTGGAGTTGGTTGCTCATTGGGAAGGTTGTGTATGGGGTTGTTTTATTTTATTTCTATTTGGTACTTAATTTAGGAAGTATTTTTAAGGGATTGATTTAGTTTGAGCTCTTACATGTTCTGGCATTTAGAACAAGCAATTTATCACTTAAGAACAGACTTAAAATTACTTTTCAGATGATGTAATTATATAAAATCTGCTTAGTGGGAGTATGATTCTACATGATGTTTAAGCTAAAAGAACATTTCTTTTAGTTGAAGTCTACAACCTTCTCTTAAATAATTTTACATATATTTATAAAAATAAATAACTCATCATTCTTCCATTTGTAGGCTCTTAAAAGTAACTCTCAATTTTGTTTTAGGTTGTATGTCAGAAAAAACAGCTATCAACAGTTGATGCCATCCCAAAAAAGAAATCTTGATGTTCTAACTTTTCTTAACTTTTATATACATTGGAATTTCAGAGCAGTAGTACACATATGCTCTTTTAAAATCAAGTTATTCTAAAT
The DNA here is from genome assembly GCF_027579445.1 of Ammospiza nelsoni. Classification (NCBI taxonomy): domain Eukaryota; kingdom Metazoa; phylum Chordata; class Aves; order Passeriformes; family Passerellidae; genus Ammospiza; species Ammospiza nelsoni. The sequence continues at coordinate 26,317,234 of NC_080636.1, read as the reverse complement.
CTCTTTTTGATCGGAAACATACATTAAAGCTGATGCAAGGTAAATTATGACAAAGAAGGAAATATTTAGTGACTGTGATATCAATTTATCTGCTATGTGTGATTTTCTTCTAGTTGCCTAATTTCTTTAAATGTTCTAGAGGAAGGAAAACACTCTGGTTCTGCTTCCTTCTAAATATCCTGTATCAGGCTGGGCATATCATTGAACTCTTCTTGGGTGTTTCTTTTTTTCTTTTGATAGGAATTTAATGGTATGTTTTAATATTCTGAGTGGGTTTTAGTTCTGTTTTTTTCATAGGAGGAAGACCATTACTTTGCCTCTAGGTAAAATTTAATGTGAAACTTGATGACTTTGTATGTATGGCTAAACACCTTATAAAGGTTTCCAGAATTTCCTTGCCCTGTTGATTTCTGTTTTCATATTTTAATTGATTTATGTGTTAATCGCTTTTTTGCATTTGGGAGATTTCCTGGAAAGCTTTTGAAAGTTGTCATGTGTTTTTTTTTTCTTTCCTTCCTTTCCTTGTGGAAGACCTGTAGTCTGAAAATGTTGCCTTTTTTTTTTTTTCCCATTCAGCTTTCATAAAATACTTATGGTTCTCATCTGCCTTCTTCATTCTTCAGCTCATCAGCCTCCTGGAGTTTGTGGCTACTTTGATGTTTGTCTTTGTATTAAGAATTCCAGCCCTCATTTAACCTTTTCAGAAACTCATTCCTACTGTAGGAAGTAAAAGTTTACTTTCTCAGCTGGATTTATTACTTAGATCCACAGCAGATAAATGGAGAAAAAAATAATATAGGCTTAAATTAATTGAAAATTTTCAATTTTTGGCTACAGTGTCTGTTGATTCCAGGAGGTGGTTGTATCTTACTGAGCTCAAGCTGAAGCCCTGCTGGATGCAGCCAGAGGGCTGGAATGTTCCTTCTAGTTAGACCTCTGAAAGCTGCCATTGTTGCCTGGCTGACTTGTGTGCTTCACCAGTCTGCCTTTGTTTTACAGTGCCCCTCATCTGTGTGCTTGAGCAATGCTCCTGGGAGGGATGCTCCAATTCTGCCTAAGTGCTTGGCTGTAACTGGAGCTAGGGATTGTGTCCTTATCTGGTGGAAGACTAACTCCTGGTAAAAGAAGTCTCACCAGCATTATGGAACAGCTGGAGCTAATTGCTGTTGTTGCCCTGATCTGGTGTCAGTGTCTGAGCCATGGGCAGAAGCATAGTCATCAAAATCTGAGTGGCAATGGGAGAGCAAGGAAAGGTAGAGAAGTGGGTGGAATGTAATGATTAATACATCTTTTTTTTCCTTCTTTTATCTTGTAATCCTTTGACTACTTACATTGCTACTGAAAGGATGTTGTGCTCTGGGGAGAGAGATGGAGTAGGATGTGAAGGGGTGGGATATTAGGAACATCAAAACCTTTGGTGATTGCTAAGTGCATTCTGGGTAGGGTACTGTTCTCTGCTTCAGACCCACTGCTTGCTGGCTTTTCCTTTTGTCACCAGAAGCATCCATCAGAGACAGAGGAGGATGTTTGCAAGGGGCAGTAGGGACCAGGTGTGGTTGAGATATTGGTGCTTTAGCCAGCATGAGCTTCAGCTCTGACACGGGTGTCAAAGTGGTTGGATGTGATGGCCTCAAGGTTTTCTCCTGTGTATGCCATGCTTGATGTTCAGCCTGCCATGCAGACTTCCCTTCAGTCTTGGTGAGTCAGGATGATCAGGGGAGTTCAGAAGTCTTGTGAATGTACTGGATTTTGAAGTGATGTAGTGGAGTAGTATTTTTTGGGTGAAGCCCAGAAAAATTTATATAGGCAAGTGGATTTAAATTGTGCTTTGTGTGCTTGAGGGAGGATAACATGGCCAGTGCTGAAGGGAGGCTGTCCCTCATTCTGCCCTGTGGGGTCATCTCTCTTTTCCGGTGTTCACCTGCTTGTATGGCCAGGCCACTGGCAAAAGTCAAGAAACTTTTTTCTATTGATTCCTTTTCTTCCATTTTGATTATTTGAATCATCCTTCTGTAAAGAGAGATGTGTGGTAGGACTTGTTCAAAGTGGTAGGAGAGTGCTGTGAGAGCTGTAGAGTTTGAAGAGAGAAAAAGAATGGGTACCCTGCAAAGCAGTTCAGTCAACCACAGTTGCAACATAAAATCACACCCTTAGTCTAGTCAAAGTGAGTTATGTCACATTAGCCTCTTGTGTAATAACATCACAAATAGTTTGTTTTTCTCTGAGAAATGACATGAAATTAAGAAACAAAATCAATTTTTTTGACAGCATGACAGAAAACTAATTTTTTTTTGTGTGAGTATTATATAATGGTTGGAAAATGCTAACGGTGAGTTTCCTCTAATCCTTTTGTATGGAGGGACTTGTACTATTCAACTTTAGGCAAGTAACCTACTTAGGAATTTACACTGGTTTCAGTACCAATGAAGAGTAATGCCTTTAAAGTAGATGCTCTGAAGGTTTCTGCAGAGTTCTGTTAACTGGAGTGTTGACCCCAAACTGGAAAGTACAAATGTGACATAAGACATTAAAATCTTAGTCCTGTTCTGGAACTATTTCTGCTTCTCCTTACTTTTCCTGGGAGTTATATTTGATGTAGTCAGTATTTGCTTTTTAGAATTTCTGGCTTGGAGGTTTTCTGTTTTTGAGACTGTAAAATATTTTTGATTTATGTTGACCATAACACAATTAGCCCTGTAAAAGCAAACTGTTACTGTCTTTTGCAATAATAGTAAAGCACCCTAGAAACCTTTAATGGAAGACATGAGTGTAATTCAGAAAGATGGAGCAAATGGTGCTAAAAGATTTGAGTGCAAAATAATCTTTCAAAAAGAAAGGGAAACTATGCTACAAAAGTTAGCTTGTTTAATGAAGTGTGCCTTTTTCCTGTTATAGTCGGTGTAAAACAAATTTGTGTGGATACATTGTTATGTGGACACAAACCCAAATGATACTTAAAAAATCAAATGGAATTTCTCTGGTGTTTCTTCTTTTTCAAAGGAGAACCAAAGCTTCTCTGTAATAATTCTGTGTCTCTGTGTGTGTAAATTTATATATCTCACAGGCTACATATGTGCAATGCTTGTATATATATCCCACCTGCATATCTATATTTATTTATTTATTTTTAACTTTTAGGTTAGTCCATTACCATGTCACTCTGCAAATCCCTACTCGTGTAAGAGATTTTGTGGGCGGCTTCTTGATTGTCAGAATCATACCTGTATGAAAGAATGTCATCGTGTTACTAAATCCAACAGCAGTGCAGATGGAAAGAAGGTAGGGTAATTTCCTGTTTGCTTTTGTTTTTGTATTTTATATGGAAATTGTCTTCAGTTTTACTTGGAAAATAAGGAATTTACAGCTGGCAGGTAAAGATCTATTCCAGATCCCACTGGGAGACTTGCATGTGTGCTGTTCCCATTGATGCTGTGACAGTTAGCTAATCTATATTTCCTTAGACTATAAACCTGAGACAGCATTGTGTTTTTTGCAAATTCTATAATTTTGTCTTGTGATGACATTACTTTGATTTCATCAGAACTTTATTTAACACCCTAGAGAAGTCTCTTCTGAAGTTACAAAAGGTAGCTGTCAAGATCAAGGGGAGCTACCGATACTGATCCCTGTATACAAATGCACTTGCAATCTACTGGGGAAGCTGTTTACTGAGGAGAGTTTAAATGGGTTGAGGAGGCTGGGAGACCTTTAGGAGAGCACTGGAAATGTTGCAGAATTGCTGAAGACTTTTCAAAGTACTGGGATGATGTATTCATGTGTGGGAATTTATAAAATCAGAAGATTTCAAGAAAGTAAGAAAAGGACAGGCTCCAGAGACTTGTCAGAATAGAGAAATGCTGGAGCAGCAGAAAAAATATATTAGCAGTAGCGAAGATATGAAGACTAGAACAATAGGCCTGTGTGGCTTGGCTTTCTAAGTTGCAAAAAGTATATTTTAAGTATACATTTAGGAACTTAAATATGAATGGAGCTCTGTGCTTATCTTTTATAAACGAAGCATTGTATTAGAGAAAAAACTGCTGTTGTTTTAACCACAGCTACGTGTTCTTCAAGTGATTAGATAGAACCACTGTCAATATGCTTTTGCTTTAAGTGATTATATGAACATGAATTTATCAGTGTTTACTAGAAACTGTAATTTATGCAGTTAAGTTGCAGGTGTTGACTGCTGAAGATAATGTGAAACAAAAGTGTAAAACTAAAATTGTTCAAGTTATGAGCAGTTAGAGGCACATATATATGTTGTATGGTTTGGGAGAGCCATGATTTGGAGGAAAACAGCTTCTCAAGTTTTTTTTTAAGCATTACTTTAGAAAATGTTGCACCATGGGCAGTCTGGGCATTTAGAAAACACAGAAGCATTGAGTTGGGTGTAAAGCAGGAATGTTATATTTTAACTAGCTTACACTGAACTTAAATAGCATAATATCTCTGTGGATTCGTGTCCTGGATGTGGTGGTGTTGTCATTTAATAACTGTATATCGTAACGCATTAATTTATGATTGTGGAAATTTTGTGTGAGGAGTATGGGCTGTTAGTGCAACTGGTGGAACAGTGCAGCAACAGAGTGACATCAGTAAATAGTGAGTGACAGTTAAGCATCCCTAGTTCTGGCTATAAGAGCTGCCTGCCTGCTGCCTCAGTTAAGCCAATTAAAATGTGAATGAGTCAGGACTATTCCTGGCTCCATTTTGAATGAGGCAGTACATTCTCAGAAGAATGAGAGTCTATGTACCTGCAAAGCATGGGTAAATCTCATTTCTCAATTTTCTTCAATTCTTATGAACTCAAGTTTGTGTTGACCTTTAGAGCTTTTGTTCTCTTGTTTTGGTAGACTAAATGTAGTCAGGGCTGATTTAATTTCTGGCTTATATGTCTGAGTAGTAATTTTTCTGTCTGGAATTTCAGTTTGTTCTGCATGTTGTGTTAGAAAAATGTTGCAGAAAGGCCAGCTCTTTACTTTTACCTACTGTTAAATGTTATATGACAGTTTTCTAAATGGCTTTAGTTGCTGTTGTTTTTCTTTGATTTGAATTTTTGTGAGTCAAGATTTGTAAAAAATCATTGTACAAAGGTTTCTTTTTAAACTTCAGCAAAAATTGTTCAGCTATAGATGGAGAAGGAAAGGGAACTGGGGAAAAACTATTAAAACCTTAAAATTCTTATGCTGTTATTTTGAACAGCATAAAGTGGAACACTGGTGTTGGAAAAGTCCTTTTGGGGAAGCTTTTTGTAGCTTCATTCCTGGATAAATTTGCTTTCCTTTGGCTGACTTCTTGGAAACTATACATTGAATGTGATAGTGGGCCTTAAATATTGTGATGTGTAGGTTCAGTTGATAAATCATGTCAATCTGTCTGGGTCTATTTGGTTGCAGACTGGGGTTCTGGAAGTGTTGTTAAGAATATGAGTAGAAATGAAGCTTCATTTACTGTGCTGTTGATCACCTTGTGCCGGTGATCGCTTCAGCTGGAATGAGAGTGACATCACAGCTTTGGGAGACTTGTGTAGTCTGTGGAGTAGAAGCAAGACCTTAGGCAGTTCCTAGAATGTTCCCAAGTTAATAATTCTATTTGGAAGATTATACAAAATATCATATATGTATGGAAATGGAATGACTTAAATTTGCTTCTTAAAATCAAGCAAACCAATCCTACCACCCCTGCATTAGAGGGTAGTATGTAATGACTCAAGCATTACAAGAACATGGTGAGTGGAATAAGTTGGTTTTGAATATGTAATGACTTTATTTTTTTAACAATTTTCCTTAGAGAATTAACAGGGATTATGGTCACTTTCCAAAGCACTAATATTAAGGAGCTTCTTTTAAGCCCAGAAGGGAAAACAGAATTCTCTTTGACTGACAAACACTGGCATTTCTGTTTTTTTCTTAAAAAACATATTTTAATAATTACTCTTGCTTGTGAAATATCTTACTGAATAGCTTGATTCTCATAGCAAAAACACCCCAACTCCTTCTTCTATGTAACAGATCATTAATGACACCCACAAAACAAATACTTGGCATTTTCTTTAGTACTTTGTTTTAATTTTGTTAGGCGGGTCCAGAGTGTTCGCAGTGTGAAGAGGAGTGCACCAAGCCCCGGCCAGCTGGCTGTCCTCACCGATGTGTTTTGCCCTGTCATCCTGGGGACTGCCCATCATGTCTCCAGATGCTTAAAATAAAGTGTCACTGCAAACTATCAGTACTGTACATTGAATGCTTGTAAGTGTCAGAACAAAAACCAGCTTTTCATTTCAATGCTATTAACTGGAGATAATTTGAAATGACTGGGGATGGGAGCTACTCTTACGGCAATTTATAAAACTTTTCTTGATTATAATTTCTAAGATAATGGTTTTTTTCTATTTAAATTTTGCAAGTATTTTATTTGCTTTTACTGCTGAAACTGCTATAAATGCATGGATCTCATGAACAGAAATTGATTTTATAATACAGATAATCCTTTAAATTATGCAAATATAATGTAATCTACATAAAATTTGTTCTATATGTGCTTATTTTAGAGTATGTAAAGAAGAATTTTATACAAGTTTTAGAATGAATGTAGTTAGTCTAAAAGGTCTTTGTCTTTGCAGTTAATGTCTTTCAATTTCTAGCTTTAATTGAAAAACTGGTTAGTCTTTCAATTTATACACTTTTTAAATCATTTGTGTGTGTGGATAGATTTTAAGCTAGACTTCACGAAATATAAGTTGAAACTTGAGAATTCTGCTGAAAATATTCATCATATGCAAGTATTTTTTTCTTAATTTTCTTTAAAGTACCTCAAGTCCTCTAAATTTTTGTGGGTTTGTCTGTAAAACAGGGCAGTTTATATTAGTCACTCAGGATGTGGACAAATGAGTCCGCTTTTATTTACAGTGAAATATACTGAATTATATACACCCCTAATTGCATTGACTTCTGTTGTTTTTAAATTGTTTGGGGTTTTTTTAAACACAAATACATCTTTCCTTTTACAGAAAACTAACATGTGCTGATGTAAAAGAAAAGGAGCTTCTTATTTCCTGCAGAAATCAGTGTCCAAAAGAGGTAAGCCATATTAACAAAGAAATACTTCAGCTGATGGGTATGTGGCATTTTGTGAATATAGGCCAAGCAAACTAGAGAAGCTTAGTCTAAGTGAATATGTTAAATAATAGATGTGAAGGTGGTTAGTGGACTGTACTTCAAGGACAATTATTAATATATTGCTGTCAACTAGGAGGAGTATATTAAAGGGACAGGGCTTTGTCTCCAAAGCACGAATGGCTTGGATGTTTAAACACACAGATGAGCTTGAATGTGGAAGAGTATGTCCTCTTACATGGTTAAAAACTAGTCATCAATCTATGTCTCATAAATGATAATATGCTGTTTGATTAGGAAAAATGATAAGAATTGTGCTTGCTATTCTCATGTAAGTGCAGGTTTAGAATCCCTATCTGTGCAATTTGGAGGCTAAGGGATTTTATACTTAATAAATGAGATGAGATAATAATGTCCTGGTGAATTAGTGAAATATATGTTAAGTAGTGTAAAATGGAAGACAAGCCAGTTAGTCTGTCTGCTGTATCTGGGTGCATCTAAAGGTTTGCTGTGAAGAAGAGAAGAATAATATCCTTACTACATGATACTTAGACTATGAGCCAGTAGCATCAGTAAAAAAAAATTCCTGTTCAATACTATGTTTAAATAATAAACTTTGTGAAACAGGGCAGGAGAAGCTACCAAATTTTCATCAGAAGCAGTTTAGAAATGTTTCAGGATGTCTCTTACAGCAGTGTCACCCGCAACTGGATGTGAGGGATGGGCCAAAGGACTTTGTCCTTGTCCCTCTCAGTACTGCAGTTGTGTGGTGCTTGTGTGCTTTCAGAAATCACTGCGTTACTTACTGTGTTATGTTTGTTCCTTAGTTGCCATTAATTGTGCTGAGAGTGACAGCTCTTTCTTTACTCCATTTCCTGGAGGGTTAGAAAACATGTAAAGTGGAAAAGCAGGAATTTCATTATCATCCAGTGTCAGAAACTTCAAATTTGAGTCCTTGTCTTTATTAGAAAATTTTTTATTATTATTATTTTGATTAAATACAAAAATTTACAAGATTTCTCCTGCTTTCCCAGCAGTGTCTGATGCTCTGCTTTTCAGACAAGATTGGGTTAACCCCAACAGGAAGGCTGTGCTCTGTACATACTTGTGTTTTCTGCTTTTTGCCCTTGTAGATGCCTATCTGATGGATTTTTTTTCTGTACATGAATGTTCCTGTCACAATTTTCTCATCTGGATGTCTGAAAGCTGGTGGGGGAACACTTTGAGATATTACTTATTTGTCCATTTATCTCTTAATTTTGTCCTTTCATGTCCTTCTCTGTTACTTTGAGTTTATTTGCTCCGTGACTTCCTTCTCTGTATTTTCAAGAGTGCTTGCAATCTTTTATCATGAACTGTATGTTCTGTACTTCAGCTCCTCTTCAAAGAGTCTTTTGTTTCCCATAGCTCATCTTTGGTTAATATAACTGTTGTGATTTTTCTGAACGTATTCCCCAGACTTAGTCTGGGATTTAAAATCCACCTAGCAGTGGTCCCAAACTTCAGCTTGCAGTTCAGAATTGCCCTGTTCCACAGATAATGTCTTTTTTACTTAGTTTGCTGGGATGTGAAATAAGGAGTACAGCAACAGAATTTACATTCGTTTTATGAAGCAGCTCTAAAATTCTTACTCCTATAAATGCTTTGGAAAATAAGGTTTTTTTCTAGCTTCTGCTATCCAGAGCATTGTTTTACTGTAATTGATGATGGGAAAATGCATGTTCTTCCTTTTCTGTGATGCTAGCTCTGGCTCTTACAGTCTTTCATGAAATATAGAAATTAGCTATTAGTACCTTCTTGCTTCAGGTAGTTCATATCTTTGTGTTACAATTCTTCCTACTTTCTTCAGATCCTACTTCGATAACTACATGGGTACTGTCTGGGGGTTTTACTATTTTTTGTCTAAAAAATCTGTTCCATTTCTCTGAATACTGAACAGTTCTAGGGATGTTTTGTCTGTTTGTGTTTTATGAAGAAAATATATCACTGCAGCTTTGAGAAAATGAGATACCTGTATCATAATACAAATTATACTGATAGTTCTCTTTTAAAGGAATAATTGATAAACACAATTTGAAGGGGCAGCTTTAACAGACACCACTCTGCCACTTCCATCACCACCTCTCCCCAGCAAACACAAGCCAAGCCCATTTTGTTGTTTTTAAGTCTTTGTCTTATGAGGCAAGAACTTAGAAACAACTTGACCAGAGATAAGATGTATATGACTACTGATTTTGGAGCATTTATAAATTGCAGATCTAAAATGTCTGCCCAAAACTAATTTGGGAGTGTTTTTGTGTGTAGTTCTGGAGCCTCAAGTAAATTTCAAATTAGTGTTTCTTGAGAATTTTGTTATTCCGTGTCAGGAGCTGACATCGAGTCATTTGCAGAGCTCAGTGAAGTTGATTTTTCCTATAAATCAGTGTACACTATCACTTCTAGCTTACCATAGTGCAACTTAGGTTCAACAGAATGCAGTATTTTACTGCAGTTATCATTTTGAGATGTTTTTGGTTAATGGAAATTGCAGTAGACAATATTAGTAGACAGTGGTAGGACAGCTACCACATTTGTTTTACAGTTGCCGTGGTACATTTGGGGATAAAGAAAACCAATTATATTGTCTGGTCCTTTGCAAAAATGCTACAGAAACTTGAAAAAAATTGAGAAGCTTCATGCTTTTCTTTTGGCTATGGCAGTATAAAACTAAAAATGTAACTTGTCAGCTGTATGCAATGCTGAATTTCCTTTCTGCTTTAGGGAGAAGCATTGCCTTCAATACTGCAACAACTGTTATAAATGAGATATTTTAATTAAAAAGTTAATTCTTTTGTTTGGTAGTAATAACAAGATATCCTGTTAAAGGAAATTTAACTTTATTTTTTTCTTAATCAGAGTGATTAAATTCTTATGCTTGCAGATGTTTTGAGACAATTCTAACATAGAAATTTTAAGTCGATCAGTTTTCATTGTCTTTGTTTTCCTGTTAGTATTTGTGAATCTGTATTTAATACTTTATTCCATGTAGTTAGTATTTTTTGACAAAATAGCCATACTTTGTAGTTTTACTGTGCACTCTACTTTTGTCTTGATGTGGAATACATGACTCCATTATGATAAATTTTTGGAGTTTTTTTAATGCATTGAACTAATTAAGCATTCTGGAAATAAAATTTAATTCTGCAAACACACACTGCAAATGTATGTGGATTGTAAAAATTTGTAAAAATTCCAAAAAATTGGAAGTGATAAAATTCTCTTTTGTACTTAGCTTTTGGAATTGGTACTCAAAAGTGCTATTTTCTTTAGGACCAGGCTATTTTCTGTGTTATGAGATGTGTAGTAACTCAAAGGTTGTTTACTGCCTTCTGTTGGAGTTCACTTAAATCTCCATAAGTGTTGACAGAGTTTATCATCATTGGGTATAATGTTAAGACTTGAATGCACTGCCTATGGAAAAAATATTTGTAGGACATTTTTTGTTTGTTTTTTTTTTTTTTTTTTCAGAGCTTTGGATTAAATCCCTTCTTTTAATAGCCTTGCCATATCAAACATAAAGCCTGTCCAATTTGGGCTTTAGTCCAGAAGCTATTGACAAGAGATTTTGTACAGTGCCCCCCCAAAGGGGGCACACACTTTGAGCACCAAGTAGTTCAGTACTGACACTTAAAAACAAGCAAAAAAAATCCTTTCCCATTACATTTTTTATCCAGCAGAAGCAGCAGAATGATTGCTTTTGTTTTCTGCAGTCATGGGGAAATGTTGTTTTGCCATTCATTTCACAGCTTCTCTTCATATTTTTTTAGTGTTGTTTTTACAGTGGAGGGAGTAAGAAGAAAGTTCCCCACACAGAGATATAGGACAAGAAAAAAGCTGGCAGGGAAACTTAAGTGTGTGCATTTGCTTTTCAGTATTGGATTAAACATACTCCTGTGCTATAAATATTTTGGTCTAATGGTGTCTAAGAATTTTATTGCAGAAGCACTTAGAGGATGAGATGAGGGTTACTGTCTTGAATTTGCAGCTCTGACATGTTAGTCAGGATATGACTGGGCTTTGACACTATTAATGAGTATGTGCCTAATTACTATGGAAGAGTAAGCTGGAAGTAATGGTTCTAGCCATGGCTTGTTCTAGTCAGCATGAGGTGACTTGGAGGTGAGACTGGATGGAGTTACTGTGTCTGATGCTCTTGTGTAGGGAGCCAGGAGACAGTGTTCATGCAGTAGCAAATTGGTTTTGCAGAGACTGTGGTCAGTTGTGAGGAGACTCAGCCATTAGATTCCATGTTCTGAGTTGTAGTCTCGCCTTGGTAGCATACAAGATTTAGACAAGGTTCTCCCCTCATATTTTCAAAATGAGGCAAAATAACATTTTGATTTAAGGGAAAAATATTTGCTGATGATCACTTGTGCCTGAAAAAACCTAGATTCCTTCTTTGATAAGGTGACCAATTTATATATTTTCCCCTCCGGATAAAATGAATAGGTGAGATCTGCTGCATGTGGCTTCAGCTGAGTGAGTGAATCAATTCTACTTAGTGAATATCTAGTTAGGACAGGAGAGGGTTAATACCAGCATGAAGGTGGCTAAAAGAAACAACTGTGTTTGATTATCTTTTGTAAAAACCACCCAACTTCCTCCCCCAAAACAACATCAAAACTAAAGAAAAAGATGGAGCAAGAGATACTAACAATAAGGAAGATTTTTCAAGGACTGAACTGACGCTTAACTTTGCATTATTTTCAGTAATGACCTTGGCAGTAAAAACATTGTAGTTTTCTAATGAAAAGTTGTGGGGGGTTGTCAGTGTATGAGAATTGAGGAAGTGCATCTGTAGAACACATGTATTGGGGTCATGTTATTAAATACAGAAAAACACCCCAAAACAATAAGACCATACATACGAAGCTTATAATAAGCTCCCAGGAAACAGCAGATATTCTTATTTTCACAGCATGATTAGCTGGAGAGAAATGCAGTGAGAGCTGAAGATGTTTTGGGGAACATGCTCTACTAAGAATGAGGTGCAATTAAGGCATTGTACAAAGTCCTTCTTGCTGAGATGTCACTTGAAATATTACATGCAGTTCTGGCTGTGTATTCAAGAAACATTGATTGAGCAAAGTTGAAATTCAATTAAGGCAATACTATGATAATAAAGAGCCTTTTAAGAAAAGACAGAAGTACTTCAATATGGGGATAAGAACTGCAGCTTAGACTAGCTAGAACAAACCTAGGAAACTAAAAAAAAAATAAGCTCTTAGATCTTGTAGTTACCTCCTTAGTGAAATAGTAGAATAGGCTCAGAATGGGGGACTGTTTCCATGGTAAGTGTTCATCCAGTGCTGGAAGGATATATGAGGTACCTGCCTGTAGGAGGACTGGATTTCAGGACAGAACATGGTGACTTAAAGGTTTCTTCTAGTCCTGTATGAAATGTGCTGAAACAATAACTAGGAAACTGAGCCAAAAGCACAAAGTATCTATAATGGTTTGTGATTGTCATGGACATTAAGTCATGTGTATGTGTTCCATAATTTTAGTCTGAAAGATTCATGTTCTGTTTAGGTGTGTGTTTCATGATACTGGCTCAGATGTTGTGCCCATTCCAATGGACTTGTGAAAACCCAGATTTACTAATCAAAGTTGTACCCACCTGGGTTTGATACTTACTTACTGTTTTCATTCTTGTGGATGAAGTGATGTAGTATGTATACATTTTGAATTTTTAATACATGGGAAAAACGAATCTTAAAATTATATGTCTTAGGGCATTTTCCAATTTGTGTTAATCCCTTAATGACAGTGAAGAGATGAAATTTCACTTTTGATAAAGAACACTGTCTAATGCTATTTTAAGTAGTTGGGGGCTTTAAAGCTCTCTATAAGTAAGTTGCTTAGATATCTTCTGTGAGATTCTATCTTTGGTTATTAACAGTATTAGGTTATGTAATTGAAAATGAAAAATGGTTACTGGAAAGACTTCTTATGAGCAAGGGATATTTTTAGTCAAGTTCTTAACAATGAAAAAAATCTGTTTACTTTCCTGACATATTTTATCTAATGCAATGCTGGGAGCACTGCTACATTCTTATCAATCAGCATACTTAAATTAGTAACTCAATTCTTACACAGTAAATGAACGATATTTTCTTTGTAAGTTAAAAATTACACTGGCAGTAAAAAAAGACTTTATCTTTCACATGGCAGAAATAAGATAATCTACCAAATGCATGAATTTAGGATTTTGTGAAATTATTTTTGCCATGATAAGAATTTTGGTGACCTTTATTTGACTTTTGCATAGTTCAGATAATGCTTGAATAGAACTTTTTTTTTTGCGATATTTTTGCTTCTGATTTTTTTCTCTTCCTTTATTACTCTGTCTAATCTACAAGTAGGTACAGTACACATAATTTCAGTTTTCAGGGTTTTCTACCTTATCCATTTGTATTCCCCCAGCATAGAGATGGCTAGCGTGATTGTTGTATATGTTACTGTGGAAATGACTGTTCTTGAAACATGTGAAAGGAGAAATTGTCTTCCAATGAAGCTGTGCCAATAAAAGAGAAATCATCCTACAGGAACTGAAATCTAGTATATAATAAGCAAACATTTCCCCCCACAAAAAAAAGAAAAGAAAAATCAATTATTTCATAAGTTAAAGACTGATTACCTGAATGAGTTTTCTGTTAAAATTCTCTGTCTGAAATAAAACCAATTCCATAGGTTCTTGGTAATTTTGCAATGCTTTATTGATGAGGGAGTTTAATTTGTGTTTTGTTCCTTACAGCTGCCCTGTGGTCACCGGTGTAAAGAGATTTGCCATTCAGGTAGCTGTCCTCTTAACTGCAGCCAGAAGGTCAAACTCCGATGTCTCTGTAAGAGACTGAAAAAGGTAAATTTACAAGATGCAGTTTTTGAAGGATGCGTATTCCTTACATGTTCATGAGCTTGTATGGATGCTGCAGATTGGAATAGGGCCTGTTGCTATAGTAGGGCTGTTACAATTCACATCACTGAGGATCTGGGCAGATTCACTGAAGATATCTGCAGATTCACTGGAGAATATAAAATCTTGTTAGTTCTAAAATATGTTAGCTGCCTGACATACAATAGCTTTAACTTTATTCACACTTAAATTTTTGTGAGAAAAATACTCAGATGACCTGGAGTGATTTGAGAATAAAAATGACATTTTTATGACAATATTGGGAAAATGTACAGAAGTTGGAATTAGCACAGATATTGTGAAACCTGAACTACTATAATTAATTAAGATTCCCTGCAAACCTAAAAACAAGTATGGGTGTCAGCATTCTTAGCTTCTAACACAGATAAGGACAAAGTAATATAACAGGTTTACTATAGCTATACACTGTTATGAGGGGAACAACAGAAATTTATATGAAGTTTTGACAAATGATAATGTCTTAATGAAAAAACCCCATAATCTGTCATGTTCAAATTACCTTTCTGGACCCAAATTAACTTCTGAACCATCCAGCAGTTCCCCAGAGTCCTCAGCTTCTCCAAAAAGTGTCTTGTGCATCCAAGAAGTCTTGCAGGTGGGATGCTCAGCAAGAGAAAAGATGACATATATAGAATAAGTGCTTAAAACTGAGTACCCTCTGCTTACAGATAACCACTTTGTTGTTTGTTTTTTTTTTTTTTAATTTCTTCAGTACTAGGAAAAGGGGAGAAAGTATGAATGACAATGACTTAATTTCCCCCCCCATGACCAGACTATGTCCTGTAATCTAAGCCAGTTAAGATAATAGATATGAAATTACTGACACTCTAAATGCAAAGGTTCAGAAGGTTATCTTATTTGTCTAAGGCAAACAGATGAGTAAAGAGGAGAAAAATTAAACTGGACTGTAGATTTATTCTTCCTTTCAGCTTAGCTTATTAGAAAGAAGAAAAAAAAGGACAATTTAATACATAATTACAGGTTGAAATAACATTCAGTCATTAACTTTATATGTTAAACCAATGTTTCACTAAATAAGAAAGTTTTATTATTTTCATAAAGAAGTTGAGAATTAAAATCTTATATAAGGAAATGATTATAAAAGACAAATTCTGCTTAACAGGAAGTGCAGTGCAGCAAGATACAAGAAGGCCAAGTTTCACTGGAATGTGATGCGTTATGCAAGGAAATGAAGAGGAAAGCATATGAGGTAATGTAACCATTGGAGCTATAATTCCTTCTTAGAGCTTCAAGAAAAGTAGAAAAAAGAACACATTATTTTTCAAGGCAGTACCTGCAGAAATGCAACATAAGTGGATGTGCTGTTGAATAGTAGCTATTTTTTCAGTCTTGAATTTATGAATGGTGTTAATTGACTCAAATACTATTTTTAAACAGTATTATGCTTTTTTTTCTTTGAATTGATTGGAACTGGTTCTTTCCTCTTTCACTGAGAACAAGTGATGATCAGTGATGATAAAATAGTCATTATTAGTGCTGTAAGACTAGAGTCAGACTGCTTTACAGAGTATTCTAAGATCTGTCTT
The DNA here is from genome assembly GCF_027579445.1 of Ammospiza nelsoni. Taxonomy (NCBI): domain Eukaryota; kingdom Metazoa; phylum Chordata; class Aves; order Passeriformes; family Passerellidae; genus Ammospiza; species Ammospiza nelsoni. The sequence continues at coordinate 26,301,596 of NC_080636.1, read as the reverse complement.
TCCAATCAAGGTTTTGCAGCTATCAGTTGCTCAGCTTGTCCAGTGTGGAGTATAATCTGCCATGTGGTATTAGTTATCCTATACTGGAAGAATTGAGACTTTCTGGTAACTGCAGAATACTACCTAGACTGCTGTTAATGTGGCTTCTCCCGAGCTCAGCTCTTTTATGAAGTAAAGAATTTGCTTCATAATTTATCACACAGAAAGACAGGATAGGCTCCTTGCTGTTACAAACCTTTAATAAAAACATACACAAAAAGAATTGATGCTAAGTTGCTTGGGTTTTATCAGGTAAGTGTTAGATGTTATAAATGTACAAGCCAAGAACTCAATGGGTAAGGCCAACAAGTCAGCTTCTGCTCAGATTTTCAAGATTGATTGACAAGTTCTAGCAAGTACCACACTGACCAAATCCTGCAACTTTGCAAGCAGGTTGAATGCTAAAGCTCTTGGGATATGCCTTTAGGGAATGCCAACCACAACAAATAGTTCCAGGAAGAATGTGAAGATGATAAGTTCATAGTGTATGGAGTCCCTCCCTAAAGCCAGGTGAGCTGACAGTAAGAGTGCATGAGCTGAGACCCAGCAGCCTGTCTCAGAGTGCTGCAGTGTCAATGCTGTCTGCCTGGAGCAGATGCTCCTGCCAATGTCTTGCCCTGATGTAATCCACAGGTAGAAATGGTCTAAGGCATGAGCAAATGGCCACAAGTCTCTGCTGTAAGCAATGCCACAGACATACTGGATGGCACAACCTAGCTGTGTCTACCTTCTTCTCAGAAGAATGGGTATTTATATATATTATAAACCCATTCTGGGGTTTTTATATAAAGTGATTAAATTTTATTCAAGTTCTTTCTAGGCACCTTTTTGTAACCTGTGTTGATTTATTATCAAATTGCATACTACAATAGCCTACTAATATAGGCACTTTAATCAAGTGGCTTATTTATGTCTATTACTCTTGAATGTGTCCAGACTGGAAAAAAACTTGGTGAAAACTGCAGACATTTACAAAGATAAATTAGTTTGCACATTTTTAAGACACCCATTAATTTCTAAAACCAAAGTGCATTAATTCTTAATGAAACTTTTCATGTTTGGCACCTATTGAGTAAGCATTTCTTACTCATTAGATTCCTAGGAATTGAATGTGTCTTTTACTGTACATTTTATTAAAGAAATAGTCCTAGAAATGTTTTCCCATGCTGTGATTATAATAGTTAAGGTTCCCTTTATCTGTGTACGTTATACCTGTGTATCTTATACAAACATGACCACACCAGAGTAAAAAGAAGCTTTTCTGTTGCTCTTTTCCAGATTTGAAGGCCACTTTTTCTTTTGTAGATGAAGTTTTGCCATTAGGTGGCAGTGAAAAACAAGGGGGCTCATTGTGTAGCTTTTTGCACACCAGATTTTCAGATTGCAGATGTGCATGGCTGAAAAGGTCCTTTACAGACATTTCTAAAGAGACTCTGCCATTGTATCTAAATTAATGAAATTCTCAGTAGTGCTTTTATTTGATACAAGGTTTAGTAATTTCAAAATTAGTCAGAAAACCTGCAAATAGGACTGTACTTTTGGCCCTGCCCCCAGTCCCTGCTGTTTGATCTACAGCATTCTAAAGCATGAGCTAGTGTGCTTTCTCCTTAGTCATCCAACGCTCTTGAATTGGAAATTATTTGTAATCAATTCTACCTGTGCAAACAGTATTCAGTAAACTGTTTTCATTGTTAGTATGCAAATCATCCAGCTACTAGGATCAAGATTTTTTCATTTCAAGTTATTAATAGATTTTTACATCTAAATTTTCTAAGGGAGTGATTCAGTGACTGCAATGCTAAAAGCCTAAAAAAGGTATAAAAAAGTGAGATAGAGAAACTTCTTCCATATACTGTTCCTGTGGTAACTTAAGAGGGTGAGATGGTGTCTTTCTAATGGCCTTTGTTGGATTTATCTCCTATTAACATGCCTGGTTGTTTTTCAGTTGACATAAAATTTTGGCATCTACAAATGTCCTGTAGTACTGAAATTCTAGATTTAGCCAAATACTCTGTGGGAGTAGAATACTTTCCTCTATTGTGAGCCAACCTCCTGGTAAATTAATTTCATGCCTTTGCATTATGAAACATAATTATTGATGTTTTATCCCTGTTTGGCATCTGTGTACTCTCCAGGATTTGGTGTCCTGTTAGTCACCTGATGAATCCTAGCTATGCATATCTTCAGATGGGAGCCACTCCATCCTGTTGTCTTTTGTATACATTCAGGTTTCACGTTTATTTATTATTGTAGGACCAAAATGGAATGCAGGTGCTAAGATTCAAGTATGTGACATCTTTATGTATTGACAATGTTTTCTGCACCATTTTTTTCTTAATACTTTTTAGCATTTAATTTGCTTCCTTGAATTCTGCAAAATATTTCCATAGAGTTATCAATAGTATCTTGCATGACTACTTTTCATGTGACTTTTGGATGGTGGAGCTCACATGACAGAAAGTTTGCAGGCTTTTACTGAGAACCATTCTATAGGAGTAATTATGACTTCTTAAGAAAATAGGTTTAGCTGCTGTTTACAACAATTTATTACAACTTTGTGTGTCTGGACAGATAAAAGAAGCAGAAACGAAAGCTGCTCTTGAAGAGGAGAAGCGAAGACAACAGGTATTAGGCTTTCTTTTTCCTCATCCACATCATACCCACCTTGTTCTTTTAGTAAATAATGTCATTTACATGCTATTAAAATTTTATAGTTTTTAATGTGATATGCACAGTCATTCCTGTCAGCTGTTACCATACTCTGTGTGCTGTAAATTATTTACAATGGTTGAGGCCACATTTCTGCAAGCAATTTTCATAATTTTGTGCAAAACGGTAACTTTGTATTACTATAGCTTTGTACAAGGTAATTTATTTTTAAACTAGTAAGTATGCTTTATTTTAATCAAACACTTTATACAGCATAAACACTACAGAATACTGAATAGCCTCTGCAAGATTTAAATATTGGGTGAAGCTGCCCTTCCCCCTCCTATCATGAAAGAACAAGGACAGCTAGAAGAGTCTTTGTCCTTCAAGGTCTCTGGGCTGGGGGAGGAAACATGGATTTAGTGTAATTGGTGGTGAGGGCATGTGGTTGGCATTGGCAATCCACAAAGCTGCTGTGCCAGCTGCCTGGAGGTGCTGGTCACATTCAGGCAAACACTCTAAGCCCAGTTGGTGATGGCTAGGACAGGTTTGCCATCTGGAGTCTGCACGCCTTCCAGCCAGTTCATGTGTTCCTGTGCCTGAGTGAGCATTTGACACCAAATCATATTCCATGTCTGGTTTGTGCTTTCTGACTCCTTTTACTCAGTTATCACAGTGTTTGTGTATTTGGTTTACACTTGTGTTTTCACCTGCATGTCACACTGTTTTTATCAGGGATCAGTGGCTTGCTCCCTTCTTGAAAGGGGGGCAAGGGAGGCTTACAGAGCTGATGCACTTGTGCCATTTCCCCAATCTCATTAGGACAGACAGTCTCTCTGTGGGTCATAATTTCTGTTATACACACTTTTTAAGTTCTCTAAGTAATTTATGAAAATGTTACATCTAAATTGCTCTGGCAAGGCATGTTTTTGCTTATCAGAGGAGAACCTTATCTGCTCATCCTGCAAGAAAAACATGGTTATGCATCTGTTCAGAGCACTGGGCACTGTTCTGTGATCATCCTGCAATGTTTGTTGCAACATTCATATCTCAGCTGGCTATAGAATTGAGCACATATTTCCTCATATAACTCCTAGACAGTTCTTTTAATTCTTATTCTCTAAGCTGACCCTGGAAATGTTACTTCTGGCATATAGGTCAGGAAGTGTGACTTACATACAGGTGTCTGAAACAAATTGGCAAAAATCTGTAGGTGTTGGTTCTGCAAGCTGAGTACTGATGTATGCTAATGGCCATTTAAACATGTGAAGAACACGTTTACAGTCCTAGAGCTAGAAAGCCAAATTTGCTAATGTTTGTCTTGTACTGAGTGTTTGCATGCATTCCAGATGCCATCTCACCCAAATACTAATGATTTCTGCTCAAAATCACTTGATTTATAGTCCATCTAGTAAAGTCTCAGTAAGGAGGCTCCTCTGTAACAGTAGCAGATTCGCTCCACCAACAGAGTGTGCTGGATTTTGGCTGGGTTCTTCAGCAGTGATTGTTTCTCTCTGCAGTCACACCACCATTGCTTTCTACTTGTACATCCTTTGAAGTCTCACAGTTCCAGCTCCACTGTAGTAACTTTAGGCAATATATGGCCACTGTTCCTGCATATGTGTTTTGTGATGGATGCAACTTCAGGGATGGAAAACTTCACCTATATATAATGAACGCTATTAGAAGGTTAATTTAGTTATTTAGTGCATTAGGAAGCAGTAGGATAGAAACAGTAAAAAAAAAAAAAAAAAGACAAAACAAGTTGTTAAAAAAAGAGACAGCTGTAACTAATAAATAGGCTCTAGAACTGCATGCAAGTACTAACCTCAACTACTGCAGCCTTTTTATGTAACATTGGTTCCCATCCAGTTAGAACTCATTATCTGCCATCTGTTGATGGAAGTTGGAGGACGTCACTGTCGTAGGGTGTTGGGTCACATTAAAAGTATATTTTTGAGTGTACTCCCTTCTGACAAAAGTATGCATCTTGTACCACCTTCCTCAATGTCATTAGCACATTTTTGTAGAGACTGTTCATCTGTTAGTCACAGTTTCTTAAAACTATTTTGATTAATACTTCATTAAATGTTTTATATACAAATTAGTTAATGCTCTAGTAAGTCTGTGCATTTATATTTTGGTATTTGCTATATTTGGTAGCAACTTTTGCTAATACCATTTACAGATGGAATCACTTGTTTCTTAGTGGAAGAGATGGCTTGGCTAGGCTTCTTGTTGTGGCCCTAGCAGCCAAACTTTCCCTCTGCTTCTAATTCAGAGGCACCCTGTGAGGCCAGGGTTTTCACAAGTGCTAGAGGTGGAAAAAAGATCAGCACTTTGATTATTTAACAACTCAGACCAAGCTCTGTCTGTTCCTCTCCATTGTAAAAGGTTTAGTTAAATTTTCAAGCTAACTGTTCAGAGTTTCAATACTGGAAGTTAGGGTCTTGAACCTGAAGTGTAATTTACTGACTTGTAGGAAAGATTTATTTTCCCTTTTTTTTATGTCCAAAGAAAATTTTTTAACAGATCCTTAGAAGTTAAATAGTCAAGTGTTCCCCTCCCCATTAATAAAAATATATCCTCACTTTCAGTAAATACACTTTTTCACTGTTATTTGCATTACTTGGTTTTGTAAATTATATATTTATTTTTAGACAGGTTTTTGTAGAGTTCACTAGGAAAGCAATTCAATAGCTATTACATAATTTTGTTTGAGCACTATATTTTAATTGAACTATTGTAATTCCTAGAGCTTTCTGCTTTTAAAATGTACTGATCACAAGTGTATAGTAACTATAGAAGCTCCAAATTTTACTTGAGTGTCTTTCACTCAAGTAAATGAAATACTGTCATGAAATACTGCCATATTGTCTTTAAAACCATAAAAACTCTGCCCTTGCCTTCAGATTTTGGATTTTGAAAAACTGTTTCATTAAAATACTTTGCTTTTCTAAGGGAGGATTACCTAGTTGAGAGTAATCTTGTTTCAAATGGGCTGTGACTTTGTCTGAACTCTTCTCCCATATCATCAGAGAAGTGCCAACAATTTCTGCCTTTATTAGGTACAAAGGAATAGACTTCAAAATAGGTCCCTTTCTCCTGCTAACAGTGGTATCAGGCTCAGGAAGGAAAGAGCTGCTTTGTGAAACTGACAAATATTTGTTGTCAGTGAAGGAAGACCAGACATCAGGCAACCTTGAGTTTGAATGAAAATTTTATTTACTGAACTACTACTCTCCATTTCCCAAAAGAGTCTTTTTCTTGTTTTTATAATGCACCTACTGTATTGTCTTAGTCCCTCTTCCTGGCAGCACTGCAGTTGTAGTCACACAGATTTATTTCCTCTCTGGCCAGGCTTTGTCCCTGTTCACTGTCCATGATTCCTCTGCTTCAGCTCAGTCTTGTGCCTTTTGCCCAGCCAGTCCTGCCTTGCTGCGCTCTGCTACTCCCACCTCACTTCCTTTCACTCCATCTGGTTTCTCTGCTCCCTAGTGCCTTGTCTCATGTTTTCTCTGGTAGCTAACAACTTGACCAAAAATCCAGGAAATCATCAGACTTTTTCTGACTTTAGTCTGTCTCAGGTCTTCCTAGCAATTAGATACCTTCTCATTGGAGCCTCATCCTAGTCTTCACTCTTTATTCTAGCTGCCTAGTTCCGGTTTTATTTCAGCTTTGTACACTCAAATGAGTTTTTTATGTATTCTCATGATGCTCTTTTAAAATAAATGTGGAGGGGGATGAGGAACAGGGATCAGAGATCCTATTGTTTATTCCAGAAGGGACCCTGAAACTACCATTCTATGTTGGAAGCCTGGCATTCTTACTTTTACAATTGTTTTGCTCCATTTTTGGGCCTATAGGCATGTGCTTCCTACTGAAGGATATTATATACCTCTTATATTTATATGAGTGATTAAATGTTCAAGTTACAACACTTAACAAATACAATATTTTTGTGTGTATCTAAGATTATAGCAATTATTCTAAAATTTAGTGACCATGCAAATATAAAGAATTGAGGGAAATAACATAGAGTTTTAGTTACTTATGTTTTTATTTACTTATGATTTAGTTTTGGCAGAATGCATCTTTATTACAAGGGAATGTCTTTGAAGATTTCAGCCTATGCCCTTATAGAAGTTGGTAAATTAGCTTAAATGCAAATGTGTTTTTTAATTTAAAAAAAAAAAGTATTTTTAACATATTTCATGGAAATAGCATTATTTTTAGCTTAATGTTTTCAGCCTGAGTTAAAAAACTGAGCATGCAAATCTTCAGTTGGCTGCATTTTTGGCAATGTTTTTATAGGGGACTAAACAATGGTTTAATACTTGAAAGCAGTGTGCTTTGTACCTGTGGGATGTAGTGCCAATCTGTGGGTGTAGTACACATCTGTGAGATGTGTAACTTCTGGCTGACAGTTACTTCTATGGAATGTTACTTGGTAATGTTATTTAAAACCTTCATATTTCCTTGTTTTTAATTCTGATACAAATGTCAACTACCTGTGGTTCTCTTTATCTAGGCTGAACTGGAAGCTTTTGAAAACAGATTAAAAGGGCGAAGAAAGAATAAGAGAAGAAAGGATGAGGTAGAAGTTGAACAATCATCATGGCAAAAGTACAAGAACTTCATTATGCTGCCAGTGTTCGGAGTTGCTGTTGTGATGGTTGCATGGCTCATGGTCTACAATGACTGAAAACAACTCAATATTTCATATACCTCAGTTGGATTTTAGGTAGCTGTTATTCCTACATTAGTCTGTGTGTAACGGAACTTAATAAGCATAGATTATGTATGTATACTCTTCGCAAAGAAAAATGTAGAGGAGAGAAGAAATGTCACCTTTTGTGTTACTACATTCACAGCACAAAACTGAAGTCGGACACCAAAAGTAATAGTAGATTCTAGTCTACACTGAAATGCTGACAGTTTGACTGGGATTTGTTAACATCTCTTCTATTATTCTGTTATTTTTCCTTGTCTCCATTTCATAATATTAAGAATAGCTTAGTATAAAATGGTTTATTGAATATATGTTTCCTGTAAAATCAGCTTAGTTGTTTATTGAAGGTTAGTGTTCTTATGCTCATCTTTGTTGTATCACACAATAATTCTATGCTTCACACCAGTTTTAATTATGGCACCTAACAGGGGACCTTGGGTCACTTAGGCTTGCATATTCTGGGGCCTTGTTCAGAGCTTTGTTAGATAAAGGAAATGTGAACTATCTTTCAATTCAGCTGTATCACAAACAAAACAGTGCCCCCCCCCCCCTTACAAACGGTGGGGCTTGCTTTTCTGTTGTTTCACCCTACCCCTTCCCACCCTTGTTTCCTCAAAATTGAACTAACTGAAAAGTTCCTTTAGTGGACAGATGCATATGCTGAACAGGGATGTCAAGAAGTTTCAGGGTACAAGGCTGCATTCTCACTGTTGCCCCAACTGCCAGCAGCAGAAAAACACTCTGAAATTAAACCTAAGAGTATCAATTGACTATTCGTGTGGATAAATGTCAGAGTTGGATATTTGCACAGGTGTGCAAAAATGTAATTGGACAGTGTAACAAGAGAGTAATGTGATGTTCTGAAGCCATCTGATGCTTGGTAGTCACATTTAAACCTTCTAGCTAAACTTCCAAATGTTTAAATGTTTTCTTACTGACACTTGTGAATACCTTGCTTTAGGTTATCAGTATTGGTGGGTAGAACTGGAAGGCTTTTATCTGGCTTCAGGATTATCAGAGAGGCTATGTAGTCTCAGCTGAGAGACTGCAAGTTCAGTTCAGGAATGGGGAAATCAGAAAACTGAATTTTTAAACCTCTGCTAGAAACTTTTTGCTGATACTTGAGCATTGCAGGTTACTGCACAGTGATTACAACTCCTGCAAAAAATGGGGTGCATGACCAACAGGTATCAGTATTATGCCCTTGTAATTCTGGCATATAATTTAATAACAAATCCTGCAAAAGCAGTGGGACCATATGTATGAGTAAGCAGAAAATGTTGCAGTTTGCTTGAAAGCTCTTCTGGTTGATTTTGACTTACTTGTGAAGGGACCCAGTATTAATTTGAACAGATATCGAATTGTAATTCTGATTCAGCAGCAAGAAAATAAAATAGAAAAGCTGCAAAAAGGCAGAAGCTTTTGATTATATAGATTAAGAAAACAGATGAAATTAGTTTCTTTTCAGTTTTTCACAGAAGTTTGGTCAATGAGGAGAAAGGTGGGGAAAATTTGGCAATATTTAGCATGAATTGATGCTGTTCTATAGTACTTTGGTTGTAAATTAAATTTTAGAGATGCATATTACTTATGTGTCAGACCATTAGTATTTAAAGTTGTAGAATTAATTGAAATTACACTGTGCAAAATGGCATCTCCATTGAATTTCTTATTTTTCTAGTATAAAAGGTAAACATTGTTTCATATTGTTGCTTTAACTTTTTTGTATCATATTAATGCCTGGAAGATAATTTCAGATATGTTTAACAAGAGTGAGGTGATGCTATTCTATTGTGACTGCATATGTCAGTAACTCTTCTGTCACTAAGGAAAAAGGAGAGGCATTTTTGTTCAGATGAAGTAAAATGTGATGGTTTATCCAAAAGTACAAAAAGATACCTTTCTGGCTGAAACATGGAAATCAACATGAATGAGAACTTTGTGGAAACAGCTTTTATCTTGCATGACTGTCACTAATTTTTTTTTATTTACTGCTAGCTTTAAAATAATTACAATGGAAAGTTTATCCTTGCTTGTACAGCAAAGAGAAGAAACCTCTCTCTAGCGAGTTATACTAATTAACTGCACTTATTAGATGTTTGAAGAAGTTCTTAGTATTCTTTTCTGCATATTTGTGGGAAATACTGGAGAGGAAGAGGCTTCTCATTGATCATCTCCATTAAAGATTGCCACGAATTTTTACTATACAAATTCATTCTGTTCATACAAAGGTGTGTGAGTGGGCGTATTCCCTTTCTTAAAGGATTTGTATCTCTTCTGAACCTTGCATATGCAAGGCATACCTATTTTTGAAATTTTATTCAAAATAGTTCTGTATATCTTATCCAACCATCTGAGTCATTTGCACTCTGTTGGTCTGCCTGCTGAACCAGATATTTATTTCTTGGCATAAAAAAGTGTGGGGGTTCAAGCAATCTGCAGTTTAATAAATTACTAGGTTTTTGTTCATTTCTTTAAAATATTTTTACAGTTAATATTTTGCCTTTCTTTGGTTGGAGCTCTGTGTTGTCAACAACCTTTGAAGTAAAAGATACAGATAAAATCACCTTTTATTCAATATTAATGAAAGATGGCAATTTTAGAAAAGAAATTTTGAGCTAAAGGTAGGGTTTGGTAGCAATTTATATGTAATGTGCTGTTACATAATGTAATGAGCAAATATTTTTAATGTTAACAGCTTACAAAAAAAATGCATATTGATCAGTATACATTAAAACAAATTATGTAATCTGACCTGCTGTTGAAGGGAAATTACAGTGATAGAAGCCTGATGATGACTTAACATGAAGAATATTTAGGTATGTGTAAAATGAAAAATATTGTGGCTTTTCCTGATTCTGGATGCATTGCGATGAAAATGTATCCTTCCATTGAGCCAAGGTTCTTACAACTGTTCAGTATGTTTGGGATTGGAAACTCCTAGGGCAAGTTTTTTCCCTGTAACAGTATCAATCTATTGTGTGTGTTAATTTAATGTAAAAACCAAGTCGGACAATAAATATATCAAAAACAACTTGAAAATTTGTTTGTTCTCAAGGACTGGTGTAGTGAAGCAGCAACTTCCCAGGTAAGGATGACTGACACACTGCAGCCCAAGATTTAGGTATGCTTTCTGCCCCCTTCTCTGGTAGTGATGATTCTTCCTTCTCAGACGAATGCTGGAACTATGTAATTGTGTTCCTTCATGTTACTGCTCTGACATAATTGTGAAAATGGGTTGAGGAAGTCGATTAAGGTGAAAAAAATGGGAATGGACTTGGTAGATTTTTTTTTGGCTTCACAGGGAGAAATATAGATGATTTATTAGACATTTGTGCTGACATTAACTACTAGAGAAAGAAATGTTACTAAGCAGAAAGCACCAAAATTTGTTCATAAATGCATTTATGTTTGATTGTGGCTTTAAAGCAGTGAACTCTGAGTTTGTCATCTCAGTAGTAGTTCAGGCTCCAAAACATATCTGCCCTGTGCCAGCTTTCTCTGGGTGATGAGCTTGTGTGTTGTGAGGTTAGAGCACAGAGATGCTTGGTCTGAAGGGTGTTCCAGTGCCAGGCAGTGAAAGCTTGATGTGTGTGCTTTAGGTTGGAGCATTCTTGTTTGGACACACACAAACAGGCTCATGTGTGGCCCTGTTCTCATTTTCATTTAGATTTGATATCCCTCTTCTGCTTGGGTTGCATACTGTTACCAGTTGTTATCTATGAGCATTTCAATTGCTCCCTTCCTTCATGATTATATTTGTATTCCTGTCTGCTTTTATTCAAGTAAATTAGTCAGTTGCTTTAGAGAATTAGAAAATTAAGAACCTGTAGTGTCTTGAATTTCCTAGGAAAAGAAATGCAAGGTAAAAATTAAGGAAAAAAAATCAAATTAAGTCAAATTAATTATAAGATAATGAGATACACTTCTTTCCACTAAGATGGTTAGATGTTAATGAATTATTTGAACACGGCATTATGATGTCTACATGCTGTGCTACCAGAAAACAATTCTGTGGTATGGATAGTGTATGAATATGACTTGTGATACATCAAACTCAGCTGTAAGGTAGGCTAAACAGCAGCTGTGTAGAAATAAGTCATGCTTTGAGGGAACTGTGGCTTCATTCAACCAAGCATTATATATGCTGTATGTTGCTCATGCAGTGATTTCCATAAAATCACCAACAAAACCAGAACTCAGGCTTTCTTTGTATGCTGCTGAATCTTGCGAAACTCCAGTTTCAGTGGCACTCCTGTTGGAGGAAATAGTTTGAGATTAGGAGTCAAGACTGACTTGGGGTTTGGAATTCACAGTTCTCCAGCTGAAGCCATCCTCAGCCAAGGCCAAGCTGGCTTTGCAGTCTGAGTCATGTACTGCACCTCTTAGATACCCATTGTCATTTACTGTTATTAGAATTTTTGACTGGGCTACCTAATCTCTGTAATGAATCACAAATTATGGTTTGATTCCTGTATTACAGCACAAAATATTTATTTTGCATAAATAATTTCTCTCTTTCCATGCTTTTCCTATTTTTGGTGCAATTGTTTTAAAACCACCACTGTTTTCCTGCAGATGCTGGAGGTTGTTTTGGAGAGATGTTTGGTTGGTTAGGTAAAAGGTGCAGCACTGAGTTACCATGAGCAGAAGCCTCTAAGTATGTTGGCACTGCAGAAGCACAGAGAACGCTGTCTGCACCATAACGTTTGCACGCAAGGTAACAGGGCCTGAATCTGAAGGTATGGAAATACAGGTATGGAAAAGAAACTGGAAAAAATGCTAAGCATCTTGTTTATTATTTAAGCATAAACATATATAACACAATGTGTTTATATTTACAAATGTAAACGCTGTGATGAGGGGTATCACCCTCACTGATTGTCAAGAGTGCCGACAGGGCTAGAGTCCATGTTCATAGGTGGTGGTTCACATTTTCTTGGGAGTTTTCTGATTTACAGTTAGAATGATAGCATTTCAGAAGTACTAAATCATACACAGGAAAAACTGGAAGCCTTTCTGGTTTACAGATGTCATCTCAGAACCCAGCAGTAGTCCCTGCACTTTTGGAAGGGTCCTGAACTGTTTCTATTCTGGTAGTACACACTTCCGCCCATTTTGTACTCATTGTTTTGTCCTGTTGACTTTATCATTCTTGGATAGTATTGGTGAGCTCTGTTGTGTGTACAGATCGGGGCTTCAGTCAGACTTGACATCTTTGAATGCAAACACAGGGCAAGGGAACAAATAGATCAAATGCAGGTCTTAAAAGCTGGTATCTCATGGGGGTAGGACATTTGCCCTGTCATTTGCAGCTTCAGGCGGCACTTGGCTCTTGGCCTGAGAATTTTGCTTCAATAGATATGCAACAGCCAGCACATCCCTCCAGCTCCGGATCATTGGGGCCGGTCAGGACCAGGACCGGCGTCGGGACAAGGGGTAACGCCGTCGAGTCGCCGCTGTTCTCCCGCGCAGCGCTTCCTCGCAGGGGAGGAACGGGGCACGGCAGGCTTGTCGCCAGGGGGCTGGGGCCGGAGCTTTCCTGCGGGGAACGAGCTGGGGAAACGAGTCTTTGGCGCCGGGAGGTTCCTCCTGCTGGAGCTCTTTCCCCTCCGCTTCTGCGGTGCCAGCGCCTCTTTCAGCTCTCTTTGGAGCGTTAGAAGCCGGGCTGCGACAGGCCAGCCGCTGTGCTACAGAGGGAAGCGTTGCAGTCCCTGCAGGCGCCAAACTCTCCGTCCCTGGGCTGAAAGGAAAGCCTTTGCCGGAGCGTAACGTAAAATAAAGCGCAGGGAAGTCCATCCGCGGATGAATGAAGGGATACGGGAGTCTGGCCCACGCTTGCCAACCTCCGCTCTGAACTCTGCGCCTCGACTCGGTGGGCCAAGAGCGCCCGCAGGTCCGTGCGCTGGGCTGGCTTCGGATCGCTTCAGCCGCAAGTGCGCGTCCGGGCGACCCGGGGGCCAGGGCGCGGCGGAGCCCCGGCGAGCCAAGGTAAAGGGGTGCGAGGGGCGAGCCCCGCGGGTTCTTGCCCCCTACACCATCTCTGACTCAGGCTTGTCTTGCCACCTGAAGCCCTTCGCCGCGTGACGAGGCGTCCCTTAACCGGATGGGGGGATGGGGAGGGGCGCAAAGGCTGTGCCCACTCCATCCTCCCTCTCTGGGGGATGGCTTTAGGGCGAAATTAGCAAGTGGGCTGTCTCTCAGCCTGTCCCCAAGGGCTAGAGCCTTGTGTGCGAAAGGGGTGGGGATGTGGCTCTTTCTCGCGGAGGTTTATTATTATTGGGTGGAGGAGCGGGGAGGGGGAGTCTGCAGAGCAGACAAAATGCGAAGCCCTCCTGGCAAGTGTGTCTGTGCAGGAGGCGGGTGGACGCGGTTCGTCAGAGACCGAGGTAGAGAACGGTGAGGGGGCTGCCAAAGTGGAGAGGGGTCAGCAGCAGCCAGAGCATGCTCTCCACGCAACAGTTCCCTGCCCTGCCTGCGGAGGAGGAGCGCTACCGGCAGGTCCTCTCCGCCAGCCGGGTAAGGCGAACCTCGGGGCGCTCCCCTCCTCGCGGGGGGCCGCCTGGGGAGCGCGGGCCGGGGGTCTGGGAGGGCGGCTGGCTCCGCTGCTCGGTGACCCCCGGGCTGCGGGCGGGGGCGGCGCGCTCAGGGGACAGCTCCGGCCGCAGCCGGCCCAGTGGCAATTCCCGTGCTCGGCGCACAGCCTGCGCTGCCGCCGCGGGGCTGAGCGGTACGGTGCTCGGGCAGGCGGAGGAGGAGTCCTCGCCGAGCTGTTGTAGCGAGAACGGACCCGTGGCTCAAAGGCAGAAACGGGGCCGTGTCCCCCGGAGGGGCGGCCTAGAGGACGGCTGGGGACAAGTGACCTGCCCCGATGGGGCCGTCCCGGAGCGCTCCTGTGTCTAAACTTGCGGGGACGCGCCGGGGACGGCCGCTTTCAGAGGCGGCAGGTGAGCCGCAGCGAAGAAGAGCTCGTTGTCGGCGTCTCAGGGAGAGCCGAGCGGCGCCCTCGACCCGCCAAGTGCGGAAGATCAGCGGGGCTGCTGTGCCTGGTAAATGCTCTGCCGCTGGAAGGAGCGCAGAGTTGTTCGAATCCGACAACAGGTCCGGCCAGGATTTGCAGGAGCAAAGTTTATGCTTAACCTCTGTCAGGGCTGTCATGGCATTTCTGTCGGGGGCTGGGCTCCCGGGGAACCGGTGCACCGTGACTCCGGCGCGGTAGTTGCCCCCCGGCATCAGCGGGATTTATCCTTGCGTCGGTGCACCTTGCGGTCAGGCGGAGGCACCCCGAGCCCCCTCCCACGGCTCTCCGGCGGGATGGTACCGCTGGCCGTTAGGAGGTGATCCTTACAGGGTCACAGAGGGAGCCCTTAATCATTCCAGAGAGAGCCAGCCTGTGTGCTTGCAAGTGTCCGGAGGCGATAGCGCAGGTGTGGTGTGGGCAGTCTCGCAGCACACACCTGTGGGGAGGGATGAGGGAGTCTGCCGCCGTTATGGGAGAGGCTGCATAAGAGAAGGCGAGAGGGAACCTGCAGGAGGTGGCTGCTGCGCTAGTGCGAGCTTGCAGGGTGGGTCCCCTGAGCCTGTCCTTCCCTCCGCTGGCCGGGGCGCAGGTGTCTCCCCGGTGTCCCCGGCGCGGGTGCGCTGTCCGAGCGGCAGGCACGGTGGGGACCGCAGCTCTACAAGCGGGGAGCCCACGGCGAGCGAGCGGCAGCGTCCGCAGGGAGAGACCGGCTGCCCTCGCCCTCCGCCGCCGGGAGGGCCGCGCCGGAGTGCTGAGCCTGATGCGTGGCACTTGCGGAGAGGGCGACGGAGCTGCTCGCGCTGTCACACCGATCGTACGCGACCGAAATGCAGCAGGGGGTTTCACAAGTTTATAAACACGGCAGTATACTTCAGTAGTATCATTGCTGCACTTGATTTAAAATGCAGAGTCCTTGGATGCATTTCATGGGAGGCAGTTAATTAATTAACTTAATTTACTGGCAGTCTGGTTGCGATTATGAAACTCTGAAGTGAAATCAAATATCTAGAGCTTTTAATGCATTCACAGGATCTCTTGGGAAGTTTTGGCTTTCAGCAGTAAGAGTGTAATAGTAGATTTTTCCATATGGGTACGTACACCCTTCCTGTGTTCCGAAATGAGAGATCAGTCAGCAGACTAAATTCTATTGATTGTTTTTGTAATGGATGCTCTAGCTGGAGATCTCTGTTATAAGCTTCTTGGGTGCTGTGGCACATGAATGAATGAATGTTTCACTGAGATAGTCCAAACAGCGAAGTTGTAATACAAGAAATTAGAGAACTACTCTGCCTGTGTCCCTATAAATGCTGGTGGTATCCCCAGAGGACCTTGGACATCTAGGTTCTGTGGGAAGATGGGGATTCCTCCAGCTGAACAAAGGAATTCCTAAACAGTGTTTAAACCTCTTTTAGAACTGAAATGCTCATGACTTTTTTTCCCTCCTCCAGAGGCCATTTATGAAATACCCAAACAGGCAGGTCTTGCTGCCTGTGGAGAAGCTTGGCCCTCCAACCCCATATGTAATCCTCACTCAGCATGCATTTTTAAGGAAGCCACCAGCACTCATCCTCCTGAGAAGGCTCTCCTGGTGGTGAGCCATGCAGTACATACAGCATGCTTTCCCATGTTAGAGGAGCTTGCTTGTGCTTTTAGTGTCTCATGAAGCCATCAGGACAAAATACTGTTTTTCCTGGGTCTTTTGGAGCTGGAACTATAAAATACTGAGGAAACATTCACTTCCTTTCCGTACGTCTTAGCTGGCACTCAACTGTGTGCAAATAACTGGAATGTCCAGCGAATTAAAAGTATTGTAGGTAGATGGTTGAAAATGTGTCATGATTTGAGGTGTTCTATAAAATGTGCACAGGACGATTTCATATATCTCTGTTATTGTTTGGCTGTTAATTATGTATTAGATGATGTCTGCAGATACAAGTCAAAGCCAGGACTGTTAACAGTGCCAGTAATTATTTTAAAATGTGGGTTTACTTGAATGTAGGAGTTGCCTTTTTAAAAATTTTTCTTTTCCTGCTAAGCTGATATACATGTTTAGGTCTTAGCACTCAGCTCCCTTGAGGAACATTACTGTCCTGGCATTGTATTAAGCCCATGTATTGCCAGACACATAATTTCTTGTCATTAGTCGCACAGCCAGACAAGGAATGTGTGCAGAGGCTGAGGTGGATAAGCACCTAGACAGAAATCTCATTTGTCAGAAGGAGAATGGTCCTTTCAATTGAAGGTGAAACAGGCAAGGGAATTTTGGGATTGTTGTATCTGGTGAAGAAATCCAGCAGCTCCGACTCAACTGCTCTAACCAACAAATGGTGAACTGTAAACAAACCCTTTGTTTACAAGCAGGAAGACAACACTTCAGTGTGGCTAAGTGGATGTTTGAGCTCTGTCAATCTTTGCCATGCTGAGGCCCAGCAGATTCAGTGCATCCCAGTTCTGGAGACACAATATAAGCACTACTGGTACTTCCTTAGGAAGTGGGAGCTGTGGATTTGACTCCACCTGGACTGGGAGGCCCTGGGTAGCAGGTCATGTGCTTTCAGGCTGAACAGGTCATGCTGTCAGGCAGTTACATACACTGGCACTATCTCCTAGTGGGGTCAGGTTTTAAAAGGTGGTGGTTATAGCTACATTGTGTGGGAAGAGTCCTGTCAGCGTGTCAGGCATCCTTAGCAAGTGCTTACAAGGCCAGATGAATGTCTTGTTTCTGAATGTCAGCCAGGGTTTGGCAGGGGCGGATGTCAGGCCACTTGCAGCAGGGCAGTTTTAGACTTGCACATGCAACTAAGGCCCTTTCAAATGTGGCTGCCAGACGCCTCCTGATAGTTAAATGCCTTCAGGATGAAGCAGCTAAGTAAGCAGCAGGGCTTGAGGGGGGCAGTGTGATTACAGTTTGAAATACTGATGCTTGTAATCTGTCCTAGTTTCTTTCCCTACTGAAAAGAAATGGACCTCATAAGTGGCAAGCTGGATACACACTGTTCTCCAGTGCCAGGAGAGAAGGCTAGGTGATAACCTGCTATGAAGTGATGGATTGTCATAGTGGGAGAAAGAAAGCTTAAATCCTCTTTGCAAAAGTCTTCGCACTCATGAGGTGACTGAAGACAGTATCTAGATAGCTGCAGCCTGACTATTCTCATTGCCACTGAATTGTTAATTCTCTTGGTCCTCGGCAGTCAGTTGTTGCCTTGTGTACAGTTTCACTACAACTGTCCTGGGCCTCACTCCCGGAGCCCCCGCCCTCAGTTGCTGAGACTGCAGGGAGTGAGCCCTTGCTCCCCGAGAGGCTCAGGAGTTAAACTGGGGACAGAGAGGGAAGGAAGAGCGCCTGGGCCTTGTCCCTTTGGCTCTCGCGGCAGCAGCCCCCGTGTCCAGCGGGCTGTGCCCGTGTCCAGCGGGCTGTCCGCTCTCCCGGCCGCGGCGGCCTTGCCCGGCTGTGCTGAGGGGCGATGGAGGGGCTGCTCCTGGGCGCCTCTCGCAGTCGGCTGCCCCGCGGCAGAAGAATATGATGCCGATCGCATCCTTTCCCTCAGTCCCCCGCCCTCTATAAATAACTCTGGCTGAGCTGACCTGTCAGATTCCCCCGGCAGAGCGGATCCCCTGACCCGGGCCGCCTGCAGTGGAAAGTCTGAATGCAAAACATACCGTAGTAAAAATAGAGCTGCCGGGGAGCCCCGCCGAAAGGTCCCGGCGGCTCTCGGGCCGCACCGGGCCCGGCTCCCGCTGTCCCCTGGGCGCTCCCGTCAGCACTGAGAGCTCCCCCGCTCCTAAGTCTGTGTACGCTTTAATGCCCCTGTGGTGAATGCTTTTGTCGCTGTCAGATGGAAGCATAATTCATTTTTGCTGTGGAACAGATAGTTCTGAGTAGCATTTTTAATTTCAGCTTGCATTTCTAACCAGCAAAGATGAAAGAAATACAAAAAATGGTTAATTTTCTAAATGTAAAAATAATGAGATGACTGTCAAGCAAGAGATTCTCATTTCAAAAAGAGGTGAGAATGTTGCTACCTCTGAAGTCTAAATTAGATTACACCCTGTGCCTACCTTGTGCATACCGCTGCTCCCCTGAAGGGATAGATGCTCCTTGGGTATGGTTTCTAGACATTACAATTTAAAGCAGTGCTTGTAAATAAATTGTGCATATATTATTTCTGGTTGTTTTACCTGCGAAACTTGAATATCTGGGGGTTAAAGCCAGCAACAGACAGCAGAAAATGCTGTCTGATGCTGCTGGTTCATCCATGTCACAGTTGTTGGCCCTCAGTGCCCTTCAGGGCACAGCCGACTCCAGGGGTGGTGGTGGCCTGGCCCTGGCCCACAGCCAAGATTTTAAAGATTTTTTTAAAGATTTTACTTCCATCCCACATGTCCACTTGCTCTATCCCTACCCCGTCCTGTGGGATGGGGAAGAAAACAGAAAGAATGAGAAAGCTCATAGGTCAAGATGAAGGCTGGGAGATCCCTTTGTGGTCACCATCATGGATAAAACAGACTTGAGTGGAGTAAATTAGTTTATTACTGGTTAATACATACTGACTGACTCAGATATTGTGAAACAAGAAGAAAAAATGAAGCAAGCATTAAAACACCTCAGGAAAACACCTCTCACTGCCCAGACCTCTCAGCTTCCCTTCAGACTCCTTCCCCCTTGTTATTGCCACAGTTGGCACTCAGTCCCTTCAGTGAGGCCATGAACAGTGCAGGGAAGGACTGTGGTTCTCTTCTACTCCTTCATTCTTGCTCATCCTCTGCTCTGGTGTGAATCCTCTGTGGGCTGCAGTCCTTTAGGGAGTATTTGCTCTACCATGGAGCATGTACTTCTCTGACCTTGGTGTTTGCTCTGCTGTATCTCACTCTTTTCCTGCTTTTCTGCCTGTGTGGCGCGTGTGCCCTTAAATACTTTTTCACAGAGGCGCCACCAGCTTGGTTGATGGGCTCAGCTGTGTCCTGTGGTGTGGCTCCAGGTGGAACTGGGCATATCTGGCACACAGCAGCTCCTGCTCTCTTCTCAAGGAGGCCAAACTTGCAGTCCCCCCACTGCCAACAGCTTGCCACCTACATGGATGTCCATGTAATTGGGACACAAGTGGTGGCCAGGGTACTGCCCAGAGTAGCAGTGTTGCCTCTGTGGTTTTCTGCTTCCCTGTCCCTCTTCCCCTATCCCTAAATCATGAAGGAGTGAAAATAATCCAGCCATCGTTCCATTCCTTTTCATCATTTCTGTCATTAGAATGGAACCTTTGCATCATTGGCTTGTTTGGATGCCACACAGTTTACAGTTCTCTGGTATTTTTGAGTTGTTTCTAGCATAAGGAACTTTTTTAGCACGTTGACTTGTAGAAACTGAATAGATACTGACAGAGCTGCTTTTGAATGGTGAAGTTTGTGCTGTGATGGTTCAGGTGCTGCCCCTGGGGGACAGCTCCTGTAAGTCTGTAGGAAAAAAGACTGTCACGTTGCATCACTGCAGGTGCTCCTGTAAACTATTGCTCTTCCAGAATTTCAAGGCCAACTTTTTCTTGGAAAAGAAATGTTTTATATGTTGAACATTTAATTGATCTTCACCTAGTTCTTTAAGGGAAAGGGAGTGAAGGTAGAGTTTCCTTTTTTAGGACTGCATCAGATTTCATCTACTCCAATTCATGTGTTGTAGTTCAGGGAGAATCCAGTATTCAGTGTATGGTGCTCTTGCTTTGGGACTGGTTGATGGTTGTCAAAGTCTGTCTTTCCCTTCTTCCCTTCCTAAAACATATAACACTCAGTTCTGCCACTTACAGAACCTGGTGTTTTAAAACTAATGTGCTAGAATCTTTCAGAACTGATTTGTTTGATGCCAGAGAGAGATTTCACTTGGCAATGATTTAGCAGTAGTAGCAACTGCCCAGAGCAATTCCTATTACTGTTCATCGCCTCAAAAGAACTCCTAGTTTCAAAATAGCCTATACTGTCACTCTAATATTATTGAAAATTTCTTGATAACATCAAAGATTCAGGAAGCATTTCCTAAGGAAAGAGACTCTCATTTTCTCCCTGTTTTGCCTCTGAGTGAAGCAGTGAGAAATTGCTTATGTGCTCCTTGCATTGTTCCTCTCACTAATGGTTTCAGAAAGCACCCAGGTCTTTGTCTTGGAAATAAAACCTCTGGTAGGTAGCATTGAGAAGTTTCCCATCCGACATCTCTGAGTCCTGCAGCTCTGCATGGATGTAATAGTCTCGCAGATAGCTGTAATACACAATCATGTTTTCTCCTGACTTCTGTGGGACAGTGGAGCAACATGGACATGTTTTACATTGCTGCCGCTTTTGCTATCAAATTTTTTTACTGGGTGGATTATTTTGCCTGTGGTAAAGCTGTCCTGAAACCAGTGGCACCTGGAGATTATTGAAGCAGCACAGCCTATGTTTCTCAGACTTTTCCCAGTCGTCTGCATTTTCACATCTCGCGGAAGAAACACAGCTGAGCCCACCTTGCCTTAACAACCTTTCCTTTTTTGCCATGAGTGACAGGTGTTGCTGAGAGATACTTTATTGTTTGAAAAAGCTAGTTCTGTGCATCTGCAAATATTGCCTAAATGGATAATTTATCTGAAAGAATATTGGGAACTGTAGAGTAAGTAGCTCTCTTTCTTCTTCTTTTTTTTTCTTACATTGCCTTTCGATGTGCAGCAACTACATATCAGAATTATGTAGTAAATGCCTTTTCATAAGCTTGGTTTTGCCCCTGCTTAGCCATTTTAAGGGTGTTAGCTTAAATAATTTGAAGTGCATGTTGACAAGCCTGGAAAGGAAGTCTGAAATGATGATTGAATGTGTTTAGAAGTTGTTAACAAATCCTTTTCCCTATAAAGTGAGAGATATGGAATAGTGTTGATGGTGTGAGATGGTTTGGATTGTTTGAGGCTCCAGATGGTTTTCATTTGCTTTTTCTTTATCATAGATGGGATTATTCTATGACTCTTGGAGTTTTCCAAAGAAAATGTGAATGGAAGGAAATCTGGCATCTGTTCTATGGATGACAAAATGAATATTTCTAGCCATAAATACAGTAGAATTTTTATTTTTTGATGAAATAATTAGATTGTTATTGTCTCAGTGACTTAGATGGATGTTTTTATCCCACAAATCTTTGCGTGATCTATAAAGCTTAATTATTATATCAAAGTCCTAGTCAAATACATACACCAATGTAAGTGCCTTGTTAACCCATTTGATCTTTTCTGTATTGGCTCATTTCTTTTGTAAGTTCAGCAATATTAAATAGGTTTAATCTCTAGTCACCTCTCCAGTTATTTCTGTCTCAGTGTCCTGGTAGTTTCAAAAAATATTCTTCCTTTTCTTTATTTTCTTTTACTGAAGCAAAATGTTCAAAGATGACATGTTTCTGAACAAAGTGGTACCCTACTGAAAAATGAGTGAGTCACCTCTAAATTTTTTAGGTAGTAGGTTATCGACCTTTGTGACATCTCATAACCCCATTTTCATCTTTTGGAGAAGGTCAAATAAAAATCCAGCTATGCTGTACAGATAAGTCTTTGCTTTGACACTAAATCAAATCCTTTCCTTTGATTTATATTCTGTTGGCCTTATCTTTGGTCCAAGGGTTAGTATCTTTTTAAATCATAATTCAGAAAAAAATTGGTTAAGTTACCATTATACATTCAAATTCTAAATTTTAATTTCTTCTAGGTAGATGTTTATAGTTGAAGAATAATTATGCATTTTTAATGAAAAATTGATTAAAAATGCATGAAAGATAAAGAGACAAATGCTTTTAAAAAGATTCCTGCAATTTTTTAGCTTGCATTGTTATTTTCCATCTAGTTGATGTAATTGAAAGCTTCTGATTTCAAATGGGCTTAGCAATTACATAATCAGCAGTAGGCATTGCACAGAGGATTAAACCCTACTGATGAGGCATTAACAGGAAAAAAAGATATGTCCAATTATGAGCTCGTAACTACTTTGTTTGGGGTGGGGCTTCTGGTGGCATTTCTACATAAGCAGTGGGTGACTGATACACTGAATGTGAGCCGCAGGACAGGCAGGATTTCCTTTTGGCCTTTCTAGTTTTCCAGGCTTGAAAGATTATTTTAAGAGGAAGTTTTCAACTAACAGTATCCCTCCACCCCCTCAAAATGTTTTTGTTTTTTTTCCAATTTTTTTTTATTGTCAGAAAGTAGGCCACTAAGATTTTTCTGTGGGTTTTTTTTTTTTTATGGTTTTCAAATTTGCCTTTCTTATGCTAATGGCTCTTCTGCAGACATCTGCTCATTGAATTCCCAGCTAGGCAGGAACCTGAAGAGGGTACTGTGTTACTTACTCCCTGCTTGCTGGGTTGTGATTGTCAGCAGAGTGTAGCCAGAGGCTTGCCATAGCTGTTCAGCGTGCTTAGCTCAATGCAATGAACATCTGGGTAGTCAGGAAAGCATTAGAATAGTCTCTCTGTGTGTTCAGAAAAACAGCACGGCGCTGTGGAAACTTCCATGAGTAATTTTTGCAAGCCGTAGCAACTTAAAGAAAACTAAGAACCCCTAGAGCATGAATTCTGCATTAGCTAAAGAGTACTTTCCCCAGAACAATTTCCCACTGCTTGTGCAAGTGGGCTGAATGGATGTTCGTGTTCTGGCACTGAGAAGTATCAGATGATTCTAACCATAGTCTAATCCTTAAAATTACTGCCTTTCATACACACTTCAGTTTTTAAAAAATCTTTGCTATCTTCCATATGTTTACTGAACCTTGCTCATTTTATGAGGAATGGCAGCATCACACATCATTGCCACCAGCTGTGAGTAGTAAAGAAGAGAGAACTTAGAAATGTAGTAAGTTTGCCATCAGCTGTACTGTTTCCTAATCTGAACATTCTTGAGAATTCAACAAAGTTCCATTGTAAATGTGGGAAGTATCCCCACAGTAGTTTTAACTTTACATCAGTGAAATGATAAATAATTGTAAATATGTACAATATATAACGAAGTGTGTAAACAATTAGCATTTATGCCAAAACAAAATCATTATTAAGCAGCCCTTCTTTTTAAAAATGAAGGGATCACAACATAAGAGTGATACTACTGTTCTCTAGTAATGATAAATATACTTTTTTCCCTGTTTTCTAATTCAAGTTTTGAAGACAGATTTGTACTGACTGTATATGTTGGCTAATGGTGTGTCTAGTTCTTATTTACAATGAGATGGAGAACAGTTATTGATATCACACATGGAATCCATGGAAATCCTTTCTTTTCCACTTCCATCTTTTGCATGAGATGTTAAGCATAGATTACCTGTAATGGAGAATCAAGGTGAAGAGTTTGCTTGTCAGTAGCTTTCTGATGTCTAAATAAAATATTTTTAGGGAGACCAATTATTAAATTATTTATGTTTATTTTGATATCAAATAGATGTTTTTCAAAGTGCCTTTACAGTCCACTACATTGCCAGGATAGAACAGAGTATTCTTTACCTGAAGAACTAGATGAAATGAGAATAAGCTCAGAACTCCAAGCTTTCATGTTAATGCTTCAAGCAAAAGAATCTGGCCTCTAGCACCAACCAAATACTTATTTTGGAAAAATATGCCCAGCTTTATATGACATCTCCCTTAGTGGGATACTCTGTATTTTGGATTGATTAATTTCATGGAAGAGAAGGGAGGTCTGATCGTCAAAATGAACTTCAAATGGATTATGTGAGCAATTCGTATTTTGTCTGAGCATATGCAATTCCCTGGGAGGAGTTACAAGATTACAGTAAACTTGAACTATCAGGAAAATAGTGCATTTTATTGGCAAATAACTTTGTGATGATAACATACTTTCCATGTTTGCTGATTTGCTGTATGAAAAGGGTTGTTTGTTTGGGGTTTTTTTCCTGCCTTGTGTATGAAAAGGTGTTTGGTTGTTTTTTTTTCTACTTTACTGCATGAGAAGTTTTTTCCCCCTCTAAATGGCACTATTTCCTTTTAGAATAATTGTGACACTACTGTTCTTCAATTTGTGTACACTAGAATTTGGGTACTGCTTGTAAATGCAGACAAAAGCTGCTTAGTTTCTCGTGCTGCCTATACATTTATTTGTCAGCGTCCGTTTCAGTTTGCCTCTCTAATTCCTCTAACACTGAAAATGAAATATTCTGCAAATTTTTGCCTGTATGTCTTTTTAGTATGTGACTTTGTACCTCTGGGAGATTGATCTTACACTTTCTACTTGTTACAATGACTATTGAAGTATGATGTTATATTTTTTTGACAATAAAGTAGTCGAATGGAGGTGCATTGCTGCCTCCTAGTATTCATGTAAACAGGACAGAACTGATAAAAAATGTAGGCCATTTTCAGCTTCTGTTACTCATTACCAGGCCTTCGAGTATTATGAGTTGATCAGAAAAGGCTGTAAGAATGAGTATGGTTAAATTGATATATATATATGTGGTGTTTTGTGCTTAAACATTGATACTTCACATGCTCAATTTTTGCTCTGTAACCATAACAGATGGGAACCATCTTCCTCTAATGGCAAAGGAAAAGCTGTAATGGCTGGTAGGGTCATGTCAGTTCAGTATCTAGAGATTTAAGACCAGCATCATAAAAGCAGATGAAATCACAAGACCTGACAACTGAGTCCTGCTTCAACATTAGAAGAGGAACAGTATCAAGGATATGGAAAGAGCTGCAGATAGTCATGTAATCTTACATAATTATTGCTTGGCTGGTTAGCAGATTCCTCAATGGCATTATGAGGACTTCTGAGGACAGTGGCATTATGAGGTGACCTGTTCACTGCCCTGTGACATTCTTTCTGGATTTCATGGTAGTACTTCTTTCCATTTCTCTCCATTACAAACACTAAATAATGCTTTGGTGTATGGCTTGCTCAAGATGTACCAATGCTTCTGATCTAGGAGGTGTCTTCTACATTTCTGTGTAGGGCGCTATCATGCACAGAAGATACTGACAGTAGGCAATTACGTCTAATGATACTTCTTTATTGGGAGAACATCTGTTAGTTCTGTGGTGACAACAGCAGGAGATATTTTTGTCGAGAGTGCTTATACCATGATTCAGGCTGTTTTATAGACTAGTAACTTAGATACTTTTAGTATCTAAAAGGAAAATTGCATGCTGCCATTGGCTTTTCACCCATAAATCTTAATGTAATCTGTCATTTCTCTGCTTTAATATGACAGGCATGCTATTGAAATGACAGCCATGAGATCAGATTCTTTCCACGTCTTGCAGAAAATAAGCTGTGAATTTTGGTCCAATGAATTCTTAGTCTTTTTGCAGTCAAATGGGACTACACACTCTTTTTCATCTTACTTTTTTCTTCCCTCTGTGGTTCCAGAGAATAAACTGAGTAGTCTGATCCAGCAGTCCTAGACAACCTAGAATTTTAAAATTTAAAATTTTAAAATTTAAAATTTAAAAATACACACTGAAATTAGCTCAGAATTTATTTTTAGTCTATTTCCTTTATTGCAGTCATTACTGAAAGAATGACACTCAGGTTAGCAGTGGTTAATGTAATTTTGTTAGGGACAAAGACTCTTAGCTGTCAAAAGAAATTATCAGATGTTGTCAGGTATCCTCTCTTCTGACTATATTCTTGTTAAACACAAAGCATGTTTGTATTAAAAGCAAATTACTTGTTGCCTTAAAAAACAAACACAGATATTTCCTAACTGTAGTGCACACAGTATCTAATTCTGAAAAATATTTCTTAGATTGAGTTTTCTAATAGCAGTTGTTGGAAGAGAACTTGCACCTGTTCTTCAAGTATTGAGAATATGTTTTAGTCCAGTGCTATATATATTTTTGGCTAAATCTATTTCATTTTGAAATCTTTAGCATTTACAGTTGATTTATTTCAGTGGGCCCTCAAGGATCCTGCTTTTAAGTCTTCTTGTCCTTTCCTTGGAAAGGGAGATATATAAGTATCTACCAGGTACCTCAGACTTACAGAATGAGTCAGAGAAACTGTTAACTACACAGAGAGTTGAGGGAGACAGGTTTCTTCTCTCAGCCACTAACCTAGAAGCTTGAAGTGAGCCAAGGAATAAGCATTTTGCACCCCTGTTTCCTTCCACAGGCCCATTTTTATCTGACAATTCCATTATTTATGTCTTTAGTCTATTATTTGTTCCTCCATTCCATTATTTATAAGAACTGAGAGAGCAGCACGTCTGCAGTTTATGCAGATGCCATTGTCATACTAGAGCACTTCAAGCTGGTGCATGTATTCTTTATGCATTGCAATATTTGGTGGCAAGAGACAAAGAAATACTGTCAGGGAATATACAAACAGTAAGTGTTCTTGTCATTCATGTTTATCTATAGGACACTTTATTAAATTCTCATTGTTGGTATAGGAAAGAGCAAAACTATTTCTAGTTTTAATTCATATTCATCAGAGAAATTGACAGAAAAAAAACTAATGTAGATGTTCAAGTGATGAAAAATGGTAATAGTGGGAAACTGGAAAAAATAATTTATGCTTGCATAGTCACTGATGATGATTTAAACAGGTGTATTGTTTTTCCTGAGGTCTTTTCCTGTAGATGGGAAAAATACAACATACTGTTTAGTTGCCTATAAATATTTACTTTGCAGTTCTACAGAACACGCAATTCATGGTGCTTAAAGAAGCATGTCTTTAACAATACAGCATTCTTTTCTTGAGCAGACATTGAAAGTAAATTTGGATACAACAGCCCATTTTAAAATCTGTGGCACTGAGTTGTCAATAGAAAGATTGAGATTTATTGCTTTGAGGAGCAGACAAGAAAGAAAATGTTTGATGTTCTCATTTAGTCTTGAAAATTTATGTAAAGTAAGTAGTATTTACAACACTAGTAGACTTTAGAAAACGTTTCTCACATAAACACAGGATCACTGTTTCAATTGGCACACATTTAATGTTTCTGCTAAGTTGACGCTAAGGTTTATATATGACAATGGTGGTAACTG
Source organism: Ammospiza nelsoni (assembly GCF_027579445.1). Taxonomy (NCBI): domain Eukaryota; kingdom Metazoa; phylum Chordata; class Aves; order Passeriformes; family Passerellidae; genus Ammospiza; species Ammospiza nelsoni. The sequence goes on along the minus strand of NC_080636.1, from coordinate 26,274,176 downwards.
CTCTCAGTTAAACACTTGTGCTTGAGATTATTAAGAACTCATGTGCCTCCAAAATAATCAATGTCATCCCCTCTTAACAAAAGGAGTCAAAAAGTGATGATGGATACTATTTCTGAATGTTTTTTCAAATATTTGAGAACAAAAATTTTGTTCTTTCTTGCTAAGTTTTTACTCCTAAGACAAACTATTTGTGGAGTCACAGGTCAGAATTTACTTTGTATTACACTGGGTAGAGTTGGACATTTCTGCTTGGGACTTGCAAGAAGTGCATCTTGGTTGGGAGTAATTTCTTTAGGAAACTGAGCTGGATCTAAAGTTTGTTTGTCTTGGAGAAACTAAGAATCAGCTCCTGAGTGCCTTGATCACTGAGCTGTGTAGTGATGGTCCTGCTCCTTGTCTGGCCCAGAAGAACCAGGTTCTTTTTTATAGAATATCATAATTTCAAGGCATGGCGTGCTGTGATTCAAGAGGAGTCTGTGTTCGTGTGGTTGTGATAGTCTGCTCAGTTGTAGATCTCATTTTTTAACTGCTTCAGGCAAAGTAGGTATTGAACTCAATTGCCCCCTTTCCTGTGGGCGCACTGCATCTACTGCATCGTTGTCTGTGCTTTCAGAAGTAATTATGGCAGAGTTTTGGGACATCTGAGTTCCTAGCAGAGTTGTGTTATTCCTCTGTTACCTGTGCTCAGAACTCGCAAGGGGGCCTAATAAAGGCTGTAGGAACTCAGACTGTGGAATTCAGGGAAGCCTGCTATGAGTACAGCAGCTAAAGCTGCTAGATTCCAGCATTACCAGAAGCAAAATGTCAGGCAGACACTGAAGACTTTAACAGGACAAGGTAGACAAGTGTGGACTACAGGAAGTCAAGCAGGTATTGTCTGAATGTTACAGGATTGAAGTTCGTAATATTCACCTAAATCCTTAACTTTATCTGTGACTGAATGTTTTAGATGTCACTTGTGGACAAGGGCATTAATTAAGCTGAGATATCCTGAAATCTTGGTTTGAAACATTTACTACTTCTGAATAAGCTGCTGATTAAGAGAAAATATTTCTGACAACCAATTAACTCTCTGCAGTATTGATTATATTTTTTGTGTTGTGGAAGATGAGGATCAGATTACAGACCTTGTCATCTCACTCAGACTGTTTCAACAGACACTCTTTGTTCTCATCCTGAGCTAACTGTTTCAGATTTTCAGATAAATTCAACATCTTTAAGTTTACCATCCTGCTTAGATAAATCTAGTAGTAGGACTGTGTTGAGACTGAATCACTGGAATAGACTATCAAGGGAGATGCTACTAGTATGTCACACCATATCAATACCATATGCATTTTCAGTGTTAATGTCTTTACTTTGAACAGTGGAAGTAGGAAAAGAAGTCAGATGGGACAGACACTGCACTGGATGAGTGTTGAAGTGGTCAGATGATGTGATGCTTAGCAGTGTCAGAAAAGACACATACAACTTCACAAATGCAGTTTTCCTGGCTTCTACTGTCTGTCAAGGGTCTTGCAGTGTCTAGTAACCAGGGGTTTCAGGAATAGTTGGTAATTCTATTATCAGTAAGGAAAATTACCTTCCAAATATTCTTGTGCCATGCTGGAACAGGAGATATTGTAGAATGATAGAAGATAATTCTGCAAATCCTACTTATGCCTGAGGTCTTCTCATTCAGTGCAGTAAATGGGACTGAGGTTATGGAGTGGTACAAATCCGGTGTCTTTGCAGCAATTCCTTAAGAAATAAGGAATTGGTTTGTGCCAGTCAGTCTGATGATCTGCTCTTTACAGAAAAGCACGTTCAGCAGAGCCAGCCAAAGGGATAACCCACAGAGACTGGCATTTACAAGAACTAATATTATTTAGGTTGTAGACTTCAATCTCTTGAGGTCCTTCAGGGAGAGGCTGTCAGGGTAATGGATGCCTTTACTCTTGTGTCCTGACACAACCACCTTTGATGTGATTGATCTTCCTGACAAAGAGGATAAACAATTAGTCATCCTTTGGGAAGACGCTGTCTGTAATGAATAAACTTACCATCTAGTTTCACGTTATCACAGGGAAGATTTTATTTTTTGGTCAATTTCAAACAAAGGGGCATTGACTTTGTAAGGGTTTCAATCTTGCTATTAAATATTAATTTGGAATTTTGTTTTTGTTTCTGTTTAAAACCAATGACGTTTCTCCAGTATATGTGATCATAGTATTAATGGAGTTAGGTATAAAAAATATAAAATGCATATTTAGGCTTTTACAGGGGCTTGAATTTTTGTACAGCTCAGTTGAATTCAGAAAATTGTTTTTCTCTATTCTTTTGTATTCCACTCATAGGACAGAAAATGTGATTTGCATTATATAAAGTACTTAAAAAATCAGACATCATTACTGTGCAAATAACTCTTCTATTGTCACATAAAGGTTATAATAGTATGTTGATTCTTTAATAAAAGAAACAAGAACACAGAGCTCTTGAATAATTAGTAATGGATTGTTTTAAATGATAAAATAATCTGTATTTAGCCTTATTCCTTAAGTTTATTATGTTTTGCATTTTTTTCAAATGAAATGGCTATCCAACATCCAGTTCATTAGAAATGTTTAGAAATTTCAATGAAGCTATAGGTCTGTGGATATTGAGTAAAATTTAATAAATGATATGGATTGTGCTAGACTGTCCAGCAGGAAGAAAATTTACATTCAGCCTGTCCTTAAGAATCTATTAGCCATATACAGCATACATTTAAATCATGTAGCTGTGTAGTAGGGAGGGAGGACTGCTATTGAAAACATAGGAATTACTGATGGTCCCCAGCATGATGAAACTGCATTTTTGTTTTTCAGGTCTTAGGAACAGATGAGGATAGTATGGGGGATGGCTGCTCTCAGAAACTGGCTTCTGCCAAGTTCCTTCGACTTTTGCTCCTGATACTGATTCCATGCATTTGTGCTCTGATCCTTTTGCTGGTGATCCTGCTTACCTTTGTAGGTGAGTGCTTTTTTAATTAAGGAGACACTTTTTAATTTAAAGATACTAAAACTAAGACCACATTCTCAAGTGCTAATATAACTGTAGACATTAGACACCTATCTAAAAAGCAAATCTACTTAGTGACTGTTGCAGAGAAATAAATCTGCTATTTACATTCATATCCTTGAAACATATTTAAAGTATTGATGAGGAAACCTTTTCTGGTTTTCTCAAGGTAGATTTTTGAGGAACATATTATCTTGAACATGTAGATAGTGTTCAGCAGCCATTTTACCAGTAAAAAAGATACTTTTGTTATCATTTTAGATCACTGTCAGTGAAATGGAATATATATCCGTTTGTCACACATTCATCTGCAAACCTGGTTCTTATTTTCAGGTGAAATTTAATTTATAAAGCCACAAATTTTTCTGAACAGCATACAAAATATTACTGTTTAAATAAGGAAAATTTTGTTCATTTCTTCTACATACAAAATAGGTATCAATGCAGAACCCCAAATATGTTTTGTGGTAACTGTTTCAAGGTATTCATAGACTTCATAATGGCTTAGTCTGTTAAGTAATTTTGTGCATATGTCTTTCATAATTAAAAAGTGCTAATTTATTAGCATAATTTTTTTAAAAAGTCTTCCCTTTGTTACTTTTAGAAAAGCTGACATATCATTAAATTGCTTCAAGTACAAAATGAAAAGGACAATGAAACTAGGTTAAAGCATTATTTTTTCAGGAAAAAAGAAGTTTAAAAATTTGCTTTCAGTGCTGAGTGTTTTTGGGGTTTTTTTAATTTTTCTTTTTATTAATGAGAACATTTTTGAATTGAGCTTCCTTAGGTACTTCAGAAGCACATCTGAAATAAGTGGGATATTGTTTCCAGTATCCAGACATACAGATATAAATCTATTTTCCTGTTTTGAACACTCCAATTTCAATTAACATCAAACAGTCAAACAACAAGCCTGGGAAGAAAGTAAAGATGTTTCAAAAGTACTGTCAAAATCAGAGCAACTTAAATCTGTTTTCTCCATTCAGTCTGTAAAGGATATGCAAACGATGTTGTAGGCCTGTTCTTTTCATTTAGTTTAAGTTCAGGAAGTAAGAAAACCCCCAAAGCTAGTGAATGTTATGATTGACAGCTAAGTCTTGGGTTGTATTTCTGAACCAAGAACTGTCTAAAATGGATTAAGATCAAGTAAGTCTTGCAATTAGGAAATAGGAAGCCATTAAATTTGTTTTCCTTATGTTTAGCATTCCATTTGTATCTTTCATATCCTCTGCCCTAGATTTTCATTCTTTGGTGAGAAACCAGATAAAAAGGCAGGTGTATTTATATTAGTTATACTCAATCTCTTTCTCAGGCATGGATTGACCTGTGATTAAAATATATGAAATCCTCTGGGAAATGGGGCCAGTTCGGATTCTCCTTATGTAGCAAAAATCGTGACCGTCTCCTCTTAAGTCAACGTCACTACTGTAGGGTAAAGAATAAGGCTTGGTGTTATAACCCAAGTCTAAAACCTGCAAAGGTCCCTTCGGAAGCAGCTTTTGAATTAACATTTTATAATTTACTATTCTTCTCAGCAGCTTTCATTTTCTATGCATTGACATCCTAGAAGCAAATATATTTGATGACCAGAATTAGATGAACTAATGGTGTGGGGATTTAAAGTGTGTGTAATAGAATATAGTCTGTTACAGTAACTAATAATACTTATTATTGACCTGAAATAAATATTACTTCATATTTATTTCAGGTCAATAATAACTGAATTCTAATACTGGTATGAAGTCTTACTGTGTAAGAAATAAGTTGATAGTTGAGTGGCTAATAGAAATTATTTGATGGGAGGGAGGTTGGAGGGAAGTGAGAGGAAGGAAGAAGGAAAGAAAGAAAAGAAAGAAAGATAGATTACTGCCGCTTAACTGACATGCAATAGTTTGGTATACTATGGGACCTTCATAGTATCAGTAAGGTGCCCATTTCTCTAGAGTGCAGAGTCATGGGTACAGACCCTGCAGGAAAAATCTCAGTTCAGATGTGCTGGCCAGCTGTACTAGTGAACTAATGCTTTATTTCCTTTACAACTTCCTCATCAATTACCCATACTTTGTTAGACTGCTTTGCTCTATTTCATTAGCTTTTAAATAGACTTGGTCTCTTGGAGCTTTCCTGCTCTGAAGAGCTAGAAATCTTCCACAGTTTATGCTGCCAGGATCTCAATTTATGAGCTTGAACAGTGTGACCATTTCTTAAATCTCTTAACTGTCCATTTTTAAGTAAACTGTCAATTTTTTAAAGCCTGTCCATATTTATGCAAAATATTAGTCCCCCAAAGTGAACAGCAAATGGAAATGATCATTAAAACTACTGGAAAGTGTTGCTTTGAAATGAATGGGTCTGGTCCTAGTAGTTCTGTTTTGTACCAAGCACAATGAAAGCCAGCATACTTCATGTTTCTGTCATCTGGACATGCCCAGCTGTAGCTGGAGACACAAATTGAAAATGGTTACATCTATTTCTCAACTAATTAACTATCTGGCTTATGATTTACCATCTACAGCTCTGTATGAACCCAAGTCTGAAGAATAGTTCGGTGTAGTGTGCCTGTGTGTACATGAATAAAATGCATGCTCTGTATGTGCTGCATGTCTGTTAGCAAACATTGATAGAGAGTAATTAATTTCTCTTCACTGAAGAGATTAAGAAAGAACTAATTGTTTTAAAGCATCACTCTGTTTTCTTAGGTATCTTTAAATTTAAATACAGATGCTATAAAAACATATCCACTAAGCTTAATTTAGGATTTAAAATATACAATTGTGTTTTTAGGGGAAGGGTGGGGGGAAGGATGAAAATTAAAGTGAATGGGAGCCCAGTTCAGGGAGTGGATTCTGCAGCCTGGAATAAAGTCCCCAGAGTCTTTATGGTGCACTGGTAAAAGGACAGGACAGGAGGAAAATGTGGGAGAAGAAAGAGGTGACTGAGGAAGGTGACCTAAAACTTAGAAACTGAGTGGAAACAGAGTTGTCATCTGGAGCTAGCAAGTGGGGAATGCCAGGGACCTACACCTGCCTCCTCAAGGGCATACCTGAGCCAGGCTGATGTTATTTTGGAGGGAAAATTTGTTAAAAATAATTTTAATACTGCTCATTGTCAGTGGGGATGATACAATTAGGAAGTTCTTTTGTGTCGAAGAGCTTTGTTGTGTGGTCCCTTGTTAAGAGGAGTTGTTATCACTAGGAAACTAAAAATAGAACAAAAAAATGCAGTTGTTGGAATGATAGATGGAAAAAGCAAACAAGCATTTGGGGATCTCAGTGAAAGAAGTAAATGACCTCGTGGCATTGATAGATATAGTTATTATTTGTTGTTCCAGAAAAAGAATTAAATAAGTCTAAGTCTGAGAAGAGGATAGAATCTAGTGGGTAGCCTCAATATTTTGTTTCACAGTATTTATTTGACCATGGTATTAAATCAAAGGGGGTTTTCAAACAATTTTCAAGAGTTTACCTTGTAATGCATTGCTTCTACTTCTGCTGAGTGATATATAAATAGCTAATAATTTTAACTTTAATTTAAAATTTATTAATAACTCTTTGGGACCAGTGTTTTACAGCCTTTTTCTATTTTTATGCTGAGTGGAAGAGAAGAGACGAGTCTAGGGAGGAGGAGGAGAGAGAATGTGAAAAAATACCTTAAGCTATTCTTGAATTATGGAAAAATACTATGCACTTTCCCACAGGAGTTCAAAAAGCTTATTGTAACTTTTTGAAAGCTGCAAAAAAACCTGATAAATTTTGAAACTTGAAACAAAGTAGGCTTCTGAATTCTAGAGATTCAGTGCTTTGTTTGAACACAAATACCTGATAAAGCCACATTTTAGTGACCACAATTTCTGAGACTCACTCTTCCTTAGACTTTGGCAAATCATATTAATACTAGTCCCTATTTGTGAAAATGCACTTACTGTTTGATTTTACTAGAGGACTCAAACAAAAAAAAAGTGCTGCTTAAATCATTTGCTGGTGGGAGATTTTTAGTTGTTTCTGTAAAGTACACACAGTAAATTCCTCCAAACCCCAATGACATATGAACATCTGCTGGTGGAAAACCAGAAACCCTAACATTTATATATATATGTATGTATAAAGTTCCCCTGGGTTTGTCCAGTAGAAGTTAGATATAAAGATTTACTCACAGTTAGTGACACTGGAGCCAAAACAATCCAGCCTGGATAAATGATGATATGATAAATCTCAAGTGGTAACTATTTAATTGAAACTCACTATATTTCAGAAATTTCACCAGTTTTTCTTGCTGTTTGCATTTGCTATAGTTAAAAGTTGCTCAGTAAAAAAGAAAATGATGTTGCTCCTTCTCAGCTATTCCAGTTCTCTTTTTTCCCTTACCTATAAAGCTTTCCAAGCCAAAGGCACTTAAGTTGGATTCTTCTGGCATTTTCAGTTACTTGTAGCTGTGATTAATAAGCATTTCTGCCTGCCCAGTCCTTGAATTTCGGACCAGTGAACTAATTTATTCTAGCAGCAGAGTGCACAGAGAAGTGAGAAGAGGAATTCAATAATGGGAATGGGCTCAGGACACCCTGTTGGGCTCTGTGTGGTGCCTGGAGCTGGGTTTGTCTGGGTACAGAGCCTCGGGCAGTGGGGGGTGAACAAGGCCTAACTGGGAGGTGATGGTGCAATCTGCCATTTTGGTAAATGCAATAACCAAAATGAAAATTAAGTCTGGGAGAGATGGTGCTGAGTGTTCTGTGGACTTAGGAGTCATGGAACCATAGAAAGATCATCTAATTCCAACCCCCCTGCCATCACCCCTTGGTGCAGATGAACCCATTTGGGGTTCATCTGCACCAAGCAGCTAATGAAGAGTCAAATGAATATGAAGAAAAGTTACTAAAATTATCAATTGTTGACCAGGTACTTGGTACATTTGGAAGACTTTATGTTTTGATGATTCCTTTAAATTTTTTTATGATCAAGTCTAGGTGCACTGTGTCTATTATGATTGTTAAGCTGTTTTACCTGCCAGTGGCAAAAATTACTTTTACTATTTACCAAAAATTTCTTATATTGTAATACAGAGTGGTGCTTCTCTTCTAGCATTACATATGACCGTAACACATTTGGTTAAAGAATTTGAGATAATATCTGTTGCTTTTATTATAGATAAATAAGTTATGTGCTCTACACATGTTAAAGATGTCTTCTTTATTATTTGGATTACTAGGTTAAAGATCAGTTTTCTTACTATGTAGTTTAAATTCCCAGGGCTTGTGGGATAGATCTACTTACTGTTTGTGAATTATAATTACTTGCAACTATTCAACATATGCAACTAAGAAAAGTCTATTTTTGTCTATAATATAACAAATGATTGAAAAATAAAGCCAGCAAGTGACAGAATTTTAGACAATAACTGTATATTTAAAATCCAGTATCAGAGAGGAATGACAAATAACTCAGGGCCCCATATTTAGCAGTGGTGGTTGAAATACATAATCTTATACAGAGAAAACAGTATCTCTTCCCATTTTACAAATTACTGAATATGGAATATGTTGAAAATGTATTGATTCCCTTAAAGCTTCAGAATTGGATTTCTGAAGATGGTGGTACTATGAAAACAAGAGATGATGCAGTTTAAGAGGAGTAAAAAATAGCATTGTCCATCTTGTTAACATAATAATAGAATGAATGCATGTTGAAGCTTCTTGAAATTTCACTCCATAGTTTTAAACATGTAAGTATTTGGGTGACATACTATAAATACGATTAAAATAGTTTAAGCTCATGGAAGCATTTGTTTCTCTATTTATCCTACAGCAACCATGTTTTATGTGCTCCTGTCATTTTGTTGCCAAATAGAATTCTTAAATTTGTCTTTAATTTTAATTTTTATATTAAAATACTTTTAAAATCTGTATCAGTATTTAGTTAGTATTAACTTTCCAAAACAAATTGGTAACACTTTTCCAGGTGATGGTAATTTTGGTGGTTTTTTCCTTTATTTCAGGAGTGTTAGAAAAAACGTGCTTTTATTCAAATGGAAGTGAAGGCCTCACAGTTAATGGTGACTTTGAAATGTCTCCTGATCTTTTGCCAAATATGGTTGAAAATAGTTCCGAGACTGATCCCACAGTGGATCTCAGCACTCAGCCCTCTTCTTGGACCACCACGCCTTTATCCCACGTTGACCAAATGAACAAGAACTCAAATATATTTAGAGAGTCTTTCCAGGAAAATTCCTTTGATCCCCCAACTCAAGCCACAGTGCTCAGTCATCAACCTGCCTCTGAAGCTGCTTTGGCAGAGGGCTCTGAAGACAGCACCCAGCTCTTTGCCACTGCAGTGGAAATGACGTTATGGTCTACAGAGACTTCTTTTAACAGCACTGAGAGGATGACCACTCTGCCAATATTAAGTCCTACCCGTCCATCTGTGTCACAAAAAATGGATCAGAAAAAAAGTAAGTTTATATTTTATTTGGCTCTATGGTTCTGGCCAAAAAACTACAGAGTATACTATTGGCATGTTCCCCTATGTGTTTCTTTGAGGTCTAAGGAACGTGTGTCCCTTTCCATAATTAATTTTGTGTACATTTCATCTTGCAATCAACTGGTTTCTTATCAGAACATTTGTTCAACCTGTTAAGGAAGATGCTGTAAATTCTCTCAGTATGAAAACTTAAAATACATTCTTCAATTGGTGATAATCAGGCTTACCAAGCCTAGAAATGAGTTAGTGCACTTATTAAGTCTATAGATTGTATATTTTATTTCTTTAAAACTATGCATGTGGCAAGTACATTCTTGATCTTGGCATGTAATTGCAGTTACAATTTTTTGTGTCTTAATGGATAAATTCTCTAATTTGAAGCAGATTTTTTTGTGTAGCAATGAAGTTCCATTGGCATTTTTGGGAGAGAGTAACAACAATTAACTGGGATCAGTACTTTTTTTTTTTTTTACTATGAAGGTAGGTGCATTTTATTAATGTCATAGTAAATGTTATTGATTCATCATGTTCGTGGTAGTGAAGAATTCCCTGATACTGCTTTGCTAATTGCTGAAACAAAAGGGTACCATATTGAAGTGAATCCATTTCTCTGGAGCTGGTTGCCATTCCTTTTTTCTTAATCCCACCAGAGCACAGAGCAAAGCTTATTCATAAGGTCATAGAGAAAATGTAATGTAAATCAATGATTTATCAGTATTTTTTCTCTCCCCTAGACTATAGTGACTTCATAAGCCATCTGAATGGTGCAGGCTTTTTGCAGGTTCTATTTGCTAAGTGATTTTTCTTAGGTAGATTTTTCTCTTTTTCTCTCCCTGCGCCCCAAACTCAGAATAAATGTATATAAATGGACACTTGAATCCTATTAGTGGTTAATTTATTTCTTCTTTTGGCAACTCGGCAAATTATCACTGTGCCAAGGAACAGCAAGAAAGCATAATGTACTACACTACAAATATTTTCATAATCATGTTTGAAATATATCCAGGAAATATAGATGAAACAGTGTAAAGCTCTTTTGTCTTTTCTTACTATGTTGGAATAAACTCTTTTGAGATGCATATAACATGTATATGTAATATGCACATGTGTATGGCACATGATATTTTCCCCTACTACCGTGATAATGCAGGGACAGCACTACAGTGACTCAGGACAGCCTTAGGTTTGAATTTCTGATCTTTTTGGTATTATACAGAGAGGCACTTCTAGCACTTTCCAAGTATGTGTTCTATTCTGGTAAGTGCAGATCATTCCAACAGCAGTATGACTGCGTGTATATTCAGCAGGCGTGACTACTTGGAATTCTATTGTGGCGTAGTATTTTCTGCATAAAGAGAAAAGGACAGAAAGTTTTCAAAGTCAAATTTGATACACTACAGATTTCTTAAAAAAACCCCAACACAACAACAAAAAAATCCCATTCCAAACTGTGGTAACAAAAACCAAAACCCAGAGATAGTACATTACTAATCAATAACCTTGCACTCTTTGATTCCACTTTCAAGTGTTTTTCTTATCTATATTCATGGGGACATTGTCTTAATTCTGTGTGTAGATTAAAAAAAAAATAAATTAAATATTCAGAAGAATTTGATCTCATAATAACTGTGTGTTCCCATGGCTCTCCAAGGCATGGACAACTAGAAAGCAGGGGCTTTCTAGCACTGTCTTCTACTCACTTCCTTTCTTGTTTTTTTTTTCTTAATTTGCCTTTGCAAATAAACTCCGTATACTACATCTTTAGTCTCTTTGATCTTTTTTGTCAAATAAGCTTTCTTCATGGAGAGATCCCTAAGGTAACATAGGACATGGTCTGATGTTCACAGGAAGTTCTTTAGTATTCTGATGTGGAGGACAGTGAGATATAAATGAATTTTGGTGCAGTGAAACTGGAATATTCTGTTGGAGTAAAAGTTTTTTTTTTTGGGACAAGTAAAACTTAAAGACCACATCAGATTAGTGGTAGCAGATCAAATATTTCTCTTTCTTAGTGTCTGAATCCAGCTGTGAGCATTATCACATGCCTGAAGAAGAATAAGCTAGGGCTGGCCTGCTGAGACCCTTGAACGCTATGTGGTAGCAGATTCCAGTGATATGCAGTGAGTCCTGGTGAGCGCTCGTTTGTCCTCCCATGAATTGACGTAATCACTTTTGAACCCATGTGAAACGGACGTTTGAGTTTTTTAAGCGTATCTTGTAAGGAAATTAACCTCTAAATGTGTGTCAGACTGATGCTTCATCATCATCAGGGCACACCAGCAGATCATCTGTCTGTACAAGTTTCATCTGGTTCAAATGTGGAGAGGTGAATGCATTTCTGTTCATTTAGTAAGCATGTGTAACTTGGACTTTATGCTCGTTTTATTGCAGTACAATAAAAGATAAATGATATGTCATATGACATAGAGACTGCCAGTTCAATGCCAACCAGACAAAATTCTGTGAACACGTTTGGACTGGCATTCATATGTGGCTGTTAAGTTTTTGGTCGGTATTCCTAGTGCTGGATTTGCTTTACTGGTGGACCAGAGCTTCAGTAAAAGACATTAATAAGAGAAATTATAAATATTGTGACCATATGGTATTCAGTAAAGTCTTGAAACTAACATAAGTAAGACATTGCTGAGTTGCTAACTGGAGGGGAGTTAAATTTGGCACAAATGACATCAGTGATTTAAGAAGGCCTTTAAAGAAGAAGGAAGTACTTTGGCAGAAATTCTGGCAAAGAATGGATTAGTGGGTAAATAGGAATGAATGATACAATGCCTCACAAATTTATTAGAAAGTTCTTTGAAGGCAACAGTGAAAATGCTGGCTAATAAAACATACTTGGCTTTTCAAAATGCTGTTAACAAGAGTCTTCACCAAGAAATCTTACCTCTTGTCACAGACTATGCATTTGTTAGAAGACAGAAGGAGAACTAAGAATGAATGGCTAGGCTCCAGAGTGAAGAAGGTTGCTGGTGGAATCTTACAGACAGTGTTTTCTGATCAGGGAAAACAGAAAATAGTAAAGTTATAACATTTCTGATAATACAGATTGAGCTCCCTAAAATGAATAGCTGGGAATCACATAAAGGTTTCATAGTGGAAACAGTGGCTGATGAAATGTTTAAATGACTGTGCCAGTAGATACGAAAAAATGCTGGACGGTGGGAAACAATGCAAACTCTATCAAATACAATGCTGGACTTTAAGCTAGTGTTGCCACCAAAATGGGGACCTGATGGTTTGCTGCAGTCACCATTCTGTCTCCATGAGAATCCTCATCATGATGTCTACCAAGAACAAAAAAGAAATTCCTGCCACTCTGTGTAACTTAAGAAAGATAACAGTTGAATTGGAAAAGGCAAATAGCAGGCAATCAGACCAGTAGAGACATGGAAAGACTTAGTTGTGGGGAGGCACTAAATAGAAGGAAGACACTGTTTCCTTCTGGAAGACAGCTGGCTTGTTAGTTAAGTCATTGTGATGAATAGTCAGACCATTTTGAGTGTCTAGGTGAAATAGAACCGTTACTCAAGTGTTTTTCATTATATGAGGAGTTGCCTTTTTTTTTTTTTTTTTCTTTTTTTTTCCTATCAGGCAGTAAGCTAAAAAAAGAGACCTCATGGACTTACTGCCACGGGATGATGGGAAAACCAGAAAGTATGGAAATGCTTGGAGAAACTTTGTGAGGGGTTGGTCTGTTGGGGCTCGTAGAAACAATAGTCCATTGGAAACTTCTGACTTCTGAAGGTTCAAGATTTTTTGTTGCCAGAAGTTGTTGTTATAGTCCTAGGTGGTTGTTCCTTATATTTGCCCAATATTACTATAATTTTTCTTGAATACATAATAGTGACCCTTACCAAAGGTCAGCTTCTGAGTTAAATGTATCCTGTGTTACCTCTCTGTTGGGAAGCAAGTGAAGAAATATGTTTTTCCTATTGAGGTATTTGAGTTTGTGTGACTTTGTACCTAAATGTTTTCTGGAGGCATGGACCATGGTCCCAAGTCATGAGGACGGCTCACTGGAGAGTTTTCTGATAGCAAAACCATCAGGATGGGAGTCAGGTGAATCAATAGGTTCTGTAGTGTTTATTCATAGAGTTTAGAAGTATATGTAGTAATATTCTACTCATCTGTCAATCAATGCTTAAAAGAAAAAAGACCACATTTTAAATAGTAACTATTAAAAAGAATAAAACAAGGTTTCCCAAGGAAATATTAATACAATATATTGCTACTTTTTCTCTTTGAAATAAAAGCAGACTGCACTGAGGCAGTAAAGCGGGAGACTCGATTCAGATGAAGCATGACTCCCTGTTTTGTAACACTGATGACTGGGGAGATAGAAGTAGAGAGAGCGAGGGCCGACCTTCTTCGTAGAAAAACATCCTGTAGATGAATGGAATATACACTGGGACAGGAGGTATTAGTGTCTGATTTTTTTTGTTCCATTCACTGGTGTATTTGCATATGTATATTCAATACTGCTTTTTCTTTGTGCCAAGTCTCCCGTAGATCTCCCCTAGCAGACAGTCTCGTAGCACCTCTGGCATTTCACAGAAGCAATTTCAGTGGAGAGCTATACCGGTGGCCAGATCCTAACGTGAAAAGTAACAGGGCCAAGTTTGATCCTCAGCCATGCCCATCCATGGGGGCATCCCCGCGGCCCGGCCGTCGGTGAGCGGCGCTGAGGGCCGGACGCGCCCCTCAGCACGGCCCGGCCGCCGCTTGGGGCCCGGCCGCGCTCCTGCCCCGCGCCGCCGCCGCCAGAGGGCGCCGCGAACGCGAGTCCCTCGCGGCCGGAGCCGGGCAGGAGCGGGGCAGGAGCGGGCCTGGAACGGGACAGGAGTGGGAGAGGAGCGGGGCAGGAACGGAGCTGGAGAAGGGCCTGGAACGGGGCAGGAGTGCGACTGGAGCGGGGCTGGAGAGGGGCAGGATCGGGGCAGCGGGCGCTCCCGGCGAGCGAAACACGGTCACTTGCCCTAGTGCGGAGGAGGGTGAACGCCCTCCGAGCCCTAAACGATTGCTTTAAGGAATAAAGTGGAAAAGTGTTCTCGTAAAAGCGAGTCCCTGTCTCAAAAGTTTCAGAAAGCGCAGGAGTTTCAAAAAGCACAGGATTTATGTTTGCTTGCTTGCATCCAAGGAATCTTGGGTCTTTTCACCTTTCTAATGCATCTTTCTTTGCAGTCCTCCACTCAGCCTTGATGTTACCCTAATTCTTTTATCACTCAACTATGTTCAATTTATAAATTAAATAAATCTCTTTGTCACTACACAGCGTTTCTTATTATGTATTTGGGTTTCTGCCACTATTAGAATTCTACTACAAAGAATTTTGTGTTCTCCCAGAGCTGCTACAGAGGGTCTAGCTCACCTTTCTGTTTGGTAGGAAGAAGCAATATGAAAACCAGAATGGGGATAGCTGGACATAATTTGTCATGAGTAGGGCAGAAACAAGAAATTCCATGTCTCTGTATCTCAACCTTATGCTGCTCATACTAAAGACATTTTTCCTGCTGAAGCTAAGGTATTCAGTAACTGCATCCCAAGTCAGTCCAAAAGTTTGAGTCTCCCTAATCCCCAATATTTCCAGCAGTGATCTAATAAACCATTTTGTCTTTTAGCTCAATTTTTGTTTAATTACTCATACAAGTTGGAGTAGACTCAGTTGTGTAAGGAGTAACAGCAGCACTGGGCCCATGGTAGATTTTTAGGGTATTCTTGTCCTCAAAAATAAAAAAGAATTCAAGATGTTGTTAAAACATTATTTTCTCTTGAATGGGAAATGGTTTTGGCTTTTCAGATTGGCACAGAATAACATAAGCAGTGTACTAATTATAAGGGCAGGAATTTAGCCACTCAGATGTATCTTTGCCATGCAAATGCAAGCATAATTAGACTAATACGGTAACCATTAATTTTGTTGATGCTTGAGTCCATGCTTGAGAGTGTTTTCTCTTCCAGCAGTACAGTCTGTTTCATTACCTCACTTATACCAAAATTTTCCCTCAAAATTAAAGACAGTGAAAAAAGCTGCCTTAACATTTGGCAATACAATTCTCATTTAAAATTTTTTTTCACTAGTCAAAAGAATCAAAATTCTGATTTTCTTCCCTTGAAGAAATTTGAAATTGTATTTGCATTTCACAGGGCAAAATTAGTAAGCTGAGAGAAACGTGGATTTTCACAAAATTCATTATCGAGAACCTGGTTTTCATCAGTTTTACCATTGTTGTTTTTTATGAGTACATGAGCATAGCTTGAAAAGGAAACTGAAGTTTCTTACGTGTGAAATATATTAGCTGAAATCCAAAGGATTCTTAAAAGCCATTATTTAATATATGGAACAATTTTTCATTATCATTTATACTTATAAGGGAAAAAAGGCTTGCTAGCTTTTATTACCTGGTGTGTTACTGTTGTCAGGTAACTGCAAGTTTGCCAAAAACTTCAGATGCTTGTATGAAAATTGTAATGATATTGTTAACATTGTCATACATTACCTCTAGCTAAGCTTGTGATTTCAATTCTCTTTAATAAATTTGTGGCTCATTAATGCAGTTCTTCTGTTTGTAGTTCATCTCTTGAAATTCAGTCTGATGAAGCAATGTTCCATGTAAGATATCTAATAGACTTCAAATATTTGTTAGGATTAATATTGCAGTTAGTTCTGTGAATAACTAACACACCCTCCTTGAAGTTCCATGTATCTTTACTCTTTGGTCTTTCAGTGGTTTCATTTAGAGTGAGAGATTCCCACTTCTGCTCAGCTTTGGAAATAAAATCAGCTTTGTTTGAGTTTAAATGACATGCTTCTGGCGTTCTGGATGTGTGTTCCTTTAAAACTTGAAAGAATGGAAGACTTTCAGCTTTATGCCTGTTTTGCATTCATCATGGCTTTTTATACTTTGTTGTTTGCATGTCAAACAGATGTTTGTTGTCAGACTGAATCATGAATTGACCAAGAGGCTAAGCAAAACTTCACATGCTTAGTGAAACTTTCAAGGATGGTAACAATGAAGCAAGGCATATCTGAAGATGATTGTTTGAGAGTTGCAGGCACTGGCTTTTGTTTCAGACCCATCAGGTTATATGAAACCATTTAAAAGGTATTTGTGTGGCTATTTCAACAAAAAGATGATGTTAATATATTTTTTCTGTTCTACATTGTGATTGATGACTTTGTTTCCAAAGGTACACCTTACATCTGGTAGCAGTATGTGATTTTATGATTGATTGAATCCTTTTCCTTGGGTGTTTCCGAGACTCAAAGTCAGGGATGACAGTGTGCTGGCAGCAACCTCACTTGGAGCAGAAAGTTAGGTGGATACTTCCAAAGGACTCTTTCTACCAATAGTTCTGTGATTCTAGGGTATAAAAAAATTGGGAGTAGAACATGAACATTTTGATATTTAAGATAATCCTAATTTTCATGGGGAAATTTGTCGTTTCTCTCCAGCTGAAACAGGCAATTAAACAATGAGCTATAAGAGAGAGCATTGAGGGAAGCTATTGATATTTATTAGTGGATTTATTTGAAAGAACAAAATAGAC
The DNA here is from genome assembly GCF_027579445.1 of Ammospiza nelsoni. Classification (NCBI taxonomy): domain Eukaryota; kingdom Metazoa; phylum Chordata; class Aves; order Passeriformes; family Passerellidae; genus Ammospiza; species Ammospiza nelsoni. The sequence goes on along the minus strand of NC_080636.1, from coordinate 26,257,104 downwards.
TTTCCATTCTGCAAAAAGCAGTTGAAGTACAAGGATTTAAAAATCTCAGTTTGCACAAGCAACTTGCAGGCATCCTGTTCCAAAGATTTAAATACAACCTGAACTGACATAAAGCTGGAAGAAACTTAATCATGTTAAGCTCTTAAACATTTTCCTTTTGCACACTAAAAAAAAGGGTTGTTTTTGACCTCTAATTGTTCAGGCTGAGAAAGTTTTTTAGAATTCTTCTTTGTTCACACAGCAAAAACTGGAACATTAAAGAATAACTGCATTAATGTAGCCAGGTAGGGTTATCTGCAAACAGAAGCATTATGACTGTAGTGGTAGAAAAGGAATTAGACCTTCACTGAATATTTTAAAAATGCAATGCTTAAAAGAAACTTCCAGTGTTATAAACAGGAGAGTCAGTAGCAGTTGTTTAAAGAAATGGCCAGGAAACTTGTATCTCATGTCCTGCAACACATATTTTGCAAAATGGGCTATCAGATTGAGAAGATCTAGACTGCAGTATTTCTGGCTAACACAATCAATCTTAGAGACAATGACAATGCTATAACAAAACAAACACATACTTTCCTCTGAAAAATATAGTTGTGGGAATTTCCCATAGGGAAAACAATTAATTTATTAGACTGACCAGTCTTAGTTTTCCAGGGCTTTGAAGATCAGCACCCAGATCTAAATCCTCCCCAGTGAATTTCCACATGGGAAGCTGCAGGTTGCAAAGCATATTTTGTGTGTACTTGCAGTGTCTTTCTTTTCAAGTGTGAGGTGCTGTATTGTGCTCTTAGGTTCTAGACAGATTTTGCAGGGAGGGGTTTGCTGTGTTAGTTTTATCTGAAACTGAGGTTGGTGTAATTATCACTGTGAGATGTACTGGAAAAAAGGCACCTAATTTCTTATTAAATAGATCTGAAGAGTGGCCATCCTAGAAAGGTAATTAACCAGAAAGAGCTGGACAGCTCAGACACAGCTTATTTTTGTGCTGACTATTCATAACCTAAACTATTTTAAGTCTTTTAGAAAAGCACTGTGGGCTTTTTTGTTTTGAACATAACAGTATTGGTACATAATTAAAAGTTGTCAATCAAACTAGCATTCATTTTCACTTATTGAAAACATGTTAGAAAAACCCACAAAAAAACCCAACCAAAACCATCTGGATGCCTGCCTGGTTCCAATGGAGGCTACAATTTTTTATCCCCCTTTTTTTAAAAAAGCCCTATCAAGAGGGGTAAAGTCATGCACATATTTCAGAAGAATAGCAAAATCCTGTCCAACTTAATGTACCATGGAAAGTAGCCTGTAATGATAAATCTAAGAGTAAAATTAATTTCAATATGTGCCTTTTGTTTAATGGCAGGCTCTTAGAAATATGTCTCAAATTTCACTAAAGAATTCTGTAATTAGGAGATGACTAATCAAAATACCAGATCTGGAACACAGGCTTGCAGGGGGGTAAATATTCAGCCTCAGCCTTGGGTTTTGAGTTTACCTGTTCTCAGCTGTGCCTGCCCAAGGGATTAAAAAGTATGTGCTTCAGCCTAGAAGAGCAGCATCTGGAAGTAACTTGCTGACAGAAGTGGGGCTCCAAAAAATGAAGTGACTTGATGAAGTGTCCAGCCTTTTGCAATATTCTTTGGTCAAGAGAATAACTGAGTTAGAATTTAAGACTTGCTCTGAGCAAGAAGTGTCTGAGGCAGACTGGGTGTGGTGTTCCACTCTAAAGCAGCTGGTACAGATTGCTTTAAAAGAATAATTATGACAACACTTCACCTCTGATCTAAAATAAGAGTTGTATTTCCCTCATGGGTAATCCACTCCCTACCTGGGAGATAATGAATTGTTTTCTCTCCACTGCAGGTGGTCAGTAGCCTTACCACCTCTCCCTTTGCTACCTTGTGGAGCACAAGGGGGAGTTGACGATCTCTAATTCCTTTCAAATTGTATAATTCATTAGCTGAATGAAATTAAATGCAGACCAGTTCTCAGCTACTCCTGGTGCCTGACTTGTGTTTCAGATCCATGACTGGGATTTGCTATTCTGTGGTTTGTTTTCCTTTTCCCCACATAAACTATTATGAGTCAGACGGGCTTCGTTTAAAAGTTGGTGATACTGACAAAGTGTCCCCATTCCCTTTGCTCTGAACCATACAGTGCTGCATGCTTTTATGGCATTTGTTTGCTCAGTGAGCTGACTCAGCCCTAACCCTGGCTAAGTTAGCTCTTGGGTGGTTTGGCACAGAAATTGTTTCAAAGGAAATGGCAAGCACACATGGTTGAAAGGAAGCAGTATGGTACCATTGCATCAGTTCAGTTGTCTTGTGAAATGGTTTTCTGGTTGTGTCAGTTGACTTTAGAAAAGTCATGGCCTTCTGTTGGAGACTTACTCGAGAAGTACCTCGCTTCTCTCTTTAGGCTACCATCACTGTTATTGAGCCATCAGGAGAAAGGAGTTTGTCAAATATCTACGCACATGTAAATGTAAGCAACTTACTACTGCTTATATTCAGATTATGTCTTTGTGCTATAATAAGGCTGTATAAATGCACTCCTCTTAAGCCTTTCTTTAGGGACTAAGACATTACACATTTCATGTGTAAATTGCTTCTGATAATTTCCCAAAGAATCATTTATGCCTAATATCATTTATTATCACTTAAAATAAAAGCTATTAGTGCTTTTATGTAAGTGCTTCTTAATAATCCATGTTTCCATTTTGCAGTATACTGTAGAGGATCTCTGTTCCAGTAAATGAGAAATGTTTTTTTTTTTACAGCTAGAATAGGGGCTTCTTTTACATTGTTTTCCATCCCTTCAGCATTTTTACATTTTGGTAATGGTGATATTGCTGTTTGCACACACTTCTGCTTTTGTATTATCTACAGACACAGTATTTACCAAAGGTTAATTGGCTGTGGTTAGCCCTCTTGAATGAGAAATACTGGTCAACCCCACAATTTTGTTCTTGTCAAGAGAGGCTATTAGAAATGGGGACCTTGCTGTTGGCAGTTGTTTATAATATTGTGCTTTTACACCAGAGTATGGAGTTAATTTGTCTTTTCCTTCACTTTGTCAATGCTTAATGGATGCTTTTAGGTATTTCCACGGTACAACTAAATAGTTTGTCAGTTGCAAAGGAAACAAGAAGTATCATGGAATGGTGATTCTGTCACCAGTGGGTTTGTTGTTCTGTGTGGATGTTACAAATTTAGGTAGTGATAAAGCATCCCCTTACTGTTTTAGTGGATTTTTTAAACAGAGAGCAGGTATAAATGGGAAACAGCAACAAAGAAAACACTGGTCTCTTGATTTCTTTTGGCAAATAACTGTGTGGTAGTGGTTGGCATCAGTTTAGAGAAAGATAGCTGTTGAATAATTTACTTTTCACTGAGTCACCATCTTTAAAAATTAGAGATTAATTTTAATCTTGAAACTACAGCTTTTTATGCTATTTTTAGAAGGTGAATATATAATAAGGAATGATTTAGTTCTCTCAGAGGACCTGTGCTTTAGTTGTAAGATAATGAAACATGTTGCCTGATATACATCAGTAAGGAAACCTTAAGGAATAAATGCTTTTGAACAATGTGATTTGTATTTTATAAGCTTCTTACTGACTAGAACTTCATTATTGAAATTACTCCTATGAAATTATCATTCAATAGTTATTTAATATAATTGCAGAAATGCATCGTGTCTATTATTCTAGAAGAAGTTTTGAACTAATCAGAGCAGTTGGCATGTATTTTGTACATGATGTTTCTTTTTAAGCCTCAGTATGAGTGGAATTTTAAAATACTGTTTTGATTTTGTGCAAATGTACCTGAATAAATACAGAAGGACTATGTGCAATTGAAGAGAATCCTAGCAGGAGCCACAGATCAGGGGTTCAGCTCTTCTTCATTCATTGTGTTTACTTCAATTTCTTTCACTCCACTTTCCTTGTCATGAAGAATTTGGAACCTTCTTCATTTACAGATGTCTCTTTAGCAAATTTTTATTTTTCTAGTGTTATGGCGACAGTGTGTCTTGGTTCACATTAAATCTCAAGGAGCTACAGATGTCAAGAGAGTGACATCTTTAAAAAGGGAAGGCAACTATTTAGAACAACACTTGAGCATATGCTAACTTCATTCCTATTCAGACAGCACTTCAGCACATGCTTAAAAGATGCTCTAAGTAGAGAAGCTGTCTAGCCTCAAGATTAAAATTCAAAATAAGCTGAAGTATAGCTTTTAAAAAGTAATTTGGCATGTACCTTCCCTGTTGATTTGAATAGGGTCTGCTGGTGCTCTGAAATTATGAAAAAAATTGTCCATATAGTCTATGGCTAACTTTTATCCCTAGATGTGAGGATCTAAAGAGTTTTAAGCAGTTTATTCCATCACAATCTTGAGAACAGTGCTAAACTTAAGAATTCCTTTAATGACCCATGGTCTGACAGAGAGGTTCTGCAATTTTTCACAAATGTCTCCCTTCTGATTCGAGGCATCCAAGTAATGCTTACTAAAATAGTGCACTTCTAATGAGATAGATGCCTTCAGAGCTACATGTCTCATTTTGGATATACAATGAAAGATGTTAGATCTTGGTATGGCAGTCTCAAATATTCAGTTAGTGATACAAAATGTATAGGAAAATAAAGTTAGGAACAGTCTTTGTAATGCTTTCGTTAGTATCTGCAATTTTAACTGCATGTAAAACACGTGTGATTCATTTAGATAGACTGAATTTTGGTAGGATGACAAGGCAGTCTGATGAAAACAAGTGTTTAATTTTTTATTTAGATAAAGGTACATTTGCAGTATTTGTGTTCTAAGTGTTTCCGCATTCCATGAGGGAAAAAAAAAAGAAACAGAGGCTCAAGGGACATAAAAGTGTATTGGTTCTTTGGAATGAAGACATTGGTCCAAAAAATGCACCCCAGTCACTATAGATTGAAATAGGCTGAAATTATATGTATCTAAATAGCTTACACCCTTGTAAGTGTTTTTAAAATTCTTGTGTAAATAATTTTCAAAAATCTTACCTAGACCATAAACCATCAAGTGCAGAAAAGTTGGATGAAATCCAAGTAGCAGAAAATAACAAAGCATCACAAGCAAGGTGGGATGTGTTGAAGAGTAAATTGCAGTCATGATTGAAAAGGTAATATGCACTTGTTATATGTCATAATTGTTAGATCATTTCTGAGATCTTGGGTGGAGGAGAAAGTATACAAATAGGGATATAAAAGGTCTATCTGAAAATAAGAGCTGCATTAACAATACAAGGTTGTAGAAATTATAGGATGAAGCTGATATTGCAATACAGAAAGTGAAGAGAAGGTAAAGATAAAATACAAAAGGAAATATAATCACACAGGAGGTTATGTTCTATAAACAGTAATTTCCACTGTGTCCAGAATAAGAGAGACTCGGGATGGGGGAGACTGCAGGGGTCTCCAATAGATGGGAAGAATCATTCAGGCACTGAAGAGCTGAAATTGTCAAAGAAATGAAATGCTTTCATTATCTCACTATTTATGATGGCAAATTCAGGACAGATGGCTAAAGGATAAGCATTTTTAGGAGTCTTGAAGGGGAAATACTAAAGGAAAGCAGAAAAAAAAATTAAAAAAAAACAAAAGAAGGATCTTTAACTATCTGATTTAAAAACAAAGCCAAGTGAACTGGATCCAAACTGAAAGTATAAAGAAAATTGTGACTGACTTACATTGACTGGTATATTTTGAGTAGGATGGCAAAACTCTCTGTGATGTTTCCTTATTGACTTTTAACCATGACTCAAACCATGTCCTGACACCAACAGCTGCAGATTAACCAACAGAGTGCTTGTTAGAGGGATTGAGAGTTTTAGACTGGAGGAAATAGTAAAAATTATACAGAGATGTTGATCAGGCTTGAAAAAAATTGAAATCTAGATTTTTTAAGCTATTTCCTTCCACAGTTTAATTTTGGTTTTCTGTCCATGTAAAGTTTTCCTTTGATTTATATTCTTATATAGTCAATATAGTCTGACACTGAGACTCATGAGAACTTTAACCTGTAGTGGGAATTATCCAAATGACCTAAATCTGTTACTCCATCTTTGATGTGTCCCTGTCCTTGCTTCTGTCTAGCCTTCCATACAGAAAGGTGACCTATAATTTCCCTTTCTCTCCCCACATCACTGAATTTTTTCCACATGACTCTGAGGTCTCTATTTAAGTTATGCTTGGTTGGCATGGAGTTTATCTTCCCTGCCATGGTCACCTCCGTGCAGTGAGAAGCACCTAAAAATTATCCAAATATGACATGGCAAAGTGGGATCTAGGCCAGCTAAGTATTTAAAGAGACAATACAGCAATGCATTAAATGAAACTAACTTTGTAGAATTGTTTCAGTTCTCAATTGTCTCTCAAAAAGTGTTCTCGATTATATGTTCATGCTACTTGAATTTGGAAAGAAAGGACATTTTCTATTAGGCTGTGGTGGATTTCTCTTTATGGGCTGCCAGATATCCACCCCGTTTCTCTCTTACTCCGTCCCCTCCACAGGACAGTGGGAGGCAGGAAACGATGAAAAATATCTTAGGTTGAGTGAAAGGCAGAGAGATCACTTATGGATTGCTATCAGGTGCAAAACAGACCCAGGAAAATTATTTGAAAGACTGCCAATTAAAACCGGAACTGAATAGTGACAAAAAATATAAGAACTAAAACACTTTCCCTCATCCTGCCCTTCTTTCACAGGCTTTGTTTCACTCCTTCATTTCCAACTCCTCTACCTCCTGCCTGCTGTGAGTGGCACAGGAGGATGAGGAATGGGGTTGTGATCAGTCCCTAAGACTTCCACTCTGCTGCTTCTTCCTTCTCTCAGTTTTCCCTGCTTCACTGCTGGATCTCCTCATGGTCTGCAGTCCTTCCAGAGCAGATCTGGTGTGGGCCCTCTGGATGGGTTGCAGTTCCTCAGGATAAGCCTTCTTCACAGGCTGCAGTTCCTTCAGGGCATGGCCACCTGCTCTGGCACAGAGCCCTCCACAAGCTGCAGAGTGGAAAACTGCTCCATCCCAGCTCCCTTCCATGAGCTGCAGAGGAAATTCCTGCTGTGGTACCTGAAGAGCCTTTCCCCTTTCTTCTCTCAGCTCAGTGTTACAGGATTCTTTCTCACACTTCCATTTTCCTCACTCAGTCCCAGTGCAGAATTTGGCTCTCCCAGCAGTGCTGCCCTCACAGCTGTGTCCTGTGGTTACCTGCTGGGTGCCAGGTGCAGCTGTCCATGTCTGCCATGGGGCAGCTCTGGTCTCTGGCCACAGAGTCCAGCCTGTGAACCCCCATTGCCACCTACACCTGGTACTGAGAAAGCTGATAAAAACAGGCAGATTTTGCACTAAACTGTGTAAGAGGAAGCAAAATCCAGAGAAATAAAGTGAGTAAAGTGAGAGAAATTGTATCTAAATTTTATTTTAATTGTAAATAAAATAAATTCTGGAGGAAATTCCCACCATTTCAACTGGTAGGAAGAGCACTATTTGGGTACTCTTTGGACTCTTGGAAAAATACACTTAAGTTCAGGATAACAGATCTCAAGAAATTTAAGAAACTAATTCTATGGTAGTAGACTATTAAAATCAAATCATTAGGAGTGTCATACTCAAAAATTTTAACACTACAAGAAAAACAAGGTCTGAAGAAAGGGATAGTTTTTATTACAACACCTGATATAGAATGAAGTACTATTAGCATTTCTGTCAAAGGCAAATTTAGCCAATAAATGGTAATGGTTTACAAGGATCTTGTGGCCTTGATGGTTACTGCAATGGTTAAAACATATCACATCACCCTCCAGCCACAAGATTTCACTGTACTAACTCTTGTTTTGTCTTTCTGCAGTTCTGATCTTAACCTCTAGTTTCTGTCACTGCACTGCCCCACCCCTTCTCCTCTCTTGGAAAAAAAATTTTTTTTGCCAAAAAGCCGGTCAATCAAATTATTTGATCCAAGTGAAATAGTTGTTTTTCTCCTCTTCCTCTTCTTTCACCTTGTGCCCACCAAAAAACAACATTGTGGTGCAAGAGAAGAGAGAAAAGGCAGGCAGGCTGATATGTAGAGCTAGTTCATTGCATGGCCTCATAGATCTGGAAGCAGCAATCCCTTCTGGGTGAGGAACTATGGCCTTATGATCATTACAGGCATGGCTCAGTTTTTTAAAACTAAAAAGAGTGATTAAGCTTAGCTGCAGTTCTAGTTGCTTTTTTGGGGGGCTATGATGAACTTTGTCTTTTGGGAGAGAAGGTACGTGGTTATTTCCAGTCAGCTCAGCCTGCTAGTTCAATGTATTTTGTGCAGATGCAGGCTGTAGGAACAATTTGAAGAGGAAAATGGGAAAGGGAAAATGTGTGGTTTAAATTAGTTTCAGCAGGACTGAACATGAAACTGTACACTTGCACTGCAATTGTTGGAGTAGAAAAAAGCACTTTTTAACCAGTTCAATCCATTTGGCAATTGCTGGTGATAAACAGAAAACTCTTAATTCAGATGAATGTCAGAAATGACCCATATAACTAGGGACCATGCTGTTCTGATCAACAGTGTTTTCACATGCTGTTATTCCCATTCACTGCTCTTCTTACCTTCCTGTAGGTATTGCCAAAACTAGTTTATAATCCCCATAATTGCAGCCTTACAGTGCATGAAAGGATCCTATAAGAATGATGGATAGAGACTATTTATATTTTTCTCTGTGTGATCATTCTGTTTCAAGGACAGGTCCTGGATTTATTATCTTCTTTCTTTTAAAAATTATATAATTGCCACAAAATTCCTTCTTCTTATCAATGAATTTTGAATTCATTGCTCTGCTGTCCAGCCAGTGAGTACCACAAAAGGATCAGATAGCTCCAAGGAACTGCGCCCTTCTCTGTCAGGACTGCATAAATTTTAAAAAGGTCTGAAGCAGTCCATGCATGTGTTCTCAGCAAAAAATGTCAGTACTTTACTTCTTGCCACATGCTGTGGCAGGGACTGTCTTGCAGTTGTGCCTCAGGAGATGCCTGATGATCCCATGAATAATTTTGATGAAATTTCACTTGATAAAATTTCTACTTATCAAAGTAGAATGGTAGTGAAAAGAGAAGCTTTATGCTAATGCTAAAGGCAGAGCAGCTTCAGAACCCATTTTTTTCTGTGTGACTTCTATTCTCAGCTTCCATTGAATTTTATTGTATCCAGGCTGTGTCAGAAAGAAATTTGTTTTATTTCTATTCCAGTTTTGTAATAAGTTAGAGGATTGTAGAAATAGCTAAAAGCTTATTTGGTTTTCTAAGCTAAGCTTCTCTGGTGTATTTTTTTTCTTATTTTTTGACTGTATTATAATAGCATTATGGAATGTAATCTTACCTGTGAGATACCAGCATTGTTTATATATTATATATACTAACTATTCAGTTCAATACGTGCTCTTCAGTGGTCATACTGTTGTTCTGAATATACTGTTTTGATATCACAGGTGCCTGCAGAAATATCACCAACAGCCAGTGCCAAATGCTGCCATATAACTACACCACTGTCACTTCAGTTCTCTCCATTGTCAAGAGTATTGAAATGGAAAAGTTCCTGAAGTTCTTCAGTTACCTCAATCGTCTCAACTGCTATCAGCACATCATGCTGTTCGGCTGCAGCCTTGCTCTTCCTGAATGCATCAGTGATGGTGATGACAGGTATTTGGGAATGAAAATCCATCAGTGGCTAGAGCCAGTCGCGGTAAAATACTCTCTGTCTAATCAGACAAGGGGAGATCCAAACTAAGCCTATGACCTCACTGCAAAATTCCTGTCTGTCAAAGCTATTGACAACATTTTTGCCATGATAAGCCAACTGTAATAGAGCTCTTTTAGAAAAATGTTGTCACTGTGTAAACTAAAATTGTGATATTGGGGCAATCAGGCTTATTTTCCTAAAGAAGCCTGTCCAGAGTTCTTCTGCCTAATTTCTCCAATCTGGCTGTGCCAGAATGGAATGTTTTGTAACAATAATGCCTTGGATATGTATAGTGTTGTCATAGATTGGGCTGGCTGTTTGTTAAACTTTAAATTTGTTCAGTCATTTCCTTCAGCAAAGTTAATATTTTAAATAAATTTTGGGTATTAAATTAGCAGGATATGTTCAGGGTGACAAACTATTCTGGAAGTTTAATGAGTGTATGTTTTTCTGCATTTACATAATTTCATAACATTAGTATAATGTGCATGCAGTTTTAAATTGAGTTTGATTTGAAATAGGATCAGTACATTTAGCAGAGCTGAAATCAAACATGACACAAAAAGGGGAAAAGGAATATTTTTTAAATATATGTACACGATCTTTGATGTTTCTGGAGGGTGAAAGAGAGAGGATAGATTTCTTTCTCCTTGTTTTCATTTTTTATTTCCAGTTCCTCCACTGTGAAATTTAGTGGAAGAGAATGTGACAATTGAGTGTTTCAATGTGTTTCAAACAACATAACAAGCCCAGGAAGTTGACAGCTCTGCAGTTTAGAAGGAGTAGGATACTTATGAAAGTTCTGTGAGAACTGGTCAAAAATTCAGTTGCCAATAAAAGGTACTATCTCACCCCAGGCAATATGTGCCTGAAGTGCATCACAATGATTCCTGGACTGGCTAATTAAGCTCACTAAAGTGACAGAAAATTAACCCAGGATAGAGGATGGTTACACAGATAGGATTAGTGGGAGGAAAGGCAGCACAGATAACAGTGGAATTAGACTGATGTTTAGACTGGCTGAGTGGTTTAAAACAAATGCAAAGTGTACGTATCTTTGTGGTGTACATATCTTTAGCCTACCAAAAGCTATTTTAAATTAACCCTATTTAATTGAGCGCATTTTTAGTTATAGCACCTCTGCTCAAATTCAGTATACAATTTTTCTACTTAACAAATCTGATAAAAAACAGCCTTACATTACCTATTTTCTCTAAAAATTATTGAACAAAGTAAGAAAAGTGGGTTTAGGTAATATATTGATGCATTTAAATGTTCAGCAACAGAATAGGCCATTTCTTTGCTGCTTTACTTATTCTGCCTTCTTTGGAATTTGACTTTCACAAACCTGTTGGGAGTGAGTTGTGTGTATCAAAAGTGCAAAACTCTTAAACCAATCAAATAAGTGAAATGGTGGAAGGATAAATTTTGTATGTTTCTTTTCCATTTCTTTCCTGAAGACATGTTTTTGCTCTGGTTTTCAGTCAACCAAAATACTTTGACATTCAAGAGTCAGGGGTTTTCTTTGGACTTTTCCTTTTCCCCCTTCCCCCTCTTTTCTCTTTTTGTTTTTCCTGCTTTCTATAGCAGCAGCCTTCCCCCATTAATTAACAATGTCAAAGCTGCAACTGGATTTTGATTTGCTGTTTTATGTCTTGGAGGTCACAGTGGTTCCTCTATTTGTATTTTAATTTTTTTTTTGGTGGAAAATACTGTTGCCCCTGCAGACTGGTGGGGAAGAAGGTCCAATGTGAGACTGCAAATGATGTAAGATTATATTAGAATCTGACTTCAGTTTTAGTAATCATGTTTCCGGAGTGTGCCATGGATGTCACTGAAAATGCAGTGACTGCAGTCAGAGTGGCAACCACGGGAAGAACAGTAAGAGTGGATTGACAGTGTTAGTTAAGTCTAGTTTGCTAAACCTCAGTTGTCCTAATTTGAATTCTGGTTTCTCCTTTAAACAAGAATACCTTTTTTTTTTTTTTTCTTCTGTAGACGACTAAGTGATTTTTGTGATTACTGTCCTTTTTGTAGCATCAAATTATTCCAGGCAAATACATATTTTACAGCCAAGAATAATTTATTTTAAGGAGCATCAGATCTGCAAAAAGTAGTTATTAACACCATCCCTTCCCTGCCCCATAACTCCTGTCAGTGAGATCTAGAGAAAAGCATATAACATAGTAGGGGGAAGTTACTTTGTATATGCTGAGTGCAGATACCAAAAATGAAAGAGACAAGCCCCTGTTAGGTCTGTTGAATAAGGGAATCTGGTTGGCAGAAAGATAGCGAAGCAGAAGAGTCACTGTGGAAAGCCTCTGGTGGTAATGAATGCAGAAACGTCCATCTGCTGTAGTGTTTTTTGGGGGGCTGTTGTTGTCTAGAACATACAGTGTGACAAAACATCCCCTCATGTTGTGAGCAGCTGTTACTGACATCGTCATTATTTCCTGCCATCAGTTACAGCTGGCTCATTCTAACGTCAGCCGTTCTATATCTGATCATCACTTTTCATTTGTTCTCTCTTTGCTTTGTGGAGCAATTGTCCCTAATGTATGTAAAGCTTAATGTGACAAATGTTGTTTACACACTGTGGAAGAGATGAAGCTCCTGTGATGCCTGCATGTCTATTCTTAGGTATTGTTGAGAGTCTGTTGGCAGCTTGCAGCCATGGGAGCAATAATTGTGGCAGTGTGTTACAAGAAGGAACAAGAAGGAAAGTTACAAGCGCTAATCTTTGGCATTCAGTGAGCTGTCATTACATAGCTTTTCTCTGATATTTAAACTTATGTCTGTTTCCCGTTTATTTTTCATGTATTTATAGACAATGTTTTCATTAACACTTGAAGGAGCTTAAGTTTCAAGGCAGAGAGCATAGTCAGTATTTGTGTAGTTAGGTACGAGGAGTTCTAAATACTACCACAATACTGTTGCTCTTCAGAAATGTTCTTCTGTATCTTACCGCAGTGAAACCATGTGTGACATTAAAAATTCAGTAATTTTAAAAGATTGCAATGTTTAATTTCAGCAACTGCGTATAAAATCAGCTATCCCTGCTCTTTTAAGAAAGTATGTAACAGTATCTATATACTACTTTCTAGTACAGAAAAATTAAAGTATGTAACAGTATCTATATACTACTTTCTAGTACAGAAAAATTTTTAAAGTACGACTAAAACCTGTGTGAAAGTGGAAATTTGAAGTGCTGTAAGGCTTTTTTGCATGCTTACCCATAATTTTTGTAGTAAGGGACTGCTTACATAAAGGTGTTATGCAACTTCATCCTTCTTGAGTGGTTGGATGAGATCTTTAAGTCAATACGACTTAAAAATCTGCCTTTAAAAGCCCTGTCCGACCCCAGTCCATTAGCACTGCTAAGAAAACATGAAAATTAATACCAGTAGTGGAAGAACACCTTAAACTAGATGTGCTGAGCTAATGACATCTAAAACATTCCCAGTAGTAACTTTGTCCCTTTGGGTAGTAATAGTCTGTATCCTCTGACCATCACATGCAACACTGGTACTTGGTTGTAGGAGAGATCTGTCCTCAGAGCTATTGGTTATGATTAATGACTTAATCTAGTGAATTCTCCCTCAGCACTGAAGGACACTAAGAGTGGGCCAAAGGTCAGTTACTGCAACATAGTGGATGTTTATATATAGCAACTCACATGCATTGGATTCCACAATTCAAGAAGACAATAAAAGTTAATTTGCAATGTTTTCAGATTTCAAAAAGAAAAAAAGGATGTATTTTAAAGCCAAAATTAATATAAAATTTAAAGATTTAAAATCATTAGAGAAATTTATAGTGGGTCAGCTTATTACTGCATAATGCAAACAGACTCGTTGATTGACGCTTTCTAATATTTCTTCCACTCTATGAAAAAATCAAATTTTATCAAAAGACTTGGAAAAATAGGCAGACTATATAAGATCCTTAAGGCCCATATACATGTCTTATTTTGACTTTTTGTGCTGGGGATAAATTTGGAGCTTATGGATTCTCATACCCCTGTGCTGTCGTGCTGCCTTAGAAACAGAAATAATAGCTTGAGTACTTGCATTAATCCTCTTTGTAGAAGTATATTCCAGAAAGCAGAGGAAATGTCTTCTATTGAGAGTTCCTCAGAGTCTCCTATCTTTGGAATTCAAACTTAATTTAGGCTAGAAAATAGTATTAGGGCAATGCAAATTAAAAAAGTGCTCCCAAACTAAAATTCCAATGCACCTTGCCTTTCTGTACTTTTTTGTTCACTATGCTTTTTTCATGTCAGATATCTTTGAAAACAGGCTTGTGAAATGGCTTGTCTTCAGTTAGGGCTCAAAGAGTCCATTTGAGATCATGGCTTTTTATGCTGGATGCTGTACAAACATGCACTGAGGGGCAGCATCCTGCCTCCAGAATTTTACAGCCAACATGAAGAAAACAAGTAAAGGATGGGAAGAGAAAGTAATGTTGGCACATTAATGGCTTAGGAAGCCAAAACTGAGCAAGAAATTTGCAGTAGAGCAGAGAACTACTCAGTAACATTTATAGCCTGTATCTTTAGGAACAACATTATTTTTCATCTTGATTAAACCCTGAAAATTAATTTCATTATTTATTCACTTGTGATCTAATGCACAGTGAATGTATGGCAAAACTCTCTGCCATAAGTCAACCTTTTTTTCCTCCCTCAGATTAATTCTAAAGAGCAAAACAATACAATAAAGGGAAAAGACTTCCTTTGATTTTCTAACTCTTTCTAGGAAAGAGTTAGATGTAAATATCTATATGCAACATATTTTATTATGCTGTAGTATCTATGCTACAGTATCTGCAGTAGCCAGGTAAAGACTTGTAGAAAACCAAAGAGGTCAGAATAGGTCAACATGGTATGTTTGGAATGGGAGAAATTAACTAATGAAAATTAGGTTAATACTAAATAGGTTCTAAGAAGTTGTGAATAGTTTTTATGCAGTCAAATGTTCTTTGAATAGCTGCTGATATGACTCATTGTGGCAAATTCGATTCTGTGTTTGATTTTCTTAAGCAATTAAATACATTGATTTTCTAAAGCAATAAGTTAATTTTTTTCTGGTTGATTGTCTTAATCTTTTTTCTGTAATTAGTAAAAAGGAAAAACCAAATAGTATGATTTTTGCTGTGGGCTTAAAATAGGATGAAATATTAGGTCCAAAAAACAAATCCAGAAATACGTGTGGTGTCTTTTATTAAAAGCTGTCAACTGTTCAAAACAATTTCATTCATGTCCTGTTAGAAAATGGAAAGGAATCAATCTTCATAGAGTAATAGATATCTGCCTGTCATGTTTAGTATAATCCATGAATGAGACCAGTGGTGTGGTTATTTCCTTTTTCCTGTTTTTGTGAACTTCACTTGAAACTTATCCATGTTCTTTGTTTTTCCTGCTGACAGTAAAATTAATTATCTTTTATCACATTTATAACAGCTAAACTTACTAAAATAATGAGATGTTATTAAAAACCTACATTTTAGAGTTAATTGAGTTTTTTGAAGTGTTTAGGAGAAAAAGCTGACTGATCACATGGATCTTGTTTACACAGCTAATGAGAATTTTTGTTTTAAGGCTTTGAAAAGGAAGCTATCAGCATACATTTGAGTTAATATCTATTACACAAAGTCCACAATGGGTTTAATTGTGTATGAATGATGTGTGGATATGTATGAGTTTGTATAGGCAATCCTCCACTGGCATGCTTCAATTTTGTTTTAATCCACTTGATTTTGGCAACAAAAGCAGGTAAATATGCCAAGACAAAACAGCAGCTGCTAGGACCTCTGAATGAACAATCCCATAGGTAGTCTGTGACCCAGCTTTTATGCTGTCTTTTTATAGTGAACCTGTGTGGAGATGTCAAATTATAGATGCAGAAGTAACTTTGCCATTCTGCAGTTTTAAGAAATGTTGAAATTTTACACATTTATGAAGTTAGCTTCAGAGTAATTTTTGAAGAAAAGGTATTGAGAAACCCTCTTGGAAGGACATTTAGAATCCTCTCTCATAAACCTATCAGAGATGCTTTCATTGAAATTGGTGGTATTTCCTTTTAAACATTAAGCTACTGCACTGCTGGCAATCACTTTCCAGTTCTCCAAGGAATAAGGTGGGACAGTTTTCTCCTACCACCGTGTTGTCTCTTTGTGTTTTTCTCATGACTTCATCTGGTGTAGTTCTTGCCATGATCCAGGCACATGGGGTAGAGACTTTTCTCAGATGCTTATAAGTGGCTACCAGTTGTTTCCTGGGTTTTGCAGTCCTGTCTTTCGCATCCTGTGCAAGTTGCTCTTAATCAACTTCCTTTTTAATGGCGCCTCTTTAGCCTAAGGAATTTAACATGACCCACAAAGGCTATTCCAGCTGTAGTTCTGGCAGTAGTTGTTTGCCAAGGAGATACAGAAGTTTAGAATTGAATTTAGAATTCAATTCACAATAAAGCAGAGGTGATGTTGAGTGGATGAAGTGGTTTATACATAGAATGTTTGAAATCATGTCTTTTGTTTTAAATGTTGCCATGACTTGGCTTGCAGCCCTTCAGAATCCAGCAGACGAATTGTGTGACAAAAACAAACCCACACTGTTGTAAAATCTGTCTTTGGATATAACAGAGTCATAATCCGGTCTTCAGTTTTTAAATCTTCAGTTTTTAAATCTAAATTTTTAAGTCTGTTTAAGTGCAGTTGTGACTTGAACCACAAAACCTTGGAGGTCCAGCTAATGAAAAACATGTATAGTCAAAACCTGTCAAAAAGGAACACAAAAATTAGAGTGTAATAGTGTTGCAAATGCTTGCCCACATAAATAGTGTTCTCTGTCTGCTAGTTTTTGGGGTTTTTTGTGTGTCTTGTTATTGTTGATTTAAAGCATCCTCCCAAGGGAATTGATGTGTTATTGTTCAGCAGAAAAACTGAGGAATACACAGGGTCTGTGTTACTTGAAAAAGCCCAGAACACCAAAACAAATGAATAATTTTTTTATTAATGTTGTCCTTTCTAGCAGTTAATAAGCTTCCAATGGATGTAATTTAAGAACTTGTTATAATAATGATTTTATGGTGTAATTTTTTGATAAGCAAAATGTTGAGGATAGAGTTGCTAATGGCAGATAGTCAATGTGTTGTGAGAAACATTTTGTAAGGCTTTATGCAATGTCAGTACTCAATGTCAGCTCCAGTCTACCATCAAATTGATAGCACACTAATTCAAGGTGAAGTAGAACTAATTTACAGCAACGAGAAAGTGACATGGTTGGGAGGCGTAATGCATTGGGGAGAGTTTCAAACTAGCAAAACTGTCTGTTTAATGTATCAGTAAAATAGCACTAGATAGTTCCTGTGTACTTCTGAAAGTGTTTATGTGCAGTAACAGATGTCATATGCAAAGCCATGATTGAAAACATGTTTCAGTGATGAATTCAGTGTTTCAGACATGAATTTCTAAATGTAAGGAGACAGTGAATAAAATCAGGGTGACTTGAAATGGAAAATTGAATAGGTAATAAATAGATACATGGATCAAAACAAATCTACAATATGCAGATAACAGAAAGTGATGAAATATTTGCGCAGAAAAAGAATCAAGAAGTAAATAAATCCTCAAGCCCCAATTTGTGCTCTAAGGAAAGATAATTTTTCAAAAACCAAAATTTTATTTCTGCTGTCCTATGAGTATAACATGTTCTTCTTGAGACATGAGTGAGACTTTTAGTCTGTGTAACTGTTGAGGCTTGGCTGCTATGGGTGAGCCTAAATGTTCCCAATAGCTCAGGGTGGTACTGGATCTAGGTATGGAGCCTTAAGTTAACTCTGTGATGCCAGTTCTTTTACACAGGTGCAGTGTCAGGAAGGACAAACCAGGGACAAAATATAGGGGAAAAGGACGGAGAGGATGCTGGAAAGAATGTGTTTTTGACATTCAGAGAACTGTCCCTTCCCTGCCCACAAACTGTTTAGAATTACTGGTATGAATAATTTATCAATAAGTCATCATAAAGAAAGAGGGGATTAACTCAGAAATTAATTAAAAAATAAAAAGTTAGAAAAGCAATATGGAAATATAGACATTGGCATCCTGCATTGGCCAGAATTATGTGTGTGATCCAAAGTGTGTGAAGCCAGCCTTTGCCGTAGCAGGCAGCATCAAAACTTTGTGCAGTGTTTCACCCTCCCCACTGATGTAACTTCAAATGTGTGTGCAATGGATGCAGCAGAGTTAAAAGGCTATCATATAGAGAAACACTTTTGAGAACAGTCTGGGCATAGAAATGTCTGCTTGAAACTATATTTCACAATGCTGCACAGAGAAGTTAAGGGAAGGAGGCAGAAAGGAAAATCGGGAGGGCTGGTTATTTTATTAATGAATATGTTATTGATTGATTTCCTTCAGCCCTGTTGTTGCAATGATTTTATGTGTGTATTATCTGTTATAAGCTGTGGTTTATGGTTCCTAAGTTGGTATATTAACTAGAGATCATAAGTCAGTCTTCTGCACATGCAATATATTATTAATAATAATATATTATTTCTTATAAATAAATAGTGATCATTTCTTTTACAAATACTCTTAAAATTAGCATGGCTTTTTGTTAATGTCTGTTTGCTAATTTAGAAAATGCTTTTTCACAGAATAAAATTCATTTAATTTAATAAATTGCAATAGTTGTAGGGTAGGAACTTTAGGTGAAACATTGCATTTTCATAAACATTGCAGGAGCATTAACACTGATCTTCCTGTTTTACTGGTGTAAATCTGGGCTCACAACCAGAAACATACAGATGAGGTAACAATTTATCTTAGTATGGTAGATAGAACTCTTCTGCTAGATATGAGTACATCCTATTGTGCAGCAATTAGTAAAGAAAATGGTTTCAGATTAAAGTGTGGTTAAAGAATTCTTGAAAAATTCCTATGCTTTTCAGCTCATTTTTAACATTTTTAAGTGCCCATCATATTAATAAATAGCTTGTAAACTATCTGCACTCAAACCCTATTGAGGATTCAGTTAGTGAGACATGCTTACCTCACAAGTCTGTTTCTGTCAGAAGTTATTGTTGCCCTGTTGGAGACTCCAGAGGAAAGCACCAGGCTCTCAGGCTGAGCAGGGCAGTCAAACTAGAATCACAAGGTTATGCAGGTGGGCAGGAGAGAAACTTCTGGAACTCTTCTGGGTCACATCAGAATGAGCATTAAAGATGAATGAAACTCCTCAGGGCCACTTTCAGTTGGGTTTTGAGGATCTCTGAGGGTGAAGGTTTCACAACCTTTCTGGAGAACATGTTCCAGGTTACTGTTTCACAATAGATATTGCTATATAAAAGGCTAGTGGTGCTGAAAGATTCAGTATTATCCTATTCTCCTGCTTGTTATTCCCCATCTCAGGACATGTTTTTCCATGTCCTGTCAAGAGTATTTAGTCAGCTCCATGATAGATTGGATTTGGAAACTGATCTGAATTAAATTAGGAGTGACTGATGCTATCCATTGTGTAACAGCATCAAGTGCCGTGCTGGCACAAAGAATTAGGGAAGAGAGGTGGGCAGAGTTTTTGTAGCAGGCTGATGGGGGGTAGAACAGCTTCCTTAAATTGATGAGATCTGCTTCTGACAGATTTGTTTGTGAAACAATTTTAATGTGAACTTGAAGCAGCATGATAATGGCTTACAATGATTTTCTACTTGACAGAGAAGATCCTTGAATGTCGATGAGTAAGAAGTGTGTCTGATTCTTTAGGATTCCTGATAAGATGCAGCTCAGAAAATTTTAACTTGTTTTGATTCTTGAGGTCTTCCTTTTTGGCAATGCTCTGAAGTGCACAGGGAAACATGAGTTCTGAAAAACTGCATGAAATTAAGGGTACCTCTCACAATCATCTGTGGAAATGGAAGGCAGTTCTTTAGGTACAGTATTGTTTTGGGTGTATTTATTATCCTGAAGATACAAATACTTAGAGCAGCTGTGCAATGCGTGATTTACTTCCAGTTAGTCCAGTATTCCTGTAGCAATGCAGTGATTGAAATACTGGTGTGTAATGCACAGGACTTCAGTTCCACTGTGCCAGCTTCTCTTTCCCAAGTGTGAATTCTGTTTGCTGAAATCAAAAGATCTTGTAACCTGGATTTTCAGGCATTTTTGGAGTTTGTTTTGTTTTTTTAATGAAATTTCTATAGAGTAAACTAAATAAACGGTGTGTTCATAATTTGCATAATAAATACTAGGCAAGATTTTCAGAAATTTGACTTCATTTAGGAGTCATTTTGGCAGATAGTACAATATTGTAAAAATAGCTGATATTTGTAGCAATATTCTTAATAACACTTATTTCAACTGATTCATGGCTGAACTAAAGCTCTAATTAATGAATTTAGTGCCTCTCTCCTATTTTCACTGTTGTCTTTGAATCAATGATGGGATCAGTAAGAGAAATCTGGAAGGGCTGATTGCTGTAGTCAGGACAGGTCATCCCAACTGATTATGGTCATTGTACAAACACAGTGAAAAGTTTTGATAGATTTTTTTCTTTTCAATGCTACATTGCAATATTTATGCTTTGGCTGTACAGTGTATGCTTTAGGAGTTTCTGATTGTTCGAGTATTATAAGCTCAATTTGTGATATCTTGTGCTGTCGTGGAAAGTGACTGAGGAGTCAGAGGGGATTTCTGAATTTGTTCCTTGCTGGTTCACAGAATCATACAATATCCTGGGTTGGAAGATACCCACAAGGATCATCAAAGTCCAGCTCCTGGCCCTGCACAGGAACATCTCCAAGGGTCACACCACGTGCCTGAGAGAATTGTCCAAGTGCTTCTTGAACTCTGTCAGGCTGGTGCAGTGACCACTTCCCTAGGGAGCCTGTTCCAGTGCCCAAACATCCTCTGGGGCAAGAACTTTTTCCTGATACCCAACCTAAACCTCCCCTGACTCAACTTCATACTGTTTCCTCGAGTCCTGTCACTGGTCCCAAACTTGAAGAGATCAGTGTCTGCCCCTCCACTTCCCCTCATGAGGAAGTTGCAGATTATGATGAGGTCTCCTCCTCTCAGTCTTCTCATCTCCAAGCTGAACAGACCAAGCGTCCTCAGTCTCTTCTCATATGGGTTCCCCTTTAGACCCTTCATCATCTTTATTGGCCTCCTTTGGATGCTCTTTAATAGTTTAATATCTGTCTTACCAGAACTGCCCCCAGGACTTGAGGTGAGGCTGCCCCAGTGCAGAGCAGAGTGGGACAATCCCCTCCTTTGCCCAGCTAATGATGCTATGCCTGATGCATCCTAGGACAGGGTTGTCCATCCTGGCTGCCAGGGCACTGCTGACTCAGATGTGACTCCTTATTTTGGTCAAAATAGTTTATCTGGGTTTTGTCTACAAAATAAATTATTGCGCTGACAAAAAATTCTAACTTGCATTGTAGAGACTGTATGTGTCCATTCTTAAGGATATCAACACAGTTTGGCCAGATGTTCTGAAAAGCATTTCTAAGCCTGAAAGAGATGTTAAATAACAGCAGTTGATGTAGAAGATGTAAAATTCAACAGCAGCCGCTGCTTCCTTTGCTCATTTTTGGATAGATAAGAAGAGTCTTTTTTATCTAATGGTATATATGGATTTGTTCTCAGTTCCACTTTCAGTGGAATCAGGAGTTTATATTTCCCCCCTGTCTGAACAGCTTTCACAGTTTTGTGTGAGCTATTTGTTAGGTATGGTACTCTTGGATAGCAGATGTGTTCTAAGACTTTTGCAAGTATAACACTTTAGCTGTCTCTTTCCTGTTGCCGTAAGATATGGCAACTGTTAAGGAGTAGTTAATTTGAACTGTCATTCTTAGTGAAAAAAAATCTGTGGGCCCACGGAAGAGATTCCAGTCCAGCTTTTTAATCAGATTTGCCACTTTTCTGTTCTCATAGCCTTTAAACAGATTGTTCTTCCATGCTGCAGGCAATCCATTCAGTATCTCCATCTTTTTCATTCTCATTGTGTAACCCAGGCTTTTTTCAGTCTCTTGGAAAGGGCACTCCTCTTGTGGTTCATCTGTAGTTGCCAAGCTTCATGACTGTAAATGGGGTATTCATGGGTGTATGAGTTAGAAGTGACCTTCTGCACTATCTTAATAAATCCTTAAATCCTTATGCTGAGTCCGTGGAGGGCAGATGAGTGGACACTTACCTGCAGTTCAGCCAGTTCATGCCCAGCCTTAATCTTGTCTGAGCAACTCTAACCATTATTCAGGCTCCCACCCCGGGAAACTGAGCTGCTGTGCCTTTTACCATGTTCACCTCTGAGGCCTTTTTTTTCCTTTAAGATGTTCCATGTTTCTCAGAGTATGAGCACTATACTTTTACAGGTAATTTTGCATCTTTGTACTTACACACATGAACCTGTTTTGAGAACACTATGTGCATTTAAGCTAAAAACTAGGTAGGAGGTAGTACTTTGCTTTTAGTTTTGCAAAGTGTTACATGGAATTGAGATGCCATCTTTCAGAGTTGCTATATGGATTCAACACATTTTTGTCAAGTGAAATAAATACAAAAATCTAAAATAATCTTGCTTTCTTTTCAGATTTTATTATGTAAAGAAGCAAATTTCTGATTTAAACCCCTATCTAAGAGACAAAATAGAAATTCAAACTTTCAAATGAACTTGAAAGTTAGAGATGAAAACCAAACAAGAAAAGATAAAAATACATATTTTTCTTGATTATGTGAAACATTAGCAACCAATTTGTTTAAAAATCCATGAATCAAGAAGTGATATTGAGAGGTTTATGAGTTTGTCTGATAAAACTGTCAGTGACTGTGCTGCTCTCAATATTGAAGTACTTGTGAGAGGGCACTGAGAACGATTTCACAAGAATGGTCACTGTAGAAAACTGTAATCCTGGGTGTGTGTGTGTTTGCTCTGTTGTAGAAACTTCTTTTTCTGACATTTATACTTTCTGAAAGTCATTATTGTTAGAATATCATGAAAAGTATTAAAGACAGTTAGAACACACAAAGGCTGGTGTGTGGGCTAATCACTCCAACTTGTTTGATTTCAGGGCTGTAGCAATAAAGAGTGACCTCAGTTTTCTTCTTCCCATTATTTCATGATGTTTCAGTTTGTCCTTGCCCTCATCCTCCCTGCCCCAGTAATCTCTCACAATTGTATTACCAGTTCATTTATTTTGCCTCAGGCCTGAGATCTGTCACCATTCTTAGCATGGGTGCTTGTGTATGAATGATACAGCAAAATATCCTGCAGTTGTTTTTAACTTGTCTCAGTACCTGAATACAGCTTATTGTGTGACCACAGAAAAAGTTATCCTGAAACAACTGAAGGGATGAAGCTGGGGAAAGAACAGTAATGAGAACCAGCAGAAAATGTTCATCAGTCTGCCTGCAGTCAGGTTGTCTAATGAGCCACAAATGTGACCTTTAGCAATGCAGCCAACAGTTGTGTGTTCTCAGAGTGATCTTCGTGCTGCATTTCAGCTCTGGCATAACAACTTGGTTGTAAGCCTTTTGCAAATCATTTACCTTCTATTGTTTTAACCTGTAAAATTGCAATAATTAATTTCTCAACAGGGCATGTCTATAGCAGTGCTTTTACCAGTGGAGATACTATTGTGAAGACACAAAGAAATACCACAGATAATATTGAGCACTAGATATATTATTGTGTTTACCAGGTTGCATGAGGAGCTTCTGCAGGATGGTTAATTGTTCATTTTATTTAATCCTTTTTTCAGCTCTAGCAATTTCTACTTCTCCCTCTCATGACATTTTATTCCTTCTTTCCATGTATCCTTTTGGAGGACCCAATCAATTGCTTCTATTTTTTTGGTCACATTACTCTTCAATTGAATGAGTTATTTGACCTCTTATTTACAGCCTAAAACCAGCTCTTACAAGCAGCAAAACTGAAAGTAGCACGGAACCAGATCCAGTCTTTTGGGAACTAAGCTGCATACAGTGCTGCTGCTTCCAGAAAAGACATGCCCTCAGTGTCTCCTGAGGTTGGGAGTTAGACTCTTTACCTAGCTTGAATCTTGAGCTAACCTTAGAAAATGTGGTCAATTCTGAAGCAAGAGGAAAACAATCACCATGAAGATCTTCCCTCTCCTTACAGCTTCTTGGAGTATTATTTCTTTGATAACTTCTAGTACTTAAAACACTAAGAAACAGAGTCTACTGAGGACCCCTTTGTAATGTGATTGCAAAGAAGAGAAGGAGTAAATTCTGAAAAAAAAAAATCTAAAAATGTAAAAGATCTCTGAGTTCTAAGGAGCAGGTCCCTGTAGGATTATAATTAGGCAATCTGAGTTCCAGTGTAAGTGAACGCTCGGTGATTGTCATGACAAGGAAGTCAGATATTCTGCTTTCAGACAGTGTTTAACCTCTTTGGAAACTTAAAATCACTTAATAGAGTATATACTGTATTGAATATATGTGCTTCAATGAGTATTTAGTACAAAATTTCTGATAGACAGCTTCTTCAATGATACCTTATGCAAATTTAAAGCCCTTATATATTCTCTCTACCTTTAATATGCTTTTTAATAAGCTGTAAAGAAGATTTCTCATTTTTTTTTTGTTCCCTACATTTCTTAATTTTGGCATTTCTATGCAGCTGAATTTACTCACTTGTGGGTTTTGGGTCTGGGGAAACCAACCACAGAGATAAAAATATGTCGTATTTTCTTTCTTTCATCAAACTCCAATTTCAGGAGCTTTTCTATTAATATCCTGAAGAGCAGAATCACATGCTAGTGTGTTTCAACCTGCTTCTATGCCTGCCACTGGTGCCAAATCAATTATGGTAGGATTGCCATAGACCTGCCAGTTTATTTTAAAAATGATTAGTCTCTGAGTAGCTGTAAATAAGACTAATCAAGATAAAGACTATTAATAATATTTTCATCCTCCAGCAAATTAAGCAATAAGTCCATAATAAACTTGATCACTATCCAGAAATATTTAATTTATGGAGCACACGTGACGCAACATTGAAACTGGGCCAAATATTGCAGTAATCACTGGATAATCCCATGTTTTCTGTTTTGTCACAGCTTCTCTAGGGGCTAAAAATTCTGCTTGGTTATTTGATCACCACGTAGTTGTCTTTTAGAAGACTGGTAATTTCCAAATTATTACTGTTCTGTGCATGTCTGTGGTAGGTTGACCCTGGCTGGTCACCAGGTGCTCTCCAAAGCTGCTCTGTTATTCCCCTCCTCAGCTGGATTGGGAATGTAGAACGGATTGAGATGTGGACAGGGAGAGATCTCCCACCAGCTACTGTCATAGGCAGACTAGACGTGGGGAAAGGAATTTAATTCATTGCCAATCAAATCAGAGTAAGGCAATGAGAAAAGTAACCCCAAATCTTAAAATAACTTCCTCATAGCCTTCTCTTCTTCCTGTGTTTAAATCTGGTCATGAATTCTCTACCTCCTGTCCCCTCAGAGGTGCAGGGGATGGCAAGTGTGGCCTGTGGTTAGTTCATCACATATTGTCACTGTCACTCCTTCCTTCTCAGGAGAAGGACTCCTCACACACTTCCTTTTCTCCACCTGTGGGGTCCCTCCTATGGGGGACACAGCCCTCCAGGAACTTCTCCATTGTGAGTCCTTGCCATGGGCTACGTTCTTCATGGACTGCTGCAGTGTGGGTCCCTCCCACAGTGTGCAGTCCTTCAGGAACTTCAGGCTGCTCCAGTGTTGGTTCACCAAAGGGTCACAGGTTCTGCCAGCAAACTGCTCCAGTGTGGGGTCCCTGAGGGTCACAGCTTCCTTTGGGCATCCACCTATTCCAGAGTAGAGTCATCCAGGGACTGCACATTCTGCCCCACCTGCTGCACTGACCTTGGTATCTAGAGTTGCTTCCCTCCCATAGTTTCACTCCTTTCTCCTGGCTGCAGTTGCCTTGCGCAGATTTTTTTCCCTGCCTCCTTAAATATTGCAGAGGTACAGCAGCAATCAGTGATGGGGTCAGCTTTGGCCAGTGGTGGGTCTGTCTGTCATCTGACTGGAGTTGGGTCTGTCAGACACAGGAGAAGTTTCTGGCAGCTTCTTACAGGAGCCACCCCTGTATCCCTCCCACTACAAGAACCTTGCCATGCAAATCCAATACCATGTAAATAAAAGAGGTCAACTTTTTGTATTTTTGGGATTTTTCCTCATACAGATGTAAAGAATTCAATGTGCAGATAGATATTCTGAAAAAAAAATACATTTTTAGAAGCTTTTTAACAATTATGCGTAAGTATAACTCTGCATAGTTATATTTTAATATAGCTTTTTAATTTTTTTTTAAGTTTTGATTTAAAAGAATGTTCAGTATGTTGAAAGGCCTTTGAAAACAAGGAACCATATAGATGGAAGTTTTCTGTAGTTACATTTGAAGATATTGGCATACACATGCTACTATTGCCTGGTTGTTAAATGTCAGGCTATAGCTGAGGTGTGGTGCTTTAAAAGTTAATGATTTAGGTGTGGGTCAGGAAAAACAGAGATCATATCAAATACTCCAGACTTGTATGAAACTTTGTCTGAGAGTCCTCAAGAACTCTTTATGCTTTATTTATTTATTTGTTCGGGACTTTTTGCAAATACCATTCCCACTGGTAGAGATCATGTTTACAGATTGGTTTTAACTGTGATTAGTAGATCTCTGTCAGAGACCTGTTAAATTCAAGTAATGTCCCTACTGACACTTTTTTTTGAGAACAAAAAATATACTGGGCAAAATGTAATGCCTTCAGATTACTGCTTGTGATCATCAGGTATGCTCCTGATGATTGCACCAGTAAATGAGGTAGACTCACTGCTTACAATGCTTTTCACGCTAATACAGTTTGTAGCATATTTTTTTTGTTTTGTAAAAAATGAACAGAAAGTTAAATTACGCATATCAGATTGAATAAAATACAGGGTTATCACCAACAAGTCAAATCAATACTCCATTTTAGTTTTGTGACATCTTATTTCTTACAGATATTTTGGAACTCAAGTGCATTCTGTAGTAAGTAGCAGCATTTCTTTTGGCATTTTTCTGTACTAGGGAACCTCTGTCAAACCAGAAGTGTTATTAGTATATTAGCTAAGAAGGAAAAGCTTAAAAATGTCTGGAGACAGTCACTTGCCCTATCAAATCCCCTTTATTTAAGGAGTTTCTCAGGCTCCAGATAGGAGGCAGTAATGGCTGCTGAAGAGCTCTTGTGCCCTTTCTTTCTCTGCATATTGAATAGGTTCTGTAAAAAGAAGAAGAGTATTTCAGAACATCTTTATCTGAAGAGCCTTTACAAGTCAGAGAAACTTAGTTTGCCAGTACAATGTGCAGAACTAATAAGTGGCAGCTCTTCTGTCCTCAGATGAAACCATTCTTGGTTTTGTACACAGCATATAGGTGATCTTTGGTGCAAACATTTTCCGTCTTTCAACAGATCACAATAAAAAATCTGGTGGTGAGAAGGGCTGTTTTAGAATATATGTGGTTCTTTACAGGCAACAATAATCTGCCATCCTGGAAGCTGCAAGAGACAATTTTAGAGATAAATTCCTTGATTTGATTCTGAGATAAGTTCAGTACTGCAGCATGTGAAGTGCAAAACTTGTGTAAAACTCTGAAGCATTACTTGGAGAATGTATCTCTAAAAACGCCCTTTTAAAAAAAGTGGTTCCAGCCAGAGTATGTAAAGAACTCATAACAGCACTGGCAGCGCACTTGTCTTTCTAGATACTAAGCAGAGAAAGGCAACCGTACTGACTTCCAAATACTTATGCAAGTGAATATTGCTTTACATCAAACTCTTAGTTAACATTGTGGTGAGGCAGCTCTGGCAGCTTTTAAATTTCTTTCTTATGGTTTCTGCCATGTCACACAGTTGCTAAAAAAGTACCATGTTATTCTCTGTTACTGTAAAATGAAACACTAAGTTGGTAAATTTTTGGGTACTGTAAACTTCTTCAGTTCAGGCCACTTCCTTGTGACTGAATATGGAATTCTAGCCATAGTTTTGAGATGGGCAGATACAACTGAGAGTCAGATGTAAAGAGAAAGATGTCTGTGGTGTACCAGGAAAAGATTCTTCTGTGGCATTGTGAATGGTTATTAATAAAGCAAAACTTGATTTGCTAAAGCCTAAGAGGTTCTGCAGTCATTTAAACATAAACTGCAAAAATGTTGGGTCGAAAATTTAATCACTGTAAGGGTATGGGTGTAGCCCTGTAGAGCACAAGATTTGTCAAAAGCATTTATTATTACTTTTTGCACTTTCTAAAAAGTTTTCACATACTGCTAAAGTAATAATAATTTTTAATTTTGCTCTGTTTCTTGTCTTTAGTCGAGGCCTCTTGCCCTGCAGTACGTTTTGTGAGGCAGCAAAAGAAGGCTGTGAACCAGTCCTGGGTATGGTGAATGCTTCTTGGCCAGACTTTTTGAAGTGCTCTCAATTCCAGAACAAAACTGAGAATGACACCACTACAAGGGTATGCTTCTCACCACACCAAGAAAAAGGAAAGCAGTGTATGTTTCCATTCTTAACTGTTACACTGTTTATGAGTTTTCATTTAATAATTTATTTTCTTCTTGTGTAGGAAAAGATCTGGGGTGAAAGTATTATTTATTGTTCTATGTTCCATCTTATTACTGTAGTAAAGTCTCGTTATCAGTTGTTTATAGTTTGCAGTGCTTTAATTGTTCAGGCTGATTTTTTTCAAACTTGTGTTGATTTAAGGCCTTTTTATTTTACATCAAAAATTCTGAGCTGTTTCAAGGAAAGTAATATGACCTGTTCGTTGACTTTTTGTTTGCTAGCTCTAATAAATAGAAGTGTGTTATTTGCAATGGGAACCCGATACACAGGCCAAATTTCAAGTGTATCTCCTTTTTCCTTGCTGTAAAAATGAGCCCAAAACTGATCAAGATGTAAACTTCTCAAAAAGCATGGTCTTAATATGCCCACACATAAAGTCATAGAATCATTTTTTATCTTGAAAAAGATACTGAAGGTCATCCAGTCCAGCTGTTAACTCAGCACTGCCAAATCCACCACTAAACCATGTCCCTAAGTGTCATATCTGTGCATCTTTTAGACACCTGCAGGGAGATGACAACACCGCTTACCAGGGAGGCCTGTTCCCATGACTGGCCAGCCTTCCCATGAAGAAATGGGAAACCTCTGCTGGTTCTCCTCGAGGCTTTTTCCTCCTGTCATATCGCTTGTTACTTGGAGGAAGACACTCACTGCCACCTTTATACAACTTCCTTTCTGGCAGTTGTAGAGAGTGATCAGGTCTCCCCCGAGCATTTTTTCCCCTAGGCCAAGTAAGCCCAGATCCCTCAGCACTCCTCCTAAGACTTGCGCTCTGTGGACCCTTTCCCTGTTCTATTGCCCTTCTCTAGACATGCTCCAGCACCTCAATGTCTTTCTTGTACTGAGGGCCAAAACAAACACAGGATTCCAGCTGTGGCTTCACCAGTGCCAAGTACAGCAGGGGACAATCATTGCCCTGGTCCTGCTGTCCACACTGTTGCTGACACAGGCCAGGATGCCATTGGCCTGCTTGGCCACCTGGGCACTCAATGGCTCATGTTCAGCCAGCTGGCGACCAGCATTCTCTGGTCATTTTCCACTGGGCAGCTTTCCAGCCAGTCTCTAAAAACAAGACATTTCCATCTCCTCAGAGGTGCTGCTGTGTTCTCTAGATCCAGATCTAGAGGTGAGATCACAGCTGAGAGCAGTAAGCCTGACTTTTTCTCACTGACCCCATTGCTGGAGTTCCCTTGCTGGCATCTGAGACTTTGCTGTTGATAGGCATTCTGTGAGATGAGGAGACTGAGGCTTGTACAGTCTATCTTTGGCTTCTAGCTTTGCTAATGACTTCTGTGTGACAGTAAACAAGAAGAAATGGTATGATGAAAACTGTTTTTCAATTTTTTATTAAAAACCCCTGAGAATATATTCTTTAAATCTACCTTAAAAGGTCAGGGAAGTTTTAAATTGTTTCTTTGAATGTTTGTTAATGGTACAATTAAAATAGATGATGTATCCTGGGCTACCTCCTTGCAGTTCCTGAGTATACATAATGATATAGCCTAAAATTATTAGACCAAGTCTTTTACCAGCTGGATTCTCTCCAGCTCTAAAGGCAAATTTTTGAAGAGTTGTGAAGTAAAGGAGACTGTTGTCCATATCTGCCTTCATCTGTGGAACTTTTTGTACTGGCTGAGGTAGGGAAGGATCCTAAGGATTGTGTCTTGTTGAAGTTGAATGACTGCCAGTTAAATTGAACGCTGTCCATAAATTTTTATTATAGAGTCCTGTGGTATTTTGTGCAAGTTGCTGTAGTGAAAGCTGCTGGGACCAGTATATTAACTGTATGATAAAAATATATAATATGTATGCTGAAAAAAATAGATCTAATAGATCTCTCTAAATCAGAACATTAAGCAAGTAAATATAATTTTTTTTTTCTGTGCCTCAAATTCCTTATGTAAAGTGGGGCTAAAAGTGTCCTTTTAGCTCACAGGGTTGCTGTAACAATTGTTTGTTACAGCTGGTCAGAGTGTTTGAAAGCCCCACCAAATCTAGAGAGCTGAGCTTAGATTAAATCAGAAGAGATTTTGTCACTTATGAAACTTTCCAGTTTCAGAATAGCCTGTGGTAAAATAATATATTTACTATTGTTAGAGAAGGAGCTGTTAAGAATAGTGCCTGGTTAATTATTATTCCATAATCTGCATGGCAGGATTGGTATTCATCTGGTAGTGAACTGCAGAAATTATGGGTAAGTACACAGTGCTTTTTCTTACCAGGGGAAAAAATGTAGAGTCAGATGTGAGATTGGCTGCTCCTACCTGACAGACTGTGGAGATCCTTATTGTTCTACTTATTGTCGGTTCTGACATCTTGTTCTATAAAACAAAAGGGGTTTTTAAAATTGAGTTTTTCATCGTGCATGATGATAGGAATGGTTTACATGTGGAATGAGAGACTATGATTGAACTGTGCTCCAGGACCTGCAGGGAGCCTACAAGAAAGATGGAGACAGGCTATTTACAAAAACATGTGGTGACAGGACAAGGGGAAATGGCTTCAGACTTAGAGTAGGTTTAGATTAGATATTAGGAAGAAAATCTTTACTGTGGGGGTGGTGAGGCACTGGAACAGGTTGCTCAGAGAAGTTGTGGATGCCCCATCCCTGGAAGTGTTCAAGGCCAGGCTGGATGGGGCTCTGAGCAACCTGGTCTAGTGGAAGGTGTGACTTACTGTGGCAGAGGGGTTGGAATAAGATGATTTTTAAGGTCTCTTCCAACCCAAGCCATGATTCTATGAATCTATGAATCTATCTATTCATGATTCTATGAATAAGGAGAATATTTTGACCTTTATTTTTATTTGAAAGAATGGTTCTAATGTGGTTCTTCTGTGACTGAAAAAGGTAAGAGTTTGGGTTCACTAGGCTGCTTATGCTACAGAAATAAACTGTATTGTTCTTGAATATTTGTTTTTGCAGTTTGTATATTTAAAAGAATTTACTTCTCTAACCACAGTAGAACCAAAAGCTGAGTCTGATTCTCTGTTCTAATCCCTTTTCATCTAGTGCTCAGCAAAAACTGCTTTTCACACTCCTCTCTGTGTTCGGTTCCTGGAAATGTCAAGAGCATGTCCTTGGCTTATGACTGTTTATTTCTCAACTCTGTGGTTTCTTTTGGGGTTTGGTGCCTCCAGATTACATGCAGTGAATCCTTCCCTGCCCACATATGCCTTGCATATAATCTGTTTTGTGTGATGTACTTCTCTTTTGCATCTTTAGTTATATCTTATGTTTATCAAAATTAAGGTCTGACTGCTGTACATGCTTGTTTCACAGATTCTTGTACAGTGTCACCCAGTCACTCAATCCCAAACAAAATTTTCCCTTGTTTTCTCTTGCTTACTTTTGTCTGATTTTGGCTAAAAACTCCATATCCTCCACGTTTTCTGAATTGAAGACTGTCACTCCAAAAAAATCCTTGAATGCCATGGTTCCAAGCCCTGTTGGAGAAAATATGCTTGAGTCATGTTATAGTTAGAATCTAGAGCATTTATCCTGGGAACAGTTAACAGTTCTTCTAAAAAATGTTTATTGGTTAGAATAGGGATTTTCTTGAGGATACGTACTGGTCCATGTGTCATGGCTGATATTTATCTTTGTCTAAAATTTAGCTCCTCAAGCATTGGAAATTGAGTGTACAATACCACTGTGGGGAATCTATTATGAAATGCATCCCTGATGTGAATACAGATGTACTGATTGTACTGGAAAATTCAAGCCATGCTATTATAGTAAGAACATCTGCTGAATGTAAAATGTCTGAGTCATTCAGTCACTCTCTGAGTCACTGAGAAGAAGTTGCAGGTCTGAAGGCTGATATCCTTCTTATTGCTACCTGTTTACACAAGTGAATTCTCATTCGGTGAGAAAATCAGCTACCCTAATAATAGTTGTAAGAATTTGTATTTTGAGATTTAAGGTAGGTGGTTGAAGTGGTTTCACAAGTTTAATGAGCTATGAGCATGTAAGGGAGTGAGCAGGAGGCATTATCAGTAATTCACTCCACATGTGACCAATAATCCATTCTGGGGGGAAGAAATCCCAGAAACCTTCCTGAGGGCTGATACTCATATCCCTACTCACAGAAAAATTTCAGCTCTGCTTTAGTCTCTCTCTCAACTGACCCTGTTTACAATGTTATTTTATTAGCTTTGACCAGCCAACATAACGGTTGGTGTTAATACTATATCAGAAGAAAAACCAGTAGCTTGAATGAGAAGTAAAGCAACACAAAAATCTGACTTAGATTGACATGGAGCTCACAAAAGAGCCCTGAAGTTATTTTTCTGTTAATTTGAATTGTAAAATGCTTTCAAAAGCAGCAGTGAATATGTTGCTTCTACTGTTTATACCACAAAACTATGTAAATTACAGTATAGAGTTATGAGACATTGTTCACTTCTGTATTTTTGCTAAAGAGACACTATGAATAATGTCTGTCTCTGTTAAAGAAGTGATGTGCCTGAACTGCACTTCATTGTGGCCTGAACTGCACTTCATTGTCATGAGATCTTGAGTTGGAAGGGACCCTAAAATCATCTTATTCCAACCCTCTACCATAGTAAGTCACACCTTCCACTAGACCAGGATGCTCAGAGCCCCATCCAGCCTGGCCTTGAACACTTCCAGGGATGGGGCATCCACAACTTCTCTGCACAACCTGTCCAGTGTCTCACCACCCTCACAGTAAAGATTTTCTTCCTAATATCTTATCTAAATCTACTCTCTTGCAGTTTGAAGCCTTTCCCCTTGTCCTATTATTACTTGTTCTTATAAAAAGTTCCTCTCCATCTTTCTTGTAGGGTCCCTGCAGGTATTGGAAGGCTGCAATTAGGTCACCCCTAGCTTCATTCAAACTGGCATTGATTAATAGAATTATCTTTGAGGAATAATTTGTGTAGAGAGTTCAAATCCCTTATTGCAACAAGTATTTATTTTTCAATAGGCAATATAATTATATACATCCAGTAGATAATTTTTCTGAGAAAAAGCTTTTAAAATCAGGCAGATACACTATCTTTCCCTGTGCCCTTGCAATTACTTAATGCAGTGAAACTATGATTTGTGTATGTCTAACATTGATGCTGAACAGCTGCAAAACCAGCAATAGTGGAATAATTTTTTGAGGAAAACAAAATGTTTTTCAGGATTGTCTTATTGTTTCATGTGAAGAAACACACACGGTTGCTTAAACTATTTCCCCCACCAAATCACTTTAATTCTGTAGATCCTGCATTATATTTTGTTGTTTCCTCTGGTTTTTATTCTCCTGTTCTGCCTGTATTCCTGTTTTTTGCCTGTTTCTTTTCCAGCTTGGAGTTTATTATGTGGCCTTTTTAGGCCACATCACTTGAGGGAAAGAAAAAGGTCTTTTGTCTTTTTTCTCCCACAGGATTTTGCATCCTAAGGAAATAGAGAAATGAACAATTACCTGGGGGTAAGGAGTTGCCAGCTTTTCTAATTCCATGATTGTGATCATAGTGTGATCAAAACTTTCTAGAATTGACAGCAACAAGATGCATACACTGTACTGCTGGATACATACATGGTAGAGGAAGCAGGTGATGAAAATCTAAAAGTGAGAGAATACAGGGATTCCTCTGTGTTCCATTGTGCTGTTATGACTATACTGGGTAAAGAAAAAGTGCATCTGTTTTATAATTCTGACTCCAAAAGCTGAGGAAATCAAATGCCCAGAAAAGGAGAACAGGCCAAGACTATGTGGCAGTACTTTTCCAAATTCTCCTGCATTTTCCATTCAAGAATCCATGAGATTCAAGGATTCTTCTGTAATTTGTGACCTGCCATAGATTTTTATTCAATTAATGTGTCCCTTTGTTACATGGGTCTGTGTACGTTTTAGCATCCATAGTATTGTGTTCCAGAATGTTACAGCTTGTCAGTGTATTGCATGAAGAGCACTGCCTTTGCTTGTTTTAATACCTCTTACTTCTTGCATAGCATTAGGTAGTAAATGTGGTCTCTTTGCTTTGAAAAAAAAATTGGCAGCACTTTCCATGGTCATTTTCACAGTTGTGTAGAATGCTTTATCTATTGCTGTACCTTGAAATGCAACCAGATGTCAATCTGGTAAAATAATCTTTATTTCAGTCTGTGCTCTCCACAGCTTTCCAAGGACCTTTCCACATAATCTTCTATAGATGACATTCCAGTAATCTAGTTGGAAAGTACAGCAAATAAATGGTCTTGCCTCCTCAAAGGCACTTTTGATAGTACACCAGACACAGGTGAAATTAAATACTTTTTACTGCCACTGGTGTTTGGTCCAGGATTTTGGAAGCTAATCTAGATTGTAAAACTTTCTGGGTAAGGACTAAAACAAGCAAGTTTCTCTATTAGCAAGGATTGCTTCCATTTTATTTGGGCTTATGTTATATAACATTCTTCTTCAGGAGTTTGTGTGTGTATATTTGTGTGATTTTATTATTAAATGTGTAAATTATTTACAGAGGTATCAGTAATTAACATTTCCCATCATATTTCTTTAGAATAACACCTTTGCCATTTGTAATAATTTTGAGTGGAATGGTCTGTGTTTTTCCTATTTCAGACATCTATTTCAGACATTATTTCTTCTGCTGCTACTTTGTTTCTTATAGTACCAGGGTTTCTGAGTGTGTAGCCTGTGTTCGGTAAAGTCTTATAAATGGTTGCATACCTAAATCCACTAGGTTCCAGATCAAAATTTAGCATTCAAGAAAAGTGTTTGCTTTACAGCATTAGATAAGGCTTTTATAATTTCCATTAAAATCTGATCTTTGGAGTTGTGATGGAACGGTTTTCAGCCTGCTGAAAACTTCTTGCACAAGCTTGGTAGAAAGCAGAAATTCCATTAATTGGAGGTACTGTCCACAATGTCTGTACTCTCCTTGCCCTGAACCTGGACCAAACATATCCAGTCATTACCTATTAGAAGACTGCGAGAGATAAGATTAAAATTTCTAAAGATTCCATCTGATTGCAGCTGGAAGCTAAAACTGAGAGATAAAGAAAACTAATTTCACTCTTCCTCTTGTTTTTTGTATAACATACAAGATGAACAGCAAAATGCTCACTTTAGGTGTGCAGAAATGGAGAAGTGGTTTGGGATAGGACCAGAACAAAACAGAGATGTATTAAGGAGGCAGAGTCAGGATGACTTATAAGTGCTTCAACACACTTTTTCATAGCCCAGAAATGAATTTGGGACCCTGGAACATTTTCTCTTTTGATCTGTAAGAAAAGTTATCTGATATTCCTGCTGTTAACTTCCATTCTCTCAGGCCGACTGGCATATTCACACAAAAGATAGGAGTCCATTACTCTTGCAGTCTTAGTACCAGTGAAGATCTTTGATGGAGATCTCCATCAAAGCAAATCAAGATGGTTCTTTTTGAGCTATTTATGCTCTTTTCCTTTTTAAACATGAAGGAAATTGTGTAAAAGCCAAGTTATAAGAACGTAAGATTACCCGTCAGTTAAAGTTGTCTCTCCAACCTCTAAGAGCCTTTCTTGTAAAATGAATTACAAAATTTTGATTATACTGTCATATTGTACTTTTACCTGACATCATCATTTGTGGGAAAAACTGGTGTCCAGGGAACTTCCATACCAAGGAGGTCTGTTGTTTCTCAGGGGCCCTGTAGAGCTTAGTGACTGCAGAAATCGGGAGGTGCAGTGTATAGGGCAGGGAACTGGAGAGATAAAAAGATTAGCTCATAATGAAGTGTGACATTATCCTGTGAAGTGAGATTCTTGCCCTGTCACTGTTGCAATGACCATGCTGAACAAGGCAATTGAATAAAAATTTTCTCTACTGTTCTTTGAACACTTCCAGTTAACTGGACTCTTCATTTGTATAGCTGGAGTTTATTTGCAATTGAGACATTTGCATCTACAAGTAAAGGCAACAAGAACTGGTCTTTGAAAATGACATCAGTCTCTACCGTCCAAAAAAAATCACATGCTGATTTTTGTGTCTTAGATGTTATTACTCATTAGTCCTCATAATGTTCACTTTATTATCTCATTGCCTCATTTTTCATGCTATAAAATGAGACAGTGACTGTTATCTGATCTCATGTTTTTCTTAAGCCTATTGTATTTTGCAGTTCATAATACTTTTCCAAAACTGGTAGAATACTGATGAGGCTGTTACTGTTCAGAGAGAGGTTAGGAAATGTGTCCAAGCACACAGTGTGAGGGAGCTTACCGAGGAACACATCATTAGGGTGTGCAAAATGATGATCCTTGTGATTTTGCACTACCTTGTCACTGATGAAGAGTCACAAACATTAAATGGCACAAACCAGTTGAAAATCTTTGGTTTAAATCCGTATTAGGGTACCTAATTAGTATTTTGGGCACTGTTCATTAAAGTTAGCATTAGGAGTTTACCTCCTTTAAAATACATTGCATAAGCAGCTTTCACTGCAATAACCATGTTCTCATTATCCAACTAGAAAATGATGTTTGTATTGCAAAATCAAAATTATTTGCTGTCCAAGTGAACAGTACACCTAGAAATATAATGGAAAATATTTTGAAATTATTCAAAAGTTTTTATTACAAATGAATTTTCCACAAAGAGAGTGTGTTTCAGTTGACTAAGTCTAAGTTTGCCCCGTATCTTTGGGATAATAAAATAATAGTGAGGCTTAGAAAAGAAGGTAAATATGTTGGAAAAAAAAAATCTCCTGCTGACAAAATTTAAAGCTAACAGTGAAGGTGCCGAGAGTGTGTATGTTTGTGTGTAGAGACATTGCCATAGTGTGATAGAAAAGACTGCTATTCTAGGACCACAAATAAAGCTAAAAATCTAGGTAAATAGTTTAATGTGCAGCCAGTGCAAGCTGGAGCTATTTGTCATTTTTGAAAAGCACTGAAGAAGCATGCCCAGTGCTAAGTGGTACCTTGAGGCATCCGCTGTATAACTATTAGTTTGGCAAATGAGAGGAGTACCAGAGGGCTGTACAGTAAAGCCAGTCTTAAGCAGAAATTATTATATGTTTTGGGCATATTCCACATGAGCATATAAGGCTCCTTCCTTCATCCCAGGGCAGATTTAACAGGTGTAGTAGTCCTTTCATGACTGCTTGTTGAGGTCTTTTAAAATGGGTCATTCATTGATAGAAATTTTAAATGGCTTTATGCTGTCTCAAAAATTGAGATTGTTTTTTCTTTTAGGTTTTCCTCTTGACTTCTTGCATTCAGTGATGCTCCTCTGAGAGCTATCCTAATGTTTTCCAAATTGGAAATACGTTTCAATCCCTGTGGGGGATTGAGTATCAGTTTAACATTTGTAAGACTGTAGTATCACTAACTTTGTAGTGTTGATGCTAATGCTTTTTCTCCACATTCTGTCTTTTCTGCTCTCTTACAGCACTGTGTGGAGGAGAGGAGAGTTTCATGTGTGCCAGTGGGATTTGCATCCCAGGGAAACTGCAGTGCAATGGCTACAACGACTGTGATGATTGGAGTGATGAGGTCCATTGTAGTAAGTTTCTTAAACCTTGCAGTGTTCTGCTGAAGTACTGAATCCATTCAGGGAAACCTGGAAGCTGAAGCAGGCTGTTGGCACAGAACAGGAACTTTGCATAGTGTTTGCATATATTGACATTTGGACTATGTTTAGCTTTGCTCACTAAGGCCACAGCATGTGCTTTTGATCTATCAAATTTTATACCTTGAGGGAGTGAGGGAGTTTTGTGGAAATAAGAAGGTTTTTTGGGGTTTTTTTTGTGTTTTTTTTTGGTTTGGGTTTTTTTTTTTGGGGGGGGGGGGATTTTTTTTTTAATGGATCAATAGTGTACATCAGAAAGGAGCACTTCTGATAATCAGCTGCAAACTGTTAGTTGTAGCTTTATACTGGGCCTTGACATTGATTTTAGACTAGATGCTGGACCATCTGTTTAGAAAGTTCTCTTGGTCTCAACCCTGGATGCGATTTATTTAAATTAATCCCAGTATGTGCTGCAGCAGAATGTACATATGTGATAGCTTAATTTTCATGTATTTGTCTGTGGTAGAGCTTGTCTTTAGAGTTCCTATGTGTTTTTCTTTGTTAACAAAACACCTTGAACTACAAACA
The DNA here is from genome assembly GCF_027579445.1 of Ammospiza nelsoni. Classification (NCBI taxonomy): domain Eukaryota; kingdom Metazoa; phylum Chordata; class Aves; order Passeriformes; family Passerellidae; genus Ammospiza; species Ammospiza nelsoni. The sequence goes on along the minus strand of NC_080636.1, from coordinate 26,218,670 downwards.
CCTTTAGAGAAGTGGAGCAAACGTACCTTAAGAAAACAATGAGAAGGCAAGAGGAAAAAGAACAGAGGAAGATGTGGAAAAATTACTAAATGGGGACTATACAGGACATGATACCACAAAACAGGATTTCTCATTCAGACTTTGAAAAATGTCAGGCTGTGCAGTTTAGACTCAACTCAAAAGATTAGTTCTTATTAGTGATTTAAGAGCCTGGACATTCCAAGACTCACAGAGCTGCTTTTAAGGAAGTTGTTGTTAGATTTTATCTGGGATACTCCAAGGAATAAATGAGGAGAGCAATTTCCTCCTGGTATCAATATGAATAAGGCTAGAGCTTGCTTTTCCTTTAATAGCCTATAATTCATTTCTTGGAGGGTGAGATAATGTCTATTATGTAAAAAGTATTGTGTGTTTTTATTTTCCGATTTTTCATGTCAGCATTAGCTTTAGATTTAAAGTAAGCTAAAAGATTCAAAAATGCCTATGAAAATATGGCTCTCAAGTTCTATTGGAAATGGGAAAAGAAGAAATTAGTAGTAAAAGAATGTCTTGGAAAAGACATATTACATGTCTTGAAAAACCAAGCATAAATTTCAGGAGCTAGTATTACCTTTGAAAGGACACCTGTGTGTTTAATGATACAGGGTCTATATGCAGAGGGCATCCTTCATTAGGATGCTTGGTAGGAGTCGAGGAGAGGGTGTGGAGGTCAAATAAGACTTTCCTGAATTACACAGCAGGAAGAGCCAACCTGAAGGAAGACCTGTTTGCCTGAAAGCTTGCCTGATAAAAGATGCTGTGTTTCTTGCAGTCCTTGCCCTTCTCAAAGTCTTTAGTCACCTCACTAAATTATAGAATAGGCTGCTCAGAGTCCCATCCAAGCTGACCTTGAATATTTCCAGGAATGGGGTGTCTGCCATTTGTCTGGGTAACCTGTTCCAGTGTTTCACCATCCTCATTGTAAAACATTTATTCCTTATGTCTAGTCTAAAAATACCCTCTTCTAAAACTATTATTCCTTGTCCTATAACAAGAGGCCCAGCTAAAAAGTCTGTCCCCATCTTTCCTATAAGCTCCCCTAAAGTGCTGAAAGGCCGCTATTTCTGCAGGAGAAACAACCCCAGCCCTCACTCAGCCTTTCTTCAAAGGAGAGCTGTTCCATCCCTATGGTGATTTTGTAGCCTCTTCTGGACCTCTTCCAACAGGTCCATGTGTTTCCTGTGCTGTGGCACTTAGGGCTGGATGCAGCACTCCAGGTGGGCTTTCACAAGAGCAGAGCAGAGGAACAGAATCACTTCCTCAGCCTTCTGGCCACGCTGCTTCTGATGCAGCCCAGGATACAACTGGCTTTCTGGGCTGCAAGTGCACATTGCTGACTCATGTGCAGCTGCCCATCTACCAGTTCCCCCAAGTTTTCTGTCAGGGCTGCTTTCCATCTGTTCATCCCCCAACCTATGTTGATACCTGGGTTGTTGACACCTGACCCAGGTGCAGCACCTTGTACTTGATCTTGCTAGACCGCAGAAGTCCCATGTGCCCGCTTCTTGAGCTTGTCCAGGTCCCTCTGTATGGCATCCTGTCCTTCAGGTGTGATAACCACATCACTCAGCTTGACATCCACACCATCTCTCCTCCCTCCTGCAGCTTTGCTGAGGCTGTGCTTCATCCCTTCATCTGTGTTATTAATGAAGACATTAGATAACACTGGTCCCGGTACAGAGCCCCAAGGGACACCACTGGTCACTGATGTTCTTTGGGATTCTGAGCTATTGACCCTTGGGACATGACCATCCAACCAATTCCTTATCCACCAAATAGTCCACCCATGAAATCCATCTCTCTCCAGTTTAGAGATGTTGTAGGAGTTTGCCCAGACCCATGTGCAGCAGGTCCTTTTGGATCTGGGTCATACAGGGATCAAACCTGCCACGTTGGCTTTTCCACCATGGTTTAACCAGTTGAGCTTATCTCAGGGCCAAATTGTTGAATGCAGAAGATTCCCCAGGCTTCATTTGTGTTTAGTGAAGCACAGTAAAATTGGAGTACAAGTAAAATTGTATTTAATTTTTGTGAAAATGGGGATATCCCCATCATTTATAAAATTTGAGCCTTTTACAAGTGGCAGCTGCCAAGTTCCCATCTTACTTAACAGAGTAACGAATTACCTTTACAATACATTATTGCCAATATCTTGAAGAAAATGTATATTAAGGCTGTTAGACTTTCATCAAGTGAATCTTCTTTCCCTGCAAGGAAGTCTGTATTCTTTTTGTTTACCCTGTCTGTGTGGGCCTCTGGGTTGTCTACCCTGAAGGACACTGCAGCAGCTTCAGAGGTATGGATGGAAACAGGAATGGGGATATGAATGGAAATTAAACAGTAAATTTATCCAGAGGAAATAACATAGAAAAAGGCAGTTTTGTTTCATTTGCAGGAGGAGCAGTGGAAGAAGCACAGAAACTGTCAGTTACAAACTGACCAGTAAGATTAAAGGTTGCCAGAGTGCTTCATGCTGTTGCATATTCAAAACAAGTGATGTTTAGAATTTACTCTCAGTGGGGTTTTGGTCTGCTTACAGGAAGCAAGAACTTAAAATTTATTTTCTTTTACTGTGGGGTTTTTGTTATTCCCTGTTTTATGAATAATGGTTCTTTTTGAAGTTGAATTAACCATTGAGTATGTAGCTCATGGCTCAGCCATATTATTTTACTTCAGATCCTGAAGCATTTCCTTCTTATTAAGCTATAAATTCTTTTTGAACCTTCTAAGATAATGTGAAACTTGAGGAAAGCACTAATACTTCTGTGGGGGAAGGAGAGGAAGTGACTCATGTTCAAGTTCCAGAGTTGTTTTTCACCTAGCAAGTGAAACACTTGGTTGACATTGATATGAAGGGGTAGAAACCCCACTGCACCTTCTGGAAGAGTTCTGCACCTTTCTGTGTAATATCCTTAGAAGGATACCCTGCTTTGAAAGGGGAACCAGTGTGCAGTCATGAACACAGGAGTCACAAGAGGAGAGGGGGAAGTGGTAGCCTGATTCTGTTGTTTTGTGGTTGATCATCTCAGAAGAAAGGAGGCACTTTGGTTCCAGTCCCTGCTTTTTGGGCTCTCTCTCTGTTTTCTGGGGAATAATTAATTTAAAATGCCCACATATGCCAGTAAAAAGGGGCACAAAGGACTTCCTTCGTTCCAGTGGCTTAGCTCCAACAGGAAGGCAGTGTTGTCCACCCAGTTGTTCTGTGTCTTGGCATTCTCCCTGGAAAGCTAGAGATCAAGGAAAGGTCTAGAAGAAGACAGTGAAACTGTCTTCTCCCTTCCTAGCTGTATGCTTGAAATCAAAAGTTATTACTTATGGGACCAGATACCACAAACCATAATTTCTCTTCAACCTTTTCAACTACAACAAAGGTTCCATATTTTTATTGCACCTGATATTATTCAAGTGTTATGGTTATTCTCAGAGAATATCTGGCAGGTTTTGCTGATGCATCCAGTCATGGAGAAAAAATGATGAACCCACCCAGTGCTGACAGTAAGAGGAGTTCCGTGATGAGAAGGCACCAGGCTAGATCTCCTGAGCTCCAAAGTGTGTTAAGCATAAAGCTCATTTGAAACCATTGTAACACCAAAGGCAGGTTCAAAAGTAGGGTCTAGGGATCTTGATTTTGCTGTTAGAATCTTAATCTCCACTTAACAGCCACATCAGGTAGTCAGAATTTTCCTAGTAATCTGAAATGGTGATGCCTACAACATTTCTTGAGAACTTTTATGTCTATAAATTAATTAAACATTTAGGTCCGTATGTGCAGCCAGAGCACTCTCTCCTTATGGTATTTGTCAAAAAAACATTGGCAGGGAGAGAGTAAAAATTTCTAAAAATGGCTTTTGATTTTTCATATTCTTTCAGATTAGTTTCTCATAAACTGGTAAACACCAGTATTAATACAGAGCTGTAATTTTTAAGGTCTCTTTAGCTAATCTGGTGTAGTCATAGTTCATATGAATGTTCCAATGCAACCTTCACATTTTACATGCTTTGTTTTGTAGATTGCAGCAATGATGTGTTTCGTTGTGACACGGGAAAATGCCTCAATTACACCTTTGTTTGTGATGGATATGATGACTGTGGAGACCTTAGTGATGAGCAAAATTGTGGTAAATGAAAGTTATGTGCTTTTCTAAAGTCTTTAAAATATCAGGACTGCCTAACCCAGTAAACATTTTCCTTAAACTACTGAAGGAGTAATATACCCTGTTCTTACTGCATTTGAACACAGTGAAAACAGCTCACAGATTATATATGAAATTTGAAACAGTTTAAAGGAGAGTTCTGGATCAATCCAAATATTGAAGGGTTTGGTATTTATAAGAAATACTGCTGTTTTCAACTTGCTTTAAACTAATTCCAAAAGATGCTTTGTTGCTAGTTTGACTGGATTTAATTGGGAGTAAAGCAGACTACATGAGGGCACTGCTGGTGCCAACTGTTTTATAGCTGGTGTTTTTACATAAGATTGATAGTGAAGTTGTATGTTTTGATTATCAAATTCTGTTTCTTTCAAATTGTCTTGTCAATCAACTTTCCATGTTTTCATGACACTTACCTACCTACCATATGTATCTACCTATACTTAACTTCCACAGGAGAATCAATGAAGTTTTGAAATTAAAAAAGAATAATCTTAGCATGTAGATATTGGGAAATGTAGACAGCCTGATTTTTACTAACTTTTGGTTCTGTTACTACACCTGAGAACAATTAAGTTTTCTAAAATAATTTTTAACAGTTAAAATATTATTTCTCCCTTTTTTCCATATGCTTTTCTAAGGAAGAGCACAAAGAATATAAAAACTGAAAATCAAGGCACATTTTTTTCTGAGATTTTTAAAAATTTCTTGAAATTCAGCACACTCTAAGACTTTTCCGTATTTTCTTGTCAGTTTTGGTTATTTAGTGGGTTCCTTTTCATAAATAATCTTAGTTTAAACATGATTAAGTTTTTCTAAATGTTGATCTCTCTCCTATCTTTCCTACCTTGACATAGGTTTTTTCTATACAATTTTTAAAATATAAGTTTTTGTACATGCTATACTTGGTTTTCATAGCAGATTTGGAGGAGTGGACTGTGTCTGTTCTCTCTGTTTTGGTGTAAAGTCAGTGTGCTCAGCATAAGGCTCTTTGTGCATTTAGGTAGAAAGAGTAAGATGACAATTAGAATGATTTCTTTGTAGATAATTCTTATGGAAAATTCCAAGTACATGCAAAAAATATAGTTTCTGAACTTGAGAAATATTTTTTGAATGTCTTAATAAAAAGATAAATGAAGGAAATTATTTTCTCTGATGGTTACTGAAAATGTTGGTTAACTGAAACCATTCCCTGAGAAGGTGTGCCAGATCTTCTAATGGGCTTAACAAATCTTAGAAACTTGTTTATTTACAAATAGTCACAGCTGTGCAGCTGGGAGAAAGAATGAGCGCATCACTATACAGGCAATACAATTAATAATAAAAGTCTGCAGATAGAAAAAATTTCTTAATATAATTTATTAATGCAAAAAGCGTCATTAATAAGATTAGCTAATAAGCATAGAACAATGGATCAGTAATATAAAATATACAAATAGTAACTTAGCATCCTTTTTCTTTCTTCAAATTTGCATTTTATGTAGATTGCAATCCAGTGACACATCACCAGTGTGGAGAGGGGAGATGTATAACAGCTGATTGGGTATGCGATGGTGACCATGACTGTATAGACAAATCAGATGAGATCAATTGCTGTAAGTTCCCTTAATCTCTAAATTATTTTTTCTTTCTTTGAAAACTAAAAAAAAAAAAAAACTAAAAAAAAAAGAAGGCAAAACTATAAACTTATTTTATTTCAGAAGTTCACACTTGAGAAATGTCTGTTTTCAGTAGACAGCAACAGCAAACTAAATATTTCTTGCCTTTGTTAAGAAGTAAAGCATTGCTTTGTGTTAGAGCTTCTTGTTAATTACAGAATTAGCTTTTTGTTAATTGTAATGTTCCCACTATATGAGTAAAAATTGTGTACATTTTTTTCCTTGGGGAAGCTAAGATTTCATCTCAGGCTGTTGCTAATGCCTGACATTTATAGTGTCAGTCTCTGCAGGTAAAGATCAGTGCAGCTATTGGAAAATTAGCTGACACATAATGAGAAATGCCTCCTAATCTCCAGTGCTAAGCACTGTTATCAGCTCCTCCTAAAATAACTTCAGTGTGATGTTCAGATATAGTGCAGAGCTTCACTGAGCTCATTGATTGTCTTTATAGTATTTTTGTCACTGAGCTCAGAATATTGTCTTTTTAATATTTTTTGTCTCTCTAGCATGTCACAGTCAGGGTCTGGTGGAGTGCAGAAATGGGCAGTGCATTCCTAGTGCATTCCAGTGTGATGGAGATAATGATTGTAAAGATGGAAGTGATGAAGAAAACTGCAGTGAAGGTAAGGATATGCCTCATTTTACTCTTCTCACTAAACCTACCATTGACTGCTATGTTTCACAGTGCCTTTAGCTAAAGCTGTCTGACAAATTACTTTTTTTACCCTTCAAATAACTCTTGCTAAGGCTGCTTGGTGTGTGCTTTCACACAGGCATTTGTAAGCAGACTTATTTTAGTACTTAAAATTATTTTAAAAAGTGAAGAAGTGGGGGTGATATTTAGCACAGTATTTAGTTATCTGATATAATTAGCTGCCACTTGAAATACATTGGAGCAATGAGAATCTACTGTTACAGGAACTGGTGTCATTTGAGGAGGAATTTTCTCATTAAAATCCTTTTCTTTATCAGAAGTTGGGAATCAGAGAAAGAATGTTTTCATGAGTAAACTAAAGATTTAGTGTGACTAAGGGAAAATTTATGAGAACATGAGTTCTCAAGGCTACTTGATTGCTATCTTATTATGGACTCTATGAGAGAAGAGGAAACTAAGGAATGGCTGGAGCCCCAGAACATGGTTTTCCAAAGACACTCAGAAAGCAATGTTGTTATGATGATTTCAAAATTTGAAGGTATTTTTCACATGTAATTCTCTTATTCCTGGCAAGGTATAGGTTCAGATTGCCACCTTCCTTTAATGCAAGAATTATTAATGTCTTTTAAAAATTAATTTAAAATTAATTATTTTAAATAAATTTAAATAGTTGACCTTATGCAGAAAGCTAGTGTTGGCAAGTGTAGTGCTGATAGGACAGGCTATTTAATAGTTATTAGAGTAGAAAAGACCTGTTATCATAAAATAGACACAGAGTGTGATTATATAAGCCTTGTTTCTTTAGGAAACCAGTCTAAAAGAAATCCTTTCATAAGCATGTTACTCAATCCCTTCTTTTCACAGAAAGTTCTTGGGGTCTTCCTACTCCAATTTAAGTACTTTCATTCCAAAAAATACCAGAGAAGCTGAAGCTGAAACAGAAAAATTATTATTATTTTTCTTCACTTTTAATGTTGACATAATATAAAGGTCTTCCATGAAGTATCTTCTAGTTGTGACTGTGGCAATCTTAAAATCCAGAAACAAGTTTTTCTCCTCAGTTCTGACTGTGCACTTTCACAAAATGTTCACCTTTTATTCTTCTTTTTTGATGTCCAGTCTCAGTCTTATCCTATGAATTCTTTTATCCTTCCTTTGTCTTACATGATATAGGCTAGAAGCCAGTGATGTATTTTGTTCTCACTGCCTCTTTTTTCCCTTTTGATGTTGAAGCAATGGTTAAAAATCTTTTTTTGGTATGATGAATAGGTATAGGTTAAAATATTCAAGCAGTAGTATGGGGTGATAATTATCACTACATGATTTCTGCTTGCCATTAAACTGCAGAGCTTTTAAATACAAACATTTTCCTAATTTTTGTTATTAATTCTTCAATGTGCAAAAGTTCTATCCAGTATTTTGCAGTATTGTGTAGAGAAAAATTCTTTCTTTAGGCAACCATATCCCATCCATCCTAATTTGCATGGGAATGTGTTGGCAGAATTTAGATTTCAGTCATCTTTATTTCCTTGCAAAGTCCATGCAAAAGCAAGGCAGAATTCTTGTTTTTAATTTACAATAGTAAATTTCTTAATATTTTGTTGTTTCCAGCAACTGCAAAAAAATGTAGTAGGACATTCACTTATTACAAAGACTTTTCTGCTCTACAAATAAAATTTTAAAATTTTGGATATGTCTGTCAGAGTCAGTGGAGTTAGACCTAATGGAGTCTGGAGTACTGGTTTTGTTACAAACACAGTAAATATGAGAAATCAGCATGGAAGTTTGAGGTCAGGGTGTAGTGACTTCCCCTTGCCTATAAAAGGATCTTGTGTCCTAGTAGCAGTGTATACATTCAGATATTCAGTGACTGTTGCTTCATCTCTGTCTGGAAGAGAAAAGTGGTCTCCTTCACTGCATGCCTTAAGGCAATGTAAGATATCTGTCTATGAGTACTGCTCTCATTCACTTTGTGACAATAGACATCTAACACAGATGTATGCACAACTGTTTCTGTGATCTCTTCAAAAGACAGTGTACCGTGTGTGTGTTTGTAGAAATTCAGCATTATTTGTGCTAGGATCAAAAGAATCTACCTTATAGCACAGGGATTTTTAAAGTATAGGAAGGAGTTGAAGCAAACTTTAAAAACAATTTTAATATAAATATTTGGAATAGCTCTAGAAGTCAATAGGCTTTTCCTGCCTTTCAAGTTCCATTTTGCAGTCAGATGCAGCTGTTAAATAAGATTGTCAATCTCTGTAGCAAAGAAATTACCTCTGTTGCTTCAATATATAACATGTATGAATGGAAGTAAATCTACTTTATAATATGGTAGATACGACTATATCAATTAGACAAGGTTGTTGTCAAGGCTATTGAAACTAGATCATTCTTCAGCACCTTCTGTATGTCCAATGGGGGGATGCATGATTAATGTTCATGGGCAGTAGTGCAATACAAATACTAAGCAATCAGGGCAATAAGCTATTTTAAACAGGATGAGATGATGAACACCATCTATTTAGTCTCTCCTTACAGAATAGTGAACTAAAAGACTCCTTTTGCACATGGAAGAGAGAATTTAATGGTTTGGAAAGGAGCTAGCACAACTATGAGAGAGAGAAGACCAGGGATTTGTCAGATAAAGTAACTACTCAAGTAGTTCAGAAACTTTTGATGAAGTGTTGGTTTTATTTATTCTGAAGTCCGTTATTAGGACCATAACATTTTTGGATTTCTTTCTGTTGTTGTTTGTTTTTTAACCAGTCAAAGGAGGACATTTAGTGTTCATCTCTGATCTTTCTTTAGGATGTCTTTTATTGTCAACCAAAACAATCATAAAATGAGAAACAGATCAACTAAATGGCATTGAAGAACAATTCCCAGACAGTGATCTCTTTCAGCTAGGGCCTATTGTTCTTTTTGAATTGTGATTTGCAGGACTTTTTATATTCTGCATGGTAAATGTCTTTCAGAAATCCAAGCCTCTCATTCAGAAACTGGGGTATAATTTTTTATATTGAACAGAGGGGTAAGGGAAGTGAGAACTGAACAGTGTTGCACACTTTTCTTCCTTACTGCACTTGCAATGGTGTTGGGTACTTACTGAAATATGTAAAGGAAATACTTAATTTTTATGTAAACACTGTACTCTCTCATTATGCTCCAGTCATTTTTATTAGTCTGGTAAATCATTTGAAAAGTACATTTCTACTTCCCTCAGATCAAACCCTCTGTCAGGAGGGAGACCAGAGGTGCTCCTCCTGCCCTGATCCCTGTGGAGCCTCTCCCTGTGAGATGAGGAACAGCCAGGCAAACTGCAGTAAGTAGGGCATGTGCTTCATACTGTTACTCTTTTAGGGTGTTCCAGTTTATAATGAGGATGGAGGGTAGAACACAGTAAGTAATACTTCAGTTTTCTAGCTAATGTAGATGTCTAATGACTAAGCTCTGACAAGGGCAATATTGAAGAAAATATGTCATCAAAGCTCTTGATTATTGATGTACTAGGACTGGTAGCATTTGACATTGAGGTATTTTAATTTTCTTTTCTGTGAAATGTATTGTAGGTAAGGGAGTAGCAGGACCTCTTAAGCTGTAGGACAGACTAAGAAGGAAAGACTAACATTTGGGTTACTTAAAATGTGTCAGAACACATGGACCATATGTTCTGTTTATTCCTCTCTGGATTATCAGGAATTGCGTGTGAGAGTCAATGTTATTATTTTCAAACCTACAGTGACACTTTTGCACGTAACATAACGTAATCTTTCTAAATACAACATGAAAATTATAATCATATTGAAAAGAGCTATCAACATGTAAAGAGCTCTGTCCTCCAGCAGCATTTCAGTAGACCAGATTTTCTTCCAGAATTCACTTAAACCCGTATAAATACTAAGTATAATAAAAGAGAATGGTATAAATACATTTCAACCCTTTAATCTTGAATACTGTTATGTTACACAAGCACTTAGAATATTGCATGTACTTTTGTGGTCATCCTGAAATATTGATGAATGTGCAGAGTTCTGTACACATGAAAGAAAGATGTTTACTGGCCAAAATCAAAAGATGAGCCCAAACTGATCTGGGCATCTCAGGCAAAAGTGTGGAAGGACAAGGGATAGTTCATCATGAAGGAAAGGAAATGGAGGTAATGTGGGGAGAACTGTTAAAGTCATTAAACCTCATGTACCCCAAAGATGTGACTGAATGGTTTGAGACAACAGAAACAGTTCAGTATTGGTAGTATGCCAGGATTTAGCAGTGAGGAAAAGCTGGATGTAAAATGAGCTTTGTGATGATCAGATTAGGAGTACATAGTAAAAAAAGTTATAACACCAAATGCCAGACCAATAAAGAATGCCCAGTTCTGCTGGTTAGCTGAATAATTGGCTGTTGGATCTTCTTCCACCTTCTCTCAAAGATACAGCTATGTGATGACACAATTGTCACACTGTGCTAGTAACTGATGCTAGCAACTGGCTAACAGAGAATATTAATCATATTAAGGTATATTTGCTTCCAGAATAGACAAATTTATCCATTCTTTTACTTTTGAATGGTATACTTTTTTGTGGAAAAACTTTCTCAATATACCCAGAATAAATAAGTTTAAATAATTTCACAATCATCTCATTGCTAAATAAAAAGTTAAATTTCAATCTGAATTGAAACAAAATTCTGTCTGTAGTTTTCTGTTATGGTGGAAAATTGAAAAATAAATATTTCTGAATACCAGTGTGAGAAGAAGTAGAAAAGCTATACAAATTTTAGAAATCCAAAATACTTGGCTAGTTGTAGAGTTCATTTTTCTCCCGGCTGATTTACGACCGGTGATAGCTCAGGGATGACATTTGCTCGGTTTCTCGGCTGTTTAGGCTGTTTAGGTCCAGGGACGCCACTTGTAAAGTTTTCTGCTGTTTAGGCTTGTAAGGTTTTCTGTGAGCTGTTTAGGCTGTTTGGAAAGGCCCAAAGATGGCCTTGAAGAGCCCGGCGCTTCAAAGGACGAGGAGAGACTTCTGATCTTGTCTCGGTCTTGGTGTTTATTAATTGTTTATCTAAAAGATTTTCTTTCAGCCCGACAGAGGTCTGCACAGCAAGTCAGCCATGGGCACACTGCGAGCCCCCGGGCGGTCACTTATCTTTATACCCTAAGTTACGTGTACAATATTTATCATTTCTCCCCAATACCTTCTACCCTTATTAACCGGTGCACTTTTAGTAATAACCAATCCCAAAGTGCCACCACCACCACAGAAGATGGAGGCCAAGAAGAAGAAGAAGAAGGACAGGACACGCCCCAATTCCTCCATCTTACTTCTTTAGACCCCCCTGTACCAAAATCCTAAACCCTGTGTTTTACACTTTAACTAACTTATCCCTTCACCATTCACCCAGTGAATTCCTCCCAGTCCTCATACAGGTCTCATCTCCTGTGTAGGATCAAAATCCTGCCACCAGACACTTCTGGCAACATTCCAGGATTCCCGAGCCCCCCAAGGGTGGTCTCGGCCTCTCTGCACCTCCATCCTGAGGTGCTGAGATCCCACAGCTAGTTCAAAATTTGCTGTGATAAACTCCCAAAAGTTGGAAGATTTTTGTATGTAGCTCTAATGTATATATAATCATATGGACTTGCAGCTGTTGCACCTGTCTTTGCTTATCAGTCTAATTTGTTACTAGTTATGTCTTACCCAAGTTAAATTATTAGCATGTAGACTGTCTCTTGCTCAGTGCTTGTGCAATACATGACCTAATTGTCTCCTCCTTCAGATCTTGGTAAGCAATGAAAAAAATTAAAAGCAAATCCTGGCTTCTGTTTTCTACACAGAGAAACTGTGCAGTCTCTGTCACTAGTGAGACTTTTTATGACCTGACTGTCTAAAGCCTTGAGAAAGCTGATCAGTCCTCAGAGCTGACCTGCTTTGATCAGGGCATTGGAGTAGAGACCTCCTGAGAGCCTTTCTAACCTAAAGTATCTGATGATTTTTGTCTTCCTAATTTTGGCAACTGCCCTGTCAGTTTGAGGTGTGTCATGCTAGCATAGCAGGTACACCAGTGTGTTGTATACAGTACACTCTGTGCTGGTTTAAGGATGGTTTATTGTACCACCTTAACATTAAGATGTTGCTCAGAAAGATAATGACTATTAGTAAGGAAATAAAAGTATCTTAATGGGTTATGAGGTAAGCAGGGTTCAAACCCACCTTTACTGTTAAGAATAGGCTTTTAAGATCTCTAGCTCTGGAACTTGTAATTTCTCAAATCTGAGAGGATATCCCCTGACTGATAAATTTTAAATAAGTAAGGAGTTACTTAAATAAGTATGGAATTACTTCTGTATTTAATTTAATCTCACACCATTTGTGGTTCTGTTTGTTTTCTCTCTGTGAAAGGTCAGTGTGAACCAATTACTCTGGAACTTTGTATGAACTTGCCTTACAACTATACTTATTACCCAAACTACCTGGGCCACAGGACACAGAAGGAAGCCTCTATCAGCTGGGAGTCTTCCCTTTTCCCAGCTTTGGTTCAGACCAACTGCTACAAGTACCTGATGTTTTTTGCCTGCACAATCTTAGTACCAAAATGTGACCCCCATACAAATCAGCGGATCCCACCTTGCAGGTACTATGCTAAACCATATTTCATTTAATGTTTGACTGTCTGTCATAGTAGTTTTTCCCAGTTTTATGCTTTCATTGAAAATGCCAAAAATTTTGCTTTGGAATTCTATAGGAAAAGGCTGTTGCTGACCAGGATGCTCAGGTCAGCGTTGGAGGTCCCTCTTTGGAGGGCTGCTCTCCAATTTGTGCCTAGTGCTACCCGACCCTAGGTACAGGATCAGGCATTTGTTCTTGTTAAATTTCATGTCCTTGATGATTACCCAGTGCAAAGGCCTCTTGTCCCTTCAGAGTCAACACCATCTCTTGGTTTTGTATAATCAGCAAGCTTGCTAATGGTGCACTAAACCGCTGCATCCAGACCATTGATAGGTGTACAGAACAAGACAGGCCCTGCAGCTGAACCCAGAGGAGCAGTGCAGGTGAGCAGTCAGCAACCAGAAGCAGCCCTGTTTGCCAGGACTCTTCAGTTTTTCACTGTGGAGAAAATAAAAAAATTCAATTCATTAAAAGGTCAAAGGAAAATGAGTGGAATGAGATGCCTTCCCTGAATGGACTGTCTCTAGAAGAAAGATGTGTAAATAATCAAAATACATAAAGACAAATTAAAATTACATTAAAGCAATTTAATAAAAAGGGGGGAATCCTTTGATTGAATATTTTTCAACCTAGTAGGATTCCAGACAAAAGTAGTGGCTAAATGTTTCAAACATTAGGGGATTTTTTTATTATGCCTTTTTACCTTTGTAATTTTGAAGCCTTTGCCAGTGGGTATTTTGAGAGAAACCATGGATGATTTTTAATCTCAGTGGATTGAACAAATTTTGCAGTGATTCCCATCTTTTTTAAGGTTAAAAAAATGCTGCAGAAGGACTTTATTCATGCCTTTTCCTGACTGACCAACCAAACTTGTCTAACAGCAGATGAAAATGTAAGAAAGTGTTATGTTGCTGTAACTGACAACAGCCTCAAGACTGGGCTGGTCTGAGCTTTGCTTTTCTCAAAGTTTTAATTTTATTGAATTGCCAGGGAGTTCTTCTCTCTTTTGTTTGCAGGCTTAAATATTTTGACCTTCTGAAGCCCTGTGGTTTCTGAGATAGCGTAATCAGAAGAGGTAGCATTTCACTCATACAAAATGTGTTTGGTTTTTTTTCTCTGAAGGAGAGCAGTTAGTGCTTCTTAAAAATTGTTCTCTGCCATCTCTTACAGAGGAGAGCATATTTGTGAGCAGTTATATTTGGTTATTAACCTATTTATAACATAAATGCGCAACAGTAACTTATGTTTCAATCATAGCATTCTTTGATATATGTATTTTTTTCATATTAAAACATCTGTTTGTCTGATTTTTTTCTTGATCTTCATGTTTAACTTCAGCTAGGATTATTAACTTCTAGTATCTGTGAATTTCTGAGCCATTCAGTTATTTGGTACAATTCTGCTTTGTCTCCTCAGGACATTATGTGTACAGTCTAAGGAGCGCTGTGAGGCTGTGCTTGGGATTGTAGGTCTGCAGTGGCCAGAGGATACAGACTGCACTCAGTTTCCAGATGAGAACTCAGATAACCAAACCTGTCTAACACCAGATGAAGATGTGGACGGTACCTCCTACATATATTACAGCAAATAAGAGATTTAAATGGGTTCCCAAAGTCACTGGTCTTTGGTTTTTTTATATGTCCCCTTTAATTTTAATATTTAAACTGTGGAAATTATTCCAAACTGAGTTCCTCTATTCAGCCATGCTAGTCTCTTGGCAGAATTCTTTGCTTGATTTCTTGCTCCAGGGAATTGCTAGCACTCAATGAAAGAGTTCCTTAAAGATCTGCCGACTCTGTTCCACTCCTTTGTCCCAAAGTGGTACTGTGAGATGAGGCAGAAGTAGTGAAAGGGTTAATTAATGGAAAGTTATACCCGGTTTTCATTAGTTGAAATAGACACATAATTGTCAATCTCTTTTTCTTTTTTTTTTTTTTTTTTTTTTAAATCCTGGGGATTTATTTATACTTATTTCAATGCATAATACACCATCACCACAATGGTGAGAAGAGTAGCTAGGAAATTCATACCCATGGTCTAAACATTGCATGCCAGTGATTTGGCAAAGCAATGACATTTGACAGAGAGCAGCATGGAAGGGAGAGCTCTGGAAAATGTTGCTCCACCACGTTCCTGGTGCAATTGTGAAGTCTCACCTGACACATAATTCCAGTCTCATAAGCTTTCTATCTGTGTTATTTACCCTTCTGAAAGAGCCTGGGTGACAAACGAGGGCCCATGGCGTGACGAAGCTTTATCTCAGGGAGTGCTGTTTGTCCCTGTTGGTTGTCCTTGGCAGAGTGCTCCCCCAGTCACTTCAAGTGCCGCTCGGGGCGGTGCGTGCTGGCAGCGCGGAGGTGCGACGGGCAGGCTGACTGCGAGGACGACAGCGACGAGGACAGCTGTGGTAAGGACGCGCTGTCAGCTGCAATGGAGGGCAGCTGCAGCTCTGGAGAATGAGCTTCAGCTTTCGTTCAGTTATTTGAATTGTAGCACAAGAGTTCAGAGAAGGAGAACCCCCCTTTTTGTGTGTCTAAAAGTGTATTTACAGTATCAGTAAAAATACTATAGCAACGATCCTTCTTAATCAACATGAGTACTATTTGTGGTACCTGATCGTTTAGATTCTGACAACCATACTCTGCGATGTTTTGAGTATTCCTTAAAGAATCAAGTTAAAAAATTTCTGCAGATTTAGTTATTTTCATATTGCTGAAGGCTTTACTGAGCTAAAATGTAACTCCCTGGCAGATTAAGTCTTGAATCTGTAAATGCAGTTTTAAATTTATACATGATAATGTTCTCATTAGGATGTATAGACAAAAGATACCATTATGATGTATTGTGTTGCTGAAGTGGATTCTGCATGTTTTTTCAGATTGGTCAAGTTACAAGTACAAGCATAAACCCTTGGAGTTTATTCCCCAGTATGTTTCTGAGTTTACTTTTAGTACAGATGCTTTTGACTTTTAACTTAAGGGGGATGTATTGAGCCTGAAAGAATCAAGAAATCTCTTGTTCATTACATATCCTTTTACCTGCTGGCAGGACAGTTTCAGAAGGAGAAAGGAGTTCTAAATATTTATTAATTGACTAAGCTGGAGCCTTCATGGAGGTCTGCATGCAGGCCTGGCATCCCTAGGGGCAAAGAGAATAATCATACATCACTAAGGATTTAGAGAAGAGGTGTGCTTATGAGCAAAGGATTGGAAAACATTGCAGCAGAGTAGGATTAAGTTGTACAACCTGTGTATTTTCTTTAAACTGAGAAAGGGTTAAGTGGGAAGCAGAGTTTATGTGAACAACAAAACTGTGGCAATAAGAGAATTTCTACTCAGAGACAGTAAAATAAAATCCAACACCAGAAAGCTAAAACTAGGCTAAAGTTCAATCTTAGCAGCTTTATAAAATGCTTCTTTTTAAAAAGCAGATTGTTTTAATGTTTGCAGTAGCCAAGGGTTCATTTACCCCCAATAAGCGATGTATTCTCAGTCTCTGGGAGTCTCCAGATCATTCTTGTATTCTCTCTCCTCTTTCTTTATTTCTTTCCCTCCCCCCACCCCTGTAAAAAAGAAAGAAAGGGATAAAAAAAAAAGGTTATGCTCTCTGAAATATGATTTAATATTAGGTCATTCTCTTGTTTGTGTTATAAAGGAAAGTCAGAGTTGATGGTCACGGTGATTCTTTCAGAGTTTGACATCTCTTTACTTTGAATCAATTGTCTCAATTGTCCTCCTTGCCAAATATTTTTTTGTTGACACCAATTTTGAACTCCTTAGAAAACGAATTGTTATGTGTCTTTTAGGATAATTTCGTTCTACTAGACATTAACATATGAAATATTGTTCTAATATGTAACATTTGTTTCTCGAGTGGATCTCTCTCTAAAGTCTAGACAGAATGTCACAAGCAATCAGCAGAATTCTTATCAGTTTCTATAAATATGGAAGACTGTATCAGCTAGCAAATTACTGCTGTCAGGGTGACATTACATTGACCAGGGCTAATACTGTTACTGAAAAACAAAAAGTCCTTGTAGAGCTCCAAGAGTAGCTGTTTCTAACTTATTCATATTCCATGTGTGCAGGACAAAATCAAAACTTGATGATCTTTCCATGTGTAAATGGATAGCTCAAATTTTCTTGGCTTTATCCTTTTAAATTGGTTTTCTAACATTAAAAAAAGACAGACTGTTTAATTTGAAACCCTTGTATTTGAAGTGCTTTAAATGATCTATATGGAACAGCTTTACAGTGCAGGCAGGAAGAGGCTGAAAAAGACTAGCTGCAGCTTTCTTATGCTTAGACTATTCTGGCCAAAAAATATAAGTTAGAACCCTCCAAAGAGGTGTACTCTCCCCATGCAGAGCAGAGCTGGATTCAGCAGCCACTGTCTCCTTCTGTCAGCAGTCCCTGCTGTGCTTTCTCATGGGCTGTGTGAGAGGACATCTCAGCCACGCAATTGCATGGAAATCCTCAGACTTTAGTGCCACCCACACTGGGATTTGGGGAGAAAATTTGACTGGGGTTACTGGAAGTGAGACTTCTGAGTGCAATAAAGTGCAGGGAAGGTAATTTCAAAAAATATTATTATTAAAAGTGTCACGAGATTTTGTGGTATTAAATATTATAGTTGGTTGTAATTGAATGCGTTAAATTGCTGCTGCTGAGCAATGCCTCTGGCAGGGAGCAGAATAGGATCCTACACCTACTAAAGAAATTGAGGATATAACATTCATGGCCAATACTGTCTCACTATTTTCTGCAGTCTGGGTTTTGACCTGTAGTATTTTAGGTGAGAGAAAAATGTGGTGGTCTTGATGTTAATGATTTAATGATAATTGGGTGGGAAATGTATATAATTGGACAACAATTTGTAACTTCATTCATATTATGAAGAAGAAGGAAGGCAAGATCATATATGAAACCCTATCTCTTGTCAAAATATATTTTTGAGATGGGGTTAATTTACATATAGACAAGTTTTCCTAGCTCTGTTTTCACTTCCCTTTCATTGAATTAAAAATGCATGTCACAAAAATAATTAGAGAGGAAATATAAATACTGCAAATGGTGGTAGGTGATCTCTACCAGCAAAACAGTGTACTTGAACACTGAATTTAGTAACTAGTGAATTTTTCATAGGGAAATGTCTCTGTATTTGTCTATGTGATTAGTTTTGGAGAGTCCTGGTACGCTTCACAGTGTAACACTGTAATGCGTGATGAAGAGAAAAGGAAACGTGTATTAAATGAAATGTGAACGCTGCTAAAAATTTGCTAGGTTCATAAATTATGGGGAGTTTAAGCTTTTTTTATTTCGTATTCATAACAAGATCCTAAAATTGAATTCCTTGTTCTATATAAGAGTAAAGATTTTTTTTTGGTTTCAATTAATTTTTCATCAAAAGTTATCAGAAATATTGTCAAGAAGGAGACCTGGAAAGTGGTGCTACCCAAGAAAGTTATTTGATTGTGAGGAATTAGTTTCAAAGGTTAAGACTGGTTATTTCTCTGGGCTTTAACCTTTATTTACATGTTTTTTCAAATCTAAACAAAATCAAGCACCCCACACATCCAGGTACAGGTAAAACCTGAACAGATTTTTCCATTAATCCAGTAGGGATTCTGTGGTTCATATTTGTAAAATATGTACTTCAGAATTAAAATTTCTTGGAAACAATATATTTGCTTATAACTTACTGCTTTCACAGTTGCATGTCCAGGCAAAGAGAGGTGCTACTTTAAATACTGTTTTTAAATTTATGCCTGAATTATTTGTATGTGTGAACATCAGGGCTATCAATTGAGTTTTTCCTTAGATTAAAATGAAAAGTATCATCTATAGAGCAGGCCAAACAAGGCAATCAAATAATCTGGCTTAGTCAGGACAATATGTCATTTTTATGGCTTCCTATAAAACCAGTGTCAGTCATGCAGGACATTAGTATGTCAAAGTATTTAAACTGATAGCACAATAAAATATTTTTTTAGCTGATGGAAATAAAAAGTGGAATAAAACAAGAGAAAATTATTTTTTAAAATGTACCTTGGCCTATTCTTAATTTCCTCTAGCTGACCAACAGGAATTTTTCTGTCAAAGCACTTTGACCTAGTTTTGTATTACTTCTCTTTCTACCCTTCATTCTGATTCTGTGTTAAATTCTGCATCAGCACTGCCAGAAAAAAAGCATGTATTTCTACAGTGTTTCATGGAGATTCCATGCTTTTCTAGGATATGCTTTTGAAAGACTGAGGAATTTCTATGGACTTGAGAATTATAAAAGTTCTTATATTACTAGCAAATGTATTTCAATAATAGTGGTGTATGGGTTTTGAGCTAATTGAGCTAATGCCCAAACCATTATAGATATAGACACTCATAATACAATTATTATTTCAAAAGCACTGAGGTATTTTGAAGTGTTACAATATTTAGATCCATTTATCAAGTGTGCACTGTGCCAGTCTTATTTCCATTTCTTCATTAGTAACTATTCTTAGTACCTTCTAAAATTTATATTGCAAGTGAAAATATTTTGTGTGTTTCAAGACTTTTAAGGAAGAAAGCATTTGATTCAACATTGCATACAAATATTTCAGAAATGTGCTTCTCTGCCTCCAGGTTGTAGAGAAAGGGGTCTTTGGGAGTGTCCTTTGAAGAAGGTGTGCATCAAACACACTATGATCTGTGATGGTTTCCCAGACTGCCCTGACATGATGGATGAAAAGAATTGCTGTAAGGACTCATGCAGTTTGTTACTCCCTTAAAAGGCTGATCACATTTTTGGGATGTTGAGGTGCAAAATCAGTCAAAGTAAAAAGACTTTATGCTTTCTATAGCAGAAAGACTTAGTCATTCCCTCAGTTCCCCTTTCAGTTTGTCTGTGGCACCAATTTCCCTCTTTCCTCATCTTCTGTCCTTTGTTGTTCACATCCTGAGATCCTTGCTGTCTGTTTGGTCACTCTTGTCCTCTTTTTCTTTTTTTTCATTTCTCTTTCTCCCTCCTTGTTCTTGTGCCTTTGTAGAGTTGTTCTTTTTTTCCTTGTAGATTTTTGACTTCTTTTCCCAGGTTTCTTTAACTTCATTCCATACAGGCATTGCTCATATCTGCCTACTGCTCATTTTTTTCCTTGATTTCTACTTACCTGTTTTTTGGTAAATGTCTTACGTTTTATTGTAAACAATGCCTTATTTAGTTTCTTTCCTGATTGACATTTCTTAGGTTCTGTCTCCCTGCTTGGCTCCACAGGTTCCTTCTGCAATCCAATCTGTGATAGCATCAAGATACAGAGCTTAGGAGGATGCACGAGTGGCATGGGCACACAGTCCATGTGCACAGTGCAAGTCTGTTCAGAGTGCTGGCAGGGAGCAGCCTGCACCCTGCTCCCCTCTGGGGGCTGCCCTCAGTTCTCTTTCCTCTGTTTCCATCCGAGAATGGGATGGGAAGTGGTGGAATATCTGCACACAGCAGCTGCTTTGCAGGCTCCCACCCTGCATGCTAAGCTAGGAGTGAGTGCCCTGGGAGGTTAGCTCCACTTTCTGAATTCTCTTCTTTTGAGAAAACTGGTGTGTGGGCATGCTGCCAACACAAGGAAGCAGAAAGACATACTGGGAGTAGGTCTGCGCAGCAAAGGAGGGATCATTGGTTGGCAAAGTTGGCTGAAAACTGAAATTTTTCATTCTCTGAGGAAACCTGGTATTTTGTCATTTTTGCTGGGATGTTTGGATATAGTTTTGTGATTTAAAAGAAGTTGCTCCTGAGTCTCTGGAGTTCTGTTGGTAGGAGCATTTTGTGTCCTAAGTGAAGCCTATGGATATGTTTGCCAAAATGAAGAGCAGCCTGTGTGTATTGCTAGATCAAACTTTGTTTCTCTTTGGGAAGCTGAAGCTCACAAAACATTTCTTAATCTGCTTTCATTACAAAGATTATACCACTTAATTTCCAAGCTCTGTGCTGTAATCTAAAGAGTGGATGTGGTATTAAAGTGATTTACTTGTGATCACACATTAGGATTATGACAGAGAAAAGATTACCAAAGGGCTAAGGTTAATCTAGTTCATAATTACCGGAGTATATTTCCTCTCTGCTTTTGATTTGGGGCTTGAATAGTGTAAAATGGAAGCAAAGTTTTCCCAGCAGAGGGGTTCCAGTTATTGAATTATGCTCTCTCTGGAAGGTGGAGTTAAAGTGCTTTTTCTGGTTTTGCGTGCTTTATTCCAGAGGTAGAAAGACCAGGGGTAGGCAGCACTGCCTGCTCTATCTGTATGGTTTTCCCCGTGGAGTGCACTTTTTGTACTGGTGTTGCAAATAAGTGCTTGGATTGTATAAATTGGCAGTATAAATGCTGTACATCAGCCAAACATGGGCACAACTGAATGCAGCTCCCTTCCATGCATTTTCTCCCCCTCTGCCCTCCCCCAGGTCTCAGAATTCCCTAATGATGGAGTTTATAGAAGCTGGAAATATGTTAGTGAGGAAGTTACTGTGCTTCTACATGCCTGCCTTTTGGAAGGGAGGTTGTTGGAGGAAAAGTCATTTGCAAATGGAAGCTATTGTAGTTCCCGTACTGAACAGAGTCTGGAAATCCATATGTAAGGATACCAGCTGTGAACTGGAACATGTCTATCAGTACAGCAGTTCTCTACCTCTAAAGTGGAGATAAAAATAAATACAAAATTTTCAAAAGCAAAGGAGAATTCAAAAATTAATATATAATTGCTGTGGATGAGAGGAAATAGATACTCATTGTGGTAAAATTTTTTTTTCAAAAACCATGAAGAACTAAACAAATTTGGATCAGTCAGCTAAAAAGCACAGAACAGTATTTTCTCTTACAGCTTCTGAGGTGCTAAAACAGGTTTCATATTACAAGATCACAAATGATACTAAGTAATCCCAGATCTTGCATTTATAGACGCTCTTCCTTCCCTCTGAATTGCAATGCCCTCTGTCACTGCATGGCAGCAACCACTTTCTGCATCAGTGGTATCCATGCTGAATTTTCTTGCAAATCTGCTTCACTTCATTTTCCATAGGTCTGATCTGTGTCTTCCTTGACTCTCCTCAATTTTCCATGTCAATGTGAATTTCACTTCAATCATGTCTTTCTCAGGAGGAAGCATGTTTTTGTCTTTGCAGCATTTTGTGACGAGAGTGAACTTGAATGTGCCAACCATGAGTGTGTGCCCCGTGAACTCTGGTGTGATGGGCAGGCAGACTGCACTGACAGCTCAGATGAATGGGACTGTGGTAAGTTTCTTCTCAAAGTGGTGTTTGGGTGATGGTAGCAATCACTGGTGATTTAATTCAGAGTACAGTGGTGGAGAGGGGCTCCCTCTGTTAGCCAAGAGAAGACTGGGGTGAGGTTGGGAAAGCATGCAAGGAAGCAGGCAGAAGAGAAAGCAAAAGCTCAGTGTGAAGTGTCACAGTGCAAAGATACAAGAAAAGTGATAGAGCAAGAAAACGTGTAGATGATGTGTGTAATCTGGAAAGTATTGTGGATAGAGGAGAGATTAAGAAGACATTGAGGTTTGGAAGGACCTTATGAGAATCTTTTTTGCTTGTGATAAAAGCAGTTCCTGATTTTTTTTATACAGATTAAGAGAGAAGAAATGGTGATGGTCCTTCTATCTAGATTATCTAACTAGATTAAGGCTATAAAAATTAAGGTTATCAGCAACCCATGTGAATCTGTGCTGGTGAATTAGAAGTATTTGGGTTTATTTTTACACTCTCGATGCCTTTGCTGTTCAGTGTCTCATGCTGTTCACTCCTAACAAGGTTCAGATAACCACACTTGCCTTGGTTTTAAGTTGCATAGCTATTCAGCATGTAAAGCTAGGAAAAGTGCCAGCAACTTGGCAGAATCTTGAATGTAGTTGCATGTTATCAGTTTTCCATCTATAAAATTATTTGAAATAGTACTGAAGTTTTCTTCCTTTTTTTCTTTCCAGTTACACTGTCTAAAACCAGGAATTCCTTGATGCTCCTGACTGTTCACAGGTCAGCTGCTGATAACCATGTTTGTGCTGATGACTGGCAAGAAAACTTAAGCCAACTGGCCTGCAATCAGATGGGTTTAGGGTAAGGTCAGTAGTTTGTAGCTTTGATGATTTCTTAGGACAGTTGGAGTGCTGGTGTTAGATGTGAACTATCATTGTTCACTGCAATGTTAGACCTAGTGTGGAAATGGTTCACAGAGAAAAGAGGTAACGAAATTTTGTGAACTGTGGCAGAATTTCACTAAAATCTAGGCATTTTCACCTTTACAACTTTATGAACATTGCATGATTGTTATTAAGAGTGTTTTGAAGAGATAATGGTGTTTTGCCAAGGCTCAGTACATGCACTAACAGTTACTGCTGAGGCTCAGAATGTAATACTCTGTTTCTTCCTAAAGAATTAAAGCAGACTTAGGAAATACAAGAAAAATCATCTTCATTTATTTGCTTTCTGCAATAAATACTGTAGGTTAGACAAGTGGATGTATTTAACTTGGGCATCTCTGGACAACAAATTGTTAAAGAGAGGGTTTCTGTGTGGAACTCAGAAAAAGAAATAGCTTTTAAGTGTCTTACTGCATGCACACTAAATTGTGGAGTAGTCAATGCAAAATACAACTGTTGGATAAAAAACAAGTTCAGCTGCTCTGATATTCACAGCTGTCTCTTACTGGGAAGAGGCAAATCTGATGGTATGTAAGGCTGTCTTTTGCCAGTGTGAATTAAGAGGTGTCTTTTCTGTTAGCTGTTCTCCACTACACAAACTGACATTCTTTGTACCTTTCTCAAAGGAGGATAAAGACCCTGGGTTAGTTAAGTACACTTCATGTACTCTGTATTGTCTTGCACTGCAGGGATACTTGGCATCTATTCTGACAGATGCTCCGAATTGAAGACCACCTGAAACTGGACTGCCTGCCATTATAACACACAATTTTATACTCCTCTGTCTAGTTTAGTGTATCTAAATAATATTTGCATTATCTTTTTGCTTTAGCTTTATATAGCATCCTAATAAAGCTTTGTAGAGCGATAGAATATACTGAGTTGGAAGGGACCCATCAGTGTCATTGAGTCCAACTCCTGGCCCTACACAGGACACTCCAACAAACACACCCTCTGCCTGAGAGCACTGTGCAAATCCTTCTTGAAGTCAGACAGGCATGGTGCTGTGACACTTCCCTGAAGAGCCTGTTCCAGTGCCCAGCCATCTCCGGAGGAAAAACCTTTCCCTGTTACCTAACCCAAACTTCTCCCTGATGTTTCATACCATCCCCTTGAGTCCTGTCACTGGTCACCAGATTGAAGAGATCAGTGTCTGCCCCTCTGCTTACCCTCCAGAGGTAACCAACTACCGCAGACACTCCTCATACAGCTTCCCTTCCTGTCCCTTCACCATCCTCCTGGCCATCTTTTGGATGCTCTCTAGCAGTTTAATGTCTCAGATTGTGGCACCCAGAACTTCCCACAGTATTCAAGGTGAGGCCACCCCAGTGCAGAGCAGAGCAGAGCAGGACAATCCTCTCCCTTGCCTGGCTGGTGATGCTGTCCCTGATGCTCCCCAGGACAGGGCTGGCCCTCCTGGCTGTGTGGGCACTGCTGACTCATGTTCACCTTGCCATTGGTCCTAACATAAAATTTGCTTCTCTTTTCCATGATGCTTGCTGCTGGGAAAATGAAAATGTATTGAACTATCACAACACCTCTAGTTCCCTCCATTTTTCAAGGGTGTGTCTAGGCTGAAATCAGCGTGGGTGGAAACCTACACCTTCCTGCTTCGTCACTGATGCTTGCTAACAGGTGTCATCAATCCTGCACTTTTAAGAAACATAAGAGACAAAAATGATTCTTAAATCTCAAAACTCAATTTTCTAACAAGGTGATATATTCTAAAAATTAATTTTTCTAAAAGATATTCTTGGTAGGGACAGGAAATTGTGTCAAGGCAGTAGGAAATTCTGGAGTCAATTCAGTTCTGAAGTCTACAACTTCAGTTTGACTCCACTACTAATTTCTAATTCTTTCTTGCAGTACTTCAGAAAACCAGATCAGTGTTTATCTTTCCTTTCTTAATGCCCCATTTTGTCAGTAACCTGAGGCCTGATTTTCTTAGCTATTCTTCTAGTTTTTGTGGAGTGGCACTGCCAAAAATACAGTAAATTAGCTTTGAAAAGCCATAAGGAAAACAAAAATTATGATGCGTTACTAGAACTGATTTCCAAAATCAGTTCTTATATACTCCAGTTCTTAAATACTCTTTATTTCCAAAAGGAGTAATATGAGCAATGCAGCTGTTTAATTATTTTGTTAACATTGCATAAGGATTCAGTGAAAATGTCACAGAAGCTAATGTTTTCTATATGGTAAAATGGAAGACTCTATAATTGAAGTTTCATGCCACTGTTAATCTGATCTGAAGCTATGAACTTCATCTCTTAGTATTTACATCCTGTATAAATTATTTAATTGACTTACAACAAGAATGGCTGAATGTGAGGTTGACAATATTGGTGTTTTTAACAAGCTCTTTATGCTCACCATTGAGGGTGCAGGTAAATTAGACTGTATATTGCACAGAAGTCAAGTAATGATAAAACATCTCCTTTTGCATTAAAAAAAAAATTAATAAATAAATAGGAAATGTTTTATGCAGTGCTTTTCTGCAAGTATTCCCAATGGGAACAGCTTCATTTTACTCCTTCAGAAAATTAAAGCTGTGAATGTACAAATTCTGTCCACATTAGAGCACACTGCAGAACCACCCAGTTTTGTGGCTGTTAATTACTTACTTAATAATTATTTACAGCAACTCTTGATTTTGCTTTAATAGCACTTTTGTTTATTTTTACAGAAAAATAATGCATATTATGAGTGAGATATCAAATTAAAGACTTATTAATGCCTTAGATCAGGAATTACAATGAATGATAGCTTTTAGAATTTTTATTTTCTGTAAAGCTCTGCAAACTATTTTTAATAACTGTCTAGTGCTTTGCCAAATAAAAACTCCCAATTACTATATAAGGTGGTAATGTTTAAAATATAAAGGCAGTGTCTTTCTAACAGCTTTTGGATATTTTAGTTATTTAAAAATAACATATTTTAATATTTTAGGCCAAATTAATCTGAAAAAAACAAATGAAGATAATGAAGTGATAGTGGTTAAAGTTAGGTTAATTTAATGGATAGTGGTAACGCATTTTACAGAATAGCAGTGTGTCTGTTGGGAACATACAAACCTTCAGTCTGAAGCAACATGAAAAGTTCATTCTATTCTGCCCATTTCACAAAATGCAAGCAATTTTGCTGGCTGTTTGCCAGTTATAATTCCACAGACAATGTGGTTTTCCAGTTTTTCATAGCACCACTCATGGAATGTGTTGTGTGATGCATGATGCAACATCCCACAAAGCCACAAGTTCTAAGCATTGTCTGAAAGGCTTTGGACTATTGATGGCTGGTGCTCAAGCTATGTATGCAACATGTACTCTTAGCAGTTCTTACGTTTTTCTCTAATACAAAAGATGTTAAATTTGTTTGTGTGTAATGCCAAGAGCTTACTGGGAATGCTCAAGTCTTAGGTTTCAAAGTTCACAACCAGATGGGACTATCATGCCACCTAATCTGACTGCCTCTTTATGTCAGGACATATAAGTTTATTCAGAAACTTCTGACTGAGGCCCAGATTTCATTACAGTGAATTTAAATGCAGTCTCTGGCAATGGGTTTTTCTGTTAACACAGGTAGAGAACAGAACAGCATTGTCTCACATCTGTCCTGTTGTGTTCTAGAGGCTGTGCTGCTGAGGATGGGTGTACTGCATAGGTTCAGAATGCTGGGAGAATGTTGGAACAATGTATTTTGTCATGATGTTCAGTTGAAAAAAAACCACTTTCCATGTACTTGGAAGTCCACATTATTTGTTGATGAAATGGCAATCATAAAAGCATGATCTGCTCAGCTCTGAAATTTGATAAAGGCAGTAGTGGAGTTGTTCTATCATTCTGTGAAAATATAGTGGAATAATTTGTCTTTCTTGGCTGCACTAGGATGATAGAGCAAATACAACAAACTTCAAGAGTTTGTGCTCAGCAGAGTACGGGGAGATTTTACTTCACCGGCATGCTCTGGTCTAGTATCAGTGTAAAATTGCAGCTGTCTACCAAATTACTTGTTTTTAAAAATCTCCTGTTATCTCTTCCTGTGCCTGCTGCTCCTTTTCTTGGAGGCAGTGTCACTGGTGGTCCACTGAAACCAGCAGCTCCTTTTCCTTCTTTCCTCTGCTGTGGCATCTGCTGTGCATGTATTTATGAAAGGGGTGGGCAAGTTTGTTGTTGCTGCCTGGCTTTCTGTCTTTTCTGGTAATTTTCACTCAATGTCTTTGGCATAAAGATCTTGAATATTTGACAACTTAGCAGTCAAGCTGCTGGGCAAACAAACTCTTGTTTTCACATAATCTAATTTGTTTTTTTAATTACTCTATAATGATTTCTGCAAGAGGAATAATGGAAGCGCAGCTAATGTTTTATTTGCTCAAAGAACGTAACAAAAACAAACCCCAGAATCCTGTAATACCCATGTAATAAATTTGAACTTCTGAATGAAACTTAATTTTCTCCAAGAATAGACATGACATTTAGTGAAACAAATTCCGTGCCAAAGAGGAAGTATTTGTACTCATTCATTCAATCTAGATTTCTAGATCCATTCAACAGAATGTAACATGCTCTTAACCTGCCTTGAATTTGTTCATGTTTTCCATGGCCACAGTGTTCTGTTAATCCTGTAGATGATGTAGAAAGATAGGAAATTTTTACATTTACAATTTTTACATTTACATTTACATTTTTACATTAAATTTCATTTAATTTTTTAAGAATGGCAACTAATAACTCATTACAGAATTTTACTGAAAATAGAGCTGTGGTAGATGTGGAAGGCTGTTCTAGTAAATTGGAGCAATAATAGACCAGTGTTAAAATATGTAGACTTTATTCAGTGTATTGAAGTTGTGCTAGACTGTGGAGAGCCTGGTTCAAGCATGGCTTAAAGAAAGAGGCCATGAAGGTATACAGCTGATGGGAAAGTAAAAGGCAGCTGTAAAGCAGCAGTTCCCAGGCTTGATTTTGTAAATAACTAGGTTCTCAGGCACCTTTTCTATAAACAGCAGGATTCTCAGACAGTCTTCTCATAACAGTCCTTGGCTGCTCTGGGAACAGATATGAAGGTTTTGAGAACTTTTCATATCACAGTGAGAACACTAATTTTGGTTTCAATAAACAACCACGGGTATTGTAAACAAAAGGAGGGGTTAGAGTTTTCTCTGTAACCTATCGTGAGCTCGGATTTTGCAATATGCATGAAGTTAATTAACACTATTATAAAAAGTGACTGATTTGATCAATAAATCGTAGTCGATGCTGATCAACAACAAGATGGGTCGTCTCCCTTCGCTTTCAACACTAGACTAATATCTGATAGATTATGTCTCATCTTTCATGTACATATGTAGTTTAAAATATAACTATTTGGATAAGGCTGTTTTTGAAGAAATTCCAACCTTATGATTCCTGACAAATCGTGACAGTTTCTTCAAACAGTCATTAAACGTATGGTCAGTGCCTTCATATAACACTTTCCAGTTCCATGATTGGGTATTTTCTTTCTTTTAAAAGTAAAATGATTCTTACTCATAATTTTATTATCTCAAACAGCCTTGGAGCTGTCTGAATGTTCTTCTCGGTAGTTGGCCATAGGTGGCCATACCTGACCTGCAGAGGTCCCTTCCAAGCCCAGCCATTCTGTGATTGGTTAAAAGAAAAATACAGGAATGCTACCAAACCAGGAAATGTTCTTATTCTAATGATTGGTCACAAATCCTTTTTCAAACTGTTTTATGCTGTAACTTGTACATTTTAAACCTACGGCCCCCTTTTTTCTTTCATTTTTTATACAGGAGCTTCCAGATTCAGATTTACTCCTTTTAACACTAAACAGATATTAATCTCTCTGCACTGAAAATTTATTCTGAAATCTGCAAGCTGAAGTGGTTTTGGGGGTTTTTTTGACTTATATATTGAAACTAAAATAGTGTAGATTTAGACTAGACATAAGGAATAAATGTTTTACAGTGAGGATGGTGAAACACTGGAACAGGTTACCCAGAGGAATGGTAGACACCTCATTCCTGGAAATATTCAAGGTCAGCTTGGATGGGACTCTGAGCAGCCTATTCTATAATTTAGTGAGGTGACTAAAGACTTTGAGAAGGGCAAGGACTGCAAGAAACACAGCATCTTTTATCAGGCAAGCTTTCAGGCAAACAGGTCTTCCTTCAGGTTGGCTCTTCCTGCTGTGTAATTCAGGAAAGTCTTATTTGACCTCCACACCCTCTCCTCGACTCCTACCAAGCATCCTAATGAAGGATGCCCTCTGCATATAGACCCTGTATCATTAAACACACAGGTGTCCTTTCAAAGGTGATCTTAGCTCGTGAAATTATGTCAGTGTAAGCTTCAGATGTAAAAAGTAAGCTCAAAAATGTAAAAATGCCTATGACAATGTTGCTCTCAAGTTCTGTTAGAGATGAGAGAAGAAGAAATTCTAATAAAAGAATAAATATGTTATATAACTTGAAAAAAAGCAAGCATAAATTACACTATGGGAAGATTTCTTAGTGAATAATCATTCTGTAAAGGATGATGTTGAAGAAAGAAACAAGTGAATTTTGTTCAAATTCGGTGAATACTTTCATTATGGGGGAAAAAAGGTTGAAAAATCAAATAGTTTGTTTCAAATTTTTGAAATTAAACAACTAGAATTTTGTTTTAAGTCAACATTTTTCTGTGAAATTCATCCCATTTTTAAAATTAAAAGCTAATTGACTTTAAATGAAGGACTTAACATTAAATTTGAAGTTGAATTAATACTTCCAGCTAAGAAAATTAGGATTGTATTTGAAGCTTTAACTTCAGATGCTTCCAACTGAAGCATCTTTTTTCAGGTTTAGCTACAGAATGATACTTTATGAAACCTGTAATTTACAGAGTCAGAGAACAGAGTGCTGCAAAGTCAGGCCTCTGTTATCAACACTGTTTTCAGCACAAATCTGAAACACAACCTCATCCTAGCTGTGAAGAAAATTAACTCTATCCCGGCCAAAACCAGCATGCATAGATAAAGCAAGCAAGTAATTTTTTTGCACTATGAGTTAACTCATTTTTTGTAGACTTGACTAGTTTATCAGCTAGGAGATAAGACAGAGGGATTTTGAAACCTGAAAATATCACAGTGATTATCAACTTTCTACCAAAAAATTTCAAGAATAATTTAATCATACTTTTTTTTCTTTTTCTATCAATGCAGTGAATACTTTTAATTTCTATTTTCTATGTTTCAGTATGTTTTCACTTTAAAAATTCAGATATCTTTGATTTTATTACTCTTACAATCAAGGTTTTGATATTTTACTCCATATTCTGTGGCACAGCTTGGCTTTAGAGAATTCTGGTCAAGACTAAGAAGATTTAAACCAATATGTACAGACAGGAAACAGATGCTGTTCCAGCTCTGAAAGAGGCCTAATTTGCTTTAAATGAGTGCCCATATGTGAGTGATCCATTGCCTTCTGGCCTAACTCAAGGCTTCCTTTCTCAAACCTGCTCTCACATGAGGCCTACAAGAATGGAATTACAGAAAGGAAACTGACATGTGTCACTGTTACCTGAAAGCAAGAAGTAATCCAGTTTATGGATTATACTTTATCCTAAACTTGCAGTTTAATGAATTTGAACAACTTCTTCCAAATGGAAAAGGGAGAATAAGGTATTGAAAACATTGCTGAACAGAAGTATCCCAGATATGTTACAAACAGAATGATGAGCTTCATAACCTAAAATTAGTCCCTGCCTTCTAGTTTGTGTTCTGTTTTTTCGTTATAATTTAGTATGCAAGTCAAAATGGTTATTTTTTACTGTAAACTTTGACTGTTGTGCACAGTGATCAGCAGGTAGCAGACTAGAATGCTCTGAGAACTTTTTATTAAATATTTCCATTTTACAGTTGATCTAATGAAACATTACTTTTCCCCACTGATAGCACATTTTTAATGTAGAACACAGACCAGGTTCTCTTTTTCTCTCTTAATTCTAAAAATTTCTCTCTTAAACACACATAAGAGAATCGTTAGCTTGAAATTAAATTCTTTAAAGGAATATTCTAATTTTTAAGTTAAAATTGAAAAATTAGTAAAATTTAAATTGGAAATTCCTACTTGAGTAATGTGCTACTGCAAATTGAAATGTTTTGCCTGATTTTACAAGTAACTGATTTTATAGGTTGTTAAATATTTTGAATTGACTTAGATTAAAGGAAACTTTTAGATCAAAGGAATTAGCTGCGTTAGAATTTTATGTGCCCTGTGATGGTCATTAGATTTAGCAGACATCTTTCTGTGAAGGAGCAAGACTGACCTGATGATCTCGGAGCTTTTTCCAACCTAATTATTTCTGTGATTCAGTGGTTCAGTGACTGTTCTGTAATATTGAATATGCTCTGGTGTGTGAAAGTCTGATCTAGTAACTGTTGGCCTTCTTTAAGATTCAGCTCTTCATCACAGGCTCTGGTCACTACAGTATGTTTGTATTGTGCAAAAGAATCATAAAATCCTCACTGTAACAGGCATCTGGAGAGCATCTAATCCTTTTCTGTGGAGAGTTTTGTTAACAGTTGGTTAGCTGAGAAAGGCCATGGTGACATAATGCCGCTGGTTAAGCTTGAAAGGGAAGTCAGCAGTCAGTGACCAATGACAGGCAAGGACATGATGCCCTTGCCGCAACATGAGGATAGGGAAGAGAGATTCTTGCTGAAAATACGCAGAAAGTATCAAAAGAATAACCACAAAGATGCAGAAGTAGGCGTAGTTGCTGATATGTAACTAACCAATCCTGAGCTCAGCTTTTGCAATATGTATGAAGCTTATTATGAACTGTATTTAACCCGCTGTATCGATCAATAAATCGGACCTGCGATGAACCAACTGGTGTCCGGGTCTCCTTCCATCGACACTTCTCCCACTTGAAGCACTGATCCCTATTGCCAGATGGGATCAGTTCAACCACTGCTCTGTTTAGCCAAGTCTTGAAAACTTTGATGGATGGGGCTCTCTGTTCCAGGACTGCTTCACCTTCCTAATGAAAAGGATTTCCTTTTTGTGTGCCCTGTGTCTCCAAAGCTGTAGGTCAAGGCTGTTTCCCCATGTTATGCCATGCAGCACTATTGAGAAAAATTTGTTTCTGTCACGTTTTAACTCCTCTTTGAGTAGTTGCAGGTTGCTGCTGAATTGCCCTTCAGCTTCCTCTTCACAAGAATAACCAAGTTCAGTACCCTCAACCCCTCCTTAAGAGTCAGTGCCAGAGGCCCCTCTAAAATCTGAAAGCCATTTGTGTGATCCTTTCCAGTTTCTAAATATCATCTTAAACTGATGTACCTCAAACTGCACACTGTCTTCCAGTATGTATGGTTTCAGTCTACAAACACTGTGCAATTATGGCATATTCAAACCAAAAGGGAAAACAGAAAACTGAGAGAAGTAAAGGAGCCTTCTGAAAGCATTTAATAAAAAAGTATTTATTTGTTTGGTGTGAAATCTTGAAAGATATTACAACTTCAACAGGTCACTAAACTAAAAAACAGGCAGGAGAGCTGTTTTTGAACTTGAAGACGTAGCTTGATGTCTAGAAGTAATTAGCAATATAACCTTGTTGTCTTAGAAACTCAGAAGAAAGTGTGTGCTACAGCTCCAAGAGGGGCCAAGGAGATCCTGCTGTCTGCTGTGTTTCTGGAGCACAGGATGGGGCTGGTAAAAGGGGTACCCATTGCTTCACCTCCCTCCTTTTCTCTGAGTGCTTTAGAGTCCCTGGTGTAATGTGTGCTCCTGGCTCAGCAGCCCCTCTGAAAGTCTCACACTTAGAAACTCTCACCAGCCTGAATCTTTATTCCTGAGATTTTTAGCTCATGTTCTCTCATTCTCTAGTGATTCTGAGAATGCTCTGGTCTCTACACAAATGCTAACCATTGTCTCCAGCTTTCTTCATCTAGAAATGAGGCTCTTTGTTCCCCTTCATTCTGGCTATTTCTCATTAAGTAGATGAAAGGAGACAAGTGGCAGCCCTTGCCTATCTAAAAGAAAATCTTTTAGAAGCAACATCAAGGGGGGAACATAAATGTTTATAGAAGCCATTCTAAAGATATAAATTAAGGTATCCTGGTAGATATAAATTAAGGTATCCTGGCTTTGAGTGTTTTATATCAAACAGTGATCACCAAAGAAAAAAGGTATAGGTATGATCTTTCGACTTTTGCTTTATTTAAGTAAAATAACTATGAAATTTCATGCAGGTATATAAGTGTTTTGTAGGTTGTTACCTTTATTTAGAAGCACATATCTCCATAATTCTGATTGTAGCATCACTGTAATCTGTAATCCAGAACTGCAGGCTTCATCAAAAAAATCTGGTATTTGGTATTAATCAAATGCCATGATATTTGCACCTTTTTGCACATTTTTGAGTTACATATTTTATAGATCAGATACTATTTACCAGTTTATAAAATACCACTGTACACAGTTATCAAATGGTGAACATCATTGTTCAGAGATCATAAGGCAGAATGTCCTTGTAAGAAAAAGGTTTGCACATGTTTGGTAGGGAAAAGGGTGGGAAATATGGAAGAGAGCAGATCTTTATGTGAATTCTAAAAGCAGGCACGGAGAAGGAAAACTCTTTTTGCAGCAAACATATGCCTGCACATTCTGGTTAGGAGATCATGGAATAACATTTGCTTAATGTGCCCAGAGAAGGTTCTGAAAAATAAGTCATGTAACAGGCAGGGTCCAGGGCCGTGACCTCAAAGTTTGGTTTATTCTGCCAGCTGTGTTGAAAATATTTCCATATGGGTACACTGACAACTTTACCATTAAACACAATTCTTTGATCTCTGTTAGTCTGTGCAGTCACGTGGATAAAGAGTGCTGGTGTTTTGTAAAGATTGTTTATAAAAGAAATATAATCAGTATTGAGAACTGGACTGAAAGACAAGCTAATATCCTGGCTGGCATTACCAGGTACTGTCATGAGAGACTGGGTTCAGAGGCCAGTTTAAGGACACATCACAGTTTTGCTGAAATTCTCTAATTCTCTTTTCCATGAGTTAGGATTTAGAATTTGGCCTTTGACTGGTGTTTGGGTGAGCACAGCTTCAAAGTCCTTGTCATTGACAGGGATTGATGGCTAATCATGAATGGTTCTGTGCTGGAAAGCTGCATGACAAGTAATTTAGAAATGCTCTATTTTTTCCATTTGGCAGTCAAGGTATAATAAAATAGCAATTTCTTGAGTCTATCAGGCAATACCTAGGCTGAGGAAGTGGATATATGGAAATATCTCCTGGTGAACCATTCTAACCCTCACATACTTGTTAGGTTGCTGCAGAAGAACAGGTTTGACATTGTCACCAGTGATTTGTTCTGTTTCGCAAAGCAGGCAGCTTGGACTTAGAGATGCTCTCAGGCCTTATTAACAAGGCCTAGACTGCTCTTTACTGTTAAATTTTAATGGATTTCTAATTACAGGAATCTAAGAAAGTATCTTTTCTGTTACCTCTTTTCCATATGAAGATCTATTTTATTTTTATTTTTTTTTTGTTGCATTTTGCGAGGCCAAGAAAGCGTTGAAAGAGGATCAATGCATGCATTACAGTAAATGCCAGCAGAAGGTTCTTGCTGTTCCTGATTCCAGTTCTGCTTCTTGTTGGGAAGTGCAGTGTGACAGTCATGTTGGCAGGCCTCGCTTCTCAGGGTGATTTCATTCTCCTAACTGTATATCTGCCACTCCTGGCTTTGCAATATCAGTCAGATGTGTGTCTTTAGAGTAAATAGGTATGTTAGGGTCTCTTCACCTTTATAACTGTAACATTCTATCAATGTTTTTCATTTGTTTCAGAGGACCATCCAAAACAGAAATTGTAATAGAGAGTGAGCAAATGCAGGACCAAAAATGGCTGAATTTGCACTCAGACTGGAAGAATAAAAATGCATCCACTTTACATGCACTTCTAGTGAATGGGTAAGTAACAGGTTTAAAAAGACCTATTTCACTGCTGTGAGTGGTCACTTACCAGTGCAGGATGACAAACTCTGGTAAGCTTTTTTAACATGGTGTCTGTGTATAAATCCCAGCAAATTCTCATGTAAGTTGTTAAGATACATTCTGCAATTACTTTAGTGTCAGGGGCCCGTTCTGGTAGAATAAGAGCATTGGAGTGATAAAGAGGTGATGCCCTTGAAGCACCTGGACCAAACAGCTTGGATAAATCTCTGCTGAGCAAGAAAGTCTTGCAAGTACTATAGAGCAAAATCTGCAGACACATCTTTCCATCCTCTGCAGCCTGAGTAGTCTGGATTAATTCATTTGGAGCAACTGGAGCTCCTTCAGTGGAGGCTAGATCCACTTACAGAAGGTTTCCTTAGCTCTGGCTTCAGATGATTCCTTTTAATTAACCCAACTAAAGAGGTAATTATTAATGAGAAGCCAGGATCTCATGGTTGAGACATTCAAAGTGTGACTTTGAAGAGCCAGTGAAGTAAAAATCCAAGGCAAACCTGGGAGAGCCTAATCCCCATGGGCAACTGCATTCTTCAAAAACCACATTCATAATTTCCCTTTGAAATGCCCAGAAGCTTTCAGAACATTCTTCTTCCACATAAAATCCTTGTGTTACACAAGAAAAGATGTCTTGAGTAACTGCAGAGATACAATATGTGTGAAGACAAAAATCTGAGGAAGAAATCTACATTTCTTTTGCTTGGCTCCATTATTTTCTATACTCAAAGTATTCCCTAGTGGCATAAAACTAAACAGATTGGCTTGCAAGGGCCTAATTTGGCTTTCTTACATCTCAGTTCTGTACCTTTTTTGTTTTACATTGGTATTTTCCCCATTCCTTTAAGTTAATTGTTTTTAATCTAGAAGGGGCATCACTGAAGGATACTTGAAAGTTGTCTTTTTAACTCATTGATTTTCCTTTCTCACTGTCTTTTTTCTCTAGCCTAAAAGTATCTAAATGCTTTTCTCCAGAGTAATACAAGAATAAACACCTTGGGTTGTGACCAGATTTAAAGGCAGATCCACAATTCTATTCTGTTCAGTCACTAAAGTGCAAAGCAGAAATTTCAAGGTACTTTTTGACATTTTTGGAAGAGGTCTGCTAGAAAACATATGAAGTAATGGATCTGGAGCCTCTTGAGTTACAAATTCTATTCACAAAAGATTTAGTTTTGCCCAAAGTGCAGGTTAAAGGAGGGAAGAGACATCAGTAGTGATTATTTTTAAATCTATAGCATAATTGAAAAATACATGTAGGAAATAGATCTTCCAGTCCCCCTGAATTCAGAAAATGGATAAGAAGAAGTGAGAAGCTGAGGAGGAAGGGTGCGTGAAGGGTGAGCCTGTTTTTGTTTT
This sequence comes from Ammospiza nelsoni, assembly GCF_027579445.1. Lineage (NCBI taxonomy): Eukaryota > Metazoa > Chordata > Aves > Passeriformes > Passerellidae > Ammospiza > Ammospiza nelsoni. The sequence goes on along the minus strand of NC_080636.1, from coordinate 26,181,972 downwards.
GGCTGCATCCAGTGCAGATGACTGGGAAGTGCCCCTGAGCCCTGCAGTCTGGCTGTATTCATCTGTGTCACCTGCAGCATGTAAAAGGTTTCTGCTGTGGAGTATGCTGGATGTTTAAAGGAGTTGCCAGGCTTCTGGACTAATGGGAACTTGGCCAAGAACTAACAAACACACCACTAAATCAAAAAGTTTTGATAGGAGGGAACAGCACAGTGCAGGCAGTGCACACATAAAGGCTTAAAAGTTTTCTCTTTAGAGCTGGCTGGATGGTAAGTAAAAAAAAACAAGTGTAAAACACGAGCATGGCTGGTCTCAGTCATATTCCATGTATTTTCTTTGCCTGTCAAAACTGTGCACAAAATTTAATTTCCTGAAATTGGTTGTCTATCTCTACTATCTCTAGAAAAATAATTTTTTGAACTGGGTTTTCTGGAAGAGAAATAGACTGATTCTTACGGTGTATGAATGAGTTATATGCAATGTAAGGGACAAAGGTTTGGTGAAATTCCAGATTCAAGGTAATCTCGTGGGCTGGCTGACACTGTTGTTTTGCCCACATTAGTATCTATGATTTAACATGAAATGCAGCCTCTTTTTAGGTGGTTGCAGTTTTAAAGATGCTGCCTACCTGCTGGGATTAAAGTCTGCAAAGAATTACCTGGCAAAGAAATGACCTGTGTATTCAGGTCTGCACCTGCCTCAGAAAAACATGTACACAGTAGGAATGAAAAAACTGTGGAAATAAAAAGGCAATCAGCTAGTTGTGCAACAGTGTTTGCTGGATTTAATTGTGATTTCTCCTCCCTTGGCAAAAAAAAAATCAATTCTTCCCTCTCTTATCTGAAGATATTCAACAGCAAGCAGAAGTTTTTGTTGTTCTAATACCTTCTGCAGATTTCCTGGATTCTTTTAAAATAGTCAAACTCTTAGGCCATGAAAGATCATCTGTTAGCAAAGGCATTTCAAAGAAAATCCTGTCCTTTGAGTGTAAGGAAGAGGAGACTGGCAATCTGTGCTTTCAGGTGCTGTAAATAAGAACTTGACAGACTGTGCATCCCAGCTGACCTCAGAGCTGGATCCACGCCCAGGGAGCAAGGCAGTCTGCAAAATACATGACACCTACTCATGAAATGTATCGTAAAGCTGAACTAATATTCTGAATTATCTTCAGGCAGATGCTGGAAGCCACGGATGATCTGGCATAAGAAGCTCCTTGACTGTCTTTTTACAGTTTGAGGGAATTTTTAACAGCTGGATTACAGCAATGAGTACAATACCTGTGCTGATTTTCAAATTACCAAAATGAATCAATTAATGAGATTTCTACCATGTTTTGTTTCAATATTTAGACAGACGTGTCAAAGCAGAAGCAAGGTGGCTCTCTTTTGCACTAAAGAAGGTAAGAGAGAAGTGCTTATAAAATAGATATTTTTCAAAATGTTTTAAATCACTTTGAAAATGCAGATGTTTAGTGTGGATTCATTCTGAATTTTTTACTACACCTCTGCAAAATCTAATTTTGCACTGGTTTATTTTTCCCTACTTTACTCAGTCTCATCAGCTTTTCTTATATTTTGACTAGGATGCTGTGTGTTAAGGTAGCCCATTCCTGATACCACTAAAGGAATTCTGTCAGCAGTTAGGTTTCCAAAGGTAATTTGATAAAACTTCCTGCTGAAAATATCCTTAACCAGCAGAGTGGTTAGCAGAGTGTCTGCCTGGGAGTTGAAGCTGTGATCTATTTGTTTAGTTCAGGAGGACAGAAGAACCTGAAGCAGAAAGTTATGGACCAAGTCTGTTGGCACAGGAGGTTGGGCAATTTTAAGTGGTTTGAAAATGCAGAAATTCTTCATCTCTGATGAAACCATGTTCTATAGACAAGAGGAGCTTTGCTGAAGAACACTTGAACTATGAAGTAGGTTGAGTCAGGGAAAAGGAATTACAAGACAGCAGCTAAATTTGGGAAACCAATCAAAACATTTTCTACTTGTCAGAGAAAGGCAAAAGCTCAAAGGAGCGTTCAAAAGTCTCGTTGAAGGTATTTTGTGCTGACATACGTTGCTAACTCTATGAAGTTAAATGAACACAGTAAGAATTATAAGGTACAAAAAAACATTGCTCCAGTTTATTTCTTCAGCACTAAATTCCCACATACATGCAATGGCAACATATCCTCCCTTGGGATGCTAGTTGCAAAAACTGGTGGTGTTCATTTGTTCTCTAAATTAACTGAGTACAAACAATAAATAACAAGCCTGGCGTCTTTCAAATCCAAAAAAGAAAGTGAAGCAAAAGTGAAGGGTTATTTTAGAGTAGTAACTGGCAGGTGGTAGTCTGGTGTAACTTCTAGTGGAAGTGGCTTGTAAAGTGTAATGGACGAAGTACTAGAACATCTTCAGATCTTCAAATATTCTCATTCAGTAATTTCTGCAGGCAAAGTGAGTTTTCTGCTGTGTAGCTGAGTAAACACCATGACATTAACCTCACACGTGACTTAAGAAAAACCTTATTATTAACTGAGTAGATTTCCAGAAGCAATTCTTCTGGATAATACAAAGTAGGCCAAACATGTCACTAGCTAGAAGGAAAAAAAACCATCAGGAAATCGGAGTGAAAGGAAGTCAAGATTCCAAACTTGGCTTGGTTAATATTTCAGACAAAATTAATAACCGGAGAGCAAATCCTTTGATCCAAAGGGATGCAAAAAGCGGCTCAGTGTTTGATACAGGTGTGTGTCAAAGGCTTTGGTTTGGTGATTTGCCTTGGTTGGTGGTTACCCTGAGCAATGCAGTGGATGAGGCCGTTTCAGGGCTGTGACAACGTCAAGGGCTGTGCCCAGCGCGGTGCCACTAACGCCGCTGTCCCCGCAGACTGCGGCCGCCGCCCCGCCGCCCGCATGAGCAAGAGGATCCTGGGGGGCCGCACGAGCCGGCCAGGGCGCTGGCCCTGGCAGTGCTCCCTGCAGAGCGAGCCCAGCGGGCACGTCTGCGGCTGTGTGCTCATCGCCAACAGATGGGTCCTGACCGTCGCTCACTGCTTCGAGGGGTGAGAGCGCTCAGACGTTTCACTGCTCGCGTGTTGTGTGAAAAATGCCTGTTTTATGATTGGCTTTTCGCAAATGTTGAAATGAATATTATGTGTGTTGGGTTAGAAAGTAATGCTGTATTAATTTTCTTAAGTAGTGTGTTAAGTATAGTTTTAGGTTATAACATAATGTTAAAATAGAAACTATGCTGTGTAAGATACTTTTTTTCTAAAAGAAAAGACTCGCACAGAGATAGCAGTCACAAGACACATAGATCTTTCAGAGAAAGAGAATTTATTCCTCCATTTTTAGGAGAAACAAACTTCTTCCCGCCTCGCTCAGGCAGAACAACGCTGTTAAGATTATGAAGAAGTTGACGATGACCAGACAGAATCCTGTATTTGAATAGAATTTATGCATTATGTATGAAATGTATGAATATGCAACAAGTTATTGTTTTTAGGAGTTAATCCTCTGTTAATGTGTGTCCTTTTTTGGGCTTGTGCTGCCCAGAGAAAGGTACCCAGACGTCCATTACTCTTTGTTTCTATTGTCTCATATTGTCCTAATTAAAATTGTCCAAATTATTATTACACCAATTGTAGTACTATTTTTATAACCATTTTATTACTATTAGACTTTTAAAATTTTAAAAACAAGTGATTAGTGTTTTTCACATATTGCACGTGTGAATTTACAAGTTCTCCCTCTAGCAAACACATGGGATGTAGGTAAAGAGGTAAAGACCTTTGCAGAACAGCCAGTCACAGAGACCTGGATTTAGGAGACTAAAAAGAAGGTAAAAGGTACAAACAGGCATCAGCTTAGGTTTTCACATTTTATTGTTCTCTGCTGGCATGTCTACTGATGAAAGCTAAATGAAGGTGCCCTAACTTTTAGCAGGAAACAGGAAAAGGAAAAAGACCAAAGCACTAATTCTATAGCTGCCATATAACACTAATTCATACAACTGCCATGAGTTTAAAAATCATCCTCTGTACCAGTGTAGAAAAGACCCTGAAAAAATGCTGTGGCCACTGGTAGAAAGAAAAACTGAGTATTTATTCATGGTGCAAATGACATATTGAAATCACTGCCTTTTCTTTTTATGCAGCCCACTCTTTCATTAGGATTGCAATAATTAACAAGTCAGTATTAAGAGCTGACTGCCTCCTGGTATCAGAGGCCATGGTGGAAGGACCCTCTGGAGTGCAGAGGGTGTTTACATGTCTTAGCAATTGTTTTGATCATTGCCAACTTTTTGGTGCTAACCAATATTTCTGTTTGATGAACCACAGATTTCAGAGGGAGCTTTATTACCTGATTTATTTCATCATGTACCAAATTTTTTAAATTGAATTTCTAAAGATAATTTAAACAGGTGTTTTCTGCTGTAGTTAGCAAGTACTTCTTTGGCATATGGTTACTTAATCCTGCTTTAAACTGCAAATTATTTTAAACTGCACAAAACACTTCCTTTATGTTTAAGGCAGCAGAAATTCTATATTAAGCAAGATTCTCTTGAACTGATATTTCTTAATAGTGTTAGTCATTCACTTTTTCAGTAAAAATTTCGTCTTTTTTATTTCTGAAAAACTAAGTTTTTGGTGTTTGTCCTTCTAAACTAACAGTTTGCTAAACCTGTGTAATACAAACAAGAGTACTGTATTTTATCAGATTTTGGGTCCAGAAGGAGTTTCTCTTCCTTCTCCATCTATTTTTAAATACACTCCCGGAACATTTCTGATCCTTTGGAAGAACACTTCCTGGTGATCTAAAATAAAGGGTGAGACAGAGGTTCAGCAATATTGGACTGCTGTTGAATTTCCTGGATAAGATTCCTCTTATTACTGAAAGATAAGCAAAGCAACTGTCACATTATAAAGTAAAAATTCTCCCAGTTTTGTCAAATGCAGAAAAAGTGCCACTACATTTTTGTGCTGTTTATTTACTCTTCATGTAGAGCTGCATAATATCCCTGTGAGTTAATAGTATAACTTCTTTCTCATTTATATTCTAAAGACCTGAAGGTACTAAGATATTCTGGTCTAATAATTGACTGAGAAGTTATATGGACTTATTTCTCTTCTGCCTTTCTGAATAGACTGGGGAGGATGTACCCAGAAGCTGAAACCTTGAAATTATTCATTTGTAAGAACTTTTTTTTTGTAAGCTTAAGTATCATCAGCAAGACCATTCTTTGTCACAATTTTTTTTTACATAAAGTATTTTAAAAATTTCCCAAACCAACCAGATAATACATCAATATAAAGGGATTTTAAAATGTTCTCGTCCTTTATACAAAATGCTCCATTTTGTGAAACTCATGCGAAGTTTGGAATACAAAACATAAGGACCATATAAAAACAATACAAATAGCCATGAATACTTGTAGAGGGCATAAATAAAAAGGGCTGCATTAATATTTTGTTGTTTGCAAGTTTTCTTATTATAGTCCCCCTTGAGTTGTTTCAAGACCATTTTGAAATGCCTTACATCAAAGTAACCAAAACATTTAGAGATTTTTTTAATGTGTAGGACAATGCATTCTGGCTGACTACTTATTTCTCTAGGTAATGCTACTTTACAATGGTCATAAACACAGTAGTATATAAATATTCTCAGTACTTCATTTCTGTAACTTTATGGAGCAGCTCATGAATTGATCATGATGCTAAAATGATCATTACAGTCTTAAATGCCAGAATGTTCATCTAACTCTTAAGATAAACATAGTCTTGATTCAGCAACTGCATTTTTTTACAAATTACAGGAATTAAAATCCTCTTGAGCACTATCAAAAAGCTGAAATTTTGCATGCTTTTACTTGCACTGCTTTGAATAAGCTTCAGTCCTGTCAAAGGTGCTTAGTTACATGAATTGTCTTTCAGCAGTTGTGAAAAAAGGTGACTTTTTGGAGAGCTTTTAGCATCACAGACCAATTGGAAACCACAAAGAACCCACGACTAATCCTGTGACCAGTTAGGACAGAGAGATTACAGCCTCGAAGCCTTCCATAAAATCTAGGCTTTTCTGATGTGTCTCAACAAACAATAGTTCAGTGTTCCCCCCTGTATCATATGTATCATTGCTTTGTGGTCTTGTATGTTTACCAAAAAAGTCTCAAAAAAATTTAAGAGTCAAAGTAACCTTTGATCTTAGGCATAGAAAGTATACTTGGCACAGACTGAATGCTGAATAAATAAGGTTTTTTTCCCATGGCTATCAAAACCATTTAATTTACACAATAAAATTGCTTATTTGAGACTCCTTAGGGTTTTCAGCGAGGCTTAACTGCTGTCAGCAGCAGACTACTGAAAAATATTCTCACCCCAGCAAAATCTGCATGATGTGCCCACCAGTGAGCGTGTGAGCAACTAACGCTGGGAAGGATCCAAGGGATGACATTGACAGCCTTTAATAGAACAACTAATAGATGGTTACATATCTTCTGATGGAGTGAGCTTTAATGTGTTTGATTGCAAGCAGGAGGGAAATTAAAAGCATTGAATTCTGTTGCTCAGATCTTTGCTGTAAGAAATACGAAAAACCTTGACTGAAATGTCACTTTTTTTTCTTTTTTTTTCTTCTTTTTTTTTTTTTTTTTTTTTTTTTTTTACAAAGGAGAGAAAGTGCAGCTGTCTGGAAAGTAGTGTTTGGGATTAGCAATCTTGATCATCCATCAAGTTTCATGCAGACCCGACTAGTGAGGACCATCATCCTCCATCCACGCTACAACAGAGCAGTTGTAGACTATGATATCAGCATTGTGGAACTTGATGAGAACATCAACGAGACAAGCTATGTAAGACCTGTCTGCTTGCCCAGCAAGAACCAGTTGGTTCAGCCAGACACCTACTGCTACATCACAGGCTGGGGACACATGGGCAACAAAAGTAAGCTCAGTGTTTCTGTGACTTTTGAAAAGTAAGAGTATTTCTGTGACTTTTGAAAAACTTGTGAAGCTTCTACTGAGTTAATCCAATAAGTGATAATGTTACAAACTTTTGTCCATTTATACTATTACTGGATCTTAGTAAATAATGGGGAAGTGTAACTACTCTTGAAGGGATCAAGCTGTGACTATAGCCTAGCTTTTTCAAGCAGCAGCCTCAATTTATGCTCCGTAATACTTACTTAGACACTGACTTGATTTTTAAAAATATTGAGGATCTGGAAACTTCTATCAAGAAAGGCCCCCACGTTAGTTATGACTTTACCTGTCTAAGTTGCAGTCAGAACAGTATTGCAAAGGTAACACCTCTTCAGAAACCCTCTCAGTTCAGAGAAGGCTGGGGACACTGGAAGCACTGGCATAGAGGCTGGAGGAACAGGGTCATGAATTATTTCATACTTGTGGGACAAATTATTCCACAATCACAAGTGTTGTTTTTGTACCTCTGAATAGGTTAGTGTGTTTTCTTGTTTTGGGGCTGCCACAATCCTTGTCAAGAACTGTTGTGTTATGTAAATCTTTGGTCAGGTAAAATAATTCTGCATGAAGAGTATGCAAATTAGTCTGGCTCCAACACTTTTAGTGCACTAGCCATTGTGTTTCTGCCTTTGCTATTATTATAGTAATTACTAGGGATGGCTTTTCCATACATTGGGTAAGGAAATCTTTCTTTCTGTATTGCTTCAGTGGAACTTCAGTTGTAGTGGCCAGTTTAGATGAGGTAAAAATTAAACTGGATATGGGAATGGTAAGCTGTTTACTGGCATCTCTACCCATCTAAAATATCTCTACATGATGTCAGGAGAAAAACTCTGACAGGTTCTTTTTGCAGACTGGTAAATAGTTTTTTGTTCTCTAATGTAGTCAGAGTTGATTTTAAAGGTTTTATGCTAGGAAGCATCAAAACCCACTGTGGCTACATAGCATTTAGGTTGAACAAATTTGATTAGAATTTGAGCTCATTAAGTTGCTTGGACTAGGAAGAAGTCTTTTATTGTCTCTTGAACATATTACAATAATTTCATTAGGTTCAGATCCTGATTTCCTGTTCCTGGTACATTCTGTAAGTCAAATTTATCCAAACATAGCCAAAATAGTTCTGATTATTACCAAGTTTTACCATGACAGACACCAAGAAACAGGGAGGTCCTACCCTGGAACAGTGAATCAAACCTATTGTCCACTTCTCCCACATTACTATTTTCCAGCCACTACTGCCCCCATCTTATAAGTCACAAATTGCAGCATGTCAAGGTGTGAATGCTCAATAAATAGCAAATGTCACACCAGTCCTTGTGTGCTTAGTCCTTCTGCAGAATGCAACACCTAGTGCTCCTTACATTTAATACATATATAGAGAGCAATCTTTATAATGTATCCCAGTGGAAACGTTTGTCATACCTCATGGAGTCATAATAGGTAAGTATTTGTGATTTTGTGTATAGTAAACACCTAATTCTGCTTTTCAGTGCCTTTCAAGCTTCAAGAAGGAGAGGTTCGCATAATTTCCTTAGAGCAATGCCAGTCATATTTTGACATGAAAATCATCACCAGCAGGATGCTGTGTGCAGGCTACGAATCTGGCACCGTGGACTCTTGCATGGTAGGCTTCTCTGTAAGGAGAAAGTTTCCAGAAACAAAATTGCTTTTAGAAATAAAAACACTGTGATGTTAATTAGGTATAGCGTACTTTATGTATTCTAGGAATGACAGCTGTCTATTTATATACTTGAACCCAACTTTTATCATTACTATTATTGTTAATATTGGTGTAAAGAACTTATCTTCATGCTACTGAAATGCTGCTTGAAGACTCTAGGGTTTATCTTTATTAGTTAAATTTTTAATTTTTATGAGCCTTTTGCAGGTTATTTTTTGTACAAATGTAATGGGTAATAAATACTGGTAATGCTGCATGTGGCTACACAGTTCAGCAGGTTTTTACAGCTGAGTTATTTGCTAAATGCAAATGGCTGTGGGAAATGTGACATAGCTTTAATGATGAGTGCTGGCCACATGTGTAATAGAGTGATTTTAACTTTCCTGTTGCAGGGTGACAGTGGAGGACCACTTGTGTGCGAGCATACTGCTGGGCGCTGGACTCTGTTTGGTTTAACATCCTGGGGCTCTGTCTGCTTTTCCAAGGTTTTGGGACCTGGAGTTTACAGTAACGTGTCACATTTTATTGAGTGGATTGAAAGACAAATATATATCCACACCTTTCTGCTAAACTAACTCCAGATGGTAAGGATTATGCTGACAGACAAAAGAAAAAAGGAATCAGCACTTCAACACTGAAGGTTTTGCAGTCCAGAAACTCTGTGAAAAGGAGTTTCAAGCTCTGTCTATTCTTGTTGTGGAGCAATGGAATATGCAGTGTATGTTACTGGTAAATCCTCTGCTCATGAATATACTTTGTGGTAGAATTAATAATCCTTTTGACTTTTCTTTTAACTGTGTTGTGGTGCTATTCTAAACACTGCAAAAAGCTTAAAAGAAAAGAATCAACCACTTTCTGCCTTTCAGCTATTAAAACTAAGCAGTAGCACAGACTAGAAGAACTTTTTAAAATAACCTATTTTAATACTATTCAGTTAGTAGCACATTCATTTTCACTCACTTCTTGTGATGAGGAAGGAACTTTGTGCATTCATGTGGCCCTGCAGGATGTACATTCGCAAGGACAACTCTCAACAGGGCCATACCACATGCTGGAGGGTGTGGAAGAGATTGATGGGTTTGTACATCCATGTGGCACAGGACACATCAAAGCACACGTGCAGGTCTCTAAAGGTGTGTAGCCATATGCTCCTGGCATGCCTGAGCTAGTGCATTTTGTCCCTCAGGGTGGTTCATTTGCATAGGCATACCCCTGTACTGTCCTCATTCCACAGCTTCTGTTCCCAGAGCCAGACTGGGCATCTCTCTGGGGTGATGCAGGAACCAGTAGGCCCACAGACACGTAACTGCCAGCGGAGGCACTAGAGACCAAAACTTTATTGTTCAGACTCTGTGGACAGCCTCTAGCACTTAATCTTCTGAAACTTCCAATGTCCTAATGTGTCTAGGAAACACCCATGTCTCAGCAGCACTACACTGAGCAGTGTATTTATCAAACCTGTGCCCCACTGGCTTTCCCCCTCACACTGTATGTGTGTTCAGCATACAAAGCATGCACTGACCATCTCCAGCCCTCCAAAAACCTAAGAGGATTGGCAATACCACTGCAATGGTTTTCCCTCCTAGAGTCAGCTAGTTTGGACATCTTGTAAGACATGGAAAATGCAGATTTAAATTGCAATAGATGCAGTGTGGGCACTGTCACAATATTGGGGAACTGGGTAATTTTTATAGGTCTCTTCTTGTACCTTGCATTTAAAGGTTAATTTTGACAGCAAGATAAAACATTTGGGAAAAGGAAAAAAGCAGAAGGAGTTTGATAGAAGACTTGGGATTCCAGCTTCTGTTGAAATGAGTATTAGAAATACCAGATGCAAAATACAACAGCTTCACCAGCAAAGGCTCAAGGAGCCCAGCTCAAGTGCTTGGTAGCCAGATGTGGAGTGCTCTGTGCAGTAGTAAGACACTGAGCCTTTACTTAACTTCAAAAGAATCTGGTTGAAAAAGATTATGATGGAGCTTGGCACCTTTTTATGGTGCTAGAGGGGAAGTATGTCCTATCAACTGCTGTAGATGATGTCCTGCACAGCTATCAGCCTTTAGGAGGCCACACAATAGGACAAGTCAGGAATCTGAGGACTACAGGACAAATCCACTGGGGAACAATGCATTTAAAATTTGTGTTTTCAGTGCTGTGCTTGGTCCCCTGTGAATCCAGCCTAAGGCACATAATAATCCTCTCTGCTACCTCTGGCACGGCCCCATGACAGCACGGCAGGGCCTTGTCAATAGCATGACTGACTGCTGCATGTGAAAACATGCATAAAAAAGACCTAACACATGGACATTTCAGGTACTATGAATCATGTTGCAACTTGTCTCCACAGATCTATTGCTTTTGTGAAGATTTATTTCTTCTCTCCATATCTTCTCCTTAAACATTGCTAACATTAGAACACTAGTCACACTAGACTGCACTGTAGACATAAATATTAATAAATACTCAATATTTATGTTATGGATTCTGAAACTAAGTGATTACTCAGTCACTGTTTCATGCTCAGAAGGAAAACTCTTTGAGGCTTTGCTAGGTTTGAGTGTTGGGGTTTTTTAGTATCTTAGGGATATAACACTTAAAATATTCTTCTTGCCCCAGCTATAAAAGAGAGAAGGCAGCTGTGACCATGTTTATCTAGTGCAAGTAGATTACAGCTGAAGCAGGTTATTGACGTCCTTGCCTCAAGGATATGGAGGCTGGAGCTCAGTTCTCATTCAGCTTTCCTCTGGGGCTGGGATCTCTGTGGCTGTAGGGCAGAAAAGCTCTGAGTCGTGGAGCTGGTTCAGGAGTTCCCTGAGGTGTGGGTGGCCCAGTGGTTGTTAGAGCCAGCTGGCTGGTGTCAGACAGGTTCTGGCCAGTGTGTTTTCCAAAGAGGTGCTGCTCCAGAATAAGCAACCCAGCCTGGCTGCTCTCCACCAGATATGGTCTGTGGTTAGCAGCTTTGAATTTTGTAAAGCACCAGAATACATAAGTCATTCATGTAGATATTAGCATTACCAAACGATAACATGTAACTACACATTTTAGTTACCTGGATTTGACCTTCCACCAGTTTCCAGAGTCCCTCCCAGGAAATGAAGTAGAGGCTTGCTTAAACATAAGGTCCAGGCCTGTCCTATATGGGATCAGTCTGAAGAAATTCCAGGCTGAACCCCATCCCAGATGGCTCTAGGAGGGAGCACTTGGGTCTTATCCTTTCCTATGACTGTGTCTGACACAACATTCCATATAAAGAGGAAATTTGTAATTTTATAGATGTATTTTTATACGGGGTTTTTTATGTGTGCACATGAAATAGGCAAACATGCTCCTCCTTCCACTGTCTCAGGCCTTTTCCTGTGTGCTGAACAATGGCTGTGATCACAGTTACGCTGTTTGTCCCACAGTGTAGCCTCATTGTAAGGTAACGTTTGTTGGTTTTGCTTCTAGCACAGCTGTATCTCCAAATGGAAGCAGTGCCACTCTCAGTTAAGCCAACATGTTTCTTTCTAGTTGTACTAATAAAAATTTACAATCATTTTCCAAATAACTTCTGTTGAACATGTGTTTTAATCTTTAGAGAGACTAAATGATAATATGGAGGTAAAAAGTTACAACTTTAGCAATAATGCCAAAAATAGCCTTCAAAAGGCATTTTTGAATCCTTAGCTGACCTTTTTTAGCAGCCCTGTTAGTACTGCAGTACTTGTGGAGATTCTGGCACTACCACCACTGTACAACTTCTAGTGTTTTCTGTGTGTGTGCTTCCAATACAAAATATTACTGGGAATACTGCTGTGGACAACTACTGTGAACTTAGAAATCTGAAAAATTAAAGCTGCAATCTGAACACATTTTGTTCTATAATTTTGCTCTGGAATGCAATTAGTTTTAAATAAAAAATCTCTTATAAGTTGTACACAGAATTTCAACAACATGGTACACATGCTGAAATCAAAATAATAAGCAGACAGAAGCTTAACACTGTTAAAATTTACCTTTCCACTGCAATAAGGAAGCCAGGACCATGAGGGTAAGAGTAACATAACAACAAATAATACAAAATTCACACTGAAATTCATCTATGGGAACATTGTTAAGACAGTCACATTTGGAAGTTGCCCATCAGCCTTGGCCAAGAGCCAGGGCTGGTGGGAGCAGTGGGTTCTCTGCTTTAGCTGGTCCTCAGCCAGTCCTCAGCCTTGTGCTGCAGCCAGTGGGGCTGTGGAAAACACAGCTCAGGCTAAACATCAGCTCAAACAGTGCCCCAGGAACAGACCAAAGCTCACTGTGCTGCCAGAATACTCAGCAAAGGCTGTGGCTGACTGCCACCCACAAATCTTTAGCACAGGTGTGGTTGCTGAGAAAGAAAAAAAAATTAAAACATGTACTTTCTTCTGTAAGTCAAACACTGCACATCAAAATCAGAGTTAAGGCTGTTCTAGATGTAGCTGTAAAGTTTGGGGCAGTTGAAAGTGATTCTTTTGGTCTGTTTTCATATTAAAGAAGTGTAAATGCTGTGCTTCCTTTCATGACATGTGGAAGGCACCTGTGAGATGCTCTTAAAAAGCTTATTTTCAAAATGGAAAAGACAGATTATGCTGTGCCTAAGTGGAGAAGCAAGCAGGTGATTGTGGTGTTTTCAGTGCGAAAAAAAATAATAAAGGGAACATTGAACTGTTGAGAAGCACAGGGAGTGCAATGTGTTTCCACCCTTCATTTGGCACTACTTTAGTTATGGCCAATTAATATTTTAAAGCTCTTCCTAAAGACTCATGACCCTCATCTCCCTTCAATAAAAGACAGCAAGTAATCACAGCAAATGCCTTCAGCTATTTCTTCTGTTTGTCCACCACAAAAAAACCCAACAAACCCAACCACCACACCAAAAAAACTTAACAGTCAAACAAAAATAAAACCCAACCTAACCCCCAAAGCAAGTTTTACCCAACAGATAATTATGTTATGACCCAGACTGCTTGTTGAAATCCTCTAATAAAATACAACTGTAGAGGGCAGTTTTAATCAATATGGAGTACCAATATGCAATAAACACACACACACACACACACACGTGTGTTACTTTTCACTACTTCAAGTGGTACAAAAGCATTTACAATCTCAGCAGAGAGGATCAGTGTCCTGAAAGCCTCACTGCACTAAGTTGTGAGTAATGGAGTGCTGAGGCTTCTAAAGAGTCACATAATAGCAATTTAAATGTCCATCATGGAGCTGGTGCTGGGTCTAACAGATGACTCCCACTCATATTTCTTCATGTCATTATTTTGATGCCATGGCTGTCAGAAGGTTTTACTTCTGATCTTACTCTGATCTTACTTACAGCTTTTGTATGAAAAAATGCAAACTCCTGACAGTAAATGATCATCTACCTGTCAAATCTGCTGGTAGGTTCTGCTTCTGCAGCAGAGGCAGCAAGAGGGCAGGTCACAGGCCGGTGCTGTCCCCAAACTCTTATTCACAGAGGCAGGGGGGACAGAGCTGAGGCCTGCACTCCCTCAGGTCACTGGAAATGCTGGAGCCCCCCCATCAAAGTTCAACATACCTCAGTCATAGAGTTAGAGACCTGTAAAACATGGACCAATCTCCTCTCACTGGCCACAGGTGCAGAGAGGCCATGGATTTAAAGTGCAGAAGAAACATTCAGGTAAGATAATGAAAACAAAACCACTATTTGAGGGCAGGAGAGCACTGCTTGTTTCTCTGGAGTTCATTACAGCAGGATAACATCCACTAGGAAGGACAAGGGTGGAGCTGAGCCTGCCTTGGGATTGTGGAGCAGAGTAGATGATTTCACTTCATCCCAGTAACTCTCTTCCTGTATGATTCTGCCCCAGTACCAGCTTGTCTCCCTGCATAACTTGCAGCCTTGCAGCTCTCATTTCTTGAAGAGAAAGCGGAGATGTTCCACTTGGGAAATTTGGAGTATGCTCATAGCAAGGTGCCTCCCCACAGCAAGAAGGATGCTTCAGATAAACATCTGAAAAAGTAACTCAAAACAACATGATCTCTTGGAGTTTGAATGTCTGCGGTCACTTCAAAGGCCTCTTCTTTATGTTAGAACCTACCAAAAACATTTTATCATATGTTGAACCGAACTAAAAAAAAAAAAAAAATTCAGAAATGGCTGTCATCACTTTCTCCTTCCACTACTTTTCTTCTACAGGCTAAAAAAAGTACATTTTCTCCCCTCACTTACACTAGGGATAGAGTCAGTCCTAATTACATTCTACCTTTTGAACACAGAGCTGTTTTAAACATTTGGTTACATGTGGTGACTGGCATTTGAATGAACTCAGCATGCCCTCAATATCTGCCCTGTATAGCAGCAGCTGTCCAGACCTCACAGTGTTTGTTTAAATTCTTTCAGAGATCTTAAAAGATATGGAATATGTAATGTTGATCATTGATGTGGAAAGCTCATGGTTCAATTAGAAAGCAGAGCCCTTGCCTGAAACATGGTGCCTAAAAATAAGCACACAAATCTGGGCAATTTGAAAACAGAAAAGTCTGAGAAAGTAACAGAACTAAAAATGGGCTCAGCACCAATAATTCATTAGCAGCTACAGTTTGAGGAAACTGTTTATTTCAACAGGTGCTAGTGAATACAAACAGATTTCCTAAGCTCCTCTCTAAATTGTCCATGTAACTTTTTGGGAATGGAAGTAAAAAGGAGGCAGTATTTTAGAGTCTGGAATCTAGAAGCTGCCACATGCACCTCAGCCAATTTTTGTGCAGTGTGTGAGCAGTGGAAAACTGGCAGAGGGCAGGACTCATCTATCTTGGGAGACACATGAACAACAGCACTTAAATGTGAGACATGCAATGCAAGATGCCTTCTTTTGAGCAGCCTTTAGAGACACATAAGCTGATTATTATAAAAGCTTGGAGAAATTTTAAAGCACCTGAGAGTGAAGAAGAGGGATGTTACCAGCTAAAAGCTGCTATTTGTAAGAGAAGACCTGAAGACAGACTGGAGCTCCTCACTGCTGCTGGCTGACAATTTTGCAGTACAGGCATGAGGTAGTTTAGAGAAAAGACAGCCAGCCAACATCTGAATTGGGTGAGGTAGGAAAAAAGTCCATTTTGGTGGCAGACAACGTGAAATGGCACATGGAGTCAAAATGGAGTGACACACCTGGAGGATGACCTGACATGGAAAACAAAAGGCTGCACTTAGGGTTTGCTCTTTATGTGAAGAAGGCAGTGAGGGAGCCATGTTACATATGTCTCATTTGGGCTTCCCTCTTATGGTTAAAATTGTGTTTGTCCAGCAGGGAGATGGCCCATGCAAGAGCCTGGTGAGCAAACTGGTCTACAGTGCTTACATAAATTACTGTCTACACACACTACAACATGTAATAAAAAGTCTTGAAACAAGCCAACCAGTAACACAACATCCCAGCCCTGTAGCTTACTTCATTCTTCAGCAACTGATGAATGCCAGGGCATGCTAGGGTTCTGGGGCACAGTGTAAGGGAGCAGGCTGACTTACCTCAACTGGACTCTGTGAATCCACATTCATGCAATGCACTGTCCATAACACCACGAGGTGTTATGCAATGTTGCATACAAGAAATAAGAAGTATGCAAAGTCTAGTGTGTGAAGAAATATAAAAAATAATTCAGACATTTAGACTGTGAATATCTTAATAAATTACGGCAAAGTCTTACAAACAAGCTTTTAAGGAAATGTGTTTGTCATCTACCTTGGCTGAAGAAAACAAAACCACAGCATGGCAGAAATCAGCAGTTACTACTCCTGTCTTTAACCAGCTAGCATTCCAACTTTGTAAAATACAGTAAAGCATCTTCTTCACACAAAATAGAACTCAAAACTGCTCTTTGTGCTGGAGTTACAGCACTGCTGCCCTTTTCAGAAGCACACACAGAGACTTTGGCACATGATCTATTGCCACCAAATGTAAATGTATTATTTCCCTTTGGTAAATTCAGTCTCTTCAGAGTTCAAGCCACTTGTACTCCCAGACTCATCCTGAATGTCTGGTAAGAAGGAGGTGTTCTTTAATAACCTATCTCTTGAACAGGTCTGAAAAGGTGTTTTAGATGCTGGCAAAACACTGTCAGTTCTTTCTTCCTCTGATACAGCACCTTCAGCTGAGCTGGATGGCACAGAAGTAGGCTGGAGCTCCACCCTATAATTCACATTGCACTCATCTTTCCATCTCTTAATTTCTTTCCTCTGCTCCTTGGGGGATAGTCTGACAAGGCACTTGGCTCTCAACACCGGAGATGGAAACAGTGTTCCTTGGAGAACTCTTATCAAATACCTACAAAATAAACACAGTTACAAATAAGCAGTTTAAAAGGAACCCCAAAACTGTTTCCAGTGACTAAAGGAAACCAAACACCATTCAAGTAGCCCTGAAGCCTAGTTCTTGGACTAGAACTAGGTGATCTTTAAGGTCTCTTCCAACATAGGCCATTCTATAATTCTATGATATGAGAACTGACTTAACTGGCAATTTAGGTTGGTTTAAATCACAGGTTTTTGCAGTGGATTTTCAGGCAACAGGGCATCCAATGTCTGTCCTTCCATAAGAGAACTTCTTTAAACCTCCAGTGGAAGCCCCAATCTCACTCCCTCATGCCAGAAGCTGCAGAGGACACCCTGGTTTCACAATGCCCTGGGTGGAGGCTTTTCAGGACCATACAAAGGATCATATCAGAAATAAACATTGGAAAAAACATGCATGTGACAGCAGTTGTCCCATAATAGGTACTTCTGCTTCAAATCACTGCAGTAGAAAAGCTGAAATTAGCCACAACAGCTATAAATCTTCTGATTCCCTGTTGACACAGGGAGAGTACTTTTGACTTAAGCAATTTCTAAATAGTTTGCCTTTAGTTCACCATGAAAACCACTGCCATCTTCAAAATTCAACAGCCACACATTGGAAGTAGCCACCAAGCTGAAACCTTTATCCTGCCTTGGCTCTCTACAGCCCTACCAAAAGGTCTCAGAACAGCCTTTATCTAATAATTTGTCATGTAGAGGAGATTTACTGTGTGTGAAAGAAAAGGCTCTACTGTCACCACCTGAACCAAGCTGAGAGCAGGGACAGAAAACCATGTGTTTCTTGCACTTCATGGTTTGTCATTCTGCTGAAGTGTGAGCCATCATCAGTCAGATCAGATCAGTCATAATCCCCAGTGAGTGCACTAAAACTCTTGATGACATGCTTGAGACACAGATCAGACATTTTCAAACAGGACTTAATACTTGGTGGCCATTGCAGGCATCTGCAGGCATGGCTCTGCCAGCTTTGCTGCTGGCAGGACTGATAACTTATGCAGCCTGTACTACAGCACTTGATCCAGAAACTGTGCTCAGACTGTGTCTAATGACATTAAATTACATCAGGTGAGCAGGAGACAGCACTTATCTCCTCAACTCTTCTCAGTAACTGTCTGTGCAATTCAATTTAAAGTCTCCTTCTTTCTGAAATGATATAAGAGGGAAAGAAAGAGACACAACACAGAACAATGAGTAATTAGCACTGGAGGCACTTCACTGTAGGCTACAGACTTGAGTTCATGCTCAGGCAGTGAAATGAAGATAGCTGTGGCTACGAAAGAAAGCTAAAGGGAAGGTTTGATGAAGTCTCTTTCACTGGCTTTCACGTGGTTTGGTTTGCTCTGTTGGCTCATTCAGGTGTCTCCCTGCTCACCATACTGGAGTCTTCCACCTCCACCCAATACTACTGCCCTTCCAGGGTGAATTAATTATTAAACTTGAACTTCAGTGAGACAAAAAAAATATCAAGACCCCTTGTGAATCTAGTCAGCATGTTTCCAACCCACAAAGAAGCCTGTACATGCATTCTTCACTCTAAATACTCTTGTACATATTCATCACATAAATTTCAAACAGAAAATCATTTCACAAAGTAACACAGACTAAGCACAGTATTTCTTTGTCTATATATAGTACATGTCCAACTCTTGTCACTAATGTAACTGATATGTATATTTAATTATGAACTCTGTGATTACAAAAATTACTGTTTCTTTGCCCTCCAAAGACAATAATTAATATTATATAAGTCACAAAAGAAAATTTTTATTACTGAAATTTGCTTGGAGAACTAAATGGAACTAAAAAGTTGTCCTCATATATCTTGGTTTAATAAATTAATGAAATCTTCATTTTTACTGTGGGATGCTAGGGAGGAAAGACCTAGCCAGAGTTTCATAACATCACTGACTCACAGAAAACTAGTTTTGGTAACAGCAGTAATCTATAATTTTATAACAGAAACTCACCTGGGTAGCAGAGCAATGCAAGTAGTCAGGAGGCAAACTAAGTAAAATACTGGGTCTGTCATGTGCTTTTCCATGATCCAGTAAAAGTCTGATTGTGGGTTGTGGGTTTTGTAGGTTGCTCCAACAGCCAGAGTGAACACAAAGTAAAATAGGATGCTGCCAACGATAACTACTGCATGTATCCATGTCTGCAATTCCAGCAAGGAAAGAAATAAGATTTAAGCTGTAAAATAGAAAGACTGTTATGTCTGTATTTACATGAACATACACACTTTTCCTCCAAGGGCAGCTGTTGAATGTAACAGAGGATACATCTGTTCAGATAATATTCCTAATTTCATACAAAACAATCCAGAAAGAATGGAGCCTTCCTTCTACAGTATACAGGTGTTCCAGACATTTAATTTCTTAAAATTCTCATAAATTCATAGCTTTTCATTCTTTTGTGAAAGACATTTGCCTCAGATTACTACCTCATTCACTGGTAGCACAGAAAGCTTTCTCAAGCAAATGGAGGTGAGATCTTCACATGACACCACCTTTATATATCTTGCTTGAGACGTTGGTTACCTTTCTACACTGGAGTTTTTCTGTAATTTTACACCTAAATGGCCATAGCAGCTACTAAGAAAACAACATTGTCACTGTTCTTACAGCCTGTCAACATTAAAAAATGCCAAACAAAACACATTTAAGTTCTCTAATCAGAGTGTGAATACACCCATGCTATATATATATTCTCAATAAAGACATTTTAATTATGGCTGTCATACTCTCAAAAGAACAGTGAAAAGACAATCACAACTTGACATTTCATCCACTACAAAACAATCCTAAAAATACTTCTAAAAAGTCAAAGAAAACCCAAAATTCATTAATAAGTGTTCTTCTACCGTACCCATTATTGTATTTTCTTTAAAATTAAGCCAAACCCCCAAGTATTACCCTTGTAAGTACTCTAGATTTATCCAAGCTAAGGCAGATGCTTTAGCTTGTGCAGACTTGAAAACTGAAATAATGTTTCTTAGCATATTGGTTTTCCAGTTCTGGTATCAAAATACACCTCTGAGCTGTTTATCCTGGCCACAGAGAAAATCAATTCCAAGCATTCAAATTCAGCAATTTACACTGTTGTCTTTGAGATGCAAACTTTGCAAACCAAAGAAGTTTCAGCAGATCACTGGTGGATTTTTGACCATTTGCAAAACTGGTAAAAGTAGGGTAGTTTGGGGGATTCAACATCCCTCAAACCACCCTACTTTAAAAGAAAGCAGGATCATTTCACTATTAAAAAATAATTCTGAGGACCAGTTTTGTTAATTTTAGTCATATTTCTATTGGTTCCAATGACAGATGCGTTAGGAGAGCTCACAGGACCACATAAATACAATATTTAGGGTTTGACCCTTTCATACTTATTCTGTTTTGTATTTGAAGACCTCTCTTCCCTTTAATTTTACTGAAAGCTGTATGCACATACTCTGTAAGGAATATACTCTTTGGGAAACAAAGTACTCACCACAGATTTGCACTCAATGAGAAGGTGTAACAGCATAATGAAGAGTGCTGCTGTGTTTATGGGGTTTCCAAAAGAAAAAATGTCTATGTCTGAGCCACAGTAAGTCTGTAAAGGAAGACAGTGGTCAGTGTCAAATATTCTTTATATACAGTCCTAACATGAAGTGGCATGAATAACTTCAATAGCATACATATTTGTACATACACAGTTCAGTTCTGTTCCAATGATGATCTTAGTACACATTCATATACCATGGAATATACTAAGGAAGTAAAAATCAAATACTTAATTCTATTCTCTAATTTGCTTAGGTTTTAAGTAAGTCAAAATGTATAAATATATTCTGTAGCCAGCACTTACAAAGTAAGGCACAAAAAAGCAAACGAGACTTTGGTAAAAAGCATCCAGCAAGGTTATCCAGAAAGCTGAAGGCAAGTAAGCCTGTAAGAGAAAAACATAATGGCATTGTAACAAATTGAACAAATTGCTGCATCCTTAACTAGCATTAATTTGGATCTGGGGAAAGATTATCTACAGAAGTAATTCCAGTTAGTTTCCAAGTAAAAAGGCATCTTTTGTGTTACAGTTATTAGAACAAAGATCTCCCTCCACACTAACATTTAGTATTTCAATCAGCAGCCAGCTCTGGGAACTCTGATCCTGCAGCTGTTCCTATCAGAATGGATGTACCAGAGCCTCAGCTGAGTCCCAGGGAGGGGAGGGGGCTGATGGACAGGGAAGTACCCTGCAGCTTGCCATCACTGAATACCAAGTCCCACCTTCTTCTATCTCCATCTCTTTTTGTTATGTGTGCTGTCTGACTCTTCTGTGTAGATGGGACTCCTCTGTGAGCTAATTTAACTCATCAGATGTGAGAAACCAACTCACTTTTCTGCTGGAATAACACATTGATTTTTTAGTGAGTTAAATCAGCTCCTGGGAGGACCTGATGGGATAACTGGCACTAGGAAAACAGTTTAACTACATGGATGAAGAGGGAACAGGAAGAAAAAAAGGAGAAGGGAATAAGACACTTTCCCTCAGCAGCAGCAGCAGACTGCTATGACAGATCAGCCACCTAGGAAACCATAGCTGCCTGTGCTCAGGCTCAGCTATGTCCCATTCCTTCAGGCACTGAGGTGAGACACAGAGGTGAGAAGCCCAATCATCCAGGATGTCCTCTATGATTACTGGAGAGATGGGTTTTTCCAAAGAGCTTTTCAGCCCTTTTTTAAGAACTGAACCACTGTCTGAAAGTGATGTGGAAAACTTACTGCCTTTCAGGAAAGTACTTTAATCTACTAAAGATGAATCCCATTTACTGTTCCATTATTTTTTATGGTTTATACAAAGCTCTACACTCATGATGTCATGGTGCAATATTGTGATGTTGCATCTTATTCCATCTTTTAAAGCACTTCTCTTTTTTCTATGCTGTATTTAAGTCCAAGCAATTATTTCCATGTGCTTCCATGCACGAAAGGAAATGATAATAACTCCAACCACAGAGCAAGGAATGATGGGATGGACAAAAGACAAAAAAACTAACAGAAGATAAGGGAATAAAAAGGAAAAGAAGAAAATATATTATGCAATGCAGTAATTCTGATTATGTTGCTTCAAAACCTGCATCTCAGCTCAGATCACTGCATTGTACATATCCTAAAGATCAAAACAAATAATGAGGCCTTGCAACATTTACTTAAACAAAATTCTTTGACTGACAAAGCACAGACCTGCTCAAGCCAATCTACACAGGTTTGGATTGGTACCTAAAGAATACTTTGTGTTTCAAAAGTACTGTAAACCAAGAAACATAAAGTATTTAAGTGTATATAAAAAGAAAAGTAGAAGTCTACAAACAAGTAAACAATTTGTCCATTCAGTGTATAACCTTCTTTCCCTTCTAGACCAGACCTAAACTTCTACTAGGTTATAATAAATGAGACAAGGCTAGCACACAATACGTTGTAGCTCTTTTTTTTTAGTAGTATTTGTTAGAATAGAGTAGAATAGAACAAAATAAAATATTTCAGTTGGAAGGGATTATGTGATCCAACTGCCTGACCGCTGCAGGGCTGATCAAAAGTTCAAGCATGTTATTAAAGGCATTGTGGAAATAATGGTAAAGAAATGCCTTCTCATGATATTGTAGGATCTGATCATAAAGAAAATGTTGAGTTTTAGGTGACTCATATAGTCAATGTTTCTTCTTTCTGGACTATTAGTACCTATTTTGTCTCAGGCTCAGTATGTCTCTGCCTTCAATTGTTATAATGAAGATATTATTTTAATTATTAAATATTTAGAAATATAAATTTAAAATTATGCTAGATTTCATGCTAAGCAAAGCAGAAATCAGGAAAAACCTCACTGAGTTATATAATTTTGATTTATAAACTACTGTCCCACTCCCTCTGGTTTTCTGTGCTAAAAGTTTGGACAGAAATTACTGACAGACCAGTATCATGTATAGTGTTTTCACATGGGAAGGCAAATTTCAGAACATACCTGTAGGGTGAAAAGTACCCTGACTGACAGAAGTTCTTTGAGGATTATTTGAAATTAATCTGCTATGGTTCTTTGTCAGTTGAGACCTTTACATGACAAAGAAAAAAAATAGAGTATACAGAGTGCCCTTATCTTGTTCAAACAACTCCCAGTTTGAGGAAGAATGTGGACAGCTGACACAATGAATGAAATAAACATGCTGGTAACAATGTTTGTCTAGTACATCCCTTTACCCAAAGTCTTGAATTTCTTTTATCATCCAAATGTCTGATAAGATTGGGTCTATTACTGAAAAGACCCTAAAAAATCTTTTGAAAACCAGGTTTTTATTTGTGCACATATTGCACAGGCCTTGACATTTCCTAACAGAGAATTTAAAACAATGTTTATCTGAGATGAAACATAAAAGAAAGGCAGAAATGGCTCAAATGCTGACCATTTCATTTTGCTTCAGGCCAAGCACTCTGTAACCTACCACAGATTTCTGGCTCATTGTGTAAAGCTGTGGGAGTTCCATGAGTATCTCTGCAGATACATCTTTGTCCAAGACACCGTAAATGATGGGTGGCACCGATGTAAAAAGGAGATTGAAAAGAATCAAGATCCAGTAGTCAGTCATTGAAGTGCCTGAAAACCCGCAGAAAAACTGGTACCAAAACAGGAGATTCACATAGGTCTGAAAAGCCAAAGATGACATGATGAAATTTTAGCCATTGACAAATGCTTTAAAAACAAGAGAAAAACTGGTAGGTCTTAGGTCTGGTTATAGTAATCTGTGGAAACATTTAAAAATCACACATGACTTGCTGAAACAGTTGTGCTGCCACCATATTAGTAGTGCCCCTCACCCACTGTTTCATGAAATCAAACAATGGCTTTGACTGGGAAATTTAGTCCAAGAAATAAGAGCCTCTGGCCTCTGCAGACAAATGAGAAACTGAATTGTTTGACACATGCTTTTTGAAACCATTCACAATAGGAAGAGAAAAAAGAAAATAAAGTCTCACTAAACCTAACAGTGGTCAAAAATACGCAAAATTCTCCTAGAATGGGACAGCTACATACCACATTCTTGTAGAAGAAGTAAAGCACCATGTTGGTAAGTCTCCTATAACACCAGTGACCATGGACAAGCAGCAGCTTCCTGAGGTGTCTAAACTGAGAGATTGCAAAGTCACTTGCCATCACAGCCTGTGACACACAAGAAGAAAAGGATATGCTATAACAAAACTGTTAAAAACAAGCTTCAGATACCAACAACCAAGCAACTTACCAACTGCTGGAAATTTTTATTTTACAATTTTTTATACATAGTGCTTGCCAGGTTATCCTCCCTCAGATATCCCCTTCCATACAAGACTTTACAACTAACACACAGAGCTCAGTCCAACAGAGCAGGCAGGAATATGGCTGTCATCATTCTTACCACACAATAAATCACTGCATAGAAATCACTGACACTGACACTTAGGCTGCTCATTTCCCTGCAGGACATGAGGAATATGGAGCTCGCTGACAGGCAGCAAACTATTGTTTGAAGCTTGACCTGTGGCATTCAGCTTCTGATTGCTCCTGGTGGAATGCTGAGGACGGGGTGTGAGGCTCAGGCTGCAAAGTTTTGCCCATGTAAGGGAACAGACTGTGGAGCTATTGGGTCTCCAGAGTACATTCTGAACTGATTTAAAATGGAACCTGACATCATTTGCAGCTGTCTTTGGATACACTACCTGCATGCCTTCCTGGCCAGATATTCCCACACCAGTGTCAGCCACCTGGATCATACTGACATCATTGGCACCATCACCTACAGAGAAAAGAGGAAAAATCAAAACTAGCTTTGCTGGCTATCACATTGCTATGGAGGTGGCATGAAAAGACAAATACAAACACCAGAGAGTTCAGAGAAATACCTTTTTATGGCCAACACTGAAAAACACTAAGGAAAAAAGGATTAGTAAGTGGAACACACAACTGAACTGAGCTATGTTCTCCAAATAGATCATAGATGTTCCTTCTGTCAGAATTTAGCTGGCATGATGCACCACAAAATATGAGTGCTTTAAATCACAGCCAGTCATCTCCCCTCTGCCTCCTAATTTTGCGTGGTTATGATGGAAAAAAAATTGCTATCACTTGCTGCTTTGCATGGTTCATAACAATGACTCATGCTGTTCTTACTGCTTTATACTGACCTAAGTTTATAGACTGAATTTGCTACTTCAGAAGACAGGCATCATCTCACGTCAGAGACAACTACAATTCAAAGGATTACCTTGCTCATAAAATAAATTTTGTGACAGACATTAACAAAATATACAAGAGAAGAAACTGGCTTCTACTTCTTTTCAGAGAAAGGATGATAACCACAAGACTCACCTACAGCTAACGTCATTGCCTTTAGCTTATTTCGCACCAGTTGAACCAGGACACTCTTCTGCAGTGGTGTGGCTTGGCAACAGACTACAGCCCGACATTTTTCTGTGAGTTCCAAGAAAATATTCTGTAGGCTGTCATGAAGGACATGCTCTAAAGTCCTTCCATCAATAACCAGGCCCGAATTGAACCCTTGAGCTTGGGTGGAGGGACTTGCAGAGACATTTCCAAGTTTCTCACTGTGGTTTTTTTTGACAGAAGCATTCTTCTGGATATCTTCTAAAATTTTGCTCATTACCAAGGCACAGGCATCCTAATAAAAGACAAGAGAAAGGCATCTTATGAAATTCTGTTTGTAGTCTGCCTCCCTTTTTTTAACTCATAAAGTAGATATGGGGAAAATGTCAAATGCTGTCCTTGTATAGTATTTATCTTGAAAGGCTCAGACAAGAGGCTG
Organism: Ammospiza nelsoni; assembly: GCF_027579445.1. Taxonomy (NCBI): domain Eukaryota; kingdom Metazoa; phylum Chordata; class Aves; order Passeriformes; family Passerellidae; genus Ammospiza; species Ammospiza nelsoni. The sequence goes on along the minus strand of NC_080636.1, from coordinate 26,156,170 downwards.
AATACCCCTTTAAAATCACAAAAGATGTAGACTGCTGTTAATGAAAGTGTGATAAACTTTGCTTGAGCAGATTTGCTTGGGTATTGCACTAAGAGAAGAGAGAAAAACCTATACAAGCCAGAAAACTTTCACAAATTAGCAGGAAGAGCAACCACAGGATTCTGTAATATAAATACAGCTTTGATAAAACTTTTGCTCTCTGTTTCTTTTGTCTGGCATGCAAAGCCAAAAGTGCTCTTCATATCACCTTACAGGTGAGCTGCCATGAATTACTGTGGAACTGGCCTTGTGGAATGTTTTACCTTATCAGAATCAATATGAGATGCTCAAAAAGTTTGTGGTATCAATATATATAAAGCACATGCAACACAGAAAAAAATACATCTTCTTAAATCTTCTCATCATTTTGCTTTGAAATGCAACAGTATCAAATCCTAGTTTTTATTCCTGAGCCTAGTTAGAGGGAGGAAGAACACTTCTGCAAAAGGGGCTTAGTTCTCATTGTCAAGTAAGACACTAATTTCCCAGCAGAATAAAAGGAAAATGTTGTCACAAATCAAACTCCAAGCTTTCCTCAAACACAACTGGACTAAAAATCCTTTTTTCACTTTATTTTCCCCACAGTTAATTCTTGCCACACTATCTTTTATGGCATATACAAATTGTATGTCATAAGATACATATAAGCAGAGAAAAACAGAAAAATTAAAGAATTAAAGAACAGTCCTCCAAACCTGGGCCATATCAACTCCTTAGCTTACCACTGAGAGAAATCAGGAAGTTTATTCAATTAAAATAATTAATCATAATGTAGGGACTGCATATAAAAAAACAGATCTTCAAACAGACTTTCTACATACATAGAATGGATTTCATATTTTACCCACAAGGAAGAACAATACAGAAAAGCAAATGTTCTTTGATTTCCCAAGCAAACAACATTTGCTTTTCTGTATTGTCCTGTGGACTAGCCCTATTGAATTTTTCAGCAGAGAAGAAAATCTACTTTTCTACTCACCCTAGTCTGTGATATAAGAGTGAAGATTCTGTCCTCTGGTTCCAGCAGTTTACAAGCATAGGCAATGTTGACAGCTGTCTCTCTCTTGTCACCTGTCAACATCCATATTTTTATTCCAGCTTTCCGCAATGCCTGTATTGTGTCTGGAACACCCTCCTGCAGGCGATCTTCAATGCCAGTGGCACCTAAAGTCAGAGAAGCAGAAAGATTAGTGCTGCTGTATTTCCAGAACCAAAATGCTTCAAGAGTGACAGGATGAGCTGGTTTTCTCTTTGCACCCACATCCCAAAACAGACATGCTACCACGATGTGCTTGGAATTTTCTGAAAGCAAGCACCTTGCAGTATAAAGTTGCTTAACCTCCTTATTTTCACTTCCATTTAATGTTAGGGCCAACCCATATTTCTTATTGTCACACCAGAGACACAAGCCTGCAAGACAGCAGGTCTCCAAAGCAGCTTGACTTCTCTCTGTTGGCTTTAGTGGCAAAGGATACCTGTATAGCCTTAAAAAATCATTAGTTTGCAGCACTGCTGTAGCTTCTCTCCAGAAACTGAAGCCAGTGATCCCAGAATTCCTTCAGTATCAAGGTTTATTGCATTTGCACTAAGCAGATATGACACCAACTGAGAGAAGGAGCACACTTTACACAATAGGATCTGTCTCTCTTCAGCTTCTAGCATGAGCTGCCTTTACCACCACAGTCAGATCTTTGCACTTTGTTTTCCCAATGTTATTTGCTGGGCAGTTCTCTAAAATGATTATCCCAGACTGCCTGCAGTTTTTACCTTCCACACACCTACAGCAAACACTTTTGTTTCATTTCTGCACAGCTGAATGACCTTCAGAGGAATGGTTCTGGCAGAAGCATGCCTTACTTCTCTCTATGTTGTTAAAGGAGAACACAGCACAAGCACATCTGCTGTGCCATGAATGCAACACTTATAGGAAATATGCCCAGAAGTGGGGTATCTCTGAGTATTTGCACAGGCAGTCCTATGACTTGTTACTATCATTTCATGTGTTTGTTATAATTACATTTTAAAAATCTAGTGAAAATAGAAAAATACATAATATTAACAATAAAAGAAACAAAAAAAAACCCATAACAGTAGATTTTTACAAAAAACAGGAAAGCACCATCTATTCTCAGTGTGTTTTACAACTAGTACAAACTTACCAGTGAGATTTATGAAAATTCAGGAGTGATGATAAATTCTAAGTCTGTAAAAAGCTATGTGTTACACAGATTGAGATTAACACAGCTCTCTGCAAGTAAATTCCAATTATGAACATCACAGGCATTTTCCTGGGAGTTACAGTATTTTCTACCTACCAAGCAAAGTTAGTTTGGTCTCAAGCCTCATGGCAGACTCAAGCAGCAGGTCCTCCCTATTGTCAATGTTGGTTTCTGCTAAAAAACGATGATTTAACCACTCAGCATATTCTGCATCACTCATCACCTACACAGGGAGGGAAAACATAGGCATGTATCTACACTGGGTTTTGAACAGTGCATCAGAAGTGTTCTTATGGTTCTTCTGCTGTCCCCATCCCAAACCTACAAGTGCAGCCCTTGGCAGCACATTGCTTACATGCTCCAGGATGTCCATAGATTTAGTACAATGTTCAGAGTGTTAGATTACTTTTCCAGGCTACTTACTCATTGGCACCCTGCAGGTTCCTGGGGCTGCCTGACAGATTTCCATTTGGATAGAAGGCAGGCAGGGCAATGGGCACAGTGCAATGACCCCACTGCTGCTCACCTGCAGTGCTGACACTGGCACAGAACCACTGCACAGCTGGCTACATCTCGATGGCTGCACAGCTACACAGCCTGTGCTTTCACTTTGCAAAAAGCTTTATCAAGAGGCTTCTAACCTGTTTCAATCCCTATGGAATTTTACTTCCAAGCAGCTTTGAATTTAAAATGGAATCTCAAAACATCACTTCAGTTGTGCATCCACAGCTTGTAACACTGCAACTGTTTGTGAAACCCAATAAAACAGGTGTGACTTAATCTCTTTTCTGTGTCTGGAATTCCACCTAGGGTAAGATTCACACAATGAGACCTGCTTATGACTCCTGAAGAAAAATCTGGCTATTTGACAATCCCTGTTTTAAAATTAAGACGCTAAATGCTTGGCATCGTGAACTGACAAAAACGGCAATCTAACAGATGTCAGGAATTGATCTGGGTTTTCTTACAAGTTCTTCCTAAATTAACATCAGGATAAACAAAATGTGGCAATAGAAGAATCTGTTTGGAAGACATGATGTTTGCTCCATTGGTGGTACCACTGAGGCTGGTCACAGACTGCAAACATTCTACAAAATATGTATTAAAAGAAATACCTTCTTAGCAATACACAGAGTGCGCAGTCCTCTTCTGGCATAATCATCCAAATGCTGCTGAGTTCTTTCTTTAATCTTCTCTTCAATTTCAGAATTATTACTATGTACTGTCACACAAAAAGAAGAGAAAGCAAATTAAACATGCATGTTTAGGCTCAATTTAGCACAAAATTTTGAAGTCTGAATACATCCCTGAAGTAGCAAAATGTTAAAACTTATCATTAAGGAGTGAATTACAAGTTCTGTAGATACCTTCAGATGCACTTCTCAACAAATCCATCATGACTGAGTCTGCACCTTTTGTGTACACCACCACTTGGTTGGAGACTGGATGCCGAACCACCACTGACATCCTTTTCCGCAGTGAATCAAAAGGCAGGATATGCAAAAGCTGAAACGTTAAAGGCCCCAGACCTGCAAACTCCACAGTTACTTGATCTGGAGTCCTAGACTGTAAAACACATTTATAAGCCTTAGCAGCATGAACCAAGGCAGCTTCATCTGGACTCTCAGCTTCATAACAAAGTTTTGGTGTGGGAGATAATTCAATAGATGACACAGCATGGTTGGGTTCACCACCAGCAGCTACATTCTCTAGATGGATTTCTCCAGGCACTTGAGAATTTTCTGGGCTGTCAATAGCGTGAGGTTCAGAAATCCTTTGAGTATCTCCATCCAAAGTAGGTGAAGCCAGTTTCATTCTAAAAATAGACAGTTTTCTCACAAAAGTATTGAGGCTCTCGGATGATGACTCCTTTACACTTGGAAGTGGAGAAGAACTTAGTCTCCAGACTGAAAACCTCTGGAACATTTGCCTGATTTCCTCAAGTGATTTAATAGGCATCCTACTCAGTGAAGAGAGTCTCATCTGGAACAGAATGGTTAGAGAAAATATTTATGTTAAACTTTTCCTTTTTATTATATTAAGGAAGGACACCTTACAAAATATGTATGCTTCATAATGAAAGCAGTATTTTAAAATTTACCATGTGTTTGACTGCTTGTTTTAAAGATGTCCAGCTCAGGTAAACCATTTGAGTACAGTAAGCAGCCTCTAAAAGCTGTAAAAGTACTTCAGGTCTGACAATTGGATGTGTTTCATGCTGAATTCATGACTCCATGCAATACTTCTCTTCAGAATTTCCAGTAATGAACAGAGTAAGTATGACATTGTAACTTTTTGAAGTTGTGGCACACTGAACTAAACACTTTAACCCTTGTGCTGAATTAGCAAAATATTTGTGAAGAATAAACCAACCCCCTCACACTAACTGCTAAACATTCAGTTTATGTTGATCAACAGTTATCTGTTGATAACTTATCAACAGTTTTTAGTGGTTTGAATTAAAAGAAAGTTCCCCTGTGATCAGTGTTATAAAATAATTGGCTTCCTGTTACTCAGAACAGCTAGGGAGCTAACAGCTTACAAAAATAAGGGATAGGGATACAAGGCTGACATTCCTCTCTCACTGCTGGTAAGGACGTAAGAATGAGTTACCAGGAAGCATGTTCTCTTTGCCACTGAAAATCAAAAAGTAGGGACAAACTATGGCTCAGTCCTCCACAGTTCCAGCAAGGTGCAATGTGTCTCCATTCAACATCATGGAAACAGAGACTAGGAATGTCCTTTCATTGCCTCTTCCTATGGCAACACTGAAACTTCCCGTTGGCCTTGAGTTATCTCCTGTCATTCCCTAATCATGAACTCAGAAACCTCCTTCCACATTGCTCCTCCCAATCTACCTATCAGTGACTTGGAGAACTTCTACCCTGCTGGCAAGTTATTCAGATATATTACTCTCAAAAAACCAAGATTCTCACCTGTGAGAGTCTCCATCCCATTTAAGGATTAGGTAACTATTGACTATGAACTCATCCTCCTCACATGGATCTCTAGGCTGCCTACCGGACACTTTCTGGGAATGCTTGGAAGCACAATAAAACATAAAGCTTATTTATAAATAGAAGGTACTTTATACCCCACAGGATATGTTTTGTGAATGTCTCCAGCTATGGCTGTGGGTTTACTACCTAGACGGACATGAAAATCTAGTTCTGCACATGTCACTAATTTTTTTTTCCAAAAACAAAGTCAGCAAATGTAAATTACCAGGTAATGAGGGAAAGAAGTCAAAGCTGAACTTGGGAATTATCCTGCAACACAGTCAAAACTGGCAAAAAATAGAGTTATGAAAATCCCACACTGAAAAAACCCAAAAGTACTATTTTTTAATAAAAGCTAGGTTGTGTGCACTCCTAACTACTAAACCAGGGCAGACTAGAAAATGCACTGTTAATTCATGGTGAAACAACTTTATGCCATTCTGCAAAGCAATTTTTCTTCAGACTAATATACATATACAGCTTCATCTTCCATACTTTTGCTGAATATCTATTTGAATAGTCAGGGAATAGTATTCCATGAGGTAAGAGCATTCTTAGTTTCAATATTCTGTGAATCTTCAGTGATTATTCTTATTTTTCAGCCAACAATAATCTACTTGTGAAGGTAACCTGACTGTTAATGTATTATTACAGGAAGTTATACCCATATCTAAAGAAACCTGTAACTAGAATATGGAAAAAATTACAACTGCAATTTAATCTCCAAATTTGTCTTGTAAAAGTTACAAATGGTCACAGAAACAAGAAGATTGAAGCCACTTTATCCGTATTATTTTATTCATTAACTCATTGCACTCCATGGTTTTATAGTAATTACCTTCTTCCTAATAGGACAAAAATGCAGAGGTGAAAACGATAATTTTTTAAATGTCAGTTAATAGTATTTTTATTTTTGTAACTGAACCAAAAGGAGATCAGCTACTTGCAAATATGGTCAAATAACCAAAAGCATGACCTTACCTTCTGACGTGTCTGATTGGGGCCTGAGACTACAACAGTATTACAGATTGCCAGAGCAAGAAAGAAATCAGTGATATACATTGTCTCCAAAGATAACTCGCTGCTAGCTTCTTCTGATTGTTGATAGGAATGAAAAGAAATTTGACTGAACTTCTCCAGCAGTTGTGTGTCTGGTACAACATCTGTTTCCTATTTTGAAATGAACAAAAGTTTCCATCAGGTTATAAACTTAGCCTCTGGAGGTTAAATCAGTTACAGACGATCAAAATGTAGAAGTTCATACAACTTCCCTCCTGTGCTGAGTTGTAATACCAGGAAACAGAGGAACACTGGCATCTTCACTGCCTTGTGCTAGTCCATTGAAAATGGCAAACTTCCTGCCCAAAGACGTAAACACTAAAGGCTTAGTTCATAGCTTTAGACACTTCAACAGAGATTAACTATGATGAATGATATTCAGATACCTTCAGGTACAGAAGCAGAGCTTTCTCCTCACATAACCTCAAATAAGTATTGACCATATTGATATTTCCTATTAAAAACAAAGGAAAATGCTAGAAACCTCTTAAAATAAAAGAACAAACTGTTATTAAGTCAGTAATTTCATTTGAATTGATCATGGATGCAGAGCAGCAAGAGTCAAAGTACAGACCCTCATGAGCCAACATATGTCAACAATGTCAGCTGTAAACAGCATGCAACCAAGCCATCATGACACCCCAAATTTTGGTGGAAGAGAGAAGGGATTTCTTAAATGACAACCAATCTGATCAAATGGGAGTAAAAAGAGATACCTTCATGAGTTAATTCAGAAATTTAGCAATAAACCAAACAGCTTCTACTTACTATGGGACTGCTGAAAGCCATGTGTCCTGAGTTGGGAATATCACCTGCTTCATCTTGCCTTTTGAATGCAGAGTAACTACCAGATAACTGGTTCAAAGACTTTCTCTTCAAAGGTTCACACACAGCTCTGCAGTTGTGCCCCTGACATTTTGATGTAGGGGTTGAAGAGCCACAGTGACAATCAGCTGAATCCTCATCCTCTGAATCAATCTCTTGATAGGATTCCAACCTCTTTGCTAAGGAAAGGGAAACAAAATTACTGTTCCATGAGCAAAAGAAACGTCTCTAAAGTAAGGAATTACTTATATAGTTAAGAATAATCCACCATGTATGAAAAATTAAACCTGTAACAAGCCACCACACTGTCTTCCTGTTTGAGCAGCATTCTACTGGATTGAATCCAGAAGACAGAACAAAAATTATCTGAATTCTACATAACTGGAGTTCAAATAAACCAGTGTCATACAACCTCCAGAAGGGCACATTGATGGGAGTCAAATGCATGTTCAAGTGAAGAGAAATTGCATAGAGGTAGGAAGGTAATAGCTTGTTTTCCGTGAACACTGTGGCTATCAGAAGACCCAATGGCTCCATATTGTGGCAAGATGAACTCAGGCTAGGTATCAACAAAACCTTGTCAGAGGTGATGGGACAAATTAGAATGGAATGCCTGAGAAAGCACTGAATAGGACTTTACTGGAGGTTCTGAAGAAATAAAACAAAGAATTTCATAAAGAATAATAGCAACAATTCTGCTTTAAGCCAGAAAAAGAGGACCAGACTTCTGACGAGTTTTCTAGCCATTATGTTATGATGGATCAGGATTGTATGTCAGAGGTTTGATAAATACAGCTGCCAGCAGGAACTCATTCAAACTGTGTTTATTGTTTCAGTATTGGACACCGCCTCGCAAAAAGATACACATTTTCTGAGTTTTTAATTGAAAAGCAAGTTTCAATAATCAAACTTTGTCTGGACATGTGTAACACCTTTGTGCCAGAGATGTAAATGCAGTTCTGTTTCTCTCCACAAATCAATTGTGTAAAGAATCTCTGCAGCAAATGGAAACACTCCTATGCTATCATGTGCTTGATTAAGAACATATCCAAGTGTTTGCACTGGAGTTCTGAGAGTGTTTGACCACATGCCAGAAGCTGAAACCTCTGGAAAGCACTGGAACTACGTACACTATTCAGCTTTCAAGTTTTACCTTGCACTGTGAAAACAGCATTCTATGAGCATACACTAGCACTTCAGTGCCTAAAACTCACAGACAGCATGAAACTTCTTCCATAAGGAGTAAAGAATATTTAGTTCATGGTTTCAAATATGTTGGAAAAATGATCCAGGTGGACAAAGGTTGAGTGTCTTACCATTTTCCTCATGGCAATACTCCTGTCCTGCAATGCTGCATCTCCGAAAAACCATCTTATTTTCAGTGAGGGTTCCAGTCTTGTCAGAGAAAATATACTGAATCTGGCCAAGGTCTTCAGCAATATTTAGTGCTCGACACTGAATACTTGAGTCTGTTTTCTCATGGTAAAAATCAATGTCATTCTGTATTAAATAAATTTGTCCCAATTTGACAATTTCAATTGAAACATAGAGAGAAACAGGGATCAAGACCTAGCAAAATAAAACATAGGGATTAAATAACACCAAGGTCTTTGGCCAGTTACAAGCACGAAGTAGCTCTACTGAAGCCAAAGAGTTACTTCAAGGGTACAATTGAGATCAGAATATGACCCATGTTCAAAGCAGTTCAGTTACCTGTAACAAAATTATCATTGTCCAGAACATATAGAAGCCTGCTAATGCTGGAGGATTTGATTTCCCATCTGGCCTGGGGATGTTAAAAAAAGGTATTTCCGAATACCTACTTAACCAAAGTCCATGACCTTGAAAACAAAAACAAGATAAAGTCAATCAGTTTTACATAAAGCGTTTCACGGCTCAGAGTTATTATGTTAGCTGTTACACTCTGCAGTTTTTTCTAAGCTTTTAAACTACAATTTTATATCTTGAGGTTTTTTTCCCCAACAGGAGTCCCAAGTTTCAATACATATGTAAAGAAACACCTTACATGCCTTCCATCAACTGCATCTATACAACATATCTCAGAAATAAACAAAAATTAACTACACTTCACAAACAGTTTCTTCCCTCCAAAAAAACTTGCTGGCAATTAATTTTCTTATCCTTGCTTGTTTAGGTTTTAGTCTACTAGTGAACACATTATCATGTCATAACTTTTAAGTGTAATCTGAAGAAGTTTTATTAAACGTATTTTAACATATTTTAAACACCTTTATGATCTGTCAGAAAAGTTAGTCTGTTTATATGTACTCAAGCTAATACTTTAATCAACCTCTAAAATACCAAGTCTGTCCAACTCTAGTTACACTAGGTCTCTCACCTCAGCGTGTACATGTATCTCAAATTACCTGAAAAATCCCAGGGGAAAACAGGAGTTTTGCTGAACAGTTAGTTAGAAAAAAGATAAATCAAATGGAGAAACAGGATCCAGACCCAAAAATTCACATCAGGAACAAACTTTTTAACCACACTCCAGATCAAACATGACAAAATTAACTTAAACCTCACAGAACTCCCACCTTTCAGGAAATTACACCTGGATGAAGACTGACAAAATCAATCAGCCACAAAATAAAAAACTAACCATTGTAGGCTGAGAAAGGAAAATAGCAGGAATCTGAGCAATTCTCACTTACCTACTGCACCAGTTAAACACATCAAAAGTAGGAGCAGAACACACCAAAGAATATCAGTGTTCACTTTTCTTTCCAATTTACTACGCTTGTAATGAGGGCCGCTGTTATTCAGCATAGCTTTGGTTTCATGACCTGCAACCAAAAAGGAGGTTGGAATTCTCTAATAACAGGTATCACAACTGCAAGTGCTTTATATTTCCAAAGCTTTGGGAAACAGAATATTTCTATTAAGTAATATTTGAACAGCCATTATAAATATGAGTAAATCAGATTCTCCTACAACACATGAATCCTGTCCTAAAGAAAACTGAACAAGTTAAATCAAAATCTGTCATATATAAGTCAACTTTCATTAGCTTACATAAAATGTCACTAATATTCTTTCCTTTAGAAACATTATTCTTGACCCTTCCATTATTTTAACATTTTCTACAAAACCCTACACCTGTGTTACAACTATCTGGCTGGATACATCATATTGATTAGTGTAAAAAACTCTGTCCTTTCTACAAATTGTAGAACAGAACCAGAAGAACAGCAGAGGCTTCAGTTTTGATTAAGAAAAAAGTCCTAAGCAAGTCACACATTTCCATATACATTTCAAAATCTCAGTTTACCATTGCAACTAACAAGTTGAGGATGAGGATCTGTTCACACACAACAGATCTGCCCTTCCAGGAATAATCAGATGTATCAGATGTTACGGTGAAAACAGAAACAAACTTAACTCAGATATGAATTCTTAATATTTCTACCTATGGCTGCCTTCTGCTGGATTCAAGCTTTTACTCTCCCAATTCCCCTTTGTACAGTTCTGTTTCTTAGGGCACACAACTACCTTGTTTGCAAGTCTGTGAAAGCCAGGGCAGTTCACTAACCTGCATATACCACTATGCCTACCACAGCTTCTGTGTTTCTTACTGTGCATCCTCGGAGCAGTAAGTTTTCCTTGCTGAGACCCACTCGGTCCATGTTTGAATGCTCACTGCAAAAAAAAAAAGCACCTCATGTCAGCTCATGTCAGCTGTAGGAATCCAGCAGTTACCAACCAGGCTTTGCAAAACCATTAGGAACAGATTTCCCAAAGAAGCTGCAAGTCACTGAATGCCATCCTGACATGTCTGATTGGACTTTTCAAATGAATGGAGTAACAGGAAAGCAGATCACCCTTTAAAATCTGAACATTTGCCATATGGTATTTGAGAAGCAGGCAACACTATTGAAAAGACTGGAAATCTAAACACTGGAAATCTAAACCCCTATCCTATTCAGATTATCAGCATCAGAAAATATTTGAAAAAAATATTAAATCTCATCGTAAATTTCCTGTGAGCACCATCACTCCTGTGGTATACTTCCAGTGCAGCTAGGCCCACTCTTTGTCAAGGTGCTTCCTCAGAGACGAAGATTTATATTTATTTCTTTTTATTCTCAAATATCTAATGTGTCAGTGTGCAAAGGGAAGAATAAAGACATTCTAACGCTCAAAACCTGAAAACAGGTAAAAAAGTAGTTTGTTTTCCTACTATCTATAGAAAGTCATAAACATGTAAGTATCACAGAATCACAGAATGGCTGGGGTTGGAAGGGACCTTAATAATCATCTAGTACCTTAATGTCCCCTCCAACCCTAACCATGAAGAAAACTCATAAACCCAGTCTGAAGAAAAGACAGAGATAGGCATACTGGTCAAAAGGAGTTTGATCAATTGACTCAAGGTTACACAAAAGAAATCAGAGTAGGAAAGTAAGCCAGTCCTTCTGATTTCTAATTCTAAGCAATGCAGCTTGCCCAGTCAGGCTGAGGTCCAGACCAAATACTACAGATACCATATATTATGAAGAGCAGATTTAAAACAGCTATTTCAAGTATGAAGTCTGCAAAACAACCTGAACTAAGATGTTCAACATATTTAATACAAAATAAAAAGCATCAGTGCCCCATCTGCTGCTCAGAAAACCCTTCTGGAGCTCTGTCTGTTGTGCTGCACTCAGAAATGCAGTGGTGCAAACTGACCTCTATCCATATCACTACTTCTTAAAGCAAACATTACAAGATCTCCTAAAATTAGTAAGAATGCCAAAACAAATGACAATATGTTTAAAGAGCCAGCAAGCCTACTTACACAAAGCCTCGGAAACGATTGAGGTCATTGTTAGGACTTTCACACTCTATTCTACTGGAAAATTCTTCTGGATCAATTTCAGAGACCTAAAGCCATGGGAAGGGAAAAAAACCCAGAGAACTCAGACAAAATGTGTAGAACCTAAAAACATTGTAAATTTAGAGGTTCAGATATCACTACCTAACAATTTAGCCTCTAAATTGTAGGTTGCTGGTGGTGTTGATGGTCTCCTACTCAGTATAAATCAGATTTACACACCATAGGACTTGCTAGTAAATATTAAACACTGTCAAGTATCAGTTGAATTGCTGATATTTTGAGAACACTGGAGAGGAAAAAAAATGTGTGGAAGGATGAGGAGGAAGAAAAAAACACAAAAGCAGTAATCTGAAAGGCAGAGATTTCCCATAGATTTTTCTCATTGTATGATAATGAAAAAACAGAAAAAAGAGACACTGTCTTCTCTGCAAGCAGAATTTCTTGCAAACAGACTTTTTTTCCCAAAACCATGACCAGGATGGTTTCCGTGCTAACACAAAGCAAGCAGGTAGAACTTTGCAATGATGTTTGAGACTTAAAAGTACCAAAGAAAGGCTGTTATAAAAGACCAGAACTACATATTGCAAACAAAAAGCAGGTGAGAATTTCAGTGAAAAGTCAAGTAAACTAACTCTCCCGTATTAATGAGAATAAACATGACCAGAAGTAAGAGAAAAACCAAAAGGCCTTATCTATGGAATTACCTGCTATTGTGATTTAATTTCAATTGATGGCATATGAATATGCTTCTAGTCTCTAGTATAACACAGGCTTCCCTCTGGTAAAACTGAGTCATTTCCAAGCTGAGTATCTGCCACTAACTCTTTGGAAAGTAATTTGTTCTACTTTTTTAAAAAAAACCCAATGACCAAGGTTTCAAACTCCCAAGCATAATTCACCTAGTTCACAGGTGTTAGTGAATATATCTTCAAAATAATTACAAGTCTCTGAGAAGGCTGTACTCTATCAACTGGATGACTTCACACTGGCAGAATAGCATCTGTGAGCTTAAAACACAATCCTGTAAGTAGAATTTGAAACTCAGAAGACATCATATTGTCACAAGTACTTTGTTAGCTTGATTAAAATTCTTTTTTGCTATGTTTTGCTATATTGATTTGTTGCACTGCATCGACCTGAAGTCAGCATGAACACAGCCTTTGACACAGATATATTCAGTTTCTTTGCAAACTTACTTAACTGTGAAAGACCTGTCTCCCTACTGGCCCTTCTCATGTTGATTTGCATTGGAGGTACAACATTCCTATAAGATGTTATAGACAGAATGTTTGACAGATGCTTAGCAAGAATTTTGCACTGTACACTGATTACCCAAATAAGAACTAATCTCAAAGTGAAATAGTCAAAGCAGTAAATTATTTTCTTCCACTGTCTAGAAACATCTAAATATATATTGCTGGTGGAGCTTCCTGTAATGTACCTTGAAACAGCAAGCACTGAAACTCTGGGTGTAATTTATAGTGGACACAACTATCTACACTCTGCCAGCATAAAACAGAGGTTACAAAAACTATGTCCAAAAGCAGCTGTCTTGATATGGACACTCACATCTTCCTGGACCATAAGTCTATTTTCTATATTTTTTCATTATAACTGTAATTTTGGCAAAGCAAATACTGAGGGTAGAAGCCTTTGTATGTTATTTCTTGAGAAGTTTTCTTATGTTTCCTGGCACAAAAGAGAAGATTTAAATTTTGGCAGAATTAGAATTACTTGAATTTTGTGTAAAGGTCCCTAAAGAAGGGAGACAATAAAGATGGAAACTGAGTAAGGGAGCTGGGAATGACAGGCATCAGACACTCACTGACATGGGGAGATGCAGATTCCCAGGGCCAAGCCCGCTTGCTTTGGCTGTGCTGTGTTCCTGCCACACACACAATCTGATAACATAGCATGGGAATGGAGTGGGTGTATGACTAAGGTGGAAGGGGAGACCTAGGAATGCCTTTGATCAGCTTGGCTGAGGCTTCCCAGAAGAAAAGAACAGCACTTGCCACTAGCTTTGAGGATGCTGCAGCCAGGGCTGGATTCAGTCACTGACCATACAGGCTGACAGGGAACCAACTGCTGCAGTTCTTTGCTACTTCTTGTAATCTAATAGGAAATATTTGCTGCTCACAGTGTTAGTGCTAATGGCATATCAGTTCCTCCACCCCCATGAACCTGTACATGGTTCAGCTAACCACATGAGGGGTAGAAGAAAAAGATTAAACCCTTCCTAAGAGGAAGCAACATTTTAGTATCTTGAAAGCAGCAGAGTAATGTCAATTTGTTCACAAAACTGTTTTATCACCCTCAGGAACTCAGTTCTCTTCTGTTTTATGTATTTCTCTTTGAATGCCAAGATGGTTGGAGACAGTGTTCTATGTTTCATCACCCACTGCTATTTAAGAAGCCTCAAGTTAGTTTCCTCATTTCTTTCCTGTTGTCATTTAACCATTGAAAAAAATAATTCAAAAATCACTATGAGAGTTTCAGCACCTGCCTCCTGCTTTCATTTTGCCTTGTCTTCTCTTAAAGGAATCCCATGTGCATCAACAGTGCCCCATTGATAAACTTTCTCGTTGTGCTTCTACTTCCTCAGTCACAAAGAAGCAGGACATAACATCCTTGGAAAAAGATTAAGACTCTGTAGTTCTTGTATTCATATGTTCTTTAATTTGGTGTTGTTTATTCCTTTTCTTCTGAGGTTAAAAAGTGGGAGAGGTCAGTCAGTCAACCCCTTACACAGCACTGCCAGTTTTACTCAGCCTGAGTTTATAAGGACAAATTCCCAGGCTGGAGCTCAGCTGGAGGTGCACTCAAGGTCTGTGAAGCAGACCATGACTGCACATTCAAAAACCAAGCCATCTGACAAGAAGATTCTACAGGAACTATAAATATTTTTTTCCTATTTGATTACAAAAATGAATAGTCCTGGTGAAAGAATTGACATTTTTTTGGACAGCATGACTCTTCTTAGAATTTTGATACAAGCTTTCAGAAAATGAAAAAGTCTTTTTCTTGAGTGGAACTCAAATCAGACCTTGGTAGCAGGAGCTGCTACAAGAATTGGGCCACCTCAATATGCTGTAAGCCTGAAGAACCATTGGAATTTTGCTTTGTGTAATAATATGTATATAAAAAAGGATCAAACAGTCCTTCCTGCTTTGCTGTTTTAAGATTAAATCAAGAAATAAAAATAAAAACAGAAGTAAAAATAAAAGTAAGCATGTGACTGTTAGGGGATAAGAAACAGCCTCGTACATGGATAGCACGTCACACCCTTGGTATTACCAGACCCACTAAGGAATGGCACTTAGAGACAACTTCTCCTCATTTCCTCACCACTGCTGTCAATTCAGAGGCAGTTCAGGTAATTTTTATCTCCAGAGGTCTAAACACTCCATTGTTATGGACAACACTGAAGCTCCCTGCAGTTGTTTTAAGCATGGTGTTCCAGCAGCAGAACTGAAGTCTACAGAAATGTCAGGACTCTTTAATCTTTTAATATTGTCTTTTTTGTGCCAGCCTCCAGCATTCTGGCTGCTAGGCATAATAATATTAAAATATTATATGGGAGTAACAAAGTGTATGCAATGTGAAGAAAGGGTGAAAAAGATAGTACCTGCTCTTCTCTCTAGGCCTTTAGATAGCACAGAAATCCCTTCTAAAAAACTCCAATTTCTCACCCATGACATGTTATGCACCATAAGTAACTACTTGAGGTTTACATTAATTGTTAATTTTGCTGGTTTTCATTACTTGAAATAGACCTGTCTTTCTCTGGGTTATGTGAACATGAAAAGATTTGCTCCAAAACCACTCAAGCAACAAATTAGAACTGTGTTACCTAGTACCTTGATTTTCAGATGGGGATTGCTGAGCTACCATGAATTAGGCAGTCTAGAGAGCTGTTTGGGTTTTTTTAGTTCACCACCTGTCATGTCAGCTTTCTTACACCACCAGAAAAGCACAATTTTTACCTGCTCTGAATATCCTCTCACCACCTGTCTCTGCTTTAGATTGGTTTCTCCATCAAGGCCTGCAGTTTCAATATAACAGATCCCATCTGGGTCACTGGAATATAACAGCACCATGTCAGCAGGAATGATTTCATTGCGTGAAAGCCGGACAAAGTCCCCAACATTGACATTCTTCCAGCACTCATCTGTGTATTTCTTCTCTTTCCTGAAATACACAGAAGAACAGTTATTTTTTTACAAATGCATAAGCTGAAACTGAGAAAAATCTAGAGGTGCTATTTGTGATGGCTACTACAACATATAAAAAGTGACATTTTCCAAAATACTTGTTTTCCCACATGGAAACAGAGCATGCAAAAAAGATTAAAAAAAACCCATTCACTATACTTCCTTCATTTTTGTATTTTACATCTTGGAATATCCTTTTATGACAGGCATACAAGAAAAACAATTATGTGGACAGCACTGGTATATTCTTTGAGTAGTTTTTTGATGGCTAATTTAGAATATGATGCATTCCTGTCTTTTTATCATCCATGATAATAGATGCCTAGCAGACTCACCACTAGCAGATTGCCTGCCTGACTTGCACCCACATTGTATAACACTGCAGTCCTGCATGGTGGAATACAGATGTTAACACTTGTACTGAATGAACTGTGTGATACACACAAGTAGAAAACCATCTTGTTCTCTTTGGGGAAATGGCATCACACTATGAGTATGACGTGATGCCATTAATGAATGATAAACTAGCAACCTTTCAATTTCCATTAAGCTGTTTAAAAATAATTAAAAATACACCTTTCAAAACAAATGCTATGTTTGACAATGCTTAACTAGTCAAAGTGCCTCGGTTAGTACAGTACAAACACACCCATGAACTCACTTGCCTCAAAGTAGAACTTTTTTTCCAGATTTTACACTAATATGATAACCATTTAACAAAACTGGTGATCTAGTCACAATTAGTTCCTGAGTGAACAGATCTAAACAGCCCTGCTTGAGCTGGGGGATTAAGACTAAATGACTTCAGAGACCTTTTCCAAATTACATTATTTTATGCTTCTATAAGTATCCAGAAGGTAAGCAAAAGAGTTATTACTTTCATATAATAGTCATAGTCAAATAATAACAATAAACCACGAACACTCTTGTCTCTTACCTGCTATATACTTTGGTTACTAAGTTGTTTATCTGTTTATCCATTTTGTACCTTGAATAATCTTCCAGACCATCCTTCACTGCAATAATTGTCAGAACCCCAATCAGAGGTAGCATTGTAATTTCTTTTTGGAAAGCTTCAACTAGAGGAACCCAATTTAGGACAGCCAGAAATAGGAAATATAAATTGGCAATTCTGAAACAAAGAGAAAACACAGGATTTAACTGTGCGAGCAGGCAATGATCCTCATTTCCCCACTCCATGCTATACAGACATTTAAGTTACCAGCAATTTATATTTTCTTCACCCACAATTTAAGGAATAAGTATCCCAAACTCTGTTTTCACTATCCAGTCAATAGACTACTTAGCAACACAGTTGCTTAACATACATGACCAGGTAATGCAGAAACCAAGAATTCTCCTGTATTTTCAGACTGCTGTCCAAGCATATGTTTTCCAGAGTGAGGCACTGATGAATTTTGCACTCTCAGATTTCCAGGTCCTTTAAACTTAATTTTATCATCTCTTAGGGAAGATGACATATTTTAAAAAGGGAGCCATCCTGTAACCTCCTTGTGTAGCTTGACAAATCCGCAGCTCTCCAAGCAGAAGAGAAAAAAATTGGCAAGGCAGAAAGACACGAGGGAAGCAGAAATAGACAATTGCAGGAAATAAGCTGAAAATCCCACTGTTGATTGGTGTGTGGCAGTGCTCCAAGAGCAAGGAACAGTTCCATAGTCCAAAGAACAGAACAAGCAGAAAGTACATAAGCTAAGGAGAAAAGGAATAGCTCAACAATGATGATACTCAAGAAACTCTGGCCATATATAATGTATCTTTTCAGAAGTGATAGGTCAGCAAGAGGAATAATTTTTTAATATATAGTAACACACACAAATGTTTAAATAGAAGGATTCAGCTTCAGAAGAATTACCACAATCAAAAAGGAGTTCCTTACCTGTGAAATTGTTCAAATAAATTCCGTGGTAAAAAATTCAATAAAGTATACCTAGTAGTTCGTATTTTGTTGTTCATGTACAGTTTTGATACTTTTTCATACTCTTCCTTAAAATGTCCCAAACAGGGTATCACTATCCTATGTTTGCCAGTAGTTTTTGATGATTGATAGCACTTGGTACTTGAATTGTTGCTGCTGCACTCTCTGCCCTCTGTTGATATCAGTCGCTGCCATCGGTATCGGGCCCAGCGGATGGGATCTGCCATTGCACCTGAGACACTTTACAGTCCAAGGAGAATCATCTCTCTGAAATGTCTGAAAATACAGCAAGTTACACAACAATTCTGTAAAGGCTTCAACAAAAAGTCACAGCTACCATTTTGAATGAACCTAGGGAAAAAAAACTAATTTTCATAATGAACCCAACCCAGACTGTTAATAGGTTATGTAAAGTCAGGAACTTCTGCTTCAAAGATTGAATTTATCTGAATTTCATCAAACCTTTCAGGATTCTATAATTTGATTACTCTGTTTAAAATGCACAATATTTTTGTAATAGCAGTCCACCCACCAGTTTCTCATGCTGTAGCATGGTGCAGAAAGGCAGACAAGCTGCTAATTCTGCAGAGAACAGCATTTTGAAAGGAATCCTCATCTCAGACACTGCAGTCCGTGCTGACGGTTAACAAAACTTCTTAAACTCAGAAGTCAACAATCTAATAATATGCATCTGAGTACAGCCTTAGACACGAAGTGAGGACTTGCCAGTGAAAGGCACTAAGTAGCTATTATCAACCAAACTTCTTCCAGTGAATTAAAGAGGTTTGAGAACTTTTAACAAATGACAGAGGATTAATAAATTTCATGCCAATGCTTCTCCTTTATCCACCTAGCTAAGCTCTAGCATTCTACCCAGGAATTTCTTTTCCTACAGAGAGGCAAAGTTCATAGCTATAGGTGATACTCATTTATAGATATATGTGTTGCTCACTTTATCAAATCACCCAGTGCAGTCAGAAAAGGCCTCTTGCACAAACCATGCTTTAGTAGAAGCTCTAAAGTGCTGGTTTTTATAACAAAGGTTTTTACAATTTGAAACTTTTAACTAATGGTTGCTACATTTCTTGTATTACTTCTTCCATAGAACAGTTCATCTCATATTTGTTTAAAACTATAAATTGTACAAGCCCAAAATCACCAGTACTTCTCACTCTGGGTTACATTCCTTCCATCTGGTATCTTACTGCCTGCGTAGATTCTAGCAAAATTTTTTAATAAAGCCTCTTTCTAAACTCCCACACAAAAGCTGCTTCTAAAAATTGCTGGATCTTTCTAAAGGAAATCTCTTTACAAAAGACTCTCCTGTGTGGTTATCAAACTAATCCTGACTTTGGTTTCAATCAATTCAAGCTTCTGTTCATGTGGTATCTTTCTCTTCTACTGACAAATGCCACTCTGTCCTGCTCAGATTCTTCCAAAATGTTGCTCTAAATAGGACTTTTCCAAACTATCAACTTGACTATTTTATCCAGACTATCTTGTACATATCTTTGTTGATTCTTCTATTACAACTTCAGAATTCTTGACATGTGAGTGCAATGCCCTCACCAGGTCCTCTAAAAATTGGGTACTATTCATATCTCCACATCAACCCATTCTGTTCTGAAAAAGGAGATTCTTCGCACTTCCTAAAAAGCCAGGATGTCGGTGTCACAGCTAGAAAGCTTTTCTCTGATGCTTATCTGGCCTCTTCATCGCATCAAATTAAGATGGGACATTTTTGTCCTATCACCATTAGACGTGGTAGCTACTGACTGTCATGGGGCCTCACAAGACTGTAACTCTGTACATGAAAATCACCTTCTTTACAAACCATGACCTGCACATGAAGGAGAAAAAAAACCCACCAAAAACTCTATATAACATCTCCTCTCAGCATCCCCTGGCACTACCCTGCTGTACTTCCAAGGCCCTTCAGCTCCCCCAGACATCATGAGGGTCCAGTCTGAGGAAATGGCTTTCCTTTTTTCCTCAGTCCTAAACCTTGTGGTCCCAGTAATCATCAGACTACCAAAGGCCACAAGGGAATGTAGCAATGTCTGGGACTTCTAGGAGAAGCAAGAAAGAAGAAGTGAAGATTTTTTAAAATACATGGCATCCTCTAATTTTCACAGAATGTGGCATCTTCTATCTTTGCTTCCTCTAATCCTACTGCCTGGGAGACAGTTCCCAGAGGGACTGCCCTCTGCAGAGAGGTTACTATCCTCTTTTAGTCAGGGTCAGCCCTTCCTCCAGAAAGGGGAACTCACATTTAGAGCAGCTACTTCACACCAATTAATCACTTTAAATGTATGGCTACCATACAGACATACATATGAACACTGATCAGTACACATGGGAAAGAGATGCTTCAGTAAATTTACACTTTTTTCCCAGGATGTCTGTTAATTGTCTGAGCCTGACAACAAGTTAGAGATTGAAAGGTTTTCAAAAATGCTTAGGGACTGCAGAACATACTGCTAGTGGAATCCATACATGACTTTCAATAAACCTAGAGCTCCCAAACCCCCAAATTAACACAGACTCATCTACAAAAGCCAGGACTGAATTAAAGAACAAAGAACTGGAAATTAAAAAATTTTAAAAGATGACTGGCTGAAAAGAGGTAGGTTGGGTGTTTTTCCAGCAATAACGAATTTCAGCAACTCAGCAATTAAAAAAGCCCCAAACTTCTGGATTCTGGATGGCAACCTTAAGGCCTGGCCATTTGAAGAAACAACAATTCTCCTTAACTGTCTCTGCTGTGACAAATCAGTAATTGTAAAACAGATTTTGCACAATGGAAGACCTTTAAAATAAATGTTTGCTTTAACTAAAAATATGCTGGATTATCACAGAGAGTTTTACCGCAATTTAGTCTGTAAAATTTATCAGATTCCTTCAAGCCTTCATCTTTAGCATGAATCATGCAGGGTGTGTCCATTAACCACACTTGTGCCCAATAATCTGACATATCTCTACACACTGTTACAGTGTACAATGACCTAGGAGCAAACTTAAGGAAGTAAATGCCAGGAAATTTCCCAAGATACCGCCAGCCAGATATCTGAAATTAGGTTATATTTGTAGTGAAAATCATGTTTGTTTTCATAAGACCAGGCAAACAAACATCTGACACTGATGAAGAAGAAAGAAAGTCTTTCTTGATCTCCCAGGGCTAATGGGAATGCAAAAGCTTAAACAGGAGATCCTGTTCATTCAGTGAAAATTATATAGGCAAAATAATGCATACAGCTAAAGTATACCTCACAAATTTCAAAACCTTCCAAAATCTAAGTATTTTTGGTTTCCATAATCTATTCTCTTTTCTAGCATTTGATGCCCAGTGACCACTATTTATACAAAATAAAGCAGATGGGAAAGCAGGGAGGAAGAGCACTGGACATTTTAACATGGCAGCATGTTAAGAAGGAATTCCCCACCACTGAATGAGGAGCTAATAGTTTTAACTGCACATGCAATGCTGCTGAAGAGCAGTCACCCCTCACCACAAACATATCCTCTCTGACTCCTGACACAGGCCCAAAACCTCTGTCCCACCCTTCCTCAGAGAAGCAGAGCTTAAAAAGGAACAGGAAACATCAGATTCAGTTCTGTGCACTGCATGTTTTTGTCAGTATCTCCAGTATTCTAATGTAACCACATCTAAGAAAAATGAAGATTGTAGGGATGAGAAATAACTACAAACCCACAGCACTGGAAACATTGTATGAGAAATAAAAAATAATCTCCTATCATCAGAGAGGTGAATCAGACAATTAACAGACATGCTGGGAAAAAAGTATCTGGATCTCCTCCTCTGCCATAATGCCCTCTGACTCACCTGGGATTTGACTGAGATACTATTTTGCAATTTTTTTTTTCAAATAATTTGCATCAGCATTTTAAAAAAGCACTTTTGATATTTCAAACTTCAGAAACCTCTTTTGCATTTCTTAAGTCAATTTTGAGTAATTTTATTCTTCTTCAATAAATTTGGTTCATAAAGTATTGAACACATTTTCTGCAGTCAGGAGTTTCATCAACTTAATGTTAGACATTTTAGAGGATTAAGCCACCAAATATCAAATAAAAGCTATTTTAAACAATTTTTCTGATAAATTAATTCCCTTAAAACATTATTTGACCCTCTTGTCATGTTATTTTTCATAGCCAAGTTTTGAGTTTCCCCAGCTAATGTGAACTTAAAGAAATACAAAACAGCAGATATTTCTTGAAACATTGGCAAGTGATCTACAAGATGAGTTACTCTGAAGCACTATTTTTAGAAGTTAATTTCTAAAAAATATGTTTATGTTTAAAACCCCCAGGAATAATGTTCATGCATTTGAAAACAGGAAGCCTAAAACATCACCTGCTAAGTTCTGAGGACAGCCTCACACAATCTAACCTATCCTTATTTTCACCCTACACACTGTTCAAGTAAACACTCTTGATCTTGCTAAATGGAAACAGCTGATACAGAGGCATTTCAGACATGTCTTACACTCAAAAAGGGAAGTTCTTGTAGTAAGCTTACTAACTGTTACTAACATAATGATAACAATGAAAAGTGGAAGGCAATTATATGACACTGGGTTTATATGCTTTCTTGCTTTTTTTCTACACCAATTCCTTCACGTGCTCTGATTCTTTCCTCTTCTTATAATGCAGTTTGAGATATGAAAAACTGGAGGGACCAGATAGGGTTAACAGGCAATAGCTGGCTATTCGTTAAAGCAAGGCACAACAGCATCAGTTTTCCCACAGGACAGATCAACACTCTCCTTGTCTGACCATCCTATATCACAACAAAAACAGGCTTTGAGAACTCTCTGCTAGTGGTAATGCTGAGAAAATCCCTACTTTTAAATGGTCTGTACCCCAGAAGAAGGGCCTGGAATGATAAAGCCCCGCGTAAGCATTCTCTTGTAGGTGTATTTCACGTCTGTAAGTTGTTTTCTTTTCCAGTGACTTCCACTGTCTTTTGTAAATTCTGTCAGCTTCCAATTCTGTGAAGCATCACCTGCATATCTGCATGCAACCCTTTACTCCCAGCTTTCCTGGTGGGGGATGGAGCTGACACTAAAAATTCCTTAGTTCCAGTTATGTTATTGGTAGCCTTTGGCAAGTCACTGAGCAATCCCTGACTGCTCTCATACTAGATAATTTCTTAAGATCACCAGCAAAACAGATGTGTAGATAATTTAGCCTATGTTTATCCTGCTCTGGTAGTGCACCTTACTATTATGTTGTGGTCATTTGCTCACATGTCATGTGCAGTGCCTTACCATTTACCCTGGCTTCTCCTAAACACTTCCTCCCTTCTGACAACATCCTTCTCTTTTGCTATGATCTCCAAATAATTAGTCCTCATTTTTCTTTCAGAAAATTCTTTGTTAAATGCACTTGGTAAATGACGTATTTCACAAGAATGTTCCCCAGACCTCTGACACATGCATGTTTATGGTGTGTGTCTCTATCCTGCTGCTTCTCAGGCAGTGTACAGTAGGCCTTCATCTGGGCTAGTTTCCAGTAGAAGTAATATGTCAGGGTAAATGGTAAGGCACTTGTTGGCAAACAGAAATGCAATAAAATAAATTCATTATCTTAGCTGAAAATTTTCTACAGCACCTCAAAGACAAGCAGCTCAGACAATGAATCTCCCCCTTAGGTCTGAGGCTGTGGGTGACCAGGGAATATAAAAAATGCTATCCTAGATGGAAGCCACACTACACAATGGGGAAGTGTGGATCATCCCCAATCCATACAACAGTCCCATTTAAACCTCTTAGCAAGTGTTACTGCACAGGTTCACTAAACTACATTAGTACTTTTGTCATTACACTGACAGAAATATATAGGTTAAACGTTAAAAACTCTTCCTTATCCTCTTTTAAACTTCTGAGTTTTAAAACTCAGAAGCTAGCAAAAAATGAAGAAGCTTCAGGGAACCAGGGGCTGAAGATCAATTCACACGCTGAAGAACAAATCTTTTCTCCTTTGCTGCTTTCTCTGTAACATGACATTTCAAAAATTTGTCACACATTTGCAAGCCAATAGGAAATCTGCTGAGACATTCTAATGTGCCAAATAGATCTGGATAAGAGACTTTTGCTGTCAGTTTATGGGACAAATAGCCAAAAACCTGCAGGAATCCAGACTTCAAATTGAGAAAATTATGTGATCATTTGCAACCATAAACTCTGAGATATATTTATCAAAGAGATCTAAGAATTCTTGAATTAAGAGTGGAAGGCAGATGTTAGTATAAACAATCAACTGCTGTGGCACTATTTCACCATGCACTCCTATCCATGCACAAAGTATAATTTAGCATGGGCAACACTGAAACCTTGCAAGCCTTAAAAAACCTTGGATCTTAGAAAGGAAATTTCTTGATTATGAGTATGTTAAGCTGTGGGAACTCAGCACATCACTCCAGATGTGTCACAGACATCTTTTGTGAAAAACCCTTTCTTTAGGATTTTTCCCTCTTCTGGAAGGCTGAGGCCCCAGAAAGAGAATGTAAACAATGGTTATCTGCTGCTGTGGAATGCAACAGGTGCACCTGTGATTAGCCCATGTTGCATGCGTACAATTAAGGGCCAATCAAAGACAAGTTCTCTCTGGGACAGAATCAGAGAGAGCTCCATTGTTGATTCATTCTTTTTATATTCTTAGCATAGCAAGCTTCTGAACTTCTCTATTTCTTTTAGTACAGTCTTAACGTAACTTATATCATAAATTAATAAATCCAGCCTTCTGATCATGGAGTCAAGATTCTCGTCTCTCTCTTCAACCCCTGAGGAACCCTTGCAAGCCCTGTAACACCAGATATCCAGAGTTACCAAGACAACCCTTGGGGGGGGGGGCTCGGAGATCCTGGAATGTTGCCAAAAGTACCTGGTGGCTGCTGCTGCTTCTTCAGACCCTTCTGGCTGCTTTCCCAAGGAGTTATCAGTGCTCTCCTGGGAACACGTCCAGCTCGGGAGCTGCCCGCTCAGAGCTGCTGCCCTTGGTGGGAGATGCCCGGCAGGAACGCCAAATGTCCGCTCCGGCTGTTTGTCCCGTTCGTCTCTGCCCGGACACGCGTAGGATGGCCCTGGGACAGCCCGCGCCTCAAAGGATGAGTCTGGACTCTTCAGATTTTCAGTCTTCGAATTGTTTATTATTTCTTATCTACAGAATTTTCTTTCTGCCCAACAGGGGTCTGACCAGCAAGGCAGCCAAGGGCACTCTGACCTCCCACTGGGCGGTTGTCTCTTTTTATACTAAAAGCTCCGTACATCATATTTACCTTTATTTCCCAATACCGTTCACCCATATTAGCAAGTGCACCTTCACCACAGACCAATCCCAAAGTGCCAACATCACCACAGAAAATGGATGACAAGAAGAAGAAAGAAGAAGGACAAGACATGCCCTGACCCCTCCATCTTGTCTCCATAACCCCCCTGTACCAAAACTCTAAAATCTATATTTCACCCTGTAGATACATCATTCTTACACCATTCGCTCCCAAATGACTCTCATGTCCTCAAACAGGTGGCACACCCCTTGAAGGGCCAAAGTCAAGCCACCAGGTACTTTTGGCAACATTCCAGGATCTCCAAGCCCCCCAAGGGCTGTCTCGGTAACTCTGGACACCCAGAGTGATGTGCTGAGTTCCCACATTAAGCCAGCCATCAACAGCTCTTCACAAATTATAAAGAACCAGCAGAATGCATTAAAACCCAAGAAGTGCCAAGGCCACGACACAAGGATGGATGCAAGATAATTTAATAGTAAACCATGAAGTGATACTGGTTAACATACTATAGTGTGGGAGGAGAAAAATATAAAACAGTATAAAAGCAGAAAATCTCCTTCATCTTGGGAAAAGTTATTTAGGATGCCAAACAGATCTTGTACCTATAGACACAACCAAACCATACACTACCAAATTTTAGGTTTAAATTTCAGGTGAAATAGTTCCAAAATAAAACTGAGGACTGCTGGAGAGTGGTCATCCGTGAAAATATTTTACATCCTTTTCTCCATCAGAAAAGTTCTCCTTTATGCCATGTTCTCATGTGCCACATTGGTCTCAAAACTGTAAACCAAAACCTTACAGTTTAAGTCTTTTTTTATGACTGTCTTTCCACACAGGTATATCTTTAACTTATGGTCAGACAGCATTTAGTCACTACAAATGCTTTGCTATGTGTGAAATTCACATAAATTTCACAGTAAGACCAAGGTGTGGACCATATTAAAAATTTATACTGGTGTTCATGTAACACAGAAGAATTTGGTTTGTTTTTTTTCTTCTTTGTAGCCACATACACTCCCTATGCTACCATAAATACTTTTAAGAGAAATGGATCCACACTGGCATACTGCTGGTTTCTGAAGGGCTAGAACTCATTTGTCTAGATAAGGTCTAGCACGCTCATTGAAATTTATACTGAAAGTACCTATTAATGCAAGAAATTGTACTTGAGTTCCTAAAATCCTAGATTAAGTTTCTGACTATTTTTTCTATTCTTCTGGTTTTCTAAGATACCTACATTATCAGCTACTCAAAAGTTCCATAAATTCCCAAAGTATGCATTGAGGTTTTCAGGTCTAATTCTCCAGGGTTAGTGAATTTTTGACAAAACCAACTCTTGTACAACCTCAGGAAGACAATCAAATATGCCACAGAGCAATAAAACCCAAGCCTACTGCTTGGGGATATATTGACAGGAATAACCTGTGAATCCACTTTAACCACTAGAGATTTCCTGTAAGACTATAAAACATACTCTTGAGATGTTATTTCAAACCTGAAAGTGAGAAGTAACCTACAGCAATTGAGGGCTCAACTACAAATGTGTATCTTTAAAGTTTTTATTAATAAAAATTCAGCCAAAATATATAGAGGCCTAAAAACAAAATATGCAAGGAGTTAAGAATGCTGAAATTCTAACCCTGGTAACCCCAAAACTATCTAAGACACCAGATAATCACTGTCTTGAGCAGCTGAACTGAGTTAAAAGTTAACACTGAAAAGAATTGTGCTCACTTCTGCCTTCCACTCCTGGCTTAGTCAACTCCTTCATAATGAGTCTGGTACTCACTGAACCTGGTTCTCACTGATCTGCAAGACCTTTTACTAACTCAAAGACAGTAACACCATTGGATTTCCCAATCCATCATTACAGCTATGAAAGTACTCATGTTGGCATAAGCAAGGTAGGACAGGAATGTCTGATTGGAGAGTATCTTTGAGTACTCATTTAGAGCACTTGGCCCCAATTTCAGTCTAGTGTTCATTAAAAACATGTATCAGTTCTGGTTATTGCCTTTGGCATTCAGATCATCCAGGGCAGTGGCAATTAAGAAAAGAATGTGATCCTCACCTGTCAGTCCTACCTTTTGCTCCTGTAAGCAGTAAGTGCCCACGCACAAACTGTAAAAATTCAGTCGCGAGGACTGGCTTCAGACTAGCTTTGGAGTCTCACAGAAGACCTAAAATAATTTGATTCACCCCAATCCTAGGTAAACCACTTAGTGCCCTCCCTGCTGGAAACCACCACTAATGAAAACGAGAATAATGGCAATTCTGTTAACTTTTGGTGATGATATGAAGACAAGTATGTTATTAAGTAAGAGGTTTGCCAACACTATGGTCATTGGAGAGACACGAATACCCTGTAAGTACTGCTTTGCAAGTATTAAAAAAATAGTAATTTTGTTATTAGAAGTACATTTTTCTTCAGTGTGTCCTTCAGATACAAACTTGGATTATTCTTTCTCATCTTTGTGAATACTTTTTATAATTCAGTCCAGTAACTGCTGTGATCCAATCCTGCGGGTGAACATGCACTATGCACTCCTGCGTACTTTCCTGGACCTTCAGGAATTTCCCTGCGATTTACACGGACTGCAGTCTACTTCCCTGCCATGAATCTGTGAAGTAGCAAAAAGCTGACACCTCAGTCACCACGGTGAGCTATTAAAACAAAGACTTTTGTTTCTGGAGTCAAAGTCGAGGAGATGAACACACGCGGTGGCGGGGGGGGCGGGGGGGGGGGGGGGGTGGAGGTCGCTCATGGTCCCGGGGACACTTAAAAACACAAACTCCCACACTGGCCTTTTCCACGGCCGAGTTTCTGGGGGCCGCTCCGGTGCCGGCAGCGCTCTCCGGCCCGGCGGCCGGGCTGAGGGGAGCTCCCCCGCGGCCGCGGCTTCCGCGTTTCCCCCGCCTCGTCTCGGCCCCGGAGCCCGGCACCGCTGTCCTCCCGCACCACCATCCTCGCACCCGGCCCCACGGGCGAGTTGCCCCATGAAACTGCTCAGGACTTACCGACGGAGCCGCGCACATCCCCGGGGAATGGCCGCGTACCCGCCCCGCCCCGCCGGTGCTGCCCGCCCCTCCGGCCGCCTCCGCCCCTCCGCTGCCCACCGCAGCCCTCGGCCGCTCGTTCCCTTCGCCCCTTTCCCCTCTGATCCTTCTCCCCCGAGCGGTGACTGAGGCGGGAACGCCGGCCCGGGCTGCGGCCGGGGACCCTTCCAAAAGCGGCTCCCTGGGTGAGGGAGCTTTGCTCTCTGCCGTAGAGGTTTAGTTATTGTTTAAAGGTTTGTTTTTCCTTTGCCTTAAGGCCTCGGCAGATGGAGTTTGGGGCAGGAGTACGACTGTCACAGAACCTTACACCCTTGACAGCTCGTAAAGGACTGATGGTCTTACTTTTTTACAGTCATTTACAACACTGAGGGCAGCTTGGCCTGTCTAAACCTAAATTTTCCAGCGACTGGGCTAATCAAGGTCAGTAAACACTTCCTCTTGTTTTTTAGGAAGTAAGACTCTGGCTATTGAGAATCTGCCCAAATTGCCTTACACAAATCACTGCCGTCAGGAATCTCAGTGAGTTTTTTCATCAATAATCCTTGTAAAGTCCCACGTTGTCCTTTATTACCTTTTTCATCAGTAACCCTTGTGAAGTCCCACATTCTCCTTTATGATCTTACTGCCTCCCAGGGCACTCTTGGAGGCTGCCTCTTACAATGAAATCACACAGCGTTTTACATGAAAGAGAGAGGATTCCTGATTCAAGACCATCTTTTGCTGAAAAAGAAAGAAGAAGAAAAAAATCCACCAGGAAATGTTATTTGCAGATCTCTTGGTCCCTATCGGAATAGACTGGGGTTCCCAGTGCTTGTCCAGTGTCAACAATTAATTCCTTGCAGAGAGCTGGGAGGGCTGTGCTGAGCAGTGGTACTCGGTTGTGCTCTCCTTCCCATCTATATGCATGGTGGTTTTTTCCACTGTTTCCTGCATTCTAGCATGTCCTGCACCCCTGACCACACACTGAAAACATTTTGGTTACGTTTAGTGTATAGCTGCTGATGGTCTGCTCTTTGGAGTGCCCATATGGTTAGTGGAAATCTCAAAACACATTGGCATGTCAGATGGAATAAAAATTCTACATGAAGAAAGTCTGTCACTACTGTCTTGAAATGACATAGGTTCTTGGCAGAAAAAGATGTAGAGTTCTATTTCTTTGCAGGATCTACCTCCCTTGCTGGCTCAGGTGCTGCAGAAAAGAGGAATCAGCTCTGGGGAGGGCAGAGCAAGCTGCTGCAAGATACAAGGTGGTAGTAGGCTTTGCCAAAACCCAGTTACTTTAAAGTGATTTAATCAGTTAACATTGATTTATTGGAACATTCAAGTTGGCAAAGATGCTTGACAAAGAAGAGAATATCACAGGGCTTGTCACCAACCACAGTTACTGTAATGCCATTGCAACTGTAAATAATTCATATCCAGAGTCTTTCATTTCCCGTTCATTTTTTTATACATGACAGTCCATTCTGTAAGCCTCCAACTATGAAATGTATTATTTTGTTTGCCTTGTTTGTGCAGCAATAACAATTGCCTCAATTAGGCCTCTACATCAGTGCATGCAGAAATACCTGAGCAAGCCATAAATGAGCTACTCTGGCTGCCAGAAAGAGCACAGCTGCCTTAGTGCAGCACTCTGTGCACTCTAATTAGATGTGCTGAAGCAGAGCATGGGAGCTGTTTGGAGAGGCAAGGCTGATCAGGTGAGTGGGAGGCACTGCTGACTCCTGACTTGGCCATTGCCAAGTCACATTTGCACATTACACGTTTGCACTTTTATCCTTCAATACAATTGTCCAGTAGTATGAATGGTCTTGATTCCAGGCATGCAAAGCAACCATCCAGCGTGTCTGAAGTGTAATAACACTGAACATCCTCCACACAGATATATCCTTTTTTTGTTGTTGTTTCCCCAGAGATCTGCAGGTGTTTTTTATATCATCTCCTGAACTGCCACATGAACAAGGAAAACTTTGAAATTCAGGTCATCCAGGGTAGTGGTAATAACAAAAGAATGTGATCCTCACCTGTCAGTACTACCTTTTGCTCCTGTAAACAGTCAGTGCCCACACACTAACTGTAAACATTCAGTTTAAAACAGTGGCTTCAGACCAGCTTTGGAGTCACACAGAAGAGCTAAGTTAATTCAATTCCATTCTGATCTTAGTGCCACTAAGTGCCCTAAACCATTTAGTGCCTTCCCTGCTGGAAACCACCACTAATGAAAACAAGAATAATGACAATTCTGTTATCTCTTGGTGATAATATGAAGACAAGTATGTTTTTAAATAAGAAGTTTCTCAACACTTTGGTCATGGATGAGATGTGAATGCCCTGTAAGTATTGCTTTGTAAGTACTAAAATAATTTTGATATTAGAAGTACATTTTTCTTCAGTATCTGTCTTTCTGACAAGAACTGATTATTCTTTCCAGTCTTTATGAATACTTTTCATAACTAAATCCAGTAAGTATTATCGTGGTCCAACCCTCTGAGTGACCATGTGTGCTCTGCACCCCCCCACACTTTCCTGAAGTTTCAGGAATTTCCCTGACATTAGTCCAATGACACAAGAGCTGTTGATGACTCCAAGACAGTCACAGAGCTCTTTGTGTATTTCAGACTCTCCATCTGTTCATGGTTGCAATAACTGTGCAAGTACAAGCATGAACAACTCAGCCTGCTGTGCTCATACAGACGCTGTTTGGGACACATGAAAGAGAGGAACTCATGAACTGCTGACTAAACATGTTGGCAAACTGAAAACTTTCCAATGAAGACCTGAAAGGAAGAGGGAAGTTTGCCATAGCATGCTATCAAACATTTCCCAGAGCACGTCAGGTTAATGGAATGGGAAAACCTGGGTATGATTCTTCTCTGGGAGAATCTCTTCCCCAGAGAACCATACCCACTGATGATTCCAGTGCCAAAACACACAAATAGCAGTGCCAGTGGGGATTTGGGGTTGTAGACATAGATGGCTATCATTACTGCAGTGTGGGTACTCCCACATCAGCTTAGTGCATTCATATCAGGTCAGTGGATATACTGAGGAGATCCAGTGTATATTTACAGGTAAATAGTGACATATTATGATATCCACTCTAGTTGAAATACATTTGAAGATGTGGTGACATATTAATAATAACATATCCAGAAAGGGATTTTATTACTATCCAGTAATTTCATGATGTTTTTACTTCCTTAGCTCTGCAGTAAATATAAATAATTTAACCAAAGCAGAGATTAAAAAAAAAACCCCTTGAATTTTAAAGTACATTGAATAATTGTTTACCAGGTCATTGGCTCATAAATGTGTTTATATGTGTTTAGAGTCCTAAGCAATGCTGCCAGAGCAAATTAAAGCAGTCTGTTGTGCTTATCACTAAGGTAATTTCCTCCAGATCATCAGATGTA
The DNA here is from genome assembly GCF_027579445.1 of Ammospiza nelsoni. NCBI lineage: Eukaryota > Metazoa > Chordata > Aves > Passeriformes > Passerellidae > Ammospiza > Ammospiza nelsoni. The sequence goes on along the minus strand of NC_080636.1, from coordinate 26,124,254 downwards.
TCTCCTGGCAGGACCCCTGGAAGATGGATACACAGTGAACAAACAGCTGTTTATCTGCTCTAGTTTGTGTGTGGCCATAGCCTTTATTTACCATACACTGTCTAGATCTGTACTGGTTTATTGATTTCCTTGTGAGGAGATTGTTTTTATCACTTGAGTGAGCATTTTATAAATAGGCATGAATTTTCCTTCAATTTTCCTGCTCCCTGTGAGACAAGAAGGTATTACTACTTTCAGGTTACAAATAAAATTGGAATAAGGGAGAATAAACACCACAACATGGAAGTGTTTGTTAGTGAATCTGAGCCTACATGCTCAGTTTGAAAGATTGAGCATTTTTTAAAATATTTTATTATGCAAGATACATCCTATGTAAATTATATACATTTTAAAATCTTGAAAGAGGTAGAGTTGAATGTAAATATTATTTGGGAACTTTCCTGAAAGGCATTTTCAGGGTCATTAAATCCTTGTAATTGCAAGCATGCCATATAATCTGTTTCATAAACTGACTGAATTTTTCTAAAACTACTTAGGTATTTTGCTCATATTACTCTGCTAAAAAATTGCCCCAGAGTTTGGTTGCTGTGAAGGTTAAGAATTATCTTGTAGCTTCTAAACTCAGTTTCATACCCATTTGCTCATATACTAACAGTGACCACTGCTTCCATTAAATAATTCTTTTTGTTCCTGGTGTTTATCAATCCACCTTTGTTTTGCTAAAGTAAACCAGATAAGAATGAAACATATCAACCTGACCAAAGGCTAACTAAATTAGGAATGAAAGCGTCCAGCCAAAGGTGTAGTGCAGTTTAACAATCCATTCAGACCTTGGTTAATGTTGGATAAATTGCTGTGACATAGCTTGTGTAGACAAGTTTTAAGGGAATAACTGACTAATGCTCACTCATGTAATCCTCATTCTTTGCCTGTGATTTATACCATCAAGTTTAGGCAACTGCAGAATGGAAGGAATAAGGAAGCTGGCATTAGATGCCAGTTCTGGAGAGCAGTTATTAGCAGCCAGTAGCAGTTATTGTTATTGGCACAGGACTTACTGATTGCCACTCACTGTGGTGTGGCATTGTGTGTATTAGGAACTTCCAACCTGAAAGCCACTGAGATGAGACTTTTTGTTCTAGAGATTTTCATCTTATCCTTTCTGCATAAAGTAATTATCAGCTGGAATTTAACAAGGAATCTGAAAGTCTTTCATTGAGAGTCTTTAAGAGGCTCTGAATTAACAAGACAAGCAGAAAATAATTTAAAATTAGCTTACTGCATCAGGAATTGACCTCTTATCCTGACATTTTTACTTTACCCAATAGAGAAGCTGAGGTGGTAATCTGTGGGGAGACTCGACTCAAGCTTCTAACAATCCATATTCACTCCCTGTGAACTAACACAGGCCCATTGAATAAGGAGACACAAAACTAACCCTAAAAAAAGGAAACACCATGTAATGCTGATACTTGTGTACTGATAGAGGAGTGTGAAGGATTGGAAAGTAGTTCTAGCTAAGTGGAATTGCAAATAGGCAGATTGATACACTTGGAAAATTGCTTTATTCCTTCTTTTTCTATTTGCTCTGATGTGGCAGTTTCCATGGCTAATCTTCAGCCATATCTATCTAACTTGTCATTAGCTGGTTTACACTGTTACAGTATAATTGAGTGTCAAAACACTTCTGATATGCACTTAGGATATATACTTATGTGCCTTCCCTTTCATTGTATATAGAAGCAAGTTGGCTTGTTGAATTTATCTGGTCCACAAATAACCTTAATTCTACACTTTCTTTTTATCAAACCACTTTATCAGCTAACAAAAGGAACTGAGTCAGTGATATCAAATGAAATATTTAGTAACTGTTGTATTTTTTCTATGTCTTTGCTTGCATAAAGTTACTGTCTGTGTTATAATATTTTTCAAGTGGTTTTTTTTCCTATTACATTTTCCTTCAGTTTTTCTAACACAATTTCTACTGGACAGTGACTCCAGCCGGCCAAGCAAATTTTGTCAGTATTCTAACTTAACTACTTAGACCACAAATACTATATCAATTTTTTTAACAAATAAAAATAATCCAGCAGATAGATATGAAGATACCACTCAAACTTTTTTATTCTCTCAGGTGTTTTTCACAAGGGAAAATCCAAGGCTGGTTTCTCATAAAATGGTTAATTTAAGGTTAGGAACCCTGGAACCAGATTAAAAGTGTCCACAAGACACCACACTGAAAAAAATATAATGTTTATGGTTTATGTATAGTTAAACATTTTTGAAGGTGAAACTTTGCCCCAGCAGACATTATATCTGATAATTTCACCTTCTAGAGCCAGTAAACCAAGATAAAGTCCAAACAAAAGTAGACCAAGGCTGAGACAAAGCACAAGTACAGCTTTAGCTAACTTGGAGGAAATGTTACCACATGGATGTTTCTGATCCACTTGGTGAGCCCAGTGCATCACAGATCCAAGATGAATGAATGGAAAGCAATACCCATGGTAAAGACAAGAGAGATTTATACTTTCACAAGTATTGTAGGTCAAGTTCAAATTTAGAAGAAAGCTTAGGGTTTACTTGTAACCTGCACTATGTGACAATATTAAACCAACTGCTCCTTGCTAGAACTTTGTAATATATTGCATTGTAAATAACATAAGGAAAACACATGTCCTGTTTTGAAGTGAACAATTTATATTTTCTCTTTATTTTGCCTGTATATGGAGAATAATTATTTAAGAAAAACTAGGAAAATTATCATAATTGTAAATTTCCTGGTTTAAGTTGCTCAGTATTTCTCTAGAAATATTCTCCAAATCGTGAAATGAAAATTTCTGACTACATTTTTTATTGTGTCACCTGGAAGAACAAGTAGGTCATGTTTTCACAATGCAAACAAATTTTCTAGATAGCTCTTCTCTAGAATTTGCTCCAGAGTAATTCTAAATTATAGTAAATGTCACCTACTTTATTAAAAATACCTCTCCTGATGTAATAAAATCAACTCACTGAAAACTTGGTGTGAGAAAAATAGTAATCAAAATACCACTCTCCCCTACATAATAAGATTCATTATTTTATTTATTATTCCTATAGCAATTTTTGCCATTCATTATTGCAATAGCAAACCCTATTGTATGTAGGGTTTTTGTACATTTTCCTATGTACAAAACTCTTGCACCTGGGCATGCACTAGAGGGCGTCCAGATTTTTTCAGATGGCTGGAAGTGTTTTTTGAAAAATTAGAATTTTTTTTTTTTGTACAGAGAGAAATTATACATAGGCAAGCTGAGATGTTTGGATTGATGCAGTGTCTTATTCATCAGGAACTAAGCCATGAGAAAATTTCCAGTGTAAAAAAGTGCCTCTCTTCTTTTTGTGCCTTTGCTAATTTGAGACACGCTCAAGATAAAAAAAAGAAGAAGAACCAAAAAAAGGGGAATTGCAGTAATATGATTCAAAGCACAATTTGTTGCAGGAGTCATGGAAGTCCTAGGTCATGTAGTCATACAACTGCAACAAGACTTAGCAAAGTTTGAAAAGCTGGTAAATATGCAGAAGCTGTCCAGGACACTGACAATTCCTTCTAAAAACCTAGTTTTCAAATTAAGACTTGAATAGTCAGTTAGCTTTGAGAGAAGTTGTCACTTTCATAGTATTTGTTTTGCTATCTTTTGGAGAAGCCTATTAAATTCTTATTTCCCATGGAAAAGACAAGAGCAGTAGGAAGCAGAAATGTGAAAAGCTGCTTTGTATTATTTAGAGACCACAAAGAAGTCCAGAAAATCTGGCTAATACAATGTGCTGCCAAGATGGACACAGATTGACAAGACTGAGAAAGACTTATAAATTACAAGAAATTTTATGAGGAATTCCTGGGAGAAAGTTGGCTTTATTTACCCTGGAAGAGATTTAGTCAAAAAATCTCAGTATGGATGTATCTGTATGCAAACTGTTTTTTCTTAGTCTGTCACAGTTGCCTTCTCTGTATATGCCCTTGGTTGAAACAACCTCTGTCAGCAGAAACAGAGTATTGCCAGTGTAACTTTCATCAGCTGCTCTTTTCATTTCATTTCAAAATATGTGATAAAAGTAAAATCCATAGAAGCTGTAATAGTAGCTCTCAACTCAGAGTTATATAATAAATACAGACCCTGAAGTCCTTGTGTAGATTACATGTTTGTAGTGGGGTGTTTATTATTTTAGGAATACTTTCTCCCCACTGCTATTATGACGTGTCGGTGCAACTTGCTATGCAGCATATTCCAGCATCTACTAATTGTTGTTTACTACTAGGGTTAAGAGTCACCATAATCTACCCTATGGGCATTTTTTTTTTCTGTTTTATGATGTCCAAAGATTTTTGAAATGCACTAACACATCCTTACCATTCATTATTAATACTGAAATCTTAAGTTTGGGCTTGGAAAAGCAAGGGAATATTTTGACTTAGTTTTACTACATCTACCCTAAAAGGGATTGCTAATTTTCTGTTGTTGTCATTTTGAATTCCAGACATTACAATCATTAGGCCTGAAAATTGTGAGTATCATTCCAGTCCTGATGTGTACCTGGTGTTCAGTTCATCCAGAATTTTAAAGCATGAAGAAAGAGACATAGAAGGATAGAAATGGTGACAATAGATTTTTCCTTATGAAATGGTATCGATAGAGAAGATAAACTTTCTGCAGGTTTCTTGAGCATGGGATAAGAAATAAAGGGTCTGAATTGTAGAAAGGAGAGTTAGGAGAATATTCATAATGTTCTTGCAGGATGGAAGATGAAGACTCCTCCCTCTCCAACCAAAGCTTATGCAAAGAAGTGTGTCTTGGGGACAGGAGAGGAGAGGCAGGGTAGGTCTGTAGTGCCCAGCTGCTTACAAAAGGTGGTGACCAGTGGTACTCATGAGCAGAGTCCCAGCTACTGACTCTAGTTGGTCTTCTAAGCAGTTGTTTTAGTTGGGATATGGCTCAAGCCAACTACAGGCTTCTTGGAGTACTTAGGATGTCACTTTTCTAGTCTAAGCTATTCCTGTGCCTCTGTCCTGCAGAATACCAGGTGTGATACCAGCTCCTGGCACAGCCAGGCAGGTATTGAGAGGTACATAGTGCAGATATTTTACACACCTGTGATAGTAACTGATTTCAAGTAATATGTACAGTATTTTTTTCCATCTGGTACTTCCAAGTATGCTTGGAGTGTTCCCAACAGTAGCATTTCCTCCCTCAAGATCTTACAGTGTAGCAGAGCTCTTTTGAATGATCTCTTCAGTATGCTTTTGTCCATGAAAGGCAGTACAAATTTCAGTGCATAAACTGTGACTCTAAGGGGTGTTGAACCACAGCAATGCCCCTCAGAGCTGTTGCTAGTTCTTCAGTGCAGTCTGTGGGAAGGACAGAACTGCTACAGAAACCAACAACATGATTTTGAAATATTAGTGAGACGTGAATTCAGGAACATTTAAGTTCCTTTTGTTACATCTCTTACTGGAAAAAGGAGACATGATAGAGAGATGTGTGAAGCTGTGGACACAGACTGTATCCACAGTGTGCATGACACACTGCACTCCTCATGTCTCAGAGAGTGAATACATGAGTGTTATGTTCACTGAATAGGGACTGAGGAAAAGAACCAAAACTTCTCATGGTTTTGTATGTCCAAAATTTACAAGTAAAATTATTTGTGAAACAGATTTGTCATTCAGAAGGACTTATGATTATAGATTATGAACAGCAAATAGGTGATAAAGTATGTTATGCACATCAGTGTCATGTTCATTCAGCCTCACTATGAACTTCACTGGCTCATAAGAGTGTAAACATTAAATAGAGATATGTTCTTTTCAACCTCCTTCAGCTGCAGCACATCACTATGATTATGATTCTATGTAAGCTTCTACAAGAACTTTCAAGATTCCTGATTTAATAATTAAAGTTCACTGATTGACATTCATGTGTCAACCAATTTCATCTAAGTATGGGCTAGTATGGGCTACCAGAAGGGGTAGTTTTGTCTTACCCCTCATTCCCAACTGCAAAGGTCACTTCTGTCAGAAATGGTGCTCTGTTCACAGTGGAAATCTAACCCATGGGAAAAAAAAAAGAATGCAAAAATAAAATTACTTTTCATCTACATCAGCTGCAGTTTCATCCTGCAGCCCCAGGGCCTTAGTGCAGGCATGAGGGTCTGGGAGAGGAAACTGAGCTGGCAATGGGGACTAGGGGACCAGTGGGACCTCCCTTCTCCACAGCAACCCACGTTTAGCTCAGCACAATCTCAACTGCAGTCTCAGTGTTTCCACTGCATTGAAAAATGCCTTTACTGTCCCTTTTGTGTGGGTAAAATACTCAGTTACCTATTTATTTCTATTGACATACCTGTTTAATAGTTCCTTGTGGGACACTTACACTGGTGCTTGGATATTCTCCCCAGCTGGATATACTTAGAGCAATGTACTGAGACTTCTTTTCTCCGCAAAACATTACAACACTATCCTACTATACTATGTACACATTATATATAGCAATAATTATATATTATATATAATAATATATAATTATTACTATATTGTTATAATAAAATTTATGTTACTATAATATTAATAACCTATGGTTATTATTTCCCAATGTTTTAATTACTGGCATTCTTCCAAAACCAAGGGAAACAAAAGGATTGATCTTAAAATGGGTTTAATTACTGTAGTTTACCTTGTGGGTTTTCTTTATAAACAAATAACCCCCCCCCTACAAGTCATCAGCAATGTGGATAAAATAATGTAAAGTTCACTCTACACTTTTCTCTCATAAAATTGCTTCTTTCCTTGCTGCTCTGAAATCCATGCCTAGTTACTTACCGTTCTACAAGTTTCCCTCCCTGATTTTGTGGCTATTTGAGAGCTTAACTTCAAGGGGTGATATGGGTTGTTACTGCTGTGGTACAGAAGCATGAAAACCAGGCATTTTTAAAGATTAAGGCTTGATGGCAGATACAAATAATGCAGTTCCAAACAAAGTCCAAACTGCCAAAGGCCAATTTTATATCCCCTACTTCCCTCCAGCTGAACATGAGCTCTGAAAGATGGATTTATAACCCAGCTGTGGTTTCCTTGAGCTGTCTGACTTTGCTCCTCATGGGCCAATAGGCTGAATCAAAAATATTACTTTGAAACTACATATATGTGAAAAAATGAAAAGCGAAATATTTTATTCCTCAGACTGGGAGAAAATTAGCTGCTTTGAAAATGTTCACTGGGACAGTGTCACGTGGGATGGCCATTTCCTATGCTCTTCTCTCTGTTCCTGTCTTCATGCGTTACTTCTTTGCTCTCTTTCATTTTTCACTTGTTTGATCCCCTTCAACTGAGTGGGACGCTCACTACCTCTCTCTTTATTTCGTAAATTATTTCATTGCAAGTCTGGATCACCTTCGTATTTCTCCTGTTGTGGCTGGGTTTGAATTGTTTGGAGCAGACGCTCCCCCTGGTGCTCTGTTTTGTAGCGCACAACACAGGTCAGTCCAAGTGGGTAAGTTTCCACTTATCTAACAAATCTCTGGGGGAATAAAGGAAATTAGTATTGAAAATAATTTTTCAAATTTGAAATTTCATCTACTCCTCATTTAAACAGCAGCTTTGAGTAATTTCTCCATAATAAAATGGAATAAATTTTCTTAAAAGCTTAATCTACTAGCAGTAGCAAACCCTAAAGAAAATGGGGAGAATTTGAAAGTTTTCAGTCAGCAAAACCTGAAGTCGGTTCTTCCCCATGTATTTCTTCTCCAGAACTCCCATGCACCACATCATTCCCACAAGGCCACATGACTGTGAAGAAGTTGTGCTGCAGACTGAGTTAACCAGCGTGGGTTTTTCACAAACACCTTCTATCCACCAGTTTGGACTTGTAGCTGCTTTGGTATTCTTACAGCCCAGTGTTGCACCTACATGTGCATAACTGTTTGACTGTAAATTAGCCTTGTGATTCCAGTGAAATAAAGTCTGCCTACAGGTATAACAGTCTGTGCAGTTTTGTGACCTGCTGTGACTTGAATTCTTACAGATTTTCTTGTAAAAGTGATCAGAGCAATTTTGCTTCTTCGCATTCACATTCCATCAATTCAACACATGGCTGAAGTGTTCAATTCAACCATGGTTGAAGTGAAGGTCACTGCTAATGTAAAAAGCTGTTCCATAAACCTCCTCCACTATTCTGGCTAGGATTGAATTCACACTTTGATAAAGCATTAAAAAAATGAGCTCTTCACGGTAAACACTGTACAAGCAGCACGGGCTTTTGCAGTCAGTGTTTCTCCTGACTTCCTCAATTTGATTTAAAATCACAGAAGATGTGGTGCCCGTTCTAAGTCTTGAGCTTCCTCTCTTGCCACCAAGTGCAAATTTAACTTGTTCAGGGGCAAAAACCAAAGCTGCAAGGCAGGCAGAATGCAAACATAGCTTAAGTGTTATGGCCTATAAAAGCTTGTAAAATTCGGGGGGTTCTGGTTCATTCGCCCGCAGGACGCACGGCGCACACTCTGCTCCCCAAGCGCGCCGGGCGGTCGGGACACCGGGGCTGGGACTCGAACCCGTGTCCTCGGGCGGATGAGGGAGGGTGTTCGCACGTGCGCATGCGCGCTGGCGGCGGGGCGGTCACGAGGTGGAGATGCCGAGGCTGCTGGAGAAGCTCCCGGCGGAACGGGCGCTCGAGGTGGGCTCCGGGCAGGGCCGGGCAGGGCAGGTGGGCCGGGCCCGGGCCCTCCGACAGCGGTGAGGGAGGCAGGGTCCGCCGGCGGCGCGGGGCTCAGAGCGGGCTGTCCCTCTCCTCCCGCCAGGCCGCAGTGGCAGAGGGCAGTGCTTTGGGATAGTAGGGAGGCCCACGGCTCGGAAATGCAGCTCGGGTTGTGCGGCAGCCCCGGTGCGCGGGGGCCTGAGCCGCCCTGTGCCTCCGCATCTCGGCAGCGCTGAAGTTGTGCTCACAGCTGTGCAGTCCGCTTGTAAGTGCAGGGTGAACGTGAACCGGGTTGTGATTCCTGGGGCCGCACCTCGCGAACTGTCTCTAAGGGGAGAAGGGAGGAGGGTTCATGTTCAGGGAGTGCCTGTTCTGCCGTCCGGAAGCACTGAGGCAGTCCCCAGTGGAGGGAGGGTTGGTAACTGAAGTGCTTGATCAGTCTCATGTTCAGTCTCAGAAGTACGGATTAACCGTGAGAGAATTATAAATTACGTATCACTTCCTTTCAGTTCCTTCATAAGGTAATTGATGGCATCTGTGGCCGTGCGTACCCTCGGTACCAGGATTATGGCAATGTTTGGAGCTTGTCGGAGTGGATGGAGGTTTTAGAAGAAACTGTGAGATATTTCAAAACTGCAGTTGGCAAAAATATGTCTGATGAAGAGGTAAGGGCTCATTACTGATTTGTCTTGACTTGGACAGATCATGACTGGAGTGATTAGTTCTGTAGTTTGTTTAATCCTAAAATATTTTTATAGTGTAGGATTTATAGGTAGTGGATTCAACCTAAATAGGTAGAAGGTAAGCAGCATTTAGGCTGCCAAGACATCTACAACAAAAAGTGAAATAGATGCTGATTTTTAAATATTTTTCTAATATCACAGGATACTTGTTAAAATATTGGTTTAATTACATAAATTGGTATTTTGAGTATCCCCAGATTAAATCTATTTATATAATACTACTCATTAACAATAAAGCCAGTTCACTTTCTTGTTTGGTTTTCTTTATTTGTATTTTATACCATTGGAGTGGTATAAAATATTGACTGTATGTAAATAAATTTTGTAAAAATCTAAGTGTGAATGGAGGACTGTGTGATGCAGGTACTGTAGTTCAGGACATTCCTATAGGTATAAACTTTGCAAAATCTATTAGAAATATTAATTCTCATCTCTTGCATATTTCTGGTATTTTGACCACCTGCTAGCAGCTGGGTCAAAGAAATTGAGGGAGCCTATGTAGCCTTGGGGACCTCCCTACATCAGTATTTCTGTTTCAGCTGAGCTGATGTATTTAGCCTCTGCCCTGATGCTGAGAAAAAATTGCAGACCTACATCTGAGTTGCTTGGGGGTGTGATGTTCTCTTGATTTGAGGGTTGCATGTTAGAAAGCTGATAAAACCTCTGTTCTCTGGAGTCTTTTAATTTAAATGATTTTTTCTCTGTGTGTTGCTGTGGTAAACACTGACTCTTAACTACCAAAGACAGAGAGCAGCCACAAAGGGCAGCTATCAGCTTAGATATTTTAGTTATTGCAGGTGGTACATGTTAATTCTGTGCTTCATAGTGCAAATAATCATGGTTTTAATTTTTATTTTTATTTTTGTAGGCTGCTCAGCAGATAGTGGAGTTAAATTCAGATTATCAAGAAGCAATCACAAAATGTCTGAAAGGTAGAAAAGAAGAAATCAGGAATGCCCTAGTAGAAAATGTACATGCAATCTCTTCTGCCCAGCTGCAGGATTTTGACTGGCAGTTAAAGGTGAGACTGTTGCCTTGACAATGTTTGAAAGGAATGTTCTACAACAGGGAAGTAACTTGGTTTAGTCCCATTAGGCCTCTGCACAGTGGTTCAATTTTTATAGGTATTGCAAAAGCACGTTAATGACTGATGCAAAAACATCAAAGACTTGTCAGAAATTTGGAAATGTAAATTTTAAAATTTTGTTTTACTTTGTTTTTCCCCTCTTTTCTTTTAAAGCTGCTCAGGGAGACTTGGTGCTATTCAGGAGCACCTGAACGTTTTGTATGCTGTTATAATTTTGAGGCCAGAATAAACAATGTTTACTCTCAAAGGAAGAAGAAGTATATGCCTAATTTTAAGATTAGTTGACTGATTCAGGATAAGTTTTCTTCACTTTCTTCAAATGTTCATATTTTTGCAATGGACATTTAATACTTGGATTGAAATAATTTATCATTGGACTTTCTGTTTTGGTAATAAACCAGTGATGTTGGAGTTGCCTAAGTTTGGATGGTGGTTTGAGGTTATGAAGACCTTAAGCTTGATCAAAGACTTAAAAACATTACTTATACTGTTTATAGTTTTGATTAGACTGTGAGAGCTGTTAAACACATTTGTAGAGCTGTTAAATAGTTTTCCATGTTTACAAGAGTGCTCAATAATTTCTGCAGCAAACAGCTTTGGAAATCCAAGAACAATGCCCAAAACAGACAAGTTTTTGCAAGAGCAGATATGGCATCATAATGTGCTTTTGATGAACTGTTATTGGCTTGATCTCTTGCTAACTGCATTTACTAGTGACAAAAATATGAACTTGCGTGAACTCTTGTTTTTTGTTTGTGGCTTCTTTTAAGTTTTTTGTCTAGAGAATTTTTTGAGTTTCTTTCTATTTTGTGATGCAAATTTCTGGTACATGTCTGAACTATTATTTTTCTTAAAACCACTTTTTTTTTCCCCCCTTGAGCTGGCTCTGATTTTTATTTTTTTTAACTTGCCATGATTGAGCTCTTCTGCAATCTGTACTCTAAATAAAGATAGGTCTGTACAATACTAACCTATAGTGCTATCAACTGATCTTTGATTTTAATGTATTTTAAAATGAGCAAATGTATCCTTTGTTTTCACCTAGAATACCAAAATGTGGTAGCCCAGAATTTTAACAAATTGGTTTTGGCAAGTGTATATGACAAGTCTGTGAAGAGGATGGTCTTTATTCAATGTATTGTTTGTATTAACAAACAAACAAAAATCCCAATAATGGAGGAAAAAACCCTGAAAACAGCAGACTTTACTTATTGAAGTTAATTTTGTCATGCTGATGTTTGTTCTGGTATTACAAGTTCAATATAAAATACAGATATGACATTATGAAAGACTAAAAATTTAATGGCTCCACCTTATACTTTATTGTTATTGTGTCAATCTACATAGCTTGCTCTCTCCAGTGATAAGATCTCCATGCTGCAAATGCCACTCCTCAATCTTGATTTGGATGTGAGAGAAAATGGTGAAATTAAGCCAATTTCTATAGAGATGAATAAGGAAGAGTTGCAGAACCTAATAAATGCACTGGAAGCTGCAAATAAGGTAACTTCTACTGATATAATATTTTGTTCCTGACTTGTTAGGTACTGATTTATTTTAAGCAGAATTCATAGAATCATAGCATAGTTTGGATTGAAAAGGATCTGTAAAGGTTGTCTAGTCTAAGCTCACTGCAATGAGCATGGACATTTTTTACTAGATCAGGTTGCTCAGACCACTCTCCAATGTTTCAGTGTTTCATCTGTGTCTTGTGTTTCACCACACTGATTGTAAAAAGTTTCTTCCTACTATCTAGACTAAATCTAATTTCTTTAATTTGATTACCCCTATCCTATGCTGAAAGATTGGTGAGAACTCCCATGTTTCCCTCAGCTTCACAAAATGTCTGGGAGTGTTGTTTGGTTCATATTAAGTCCTTTAATTTCCATGGCACATGGTGAATCAGGAAGAAAGTTACAAAGATTACAGTATAGTGACCCAAGAAAAAAATTTCAAGTGAAACTATAAGGCTTCTGAGACATTGAAGGGTCTTGGATTTCTTAACAGAAAAGGCTAAGGAAAATAAGGATTTGAAGAAAATAGTGTTTATAGGAAATTATAGCCCTTATGAGCTTTCACATCTTGCTTCCATATGGATTGTCTTCCTGCAGAACTAAATAAAAATAGTATGTGAGCAAGGATTCATCCAGGACAGATTTGAGTGTTCTCATGCCCTTTGTTCTGCTTGAGGGTCTGTCTGGAAGCTGTGGGATGTGTCATCTCCATACTTAGTTCTGTGGGCACACGAGGAGGAATTCACTTCAGAATTGGTCCCTTGGCTCTGCTTTGTGCAGGAGGAATCTCACTGCACCTGGACTTGCTATTCTGCTTTTTGATTGCAGGCAGCTAAAGAATGGTTTGAGTGCAGTAAAGGGTAAAGAAAGGTATTTTAAGACATGGTTTTGTGGGATTCATAGGCTTCTTCTCATAGGCTGCTTAAATTTTGTTCTTAACCAACGTTAATCTCGTTCCTTTTCTCCTTTTTGAAGGTTGTCTTACAACTGAAATGATGGAATTCAGGTCAACAGTATCTGCTGGTGATGGCTCCCTAAATGATTTGGGGAAAAAACGTGTTTACTGCAAAGTGGAAAGGTTTTGGTGCTGTAAAATACTGAAGTCAGAAGACTCTTATGACTGAATGAATTACTAATCCTTCAATAAAAATAATAAATTCTTGTATCTATTTGACCAAAAATATAAAAATCTAATGTACAGTTGCTTTTAGTACTAAAGATTTACAGACATTTGGAAGATAATCACTTGCAATATGTGCCATATTTGTTTTGGTAAAACTTTGGCAGTGACTGCACAGGTGCCTGGTGAAACCAAGGCATCTTACTGGCATTTTATGTTACCTTATCTAAAGTGCCATGCTAATAAAGAATGAGAGTATTTGTAGCATTAATGTATTTATACTTGTAAATATGGTAAATAAACACCTGACTTTGTGTGTGAATAATTGTAGTAGGCTGCTTTTTCATTTATGAATCACTTAACTCAATCTTTTTAGAAGCTTTTAGGGAAAATCACCTTTACAAACAAAACTAGTGTAGAATGACAGAACAGCTGAGGTTGGGTGTGAACTCTGGAGGTTTTCTTCATTCCTCCAACAGGGTAATGTAGAGCAGGATGTACAGGCCTGTCTCCAGATGTCTTGAGTATTTCCCAGTGATTCAGGCACCACAATTTCTCTAGGCACTCTGTTCAGTGCTCAGAAGTAGAAAAAGCACTGCAGCTTTATTCAGAGTAAAGTTGTAGTTTTTAGCTTAGGTTTTGTATCTTAGTTGGTAGCTTTTCAATTAAAAATATTAATGTTCTCAAAAGGGGATGCAGTGCTGGAGAGGAGCTGACTTACATAGACTATGAGAAAGATATTCCTAGCTCACTTAATACAGGAGATAATTGGTAAATTCTACTCTAAACTTTTCTGAAATCTGATGGAGTTTTGATTGTGGTATGTAACAAAAGTTAAAAGCACTAACACTAGGGAAGGATACACCAGAGGTCTTACAGTTTCTACTATTTATTAGAGCACTTTTCCATACATAAAGAGCTAATGATCTGTAATGCTTACATGAATACTGATGTATAATTCTCATTGTGTGCATGTGTGTGTCTCAGGCAAGCTTTGTGTAATAATAAGGAAAATTATTGATGACTTAACTTTATTCCTAGTTTCAAAATCAGGGTCTTGAGTTTATTCCACTGTATTTTGTTGTGCCATAGGTTTTCATATATGCAAAGTTTAGTACACTAATACAAAATAATGAACTTCAGAGTACTGGTCACAGAGGAGGAAGATGAGCTCTTGTAGAAAGGCTTCTAAAAAGGATTTTAATGGGTCTAATAAATAGGAAACCTAAATACATTGTTTCCCTTTTATTTAATCAGACATACATGTTCAGTGTCCGCAATTGAAGAATGGAGAAGTGGGTAAAGAGTTCTAAAGATGAACGAGTTGAAGATGTATCTTAGTGAAAGGAGTGCAACCTCTAGCAGATATGGTTTTATCATAATCTTGAATTTCCATAAGCAACAAATTTCATAATGGATTAAATAACAGACAGAGATCTTATAGAAATGGTACAAAATTCAAACTAAAAATCAGGTTGGAATTGATAATTGCTTAATTTTATTAAAAATCTGGAAAGAGTTACTACAGGTTGTCCAGCAGCATGTTAGGAGGATGCTGGTTTTTTAATTGTGAGTGTAAGGAATAAATTTATCAAGTCTCTTCATTTTATTTATAGGTATATTTGTGTTGACTATGCTTTTTCTTTTTCTCCAGATCTAGTTGCTTTATAGAAGAATATGGCCTTCCTTATGTATTTAAATGCTCCATGTATTGTGTGAAGCGTGTCTGAAGGTATAACTCTCGCTCATCTGATGGGCATGTATTGCTGAAGGGCTTTTCTAGAGAAAAGAGGCTTTATTTTTTGTTTTTATTGTTGCCATGCTGTTTTTTATAATTTAGGACAAAAGGAATGGAAACTACTTTTATTTATAGTTGCAGATTTAATAACAGCAATTTATTTCATAAAAGTGTGCTCTATCATTTGGGATGTTGTTTGGATAGAAGAAACTCGTGTGCTGATGTATTCATATAATTTATAGATGTACTGTGAAAACTAAACAAAAAAATACCTAGAAATTCTGTACTTCAGTGAAAGATGGATATTTAAAACTAATTTTTAGTGTGTTGCTGAAGTGAACTTTTTTTTGCTTCCTCTTAGTTTTCAACATCAACCACTCAAAAATACAAAATTAGTAGTATTTTCTCAATAACAAATGGTCACAAATAATAACTTCCATTTTTATGTACAACCAGTGAAACTTCTGTTGAAGAATCTGCTACAGATGCTACTTTCAATATTTGTGACTTTTTCTTAATAGTTGACCTAAAGTGTTTACATAGCTTCATTTTAAATTCTCTATCAACTTATGTAATAATGGATTTCTAATTAAGGGTATGTAGTGGTGTTCAGTCTGTAGTATCATCCTACATTTGTCTGTCCTCTACTGCAGCACTGAACAGAAAAGGCTGAAAAAATCTTTTTTCAATGGTTTTTTGCTTTAACAAGAAGACAGGTTTCTGATACTGCTGTTGACAGAAATAAATGTGCAATGAGATGCTTTTTTTTTAATAGGTGTTAGACTTTATTGAAAAAGATTTTTTTTAATATAACCATCAAAATTAAGTTTTTAATAGGGGGCATAACAACACAGTGTGAATGGCTAGAAGGGGACTGGAGCTCCAGTTGACAAGCAGTTGAGAAGCAGCAGCTAAAACATGTATTTGAAATGTGCATTGTATTTGAAATGTGCATCCTGACCTTACATATCTACAGAGAAATGAAAGGCACATAATGGCCTCCAGCAGATGGCAAGGAAAAGGACCAGAAAGAATGGAGAACAGAGCTTGCTCTTTGTACTATCTGTCAGATTTTATTTCTTTTTCTCTTTGCTCAGAGAATTAGGTACTTCTGGAACAAGCCAAGGTCTCCTGTTGTGACAGATAAGGCCTTTGTGGAGACTGTACCAGACCAGATTAATGAAAAAAGCCAGACCTTTCACAAGACCCATTACAGTGGTGTCATCTTCAGCTACACTTTGCTGGATGCAGGTAGACATGAGCAGGGTAAATAGGACAAACCTACACAGGACAAAAACACCTGAAACAAACTTGTAACCAGAAGCACATCTTGAGGAGAGTTTGTGGTGTGAGGAGCCCCACTGACAAAGAGACTTGTGCCTGTGACTAAGGATTAGGCCAAAGGTGTGAGAGTTTAAAGAGACCCAATTAGCATCAATGAACTGAATTTTGTCCTTGCTTTTCTGCTCTATTTGCCAATATCTGTATTTTCCTACCTTCTTCCATGTGTGAGCTCATTCTAATTAACTGGCTGCAGCATGTGGAATAGCTGTGGAGTTTGCACATGCCACCACACTAACTGGTAAGTGTCGTTCCCAGGAGATGCTGCTCCTTTGGCCCAATTCAAGGCCATGGGTTGCTGTTCTCCCAGTCCCTACCTGGCAGAGCAGCTCACTTCTGGGGCCTGCAGTGGCATGGGCAAAACCCCCCAAGCTAACCATCATAAAGGTGTTCAGGAAATCTCTCTGGTTTTGCAGGTACTAAGGAGAGGCCTCTTGAGTATGTAATTTACACCAGAAACAAAACTTTGTACAAGAGGCTTTTTGAACCAAAAGCTAATGAAATCAGTACCTGCAATATAATAGACACACTGTAGGAAGTTTTAATTTCACCACCTCAAAGGCACCTACAGAAATTCATATTGCATAAGCAGACCTGCAATTTGAATCAGAAAATCAGCATGTCTTGATCCAAAATATAAAAAGTGAATTATAAAAATAATGTTACTTGCCCTCTGCTGGCGCTCATTGCATTTTTCTCTGTTTCACAGAACTCTTCCCTTGATTTCAGAAAAATCTTTTTTTTCATATCAGCCATGTCAGCTTTGATCTTGGTATGCTAAAGGGAACCAGAACTACATATGAGCAGCAAACTGTCAGTATGGAATTGACTATTGTTTATAAAACTGCTTTTGCAAAGCAAAAGCAATTATATATGCCAAGAAGCTGTGTTTTTAAAAGATCTTAATAAGTCTGTAGAACATTTCTGAGTTCTGAAGCAAGCCTTTCTGATGGGAAACATATTGAGACATAATTATGCTTTCTTCTGAAAGGTGGTTAGGTGGTTTTAAGAACCAGTAACACCCTATCCTGAAGTATGCACATTTTGCTATCATTTTGATTTGTGAATTAATATTTAAAATGCAGTATCAGCAGTAAAGGGATTTTTACTCTTCTAGTACTAATGAATGCTTTCATAAGTGCATCAAGATAGTCCATAATTTTTTTTTTACTTTAAATCAACCTCAGTTACATTTGGTGGTATACACTGTTTCCTCTGTAAAATTTTAGTTCATACCTGCTTTAGGGCTTCTCCAGAAGGACCAAATGACTCCCACCAAAGCCTAGAAAATGAGGCAAATATCACAAATATCATTCTTTGGATTTTTGCAGGCCTGTGAGGAGAGTACTACAGAGAGAAGGCTCTGGCTATTTTTAAGCATTGGGTTACTCAGCTAGTTTAGCTAATAGAGTAATGAAAGGCACTGGAAGGTGTGGGGATTTTTATAACTGGGAACTGTTAGAGTTCCACAGGAACTGCTTTGGTGATGGACTATCTGTGGGGAAGGATTCCTAGGATATAGATTAAATAGATTTTTTTGAGGGCTACGAAGGCAGAGGTTTCAGATCTGTTGTATTTCTATTTATATTGTTTTAAATGGGAGCCAGAGTGACACTGGATCATCTGAGAGCTGCTGGAAACTTCCTTTGTGAAACCCAATCCTGAATTCTTTATCTATGCCAAAGTCTCAATAAGCTCTTTCTTGAAATTATGATTTGCCTGATTTGTTTCAGAAATGTTAGCTATAGTGTACAACATTCAAAGTTTCTTCTAAAAATCTAAAAAAATCAGGTAATATGTTGTCAGCTAGATCAAAACAGAAAATGAAGTTTCAGAGACAGGAACAAGGAGACTGGTATGTTCACAGATGTGGATGAGATGGCTGATGTTCTCACCAAAAGGCATGATCTGCTAAAGGAAACCATCTTTCTTACACTTTGGCAGTGGGACTGATTTTATACTTTTGTTTGAGACAGTGCAGGTACAGAGAGCCAGGGATGAGTTAAAAGAAATTGGTCAGAGATGATCTCTAGCAATATGACATGCTTCTGCTGCCATGTAATTATATTAGTTCCTCATTGGTATTCACACTCAAATGCAATTGGACTTTGCAATAAAAAATGTAAAAGAGTGAGTACCCGGCCATTTCTTAGATTTGCATCAGCATGAGACAAGAAGGGATGCTTTTATAATTCTGGGAGATTCAAGGTTACTTACAAAATAATTGAGAAATACACATGGCAAGAAACAAACAGCACCATTAGAGTTGCCTTTGCACTCCAAGGCAGCAAGTAGACCAAAGTCACCTGGTCTTCTTTTAAGAAATGCCACCTTTTTTATTTGTCACTTAATTCTTTCAGCCTGTGCATATACATTTCAGCATTACTACATGCTGAAATTCATTATTCTCATGTGATCTCTTGCCTTCCTTGGGCTGCAGGGTGATTGGGTGCCCAAGGAGGTAGGAAGAAATGCACAGTCACAGATGTGGGGAGGTCATGCTTTGTAATAGAGAACCCATTTTTAAAGTATTTTTTTACATAACAGATATAATCCAGCCTTTTTTTACTAATACTCCCAAGGACGTGTTAGCAATGCATCCTCAATATGTGAGAATTCATGGGAACAGGCTCCTTGGTGATGGGAAACAGCTGGTGGAATGTGGCCCTCAGCCCCTGGGTGACTTTCCTTGTGATTTATGTCAAGAAATCCTCCACTTGCAGTACAAAGGGAAGGAACATTTCCTGTAAGGGTGAACTAGGTGAACCAGCAGAGATTCTAAAATTGCAACCTCTGTGCTGTTCAGTGCATAAAGCAATGTAATGTCAAAAATATTCCAGTTTCACTGAAAAGACTGGGTTTTGTGTCTAATAAGGCTGGAGTTCATCAAGTTTCTTTCTGCCAGAGAAGAGGCAGATGACAATGTGAGCTTTGTCCTCTGCTTTGTTGAAACTTGTAGGAATCTAGTATCTCAGATCCGTACTGTTCTTTTAGCTTTTGAACAAAAAGAAAATTATTGGTTGATATTCTCAATAGATTCAAATGTTGTTGGGAGACTCCAGGTAGGCACACAAATGTACATGCTCAGGGACAGTAGAAACTCAATGCCTCAGGAAACCCAGCCAAAAATGACTTCCAGTAGAAATTGCATGAGAGCTGCACAAACTGCATAGGAGTTTAGCTAAAACCTAATTAGCAATAGGTCCTTACCTGTGCTGATCTTGAAGTCTGGTTCTTCCGGGTAGGGAAACTACTAAAGTACAACTGTAAGGGAACTTGGCATTACAGCATTATTCAGCTTTATTGCATAAAGTCAGCCAAATTACTCCAATTTATTGATGGGAAGAGATTGTGTTTCTTTTGTGCTCCATAATTTCTAGCTCCAGATGGCATTGTGCCTGGGTAACCTATAAATGGACTCATTTTGCCATGCCATGCCATGCCATGCCATGCCACTAATAACCACTGGCTTTTCCTTGCTGCCAAGCTATTGCTCTCAGGTGAGAAATGATTTCTTCTGCTTTTTTCTCTAGAAGTTGCACCTACAGTTAGTGGCTCTTGCCTCTGTATGTGATGGGTCATTAGTCCCTGCTGCCAAACTTTGCACCAAGAGCTGGCAGCTGTTTCCTGACTCAGGTGGTGGTGGTGGCTTCCAGCTCTTGGTGCAGACAGGCCTTGGTGTGTGTTGCCCAGAATGTCCTGTGGGGCTGGGGTTTGGATAGGTGTGTGTTCAGTGTCTCCTGGGGCAGAAGGCTACATCCTCCTATTTTGGGACATGCTGTTCTTAAGGAGTTTTGCATGTGCTCTGCTCTTGTTTTGTTAATGGCTTTTACTCTGCTCCCTTTTTTTAAATTTTTGTTTTTCTTGGAACTGTACAATGTAACTGATTTTAGTCCATGTACCTATCAACTTTGCCAGGAGTATCTGGCTGAACCATAAACTAGAAAAATATGTGTATGGACATGTTAGGGGCCTGCAAAAGAAATGCTGAAGACTAGTAAAGCTGATCTTTGCTCTTGTAATCCAAAACAAAGGATCCTCTTTTTCTAACCTAAAGACTTTTAGATGTCATGTTAGATGTTGGCTCTTCTAAAATGTTCACTGCAGCTGTAAGGAGAGGTTGCAGTATCTCTTCACCACTGGATCAGCTGGGCTTAATTACTTACCTGAGGTCTGTCTGTGAATGTCTTTTGGAAATCTAGTAATGCAAAACATGAATCACTGATGGTTGTATTTTACACTACAAATCTGCAGAATTCATTACTTTCTTTGAATTACTTTCTTTGAATTAATTTTTGTGTATAAGCACAAAGCAGGCAAATTCAATGGCTCATGGACTTACTCTGTTAAGTCTCATTTGAATTCAAAGAATTCAAAACTATTTAATGGATATGTGTTTGCAATGGACAGCACATGTGGTCCTACTGCTGTCTCCCTCCTGGTGCTATTTTTTGCAGTTTTGGAAAGTTCAGTTTGCAAGACTTCCTTAATTTAATTTATTTAATATATATTATACCTATTTATCATAGGTAGAAGATGACTGATCTGTTGCTTCTCAGCTGCATGGACATTGCTAGCCCTTTGCCTGTGGCTCCTTGCCTGGAGCTGTGTCAGGCAGTAGGCTGCCAGGTAAGAAAGGCAGCTCCTCAGAGGAGTGCACCAGCATTCCCAGTGTGCTGTAAGGCTCAGCTGCATCTCCTGGTTCTCAGTGGAATGAAGAAAGCTGAAGGAATTCAGAATTCTGTGTGCAGAAATTTCCTCAGATCTGTTCCCAGACATCTACCAACTTTTGGGAGAATGTTGCAATTACCAGCCGCAGGAAACATGGGCCTTAAGAAAAATCTTGGCCTGGGGTATCCCACAGAGTTCATTCAGGGAATCAACATGCGTTTTTTTTTCTACTTTTTAACACAAAATTACATATGGTACAACTGTTCTGATAAATATCGACTTTACTTCTGTTATTGTGGAAATAACAGAATTCCATTAAGATCAAATCAGCTGATTACTTGCTTGGATACTCCGTGGGATTTCTCTCTGCTACCCTTTTCTGTTTTGAAGATCCCTGTCTATAAAAATGTTATTTGACTTCTCCTTGAGTGATACTTCTCAAACACACTATGGAAATACTTCCCAGTAAAGCTATTAAGTTTGAAGTGAAGCATGGTGCAATAGTTACAATTCTTTAAACTGTAATTTCTTCAAATTTCTCTATGCTCTGAGTGGTGAAAGACAGTGACATAGCTACTGCTAGTAGTTTGACTGTGTTGTTTGGAAGCATGCTGCTGTGAGCTGCCAATATGTGATAAGAAATACAGTGGGACAAATTTCCACTTAAAAAAATTAAATTTGGCACAGAAAGGTCATGGGTGATGCACAAACTTTGTAAAAATGAAGGTAGAGCAATTTTTCTCAAGAGGCTCTTTAAGAGCTCATCTGTACTGTTCTGATCTAAATGTTGCAACCCTGGATTTGTGTTGGGTTGTTGTTTTCTTTTTAAAAGCTTAAATCTAGAAGTGTTCCATGGTGGAGAATCTTACGTTGAACATGGAACATTATAGCTACTTGCAGTTCTTCAGAATTAATGAGATTGAGAAGGAAAAGAAACAAGTCTAATTATGTCAGTCTGTGGTAACATTATTGCATAACTTAGTGGACATAATACAGCCAGTAAACAACATTAAAAAGAATAAACATGATGGGAAAGACCATTCTGGACCACTTGTCTATCAGGTTAACATCAGTCAGATGAGGGATTTTGACTTTGATCTGGGATGCCCTCCTGTGTAAGTGTCCCTTTTTATGGAGCCTGTGCCTGTCCAGAGCACTCCTGCTGCAGAGGTCTCTGCTGGAAGTGGCTCTTCTGTGCTGCAGGTTGGCACTGTCGCTCGTGTGCCTGGTGGCTCGGGGCTCATGGAAGATCGTGCAAATGTTATTTCGTAGCTCAAGAGGCTCCAGAAGCATGTTTCCATGGGCATCAACCTGTGTCAAGGAAGGAATGGGGATTAGACAAGCTCCTCAGCCAGCCCAAGGTGTTTCCCAGATGGACTTTGTGGCTCTAGCGTCAGGGGGCTCCTGGGGCTGCAGTGACAGTCCTGTCTAGTGCATTCACAAAGGTGAAAAGACACGGAATACGCTTTCCTGATTGGGATGAAATGAGCTATTCAGCATCTAAGCACCTTCCACCCTAGCTTGGTTCCTTGGTTTTGCAATTCACTTAATTGTTTCATCCTCTGTGAAGTAAGACTTTTGCAATTTTGTCTTTTACTTGGACCATGGTCTTTTTGAAATACTGATCTTTAAATCTGGTGACTGGCACCTGAAGCTTTCACATACTCAAGATGGAAAGAAAATGTTGCTGTCTCTGCCCATTTTAAACAGTTTTTGACTGTTCTGGTGCTGCAGGTTAGTTTCTAAAAATTTTTTAATAATGGGTTCATCATATGAAGAGCATGTAGATACACGATACACTTGTATTTTATCAGTTATTATAAAATACTCATGATGAGAATTGATTTTGGGCAATAACTCTATTACTGGGATGAAACCATAGCACATTAACTTGTTCATGTACAGATAGAATAATCCATTTTATTCAATGAAAACTTACATTCAGTTGCATTTTTATGTGTTAGTGTCAGAAGCAGCTGTTTCAAATATGTCTGTCCCTTTATTTGTGCTATTAATCAAAGCACTGTTTTAAATACCTGAGCAAAGAACTGGAAACTGCAACCAGTATGTACATGTCTGGCACAAACAATTATATATATAAAAATATTAAATATTTTTGTATCATTGTCTTCTCATGTATGAGTGTAATTAACCATGAATTGCTGCATTGCTGTGAAGTGTTCTCCTTTTCACAAATCTTTCATTTTCTACACATTTGTAGTAAAACCTCTTCTGAAAAGTTTTTGTGCTATTTCCAGATTAACTTCTGATTTCTCCACAAAGACTTAATAGATGTTTCAAATCCACAGATATTTAAAGATCCACCATGGCTCATATGAGAGAAATATACATCATAACACTGGCCTCTTAAATGAAACTTCAAGGTCTTCACCTTGAGGCTTGGATATTACTGTTGTTTTTGGTAAATTGTGGTGTTGGACCTATCCCAAATTTATAACAAACTTGATCATGCCTGTGGATGCCTTTATATCAGCGAATAAGTTATTAATTATAGACAATATTTAGTCTTGTGAGGCACCATTGAAATACAGTGCTTTGTTTACACTCTGAGCTTTACATTTTTAGTAAGACATAGCAGACCTAGGAAATTATATAATAATTACAGCAGATTTGAAGTATGTGCAAGAAGAAATTCCAAACAAAACATACAGGAAACCTAGTTTTTGTGAGTTGCTGCAAAGGAAAGATGGGACCAAAGAAAGTTTCAGTTCCACCTGGCAATGTGGAAGATGTTCTTTCCCATCACAAGGAGAAATCTTTGCATCATTACTGACAGCATATTTGCACTGTGCCAGACTAAGCACTTAATAACTGAAAGAAAAGCAGTGAAAGGAA
Source organism: Ammospiza nelsoni (assembly GCF_027579445.1). NCBI lineage: Eukaryota > Metazoa > Chordata > Aves > Passeriformes > Passerellidae > Ammospiza > Ammospiza nelsoni. The sequence goes on along the minus strand of NC_080636.1, from coordinate 26,100,455 downwards.
TATTTGTACAAAAGCCACACAAGAGAACTGTAGGGTAAAAAAGCCTTCTAAGTGAAGCAATAAGGCATCACAGGTAGAAAATGCACTATTTTGGTTTAGAAATTGATTGATGACAAATTTGCTGAAATGAGAATTCAGTGGTAACACCCCAGTTCCTGCCACTGTTTTGGTGGGAAAAGCTCACATGTTCTGGGTTAGAAAGGTCAGCTTGTCACAAATCAGCATGGTGTTTCAAATGTTTGCTTGAGATATGGGCTGTATATTCATACTTTTTAGGTCAGCTCTTTAAATTTAAGAAGGAAGATTTAAGCTAGGGTCTTCTACTCCTCAGAGGATGGCCATAATTATGGGACTATTCATTTACTCTGAAAATCTGATGTGTTTTCTGTGCAGTCAGATACTATCACTGGCAACCCTTGAACCTTAACCTTTTTATTAATAAACAGTGATATTCCATAAGCTGTTAGTGTGAGTCCTTCCCAGGTGCTGGCTGTTGCTGGCAGTGGGTAACATAAATAAAGAGGAAGACCCATTAAGGGGTCATAAACTGGGAAGTCCTGCTGAGGGGTCTCCCTCAGGCTGTCCCCGTCACTGACATCTCGGTTTGACAAATGAACAAGGAGATATCAACGGTCTTTATGCTTTATTCAGAGAAACAGAAAGATCGATTACTACAAATTAATAGTTTTTGTATATTAAAAATAAAAATGGCATAAATTGTGAAGGTGGAGAGACTTTATTTCCATCTTCTTCAGTCTTTATGGAACAGCCACATATGAAACAGCAGTTAGGTCTGTTCCATTTTTCATCTGGTCTTCTCTACACTGTTCATATTGTTTGCTGAGTGTTGCTCAAGCATCTAAAGCTTGTGTTATCTGGTGGAGGAATTTGAACTCTTTTAGTCTTTGGAGTTGTATGTCAGATGAGAATGATCAATATCTTCACCTGGCACAAAGAGATGAAGCACTGTTACATATCTTCTAGTAGTTACAGGTGTCTGTATGGATAAGTGGTGTGGGTCAAGAGTAAAAGGGAAAAAATGTCCCATACTTACAACTGTACTTCTTTTATGCTCAAAAACCGACTTTCCCCTGCTCTGGTACAGGCATCATAATACCAGTGAAAAATCTCAAAAAATGATGGAGAGGGGCTGGGAGCTGTTTCCCTGGAGGTAACAGAACCTTGGTGTGTCCCACTGTTCTGGTCATGTACACTCTTCCTGCCAAAGACAGAAATACAACTGTTGGAAATCAGCATTTCGGTGCTGAGTAAAATTAATGTTCACAATGTCTCACATCAGTGTGTGGAACACAAAATTCACCAATATCCATTCACATGTGTGTGTTTATGTATATGTGGGCATATAAACATATTTACAATCACAAACTTGCCGTGTACAGGCAGAAAGCAGTCTGTTCACTCAAAGCACTCTCAGTCTCAGAATAGGATTGCTCTCTGAAGTGTGAAAACTTAGAAATCCTGGTACAAAGCATGTATTACTTTTTTTCTATCAGAAAAATGATGGTGTATGCAATGGTGGTGCTTTAAAAATTTTCCATCCCATTCTGAGTACCAATCCCAGTGTAATCTTTGCTGCATAACTATTAGACAAAAACTTTTAGTTATGAGTTATGGCATTTTGTTAGTTAAATGAACTCTCCAAATATGTAGGAGAAGAACTTACCTGCACTCTTATCCTTTACTCAGTTCAGTGCACTGGGGCACACGTAGCCAAGGCTGACCTCTCAAGAAGTCTTGATTTCTTCTTCATCATGAATCCTTGCTGTGCTGCTTCTCACCTAGGCTGGGTTATCTCAGGAGCTGTTGAGGCAGCTGGTCGGAGTTTGTGGGTTATGTTGTTTTTTCCCTTTCCTTATTTTCCATAGAAATGGATAGGCAGTGTCCGTGCAGGACAATCCATACTGGGGTGGTTTATCTGCTGTGCTCTGTGGAAGACAGTACTTTGTGGGGTCTTGGAGACTGCTGATTGCCTGAACTGAATTTGTGTCCTCACTGTAATAAAGCATCTCCTACACAGTGGGACAGAAGGCAAAGAACTTTTAATGGGCTCATGAGTTCACTGAGACTGAGGATATGATGGCTTTGTTAATGAGGCATAGCTGTAGTGGTGGGACACCAAACACACAGCTCTAGAATTAATAAGATATCACAGAGTTTCTGAAATGCACTTCCAGATGTGTGTGTGACACTGTAGCCATCTATCAAGATGAAGTCTTACTTCTTAGAGTTTTATGTGTTGGTCTCATTTTTCAGACTGAACAGAGGGCACAAATACAGTTTTGTTCAAATGTTTTCACCTCAGGCCACAGCAGTAAAAAAGTTTATAGGACAGCCTGGGCAATATCTCATTAAAACTTGGATGTAATATATTGTAAGGAAAGCACAGGAAGGAAGAAAATTTTTGGCTTGTTAGGATATGTATTTTCCTCTGCACCAGACTGGGCCAAATACACCTGAGGCTTCAAAGGATTTGTTTCTGAAAAACTGGGGAAAAGTGAAAAAGGTTTACAGATGTTTGCAAGTACTCAGTGACGTATTGCAAAATTAAACTCATCCTCATTAAAAATATGTCCATAGTATTACTTTCTGTAAGTTTTCTGGCTTGTTTTTTAAAGAGGGGGCAATTGTGGTGTGCCTGAATTTAGCTGAGGGAAAAAATCCTGACACCTATGAAAGCTGTTAAACCTAGCAGCAGCATCCTTGTGTTCCTCAAAGGTCAGTGCTACAGGCTTCATTCAGGGCTCACTGAAGCAACTGAGCTTGTCTATGCTTTTTATTTTTGGTGAAGTTTCTGTATGTAAAGAGGAACTTTACTATAAACATTTCTTCTACACCACCTTCTAAAGCAAAAAAAAAAAAACAAGATACAGCTGAAGTGATAAATATTTAACTTCCTTGTATACCCCTTGTACTTCTTCTGCAAGAAATACAAAGAAGAAAGAAATACGTGTCCTAAATATTCATTTGCATTTTCTGTATTTTCTTACTCTGTTTCCAGTTGAAGATGGAACAGACCATATTTTGCTGTGATCTCCTTAAAATACAATTTTTCTCTAGGCAATCTTAAATACCTTTGCATTGCTTTTGCACATGTTTTATCTGTATTTATCTCTATCATCATATAAATGAACATTTTTACAGTAAAAATAATGTTTGACAAGATATCTTGAACATTTTACCTGGACTCTATTTGTTTCCAGTCTGCTCTTCTCTCCTGTAGCATGTCCTGCTCTGCCTGCTGTCTTTTTTTGACGTTGAGGTCCTTTCCCAAAGAATATGTAGTTTACAAAGGCATATTCCAGCAAGGCCAGGAACACAAACACAAAGCATCCCATCAGGTAAATATCTATTGCCTTGACATAGGGAATCTTTGGCAAGGTCTCCCTGAGGTGGGTGCTGATGGTGGTCATGGTCAGCACAGTCGTGATTCCTGCGAAGGGAAGAAACAGACGTTGACTCATGAGACAAGGAAGGAGATTTGAGCACAGAAGACACAATGGCAGCATTGCACTTCTCATGCAGATGGGTTAATTTTGTGATCAGGTTCTTAGCAGCCAAAGGAATGTGTTTTTTGCAGAACTGGAAAGGAACATATCCTTGCAAGTCTGCTGATAGCACCTTCCTTGGCTTTTCATGCAGTGGAGGATGAATGAAATAACCTTTAATAGCCCAGGCTATGTTGGAACTTCTTGCCTTAATTTTTGCAGTTACTGTGCTAGGGAATGTGGTGTTAGCTGACTTGGATAGCAAAAGTTGATTCTGACCTGGATAGCAAAAGCTTTTCTTTCTATGTGAGAAAATGCTTCTTACTTCATTTACAGCAGTAGCTCTGCTTGACCCTATAGGTGACTTGCATTGCTGTGGGAATCTGCAGTAAGTATGTAGCTTTTGATTTTAAATGGAAGATTAAAAGGAGAACGGGAAGCCTTTTGATAAAGTGATGGTCTTTGATGAAGAGAAGGTTATATACATGCTTGAACCAAAGTAGCTTTTCCTGTTAACTAGGTGCTTGCAAGTAAAGCATTTCCATCTCATTGTGTTATCCACCACTGAATGATTTTTTTTCCCATACGTGTTTTTTCTTTTAGCTGGCTGAAATTAGTTTTTAGTCTGCTTTAATCACAGGTCATTAGTGCATGCAGAGAATAGCTCTAGGCACAGGTGTAACAAGTTTAATTTTCAGGGAGATGGGACAAAATGGCTTTTTGGCAATAGAGTTGAAAAACATATATGCCTTAAAGCACAGACAGTGCAGAAGATCTTCATTCTTATGGAAAGTTGTAGGGAGGAAGGTGGTATGGGAAAGAACTAACTATAGGTAAACCAGATTTATTTGGTGTAAACTGGTCTATCTCCACTGATGTCAGTGGGATCTTGTGTTTCCTTCCAGTCACAGATCTGGCCTGAGAGAACACTTAACATCAAGAGGGTTTGTTCATGCAGCACAGTGTGGATACCCTAAAAAACCTGAATTGGACTTTACACTCCAGTTTGGAAGCAAAATGTTTTCAAAAAATGCTTGCAAACCATTATGACAACAGGAAGTCAGTCAGAATCCCAACCTAAGTGTGGAGCAAGAGCTTCAGATGTAGCAAGGTCACACCTGCCTGCCTTCCTGACAAGCCTGTGCTGCTTGTGTAAGATAACAATTAATGATGCTACAACCAGCAGAATGGATTCGGTGTCACTGTTTTCAAAGGGAGCAAGTGCCCACATCATTCAGTCATTTTGAGAAGAAGTTACCTAGAGCAACTCTGGCTGCAGAGGCATCATAATTGATCCAAAAAGACACCCATGACAAAATTGTGATCAGCGTGGAAGGCATGTAGGTTTGCAAAATGAAGTATCCAATATTTCTTTTAAGCCGGAAGCTAAGTGATAGTCGAGGATATGCTCCTGGAAGAAAGAAGTCATGTAATGACTAATGCCTCACAAAAGGTAGGCACTGATATTTCTGGGTTGGAGGAAGAGGGGACAGCATTTTTTAACTTGTCAGTGCTTACCTGTTGTAAATTCCACTCTCTTCGATACCATCTTGTAATCCACAATAGAAAATTGTGGGAGCTCGATGTTATTAACTCCTGTCACTGCTGACTCTCCTCCATTCCAGTAAAATTCAATATCATCAGTAGTGTATCCATCTGAAATAGAGGCACAACTTGATTACTGACTTTTCTTTTTGCTTTATTACTTTGCTTAAATAGTAGCAGTTCAAGTGGAAGGAGCTGCTGTTAAACAGGAACTCAGCCTTCAGTTGTGTGACATTCCTGTTACACAGAAGTCTTCTCTATGCCCTGAGGAAGATTCTAGATTTAGAAGAGGAGAAGACAAAAAACAAGGACGGAATTCATGATTAAAGTTTGTTTTTTAGCTAGCTCTAATACTACTACTTTTCAGTCAGGCTTGAGCTGCTCAGTTTGCCAACAGACAGACACATCATCAGCAAAACTTTTAAACTCTCTTTGGAGGAGCTCTGACAGTAAAACCAAGTTCAGTCCCCAGATTTTCATTTGATTTCTTATGCAGGATGTGACAACATACACAGTGGGGAGCCAGTGGAGACAAAGACGATTCTAGAAGAATTAAGGTGCCTGTAGTGTCACCTGACAATGTCTGTCAGAGCTGTATGTAACCCTTTGATATTCATGAAGCATTTTATATTTTAATTAGACCATGCCATCTTTGATCTTCTGTTATCACAGAACTATTTCTTTTTTTCTCCAAAACTAGCACCTTTCTTCTGTTTCCTTTTAACAGTGATGTTGATTATTTATAATGTAATTAAAAATTAATTTGCTATTATATCACTGGAAATGTTAACATTATTGTTACCATTTTCAGAAATATTTTGATTGAACTCAGAAGTGACTGAGTTTCAAAAAAATCTCACAATTGACAACATTTTGAACTAATATTTAAACTGATTCCACTTTATTGCATTTTTCTACTTTCCCCAGATATCTACCAGAGGAGAGAACATCTCATCTATTTTTAAATTTTTCCTCCAGGTGTTAGATTTAATCAGATTTAAATCATATAACACAGATCAAATAAAAACATGTGTTTGAACTCAAACCTTTAGAAAACTTGACAGTACTTTTGCCAGTTGAACCAACTGTAGCCTTGAAGCCTGCACAGAGTTAGGAACCTATCCCTTCATATGCACAAGAACTGCAATATCAAGCTAGGGAAATTGGTCTTGAGATGTCTTTTCCTGTGATGGTGCCTGGTAATAGCCTCATCCCTGGAAGGCTGACCACATGCAGAGCAGATCCATGGTTTCCCTGGTGACAGTGAGAGAAGCTCCAGAGATTGCTTGGAAAGTCTGCAGCTATTGAACAGCTATTTTGATGCAAACACACCATGATGGGCTGAACAAGGTTAAATGTTCAGAAATTTTATTTCTGAACTGCTCAGTGCCATGGTGTTCAAACTATCTGAATTGCTCTGAAAACCGCAGTAACTTATGTAATATGGGTTGCTGCTGCAAGCTTAAAACTGGGTTTCCCATTACTTATGCTATTTTATTTTTGTTTCAAATGACCCATCCCAGGGCTGTGACACAGAGCTCTGCATGGCTGGTTTTCATTCCTTTTTGCTGCAAAAGGTCAGGTAGCTGCTTGGTACTGAGACTGCAGTAGCTGCTGTAAAGGCTTTGCACACAAACCCCAGGGCTGACATGAGCTGCATGTAGGGTGTGATACAGATTGGCTGAAAGTGAATGAACACTGCTAAGACTGTTTAAAAGACCAAGACTGATGTTATGAACAAAAACTCGGTTAATATTTTTTATGAGAAAAAGTTTCAAAAAGGCAGCCAGACCACTGGCCCTGCCCAAGTTCTGTGTGTTTTGTTATTGTAATCACGGGTCGTTGTCGTTAATGGTTGTCTTTGTATTGGTAAAAGCCCTGGCTGGGGCGAGGTAATGGCCCTTCTCCTGGGTGGGGACCTTGCCCAAGGCTAAGTTTTACCTTTCTCAGAATAGGGAAGATACCTGAGAAGGTGGGGGGGGTTATGCAAAGTGACTCGCAAGACCAGAATGCTTTGTGGGACCCCCATCTCCAAACTCGTGGAGAAACCCCAAAAACAACGAGCCACCTAAGAGTTAAGAGACTGGAGTGATGTCTGGACGTGAGGAACCAAGTGCTGAGCCTGCAGAGATGCGGGAAACCTTCATCGTTCCTCACCCTGTCCTCGAGATCCCCCGAGCCAGGACTGGGGGGGTCTGGAGACCCGGACCGAGCAACATCTTATGGGATCAAGCCCTAAAGGCTCCCAAGAGGATCTGATCCCCAGCTCTGCCCCTGGTGGACAGAGCTGTGCATATCCTCCTCCTCTGAGTCGCCCTGGGAGAGACGACGGGAGACTGCAGCCCCGCCGAGCTACCCAATCCTGAGCTGATCACTTTTAATAAAGGCATTAAACAGGAGAAGAAGTCTCCTGGCCATTTGTTTATTTCAGCTGGGGGCTCTCGTCCGGGATAGCCACGCCGCAAGAGGACTCAGGACTGGCCATCTTGGATCTTCAGAGGACAGCTGGCTACCAGGACCAGAGGGACCGGCTCAGGACAGCGACGCAGAGGAGCACCGGAGCACTGGACTGGTGAGAAATCCGGTGGCGGGAGTGGGAGACGTGCGCATGTGTGTGTGAGTGAGACGAGGGCCGGCAGCCGGACCTTCGAAGCGAGAGTGGACCCCTCAGTACTGCGGTTCCGGCTTTTCGCGAGAAAAGCGGCCAGGAACAGGGGGACGCGAGTGGAATTAGCGCAAGTGAGTCGTCTCCCAAGGGGGAATAAAGGGACCCCCCACTCCGGGCGTGCGGAGTGAATTACTGTGTATGAGTGGCACGCACCCCAAAGTCCTGACAAAGGGAGGTCAGGCACTTTTGTAAGGCTCGAGAAGGATTCGAGTAAGATTTGTCAGTCCCGAGAAGGATTCGGGTGTTTCACAAGCCCTGCAGGCAAAGTAAGTCCTGACAGAGGGAGTCAGGCACAAACCCCAGCGAAGGAGGCTGCGGTTTGCTTTTAAGTCCTGATACGGTGAAGCCTAAAAATTGGCGGGTTAGGCGAACTAAAAATCAGGCAGTTGTTTTTCCTGACTGAGGGTGTCAGGCACGACCCGGATTCTTGGCCGGGGCTTCGTGTGCTTAAGTCCCGATAGATGTAAGACCTGACGCTGGGAAGTTGGGCAATCAAGAGATTGGGCAGTTGTTTCATTATAAAGTCCTGAGCGTCAGGCAGAAATTTGAAGTTCAGTGGAGGAGGCTGGGGCTCCTCAAAGAAGGGTTTCTCGGTCAGTAGAGGCACCTTTGGGATTTTTTTATTGAGACCTGAAAAATGGGATGTTGTAGTAGTAAAAAGACTGGCAAGAGACTGAGAGATATACCTCCTAGTAGTCCCTTAGGGGAACTGTTAGTGAAATGGGATTTTATAGAGGCCACGGAGGGATTAGATAAAGTGAAAATGATCCATTATTGTATGGAAGTGTGGCCAGAATTAGAGGTGCAAGGAGGATGGCCTTGGTGTGGGACAAAGGATAAGTGGATGTGCCAACAATTAAATAATTATCTGACAGCTCGAGGCGATACTGATCCTGAGCAATTACTGTATGTGGCTTGCTGGTTAAAGAGTGCTGTTGAGGATGAAGGGGTGCGAATTTGTAAGGTACAGAGGAAGAAAGAGGGGAATGAAGGAGGGGATGATAGAACTAGTAAAAAATGGGACCCCCTGGATTATTTGCCTCCTTCTGCCCCTCCACCTTATAATCCTCTTCTTCAAGCACCTCAAATGGCAGGTCCGGTTCCTCCCCCGGCTGCCATCTCATTACCACCTGCTCAAATTCCTTCTTCTACCTCTTCAGCTTCAGCTATGACAAACTCAGTATCTCCTCCAGTTCCTTCTGCACCACCACGAGTGCATACTCCACCTGCTGCATTCTCCACCCCTTCTCCAGCTCCGCTTAATATCTACTCAGGCTCTTCTCCCCCTCCTATTGCTGTCCCTTTACCTCCTCCTAGTTGGGACACAAATGTCTCCTCACCCGATAAACAGCTATCAGCAAATACACCTGCTGATGGGCAGAACATTCAGGGTAACCCAGAGAACCCTCAAAGTAGCTTGGCATCTGAAGATGGGCCTTACTGTAGCACCAGATCCAAGACCTCCAAGGCAGAGAAACTCTTTCCCCTCAGAGAGGTTCCTATGGGAGGAATAGCGGGAGGTGTTGGCTTTGTGAATGCTCCCCTAACTGCTTCTGAGGTGAGAGGATTCAAGAAAGAGTTGGGGCATTTAGTTGAGGACCCAGTGGGCATAGCCAAGCAAGTGGATCAATTTCTAGGTCCGAATATCTACACTTGGGGGGAGATGAATTCCATCCTGAGTATATTATTTTCCCCAGAAGAGGTCCAGATGATTAGGGCGGCTGGCATAAAAATTTGGGAGAAAGATAACAGTCCAGGACCCCAGGTGCCAACAGGTGAACAGAAGTTGCCACTAACAGAGCCCAACTGGAACCCTAATCAGGAGGAGGGGAGGAAGGCCATGAGGGAATATAGGTCTTTGATAATACGGGGGATCAAAGAGTCAGTTCCCAAAGGAACCAATACCCAATTGGCATTTGAGGGTACACAGGAGAAAGATGAAGCTCCTGCTGCCTGGCTTAATCGCCTAAGGCGGAATTTCCAGTTGTACTCTAGAATAGACCCAGACACCCCAGAAGGTCAAATGCTACTAAAAGTCCAATTTGTTACCAAATCTTGGCCTGATATACGGAGAAAACTGGAAAAGATGGAAGATTGGCAAGAGAAGGACATTAATGAGTTATTAAAAGAGGCATTGAAGGTGTATTTAAGAAGAGAGGAAGATAAAGCAAAGGCCAAGGCTAAGATCATGGTTGCTGTAGCTAGAGAAAGTGCAGGGTGGGCAGGTCCACCACCAGGAGGAGGCAAGGATAGGCCAGTACTGACCGGTGCACGAAGGGTGGTGAGACCTCAGGAAGTCCCTTTGAGAGTACGACAGTGTTATTACTGTGGGGAGGCAGGACACATCAGAAGGTTTTGTAAAAAGCTCAGTCTCGATGAGGCAATAGCCAAGGAACAGGACAATTTAGGAAGAATTCTTAAGGGGGAGGACTAGGGGTGTCAAGGGCTTTTTACTATAGGGGACCCGATGAAACATCTAGAAGAGCCCTTGGTAAATTTTGAAGTGGGACCCCTAAATGAAGAATTTGAATTTTTGGTTGATACAGGGGCAGATAAGTCCTGTCTCAACAAAATACCACAAGGTATGGAAATTGGGAGACAATTTTGTGAAGTATTGGGTGCAGAAGGGAGACCATTTAGAGCATCTGTGATTGAAGAAGTGAAAATAATTGGAAACTCAAGGCAATGTAAAGCTAATTTTCTTTATCTGCCTAACTTAGAAAAAAGTTTGTTAGGAAGGGATCTGCAAGTCCATTTGGGGGTTGGGATTGTTCCAAGGGAAGGGAGAATGGTAGTACAAGTGATGAAGCTGTCTCAAGGAGATGTTGCAGAAATAAATCCTGAGGTATGGGCTGAGGGGGGAAAGAGAGGCTTATTAGACATTCCACCGATAACAATAAAAATGCAGGATGATACCTCACCCATACGGGTTAAACAGTATCCGATTTCCCTAGAAGGAAAGAAGAGGCTTGCTATAGTCATCGAGCAACTGTTGCAGGAGGGAATTTTAGAACCCTGCATGTCACCACATAATACCCCTATACTGGCAGTTAAAAAGGCTGAAGGGAAATATAGGCTGGTACAAGATTTGAGGGAAGTCAACAAAAGAACCATTGCCAGACATCCAGTTGTGCCCAACCCATATAGTCTCCTAAGCAGAATTCCAAGAGAACATGCTTGGTTCACTGTCATAGATTTGAAGGATGCTTTCTGGGCGTGTCCTCTGGCAACAGAATGTAGGGATTGGTTTGCCTTTGAATGGGAGGACCCGAGTACGAAAAGGAGGCAACAGCTAAGGTGGACCCGATTACCACAGGGGTTCACTGAATCCCCCAATCTCTTTGGACAAGCTTTAGAGAGTTTGTTGGAACAATTTGTCCCTGAACAAGAAGTGCAGATCTTGCAGTATGTTGATGACCTGATGGTATCAGGAAAGGAAAAAGATCAGGTCAGACAAACTAGTATTAAACTTTTGAATTTTCTGGAGGAGAAAGGACTAAAAGTTTCCCAAGGGAAACTACAATTTGTGCAATCAGAAGTAACATACTTGGGGCACATAATAGGGGGAGGGTATAAGAAACTAAGCCCTGACAGGATTTCAGGTATTTTAGCTCTCCCGGCCCCAAAAACGAAAAGAGATGTGAGAAAACTCCTGGGCTTGTTTGGATATTGTAAGTTATGGTTGGATCAATACACACAGAGTGTGAAATTTCTGTATAATAAACTAGTAGATCCAGAACCCCTAATTTGGACAGTTGAAGATGATCAACAATTGGAAAACTTAAAAGACAAATTGTCTTCTGCCCCGGTCCTAAGCTTACCAGATCTCAGAAAGGGCTTTGACCTGTTTGTGAGTGCAGAAGGAGGTATAGCCTATAGAGTATTAACTCAGGAGTGGGGAGGGTGCAGGAAACCTGTGGCATACATCTCCAAATTGTTAGATCCAGTGGCTAGAGGCTGGCCAGTTTGTATACAGGCAGTAGCAGCAACTGCAATCCTGATAGAGGAGACGCAAAAATTGACCTTACAAGGAAAAATTAAAGTGCATACTCCTCATGATCTTAAGGCAGTACTGAGACAGAGAGCTCCGCAGTGGTTAACCGATGCTAGAATATTAAAATATGAGATAATACTAATGAATACAGAAGACTTAGAATTTATCACATCAAATGCCCTCAATCCAGCACAATTCCTAATGGGAGAGCCTATAGAGAATTTAGAACATGACTGTCTAGAATTGGTTTATCTCCAAACAAAAGTAAGAGAAGATTTGGAAGATCAGCCTCTAGCAACTGGAAGAAGCTTATTCATAGATGGCTCTTCGAGGGTAGTAAATGGAAAAAGAGCTTCAGGTTATGCCATTATAGATGGAGAAACATTACAAATTGCAGAAAAAGGGAAACTATCCCCAAGCTGGTCAGCCCAAAGTTGTGAAATATATGCCCTGAAAAGGGGACTGGACTTACTGGAGGGGGACCGGGGAACCATTTATACGGACTCCCAATATGCATATGGGACAGTTCATACATTTGGGAAAATATGGGAGGAACGTGGGTATTTAAGTTCAAAGGGAAAGAGCTTAGCCCATGAGAACCTAGTGCGATCAGTACTAGAGGCCCTACAAAAACCTATAGAAATAGCAGTGGTCCATATAAAGGGGCACCAAAGAGGAGACAGTTTAGAAGTTAAAGGAAACCGACTGGCTGATCAGATAGCCAAAGAAGCAGCTCTAGAACCAGGAGATCCAGTAAAAATTTTGAAGACAAAAATGACACCTGAAAAAGGGGAGGAACCTATATTTAGTGAAGAAGAATTAGAAGCAATAAAAGATTTAAAGTTACATCAAGGACAACAGGGAGAGTGGTTAACCTCAGATGGACGGGTGTTTTTGAATAAAGCACTGGCTCGGACAGTGCTAACAGAACTACATAAATTAACTCACTGGGGAGTCCAAGGACTATGTGATCATTTCCTAAGAAATAACCTATGCATCGGGGTATATAGCCTGGCTAAAGCTGTTACCAGAGGGTGTATCATTTGTCAAAAAGTGAACCAAAAAGTTATGAGAAAAGTAGCACCTGGAGGAAGGGAATTAGCCTTGAGACCCTTCCAAAGCATACAGATAGATTTCACTGAAATGCCCCCAGTGCAAGGATACAGATATTTACTGGTTATAGTTGATCATCTCACGCACTGGGTAGAAGCCTTCCCGACCAGGAGGGAAACAGCTCAAGTCGTGGCAAAAGCAATCCTAGAGAATATTATCCCCAGATATGGTATTGTGAACACCATAGACTCAGACCGAGGTCCACATTTTGTGTCCCAAACATTACAAAATATAATTGAGGCTTTAGGAATGAAATGGAGGTTGCATACTCCGTGGCACCCCCAGAGTTCTGGGAGGGTGGAGCGAATGAACAAAACTCTCAAAAATGTATTAACTAAATTGATTGAAGAAACAAAGATGAATTGGCTGAAGTGTTTGCCCCTAGCGCTGTTGCGCATCAGAACAAGACCTCGGGCTGACATAAGAATTTCACCTTATGAAATGATGTTTGGGTTGCCATTCTTGTTAACACCTTATAGCACAGGAGACTATCTGGAAGGGGAAGAAGCTACCAGAAAGTATTTAGAAATAATTGGAAGAACTCTGGAGGGACTTAGAAAGAAAAGATACCTTCCTCAAACTTCCCCTCTCGACACAAAAGTTCACAACATTAGTCCAGGAGATTGGGTTTTGATAAAATCATGGACTACAGGAACATTAATGCCTAAATTTGAAGGCCCCTTCCAGGTGCTCCTGATCACAAATTCAGCTGTGCGGACCAAAGAAAAAGGTTGGACTCATATCACAAGAATAAAAGGGCCAGTCTCACCCCCAGGTACAGGACTGGATCCAACATCAGCTTCCCCCTCTGGCATTGGACCAGAGTCCACACCACTCTCACCCCCCGGCGCTGGACAAGATTCATCTGCTTCACAAGCTAAATCACCTGAGTACACTGTGGTAAAAGGACCAAAGGATTTAAAGTTGACTCTCAGAAGGAAGAGTCAAAAAGACTGAACTGTGTGGGAAAAAAATTGTTTGTTAAGAGTTCTAATATTGCTTAAAATGTTTTAAGACTGTTCTGTGTAAACTATGTTGGTAAAAAGTTTAAGACTGTAAATAAGTAATTCTAGTTAAGTTCCCCAATTTATTTCTAAAGACTCCAGGTTAATCCTCTACAGAACACTCCCCTGGGAGGGGAAACCAAAATTGGTAGGGAACAGACCAAGAGAGGTTTAACCAGAGAAACGGGTAGAAGGGACTCTAAAGAGCTTGGAAGCTTTTCTTCAGTAAAGTTCCCCAAGAGGCAAGGCCGGGTGGGCAGGCTGTGCAAGATGACCCATACCGGACTCTTGGGAAGGGTAGTGCTGATGGCTCTGATTGCTGGTGGTGCTCAGGGGAGCCCAGCTGAGCCGTGCAATGAATGCTACCAACCCCTCTGTGAGGAGGAAGTGAGCTCCTTGTCGAGAGTCCACATCAGTTCTAACCCTCATTGTGTTAGCCTCTCCCAATTGGTCTTTTATCAAAAAAATAAGAGAGTGTATTGGATAGTATACAATACTGCCACTTTTAGGCAGCCACTCCTAGGAGAGTGCCCTATAGAGGAAGCCTGGTTGTGTTTTGAATGGGATACTGCTGAAACAAGCTCAGCAGATCTAGTAAAAAGCAAAGAAATGGTGAAAATGGTAAAAAAAATTGTTTGTTACAAGTATTTATACGAGTGTACTGGAAAAGAGATAAACCCCTTTAAGAACACATTTCAGGGGAGCCTTAAACCCCTAGATTTGATCTTGTCTGGCAGCTGCACCGCTGGAGTGATAAAACCAATTTTCTTATTACCCAAAGAAACTGGATCAAGTTTGGGAGTTCCTATATATAATGATTTGGGAGAAATTAAACAGAACAGGCACAGTGAAATAGAAATTGAGAAAATCCAAAATTGTAAAAGCCAAATTCGTATCCCAATATCTATGTTAAACAAAGTTATTCGGCTCCAGGCAGTATTAAAAATAAAGAATTCAATTATTAAGAACATTTCAAACGAAATAAAAAGGTTAGCATGTGTAAATAATGAAGATCAAACTCCTACACTTGATCCCAGTGGGTGAGAGAACCTGGAGATTTTCAAAAAGGATGTGTGGGAAAAGGTAGTTTTTCTCGCTGTGTGTGTACTTGGAGGATTGCTATTTTTACTATGCTTATTTATCTGTTTCAGTAAAATAGTGTTTGCCATGAAGACAAACCTGAAGAAACCAAGGGGAGTAACAAGGTTAAGTAACCATGATTACCAAAGTGCACAAGAGATTTATAGTAGATTCAAAACAAAAATCGAGAGTTGATGCGAGCTTAGAGTTTAAGCTCGATCAAAGAAAAAGAGGGGGGACTGTTATGAACAAAAACTCGGTTAATATTTTTTATGAGAAAAAGTTTCAAAAAGGCAGCCAGACCACTGGCCCTGCCCAAGTTCTGTGTGTTTTGTTATTGTAATCACGGGTCGTTGTCGTTAATGGTTGTCTTTGTATTGGTAAAAGCCCTGGCTGGGGCGAGGTAATGGCCCTTCTCCTGGGTGGGGACCTTGCCCAAGGCTAAGTTTTACCTTTCTCAGAATAGGGAAGATACCTGAGAAGGTGGGGGGGGTTATGCAAAGTGACTCGCAAGACCAGAATGCTTTGTGGGACCCCCATCTCCAAACTCGTGGAGAAACCCCAAAAACAACGAGCCACCTAAGAGTTAAGAGACTGGAGTGATGTCTGGACGTGAGGAACCAAGTGCTGAGCCTGCAGAGATGCGGGAAACCTTCATCGTTCCTCACCCTGTCCTCGAGATCCCCCGAGCCAGGACTGGGGGGGTCTGGAGACCCGGACCGAGCAACATCTTATGGGATCAAGCCCTAAAGGCTCCCAAGAGGATCTGATCCCCAGCTCTGCCCCTGGTGGACAGAGCTGTGCATATCCTCCTCCTCTGAGTCGCCCTGGGAGAGACGACGGGAGACTGCAGCCCCGCCGAGCTACCCAATCCTGAGCTGATCACTTTTAATAAAGGCATTAAACAGGAGAAGAAGTCTCCTGGCCCTTTGTTTATTTCAACTGAGATTGGCAGGGAAGTGTTAACTTCATTTTCTTGCAAATCTGTTTTATGAAAACCTTCTCTTGAAGGATTTATCTTCTCAGAAAAGGTGGTGCAAAACAGATGGCATTGGAACTGCCATCTCACACTGAAAGGGCATTGATTATGTGTAGACTTTGTACCACACAGATATCCTCTTCACGAGGTAATACCCATCCTTTGTCTGTAGGGGACAGAATAAAAAAACAAAAGGGCCATCACTACCTAAATGTTGAGCAGCTACTTGCCATAAAGTCACAGGTGAAGGTTTAGATGTGAGAATCCTGAACTCTGCCTCAGGCTTTGGAAGAAAACGATGGAAATGATCCTTCTGTTCTGTGCTGTCATCACCTGTTGCCCTTTTCACATCCTGCCCTCCAATTTAGCTCAGATTGTGCCGTTTCCTTGGGCAGTGCAGGCTGGGACCCAGGGCAGCCTCCAGTCCTCAGGAGCTCCTGACTTCACTTGCAGCTTCTTAAGGCAGCCACAGCCACCCTCTCTGCAGTTTCTCTGATGTTTTGAGAGAAGAAATAATAGTTTGGCACCTTATTGGGGCTGAAACTCCCTTCCCTGAAGGTGAATTATTACTGATTTAGTTGTTAAAACCCACAAAGGTGCCAAATAAACACCTGGGATATCAGAAGGCAGATTTCAAAAAGAAAACAGGTGCAACATCCTGCAAAAAGATTGCACCATGTTACTGATACACTGTGTGGTCATGTTGGATTTTTGCAAAAGGAAATTACGTGAGTTTTGTAATGTAGACAATGTGCTTTTCCCTAGTTTTGCTCTCTATGACTATGGCTACTAAGTGAAAAGTAGAACTAGTGGGTTATAAAGTCAACTAGCCAAAAGGAAGAGCCTTGCATGTAAGACAAGCTGTCACTGCTGATAGGCCATGTTTTTAATCTCTCCAAACTTCCAAATACAACAAAAAGTGGCTCGAATGTGAGCTACTTTTCCTGAATATATCGGTTTTTTTCCCTTGAATTAAAGCTTCCCTAAGTTGATGGAAATTAAGAGAAAGGGATAGTGATTTTTTTTTTTTTTACCCAGGAGCATTCACATTTTTAGAAAAGTAGTTGAGCAAAAACATCTTCCTGTGGTTTTAGGTAAAGTGAACTTCAGTACATTCATTGTTTTCTTGGCAGTCATTGTAATATCTCTGCTAGACACTAACAAGGTGTAAATTCTCCCTGGGCAGTCCATTCCCCGATAGGATTGTTGCTGTGTGATGCCCTTTCCTTATGTGTTTTGCACATTGTTCTAGGTGTGTGAGGGGCATTGGTTTTCATGGCTGACAGCGGCTCAGAGATGCAGGAATCTCACAGGTGATCATGTTTCATAGGTGTCCACATGGCTTTGTTCTAGAAAACTTGCAAGGGTGACAGCTGGCTGCAGGTTAAAGACAGGAATCGATCTCAGCTCAGGAGACAGATTGCTCCTTCTCTTTTTTCAAATGGACAGCGGCTTTAAGCGAGGATCTGTAGTGATGTAAATTAAGAAACCTCCAAGTGTGGAGCAGTACTGACTGCTGGCAATGGAAACCCCTTATTTCGAGCAGCAAATGCCGTGGTGTTTACAAAGGAAGAAAAGCTGTTTCAGTAATAGGAAAAGTGAGTCTTGCCCTTGCAGTGGCCAGTGTTAATGCTGGTTTGTTCGCTGAACTTATCAGTACTGCCCAGGTACTCCCTCGGCAGCTCTTTTGCCATGTAATCCTTGTCCCTCTGGGTACCTATTCATGCCACCAATTTAAATGCACGGCTCTGCTTTTGTGACAGAGAGAGCAGCACTCGCCGCTGGATCGTGATGTCCGAACACGAATTTCATACAAGTCAGAGACACCGCGGGCCCGCAGTGTTTCAGGGATGCTGACAAGAGCTGTCACGGGCCGGACGGGAGAACACCGGGAGAGCGCCGGGAGAACGCCGGGAGAGCGCCGGGAGAGCGGCGGAAGAGCGGCGGGAGAACACCGGGAGAGCGCCGGGAGAGCGCCGGGAGAACACCGGGAGAACACCGGGAGAGCGGCGGGAGAACACCGGGAGAGCGGCGGGAGAACACCGGAGAACACCGGGAGAGCGGCGGGAGAGCGGCGGGAGAACACCGGGAGAACACCGGGAGAGCGCCGGGAGAGCGGCGGGAGAGCGGCGGGAGAACACCGGGAGAGCGGCGGGAGAACACCGGGAGAGCGGCGGGAGAACACCGGGAGAACACCGGGAGAGCGGCGGGAGAACACCGGAGAACACCGGGAGAGCGGCGGGAGAGCGGCGCGGGTCCCGGGCGGGCGCGGGCAGCGCCGGGCGGCTCCAGCAGCGCGCTCCGGAACCACGCGGGGGCGCCCGCGCTCCGCCTCGGGACCGCGCGGGGATTGCGCGGGGATTGCGCGGGGATTGCGCGGGGATTGCGCGGGGATTGCGCGGGCAGCCGAACCCCGAACCGAGCATTTGTGCAGCTGGTTTGCTCCCAGCTTCTGCAGCGAGCCTGGCCTCATTGCTGTGCTGGTGTCCCTAGCAGTCTAGCTCGCTTAATCAAGTAGTTTTCCAAGGAATTCTCCGTGTGGTTTTGTTGACCTAAATAATAAGTGACCACTAAAAATTTATTTATTTATTTGTTGTATAATTAACAATGGTCCCTGAAAAATATTTGTTCTACTTAAGCCTTTTTTTTTTTTGCTTGCTAGATTATTTTCCATCTTTAAAACCACTAAAAAGTACATTTAATTGCCCAGCTCGAGATATAAAACTTCTGCTTCCTAGAAAATCTTGTCTCGAAATTAAAATACCTTAAATTAAAATTAATTAAATTAATTAAAATTAATCTTAAAATACAGCACTTAATTGCCAAGTTTTTTTTTTTTTTTTTTTAAACTCGGCATCTGAGAGTTTAAGTGAGAATGCTTGGTCAGAAGTACCACAGATTTAAAAAGCAACTATATACAGACATGGCAAGAAATAGGTTATGTATAAATTTCCCTGTTCACAGAAAAAAATGCTTTAGAAATGCTGCTGACATTGTGATTTAACCAAGTTTAACAGTGTATAGGATGTCACCAGGCTGTTCTATTTTACACTGCAGCACTTCTCAAATATCTCTGGGATAAGTGAGGATGTGTGTTACAAATACAGATCATGGTTCCACAATCATTAGGAATTCAATGGAGATGTCCAAACAGAATCCCTTTTCCCTTCTGATTCTCCGGGGCAGGGGAGCAGGTAGCTCTGGAACACCCAGCAGCCGGATCTCTTCCTTTGGACCTAAACAGGGCTTTCAAAAGGCTACAGCAATTCTGTGTGTACAAATTAGTTGGCCCTGGGTAAGGACAGGGTCCTTAGGCTGAGGTTGAGACTGTACCCCAAACCTCTTTCATTCCTCCTGGATTGTGTCTTTCCTTAACAACCTAAGTCTTTGTTGCTAAATATCTTACTTTTTTTTGGTTATTATTCCTATGATTGTATTCAAACAGGAAGATAACTCATTCCTTCCACACACCACCAAGGCAGCCCGTACAGTGGTAAGTGTATTGTGCTATTTAATCTTAAATAATCTTAAATCTGACTTGTGACTGGGGCACCACACATCTGAAGATGTGTTTTGGAAATCAGTGTAACTAGTTAACATTAAGGTGATAGAAGAGATTTCCTGCCACTTGTTTAAGTGTGTATTTGCATGTATAAGGTACTTTTTTCTTCCACTGAGAAATATTTTTTGTTTTTCCTGGGGATATGAGTTAGCCTTAGCAACACTGGCTCAAATGAAACTTGGTTACTTTTACTTGCTGGAGTACTAAACATTGTCAGTTATTTAAGAAGGTTTGTCAAATAAAAATAAATTTTATGTATGCAGCAATCTGTTCCACCCAGTTGGAGACATAACTTCCTATCCATTAGAAGAGGAAAATAAACATTATTACAGCATAAAGTCACTCTTGCAAGATCCTAATCTAGTTCAAAGAGTGAATTATAACCTTGCCTTAATTTGCAAGTACCTTTAATGTTGGTTCAGTTTTACTTGTTATCATTTTTTGCCAGTGAGACTTGACACAAACTTGAAAGTCCTGTGGAAGAGACATTATTTGGTTTTGCTTAATATCTGTTTAATGGCTAACCCAGCAGGACTTGTCTGTATCACTGTGCCTCAACAGAGGGAAATGAAGGATTCTGGGTAAGTAGTCAAACTTGTATTGAAAATGCCTTCCAGCTAATTTGGCTCTTTCTACTGGACTATGCCAGTGATGGCAAAGGAACTTAAAGGCTAAAATAAACATAATGTAATGAACAATCAGAAACAAAGGAACTTAAAGGCTAAAATAAACATAATGTAATGAACAATCAGAAACACATCGGTATGTTTTAGCTAGCATGGCTTTCATGTGCAAGAGCACCTCCTGTAAGGCATACTGGTATTTTTGTTTCCTGTTCACTAGTAAGAATTTAATTCTCATTAGCTATGAAAAAAAAAAAAAAACAAACTAAAGAATTATTAGGAAAGGGAAGCAAATGCAAAATTCTTTGTTTGCATTTCCATATACATTCCAATTCACATTGTGCTATTTCATGGAGTTTCCTTTCTTTGTCCAAAATAGCAATCCTAAATTGACTAGAATGAAGGACACACTTGATTCCAGTGAAGAAAGGACCTGTCTCAGTCAATATTCTTTAG
Source organism: Ammospiza nelsoni (assembly GCF_027579445.1). Taxonomy (NCBI): domain Eukaryota; kingdom Metazoa; phylum Chordata; class Aves; order Passeriformes; family Passerellidae; genus Ammospiza; species Ammospiza nelsoni. The sequence continues at coordinate 26,079,925 of NC_080636.1, read as the reverse complement.
CCTGGAGGCAAGGTGGCTGATAAAAAGTCTGTAAGATCCTAAGTTAACATGGTGAGCTTGAAGAGCACATGATAATTTATAGGCCATCAGACTTTCAGACCAAGAAAACAACAAATCATATCTACTGGCTAGTTTGAAAGAAATAAAGAGAAATTCAGCATACAGATAAACTGCAGAAATCACTCATTGACATGAATGTCCTTAGTTTCTGCTTGTTCAAAAGCTGTCATAGAATCACAGAATAAAAATCTATCCAGGATGTTAAGTATGATACTATTTCTGACTGGATGTAGCAAAGGGCAGGACACTCACTGGAGGTGTCCTAGGCTCTGTTCTGTCTTCATTGATATGTTCTGCTGGCCACTCTCAGACACAAGATAATGGTTAAGACAGACACTTGATCTAAGACAGTACAACAGTTAGGGTCTGACATGTTCCAGTGCAGCCTGATTTACCCATCTCATTTCTTTCACCTTTACAATACTTTCCTTTCATCACTGCAGTGATGACTTTTAGACTGATGTTAAGGGTCTCTGACTCTACACATCTCTGTGTAATTCCTGTAAATCAAACTGTGATTAAAAAGTCTTGTTCATGCCCACACATTCTGTGTAGTAATAAGCAGCCTGCCCATAGTAGCTTAGAGCTAGGATGTCATTGAAAACTCTGAAGTTCCTTACATGCAAATGGTTAGTGAGCAGTGCCAGTGAACAAATTTGGACTTGAATAATTTTGATGACCTATTGTCTAAAAAATTTCCACCAGTAATATATTGATTTAAAACATTTTTTCAGAAAGCAGGCAAGCAGTATGTGTTCATGACTGGTGTCCTCTTGTGCAGCCCAGACGCTTGTGTAATTGTACATGTAATATGTACAAGGACAGGTCAGCTCTGACACACACATCATGCATCAGTTTCGACAGAATTTTAGCAAGTTTCTCATCTTATAAGTTAGTTTGAGTGGCTCTGAAGCATGACATTTTAAGATGGCACTTTAGTTACTTTGGTAGTTACATATGCTGAGGAACATTTTGTTTAATTGCTTCCACATTTCTCATTCATTTGTATGAATCCTCTTCTCTTGTGGGGTTGAAACCACCAAAGTTCTGAAGTCACACTGTCATGTTCTTGCCTAAAGACTTGTCAACAGTGATTAGTGCAGGAGCTATGCATGAGAAGGTTAACCCAAAGAGTCTCCTTACCTTGTATGCCATTTCACTTACTGGTGGTACCAGACTGTCCTTGAGAGCCTGGAGCCGGAAAGAGAGGATTTGTTTCTTTCCAGTGGCAAGTGTCAGAAATCCCAGCAATCTTCTCCTCCTGTCATCCTGAGATGCCTTTTTCCTGAATCTGTTTTGATCTTTCTGCTTCTCCCTTTCTTATTCTTCTTTTTAGTGGGGACACTACTGGTTACCAGCTGTATCTCAACGGGCAGAAAGGTGAGCCAAAGATCCTGACCTCTTCTGGAGAGGTTTGATTGCTTTTATTTTCCCTCTTTCTTTTTTCCTTCTAACCTTTATTCTCCTCTGGTTTGATGAGGAGGAAGTAAATATCAATTTTCAGGAGCAGCAAAATGCAGACCACACACTGTTTCTACTCTAGTCCCAGCAGCACAGTCTGGCAGTGCTAGACTCAGGATGAAAGACCTTGGCATGTTGAGAGAGACCTGCCCCCTCCTGAAAGCCTCATGCAATCCTTCACCTTATATGCTAACTCAAAGGACTTCCACACCTTCACACAAACCTGACAAAGGTAACTTGGGTGCTGTGCTGTCAGGAGCACATTTTATACAGAATTTGTAAGTCCAATGCAAATCCTTTTTCAACCCCATCAGTTTCTTCCTTCCTCTTTTTTTTTTCTCATTTGAGCTGCTGTACAATAGATGACTCTCACAGTCTGAGCCATCATCCTAGAAGTTTTTTTCTGACTTGAGTTGCTTTACAAAGTTAAAAAGGGAACAACACTATTTATAAGCACATTATGTAAACATTAGCAACAGAGGTTCAGCAGCTTAGCATTCAATTAATTTAGTTCAGTCAATATTGCATGGTACACAGTTTTGTCTGCTCATATTGTAAACACATCCTGCCCTTGAGCACTTCATTTGACTAATTAAGATCTACTTCTAAGTGCTCTCATTTTGTTGCCAGGCAGACTCGCCCAACTTTAGATACAGATGTTGTACTTTGGTGAAAAAAGCATTTAAAATCCAGGTCCACCTGGTTGGTGCTCTAGTGGGTCAGGCCAAAACCTGCTCATCTTTAAGGCAGTAGGGTCTCTGCTTTCCACAGGACTCAGACTGGAGATGAATCAGGACATTGTATGTTTCTTACCTATGCCAGCATGTCTTATAATAGTACACATATTTCTGTACAATATTGTGTTCTCACCTGAGACAGTGAAAATAATTTTAAAATTTTAATTATTTAATGCAAGTGCATAAAGTTTTTCAGAGAGTTTAATGTAGAAATGTGGGAAATGGATTTGTAGAAAGAATTTGTCTCATCCTTCTCATGAGACTAGAAATGAAACAAAAGTTTTTAAAACACCTTTCTGTTGCTCCATCTCTAACTCAAAAAAAAGTATTGTCCGACATGGAACCAAGTACAAGTCCACTGTACTTGGGCGTTTTAAGATAAGTTTTAAGATAATTTTAAGATAAGTCATCTTCCCACTGAGATTTGAGGCATTGTGTTTTGTTACTTGTATTACTGCAGTGTCAAGAAGCCATACATACAGATCAAGACAGAGAAGGGATAGGCACTGAGTATATAATTTCTCAAGATTTATAATATCTGTAAATACAGATGCATTGGGGGAAAGGCTTCATTTTCACAAACTGAAGCAAATCCATGAGTACCAGAATGTTCCAATTTGTTCTGGGTTTTTTTTCTTCTATACAGCAATTCACACCTTCGCAGAAGACACCTTGTCTTGAAATATTTAAACAATACTTATGGCTGTGCCATTTTACTGTGCCATTCTAGAACAACTGTATTGTCTCAAAGCACAGTATACCAGCTCTTCCAAGATTGTTATATTACCAGGTGCAAAGATTATTTTTCCTTCAGCTCTGACTGCAGAAATACAGACTCATCTAAGAGCACAGCTGCTTCTGGAGAAGTCAGCCCTTCCTCCAAATGAATCCTTAATTTTTTTTAAAGCAATCTAAGCTTTTCCATTTGCTGTTGCCCTGGCCTGATGAGTCTCAGAGGCTGAGGACTGAGACTTGATGAAGTTGTGCTGGGAACTGACTCAGCTCCAGCTTTCCTGTCCTCTGTGGTCACCAGGGGACACTCTGGGTCACATATTGGGACTTCTGAGATTACTGAGATGACACTAAACAAGAAGAGCAGTCGGTGAAAATAACTCTGCATTCCTCTGTGTGTAATTAAAAAGTGCTTAAGACAGTCCAAGCTTTGCTAATTTCATATGCTCATGTTCTGGAATTGTTGAATGTCAAATATTTGCTATTAAAATCTATGCATCCATATAAAGACAAGCTATCCATCTTTTTGAAAATAAAATGTGAAAGTCATATAGACTAAACTATCTGCATCTGAGTGACTTGTAAATTTGTGTGCAGTGTAAAAATACATTCTGAAAGTGACATAACTGATTTATAGTCCTCTGGGGAAAGAAATATTTCCAAAGTGTGGAAACAGAGCAGTCACTGTGGCTTAACACTAGTGTGCTGTGAAGAATGAATTATTTTAGCTCAGTGGCTGACTTAAAAGATAAGTGGTAAGGAATGACACAAACTGAGCCAAAAATACATTTTAACTTTTGATGTGAAGAAAAAAAAAAAGGAAGCATGCAGTCCTACTTGGCTAATTTCTCAGTTTCAATATCAACAAGCTATTTGTGAATCTGCTTCTCAAAGTATCTAAAAAACAACTTGCTCAGCTTCACAGCTCTGTGCTAGTCGTTCTGTTCCTGTGATGTTTAAATCGACTGCTGTGGATGCTCATGCTGTAACTTTAAAATCTCTCTTGTTTTGCTGCCAGCATGTTCTCTGCAGCTCAGAAGGATGGCATGTCAGAAGTTAATGTGGATCCACAGATTGTTGTGTGCATGCAGAGTCTCCACGGGCAATCCTTCTGAGAGCGCATTTGCAATGACACCAGCTCAGTATGTATATTCTGCATAGGGTATATGGAGTAACCTAGGCTCTATTATCTAAATGCCTTAATAAATTATAAAGTGAGTTTCAAATTGCAAAATATGTTGCCCAGAGAGTAGTCATTTTGCTATCCCAGTGGGCAGTATATGGGATAACTTGGCAGCCTTTTGTGCTGATCTCCATTCCTGCTCTGCTCTTGCTGGGGTGTTTTGTATGGTACTGTCTTGCTTGTTTTATGAGTATGCTGTGATAAAATGTGCTTTTCTGTGTCCTGCTGTTGCCTATTCTTTTGTTAGGCTTTGTGGGAGCTTGACCATGGCATTTGATCCAGGGGCAGTCTTTGTGAAATAAAGTGATTTGTGCATGTCAGAGCACAGGCAGCAATGGGAGTACAGCAGGCATGGATGGAGACCCACCTGCACACGGGTGAGTTGGGAAAGCTGTCAATAGGATGACATGCTAAGAACATCCTATCATTTACAGCTGGCACATTAGGTGAAGATGGGCAGACAGGAACCCTTTTGACTTTTTCATTCAGACAGTTTGCATTGCATTGCACTGTTTGAATGAGACGAGTTTTGGAACCTCTATATTGCTCCTCTTAGTCCACCAAGTTTGGAAGAAATTTAAAGCTGAATATGTATTTTAGAACACTTAAAGGAATTAGCCAGAAGCAGAAGAAAGTTTTTATTCCCAGTGTTATGCTGTAACAACCAGAGACAAGTCAAAGTGGAGAAAATGAGTGGTTTTTTTTACCCAGGGTTTACAGGACCCATGGAAAGCAACACATTCCAGAGAACAGGTTTATGGCTGACAGGTCTCATGGGAGAGCTGGGGCAGTCTTGGCAGGAGAGTGAGTGAGAGAAGCTCTTCATTTACAGATGTGAAAAACCTAAGCAATGGTACTGGGGGCTGTACTCTTTAGGAACATCAGAAATAGAAGCCCTTAAAAAAGGCATTGGGTTCATCCTCCTTCCAGAGTTTTTCTTTTTAATTGGGAAGGGGCCTTGCAACTGGCTTTTAGAATACTCTGAGCAGCAAGCTCCTTTGAGAAAGGAGAAATTATGCTTTCTGTGGAACCAATTTGATATGCTTGGTGAGAAGCAGGATGAGATCAGATGCCCTTTTAGTGGTTTTGGATACTTTAGGGACAATATATAAGTGGATCCAGCTCAAAGCTCTGGCTGCCTCAGGTATGAGAACAGCAATATTCATTAGTGAATTTTTATTGCTAGGCATGAATAAATTACTGGATATCTGGTGCCTGCAGACAGGCAAAGGAAAAGCTGTATGGGAAAGCTTGGATTTAAGACAGGTTTTTCATCTCTAAAAAAAATCCCTATTTGTTTGAGGTGTAAGTTCTTACATCCTTGGTAGTTCAAATGCAGCCATACCCTGGATCAATGCAATCTTGTCTCAAGCAGAGATCTGTGATAAATCTGTTCAAATCTCATTCCCTCAGCCGGCTCTGTGCCAACAAAGGTGATAATGAATGTTTAGGTATGAACTCAGTTGTTTTTTTCCTAGCAATAAACTATGTAGAGGTTCAAGCGGAGCATTTTATTGATTTACTTTAATATCACTCGAAGTTGGTTGTGCTTTCATAGAAGCATTATAGGTATTTAGTATTAGATCTATTTCTATATGAAGAAGGGACAGCCATAAAACAATGGAATTGAAACAGAATTGCCATTTCTTATACTGTAGCCAACTGAATAAATCTTCCTCTTTTACTCAAGTATCTCTGTTCAGGTTTCTGTGGGCTTGTTCAGTTCACCCATTCAAGTGGTTTCTAAGGGTGCTGCTGACAAAGCTAACACACAGTTCAGTGTTGCAGTGTTGATCCCTGAATCCTGCTGCAGCATTAACTGTTGTCATAGAGACACAGATTTTTGAGTCCAAAGGGACAGTTTTGATAGTCAGCTCAGACCTGTTGTAAAACACATAGTAGCTTGCCAATAAGTAAATAACTTTGCCAAACTGGAGCACAGCTGGTCCCTCCCTCTCCTGTGACAGTGAAACACATTTCACTGAAGTTTGTGAGATGCTGTAAGTAAAACCCCAAATGGGGTTTTAATTTATTGTAAGAGTGATGCTGTCAGCACACATTTTTTTCAGATGAGTGAAAGCCAGGTGCAAGCTTACTCCACAAGATCCTGCTGCTACTGTGCTACTGGCAACCTCAGAGGAACAAAGAATATTAAAACAATAACAGTATTCTGTCTTACCCTCTAGGTAGTGCAGTGAGGTTAGCACTTGTAAAGAAGGATGCTAGAGTGGGGCAGTTGTATGCAGTCAGAAGTCTCTGACAGACAATCTCTGGGTAATATAATTGTTTGCCTCCTCCTTCTACTTGTTCCTTTATCAGCTGTGTGTCCACACCCATGCAAGTTCCCAGCCTGTGGTGGCTGCTGCCAGGAACAGTGGATTTGTGCCAAGGCACTGGGTTCTGAACTGCCATAGCAGGTGTAGCCCTTGCCAAAGGCTACCTGATACAGCAGAACTAACAGCTGGGGGATTTAACATCTTAAATTGCCAAGCTAACATCCATCAGAGCTCATGTGAGAGTGCCAAGCAGTCTGTGTAACCTCCAGCCAAATATTAAATCTCCTCTTTCCCAGTACATGCTCATCTGTGAGAAATGGATTGTTACAGATCCCAGCTCCACTGATGAAGCAGTTCCAGTTATAAAATCCCCTGAGTCCGTACACAGAAGTTTCCAGTGGCCATCGTGGTATTAGACACTGGAACAAGTGCAAAATGTCTGATGTGGTCTCCCCATCTTCCACTGCAGAATTTGGAATAAGGTGAACTGGTTGGGTAAAGCTGTGAAAAATGTGTGTGAAGGAACATGTGCAGCCAAAATGCTCCCCTCCTAAATGTATACATTTCTCTTGTTGTCAGCCATGCATACATAGCTTCTGCAGTCTTGCAAGATAGCTTTAGGAAAGCTGGAAATGCAATTTTTTCATGAAAATAATCTGCTGGCTCAATGTGCACATGCATTATCCATGACTTTGCTGTGCTGCTGGAGAGGTTTGATAACTGTGCAGCGTTTGGTTCCTTGTGCTCTTTTCCATTCCTGTGTCACACAGCTGTATTGCTGCAATTTGCAATGCCTGAAATTACTCACTGTTAAGTACTAATAAGGAGCAATTCTTGTCACTTTAGGTTTTCAAGGACTGTCTTTGGCTAATTACCACAGCATCCCTACGAGGTGAAATGAGTCAGTGCCTTTCTGCTCACAAGTAGTGCAATGTTCATCTATTCTTTGACAAATTAATCTATGGGACTTCCTGGTTCCTCTGGAACATGCTCCCTTCTGTGGCAGGAGTAAGTCACCCTTAAAAACTCATGAGAACCCAAAAGAGAGCCAGGTTGTGTGTGCTTCAGCATTGGTGCTCTGTGGCAGTGCTGCACAGCTGCACAGCTGTTGTGGATGCATTGGGGAGCACTCAGGTTTTGGAGGGGAAAATGTGCCTCCAGCTGGCTTGTTTTAGAAATGGGGAAGCACCCTGGGACTCTCTGAGAAGCCACTTGCCTGCCAGCCTTTGGGAATGAAGGAAGTCCTGCAGCTCTCACAGTAAAAAGTACTGCTCTGGAAGCTGGTGCCACATGGGTTAAGCCACAAAACTGTGCACAGTATACAAATGAACAAGCCCACTTTCCAGTGCTTTGAAAATGGTTTGACAGTGCACATCTTGCACAGTATCTGTCTAGTGGTGAGAAATGGTGCTTGCTATTGCAGACTTGCTTAGTGATTTCAAAACTTGCTTAGTGACTACAGTACCACCTTCCTTGGCCCTTTTACTTAAGGAATAGTTCTGTCCTGGGGTTTATTGAATTCCTGTCTGTCCCAAAATTGCGGTGGATAAGCCTTTCTATCAGAGACATTTTTTTAACCAAAAAAAAAGAGAACAGTTTCATTTTCAACCTAGTGCTGTGAACATTCTATACTAGCACAATAGAAACAGAACAGAAGATCAGTAGCTGAAGGGTGATGCAGGAGCTGGAAGGAGAACTTGAAGGTAGGAATCTTATCAACTGGTTCTGTCATGGAAGCAAATGGCACATGCCTAACACACATGGCATGAGCAGAGAAGCCATGGTCATGGTTATCACCCCTTTATTCACCTTATTTCATTCTGTCCCCTCATTACTCTCAAGGGGATTAGTTGGCACTACTGAGTGCAGAGTACTCTGGACAAGTGGCTTACTTGTACTCAAATGCATAAGAAAGAAGCAGGCAGCTTGGCCTTCAGAACTCTATTCTTCCAAATATGATGTCCTGGTTTAGGGCACCCCAGGCCATATGATCCATAATTTTTGAGTATTTTAGACATGCAGAATAGAAGAACTGTGGTGCATTAGAAGGTATGTTTTAGGTGGAAAATTGTCAAAGACACCAGTGCCCCTGACACATCTACTACTTGTCGGCTTCCAGTAGCAGGTAAGCACATCTGTGCTTTTGGAAAATGATTCTGTCGTTAGTAGAACTGACCTAAATACTCATGAGAAGAAATTGACTCTCCAATGTTGACCTGTTGCAAATTGTGATCACCTCAACAAGTCTTAACGTATCAACATATGCATCTCTGGAGACATGAATTATTTATACAAGTGTTCAAAAGGTCTGAAAAGCAATTTTCTTTTGGGCATGTGTGACTGGCCACATGAATGACATGGTATTCTCTCATCCCTGGTTGTGTTAGCATTTTAATTGCTTATTCCATCTGATGCTAATTTTGATTCTTGATGAGGTCTCAGGGGTAGTACTAAATCCATTCTCACTGAGAACATTTATACCTACAAATCTTCATTTATGTGAAAGCTTGTGAAAAGAGAGGTACAAACCAGTAAAGTGTCAGTCTAATTTCATTATTTGGGCTGATATATGCTAGCTGATAAATGCTTACCTACTTTCATCATCTTCTGTCATGACTAAGCTGGGGACTTCAAATCAACTACCTCCCAACAAATAAACTAGGTATGTGTTCAATATGAATGCAACTTCACTATTGTCACACATTTTGGTTGCTGTGGTATTGTATATATATCTGTTTCCTCTGCTAATCAGATGGAAAAGTGACTGAGGAGAAGTGTTATGCACTATATTTTGAAAATCAAGTCTTGACTCATTCTCCAAATGCATCCATTACACACCTTAATAAGTTTAAGGCAGAAGATGAGCCAAGCAGCAGCAAGGACGAAAAAGGTTTTGTGCCAAAAATAGGCAAGGGACTGCAAAGCCCAAGTATGTGAAGACAACCATGCATCTTAACAAGATACTGTAAAGTGGTGGATTGTGACACTTGGACTGAGTTTTGAACAAGCAGAAAGGGACTGGGGGGATCAGTAGCGAGATGGGAAACACTGAAAAGGGAAGCTACATGGCCAGCATAATAAAGATTATTTTAAAAAGCCTTACAGGCATTTCTCTAACAGCTACCATCATAAAATAAAGAGACAATAACAAAATTTGTAAATGCATGCTGTGTTCCTATGCTCATGGAAGACAGTGACAAAGCTCTCATTAACCTTGGAGCTGAAGGATCAAGTTATTTCCTTTTACAACCTCCAAATGATTTGGTAACAGCAATTGATCAATCCTGCCAGAACCACGTGGGACAGATGTCAATCTAGATGTTAGAGAAGAATGTGCTAAGGTGAAGTAATTAATCCAGGTTCAGCAGTGCTTGGGCACTGAAGATGGACAGTGCTTGACTGCTGTCCTCTGAGCTAATCTTCAAAAAATACCCTCCTCCTTTCCTTGTCAAGAGATTTTGAAAGGCATCTTACAAACTTGGATCAACCAGTATTGTGAATGAAACTCATTTTGGCTTGTGTATTACAGAAATACATTTAGTATGTTCAGTGTGCAAGCTCACTGAACCCATAGTTTTTGAACAACTTGCTCCTGTTTTGCCCAACCTGTGAATGTGGTTCAATTCTCAGCTGTCATCTAGCCAACCCTTTCCCTCCAGTAACTTACAACTTTCAATTTCTAGTGTGCAGTTTTGTTCATCCAGAGGATATCTGCGTAGATCCATCATGCAAGCAGCTGTTGTTGTGATCCTGTAAGAGGAGGGTGAAAAAACTTAATAAGACTTGAAACAACATATTACTTGTTTGAGATGGCAAGATTTTCTATAATGGATTTTGTGTTTGTTTAAATACAGAATGGTATCTACTTGGATTCCTGGCATGCAGTCTTTATAGAGCTTGTAAAGCATGATTAATTTATGCAGCACAGCACACTGGTTACAGGATAAAGCATAAAACTATATGCTGAACATTGTAGAGAGGATTTTGACTCAAAAGTTTATGTGTAGAAGTGTACAGTGTTTTGAAGGACATTCAGTGAGATTTCTACTTGGACATTTTTTCTTAAATGTTCTTAATTGAGAAATCTTCAAATTGTTTAGCAAATTGTTTTATTTTTATCTCACATTGCTGATATCTTTCTTTTTCCATTTCATTGTCACTTACTGCTGTTTTGTCTGATAGGTAGGTGTATTTTCATCCATGCTGTGGAGAACCTGATAATACTTCATTCATTATTTTTATGCTTTCATAATCAGTTTATCATTAGCTATGATAATTATATATCACTTCTTAAATATGGCATGAGGCAATCAAACACTACTGAAATATAACATCATACAGTGGTTACTTCATGAACATTGAGAGTAACTATGATTGCAGGCTGGATATTTCAGATCCTTAGTTCTTCTATAGGGCATGTGAGTTGATATTTGGTCCCTAAAGATATTCTCCATAGCCTAAGTCTTTTTGCAAGGCAGTTCCTCTCCCTTGTTAGATCATAAATCACAAGAACATCTAAAAAAATATTTGCTGATAAGTCTGTGACTGTGTGGGAGGAAGGTTAAATGACTTCATGAGGATGGGGATCAAATTTTAAAGCTCCCTTTGAGAAAGACAATTAGATCAGTGTTTTCAAACTCACAAAAGTGAGTTATCACCTTCATTTGCCCCCCCCCCCTTTTTCTTTTTTTTTTGGTGATAGATGGGCTCTTAAATGCTTATAAACTTTTGAAGTTGTGAATGGGCAAACTTGGCTTCTACTTTTATTGGTCTCTCTCCTTCTCTCTCCAAAGATTTATACCAGATAAAGGCAGATAACCTCTTTTCTTGATCTGGATTTGGTCCTGTTGTTCCAGTTCCATGTTAATGAACACCAGAGGAGTACATTTTGAGATTTTACTTTTGATGTGCTGAAAGTCAAGCACAATTACATGCTGTATTGGGGTGATAATACTTGCTGTCACTGAACTGTCAGAAATTAAAAAGGAAAACAAATGCCACATGCTTTATTACTGTGACATACTTCAACATTTCTTAACTCTACAAAATTCATAAGAACCAGCCCATGAAACTACTCTGGACCATGAAAATGGTACATTTATACTTTTTTTCAGGCTGACTTTGTCACATTAAATAGAAATGCATGTGCCTTCACATGCATTTGCCATAGAAATGCATTTGCCATAAAAAAAAGGTCTTCAACTGCAGTAGGACCTTATTTAGATTATCCATATATCAATTACACCTTACTGAGAGGCACTGAGAAGACACTCATTTGTCAGACACCTGCTTAATAACGCTTAAGCTCACGCATAACAATATACTAACATTAGTCACAGTTAAATGCTTTTAATGAAGGTTCCATAGGGAAATGTTTTGTTCCCAATTAATAAATTGGCCTTTATGGTAATTTAGTTGACCTGTATCACCAGAGGGTTTTCTGAACAGAGTGCTACTGTGGTGAGGCAGCACTGCCCTGCCACCTCCTCAGGCTGCTCTGTGATCTCAGGGACTCCCACTAGACTTGGCTTTTGGGCAATGAGTTGAGCGCTGATGTACCTTGACCGTGCCACAAATTCTTGCATGGCTAAGGTGGGGGTGGCACTCTCTGTACCAGCAACTTCTGCTGCCTCCCCAAAGAAGGGTACAAGAGATACTCAGTCATCCTCTGACACCCTTGAACATTATTTACCTGGATTGTAGCCCGAGTGGAGCCGTACCGTCGTTTTTAAGAACTCCAGTAATTACCAGCTTGGATTGCAGCCAGGATAGAAACTCACTAATGACTAAAGCCAAGCATTTTGTGACCCTCTAAGCAGCTCTTCTGGACTGCAGTGGATGCACCTCTCTCTTAGAGGGACACCTCTCAGAGCTTTGCTATACTTGCTGGACTGAAAACTCATGGTGGGACCCACACTGACACCCCCACTCCCTCTCAAGGCTCAAGTCTCACTCACAGAGAAATGACAAGGTATTTAATATGAGTATTTCATTGGATTTGAGAGTAATTTTTAACAGATATATCTTTGTAAATTTATTTAGACACAGAGATTGTGTCTGTAGATGTTTGTGTGTTTGAAGTGATTGAAACACACTATAGCAAGTATAGCATGAATGTTGCCATCTTGAATCTATAATGAGTCATGCACCCTCTTCTGCACCCTTACACTTTTTTCTTCCTGGTCTCTGTGCAAATTCTAAACTGATTCTAATCCAATTTTCATAGGTATGCTTCACCTTTGTAGTAAGTAACAGAGTAAACCTTTCCATAGCACTTTGTGAAGTTGTACAAATTTACATGAAACCTTCTTTTGCTAATATATTTGACAATGGTTTTTGACTCATCCTAAGCACTCATTTGTGATAACCAGTTTGAATGACCAGTTATTCCTCATGGCTGGGTATCTGTACTACTGACTTCTGCAGCTCTGCATATTTTACATAAGTTACATAAGCAACAGCAATTAGCTATTCTTTACATCATCAATGCAAATTGATAGGGAAGTAGTAATTAATATAATTGTTTGTATCTGAAATTTAAATACTCTAAACAATCTTTCCCCCTGACAATTGTAATTCTGACAACCGTACTGTCTTCTCCACCAGCCTGCCAACACAATATGGTTCCTCCTAAAGCTGGAGGTGCTTAAAATTTATTGAGAATCTTATGTTTCCATGAAAATAATTACATGTAATTAAAGGAGTGCTTCAGGATTCAGAAACCTTCATTACCTGTAGTTCATAAATCTGCCTTTCAAGCATGTTTCTCACTCTTGATAGAGCTCAGCTGAGTAAAATTGCTAATGGCATTATGCTCTGGATAACCACAAAACTTATTTAAGCAGATAAATTAAACCCAGATGAAATCATAGTAATTGTTGTCTTGGTGAAAATAAAATCAAGTATTTTATTATAAATAGAGTAAATAAATCCCAGACCTGTTAGTGGTTGTACTCCCTCTTGGTGGAGGAAGTAACTGATGGCTTGCACATGCACCAGAAGCTTAAAAATAAAGACATTCAAATGCAGAATACAGGGGTGTAATGGCAGGAAGGAGATTGCAATAATCTGAACATAGGGCAAAGCTCCAATAAATCTGTGTTCAAGAGGATTAGACCTGAAAGGCCCTCAGCACAAGTTTGTGGCAATGGTAGAATAACATGAGGCTCTGTACATGTTTAAGTGGAGGATTAATCCTACACTTGAAGCAGAACTATTTATATCTCAAAGTAGGATGTGTTTCTTCCAGGCTTTCCATTCTTGAAATACATTTTAAGTTCAGGTGTTGGGGCTAATTTATTTTGTTTGTACATTGTCTTTTATTTTACTGTCTTTACATTCTTTAGAATAATTTGGCTACAAATGTTAAAAATGGGATTATGCAAAGAAGACAAGCAGTTAGGTGGAGATATTTCATTATGCTACTTAATTTCACTCATGTCAGTACTCAGACATTCTGAGATGGAATGAAGTCTGAACTGCCAACAGGCAAGATAAATAGTATTTGCATAAAAGCAAAATCAACTGATTTAATTTTTTGAAATTGTGGCTTGGGGTTCAAGTTATTTCATCCTCTGCTTCGCTTTTACTTTGATGCCTTACTCTCTGAATATCTTATATTTACTGTATAGCCAAGTTATTTTTTGCCAAATATAAGATTAAATTAAAAAAACCAAACCACTGATGTCCAGTATTTGCAAAACTGTCTTCCACTAAATAATACTGTCAGAGATTTCCCTGCAGAGCAGCAGGGTTTGTAGAAACAAATGTTAAAGCTTAGTATTTTGAGTTAAATCCTCAATGAGCAGTTAAAATAAATTCAGAATGAACACAGGAAGTAGATTTATGGTTCAGTACTTAGATAATTTCCTCAATGTGCTGTCAAAAAGCTGATCCTCAATTCTTGGACAAGAAATAGATGCAATATTTAAGACAGCAATAATAATTAAATGTGAAGATGATGAAAGCTAAACAATGCAAGTTCTATTGTGAAATGTTTCCTTCATTTGGAGGTCAGGTATCAAATTTTAATATGTTTGTTCTTTTTCTGCCAGTCAACAGAGCATAAATTATAAATGTACATGAGGATATGAACTGGGATGGACTAAATTTTTTTTTCCTTAAAAGCTAAATGAAATCTTCAAATCAAATTAAGAAGAAACATGCTTCTCTTAACCACTATAGGTGCTAGGGCTCTAGTACATGCTGGAAGTAGACTTTCATATTCCAGGAAAAAAATAGCTTTTATTAAATCAGTGTTAATTTAACTTTACTGGTATCAGGAAACTTAGTCCCCGAGGAACATCAGAACCCAGATCCATATCCCTGGTGTAGCTAGTTTAATTTTTCTGAAACTGGAAGAATCTTGATGTTTGAGGGGGGATGTCTTGTAAGGAGAGTTATTGAAGGAATAGAAGAAGGCAGAAATAAAAATATATGCAATCTGCAATTTTTTTTCTCTGTCCAAGCCATGTACAAGGTTTACAGTTCTCATACCTGCTGACACCACACATTTCCAAGCACAGCCTGAGTGCTTGACCCTGGGAGAAATGTCATCTCTGCACCTGGAAATGTGTCCAACTTCTACTGCCTGGAGCAGCCTACTTGTAGGGTGCACACTGAACATCAGCATTATTGGTTTGGTACTGGGTATTTGATATAATGTTGTGTGCACTTGGGAAATCTGTATTCAACAGCCTGTGTGTTGCTTGTCTGGTCACATTCCAATAAAGTCTATTAAATTCTATTAAAAAAAGGAGTTATGAGTATTAGTAAAATTGGCAAGGGCCAAAAGATGATTAAATAGTAATGCTTTCACAGATCTCATTAGAAGCTGAGAAAAAATTTGCAATATTAGATCCTTAGTTTTAGATATGAGTACATTAGCATGTGAAAACTTTTCTTTTTTTTTTTTTCAATTAGAAAATGATTATATTTTAGCTAATTTTCCCAGTAGGACATATATTTGTGGCTCTAGGGTGACAAGCTGTCAACTTCTAGGTCACAGCTGCAGACCGCATACTTTGAGATAAACTCAAGTTTACAAAGAAAGCTTTTGTATGATTTAGCTTAAAAAGTACAACACACATTTTCTTTTGATCTTGCTCAGAGAAATAGTACAGTTGAATAATCATGACAACATAAAAAGGACCTTGAGGAAGATGTGTAAAGAGAAACACACAGCTCAAAGACCTTTATAATATTGGGTAAAGTGACCTGTTATACTTAAGTTGCACAAAGATTAGGCAGGGAAAAATGCATCAGACTATGGGCTTTCTACTGTATTTTATCAACACTCTGAACTTGTCAGTGTTTGCTTGATTTGCCACTCCTTCATCTTTGTCCCTTTAGTTGCCCACATTGAACCTTAAATGAAATGTGAGCAGCTCAGCAATACCATCAGTTGCCTCAGGTGTCAAGGACTTGAGCTACTATAGCTGCAGCCAGAAAGGGACACATGGTAAAATTTTGCAATGCCTTTCAAGGGCTGAAACATTGCTTTTAAGGTAAAATGAGCTGCAATGTTCAGTGACAACACCACCCAACAAAACCACAACAAACTATTGAAAAAAACTAGAAGAAGAAATAACTAATAGTAGCACTGACTAGTGCTCTAGCTAGTAATGGTCATGGATTTGTGCTGAGACCTGGAGCAATCATTCTGGGTTTGTCTTTCCCTGTGTAACTAGTAACATTCCTGAGAGTGAATAGACTTGTCAGATGTAGAGGAGGAATACTGGGTTTTCTCTGAAGTGTAAATACAAATGTCTGTTTTCAAGCCAAAGACAGGCATAAAAAGTTAATCTGCAGGATGTCAAATCAATCAACTGCATTGGCTCGAAATAAGAATTCTACAAAAACAACTTAATGAAAACATGACTGCCCTTATTGCTCCTTCTATTCTGATATGCTCTCCCCAAAAGCTACTGAGCTGTCTGCCTGGGCTGCCATGTTGTCCTGTAGGTCCTCTGAGACACTCCTTATGCCATTCTTATTTCCCCCTGGTTATATCAACTCAACAGCAGCCAAGACAAATGAAGCAGAATTTGCCTGAACTGACTGTTCTTGAATCTGTTCATCAGTTGGGCTCTGTGTTGGGCCCTAAAGATAGTTAAATAGCACCATATCAGAGGGGAGTAATGATGATGATGAACTGATGAAGGCAGTGCTCCCACATAATGAATTTTGCTATTCCCATGTCAGTGGGAATATTCACCACCAGTGAATTGCTGGTAAACTGCCTGAGCTTTGTCTGAAACAGAAGTCTTGGAAGAGTCAAAATTCTATTCTTAAAGAATGTTCCCCATCTGTCTCAGCAGCAGAGCCTAATCCTGAGGTATCCATTCAGTCTCAGTCAGGGGCAAGCCACAGAGCACAGTGTGACACCCACTGAGGAGAGAAAGAATGGTTTGTGACTGTGTCTTCACATGCCCAAACAGTTACTGAGTCTAATGCAGGATGTGCTGATTGGAGTAAGCATGTGCCTGGTCTTGTTGTTGTGGTCATTTCACTCTGCTTCAATAAGTACTCTTTAACATGACCCAGGCACTAGTTTATCACACCTGTTATGTCCCTACAAAGCTATGCAATGGTCAAATGCCCTTCTGCTAGACTGAACTTACTATGAATTTGAAACTTGTTAACTTGTTATTCATTTGCTGTTTGTTCTTCCCTGCCCCCTTACATCATGTATTTTCTCTTTTGTTGTTGTTATCTTATTGTATTTCATATTTCTGGAGTCCCATCTTAAAGTCCATACCTTCTTGATGGTCCTATTATGCAGCTCCTCTCTGCTGTGCAGTTCCTCATGGTTTCCACAGGGGCTCCTCCTGGGCTCTCGACCCAACCCCCTTTTATCCCAGAGCCCTTCATGAGCTACAGCTGCTACCCAACCAAGGATCCCACAGCTGTAGCTCATCCAGAGCAACAGGACCCACCTATCTAATACATAGGACTCTCACTACATATATATATTCACAAGGACTCCTTTATAACAATACATATATTCAGGCCCCTACATTTCCCCCCTTTTCTTTTAACAATTTTTCAATTACACAGTTACAATATCCATATCTGTCCCAGCTCTCAGGCTGCCACAGCTCTCAGCTGTCCTATCTTCCACTGTCCCAGCTCTCCGGCTGCCACAGCTCTCGGCTGTCCGGGGGATTCCATACCTTCTCCTTGGCTGCATGTTCTTTATCACGTCGCGGTCACCAATTGTTGTTGTTATCTTATTGTATTTCATATTTCTGGAGTCCCATCTTAAAGTCCATACCTTCTTGATGGTCCTATTATGCAGCTCCTCTCTGCAGCTCCTCTCTGCTGTGCAGTTCCTCATGGTTTCCACAGGGGCTCCTCCTGGGCTCTCGACCCAACCCCCTTTTATCCCAGAGCCCTTCATGAGCTACAGCTGCTACCCAACCAAGGATCCCACAGCTGTAGCTCATCCAGAGCAACAGGACCCACCTATCTAATACATAGGACTCTCACTACATATATATATTCACAAGGACTCCTTTATAACAATACATATATTCAGGCCCCTACACTCTTTTTTTTTTTTTTTTTTTTGGTTGGTTGGTTTATGATTTTTTGAGGTTTTTTTGTTTGTCTGTTTGTTTGAATAATGAAGGGTTGTTTACTGGAAAAGGTCACTGCTGATCTTCCTTTAAGTACTCCAGGTTCAGAAATCTCTTGCAGAACTTGGGGCATATGTGTTTTGTGGTGAAGGCTTTCAGATGCAGCACACTGTGATAATGGTATTGTGATCTATAGGACAATACTGCCTAAGAACTGCCTGCGGCAAGTGATGTCTTCAAGCAGAATTCTCTGTTCCTTACTCTGATTTTTATTGTAAAATGTAAGCTGGTGGTATCATTCCCACCTTTAATCTCACTTCTGAATGCAAATAAGTGTTATCAAGTGTGTTAGGCAGGTGCTACTGGATGCTTATGGTAACACTGTGCTTTTGTGTTTTATGTCCTGCTTGGCAGTGGTTTAAAAAGATTTGCTGCTGGAGCTGAAGGTCACTTTTTTCCCCTGTATTTTTTCACAGAAAACTTTGACTTCTGTAGTCAGTGCAAAGTAGGAGTGTATCAAAGGTTACTTAATTTTCAATAAGAGTGCATAGGGCATGAAAATATTTTGGGGAAGGGAACATCACATTTCAGTTGTCTTGGGAGATTTACTTTGCCACTCCAAGTAATGGTCAGTAAATTCATTATTTTTTTGCTTAAACACTTAATGAATAGTCTTTCAGCTGCCAGAACTCTGCTTCAGCTACGTAGTTACATGGTTAAATAGCTGCTTAGGACTATCATGAATAGGGATGGGGTGGGGAAATTACCCGAAATTCAGACAAGCTGACTTTCTGGCTTCTGCCTTTTCCAAGGGGAGAACCTGAAGCTCCAGCAGAGCAGTGACAATAGGAGGCAATGGGAAAGGGAGAGCTCGTACATAGAGGAGATAAGGAGAGAGGAGGTGAGAAAAAAGGTCTGTCAGAAAACATGTTGCTCTGACTGAATTAGAACCTCCTAAAATCAAACCCCTAAGCCAGATATGTACTTTTTAAAGAAAATGTAAGACCATCATTCTGTTCAATGTAGTGCATCAGAAATAGTTCAGAGTAGAGTGAAGATGAGTGGTGGAAGGATGAAGATGTTTGTAAATATCAAGAATAATAATAAAAAAATCACCACAATTTTACAGTGTAAAACCTTTTAAACATTAAAAAAAGCTGTGCACTTGATGCTTCTAAGCCAAATTTCTGTGCAATGAGGATTTTTACTGCACAGCCATAAACCCATGAAAATAAATTTTACAATATAAATCCCAAGAGGCCTATAACCACACCAGGGCAACCAAGATACTTCAATAAAAAGTTCCTTAGATTTGGAGCTGAAATTTACTGCAAATAGTAATTTAGTTTGACAGTGCAACTATGTTGCAAGATAAAAAGAAAAAGACCAAGCTAGATGGGAAGTGCTTAGCATAAAGGAAGGTTCAAGAGAGAAATAAAGTCAGATGACTGTTTTTCAATCTGGTTTGAATTTAAAAAAAAGTTGATAAATCTGTAACTTTTTCAATGTCTGTATGCAAACCTTCTAAAAGTGACTAAATGCCAGAAAGGTGCAGATTATATCCATTGACAAAACCACCCTGCTCAGGAGAGAATACAAGTCTGCTAGATGGCAGCAGTGATGTTAGTGTCATCTGGTATGGTCACCTTTTGGTTTGGTTGTTGTGTTGTTGCTTATTTCAAAATAAAACCAAATTAGACACCAGCATACACCTGCTCTCTTTGGCAGGAGCAGAAACAAGGCAGTATCTTCCATATGCAGCCTGGTTTGGAAGGCTTCAGGATGTGCTTGGGCAAAACAGCTGGTGGTTTCAGGTTTGTTTTTTTGATATTGTTTCATGCTTGGTTTTGTTTGGTTGGGTGGTTTTGGTTTGTTTGGGTTTTTTCTTTTGTTTTGTGTTTTTTTGGGGAGGGGAAGAGATGCTTTTTTCCTCGTGTCTTGAGTAATCTCAGAGCAGCAAGCCTGAGAGTTCAAGGAGCATTTGGACAGTACTCTCAGGCACAGGGTGTGATTTTTGGGGCTGTCCTGTGCAGGGCCAGGAGTTGGACTTTGATGATCATTGTGGGTCCCTTCCAACTCAGAATGTTCTGTGATTCTGTGATCTTTGATATTCTGCAGGCTCAGACTCTGCAGGCTTTTGTTCTCTCCTAGCAACACATCTGCATTTGATTTCTACAAGTAGTTGATGTGTAATTCCTCACAGTCAGTATCTGTTGCTGTGCCTGTCTCTTCTATCTTTAGCTTTAAGAGCACAATACAATAGTCTCTTTCTAATGCTCTGTGCCTTTATTTATGCAATGTTTACAAGGACAGAACACGTAAAAATCTCCTTAGTAGACAGAGATGCTCTTTGCCATAATGTTAAAGTACTGAATTAAGACTGAAGCTTATAAAACAGACCAACTTTTCTGCTTATGTTGTCTGAGTAGTTAAAGAGAATTTTTAGATAAAAACCAGGTTGTTTATGGTGCTAAATTCTCTCTTTGTGTTGTTTCATCATAACCTTTCTGTGTTGCATGGCTTCTTGAGTCCCAAGAGGTAGTTGGGTAATTTTACTTTTTTTTTTTTTCTTTTTTTTGTCCTTCTCACAGGACAAGAGGATAATACAGTGTGGCATTGCTACTTGACTACTGTCTAATATCTCTGTTGAATTTCATACCTCAGAAGTTCTTCCCTGAACTGTTTTGATGCTGTAAGTCACAATAAATTACATGGGCATTCTTTCATTAAGATAAACTAATAAAAATGTAAAAAAAGTATGAAAGGCATTGTGTCAGCCTGTAGGGTTTTGAAACTCTCATCCCTATACTTTCCATCTTGTATATTTTTTACTACTATTCTCAAGTCTAGTAACTAAATAACATGTTACTGCTAAGGTTTAGTGTCCAGTGGTTTCACAGAATGATTTCTTTTCGTTCAATGAAGACCTTATTTTTGTATCCAAGGATGGAGTTTGAAACCTTTATAGGAGAAGGGTTTAAAAATGGGTTTGGAAATGTTGCGTTTAAAAATTCATATATTGCATCTTCTACTAGTTTCATACATTCTTTCTGCATCTAATTTAAAGATGCTTTGGAAGGGAAAATATTTACATATACATTTTACTTATTGTTACCTTTACACAGAGTAAGTGATACCTGGCATGCTGAGGAGAACTGAGATAAGTTTTTTCCTTTGCCTCTTGCTATGGCAATGACTTTCTCTTTGAGTATGCTAATAGCTCTTCAATTTATCAAATAATTTGCTTATACTGATAAAATTTCCTACAGGTGACTGAGTATAGCAGAAGATTGAGCTATTCCCTGTGAAAGCAAAAAGTCCTGAACAGCACTGTGCAGTATTCAGGCAGATTTACTTATAATCTTGTGAGCATGCAGGCCTTTGATTTTTTCTTAAGAAAATGCTTTGATATTTTCACTGGCATCTTAAACATAAGCCTGACATTTTGCCATTAGGAAGTCATAGAAAAAAGGAATTAAAAATGGAATAAAAGATCACTAGCGAGTGAAAGCTCATACATATATATCAAACAGCCATCACCTCAATGCTCACAGAAGATAGAAACTTCCTTTGCCATTGAGAAAACTTTTCCAGCTTATAGGGAGACCTACAAAATATCCTCAAAGATTAATCTGGAAAGTAAGCTTTATGTCTGTATCATCCACAGCCACAAGAATGAAATTATATGGGTACAAAATACTTGTGGAAGAGGCTGCTGTTTATAACCCAGGCAGTTTAATTACACAGAGCTCTGAATGGCTGTACCTGCAGAATGGAGGAGGCAGTGACTACTTAGCCTGAAATTTGTTGGGCTAGACAAAATTAGTTTTGGTATTTTACTCTTGCAGTCCTGAAATGTCTGCATTTTCAGGCTTTTTTTTTTTTTTTTTTGTGTTCATGTGTTAATCAAATGGAATAAAGCTAATTCTGTTTATATGTTCTTTAATGATAACCACACAGATCACCCATCAGTTTGAATTCCTTATATTCAGCAGATAGGCTGCCCATTTGAATCATCAACATGAATTCTGAGAATAAGGATATTTTAAAGTATTTTGAGCATTTAACTAATACTAAGCATATGCATCTGCTATGCAGAGTTCTCCTTTTTAGTGATTGCTTATGAGAAATTAAATAAGGTTGCATTAACATACCATATATAGCATAATTAAATATTACTGAAACATCTGTGACACGCCTTCAAAACAAAACTTCTCTTTTCTCATTTTCTCTCAGCAGAGTCCCAGCAGGGGGCTCCCAGGTAACACAAAAATCTGTTGCAGTCTTAATACACACTTGGTGCCCACACTTGGATGATAACATGTATTTTAAAACTTTCGAGAATTTGAGTTAAATTACTCCTTAGAGTAGTCTTTTTTTTTTTTTTTTTCTTTTTAAGTCTTTTACTTAAAGCAGGTATTACTTGCTGAACTCTTTTGGCTCATCTTGAAGTGTTTCAGTGGGAATTGCTTTTCTGTGCATCCAAAGGTAGATGGATGGTGAGAAGTTGAAATTGTTGCCTTAGGGGTTTTAAAAATCTGGCTGATACAGGTCTTGTGCCAGTTTAGGCTTAACTCTGATATCCCTGAGAGATATCCTGGAGTGCTTATGTACTTCAGTAATTCTCTGTAGATGGGTTAAATGTATACCCTGTGTTATCAAATTATATAAAGAGTAGAGTTATCAGTCTCAGATAAAGAAATAATTTTAAAAATTAAATATTGCTATAGCTTTCTAGAATCCTGCCAAAAATTTAAAGGTCCTAATTTTATAGCTTTTTCGTGTACTTCTTTTAGGGAAAGACTCAACAGCTGGAGACATTGTAACAAGACAAGTAAGCCAGTAGCCAAATGTATTTGAAATCATGCCAGCTGGGATCAATGGAATATTTCTTAGGAAATACTCTGACAATCTTTTATTCTCTCCCCACTTTCCACATGAAAATCTGACTAGAGATTTCTGGAAAGTATTTCTTCAGAACCTCTTATTCAGGTATGGAAATATTTCTTGCAGAATAGTTTAGGACTAATAAAATGGAAATTGAGATTTTTTTTTAAATTGGACTCCAAAGGTGTATTCCACAGATGGTTTCTGGCAGAAGAAAATAACAGGAAATGGGTTGGACATTATTTGAACTCAATCCATAACAATAAAATCTGTGCAATCTTTCTTTCTTTTCTTTTCTCCGTTGGCCAGGCGATTTTAAAATAGATGAATGCAGCATTGAAAATATATGGGTAATTTAATTGTATAACTGTTAGGCCTTTAAAAACCTGCTCAATTTTAGCTCTCATTTTACTAAAAAATAGCTAGCCTTAAGGTATTTGGTCTTTTGTTTGTAAAAAGGCTTATCAACAAACCTGAGAACAAGTTTGAAACACCTCTTATCTACTAATAAACCTCAAAATATTCCGTTTTCCACACCAGATTTATTTTACAGGTTCTTGATTTACACAAATCTGGACTGGAACTAGATTTATGTTTCCAATACAGCCATTTGATCACACTGTCTCACATAGTTTACAAATCCATCTATCTCATGACTATGAAAAATGCTGCATTTGCAGTCGCTTGTGATTTTACTCTCTGAGGTTGCTACAGAGCCTCTGCTGAAAGACACAGCAGCAGCATGCATCAGAGGTGTTATGTTAAACTTCCCAGGCCTGAGAAGTTTTTAAACTTCCCCAGGTTTCTGGGAGATGGGAGATGTAAGATTACTCATTGTACAGAGCTTACCTTAGACTATAAACTCCTCTGTCTGAGGTATAGGACTGATGGTAGTACAAGAGGGCATACATGTTTCTTCTTGGATGACTGGTGTCTGGTTGAACCAAGCTTATTGTTATGCATGTGGCTTGGAAAATTTTGTCTTTGGCATTTTCTTGTGAATATGAAGAACTGGGCACTTTGTGGAAAACATTTAGTTTTGCAATAAGCAACCATGAGTAATTTGTATGTGTTTTGGTTTGGTCTTAACTATTTTTTTTCAAAGAGATGCTAGGTGTAATGAGTGTATATTCTTATTAATCTGACTCTAGAAAGAACCTGAGTGTGTTTTTTCCATTTGTGTGCTTGTGTTTTATTTAGTAGTTTGGGTTTTATTTTGTGTTGGTGTTTTCTGTTGTTGCTGTACCTGGGAGTTTGCCATTTGCTTTTCTAGTGGAATTTCAAAAACTGGAGTCAGTGTTTCTGTCATGTTGCTGGTATTGAGGCTGGAGACTGACTGCTGTGTAACCCTCACCTGGGGCAGGTACCTCAGCTGAGGTGAAACCAGACAGAGCTGCACCCAGGCTGGGGGAGCTGAGCTGATGTTGCTGCCTGATGATTTACCCAGAGACTGAGGAACACTTCACTGTCTCCTCAGACTCCTGTGTAGGTCACTCCCATATACATTTACCTACTATAGGTTTTAAGCGCTGAATGATTTTCAAGTTGCTTTTTCCAACTTTGACTCCTGCTTTAGGCTCTGAGTAACTCCAAGACTTCTGATATTTCTAGATTCTTCTTCCCTGGAAGATCATAACTAATTAGATTTGTAATCCAAAACAACATGAATTGTATTTGAAGTACCTACCTCCTGTCTGCTCAGCTTCATTTCCTTATTAATGGTTTTATAAATTAAAGCATTTTATTTGTCACATATTTTGCCTCTTAAAATGAGGCCATTTTGTCCTGGCAGTTATAACACCATGTATGTTGATACTATAGAAGAAGTGCCAAATACAGGAATATACTGCTGTATTTTACGGAGTAGCTAATTTTATATTTTACATTTTATTATACTCAAGGGCTTGGCTATTATCTAGGTTGTGAATTCTCTTGCAGCTACTTTTAAGCCAGGCCAATGATATTTGAGAGGAAAGGCTAATCCTCTTTTTAGGTGGAGATATTTATAGAAGAGTGAGGGTTAAAGAGAAAATATATTGCCTGAAAACATTTTTAATGCGTTATTATTTGCATCTTTGCACTGTCCTCAAAAAATGGATTTTAATTTCTCATAAAATTAATTATAAACACTGCATTTGATAGCTGTAGTGAATTAAATCAGTGCAGGTTTGTTTTGCACATTAATACCCTTAAGCAGTTCATATGGCACCAGCCAATCTTTTGTGTGCTGCAGCTCAGAGCAGACATGGCCTGACTGCTCTGGGCTTTGAGCAAGGGCATGTCTCTGAGAACAGCAGCCCCCACAACCTGGCATCACTTACTAATTTTCCTTTTTCACTTTATGTCTCTCCCAAACAGACTTTATCACCATTTGTTCAGGATTTCAGCAGCTTTACAGGTAGTGTTTATTAGGAAAGTGCTCATCTCTGAGAGAACACCTAAATTAAGACTCTTCCCTCTTTTGTGTCTAACTGCATTTATCAGTTTGGAGTAGGCCTGGTAAAATATTTGCTGTCTCCCCTAGGACCTTAATTTACCTTCCTGATACATTTATTGCACAGAAATGGCACAGATTTCCTCATCCTACGCCCCTCTGATTTTTGGTTCAATAACTGTTTCACTGATATAACGAATCAACATCAATATAAATGAAATGAGAGTAAGGTTAGTTTTAAGCAGCTAAAACTTGTATTTTGTCCTTCAGTATTAGCTGTTCTCAGCATGCTCAAAATTAATAGTAAGTAAGTTGGACATCTGCAGCAAAGTACAGATTTAATTACTGTTCCTTTTAAAATTTTATCATTAGAGAGAATTTCTTTTTAATAAATGGCTTTTTAATTAAGTTCAGGACCTGAAAAACACACATAATGTGGTATGTACAAAATTTATGGTGATATGACATATACTAAAGTATGTTAAAATATTAGGACTCAGAACTATTTTAGATCTATAATATATATAGATTTATAAAATAAATATATTTTATGTACCTGTATATAAAAACATACTGTAAAATAATCTGTACTGCTCAAATATATTCCAGCTATATAACTTAAATTGCAGTGGTTTTTAAAAGTCTTTTTCCTTCTTCTTTCAAAAATACAAGTAAGTGTTGTAATTGTATATGTCCATCTGGTGTTCCTTGCAAAGTATAAATGGCAAGAAATGTGCTAAAAATCTAGAATTTCAGGGGAAAAGCAAATATTATGATATTATGCAAACTCAAGCACTAACTTCCAGAGAATGCAGGTTAAGTATGTGCTGCTTCAGTGGAGTGTATCTAACTGGCTACACTGAAACAACAGGAGTTACATGGCCCAGCTGAGAAAAGCTTGTGAGGATTTTCATTCTGGTTACTCATTGTAGGATATCTCTGCATATCTTTTACAGCGTGTAGAAGAGAAAGCTGAGCTAGTAAATACAGAAAAATTCCCTTCTCATTTGATGCCTACCCTCTAAAAGCAAATAAAGAAGGAAATACTTGTAAAAACTTGTCTATATTATTATTGGATGAAGTGATCCTTAGAGTGTGTATATAAATTTATTTGAAATACCTCTTGATCAAAAGTACTTCAGTGCTACTCTCTGTCACTAAATTCGTTTGTCACTTGATTTTTGTCTCCCAGTATGTTTGGGCCAACTATAATAGTGTTACTAATACACACTAGAGATAAGCTTTGGTGAGACTGGAGCTCTTTTAAAAGTAAGACATCGTAAAAAAAATTAAAAACCATTTTATTTAGAAGTCCAATTTTTATGCAGATGAGGTTTACAGTGAAAGAGTAACAATTTCAAAATATTGGAAGATATTTGCACTTCTGATATGGGAGAAAAAGAGGATTTACTCAGATTTAGTAGGCAGAACAGAGCCTGTAAAATAGAAGACAATAAAATCATCCAATATCTATTTATACCAGGATGGTAAGAGATGGTGTGCTGCCTAGAAAATATGTAACCCATACACTGCAGTGCCTTTCAGCTTTAAAATTAAACATTTGTTAAATATTGGCTAATCATTTTTATTTGTTCTTTTGATAGTGTTAATGAGATTAAATAGTTATTAAAAATACTAATATATTTAAATAGTTGCCATATCATTTCAGAAATCTGAATTTGATCAAGACTCTGCTTCAATTAAGTCGTCTTTGAAAAAAGCTTAGCGGGCTTTGCACTACAAAATGCTTATTTAGTTCTTCAAAGTGCTGTACTTGATAGCTGCAATCAATTACAGCATCTAAAGCTTGTGTTGAAATTCAGGCCTGTGAGGGCAGTTGTGACTCCACCATGTGGAGTTTATATACTTCAACTACTGATTACAGGAGCCAATGCTCATATATTTAAATCTGAGTCCATGTTCAGCACTTGTGTGTTTCTGCTGTTTTTTTTTTTAACAAACTCTCTACAGAGATCAGTTCTACCTGAATTATGTCCTCCTCTTCCCTGTGTATTAAATGGAAGAAATTATGAATAATTGCTTGATTTATTTTTGCAAAGTTCTTGTATATTTTTAGGGTCTAAAAATATAAAGGGAGTGCCAAATTGGTTCTCATGAGTCTTAAAATGCTCACTGCTAAATCTTTTGCCACTGATGCGTGGAAGAAATATTTTTGTAGGATTTTCAAAATTATCACCTAATAAAATACTACCTTATAATTTTTTCTGTAGTGAAATAAAGTGTAGCTTTTTATTTCACTATATAGATGACATGGATTTTTCTCATTTAGAACAATGCAGTCTGTTTTTTTGGCCGGACCTGTTTAGTAAGACAAGTAGGACAGTCTATTGAGTACTAGTGTAAATTGGCCACTTGTTGCCATGATGGGTTGTCCTCAGAAGAACACAATAACTGACTCTTTAAGGAAATCCATGAAGGTGTTTAGAGGAAAGCCAAAACTCCATAATTCCAAAACATGGGATTATGGCAAGGCAAAAGCAATCCACAAACTATTAAAATTTTACTGCTATAAAAGATGTAAACAACTGTATAGCAATTTTCCTTAATAACACTCTCAGCTATATTGCCAAAATTGAGGTAGTACAAAGTAAAAGTCTCCACTTAAATTAACTTTCAAGATCATACTAAAAATAAAATATTCTGCATTGAATACAGCTTTTCTTGTGTTCCACCTCTAGGATTTTCTTCCATGGATATTGCATGAATAAATGGTTAGTAAATCAAATGTTAAATGGATCAGTTCTTGTTTGTGAATTGGTTGGAGGTAAGTGAGTTTGTCTGCCAGTGTCTGCACCACAGAAAACCTTCTCTGTGTAAGAAGTGGTGAAATAAATCTTTATGTTGAAGACAAAGATTATTCTTCCCCTTATCCTCTTGCAATTGCAGCAGTGCCTAGCAAAGTGGCATCCTCTGCTGTAGCAGTATAAAAATGTGTGGTCTCACTAAAACCAAAATTTTGGATGCTCCAAACCAGCTCTTCACACCTTGTGATGGTATGCTCAGTCCCCCTGCCTTGACATAAAGAATTGCCCTAATCAAAGGTGGGTTTGTGTCTGAACGTTGGAAAAGAGACGGACGTCTGTGCCAAGGTATTGCTGAAGGTAAGTTACACTTCCTAACACCTAACTCTGCTGAAGAACATGCTCCTTCCAACACACAAAAAATTCTGCTGTGAGGCCATGTCATGATACAAGAACAGAAGTCTCCAAAGCAACATGGTGTCATTTTTCTGCTAGTGAAAATCTGAGAAGAATTAAGAGGTAGCATAAAATACTAGGAAAGGATGATTTAAATCAGAGCTTCCATTCCTGACATCATGACATAAGAATCTGAACATGAAATTCAGTACAATAAATTATTAACAGTTCCTTAAATAACTCAAAGACACATTACATGTCTAGCATCTTACTTGGGAAAGCTGGAGAAAGGAGAAGCAAAAGAAGCAACAGAATGTATTGGTTTAAGATTTTGGAGCTCTGGGAGAGATTTCCAGAGAATCTTGCCTGAACAGGGAATAAAAGTAATGAGAGACACTGCTAATGCCAGAAATGTTAGAGCTAAGGGCATCCAATCACTTATTAAAAATGGATAAGGGGAAAAAAAAGAATAATCCAGTATTTTACCAGGTATACTGGCACCAGGCTGGCACTGTCCCATACACCAGCCTCAGAGTGCTGCAGGTTTGCACATTGACCCAAAGGGATTTTTCCCTTTCTCTTAGGAAGCAGGTGGCTTCAGAAAATGAAAATAGCTCCTGGCAGGAGTACTTGACAGAAACTGAAGAAACATGATCTTCAGGTAGATAATAATTAACAGTGACACTCAACTTCCTTGGGATATTTGAAAAGAAATTCAGTGAAATGTTACCATGGAGTCAAATGTGTTTGTGCATGTAGTTCTTGGGTGAAAGGATGAAAGAGTTATTTGGTTTGTAATATTACACATTTTTCCTACTGTGAACAATTAAAAGACGTGCCTTTTGAGGCAGCAGACATAACAACAACGCCCAGTTTTAGAGGTCAGAAGGCTTTGGAGTACTCTCTGTCTGCACAAGTTCATAGCACACATTGTTCTTTAAACTGTGGGGACATAACAGCTGAAAGGTACTGGACAAAATAGCCAAAGGGATTACTGAGTTTATCATAGAAACAATACAATAACAGAGACATAGTGAAGTGATAATGCTTTGTTACCTGGTCTAAAACCACTCCAGTGTATTATGTGCATGTTTCCCTTGTTTATTCATCTGTAAAGCCAAATGGTTAACCTTGGTTTATTTCTCCTCAGCTCTGCTGAGGCTGAACATTGCATCAATGACAAACTGCTGTGTACATGGGTGCAAGCAAACAGGTTATTTAGAGCTGTTATGATTGTTCCAATTTCTGTTTAAAGAAGCCAGTAAAATTTCATAGCTGAGCCTGAACAGAAATATTAACTCTGGACTGAAAACAGAAAAGCTGTTTGGGGAACAGGAGCCATGAGGGAAAGGAAGCATTTAAATCATCCTTGAGATATGGTTAAAGACCCTGACTAATTTGTGAAGAACTCAGACTCTGGTTGCAGCATAATTGGTCTTGTTTTTCTTGTTCAAGACATGCGAGGCCAATGCTCTGTCTTCAGCCAAGAAAATGAAACTCACGGGTCACAACCCATGTGAGAGCTTTGGTGATACTGTCTTCATGCTCTTTACAGCACAGATGCTAAATTAAGGTAATATGCTACAGTTTCTTTTCTGCTTGTGAGACTAGATTGGAACCGTGCTCAAATTTCTGAATGCTGAATTTTACCTAGAAGTATTTTCTGCAGTGCTTTCTCTTGTTTAGTTTCTTACAAGGCCTATATGTCACCTGGAATATGAAAAAATTGATGCTTACATGAATTAAAGGTAATCTATAGGCTGACAGAAGCATATTTATTACCATGAGGAAAGTGACCACAGATGCAAGTTTAGTGCAATAACCGCCATCTATTGCAGGAAGAAAATTTTAATGTATCTTCATTTTATCTTCTGCTCATTTGTTATTTTTGTCTTTGGTTAGAGCTTTCTTGTGGGATGGGGACATTACATGTGTTTTTACTCACAACTACAGGCCAAAGTCTGTTCACCAGATGTGTCTAAACAGCTGCCTTTTCTTGGGAAAAACATGGTGCATCAGCTTGAGCAGTGAAAAAGACCTGACTGCTCAGCATCTCTTCCTGCATGCAGCTGGTGATGCCAATGCTGTCAGTGTTTATGGGCCCATCTGGCAAAACTTGGCCTTGCTGCACCCTGAGACCCTATACTCAGGCATTCAGATAATATTAAAATAATTTATGCAAATCTACAAATATCTCCTTTGTATTCTCTACCAAATATCACATTTCTTCAAATGATTCAAAATTTTAAATTCCCATTGTCCTAAAGAGAAATTTTAGAAGGAAGGAAGTGTTTGTGTGAGCTGTGACTGATTACCAGGTGAGAGCCAAAATGAAGAACTCTTTTATAGTTTTAACACACTCAGAAGAGTTGGAAGAAAGAGGCATTAGGCTTCGTTAGCTATGGCTGTAGCTGTTAAAGGTAGTGTTGCTGCTCTGTGGAAAATCCTTGGGTGTGTTGTGGTTGACTAAATTAAGTATATGCTGACTCATACATGAGAAACCAGGAGAAAAGCACAGGAAAGTGGCACTGATTCCACCTGCACTTCTGCCAGCACAGACAGATTAAAATGCCCAACATACCGTAGGCCATAAAGGACTGTCCCATCTGGATGAAGTCGGATCATTCGGTTTTTCACTG
Source organism: Ammospiza nelsoni (assembly GCF_027579445.1). Taxonomy (NCBI): domain Eukaryota; kingdom Metazoa; phylum Chordata; class Aves; order Passeriformes; family Passerellidae; genus Ammospiza; species Ammospiza nelsoni. The sequence goes on along the minus strand of NC_080636.1, from coordinate 26,048,779 downwards.
TCACCCCATGGACAAATGATTTCTTGTCATTTTGGAAATACGTGTCCGGCACCCAGAGCTGGTCGGCCACTCTGTTGTCCAGAGTTAAGTTCAAAGGTATTCCAGAATAAGAGAGCCTTTTGTCCCTCCAGGACTGCTGAAAGTACATGGTCAAGGTGTAGTCCTAGGGAAGAAACAAGAAGGGCTTTTTGTATTTTCATACTGATTGACTGACCAGAAGTTTAGTTTTGGATGAATCTCAGTAACTGAATATCAGTAGCAATAGGAAATTCAAGGATCATCAAGGCATTGTTACCACTAGGCACGATCATGAATCTTGGCCTGTTCATACTAGTGTCAAACTTGACACTTAACAGTGGCAGTGACAACACCAGGCTTTCATGATCTCTAGACTCAGAGGGAATAATAGATGGCACATTTGGGTCTCCAGCTTGTGGATCAAACTTGGTTTCTAATTTTTCTTTTTTTAAATGTGAAGAGAGCAGTGTTTAGCTGAGCTCAGACAAATAGCATTGCATAAGACTTAGGATATTTTTCTGATATTCCCTCCTTCTGATATTCCCTCCCTTCACCCTGAAAGATTCCCCCCACAATCCAGAAAGGCCTAGCCCTCCTCAGAAAGAACAAATACAAGCTCAGAACATAATGGATAACTTCCCATTCCGCCTCTGCTGGAGTTGCCATATGTAATGACTCCAGATAGCCAGGCATATCTTGTCTCAGCCTGGGAAATGTGGTGCTTTCTGTCCTTGCCAATTGGATTTTACTGTACAGAAAATCAACAACTTGGCTATCATGTTATAACTCCAGTGAAACACCATTTATGCAGCCTTTCAGCTTTCATTTTGTCTGAAAAGAAATTGTTCTAAAGGCTTGTAGTCTGATTTACTCTCGTGTATATGTCTTTCTGGGAAATTGATGATTTTAAAGGTAGTCAATTTTTTCAAGTGGAAAAACGCATGTACTTTGTAGCTCATGGAGTTCTTAAAAGATGAGTAGAACAGCAGTATGTGGACTATTAGTTTTCTCTTCTTCATCTCCTCCCCCAGCCCTGTTTTCAAGTGACAGGTCACTTTGTCACACGTTTTTATGGTAGAAGTGCATCAAAATCATAGCTATTACTGAAAAAATTGGTCTGGTCAGGAGTAAGATTTTCTTTTATGTGACAAAAACCTTACCTCTGTCATTGTCACAAATCCTAGCCTGGACTCTAATTCTTGAAGAAACAGCATAAAAGCTGTCTGATACAATTTGCACTCTTCATCTATAGTGGCTTCTTAAGACTGTATCATTGCCATGAAATCAAAGCAGAGTTGCTTTTCAAAAAGACTTTTTACCTGAAGAGTCACCATCCAACAGAGCTATAATACAGACTTGCCAGTGAAAGTTGTTAATAAAAATACTGTTCTTCTTTGTCCTGGGCCAGTAGTTTTCTTTGGGTTTTTTCTTTATGGGTGAAATATCATGATTGATGATCAGTGGTTATATACAACACAACAATTACATCCACTGCGAGCACAGACCCCAGATTTGCAAGGATTTCATAGATATGCCCCTTTTCAGGCTTGAATTAGGTTACTACCCACAACAGACACAAGAGGCTGTATGCTGAAGGTTTGTTCAGTTTTTTGCTGGCCTGGGCCACTAGGAGGAGGTCAGAACATCTTTCCTTTTCAGACCATGCTGGTCAAGCCTGGAACTAAAAAGTCATGCAGTGAGATATATGCCGCATTTTGCTGAGTAGGTGATTTAATTTAAATAGGGGTACAGAGCAACAGGACTACTAAGGAGGCAAATTTTTGAATGTAAAACTTGAATAGAGGTGGGTTAGAAGCATCACTTAAAGAGAAGTTTACCCTTAGCTCTTCTTACACATATACAAAAACCAGTTGGGAATTAGATGAGAGAAATCAAAAATTAAAAACAAAACCAAAAATCAGCCAAACATGAAAATACAAAATAAAACTCCCACCCAACACCACAAATACCCCATAAGCCCCCATCACTATTCTGGTGCAGTTTTTATACGTTTTATCTGTTTCCTAACCTGCCCTATTTCAAATCTCTTTAGGTAGAAAACTTCCATAGATGACTGATAAAATTCAAACCCTCAGTGCTGCACCTGCTATCCTCTACATCTTCTGCCTGATCCAGCAGAGTGTATGTAGCCTGCAGCACAGATGGAACCGAAATTTTGATTATACATAATTATCTTTTCTCCTTCTTGCCTTTCTTTATATTTTCCCTAGGCCTTAAGGCTGCTTTTGTGGAATTGTAATACTGCTCTATAGAAAACCAAACAATTGAGAATGGTGTCTATGCAATGGCTCTCATAGCTCAATCAAGAGAAGAATAGCCACAGTAAGCTACAAGAGATCTTAAAGGATGTGATCAAGTGAAAGATAAAGAAATTCTGTCTCTTGGCTATGACTACTAGAAGAAGTTGAGTTGCTATTTTTAGCATCATAGTCTGTTAAAAAAAAAATTGTTTCATCCAGCAGTTGTGCTTTACACAAAATGCTGCTGTTGGCAACACCACAGTAGAGAGTGTGATCCTCTGGTCTGCAATTGTGCTGTACTATGGAGAAGTATGTGGCAAGCCTGCAAGTGTTAATGAAGAAAAAAACTCTGAGCTTCATCCTAAAGGAATCTCAGGGTTTCCTAACTGAACAAATTATCTATTTTTTTTCCATTCCTCATACGTGGGGGTATTACTCATTCGGTATTTAAATAAGAAAAATAGTCTGATGTTACATTGTGAGAGTCCCTGTTGCAGTAAGTTCATATTTTAAAAAGTACAGTCAAAGACTGTTTTAATGAAAAGCAAATTACAGCTGCAATATAATAACCCCAATTTTGTAGTTATAAAATTTCTAATTGTTTTTTTTAATGGAATACAGCCTTACCCTTCTTATCTCTCATCAGCGAAGTATTAAATGTTGGCAAACCATATGGCTAGCCACATCTTGGGGGTTCTTGTATAATTTTTTATATTGTACAGTGGTGTGAGTGAAGTGAGGATTTAATGACTACTTGTCTTCTACCCTGTAAAATATGCTGAGGATTTTGTGCTTTCAAGCTCTAGACTATATGAATAATTTCTGAATCTGTCACATCTGTAGTGGTAATTGGCTGCAGAATTTTTTTAGCTTCTTATGAAAGCTTCCCAAGATCTCAAGTATAAGTCTAGATATGAAAATAAATCACACTGTATTTAACTTTCATATTTAAAAAATTCTATTCATGAGTTTAAGAAGCAGGAACCAATGTAAAATTAAAAAAGAGAATCTGTTTCTGCAGCTAACTGTTCTTTCAAATGATTTTTTTTAAAAACAATTCATGTTCTATAGAAACACACTAAACAGTTTTTTTCCCCTGAACTTTACTTTTCATAATTTAAAAAATCTGTAATTCTGCAGAAAAATCATGATATTTCAGTAGATTTAATAGTGCTGTTTATGCATCTGATCTACTTTCCCTTTTTCCATGAAAAAAATTGATTTACTAGTATGAGATCTTTTTCTCTTAGTAATTGTGCAAATTTCTTATTTCTTTGTATCAAACCAGAAATTTGTATATGTGTGTATGTAGATGTGTACTATAACTTATAAGTAAATCTGTATCAGTGCTTTAATAAAGTGCATTAGGTTGCTAAGACAAATACATGCTAGTCCTAGTTAAGAGAAGTTCTGTGAAAATGTAAGCGAAACTAGTCTATTTTACTCAAAATTGAAAGCTCTTTCATAGTCTGAATTTAAGAAACCTAATAGATAAATACTGGCACGAAGCCTCACAGTATAAATTTCTCAGTAAAGAAAATCAAGAATAATTGAAGAATATTGTACTTGAGGTCAGATGAACAATTTAGAGAGCCAGTAAGGAACAGACTGAAGAGTCACCATACAATAATAATACCTTTTTAAATTCTATTTTTCCCCTATTCTTTTATTTTTTTGGTGGAATAAAAATAGATAATGTAAGGGCAAGAACAGATTTTTTTTCCTTTCCTGTTAAACCTCTGTAGATCTCTGAAACTAGAAGAGATATGTTAAAATAACTGAAGAATTTGGATTTGCTGGTAATTTCTACTCTGTGATTTACCAGTTCAGTACAGCAGAATATAATGTGGAATACATTGTTATATTATAATCTAACCTTCTGAGAGACACAGAACTAGAACTTCACCATGTTTATCAACTGAATTATGGATTCTGGCAGAATAAAAGATGAGTTCACATGTCTGCTGTACTGCTAGTTGTTTCTTCTTTCACAAAGTCCATATTTTAAGGAGAAAATAGGGAATCTTTTAATGTGCAATGTTCAGCTTGGTGGTCTAAAAGACCTTTCGTTTTTCCCTTTTCCAAGGTGGCCTTAATCTAAGCTCTGTTATCATTTAATGAACTGAACAGCAGGTTAGTACACTGTGATATATTTAAGTATATAACTGGATATCAAAGCACACTCTGAAAGTCTTAACAGCTAAAAATAAATAATGTGGATGCAGTTATTAGCAAAAATTAGCAAATCAAATACTATTTTGTGAATATTTAGCTGTTCTAGGTAGATATCAGACATTAGCTCTCTACATAAGTTTGCACATGAAGGCACTGTGCAGCAAAATTAATACATGAAGTGCACCAATATCATACTTCTAATAGACAGCAGTGTATATTGGTAGTTGTGGGATGAACACTGTAAACCCAAACAATCTTAAATTTAAATTTTATCCTTGGGAACCACCCACTAATACAATATCTGGCAGCCTCACAAAAAATGAGATGCAATGACATTCAGATACATTATAACAATCAAGACAAATGTAACTGGAATTGCAATTTAAAATTAAACATGGAGTATTAATCAGAATATTAATATTGACAGCAATAATGCCATAAATGCAAAAAAGCAATATATGTAAATGCTGCAAACTCTTGTTAATTGGGAAAGAGTGTTTTCCATGTTTATCTAATAGAAGAATAGGAAGGGCAGAGTTTTGAAAGAATGGCGAATATATAAATTTGCAAATTGTAAAAAATTGTACTCATTCCTATGTGGCAAGAGTGCTAATGTATCAGAAGCAGCTGTCAGTTGTTCAGCAAGTTAATTGTCCTACTTTGGAACTCCAAGGGAAGGTCCATATCCTCACCTGCAGAAGAGCTATTTTATGGTAGGAAGACACAAATGGTGATGTGGGATTTTGGGTTTATGTTTGGAATTTGTGTGTGTTTTTATTTTCTTATTTCTTTGTGGGCTGTTTTTGGTCCTCCCCCACCTCTTGCATGCCCCTGATGCTCAATTCCAGATACTGCACAGTAATTAGTGGAAAAATTTTTTTGCTAAAATTAAGGAGGAAGAATATACTGGTTCTACTCATATTCTTTTCTAAGAATGTCAGGGGAGCTGCATCTCTTTATTAAGTCTCCAGTCCAGCCAAGCAAGGAAGCCAGGGAATTAGGGGGCACAGTACTGGACTAGTTGTACTTGCCTTTCTTTCTAAGGACACAGTTCAGAGTTCCTGTGGATGTTTTCAGTGAAGACTGACATAGCATATGTTACCCAGTTTCTTCTCTTCTATCCAAATTAGTGGGAAGATGGGAGAAGGAGCATGTGCTCAAATTATTCTGTATTCCCTGGCCCGGTTCACAGGAGGCCATGGTTCTTGTCAGCTGCACTTCTGTTAGGGAAAATGGAAGAGAAAGCTAGGACTCCATGACAATAGGACAAACACCTTCTATTTCCCACACAGGAGCTGTTCGATGTTCTTTAACAGGATCAGAATTTTCACACAGCAAACTTCAGTTTTGCAGAGAGCATGTTTTCCACCAGAAAATTACAGATTGTTTAGAGATGTGAGATTTTTGTAGGAGAAAAAGTTGTGTGAGGTATTGTTAGGCCAAGTGCCAGATCCTATGCTTTGGTTAAACAGCCCTAGGCTGTGCAACAGGCTGGGGGCTGAGTGGTTGGAAAGTGGCCCAGCAGAAAAGGACCTGGGGATGTGGCTGAACATGAGCCAGATGTGCCCAGGTGGCCAAGAAGGCAAGCGGCATCCTGGCCTATGTCAAGAATAGTGTGGCCAGCAGAATCAGGACAGTGATTGTCCCCCTGCACTCAGCTGGTGAGGCTGCACCTCAAGTGCTGTGATCAGTCTTAAGCCCTTCACAGCAAGAAAGACATTGAGGTGCTGGAGGATTTCCAGAGAACAGCAACAAAACTGTTGAAGGGTCTGGAGTGTAAGTCGCAGGAGGAGCAGCTGAGGGACCTGGGCTTGTTTAAGCTGGAGAAAAGGAGTCTTGGTGGGACCTTATCTCTCTCTCTACAACTACCTGAAAGGAGTCAGTCTTTTCACCCAGTGAGCAACATGGGAAGCACTATGGAAGTTCAGGTTGGACGTCAGGAGGATTTTCTTCACAGAAAGGGTTGTTAAATATTGGAAAGGACTGTGCTGCAAGGTGGTGGGGTCAGGGTCACCATCCCTGGAGGTGTTCAAGAAGCTACCAGATGTGGCACTTAGTGCCTTGGTCTGGTTGACAAGGTGATGATCAATCAAAGGTTGGACAATGTGACCTCAGAGATCTTTTACAACCCAAATGATTCTGTGATTTTTTAATTTTGTTTCATCCAGCCTGGAGATGAAACATCAATACAAAGGAGTAGGACTGGGCATTTGGAAGAAAATTGTACTTCCCATCTTCTTGTGTGGACTATATGGAGATGGCTCTCTTACTGACTGGAGGATTGGCTCATGACTTGGGCATAGATGAGCTCTGAGTGTTTATCAGATGGAACGTCATGTGAGGACTAAAGCAAACTAAGCCAAAGATAGTTGGGAGGGTGCAGCACTTTCAAGTTCCCATTAAGGAAAAACATTGTAGAAGACTGAAGAATTAATTAAACACCACTTCCCTTGCTACCTATAAGCAAGATAATTGGAAAGCAGCCTGTTTTCTATCAATGGTTGTTGCTGAAACACTTGATTATATTTTTCCTTTGCAATTTCCATCTAGCTCAGCAGGGGTGAACTATGAGACCATTACAGTGTGCTGTGTATCTAAGGATGATGACACACTGCTAAGAGCTCAGTAGAACTTGTGGTGTCAGTGCACAGTGCTGCAGGTGAAGCTGAACTGATTGCAATCTTAGGAGCAGATGGGAGAGGTTTGTTGACTTTTGTCTTGAACCTACTAACAGTACTAGAAATCTTACAGGAACTGGACAGAAAGATAGAAAACAAGAAAGTGAGTATCAGCAATGGAAAATGAATTGGAGTCACAGGATGAAGAAGCTCATCGTGTGAAGTAAAAGAAAATCCCCACAAACCTTAATTCTGTGTTGAGCAGGGCCTTATCTTAAGCCAGACTTTAAAGTCAGAAATCAGAAATAAAGACAGCCAACCCTAGCTAGACTCTTTGGCTCCAGAAGATGCTTAACAATGTAGGAGGGAAGTATGAGGTTGGGCTAACTTTATAAAAACAGCAACTGATTTTTTTTTAATGCCTTTATATATTTATAACATTTATTTTTTATCCATTTAGAAGCAGGAGTTATTTCTACTTCTATGGGTCTGGTGATTGAAATCTATTTGATTCATCCTGCCTGGTTCTCAGCTGTCATTCTACTATATCAAGTCTCTTTAGTTTCAAGCAAAGCAGATGGAGGTCAAAGTGACATGTGATGAGTCGGTGTCTCTACCTGGAATAGAAACAGTAATTACATAGCTGCTGCCAGATCTTTACACTTGTGTATACCTTACTGGGTTTTTTTTTTTTGTGTGTGTGTGTGGGTATTTTTGGTGGTTTTTTGTTTTTTTTTAATTGGTTGGTTGCTTTGTAGCTTTGCATGTAACAACTACTTTTTTGTTTTTTCCCTAAATGCTCAGGACAACTTTGTTTTCATTGTTCATTAGACTTATGATTGAATAGTGTTCTATAAAATAGTCATGATTATGATGGCTTATGTGGCCAGAGATATTTTTCTTGTATATTTTTGGCACCTTGACTGCTTTACAGGATGCTAACCCATAAATCATAGGTCAGGCTGATATTCGCATTTTGCGCTGTATTTGGAAACCAGGGACAGAGGAACACCATGATATTTCTCCTTTATAATGACAGCCAAAGCAGAGGTATTTTGCACTTAAAGGGAATAACACTAAGGGTATTAGTGACACTGTCCTAGTGCAGTGCTGGTTGCAAAATCCTCTGGGAATTTCTAGTCCAATCTCCTGTCAGAAGCTGGACTGTCACCAACATGCCTCAGGTTGAGATATTCCTTTGTCTAGAAAATCTTGAAGACCCTCAAGAATGGGAATTCCACAACATCTGTGGGCAAACTCTTCCAGGGCAGCACTACCTTTTTCGTAAATATTTCCTGACAACCCTCCCTAAGTGCCGTTAGTAGTTGCTGCCCTTCACTATTTCGTCTGCCATTACTGAGAGTGGTTTTACTGCAATCTTCCCTTCAGGACATTGAAGGTTGCTATGAGGTTTTCCTTTGGCTTTTCTCCTTGCCAGCTGAAGCAAGGCAAGTTCCAATGTCTCTCCTGATAGGTTATGTGCTCAAGGCCCTGGCCACATTGATAGCTCTTCACTAGAGGAAAGAAATGGGAGACACTGTTGAAAGTGCAGCAGTACCATTACAGAATATGGGAAGGTAATAATTTCCCTCTGTGCTGCCCATATCCCTGCCAGTGTCACTTAGTATACAGTCTACACAATGAAAGTGCACTTTGTGGCTTGTATTCAGCTGCTGCTCAGTCCATGAGTTTTCCACCTGCTGAATTCAGAGTTTCCTGGCTGGACCTAGAGATGGGTATGTTTTTTGTTTTTCACGCCACCAGAAACCTTCTCAATGACATATTTTTCACCAGGGCTGGCAGCAGTTTTGACATTCTTATCAGTGAACTCCTAATTATCTTTTGACCCGTGTTGTATGTATCTTCATTTTACATTTAATGTAACTAGAGAAGCCTTTCTTGTTGCCCTGTTTCTTTTTACTGTCATGTGTAACTAGGATTTGAAGCAATATTTTTATATTTCACAGAACTAAAGACTCATTAAGGTTGGAAGGGTCTCATTGAGATTGAGAGAGCATTTGAAACATGGAAGTTTCAAATGAGGAGAGCCTCAGCTGCTCTCCTGAAATCCAGGGCTGTGATCCTGCTTTTAGTTGTTTTTCTCTCCTCTCAGATTACTGAATTCTACCATTTCATTGTCATTGCAACTAAGGCTGTCTCTGACTTTCTTATTTCAGACAAAGTTTTTTATTCTTGTAACTACAAGGTGTAGCAGATCATGTTTTCTTGTTAGCTTCTCAGTTACCAGGAAGCTGTCACCAGTGTGTTCAAGAAGTCTTCCAGATTTCCTGAGCCCTCCTGCATCATCCTTCTGGCAGATACAGTAGTGGTTAGTGTCCCATGAGGAACAGGACCTGTGCACATGAGACTTCTAGTTGTTGGAAGAAAGTCTCATCTGCATTTTCTTCCTGGTCAGGATGTCTATAGTAAATACTCACAATACAAGGCCAAACAATATTGTTTTGTCTGCTAATCTTGATCCATAAACTGTTTGGGTTCTGATCCATCCCAAAGCAGAGCTCCAAGTATTCCAGCTGTTTTCTCACATAGAGGGCAGCTCCATTTCCTCTCATTTTCAGCCAGTTGACCAGTAATTCTTCTTTCTGGTTTCCCTGCCAGTTCTGTTGCCTTGTTTCCTCCTCCTGTATGCTCCCATCTGTATTTTAGTTCATGAAGGGGCTTCTGTGTTAGCCTGGCAGTTCTGCTGGTGAAATTCTGGCCTTCTTGCATGACACTGTGGATTGTTCCTGGTTTTCTTAAAAATTCAGCCTCATCTCTTTCTGCTTGATGACTGCTTGCTGGGAAATTTTACTTATCAATTACCCAAATAAGCCAAATTCTACTGTCCTGATGTCCTGAGTCCAACTCCACTGCTCACTGTCTCAGCTATCCTCCAGATCCTGAATTCTGTCATCTTGGGATCACTGCAAACCAAATGTGCTGTAAATACTAGCTTTTCATCTGGGATGTTTCAACAAAAGGCAGCTTGAGGAAAAACCCTTCATGCGATTTCTCATGAGCTGCATAATTTAAATATTATTAAGCTGCTTACATGATAATCTAACATCACAGCTGGTGAGTATACAACACTGAGGTAGACTCTCTGTGGAAAATTTGCTTTTGGCTTTTGCAGGGAATCAGATTGCCTTTAAATGCATGTATTGTTGACACTAAATCCTCAGAGCAGAATGCAGAGCAGAATGCAGAGTGTTGATAGTAAAGGACTTTGTTTTATTTTTATTTTAACAGCATAATCAGTTGGATAACTAATGGCACTGGCCAATTCAATATGATTAATCTGATTAAAACCCTACATATGCAGTGCTTTTGCCAGTCTCATGGGAACCAACATTTCAAAATACTGCATAGTATGTGGAGACATTTTAGGAGATGAAAAAAAAAAAGAGCAAATAACTCATCAGTCAGTTGGAATGCATCTGATTAATACTCTTGAGTACTGACTAGGATATGGAGGTGCAGGCTCTCTTTTCTGCAAAATATGTAACTAAGGAGAACATGGGATTAGTAATTATCTGAGGAATTGAGTAGCTTAGTGCAAAAGATTGGGATTGGTGCCAATATACTGAAAATCCGGGAGAATGTCTTCATGTAAATGACTTTATTTATAACGCAAACCTCAAAATCAGTTTTATTTAATGCTTGGAACAGTAAAACCTCTCTCTGAGACTGAAATTTCAGAAGGCTTCTGCCTCAGTGAAGCCCAAGACAATTGCTACTTCCATTCCTTCCTGTGTGACCACACACATTTGAATAACTAGTTAGGAAGTGGAAGGAACACAGATTAGAGAAGAACTTTGTCATTACTATTTTTGCATGGTGTTTTTCTGTGTAGGTAAATTCCTTGATCCTGTCTCCACCACCAATGGCTATCCAAGCATTGGTTCTGTGGCAGGAAAGGACAACTAAGAGTGATGGATGAAGCCAAAGCAGCTTTGCAGAGCAGCTCACAGCAGCTGTGAAACTACAGCTCTGGAGTGGAATTTACAGTCCCAAGAACGAGGCAGGGAAAACTAAAGGATCTTGTGAAAGATCACAGGAGACATGTACCACTGTCCTCAGTCAATGCAATTTTCATGTTTTCTAGTCAGAGGAGGCCTGAGTGAATCAGAATGAGTTAGCAGTGTGCTGCCAGGCATGGGGCTACAGCTGAGAGCAGGTTTGGTAGCTGGGTACAGCTGTTCTACAGTGTCAAGTCGGAGTGACAGAAGCAGCTCAGTTCTATTGCCAGGGTTGCACCAACCCTTCTCAAACGACTGTGACACCCAAGCACCTCATGGATTGGCATCTATCTACTCTCTTATATTTGCTAGGTAAGTTGATATTTGCTACGTTAGTGTTTTCACAGTATTAAAATACTGCAGGAGCTCAGCAGCAGCCAGTCAACTGTTTCAGTATTACCTTGGCTCTGTTAGCTCGTTTATTAGCTTGGGGGAAAAAAATAGAGATTATACAGAATGCTGAGGTGCTGTTGTGAAGTTTGTCCAGCATGGTGACCTCTGAGAGGGGCAGATGGAACCTTGCTGGCAGAAGCATGGAGTTACTTTGTTGAGTTGTTGTCTGGGTTTTTTCACATGTCCCTGTGCTTCTGAAATATTAATTTTTGATCCATCTTGAAAGGTCATCAGAAGTACACATAGCAGCTCTTTTGCACACAGCTTCACTTCCCATCGTGCTTTCTAGAGACAGCTGTGTCACACTACAAAGGATAAAGTTAAAACACCTATGTGACCCATACTTGATGATCACTGATGCACATGACATAAACCTGGTGTGTCCTGAATTTATTGCAACTGATAAGATATATGCTAGAGGGACTATTGAGGGCTGAGGGATCTTAAATCCATGGGTTGTTGGCCAAGCAATATTTTCTTCTGAAGCTTTAATTTCTGAAGTCATTGTAAAGCCTTAACTGTGTCAACTAAAAGTCCACATGAATATTTTTCCATTTAGAAACAAACAAACTGCTGTTTGTTCCTGTAAGTTTTCACTGTTTCACAAATTAAGACAACTTCAGTCCAAGAGAGGAATGGAAATTCACTGTGTTTTCGTAGTGAAACAAGGATTGTTCCTATGAATTTATTCCTCCTTCTACAAATATGACTGCTTTTCTGTTTCTTAATGCCTCTACTGTGTAGTAAGACTAATTTCCCACTGAAATAGACTTGGATTTAGTCAGAGATGTTCTACATGCAGCTGGCCAAACTGTGAAGGTTAGGTTCGTGACACTACTGTTCAAAGCTGAAGTGTGGTATTTTCTCATCTACAGCTTTTTGTAGGACTGGTTTAACTTCTTGCAGAGCTAATCACAGGTGCTGTTATCAGAGCACCATGAAGTGTAGAGGTCCAGAAGGCTTGGCCATTCTGAAGACAGTGCTCATAAATGAGATGTTTGAGGACACAAATGGAAGCCAGTGTCAGTGAAGCATCACTCCTATAGAGCAGTAAACTATGGGACAGATATAAGCTCTTCTCCTCTTGCCACCTACAAAGACTCTGTGGCAAGAAAGGGGTGGTAGTGAGAAACAGACTAGGGGAAACTCCTGGGACAGGAGATCAGGTGTTTGGAAGTTTTGGTGCGTGGCAGAGGTGGCCAAGTCATGCCACTGTTCCTGGTATGCGCAACAGTGTAGGTGATGGGAAGGATGTTGTCTTTGTGGTAATGGTGGTGAATCTTGCTGATCTTCAGTATGATAAAATAGCTCTGGCTATTGGCTCCTAAGCAGACTTAAGACCCTCACAGGTAATGAGACAAGTGAAGCTACAGCACAAAGTAGGATGCAGCAGCACCATGCCATGCAGCATAAAATCTTGGAAGCAACATGGCAAGTGCTTTCAGTTAAGGTTCCTGATGATATGGTGATAGGTGATAGGTTCCTGATGGGTGAAGTCAAGTATGGGTTTAGTAAAATGAACATTTTCCATATTTTTCCTGTTATTTGCCTTAACCACACAAACATTGATTAAATCATTACAGAACCAATGGGTTTGCATCAGTAGACACCGAATGCTAAGAGATAAACATGCTGGTCATAGGACTCTCCAGATGGATATGTTTTATCTGAATGACTTTGTAGTTTTTCACTTGTTTATAGCAGGAATGGCTTTTAGATCTGTTTATAGCAGGAATGGCTTTTAGATCTGTTTCTAATAATAAAAAATTAACTGAGCTACAAAAATAAGTTATCCTCCTGCTTGCTTTCAGCTAATTACAGCATCTTAAGGCATCTCAGGATAGTAGAACATCTGTTCCCTGAAGATTGACCCTTCTCAGACAATAATTATAGAGCTAATGAGTGGAGTGGAGAATGGAATTTAGGAAACAAGGGACAGCTCTGCCTTTCTGTTCTCACCTTAGCACATTCCTTTCACTAAACTGACTTCCTAACATAGCCTACAGCAAACTTTCCAGATGCAATAGTCCATTTTCTTTGGAAAAGGATAGAAAATCAGATAGTAGCTCTGGAACTTGAACACCTTGCTCTAACAATTGGTGTTAGCAGATCATCAGAAGCAGATAGTACTGCCTCCTTTTCCAACCACTCTGAACCCTAGAGCACAATACCAGAAACAGATATCCAGCATTCACTAGTGTTGTTGCAGGGAGATCTCCTATAATTTCTCATAATTTGAGTGATATAAATTACTCTTCTGGTATGCTTTTCAGTTTGCTATTTTTAGTGATAGAAGTGACACCTAATTTGCACTTGTTAAAACAGGCTTACGAAAGTGTGTTGTAAATAAATCTTGGGAGGAATATAAATTAGCATGGTGCAGGGCAAAATAGCTTCCCTTTTGTGGGTCAGAATGAAAATAATGTTGGGGGAGGGGGGTGGAGATTGCTCCACTTCTCTATGTTAGAGAATTCTTGTACCTTTTTATATAGTATTGGATGCTGGCTACAGTGGAGACAGGACTTTAAATGGTCACCAAGTCTTAGCATGAGAGCCCTCTTGTTCTAAGACAGCCAGATGAATGTTAACTCTTAGGTGTCCTCTAGATTAGTGATAAAACAGACAAAAAATGTTGGCTTATTGAACAGTGAAATAGCTGCAGATGAGTAAGATCTTTGTGGCTTCTGCAAGAAATATGTATATAGGTAATGTAATCCTACTAATGTGTAGAGGACATTGTGTAGAGGACAGGATGGGAGAGGATGTGTAGAGGACAGGATGGGAGAATAGTTTGATTTTGGCTACAGCAAAATGAAGTTCAGTAGGCTTAATGGGTACCATTTGTGGTCTGCTGCAATGGTAGCCACCACAGTTTTATGACATGGATAATGCTTTTACGTCTCAGCTGCAGGGGCAACCATGATAGCCTAGTCCCTGCCCAGCACTTGTTTTTTATCATATATCCTCTTCTATATCACCAATCTGATGTTTGGGATATCTGTGATGGGGATATCTGTTATGTTAAAGATTAGTGTTCTGTGTGAGAACAGTGTTTTTATTTCTCCCTTTTTGTATTTGCAGGAAAAATTCTTGTTCTTTAATCCTGATTTCAGTCAGTTTTTAATCGTATTCTGTCTTCAAATTCTGTCTGCAAAGATTGCTTGTCATAAAGATACCTATTTTCTATGGTATCAATGTAGATTCAGCATTAGGTGTCAGTTCAATACTGGGTGAACTGTTTAAATCTCTCTCCAAGCCTTTTCCTTCTTCATTTCATGGAGAGTCAAAGTCTAGCAACTGAAAGGTAATCACTATGGTTACAGCATCTAGTTCTAGCAACAAATCCAAGATTTAAGTCTGAAAGCTTGTAGCAAAATATATATATTTGAGACACCCCAGACATTTGGGATCATGTTAGCAAGCGTTAAAACAGACATTGACAGTTTGAGATAATTCCATTGCAATGTTCTGCTTGCAAGACAATGGTCTGCAATTATAAGTGGACTGTTTACATAGAGATGTAAGAATACTTACTAGTTTAAAATGCAGCTCAAAGCAATATTGGGTTTTCAAACTCAGACATCTAAGATTTAATCACTGCCTAGTTTGAAGTCTGTGTCAACACTGTCAGCCAGAAGAAAGAATGAAACTTGGATCCTTCCCAGCTGCAAATATTACGAAGACATCACTGAGCCATTTTTAGGCATTACAAGAGCAGATGACTTTATGGCCCAGGTGGCTGATATTTCATGTGTTGAGGTCCCTCACCCCAATTAGTAACTAATTTCTATCCATCTGTTCACAGATGGCAGAAAATCACTGATCTACCACAGTTCTCTCTGACAGACAGGTATCCATCTATAAGCCAAATTAACAACCCAAGACCAGAATTGCCCAGGGAGATTTCTTGAGATGATATCAGTGCCTGAACACTGCTAGTGCAGGACTAGTGGCTCTTCCCAGAGACAAGTCTAATGGGAAAATCTAGATAAATAATGCTTTTAAGCTGGCAAATGTCTCTTCTGACTGTGGCTCAGGCATAGGAATGAATCTAGATAGAGAATGTCTAATCTGGACCATTCTATAGTACAGGATAGGGTACAGGATTGTGCTTTATGCTTAATGGATGGGGGAAAAAGGGGGAGAGTTCTGAGAGAACTGAATTTCTAACCTGACTACTAACTAGTGTAGGGCAAGAGATTCTACATCCCAGACGGGTTTTGTTATTGAATTATCAGAATGGAACCACTTGCTAATCTCAAAGGGCTTATTATCCTACCACTTTTCATAACATCTTACAGTATATTTGTTCATTCTGGAGAAAAGAAGACTTTGGGATGATGTGATTGGAGCCTTCAGTATCTGAAGGCAGCCTACAAGGAAGATGGAGAGAGGCTTTTTACAAAAAACGTGGAGTGACAGGACAAGGGAATGAGTACAAACTGAAAGAAAGTTTAGATTAGATATTATCAAAAAAATTCTTTACTGTGAGGCTGGTGAGGTACTGGAACAGGTTGCTCAGAGAAGTTGTGGATCCCTGGCAGTGTTCAAGGCAAGGTTGGCTGGGGCTTTTAGGAGCCTCCCCTAGTGAGAGGTGTTTCACCCAATTCAGGAGTGTTGGAACTAGATGGTCTTTGAGGTCCCTTCCAATCCAAGCCATTCTATGGTTTTATTACTTACTCTCTACATACTTTTTCATACCGAAGTGCAAAACTAATTACAATTTTTAATCAAATCTTTAAGCAAAGCCCATTCAGTTATAAATAGCACACCATATTTTTTCATTTGATATATGACTTTTTCAATTTTATGGTACTGATTTCTGAGTCTTTGAGGAAACCGTAATCTTATATAACATTTAACTGCAAGTAACTTTTCTATTTAGTGACTCATAATTGTGGTTTATTTTTGTCCTGAATCTATTAAATATAATATTAGATGTAGAATATTCTCTGGCAAGTCTTTGAACTTTACACCTAAGTCAACTGTATCACAACTAGCTAGTACATATTTACCATGGGATTTGTTTGTTTGTTTTGGTAAATAAATTAGGATGTGGCAGCTGCTGCTGCTCTCACTTGACCTTTATATTGAGGATGTTTAAAAGGATGCATTGTTTCAGATTAAGTTTCATTTGTATATGAGATCTGAGATTGATACCTCCTTTTACCCTAGAGTTTGTTTTGTTTTGCTTAGAGGATTCTCAAGAATTATGTAAATTGTGTGGTGAGTCTTTTTTTTTTTTGTTTGGTTTCTGTTTTAATACCTTGACAAAATCAGAAACAGCTGGAGATGAAATAAAATGCAACATATGCTTAGCAATTGTAGATCAATGTAATTTCTTGTTTATTCTGTGACTGATTCCCTAGATAAAAGAAATCTGGTGGACCTCGGCTATCTAATGTTCAATAAAACATCTTTGATTACATCATGTAAATGGATGAAAATGGGAATTAGAACAAAAGAAGTGTCATGGTTCAACCCCAGCTGGCATTATGCATCATACAGCCACCTGGTTACTCTCCCTACCTCTCCCAGCAGGATGGGTCCAAGAGAATTGAAAGGGTAAAAGTGAGAATACACATGGGTTGAGATAAGAACAGCTTAATAACAGAAATAAAACAACATTAGTAATAAATTGTAGTGAAAATCTAAATCACAAAGAGAGAGAGAGAGAGATAAAACCCAAGGAAGACAAATGATGAAAATGAAAGCAATTGCTGAGCACCAGTTGACCATTGCTCAGCCAGGGCCTCAGCACTGGCACCCTGGCCACTTCTGCCCTGGTTCAGGGCTGAGCATGGCACCACATGGAATGGAATGGAATGGAATGGAATGGAATGGAATGGAATGGAATGGAATGGAATGGAATGGAATGGAATGGAATGAAATGGAATGGAATGGAATGGAATATTCCTTGGGTCAGCTGGGGTCAGCTGTCCTGGATGTGCTCCCTCCCAACCCCTTGTGCATCCCCAGCCTCCTCACTGGTGCTGTGGGATGAGGAGCTGAGGAGGCCTTGCCTCTCTGGAAGCACTGCTCAGCAATAACCACAATGTCCCTGTCTGATCAGCACTGCACAAACCCAAACCACAGCCCCACACTGGGCAACTGTGAAGAGAATTAACTCCACTCCAGCCAAACTCAGAAAAAACAGTAGAGTGGTTAAGATTCTGGTTTAGAGGGGCTGTGCCAGTACAGTATGGTGAACACAGAAAGTCATACGCCAAGGGAGATTACAGGCAGAAATACTCAAAGGATGAGATTTGGGACTAATTTTTATTTTCTCTTATATTTTTTTCTGCCACTACAAAAATCAAAATGTAACAAAGAAATTTGCAGCTGAAATTAAAGTAAGGAGCCACTGTTACATCAGAGAGCATCAGAATATCACAATGATCATCTTGAGTGCTGGGGTAGTAAAAGTGGGATTATATTCAATACTGAAAAGGAAGAGACAAACTATAAGGAAATATTTTATAAGACGAGACCTTGTTGGGGAACGGCATGAAAAAAAAGATGAAAGAGCTGAATACTTATCTATCTGATATGTCACTTGAGCATCAAGAAATAGCAGCATCAGAAGGAAGCATGAGGTATTTGGGGTTTGTTGCCTGGGGGAGGGAGGTTTGTCTTTTTTTTTTTTTTTTTTTGAAGTCAGTAGACAAATGGAAAAGAACTTTGGATCACCCAAAAGTGAATACTTAATGAAAGTTCCTTGAAAATAGTTTTATTCAAATGATACCTCATATTTGTTTTGTTTCACTTTTTTTAAACTACTTCATTAAATAGAAATGAATATACTATAAAATACGATCTTATAAATCAGGCTGTTGACACAGTATGTTTTTTACACTGGAGAGGTCAAAATTAATAAATTGTGAGAAGAATTAATAAATAATTATTTTTAAAATAATTTCTGTTGTGAAAGCCCTCCTCAAAGTTCTACTTACATGATTCAAAGTGTGTGGGTGTTCGGCCTCTTTCTAAGGTACACCTACCAGTTTTTATATGAATTACAGAATCATACAATTTGGAGGGAAGCTCCAGAAAACCTCCTCCAGCTCACAGCATATCCAATGAGATCAGGCTTCTTGGGGCCTCATGCATCTGAGTTCTGATATCTCCAAGAATGGAAACTCCACAACCTCCCTGGACAACTGTTCTGGTGCTTCATAGTCCTAACAGGGGAAATCTTCATTCTTATGTTCAGTCAGAATCTCTCACATACCAATTTTTGCCCCTTGTCTCTCATCTAATGCCTATGTGTGTAAGATAAATACAAAAAAGCTCATGTATTGAACTAAAAATTTCAGTAGAGCTAATTATGATTATGATTATTAATTATATTAGATGATGATACTGAATTTCAAATTCTTCTTATATATTCCTGCATGATGTTTTAACATTTGTTTTTGAACAGGAAATGTCTCATTGTTTAAAAGCATGTTAAAGTAGAATTATGTTTGACAATAAGATAACAGGTTTTTTAAAAGTTTCAACTGTACTGTCATTATCTGTAAAATAATTTTTTTCCACTGAGTTAATATTTGAAATTTTTGGCTGAAATGCTTAGCTTTAAACATCTACACAAGAAAATCAAGTAGATCAAAGGGCTTCTCTAATTTGTTAAATCTTCACTTACAAATGAAGAAAAAGTTGTCACAGGCATGTGTTGAGTTGGTGATTTTAAACCTTGACCTGGTGGGGAAAATCTCTCTCTCATTCAAGTGTAGGAAATGACTTTCATTCACATATGATATTTTCCGAGGTAATCCCCTGTATTATTTTACCCTGTAATATTCTAGTAATAGCACCTGTGTGTGCCTATGCTGTTTCTCTTTTTAACTTAAAGTGTTTGGGAAAAATACTGAGAAATAATTTTTTTTAGCCATGAAATGCTATCATGTGTCAGCAGAAAAATGACAGAAATGGAGCTCATGAAGAATTAATCTAGAACATTTTACTTTGATTGAATTCTTATTAATAAAAAGAAAATAATAGTGAGAACTTTGAGTCACTTTGAGTAACAGCTATTAAAAGTCAGATGTGTTTTACTTTGTTTTAGACTCTTGTCGAATTCCCAAGTGTGAAAAAAACTGAGGGATGAGGAGGAAAGGAAAGAAAAACAACCTTTGTAGTATACTTGTACCAAAGAAATGTTGGGAATCAAATATTGTATTTGTATGCTTATAGAGATGCACAGGTGATTTGCAACTATATTGAGCATTTCCTTTAGCTGGTGTAGATGTTTGCAAATCTCGTGTAGATGTTTGCAAATAATTTTTCTTTCTGGCCAATGTACTGTGTATAAAGGAATAATAGTGCAGCTCAAATAGTAAATCTATAGGAATGCTTCAGTGTGTATCTTGGCATAAGAATTGGCTTTCAGCTAAGCCTTTTGTAATCATCTGAAATCTTAGACAGAGGAAGATCTGACATTTGATTTTAGAATACCAGTTCATTTCTCTTTCTTTTCTGTAAGGCATATCATATTTCTTTAATAAAAAAAGAAACATCTCCCTAACAGAAGACACTGATATTACGATAAAGGATCATAATAGAAGCCATAGGGACAAAGACAGTGTTTGCATTAATTTCTCATCTGTTTGCAAATTTTTTTTTAATACCAATTTTTAATTTAATGTGGCTGTTTTGTATGGCTATGACAAATAAGACACTTCCTATTCAAGCCATGGTGCTCCTGGCTCTCTGCATCTCCTGAGCATGTGCTATAAAGCCACTGAGGAATGAAAATAAAACTGGACCCTGTACAAATTCTGAACACAGTGCATCCTGCCTCTTGCATTTTTCTGTAAACACACTGCTTTGGTTAGATCAACAGACAGCCTGGCTTTTCACCAGGCTTGCAGAGCTTCTTCAATCAGACTGCAAGGAGGGTGGGGTGGTTAAGGCAATACAACATTTGTAAGGGCAAAGAGAATGTAAAATTGCCAGCAGAGATGCTGGGAAAGAGGAAGAGAGTATGCAGAAAAAAAACGAAAGATCTTATTTCAATCCTGGGAAAATCTGGAAGAAGTTGTTACAGGAGAAAATCAGAAGCTCTATTGTAAATTTATCAAGATGTTAGTGTCATATAATAATTTTTTCTGAGCCTCTTCATTTTTATACCTGGTTAGTTTAAAATACTGAATTGCTCTGTTAGAACTTCACAAGCTCTTTATATATACTTCAGATATGTATAAACACACAATTTGATCATCTGAACTTTGACATTAATTTTCTCAGGTACTTTCTGTAACTTTTTGATTGCAGTGTCCTCTCAGGAAGAATATT
The DNA here is from genome assembly GCF_027579445.1 of Ammospiza nelsoni. Lineage (NCBI taxonomy): Eukaryota > Metazoa > Chordata > Aves > Passeriformes > Passerellidae > Ammospiza > Ammospiza nelsoni. The sequence continues at coordinate 26,027,998 of NC_080636.1, read as the reverse complement.
CAGCTTGATTTAGAACAAAACTTTGTCTGCTGCCATTCAATCCTATGTTATTACTGAGCGTGCCATTCCTTGTTTCCTTAACTGAATTTAGTTAGGGATGGGGGTCCAGGTCCTTTTCTTGAAAAGAGTTAGTAAAGTAAGATCATAAAGATCTTAGCCATGCCTAGCACAATGAGGCTAGAGGTCTAACAAACTTTTTCAAGGTTTTTTACAGACACTCTAAAGTAGAAAGATGTAGGTAATATAGCCAGCAGTAAACCCAAGAAATTCTAAGAAAGTAACGTGGGATTCACGGAGCTCCTTAAGCAATGAAAAGCAGCATACCACCTTTCCACAGAAAAACTGGTTCAGGCAGGTGTTGACTGCCTGTGGAAATCAATGCTCTTTTCTGACAAATGCATTGATTTGTAATGGCTGGTAGTATCAACTGTAGGCAATCTCCCTGATCTCATAAAGACAACTCCTACATTTCACAGATGGTGAAATCTAAAACTATTTTTGATGCTAGTCTGGATCAATGCTTTCATGAAAGAAACCCAAAATCCTTCCCTTAGCCGCTGCTTTCCACTTTGAGTGGCCACATGTTTGTTTGTTTGTTTGTTTTTTCCTACAATGATGAGGTAATTTTAGAAATGCTTGTTAAGAGATACAAAATAGGTAGACCCTTTTGGAGACAGTAATGGAGAATTCAGCACTAAATTCTGTGATTATACATGCTAACCACTTGACCATTCTTCTGAGTTTTCTTTATGTGCTTCTATTTCTCTAGCAAGTTACATAAATTCAGCATTTAATTGCTATTTCTGTTCTGAAACTTTCAACCTTCTACTTTGCAACTGAAGCAGGGTTAATTAGGCAACCCTAAAGTTCAAATACCCTCATTAGCCATCGAGTATTACTGATTAATGATACCATCAAGAAAATTTATAATATTACAAAGTGAAAGCAGCAGGATCTTCCGAATGTTTTGTTCACAAGAACTTACATGTTAACGAGCACAGACTTATGTCTGACAAGGACCTTTAAAGGAAATAGGAGAATCATATTAAATTCAGAGATGTGCTTTTGATGTTTGTTTTGCTGTATTTCAGGTAAATTAAAAAGTCTGTGCATACCGCTTTGACTATTCCGACAACCTGAATTTTGAAGCAATTGGCCTGAATTTCTGCAACTGTTTCCATTTTTGTTATTTGCTTATTGTGTACCACATAATTGGTTTTCCTTTCTTTGTAAAACTGATGTCTTTTATGTAACAAAGTTCACTTGCAAATTGACTAGTTATGAACACACTAGAGGAATATGCCCCTTATCTCACAGAGGAAAGTTTCACGTTACTTTCAATTGTGGGAATGTGTTTACAAAGACAGTATTTGGAGAGGCTTTGTTTTGGAGTAAAATGATGTTTCACCCCCTGCAACAGTGAACCATGAGTTCCACCATGGTTTAGGATTTTAACCTAAAACGTGCCCCAAATAGCAAAAATATGCCTTTTTATAAGTGCATCACACATGAAGAAAAAGAAAATTCTCAACATCTTCTCAGTACTTTAGAGACATACTTGCCAGAGATACACAATGCAATGATGAATATCAAAATACCAAGATGCCAAGATAAAGATTTTAAAATTTTTTTTCTAAACCTAAGAATTTTATTTTGTCTGAAATCCTTTTTTTCATTTTTGCTTCCAAATTCCTCTCTTATAGGATAGTCTATTTTTCCATTTTAGCCTTTTACTATGTGAATATAAAAATATTAATTTATCATAGAAATAAATGTCTGTTGATTACAGAAATGACTAGTATGAAAGGCTGTTTCAAGTTCATTTATATATTCAATTTGATTTTTTAACAGACTTGATATAAGGTGTTTTAGAAGATGAAGGAAGAAGTAACCCTACAGAGAAATGATGGGTCAAGCTTAACTAATTTTTAAATGAATCCATAAGAAACATGATCTCTTTCCATAGAGAAGAAAAGCAAGTCATTTGCTACTCGGTTAATCCTTTCCTGTTGAAAGCATTGCTCATCACGAAAACTCACAGATCACCTTGCCAAAGCACCTCTCCTCTCCATCAGTGACACAAGGTTGGACCTTTACAGCATGAGGGTTACTTCAACAAATATTTTTTCATAGTTTTCTAACATTATGATATACTTTTCAGCTTATTCTAGCTAGCATGTCTGCTTTGTTTCTTTTTTTTCCTCTCTCTAAGGCAACTCCAAAGCCTACAATCTGTTAGATGTTTTAAAGCTCAGCTTTCTTATACAAGTCTGGTACTTTTCACAGAAGCTGGAAGATGCTGCGTGAAAAGGGTGCCTTGTTGCAGTTATTTTCCGCTTGTGCAAGAATCTGCACCAGAACATGGAGTTCAAGAGAATAAGGTTTCTGTCATATGTTCCCAACTCACTTTTCTTAACTGTATTCAACATATTTCAGCAGTCATTGTTAGTTGCAGTGGATATTTAGTTTATTTAGTGGATATTTCATGTCATTTCTCTTGAATATGAAAGTAGAAAAAATTTCTGTTAGTTTTGTCGTAAGTCAAGTTTTTGTGATGTATGTTCAGACACCTAGTCCTTCCTGCTTCTTATGTCTTCCTAATTCCAGCATCATCTTAATGGGAAACATTATTATGTGTACATATAATGGAGTCCACAACCTGGCCCACAGTTGACTTCCAGGTGACACTGAACAAACAAGTACTAATCTCCAGAGCTCTAATGGGCAGGAGCCTGAAGTTTTGCCTTCTTGAGTCCTATTCTCACTGGCTCAACCTTGGTTGCGCAGGTGTTCTCTGCTGAACCCTCATTAGACCGGATATACCAGGTATCCCAGCCAGAGAACATATTCAAACAGCCAGTGGCTTTAATTTGCCCAAATGCACAAGTTTTCTTTGGGAGGAAGACAAGGTGAACTGTGCAAATAATGGATTAAAAGTGACCTTTGGCAGCACGAGCCGTGGTGTGGAAAGCAGGGTGAGCAATAGGGCGCCCATGGCCCTCAGGCAGGGCTGTGCAGCTCTGCTGTTGACAGTGGATACATCAGGAAACCTATGATCTGCTGGAAGGTGTGCTGTAGAGTTACTTTGTGAAAAGTCCTTGGTACAGGGGCATGACCCCAGCCTGCTTTTGTAGCCTTCCAGATCACCTCACCTAGTCATGGTGGGGGTAGCAGATTCAGGCTTAGAGTTCATTTTTGTAAGCAGACTTGAATATTTTCATGATTTGATCAGCAGAAGATAGGAAAACATATTTATATTTGATGAACCCATAAATAATGGAAGCAGATTATTTGAACTGAACAGTTTTGTGGTTTTCCTAGAGGAAGTGAATCACTGTTTTCATGTATTTAGGTCCTCACATGGCATTTGAGGAGTCCCAATGATATCTTTGTTTTACAATATTTCAGAACTTTTGTAAGGGTTCTAACTTTTCTTCAGCAACACACAAATTACTTGGTGAATAACATTCTGGCTTATGACTGGACTTTGTCTTAAATAATAATGTTTAAAATGAAGTAGCAAATGTTGGTGGTTTGTTTTCTCTTCTTGTGTTTTTCCTGCTTTGGCATCTCCCACATTTATTCTTCCTCTTCTGTCATTTCTAGCTGGATTCAATTAATAAAAATGTGCCCAAGACATCTATCTCTACATCATGTTTTTTCCACCTTTTTGAATTTATATCAAGCTATTTTTTGGTGTGATTCTTCAGGGATTTCTTGGTCATCTGTCTGAGTCACAGAAACCATATGGGAATTTCTCCTTCACTTTGATCCTAACAAATGCTAGGGTGGTGCTGCTCAGAGACAGGAATATACACTACTCCTAGAAGTTCAGAACATTAAAACCATTTTGTGTTGACACTAGTCAATACAGAAGTAGCTGTTATTTACAATTTTTCTTACTTTAAACCCTAAGAGTATAATTACACTTGCCATGGTGAACTGTTCTTTCCTGTTCAGTACCTACCAGCTTGCTTTCCTGTTTTTAGTTCGCATTTAATTATCATCAGCCTCTGATGCTGGCAGGACAAATTGTCTCTCCAACTACATGGCAGGAGAGTTCTTTGTTTTTATGTTTTCCTTTCTCACATATCTTAGGCAACCCACCAACGAAATTGGGTGGATGAATTTTTGTTCACTTGTTTGTCCACTGTAAGTAGACCACATATAGTCAGATTAAAATCCTGTGTCTGTGTAGGTGGGGGAAGGAGGCTTGAATTAGGAAAGAGTTATGTAGCCACCTGAGATGAAGCATCCATGTAAATAGACAAATAAGTACAAAGAAGCTCTGCTATGTCTGTTTGAGAATAATAATAATACTGTATCTGTATGAGATTCAGAAAATTAGCACTACGTGTAGGTTCTGGTCCAGGGACTCGTATGGAAGGATCAGGTTATAAAGAAACTTATAATATAGCCAAAAACTGGAAAGATGTTTTGTGCCTTCTTCCCTGACACATGCCTGTAGGAGTGACATGTACTATCTGGTCCTTTCTGGGAAACCAAGATGCAGGTGCATCAGAGCCTTGTGTCAGCACATGGTTCATTTCATCATGAACACACACATCACTTCATGAACACATGTTTATCAGAATGAAAACTAGACACACCAAGTGCTTCATTAGTGAGGTTTCAATGAGCATGAATTGATTTAGGGCATGTTTCTCTTAACTAAGTGTTGGGTTTATACTTGTGCTGACTAAACCCTTAGTAGTTTACTTGAAAGTATAAATTTCAAGCCTTGAATAAACAAGTACCAACAAAGAAGGAGCTTAAAAAGGATGATCTTTAGAAGCAGATCACAATGTCTAAAGGACCACATGGCACTGTAAGACTTTTACAAAAGCCAAAATACAAAATAGGTCACCTGTCCTGCTGAGTGGTGGCAGATGTTAAAACAACTGCTCTGTAAATGAACTCTGCTCTGTGCTAAAGAGCCACCTATAGAGATTTGAGTTAAAACCCTGTGATAAAACCCCTTTGAAATGGTCTCATAAATATTGTGCTACACAAATGGGAAAATAATTCAAAAAGAAAAATAAAAATATGCTCAAAATTAAGTTGGAACAAACATGAATTAATGCTATTAATTTGTCTGTTTTACAGAATATGACATTGCCAATCCTTTGATTACCATTTTTAGTTTAGATTGCCAGCCCAGTTATACTGAGGATATTATTTCTTTCTCCAGAGGACAGTTTTATGAAAAAAACCTCCTGGGCAATCACTTTGGAAATGTGACATGTGATACCAACAGTTGTTTTTGGGACATACTCTTCAAGGCTTCTGTGGTTTGGAAAGGGAAAAGTCCAAAAACAATCCCTGAAAAATGTCCTGACAGAGTCTTGCTTTGCTTAAGTGTCTTTTCTTTGACACTGTATGGAATGTCATGCAGACTTTTAACAAGTTCTCAACTCTTTCTGCCTTAATTCTTATGACCATTAACAGGTTTACAGTTGCATTCTACAACTACACCCAGGACTTCAAAAGCCAGGCACAAACCCCAGATATGTGCCACATGCTGGAACACTCCCAAGGAGCAGGTCTGTGGGTTCTACCGGTTTTTGAAAAATCAGGCCACTTATCCAAAGATGTAACTAAGAAGAATTTGGAAATAAGGAGAAATTAAAATCATTCTAGCCCTGGAATGCTGTCAGAATTTTAAAAACATGTTTTCTTGGCAGCTATATCTACCACGCCATGCTTTACTGGTCTAATTTTTATGTGCTATTTAGCCAGTATTTACTATTTTACCATTTTACCTATTTACAACATTCAGTGGCATGTTTTATAAACCATAGTAAGGTTAGACATAGTATTGATTTTTTGTTGCCAAAATATGTCATGATAATGTTCCAATCTGCTGTAGAAGTGACAGGTAAGGCTCATTAATCCACTATGGACCTCTACCATAACCAGTTTCAGAAATTTATTATTTTTATTTCTTTAATGACCTTCATAAGTCATCTATGTGTGGCATCTTCAGATGCTGAAATACAGACTTTCAAGTATATCTTGAACTCTGAAGGAAGGAGCAAAATAAGGTTGGGGGGTAGGGGGAGAGCCTAACAGACTATTCAAAACCAGTTCCAATTCATAATTAACAAACAATCCTGAATGTCTTGGAAAGTAATAAGCTGCTAGTATCAAGAAATGTAAACTTATCAGCATTTGTGTAAGAATTATTGTGGTGAGTTTGCACTGAGTATTTTTCTTATTTTCTCTTGGTCCTAACTTCTCTGTGCCTCAGCTCACACACCTGTAAAATAATAAATCTTGGCTATTTCGCAGGGATGTTCTGAGACTCAATTAATTACAATCATTAAAGGACTGTAGTTATTATATTGTATTATAGAAAATGTCACACTTTAATTGGTAAGAAATGTCAAAATAGGCATACATGGGAAGAGATATGTCTCTTGAAGGCTCTTTAAACTTTTTAATTTGAAAATCAAAAAGGAAGAGAAATGAAAAAGAAATCAGTATAATGTTTCCTTTGCTGCTAGTTTTGCAAGACTTGTTCAGACTGAGAATGTGTAGACTTTGGGAACTGTAGACAAAACAAAAGACAGCATGGTGTCTTCAGCCTAGAAAGAGGGTCTGGAACTCAACTACTGAGACATCCTTTTAACCTTCCACCTACTACGATATAGCAGCTGAATCTTTTGGAAAGCTGTAGCTCTGGCACTAGAAATAGCGTCTTTGTACTGAGTATATTTTTTGAGACCTTTTTCTTTGATTCAGAACCAAGACAAAGTCTATTTGTCATTGCCTGGGGAATTGCAAGCATGTGGCTCCTCTGAAGGTTTTAGTAAATTTCTGCTTGAAATTTTGGTAGACTTGCAATCCCAAGTGATTTTTGGATTCCCTAGGAGGGAAATTGCCTTTCATCCTTTCAAGTGGTTTGGATATAGCAGCTATCTCAACTCAATTAGTATTTATTGCTTAAAACACTCCCTGCAGCTACACCACAGGAGAAAATTAACATTTGGTTAAGAAATTTGCAATTCCTTGATGCAAATCACAGAGATAAATATATATATCTATATACATGCCCACATATATATATACATATTTGTGGAGATGTAAATTCCTGCCTCTGGGTAGGAACACCACTATTCACTGGTATATACTGGTGGATATTCACCTGGAAAGTGGCCTGAACATGTGCCCTTGCTGCAGAGCCAGAAATGTGCCCTTGCTGCAGAGAAGCTTAATGGTACCTTGGGCTGTGTTTGTCAAACAACATGTTGCCAGCAGGTTGGTGAAGGTGATCCTTTCTTTACTCAACCCTGGCATGACCAAAGCTGGATATTGTGTCCAGTTCTGGGCTCCTCAGAAGAAAACATACATGGAACTGCTGGAGAGAGTTTAATTAAAGGGCTAAAAAGGTGTTTAAGGGACAGAAGCACCTCTCCTGTGAGGAAAGGTTGTGAGAACTTGGGCTGTTTAGCCTGGAGAAGAGAAAGCTGAGGGGCAATCTCATTCATGTCTGTAAATGCCTGAAGGGATTGTGGAAAGAGGACAGAGCCTGGCTATTTCCAGTGGTGCTTAGTGACAGGACAAGAGTGAGCAGGCACAAACTGAAACACAGAAGTTTCTCCTGAATTTCCCAAACATGCTTTTCACTGTGAGGGCTGACTGAGCACTGGTACATGTTACCAAGAGAGGTCACGGAGTCTCAATTCTTGGAGATATTCAAAAGCTGTCTGGGAATGGTGCTGTACAAGACACAGTGGCCCTGCTGGAGCAGAGGAGTTGGACCAAATTACCTCTAAGGATGCCTCTCAACCTCAAAAGTGCTGTGATTTTTACCAATGTAGTTTATGAAAAGTTTGCAGTTTTTAGGTGGTTTAAGTCCTGGATATTTATGCAGCCGCAATGTCGACTGAGGAGAATTTGGCTTTTCTGACTTAGGCCATCACCCTTCACCAATACACGTTTATTCAGAAGATTGAAATGCTTACTGAGATCATGCAAAAGGTGAATTAGACTCAGATGGGTTTACCTAAGCTGTAGTGCTTCACACATTCTGCTAGCACATTGCATGCTGCATTAGCTGCTTTCTGCCTTATTACTCTATAAAGTCCTAAATGTTTAGTGAGAGAATTGGCTTTCCACATCTGATAGCTCTGCTGCTGCAGTTAATGTTAATGGGTGAACTAACAACCAGTTTTAAAGAGAGGGGATAAAGTAGAAACATCTCATGAACAGTAAAATACCTTTTCCCTTAAAGTCACAGCAAGATAGGAAGTGAGAAATGCAGGCAAATGAACAAGTATGTGATGTGCTCTGTGGACTTTGAGCTGACATATGGTATTAACAGGTATCTATTATAAGCAAGGGAAATTTTCAGGCATCCATTCATTAGAAAAAAATGGATAATCTTACAAACTTTTTTTTTGCAAGTGTTTTGTTTAACTTCTCAGTGAAATTTCATGTGGAATACATCCAGCACAGCAACTGGTTTATATTGTGATGTGTGCAAGGTTAATGGGTAAAGATCTGTGGCAATGAAGAACTGTACTGACTAGTTTGGCATTGAGATGACTACAAGGAAGAATAAATCCAGTGCTAATTAGGGAACAAATATCAAAATGATTGTTCTTAATCATTTGTTTTGTTATGAAGAGGGAAGTTTTGAGAAGCCAGTATTCAATGAAGAAGACTTTAATGCATAACATTTAGCCACCAGTAGAAAATTAGGGATTTAGGATTTGAAATGTCTGCAAAATTATTTACAAAAGAGAAATGGGGAGTTGCATAGTACAGCCTGCAGCTGTGGTAAGTGAAATCTCTGGTTACAAACAAATGATTTCAAGACTAGTGATCCAAACAACTCACAGCTGAACCTAACCCAAGACTGGCAGCTGATGGCAGCCCACGTAATACAACAAAGAAAAAAGAGCACTATGGCAGCAGAGAGAATCAGAGAAAATCTACAGCTGTGATACGTGCGAGAAAAATCTCAGTTTTCTTTGAACTCTTCCTTTTGTGTCCAGTATCACTCCTACCAATGCTTCAGATTAAAAAAAAGAAATATGTTGAATATTTTTTGAGTTGCAACAGAAGTGTTTGGAAGAAGAAGAAGGAACAGATTCTAACACATACAGGGTACAGTAGATTTCTAAACTATAGAACAGCTTCTAGAAAATACTGTGTTTCCTTGAGGAAGAAAAGATGTGGTAGGTGCTGTGCCTGTAGCCAGCTGACTAAGGTGCTGCACACTGGAATGGGGGAATGTGTTGTAGTGGCACAATAATGGGCTGAAGGCATAACCCAGTATGTCCTGAAGACTGATTGTAACTGACTAAAAGTAACAAAGAAGCAACACTTGGTAAATTGTAAACTCAGGTGTACTCTGAAGAACTGGAAAGATACCAGGGAAATAAGATTATTTCTGAAAGCATTTTGTGCTGGTAAAGATGCTGAAATGAGTTGCATTGTACACTGAAAAGGGAATTTGGAAGGGTAAGGGGCTGAAGTAAGCAGAAAAATCCATTTTGTGCCTAAAAAAGTTGAACTTAACAAAGGTTTCAATGAAAATTTTATGGTTTCGTAGTGGCCAGATGTGCCATTGTCTTTTATTTCATGTACTAAGTGCCTTTGTTATGACAAAATTTTAATGAACTAAGTTCCCAAACAGCAAACACCACTGGCAGTAGGATGTATGAATTATTCAAGCAGGATAATCCTGGCAAAGTGGTGAGGCTCTGCCTCCAGAGGCACACTGTGTGTCCTGGGTGGAGGAGGGCTTCTGTCAGGGGTGCACTGTACAGCCTAGCTTGAAGTCATGGCACCTAATGAGTGTGCAGCTTTAACCTTGGTGAAAGAGCAAGTCTCTGGCCTACTTGGGAAGAGTGTCTACAACATGAGTGAGGGGGGTTTCAGAAGCACTTGAATTGTAGCACTTGTTGGAAAGGGTGTAAGGCAACCTTAAAAATTCTTGTTTGCCTTTAGAGAGTCTCTAATATGAAGCCATTAGTTCTAGATAGTACAAAGAATGCTTAGGGCAATACACTGAAAAATAAGAAGCCCAGCAGAAGAATATAATGATTACTTCCAAAATCTGTTTCTGAGAATATCTGGCTTCTGGCTGAACAGAATTTATTAAGCTAATAACTCTTCTCCTGACTGGAACTGATCGAAACTGCCAGAAGCAGGACACCACTGTTGGGCAGTTTGGGATAACTTGAAGTATCAACTGAAGTTACAGTTTCTGTTATAATGGATCTGACCAAAGATACACAGCCTTTGAGAGCTTTCTGCACAGTAAAATGAATTTGTTTCTTTTCCTTGGGTTCTTGCAGCCAGGTTTTCATGGCTTTTGCCTGCACTGCTGGGGAGCAAAGCATCACAGTGAATAGATGGGGCAGCTAAGCTGTTCCTTTAGAGGTCCTGTGCTCACCTCAGACCTGAGGCCCCAGGGAACTGCTGTACCAGCTCACTCCTCAGAGAGTGACTTCTTAGCTTTGAATTGCTAACTCTGGCTGACAATGATCTATAATGTATCACTCATTCTGCTTTTAAAAACAATGGGAAGGACAAAATGCCACAGTGAAATGAAGCAAAGGAATGGCTAAGCTGTGTTAACATGCTTGGAAATAAACAAAGCCCAAGTAAAGCCACTGTTAGTGTCAGAGTTCCTTGGCTGTCACATTCAATCATACAAATCCCAGTGATGTTATGTCTGCAGCAGATGTGTTTTATTATTTACAATGGGTTGTGGGGAACTTGCCTTATAGCATTTGTTTTGGTGCTACCATCTTTGTTCCCCTAGGCCATTTCAGGTCCTCTAAGAGTCCTGGTGCAGAGCTAGTTTTTTCTTGGATATCCTTAAAGTTGCTTTTCCTTTATGTGCTGCTGGAATGCTTTTTTTTTTTTTTTTGAGTTGACACCATACTGAACACAATATTGTAGGTCATGTATTCTCTTAATAAAATCAGGCAGAGGGGTGAGCTTTCTGTTGAAAACTTTCTTAATTGGTCTGTCACAAAGAGTGAGCATTGAGGGCCAGGCAGTAATTTCCTGGAAATATGAAGAGCTGTGTTTGGTCTAAGGGTGATGAATTAGGCAGACTTTCAAAAGGTTGGCAAAGGAAATATTTGTAAATTAGAGAAATCATCTCAGATCTACTTTTATTTAAAAATCTGTATCCACACTAGTTTTGAGCAAGGACAAGAGGATGCAGCAGAGCATCGTGAGAACAGATCATCAGCAACCAGCAGTTGTGAGGACAAGACACTGTTACCTAGCAACTTCTCAAAGCTGTCTTTTATAAATCCATCCTGTCATGGATGTCATGTATAAACCACAGTTGGTCTTCACAGATTTTGCACTACTTAGTACTATAAAATATATCTTCTGAGCAGTAGCATCATTGGCAGGTATTAAATCATGGCAGTCCAGGTTTTTCTTGCCCTACCTGTTCCCACAGCAAGGTGAGGGCTGTGGATTTGCTTTTTTTGCGTAAGTTACCGTAAGCTGCTGAAGGTCAGAGATGGGGCAGCGTTTGTGGGAGCTGTTGTTCTTTCTTGTACAGATTGAGAAAGAATGGAGAATTATCTGTGGTAATTTCCATGCCTATAAGCTGCTCTCTGTCTTTTGCAGCAGAAGGTGACTATGATCTGTAATTTTTTCTTTCTGAGGTAAAGAACTCTTACTCTGACTCAGTATTAAAATATGAAATGAATAAGTGGAGATATTCTCAATTTTGACAAGAGCTGCTTTACTATACCTCTATAGATTTCTCAGACAGATTATTTGATTCTGGACAGACATTTTGAATGTCACAGCATTTCAGATATTCAGCAAGACTGATTTAAGGCCTTAGCTCTTCTTTCTAATCTTTGCCTACTAATCACATTTATTTTGAGGTAATTCAAGTACACCATTGTTTGCAATGGCATTTGGAGTTGGAATTTAGAAATTCTAATCCTTGCTTCATGTTTCACTCTTTGCACTATTTTGATGTGTACGCTGTAATACTGTAAATAGGGAGTTGGTCACATTATCCTAAATATTACACCAAAAAAATACTGTGCTGATTCCTGCATTACCCTTTTAAAATACTTTCCATCCTTTGTTATGAGCAGAGGGAGTGCAGCATCTCTTGCTTCAATAATTATCTCTAATTTGATGTGTTATGAACTGGACTATTTTGCTTGGATTCTATTACAGTACAAGAAGTTCAATATGCTGTTCTGTATGGCTCCTAGAAGCTGACAGACATCACATCTCAAAAAAAAAAAAAACCCAAAAAAAAACCAGGAAAAAGAAAGGAAAAAAAAATTATATTAAAAAACAGTGTCATGTTTTGAAGTACTAAAATGAAGTAGTAAAATATTGTGGCTTTTCAATTACTCATGGTTACTTTAAGTGGCTTGATATTGTACACTATCAGAGATACTGAGAGGACTGAGCTCCCATTCTGGCTTTATTTTGTGGTTTTCAGCATTCCTTCTATGTGAGAAAATGTCACTGGAAATTGTCACTATCTATAAGAAGGTTGTAAAGAAATTTTAAGATAGAAGCCTGTCACAGTAGTGGTGAATTCAACCTTAAACGTTTAGTGACAGAACTGTGGTTTTGTTTCATTTTTATTTGTACATTCTTTGGGTGGTTTTTTTTGTTTTGTTTTTGTTTTGGTTTTTTGGGACAGGATTTGTTTAAATTTCTGTCTGTAATAGATAAAGCAATGATTGTAATGACAGAAAAGATTCTGCTGTCTTTTCCTTTACCTATCTTGTATTTGTGTCGAGATCTTGATAAATTCAGAAAACAGCCTGAAAAAAATGTGACGTGATTCAGTTTATGACACATTCAAGTTCTATGCTCAACAGTAATAATGTGTACAGTATCCCCATCCTACATATATATATATATATATATATATATATATATATATATACACTGAAGGTGTATATATACAGGACAGAGAATAAGAAGCAGCTCTGAGCAAGATGTAGCTTACAAAAAGAATGTGGACCACTGTGAAGCTGTTGCAGAAGGAAAAGTGGCATATGCTCTAGTGGGATGTGTAAAAAGGAGAATCTGCAACAGCTTGTATTTAACACAGTACAGAGAAGACATATAGGAGATAAGATATAGCAGTTTTCAAGTACCTGAAAGACTATTGCTGACTTGACTAGCTGCGACTTTTTGACCTGCAAAGTAAAGACAGGATGGGCTTAGAATGCAACAAAGTAGATGTCAGTTAGCAAGGGGAAAACTTTCTAATTCCGAGGATATATTTTACATCAGTTACTTCAGGTTGTTACAGGGGATCAGTCACTGTCAGTTTCTAAGCCCCTATTAACCACAGGTGTTGTGCAGGTACTATAGCACCACTAACACTTGCAACATTCAAAGAAACGGACTGTGGGACTTTCTCAGGATTCTCTGAAATTGCCAATATGTCTAAGTGCAATATTTCATCATCAGTATTTGGTAAGAGGCAGCATGAAAGGTAACATAGTTTTGAAGTACATTAATTTATTTTACAATTACTCAAATATGTATTCATGCCAATTCCTAATGTTCCAGCAGCAAATGTTAATAGCATCTAAAGAAAGTGTCCTAAATACACACAGAGTGATCTCGAAGATACAAATTATCCTGTTACCAGAGCTGCAGGTCATCCTCAGCTGCAGGTCATCCTCAGCTGAAGTCTTGCTTTTGAGGTTCCCTACATCCCCAAAACCTTTAGTCTCTTCTATTACCTCTCCTAGCTGTGGAAAACTTCCTACAGACAACTTTTTCAGCCCCCTTCCCTTTACTATAATATACAGTCTTTCAATCTGATAATGACTGGTGGTAAGTTGTAACCAGGACCACCTTTTCTAACTCGTGAACTCAGGACAATGGGCACTGGTGAAGAAAAAAATTTGGTTTTCACACCAGCTGGATTCCTACATGCTTTTGTTTTGGCTCAGTTGTTTCCTTTATCAAAGTATTAAGACTTGTAACTTAGATAATGAAGTCTTTTGAGTCAGAGATACCACCTACTGTTTGATTAACATCTTGCACATGGGTTTTCCCTCTATGTAAAGATGTCTATGTCTCTTTTTGGTACTTGCTCTCAGGCCCTTCACAGGCTCAGAGTGCCTAAGGCACTGGATCAGCTTAATAACTGGAATGATTTCAGGTCAAATCCTTGGCAGGACATGAGTAGAGCACTCATTCTGGAAATGGCTCTAAACAGCAGAGCTTGATTATTTGATTAGTGCCTGATTTCCAGTTAAACACTTAATAAATCCTATCTATTATGGTATGCTGTGCACAATATGTGGCATATCAAAGTGGGCAGCTGTTAAGATGCCCACTGTGCTGTTCAGCATATTGGCCAGCCAGACAGAGTGCAAATGAAGAAAGCTGCCAAGCCTTGTGTGAGGAGTGGGCATCTCAGGGAGAAAAAAAAGAGGGTATGGTAGAAAAAAAGGTAGATGGGTAGTAGCAATGATGGAAGAGAAGGGAAATGTTTTAGGACCTAGGGGAGGGGGCTGCAGACACTGCTTATCAGGTGAAGCACAGGTATTGACCCTACTTGTTTCAAGTTGATTACTCATACTTATCATTTACCATCTGATTTTTTTTTTTTTTTTTTACTGCATTATATATCAGCTCAACATGAAAACTGAGGCTGGAGCCAAGATAAAAATTTTGCAACCAGTTAGTTGCTGAGCAAAGTGAACTGAGCACAAGGTAAGGGTTAGAGCACAACATAAGCCCACCTCAGGCAAGCTGCTCTCATTCACAGATTAATTAATTGGAAATGCTACACTGGAAGATGGTAAAAATTTTCAAGTCTTTCAGAAACACTAGTCATTGAGCAACCAGAGGATCTTGACAGGAAAAGGAGCAAAACCTGTCAGAAGTATGGACTTAAAAGATTTTTGGGATACTCTTACTCCTAGGAAAATCCATGATGAAGTACTTGGTAACATAAAAAGAAGACAAGTTTAGAAAAACAGTGGTATGTTTCTAACATGGAACTTCTCCCATTGTTCTTTTCTGACAAATGATTAATTTATTATCAAAGTATTTCTAAGAAACTCCTTGTGGTAACACAATTACACACAGTCTATTTGGTCCAGAAAGGAACTGAACTGAGGCAACCTGACTTTTTCAAGCAAAAATGAACATATCTACCTGTTTTGAAGGTTTATCAACAAAAAACCTAAGTGCTACTGATTGCAACATTAACACTTAAACTGGTACAGAGGACAGTAAGGTGCAGCATTTTTTCCTATTAAATGTAACTTGATTAGTATAGTTCTTTTTATGTTTTTATGTTTATTTGACATATCTTTATTTTTAAAGAAAGTTACATAGTTTCTGCCTTTTTGTAATTTGTTATTGTGAGTCTCTTAACTACCACCATGCCTTCAAATTTTATCCCCATAGGCCTCGAATGATGAAGTTTTCTTCAGCTGAAAGTAATTTTAATTTGAAATGCACACAGAAAACCAGTATCTTATTTTTTTAACTCAGCAGTGCAAGTCTGATGGCATCAGATGCCCCTAAGAGCTAGTGCTTCTATGACTTAATTACACAATTTAAGTCTACAAATTAAGCCTAACAACATCTGAAATTACTGTGATTTGTTCTATCTTTCTGACTCCATTTCCATGCTTGAGAAATCAAGTGCATAGGCAGGAGAAGCATTACTGTGCTCCTGCTCTTTCCCTGGCTGCAGCACTGGGACCAAAGGAACTTGAAGCCATGGCATGAAATGCCTCCTCCCAGCACAGGGATGGGGCACACCAAGGCTGTGATTTTAAGAAGCACTGCATGTAAGAAGGAGGCATGAAATCAGCTGCAATAAATAACATTATTTCTAAACCAGGAGGCTTTAATTGCTTCACACTCTTATGTAACTGGGGCCTCTGAGAGTGTGGGTGTGTGTTTAAATGCACATCAGTGTGTTTCTGTCATGCCATTTCCAGATGGCAAATATGGAACTGGAGAGTATCTCCAAATAGAGCTTTGCTAAAGCCACTCACACTGCTTCAGATTGGGAGTGGAGAAAAAAGTCTAACAACATTAGTGACTGATTCAATTACCCTGGCTTATTGATGTGTTTTATTGCTGATTCTTGATTTTTTTTCCCTTGCTCACTATCTCACATACATTGTCCCCCTCAATTAATAAATCCATTTTTCTCTTTATTATATGAAGTGTTATTTCACTTAAGAGTAGTAAAATTTCTTATACTTTTGACAGACATTTTGTGCATCTTAAAATGATAATAAATTGATTGATAACTTGCTGGGCAGACATTTCTTTCTCTAGGACAGTAAAAATGAGCTTAGATTATTATTTGGACCAGATTCCTAACACCTATGGGGCTGTACTTTGACCTGAAAATTTCTATCTTGGTGGAACACAAACAAGGCTCACAGTAGGTGAGCAGTTTAGTTTATACATTTTAGGCCTTCATAACTGCCCTTCAGTAATGTGAAAAGGTTTTGTCAGGTAGCAGACAAAATGAGAGAGCTAATATAAAAAATAAAACTATTTTTACATCATAAATAGCTGCAGCAAATTCTCTATTTGAATCTAAGCCTAGCCCTCTAGACAGATGCTGCTTTCCTGGGATTGCAGATGGAAGCATCAGTTCAGGCTCTACGTTCTTTTGAAAATTTCTCTTTTGGAAACTCAAGTAACTCTTCTAGGATGAATCTGAGAGTATTCTTGTTCCTTCAGAGTTAAGCCTTACACTAGCCAAAAACAGTATGAGAAGACCTCTGGAGTTAGAGGGAAGGCTGTATGGAAATTCAAGCCTAGAAAACTTAAGCTTATTTCATATGTATGTGCTCCTTGGTTTTTAAGGATTCAGCAAAGGGAAATCACATCTTGCAAATTGTGCAGGACATATGCAATGATAGCAAACAGATTCTCCTTGTGGCAAAGCATGCTGTGTCAGGATCTGTAGCCTTCTGTTGTAAAAAGTACATGGGAGATGCAGCATGAGCTGGTTAGTATACACCCATATACTCAGTGGGCTGCAGGTTTCCTATCAGTACAAACAAATACATTTCCTGTCTTGAGGATAAGACAAAATAACTCACTAATTTTGACAAAAATTCAGTTTCACAGCCACAAGAGTGTGGGTCTGCCAGGCACCATCTACCTGCGTGGGATGGAAGCAAAGGCCAAATGAGCTCCCTTTCCTGACACTTGTGTCTGTTTGTGTATTCAGTTACACCTAAAGCAGCTGCTTTCCCTGCCAGTGCCGAGCTCATGTACCCACACCCTGCCCTGCTGTCTGGAGGAATGTAAGGAGAAGGTTGCCAGCCTCCTCTCCCTCCCACCAAAGCAGCTTTAACCACACAGCCTTTTCCTGCATTGTCAGTGCTGGCAAGCACAGCAGAACCAGGGGTGCATTGCAAGAGGAAATTGCCTCCAGGGATGTATGGGGACAGGGCAGTTGAATGAGTAGTTTTGGGGAGAGGCAACCTGGAGTAGAGTTGGGGTCACTGCTGGGAGAAGTACGGGATTCCCTTCTATGTTTACCCTTACAAATTTTCTGTGTCCAGCACTTGCTTAGTTTAGGTAACCACTTACTTTGCTTGAGTCCTTGCCATCACCAATCCCAGCTTTCAGAGCTCTGTTTTAACCTGTTCTGTCTGGGAAACACAAGTCTGTAAGGAATAACAGTTATGTTCCCATACATTGCACCAGCAGCTGGGAATCATGTGGTGATGCAGTGGGAGGCACTGACCTCCTGCCTCACACCCTTTTTTAGCACATGCAGTCACAAAGGAGCAAGATGCTGCGTGTGCTCCAGTTTGTAATTCCCAGTACAAACACTCATGCAGAGCTCTTGGGTGTGTATTTCAGTTAGAATTACACACACCATGTATTCTGATGATGAATTTGCTACAAGACTAGAGAAAGCTAATAAATTATTTATGACTTGACAGATTCCTGTTTATAATCCTTGTGGCTATTGCTGTACTGCTGCTAGATTTTAGCACCTTTGAGAAAGGACTTCATATTAAGAAATTTGTCATCTGAAAAATAAAGCCTGTCAGCACATTTGGTACAGAGGGGCTTCAACTATCCAAATAATCTTCTAAGCAGGCTTCTTTTATCTTTCTAGGGAGGTTTTACAACTTCACTGTAGAAAATCCAGAGAAATATAGTTTCTCTTCATAAAAATTATCTTTATGATTTAGCTTCTTTGTTATCCTTACCTGTGCTGAAAATGTGGTCACGTAAAATGTTGCATACTAAGAACTTATAATATAGGTTCTTACACAGACCTACATAAATTTCTAGACAGGTGAAGAAGCCTCCCTTGGCAGTGGAATACGTTCAGTCCTTACTCCTTGCCAAGGCAATGGAAGAAGATTTTAATTGTGAGTTTTCATGCATTCCTACTTTGTAAGTTTGCTGGATTTCTACTCAACTCCTGGGGGAAGAGAATTCCCACCAGAACTGCATATGCAAACATTTTAATCTGGTATTAGTGTGGTTTTAATATTAGGCATTTATGGAGGTAGGGCAGGACCTCAGATATGTTACACCTTGTATTTTCTTACCCAAAACCATGCAATTGCTTCTACAGGAGCAACTTAGCACTACACCAGGATAACTTAGTTCAAACCATTCCTTAAGCAGGTGTTGTGTTTTAATGTAGTTTGGTTTTTAGCTGGGGATAGAGACCACAAGCTATGGAAGCCATTCCTTGTAAGGACCTTGGCAGCTTCCCTCAGACCTGACAGAACCAATCAGCTGGCTAGTTTTGAATGCTGACACTCTGATAAATCACTTAAGAAAGCTGAAGGCACCTCTGTGAAATCACATTTAGAAATGAACAAACCCCAGGAAAAGGTCTCTTGCTTCTGGCCTTTGATCAGGTAAGCGGATGCTGGCAAGACCAGGACGCGAGGCCCAGCCCCGCTCTGCCGCGCGGCCTGGTGGGGCCGGGCCCTGCTCCGCTGCATGGCCTGGTGGGGCCGGGCCCCGCTCCACTGACCGGCCTGGTGGGGCCGGGCCCCGCTCCACTGACCGGCCTGGTGGGGCTGGGCCCCGCTCCACTGACCGGCCTGGTGGGGCCGGGCCCCGCTCCGCCGCGCGGCCAGGCTGGCCCGGCCATCCACAGGCCAGGGCAAGATATCAACTCTGTCAGTGCACACATGAAACCTGCAGACATCAATCCTCTCCTGAGTGAGAAAAAAAGGAAAGGGTGAAGACACATAAAATAACATGGAGACACCAGGGTCAGTAAAGAAGAAGTCAAATCCCAGATGGGAGGAGGAAAAGGAGATGTCTTAGTCTTGGGCTGAAATTCTCTTGTAAGGCTACGGGGAAGATATAATTGCTGCATCAGACTTTTTTTCCCTGTAACCCATGGAATGCACTGGGGGCCATGCAGCATTCTAACTAAACATGTGAGCAGAGGCACCTGCAAGCTGATGTTGACATAGCTGTGATCCACTGAGAATCTTGAAAAGAGAGAAATGAGTGAGATGAAAAGCCTTGCCCCAGGAATGGAAGAAGAAAACCTCTGTTCCCAGAGATAAGAGAACTTTTGTTTCTATACTAGAACAGCTCATCCTTAAAATTGTACCCCAATAAGCTGAAATGACCCATGGTGGTAGCTATGGGAAAACTACCAAAACTGTGGGAGGGACCTCACAATTTCAGATTTCTGGGTGGCTGCTGTTCGTGAAAATTAAAATCACAAGAGATTTTTTTCTTGTGGAAAAGTCTCCATGGCATGGTAAGAGAGACTCCTCTCCCTAAGTGGACTGAAAAAAGATTATTTTAGGAGTGTCAGGCTGACTGAAAATACCAAATTTGTCTCTTTATGTTGTTGGTGGGGAAAAAAAAAGAAAAGCTGGGAGGAGGAGAAGTATTCCGAAAGCTTATTCTGATTTCTTACTGTTTTTCTTTTAATTCTGTTAATAAAGTTTTCTTATACCCTTTAAAATCTTGAGCCTGCTTTGCTCTCTTCCTAATCCTTATCTCACAGCAGAAAATGAGTAATTCTAGTGGGTGCACTGGTGTTTGGCCAGTACTAAACCCACTATGGGAGACATGAAATCAGTTACTCCAGAGCACAGAAATTGTCTTTTGCACAACTGCCCAAAGGCAGCCAAGTGAAGACAACAGTACTGTACCTTTTTCCTCTGTGACAAACATCTGGTTTGCAAGGACACACCATGAGCAATCATTTAGGAAGAAAACTTCAGTCTGGCTTGGTTAGGTTGAGTGAGCTGACCCCATGCTCTAATTTCATCCACGTGACTCCTCTGCCACAAGTCTTGGTTCAGACAACCTAAATGGCTTCTGACCCATGTCTGTACCGAGAGAGAAATGATACAGCTGTATTTCTGGATGCCAAGGCTAAATTCATCATCCCTGCTGAGTCTGGGCTAATGATTTTGGGCACAGTGCAGCAAGATCTGGCTTCCCTGCTTCCAGACTAGAACTAGAATCTTCATGTTATCCTGCATAACATGGAATCCCTGGAAAGGGATTAGCTTGATGAATATCTTACCCTCCATCACAGGGTGACCAATCATTGTCTTGGATACCTCACATTCTTCAGGCATGCTGTAAATTCTGGTTTAATTCAAGGTGCCACTCCACTCTATCATACACTGCAGGCCTGACACACAGTGCTGCTGTTCAGATTTGGTCTCATGAAACAGAGTGGAAAGAGCAGGGAACAGGGCTCTAAATTTAGTCTGTTTAGAATGCCACACCACTCAGTATGCCCATCTATTTTCAAAGCTGCAATAAAGCAGCATGGCAATACTAGTAAATGTCATTAGTTCTTTGAATTGAAATAATTACTTTCAGCCAACAGTAATACATTAGAGCAATTCTCATCTACTACATTGGAGTAATTCTTGGCAGTGTGAACATAATGAATCTGATACATATAATACATAATGATTCTGATACATATAATGAATCTGATACAACCATCCAACTAAAACTTGGAATATAAATTCTCAGCCAGTAATCACTTCCTTTTTGCCTCTTTTCCTTTTAGTCAAGGCAGAATGATTTTTTTTTCAGTCAGAGGGTCATAAAGTTTTTGTTTGAAGTTTTTATTGGTTTTCAAAAATGTAGTTGATTGGTTAATGTGATTTTGTTGTAAATAATCCTTATCTTTAATAAAATCCTTCTCTTTTGAACAAATGCCATTTTAAAGCTTTAAGATATTTACCTTATTTACCTGAAATTAATTTTTTTCAGTTAATAGATTATAAATTTCATTACCCAAATATATTGATATACTGTCATAGATCTTAACTAGGCTGTGAATACTAAAGTACGGACCTTGTCCCATTTTCTGTAGAAAACTTTCCATGAAAAGAGTAGCTCAAGCATACCAAGTGTGTATTCTTTTTCTCTCCTTAGTGTTTCATAGCTGTATTGATAAAAACAGCATCATCAAAGAGCATCAGCATTTGAAACGCTCTGAAATTATACAGTATTTTGTCATTTTGTCATTGTGGTTCTTAAACCTGATACTGATTTCTCTGTTGTTGGTATAAATCCCTGGTACAAATGGAGTTATTGCTGACTTATGTTGGAGAATTAAGTCCTACTGAGGCTGTTACCACTAGAATGGGCTTGGGAATGGAACTGTGAACTTGATTACAGCTCCTTCTATTTGTGAACTGGTCTTCACTATTTGTACTCTCTGTCTGGACTAAGTCCAAACACTACATCTGAAGAGATTTGGAGACTTCAAACTAGTTGAGAAAACAGTGTGCTTTGATTCTTCAACTATTTGTGCTAAATTTTGAATAATCGTACTGAAAAGAGAGGAGAGAGCAACTCCTGCTT
The DNA here is from genome assembly GCF_027579445.1 of Ammospiza nelsoni. Lineage (NCBI taxonomy): Eukaryota > Metazoa > Chordata > Aves > Passeriformes > Passerellidae > Ammospiza > Ammospiza nelsoni. The sequence continues at coordinate 26,006,182 of NC_080636.1, read as the reverse complement.
GCTCCAAAGAGACGTTGGTTAGACAGTGAGCACATACTCTCTGACATCTTTTAAGAAACTACTTCAAATGCTCTCTGACACCTTTAATAAATTATTTCAATACCTTTAAAAGGTATCTTTTAATGATCACATCTTTGGTTATCAATGGTGTTGAAAGATGCTGATGGTTCTAATGTAGAAAAGCTTGTTAGAAGGCTTGATCTATGTCACAGGTTATGAGAAGACCTGTACAGATATTGTATAATCCACTGGTGCTTTTTTGCCCAATGGCAGATTTACTTACAGCTAGAAAATCCCTCCAGTTTGAACACAGAGGAGATGTTGAACTTCATGGCTGCACTCTGAATGATTACTGATAGACAATACTACTGCACAGCAAAGGGGAACCACCAGTCACAGGATTTTATTTCTTTATTTATTTTTCCTTACGAGCTATTTGTGTTTATTTGTGTGATTCTTCGCCTTGCTGGCAATCACTAAAGGAATGCCCCTAAAAAACTGAAGTGTTAAATGTTTCTTCTGTTTCTTTTTCACAACTAACCTTCCAATACCACTGTAATGGAGAAGCAGAGTTTTATGCAAGCTAAGCAAACGGAGTGGATGAACCTACAGTTTGAGCAAGAACAACATAATGGGGAAAGGAACAAAAATGCTTACAGCAACGCAGAGCTAGGGAAGCCCAGTATTTCTGATATGTCCAAATTGACAAAAATGATAAGCAATTCTGAATCTCTTTCACGCCCCTCCCTCCAGTCTTCATTATTATACTTTCTTCAGTATATTCAGATATTCTGAACCAAACAGTAGGAAGGATTTTTACTTGATATTGCTTCCAGTTGTTTTCATTCCAGAATAGATGAATTATGGAAAAGAAAGTAAAAAACCAGTTGTGTCTCTGAAGCCCAGGACAGAAACAAATTGTATCACTGCTTTGACAAACATGTTAGACTCAGTGAAAACAAAACTGCTTTTTATTTTGCTGTCCTATAATCAGTTTACAGATTGCAGAAACTTATAGAAAAGATAAAATGGTCAAAGACTTGGAGACCCCATAAAACCACATTTGGTGGGGGTTTTTTTGCTAATGTGTGCAAGTCCAGTAGATATTGTTAGTTTAAGTGTCAGGTTTATGATCAACATGCTGGAAAAAATTTTAAAATGCATATTTGTAGGTATATTCTTTCATAAGATAATCCTCTTAACCACTTCTTTCTCAACTGTGTGAGCAAAAATTAATTCTCAAGTGATTAGGAACTGGAGTTATGAGCATTCAAAGACACTACTCCATGATATGAAAATGCTGGAAGCAAATCATAGTCACCTAATAAAACACGAAAATACAGATGCAGAAATATATCATACAGAGAAATAAATCCTTCTTTGTGACTCTAGTTCTTATGCTGTGAAATTAATTTAGGTAATTCTTCTTTTAAAATGAAATCAGAAGTACCATAAAATATCATCCCATCCTGTAGTAATAAATCTGATGGATGTTGCTATAACTGGTCATGTTGAAAAGCTCAGGCCTTTAGCAAAAGAAAATAATACTGCTACATAAAATACAACTGCAACTCTCCAGCTGACCTAGGAACTGAATCAGACTATCTAGGGTCATAGCCTAAGGACAGCTTTCCTTTCTAGTCCTGGTTCAGGGAAGAACACCACTGCCTTTTACATGATCCCTAACTTCATATATGATGTCCTTGATCATTGTCCTGAGCAGTTTGTTGTTACCAGATAACATTTCTTTGCCTGATTCATACTTTTGACTAAGTAAATGTTTAAGTAACTGTGGCCAGGCATTCCTACCTCTTTTGGAAGTTACTTTTTTTTCAAGTATCTTATTTTTAATGTTTTTTGTGTTTGGAGAGTGCAATATACACACACACGGCTCTGCTGCTGCTTCTCAACTTTTGTATTCCAACAGATGCAAATACTTGTAGTGGAAAGCAAGGGATAGATTAATGGGTTTTGGAGTATTTTTTGCAACAGATTTTTGTACACTGACAATTTGTTAGCAGCAAACCTCAAATGAAGAAGACTTCAAAGACTGTACAAGAAAAACAAGTAATACCCATTTGGGAACATGGGAAACATAAAGAAACAATGGCTGCAACAGGTACAGGAAGAACAGTTTATAGAATCTTCAGGATAAAATTTGGATTTCTGCACTGTTTTCATTTACCATTTAGTTCACCAAGGGAATCCATTGATATTTTCCATGGAACACCCTGAAGGGAGACAGAAACTGAGTCATAGTATTTTGATTCTATAAAAACTTAATAACAGTATTTTGATTATATTTTTAAAAATTTGTACCTTTGTGTAGAAGTAGCAAGAAAGCTAACAGTAAATTTCATAACACTGTTTAATATCATTCTCAGTTGTTGGTACTGTCTGGTTTACAAAATATTTTCTGGAGTAAGGAGGCTATAGAGTAGAGCTGGGAATTTGTTTTAGCTCCAAAGATTACAATATCTGTTCACAATCATGGTAGAGCACTACAGGATTGCTTCTCATCTTCGGGAAGATTTCTATGAATTTTTCCTTCTTTCTGTTTGTTTAGCAATGAAGATTAAAGTAATGCTTTAGATTATTCCATTCCATTTTCTAGTGTTAATACCAAATCCCTAGCCTTTTGTGGACCTTTATTTTAATGATAATCACTAAATAAATATAGGAATTTAGGAAGCATTCTTCAAGACAGTGTTTCCCCCACCATACTTCAGTCAAAATCCTCCTACTCCAATCCCTAGTTATGCAGCTATCTGAGCAAACACCTCTAGCACTAGTTATTGAAACACCAGTTCTGGCTTTTTATCATTTGAGCTACAGCAAGGGATGAGGACAGGAGCCATGGGACAGAAGAATGCAGAGAGGTCTCTTTGGAAAGGAAATTTTCATGGCCATCTTCTTCCATCTTGCTAAATACAGACAATAAAACATGGTATAAAATAAAATTAAATTTTAAAAATTAAAGGTAAATTACATTTTGTATTTCTCTTTAGATTATATTATGCTTACAGGTATCTAGATAGTAGAGATTTAACCTGTTAGCAGACAGACAAAAAAACAATTGTTTTGTATTTAATTTTTAATGTTTAATCTCTTCTGAGACATTTCATTGCTCAGACACCATCTTTAAAGAAAAATGTAGTTATTTTTAAAAATTTGATTGTACAATGACAGATTATATACAATACACCATCTAGTATTTATATTTCAGTCTGGCATGCTCTAGGTACATTATTATCATATTATTTACATATTTCTTATTATTTACATATTTCTTCCTGCTGATTCTTGCTGAAATACATTTCACTGATCCTCTGATACACTTTTATCACTTGATTCTGAACTCAAATTGTCAGTAAGACTGTCTGGGTGTATCACGACTACAAAGAAACTGAGAAATTGCCCATGTCTGCTATCAAGGTATTATATCACTCCCTGCTAAGGTGAGAAACATACTCTAGCTTGATGCTAGAATCCACTTCAGGGAAACATACTGCACACCCTCACCAAACTCAGAAACATGCTGGAGAGAAGATGACTATTTTGTTTTGGTTTCTTTTAAAGCAGTGCTCTTGACCTGGGTCTAAGGTATGCCTCACTGTCTGCACTGAAGGCTCATACACTGTTTGCTTTCCTTGCTTCCAGTGCCATTTTAAAATGTCAGTGTTCTCCCTGGAACAAGACAAAAACCATGGAATTCCAACTAAATGACTCTCAAAGTGCAGGCTAATTTCAGCAGCTCCATAAGTAAACTCTAGCTGGGTATCTTCCTAAAAGATACCAGAAGTCCCCCTTTACATCTGCCACACAGGTGCTGTGTTGCTCACATCTATGACAATGAATCAGATACCCTGTGACCTTTCAGCTTTGCTGCCCCTTTGTGCATATCTCATGTGTCAGAAGATATTGAATATGGGAAAAAAAAAGGTTTGTGGATAGCCTACTACTGCATATTTAATGGAAAACCGAACACTGAGAAAATAAGCTGGATTGCTGACACTAAAAAATGTGTTTACTTATCTTATTGTAACATATTTTCACTCAGTCTTGCATGAAAATTCATTCTTGGCACTGATAGGGAAAGCAATATAGAAGTTGCCTATCTTCTAGAATTCATACTGTGGAAAATACACTCTCTCCAGGAATTTGATTGTTTCAGGTCTGCAATAATGCCCAGGCTGAGTAGTCAAAGCTTTTTATCTACATCCTTATCTCAAAGATGTTGATTCCAAACTTACTTCAGTCAGAGTACCTAAGAACTTGTTGAGAAATAATTTATGCCAGCAAAGTATCTTGAACCTGTTTATTCCTAGTTCTTTTCACAAACAAATTTAATATATATCGTTTTCCAGGATGACAACCAGAAAGTTGAGTGAATGCAGGAAGTCATGTACTAAAATAAAAAGGTTGCAGGTATATTTAGGTAAGATTGCTTGGATGTTAAGAACAGGCATGAAAACAGAATTAATAAAATATTGTTTATAGTATAAAAAAACCAGTAGGGCTCTGCTGTAAGGAACAAAATTACAGAGAAATGAGGAGGTTTGGGAATGATACATTGAATTGCAATTACTTTCCATCCAACATCTGAAAGACACTTTGTTCTGGAATACATACATATACAGAAGTTGGCTTTTGAAACTACACTTTGCTTGTCCTCTTTCTTTCATCTGAATATGACTCATCCAATACAGACTAGTTACTACCAACTTATGATAGTACTGGTGAACAGGAGTTCTGATCTAATGTCAATGTGTAGTGAAAAGTACAACTCCAAAATGAACTACTCCTATGATGTGTAATGGCTTTACACATCAGTTGTTGAGTTTTCTCAGCAACATCTGAAAATACACCTAGGAATCAGGAACAGAACCAAGCATGCCCTTCCAGACTGCCTAAGGCAGATCCTTGCATAGGCTGGTACTTGCAATGGCATATAATGTTTTATTAACTTGAAAGTAATGACCATTGATTTTAAAGACACCATATCAGAGAAAAAACTTGAGGGGAAAAAAGCACTAATTAATGTAAAACAAAGGAGAAAAATTACTGCTTTCCTTTTGTGAAAGGAGCAGATGTTTATATGTGATAAAAAAGTCATAAAATAAACAGATGAGAAATAATGTCTTGGGAGTCAAGGACTCTGACTGAGATAGGGAAGGACTGCTCAACAATGTTCTGATTTCAGACTGGCTTGGAGTAAGAACAGTAAATACACAATGAAAGGTAGGATTCTCCTCACTTAGTGTATGGACTAGGTGAGATAACTTCTCTCATTTCACACTTTACCCTTAACAAATGCATCAGGTTTTGACAGGGATCTAAACATCTTGTCATTCTTAGGTCCTGTCATTCATTCATTATCTTTAAGCAGCTATAACACCAGTTCACTCAGTTATAGGGACTTGTCAAGTGCACAAAAATTTCCAATTGGCACTTATCAGCCATATTAACTTGTGTTGCCTTTGACTGGTCTTTCTTATAGAGACATGGCCAAAAGAATGAGTCTAAGAAGCAATTTTATGCACCAAACCACACTAATATCCATACAGTTTTCAGAGGCCTTTACATTACTTCTGCAATTGGTCTGGAAATGTGATAATGCTTGAATCCCGAGACTAAGAATTGCTAAGTGAAAAAGTGCTCCTTGCTTTGAACTTAAGGAGTAACATATTATAAAGCAGGGAAAAAAAAATCTTTTTCAAGGTCTCATACTGCCTAACTTTAGCCTCCTAACCTTAAAGAAATATCAGCATAGATTTTGTGTAATAGAATTAATAAAGAATGAGATTAGGATTCAAACTTCAAAAAAATTATAATCTGCATTACCTCTCTGGTGAGTAGACTGCTAACAACTGAAGATATTTGGCACTATTGCACTCAATTCTCATTCCAGCACATCAGTAGCAGTATTTCAGAATTGAAGTACTTGCCCTCCTCATCCACCCAGGAAATAAAACTAGGTATCCACACACTTTTACCCCTGGGATGGCTGACTTTAAAAGTGCTACTCCCAGCATAAGACACAACTTACCAAGAGGCCAAAGGGCTGCAGCTGCAATGCAGAGTTGTCTAAAAGCACATGGGGCCTGGCACTGACAGAGCACCCAGTGAAGTAAGTGTCCACTCTAGAAATAAGAATGGCAGGTCTGGGAAGAGTATTTTCAGCTGTCAGCCACACACTTTGTATGAAGGTTATTGTTTCTTTGGGTGCACTAAAACTCTTTCACAAATACTTAAAGAAAAATGTCCTTTCCACAGAGGGGAATTTCTGCTTGTGCTAAGTGCCCTGGTAAGTGTGTGGGACAAAAAGCAGAATTTGTGCCAGTCTTTATTGTTTCTTCCTCCCCACATGCCACCCTTGCAATATGTTGCAAAAGACAATATGAGGACTGAGTGATAAATTTGAAAAACTGCCACCTCCCTAATGATTAGCAAAACCCTCTGCTTTTGCATGTTGTTATCACATTCCAAAAACTGGGAAAATAATGTCCTGAAATTAAGTAAGGTTAAATAGCCTTCCTAACAGAATAATCATGCAAGTTGCTTACCTGTTCTGTTAATCACAAGAAATAGGCATTTAGTGGCATCAAACACAAAACAGAAAGAAAGAGCTTCATATTTTGATGTCTGATTCTTCTGACAAATGACTATCATTATCGTCTTCTCCTGTGAAACCATCTGCAAACAACATATTCTTAAATATTAGAGTGAATATGTAAGCTAAATAAATAATGAATACACGAAGATTCCCCAAGGCAGCGCAGAATCGTACGTGCTTTGAAAGCTAATGCTGACAAAGTATGCATGATGCTGTGTGGTATTCAGAAGCTTCTCTTTATTCTTACATTCACTATGTTCATCTGGAAACCTACTGTACTGGGCACAGTACTGTGATGAGTGGAGTTAAATTCACAGTTGCCTCTAGATATATCACAATATGTCATTCAGCAATACCACTGAGGAAAATGTAATTACTATGCAACATCTTGTGCCTTCTTGGGATTGCTCACTAGGTAAGTAAGAAATAAATTCCTGTCAAGACTGCAGGAGTATTGTTGTAGAAATGTAGGAACAGACCAGCTGGGTCATAAGCCATGATGCTGTGTTGAAATAACTGGTCACAGGGGATATATTCTTTTTTAGCTGCAGGCTAAAAAGAATATGAGTATGCCTTTTCTTTCCACCTGAGTGTGCAGAAACTTGCTCACTGTTCAAATGAATGCTCATACAATGCATTTATTTCCCATAGTATCCCTGAAAGGTAAAAATCTTAACAGAGAAGCAACTGAGGGCCAGAAAAATTAAAACAAACAAACCAATCAAAAAAATCCATGTAAGGACAGAAATTTACAATTTGGTTCCACTTGAAATCTCTCCCCTGAGACTCCTTCCTTCCATAAAGCAAATAACATATAACTGCTGTAGGCACTGATCTCCTGCTGATCACTAGAGTGAAATCTGACACTGGTCTCCAAAACACTTTCTGAGCATGACCCACCTGAATCACCACCCTTTTCTTTGGAATAAGGACCTCCACTCACAGCTTTTTCTGCTACTACAATGACTGTTGTGATTACCAGGAGGAAGAGGCATTAACACCCACATATTTTTCTAATTTCAGTAAAAAATTCAAAACTCCTATTATGGATCTATTTTGATTTCTTCATTTTAAAGTCAAATATGCAAATAAAAGCAAAGGTACCTACAAAGAACAGAAGAGGTTCCCACTTGTGACTTCTAAAACTTGCATGCCATTCTGTGGTGTGGGTGTGAATAATAAAAAAGAAGATGCATAGGTAGTTGTTCATGTTCATTGTCTTTTCACTGGATCTGGCTCAGCATAGACTAAGGAGACTGAGGTCTCTGATTACTTTTGGAAAGACCTGATAGCTTCTCATACCAATGTTTAAATTATACCATCATAGAATGGTTATGGGTGGAAGGGACAACATCACCTAGCTCCAACCTCCCTGCCATGGCCAGGGACAGCCTTCACTAGAGCAGGTTGCTGAGAGCCCCATCCAACCTGGCCTTGGACACTTCCAGGGATGGGGCAGCCACAACTTCTGGGCCCCCTGTTCCAGTGCCTCACCACCCTCACAGCAAAGAATGTCTTCCTAATATCTAATCTAAACCTATTATCTTTTTGTTTAAAGCCATCAACCATTGTCCTGTCACTACATGCCCTTGTAAAAAGTCCCCCTCCATCTTTCTTGTAGGCTGCTTCAGGGACTGGAAGGCTGCAATTAGGTTACCCCTGGTGTCTTCTCCAGGCTGAACAATCCCAATTCTTCATATAAGAGCTGCTCCATCCCTCTAACCATCTTGGTGGCCTCCTGTGGACTTGCTTCAATGAATTCATGTTCTTCCTGTGCTGGGGACCCCAGAGCTGGACACAAAACCCCAGTGGGGTCTCACCAGAGCAGAGCAGAGCAGAGCAGAGCAGAGCAGAGCAGAGCAGAGCAGAGCAGAGGGGCAGAATCCCCTCCCTCCCCTGCTGCCCACACTGCTCTGGATGCAGCCCAGACACATTTGGCTCAGGGGTTTGAGTGCACATGGCTGGGTCAAGTCCAGCCTGTCACCCAACACCCCCAAATCCTTCTCAAAAAGGCTGCTCTTGATCTGTTCATCCCCCAGCCTGTGTTGATACTGAGGGTTGCTCCAACCCTTAATTTAAACACTAAGCTAGGATGCAGGAAAATAGTAAAAATGCTTCAAAAAAAACCAAGCTGTCTGCAAACCAAGACTCTGCAATGACAGAGAATATATTCCCACGAGGGTAACAGACTTCTTGTTTTTTTCTCAATTGCTCATTTTCATTCTTTTTTGCATTTTGCTTCTCAGAGGCATCATCTGAGAAGCAAAATTAAGCTTTCTAAAAAGTCTTTTCTTGATGTCTGTGTGTTCAGAGCAGTTTGTTTTGAGTTTACACATTACTGGCAAAATTTTTTCCAAGAAAATGCAGTTACAGCAGGAAAGTATAATCATCTTAAGTAAGGTTTGTTTGACTCAATACTGATGCAACTTCAGGTTTTCAGAGGAACCTAACCAATGAACAAGGTGAGCCAAGCACATCAATGCTCCACGTACTCCAGAGAAGCCATTTGGAGCTGATATTCCGAAGGGAAAGAACAGCTAATAAATGGGAACAATCTTTTCCCCTACCAAGATGTTAAATATATTTTTCTTAACTCAAGAGCACACGGATAAATATAAATCTTAGCTAATAAAGTATTTCAACCAAAGTGTATTGGTTCAAAATTGCATTTGGCTTGCTGTTGCATAAAGTTTGTCCAGCTTCTTGCTCCAGAGTTCTTGAATATTGCAACATGTTGTACTGATCACTTCTGTTTACTGGAAGTTACATGAAATACTGACTTTCCATTGTTTTGGACTAAAAATTGCAAAATTATGCATACTAATGAGTTTAACAGATTCATAATGTTTGAAGTACAGAGCTCCATATTTTTAAATTCCTTTCCATAACAGTGTGCTGAATTCTTCATTACTGTAATCACTTAGATGAGAAAATACCAGCACAACAATTGCTTTATTGCAAGTTCCTTCTAGCCCCACAAACATCCTTGGAAAAAAAAAAAAAAACAAACTATGCAATTCATAAAAAATGTTGCCTGCATTGCAAGAGGTTCTAAATAGAAAAAATATAAAACTATAAAAAATAATCTACCACAGTATTGCTGTTTCAAATCTGAAAAGAATTAGCCATCTGTCATGACAGCAGCTTGACCTGATGGGCCCTACAGAGCAGCAGTGAGATCAGCAGGGTCCCTGCTGAGCCAGCAGTCCTTTCCTGCCCAGTCAGGCCCTGATGCTATTCCCTGGCACAACAGGTTGTCCTCAGCAACACCGCTTCCACTTACTTGTTCTCTATGGTCTGGAGCACCACTGTTGCCTGGATTTTCAAACAGCAACTGTGCAAAAGTCATTGAAACCATGAGGTTCCACAATAAACCCAGGTAATGAGCTTGCTTGAGTAATACGTCAGAATCATCTGCAGATTAACATTTAACTTCAGAATTTACAGGTGGCCGTCAATCCCATGTTTTGTTCCCTTCATAGGAAACCAGAGACAAAACTGCACTGCCTATGAAATGTGCTAATGTGAATGAAGCCTCCAAACCTCATCCATTTCCCTCCTTGACCAGTGTATTATTTTGATCAGTTAATGGTTTACAAAAAAACACTGATTAAGGAAAGGATAAATCATAACAAAGAACACAGGATGGGAGGGTATAATTCCAGTCTCGGTTACTCTCTCATGCTGTTGAAGAGCAACAACACAGAAAATTAAAAAGAAACAAAGGTTTAAAAATTATGTAACCTGGAGAGCTGAACTGCTCCTGCAAGCTGCTGAGTAAACTGTTGAGCTGGTGGAGATATTATGTACTTCATTTTAGTGGTGTAAGAAATTTTATTGGTGAGCATATTCATTGAAAACATGGGACTATCAGCATCTAGGCCACTTGGATGGGACAGCAGTGCACTGCAGTAATTAGGGCTTGCAGAAGCTTCTGAGATACACAAGCACAAACACATCTACATGCCATTGACTTCTACTCATGTTACTTCAGTTACACTTACGAGACCCTTGAGGTTACAATTATGCTACAAAATTAAATTAATTCCTCTTTCAATATGATTAAGATCCTGCATAATATTTAGACACCGTTTATGTGTTTCAACAGTTTTAACTTTGCTAACTCTTCAGTTCTTTCTACAGGCAATTAAAAAAGACATGACTGAAATTCTTCCATCTCAGTCAAACGGATTGACGAGTTTTAATGGAGAACATTTATTCCAACCTTTAATTAAGTTTGGCAGTCTGAAATCATTAATCTGTGCTTTGAAACTATGTACTGTAACGTGAGCATTTAAAACCATACAAGTCAATCTTGTTATAAGGTGGATGTCTGAGTAATAATGCAGCTTTCTAGAAGCTGCCTCTGAATCTTTTAAATTACCTTTCCTTAGTTCATGACATAAACCAATAAGGATTTGCCCCAACAGGGGATGAAACCAACCCCAGTGTGACACTGCTTTGGCCAAAAGCAACCATTTAATCTTGCAAGGTTATTCTAAAAGTTGATAGGCAAGAAATCTGATCTACATTCTCCATCCCACGTAAACCTTAACACAGTTATTACTTAAAGAAAGAATCAACTGCATTATCTGGCGTTATTCTGCTAGATTATTCAGTGACTCCTACGAACAATTTCCTTGTGAGCATATTTGTAGTAGTTTAGCCTTTGGGGTGGAAATAATTTCATTTTAATATGTTTTTTGGAGCACTGCCAGAGTTACAGGCATTTTCTATGTGAGAGAATTCTACAAGCATGAAAGTGCATACCTTGAGATTCTGGGTTCTCTTTCTAGAAGAAAATAAGGAGTCTAAAAGAGCATTAAAGTATAAAATCTTTCTAGTGGCCATCTTGGCTACTTGTCAACATCTGCCAGAAGACCTTATAGTTATTTTTTTGGCCTTTACTGATGCTTTAAAGTCCAGCACAAGCAAGATGGATGGGAGAGAAAAAACTACTGAGAATTCTCCCAAGCAGCTGCTGTTCAGAATACAGTGATCAACAAAACACATCGGTTGGGAATACCTTTAAATAAAGCCAATCTCTGGGTTTGATTTAACAGTTTGAGCTGCTGTCACAGAATACCTGGAATCCTGTGAACAGGAACAGGTCTTTCTGGCAATAGCTTTTCAGGTTGTCACTGTTCCTCCACTGAGGTTCTCCCCCCTTTTCCAACCTCAGGGTGAGCTAGTGGTGTGAGTGTTCCCTCTCTTGGTTGCACAGCTTCAGCTTCAGGTCTTTACTGAGCTCCAGTTGGTAGATAATTAATTATTATGGCCTAGAGGAGGTATGGAACTTTTCAAGCAATAGAGTACAAAGTAAAGCTGATTTAAAAAAAAAAAAGACTATGTTTTGCAGGCATTTGAAATGCATGCCTTGAATTTCCTTGCGAAGAATTCTTAGTTTGAAAGGTTCTGATACTCTCTTTCAGAAGTCAGATGTAAAATCCAAAATCAGAAGTAAATGGGAAATGCAATTGTGGAAAATGTGAAAGCTTTTAAATAACCACTTGTCCTGTGCTGCACACGAGAAAAGAAGCATGAAATTTAATTTTATGGATTTATTTTTCATTTTTTAGAAAGAAGTTAACTTAGGAGAATAGGTCTTTTTGAGTTAATAATTTGTGTTCCATTACTACACAATGACTTGGCACTGTGAATGTTTCCAAAGGTCTGTACCACTGAACTGTAGGATTTGTGCACAATAACAGATCCCCAGCTGGATGTTTCCAGCAGTCACACCACAACCATGTTGTCCGATGCACGTACACTAAACAGGCAGTGCCAGGGAAATCCTTTCATTTTCCCTTCCACATAACTAAAAAGCCTATCTCTTTACAGGCATACCCCTTATTTAATGAAATCCTACACACCTCAGACTGGGTGCTAAAGGTTCCATTACTAAAGGAGAGGGTGTCACTCCTTTAATTTCATAGGCACCATTATGATATGATTAACTCTCTATTGTGGGAGTCAGGAGAGTTGCATTTGAGGGGAACTGTGAGTTTAACATTAGACAAAAGAAATACATATTTTCTAAAGGGCATTCACAGCTATTTTGTCTAAGCCTTTAAATCAGAAAAGTATTGTACCTGTCAGCCTAAAGGAAAATGTGGACTACAGCTTATATCAACCCTGAAGCTGGTCTCAATTTTGTTCGAGATTTAAAAAAATATGATATATCAGATTTCTGGATCATATGAGACAACATTCACATTATTGCTTTATAAGTTTTGCTTGTTTATCAATTTTGTTGAATAAATGCTTATTCTTGTCAAATTGAAAACGATCCAACAAAACATCCACTAACAGTGACCCAGTCATTTAACCCCAAGCTGCCCATTTCTACATTCATTCCACATTTCACTTTCTAATATAATTACTCCTGTTTGGAACAGACAGTGATGAAATGATCTGGCCTTTATGTATTATTACTTGATTAGTTTTTCCATATTTGCTGAAAAAAAATAAAATCAGTTACTGAACATTCTTATTAATATTGAAGTGTCTCTGCATCTCCTTCATGCTCTTTAGGACAGTTGCTATATAACAAAAAAGTATTTCTCCTTTCTTCTTCTGCACTACTGCTAAGTAAATTTTCATTAATAATTATTAGGCTTTATGACTTTCCAGAAAAAAAATAAGTTTAATCTAATTAGTTTAATATTAACATCTTCTGGTAAATATATTTAGACCAAGGACCATTTATTATCATTTGTGTTTCCACACTGGCTGGGGCTAAAGGAATTTTTGACATTTTAGTTCTAGATAAACCAGGCTTACAATTACAAAAAATGAGACTTGGCTGCTGTGATGCAAAGAGCATGAGATGGGGCTCATAATGCCAATTTGGTTCCCAGGATTTATTTCCTATGTTGAGATTCACAACAGCCACCATGCTAAATTCTCAGATACCTAATTAAGACAGGAAAGAGGAATAGGATGTGTGAAATTCTGGCTACTCCAGTAAACACCGCTTGTCTTTCTCAATCTGCAAAAAGTGTCTTAAGATAACCTCCATGTACATAAAGTCCTTCTACCATTTCTGGAGCTGGGATCTAATGCACGAGCAGTGGCCTGCCAGGATTAATGGTCAAACTTTCAGTGCCTTGGTTCTAAGCATTACCCAGCTCAAGGGTTAAAGCCCACAGATTCAGATCCTCTTGGCTAAACATCTACCACTGCAGGATGCCACAGCCACCTGGGCTAACATCAACCCTAAAGTAAGGGGAAGGCCTTTGCTCTTCAAAGCCCTGGATGCTTCTGTGGCAAACTGGAAAACCATATATATATATGTGTGTGTGTGTATATATATATATATATATATATATATACATACATATACGTTTATGCAGTTGCTTATTTAATTATCCACTTTACAAAAAGTATACAAAAAGTCAGTGGTTTAAGCTATATAAATTCTTTCAAATTTATAAAAGACATTACCCAACAGGTTGGAATGTTAAATAAACTAATCTCTGCAAGATTTGTGGCTCATTTGGGAGATCAGATAAATGTAAGAGCCTTGAATACAATTTTAGAGAAGCTAAAAAATTATACATTCTTCCCATGACTTTATTTACCTCTTTTTGCTGAGACATGAAACCTTCAGTCTGTGATCCCAGAAATTACATCATCATCAGTGTAAGATCAGTATGGCAGGTCAAGAACAGCGTTCCCAATATAAAATAAAGGGATTTTTTTCCTTTTTTTTCTTTCCTCTTTGGCATCTTTTTATAACTACTCTATAAAAGGTTTTTTATCATATACATTTTTTTAAACTTTAGGACATGCACATGACATCTTTTTGCTCATTATAAAGATTTGACCACCTTTACGTCAGTAAGAAACACATTTTAGAGAAAATTATAACATTACTGCGTGTCAGTTTTTTCTGAGTCCAGTTACTTCTCTTGACTGTTTCTTAGTAGATAGAGAAATACATTATTAGTTTGCTTGCCCTGAAGCATGACACTAATTACTGCCAATCATTCTGCCCATGTTTATTCTTGATGTACAAGCAGCACCTTCTGCCAACCACATAAAGGCATCAGAGTGAACCAGACACCACAGCAGCTCAATAGATCTAGTCATAGCATGGTTTTAATGAACTCTATATTCATGTAAATGTCTATTATACTTATGGAGCTCTGTCATGAATGAAAATTAGCTCAACAGTCATTAACTGAGACACGGAGAAAGGTCACCATTTGCCTTTGGAAGGTAATGCTTGCACTTACCACAGCAAGGCTGTGAAAATCAGATGGAAAACTGAACTAAAACTTATCTCATGGTACATTAGGGAGGAAGCATGGTTAGAAACAGGCAATGGTAACTAGGATGTTTACATTCTACTTCTCCTGCTTGTTTGTTGTATGACAAGCTCTTCAGATTATTACCTGCAAAAATCAACATAAGACAACATATCTGATGTCAAATGGGAGAGTCATAAGAATGAGCATTTCAAATAATCTTTCTGTAAAAGCTGGTATGACAGCTCACCACAGTATTACTGAACTACCAAGCAGGTATAAAATAATGCTATTTAATGAGCTGAGAAGATGAGGACTGAGTAGTAAGGGAGAAAAACTAGAACAGTTGACTTCAAGACTGTGCAAGTCTTGCTTCATTAACTGAGTAATTTTACAATAGTCTCACAGATTAGAACAAGCCACTTCAACCAGCCAAGCTGCTGGAACAGACAACTACTATTGGTGCTTGCAGAATTCAAAATAATTCTATTGCCTATATCTCAACCTTTTACCCAAGGACTGGATCTACTTGGACATACAAATCACCCCATTGACATGGCAGACAGTCTACATGACCATGTCCCACCCAACACACCAAAGGAGAGCACCTCCTCTCTCTCTCTCCCTCTCTCTCTCTATATACAATATTTACTCTTATTTATGCATTGAGACTGGAACACAAAATAACTCTGTGGGCACCATGACTGGAAATGTGTGCCTCTATCACTCTAGACATAAGTTTTCATGTTCCTGAGCGAAGCCAAGGGATAAGACAATTCCCTCCAATACTGCTAGGGTGAGACTGATTGAACTCTGGGGGATCCAACCAGACCCTCTTGTCAGGAGGACCTCACATGATGTATTGACCTCCTTACTCCTATGCCTTCAGCAACAAAACTGCCCTATTGCCAGAGGACACTATAAACTTAAATCTTTTGAAAAACATTTCTGGCTCTGAAGCCACAGAACCGTAGTTTTTACTAAATAAATTTTAAAAAAATCTATAAGACTGAGTTTAAAGTAAAAGAAGATTAATGACTTACAGTCAGATACTGGAATCATTTCCCCAGTGAGGTGGTGGAGTCATCATCCCTTGAAGAATTCAAAAAAAGACTGGATGTGGCACTTGCTGCCATGATCTAGTTGAACAGTTAGAACATCGGCTGGACTTGATGATCTTATAGGTCTCTTCCAGCCTTGAACTTCTGTGATTCTGTGACTTACATGTGACTGCAACATTAAGCATCTCAAGGCTATGATTTCTCAGAAATAAAAAAAGTACCAGAAGAAAGCATTATTTTACTAGGTAAAAAACCTTTTCTTCTTATGCCAAGATATCAACCACCTTGTTTTTGCAATGATGGATGAAATTACTGATCACTGTCCAAAACCAGGCAGACAATCTCTAGCAACACCATAAAGACCTTGCAACACAGAACACCAGATATGGGTATGTACAGGTAGCATTTGTGATATCTAAGCCCTTTTAAACTGATTCAGAATGGAGACTCCATATTTTGCATTCAGGAATGGCTACAGCTACAGTTGGGACCAGTTGCTTCCTTCCACTGTGAGATGTGGCATTTTATGAAATGAAAACATTTTATTACTTTTTGACCAGTTTTAGTCAAGCTGCCCCCTACACACAGAGATTATATAAAAACTTCATTTAGCATATTACTTCTCTTTCCCAGAGGATTTTCAAGTGCTGGAATGGAGAGGAAGCTTTGATGGGTACAGGAGGCAACTAAGAAGTGCTGTGAGCTGGTGACAATCCCTGTGAGATTGCCACTGGAAACTGTCACACCCACCCCCTACAGATTAACAGTATTTCAGGTGTTGAGACTTTACAAGATAAGTTTTGGACTTTTCAGAACAGGTGTTTTTGTGCTTTGCTCCGTTTGGCTTTTTCCAGATGTGAAAGCAGCAATCCCACTACAGTGTCACAGAAATAGCTTGGAGTTGGAATAGATTTGTTCTTTGACTATTTTGATAAGATCTGTGTTCTGTTTCCTCTGCCTTATTTGTGTGGTCTGCACCATGCTCCTCCCTGGAAGTACAATACAGGAACAGGAAAACCAGGAGCTGAAACTTGCAAAATGCTGTCTTTGTCAGCAGACCTTGGTATGCTATACACAACATGACAAATTCTGTTTCCTCCCCACTCTACCATGCATATTCATAAGCAAATAGAACAGTAGCACACAAACAGAACCTGTGATACATATAACAAACAACAGAAAAAAAAACTAAGCATGAAAGTAAAACAAAAAAAATCAATGAAGAGATTGTTTGCATGGCAGCTATTAACTAATACACCAAGGAAAAAATCCCCACCTTTGGGTAAATTACTTCTAACAGGCAAATATCACCCAGTGAAACAAACAGCTGATCAGGATGGAAATGTAGGGTTTATAATCTTCTTTTAACTAAGTAGGTGTTCCCTTATGTACAGAAAGCAACTGAGATTTTCAAGTGAGATCAAACACAAGAAAAGAGAGTGAGAGCAAAATGCCCATGATGCTGACTAATTCAACATGATTTTGTACAACGTTCAAACTTGCAACTGATTCATTGTCTTCTTCTGGGAAAAGGCTGTCAAAGGAGGCTGGCACTAAAGTCACATTTTTGCTCTTTAAACCTGCTTGCCTATTAGCATTCCTTCCTGCAGGAGAACTGAAATCAAACGCAGTATGTTTCACACCTGTAGCTACGAGACTTCTGATTTTGATAGCAGGAAGCATCCTTATGTACTTATTCTGCAGTGTTGTTATTTTTTCCCCTTCTACAAGAAAGAAAGCATTTTCTAGAAGTCCTTATTTTCTCTTTGCACCTTTTACTCAAGGCTACTAGCATGCAAAGTGAACTGTCTAACTCTTTGAATAATTTAACATGAAAACACGCACACCTGGCCATCTGCTGCTACAGTTCAAGAAACTCCAGCATTTCCGACGGCAGCTGCTGACTACGCAAAGGGCAAACCAGGGCAAGAGGGACGCAGAACCTCAAACCTGCAGCAGGTATTCTGACCGGGACAGGGAGCTCTTCTGAAGTGCCACCACAGGCATGCCAACATCATCCCAAAAACGCAAATAACTTTTCCTAGCAACTGCGACGTGTTCGGTTATTTTGCGGCAATCGCAGTGGCTCGGTACGCGCATCCCCGCGCAGCCGGGCTCCCGGCCGCTCGCATCGCGGGGCGCCGTGGGCTCCGGCCCGAGGGTCACTCACCATGTTGACTTCCGAGACCACGTCGATGCTGGCGATCTCTATCCGCATGCCCACATCCACGGGCGGACCTGCGGGGGAAGCGGGAGGCGGTGTTAGCGCACCTGGGAGACCGGGGCGTGGGTCGGGGGCCGCGGGCGCCTCACCTCCGAAGTCCGGGCGGAGGCGGATGTCGTAGCCTTGGAGCAGCCTGTCCACAGTCTCCTTCACGTAGGACATGTTGCTGGGCCCGTCGGCGCTGCGGGAAGAAGCACAAGCGGGTTAAGGAGGCGGCCGGGCAGCCCCGCGCCCGCCTGTCTCCCTGCCTCCGTCCGCAGCCCGGCGGCGCTCACCTGCGCGCCGCGCACGCCACGGCCAGCGCCAGCGGCAGCAGCAGCGCCCGCGGGCCGGCCCGCCTCGCAGCCGCCCCCATCCCGGCCGCCGCCTCACGGGGGACGAGCCGCGGACTGGAACTTGGTGAGGACCGGCGAGGAGAGCCAATTCCCGAGAGCGGGACGCATGCGCGGAGCGGAGCGCCGCGGCCCCGGGCTGCCCCTCTGCCCGCCCCGGCCGCCCGGGCCCGGCCGGGCCGCGCCCGCCGCGGGCTGCTGAGGGAGCGGGGCCCGAGGGCGCGGCGCCGGAACAGGTACCGCGGCAGCCGTGAGGGTGGCGGGGCCCCGCGGCTGGCGGGGCACAGCGGGACCCTAACCCCCGAACTGCCGAGGGGAAGGGGCTGCCACTGCCGGGCGCAATCCCCCTCGCTGGAGCGCCGGCTTCTCGTCAAGAGACAGTGAATGATTGTTGAGGGAGCTTCGGCGTGAAATTTCCCCTCGATGTTATGTTAGCCGTGAAGTGAAAGGGGCACGGCCATTCGGACAGCAATAGCACGTTTTGCTGCAGGTCGCCTTTTGGCGAGCGGCGAAGGCTTGAGGGCAGCGGAGCGCTCGGCGCTCCCGCAGCAGTACCCGCGGTGCCCCGGGAAACTGATCTGGAGTTCCAGTGTTTTAACCAATGTAACTGATCTTGCGTTACAGCTTCTTTTTTAAGACTCTCGGAATGGATGCTGTAATGTAACCTGACCTTTCTTGTGCATCGTTACACAGTGACTGATCGGAGCCCTGTGCATAGTTCATGACTTTGCCGGTGCCGCTCGCTTTCACTGCACCGTAGCGCAGCAGAATTAACATTTATCCCTTTCAGGTTCAGCCCATCTCCTCTGTGCGCTTCACAGTCCTGCGTGCGGTGCCCTTGGGATACGTATTGGATGCTTCTGAGTCTGCTACAGCGTCATGCAGACTTGTTTCTGAGAAATGGCAGACTTGGTGATGTTTCTTGTAGCTAAAATACGCCACGATATTTGAAAAATGCTGGAATATTGATATCGTTTGTGACACACATTCTAGCAATAGTTTTGAGCAGCTTTTGGATCAAATTTTTGAACAATGTATTTTTCTATGAAAATTTGTCCCTTTTGGAGAAGGAGCCCAACATGCTTCCTGATAGATTACTATGGGAGTCCTTAATCTCACATCTGCTTTCTCCAACCACAAGTGTACAAATTTATGAAAATAATTATTTTATCAGTTCTTTGTAACAGTATATAATAAATATTTTCGATTTTCTTTTAGGAGTTTTATATTTCTTTCTTTTCCTCCTAGTTCAGTAATTAGCTGCTGAAAAATGTGACCTCCAGCTCAACTTGAGAGTACTTCAGGATTGCTGTTTGAAAGAGTTTTGTACAATTATAATTGGTGTGGCTTGTGTAGGGTGCTTTAAAAAAAAGAAATCCTACCTATAGCTGTCTGCTAAATAGCCAAATAGTATCTTTAATTAGAATTGTATCCCACACAGCCATCATAAAGTTACCTGGTTCTTCTGAATTAGGATTTACCATACAGCTATATATTTTACTTCTTGATGGTATACAGCATTACATTTAGCTTTGTCATAAGCCATGTGAAACTCAATTATGCCTGTATTTAATGGAGACCACTGCTCTCCATGGCTTGCCAAAATCTGTCTTGAGGCATAAGTGCAGGGTTTTTTTCTATTAGAATTCTTAATCTACTGCACATTTCAGGGCAGCTTTAGTTCAGATGAGCTGTAGTCTGGGCCCTGGACTGAATGCCCAATAATGGTTGAACTGTTTTAGGTGAATTTCTGGTCTGGTCTGAGAAAGCATGAGCAAAGCCTGTCATGCAGGTCTCCTGCAATCAGGGATGCCTCAGCCCAGCAAATGTACTTCCAGGAGGATGAGGATGTTCTATGGGCAAGCTGGTTCCTCTGAGAGCTCTCCCAACCAAGCTGTCCTGGCTTCTGGACACCAGCCTTGAGCTTCCTCCACTGAACATCCCAAAAATAAGACCCAAACTGTTGAAATTCAACTCCATTTTGTACAGCTTGTTTACTGGGAACATGAGGGCTCTAAACTTGGTTTTTGAAACAACTACAAATATCCTGCAGTGTAGAGACAATACTGAACAAATCCCTCACTACTGGGGGCTTGGGAACAAGGAGCTTTATATGTTTTTTTAAAAAAACCATACAAAGAAGGAGCTGCAGGGCATTACGCTGCCAGAGCAGAGGGGGTGAGAAGGATTTCTCTTTCCCTATGGGGAGGATGATGGAAACATGTGTGAGACCTGTTTTCCATTGTTTTCAGGACTAAAAAGGTACATTATTATCAGCAGGACTTCCACTCTCACACGTGTTGCTAGCTGAAGTAGTCAATTATTTAAGAATTTGGAAGTTCTGCTCTCTTTGCAGATCATCTGTTTCTAGGAGAATATAGTATGCTTTTCCAGGCCACCGATGTGGAAAAATTTTGATGTAATTTTGATAATGTGACATAATTCTTGCTAACAACACCTTTGTGCAAAGAGCAAAGACATACAAAATGAATGACTATGGGGAAGGGGCTAACACTCAAATATTATGCCTATTGCTTACAAATGTTTTCTAAAAGCTTATACAGGTGATGAGACATCTGGTGATCTGTTTTTGTCATGTGCTTCAAATGACAGCTGCTTCTGCAGTCAATAAATTCGTTTCAAAATGCGGCAGTGTGTCTTTCCATCCACTCCAACGGGGTTTGCTCAAACAGCGAGGCTGAGTGAAACCTGGTGGGTACTACACATGGCTTTTGGGCATCTTGGAATTTGCTGAGCACCCCAGAATATAGGCAACTAAGTAGATGGCTAATTTGCACTTTTGGAAACCAGGCTGCTCAGTGTCCAAAATTCTAGGAGTTTAATCTGCAGAGTTTTGACACTAGTTTTCAATATTTTTAGTTCTCTCACCTCTGAAATATGAGTTATAAATCTGTGGTTTTTAAATAAGACTGGATATAACACAGGTGCTATACCAAGAAAAGTGCATGTCCTCTGCATGGAAATTTCTACCTTTACAGAAATAATTAAGTATTTCTATTGCTATTACCTTTCCTGTCCACTCTCTCAGTGAATTGAGCTCCCATGGCAGAGCTACCACCCTGACCCATGTGTGCTGCTTAGTGACCCCAGCAGCGTGCTGAGGTGGCATGTGGTCAGCTCACAGCCTATGAGAGCTGTAACCCCATTGTACCAAGCCCAGTTTGGTTTTCAAATACCTGTGGTGGCTTCAATTTCTGCTCCTATGATCTTTTATTAATTGCTTATTTCCTCATACTGTTGTTCAAAACCTTGAAATTCTTGCTAATGATAGTGCCAAGTTTCTTTCCCAATCATTACTAGTCTGGGATTGGTATGTACAGGGTCCATGAGATAGAAATACAACTTGTACATAAGATTTTAAAAATATATTTTCTGGTCTTTGTTAGACAAGGCAGACCTTTTGGTCAGGGAATAATTTCATATTTGTTCAACATATGTAAGCAATAATAAACTAAACCAATTGAAATCCACTAGTTTTATCATATTAACCATGACCTTTTTTTCATATTCTAAGGCATGTCAAGTACTTACTAGAAGCAAGACAAATAATATAATCATAAAGCATGATGCAGAATCTATAATGAAATGCATGTTCATTTTTTACCTTCATTATGTTTAATCTTTCAGGATGGCATCTTTTTTTCTTACAGAAATTGATGTTTCCACTTTACTAAATACCTTTTTTGCACTGCTCATTTTAATTTGGCACCAGAAAGTGCACATCATATGAAGATAATGTCCTGCTCAGATAGTGTTGGCTAATTCAAAAAAAAAAAAAAAAAAAAGCAAGATTACTCAAAAAGAGGGAAATTTGCAAATTCTTTCTGTGTCCCACTAGATAAGCTCGTAGGCAGGTGTCTGGGTTTAGACCACAAGTTTCAAAGAAATAAAGGGAGAAAATGTAAACATTATGACTATTCAATCTCTCTCTACTGATATTTTGTGCCTTCTTAAAAGTAGAATGAAAGAAGGTGTCTCTGTGCTTCTGCTCAAAACAAATGGGGAGCTGTGCCCCTCATAGTGTAATCTTTGTATGTGGAGGTGGTAATTGTGATATTGACAGGTTTTGAGAAAGTGCAAATAGGGACTTGCAGACACTGGATACTCCTAGATGTGCCCAATTGGAACTGCTGTGTGGATTTTTCATACTACATACACAGTTGAAAGAAAAATGAGAATTAGGATGGGTACACATTTTTTTTTAATTGGCACAGAGCAGGCGACATTTTGCAGTAATTATATAAATTATATAAATTCAAAATTTTAGATCAATTTTTTTAACCATTAAGATGAATGGTTGGGTTTGAAAACTATGAAGTGAAACCTTGAAATTGTGAAATGACTACCTGGGCAGGTAAAAAACAAATCTTGTTCATATTTATACATAAAGAGGCAGGTAATGAAATAGGTCACTTATTTCATCTGCTTAGTGATAGTGCTATTGTTGTTTTGTAACTACAGCAATCCCTCGAGTCAAGTAGAGCTTGTGAGCCATCTTCTCAAATGACAGAAAACTGCAAGCTGGAAGTACTTTTAGTGTGCCTTGGGGATTTCAGTGCAGCAGCAAAGCTGTGCAAGTGATCGACAAGAGCTGAGGACTGCCATGCTGAACTCGTGCTCTATCCTGGGATCTGTAGGCAGTGTGGGACTGCTGCACACTGAGGAGATCACCTCACCCTCACACCTGTCTCCCTTTCCTTTGGGTCTCTCAGCAAGCCCTCACTCTTATCTCAGGAAAGAAAAAGGTTCCTCTTTGTGCTCTATTTTCATCCCTCTCTTTATACCCTGTAAAGAGCAATTAAGGTCTTTCTACAGTGCATATTCTACTTTGTTTTAAAGGATTGTAAAATGCTTAGGAGAGTTATTTTAAGGAATTAGTAGTAAATATCAAAAGTGTGAATCAGTTACTCACTTTTAATATTCAAAATGAGAGTATATGAGTTATAGGATTTTGTCCTGTAATAATTATAGCCAGGATAATTTAGTGAGTCTTTTAATCATGTCAGCTAAACATATGTACTACTCATTTGAAATCCCTTTTTAGATTTCCCAGCTTTTTGTCTAGACCACCGTTCAACATCCATTCTTACCTTAGAGAATTTGTTTCCTCTCAAGATGTGCATGCCCAGTACTGCACCCCTAATGACAGAAAACCGTAGAGCAGCACATTTTCTTTGCCCTCCCTCCTCACCACCTATGGGAAACAACCTTGCTTCAAAGTCCTTCATCCCAGCTGTGAAAGATTCAGAAGCTCCTTCAGCCTCTGATTCTGGCTCAAGAGAAGTAGTAGGGGCTAAAGAGTAAGGTCTTTGTGCCAGTTGCTATAGAGATTATACAAAAAGACAATTTTAGTTTCAGAGAACAAATCATTCAGGGTAAATAAGGCTAGACAAGACACAAGTGTTCAGACAGACATGAAGAAGGTGAAGGCAGCAGTTAGTCTGCATGCATTTGTATAGTTTGTATGGACATATTAACTACAAGGAGCTGGTCATCTGAAGTGTTGTTGGAAAAAGGAAGGCAGTTGACGGCAGCACTGCAGAAGCTGGTTTTAAGGAGGTATTTAAAAAACAGAGAAATATGAAAGACTATTTTGATTTTTCTTTAAAGGTACTTCAGATACTTCCTTTTATACAGCTCCTAAATTTGAGTTTTTACAGTAGTGGAATATGTCAGAAGCAGGACAGAAAGAGTAAACAGCTCATGTTTTAAACTGGAGAAACTGAGCATATGTACACATTTTGATTACAAGCAGCTACCTTGGTTTTAAGAGGCTGATGCATACTGTGGCAAGGTGCTTTTACATTTGCAGGATTGAGAACTTTGCTTCTATATTTTTTAGGCCAGCTCCTGTCTTCATTTGTAAAGGCTATTTTTTGCCTTTTTTTTTTTTTTGGCATAAGAATAAAAGCACTGTTAGCTGAATGGCTCAAAAATTATTTTTCTGATAAATGGATTAATTTAACCCAGATTTGCCTTTCCATTGTTTCCTGAAGCAGCTCACTGCAAATCCTTATTAAAATTATCAGGTTATGAATAGTATTCTCATACTCACAAGCATTTTACCACACAGAGCCACAAGAATGCAATGTGTCTCTTTCTCCCATTTCAGTGATGTGATGCACTCACTACAAACACTTGTGAATGTGAGTCGTAAATAAGAGCCTAGCTTGTTTTCTTCTAGCAATAGGGGGATAGAATGGCTGAATTTAGTCACATATGCAATTTCTCTGGAGATATGTTCCATAACTGTGTAGCTCAGAGAGTTCCTTTGTCAGGAAGAACCAAGTAAAAACTGGATCAAAATGAAATTTTCTTTGAGAAAATATACATTTTTGCATTATATACTCTCAAGAAGTTTTGAATTAAAAAATACTCCTAAGCAACCTGGTCTATCTTTGAGGTTAATGCATCTCAGAGAAGAAAGTGAGCTTGGCTCTGCAGTTGAGCAGGAGGTAGGCTACTCAGCTTCCCCTTCTAGTTCCAAGTATTTTGTGGACTTAAAGGGTGGTAACATTGCTTTCTGCCTCTACTTCTGGTTTATAATTCTTCCATAGAAATGGTAATTCCAGTTCCTTTTCAATCTCCCGTAGCCTCTCCTTATTTGGTGTATTATATTGCTGAGAAGGTTGAAGATCCTGGCTAGTTGTTCCTCAAGCTAGTTTTACATAAGAAATTTTGGGGTTTGACTTAAATCTGATTTGTGATGAAAGCTGGTGCTGAACACAGGTCTTTTCTATTGGCCACCACTTCCAGTTTTAAAATCAAATCTACCCAAAATTAATCTTACTGCACTGAAGACCCAGACTCCAAATCACATACTCCTCAAAGAGCCAAATTCAGTAAGAAAGGAAACAGACATTTTGATTGAGATTTTATAGTACCTGTTTTTTAACAATATGTAGGTTGTGAATTATATATATTTAATAAATGTATGTTAAAACCCTAAAAAGGAAAAGCTTGAACAGAGCCAAGAATGGGCATCAGAAATAGAAGCAGTTCTTTATCTTGCTGTTGCATCTGCCTCATGAAAGGTAGGCATTTTATATTTCCACTCATGATCAAGGTTGTCTGCTGCTTCCAAAGATGGAGGTGACAATAAGACAAATTTGCATTGTATTTCAAGAATATGTTTACAAATATGACACCTCTCACATTTAAGAGTGAGTTTTATGGAAAAAGCAAAATATAACAATAAAACCTGCCAGACTGAAAACTTGCAAGCTGCTTTCTTCGATGATGGCAAATTCCCTTGGAATTCTGTTGTCAACTTACAGCCATGAAAATGACAGCATTAGGTACCACCATGCACAGTCATACCTATGCTAGGAGAAAACAAAGTGGGCATGACTCTAACAAATGCAATAGTCCTACACACCAGCTGCTTGCACACTCCTTTCTTGTCTTAGGAACACATTTGAAGAGTGAGACAGATGCTTCTGGCTTGCTGAAATAAAGAGCACGTGTGAATCTCTTCTGCTGGGAGTCACTTTGTCATCAGGGAAGTGTAAGACAACAAGTAATTTTACTTCTCTCTTTAAGTGATGTAGGGGTTCAGGTCTAAAATCCATGATTTATGTATGTTGTGTGGGCTGGCAGCAGTCACTGGAAGCGGTCCATGTACTGAGAAATGGATTGTGCCCTTCATTTAGCTGCTTTTAGCTAGTTGAAAAAGAACCTTAAAATAAAGGCTAAAATAAGTGCAAAGTTAAGAATTCAAAGAAAAAAAGAAATTGGACACAGAAGCAGAGAATTGGCAAAGATGTTCCTCAGCCAGATCACAGAACTGGGATGCTTTAGTGGTTTCCAACCCCCATTTGTATCTCTTCCCACTGCAGTGGCAGGCACAGGGGCACAAGGATGCTCCCATGGATAACTTCTCTTAGAAGAGATGTTCAGGAGGAATGGTTCAACAGCATGGAGTGTTGCTTTATTCACTGCTCATACATTTTGGAAAAGACTGAACTTTTAATGGCTGCCTTCAAACCCTCAGCTCAGAGGGTGAAACCATCGTGTCTTCTCTTTTGGAGCAATGAGCAGCATGTTAAAGCTCAGGAAGCAGTAAAAGGTGAGATAAGGGATGCAGGAGCATCCCCTTGTTCCCTTGAGCTTCTCTTGAGCAGCATCAAGCATTTGTGTGATGTCAGTATTAGCTTCAGACAGTTTTCAGTACCATTTTGGGACAGGATTGAATAGAGGTTGAAAGAAGATTTAGTTTTGTGTGCAGAAGAGGCCAAAAGAACAAATATTAATATATTAATGATTTGGAAACCTTTTTCTCTCATCTTTTCCTACTGTAAGGTTTGGTTTAGCAATCTTTCGCATGATTTGACTTCTCTTATTCTCAACTTCTTTGTTGTGTCTTCCATTGTCTCAGTGTCTCCTTACGTGGCTTGTTCTTTGATTCAGAGTGTTTCTCTCCCTTCACCTGGTATATTAAAGCTTAATTTTTACTTCAGCTCAGGACATTATCAAGGTTTTAATTTCAGAAAATGTGCAAAATGTGTTTTAGTGAGAGGTGCTAGGCCATGTGAGTGGCAGACAAGTCAAATTCCTTTTCACCACCCTTTGAGAAAGCAAAATGTTGCCTGCCTGTAGTCAGAAAGGAAACTGAAGAATTAGAAAATTTGTATAAGGGGATTAAACTGAAATTATGAAGCTATAAGAAAACAAAGTATTTTAAATATAGAGAAAATTCCAATACTATAATAAATAAGGATCTCAGAATGAAAAATGGTATCTTGTTCTGATCCAGAATCACCCACATAGGTGGCAGGGTTTTTGTTTACTTCAGTGAGTTTTGGAGCAGGTCCTAAACGACCCTAGTATATAAACCATACATAAGTCAAGGAAGGTTTTTACTTCTTGGGTAAAGAAAAGATCACATATAGCTTTGGGTTAATAAGGCAGCAAGAACACCTTATCCATCCTCTAAAAACCATTCATCCTGTGAATTCTGCCTCCTGGAATTGTGTATTTTTCTCTGTTAAATATTCAGCTTCCTTTTTGTCCCTTGGATTTTCCACCCAATCATTTTCACCGTTAGAAGTGGAAGTCTTCATTTGTCATGTCTGAGTGGGCTAAGAGGTGATGGTGAAGGCCTGTTCACAAAGACAGGGTTTTTCTCAGAGTGTTAATCTCATGTACTCTCATATCTGTGTCCAGCAGAGAAATATTTAGAAAGCTGATTAGGTATTAAACATCTGAAATAAGACTCGAAGTTGACAAAATGTCTAAACTACTAAGGACACGGGCATTGGTTAAATACTGACCTATTTGGTAATAATACTTAGTATTTCTAAACATTTTAAAATCCCTGTGTGCATTTGAACTAATTAATGCCTTCAAATATCCCTACAAATATAGAAGGCTTTTCTAAATTTTGAAGAACAGGAAATTCAGACATGGAGGTGTGGGGATGAAAATTTTAAATGCAGATTTGGGTATTCACCTCCACAAGGTCTGTGTCAGTCTTATGTATAAATTGATGCATGCAGACTGAACTACCCTTGTTAGAAGATTTGGCCTAAATGACTTATCCAAGGCTACAGAATTCAATGGCAGAGCTGAGAAAAGATCCAAGGTATCATAATATTTCTGTTTTTAAGTGCATTGTGCCCTGTGAATTTTATAATTACAATAATGATTGTTTTCATGCCATTCTTGAAAAGTTCAATCTAGTACTTAAGACATGAAATACTGCAGCTGGACTGGATCCACCCCATGGTGTGCACAAACTAGCACACTCTGTGACTGTGTCCCGGAGTTCATATTGGTACTGTTGTAAACTATTTAGAGAGGACTTGTCACTGCATATCAATTACCTGTTGATTCATACTCTTGGGTAAAAGCAAAAGGGTGTTGCACTTTGTCAATTATTGTACTTCTTTCACTCTGTATAGGAGTGAAAGAAGTACCCTCCCTTCATAAGAAATACTCCAAGGATAAGAAATAATCCAGGAAGATTGAAAAGGGTGAGGAACTCCTCAGAGGCCCTGGACCTACTTGGGCTTACTACAAGGCTGGCTGTGCTTTGAGAAGTTTGGACCAATGACTTCTAAAAGTCACTTCCAAGCTGAATTACACTGCAATTTCCCTTTGTGTAGGAAGGGGAAGGGGTAGAGACTATACAGTGGATATACAGAGACTATACAGAGACTATTCACTGTGCAAGAGGTGAGCTAGCTCCCCATGTTGCTTTAGAATGGGATTAGATCCCTCTTGCTTGCCACTGAGGACATGGCCTCCTGCTAGGCTACCACTGTAAAATGCCTCTCTGGGAGAGTAGTGAAGATCTGGGAACTAGTTATGGAAAGCAGCTAACAAATATCTTATCTTGTCAAATGGTCTTAGCAGCCACTGCTGTCAGCAGGAGGGAACAGCACACTGTGCATCCCAAGCAGTTCTCAGCTCCTTGCAAATGATACTAAGGTATACCTCAAAATACTTGAAAGAAGTACTTAATTTTTTCTCTTTTCTACCTGCTCATCATTTCACTGTTTTCTTTGCCTGATGCCTTTTTATTGATGCCTATAAAACAAAACCACCTGCCTTGTGCTGCCCACTGCTGCTACTTTCCTTTTCTTTCTGAGGATATGAAATTTTTCCTCAGTAACGTTGAGATGGGAGTAATGCCACTCCATGCAACAACCACCAGATGGTAATGAAGAGCAGACTAGTTGAGTGTCTTTTGTAGCTTTAGTGTTTTGCCACAGTGGCAAATTTTGCATTTACTAGCAGAACTTACAGGTCTAAACACCAATTTGTTCAGCTACTTACCTCTGGGCCAGTCTGCTTGGCAGTTCTATTTGTATTATCCCCCCCCAATCATTCTGTTTGCTTTTATACTAAAATATGTGAAAGGGAATATTCTCTACCTAATGCACAAATGCTGATATTATTATTTAGTACAAAAATGTTCTTATTATAAGGAAGGTTTGACTATATTTGGTGTATCACTATATGAGCTATCTCTTATGAGAAAGTAGATGCAGGACACCTTTAAGTGAGTGTATTCCTTGTGTCTTCTGCTGCCATTATATTTCTCCAAATGTTATGAAGGGTGTGCCTCTTTCAAGGTAGAAAGGAAAGTCTGTAAGTGTGCGTGCTTGATATCAGCAAAGGGAGCAGTGTTGAGAAATGAACCAAACCACAGCGAAGTTCTTAGCTGAACACCATTGTCAGTGAAGAGGTGGTGTTGAGCACAGCTCACCAACCCCCCAGCATGGCAACATGAGGGAAGAGCAGCATCAACAGGGCCTCTTAAGCACTGCTAGCCCCAGACCTTAGAGAACCAGAAGTCAGCCCCACAGGGCTCATGAGAAGAGTCATTTTTACTTACCTGCCTGCAGGATTTTGGGTTCTTTATGCAGTACTTGTAAACCATCTAGGTAAAATTTTCAGGTTTTTCCTGGCACTATACAATCCAGAGACTTTGCAACCTTTCCTTTCCTCCTTTTAAAGAAAAATGAGGCTCCTCCTCCTCTGGTGCAAGCCAGGCACCAGGAAGGCAGGGAGAAAATCACTAGAGCTGTTGCCAATGGCTTCACTGTGGCTTCCATGGAATATTTAAGTCACTCCCCAGGTATCTGCCCATGACTCATAAACTTCTGGGATTAGTAGACATGTAATGACTGGGAACAATGAAGCCTTCCAAGAAGGCAGTTCGTTGGTGCATCTTCTCTCTTGTTCCTTCTGGGAGCAGTTGCCAGCAGCAAGATGTAGCTGTCTTAAAACCAATAGGCAGAGCAGCAGGCTCAGCCTGAAAGCAGGAATCTGAAGGAGACTGCAATTGGGAGCATCCAGCCTTCCTCCCCTCTCCATCTGAGCTACGGCAGCCCCCACAAACTTCCCCTCCTCGGCCCCCTGCCCCTCTCTGCCCTGCCTGTTGCTTCTGAGTGCTGCAGGAAGTGTGCAACTGTTGCTCGTGGCAACCAAAAATTTTTGACACATTTTGTATTAAATGTGGGAGCCCTGACAGGGAAAGGCAAGATACAGGGCAGTGTCTTCTCAGGTTCCTCCCCACAACCTTGGCTGTCATGTCCTTCACTTCATTGAAAGAGAGACACATTTGTATTGCTTTTAGGAACATCTGCATTTCCCCCTGCATGAAGAGGGTTTTCTTATCTTCTTTTTCTGGAGATGCCCATTTTAGAGAGAGAAATCAGGAGATCTCTTCGATTTCCCACTTTGCCAATGAGGACATGACTACAACTTGTCCTGATGGCCCTGGCTGCAGATGTGACATGGGTCAGTGATGTGTCAAATTATATGAGTGTGTGTGCCAGGAAAGTATTGGGGTCAGATGAGAAAGAAGACATGAAGGCACATGAATCCTCTAGTGCTTTCTTGGTGACAACACTTTTTTGCCCCAGATTGCAGTTCCTGCAGTGAATGCTTCCACAAACACTGAGAGGTCCCCTTAAATATAAAGCTCACAGTTTACCTCCTTAAACATCCATGTGTCAATCACTATAATCCATATAAATCTTATTGCAATCAGTAATAGCAATATATACATGTGCGTGTGTATATATATATATTTATATTTGGTACTCAAAGGATTTTCTAGTCTTATTCCAAGCAACCAAGGACATATGTGTTAAAATAACCATGGTACTGTAGAGCAGTCTTGTAAATACCATATGTCAGAGGAAAAAATACACAGCTAAATGCATGTCGGCATCAGCTCCTGCAGTTTCGTAGGAGTTCTGGCCATGGAAGTGAAGCAAAGCTGGGCCAGCTGGAGGTTCAATTTTACACAGAGCTTATGCTGTGCTCTGAAAAGACAGGTGAGGATGTGACTAGAAAAATGACCTGGGACACAGCAAACTGGAATTAAGCTCATGTTCTGCTGCAAATTTCTTATATTGGAAGCTGTTACATTTCATGCATTGTGTTGCATTGCCACTTTTTGTGTCTCTATTCCCAGAGAAACAGAAATAACAGAACTTTCTTGTATCTAGTCCTTACTTAGTCTTGTTTATCTAGACTGTAAGTTCTTTTGAGAGGCAAGTGCGTAGGTAAAAACTTTGTGATCAGATACTGAAATAGGAACCTGGAAAGAAAATTTCGAGAACTACATCAGGAAAGGGAACTATGGGGAAGCTGGAACGGGAAGAAGACCCAGAAAGAGCTTATTATCTTAGTGTTCCCAGAGCAGAACTTAGGTTTCAATCAATAGACCCAAAATCTATATTCCTTAACCATAAGCACATCACTAGAGGTGTGGTCAAGGCCCACAATATCCTGGTATCCTCCCTGATTGAAAACTCTTCCCTGAACAGGTAGTACAGACTTTCCCTGAACTCCAGATCAAAGTTTTGATAAAGCTAAGGCATGCAGGTTTCCATGATCTCTGCAATCAATGTGGATGTTGGAGAAGAAGGGAATGAAAGACCCTTTAGTTTGTACAGTAAATGTATCCGTATATTTTCTTGGTCATTTGCCAAAAAAGGGATTGAGGGTATGCATTTTCCAAAGAATGCATCCTCAACCCCTGATTTTTTAAAAAGGATGTATGTGAAGACAAGTTGTTGGTTCAAGATTGTAAGAAACTCTACTGATATGGATAGAAACTAAAAAATCCAAGAAATCAATGACTTACCTATTTAGATAAAGAAACATTGAAATACTTGGCAGTGATCCCAGTTTTATCTTCTCTTTTCTAAGAGTTACAGGTTTTTAACTATGCAACATATAGCTGGGCATTAAAGATTTTCACGGCCTTTTTAATCCTAGCTTGTCTGTCTTCATGGATTTGATGCCAAAACTGAATCAGGTAAAAAATCAGCTGAATAATTAAATCTGCTGGGGGAAAGAATGGAACCTGTGATTTGCCTATATAATCTGTAGTGTTGATAGAGCCTATGGTTTACAAAGGGGGGAAAAAGCAGCAAAACCAAAAAGTACAAACCCTGTAAAGGTTAGATAATGATTAACACAAGAAAATAACTGACTTCCTTTTTATTTCCACTTAATCTGATGGCACAGTAGAAATGGGAAGGGTGATAAGAAAACCTGCTTCTCTGTGTTGTAACAAATAAAAAATTATTAAGCTGTACTTAAGATCCATAGCTCTGGATAAACCTTCTTTTGAGGCTTGGCCAGAATGTCTGCTTCATCAAAAATCATTAGTAGGATACATCAGTAGAGGGACAGAAAAAAAAATTCTATTTAAAAAATTCAAGTGCTTTCTGAGCATATGGAGCCTGGCAAAAATAGTCCCCTTCTTACAATAGTCCCCGATGGGTGAGATTTCTTCAGAGAAATCTTGGAAGAATTGATGGTAAAAGCTGGAGAAGCTGGGAAAATGCTGAATTCAGCAAACATTTTTGGGGACCATCAATCCAGCCTGTGACCACTAAATCCTTCTTGGAGTCATCAAGTTATTTTAGAGAGATGATATAACCCAGATATTCTGTGAAGAGATCAAAGACCATTTGAAGCAGTACTTTTCAAAACAGCATACATCTGCTGGTGACAAAGAAGAACCTCTGGAGTTGCTGTGTGTTTATGCTACAAATACATTACCAAAAAAAAAAAAAAAACCCAGAATAGCTCTTAAGTTGTAATTGAGAAAACATTGAAATTTACCAGGGCAATGCATACATCAGAAGTAATAAACACTCAGAGGAGCTATATGTGGCTTACAGAAATGTTTACTGTTATTTTGAACTGCTTTAAGTTCCTTTTTCCTTCAAGTCTAGTTTTGTAAATGCTTCATTAATCTACAAATGATTCAGTTTTTCAGATATCAAGGACAACATTCTGGTTTTGGTATTAATCTGATGGATTTCTTGATAATCATTGCTGGATTTAAGGGAGATTATAACAACTCATGAATTTGAGATGTTTTAGAATTAATTTTCTAAATTTATACAAAGTGAATTTATACAAAGTGAATTTTCATTAATTTTAGCACCTGTTGGGAGTAAATGCAGTCCTGTGGCACTCAGATACTGCATCAATACAACCCAAGGCAGGCTTGGTATGACAGGAGGGCACTATGTCTACATTTTCTTGGAAAAAACAACATGAGCGTCCTTTTAGAAGCCATGAGTATTTCTTGCCCTTGCATGGTATGTCCACAAATCTTGTAACCTGATGTTACTTTTACTGAATGTTACTTCAGTTACCTCACTGAAGTACCTGTACTGAAGAGACAAAAAGTATCAATAATGTTGTTCTTTGTTCTGAAGAACTTGGAAATCATTCAAAGACCAGCTCAGTTCCTAGAATTGATGAAAGGGAGAATTTCTTTGATTTCTAGCTGTAGCAGAACTACTGACTCCAGGCATGGCTTTAGAGGGTTCTGTGATAGCATTTCTCACAACGTTCATGTGGTGAGATCATTACTGGTGAATACCACTAGATTTTCTATTTCAGCTCACCCAGGTGTCTACACATATACAGAAGGTATTAAAACAATCTAAACACAAGGGTGTCCCAGCTCTGCCTGGGTGTTCGTTGTCTTCCTCAGCAGCTGCAGTAAGTGACAGTCCCGTAGAGCCACATTTTGCTCCAAGTTTGTGACTAACCAGCAGGATTCTGCCCAGTTCTCAATTACCCTCTATGTTCTGACTTTCATTTTTTGAGTTTCACTTCTGTCAGCAAAATTTAACTGATGTATCCCTATATAAGATAATCTCAGTAGGAAATATTTTCAATATTCTGCAATAAGTGTCTACTTTTTATTTCAAGGGAGAAAAACTTGACACTCTCTTTACTGGAGGTGAGTTCTCAGTATCCCCCTGGCATAGACCATGCTAGTGCAGAAGGTTGATCCAGAGAAACAAATCACAACACTTTACAGAAGATCCCAAGTGGCTGATTAACCCAGAGAAATTTATCTGACTCTGGTGAAATCAGACTTCTGAAGAGCTGTTCATCCATCCTTCTGTTGCTCCTGATCAGATTGATAACGGAGACAGAGCAGTGGACTCTCTCTGTTGTGCTGGTTTTCACCTGTGTGTGGAGTTAAACAGAGCCTCATCACAAGAGCTGAAGTGACCTTGGTGTGACATCGCACCGTCTGTGCTGTCCAGGTTTGTAAATACTGCACAGGGCGTGTACGCCATCCATAGGCAGGCGGCCCCCTCGGTGACGTTTTGGCAGCACATTTGTCATTCCACTAAGGCAGTCAGATCAGAATCCTGTAAAGCAGTCAGGAGATGAGGATCCTTGTCAAAATCTCAGGAAGCAGACTAGTAATCTGCAGAGGCCTGAATAGGGCTTTTAAAATTGGAAGCAGAACTGACTGCCTAGACAGAGTTTTTGAAAGATAAACAGCGTCAGCACGCTAAATGGATTTCAAGCACAGCTTTAATTGTTTTTCAAGCGAATCAGCAAAGGGCACCCTAGCTGGAGCAAGCTCTGAAGTACAATCAGGAAGATTTGAAATGTACAGTGGTTTTGCAGATGATCAGGCATTTCAGTGCTAAAAGATACTGTAGTAAGTAATGAAGAAAGACATTTCACGGTCGGCATTGAGAGTAAAAGACATGTAGTCATTGAGTCAATTACAATACCTGCCCTATGTGCACGATGAATTTCACCACCCTCATTAAAATTGACATGCACACTGATTTTCAAACCTCAAAGATTGTCTCCGCAGCACACTTGATCAGAAGAACAAGTTGTTTATTGCCAATACTTACTGCGTGTGGAACACACCCCATTCTCTTCCTTTCCCCCAGTCTTCCCCCTCCACCCAATCATCCCAATAGCTTGTGACAGACTAACAACACCTCTGAGTGGATTTTACTGTAATTCTTCAGAATCCCTTGGACCTTGCATAATGGAATTTTTTTGGGTCACCAAATCATGTTTCCTAATTATAGGAATGATAAGAAAAGAAAAAAGAAAAAACCCATCAGATATAACGTGAAACGATTCCCTTATTCTGGCTTTTTTTGCTTTTAGAAACCTGGGATAACCCACTCGCTTCCATCTGTTTTGGGCGCGCTCTGTTTTAACCTTGAAGTCAAAGCTTTCCTTCACCTCCTCTTCCTACCTCTCTCCTGCCAGCTCCTCTCCTGCCGGAGCGGAGAGACCCTCCTGCCCCCAAGCCCTCCTCGCTGGGGAATCATTCTGCCCCGCCCGCCCCCGCTCTCGGGTTTGTTCCCCTCGCGGGGAGCAGGGGCGATCGGGACGAGCGGGGGCTCCGCCAGCGCGGGCACCCCCGCGACGCCCCCGGCCGCCGTTCCCGCGCTGTCACGCACCCCCGCACCGCCGCCCGAGGCAGCGGCGGCCGCCGGCCGGGCCGTGAGGGGAGCGCGGGGCGGAGCGCGGGGCCGCGGGCGGGGCGGGGCGGGGGCGGGCGCGGGGGGAGCGGCGGGCCCCGGCGCCTGTTGCCCCGAGAGAGTTAACGGTGCGGGGAAACTCGCTCGCCGCTCCTCCGCCCGTGCCGGGCGCTTGGCAACCGGGGCGCCGCGCATGTGGGACCGCCGGGGGCCGCCGCCCCCCCGCCGGGCCCCGCGTCCCCCTCCCCGCCCCGGACAAGGCGTTTAACGTGCCCAGGCGTGAAGTATGGCATGCAAAGATGGTTTCTGCCAAGGAGCCAGCCATCGCCATGTCCTCGGGTCTCTCCATCGCCCTCCTGCACTGCCTGTGCCTGGCGACCTGGTGAGTAGCCCGGCGGCGGCGGGGGACCCGGGCGGCCGGTCCGGTGCCGCCGCTCCCTCGGGCTCCGGCGGCTCCGCTCACCCGCTCCCTCTTTGCCTCGCAGTCTCACCGGGCCGCCAGGGCAGACCAAAAAAGAGGAGAAATTGTGGCCGGAGAATTTTACCAACATCCTGAACAGCCTCCTGGATGGCTATGACAACCGGCTGCGACCGGGATTCGGGGGTACGGTGGCGGCGCGGTGCCGGCGGCGGGCGGGGGGTCGCTGGGCTGGGGCGGGGGACGCGGCGCTCACCGCTCGGACCGACCCGCTGCTGACCGAAAACGTGGGGGTGTGTCCCCATCCGTGCTGCGGGGTCCGAACCCTCCGGGAGGGGCCGGCGGCGAGGCAGAGGCTGGCCCGAAAGCCCGGGGGGTGCTGCGCAGTCCCGGCCGCGGGGGCCCCGCTGGGGCGGTCCCGGCCTCAGCCCCCGCTTTGCTGCTCTGCCCACATCCCGGCATCGGGCGGCTGCTGCTGCGCTGGAGGAAAAAATAAGCGCTGAGGCTGGTGCGCGTTGGTTTGGTGGGGACGGAGTGACCTGTCTAACACCCATATTCCTCTCGGTCTTGGCGGGTTTTGACCCGTAAATGCCACGATCGGGTCCTAAAAGAACCAAGTGTACTTTTGGCAGCCTAGGAGGTTAGGTCTGATGGATTCTGTTCCCCTAGTTAGGGAAAATCAGAGCTCAGGTGCCAGTTCTTTACCACAGTTGCTGAAATTCCAGGTTTGATTTAGAAGTCGTAGACTTGATGGCTGTATAGGAATTAGACGTGGCGGGGTTTTAAATTTGCCTTCACCTGTGCTCTGCGTGTGGGGGTTTTGGGCCTCTTCCTTTCCCCAGGCTGTTAAGATGCAGTTTTGTGGTGCTGAAGAAGCAGCCAGACTTGCTGTTCTTTATGATTTTGATGTTTTTGTGCAGGGTCTTGGAACCAAAAATCATTAAGATCCAGGCAAAATAAAAGTTTATTTTGTAATCTGGAAAGAAGGTATTAAAAACGCAAATTTGAAACTAAAAGTAATATTAAAATATTTATTAAAAAATGCTACAGACCTTTTCATGATGCTCAGAGCTGTAATGAGGTTTTTATAGGCTGCTTCCAATACAGGATTGAATGAGATCCTTGCGTAGGTTTATGTTGCAAAATACTTTCTTCCTCCTCTGAAAGTACCTTCTCCATACATGTGATCCATCCACACTGACATGTATGCCAGCACATTCCCCACATGCCATATGCAGTGCTCTCACATGCATGATTGTGATTGTCAAAGGACAGCACCTGGCACCCATGGACCACTCTCATTATTTTGAGTGTGTGGAATAAATGAGGCCTTCTTAAGTTAGCTTACACATCAAGTGAGAAGGAAGCTAAATTTATTAACACCCGGAGGAGTCATTGGGAACTGATAGTCTTTTGCAATTTAGTCTTTGTGGAGAGGTTACAGACACTTCTGCACGCGTACAAGAGATGTGCTAAGTTTGGCATCATTTTAGGTTGAATGCCAAGTAATTAGTCATCTAGAAAAGATGCTTTATGAGCATTATCAGATTTCCAAAATTAAACAACCACTAAATATGTAATATATGGTGATTTTTATTTTAATGCAGTTGTCCTTTGCCAGATGTTTTGCAAGAGTAGGTATTTTTCCCCTGTAAGTGTGGAAGACTTTCAGAAAATGCAATCAAGGAGAAAAAGTTCATTGTATCTTCTTGAACTTTCACATTGGGAATATTGAAGTAAATGAGAGAGGGAAGCAAAAACTCAGATTTCAGCCTGGGGAAAATATCTCTGGGCCAATATTTCACAAAATGGATATTATTTTGCTTCTTCCTTCCTCATAACAATCTCTATGGCTAAGATTTAACCACTCATCTTTGAGTTTTGAACTTTTAAGTAAAACATGGAGGAAAATGCTTTGGTTTTAAAAATGATGCTTGCCTCCCTAGCTCCTTACAGTGAAAATTATCTACACCCGATTTGAGAAGAACAACTTTGGATTAAAAAAAACCAAAAGCAAAACTAACCAAAGAAAGAAATTTCTGTAACTGATCAGATTTCACTTTTTGACATTGCTCAGAGTAATAACTACAGACTATTTATTCAAATAGAGAATACAAAAATCAACTTTTACCTTTATTTTGGGGCTTTTTCCTGATAAATCTTTATCGGAAGTGGGATTTGTAGCTTGAAAGTGGGTCACTCACTAGTTTATAGCATTGCAAACAAAATGTCAGAGGGGATGGGAATATTCAGAGATGGAAAGTGTAGTGTGTTTTGGGAATGTTAAAGCTACATCACATTCTGATGAACAGCAGAATACTTATTTTTGTTTTCTTCTTGAAGCTGATTCACCATCTAGTTTTCACAGGGCCTGAAATGAAAGGAAGGTTTTATTTTAAGAACAAAAGGCCTCACAGAGAACTAACTGATATTGATGAAAATATTTCTAATTCTGGCACAAATTATGTTTAAAATCAGACTCGGGGAGGTAGCCAAATTCTGAATTTTGCTGGCATGTTACAGCATTACCACAAATAAAAATACATGAAGATAATTCACACGCGGAGCAAAGTAGAAAATGTTTGATTTTGGAAATTGCCTACAACTGGATCAATATTCTCCATACTATCATTAATTTGCACAATTTTTGGTAGTTTTGGAGGAGAAGTCAGATTGCCTCAGCATGCTTACAAATGTCGACGTGGTCTCCCACGAGAGTTGTGAACACCAGTGGAATATGTGGAAGCTTCTGTTGGTGGTAGATATGCATTGACACCTTGAACCATAAGTTCACTTAATTAAATGAATTCAATAAACTTAAAAAGTTGCTGTCACCTTAAGATGCACTGCGATGTTTGGTAGTGTGAGAAACAAAACCAGATGTGTTTATTAAAAAGGTTACTAAAAGACCATTTAGGTGAAAGTTCAATTAAGCTGAGGGAGGGGGAGAATCTAACTCTCTAGATTTGCTACTCTTTAGTAGCAAAGAAATGTCACCTAGCAATTGAATGAAATAAAGCAGAATGGGCAGTTTCATGTAGGAAAAGAAAAAAGCCCTGCAACTGCTGTCAGGAAGACTTTAAATGCATAAGAGTTTTGAATTTGGGTAGATGGAAGGTATTTAGAGACTAATGAGTAAAGTAATGCTGTATGATGTTTCAAAATAGTGTGATGGAAGTGAAGTTAGTTCATTTCCTACACTGTATGTTTTGTTATACCCTTATCCTGAATTTCTGCATGCAATTTATAATCCAAGTAGGTTTTGTGGTCAAAACCACTCTATAAAAACAGTGTTTTTACAGAAACTGCTTGTAGTGACATTAATTAAAATCATCTGCTGGAAAACTTTGAGCGTACTACCAGAGTACTGTTTTGATTCAGCTGTAAAAGTTTGAAGTAGAAGCATTTCTAGGTAAACCCTGTCTACAGTTTTCATCTGCTTTTAAAATTTTTTATATTACATTAAATTTCAGAAGCTGTATTTTCTCTGAAAATCACCTTGTTTTCTGGTCGTTAGTTTCAAACTGACAGTAGAAGTCCAAAGTCTTTGAAAGGAGCCTTATTCACTTGAAGTAAAAAGCCTGGGTCTGATTTGCCATTTTAAACCCTTGCATGGCTTCAGACTTTACCTGAGTGACTCTTGACATTAGTAAGGGCCTGCAAGAGCTGATTCAAACCTGTATTGGATAGTAACTTTGAAAAATATGCTGATGTCTTTGAAATTGGCATGATACAGTACCTAATCACACTTAAACCTGGACTTAGAGATATAGGAAGGAATAAGGAGACTGAAGCTGATGAGAGTGACAAGACTGTGTGCTGCTGTGTATCTGCTAATTTTAATGAATTGTGCCTTTCAGACAACATCTGATCTCTGGTATCTTGCTTTTAATGGCCAGTTGTATGGCCAACCAAAGAAAATAAGTGGTGTGTGACTTGCCTCCTGCCCCAGGCTCTCAGGTTGGCTGTGGAACCCACTGACCACAAGCTGTGGCATCACCCACAACCTGCTGCTGATGTGTTGAGGTGTGGGTGCCCATCAGCTGGTGAAAGATGGAGCCCTCTCCCTTCCTGAGTTCTGTTAATTTGTGTGAGGTAGAACCTGGCACAAGTTTTGAGTCTCACTATTGACTACTGGTGTTAGCTCTGTGGCTTTCTCTTTGGAAATTGCCACATCCGCTGCTGACTCCTGAATAGAAGGCATAGGACTGTGTTCATCCATTTCCCTTTTTCTTTTTGTCCTCCCTTTGTGTTCTTTCACATGATCTTGTGATTGAGTGCAACTCAGTAGTACAGCTGAGTACTTGGTAGAATTAAATATATTGGCCATTGTCTCCCCTAGGAAGGGTAGGAGAAGGATTCTGTGCCCCTTTAGTCTGTGTGTTCTTCAGCTGATGAACAGCATTTCTGAAGAGTTTCATTTCCTGTCTATGCAGGACTTTAGTCAGAAAATAAACACAGAATACATTTGAAGTGCAACGGCAATTTTCTCCTTTTAGAGAAAATAAAAATATCTGCATGATTATTTGCTCTTACTAGGAACTCAGGCGTACCTTAAAGGTTCCATTGCTCAGCATAATAGATAATATAATTTATTTTTACTATTTAGATTGCAAATGGACTTGAAGTGAGCATTGAAAAGGGAAGTGGGTCATTTTTTTTTCCCAGCAGTTGTCCATTCTTTCTCAGCTGGTGAAAGTTGATGACTCAAAGCTTAACAGGATATGGTGTTAGATACCTGTAGGTGACAGATTTGAATTTGGCCTCCGTTAGTAATGCTTGAAGTCATTACCATCTGTCTGTTGTTCAGTGATCTGTGTAAAATTAGCTGATATTCTTAGTCCAGTTCTTAGTAGACAGGTGTCCACATCATGAAAACTGGCACCAGTAGCAGGCTTATTGGCTGGCTCAGCAGAGATGTTTTGCTGATAAATAGGCAAAGAAATAGTAGTCTCCTAATTTCTGGAGGTGTACTTTTCCCTTTTCAGGTTCAGACATGCTGATGGATGAACATACATAGAGACAAAGGTTATTGCGTGCTGCTGTGTTTGTTGTATTGTCTTTTGGTAGAGAATGTAGCCCATGTGTTTGAGTTCTGCATTAATTTTTTAAAAATGCCCTATCTACTTCTGGCTTCTGAGCAGAATTCTTACATATAGCAGGTGACCTTAGCTGTTCTTTCTGATGGAATGAAACAAGAGAACATATTTCATATGATGGGGTTCTTTTTTCTTTTTTTCCTCACTTAAAAAATGTCAACCCTATTCAGGCAGCAAGAACTTGGAAAGAGAAAACACCAAATCTTTCACACGTAGTTATATTTAAAAAAAAATCTGTAGCAACTACTTTTTTTTTTTTTTTTTTTTTAATGTAGCCGTAGGAACTGATGTAATATGATTTTATGTGGTTTATATATCCTGGGATTGATCTCATAATAGCACCAATAACTGCACAGCGTAACTGCACTTTGTATGTTGAAACCTTTTTACAGGCTTGTTTGTTAATGTTTCCGATTAGTTGCAGGACCCTTGATGGCAAAATTTGCAATATACAGAAAGCTTGTTCAGGATTTGAGTGTTTACATACAGCAGGGATCTCTGCAGTGACAGTTGCCTATGGAGACGCAGGGATAATGGAACCCGAAGTCTTTCACTGGGAGCGGTGCTGCAGTTCATCCCATATGTTGACATAAAATGCATGGGAGAGCTCTCTTGCACTCCTCTTCCCAGGGTTAGGGCCTGGCATCACTTCTTCAGCCCACATGTAACATCTATAACACTGAACTATTCTGGCTTTTTGCAGGGGTTGCTTTTAATCCTGCCTGAGCTTCTTTAAAGTATATTATCTTGCAAGCAGTGATTCAGACGTAACTGTTCCCACTGCAGTGTGTAGGACTCTCCTCCTATTTCATTGACACAAAAATACACACCAGTATGATATAAATAGTTCTTCAGCATTCCTGAAGATTTATGGTGGATAGATACTTTGTGAAGATCCATTGAGGGGTAAGCCCAAATGGTCATATTTAAAGTTAATTGGCCTTCTTACAAATCACTGCATTTTATTGCCAGTAATAGAGCGTTAAGGATTCTAATAGGATCTTCTGCTTGCAGAGCCTGAGTTGATTAAGTGGTGCAACACATTCGTTTTGGAGGGCTGCTTAAATCACCAGTAAAAGTAGGTTAGGTGACTACAGATCACCTCCTCGTTGACAGGAATTCCCACGATTAATAATAGTTTAAAAAAGAGGCAGCAGCATGACTCACTATTTATACCCCCGCTATTGTTACCAACTATGTTTTCTTCTAGAACAAGAAGAATAAGAGGTAGGTATTGGTGTCGCCATAGATACTCCTGGGTTGGCATTAAGTACTGGGATGTGCTGGAAAATCCAAGATTTGTCACTTCACAACTGTTAAGGCCAGTGTAGGTGGAAGACGTGGAGCATGAAAGGGCTGCAATTGGAGAGAAAGCATTAAGGAGATAATCAGCTTCACTGTCTTTGCTCCTACCAGACACTGAACTGTTTGGCCAAGGCCAAAGGCTGCAAATCAAGGATTTGTATGTCTGTACTAGCTGGATAACTGTTATGATGTTTAAAGTATCTCTAGATACACATTCATCTGCCATTTTCTAGTGGAATAAGGTGTGATTTTCACATCTGTTTTGTTACTCTTCTGCCATCATGTTGGACAAGCAACTGAAATATATTTGTGGCCTCATAATTGTCTGAGAGTTCCTGCTTCCTTCTTTCTCATGGGTCATACTAATAAATATTTGAGGGCAGAATAGCAGTTACTGGAGAGTGAATTCAAACAATTCAAACATGGTTTTAGTCTTGTGCTGCTGCTGCAGTGTTTCTAAATAGCATTAACTTGTAGGCTTGGTGATTTGGAGATTAGCTTCTTGATATTAGCTTCCCCCTTTCTGAGAAACTTCAAAAACCAGTTGCAATGCCTATCGTCCATGAAGCTGTAATCATTTAATAAAACAAAAGAAATCAATGTCTGAGGAGAAGCAGCTCATGCCTGTAGGAAAATCTGTCCCTTTGCTCAATTTGGTATGATTGTAAAATTACAGTGTTCTGTGAGCTAAAGAAAAGACTATACCATCAGAGGAAAAGCACTTAAAGGTCTGGGATTTATTTAAGGACTATTCCTATTTAGTTTCTTAGAACTAACAAGTAAAGCAGTTCCTGAAAGGAATTCAGGCACTTGTCTCTGTTACTCAGTAAAAAGGGAGTACTGAATATTGAACTCAGTTCCTAAAAGGGAATCCTTCAGGAACTGAGTGCAGTATTCAGTATTCTCTTATTATTGAGTAACAAAGACCAATTCCTGTATTTTCTTATTAAAGCTATGTGGGAAAATGAATTTTTCACTTCTGTAGAACTGATTGCAGAACTATTTCAAGATCAAATGAAATAAATATCTATCTATTTAAATCAACCCTGGATAAATTTTAAAAGTGTACTTATGGGAGATCACTGGTAATTGAATCTCGTCTATTCCTACATGCAAGTATGACTGGGCTTTTCTCTGCTATTTTCTAGCACTGTAGATAAATGTCTTCACTTCTAATCTCTTGGAGCTCTTCTGCTCTCCAGAAATCAATATATTCAGGAAATGTCATTGGACCATGTGGTTAGTAAAATGAGTGATCGTGGATTTCCCTGACTGATGAACGCTTTATTATTTGGAGAAAGGGGAGCAGCTTCCATGTTCAGGCAGTAACCCATTGCAAAACAAATGGCCTGGTATGAAAGTGTGTAATCTGGAACTTGGTGGTTGCTTCTTAAAAGCCTCTTTGAGACAGACATGCCAAACTATACAACTTTCCAGGGATCTCTGAGCTACCAACTGTTGTACAGTGGAATTTCTACTTTTATTTTGAAAAAATGCCCTTCTGAGAAACTTAGCTTCCAGCAAAGTAATCTTTTTGACATTTAGATGAAAAATTCTTAGCTTTTCATCTCTA
The DNA here is from genome assembly GCF_027579445.1 of Ammospiza nelsoni. Classification (NCBI taxonomy): domain Eukaryota; kingdom Metazoa; phylum Chordata; class Aves; order Passeriformes; family Passerellidae; genus Ammospiza; species Ammospiza nelsoni. Next base: position 25,962,038 of record NC_080636.1, on the reverse strand, counting down.
AATAATAGGCAAATTCTATAGTAAAAAAATTTTGCATGGTTCTCTTTTACTTTTTGTTCACAGCTTGAGACTTATTCTAGGTGCAAGAACTTCAATTTCCCTATTTTCCCATTGCTTACTTCTTTTTTTATCTTTTACCATTTGATTCAAAGTGACATCTGTGAAGACTGATTTTTTAGAATTTTTTTTCTTTTCAAGTGGGACATTCTTCTGCTGCTAACTCTGTTGAATCTTTCCTTCTTTCATTTTTAGATTGCAAATATTATGATAAAACCTGATTTATCAGACTTGAGCCACTTATCCTTTATAGTAATTTGAGTTGTAGGGGTTTAGAATCTGGTTGTGAATTTGTAGATGATGCATTTTGTTTTCAAACAGATATCGTTTGGTAAGACCTTTGGTAGATTTCTTTATCAAACTTATGATGTGAGTTAATTACCTGAATTAAACTGTTTGCTAATGCTTTGATCACAAAATCGTCATAACAGCGGATCATGATTAACAGCCTTCTAGATTATTACATTAGGAAGAGACCTAAATCCCAGTGAAATTAGTACATGTTTTCTGTGGTTTAAGGGGAAATGTAGAGTGTACGGAAGAGCAAATGCCCATTTAAGACTTCAAGGTAGTAAAAGAAATAATACATTAAAATGAAACTGCTTTCTCTGGTGGTTGATTTGCCATAGGCAGTTGTGAGAGTGCAAAACCTCTGTTCAGTGCACTGTTTTTGGCAGTGTCCTAAGTATCTTTGGTTCTTTCACGACAGACATTGTAGCAGAATGTGCATCTTGGTTCAAACCCTCAAAGGTACTTAGACCTCCAACTTTTGTTTTGGATATTAGTATTACAGCACTTAAGTACATCTCAGGAAGTGGATGCAGTTCTTGATCCTGCAATACTAAATTACTCGGTGCATAGCATGCTAATGTCTGTTGCCCAGTTATTGCCTGTATGTCCAAATATTAGTAATAAATGCTTTGAGGAAAGTGGATTTCTGGGATTCAGTGCTTGTTGTAAGGTAGAATGGTGTTTTCAGTGAGCCTTTTAATTTTTTGGCATCAGTTTTCTTAGTGCTTGAGTCAACTTTGGTTTTCTGAATGGGGATTTGCATGGCAATGCTGCTTTTGATTTACTTATGTGGTAATTGAGAAGTGCTTCTTATTTGAGACTTATCTGAATTGACCTCTGTTTGCATTTTGCTCTTGCTCGTCCACAGAACCCTGAAAGCGGTAACTGTTCACACACCAGGATCATTTATGGGAATTGTTGACCTGCAAAATTCAAATTTTCTTGCTCACTTCCTTTTCATACATTAGGTCCTGTTACTGAAGTCAAAACAGATATATATGTCACCAGTTTTGGACCTGTTTCTGATGTAGAAATGGTATGTATTTCTGGGATTAAAATGCCATTTCCTGGTTCTGAGAAACCATTAGCTGCAGTAGGAGTGGATGCTTCATCTGTACTGTTCTGTCAATCATGCAAATTAGGCAAGATTAGTAACAGCTTAATTTACAGGTTATAATTAGATACATAAGGCCTGATTCTGGTCACACTTTCAGTGGGTTTTGGCTGGCTTAAGAAATTCACTTCATGGGATTTAAAACAGATTTTCACGGCACAGAGGCAGAATCCAGCCTTGCAGGGAGTGTCTAAGTAAGTCTACTGTGGGGAAAATGTGTAATATCTTTGAAATTGCTTTTCATTTCTGAAACTTGTGGTATGCTCAGGTGAATAGTAATGACATCACTTCAAAAATACTTGTTGACGTTTCCATTTCAGATGAATGCCCTTTGCTGATCTTTGTGCTCCTTTAAGCATCACTCTCAGCAAATGTTTGTCTGAAAAGAGTTTTCACAAGTATATTCAGAAATTAAATGTCCAAGTCACATGCATGAAACAGTAACAGAGGAGAAATATTACATTTGCATGTTCTGTTATTTGTGGCTGAATGGCTTTTGATTTCAAGGTCAAATCCAGCAAAACTCTCATCAACTTCTCAAATACAGTGATGCACCCTTAAATCATGCAGCAGTTGATCTTTTTATAACATAATCAAGAAATCCCATGGAAACAATGCAGCCATATGTGTTGAACTGAACTTCTTCATGGAAAAAGCAGTTTCAGGGTAGTAATTTTCTTCCCATATAGTGCTGTTGTTCACTTTGTGTTGCACTTGATTTAATTTCATTATATGGAAAGGTATGTGATAGTAAGGTATTTTTTTCCAGAGTTACAGTTGTGACAGCACTCTCATGTTGAAATGCATCTTACCCCTTTGTTGATTATCACGTGCAGGGTGATGCTTTTCAGAGTGACAAGGGGTACAAGAATGTGGTCCCAAGGAAATCTAGTAATAAGTGCCTCAAATCTGCAGTGAGGGCTGCATGTCATCTCTCAGGTTTCATTTTCAGGGGAAGTTATTAGTTGTACTGGAGCATATATCTAGGCAGAAGTGACAACATGGACTGAAGATGGGTAAGGAACTTGAAAAAGGAAAGTTTATTTCCCCTTTCTTCATTAAGGATGATTTAGGAGGCTATTTAGGGATGCAAGAATTGTTTCTGGAATACTCTTCAGTTAATATATCCATTAGTGACCCAATGTAATCTGAATGTGGCTGCACTCATAAAACTTGCTGCAACAGTGACGCGTGCTATGGTCTCAGTACAGGGGAGGTCAGAACGTCTTTTTAGTTGCTTTTGTACCCATTTTCATTTTATGAATGGCTTTCATTTAATGAAAATGGTTGGGATCTTATATTACAAAATCTGTCAGGTAGAAGCTAATAACAGAAACTGCTACTTATGAGTTATGAATTTGCCAGCAAGAAATGACACTAGAGGAGACACTTTTCATGGATTGACTATAAATCACAGTGGAGGATACAGTTGTGGAAAAGAAGATATGCAATCCTAAGATGCATTACTAGTAGTCATGCCTCCTGCCAATGCAAATAGTTACGGTTTTACAAGTAATTTCAATGGAGACATTATGCAGAAAAATTTGAAATCTAGTCAGAAAACATTGTTTGGCTTAACAACAAAATCAAAACTGTAAGCTCGAAAGGACTTAAACGTGACCTTTTTCATTGCCACATGGCAGCTTTTTTGTGAAATGCTTTAGCTTCCTGGGATGAGAAATGCACTCTTTCATCCATTCATTCACATTTGATTTCTCATGATGTGCCTCTGTCTGCCGTTCTGCAGTTGTTTGCGTGTTTTCTTTGGAGCATCTGAGTGGCTTTTCTGAGAAAGTTAATGGGATAGTTACATACTTTTAAAAAATGTAGATATATATGCAAATCTCTATATAATTTATTATCCCTGTTTTGTGGGCATGGCAAAAGATTTACTTAGCTTTCTTCAGTCAAAAGCTTACTTTCCATGAGATGAAGCTGGGTTTTCTTTCCTAACTTTAAAGTGGAACTAATCATTTGTCCTGGTATTTTCAATTTAGCCAGCAGCAGCTGATCAATGGATATATTTTCTTTAAAAATCTGTTGACAATTCTTGTCAGAGATAATTTTGTTTCCAGTTATATGCTTGACTTCCAACTCAGTTGTCTGCTTCCTGAAACTTAATTAGGTTAATTATTCCTTAATGATTAAATGTGTAGCAGTTTATTGATATGACTAATGTAAGAAATTAAGCTATTAAGAAATACACAAGACACTTTAATTGGTGGAAAGATGTTTTTGTAGTGGACTTAGGATTTTCTTCTCTAATGATTTCTTTTCTCCTGAGGGATTTCTTCTTTTACAGGAAACACACATGCAAATGTGATCTTTGTTTTTCTGCAATTTAATACAGGAATATACAATGGATGTCTTCTTTCGTCAGACATGGGTAGATAAAAGATTAAAATATGATGGCCCTATTGAAATTTTAAGACTTAACAACTTGATGGTTTCGAAGGTATGGACTCCTGATACTTTCTTCAGGAATGGGAAAAAGTCTGTTGCACATAATATGACAGCCCCAAATAAACTCTTCAGAATAATGAGAAATGGCACCATCCTGTACACAATGAGGTATCTAATGTATTTGTTTGACTTCTTACAATTACTGTATGCAAAAGTTGTACTGCCTAGACAAAATGGCAACCAGAGACTATTTAATTTGTTCCATTATAGGCTTACAATAAGTGCAGAGTGTCCCATGAGATTAGTGGATTTTCCCATGGATGGTCATGCTTGTCCTCTCAAATTTGGGAGTTGTAAGTTGCAATTATCAAATTTCTTGTGACTACAGAATTTAAATAGTAGAATTAAATTTTAAGCAGTTACTAGACTTTATGAATTTAGAGAGTTATGTCTTGATATGCAATCTCTATGCAGAAAAAACTCCTGTTAATTTCCTCAATACTTCAATTTAGTACCTCAAAAATTAAACCCAGAGAACTAAAAAGCAGGTGGTGATTCAGCTATTATGTTAAACCCCACTACTCTGGACACGCTGTTGCTTGAAATTTGTTGTTTTTCTTGGTTCCTGGGGAGGAATTGGATACTCAGTGAAGTGAGAGGTTGTCTGGAGAAGAGAAACTTACCTTAAACAGCCGGGTAAAAGACACCTAGGGAAGCAGGTTAGCTGACTTTCTCTACAGATAGTGGAAGCACACTGGCATCTTAAGAAAGAGGTGTAGGTTATGTGTAGAGATTTGATGTCTATTTGTAATTGTCTATCTGCTGGCCTGTAAGAGGAGTTTGCATGGCAAGTTTAGACAAAATAAATAACTTTTTAACTGGTGCGAAAAATCTTAGTGCAGATGACTTTTCTGCTTTGAAGTCAGATGTAGGTTTTTGAAAAATATCCAAATTTTGGATAGAGGAACAGTTTGAGATTGCTGCATAAAATCTAGAGAGGGTAGCCGTGGTTCCCTGATGTGAATCCAAAGCAGAGACCTCTGAGACCCCCTGGAAATGGTTGGTGCACTCCATTAACTATCTTGTTATTCTTTTAAGCCTTCTTGGTCACTGACATCTCTGCTTTAGACCCTCCAATGGCTGGACATTAATCTGTTCTCCTTGACCCCAGAGCTCTGAAGTCAGGAATTGCTGCAGAGCCTTCAGAGATTTTGCATTGCATAAATTTAGCTTATACAGCTGGATAGTCAGCCTGAACAGAGGTATGAAAGACACAGCTCTGATACGGTTTTTCATCAGTGGAAGCCATGTGCTGCAAGATTTGCCTTTGATATCAGCTGTATGATAGGGGGGATTTGATAGTGGGGGCTCATTCACAGTAACAGCTCTTCAGAGAGAATCACCACTCAGCAGGAATTGCTGAACACTAGTCTGATGTTTCCCACAGTGAAACTTGAAATAACGTGTAACCATTTCAAATGTAAGACTGATTTGATTCAATTTTAACAGGAGTTTGGACTGTGTAGGGATTGAATGCTAGCCCTAAGACATGTCTTTTGAATTAAATGTAAAATGTTTCTTTGTGTGTGCTTATTTTGGGGCCATTGTGAATTCTTTGCTGACCTACGGTTTCTGGCAAATATTTTAAACAGAAGTTTAAAATGTTGCCATTTTTAGTATAATCATCTTTTTTTTTTGTAAAGTAATGTGCACCCAACCTTCAAAATATATCTTCTTTGTACATACTCTTTTCTTTTTTATATTAGTATATTGTAATGGTAAAATTATAGTTAGAAATTGCTGAAATAAAGATAAACTTTACATGCCCAGTAAGGGCTGATCCATAAGGAATTTATGTTTAGTCTTCACATTCATATTTGAAGTGAATTTATCTGTGACACTTGACATATTACCTCAGCTCTTATTTATTCTACTCCAAGGGTGGCTTTTTGGGGGGTAACTTAACATGAAAGGTATCTTCTGAAGTTGTTCATGTATGTTTTACTGTTTGATTTCAGTAGCTTTGGCTTTGGTTCTTAGTAAGGCATGAGAAAAAGTTTCCTATTTATACAAACTGATGCTGTGTTGTAGATGCTTATCCAAAGAGTGAAATGATTTATACCTGGACAAAAGGACCTGAGAAGTCAGTGGAAGTTCCTGAGGAGTCTTCCAGTTTAGTTCAGTATGACCTGCTTGGGCATACGGTATCTTCTGAAACTATAAAATCTATTACAGGTAGGAATCTCATCAGTAAAAGTCAACTTGAGGTAAAACTAACCTGTAACATTGCCCAAAGCCTTTTTTCTTTTTCTTCCTGTACGTTTTATTCTACTGAATGTCATAGGGTATGTATTAAGGGCTGAGGGTGTAAATCTGAATTAGGTTTCTGTCCTTGAGATTTACATTTGCAGATTCATTACAGTAGATTGCGACAGTCTTTCAGAAAGCTAGAATGAGATCATTACTCCAAGGGACAAAATGAGCATTTAATCACTGCTTAAAATGCAGTTTGAAGAGTCAAGAGGATGCCTGGGTGAGGAAGTAATTTCTCAGCACTGTATCCACATTATGTGCAAAAGACTTCCTTTGTTTGGTGGTGCAAACAGCTCGGGATAGAAGTACAGCATACAGAATGGGTTATTAAAACCATAAAAACCCTCTAGCCAGATAAGGGTAGGCACAAATACATTAGTCACAATAGATACTTCTGCTGATTTGTGCTGTAAGAAATAAGGCAAATGGCAACTACAGGCATCCAAAATGACTGAAGTATCACTGATGAGCAGTGTGGTGATAAACAAGCATATTCCCAAAATATTTTTAAAATTTGGAATCGTTTTCTAAGCATCAGCAGGTTTGGGTGTTGTGAGATAGTCAAAATGAAACCAGTAAAGCAAGCATACTTGATGTATTGCTCTATGGATGGTTTACTCAAAGATAAAATGGCATTTTGCAATTCACTAGAAATTTACTTCTCAGCATATAGATTATTATGAGTTAATAAAAAAGAATTCCTTGGCGTCCCAAAAGGCTCATTCTGTAGTGCTTTATTGTAGACAGTTTGTTGTGTTTATGGTAAAACTGCTTTTTTGGTCTGTTTGCTTAATATGAATTACAACATTCTAGATAAATTTAGAGTATTTTTAATTCTTCTCAATGATTTGTTTCATTATCATAGTGGGACTGACTTATAAATCTAGCAAAAAGTTGAGATGCTTGAATAACATTTGATGTGTATCATTGTTCTTAATTTTTTATTCAGCAGGTAGGTACCACAATGTTACAGATATTGTGGTAGGTAGATAAATTGTGTTGTTGGATTGTCATCTTCAACAGCTGTCAAAAGGATTTTTAAAATCCTGCTTATACTGTAAAATGTAATTCAGTATTAGTTGTATTATAGCATTTTTGATATCAACTTCTGTCTAAGGACCTACTCTTTCTGGGATTTTTAAACAAACCTTCATTCATTCTTGTTCTAAGAAGATATCTGTCTGTGAATGTAAAGATACATAAATAGCATCACCTTAAACAATCCTACTTGAGAGTCTGAAACAAATTTTATACACAGAAAAATATTTTCTTTTGTTTTTTTTTTAGGTGAATATATTGTTATGACAGTTTATTTCCATCTGAGACGGAAAATGGGTTATTTTATGATTCAGACCTACATCCCATGCATTATGACCGTGATCCTCTCTCAAGTTTCATTTTGGATAAATAAGGAATCAGTACCTGCTAGAACTGTTTTTGGTAATTATTTCCTTTTTTTTAACTTTTTCTTGTACTTGCTCTTTTATAACTCTCACTAGAATAGGCCTTTTCAGTGCCTTAGGGTATACTCCATGCTATTGCAGAAACAAGGGGATAGTTTAAATTCAGAGTATATTCCATGCTATTGCAGAAACAAGGGGATAATTTAAAGTCAGGGGGAATCTTGCTGTTGATGTATGAAGAATGTTGTTAAGTGAATCTTTGGACTCTGAGGAGAAACTTGGAATATATAGCCAGAAGGGTGGCATGGTAACGTGTAGCAAATGGCTCCGCAGCTCTAGGGATTCTACCTGCTTGAGGGAACAAAACTGGAAAGACCTGGCTCTGACTAATACACTCAAGTCCTTAGTCTACATCCAGATCAGGTTTATCCTCCAGTGGATAGTAGTGAAAGTACTTGAACTCAAGGTTTATAGAATACTTGTACAAAAAATTGTTTTGGAGTGTGTGAGATGTTCCAATGTCTTGTTGGGAGGTATCTGTGTCATTAGTGGAAGCTCGCTATGAATAAGGCTTAGATTCTGTTACTGTAATTTCATATTTAGTGCTTTTCTTTCCTTTCTGCCACTGCCATCATGAAAATGAATTAAAAAAGCAAACTGATCACAAGATATTAAAATCGATCTTTTCAAAATACAGCTTGAATGAGGTGGCACAGTGAAAATAACAGAAAATCTTCAGTGGAAGACAAAGTGCAAGAATCTAAGGGGAAATATGTTTCCTAACAAAGAAATAGGATAAAAGCATTTAAAAAGCTGCCTAAAGCAGGAAGAGAATGCTCTACTAAAAGCCTCTCTATAGACTGCTAGATGCTGGCAGGAGTAATAGGGACAGTTGTACTGGCAGCTCCAAGTCTTGCAGAAGAATGATTTAATAAAGAAAAATCTGACAAAGACTGTCAGTAAACTGATATTGTCAGGTTACCTCCTTGTTTTTGGTTAATGTTTGGTCATTTATTTTACTTTACCCTATTTTTACATCTATTAAGAAAATGTTTTTAGAAACAATTCAGACAAAGTTTTTGCTTGAAGTGGACAAAGGTCTACTCAGGTCCTTAGAAAGGATGGGGCTAAACAGAGATGGGCCTCATCCAGGGAAGGAAACAAAACCCAAATAACCAACTTTCCCTGGGTTTGTTTTTTTTTTTTTTTCTCAGACTTAAACATTTTCAGTGGTGTGGTTTTCAACACCTTCCCACTGAAGAAGGTTTTGTGAGCTTGCATCTGTATTTTTTATCCTCCTGAAAACTCTGAGAAATCCTTTGAGCTGTCATGACCTGGCTGCTACTCTTGTTTTTCTTCTTTGGAAGGAAGGACTGATTTACTTGTGAGCATTTCTCTGTATGGCAGTGTGTAGGTGAAGCCTTTTTTATTATATTACCTTGATGGAATACCATCATTTAGCAAATGGGGATGTGAGAAATCTATTGAAAAACATAATGAATTTAAATTCTTCTAAGCATAGAAATTGCATCTTGAATTAGAATGGATACAGTGTTCTTTTCATAAGAGTAAGGGCATCTCTATTTGTAGTCACTCATCACTGAGGTTATCATAGTAGGACTTATGCAGTGTTCAATGCATACTTGGGATTTTACATTTCTATGATATGGGATATTCTGGATGAAAAAAGAAAAAAAGACTCCATTCATTTGTTTTTTATGCGGCATGTGTTTGCATTCGAAGTACTACCATGAAGTGGCCATCTTTTGATGGCCATCTTTAGTGTTCATGCTTCACACATTTTAATTAAAGTTGTTATTTCAGAAGATGAAAATTAATTAAATTTCATTGGCTGACTAGTAGCAGAAGGCTGTAAAAAAACCTGATGATTTCTTAACTAACAGAGTTTTTAGCATAATATTCTTCCTTGGCACCAAAATGTTTCCTGGGTTACAAATGTGATCAGAGACACAGATGCAGAGTAATAGGGGGCATCCAGAGCCGTTTACAGGAGAAGTCATGTTTTTGTTGCAGTCTGAGGAGTACTCCCCAATTTAACAACTTATATCTTATTCACATGTTTAGAAAATAACTTGTAAAAAATTCAACTGAACTTGATGTGAAAAACATATAAAATGAAGGCTTCTGTGTTTTTTTTTCATGTGAGCTGTAGATGATCTGCTGAAGTCATGGCTTTCTGTGGCTCCTTTAAAAAGTGGTAAGCTGTTTTAGGACTTAGCTGCTCATGGATATGTGATGCTTGCCATGACTTTAATGCCGTACTCACAAGCAGCAGAGAACGGCTCATATGTGATTTGAAATTCTTTGTTTGAAGGTCCTTACCTGTTCTTGCCTTGTTTTACTTTGATTCAACAGTTCTTTTGCTTTGTTTTTTAAAAGGAATAACCACAGTGTTGACAATGACGACGCTGAGCATCAGTGCAAGACATTCACTGCCAAAAGTATCCTATGCTACTGCCATGGACTGGTTCATAGCAGTTTGCTTTGCCTTTGTGTTCTCTGCTCTGATTGAGTTTGCTGCTGTCAACTATTTCACTAACATTCAAATGGAAAGAGCCAAAAGGAAGACGGTCAAGTCCCTTCTTGAATTCCCAGTTGCTCCAGTACAAAGGAAAAGAAGTACAGAAGAGACATTCACGGTATGTTTCCAGCTTATGCAAACATTTTCTGCATTTTTGGTAGTGTTTCTCAGTATAAATTGGCCTTTATCTTCCTCCTAGGCTCCCTTTGAGCTAATGAAGATTGTACATTAGATTAATGGCTAATATACTATACTATATTCAATTACAAAGACCTGTAAAACATGATTTAATTCTTATTTGGTTATTGAATAAACTCAGGGGTGAGGTGGCAATTATGTCCATCCATATGTGAAGTCTCTTCTATGTTTGTGTTTTGATGAAGGTCAGTTAGGATGGGAATCTTGAGGAAACTTAGTTTCCTTTTCCTTTTCCACATTGATTCTGTATAGACTGATTATACAGGCCAAGATATTGCAGATTATAAGGGCATCAGGTTATCCTATGTGGCTAGTGTCTTTAATGAATTAAAATACGTTGAAGCATACAGTGCTCCAGCTGTACCTTGGAGCACTTCTCTAAACATCACAGATCTTGGATTGCATGTGTTGCCTGCCAAGAAATTTCTTTCTTTATCTGTTACAATTTCAGGAATTTTTGAAGAATGTTGGATGGAAACTTTTTGTCTACCATAGATGTTATTTTAATTTGCACAGTAGTTCACCTCAATTGCTGATAAGTTTTTGTGGCTCTCTTTAGCAAAACGCTTGTCTGCTTTCCTAATGCTTTGGATTTGGTGTGACTTGTGGGGGAGTTGTTTTAGTGTGTGGACTAGCTAATAAGGGCTCAATCTCATTTCCAGTTGGGCTCACTTGTGATTACCCATTCTTCTGTTCTCCCATTCCCAATAAATGGTGCTTACTGTCTGAAGCAGCTGTTGATGAGGCATGTAGCTAACAAAGCCACTGCAGGACCTGTCCCAGCCGTGCAGGGGCCATTTCTTCCCAGCCGTGACTGGCTCTTGGCAACGCCACTCAAGAAGTGAGACGCTGACAGCAGCATTGTGATTTACTTACTCTTCCTGTCAGCCTGACTTTGTAATTTCCTTTGGCTGAGCCAGGATTTAAGAAGTGCTGTTTTAGACTAACTCTTGTTAATTTTGTCTTCTGTCTCTTTTCACATCTCATTTGTCTCCTTCCCTATTCATCCTCTCATTTTTGCCTTCCCACCCCTTCCATTTTCTATCGCTGCGCAGCTGCTGTCCACCCACTTCCATTTTTCTTCCTCTTCTTTGCTCTCCTACAGTAGATACTGTTTTCAATCTCCTGGCTGTGTTGTTATGTTAGCTCCCATTTCTGCTTAGAAGGATAGATATGCTCCTGGAGAGTTTGTTATTTGTCACTCCTGCTGGTAAGAGACAGGAACCAAGAAACATGTTTATAGTAGCACGAAGTTCACCTTGTACACAGAGGCATTAGTGCTATGAGCTTATGCTAAGCTTCTTGACTGTGCAGCAAGAGGTTTAGTAGAGTATCTTGGCTGCTCCTGAGGAGTGAAAGTAAATACTGCTTTTGGTGGTAGGTTTTATTTGGATACCTAGGAAAATAAATTACTTAAGAACATTTTAATCCTAGTTTTATTTATTAGATTTTATTTTAAACAATAGGAAAACAGTCATTTACTCAGGTAGCTTAATAAAACTTATTCTCATGGAGGCTTCAAAGAACTCTTTTGATTCATGGACGGAATTACTTTAAATTAGTAGTGTGTAATGCTTAGCCATTTATACACATTTTGGAGAAGTTCCTCTTTCTCTCCTTTTTTTTTCCCTATTGTTCTTCTTCTTACTGTTGCTATTATTTTTTTTTTAAACAGCAACAACAGAACACACATCTTTTTTCAACTTGAAAGGTAGATAAAATGAGATGTGAAGAGTTCTATTCCACTGCTTAATTAATACTGCTGGGATAAATGTGGTATCATTCTCACAGATTGGGAGATTTTGAAAGCACTCAAGGGAGCAATCTACTCAAGGGGTTACACATTAATGTTATGAGTATGTAAATGAGTGATAGTGTTGATTGTACCTTGAACTGTTATTTTTTTTCAAGAGTTTCTCCTTTATTCTGCCTATACTAAGGTTTAAGACTTTGCTCTTTTAAGACAGGTGTGCAAGGTGAGCCCACAGCTACTGTTAATAAAGGCTTAACTACTGTGCAATCCTTTCTATGACTGGAGGATTACTTCTGGTCTCCCACTGTGCAGAACAGAAGCTAGGATCTAATTCTCTAGAACCTTACATGGATGTTACACCCTGCTTTCCAACCTGACATGTAAAGTACTCCTTGCTATATTTTGCTTCTAAGGACTAATCTATAATTTTTAAAAATTCCTCATTATTATTTATTGTATTATTTTATCTTTAATCATTATACTATTATTATTATTGAATTATTTATTTATTCCTTATAATGAATCTGGCTTTTTTTTGTTCTGCACAAATACTGTCTAGTCAGTGCTGATAATGAAATCTCAGTTTCCTTGGTACTGAGATTGGTGGTGAGTTTGTGGTGCACAAAGAATCCAGGACAATATCCGGACTGTAGCATGTAATTTGTAAGCAGTGTTTCTTAATGTGAATCTGCACATTTTTTCTCAATAGATAAATGATAGTATTTAGTAGTATTTAAAAAAAATCTCTCCTGTGCTGGCACTGTTGTGGTAGAAATTCTGTTGGTAGCAGTACAATTACCAGAGTTAGAGGAAAAGTTGCATATTGAACCTGAACTTTTTTTCAAACAGACTTTGCCTATAATACTAAATTTTCCAGTCTCGCAAAATTAAAAATTTTCACTTAGCCCAGAAAGGATGTGTATGATTATTAGGAAAGAAGATGCCTGAATACCTAATCCTTGCAGTTCTTTCTGTTGAATATCTCGCCATTTGCAAAGGGCTTTGGCTCTTCTACTAACTGGGAGGGGAGATTCCTGCCTTGAGCCTATATTTTAGCCTACCTTGAAATGGCATACAGGTGTCTCTGCCCACTTTTTTTGCAACTGGGATGCTGTCTGTTGTAGGTCCCCTGAAAAATTGTTGAGGTTCTTAAGGAAAACAAACATGGTGACATTATAGTTTGAAATAAGGGTTTTGTTTTATGAGCTGTTAATTCTATATTATGGACTGTATGGTTTCACTCATTTGATCTTTTTTTTTTCCCTAAAGTAACATGATGGGATTGTCCTTGAAGGATTCTATGAGGGAGCAAGTTGGGTTATGAAACTGGATTAGCTATAGAATATGAAGATTTTCCTATCTGATGATATTATAAATTAGGCATATTAATAGTAAACTTTGGTAAAGATTAATTGCACATTATTAGAAGTCCTTTTATGACAAGTAAATCTGACCAATTTCTGACCAGAGAATTAAAGTGAGTTTTCTGTATTGAATAAGTTCATATATTACTCATGCTAATTAGAATTTTTCAATGGTGGGTTATTTTTCTCTTTTTGGTCAAAACAACTTTTATAGTTGTCTTGGATCAAAGGCAACCCCTATCATTTATCATTATGATAAAATGATTTGGATATATTTCTTCACTAGAACTAAAGATTTACTGTAGAAAATGTGGGCTATCTGGTTTTCTAAGTTATTCTCTTATGTAATTATATTTACTTTTTTGGAGCCACATGATGGGTATTTCTGATTAATACATTGATTAAAGTAAGCACTAAATGCAGTTCAGAGTCTAGCTAAGTAGTCTGAACTGTGTTAATTCCAAGAAAAAAATCCTGGCATCAAGCTAATTTACTGAGCTGAGGGTAGCAGGAGCAAGCCTGCAATAGCTGCAGATGTAGTTTGTGTTTCTTTATCACTTGATTTGACTTTAGCCATGGTAATCTTCAGTATTTTTTATACTCCTTCCCCTGCCTACCCTATTTCAACTCTTTCTTCTTGTCTTTAACTTGATACAAATTTAATGTGTTTCAATGAGGAGTGCAGTTCTGCAGAAGACATCCCAGGAGTAAGACCCAAGCTTTTTTGAGGTCTGCCTGGAGCTCACGAGGGACTTGGACAGACTTTCTGTCAGGCACAGCAGGACAGCACTTAAATATGTGCTCAACCCAAGAGAGGTAACTCAAACCTTGGTTACCTGTGGTTTCTTTGTTTTGGGAGCAAGTTAAAATGCTTTCTGTTTAGAAGGAATGAATCTATCCCTAAATGTTCTGAACTGCTTTTGTTAGTATAAGCAGAAATATTGCTGCAAGTCAATGTGTGATGGAAATGAATGATTTATAGTTTGTTATTGGATTCCTGAGTCTATTTTTATGCTTCTGTACTATTTCCTTTTCACTGTATGCCTATGAAGTTTATTTTTAAAGACCTACCCAGTTTTGGAGAGATGAAGAATGCTACTGAAAAGTAGTCTTCAAAAAATAGACTCCTAAACAGTGGTAACAGGAGCTTCAACCTCAGCTGTTTGTTAAAAGAGTGTGAAACTCAGAAAAAATCAGGTCAGACTCAAAAAAACCCCTTTTGAATGGAATTATTTCTTCAAACTCAGCCACAAGTAGGTTGTAACTATCAATTTTTCTTGTTTTATTCTGAAGACAGTTAAATATCATCTTGTCCTTAGCAAGTCCTGTAGCTTCTAATGGGGGAACTCGGGGGTGCAGCTGTTCACTGCCATGTAGGCACACACTCCTCTCCTTGCTTGGGTGCTTTGTGACTCAAATCCACCTTGCAAGTTTACGAGAAATGTTGTCATGTGGACAACCTGCATGCTGCTTTTGTGTGATTCAGATATATTTTCTCTGGTATGAAATACTTATCTTTTAGTCATTTATGGACACAGCTCAAGTTACATGGTGGGGTGGGAGAAAAGTGGAAATCCTTTGTCAGCCCCCAGACATCTAGAGCAATTAATCTGGCTGATGGCCAGCTCTGTTCCCCAAACTCCTGACTTACAGAACACAGATTGGGCTTGATAAATTGTTCTGATGGGCTGCATACAATCTTGAAGCTATAGGTAGGATACTTCATTTTTTAGTGTGCCAATTGTTGTTGTTGTTGTTGTTAATCCCTGATGTTGATTAATGGTGAGATGTCAGCAGATACACTCTTGTGTCTAAAGTTTCACTTTAAGTGAAACTGAAAATTTTAGCCTCTGGAACAAAACTTCTATTTGAATACACAGATGTACTGGAGAGGTACCAAAAACATACCAGACCTAGAGTAGTACCACTTACTTTGCTCCTTCTTTGGAGTAGTGGGATAATGGCTTCCTTTGTCCCAGCAATAGTGAAGTGGAGCTAAACCCTCCTGCCTCATATATGAATTGAAGTATTTGAAGAGCAGCTTGGTCTTGATGGCAACACTTGGACCACAGGTCTGGTTCTGGACTCCTTATGTGCATGCACAGCCTATCTCCTTTGTGTGACTTAAACAGTCCTGCAGTTAGGACATCATTTCAGTTTTTAAATATAATGACCATTTTTTTCTGCTTCACTACTTCTCCACTGCCTAGGGTGTTACGGTTTGGGTTTTTTAGGGCAGTGGCATTTAAAACTCAGATCCTAATGAAGGAAGTCAGGCTCGAGAAATGCATAGAGTTCCATCTAAATAAGTACAGGACCATACAAATGGAAGCTGCTGTGCCATTGAACAATTTCTTTGACATGTCAACAGTTTTCTGCTGCTCTAATTTCATTAGTCAACATTTTTGTTGTTAATGATTTACAGTCAAGATATGCTAGAATCAGGTTTAAATAGGGTAAGAGTGGGTGCAGGTCATACACAACTGGCACATTTTGTACTGAATGCTGCTTGAAAGATAGGAGAGATTAATCACCTGGGAGAAGGTTGCAGTGACTTAGTGGGAAGTTTCAATTTTTGGATACCTGAAGGTAGATCCAAAATGGTTAATGAAATATTTTGTTAGTTGTGATGGTCAGGTCCAATGTTTTATGGGGCTTTTTATGCTTCCTTGATTTTATTTGCCTTCTGTTGTTTTTCTGCTTTATTTTTTGGTGCAGTTTTTGCATGGGGGTTTTTTGGGGGGGGGGGAGGGCGGGGGGTGTTGTGTGTTAATTTGGGGCTTTTTTGCTATTGGTTTTGGTTGTATGGTTTTTTGGTTTGGTTTGTTTGGGTTTTTTGTTTGGTTTCTTTCGTTATTTTTGGGATTTTTTTGTTTGTTTGGGTTTTTGTTTGTTTGGGGTTTTGTTTGTTTTTATTTTTTTTACTTGGTTCACTAGACTTAGACAGTTGTACAGATCAACTGGCACTATTCATAATATATAAAGCTAAAAATGGGCTCAAACAATATGACTTGGGCATAAATAAGAGACATAAAATGTAAAAATTTTGTTTAATATGTCACATAATATTTCTTTTTAAATAGCACAAATTAAAGTGCTATATTAAAAATTTTTGTCTTTCTTCAACAACCTCATATTACTCTACCTTTAATATGCTTGGGTTGTGGAATGAATTTATACTGTAAGTAGAGACATTTCTCTACTGCACAGTGAGCAGAGTAATTAATGGAAGTAGGCAATGTAGTATAGGATTTGTGCCTAGATTCTGACCCAACTTGATTGTAAACCCCACTGAATTCCAGAATTCAGTTATAGTGAAGATAGAAAAGGGCAGGGTGCTTGACCAAAATTGTTGGGATGTAAAGGCGGACAATGAAGTTGTTCCTTATTGTAGTGGAAATGTTTTTTTGGGGGGAAGGTTGGGTTTGTTATGACTTTTTTTTTGTCAATATGCACAAAAAGAAGCAGGAGTTTAGTTGCAGCACCTGGTAGATAACAAAAAATCCTTCTGTAGTGCTGTCTTCTCCAAGCCTTATTAGGAAATACTATAATTGATCACTCTTCAATTTCCTGTAAGTATTAGAATGAAATGTCACAAAGTAGACAAGGAAATACAGAGTAATAATAATACTTGGCTGTTACTCATCTGATGCTAAAATACTTAACAGTGTTTATTCTAAATTGTGGAAGACTTTATTTAAGCAGTATTAGGATAAGGCTTCTTTTTGGAAACCAAAGCATAATGCAGTTATTTTAAAAAATAGTATATCCTGTTGTTTTAAATTCCAAAAATGTGCATGAATGTCTTTCTCTGTCATTGTGATGATTTACTGGAAAAACAAAAAGATTGTCTTGCTCCAAAAAACCATATTCCTTAATTTTTTTCCATTAGAATATACAATGTATGTTTCTGTTTAATAATAAGTTATTTTTCTGACAGTACGAGTTGCAAGCATTCAGATAGGTCTTCTATTGATATAATGTCAATTTACTCCCTTTTAAAATTCTTTTTTTGTAGAGGGAAATGTTACATAGTCAAAAAAATATCTTGTAGGATTTCAGAAACATCAAGTCAAGGTCAATTCTTTATGGTGACAGGGATAAAATTTTCAGATTGTCCAGCATCAACCCTTACACTGAAAATTGTTGGGGAGTTTATAGTTTTCCCTGTAATGGTTAGTATGAAATGATGTCTCTGAACACAAGACTCTTCATATTTTCTGCTGAAACCTTTTCATGTATTTATATTTATGTATTAGTTTTGTTTCCCCTCCACAAAAGTTTTAAATACTGGTGCATCCAACAACACCATAATACATTTGAATTTTCCAGTTGTCTGTAAGATTTCTGTCTGACTTCATTTTTTACACTGGGAAAATTGGAATCAGAAGAAATAAGTATTGAGAAGCTTGGGAAAATCTACAATGAAATGAGTGTTCAAAGCACTTTCAGCAAACTACTAAAGCAAATTTAACTATGGCTTTAAGGTCGATGAAATTTGAAAGATACAGAAAATAACTAAGGTCCTTGGTTCCTAATCAGCCATTCTTCTTCCTTTCAGAGATGTCACACAAATCACCAGTTCATTAGGACATGACTTAGGCTAATAGGTTTGTTCCCCACCATTGTTACGTTTTCAGTTCCTTTCATTTTGTCATAAGATAAATAAAATCTTTAAGAATTGTGTGCACCAGTGCACACATGTTTGCATGTGTAAGGCTTTTAGGCAGCACACAAGTGGATGGATTTATTTGGCATAAATTTGCCATGGTTTTTGTAATTTATTTTTTGTGCACTTTTATGCCTGTCTAGTGGTAGAACATAGAATGGAGTGCTCTTCTTTCTTTTTTTCCCTTCCCATCACATGATTCAGATTGGAAAATGCACAGAGTGGATATTGAACTGGCTCTTATATCTCCCCTTTGTTTTTTCTTTCTAAATAATTTGCACTGCTCTCTGCACTGCTAGATCTAGGGACTAGAATTAATTGTATTTTGTGGCAGGTGGAGTTTTACTTGGCTATATTCCAGGGCTCTGTAAAGCAACCCAAAGTCTCTAGTATTATTCCAGTAAAATTCTGATTGACTGGCTCTGCAACATAGTAGTAAACCAGGGTAGATTTCTCCTCCAAGTTTTGCTTTTGCTCGCAGCAGGTCAATATGGTGACTCAGTGGGATTTGGGACAAGCAGCATTATTTACACTGATGACAACATGCTGCTTCCCTGATAAATGTCAAATAGTGTGAATTTGGCAGGCTATACAATGTCCTCCCAGAAGAACAGACTGTTTTCTCAGGAAGGATTGGTAAGGATAAAAACCACTATGGTAGATTTTAATAGTAAAATATTACTAAATTATCATACAAACAATTTTGTTGTTGCAGCTAAACAGTAAGTGATGTCAGACTTTGGTTGCTCTAAGCTTTCAAATTTTTGAATGAAGTTTTGCTTGGATTAATTGAGTTCTCCTAGTTTGGGAAGCCCATGCTCTCATATAATACATTGCTGACACTCCTATATATTCATTTACCTGTTTCTCATTGAAGTTTTAGTTGTGCTGTCATGAAAGACACTAATTGTATCCTTGGAAAATTGACAGAAAAGCATAAAGGTGTTTATTGGCTGTTAAGTTTTGATTCCATTCTACTAACACCTCATTGTTACATACCTGATTATTTGAATAAACTATTAAAATTGTTATCAATTTTAAAACTGCTTTGATTGTGCTTCCATTTTCAGAATTTTTTTTTTGACTGGTTAATTTTGTGTTTGGGTTTTGTTTTTTACTTAGGGAGATGAAGTATGCAAAATGGTGATTAGTCACCTGAAAGGCTTAATTACTAAATTTCCCTGGGAGGCATGTAAAAAACTGACTTGCTGCTTGTTAAATGTTTGACATGCATCTTAGGTGGATGCCTACCCTGTTTCAACTCAGTGGCCAGTATGCCTCTTAGATACAGCCTCCGACAAATCCATGTGGGAGTCTGAGCAGACTTGAGTCCTGCCTTTTCAATACTAGAGAATTAGATTAGTAGCCAGACTGCTAAGTAGTCCTTGGCATACTAAGTTCTATGGAAGCTGCTCTCATTATGTTAAATAATTTGTGTGGGGCCATGGAGAAGGAAAGGAATTGATTCTGGAGCTGGCTTGTCTGTGCGTGCTCTGCAATGGAAGGGCAAGATTGAAGTGTGGAGAAAGCAACATCTCCAGGAAGGAAGGATGATCACTTGTGCTAGAATATCCAGTGGCCTGGTGGGGAAACACTTGAGATGTGAAAAGGCTGTGTTGATATCCCTGTGACAGTCAAGACAGATTTGAGAAGTGGTCTCCGATCATCAAACCCATGCTCCCCTCCTGGTTGCTGGGTTACAGCAGAGGAGGACAGAGTCTTTTCCTGAGTGTCTTTTTACAGTGTGTCTTAGCTGTCTTGCCTCAGGAAAGAGTTCAGAGCTGGAAGCACTGGATACAGTTGGGTGGCTCCTTCTGCAAAGGCATGTAATTTAGGCTGTGATCCCACCCAGGGCATTTCTCTCCAGCTTTGACAGCTGCTTGCTGGATGTCGAAGTGTTAGCTCTCTCTCCCACTAGAACTGGTACCAGATGGTGGTGGTGTGACTTGTAAAGTCTGCTGTGCATTTATCCCTGGGAAAAGAGAATTTACTCCTTTAAGTATTGTACTACCTCAGTCCCAGAAAGAGATACCATTTTGGTGATGTCCTGTGGCAAAGATCTGTTGTGAACTAGAAAATGTATTGACCTGTGGCAGTGAGCTCTCCACTTGAGTAAACAAGCAGTGCAAAAGCAGCCCTGGGATCTTGCACAGTGATGCTGTGAAGCTCTGTCACGGGGTGAGCCTGACACAGGTCTTCAGAAGTGTCTGTATATCCAACCCCACAACTTCTGAGCTGTTTTCCAAGGAGTCCTGAGGAAGATTAGAGGAATGCATCTGAATTATATTGCCAATACATGGCTCTAGTTTTAATGTGCACCTGTTTTTCAAGAGTTGATGATGGCTGTGCTTCCTGGTGATCAGAGAGCCTAAGAAGGGGATTTTCCATGCTGAGTACTACTGATACTCTGCTAGCTCAGGCAGTAAGAGCTGCTTATTTTGGATTCACATCTCAAAAAGATGTGCCCATCATAAAAACTGTGAAGAAATTTAAAATTACAGAGACTGATTTAAAGTTGCTATCTAGAGCACTAACGGTCTACAGAAAGATGCTCTTGAGTTGCATGAAACAGCTGACTGTACAATGTTGCACCAACACAAGAGTTTCTCACAGCTTGCAGTGTTCTCACTGCTTTTGTTTTTAAATACAGTCCTAAGGACTAACTTCCCTGGTGTTCTGGTAATCACTTTTATCATTGCTGCATTCTCCCCAGGACACGACTTGTGACTTTTAAATTATGTTCTTGTTTGTTTTATGGATTCTAGGTTGGCCTTATCATAGGAAATATGCAGTGTGGTTATTACCAGCTCTCTTTGTTCTGTAACAAGATGACTAAGTTTGTCAGTTCAGTACTGCATATTGCTGTGCTGATGATCCCCTTCCCTTGAACCTCAGCTCAGCTGCTGCACGCTACTTCACTTCATGCTAAATTTGCAATCTTGACTTCATTGAAGTGCAAAATTGCCTCGCTTGTCAAAAACTGGTAATACATAAAAAACAATCCGGTACTTTATTTTTTTTGGCTCAAGTTGAGGCTTACATAGGCTTAGAAATAGTTTCAGAATTTCCACATTATGTGAGCAGCTGTTTATGGTGTACAAACCATGTTAAATATTGAAGAATTTAGATCAGCTCATATTTGTGCATCATTTTAGTGCTGTAGTAAACAGCAGTATCCATCAAAGTTCAGCTTAAATGGAAAAGCAAATGATGTGTGAGTTGATTTTTGGTAATAGATTTGTTGAAGGGGTTTTTTTTTGTTTGTTCTATACATTCTGTCATAGAAATTGACCATCAGACTTACTCCACAAATCTGCCACAGTATTAAGCAATAAATTGCATAGATTTATCCTGAGCTATGCTGAAAGCTTCTTTCATTATATTATTCATGGTTAATTGCATCTGAATCCACTGGTAAAGGGAAGGATACAATATTAATTACCACATTTTACTTATATTTGTAAGGAGGTTGGTATAGATGTCTTACCTTCATGCTAAATGGACTTTCTGTTCTAGTACTAGCAAAAGGGCATCTTGCATCAGGACATTACACATAGGAAGAATTTGTATTCAATGATTATTTCACTAATTTAGTTCTTTTAAGGTTAAAATGCATGGGAAATAGTATGTGATACTTAAAACTAAAGCAAAATCTGAATGCCTTTTAAAGCAGTCAATACTTAAAAAATCTTTTTGCATATTGCATGCTATGTGATAAAATTTGTCTGACTGAATTTGAACCTCCTGTCCTATCTTACAGCCTCCTTCCTCCTCAGTGAAGTATGCTTATGCATAGGATGGGAGTTTTCTAAACCTGTTTTACTGAGCAAGTTTTTTGTTTTGGTTTTTAGTTTTTAGTTGTATTCGCTAAGGAAATATTCATTTGGGTAGGAAGGAGGAGTGATTATGAGTCTCTTCTGAAAAAGACTTTACTCCACATTTTCCCATATTTGGTCAATTCCTTGGCTTTACTACACTCACCTATCTACCTCTGGCACAATCAAAGTTTTGGTGATAAATGTTTGAAGTTCCGTGAAGGCTGGAATTTAGTTTTCACTGTTTGTGATATTGGCTGTTAAAAATAAAATAGGTATACATTAGTGCACATTAATGTATCCCAGCCAACCACAGAGCTTTAGCCAATGAAGATGTCTTGCAATTAGGACAATATATGTATTCTCAGAGCTCTTGAGAACTTTGATTATGCACAGACAGAAATTGTGCACTCAAATCACTGAAAATTTTGAAATTCATCCATACTGTTTCTGCCAGTAAAGGTTCAGAGGCTGAATTCTCCTGACAGGATCTATAGCAAGAAAGTTTCCTCTTGAAGGGGGATTTATCAGAGCAAATCACTTACAACTTCTGATTTGGTGGTGATCAGAGTTTCTGGTGTGTGTGGAATTGGTTGTACCAATTGATTGGACCTATCAGATGGATAGACTGTTTCAAAGAAAAGGTGAAGCAGCATTTACCTAAGCAGAATTTGTTGTTTTATAGACAGGCAATCTTTCTCAGATCTATTAAGCCTGGCACTGCACAGTGGAATAGACTGGATGTTATGGTAGTTTCCAGGCTCCCATTTTGCATCCCTGAGATACACAATTTTAAATGTCTCCCAAAAGTCTTACTGAAATACCTCCAGAAAATCAGAACCTGTATTAATCCAGAGTGAGAATGTGAAAAATGTGCCCTCGGTGTTTCCTGTGGAGCCCCGTCTGGACTAGCACAGCAGTCCTGTTGGCTCTGGACAATTGAGTGCTTTCCTGACTTGCCCTCGTAAAAGAATCCTTACTTTTGGATAAGCCCTTCCTTTCTTGGCTTGAATTTTCATTTGGCTCCTATTTGATTTTCATGTTATGTTTCTTGTTTTTGTGCCTGTGATGGGTTGACCCTGGCTGAACACCAGGTGCCCACCAGAGATGCTCTATCACTCCTCTCCTAAACTGAGCAGGGTAGAGAAAATACAACAAAAAGCTCATAGGTCAAGATAAGGACAAGGAGAGATCCCTCATCAATTACCATCATGGGCAAAAAAGACTCAACTTGGGGAAAATTAGTTTAATTCATTACTACTCAAAGCAGAGTAGGGTAATGAGAAAACAAAAACTAAATTTTAAAATATCTTCTCTGAAGCCTTCTTCCTGTGCTTAATTTTACTCCTGAATTTATCTCCTGCACTAGAGTGGTTCAGGGGGATGGGATTTAGTTACAGTCAGTTCATTACAAGTTATCTCTGCCACTCCTTCTTCCTCTGGGGTAAGAATCTTCACATTCTTGTCTTGCCTCTAGTGTGAGGACCCTCCTGGGGCAGACAGTCCTCCATGAACTTTTCCAGTGTGAGTCCTTCCCAGGCTCTGCAGTTTTCATGAGCTGCTGCAGTGTAGGTCCCTTCCATGGAGTGCAGTCCTTCAAAACCAGGCTGCTCCACACTCTGGCATGGGGACTTCCATGGGCTGCAGGTGCATGTTTGTCAGACACAGGGGAAGTTTCTGGCAGCTTCTCACAGAATGCACCCCTGTGGCCCCTATGTCATGCAAACCTTGCCATCCAAACCTAGTCAGTGCTTCCAAACTAAAAGGCAGTTTTGTGTTTTGTGCTGTTGTTTTAAAAAGGATAAAGTGAAATGATTTTGGGAGGTAGCAAGTGTTTGCATACGTTTATAATTTTGTTGGTCAGATTGTCATTATCACATTATCCTTTTACTAGGGGTATATACCATAACTGAAATGACTGTGGAATGTTTTTCTAACACAAACTGAGCATTGTATTTTACTATGTTTTACAACAGAATTTGAGTCATTGAGGCTTGCTAGAATCAGGCTTTCTTGATATTTTTATTAGTGACTTTGTCGCTAATCTTCAGATGATGTAGAGTTGTGAGATAGCTTCTGTACAGAGGAGAAATGTTATTTTAGTAGGAAGAACTGAGTTATCTTTGCAATGTTGAATAGAGAAATATAGAAGAGCCCTATGTATAAAACCAGTAATAAGAATTTTTGCAAGATATTTTTTAAGCAAACAACTCAACAAGGAGGGATACCTGAGTGCTTTAAATGAGGAGAAGGAACTATTGTCATGATATTATCTTGAGTAAAACAAGTGCAAGGGAAGGATAAATGATGGTCAGTGTGCTGTTGAAGCCACCCTGACAAGGAGAGCGCATTCTGCTGAGCTTTGACAAGGCATGGCTGTGGTGCTCCAGGAAGCATGTGTGTTTCAGTACCTTTCAAGAGCAAGATTCTGCTCAAGAACACAAATACAAACTATTACAATGACATTGTGCAACAACAACCGGGTGTCTGTGATACACTGTCTGTGGAGCATGTTAGAAATGCCATTTCTGATTTCCATGCTCTGAGAGATTGGAAGGTGGTTTCCAGGGAATTAAAAAAATGATCCCACATTTTTGGTGCTTGTTATGCTGTGTTATTTTTAGATCTTATAATGTTTTGTATTCAGCCTTTATGTGTACATTTTTGTGTATGTTATGAGAAAATTGTGTTTCTCTCTAAAATTAGGGTTTCTGAAGTGTTGGAAGTTTCCTGTGTCAGTAACAAGAAAACAAATGCCCACTAGGGTTTTACACAGACACACATTTTGACCATTTGAAATAGTATAGGTAATTTTATTCTAGAATAGAGACCGTAATGGAAGATAAGTAGTGAATACAATAGCAACAGGTCTGATTTGGTCATTTAGATGACAGTTGGACTGGGGAGGAAGATGAGGTATTATGCAGATATATTGATGGAAACAAGTTCGTACAAAAGAAATGGAGATGACTGGAATGTGAGGAGCCTGACTGTTGCCTGTCTGTCTTACCTGTGTCTGTAGATGATGGTGCACAAAAGGGAAATACACTGAGATGGTCATTGGAAAGAGGTGACAGTACAAGTGAGTAAGAACATAAAATGGTGTCTCTGTAAATTAATGGCACCTAATTTATTGTATTGCTCTTTGAACTATTCATTTTGGTTGCATGTGGAGTGACTGAAGGTGTGGTAATTCCATTCTCCAGCAGCAGCAGCACTTCTAAGCTACTTGTCTAATGTAGGTAGAGAACAGGAAGGAGCTGAGACATGTCTTGGTTCCAGTGCAGATCTACTTTGCAACCCCTGCCCCAGCCTGTGAATTTTTGCTTCCTAGGCACTACTTGAGAGCTTTACAGTGGGTGACACTTGAGCAAGCCAGGTTGTCCAAGGATCTGCATGTAAAAGATAAAACTCACCTCCTCTCATTGACTAGTGCCAGCTTCTCCATGGCACAGAGATGTTGTTTTGGGCAGTGAGCATTGATGACTTCCATCTGCTTAGTTTTGCAAGCCTTCAAGTGACATGCAGCACTCTGCCAGGTATTACTAAGTCTCTAGTAAATGTACCCCTGTCCTGATTGTACTTTATCATTTCAATTTAGCAGTCTTGAAAATGGCTTTACTGTTCCTGGGTCATTGACAACCCTAGTATGAAAGTATCCAAATTTCACATCTGTGTGTACTTCTGCACTTCCCAAAGTGTGACTTGGGCTTCTCTATCAAACAGTAAATTAGTGTTTCTTTAGGAAAAACCAGTTTCTTCTAGTCCTCTGCTTCTTTGGATTGCAGATGCAGAATAATAAATAAAAGGGATTGACATGCTTCTATGCAGGAAGGAAAACTGAAATTTAAGACGGATTATTTGATATATCAACTGTGAGCTGGCAAATACATCAGACATGAACAGGTATAAAGCTGTGACAGTTTCAGATAAATTCAGGCCAACAGTATTGCCAGTGACAGATTTGTACTGCAATTAACAGGATTAGGGACCAGCATTCTGGTCATGATGGGAATACTATCAAGTAATTTGATTTTTTTTTTTAAGGTTTTTTTTTTTAGATTTCTTTTTAGCTTCAATTTCTTGGTTTCCTTGAGCAGAACAGTGAAAGCACAATTGGTGTAGCAGACAGACACAGTGTCACTCTTGTCACTACTCAAGGTACTGCTAGTACTTGAATAACACCTAACCTAGTCTCTGTTACTGCTCTGTCACTTGGCTGGAGAGAGCTGCTGTTGGACGAAGGAGGAAAGACATTGCTGCCTGCTTTCTCTCCCTTTGAGTTCTGCTGTGAGCTTTGGCAGGGTTCTCTGGGAAGGCTGGAGGGAAGGGGAGCCAAAGGCACAGTTGGTATGGTGCAGGGCAATGCTTGGGAATCATCAGAGAGGCATAAAACATAGGACTTTTTATATATAACTAGTGGTTGTTTCATCCTGTCTGTATTTAGACCTATGTACCCTATCTGTCCTCAAGTCTTTGTCTTCTGGAAATCAGTTAGTTTCTTAATTAGAAGATATTCACATATTATATCTAAAGTATTATATGTTTTACATCATATTTAGGTGCATTGCTGAAGGTCAGAAGTCTTTAAATACCTTTCCAGAAGGAAGTTCAGGACATGTTAGTCTTCCTGTTAAGTGCAGAGAATAAAGGCAGAAGCCAAGTCCTACTCCCAAAAGTCAGAATGTTAAATTCTGATGGATTTTCTATTCCTGTACTTCCTTATCTGTATTTTGGTTTCTCATGCAGCCTAATAAGTGCTATTTGGTTGAAGAATATCTTTCAGAAAGACATCCAGACTTGCCTGAAGACACCAAGTGATGGAGAATTCACCACTTCTCTTACCTAATGAACGGAGAGGAGTAATTGATGAGAGACTAATTTATTCCCTGGTTCAGTTGTGCTTGGTTAATTTATTGCCTATGGTTGATGTGAAAAAGCACTGGCTTTATTTCTGAAGGAATAGCAATGTGGCAACTTGGTTTGCTGAATACTTGCATTTTAACAGCCTCTTCTGTAGAGGAGTAGGGTTCCTAGTATATGGTGGTTATTTTTCTGGAGATATATAGAATAAACAAACCTTCATGGCTGGAAAGTTGCATCTAGAATGTTTTTATGTCATCAGAGAAAGAGGTGACATTGGGGAATCTTGTTTTGAGCTTGAGCCTGGAAAAAGGTGTGACTCTAGCCTGAGAATCCTTAGCTTCATGGTATTCAGTTTATATAGGTACTGCACCACATGGAGTGTGATGTCTTCACTCTGGTATTCCAGCCACAGGTAAAAGGAATTCTTGTTTGTCACTTTATATGGTATTAAATCCATTTTCATAATTTTTTTGGTATCTTTGTTCTTCAGGATCAGCTATGGTTATATTTGTGAGTATTACTTGGATAGTGCTTGATTATAGTTTCCATTGCTTTTGTTTGAGTGTTTATTTAAAGAATGACAAGTATTTTTTTGTAACTTTGCAGAGTACAGATGCCAATTCAAATGTGAGGAAAAGAACAAATGCCACAGTACAGTCTGAAGCTGATGGTGGGAGCCGAATTGACACAAGGCACAGCTCTGTCCAGCCTCCCTCTGTAGCTCAGGGGTCTTCTGACATTACCCCCCACTCCCTTTCTGCATCAAGTCCCAACCCTTTCACACGAATCAACGCATCGGAGACATTATCCTCTGCAAGAGCTACCCCTCCAGCTCCTCCTTCTACCCCAATTTTAACTGGATTTGTATCCCAGCATGCCACAGCTGGATCCCCTTCCATTCAGCACTTGCTTGGATCTAGACTGGAGCAGATTCAGACCACCACACCTAATACATTAGGAGCATCTGCAAAGCCATCTGCTGTCACACCACCTCCTCCCCCCACCTCCCACTCTGGCACGAGTAAGATAGACAAATATGCACGCATTTTATTTCCTGTTACCTTTGGAGCATTTAACATGGTCTACTGGGTGGTGTATCTATCCAAGGATACCATGGAAAAATCAGAAAGTCTAATGTAGTTTTGCTGCTATGTAGTAGTTCCTAAATTATACTCACATTTGATGCAGAGTTTCTTCTTTTGAAACTATTTAAAAAGGTCAGTAATTCTTATTTATAAAAGCTGTGTGGTACTTTCCCGTTCTAAAGGCTGGAGTTACTGGGGATAATTTGTTAACTCTTAACAGAGTAATGGGTAACAGTAATGGGTCTTCCTCCCTTCAGCCAGCAATGAACCAACACTTGCTTGATTTAAGCTACTCTGGCTGCACAGAACTTGCAATTGGAAGGAACATGCACCTGAAAGAAATCAGAGGCAGAGGTGCACGGCTGTGCAGTGGAACACATCTGACTGCTAGGAATATGCATGTTGGCTATCACAAATGCCTGAGGCACCCAGCACTGCTGTCTGGACACAGCATTGCATTCTCTGAGTTGTGAGGTCTGTATATTTTGACAGTGCTTGCTAGAAAAGGACTTTCCCTGCTAGATTAAAATCGACAGAATGGGGGGAAGAAAATCAATAGCAGCAAAAGGGAAGAGAGTCCAGCCTGGGAGAGTGCAACTCCAGGAAAGTTATGCAAAGGAGTTGTAGAGCTCCGTATATTTTTACTAAGCATTATTTTGCATTGTAACCTGGGAAATTCTCACACCAAACTAAGAATGAGTGAACCTTGTAAAATCTGAAATCTGATGTAATTCTCAAAATTGGATTTTCTTGTTTGGTAAGGTGATCTTAAGTGGGTGATTCTTCTTTGACCTTGCTGACCAGCTTGAGTGGATTTATTCCTAAATTACATCAGTTGTAGTAGATGAGGACCAGACCACAATGTTCAACTTTTCATTTAAATTCTTTGCTTTTTCTTTGGATGATTTGGGTTTTGGTTTGTTTTTTGTTTTTTCCCCCCATACTTTTCAGTTACACTCCTGATTTCCTTTAAACACATATTCCATTCCCCCCTCCACCTCCTTATGTAATGTTTGTGTCAAGTTAAATTTTCAACACAGTTTTAAAAGTGGCTTGAAAATTAAGCAAAAAAAGCCCCATTTCCTGTGCATGGATGAGTGTGGCATGTCACTGAGTGAATGAAAGACACTCTTTTTGAGAAGGACTGCTGTGGTATAAGAAAGTAAACTTTCTAGGTGGATCCCAGGCTAAAAATGTTAATTTACAATCCATTTTTTCACTTTAAACTGTGGCATAGATAGGTGCTTTTCTTACCAAATTGCAGTATGCAAGCAGGCAACATTATTAAAGAGTTGAATAGTTAAACCTGATAGAAATCCTAATCATAAACATTATTTTCACTAGAACAGATAGAAAACGAATTGCCAATAAATAAAAGAAATGTTTGTAGAGAACTGTCTGGCTTGGCAAATGGTTAGTGTTTCTGTGCAGGTGACAAGTGAGAATCAAGGGCCAAATTCTCAGCTATGCTCTGGCTGTGCCTTTAAAGGGTCTGGAGTAATCCTGAGCTTCAGCTGACTGGATAGGAGATTGGTGGCCTATTGTCAAAGTCTTGTGCTGCAGGGCAGATCAGGTGAGTGTTCAGTGGTTCTGTGCCCAGAGAATGACCAAGGGACTTCTGGAGACCACAAGCTGCTGGCAACAAAAGGGAGCCATAAGACTGCCCTAGACTATGCTGGGACAAGAGTCAGGGTAAAAAGCCCCATAATGGTAAAACTATGACTGTGCCTCTGTCTCTCCAAGCCTTTTAGCCAGCTCATGGCTGAGAATCTGACCTTTAACTTGTGGGACCTGGGAGATAGCTGGCAAGAGATACTGCAGTGTGCAGTATGGATCCCAGATGGTTCTTTCATGTGTAATAATGAACTGTAGATGATAGAATGCAGTGGAAATGCCTTATGTAACTTTTATTATAATGGAGTGATATAATCAGTTGCCTAAGTCTTTCTTTTCCATAAGGGGTGCTCTCAAAGGGCCAGGTATGGTTCTTTCCTTTTTCATCTTCTACATCTGGAAGATGGTTGAGACTACAGCACTCATTAGGAAAAAATTGTGTGGCATAATGGAGAACTGGAAATGGAGCACCCGTGCATGATGTCCAACTGCAGTAGTTTGTATCTTTGGATGCACTGCTATTTGCTGTAGCTGTTTCCTCTCTAATTAGGTCACATTGTTACAAATTGTTGGAATAGAAGATGGTATGCAAGGGATTATTTATTTGGTTAAACCAGAATAAACAAAGTGAAACCTCTGGCAATTATTGTTTATAATTGCGCAGGTGATAAAATACGTCTAGCATGAAAAATGGTGACCTGCTGTGTGGAGAACTTAATATTTGCACCAGAAGTTAATGAATTACTCTTTGCTTTTTTTCTGTGATGAAAACCAAGGATGTTCTCTCACAGGCAGAACTTTAAACAATTCATTAGAAACAGTTGTCTGTTCTTTCCACCCATCCCTGTATAGTGATTTTATAATCAGCTTTTTCTAGTGCATCATTCCGTGGGATCAACACTAGTTCAAGCTAAGATTGATCTAAATTTGCTGCTTCAATTCACTCGTAGTTTCTGTTTAAAGACTTAAAAGGAGGAAAAAGAACTGCAAAAATAATAAACTACAAGTATTTATTTCTATGCTTCCATTTTGGGAGAAATTTTTAATGATACCACAGAAAAAGTTACCTACTTTAAATATCCAGTGTATTTCTGAAGTACCAAAAGTTCCAAAACTTCCATGCCTAAATTCAAAATGAAGTACATTAAAAAAAATCATGATGAGTCTAGGACTAATTTATTGAACTTTACTACATTTTTATGTTGCATCATATGAAGAAATTGCCATAATTACCTTTCCAAATTACATGTGGACAATGTAAATAGGAATTTATTGTTAACAGTTGTTCCTAATTATTTTTAATCTCCCTGGATGATCAGAGACAGTAAAACAAAAAAGAGCACTGCAATATACCAGTGATACCATAACTTGAAAGCACAAAAGGAGCTATGTGCTTAATATAGCAGCCCAAATCTGCTAACTAAAATCCTAAGGGAGAACATTGCAGGTGTCATTTCAGTGACCGAACAGCTTATTAGAGATGAGGTTCAGTGAGATGAACTCTACAGGAGCTATATTTTTAGGTTTTTGTTCTTTTTTTTCTATTGGCTTTGTTGAACAATTTTTTTTTGACAGTATCATGCTGGTTTAAAACTAACTAAACACTTCAGATAAGTTCACATCTATCAACGAGGAAAGGAAACTGGAGAGAAAGACAAAAATCTTTACAAGGAAATAGAGGTAGTTGTCCGCTGATATTTCCTCAGAGACATTGTTACCAGCAGCAATACTCCCACAGATTGCAGTGATGCAGCCCTGACCACTAATGCAGCCACTTGAGAAAAACAGTTAAAAACTTAGTTCAGGAAGATTGCCTTTACAGGAACTGACGTGTGGTTTGTAGTCAATTGTGAGCCCACTGTTAACAGGTTTCACTGCAACTGAAAATAATGAAGATGAGAAAGGTTGCCAGCTTAGCCTCCAGCCCTTCAAGGTGACCTGAACTCTTGGAGCTCACCAGCAGTACTGGAATCTGTTTTTCCGCCTATTAAAAGGGACTTGTGTCTATCAAATGGATGTTGGTAGTGCATTTCTTCTCCCATGTGTCTTTGAAGGGCAAAAAAGACTTTAAACTGCTTAGTTATCCACTCTATATTACCCTTTCATCAGGCAAGTAAACTGGATGATAATTGAATGAAAGAGGTAAATAGTTTAATAGGGAATGTGATTAGAGCTCTTCTGTTAACAGGACCTGAGAGTTATTGATTACAGGGTGTTCAAGTGTAGCCTTTGGCATCTCATCATCTTCAACATTCAGAATGGACCTTACCCAGAAATGGGGGAACCAAGTAAATGTATTTAATAGGATTTACCAGTATTTCTACCAAAAATTGAATGAACTCAGCTTTTTTATATGCCCAGAATTCCATCTTCTTCCACTGTACTGTGCACCTCCTGTGTGTCATTTGGCCTCTGTGTCCCTTAATGCTGTAGCTCATTGTCTGTGTGCCATGTGAGACTGTCAGGGTATGCGGTATCTATTTATCCAATTTATCCAAAGCCTGACTTTCCATATTCCTCATGCTGTTAGAAGTGTAGGGAAGGCCAGAATGGGAGAAATGACACACAGGCTTTGTAAGGGACACACATTGGCCATCCAGGACATTTTTCCATAGATCCTACAGATGCCTTAGGAGACCCTTTTTCAGTGTGCTATAGCAGCACACTACACATACAAATCCCAAGAATTGCCAGAGCTCTGCTTGAGTAGCAGAATAGATCATGGACTTTGCACACTTCTTATAACTTTTGCTTAACTTGGAAGGAGGAAAGAAATTTTAGTGAGTTCCTTGCCTTCCTGGGACTTGCCAATAAGGGCTTGACCTCACTAAAATAGAAGGGGTCTGTGTGGCTAGCGCTGGTTATGAATTGCAATACAGATGGCTGACAAAAACCCACCTTTGTTTTTATTTAATCCTAATATTGAAAAATAGATTAGGAAAAAAGCAGCTGTAGTGTTGAGAAGCCTAGGTTTAGTATAACATCTGCTGATGATATTGATCAAGCCAAGGATGATCAGAGTTGTAGAATCTTACAGAACTTCAGGGCTATACAGCAGTAAGTTTGCAGCAGGTCAGTGCTAAGTGGGGAGAAAAGGAGACGCTTCCCTTCATACTCTGACAGGAGTAAAGCAATAAAGCATAAGCTTTATTGCTGCTCTATTTATATGTGGTAGAACAAGACTGCATGAACAAATTTCATACTCAATGAAAATCTGAGAGGCAAATAGCATTATGGGGATCAGTATTAACCACCAGACACCAACCCCCCAAAAAATGGGGAAAAATCCAAGAAAAAAATTAAGTTAAATGACAGTAGCATCTTTTAAAATTATTTAGTTTTTTTTTTTCAAGATCCTGCATTTCTTTCACTGTGGGCTTCCAAGGTGAGTTTACATTTTTTTAAGAATCTCTACTTTTATCCACTGGCACCAGTATGTGTTTTTAATTTTCTTCAGTTTACTTTAAAAGGGAAGTTTACTGGAAGGAAAAATGTGCCATTTTGAAAGCGTCTGATATGCGTTAATTTGTACCGTCCTCATTTGTAGGCCTCTTCTCAGAGTCAAGATGTGGCTATTTTGGAGAATGTGAATGTGGGGAGAGTTTCAGTGTGTTCTGAGTAAATCAGACTGAAAGTAAATTTTTGCCACATCCCAGGCAAGTGAGAGTAGTGCGAAGTACAGAGCACCCTGTAAAGATCTCTCTTTGCTAATGTTATATTCTGTGTTAACTGGAGGGAATGAAAAATGCAATTATTGTAAAATTGATAGAATTTGCAAAATATAATTTGCTTTCACATGAGTTAGAAATTGGTAGGTATTTATTTCAGAATTAAATAGCTTTGTCTTCTAGTCCATAACTTATTGCATCTAAAAGTATCTCTTAGACTTCCTCATGCTTTTTGTATTATTCCGCTGGAAAGGATTTCAGAGAAAGCCAGTTAGTATCCATTGCAGTTCACTATATTTTTGGTCATAATTCTAGTTTCATTTTCTTGTGCAAGAGGAATGGAGAGCATGATGGCTTTTTCAAAATAAAAATAACACTGGCAAAACAAAAGCCTTGGTGATTCCCTTTTTTAGAAAACCCTCCAAACTCCCATCAATTTTTTAATGGTTTTAAAAAAAATAGTGTAGTTCTAGCATTTAAAAATACTAATGCTGTTGCAGCCTGAGTACATATACATATATATATATATATATGTATATATGTATATATATATGTGTGTGTGTGTATATACATATATATATTCCTTGAAATAATATAATTTCCCTGAATTTTAAGGAAGCAGAGTCAAGATGCACTTGCTAATAGTTCTATATTGAAAGAGTACCTTTCTGGATGGAAAATACCATGTGAGGTAGGTATTTTTTTTATCACTGTCTTCATATACCTGTTTTCAAGAAAAAGATCTGGAGAAAGAGTGTGACATTACTGAATTAATCTTCAAGTAGCATGAAATCTGGGTTATTTCCTGCTGGTCATCTTGCTGGTCATCTTGCTGCTGCATTCACAAAAACATTTGCTTAGTGTTTTTGTGAATGCAGTATCCAGGTTGCTGTTAACTGACAGCAGTCTGTGGATGATCTGATGACATAAAGAAACACTAAAGGAAACCATTGATTGTGAATATGTTTTCATCCTTGGAAAAGACTTAACTGGAGTTTGGTAGAAGAAGCAGATGACAGTATGAAACACTCAGCTCTACTTCTGAACTCAATACATTGAAAAAATTAGTTGAGTACTGCTTTGTCTTGCATCATCATCTTGTGCTGGTGGCTCATCTCCATGGTAAGTAAAATTGCTATGAGGATGGAGGTCTCAGAAGTAAAGAATGTCTACAAGTATTTCTTCAAAGTTATTTTGAAATATGAGATATCTAACCTTATTACTAAGAGTAATGTCACAGTATGCTTTATATTTGCAAGCTTGAAAGTCTCCTTTTCTGTTAGGATGTGCCAGGTTGTCAAATGAACCTTTCATAAGTAGATGATTCTGTATGTACATGTATTTCATTTTTTTTGTTATTTTGTGGCAACATTCTCTATCACCAGAGGAGTGGTGGAGATTTGAGGTGTTTCAGATAACCAGAGCTCTTGAGCAATCACTTTAAAATATTTGTTTCATAGATACATGCCTTTGCAAATCAATACCAGCAGTGCTTTTCTGGTAAAAAATAATCCACCTGTGAAAAATTCTGGTCTTGAATACTTAACCCACGTTTGAAGGGCTGATGAAGCACATTGGGCAAGGCAGGACTCAGGGCATGTTTATTCTTAGAGGCTTCTGAATTGGAGCTGGCTTATGTTCTGCCATCTTCTGGAGCAGTCTGCACCAGAGAGGCTACAAGCAGAATCCATGAGCTTTTTGCAAGCTTTTTTTGAGACTACACCATAAGTGTACATTACTACTGAGTGTAGCACTCTCACCTTCTTCTTTATTGCCTTGCTTTGTGTGTGGGGAAGAATTTCAGTGTTTGTGGGGAAGCAGGCTGAAATAACTTGTCCAGCTAAACCCCCAATTTTGTCTTGTTTCCTTTTAGCTGGTTGGTAGTAGTGGGGTCTGTCTGATCTGGCTCCCATCTCAGTGCTGGTACAAAGGAGGGTGTGGAGAGCCTGGATTGATGCTTTGAGCTGGGTTAATGATGGTGTGAAACCACAGCCTGAGGATTCTGCCCTTCCCTCCACTGTCATTAAAACAGAGGCTCTCTCAGGCTGTCTCAAACCTCCTGTGCCCCTGTGGTCATTTTTCCTCCACAGAGGTGATTTTGTGTATTATATCAATGACAAGTCATGGACTAAAAAAAAACAACAAAAAAAGAGGCCAGAATTTTTGAAAGACACAAATCAATGAAGTTATTTGAAGAGAGAGAAAAGGAGAGAAGGGAAAACATGAGTATGGATGAAAAAATTAATTCTTGCTACCAAGCAGTTATTTTAAGATATGTCCTATTAGAGGTACTAGAACTGCATCTGGCAGGAAACAGCCTAGAAATAATTATTCCTTCATTATAAGTATAATGAGAAAGTATTAAAGAAAAGTGTCTAATGTCCTATTATAAACATTTGTGTTCCATTGAAGCTGTTTGCAAAAATGGTATTTTCTTTGTCAGCCAGGAAGAATTAGGAGACAGAATAGGAAAGGGAAAAGAATGAGTTTTATTAAGTTTTACTGCTTCCCTTTGTTTTAGAACATTTCTCAACCAAAAATGTAAACAGTAACATTAAAAAAAATAATCTTTCTGGTGCTCTATACATTTAATTTTCAGTAATGAAGCACTTTGGAATGTTTAGAATTAACTTGCTTTATGTTTAAGACACTAAATAGAGAGCATGCTGTCTCTGATTTAATTCAGTTATTAGAGGGGATGTGGGTGAAAAAAACAGCTTTCATTACAGTAAAAACCAGGTTTTTTTAAAAGTATTATGCTTTCCTACTAAATCTGAAGACTTCATTCTTGTACCTGAATTCACGGGAGCTGTTTGGTACTGAGCATTTCTGATAATCCAGTCAGTGCTACAGCGTGTGGGCTGCACCTGCATTTAGAGTTGCCATGTCTGAAAATGTACATTCACAAGCTGGCACTTGCAGAGCTTGGATCCACAAAAGGCAAAGGTGTGTGTGTGTGTGTGTGTGTGTACCCACAGTGGGTGCATGAGAGCTGTTGTGCTGCTCGTGTGGGAGAAGATGGGAGTCTGTGGTCAGAAACAGAGGGTAAGGAGAGTGTGGCTGCCTCTCTCAGAGGCTGAGCAGAGCTTATATTGGATTAAGCCACTTAAGAAAATGCCCCCTAAACCCCTTTTCCAAATAGGCAGCGTAGGAGCAAGCTGAGTGCAATGTGGAATTCAGCTCCAACTGCAAATCCTGCCCGAGGATCAGCACAGTTAATCTTCCCTAAGGGTTCTGGTGCTGTGGCTAGAAGGCTGAAAAGATGTGAGGCAGCTTCTGCTGCCAGCTGGGATGCCCTCATGTTGCTGTGCATCCAAGCTGTCCTGTAGTGCAACAGGGTCTTTGGAGCAGTGGGAGGGAGATGGAAAATGCTTTTTTGGAGTACAAAATAGGGCAGAGTGAAAACTTCCTTCAGGTCAGCACTGCTCAGCAACAGCACAGAAGGTCCCAGAGGAGCACCAAGGTGTTCTGCTCCTTGTCTGCTCCTTGCCTATCTGCTAAATGCTCTGAAGTGAAGAGTGGTGGGAGTGACAAATACAGGTCTGGTAATGAAACAGAAGATGCTTAGTGCTGCTGCCAGGTAAGTACCCACAGTCAGCAGCTTGTGGGCCTTCCCAGAGACAGAACTGCAGTGCTGACTTTTTGTCGGTCTACTTATTATGCCCCCACCATCTCTCCTGTAACTTAAACACTGGGAAAAGGGGGTTCTCTTTGATGCTCTATTTTGTTGCATAATTATGCACGTTTTTCCATTTTGTTGCATAATTATTAAGAACAAAATCAAGCTGAATTCTTCTCATTTTTAAACTTTTTTTTTAAAAGAGGCTTCCTCACCTGCAGACATGGAAATCAAAAGCTCCATTGCAAACTTCAGGAAGGTAGGAAACACTTCTATGCAAACTTCTGTCTATGATTATCTCACAAAGATAGCTTTTGTTTTCAAAGAAAATCTCTAATTTGGAGGATATTTAGTTAAATCTTTAAACATTTTATATACAAAAATATTTTCTCTGTACCGAAAATGTGAATTTTATTTGTAGACATTTCACTTAGGAAAGTAAGGTGAAATGCATGTGGATTTTCTGTTAAGTTTAGCTGTGGGATATTCAGTAGCCATTTAATAAATACATGGATTATATTTTTTCTCTTTGGACAATGTGGAGACAATATATAAACAAAAGGTGGGAAGATTCTGTGGAGAGGTTTTAAAATGCTACTTCTCGCTTCTTCTCTGGCTATCATATACATAAATATAGTGAAATCAGATAAGAAAAGATATGTGAGTGAAAAAAAGGCTGTCTTTGATCTTCACATTCTAAGTTGATCTTACTAAATATGCAATTAACCAGCTTCCCTGTACACTTCCATGATTTCTCTCTGCTATGCCATGGGTGAACTGTGGAAGACCTAGGAATTTTTAGGTTCAATATATCAATCCATTTAAGAGAGCACTCAGTGCTGGCCTTGCTGAGTTTGGAGCATGTTTTTGTAAGTGGTGGAGCAATCTGTTCAGCAGGACAAGGTATCCCAGTTCTGGATAAGAACAGCTGAGGCATTTTCCTGAGGTAAGATGTTAGAGTTGAATTGAGTTTAAGGGCTTCTCATTAGCTGTTCTAAACTTCCAAAATG
This sequence comes from Ammospiza nelsoni, assembly GCF_027579445.1. Taxonomy (NCBI): domain Eukaryota; kingdom Metazoa; phylum Chordata; class Aves; order Passeriformes; family Passerellidae; genus Ammospiza; species Ammospiza nelsoni. The sequence continues at coordinate 25,924,254 of NC_080636.1, read as the reverse complement.
AACAATCTAAACCAATCTTTGGCGTGTTCTGCTACTTTTGCACTGTTTTGGTTTGCTCAAGTTCTGTCCCTGACTTTGCTCCCTTGCTATGTGGCTGAGTGGCTGAGGTGAGGAGCAGCAGTTTCTGGGATGGTGTGGGATTCCCACGCCTTCCCTTTGGCCACAGGCTCTCTATGCATCACATCTCCACCCCAGGTGGACAGCAGAATCTGGGCAGGGAGAGGGTGTGCATCCATGCCAGGGGCAGATAAACCCTGGCAGTCAAGCAGAAGGCACAGTGTTAGTAGGGCTGGAGTCCTAAGGAATGGTGAGTAAGGATTTAGGGGTGGGTTTCAAGATCCAGTGCTAGTGCAGTGGCATAAACCAAGTTTGGCTGCTTGAGATACGGGTCAGTTGTAGAACAGACAAAAGTTTTCAGGTTTCTGATTTTCTGGATGACTAACTTGTGCTCTGTGCTGCATCACTAGCAGGCATCCAGAGCAGAGACAGTGTGTTAAAAGTCCATATGCAAACACAGTGTTGACTTGCTGGTAGTAAGTAAATAAGGCACCTAGAAGTTGCCCTGGGTACCTTTTTCTCACCTTTATCTACCACCCTTGCACTCTGCCAGTCCTGATATTCCAAACTGCTGGGGCACTTGAATGAGCTGTTAAAATCCAAATGATGGAGATCCTTTCTCTCACTCTTTCTACTCACAAATTCACAGCTGAGGGGCAGACTGGGAGATACCAACTTCTGTGCTAATTCGAAGTTTAAGACCTGTGTATCAGGAACCCCTCCCCCCCAAAAAAAAAATTTATATGTGATGTGTAGCTGCTGCTATATGTCATATATATTGTGTCATTTTAAGCTGAAAATAAAAAGAAGTTAAATAAAAAATGTGATATTTACTGATATTTTGTTTTACTGTAAGCTTTTCTTTTCCTGAGAAGCCCTGTCCATTGCAACCAAAACATCTGGGTTTAGGCTTAGACATTGCAAGGAAGACTCCCAGTGAAATATATGAAGCTTTTGGAAGTACTTTTATATTTTTTTTTCTGTAAAAGTAGTGGCATGCAGAAAATACACTTAAAGCAAACACAGTAAAAATGCTTTTTAAACACCCCCTGTAGGAAAGTTCTATCTTCTCTGTCAATAACTTACTACTTCTGCAACATGTGGCTGACCTGGATGCATGTTGCAAGAGTTCCTGTGCCATTCCAAATTCTGATGTTTATCCCTTTGTATTGGCTCATACATGGGGAAAAACTGAAAGGAAATCAAAGCAAGGGAAGCCTTTTGTTGAATTCTTTTACACTGTTCTTGGTGCACATTTTAGTTGCATGGAACAATGTGGCTGGGAAGATTTGAAGAATCAGAGGTTAACTAAATTATTTGAATGATATGTTCAATGCTGGTCACCTGACTATACTAACAAACTTAAAAGGTGGTTTGATAGCTGTCAACTTGTTTTGCTATTGTGCAGCTTAACTGTTACCTTCCTGTATTATGAACATCTATGTATTTGGAAAATAAATCCATCTTGCAAGAAAGATTGTGCAAAAAAAATTGTTCCTATTATACTCCAGTGTATTGCTGATGTCAAATAAAATACAATTGTGAGAGTTCTTAAACAGTTGTCTTTCTAATTGTGGCCTGAAGTAGAAAGAGAAAGGAATACAGTAAACCTCTTTAATATGGATTCTCCTGAAATGATTGCTGCAACATTGATGCTAGCTAAATGGTTCCATCAACCTGATGTTTTAGATATGAATAGATAAAGTGGGTTTCATGAGCAATAAGCAATATGATGAATGTTAATCTGCTTTATTATTTATTAAGATGGCAGACCAGTTACTGATGTATCATTGCCATGATGTATCTCATTATGTCAACAAGCTAAAAGCAACATGAATTACCTTGCCTCTCTCACAGCAGCAGAAACAAATAATACACAGATTAGCAATGCTCACTTTATTATCTAATTTATTTATTTTTTATTCCTGTGAGATAATCCAAGAGAGCACTTCCTTCTTGCCTTACCTGACAACAGAACATTCATCAGCTGCTCTATTTCTTAACATGACCTAAAGTGAATTTCTATTATTCTTTACTTGGGCCTGGCAAAGTTTCTGTACATTAGAAGCCACAGACTTTTAAAATTGGTGTTTCAGCAAAAATTAACTAAGCTTGCAACAAATATGTGTATAGAGGCATGTATGGAGAAATCATTTTGGTCTGAGTAGTGGCCCATGCAAAGCAGGGAGTGGGGAATCCTAGTTTATTTTGCTAAGTGTGGCCAGGACCATCAAATCTCTTTGCAGGCTGAGCTGAAAGCTGTCAGAATGGCTTGCAGTGCTGCAAAGTGCTGTAATTGCTGCTTGCTTCAGGGACAGATGTTGATGCCAAGAAATCTGCTATGTTTGACAACCACAGCTAGATCATAGATTTGGGAGACTACAGCCCTTTCTCCTAGCTTCTGTGGCTGTCATTTCTAAGCCTGTAGCACAAATTAGTCATACATGCTGCTGCTGCCACTTAATGCTACATGGCATGATACTACCTACCCCACCTCTCACATTTTACTCACGTCACTTGCATTGATTAGATAGGGATTTCTGCTGTTAGGTTATGGCAAGGCCTGTTTGGCATCTGAGGAGAGTTTCAGTGGATGCTGGGGTCAGGTTTTATGTAATTTAGAACTATGGCTACTGGTAGTATAAGATGGATTCAACCTGAAGGCTGAAAATCATCAGGAACTTCACTTGAGAGGGTGAAAAACACTTCCTAAATTAATTTTTAATACCTCTTTGTGTACTGGGTGTGATTAGTGCTTCTTAAGAGCATTAGATCCATTTCTGGTTGTAGGAGCATGAGACTTCTGTTTTATATATTTTCAGTCTGAGTTTAAGGGAATTGAGCCTGTGTTTTCTGTCTGAGTGGTCTTACTGTGGGCCCATGAAATATTTGATATTGAGCTGGGAATAGGAGCTCTCAATTCCCATTAAATGTATTTACTTTTATATGTAGTACTTAGTACTTCTCTTAGGAGAACAGCACAGCTGAGGAGGACTTGGTTGTGGAAGTCAGGTTCTGGCTTTTTGCCTACCACTGCCTTCTGCCCTTTTCCCTTCTTCCTTTCTGCAGGGTTGAGTCTCAAGTTTGTATTCTCAAATTTATATTTGGATGCTCTTTTGGAATGGCCCTGGAGAAGACACAATCAACTATGGTCTTAAATGCTGAATTTGGACCAAAATGAAATGGACCAAATTCAGCATTTGCTCTCAAATGCGGAATATCAGTGTTCATCTACTGAACAGCCTCTGACCTGGTATGTATATAAAGGTAAAACCTGCTCAGCCTGTCCAGTGGTCTGAAATGGTAGCACTAAATTTTTCTAGGAATCCAGCAAGATGACAGCTCCAGATAAAAGTGAAGAAGCATCTGGGAAAAGGCTGGCTGTAGCTCATGTGACATTTCATAGCTTATGCTAGCAATTTTCATGTCAGGAGGGCAGCCAGTGCAGGCACAGAGAGACAGAAGTTGCGTCAACTTCAGCACAGCCAAGTGAGCCTGGAAGAAAAATTCCAAATACAAGGTGGAGGGTAATCCCAGTCTGAGTGCAGGAAGGAGCTGGTAGCACCCTCATGCTGTTAGGGGAGGGAAGATGAAGGTGTGAGTTGATGTGATTAAGCCAGCAAAATTTAGAGAAATTATAGATCAAAGGCTTGTTTTTCAGATGTGCTGGAGGGTCTCTAAGAGGAATAGAGAACTTACCTGTATTGCTGAAGTGCTTTAATGCTGATGAAAGCCTTTGGATGGAATTTATGTGTCAGCTCTGATGGATAGTGTGAACGGAAACTTGCTGGAGACCTAGGAGGTGTGAAGCTATTGGGACAAATTGCCAAAGGCATTCTAGGATGGGCAGTGTGTCCAGATGTACTCACTGTATTATTGCAATTTTGGCTATTTTTCTTAAATGACATTTTCTGTTTGTTCTGTGGAGATTTTTGCTTTCTCAACTGAGAAAATTTCATTTCAAACTACAGGAAATTCATTAAAAAATGCATTGAAGTGTTTTCTTTTTCAGATAACAAGAAGCTGAATAAAAAGCTACTCTGAAGTGTGGTTCACAGCATGGGAGAGCCTGCCAAAATGACACAAAAAACTTGGAGCTCCCTGGTGTTTTATCTACTGGGGTTTTTTTTTTTTTTTTTGGTGTTTGGTGGTTTTCGTTTGGTTTTTTGTTTTGTTTTGTTTTGTTGATTTTTTCTTTTAATGATTGCAGATGGAGGTGTTGTTCCATCCTTCCTTTACAAGGCTAATGATTAGAGCACTTGCCCATAAACGACATTGAATGTCTTCTGCCTGTTTTACAACATGTATATAGGTGTCAGCTCCCAGCTGCCATAAAAAACCTCTGTGTGTAACCTGTGTGTAACCACAGCCAGTGGGCCATTATAGCAAAGGAAAGGACCTGTGGGATCCCTTGAAGCATAATAGAAGGTATTTTGCTTCAGGAGTCTGTCCAGGATCTGAAGATAAAAGAGATGTATGATTCCATTGCTGCTTCAGGAGATGATAACTTCCTGCACGTTTTTCAGAGTGTTGCTGGACCCCTTGTTTAGGGAACCTATACCTCCAGGAAGCCTTAGCACTAGGTCATGTACATAGAGATGGAATGGATGTTTTAGAATGCCTTCTGATTTGGCCCTGAAGGGAACTGGACTCAGCTGAAGAGGCCCAAATGCTCTGTGGGTTGTATGGACACAATTCCGGCAATAGGAAGGCTATTTTTTCCCAGGGACACAACCATCCTTGGAATTCCACAGCAGCTTTATGACTAGGTGTGACTAGGCGTGACTAGGTGTTATAGTGGTGTTGATATGGGGCTCAAAGAGATAATTTGTAAGGGTAGAGGTGTCTAGCTGGAAGTTAAACAGGCCTGATTATTTGCACAAGTCTGGGCCTGTCTGAATTGTTTTTGCTACTGCAATATACCAGCCTCTTTTTTTACCATGCATTTGACTTTGATTCCTCTATTTATCCTCCTTAATAACAGTCTTTGCTTTTATGGAAATGGATTACGTCTGTCAGTTCAGGCTGGAAGTTGTGCTTGTGTTTTTTCTAAACCTCCAGCTCCTCTAACAGCACTGCATCTGTGCTATGTGATTCATTGTGAGCTATAAAGCACAGCAGTGCTTTGGTGACAGTGTGTGTGTGAGCTGTGCTTTGTACATGGACAGCTGAAGGTCGAGAAACTGGGATGCCTTAGGAATGCAGAAGCAGAGCCCTGCCAGATTCCCTGGGGTCCCAGAGGTGTTTATACACAGAGGCATTTGAGATGTGTTTCCATTCTCTCTGCGTGGCTCCAAGCTGTGCCTGAGAACTGGCACAGCTGGCATTATTTTAAGGCCCTTTTACTGTGTTTTAAACTTATCATATAAGATTACAAAAAATGCCACTTTGGAGAGCAAATGTGGTGAATTCTATCCCTGAATTCAAGAAAACATTGTAACTGTTTATGAATGTAACAACACAAGGAGGGTAATTGTTCAATCTGCTTAATTTTTCTAACTGGAAGCATCTTTCCTGTAATTTTAAGAGCCTAGGATCCTAACAATATCTTGGGCTTTAATAATTTTAGCTAAGATACCAATATTGTTGCTTCTGAAGATATTTAGTTATCAAACATGTGGCCACCTACATATCATGCCACTTGTCAGGTCTTTTTCAATCAAAACATGATGCATGTTTTATCTTTCCCTTATTTCCAAACATTGTTGTCAATAAGATGCATTCTAAAATACAAGCCATTAGTCTTCTCTGGGATGTGAATAGAATCACATGAAAATAAATGGCCACCACTTTGATACTACAAAGGTGATGAACAGGGAAGTTGTTCTAGTATATTCTGAAATTTGTTAAAAATGCATGTGTCTACATGCTGAGAAAGGTCTGGAAAGAGCTGATCTCTAATGGATTGCTCAGTTCTCTCTCTGAAGTGTCTGTGGGCAAAACTGGGTAAGTAGGCACATCAAAACTTACATATGAAAATTTTTGTTCCTGTGCTGGATGTGCCTTTTAAGTGCTTAGGCATTGAGTGCTCTCTCTGCTGGAATGCAAAACCAGTGCATATAAATGCTACCAGAAAGGAAGAAGTATGCTCTCATCAGAGAGAAAAATTGAGAAGGTGTGCTAGAAACATGAGACCTGCAGAGTTTCCTGGGGAAAAAAAAATGCTGTTAGCAGCAACCCACCCAGAGTTTTTAACCTGGAGAAAACACATCTCACTGTAAACCTGCGTGAAGCCCAAAGAAGTGGTTGAAGAAAGATTAGGATATACTGTGTTCTCAGTTTTCCTTTGAGCCACCTCCAGACAGTCCCTCTTTAGCATCCTAGTCTTTGAAATCCCTTTCTGAGACATCCTAACTCTCAAATAAACATAAGGAGTCAGGGATCCCAGAGGAGGAAAACCAACAGCTTCTCCTTTGAACCTTGCAAACCCTGGAATAAAACCAGCACAACACTTTATGTGCTGGTTCCTCCCACTAAAATCCAGCATCCACACCTATAGTAAAAGTCTAAACTTAAACCCAAGCAGATGCCATGTCATACTGATACCATAGCAAAGGCCTTTCTTCCTCCATTTTTTTCCTAGGAATGGGGAGGAGGAGGAGAGAAAGGCAGGTAACAGGGAAGTAAAGCTGGACAACGGATGGGAGGAAAAGATAACTCTATTCTCAGGTAATATTGGCATAATTTGAACAATATAAAAATTTGTTCTCAATGGGGTCATTATTTTTATGTCTTTTTCTTAAACAAGTATGCCATGCAAGTCTTGAAAAAACGTTTAAGTTTGGTCATGTAGGAACATGTGCTGAACTCCAAAATAGGTCTTTGGTTAATTATCTAGCCTCTCTCCCTGCACATGCTCTGGTCTGGTTGTTCAATCATGGGAAGAAATGACCTGTGGCAGGGACAGGTTACAGGGGCTTAAAGTGAGAGCAGAGGGAATGAGCCTGAGCATTTTTTTGTGTCACAGCCCTTGATTTATTGTTTCTTTATTCACATGAAAGACAAATTAATTGAGTAAATTATATAGCATCTCTTACTTCTGTTATCATAGTAGCAGGGTATGCTAAATGGAGCAAATCAGCCAAATCATTAACTAATCATGTGCTTAATTCATTGTCATGGATTTTCCCCCATGAATATTCATTATGTCCTTGCAAATGCATTGCTGTTTCATTTGCCTGTAACCATTATTTAGGTTTTTTCACTAATTCGTAAATACATATTACATGAATGTCTTTAAACTTGGATGAAATCACAAGTACTTAATTCAGATTACAAATGTCTTTGTGCTATGCTACTAACATGTTTATTTAAAGAATTTTGTAGGGAAAGTTGTATAAAATAAAGAATTTAGCAGGAGTCATGAAGAAACTCACAAGAGAAGTAAAGAAGACATTTTCTACTGTGTGTGCTGAAACTGCTGGAGAGTGAGGTACAGATTCCAACAACAGCTGAAGTACAGTGGCACAAGGCCACCAGATTTAATCTCAAGTCCTGGGTTTTTGGCCCTTTTCTTTGTTTGGTTTTGCTTTGTTTGGTTTTTGTTTAGGCTTTGTCCCATATTCTGTTTCTGTCCTTCTTGGCTATTTAGTTCCTGCTTTTCTTTGTCCAGTGCTCCACCCCAATCTCTCTTTGTAACTGATTCCCTCAACTAACCTAATAATTGGATTCAGTGGAACTTGAGGACATGCTCAAGTGCTCTCCTGAAGAAGGATGCTTTAGTTAATCAGAGTGAAATTGTCTGTGAAGTAAATAACATTTATGAGGAGTTTTCTGAGTTATGAATAAATGCAAGAACAATTTGTTTATGTTAATTTTGTCACAAAGCACTTTATTAATAAATTGTTTAGACAACTAGACAAACCTCTCAGATACCTGCTGTAGAAGAGAAAAAACCTCACTTATATATTAATTTGGAAGCCTTTGCTGGCATCCTGTTGATAGCGAAGGGAGACAACCATCTGATTGATGAGCATCGAACTCCCATTTATTGATTCACCAGGCATATTTTATAACAGTGTTAATTAAGCTCATACATATTGCAAAATCCAAGCTCATGATAGGTCACAGATTACACACCAACCCCTCCTTTTGTTTTCAGTACCTGTGGTTTGTTATTGAAACCAAGATTTTTGTTCTCACCCTGATATGAAAGGTTCTCAAAACCTTCATGTCTGTTCCCAAAACAGCCAAGGATAGAATGTTTACCTGTTATGAGAAGACTGCCTGAGAACTTAGCTGTTTACAGAAACAGGCTGTGAGAATTTGCTCCTCACAGCTGCCTCTTACTTTTCCATCAGCTGTATATGATTATGGCACGTCTGAACAAAACTCTATAAGCCATTTCTGAGCAAAATTCTCCAACAGCATCCCCCAGTGCAGTAGCTAGACTCTGCAGTCCTGAGCTTGGACAGTGAAACTCCTCACTGTGTGAAAAGCTGACTGGATTGCTGGGCCCAGAGATGGTGGTGAATGATGTTACATCCAGCCAGCAGCTGGTTGCTAGCAGTGCTCCTCAGGGATCAGTGTTTTGGCTGGTTCTGTTGGGTATCTTTAGTGATGATTTGGATGAGGGGATTGAGAACATTCTCAGTAAGTTCACAAACAACACCAAGTTGGGTGGGGGCGTTGATCTGCTGGAGGGCATGAAGGCTCTGCAGAGGGTCTGGAAAGGCTGGATCCATGGGCCAAGGCCAATTGCATGAGGTTGGCCAAGTGCTGGATCCAGCAGCTGGGTCACACCAACCCCAGGCAGTGCTACAGGCTGGGGGAAGAGTGTCAGGAAAGCTGCCCAAGTGAGAACGACCAGGAGATGCTGGTTGACAGTGGCTGAACATGAGCCAGATGTGCCGAGGTGCCCAAGAAGGCCAATGGCACCCTGGCCTGTATTAGAAGTAGTTTGGCCACAGAAGAGGTTGCTCCTGTGTAAATGGCTCTGGCGAGGCCACACCTCAAGTTCTGTGTTCAGTTCTGGGGTCTTCCCTTCAGAAAAGACATTGAGGTGCTGGAGTGAGTCTGAAGATGGGCAATGGAGCTGGTGCAGGGTCTGGAGCACAATTCTGTGAGGAGTGGCTGAGGGAGCTACCTGACAGGAGGTTGTAGTGAGGTGGGGATTGGTCTTTTTTGCCCTGTCTCAAATGAAAATACAGGAGGAAATGAGGCTAAGTTGCTCTAGGGGAGGTTCAGATTAGATATTAAAACATTTTTTTCATTAAAAGAGTGGCTGAACATTGAAGTAAGCTCCCCAGGTAGGTGGTGGAGTCACTGTAACTGGAGCGGCTCCAGAGGCATCTGAATGTGACACCTGGATTGTGGTTTAGTGGTGATTATGGTGGTGCTGGGATGAGAGTTGGACTAGAATATCTTGAAGGTGTCTTCCAACCTTGTCAATTGTGTGAAAGACATAATTTTATTTAATTTTTCATTTTGTTTCTTCTTGACTATCTCCATGCTAGAAGGTAAGCACCTAGCTAGCCTTTGGGGTGGTTTTGGTTTGCATCAGCTAATCAAGTGGTTTCTGGACACAAGTGGGAGTTCCTGATGGGAGTTTTCTCAATACACAGTTGTCCTCACTGGAGGGCAAGAGGAGAAAATGAGATCACTCATCACACAGTGCCAGCTGGCCTAAGCAGGAGGCACAGTCCTGGTTTAACCTCATAGTATAGGTGCACCAGGCTGCAGCAGGGTAGAAAAGACTTCTTGTGCTCCTTAAAGGACTATGGAGGGATGCAGCAAACTTTTTTGTTGGAAGTAAAATTTTTAAAAGCACTTGCAGAGAAATACCTCACAGGGTTATCATAATCTTTGCTGGAAGCCAAATTAAGCTACCATTACTGGCATTGTGCGTCATTAGTCCCTATCTTTCAAAATAAAATTGCATGTATTATTACAATTTGGTTCTTTACAAACGCTTTTCATTGTCAAGGAAATAAGCCTAACACAGTCCTTCAGTTTGAGATGAAGCTATTTAATATTTCAGACATCTCAGATGATCTTGCTGGTGCTGCCACATGTGAACTCCACAGTCTCTGACTGCATCCAAGCAGTGCTACACCAACAATTCACTTGAGACATCCCACAGCATTTTCCACCCAGACTAAGAAATGCTGATAGCCTCGTGAATCATTAACCACGTGCCTGATGTGCACACAATCTAGATAAACTCTGCACTCTTTGTAATCTTTCAGGTCTGACAATAATCTGTTCTGACTCTTGTGTGCTGGTGGCTGATTTTGCTGCCTTCTTGCAGATCTTGCAGATCACTTGAGTCCATGTCATAATCATTAAACATAAAGGAAACACTGGAGTTCTTTGAAGCTGAAATGTGTCATAGAGCTTACTTTGACCAAGAAAGATGTCATGAAAGATGACATTACCATAGATTTTTGTTTTCTTTGGTGTTAAAATTAAGCCTGAAAACAAGAGTGATTGAAAAAGAAATCCTTAAAACATCTAAGTTTTCAAGTCAACCAAACAAAGATTTTCAATTTTTTAATGAAAAACTTGGAAATTTTGTCCAGTTCTGATGGAAAAAGACAGATTAATATAGCAACCAAGTAGGGATATGCATGCCCCATTTTAATGCTCTTGATCTAATGAAAGAATTTCAAGTGAGGGGTTGCATCAGCTTGCAGACTTGCAAGTGGTAGAGAGATAGAGAAATACAGCATTCGAAATGTAAGAAAAGGAAGATGATTGAATCAAGGACAAATCTTGTTTTATTTTGCTGCCTATCTGCACAGGCCTGTGACCCTGTACTGCAGATACAACAAGGATCTGTACCCTGCTTGCCTTGAAGTGCAAAGGGAGAATGGGAGAGTTCAGGTGCACAGGAATGATTCCTGACCCAGGTGAAGAGCTTGAGGCTAACTCTGTTTTTTTTTTTCTCTCTCTGGCAGGCACTGAGTCTGATTTGCAGTCTTAAGCAATAGGATTGTTTAAGTCACCATGATCTATATGTTCTTTATCACCTATAAAGGAATGATTTTTTTAAAATTTAAATTTATTTAAATAGTCGAATGTCTGTGCTGGTATTGCCACACTGAGCCAAAGTTTAGGCATGTAAGTAGTGACTTTACAGAAGTATAAGACTCATATGCTTGGCTGAGTCAAAAGCTCAGGTGAATGTGGGTAAATGTGTACAAACAATACATATTTATAGATCAATTGACAGATTTTGACCTTCACAGAACTATTCAATACAATGACTTTGATATTTCCAGAAACACTATATTTAAAGGCTAATTCCAGAGAAGTGTCAGGCATGGGGAAGTTTTATGTTTTGAGGATTTCGACTTATGGGTATATCTGAGGTATAGGGTACAGCATGTATCAGTTCTTGCAATTAATAATAGAAGAGAATTGAAGTTAGGAGAAGTTACTGATAAATGTAGAATGGCATTTTGACTAAATTATGGTATTCTCAGATAAGGCTGTAGAAAAGAATTAATCAGATTTAATAGCAAAGAAATTAGTAGTGGAGAAATAGAGTGTCTTGGTAAGTCCAGCTTGAAGAGAATTTTTTGTAGACAAGAAAATGTTTAGAGCTATGGAACTAATAAATCAGGAAATTATCAAGGAATGTGACAGAATATGAAAACGTGGGGCAAAAAGACCTACCTCAGCTAGAGAAAATGTTTCCTAGCTTGAGCTGAATAGCAAGCATATCTATAACATACTATTGCAGCAGACTGAAAAATATGTTAGATGCCATCTGGAAAGTTGCAGTGATTGCACTTTTTAAAAATTTCCTTCTAACAAGAAGCAATTTTGCAATCTCAGCTGTGGCAGAAATTATCAAGATGAAATGCTTCTTTACCTTTACTTAAATGATACATTATGCAAATTGAAAACAGCAATTTAAGGAAACAATTACATAAAGTTAATAGTTTCTATGATCCTCAAACAGGAAATTGTATGGGATAAAAAAAGCAAACCCTAAATGCTCTTGACTTCAAGCTAGTACAGGAAAAGAAGCTTTATACCTTTCTTCATATCAGGAATGGCAATTGCTGGTATAGACAATCCTTGTGAAACATCCCTATTGGAGGCCTTTAAACAGCTAAGAACAATTAAGTGAAGTAATACACCTGATGAAAACTTGAAATGTGAAGGTAGTAGCATCACTGGAGATGTATGGGGTAGTAAACAATTTACTTGCAGGGCAGAACTGAAAATTGATTCTTGCTCTGACCTAAATTCCTGTACCCCTTTAGATTTATCAGCTTTTATGGGATTCCTGGCTCTCTGCTGGTGGTATCAAACAGCCCAGTGCTTGTGACCCATGTCCACCAGTGAGTGGTTTTTGCTAGAAATTTTTTTATGTCAGGCCTTGAAACTGAGAAGATGGTCAGTGTCTCTGTGTCTGGGGCAAAACAGAGACATTCATGTGAGACAATACTGTGTCCCACTGCACTTATTCAACTCCACTCTGTGTTTCAGTGATTTTAATTATGTTTTCATGTTGCTGACTTTATGTGCTCTCTTAATTATCTGTCCGTAGAAGATTACCCTTTAGTCTTCTGCAGTTTGTCCAGCAGCTCAAACTTATGGGTTGGCACTCAGGCAAGGAGAGATACCTTTGGCATTGGGAAAAATCTTTGACGTGGGTAAAGGCTGCTATTGTATTCAAGCACAGGAGTGTCTATGGGTTTTTTTCTTATTGCTTTTTCTTTTTTAAAATCCTGTATCAGAAGTGTTTCAGTCCTGCCTTGACTATGTGTCTAGATTAGCTGATCTCTTATGGTCCATATTTCAAGAAAAATAAGCTGCATTTCCTTCATTCAGTAAAAAAAATAAAATAATCAAGTGTGGGTTTTAAAAATTATTATTTTGATTCATATTTTTGTGAATATAACTCCTTGTGTTTCTTAAGAGTTTACATCTTTGTTAAAAGGTTTTCTGCAACAGTCTTTGTCACATAGAGTAATTTGGTGACTGACAGTTTGTCTGCATAGTTTTTTTTTCTAATTCCATTCAGACTCTTGGTCCATATATTCATTTTTCTTGGGTAAAAATAAAGAGGCTACATTTGTACATAAAATGACCAAAATACTAATTTTTTAAAAATAAAAATATAGCTTTCACAAAAGCTTCTCTTAGACTATGATGTTCTCAAAATTGCTTTTAGTTTTTGACTGTGCCGCAGCTCAGCTTTACCATGTTGAATTAGTATGTCTTAATATGTAGAATGTAGAGGCAAGTGGTGAGATCCAAACTGTGTTTCACCTAGGCAATTCCAGTTATGTCCTACCTTATTTTCTGATGGTGCAGCTAAAAGGTCCTGTTCTTCTCTTTTTGCCAGCCCTCCACCTGCACAACTTTCTGAATAAATATTTCAGCAGCGCAATGATGGAATGGGCTGTGGTATGAAGCAGATGTGATGTCAAAGAAGCAAAAGCTGCAGGTGAATTAATTGAAGCCATGTGTGACGGTAAAAAGTGGAATATCAGTAAAATGAATGCTTCAGAATGAGGAGCAAACCTGTACCCTGTTGGCTTAAAGAAAGGTAGCTGTGAAGGACTGGAGTCACAGCTGTTATTACTGTTGATTACTACTGCTGTCATCACTACTGGTATCACTGTGCAGTGGGATAAGGGACAAGAAGAGATTGGGTGCATTAGTATCATATACTCTTGGAAATATATTTATTGGTGCAAATATTTAGGATTAGGTGTTAGATCTTTATTGCCAATGAAGGTGGAGTTTACTACATAGATGGTTGTCTGTAGTCACATGTTCTTCTGTTCAGGCTTCCCTCTGTTTTCTAATATTATAATTCACTGTTGAACATATGGTTGAACATAAATTTGTATCAAGAGATAGTGTGGTAAACACTGGAAATGTGAAAAAAGTTCTGATAATACAAAACATCCTGAGATGAAACTGACATGTGTCAGTTCTCTTTGAATTTTGTGAAAACAAAAGTAGGTCTATAATTAAGATGTCCAATTCTCAGACTAAACTATGAGATACAATGAATGAAGGAAACTGAGCTGAAGACAAATGGAAATAAGAAGCTCAGAAACTGATTTGAATGAGGTGTATGGAATTTACTTAAGGAAAGAAAGAAAAGATCAGGAAATTTGTGATTCAAATATTGTACAAAATAACTCTGTATCTTTCTAAATTAGTAAACTTCTCAGGTTTTGGGAAGAATTAGATCGCCTTCAAGCAGTCAAAGAAAGACAAGATTCGAGTTAAATGCCTTAGGGATCAGAAAATGAGTAGGGTAAAGAAAATTACAGTCAACCTCAAACACAGAGTTAAAACAAAGGGCCCTTTGCTCAGTAAATAAAGAGGAGATAATGGCATTTATTATATAAAAATAGTATTAGGATGGAGAAATATTACACAGAAACAATATAACAATAATAATAGAGGGTTATACAAATGCATGAGTAAAGTCATGAGAATGAAGTATCTACCCATCAGGGATTGAAATAGCAGTCTATTTAACAGAAGATCTTTGATTTCTGAGTCAAAACTTGTGGGTGATGATAATGGAGAAAGCATGATTAAGGATGATGTGACAGCTTAGTGGAAAAAGAAGCAAGCAAAGTAGCTCCATGCAAAACTAGAGGCAGGTAAAAAATAAAGGAGACATTTGCAAGAGTATTGAGGAAACCATTAAAATCAACATATAAATTATAAGAAGAATAATGAATTGTTTTGGTTGACACTAATCAGGTGTTAGATTAACTAAGTGGACAAGAGTAAGAAGGTAAGAAAATGAGAAAATAGGTCCATTAAGCTTTAAGAAGCTAATGGGTCCATAAAAAATAGATGAGAATTCAGAATCTCTAAAAAAGAAAATAAGGATGTTGAACTCCAAAACAACCCAGCTCTCAATTAAAATCAGCTTTTTTCATTACTATCCTTCCAAGAAAAAAAAATCATGTAGTATTTTAAAAAAATAAACATAAACAAATCACATAAGATTTTAAAAAATCAACAAATGGGAACATGATATTTTTCATTTTTAAATTAGCTTAAAGGCTGTATTCAATAAATGATAGAGACATACAGACTTAGACTTAGACTTGAATGTACAGGTATTTTTGTTTGTATATTCACCAATTCTGAATGAGAAGCTGTGTAATTGCACTAGTTCAATGCAAGTAGTATTCACAGCGTGTCTTGTCCTGAGTGAATTATGGGCATTATGAAACCTGTTCAAACAGTCTCTGTTTAAGACTTTGGTGGATGAATGAGTAATTTGGCATCCTCTTGAGACTTGGGTGGGAGCTAGATGCTGAATTAGGCAGGCTGAAGCAGACATGCAGAAGGGTAGAAGGCTGTCAGTGAGGATTTTGGGTGTTTTCAAAGGGGTTTGAGTACTTTCACAGTTTGATGGCTCCTGAATGCAATTTTCTGGGGAAAAAACTGGGTTGGATAAGTCCTGCTGTGGACCCTGCCTACCTCTTCTATTTAGCATGTAGCCATTAGCTCAGATAATTTTTAACATGTAAAGAGCTGTTAACCTGAGCTCCTATCATTCACTTAAAAGCAGCCAACCAAATGGATTCATTGTAATCTTTTTCAGCGCACTTTGCTTCATTAGAGAGGGATATCTGGCAAGAGATTTGACAGATCCTGGGGCCCTGAGGAACACAATTGCTTTAACACCCATGTCTGCCATGTAGCTGCAGCGCCAGGGACCCTGCCTCGGTCATATTTGGTAAGGTACACAGGAGGATATAGACTTTGACCCAAAGACCTTTCAAGCTTTTCAAAGTTTATTTTTAAATATTATTTAGTTTTTCTACATTCTTTTATAATCTATTGCTCAGCCTTTCTTTTCAGTGCTGTGCAGAGATTTTCCTCTCTGCAGTGCCAATCCTTTATCTTTCAGTGTGTGTTTAGTGCTCTCATCAGTCTGTTCATTCACTCTTCCCTGTGCCTCTTCTCCCCTTATAGTCTGCTGACACGTAAGATGATCACAGAAATCTTTATGTTCCTTTGTTCCAGGCACTTCGGCACAGTTCTTCATTTCTTCTTTTTGCCTGACAATTGTGCTTCATGGCTTTGTCATCGCAGTAAGTGGGAGTACAAGAGCTGGCAACATCCTGGCATCCTTTCTGAGCGCACGCACTGGACAGTTTTGTTGAATGCCGTTCTGTCACGATGTTCAAAGCAAACATCTACTGCAATGCAGCTGTTTGAGCTGTGCCTGCACTTGGTACTATTTTTGTTTGCAATTCAACATATTTTCTTAAACCTCTTTTAGTAAACTCAGATACATGCTGCAGGCTGATAGCTTTTCAGAGAAAAGCATAATCCCTAGGAGCTGCCTGCCTTGGCAAACATGTACATGCCTTTCAATATGTCAACAGGCAATTATTCCAGCAGTGTTTATTCCCTCAGTTCCCTCAACCCAGCCCAACAATTGGCTATTTTTTTCACATGCCCTCACTTAAGAAAATCAGATGATGCCCAGAATTGTGAATTTGTCATCTGTGGATTCACGCAGTCACAGCTCTGATGATTTTGTTTTCAACCTTTTACATTCTTTTAGAATTATATTAGAATACATATATCTCAGAACTAGGATCATGAAATTTGTATTACTTATATGATAATGACTATGAATGTGAGTGCCATATTTTCAAAACCCAGATATTGACATTCCAGAGGGAGTCTTCACTAGATTTTTTTTTCCAATTTCCCTGTCACAGTGTATTCCTGCCTCAGTAAAACAGTTTACCTCCACAACATTAGGAAAAAAGCAACTTCTCCGCTGTTTTTCCCAATCAAGATAATTTCAGATTATAGGATCTTTCTCTGTGCATGCTCAGGGCCTCAGTTGTAATCATCCTTCAAAAGTGTAGTTTGTTCAGTAATTAACTTGTTACTGTATGGCTCATGCAGTGTACCAGTAGCTCAGATTTTATGTAGAATGGTCTGCTGATTTGAGAATGGCTTAAAATAATTTTCTTTGGGAATAAATTTTTTTTAAATTTAAATAATTAAAAAAGTGGAAGCTGCTTTTTATGTCTCAGCCAATTTAGAAACATTAGAGATTAGAGTCCCCCAACTCTTTCAAAGAATGAAACCTGCTAAAATGGATTTTTTTCTCACATCATGTCTGGAACTCTTTTTTCTGAAGAAAAGTGGCTGCTACAGCACTCAGAATACTTTGATAGTGTGATAACAAATATATACTGCTGTCTGGCATGGAATAATTGCATGTTTGAGATCTGGATTTATTCCTTTCAGTTGTCTGTTAGTCATGGGGGTTGTAGTTTGAATCTTTGACAACATTTATATTGCATATATAGATTACTAAATATATATATAGATCTATATAACTATACATAACATCTATATTGAAATTTACATCTAACATCTGTACTAACATTTCATTACTATTTAACCAATTATTATAATACTAGCATAGGTTTCTTAAGTTTTGGGGGGCTTTGGGACACTGTGAGTTTCCCCTCCCTTTCCCTCCTGTTATAGGAATATCTCATCTGCAGCTGATGAGAAATTGTGGGAGCTAAGATTCATCTCAAGATGCAGTGCCAAGGCCCTGACATGCTTCATCTTTTTCTTCCACAGTAAGTTCTCTTTTCTATTTGTTACAGCTGTTTCCTCCACTTGGTCCCTTTTGCACAACATGCTTTGCTGTGTGTGTGCTCCTGGGAACTGTGTGGGCAGATGCAGATCATGAGAGGGGAAAATGTGAGCAATTCACAAAGTCCTTTGACTTACAGTACAGGCAATACAATTACTGGCCAATATGAGGAAGCACAGGTGATGGGAAACAGGTCACAGATTCAAAAAACTCCTCTTCAAGAAGAGGAAAATATTGAAGAAGAAAGATTCAGTGTTTTAATTTTATAAGAATCAGAATCATAGAATATCCTGAATTGGAAGGGACCCACAAATATCACTGAGTCCAACTCCTGGCCCTGCGCAGGACAGCTTCAAGAATCACACTATGTGCTCAACAACATTGTCCAAAAGCTTCTTCCAACAAGCCTTTGGATGAAAAACCTTTTCCTAGAATCCAGTGTAAACCCCCCTGACACAGCTTCAGTCCATTCCCTCGGGTGCTGTCACTGGTCATTAGAGAAAAGAGATTGGTGCCTGCCCCTCCACTTGCCTTTGTGAGGGTGTTGAAGAGCACAAAGAGGTGCCCCCTCAGTCTTCTCTTCTCCAGGCTGAACAAGCCAAGTGACCTCCTCATAAGGCTTTCTCTTCAGACCCTTCACCATATTTGTAGCCCTTCTTTGGACACTCCCTTTCTATCTAATCTTTCTGTCTTTCTCAAATGGTCGTGCCCAAAACTGCATACAGGACTGAGGTGAGGCTGCCCCAGCTCAGAGCAGAGCAGGGCAATCCCCTCCCTTGCCTGGCTGGTGATGCTGTGCCTGATGCCCCCCAGGACAGGCTTGGCCCTCCTGGCTGCCAGGGCACTGCTGACTCATCTTCTCATTGATGAGGACCCCCTGTAAGTGGTCCTGCTCTCCAGAATCTCATTCCCCACTCTATCCATACATCCAGGCTTGCCCCATCCCAGGCAAAGGATCCAGCACCTGTCTTTGTTAAACTTCATACGGTTGGTGATTTCCCATCTCCCTAACTTCAGGGGAGAATTTTTTTTTTTGAGGGGGGAAAGAGGGATGAATAAAGCAAAGGGGAATGTTTCTGTTCTAGAGTCTGGAGTGCCCTGTGCTCCTACCTAAAGAAGGGCAAATTATTTTCTCATGTTGACTTTAACTAAATGGAGTCAATCTGATCCCTTGTTTTGGTACAAAGTGAGACAACGGAGGATTTTAAAATTAAAGGGGTTGTGGCATTTACTGAGCAGACTGGAAAGAGGCATGGACAACACATCCCTATTGCCACATCTATTCTTTCCTAGCTACTACCACAGGCAATAGTCTGGCATTATCCCCTTGGTGGGAAGAGATGTTGGAGGAGGAACAGTGGAGGTAGGACCTGGGCCAGAGGCCTTACATAATCCAAGCCTGAGCACATGGAAAGCCTCTTTGCCAGAAGAATTTCTGCCTACCAACTTTGAGGTAACACTACTGCAACAGAAGCTTGCCACTTTTGAACGTGGCTCTTTTGATAGATTTGGCTGTATTGGTAAAGTTCTTGTATCTCATATATGAGAACACAAACATCTAGTTTGTCTCTTTGTTTTTCCCTTAGTATTCACAGTTTGCTCTGGGCACTTGCAGCATTTAGGAAGAATATCAGTCTGATTTGTTGCCTGCAAGAGAGTCTAATTAAAACAAGAGAGCAGGATGGGAACTGATGACACATAGTGCAGCTGAGCTGCTCCCAAAGCTGAACATGGCAGCTGTGGTTTTCGTCATTTGCAAAGCCTCAGCCAACACGTTGGCCCACAGAGTTAAAATAAATGTCTAATTATGTTGTTTAATTATTTCAGTTCCAAATTCCTGCTTGAAAAGTATTGCAAAAGATGTGAGAGAAGCACTGAGAGAGCCATTATCACGTCTGTGGCTTGCCAGTAAATCAGAAATCACAATGCTTTCTCTTAGTCAGTTTCCTCCCTTCCCCGTGCCTGTGGTCAGGCTGCAGAGGAAGGAGTGTGTGTGCTTGAACCAGCCTCCAGCCCTCTCCCCTCCCCTGTCACTTGGCACTGACTCACAGCACTGTTTTTCAACATGATGCTAATTAGCTGCTGAGTAGTGAGATACTGTGAACTCTGAGAGAAAAGACAGAAAAAGACTTCAAAGATGTTTACCATTTTTTCCTTTTCTTTTTAATTGTGACAGTAATAAAAAAAATTCTTATCACTGCTGTCTGGATCCAGCAATTTCTTGTGTGCAGGAAGACATTGCTCCAGGTTATTCTGGGGTGAGGAGGTTGTGACTGTTTGCTTTCCATGAAGTGGGCCAAAAAGAGGGAGCAAATATGGATTGCTGTGCTAAATCTGGTGGCTATAATTTGACATATAATTCCACTTGGTACTAGTGTGCCAAGCAGAGGAAAATTGATGCAGGAAGAGAGACTGAGACTCCTGTATCAGAGCAACCTCTTGGTAGGTCTTGTTAGGTCCAAGTCCAGTTTGGGGCACTGACACCTTTTCATGCACAGCTTAAGCAAATGCTCTTGGTTGACATGATGAGGACCATTAGGTCCTTCAGAATCTGTTTTTTTAGCCTGTATTCACAATATCACTTGCAGTAAATTGGTTGTTACTGTCTCAGTTAACAGATCTACTGTCTTTGGACACAGCCCACCTATCAGTTAAGCTGCTTGTGAACCAAATGTTCATTAAAATTGTCTTTATCCAGAACCCTGGAAATAAAATGACTTTTCACACAGAAATGGTTCCCACTGGTCATGCATCTTTAATTAAGCGGTGGCCCACTTCTGCCATACTGTGTTATTCTAAATTTGTCATTCTTCAAATAGCTTAATAAGAGATGGATGTTGAATACATTGTAAAAATGTAGAGGAAAAAGTCTTTGAGAAAGACTTTTGTTTTTCATGTGAGTCTATTTGTCTTTTATTTTCCTGATGTTAAAGGTCTTCCCTTGCCCAGTTTTGAAAATTCGGCACAACTTATAACCAATATAGTCAGTGGCCCCCTTGATATTAATTTGTGTGATCAAAGAGACCTCTGAACTGCTCAGGGAACACTTGGAGTCAACAGTTTGCATTCATCAGGCTCATGATTCACACTCAAATAAACTGAGACTGTAGCTGATGTGCCTGCTTAGTTATCTTGAGATCACTGTTTTGTTCTCCCACAAACTGAGTTTCACATTTCTCCTAACTATACCGAGATCTCTTTGTTTTCACATGGAACAAATAAGAGAGGAAAATGAAAGCTAGAGCTCCAAGAAGTCAAGTCTTTTCTGTATCCAGGGTTTTGGGGTTTTTCTTGATGAACATTTTGAATTCCAAAGGGATTTACTGTGGTAACAGTTGTTAATTATTGCAAAGAGAAACTGGCTGAAGAGAAAAAAGATTTGTCTCCAGAGTTAGGTGTCAGTTTGCTGCAGATCCCTCTTCAGCTAAGAGAATATTGACACTACAAACAATGACTGCACACCACAGTCAACTGAAAAACCAATCGATTTCTTAGAACTGCTTTTGGAGCATGTGGTCAGTCAGTGATATTCTCCTTTTCCAGTCCAGGTATTCTGATTTTAGTTCTCAGTTTCCTATCCAAACTGATGCTTTTTTTTGTCATTAGAAAATTGCAAATAGACTTTCTAGAAGGAAAAGTAGGTTTAATTTCTTTTGTTCTAA
The DNA here is from genome assembly GCF_027579445.1 of Ammospiza nelsoni. Lineage (NCBI taxonomy): Eukaryota > Metazoa > Chordata > Aves > Passeriformes > Passerellidae > Ammospiza > Ammospiza nelsoni. Next base: position 25,902,957 of record NC_080636.1, on the reverse strand, counting down.
TCTGATCTTGTGAGGAGTCCAAATGTGGTGACTGCATATAAATCTTGATGCCCATCTGAGAGTGGTAGGAATTTAAATGAAAAATTTTTATTTCTCCTAAACTGGAGACAGCAAAAATTGAATATTTTCAGCTGCCCTTGTATCTCTAAACCTTGTCAGTCCCTTTCCTTGTTTATCTTTTTGCATGTGCACATCTGAGTAGTATTTTATTCTCGTATGTATTTCAGGATTTATTCATGTGGATTTGTTTAAACTGTGTAATCTGTAAATGTATAGATTGTTGTTAGCCTTTATGCAGATACCATCCACAATTCCTTTTTATCTAGACCATTATTTTCACATAATTAAAAGTACATCTAAAATAGCATTTTATTTTCTGCACCTTTTAGCATTACTCCTACAAAAGAAGTAAAAACTGCTCTTCTATTTTTTTTTTTGTGAGGGAGAATTACTTAAGGAATATTAAAATATACAGTGATTACGCCTTCTCACTAAAATCCCTGATCTGATCCCAGGTCATAAGACGTTGCAGGGGACCAAAATCAGTGTTAATTGTTTGTACCTGTCCAAATATGAATTTTCTCCTGAGTATGCAAAGGAGGGTCATTAATCAACACACCCCATGCTGGACCTCTGCTGGTGCGGCCACTTCACCGCTTGGCTGGTGAGGATGAACTTTCCTTCTTTTCAAGGCTTACACAAACCGGTGCCAGCTGTGAAGCACAGGGACTTTAAAGCCAACATGAGGCCAGTGTGGTAGGATGGGGTGCTGCAACACATAAGTAGTGCTCAAAAGACAGGGTGTCTTTTGCAGCTCATCTCTCTACTCTGTGAATTACTTTATTACTTATCAGGTGCAATGAGCAGGAGGCCTCCAGACCCGAGATTTCATTGTGCCACAGGGCCAGAAAGGCAACCATGCCTCCCAGTGACAGCAATCTTCCTTCAGCTGTGAAAGTGTGTGCAAGAGGGGACTACAATTAATACTGCACAGTGCATGCTTTGAAAAAAAAACCTCATCAAAACTGTATCAGCTTTAAATTTTTAAGTTTAACATTATCCTGGATATTCAAACACTTTGTTAAGTAATGGATATATCCAGGTTCTTGCAATTCTAGAGGAGTAAAACTTTCACAGCATGTCAATGGCACATCCAGTCACTGTCAAAAGAGCAACAAGTGAGATTTCCAAGGCAAGTATATAATTAAGCTAGCAAAAGAGACATTGAAAGCTGTTATGTTAAGGATAGCTTTCCACATCAAAATCCATGCTTGGATTTGGAAAATGTTGTGAATAATGTTTTCTTTTGAAAAGGCTGCAGTAAAATGGGAATGGAGGAAGGAATTAAAAAACAGAATGTAGTATATTCAGGCTTCTTTTCTGCCGGTCTGTTAATGCTTGTTACCTTTATACAGCTTTTCTGCTGTTAAAATAAAATTGAAAGAAAATCCCTCTCTTACTCTTCAATGAAAAATGTAAAAGACTGAAATGGACACATTCCTGCAATATCCAGAACATCTCTGGAATTTTCTGGTACTTCAGTGAAACATTTAGGTGTCCCACATTGTCCCACCTTGTTTCTTTTCCACTTTTCAGTATTCCCCTCATGGGGATGGTCATTGGCTCCCTGACTCATCATACCATTCAGTTGCTGTATCTCTTTCTTTAAGTGTAAGTTTACATAGTTAAATTAAGTGCTCTGTAAATTAAATGCTCTACTAAAATCCAGGCAGGAGGCTGCCATTGGTGAATGCAGACTTTTTTCTTCAAATCCATTGCCCTCTCCAATGAGAAACTGCCACAGACCCTTCCTCTTCTAGGTTTCTTACTCATCCACAGCAGTAGTGTGGATGAATTTAACTTCAACTCTAACTTTCAGCTCTCACATGAGAGCAGCTTTAGATATTTCTGTTGTAAGTTTCTAAAATACAGTGCAAAGTTTTTGAGTGCTAATAGGGCGGCTGCAGGGCATGAGTTGTATCATTGTGAAGGCTGGGCAACTTCACAGTGGGGACACCAGTACCTGCTTGGGTCTAGATCCAAAATGGGCTTACCTGCCTTTTGGGCTTTGCAGCTCCTAACCTGAGTTTAGAAATGAGGAAGAACTTTAAAGAGATCAACCCTCTTGGATAAAGAATAATTTGGGTATAGCAGCAAACTTTGGAAGTGTTACTACCCTGACTTCTACCTTATTGTAATGGTAGCCAGAATTAAATGCATGAAATTTGGGCAAAATTTGAACATAATTAGTAATAATCCCAATATATTTTCTAAATACATGACTGGGTGAAATTCTAGCTCATTATTTTCAATTTTTTTTCCTCAAAATTAAATGCTTCTGGATATTTTATATTCAGGAACAATTTTTATTCTTCAATGCTCATTAAAAACCATGACCAGGGTGCACAGTGTAGCTTTAAAGAGTCTCACAAGTTTTCTCTCTCAAGATTCAGAGTATCAAAATTATGATCTGTCTGAAATTATAAATAAGCCTTCTTCAGAATGTTTGCCTTTATGATCTCCTAATTTGCATTTCTCCAATATTATTTGTTATTTAAAATACAGCTTGCCTTGTTTTGTTTTGATGCTTGAATTTCATGTTACAGCAGCAATAACACACTCCAGGTAATTAATGTCCAGTTGAGCTTCACTGGAAGCTTGAGTGCTTGAGTGCTTAAAAAACCATTTGGCTTACTATCTTGTACCTTTTAATGCCTCCTGCAGTCTGCAATAACCATTCAAGAAATTCACTGCTTGTCATGGCCTATTGGTTTAAATTAAAAAACTAAATTTGGAAACTCCACATACTCTGTTATCAGTTTTTCTTGTGTAAAACTGTCCTACCATGGGAAATTGCCAGTGGACTTCACCATCCCTGAAAAAAATCAGCATTAATAGAGTGGAAACAGAGTAGAAGAATATTTTGGCTGTGTCTTTTTGGTGAAATATAGTGTAGATATAAATTTGAAACATGTCAAAAAAAGAAATCCAAATTATTTTAAAGCAGCCTGTGCTTTGGGGCATTGAATGCACCATGGAGACCGTGAGGTGGCATGTGGCATGGCAGCATCAGGCAGAGGTGCTCACACAGCTCAGGAGGCACTACAGGAATATCAGCCAGGCAGCATGTCTGCGCCAGGCCTTGCTGCACGATAATTGTGCCTCTCAATGATAGCTTTTGTGGAGACATGTCTGATGGCTGTCAGGTAAACACAGCAGTTCAAGAGCATCCTCAGTCACCACAGCATTGTGCCTTCAGGACAGCCCCCGAGCCCCTTTTTGCTTGACTAGGCCTACTCGTGCGGTACCTGAAATCCGGGGGAGACTGACAGTCAACAGAGCAGGTGTGCACCTTCACAAGGGATGCCATCCAGAGGAATCTTGACAATTTGCAGAAGTGAGTCTGTGTTCCAGACCAAATATGAGGCCCGGCACCTGGGTCAGGGCAGTCCCCAACACAAGTACAGACTGGATGGAGAATGGATCAAGAGCAGTGCTACAGAGAAATATACTTGGGGTGTTGGACAAGAGACTTGACATGAGCCAGCAATGCATGCTTGGATCCCAGGAGTCCAACCATATCCTGGGCTACAGCCAAAGCAGCGTGGCCACCAGGTTAAGAGAACTCATTCTGCTCCTCCACTCCATTCTCACGACACCCCACCTGGAGTTCCACATTCAACTCTGGAGCACCTAACAGAAGAAAGTCATGGACCTACTGGAATGAGTCCACTGGAGGGCCATGAAGATGCCCAGTGGACTGGAATACTTCTTCCTCTATGAGAACAGGCTGAGAGAGTTGGGGTTTGTTTAGCATAGTGAAGAGATGTCTCTAGGGAGACCCATAGCAGCCTTCCAGTACCTACAGTGGCTACAACAGAGCTGGAGAGGGACTTTTTGCAAGGGGATGTGGTGATGGAACTAGAGGGAATAGCTTCAAAGTATAGGAGGGAATATTTACATTACTGTTAGAAAGAAATTCTTTACCCAGAGGGTAGTGAGGCACTGAACAGGTTTCCCAGAGTTGTGGATGAATCACCCCTGGAAGCATCTGAGCCAGGCTGGATGATGCTGTGAGCAACCTGTTCTGGATGAAGGTGTCCCTTTCCATGACAGGGGGGTTGGAACCAGGGGATCTTTCAGGTCCCTTCCAACCCAAACCTTGCTATGTTTCTATGAAATTGTCACACCCAGCAGTGGGCATTAAAGGTCTCATTTCTCCTGTATAAGGCTACTGTATCTCCCATTGGAAAGGAATATGACCTGCTCTGTACTACAGAGGAAAGCTGATTAGTAAAAGCACACAGCCAAGGGTAGACACAGTTGATATGTAAAGGGTGGCAAGCAAGTCTGTAAGAGCTCCTGCCACAACCCCAGCACTGCAAAACTGACTCAAGGCAGCTCAGATCAGTGAGGAGCTCAATCTAGATTATTACACTTGTGTATTGCCTGGTTTATCAATGCTTAGATTTGGCAAATCAGCTTCTGATCAATCTGAAGGGCAATTTCCCCTTCAGCATTCTACCAAATACCATCCAGAATTGAAAATCCAGGCATTTTTAGGGTTCACTTAATGGATAGGATGGGGTCCCTTGCAATAATGTGGTAGAAGCCTGGATTGGGAAAAGAAGTTGGTTTGCATGTAAAGGTTCAGTCACACCATTGGGATGAGGGAAGGCTAGATTAAATACTTTCAGCAGATCTGTCCTATCTCAGGGGAATGCCCTCAAGTGCACAGAGCACTGGGTAAGATGTTCCCTTATGCAGGTACAAATGTTAAGGTTTTATGGATGCCAGAGAGAAAAGAAGAGTACAGTTGGGCCCTTGGTATATATGCCTAGAGTTTTCAAGCAGGTGCCAGCTTTGTATCTTCAAATGTCAAGTTGGTTGAATGTGAGCCAGCTCTCAGATGAAGCTGTGCAGCTCCAAGTAATGCAGTGCTGGCTCTAGGATAATTAGAATCAGTAATCTGAAAGGCAGAATTTATTTAGGCTGGTTCCACTGCTGCTCCAAAGCAACTAGAGAACATCCCACTCACTGATAGAGCAGGCACCTCCTAAACAGGGGCACCCAGCTTTGAGGTGCCTGGAGAAGGCCTTGGACTTCAGTCAGCAAGCTCCAACAGTTTCTGGGCTTGCAGCCATTCTCCTTCATCTATGTCACAGAAATCATACCAAGTTTGGACTGATCACAGCATGATCAAAGCCATGCTGTGACAATAAGCAATTTGAGCTTCCCTTTTTTCTTCTCCTGGCTCCACTTTAGAGCTTTTCAGTGTTTATAGCTTTATAACTTAGTTATTTATCTCCAGGTCACATCACATGTTTTGTATTGACTGCAAATTGATTTTTGTTCATTGTGTAACTCTAACTTTTAAAAATAAAGTTATTGTGGAATTATGTTTGAAAGACTTTTCTCTTCAGTTATTGTTAACTCTTATGCTATATCACTTTTTTCTCTTTTGTGATCAGTTTAGCATGAAAAGATGTTACATATTTAGTAGTCATTCCTGTTTGCAGATTTCTTTCTTTTTAATCCTAACACATTTTTGTAAAACAGTGTAAATCTTAATATGTTAAGGATTAATATGTGCTTTTCTTTTCAGATGGTCTGCACATTAATATTCCATAAATAGCCCAATTTTCCTCCTGAGTTGATAAGTAGTCAAATACTTCCACTAAGGACATTTTTACTTTATCATCCAGAATGTGAACAATTTAAATTTAACTGGCAATTATTGGTGATGAATGGAAGTAAAATATATGAGTGTTTTTCTAATTTAGTTTGCTTACTCTCATCCTCAGTGCTGCTAAGTAATTGCTTGAGAAACCATCAAGACAAAAGTCTCATAACAGGCTCATAGACTCCTACTGCTGTGGCATCCACCAATTTATGTTGCATCAGCATCATCCACCAAGAGATTCTAGCCTCTGATCCCAGGAACTTTAAAATTCTTTTTATTTGCATTAAGGCTCTCTAAAGAATATAAAAATTCAAATTCAGCCTCACAGTGGAATTTCTGTGTTCAGCAGCTGAACTGTCACTATGGGACGTCTCCTAAAAATCATGCTTAATTCCAGACATACACATTCCCTATGAGATTTTATCTCATTTATGTTAGTTACATACTCTGAAGGCTCAGTATCTCTGCAATCATTAAAATAATCTCTTGATCTTCAGTTCGTTTGTTCATGTTGCTCTGATGTTTGGCAAGTATTGCAAGTTCTTCCAGGTTGCAGGGGACCTGTTTCTTCAGTTCCAAAAAAGATATTTGTGGAGCCAAACCTCAAAATTCAAAAAGTGACAATAGATAAGAGCGGAGTGTCTACCACCTGGCATCCTAGGTATGGTTCAGATAATTGCAAATAAAACCAGGACTAGTAAACATTTGTACCAGTGGAGCCCAGCCTGGAGTGAGAGTATGCTGTGCCAAGCCATACTGTATTAACTGGGTAAAGAGACAACATTTGGGTGTCCAGGTGATATAACAACTTTTCAGAGCTTCAATAAGCAAATTAAGCAAATACTTGGCTCTCCTAATTATATTGCTTTCTAAAATGCGTTTAGGTATAAGAACATGGTCAGACTTCCTCTTGGGGAATGATCATCTGATTTTGGTCATCTAAATTGAGGAAAGGTGAACTTCAAACACAGCTGATGAAGAGTAAGACCACTGGTGTAGTTAGGGTGGTTAGTAACCTTTTACACACAGAAGCTCTGCTTGTGTGGCCCCATCAGATTAAGACTGAAAGATGGCAGCTGACTGATAATCTAATTAGTATCTAATATGTTGGAGATTCAATATCAGGTGAAGAATAAGGTGACTGACTGATGATTATTTTAGTTGAGTTTATCCTGAGTTTGATAAGTTCTCATCATTTTTTCATAATCCTAATTCAATTATTTTTCTTAAGATCACTTATCTGGAAGGTAGACTTGTTTTCTTTAAACTTATTGAATTCAACAACAACAACAACAAAGTCTGTAAATAATACTATTATTTATTTACTTTTTCCTTGAAATACATAGAGTTGGTTTCTTTCTCCGATGTGTATTAAAAAAAAGTCAAATGGATTTCAAACACTATTACATTACAGTTTGAAGCTTATTTGTCGTCACGTCGAGCAGATGTAAATGGTACAGGGGAGTACTTGTCAAAAGCTAGATGTTCATACTTTTCTTGTTCCAGTGAAGCAACACTCTGATCTCCTTTTGATTATTTTATACCTTGGAAATCAACATTCCTCTAAACATTAGATTACAAATAAAAATCTCTGTTTTCTATACTTGGTAAATATGTTTTACAGACTTGAAATAATCATACTATCATGAAATTGGTGATTTATTGCTCCTGCAATTCCAGGCTAATTAAAATTAGTCAAAGAAGCTGCAATGGGCAGTGTTAGGATTCCTTCTGAAATGGTATTTTTCTAATGTGCAGTGCTCTCAATTTCTTTTCATACCATTTGATGGTGGTATATAATTAATAGCCATGTCTTTAATTTGGTGTCATAGCTCAGGAATGATACTCTCCAATTTAGTGCTTCCACTGAGACTTTTTAACCCATGCATGTCTCATTCACTCTCCCCCTCTCCCTGTATCGGGATGGAGAGGAGAATTGAAAGCACAAAAGTGAAAATCACGGGTTGAGATAAGAACAATTTACTGGAAGCAGCAATGAGATAAGGAAGTGAACAGTAAGAGCCACAATATTGATAAGAAAATGTACAAGACAGGCCAACGATTCCCATGTGATTGATCAGAACCAGCGTTACCCACCAGGTTTATTCGATCAGGTGGGACCCCTTCCCAGCAGAGACTCCTTTCCCCCACGCCCAGCAATGACATGAGGTGGTAGAGAACAACCTTTGGCTCCTGGCCATGCCCCCTCCTGGATGCTGCAAAGATTAACCCTGTTCTGGCTGAAACCAAGACATTTGGTTAAAATACAGAGTCATGTTTATTGCACGGAAGGATACAGGACTATCCTGATGGATAGATGCACATCTACATTCCCAGCTATGCGTGTTTCTTTTCTAAGTTTTGCTGATGCATCTCAATTCTGAGCACTTGGCTTTCTTTCTGAGATTGCACCACTCATGACTTTTTGAGGATCTGGATTAAATGAGTCAGGATTTTTCAGGATGATTAAGATAAGATCTAGTAAGGCAGCCACATGAAAACAGCAATGAAGAATATCCCTGCTCTGGCAATCACTTAAGTCAGAAAGGCTACAAAATTCCTTCAGCAGCTGTAACTAGGACGCAAAATTTTTCTCAGTTTTCCTTCATAGGTAAATTACAGGCTCCATGGTTTAAACAAAACAATGCTACTGATTTGAGCTTCACCATGGTCTGCATTTGAGGTGGAACAGGGTTTAACCTCTGCTCTCTCTAGAGGTGACTACAACTCTCATTTAAACATTTCTGCCTTCTAGAGGAGGCAAAGATTTTCTGACCTAAAGCAGTTTCTAGTCTAGAATCTCCAAATTTTAAGAAAAACACACAACTGGAAGGTGATGGAATTTTCATCTCGGATACTCTCCTTGAGGCAGAGAAGGTCATCTCTAAATCCTTTAGCCAAATCTCCTGGGATATATAGGAGCAAATGTTACTTGTCTTAACATAAACCACAGAAAACTCCCTTTCAACATTGTGTTTGAACAGTGAGATATTGTATAAACACTGTATTGGTTTAAGCAACACTCCAGGTCTAGAAAGTGATCTGAAGAGGGAATATTTATGGTCACTTAGACTGACAGTTCTGTAGTCACCAAGCAATTTCTTTACAGCAGGACTGTCTTTCAAAAGACTGCTAATGGTAAAGAAAAAATACCTTTTTATTTAATATATAGGTGCTAGGATTCTTTAAATTAATTAATTAAAAGGCAGTTTGGAGACTTGATAGACATCTGTGTAGAAGATAAAGTTGTTTGCACTTATTTGAAACAGGACTTCAGTTGCTGTTAAACTCCGATGAAAGCGAAAGGCTATTTCAGAAAAGGGCCAATAAAGGAAAAAGTAAGCTTTGAAGATTCTGTAAAATTTTTTCCGCCATAAAAATAAAGCCATTTAGAAAAATACTGCATATGTATGAAGTCAACTATGTATTCACAAGCTGAGGCTTAGCCAAGAGCATTGTGTCAAGGTGTTGAGTCAATATGGGAATGACAGTAGCTAATTTTGAGTCCAGCCAAGCATGAATGGACTTCACAGCTTTTTTGTTAGTCTTGTTCTCATCCTTTCAGAGCTGTTGAAAAGGTAGAGTTATGAAGCCATCTTTATTATACGAGCAGTTCTGTACTACACCTGCCTAAGTTTTATAATATTGTGCATAGCCTCTTGCTATATTCATGATTGCCAAAAATAAAGTCGTAACATTCTACAATAAACCTTAATAACTGCCCAATTTATAACTGTTTTGCACTATGTTGACATTACAGAAACATGAACTTGCAGAACACCCAGATGGCAATAAGATCAAGAACAATCAAATAGAGTTCTGAAAAACTCTGTTTTACCTTTCCTACCAGCTTTGTATAAAGATGTATATGTCTATGCAAAAAAACCAAACCCAAACCCAAAAATCAAACAAAAAAAAATAATTCCCCAACCCCAAACAACCCCAAAGTAAGTTTTAAATCTAAACTCCTTCTAATGGATTTTTCCTTTTTTTTTTTTCTTTCTCCTGAGGTTGGAGCAGTTAACCTAATACTGTGGTATTTAATGAAATTAGGCTAATATTAGTATAACATTTTCTTGCAAAAATAGATACTCCAGCAAATATTAGTACTAGCTAGGATTTCAGTTCTGAAAAGGAAACTAAATTCTTTATCTCAGCAAATTATTTAGCAAATAATGGCTATATTCAGCTGTATACTCAGTATAATTTCCATTTTTATAACCTTATCTAGCACATTAGAGGAGTGGAGTTGCTGTAACACTTTTCTGTTTCTATCCTTCTACACCTCAAATGGAAAAGTCACTGTCAGGGTCTCAGTTTCTAGCTGCTCTCCATGTTTGAAATCTCTAGTGAGGAGATGATAAATTGAGAAGCATCATGAGAAGCTTGTTTCTGTGCTGAGGTCTGCTTGCTGTGCAGCTGCTGCTCTGTGGTACAGTCACTTTTGGTAGATGCTTGCTGGATTTGCCTGCCTCACAGTCCCAGAGACCCTACCATTCTGTTTACAAGGGAAGTGAACATAACCAGAGGGCATGTTCTAATCAAATCCACTTTCACTCCACCTCACTGTTACTATTATTTGATTACTTACATATTTTAGCTGTTTGTTTATTCAATTTGAATATAGAGTGTTCAATTTCAAGAAGTTGCTCTCTGTGGACTTTGGCAGAGAAAATTTTGTGTTCTTTATTGTTATTGCTGAGATTATAGATTTTCATATATCAGTATCATGATTTCCTGATACACTGTCCCACCCTGAAGCTGGATGCCCCTTCCTCCTGGCCCTTGGTTATGGGAATTAGCTGAGAAGATTCACCTGATTTTACTGAGGATGACCCTAAGTGCAGTAAAACCCATTCCTGTTGATTTCTGCTCTCTAAGGTTTTGAGGTTTTGAGTGTGTTATCTCTTTCCATTTTTCCCCACAAGGTGTTTGCTGATGAAAAACCATGTGAGGAGAAAGCAGATCTGCAGCTTTATTCACCATTGCCTCAGACTTCACGAATGGCCATACTGGGAATTTGCAGATGTAAAAGTGATCTAATTTTTCAAAAATTGCTGGTCTTTTTGTGAGGTAACTATGATGCCGCCTGCCTTTGTTACTGCCCCCTGAGGAAGTCACTGTCTCAGTGGGCAGGAGTGGCAGAGAGGAGGAGGTCAGCCCACCTCTCAACAACTCAGACCCTCCACCCACTAGCAGAGGAGTGTGAAGATTGCTGCTGTTTGAAATGGGTGACCTTAGCCGTGGTGATCAGCTGTGCTAACAGCGCTTTCACCACGGTGGGCAGGGGGGGAAAGGTCTGCATGGGGCTCTGATTTGTGTTTCTCTGCCAGCCAGTCCGTGGTGCCAATCGAGGTGTGAGCAGTTTTTGCTGTCCCCAGCTGCCTGCTATGAAATGCTGCTGCCTGTTTGCTGGCTCTGTTTGATTTAGTAGCATCTAATGCTCATCTTGATAACAAGACATAAAGGACAATAGAGAATTAAATTAAATTATCTGCAAACCCAGTGACCCACTTTCTATTTCAAACAGAACAGAAGGGTTTAAAACATACAATTTGTTCCTTTGCCTCGCATAAGAATGTGTTGGGAAGAAATGGTTATGTGTTGCATAATACTCTAACAAGAAAAAGCTAATGTGACATGACAAATTATATGTAGAACTGCAATGATAAAATCAATTGGTCTTCTGGAGATTATTTTAATTTTTGCTTTTTGTCTTTCATATGCAAATATACAAGTGCTGGTCTTATAAACCATTTTACAGCTAAGAGGGTGACTTATTATCTGCCTTGTTAGTAACATTCAATAAGTGTCATCTTCCCAATGCAGGGAATATAAGAAGGATCAAGCCAGAATGACTCTGTTCATTGGAATTTAGACTTCATATTCTTAGGTACTTGAAATTCAGAGAAACAGGTATAATAGCAGCTAAAAATTTGATCTTGCTGTAGAAGAAAATGTATTTCTAATTTTCCAGGCAGAGAATGCTGAAATGTGTGATAGAATGATGCCGCCTACTCAATCAACAGGTTCACTATCTGTTTCAATTTGTATGGAACATAATTACTCTTGTTTTAAATAATGGCAGCTATCAGTGCAGACCTTTGAACAACAGGGAGCATGTTCAAAAAGGTTATTACCTTTTCATGAATTAATGGTGCTATAACTTTCTTAAAAGTTCTTTTCTTTTTCTGCTTATGTAACTGTCTATCACTTCTTGGCTAATATGCATGTATCACATCCTTGCCTCAATAATTATTTTTTTCCTTTTTTCTTTATTTAATAAAATGAAAGGTCCTAGCAACAAGGCAAAATGATAATTGAAGAATAGAATTTTACAAAGAAAGAAGTGTTAATTTAATTGTCTCCTGCTTGTACAGTGTTTCTTTCTCATCATCTACTTTCTTCTTACTGATGTGTAAGTAGACCATTAACAAATGAAAAAATAATAGAAAAAATCCCTAAAGGGCCTCCTTGACTCCTATCAGCAGTTATTATATATTTAATATATGTTTAATGTATGTATCTTGTTGGCCCAAGGTGAACCACTCAGCAGCAAACCCCCAAACTGAGCTGACTAATTTTAAGTTTACCTTCAACAATATCAATATATATACTAGTTGTGCATGATAGTGAGCCAGTGTTTTTTTTTTTTTTTAACAAAAACCAGGGAGTCTGAAAGTAGATAGAAAAGAAAGGCTATTTTGTATGTGTCCTGTCCTTAAACTGTTCTGTGATGTTATTCCCAAAGGATGTAAAAATCCCTTTGGACTGCAGTGACTTTCTCCAATGACAGTTGAGTCATATTTTTGTCAGGTTTTATGGTGTCATTTCTTATGTCTAAGAACTAGCATGCTAAATTTAAATTTATACTTCCAAATAATAAAGGAATTGTTAAGAACAGTCAGAAACTTTTGCTAAACTGATAACCATACTTTTCCTATAATATACAATAATAAACCTATTTTATTTTAGCTTGATTTTTAGAATGGCAATGAAATGTTGCCCATTGTTGAAACCAATGAAACCCATTTTTTATGTCTTGTATCTGGATTCCCTGGTGCAGATGGATTGAAATCACAATACATCTTTTCCTTGACACTAACACATCTCTGCTTCTCTCTCTGGCCACCTATATTAACAGGACTTAGTACCTTCATGAAACTAGGAAAAAAAAGACAGTGTAATTAAGAATATAATGTTAGGATATAAAGTAGGGATAAAAAATGTTTAAGGTGGTAAAGACATTTCTTAATATCTTCATGGTATTTACAACAGCACATTCAACTCTGTCATATTCCTCTGATAAGTGGCAATAACTGCAAAAGAGGAAGAGCTCACAGGGATACAGACAAACACAGATATTCACACAGAGATGTGAATCATTGGTGATTTTAAACCTCATTTCCTTGAGGCAAAGACCAATTAGGGGCAATTTCATCTTCTCAGTTAAACTGAGGAAAATCTATGATGAATCTTCAACATTAAGCCTGCCTATAATTTAACCTGAAAATGCTGAAAATTGTAGCTTGCAGTAGTAATAAATGTATCTGGTATTCAGGGCATTAACACAGATTTTTCTTTATTGGTTATTTTTTAGCTTGAGCTTATGCTCAGTAAAACATGCTGTCAAATCTTACTAATGCCAGTGATGTTTATCATTTATAGTGCAGAAGGATAGAAATAAAAAAGATAAAATACTGCATTTACTTAGTGATATTAAATGGTCAGTAGCTGATTATTGCAATAATCATTCTTCAGATAACTCTTACCCGTGAGTTTGGGTATTTCATAACAGTTCCTCAGCCTCCTGGGGGAGTGTCCCACTCGTTAGAGATGTAAAATATACTGTGAAACTTGATAACTCTGAATTTCCTTCACTGGTCCTTGTGTAAAAGAGCACTTGCTCTGGGTACTGAGATATTTTACCTACCAGAGCAGCAGGTGAGATTTTGACATGATAAGACTTGGTTTCAGAAACCCAGCTGTGCCTAAAAAGGGAATTTGGCAACTATGTTTATGGCCCTGAGTCTTGTCCTTTTTGCCTGAAGGAAAGACCTAAATAGATCTGGGAAGGGAGGTACTGAAGGCAGCTGGCAGATATTTTGAGAAGCAGAGCATCCTAACTGTTGGATGTGAGCCCTTCAATCCCTTCCTGGATTTGGGTCACAATTCGTCTCCTACTGCTATAAAAAATAATTTCAGAGGGGGGAAAAGCTACTATGTATGCATATAGAGCCCGTGGATTTCTTTAATCTTAGGAGCTACTAAGTTCTGGGGCCTTGTAGCAAGCTGTTCATTACATACTTGCAAATTCGAGTTCTTTTTTCCCCATCTCTGATATTCAATTTACTGACAGGTGGAAATAGAAATGTAAGATATGTAACTGCTTAGAAGCCCCTTAGGGTTTCTGCTAACTGTGGGGATGTGGGTAGTGGTTTCTGCTTCCATGGCATGCAGATCCCTGCCCATTATTAGACTCAGCAGGGCTTGGAATTAGCTACTTAAGGAGTCTTTTGCTCCTAAGGGTTAATAGTGCTATGTCTGCCTTCTCCTGGGGAAGAAATCTGCTTGGTGTGGGTGAAGAGAAAAATGAGCAAAATATGGATGTCTTGGTCAGAGAACAGTGATTAGTTCCTCATTAAAGCGACAGAGAGAGAGACACTGTAACTATAGTAACTGCTGCATATATGATCCTCTACCCACCTCATTGTAACTAACCCACATGGTCACAACAAAGATTTCAAGCTATTGTTACTAGTTTGTACAGCCATTCCTCCAACTGAAGAGTCAGATAATAAATGCTTTTCAAATATGCATATATACATATATATGTATTTTTATATTCACGCACAGACTCAGAGAAACTGAGTTTCCTTATGATTAGATAAACAGATGATAAAACCATTAGTATAAATGCCCATCAGTGGTATTTGTAATATTTTTTTTCTTGCTGACTAATAGAAAAGAAATGCCATAATGACTCAGGAACCACATCACCATTTAAGAGTACTTGTATCTGTGTATATATTTCTATGCTCTGAGGTATTACATGATTAATTTTAGCTTCTTCTTTCTAATAAAATTCTATTAACATTTAAAATTTGAGTTAATGAAGTATGTCTCAGAAATCCTGCTGCCTATATCAAAGCATGTTTCTGATCTCTCTCAAGTTGATGATGCCATTAACTTGTTCCACTGCACTCCACACCTGGCTAACAGCATTAATGCATGACACTGCTCCCCTACTTGGAATGAAATGACTAACATTTAGCCCACTTATATGATCAAGCATAAATCTGAAAAAGACAAATTGCTGGCAAATGTTCTCCCTTTGAAGGAGGTCCTGGCTAGGTTTACAATATTCATCCTCCTCTATCTGGCCAAAATATCCTGCTCTGTACTAAAATTAAAGCACAAATGTGAATCAAACTTAGTGCCTTACCAGCTACTTCCAAATCTTGTATTTTATGGACTTTTAGCTAGAAGTTCTGAGAGCTTCCAGTCAGCAGAACTGAACATCTTTCTTTGGTTAGAAATGATGTTTCCAAATAGCAAGTCCTTCCATTTACTTCTGATAATGAAACCACTTAGCTGTAATAGTTCTATCAGCATTAAGGGGATCAAATTCAATTTGAAATCTACCAAGAAAGTCTTTGCTCATGTGAGGGGATACTATAGCAACTGAAATGCCAGAGACAATCAAATACAATTCTAAACAATTTCTTTTTACAGCAGAGGAGTCTAAGTCCAGCATCCTAATCTTGCAATCATGAGTATACTTCCAGTCACTGAAATGTGGGGTTTTTATGGGTCACAAGACCTATTCTGATAGCTTTTTAAAAACTTTTAGACTGGTTAAGTGAAAAGTGTTAATTTTTTACTGTTCTCAAACAAGATCCTGCATATTTTCTGCCTGCCTTTATCTTTTAGAGTGAAGAAAATCCTTTCACCTCAGTGAAATATCTCCACTAGCCTGAATACCAAGGTAGAATTAACTGAAGGGTGAGCTCCACTGAAATTTCTTCTGTTTCCAATAAGGTAGAGATTTTCTTCTTTCTTGAAGAAAAATCAGGCTCTTCAGGGTCAGGACCTTCCTGACACAGCTCCTGGGCATGGGTTGCAACTCACTTTTGTAGCTACAGGGCCATGCAGTGAGTAGCCTGGCCCTCGCAGTGAACACTGGCCACAGTGACTCCTGGGACACTCAGTTTGCTTTTCCTGTATGTCTACTGCTCTGGGAGCATGTGGAGGCTGAAATTTCTGAGGTATCCAAAATGTTCAGTATATCCAGACATTTGCAGACCATTGTGATCCAGTTATCACAGAGAAAAACCTGTATGTGTGAAATCTGCGTCATCACACCAGGGCTCTGTTAGGTTTAGACTAAGGTGCTTTGGTTTCCTAGAGTCTCCTCCTGGTCACAGTGCATAACTCCTTCCCCAGAAATGCTTCTTGCCCAGGTGTGCAAGAAACAGCGGCAACTTGGAGCAGGAGGGTGCTGACAGGTGAAAACCAAGGAGCCCTGCATTATCTGTCTTTAAAAGCTGCTTCAGAAAAGGTTGTGAAAGACTGTATGTGGCCTGTAATTACTTCTTGTCAGAGTATGTCAGAAACAACCAAAGAAGCTCTTGAGATGTGTTGCCTTAGGTTCTTGCTGCCAGTAACGTAGAAAAAAGGAATTTGTGACACAGTTCTAATTTGTTGTTTAGAATACAGTTAATTTTAAACCTGTCAAAATTAAAATAACCCTACAAACCCATCTCATGTTCTCTATTATATTTGAAGCACAGGATGTCAGCTTTTGTCATTCTATAAATGCAGTGATATTTTCAAGTGTATCGTGATGTACTAGCAGGTACACTTTTTTCTCTTTTACCTTTGAAATGGAGCAATACTTTTTGGGATATTTCAGAACACAGAACAGGCATTCCTGAATTTTTGGAATACTTTTTAAAATTAATGATATTTTCTTTTTTATACTGCATGAATTTTCTCATTCATTTCTTCCCCTTTCAGATCAGTCAACAGACAAGTAAACACCTAGAATGTCTTTTTGTCTTTGCCACTTTGTGAAGTAGTAGGGTGAAATACCTTTTCTCTGCAATATTCTGTCAGGACTTTAAATTATGCATATCCCACCTGACGTCAAAAACTGTTTTATATTTGTGCAACTTCAGTCTCTGAAACAGGGAAGCAGAGTAGTGTTCATTATAATTATGTGCATGTACAAAATGAACACTTGGAGCAAAGTTATGGCATCAGCTAGTTGAGCCTGACATTTAGTTACATCTCTAGAGCAGAATTACATTACCTTTTTTCCATTAAAGATGAAAGTCTGCTGAATTTCAAACCTAGTTTTATTGTCTGTATTCCACAATGTAATTAGACTTAAAGGTGTTAATATAACTTTTCCTGCCATTTGCAGGGAAGGATGGGGCAAGGAATAGAAAAATCATGCAGATGAAGAGATCCTTTGAGATTGGTGCTAGCAGCAGAATTTTGGGTTTTTTTATCATGGGTTGGTTTATATGCTACTGAGCCTCCTGGCAACATATGGGTTCCCCCTGTCTCAAAGTGGAAAAAGAATCTTACCTTAAGGATTAGCAGGGCTTGTGGAGAGAGGTTTAAACTAGATTTGAATTAGGCTGGAGAATAGGAGGCTCAGGGAGGAGACTTATCATTCTCCACCACTACCTGAGAGGAGGAGGTAGTGAGGTGGGGCTTGGTCTCCTCTACCAGGTAGCAAGTGGCAGGATGAAAGCAAATGTCTTCAAGCTGTGACCAGGAGTGGTTTGGGTTAGGTATTAGAATTTTTTTTTCATGGAAAGGGCTACAAAATTAGAATAATTTGTCCAGGGAAGTGCTGCAATCACCATTCCTGTAAGTATTAAAAAAAATGTGTGGGTATGGCACTTGAGGACATTAGTGGCAAACATGGTGGTGTTATTAAACTGACGGTTGGGCTTGATGATCTTTCTTTCTCAACCTTGTTGATTCTACAATTCTATGATTCTAACTTGTTAATTACACCAAATTATCTTCAGAAATACAGTTGTTAAGTTTTTCCAGTCCCTGGAATTTCCTTTTTATTGTTTCAGTCCGTTTAAGCTTTTCCTTTTCCTTTTCCTTTTCCTTTTCCTTTTCCTTTTCCTTTTCCTTTTCCTTTTCCTTTTCCTTTTCCTTTTCCTTTTCCTTTTCCTTTTCCTTTTCCTTTTCCTTTTCCTTTCCTTGTTGTTTTGTTTGGTTTTGTTTGTTTGTTGCTGCTAGTTGTGGTTCCCAGTTACATGCTTGCACTGCATACTATTCTGCTCATTGTCAGACTAAACAGAATAGGGTCTGCTTGCTGAGACAGGTACAAGATGTGAACTTGCCCTTGGTCCTGGTACAGTCAGCCTCTTGAGCTAAAAACATTCAGTATAAACTTCACTCTATGATTAGGTCTGGGTAGCTTATGTAAAACAAACTGGTTGTCTCAATTTCCAAAGGATATGTGGCACAATAAAAGAGAAAATAGGAAACTAATGTTTTTTTTAGTAGTAACTTGAAACCTTGATCCAGATTCCCTTAGCTTAAATGATTTATTCAGCAAGATATGTAAAGAAGACTTGTCCTTAGTTTCACTTGAGCCAAGCACAATTCAGCCTCTAGTCCTTTATGTCTTTTCACCTCCAACCTCTTCTTTGATTATTTTTTCAAAAAGCAGTGAGTCAACTCTTACTCTGAAATAACCATGATACTCAGATGGGAACAAGAACCTAATAGTATCTAGTGTTTAAAATACTATTCAGGAGTCCCATTTACACTGTAGTATTTAACTTTCTGGGTCTTGAGGTGAATCTTGGCAATAACTCTTTACCCAACTTACAATGTTTATGCAGACCTGTTGTCAAGCATATTTTATGCTAGTTTGGGATTTTTGGAGATTATTCCTCAACTCAGAACATCTTATTATTGCTTTGCCTTCCTTATGCCTCAATATGATCAGAGAATTGAGCAGCCATGAAATACTCAAATTTTGGTCAGAGCCCTGGAAGTTATTTTCAGCCTCAGATGATATTTCTGGTCCCTTTACCCCACTGGGGTGCTCTGTTTGCCATGGCTGCAGTTGGGCTGCATTTCACAACTGCAAGTGACCTCTGCCACACTGGCCACTTTGCCAAGTGGGAGGTAGCACATTCACAAGGCAGACACCCAAATGCTGAGCTGTGCATTCCCACAATGTTTTCAGTATCAGCTCTTTCCCCTCCCTTCCTGAAAGCTGGCATAACTTTGCAGCACTCCCAACATTTTCAGCCAGACATAATAAAAGGGTAGAGATCTCAAAGACATGAAATTGGTCCTAGTTTTGTAGATGGCTGGTGAGAGGGGAAATATTTCGTTTTCCCTCTGACAGAAAGTCTGGGCCTTCCTGGCTTCTACCTTCTCTTTTCTTCACTTATCGCCCCGAACAATGTGGGATAGAAATCAAATAAACATGGGCTGCTTCTTTCTCCATACACAGAAGAATAGATTTCATGAGTTTTCCTGCTCAGAAATGATATGCAGCTTTCTGTATTAAAATAGCAGCTTCTTGGCAAGTTGTAATCCAGAGCAAATTTTCTGATAACTTTTTTTCTGAAGTCATGGCAATGTTCAGCCTGGATTGGCATAGCAGTGAACAACTGCTAGCACCCATGAAGCAATGTCACAGGGACCCTTGGAAAATATGGATTGCACAGCATGAAATCAGAATATACTAGGAGAACAAAAAACATTCACATCTGAAAAGTCACTAAAGTGGAACAAAATTTGACTTTAAATAGAAAATACGAAGACTTAGAACTGGGATGGGCCTATTTTAGAAGAGAGAATAAAATGATGAAATTTCATGTGAGGTACTGTAAAGGTGGCAGAGGTTTATTGACAGATGCTCTTGAATTTTAGTAGTTACACTACTGAGGCTGCAGGCCATGAGGCTACAGTAAAGACAGAAAACTTGAAAATATACAGCAAAATTCACAGATGCACCATTGCTAACTGAGTAGCAGTAAATGTTGCCCTAAACAAAGTAGAAGCATACGTACTGTTTACCTGCATATACTGTGAAAAAAAAATTACTTATATGTATTTTACCTATCTTTGTCATAAATACACCTTTACAAAAAAGTGGAAGACAAAGTGGAAGAATAGTGAAATATCATGTAACAGAGTAAACTATGAATTGAGTGAACAACTGGAAGATGACAAAAATCTATATAAAATGTAGTATGAAAGGCAACATTCCTGTATGTCCCAGATTAGCTTTATTAACATTAAAATTCTCGTGCTGTAAGAGATGTACTAATAGAAAATAGTCATGATGGGAAGAAGAAAACAAAGAAGGTTTTTTTATTTTAAAACAAATTTAATAATATTAAATAAGAATGGACAAACTATGTAACAGCTTAACGTGAATCATTGTGGTTTTTGGATAGTAATGGATTAATGACAGTGCAAAGGAACATTATGTCTTAACATTAGCACTGCCATGCTCTGTTTAAGATGTTTATAAACTAGGTAATAAAGACATTTGAGCATCAAATATTCTAAGGTTTTGGTAAAGTCACATCCTGCATTCCAAAATGCTTCCAAATACTGTTTTTTCAGGTGGGATTACTGGCAAAATCAGTAACACAAAATCAGTCTAAGCTTTAAGACATGTAACAGTGAACTTTTTCACTGTTACAGCAGCAATGAGTAGTAAAATAGTTATAGTTCACAAAAAATAATATATGTGTGTATGAAAATGAAATAATTTTACAGATTAATGATAAAATGTAATGATTTTATTAAATAATTAAATAAAGAATTAAAATGAAATAGTTCATAATGAAATACTTGATGATTAAATTATTAAATTGTAAAAAAAATTTCCCAACTTGTTTAAGAATTTTTATGTAGTGATCAATGAACTTGTTCAGATAAATATTAAATATGTTTTAGTGGACTTTTACATAAACAACTACTTTAAATCATCTGATGCTTTTAATGTGGAAATGTATGTCTTAAAGAAAACCAGGAGGTCCCTTGGATACCTGTGAGTGCTGAGGTCTCTTACCTTTGTGTACACTGTCACGGTGTAATGCAAGAAGCATTAATTGCATTCATCCTAAGTTTATTTCATTCCTTTGTTTACAGCTGGCTCAGGACCCTCTTTTTCTATGGAAATACAAGCATATCAATTCTATTTAACTCCCCTGAACTCTGCTAAAATGGTCATGATTTTTCTTTATATAATTGCACCATAGTACAGATTAAATCTGTTTAACTAAATCACATAAATTCTTAGTAATACCTCCATTTAAAGTGATAATAGAGGGCAATAATACTTCCTAATCATAACTTCATAATCACAGTCATAACTTTTAGACTTTTAAAGTAAGTGTGGTCAGTAATGCAGTGATGAAGCACAGTATTGTTCCTCATCATCTACGGCTTCAAATTTTGCCTACAACTGATGCTTATGACTGGACTAGAACTGCTGCGTCCACACCTGGTGGAAACACCTTCTCACAGTGGATTTCTGCTTCCATAGCCCTTAAACATTCACCATCCTATGCACTCATATGGCCTTCATTTGTGTTTGTCGGAGTAGCAAATGGCTTATTCTTATGTGATTTAAAGCATGGCACCTACAGTCAGCCATGGCAGGAGTGGAGATTATTTCCAGTAGAAATTAGTATATTAGTGCTTCAGAGTTTTACTGTCATTTACTTGAGGGAAGTAAAAGCCCTACTAAATTTCTAAATAACCAGCGACACAAAAACCAATGGTTAAATGGTGCTTGCAGTTCTTGTTTTGACACGTTATCTATTCCACTTCCTTCTACAAGCAATGGGCAATGGGCTTAGATTGCCTTAAAAAGATTATCTAGAAAGTATCACTAATTCTCTCTTTAGCATATGGATATTGTCTAGTACTGCAACAATCATAGGACCTGAGAAATGTGTATTTCTTAATAACAGCTTAATGAGCGACTCTCTCAGAAAATTAATGAGTCAGTCTCTGGGTTACAATATTTTTTTTAAAATATATCTATAAATCTTTTTCATGGTGTTTCTTTGGGTACATATTAGATGATGATATCAGATTCAGTGCTGCACTCTTTTGCTAATGATTGCATTGGATCAAGGAGGACACTAACAATTACAAACTTGTCAGAAGCAAGAAAGTAAGTAGCTGAACCAATGCTTGAACTGTAATTAAAAAGAGCCCTGTAGCTAACAAGAAAATTGTGACAAACGAAGCAAGAAATTGCTTGTTATCTGTTGTGTCAACTACTCTTTGACATTAATATTTTTAGAATAAAAGAGTCATGAAAATCTTCTGTCATGTTTACAGTTGCAAAACTTAACAGTCATTATCATGAGCAAAGCTGAGGCTTTGGATGGGCAAACTGACTAGGGAAAAAAAAGCACAGTTTTTAATTATGCTTATTTGTGTCTGATCAAAACAAAATAATCTTTCACTGCTAATCTATTAAGTACTTTGGCCTTTAGTTGCTGTCCAGTAGCTTTTGATTCTCCTGTTGCAATCTGACCAGCAAGTGATTATGCAGGTTAGTACTGTGCATTGCTTCATCTTTACTTCATATGTTTTACCATAAAAACAGATTTAATCTGTTCCTCTCTTAATAAAGCAGGTTTTTGATAACTGCATACTACCCAGGTTGAAACTTTTGCTTACGTTTGTATTTTTGAAGTCTTATGAAAGCTAATCAAGAAATTAGAGTCCTAGTAATTCTTAGTTTGATTGTTAGGTGGTGTACTTGAATTATACCATGGCTATATTATGAAATTCATCTCAGTAATAGGTTGAATAATGCAGCTCTGATCCTTAGGTTTGTTGGTATTATCAGTAGTGAGCTACAGAGCTGAGTGAATGTTCCCTCAGGCTTTGTGAAGGCAAAGATGCTCCAGCAATGAGCTGAAAAAACCACAGGGGTGATTTTTAGGTTTGCTGTGTCAGCAGTCAACTTGTGATGCCGTGTCCCCCATCCTTAACAATGACAGCAACAACTGCTTAATGCCAGTCCCTGTGCCTCCTGCTCTGCCCTGGCCAGGCCTGGACCCAAGCCCAGGACCTGTCCCCAAGCCCGTGGACACTGTGGGCACGGTTCCCCCTCCCATCCCTCAGGCAGGGGGATGATACCTGGCTGCCCAGGTGGGCACTCTGAAAGCACTCTCCCATCTGCAGACTGCTCTTGCCATTCCTGGCTTGGTGTGCTGAGCTACTCCTCTTGTCTCACAGCTTCTCCCAAGTGAATTGCATTCCTGCACAAGGTAGCACCAAAATCTCTGCAAGTCTGTCTCGTGCATGTGTGTGCATTCAGTATGCTGAACATCTGAATATAATATTTTACCTTATTAGGAGTGAGCCTTGATCTGTTCCTATTATCAGACACTGAAAATCTTGATGTTACAATTTTCTGGCAAAACCAAAAGAAAAGCATTTTCATCTCCTTTGTTCTTTGCCGAAAGCATTTAAGTAATTTTATCTGAAAATATTCTACCAAGACAATCAATTGCCACGAGAAAGCTCTTAGACATGAGTGATAAGTGACTAGAGGTGCTGATGAGCTTTCAATTATTTATTTTGTAATTAATAGGGTTTACTTGTAAAAGGGGTAAGACTAACATAGCATTTATTATAAACTTCAAGGCACTATTAATTAGGCAAATTTCCTTAATGGATTTAGAGATAAATATTTTTATTCATCTATTTGTTTTATACATGTGACAAAATAAATGATGATAAATGCATCAGAATCTCTATGTTTATCTTAGGTTATTTGTATCATTATACTAACAGAGATTCCTAGTGATGGATGATGCATATAGCATAACACATCCCTAACCATGATTTTTTTAGCACAGCTCTCTGCACTGATCTTGTTGAGAAAGGATGTAAAAAAATGTTAAAACTATTTAAGAAGATGATCTCTGCCACCATCAACTGGCCTGGCAAGACATCTTCATCATCAAATTTGCATTAAAAAAGTGAAAGCTGTTATTTTTTGCCAGACTTCCCTTCTCCATTGGAATTCCTGGAAATTTCCTCTGGAAATTTACATGAGAAATTCCTGAGAAGCTGCAGTGGTAATATTCTGCAGCCACTGTATAATTCCTGTTTAATACACTTTAGAGTTTTCTAAAATCAATGTGTGTTACTGATTTAGTTCACCCCTCTACCCTGGCTTACAGTTTCCTACTTTACCCTTTTCCCTCCTTGGATAATCAGCAATATCCTAGGAAAAAAAAATCTGCTGAGTGAAACATTTAGAGGACGTGGAAAAAAATCTGTCTAGAAATGAAAAGTAAGAGGCCATGATTTTTAGTGTAGTGTTTTGAATGATCATTTGATCATAGCTGATGCATACATGTGCTGGGAAGGGATACCAGTCAGCAGAAAAACTCATTACAAAAGTCAGTAGTTTAAATTTGAAACTGAGCAAAATTTAAATTTGAAATGAAATCAGTGAGGCCATTTGTGGCCCAACAGTTGCAGTTCAAAGTCTTCACAGCAATTACAAGGTGACATATAGTGGCCTATTTATGCTACTGTATGTCACTACAGAGACTTATAACCTTCTGAGTGTGAAATTCTATTGAAATTAAGAAATAATACCAAGGGTTCCTGAATTGAACACTTAAGGTTGTTTTATGCTGTGCTTGTGCTGTTCTATGGATAAACAAATGCTCAAATCATGCTATATTTTGCCATATAACAATAGCTGAACTCTTTCAAAACAGAGCAATCTGTAAAATAAAACCATTTCTGTCATAATTGTGCTTTGTTTTCCTTAAACATTTTGACAGTGTAATTTATCTCCCAAGTGCCAATGTCCAGGAAAAAAATCTGTTTGCTAATCTCTTTAGTTCTAGGGTTTAATGTGATGTTAATAATCATGCCCACAACTTGCATAGATTTAGCAAAGGCATGAATCACAGCACAATTATATCTCAGTGAATTGAGGAATTTGTAAGCAAGCCAAAGTACTTAGCAGTTCCTGCTGTAAAAGTAGTATAAGAATATGGTACAGTGTTTCCAGATGCAGTTCTATTACAAGCTGCAGCAAGAAAAGTCAAGGGGAAAATTTCATATTTTTGTGTGAAAGAAAAGAAGCTGTTCATGATGGGGTGATCTTAGTAGCCACAAAATAGTTTCACTTGAGGAAAGAACAATAGAAATGTAATTATTAAGTATAGAAACACAGGAAATTCTAGTCTAAAACTACGCTGTGGTGATGCACATTTGAAGGGTGCTTTATCCAGGTTGCACAGTAATTATTAGTTGCCTTATCTCACTACTGCCTGCCTGAAAGAAGATTTATTGCCTTCAAAGATTGGCAGTGTCCTGGGAACCTGTGCAGGCTTCTGTCCCACTGGAGGCAAAAGGGAAAGGCCTGGCAGAGGAGGGGTGGGGAGATGCTGTTATATCCTTTCTTTGTCCTACAAAAAGGTAACTTATGGGAAACAAGGTCTAAGGACCTGGGGAGGCTGTCTAGTCTGGCACAGCTGAAATAACCTGGCCAGTGCTTTACAACTAAATGATGAGCTCCCCTTTGGCTATCCAGGTTAAAAAAGGGAATGGAGTATGCCCTGTGTCTCAGTTGCTGCGGAAGGGGCCTGTGGCTCTGGCCTCCAGGGTAAAGCAGGGAAACTCTGATTTATGCAGTTCTTCTGGCCCAAGAAGTACCAATAATGTATAAATAGTTCCTGACAGATGTTTGTGTGATGTGATCTCAAAGACTGCTAGTGATGGAGATATCTCTATTTCTAGGATGACTAACTTAGGAAAAAGATCACAATGTTTAAGGCTAGAAATACATCTCTCTTGATCTCCAGACCAAATCCCCCACGTGCAGCATAAGTCTGTTTTTCCTTAACCTTCCTTCAATGGACAGAGAAACAGACTGATCTACTCTCCTTACAAGATTTTGCATATCAGAAGGATGCTCAGTCTCCCTCTAGCTTTTTTCTCTTCAAACTAAGTAGCTGCAATTAATTCAATCATTCCCTATAGGATATTTTGTAGCCCTCATGATTATTTTTCTTGTCTTCCTCTAGGTTCTCTCCAGCTGATCCATGGATTTCTTGAAATTGATACTCTGTGGGAAGCAGTAGTGCTGAACAGAGCAAGTTGGATGCCTTGCCTACAGCCCCTTTTCTCTATATATGTATCAGGACACAAAGACAGCTCCTAGACTGATATTGTTGGGTACTTAATTACTAGGTCAATAGACTTTCTTCTTGTGTTTGGGCAGCTCATCCCATGTAAGAACAAATAGAAAGTACTTCCCCCCCCCCCCCCCCAAAAAAAAAAACCCAAATAATTTCAAAAATTTCTCAAGATTGATTTTGAATTTCAAGAATTGATTAAAAATGTCACCCAAACTTCAGTGGAATCAAGCTGGAAAATGTCAGTCTGTTATACCTGTGCAGTTAAATTATACACCCTGCCTTCCCACATGTTTACAGATCAAGTACTCTACAGAACTGACATATCCATACCATAATTATGGGCAGTGAAAGCAATAACTATACCACTATTAACCACCTTTAGCATAAAATTATTTAGGTTAGAAAAGAGCTTTAAGATCATTGAGCAAACCTAACTTAAATCCTGTACAGTTTGCTCCTGCACAACTGTTTTATTACATTCTGTTTTACTATATTCTTAGAGGGGTTTTATTGCAAAGGGCATCTTCTGACTAATCTTCTAACTGTTGAACTGCACAGAGAAGCCAGATGTGGTCAAAATATTTAGAATATTTCTTAAGCAGATTTGAATATTCCGAACTAAACTCTGTTATCTTTTTCGTACAAATCTTCATCTGTATGTTAGTAAAGTACCTTCTAACTTAATAGATGTGACCTTTTTTCTTGCTTTTGTCTCTGGACTATTATTTTACTTTGAATGTTTGATAAAACATTCAGCAGAGCCATATTTTGCCTGTCACTTTCTCTTTGTGAATGTTCTTTCATTACTTCCTTGAGTTTCCTGCTCTGTTTACTTCTGTCTCTATAATTCATTGCAGTCTTTTTGACAATCTTTCAAATTTTAGGAAGCATCAGCATATTTTCCCTCTTTTTGTTCAGTGACAGTTTGTCTTCGGCTGAAGTCAGATGATGTTTCTTCATTGCTGTTAATATTTGTTACATTCATTTCTGTTGTCACTATTTCTTAGCAGGTAGGCCACTGCTAGGAGCACTGTAATAAACTGCCACCATCAGGCATTAGCTAAGTCATAATGCAATAATCTAATGATGGAAATAATATTCACTGCTTGATGAATCAGAGATATCTAGAGGCTTTTCTAAGTCTGTAAGTCATATCCCATATGCATTGTAGTTTGTTGAGGTGTATACAGTGATAAACAGAATCATTATTTAATAGTGTTAGGGTGACTGTGGATTATTTTCTTTTTTCTCTTTAAGGTAAGATGGCATCAGTATTTTTCCTTCCTTTGTTGGTTAAGAGCTTTCTGGCAGTGGAGTTTCTCTGTGTGTTTAAGTTAGCAGAAACATTTACCCTCTTCTCATCTATGCTATGTATACTACCAGTAAAAGAAGCAAATAAAAATTTAGAGAAGCAGAATGGTTGAAGTAGTAACTTGGAATTGCCTAAGGACAAATGAATTGGGCTTTAGTACCTCAGACCATTTTGTAACAAGACTTTTTAATTTTCAGAATTCATAGTTCAGCAGAGTATCTCTACTGCTTAGACGTATCTTAGCAGTGTAGGTGGTGCATACAGTGTAGATGGTACCTAAATGCAACAAAATACAGTTGTAAAGGAGGAGTCCTCCAGAACCTTCTCTTTCTGTTGTGCCCTGAGCAGCCTTGCAGCTGATGTGGCTGAGCAGCTGGGTACCAATCATACTCTGAAGCTTCTGTGAGATCCTCAGGTCACTCCACCTCTCCACCTCCAACAAAAGCACCCTCACAGACATGAACTCTAAGCACCAGAAGACTTAAATAGGATCAACAAAAGCCTTGAGTTGTACGGAAGTGCCTTTCATAATAAGTTGTTTTATCTGGTAGTTTTTTTCTGTGATCATCCAGTGCTTATTTTAATTGCAAATTCAAAAGGTAAGGGGCTGGGAAACAGGCAGAAGTACCTTCCTGGCTCTGTAGGGCTCCTGAAAGAATAACTCTGAGACATGTGACTTGCCAGTGTTGAACATTTTCTTAAGTCTCAGTTTTAGTTGTTATGACACATTCAACACCTCTATTCAGTCTTCCAGGCAAAGCACACAAAAAACTGTATTGGGTGATCTATATAGTTTACAGCAAATAGCATCTAAATTGGACGCTAGAGTGAATAGACTCTGGTTTGTTGGCAGAGTGTTACCTTTTTCCCCATATGTAATGTCTGATTTGCTAACAAAACTGAAAGAAAGGCTGCAATTGTAATTAAATAAAATAGGCATGAATGGTGAAAAATAGAAGTGTAATACAAATATGTAAAGCAGAAATATTTGTCACTGTTTTTGTTCTTTTAATTCTTCCCAAAGATGTCATAACCCGTCAGACTGTGGCCATTTGTCTGATTTGAAAATCTTTCCTTTCAACAAAAAGTGAAATGTTTCCATGGAGATCAGCCAGAGATAGCCAAATGACGAACTTCTTGGCTGTACTTTCGGTTTGGTTTCTATGGTTTCCAGACAGGGAGGGGGTAATGTGAAGTCACTGAGCTTTCTTTCTTTCTTTCTTTCTTTCTTTCTTTCTTTCTTTCTTTTCTTTCTTTCTTTCTTTCTTTCTTTCTTTCTTTCTTTCTTTCTTTCTTTCTTTCTTTCTTTCTTTCTTTCTTTCTTTCTTTCTTTCTTTCTTTCTTTCTTTCTTTCTTTCTTTCTTTCTTCTTTCTTTCTTTCTTTCTTTCTTTCTTTCTTTCTTTCTTTCTTTCTTTCTTCTTCTTTCTTTCTTTCTTTCTTTCTTTCTTTCTTCTTTCTTTCTTTCTTTCTTTCTTTCTTTCTTTCTTTCTTTCTTTCTTTCTTTCTTTCTTTCTTTTCTTTCTTTCTTTCTTTCTTTCTTTCTTTCTTTCTTTCTTCTTTCTTTCTTTCTTTCTTTCTTTCTTTCCCTTTCTTTCTTTCCCCTTTCTTTCCCTTTCTTTCTTTCCCTTTCTTTCTTTCCCTTTCTTTCTTTCCCTTTCTTTCTTTCCCTTTCTTTCTTTCCCTTTCTTTCTTTCCCTTTCTTTCTTTCCCTTTCTTTCTTTCCCTTTCTTTCTTTCCCTTTCTTTCTTTCCCTTTCTTTCTTTCCCTTTCTTTCTTTCCCTTTCTTTCTTTCCCCTTTCTTTCTTTCCCTTTCTTTCTTTCCCTTTCTTTCTTTCCTTTCTTTCCCTTTCTTTCCCTTTCTTTCCCTTTCTTTCTCTCTCTCTTTCACTCTTCTTCCTTCCTTCCATCTCTTTTTTCTCTCTTTCTCTCTCCCACCCACCTTAAATTTTTTGAAGGGTCATAAAACAGGTTGTGTGGGCCCACAACAAGCAAGGGTAATTGTTGTAATCTTGGTCTTCCAAAAGCCTTACATAGGTCAATTGTGCTGTTTTACATTTGTCCTTATTCTAAGTTAAAGAAATAAAGAAAAAGTGCTAATACTTTCTTAGCATTCTGAGCAAAGTTACAGGGAAAATAAGTTTATAATGACTACATTTACCTTGACTGTGCACACAATGAAATAATGGTAACAGGATTGACACTGCACACTTCTTTTTAAAGGGTACAAAAACTAACAATGAAATAATGCATCTTGGAAATATCTCAAGACCTTCAGAATAAGAAATGCTGCAGGTCTCACCATTAATATTAAATGGAATGGAGAAATTTAGGTATTAGAGCCGTAAGCAGGGTAGCTAATGGATTTCTATACAGTGTCAAGAGAACTCCATAAAACAAAAGAAAATGCCACCTTGACATCTAAATTCTCATCTTTCACTCTGCACACTAAAGTTGTTTTCTTCAAAAAGTATCACATAGTTGTTTGGACCTAGTAAATATATCCTTTCCATGCTACTTCAGAGAATGTTACAAAGCACACATTCCTTCTTCATAGATCCAAAGGTGTTTTCCTCTCCATCCTGCTTCACTGTTTCTGCCTTTCCCAAGTACAGTAACACAAACTTATTTCCATTTCTCGATTTTTTTGAGGGCTAACTCAATTCTCTCCTACCACCTCTGCCATGTTTCTGAGAAGGCAGCTTCTGTCTACTGCCTCCAATAGCATCCTTCTTTTTCTGGCCCCCTTGCAGAAAAAAAATTATGACATCGCAGAAAGAGCCTTAAGTAATAATGAAGAAAACAAGATGTGATGCTAATGCTATTTGGAACTCTCTGAAGTGAGGACTGAATGAAGCTTGATGACTTACAAAGGCTCTTATATCTGCCCAGTATGTAAAACTGCAAATTAACTGTTCATGCTGTCTCAAGACAAGAAACTGATGAAAACTGAAGTATATCACACAACCTGCTGTGATGCCTAAACCCATCCTTTTTGAAAAAACAAACAAGAAAGAGTAAAGAGTAGGAGGAACTAGTTTAAAAATTCAAGCTACCCCCTTCTCATTGAAAAGCCTGGTTAAAGAATTGAAAAGGTGGCCATGATCCAACAATGTCCATGGTTCTAAATTAAAAAAAAAAATAAAAAAAGTAAAAAACTCCCAGACAACAAACACAGGGCACAATACATATTGAAAATAAGATCACAGAATATTATTCAGACATAAAATCCCTTATTTCTAAAAGCTTTGAAAAGCATTTGAAATCTCTGCAGAAGACAGATGGTTGGTGGTAGCAGAATTAGAGAAAGAGACCAGAAGGTATCACCAGCCTGACCCACAGTAAATTAGTGAGGGGACTACGGTACCTCAAACGTGTTCCGCAAGGGAAGGTGGCAGGTGCTGCTGCTTACCTTCCAACTGGTTTCTGGTCACAGAGTTCACTGTGCTGCTGGTGAAAGGAGATGGAGAGATGGGAATAAGCCTTGTAAAAATGGCACAGGGAAGGCAGTCCACTTCCACTTAAGGCAGTCTCCCCTTAAATTGTCATGTATGACTGCAATACTGCAAACAGCTGCAAGAAGATGAAACAAGCAGTGGGAATCTGGTACAATTGTTGTCTTCAATACCCTGAGGTGACACGCAGTTTGCAGAAACAATGTCAGGGGAATCATACTGAAATTGGTCTGTGTGGTACAAGATCTGATTAATAAAAACATCTAAAATATTCATCCTTTACTTTGAGATCACTGCATGAATGGAATTTTTTAGGTAACGAAATGTAATTTTTATCTTGATTAAGCAGTAAAAGACTAGTTCACTGATGTCCATTTGTAAAGCATGACAAAACAGGGTTTCACCTGTGTAACAATTCCTAATTGTGCGCAGTACAGAGCAGAACTTCTTACTGGCTTGCAGAATAGCATCTTAACTCTCGTAGAAAAGATTCTCCATGACAGAAAATATTTTCCCGGAGGGTATAGATTGCCTGTTGCTTAGTGGATTAGCTTTCAGTGAAGACTGTGCATTGTGTTATTCATTGCCACTACTCTGCTTTCCTTTAGTGATATAACCTGTTAATAATGATAGATAATTATCATAAGTTTTTCTCATCAAAGCAGTATTAGTTGAGATGTGGTCCATGTGCCAGATGTACTTTATAATAAGAACTGTCTGCTATTTTTGTGTCTGGGAAGGGGTCACAGAGCCAAAATAATGTGGTGTTGATCAGAAGCTGCTCTCATTTCACAGAATTACAGAACTGTTATGGTTGGAAAAGACCTTCAAGATCTCCTACTCCAACTGCAAACCTAGCACTGTGAAGTCCATCACAAAACTATGTCCCTGAGTTTCACATCTATGTCTTTTAAATACCTCTAGGGACAGTGATTCAACCTTTTCCCTGGCCATCCTGTTCCAATGCTTGACAACATTTTGGGAAGGAATTTTCCCTAACAGTAAGTCTAAACCTCCCCTGGAACAACTTGAGGCTGCTTGCTCTTCTGTCACTTTTTACTTGGGAGAAGAGACTGACTCCCACTTGGCTACAACCTGCAATCAAGCACTTGTAGAGAGTGATAACATCCCTGAGCCTCCTTTTCTCCAGGCTAAACACCCCCAGCTTCCTCAGCCACTCCTCACAGGACTTGTGCTCCAGACCCTTCACCACCATTGCCTTTCTCTGGACTCTCTGCAGCACCTCAATCTCCTTCTTGTACTGAGAGGCCCAGAACTGAACACAGGATTTGAGGCGTGACCTCACCAGTGCTGGGTACAGGGGCACAATCCCTGCCCTGGTCCTGTTGGCCACACTATTGCTGACACAGGCCAGGATGTCATTGGCCTTCTTGTCTTAACTGTGACATGCTGGCTCCTGCTTGCGACTGTCAGCCAGCACCCCAAGGTCCTTTCTGCTGGCAGCTTTCCAGGTCTCTGCAGCAGTTTCCCTGCCGTGACCAATCACACACCCACTGTGTGAAAAGCAATGCTTCTTCTTGACACGTGCCAGATGTGCATCCTGCAACATCCATGACCTGCAAGGATGAACAGAGGAGCTAGCTGTTCTGCCTGCTCCCCCACTCCACAGTCCCATGACTGATGCTGCCACACAGCAAGGATGTGACTGCACTTTGACTGGGTACTGGATGTGCAAATAATCGTGACAGAAGAGGGGGATGCAGCTTCCAGTGCAGCAGAAATAAATCCATGGCCACCCTCTGGCTGCAAGTGTAGGTGTCACTTCCCTCCTCTGCACATTTTTGATAAGTTGAAATAGAATTGCATACCATAAATTATCTACAGCAATCCACGTCTCTTCAGTTATACCTTTCTGCAGTGATCTCTGTTGCTTAGAAAAGGAGAATAAATTAACAAGCACGAGGGGTTTTACCTCTGATTGCAGCCCTGGGCTATCTCCCTGTTATCAGAACTTCACAGGAAAACTGTTGGTTTTCACCCTTCTGAGGAAATCTTTTCCACTTAAGCTCATGACTCTCCTTTGCCTCTTTTAATCTTGGCAGAAAGTCCTCCCCAACCTGAAGCTTAAACATGCTTGGAGATGTCTGTGGAAATACTTGAGTGTTATTCTGACAGCATAAAAAAAAAACAAGGAAAGACTTCTGTGGTAAGTCTGAATATTTGGCTTTTGAATAAAAAACTGGAACAAAAAAAAGCTTCAAGAAAACAAGCCTGATGTCAGCTAGCTAAAATTTAAAGACAAAGTGATATTAACTACATGATTTTGCTCAAAATCCCCAAAGGAATTCTCAGAGAGATTGTGACCAGTGAAGCCAGAAGAGCCCATAAAAACAGGTGGATGATAAAGGCTTCAATCCATGGTGAACTCGGTTTGTCTTTGTGAATTCCAAACAACAAGACTTTCTGATGGAAGGGATAAAGAGGTAAAAAACCCAAAACCAACAAAAAACCCAAGCAACCAAACAAAAACCACCAAAAAAACCCAATAACAACAACAACAAAAACGCCCAAAAACCAAACCAAACCAAAACCAAACAAAAAAAAAAAAAAAAAAAAAAAAAAAAAAAAAAAAAAAAAAGAAAAAAAAAAAAAGAAAAAAGAGAAAAGAGTTCTTAAACTTGCTGGGAGAGGTCTGTGATGTGCTGAGGCACTTCCAGCTTGTCCAGTACATATATTCCCCAACTATTCAACTATTCCCCAACTAGTCAACTTAGCCAACTATTTGGCTACAAAATGAAAGTGTTAGATCCCTCCACAAGTCTAGCCATCTCTTTCCAGCTCAACTAACCATACCACCTATCAAGCATACTGTGACACTGCTGACAAAGAAGCCAGAATTTAATGTCATTTTAGCTGCCATTGACACTCACATCACTTTCTGCTGTAGACATGCAGGACACTGAGACTGTGTCTTTGCATTTTAACTCAGTCAAAATCTGCACAAGAAACTGCTAATTGCTCCAGAACTTGGGAAGCCTTAAGCAGAAATACTAGGTTGGCTACTGAAAAGAATAGCAAAATATTTTTCTTTCTTTGCAAAGTAGTTCCTAGAAGTATATCGTAAGGTGCAGGAAATTAAAGGTTTTGAAGTCAATGTTCTGAGTCCTTTTAATACTGAAATTGAACCATGAAATTCAATTTTCTTAATTGAAATGCTTTGAAGAAGGTGTATTTTCCTTTTTTTACTGGATTTATCTGTTCAGGATATTATATTGAGACATCCTTTGTGTGGAAAAAAGTTATTAATGATTTGCTTTAACAGTTTTGTAGCTTAAAAATTTACATTTATGAGCAGATATATCAAATATCATAGTAAAATCTGTCTCCCAAGCAGTCCCAACACAGTGTCTCCATTTGTATGGCAGCAGCAAGACTCAGCCATATTCATTCCCATTTCATGCATCCTTCAGAGGTCACCAGATCACTTGGCCAGTTTAGATAACGTGTCCAACTCAGTGAATTTACAACACATGGGACAGACAGCAAAGAGATGGTTTGATGTGGAGATTTTTCACTCTAAGAGCACAAGAAATGGTGAAAAGGAGGGACAGACAGGATGAGATGCTCAGAAGCAATATGTGGGGGTGGGGGGGAGAGTGTGAGGTGTGAGGAAAAGTTATTTGTGATTAGAGAGACATTCTGTGAACAGAAAAAGTATTATTTTGAAGAGACAAAGTGGCAAAACAGGAAGTTGTAAATTTGGTCCAGACAAAAAAGAGTCACATTGAGTGCAAAGAAGGAGGATGCAGTAGCTTTGAGACACTCCTGAAGGACTAATCTTTGCTAGGGAAAAGTTATTTTTAATACACATTCAAATTTTCATGTAATACAAGTTGCATCTTCTAAACACACAAACCGATCAAATTGTGCAGCGGGGCTGTACCAAAGTTTCACCCCAATGTGAGTTAAAACTTGTGGTTTAAATTGGTGCAAGTGGCATCCTGACCTGGTTTGACTATTGCCTTCTCTCATTCGCATACACCGTTTTAGGACTTCCACCCACACAGTAAAGACCCAAGTAAGCTCAAGCGTAAAGTGTATTTTAGTTCCAGCTATTGACCTGCTGTAAGTGCACTGCAAACATGTCGGGAGGTTTTACTGAAGGGACGGCTCCGTTCCCCTGCTCTGAGGCCAGGCTGTTAACCCGGGCGCGCGAGGCCTGCGGGGAAGCCGCTCCCTGATCCCGCCGGGAGCCGGGGAAGCAGGAGCTGCTTGCTGCCATCTATTGATAGCAGG
Organism: Ammospiza nelsoni; assembly: GCF_027579445.1. Taxonomy (NCBI): domain Eukaryota; kingdom Metazoa; phylum Chordata; class Aves; order Passeriformes; family Passerellidae; genus Ammospiza; species Ammospiza nelsoni. Next base: position 25,868,048 of record NC_080636.1, on the reverse strand, counting down.
GCGGAAGGTCGGGAGCCGTCAGCTCCCAAACTCTGCTTGCAGAGGTAACGAGGTGAGATTGTTCTCAGGAATTGAACAAGCAGAACACGGTTCCAGTTTGATGCAGGGTGAGCGAGGCTTCTGCATAACCCAGTCCCAGCCCCGGGTCACGGCCTGTGGGGGTTCAGAGCCTCAGAGAGAAGGGAGAAGGGCCTCTGGGGCTTTGCCAGAGTGGATTTCACAGTGAAGGTTAAAAGAACCGACACAGAGATCATAACACTTGTAAAGCAATAATTGTTGGACAGTTTGGATGCACAGCAATTCCTTTCCAGGGCTGTATGAAAGGCAGAGGACCACGAAGGCTCACTCGGGGAGAGCCAAGAGGAGAGCAGGACACCGTGACAGGAGCATCCTCCTGACGGCACATGGGGGCTGAACTGGGGCTGTGTAAGGGTGTGTAAGAGTGTGTAAGGGTGTGTAAGGATGTGTAAAGGTGTGTAAAGATGTGTAAGGTTGTGTAAAAATGTGTAAGGATGTGTGACAATGTGTAAGGGTGTGTAAGACAAGTTCTATAGCTTCACTGACCATGGATAGCATGCAGGGTGGCTGTGAAAACTGCAAGGGACCAGAGGTCTTCAATACTGGGTGTTCATATCAGTGGGTGGGAAAACTGAGGCAAACGACTCAGAATGCCTGAGCTGTTTTGTTTTGTTGTTGCCTGTGTGTTTTCCTTTTTGTGCAAACACCTTTGTGGTTGTTGGTGTTTAATTCCCTGAATTTATCTCAGTTTTGTTTCCATATGGCTTTTTTTTTTCATACGACTTTCATACACAGGAATATCCTGCCTGCAGGAGGTTTCTGTCATTTTTCCATACGTTTCAGGGTATGGCTATGAGCTGTTTCTCCTTTGAGTAGAAGGAATCAAGAGATATATTATCCTTACTATCTTTGCTCACAAACACCTGCTAAGAGTAAAGTGCCACCAGCCTAAATGTTTGAAAGATGTTATAACTAAATAAGATGTTATACAGACATTATATGTGAGTTGCTTGCTGTTAACTTAATATTCATATGAAAATTCTAAAATTAGAAAGATAATATGGAATAGATGAAAGGAAAAACTCTACCTTTAAAAATTAATCTAAAACCAACACACTGAGGTGTACTTGAGCCAAGTGTGGTTTTCTCTTACAGAGGTTTTAAATATATATTTTTAATGTTATTAGTGTAATTAAACATAATTAAAAGATCCTCAGCAACTGCAGTCTACATCTGGAAAGGTAGCATCTCAATGCTATTTTCAGTTTTTCAGAGGTCATAGGGGTAAAGCAACATTAGATATTGCACAGATTATCTTTGTGTTGTGTTTACTATCAAAGTAGAATGCATGTAGGAAAAAATATCTTTCTCAGAAAGAACCCAAACTTTATTTCTAGTAAAATATAATTAATAGATAAGAGTAATATTGTCTGCTTAGGATCATACAATTGATTCCTCAAAGGCTGTGATTTTTTCCTCAGGACACTCATAACTGCTCCATTGAACCAAGCCAGCTGCTGAAGACAGCACTTGGCCAGACATAGCTGCCGATGCTCATGGTGTGTCTGTGGGTCTGTGTGTCTGTGTGTCTGCCCCACCCCACAGAGCCCCAGCACCAGACCTGCTGGCCAGCAGAACAAGCACAACCTCTGAGCCACTGCTGCTGCTGTACAAATGTGTGAGTGCTCCCTCATACAAATGTGTGAGTGCTCCCTGGTACAATGTGTGAGTGCTCCCTTAAATGTGTGAGTGCTCCCTCATGCAATGTGTGAGTGCTCCCTCATACAAATGTGTGAGTGCTCCCTGGTACAAATGTGTGAGTGCTCCCTCATACAAATGTGTGAGTGCTCCCTCATACAAATGTGTGAGTGCTCCCTCATACAATGTGTGAGTGCTCCCTCATGCAATGTGTGAGTGCTCCCTGGTACAAATGTGTGAGTGCTCCCTCATACAATGTGTGAGTGCTCCCTCATGCAATGTGTGAGTGCTCCCTGGTACAAATGTGTGAGTGCTCCCTGGTACAAATGTGAGTGCTCCCTCGTACAAATGTGTGAGTGCTCCTTGGTGTGGGTGGGAGGGAGCAGTTTGCACCCCTCAGAGATGGCCAGGCTTTGTGGCTGCTCTGCCAAATGCCTCAGCTCCTTGTTCACGGGCTGCCCTCACACTGCATCCTCCCCATGCCAGCCCAGACTGCTGGGGTCTGGCCCACTCTCCTGTTCCAACACGCTGTGTAGGCATGATGTGTCCTGGGAAACACCTGGTGAAATGAGCAAGGTTCTCCTTTCTTGCTGGCATTCCAGGCCTAGCAGGAGTAAATCCCTCTTGCTGATCTGCCTCTCACTGCCCATTCTCAGTGTCACCTTTACCATCTGCCTCCCCAGTTTCATAGCTCCTTGTTCAGGTAAGTTAACTCACAAAGCATTTCACTTGGGTCCATTTGATTCAAATCAGAGAGAGCATCTACTCTAGAGTAATTAAGAGAAATCAAAACTTTAAGACTGCTTTTTCATCAGTCTTTTCACTTAAACTCTCACTTAAGCTCCTTCCCACAGTTGAACTTTTTCTGGAAAGCATGGAGAAAGAATGAAAGAAATAAAAAAGAGCATGTGTTTTTCAAAAAATGTGCTCTAGGGGATGTCAATGACAACTCGAAGGGTTGGAATCCATTTTGTGGAGAACAACAGAATGGGAAGGTTGTGCCAAGAGAACTGAGACCTATGGAGAGGCTTTGCAAAATAAATGTCATGGGGAGAATGTCAAATTGGTTTTTTCATTTTTCCACTGAGAATCTATTAATGAGCTTAAGGAACAATATCAAGACAATAATGTTTAATGCTGGAATTATATGTTCTTGCTAATACCTGTATTCCCTTTGATGTTGATGAGGCTACTGAAAGAATGCTACATTCAGTTCTGAAGTCTATAATTTACAAACAAAAAAAGTGTAGGGGGATAGAATATAAGTAAATAAAAGTAGTATAGAAAGTAATCCTACCCCTTAAGGAGTTGCAGCTGGGTTAATTATTAAAGATTAGGAGCAGGCCTGACTTTACCAGGCTGCAGCTGTAGCCAATCAGAAGAGTGTTATAAAAGAGTGGATTGGTTGGTTGAGGGGAACTGGAGTCAGCTGGCTGCTGTGAGAAGAAGAAAGTCACTGCTTGGAGGAAATGCCTATGAGAAACATCAAGGAGGTATGAAACTCATGCACTAAGGAGACAGCAATATGAAGCTTTTGTAATATAATGGAAACAAAAAAAGTATTGGAGAAGATTCAGAAAAGAAAAAAAAAGGATGGGGGAGCAAGTAGAAAATAGGCCTTTAAATAGTTCCTAAAGATTTTCAGTCTGTTTAACTTATCAAGGAGCAATTTAAGTGCTGAAAAATCTATTTATAACAGTGAGAACAAACTTTGATAAGAGATGTTCAGTATCTGACTTGTGAAAGAAGAAATATTTAAACTTTAAATAAATGAATCTTCTTAGTAAAAAGTAACCATCCATTGCAATGGCTTGTCAGAGTGGAGCAAGTTCCTCAGATCTAGAGAGTTTCTATTGGTGTTTGGATGCCTGTTTTGTAAATTACTGCATTTTGTGCTATGTATTTGTTTAGTTTGGCTTTTGTTTTTGTTATTGATGTTACTTCTCAGCATTTTCCTGTCAGTCTTAAGTGTTGAGCAAATCTTATAAACATATAGTATTTTTTCAAGGTATCAGAGGGTGGTACTGCCCTGGTGCTATGTGTTCTCTCCTGCATTTTCAGAAACTTCTGATTGCTTTTGATGGCCTTGACTGCCTGACCATACAAGCATCACAGATCCACAACACTGGAATCTCTGAGAGCTACTGGACCAGAAATTTTATCTATGAACTAATTGGAAGTGCCTTAGATGTGAGAAGCAGTGTTTGACATTCTGTGTGTGTGTGTTCAGGTTTTTGATTTGATCCTCATTAATCATTACCGTTTCCATGTAGCTCACACTCACACACTGGTTATTTCATCTTCCATAAATCCCTGAAATATGGAGGGGGTGATCAGTGCTGTGTAACAGGCTATTTCAGATAAGAACTACTTTGTACCAGTTGAATTTTATCTGAAGTCAGTGCAGAGAGCAGCAGAGGAAAAGTGATAAAAATGCATACTCAGTGTTGCTAGTGTAGTGGAGGTGTAACTGCTTTCACCTCAGGAATATGAAAGCTCTTGGGGCATCTTTTGAATGTTAATTCTTATGCCATTGTTTTTAGGGATCTATTTTACCTATTTATCAGAGTGAAGAAGTATCTTTATTTTCCTCTCTTCAGTTGCCACAACATAGAGTAGGAGCAGGCAAATAGATTAAAATTTTTTGGAACAGAATTTTGCAAAAAAATGAGAGAATAAAATACTTCCTGTGTGACAAATTCTTGAAATCTAACGGGAAGTACTCCATTTTGATTATTTAGCATTTTTAATTATTCTTAGACTTTTTCAATTAAATTATCTTAAAAAAAATATTTCTAGGTGTGAATTTATCCCAAATGTGTGGATGACCTTCACTCACTGTACATAATTCCAGTTTTACTTCTGATTTATTTTTTTAGAAAAAGTCATCTGTCAGACTATCTACTTTTCAAAACAGAGATGATTCTTGAGCAGTCTGTAACTTTAAGACCAGCCTTTCAATAAATTATAGCATATTACACCATTATATACAGCATTTTACCAGTGTATGGCCAAAGTTGCATGCAATAGTATGAAAGCTTGAAGGCTTGCTTTTTAGAGTAAATATATTTCCAGGTAAAGTTGTAAAATAAGTGAGGATATTTGATGTAGTAGCAACAACAACAACAAAAAATTGCTATTTTTGGCAAGTTACCTCTGTAAGTTGCTGCTTCCCCTACAGGAGTGACGTGTCCTGTATAGCAAGAACACATTCTTGTTGTATTGTTTGTGTTTTGACCAAAGAGTTTTTAGATTTGGGGCCATTTTTAGAATGGTTAAAATCAAGCTTCTACCCATTGTTCCATACTTAATATGATTCATAGTGGCACATTGTATACACTCTTGTGTTTATTTAAAAACCTAGTTTAAAAAAGCACAGGATGTGAAACAATACAAAATTTACAAACCCTAGAATCACCTGCATTCCTTTAGATTGAGTGTTCCTGGGTTCAGAGCTGAGAGGGTGGCTTCCCTTTGGCTTCTGTTACTAAAAAAGAGATTGCATATGGATTTCCTTAACTTGTTTAAGTATTTTGTGTCACCAAGAAAACAATCAAAATATAAACACTTGAGAAATTGCTCTTTGAGTGTTAAGGGCATGAAATTCACTGGAAAGTTTCTCACAACAGAATGTTAGGGCAAAATTAGGATCAAAATAATGGGAATTATATGAAACTGATATATAATAATCAGTTTTGCTATCAATATTGAAGTCTGTTGATTGATACTTCAAGAAAATAAAACATTTTTTGTTTACTACTGACTCCTTGATTGCTATTTATCACCTATACAGAATATGAAAAATGGGATAAATACTGTCACCTATAAAAATTCAAGGCAAAATTTTATTTAATTAAATTTTAATTAATTTACCTCAGGAAAGTCTGATTTATATATCTTTTTCCTCATAGCTTTTTCTTATTCTGTGTGTGTGCTTGACTTCTACAGCAAACCAAAAGCATAAGATTAAGAGGGTGGTATGTCTCAGAGAGGCTATCTGAATTATTTTAGGGTTATTATGCATCTGTTCAAAGTCCACAGACAACACAGAATCTATTCGTGAGGGGGTTGTAAAATTATGTTTATCATCACAAAAACAGATATACTTTTAATTTCTGGTTTCATTGCTTGTGAGTACCTTAAAATTGATGTAAAGACTCTGAAATGTTTCCTAAATAGTATTATGTCACTTTGACATAATTTAGCAGGACTATTAAATGTGACTTTACAAATAAAGTGGCTTGCCCACTGGATTTTGTTGCTCATAAAATGCACATTTTTTTACAGTGTTCCCAAAGTTGCTTTCTACTCAGCTTGGATGTTTTTGTTGGAGTTTGGATGTTTTTTGTCTTCTGCAAACACCAATGCTTAGTGCTAAGACCTGTATCTTTACATGCCTGGTAAGCATCTCTCCAAAATCAGATGCCTGCCAGGGAAAGGCAATGGCAGGAAGACACAGAGGTGCTGGGCTCTGTGGGAGCTATAACCATTAGCTGCAGGCACATGTGATACCTGCACTTGCAGTTACCTGAGATGAGATCTTGGCAGGCAACAGCACCAAAAATCTTGTTTTCACATGCTATGTCTTTGCAGCACACATGCCACAAAATGAAGTATTTTGTCACGTGCTTTAAACTGAGCTGTTTCTCTACCTGGTAATACTTCTCTTTATGGCATCTCACGGACTAATGAAATGCTCATTCCTCAAAAACCACTGGCCTATGAAACTGCACAATGCTTATTCTGTCGGAAGAACTGGAACGCAGCCAACCCAGTTGTGCCGACTTTCACCAATTCACCAGGCAGTCAGGGATGACTTTGGGCTCATTGAGCACCAGGGACTACCAAAGAGTCTCCCAGCACAGAAGACTGGATGTGTAAAGGGGAATTGTTTAATAATTTTGGATAAATAATTGTCATCTATATGTTTATTCTGAGAGAATCAATGAACATGTATGTAATGTGCAGTACATGAATAAGAGCTTTTTCTCTACTAAGCATGCAGGATTTTTGGAGGAGATATCCCCTTGTGCATCTGGCTGAATAAAAAATGCCTGCGTTTTCAAGCTGCATTGGTGTTCAGAAATCTTTTTATTTCAGTTGATTTTTGGTAATGCTTCCTTTCATTGCTGCAGTTAGAAAACCTAAGTAAGGTAACAGAAGAGATTGAATATGGCAATTTTAAATGGCCAAATAATTCACTGCTAAAGTTAATTTGAAGGTTTTTCTTCCCTTGCAGTTATTTATGCTAACAGAGTTGCTTTGGTAGAGTATACAAGAGTCAGATTTGTCCCAGTGATTTCAAAGCAAGTATGTTGGCCAGACAAGAGCTGTAAAGTGCCCCAGAAGTCTGAGAGCAAATTAAGACAAATGTTCTTGATATCCTCTCTGATTATAAGGATTAATTGTATGTATCCTTTCCTTTATCTCCTACAGTCATGCTGCCTTGATGAGTGTTCTATGGATTAGCAGAACAGCAGTGTGTCAGAGGAACTGTGCTTTGTTGGTAAATTTTGAGTGAAGGAGGTACAGAGGTGGTTGCTATTCTTATCCTGCCTCTCATTTGTGTTGAGGTGAAATTAAGCACCCAAGAGGGCTTAGAATTCTCTGGTTGCCTCGTGCTGGAAGAAGCTGCTTCTGCTTCACACCAGGTGACACCAACACTTTTGGAGTTTGTGTGTGTATATTTTTTGGTTTGTCTCTGGGAAAAATGGGGAAAACCCAAGTTATGATACTGCATGAAGCTTCCTTACAGAGACTAATCCAAAGCAGTCTGAGAAAAACACAGCTCTGAGGCACTTTTAAAATCTTGGAAGGAGTTGCACAATGGGACATCACATTAAGTAATAAACCATTCTACTTAAAGGAGAGGTAAGTATTTATATTGCATAAATGCAATCAAATATATTGTAAGTGTTAATCATAGACATGGCTGATGAAATTGTGCAAAGGAATCATCAAATATCTATGAGTACTTGTGGAGGAATAGAATGTAAGAAAATAAAGATAGTGCAGAAGGCAGTCTCACACCTGAGGATTTGCAGCTGCACTAAACACCAAAGATTAGGAACAGGCCTGCCCTTAACAGGCCACAGCTGTGTCCAGTAAGAAGATGTGACAAAAGAGTGGGGTAGCTGGTGGTGAGGAGAGAGATGGAGTTTGTTTGCTGTGCTGTGCAGAAGTCAGTGCTGCAAGGAGGTCCCCATGAGAAATCACCAAGAAGGTATGGGAACCTTTGCAATAAGAGGACAACAACTACTTTGGCTAAAAATCATGCTGACATTCTTTGATATATCTGAGGAATAAAATGAGGATGTTGACACAGTACATCTGGGTGATATTAAAAAAACACCCCACCAAACAAAAACCCCTCTCCCTCCCAAACACAGCATTCAATAACACCTGTGACCTGATCAAGAAGAAAGCAAAACATACAGTGGCTGAGAGTATGATACCAATCTTCACCAGTGAGGCACCAAATCAGAAAGCCTTTCCTGGTCCACTCCTATCTCCATCAAAACCCAGGAGCTGTAAGCTGAAGTTAGAAACCTCCAGTTTTAAATCAGCAGGCACCTTCATATAAGGATAATTCAGTATTTCAGAAGGGGTCTGTAAAAAATCAGTTTATTTATTCATGTAAGAAGTGTAAAACTTCAGTATAAATCAACTGATGGGGCTCTGTCTAGGTGTGTCTGCAGGAAATTACAATGATCCATGACAGTGGTTACCAAGTCTTAAACTCTCATACATCATTGTGAAGCATTAGATTTACTTGTATCCTCCATGCAAGTTATAAAGAAATGAAGAATGTGTGCACTTAGCTGTTTAGTAAGCTGTAGATCAGCAGTGATAGGAAGGCCAGACAGATGAATGTAGGTAATGTAGTGCCTTTCTCTTTGTTTAAGCTCTGTAAACATGGCATGAAATTGGAGCTTTCTTTCTGTCTTTTGTTTAGTCACTTACATTTTTATGAGCTGGCTGCTTTCTACCCCTATTTCATTATTCTTTATTACCCTGCTCACCATTATAAGAGATTGCTTCATAGATAACTAGACTGAAATTGCACTTTGTAAGGACGGGCATTCTTTCAAATACTCCTGCTATTATTTTTAGAGAGCAAAGTGACTTCTGTAAAAGAATTTCTTTCTTTTTTGCATTTTTTAGAAAAAAAAAGTATTGAGTCATCTGTGATCTTAAGGGCTTAGTCTTAACTGTAGAGTGTCTGAGGGAAGACTCATGGAGACATTTATTGCCTGAGAGAAAAGAAAAAGTAGAAGTGGTGATCTAGTCATGAGTAGAAAACATGAATCATAGTGGCTTGGTTTTTCTTTTCCTCAATCTAGCATGAAGTAAGAGCAACCAGACAGTCTTATTGTTAGTTTTTGGACAAACTGCTTCTGAGTGACAGTATTCTAGGTAAAATACTACAGCTTGAAAAATGTGTGGAAACATTTCATGAGTGTCTGTGCATGTCATTTGATGCAGAATAGAAAGTTATCCCAGAATGACTTCCCATTAATTACTGCTATTGCTACACTTAAGAAAGAAATGGGCTTGTCATTATAGCAAAATATTGTCTGTTCTTATCATTTTCAAGACTCAGTGAAGTATGTTGAATTTATGATTTGTTTTTCTGTTGAAGGTGATATTTGACCTATTAAATTATGGAACTGATCTTTGGGTGGGGTGATTAAGTGTTTTGTAAAAATAAGTCTGCCAATTGTATATAAGCTTCTTTACCTTTCATGCCTATTCATATATATTTTAATTTAGGTACAGCTAAAGATAAAAGCTTGAAGATATAAACTTCAACTTATTGATGTATGTATTTATGTTCCTGGATCACTGACCAGGGGCAGTTAATTACTAAACGCAAAAGTCCTGCCTAATTTGAGTCTGAAAATCTAAAACATGTTGTGACAACAAGTTCCACCTTCTGGTGGCCTCACTGTGTGGCTGGAGCTGTCAGGTGTACAGACAATGTGCAAGGGGCTGGTGACCCTTCATAAAGGTGTATCCTTAAATAGGAGACAAAAAAAGAAATTTTTCAGTAATTTTGGAAGAAACCTAAGAAAGGAGGGAAGCTAGGGCTTTTTTGTGAAACATACAGCATACTTGGTTCTTCAGTGGCTTGGGTAATAAATAGTATTTTGCTTTAACTACTTACTTATGTATTTATTTTTAGATATTACACATAGTCATCTTTTATGACACCAGTATTACTGGTGGTAATTTAACTAGTCGTAGAGGCTGTGATTTTGAGGGGAAGGATACCATTGTGGTATCACAGTACAAGGTCAGAATGTTTGATTTAGAAGCCTGTATGATTGAAGTCTTGAAACAATGACATTAGTGGTATGAATTTGGTTTTGGCACTCCTAGATGTGCAGAGCCCTTTCTGAAAAGTGAATGTTTTCATGAAGAGACCTCACATTAGGAAAAATGATTACTCCTGTGAAACTCTGCTGCACTTTGGGGAAAATTGGAGCTTTGCTGTACTGAGTTTCATGAGAAGTCTGCCTGGTTCTTTTCACCAGCGCACTTAATTTTAAATAAAATATCTGTTATAAATGTTTATTCGATCTCTGTCCTTTTAAACACCAAAAAGGGAATCCAGAGAAAGAAATATGCTAAACTAGCATCAGGAGTCTGATTAAAATGGTAAGATGCAGAGGTAGGACCGAACAATCCTTATTTTTGTGCTGAGTTATTTTACTCTGTTTAGTTTGCAAGGTTGCTTTCCTGATAGACTGTAACAGCTGACAAATCATAACTTTAATGAGGTAAGGACTGGTTTAGCCTTGACTGTAAATGGTTCCTACATTATGCTCTCCTGCATTAGCTGTGTTCTTGAGACACATCCTTTCAACTATAAGAGGTTTAGAGAGTAGAATGAGAAAGAGCATGTTCACTTTTATAGTCTGTTAACAGGAATTTAAATTTTAACCTCTGCTGTTGTGCTGGTATTCTGGTTGATGGAAAATTGCACTTGAGCATGCTCACTGCAGAAGTATTTTTTGAATAAACAGGACTTTTGTATGAAAATAGATACTTTCCCCAGACTGACCTAAAAAGGACAACTAAAGAATGAAGCACACACCTTTTCCTGGAAAAGTTACAGCAGTGTTTCCAAACTTTGACGAAAGCATTTAGATTATTATATTCTCTTCATCCTTGTGTAAAATCCAACATTTTAGTTACGGCTAAAGGTACAAAGTGAATTCATAGATTCACTGGAAAACTTGAGAATGAAATATAAGAATGCATATACATCATCAGAAACTAGGCAGCAATTAATTGAGCCAGAGGGGACTGCTGTGCACAATTTTTTCTGCTGCATACATTGCTCAGAGAGGGAGTTAGAGGGCAGATCAGATTTGGCAGTGAAAGGCTGGAAATGCTCTGAGTGATGAAGCTATCCATCATGTGGATAAAGTCCTAGGTATGTTGTATCAGTGCTGACTTATTAAATGGCTCCATACTGTGAAATTTGCTCCTGCGGAAGTTGCTTCAGTACAAATGTATAGAGAAGTCAGCTAAACCTTTCCAGATACCTCAGGGCTTTTTCATCTTGTTAGATGAGCAAGAAAATTTAGCACTTCCCCTGAAGTTGAATGGGCTCTGACCCAGCAAATTATCTTGGATCTAAAAGCCATTTGAATATTGAATTTGGGCTATGCTTAAATTCATAGTCTTATTGCCTTATCTGCTTTCCCACCAGAGATTTTTCTGGAAATTTTTCTTACTGCTCTTGAAGTCAGTCATGTCCATTGTGCATTCTTTTGTAGGAAAGACAGCAAAAATTTCTGTGTGTCTTAATAAATAGCAGGAATTTGTCCCTTGGGAGGAACTGTAGTAATTACTTTAAAGATAACAAATCTAGAAGCTGAAATTACTCTAAATTCTACTTAGAAATCATGGAATGGCATGGTTGATATTGTAAAGATAAGTGAAATTGGCTGTTTTCTGTAGTGGCCCCCTTTTGCAATTTAAACTTAATAGGCAATAATTAATCCTTACTGAATATAAGAAAAGACTTGCATATGTTTTCAGAGAAAAAGAATCAGGTGATGTTTGTCCATCTTATACAACTTACAACTGACTAGTCATAGACTAGAGCATCCTTCTAGCTGACAGTAAGTGGAATTAATTTTCTTCTGAGAGGAGATTGATCTAGATCATTTCCTGGGGTCTCTTTTAGTTCTTCATGTTCACAGTTCCTAGATGCTGACAGCAAGGGAACATTCAATCAGTTCAACATGAAGCTAAGTAAAAAACACTTATGATTTTTTTTGCAGTGCATAATTAAACTCTATCTTGTATTGCCCCAAGATACCATTGCAGACAGATGGCAAACAAGAACCTGAAAAGTCTTAAAATTTTATGTATCTCTTCACAGTATTTACAGTTGTACTAGAAGTGGGAATTATAGAAGGGATATAAACATTCATATTTCTGCTGTCTGTCAGATGGGAAGATGAAATAAAATTGATTAGTGTCAAATTTTCTTATTTTAGAAAACCATACATTGTTGTGTGTGAGACAAATGGTCAAGGTCTGTGCACTAAATTCTGCACTCTTTAATTGAGTAATGGCTTTTGCCTGGAAAAAAGCCTATGGAATTCAGTTATGTCTTTTCTATGTAAGTCTTTTTTCATGCAGTGCTGTGCACTGCAAATTAATAGGAGGCATTAATAACGACAGTGCAAGTCCTAAAGATTAACTGTTTTCATGGGTAGGAAACTATCTCTTGTTTATCATTAACCAGCAAACAGCATCTCCTGTTCAGAATTCTGTTCACCGCGGGATAGTCCGACACGTCTTTAAACAGATTTTAGTGGTTTAGGTTTAGAAGATTCTGTGTTGCTGAACAGACATACAGCTGGCTGACTGGCTGTACTTCGAGCACTAGTGGAGTTAGAGCACTGCTTTAGGGAAGTAAATAATAAAAAAAAGTGCTAACTTTTAAGGTTAGTCTTGTTTGTGATAGGATGAAGAGCATGTTCCCATAAGTTTAAGAAGACAGGGATTTGTATTGCTCTGATACTGAAGCAGAACTAGCATTCACAGAAGATCTAAATTTTTTTTTTCTGTGATGAATGCTTTGAAAAATGTGTTCAGAATGTTGCTAATTTACATTACTGGAATGAACAAATTTAGAGGTGATTTGTATGTACGCTATTCATAGCACATCTGAGTGCTGCATATGCTGAGCACCAAATTCCACCAAAGACATCGGTGCATTGCTTCTCAATGAGACTCTGCATTAAGGAAAACACACGCTGCTGAGAGCAGGATTATTGTTGTTGAGAGAAAATGTACAGACAAACTGGATGGGCAAAGAACAGATTTTCAACCCAGGGCTTATTGGAAAGAAAGAAAGGTATCAGCTGTTTCTTAATATACTACATTGCAACAGAACCCACAATCTATATTCTACTTAAATAACTTTGTTTTCTGAAGTGTGTAATAATTTTGATGATTTAATGTGTTGCCAATGTTTAACTTAATTGGTATAATCTATTTAAATCCTTTAGAGCTATTTCATCAACTTAGTGACTATACCATGAATCACTCAGGGAATGTGTGAAAGTACACCTAGGCTCTGGAGGAGAGAACTTCCACTGTGATTTCAGAAATTCTCTTCATATATTGGGAACTGTTTCTGACTCTAAACAAAGTCCTTTTTGTTTTTTTTTTCCCAATATCATATTTTATTTGGATTTCTTTTTTTTTAATGATTATTTTCTTGTACGTAACCTAAAAGGAGTGGAAAGGCGAGGAGATCTGTTGCAAGAATGACATATGCCTTGTTGTGTATATGATATCAAATGACCAAAATTGGGTTAGAAAGCAGAAAAATGCTCTGAAAGGCTCTAAACAGGTGACAATATAGATATTTTTAAAGTGGATGAAAAGCAGAAGTTTGTGTTGCTCTTTTAAACTTCTCTAGGAGTACTTCAGCTATAGAAAAAAGTGGCTCAGCTTCAGTGGTTATTAGCCCAGAGAGAGCCGTCTCTCCTTGACTCCCTTGAAATACCCACTGCAGAGTCAGTAACAGTAGTTGCTGGTGTTGTTGTTTATAATTTGGGCATCCAGATGGCTTTGGTTTTAAATTATTTTATAGACTTTTGGATTTTTTTTTCTCAGAAACGTTCACTTCTGGTTTGAGGTTGGTTGAGAGGAGAGAGGAAAACACTGTGCACATACATGTACTGAAGTGCACAGGTCTCCCCGAAACCACACCTAGCAACAGCTTCTATAGCTTTCTGTCTAGCATCATTTCTCCTAGATGTACCAGCATAGCATGACATTGTCTTTCACAAGTAGAGCAACTGGTTACTGTGAGAAGTGTGGTGAAAGCAGTGTGAGACAAACACCAGAGAAGAAAGGGAAATTTCAGGAGGATCAGGAAAAGCATTCAAAGCAAGGAGAAAACAAAGCGTACCTTCAGGGCTGGAAAACATTTTAGCTCTTCTAGAAAGCACTTTGGCTTCCTGCTGCTTGATTTCTCACCAATAGCACAAAATCCCACACTGTCATTGAAGACTGGAGAGTCAGCGAGAGCCTCTTTTCCTTAGCTTATTCAGGCAGCCACACTTCTGCCCATGGCTCCCAAGCACATTAGGGTTGAACATGCTCCACTTTCCCATATGGGTGCTGAACATGTGGCTCTGGATCCTGCTTTTGAAACCTGCTTAAAGAGAAATCCAACAGAAAGGAGACTTTCTGTTTAATTTAGTGTCATCAGCAAACTTACTTGGTATTCCTTTGAGTCCTATGTACAAGTTGTCAATGAAGATGTTGAGGAGTGTCAGGCTGAGGATGGAGCCCTGTGGAACCCCACTGGTGACCAGACACCAGCTGATGTCACCCCATTCCCTGCAACTCTCTGTACCAGACCCTTGAGCCAGTTGCTCACCCAGTGCCTAACACAGTTATTCCTGTGTTGCCTATAGCAACACCAGTCTTCTGGCTAGAATAATCCCTCTGCGATGGGTTTGGTTCATTTGTCTACACCTCCATGCACTAACAAAGTGCTGTGCTATGTTCAGTAGTGTTTACAAAGCACTGGGACTCTGCGATAAATGTAGCCAGAAAAATATTATGGGTATTTCTGAAAGAACCAAGCATTTCTTATTTAAATTGATGTGTTCAGTGCTTTCCAGTCCCTTGAGAATATGACTATGATAAATCCATCATCATTGGGTTGTGAGGCACCTTTAACAACTGCAGTAAGGATCCACACAAAACTTAAACTGAGATTTTCTAAGCTCACATGGCAAAGTTTAAGTCTGGTGTAGCTAGTGTCTGTATTTACATTCAAATACAAATATTTTTTGGCTTTGTATGTCTTACTTGCTGGTGCTTACTAAAAAAATTTATATCTCTAAAGAACTTGTTTTTTTTCATCATCTGTAGGCAAATAAGGGTTTTTTTTGTAGACATATGAAGTTAAAAGTAATAAGATTCACAGCATTGCACAGGACCTGATGCCAGGTAGTTTCATTGTTGGAGTTATGGGAGTATATTAGTACTGATAATTCAGTGCTGTTAGATCCACTTGCATAAAGAGCCATTAGTACTAAGAAGTAATAATTAAAGTACTCAACACCTGAATTATTTTTATTAGGAGAGGAGAAAGTATCTACAGTAATGATACATTTTTCTAAGAGGTTAATGCTTGTAGTAGGGCAGCTCTGCACAGCTTTCTGAAAAGAGATGGAAAATTTCTCCCTAGAGAGAACAGGAAAACTCTCTAATAATTCTATTATTTAAATTTGCTGATGGTTATACATAGTTAATGAAGTTAAATCAGTAAGAATTTTCCTTCTATTCAGATGAAATAAAGCTCTTAATAAAATAAGTCTGTGACATATTGCTGGCTGAAAAATGTCCAAGAGATTTAGAACCATCTTCCCACATGTAGTAGGATTTAATAGCTTGTTTCTAAGCATCTTTTTCTTGTTCATTATTTCCAAAATCTGCTATTTTTAACAAAAAAAAAAAAAAAAAATTGTATTTGAGGTTAAAATTATAAAGAATTTTTTTATGCATAAAGACATAAAGTTAGAAGAGCCATTTTCCATACAGAATTTAATAATTATTCCAGGAATGTATGAATCTTTACCCAAAAACTGCTTAAAATTTCTTAGTTAATTATATGCTCTTGTATTTAATAATATAACTGACTAACATCCTGATTTTCAATAAGGGAAAGAAAAGAAGGCCAGAAACTACAGGCCTGTCAGTCTCAATTCAGAGCCCAGTGAAATCATGAAAAAAATTATTCAGAGAGGTATTGAAAAAATGCCTAGGACAAAGCAGTCATTTGTCACAGCCTACAGGGCTTCATGAGGGGCAAGTTCTGCTTGTCCAACCTTATTTCCTTCTATGACAGGGTAACCCACCTAGCTGATCTAGGAACTCCAGTAGATAGAATCTTTTTGAATTTCAGCAAAGCTGTTAATTCTGTGTCTCACAGTGTCCTTGTGGACAGAATGTCCATCCCACAGCGGAATAACTGTGTTAGGCACTGGGTGAGCAACTGGCTCAAGGGTCTGGTACAGAGAGTTGCAGGGAATGGGGTGACATCAGCTGGTGTCTGGTCACCAGTGGGGTTCCACAGGGCTCCATCCTCGGCCTGACACTCCTCAACATCTTCATTGACAACTTGTACATAGGACTCAAAGGAATACCAAGTAAGTTTGCTGATGACACTAAATTGGAAAGCACTGTTCACTTTCTCAAGGGCACAGGGGCCCTGCAGAGAAACCTGGACACATTAGAGACATGGGCAATCACCAACCTTGTGAAGCTTAACAAGGTCAAGTGCTGGATTCTGCACCCGGGATGGAGCAACCCTGGCTGTGTGTACAGACTGGGGAATGGGAGGTTTGAGAGTAGTGCCACAGAAAGGGACCTGGGGGTCCTGGTCAAGGACAAGTGATCATGAGCCAGCAGTACCCTGACAGCCAGGAGGGCTATGGGTGTGTCCTGGGTGCATCAGTCACAACATCACCAGGCAGGCAAGGGAGGGGATTGTCCTGCTGTGCTCTGCACTGGGGCAGCCTCACCTTGAATACTGCATGCAGTTTTGGGTGCCGCAGTGTGAGAAAGACATTAAGCTATTCGGGAGCATCCAAAGAAGGGCAACAAGGATGGTGGGAGGGTCTGGAGGGAAAGCCTTATGAAGAGTAGCTGAGGTCACCTGGTTTCTTCAGCCTGAAGAAGAGAAGGCGGAGGAGATATCTCATTGCAGTCTGCAACTTTCTCATGAAAAGAAGATGAGGGCAGGAACTGTTCTCTTCACCCATGATAAGTGACAAGATTCAAGGAAATAGCATGAAGCTGAGTCAAGGAAGGTTTAGGTTGAATGTTAGGAAAAGGTCCAGACAGTGGTTGGGTACAGGAACCAACTCTGTCAGTCTTAGTGCTGTGGCCACCCAGAAAAGTGGTCATAGCACCAAGGGTGACAGAGTTCAATAAATGTTTGGACAATGCTCCCAGGCACATGGTGTGACTCTTGGGGATGGTTCTGTGCAGGGCCAGGAGATTGAATTGATGACCCTTGTGTGTCCCTTCCAACACAGCAGATTCTGTGATTCTGTGTCTATAAATTATATATCATGTGCTTTTTTCTAATTTGAAGTTTCACAATGTATCCAAGTTGTCAACTATTTTAAACTAAGGCAACTTGTGCTTTAATACTTTCAGAAATCTTGCTAGTGACTATGTCAAACTATTGGAAGAATTGGCAGAATAAGTGGAGATAATGATCCCTATAAATGACCTTGAACTATGAAGCCATAAATAGACCATAAATGCCATTTTCAAAATATGACATGAAGTTTTATTCTCATTATACAGTATGCATGTAACTCCCAGAAGTAATTCAAGCAGGGATGATACATTCCCAGACTCTACCAGCTTTACCATGAGAACAGAAAGGGAAGTGAATTATTCAATTATAATATCTTAATAAGGTACATGTGACAAACTGATTTATATGTGAAAAACTTAAAATGCTGACTTGTTCCACTTATCACTTGAACTGCCACACTTTATATTTTCGCATAAGCTGGTAACATTTTCAGTAATACCTACTGAATCTTTTTAATTGCTATATGGAAGAAAAAAAATGTTACTTCAGAAAGAGCTGGTGTAGCACTATGCTTAGATTCAGGTTCAAGTCTTTACATCTAGGAAAAATGAAATTTGTTTAATGGCCATGTAGTTGGACTTTGTTCGGGTAACAAACAATTCCTACCAGGAAAATGCTGTCTGTATCCTTGTGGTGTATAGTACACAAGTACATCCCTTCCTGGCTCCTTTTGAAGCCCTCAGAAGAGCCATAAAGGGTAAACATTTTCTTTCACTTTTGCTGGTAGGTGTGTACAACCTTGGTCCAGTGAATATTTCCAGGCTTTTTTCTTGCTTGTCTTAAAATGTAAGGAGAAATAGAAGTGCTGAATTGCTTGGAACAGCTGCACAAAATATGAAGGGACTCCAACAGAGGGGTGTGAGGAAGGCTGCATGTGAATATAACATGAGCATGAATAGGAGAAAGGGAAATGACAGTTGTTTTCTTTCTGGAGAGCAACTGTGGGAAGGCAGATAATTCAGGTGCAGTCTATAGAAGTCATTTAACAGAAACGAACAAAAAAATGCTGGGTTTTGACTTCTTGGTTCCTTGAAACTTACTGAGAGCTGTGGGAAGCACATTATTGCAATTTTATGTATTTGATTTTTGTGCAGGGATGGCCACACATTCTTTAGCAATTTATTTCTTGTATCTCTCCCTGAACACTAGTGGAATAAATAATTTTCCTTCAAATATATTTCAAATATATTTTATATCCTTCAAATATATTCAAGTCAATTAATGACTTCCTGCTCTCAGTATATACCAATAAAAACTCAATAACAATTAGAAGTATGAATTGGCTCAAATACTAATATAATTTTAATTTGAAATGTGACTTTCAGCACCCAGTAACTTGTTTCCTTGCCAACAGTAACTATGATCTCTTGCTTACAGCTTGAATGTATGTGTATAGAAATACAAGTCTTCAGTAACAAAGCAATAAAGAAATCAAAATGGATAGACAGATCAAATTATACTCCACTCTGAACATAGCTGAAGCAATTTGCTCTTATGCAGCAGGCTTTGATTATAACTCTAATTCCTTCTTCACATAGTCTTCCTATATTAATGTGTCAATTCAAGTACTCTTTACTCTTGTCCTACATTTGATTAAAAAAGAAAAAGAAATCACATCTGGGCTATATAATTTTAGAATAGGCTCCATTAGTCATTGTGACCTTGATTGACCTTATTTTTTGTTTTAGAAATGTGCATATCACATAGTCAAATGAGCTAAAGACCCATTTTCTAAGAGAACTTAGAAATGGGAACGTAACATTAGTGAAAAGAGAGTGAGCCTGATCTGAAATCAGTGTATAACATTCAATCGTGCAAAAGGGTAGGGAGAACAGGAGACATGCATAATCCAGAGGATGTGGTTAGTGGCATGCAATATTCAAAAACATCTCTGCAAGCAGTATGGATACAGTATCTTCCCCTACCACACTTCCCCTTACCTTGCAATGTATAGGAAAGGATGTGCAGCTCAGTGTAGTGCTCAGACTGTGTATAGGGGAGAATTAATGCAGGTAAATTGTGAACCAAACCTGCACAACTGCACTGCTCCAACATGGTAAGAGTTGCACTGGAACTGGAGCTTGCTATGCCCTTATAATTCCTGATTTAGACACCTGAAATCCTGAGCTTCCCATTCCAGGATGATAATGATCATAATACTTTTTATACAAATTCAAATAATTGCTTTCAAGATCCTCAGAAAATAAATACTATCCACACACATGTGAAGGTGGGGAGGCACATCTTCAAAAGCTGTGAAGATTTTATCTGTGGGTGTTTATAGGGGAATGGTTTTGTTTTCCTCCTCTAAAGAGTCTAAATAGACTTAGATGGCTTACAAAGACGAATTGCAAGCAAGTCCAAAACAGATGTCAGGTCCCAGTTTCCCCAAACATTCAGCTTCTGTTATTCATTGCTGTAGTGTGTGGATTCCTATGAGATTTAGGCCTCCAAAGCATATTTCTTAACTGACGAGCCCTTCATGCACTGAAAAAGTTCTGCCTTTTTTCATTTTTGAATAACTTCAACCTTAGCAAGAAATTAGTTCATTAATAAATGAAGAGGAACAAATTAATTATGAATTGAAAATGGCA
Source organism: Ammospiza nelsoni (assembly GCF_027579445.1). Classification (NCBI taxonomy): domain Eukaryota; kingdom Metazoa; phylum Chordata; class Aves; order Passeriformes; family Passerellidae; genus Ammospiza; species Ammospiza nelsoni. The sequence goes on along the minus strand of NC_080636.1, from coordinate 25,848,074 downwards.
GAGATTGAGATTCTCTGCAAAATTCTTTGTCGTATGTGCATACACAAACTAGAAATAAGAAAAGGTCATACAGAAATAATTTCAGGAGAGGACAAGGGAGCAAGTGAGGAAACACTTGAAGAAGCAGAGCCTTGGGGACTTACTGCTCTGGAGAATTTATGGCGTTCTGTTGTGTTCAGGGTGAACACTTAACCTGTCACTTGCTTGAAAATGGGAGAAAACCACCTGTTTGTACTGATTAGTAAATTGGGAGTAGAGAAGAAAGGGATTGAGGTAGCAGGACAGTCACGACCCTTCCACACATTTAACTTCTGCATCTAGAAGCATAACAGAATCATAGCAAAAACCATCTCTCTAAATATATAAAAATATTTTGAGCAGGAATTGTCATGATTCTTATAAAAGTTGTTTTTTATTAGGTATGTTTTTAATTGTTCTTTTAAAAGTACAGTAGAAAATCAATGACTGTACAGACTGCAGCAGATAAAATTGAATATCTTTGGATTTAATTTCAAAGTTTTAGCTCATTCTATGAAATCAGCTGACAAAAATTAATTCACATTCACTTGGAAAAAAAAAAAAAGAGCTGAAGGACTACCAGATGTATTAAAAACAACAATATCTTGAACAATATAGTTATTTAATGACCTGTTTTTTTTCTTTTGATGGTAAAACATAACCATGAGTTCCAAAGTAAATATTAGGGAAAAATTGATTTAGAGTCAAAAGACTAGATATACAGGCAAAACAAAAAGTGTCAATATGGAAAGGTATCTGTTAAAATTGCTGAAATAATTTTGTACTTACTATAGACAAGTAAAATATAGCTTATCACTCCCAAGAATGTCCTTAAAAAGGAAAAAAATATGCACAGGAGGATGAAAGAAAACCTGTCCAGAAACAGTCATCTCTATTTTGCAATTTTGGCCTTAGCGTTTGTATTATTTATGATGCTAATTCCACAGGCTTCAGAGAGCTGTTTTCCTCAGAAGTGGAATGCCTTGAAAAAATATCTTTGGAGGAAACTGTGAAGTTTCCCTCCTCCAAACCATCTCAGTCAAAGATTTCATCATGAAATCTGTCCTTACGTGGTTACAGATGAATCAGGCTTTGCTGGAGAGTGAATTACCAGATACATAATCAGCTTAAGGTGAAGAAGAGCAACAGAAATAGAGAGAGTGACATATGGGAAAAGATAAAATGGCGTTAAAAATGCATAGCTTGGCTTCAGAAATGACTTCATCTGTGATGGGCTTTGACGATAGTTTGCAGCTATTGGGGAAAGTGTGAAATAAAAAGAAGAAAAAAAAATTGTGTGAAACTCAGAGTATTTTTGTTTACACCAAGACTGAATTCAGCCATATGTTTTCTGTAGAGGTGGCTGTACATTCCTTTCAGCCTATATCCATTAGATTTTTCAACAGTTTGTGCTCTGTGAATAAAGAGGGTATACAGTCCTAATATTTCACTAGCTCTTTGTCATCCATATCTCTGCCCAGATCACATTTTAATATAGGATGTGGAAGATTTTTATATTCATCCAAAAGATAGGAAGGCTTCCAGTGTGACTGCAGGAGGTATCCTAACACAGGCTTGTACAACACCTGCAGAGCCCATGCCAAGTGGAAATCCATGCCAAGACTATGAACCATGATATACTGGAAGGACCTGAATTGTCTAAATTGGCTTGTGAAACTTTATACCAGAAGGGTGTGGCAGGGCAGGGAATTGAACCTGCTTGACTCCTCACTTCCCGTGTGGATGTCACTGTGTCATATTTCCTCCCTCTCTTTAGTAAGACATGTGGTTTTATTTGGGGCTTGGCATGATGGGAAATACTGCTGTGGTATGACCAGAAATATCACTGTGCTGTGAACAGAAATATCACTCAATTTAGCACTTTTACAAACAGGAATAGGTAAGCAGTTAGTCTGAAGTGGTAAGTAATTCTATTCCTATGATGATACCTCATTTTCTCCAGAAGGAACACAGATTTTTTACTACCTGTAAATCTGTTCATTTCACTGTGAATGCTGCATAAACCACATGAAGCTGTGGTCAAAACCAAATTAGTTTCAAATAATGTCTGCAATGTGGCCAAAACCCTCCTGCAGCTTTACCTTCAGGCTTCCCTTCTTCCTGCTGCTTCCTCTCAATTCCTCTTATAATTTTGTTGGTATGTGAAGCTGATTGTTGTTTTCTTCTCAGTCAGGCCAGGTGGTCACCTTTCCATTGTGGCAGTTTTAGTTAAGGGTTGGCTTCCTGCTAGCTGGATGTCTTTTCCCATTAGTTGGCTGTTGCTTGTTAATGATTGAGCTGCTGCTTCATGTTCTCCACTTTCTTTTCACAGCTCTCGTCTTGTTTCTGCAGTTGACACGTCAGTAGACTACCTGACAGCATCAAGTATCCCCCTGTGTTGTCTCTCCTCATCTTGCTGCTTCTGCTCTTTCCTGTGCCTGGCATTCTGGTTCTTGTTCAATGGGTTTATTCTTTGGAACAAAAGTCTGCATTCCCTTGCTGCTTATATTTCTGAGTTTTTATTGAGCTGTTTATGTTCTGCTGTATTGTTGGTCTTAAGATCTAGACTTTTATTAAAGATAGGTGGGCTATTTTGAATTTCTTTTGCATATTTATTGCACATAGTAAGGCAATGGATAATTCTGGGTATCCCATGGTGGTTAAATGATGTATGTTTTATTTGTGCAAATGCTTTGGACATTTTTAGTGTTTCTGTTCCTAACCAGCTCTCTGTGAATTTTATTTGTTAATGGTGTTAACAAAGACTTGGGACTGAACTTTATCATCTGTTTCAGAAATGCAATATAGGTAACATAATTAGGCTTCTTGATAAGGAAGCAAGGTCTGTTTTCAATTTAAATATTTAGGTTAATTAGCATGAAATGTAGATCAGAGACACGACACAGCAAGACTTTGTTTTTTAAATTTTGATCTTCAGATGTCAATATGTATTTTTCTATTGACTGTGCCAATGAACAAATGAATGGTATGTTTTACAAAATCAGACTTTAAAGTAGGCTGCTACTAGTGTAAAATCTTTTAGAAAAAGAATTGAAGCCAGAGTATTTACCTCAGTGGAGAGCATTAGTCATGCATTAATGGGCTCCTCTAAAATTTTATATCTGTGTCACAAAGTTCCATTTTTGTCAAAAAAGGCTCTCTGCCTGCCCTCTGTTTGCAAGGAAGGTGTCCTAAAACAATGACTACTATGACTGCTTCATGTATGCTTATAGTTATTTCTGTTCTGAGGAACAGAATAACTCTTAGGCAACTAATCAGCTTTTGCCTTTGCATGCATTGACCATGTTTGTAAGATGAAATGGTAGCAGCATGAGATAAAATGCGCTGGGATGATGTGAATTTTTTTTTAATTTATTTGAATTTCATTAATATTGTATGTGTACTTTATTGTATTGCCACTATTTATAGTAATAAGATGACAGCAGTAGCTAATACTGAATTATTATGAAACCCTGGGTTACAAGGACGCTGCAGCAGCACTGTCTCCATTGCTTTCCTGATCACCAGCACATGGCTAAAAGGTTAAAACAACCTGACATCCAAAACCAGTGCAGGTGGAGGGACTTGGATGATAAACCATCTTTGATTGTCTGAGCCTCGGTTTTGAATTAGGCACTAAGCAAAAGGAACTTTCTGACTTGTGCTAGAAGCCAGGGATTTTGTATCTTGAGTCAGTGGGTACCATCCCATGACTTGGACACTGGATAGTTGTGTGCCTCTTACATTTTGTGTCCCTTTTCACAATTCAGACTGCTTGGTTCTTCCCATCCTATGCAGACTAATATGTCAGCTATTCCTTTGTGCTGTTGCAGAGCTTTACCAAGACTCAGGCTCTGTCAGAGCTGTCTGCAGTCATTTGTGTGGGAGGTGTGTGAGGGGACTTACGCATTAACTGTGCTGAAATAATTACCGTATTTGACTTGACTAATAAGTGGTAGTTTTTGCAAAAAAAAAATTCTGGACAGGGGAGAGAGGAGTATTTTACTCATTAAACTCTATATTCCAAGAAGATGAAAATATAAAATGCTTTGATGTAAAGAAGCAATTACTTCTAAAATATGTAGGAAGCACTATTTATGAAATAGACACCATTTGTTATGATTTTTTGTGCAAAGTTTAAACTCAGAATACTGAAGTCTTTGGAGAATAAAATGTTAAGTAATTCTGCAGTCTAATTTTTTTTAGATGCTGCAGTTTCCCTGTGTTGCCATGGTAACATACTTTCTGTATAATTGCCAGGCTGCCTTACAGTGATGCAAATAAGTAAAGAAGTTGTCACATGGCATGACCTAAGCTTATATTTGAGTGATGATTTACTGCCCACAGAGCAGCAATAACACCAAAGATATCTGTCACCTGCAGGATAAGGAATTACATGTCGCTGGAGTGCTGCAGAAACAAATGGCAGTGAATGTGAAGTGCTGGGACTTGCTGTTAATCAGGACTACAAGCCCTCCCCCAAGACTGCTCCTGCTGAGATTATTTTTTTCTTATGCTTTATGTGAGTGGAGGATCAGAATTTTTAGGGCTAACACCAGCCCCAAGCATGTTATTTAGGAATTTAATTTGTCTTGGAGATAAAGAAGTCTGGAGCAAAGAGATTTGCAAAGAAAGAGTTATAGCTCTTAACAGCAAAATCTGGCCTCTTCTCTGAGACGAATTAGTCCTGGGATCCAAAGAACTCCTCTCAAAAAGGGGTGAAAAAAAGGGGAGAATTGTGGAAGGGGGAGGAGAAAGAGGAGACCAAAAGGGAAAAAAGGCATTAACAAGTTTTCCTTAGTTTCTGTTTGATGAAGGCAGCAGTCACATCTTGCACACTTCAGGATATTTTTGATGTGAACCACAAATCCCAGTTGTTCCCAGGAATACTCCCTTACAGGAACCCTTCTCTTGGCTGAGCCTTCTGCCCTCAGTCCTCCCTGTATTGTGGTGTGTTACTCCATAAGGAAGAAAGAACTGGGTTAATATCTGGTAATAGCTTAGTGATGAGCCCTGGGCGTTTCTGAGAAACAGTCTGAGAATGCTCATCACCACATTCAGCTCAGGCTAAAAAAAAATTTCTTAAAATTCAAATTTTAATGCACAAAAGTCAGAAAATTAATTAAAACCCCCAAACCAATAAGCCACCACAAAGTGCAGTTCTGCCTCAGCCTTGGCACTGCAAGAATTCCCTACTTGCTCCAAATTGCCCATTGTTAGGACACAGTAACTAGCTCAGATGTTCTGAATACCATTTGCACAGAGGTTTTCCTCTCTCATTGGACCTCTTTGTTCTTTAGTTAAAGATGGATTCTGCTAAAGCTCCCTCTTTCACTGCCTCAGCACTTCTGCTAGGATAGGTGCTGGGGGATTACCCTATATTGTTGGGGGTTTAAGCAGTTCTTTCTGTAAGAAGTTATTTTGGTCTTTGTTAAAACCATATTGTCCCTAGAGTAAGTTTCTCTCCTTGTGCTCAGTAGACTTTCTTCTTGGTTTCCTTATGCATGGCTGTGAACTTCCTCTCTTGTGAGGCTACTTGAACACCAGTAGTAAGAATTATGATTTCTTATCCCTTGCTACCAGGGGTTAGGTTTAGTTTCTCTTTCCCTCCAAGTTTGCCTCTAATTAATTAGATTTGTAGCAACCTCACACAGATATTTCCACTGTGTTCCTTAATTAGTCTTCCTGGCTTCTGGCTCTTCCTTCAAATATTTTAAGGCTGTAAGAGAACTTCATGTCCCTAGATTAGGAGAAGGATTCATTGCTTATACACAATAGAGACTTTGTGACTTCCAACTTTGCATTAGCTTCTTTCTCAGAGACTATATGTGGCAAAATAGTAAAAAAAAATCTGACATCTGCTTTCTGAGGAAAGGTCATGTCATTGCAATATGTATCATTGTAATTGTGAGTTATTATGGATACTTCATTACTGTTTTCTTCCAATGAGAGCAGACGTAGAATAAAAAAGGAGCAGTGCAAACTTGGGGAGCTACTATACATACAACTACAGGATAGATTCAAATAGAAAAGTATGGTAATTGGTAGCTCTATTTCAAATCATGATTGGTTTTCAAGAGTCACTTTTTGCTTTCACAGTATGGTTGATCTTTGTACTGTCCTTTTTGCAGGAAGGGATTATGGATCCAGCTGGAATGGCAGAATACAAAAAACAATGTCTGAGCTTATCTGACAGAGAATATTACCTAAGAAAACCATGATACATCCCTCCTATGCAGGAACTATGAAAACATCACAATAAACATTCTGAGCATGCAAGCTCAAGTCCACAGACTTATCACTGACACTCGGGACAGGATAATTCAATTTTTATTATTCAGGACACACAGCTAATGCAATATCAGATTCTTCCTTTTTTACTTTTTTAGAACAAGTAAAAAAAATGTATTAATTGTCTGAAATGAAAAATTGACCATATCCATATTAATTCTCTATCAAGCTTGCTTTAAAACTCTGGTTATTTTAAATGTAAGAGTTACAAGAAAAAAATAGTCTTTGAAGTTTCTGTACATGCCACCATTTAATCAGGAAAATCACTGCAATTCAGACTTGTTCTCATTATAATATTTTACACATCCCATTAAAAAGAATGTGCAAATTGTTTGAAGGAGGAATGATTTTGTTGTTGTCTTTATAATGGCAGGTTGGTCTACTACTTGTACCCAGTGCTAATGAAGATAATAATGTATAATTGCTATGTTCAATAAAATTCTTGTAAATGGGAACAGATAAAATTATTGTGTGAACCTCAGTAAGGTAGATGAAGACTTGCTTATATGAGTCTGTTGGGGGAAAAAGTTGAGTATTTAAAATAAAACACAGAAAATTTAAATTGTAAGCTTTCCTTCCCTTTCTGATTATATTTTGTTTTGCCCTTTTCCATTCTCTCATTTTTGCTGTCTATCTGTTGTTCAAATGAGTCATTGATACCAAGGGAAAATATGAGAGAATTTCAACTTATGCCAGATCTTGTTTAATCCTCAAAACACCAGCAAAGAAATACTCTTCTCTCCCTACTATTTCTCAAATAAAACTCCAAATGAAACAACCCAAATATTATTTTTTTTAACTTTTTAAAATCAGCCCTTATTTCTATTAATCATAGAAAATAGCACTGAAAATAATGAAGGAAAGCATGGATTTCCATCCTGATAACTGCATCAATATTTTTTTAGATGTCTTTCTATAAAACTTCAGTGTATGAGATCCGCTCTTAGGAGCAGAGTACGCAGGCACAAACACACAAAATAATTGTGTGTGTTTATCTTCCACATCACTCTGGTTCTGCCACTTTTATGACATTAATGCAGAACAGAAACCCAGAACCTCAGGAGTCCTTGCCCTGCTGTTCCTATCAAAGTGCTATTTAGTCTTGGGCATATTACAATGACAGCTTGTTTCTGTGCTTTTAACCCCTTCTGCACACTGAGCAGGATACTATTTCTTACAAAGTTGTCTCCCTGGGGTGTCCTAAGGATTAATTGCTGTAAGTGCAGTTCCTGGAACACATCAAGTTCCCTATAAGTATCCATCATTAAATGTTATATTGCTTAACCATATTAGTTTTTCTTACTTAAGTAGCCCCAGTGATATCTGTTTCTATTAATGATTTTTACTATTTTCTATTATTCTATTAAACACAAGCTAAATGGCTTTTGCTGTGGGAAAGCAAATTCATCAGGCAGCTGGTTTCTTCTGTATTTAAAGTGTACATACCTCTGTCTTTTTTCATTACTTTATTCACTTATGTTTATCTTTGTCAGTGATTTTCTGACTCTTACTATTTGTATTAGGGGAAGCAGTTTAAAATATTGGAAGTAGATGATTTGCACAACCCAGTAGCAGAGAAATTAAGAAGAAGAAGAGAATCAAAAAGCATGACACATCCTTGCAACTTGCAGAGGTTTCTGTACCAGTTTGAAGAAAAAGAAAAGAAGATGTGGCAATGAAGATTTCAGGAAGCTATGACTTGAGCTGGCATGCAAAAAATAGGTATGTTTTTTAAACCAATTTCATCAGCTTCTAAATAATTTAGCATCCAGTTAAAATTTTTGCTTAGAAGGCTGTTCTTAAAACTCAGTCCTCATCCACCATTTTTCTATTCCTTTTATTCACTAGAGCTGCTTCCTTTCTTCATGTGTAGTCTTACATAGACAGACAGAAATTTTCTGTCCTGGCCTCCTATAGACAGAGGGTTCGATTTCCTGCATTTTTCTGATTTCCCATTAGCATTCGTAGTGTATGTACAAAGGTGCCTAAACAGAATATATTTTGCAAGACATAGTCAACCTGTCCTCTTGTCTCCACTCTTTCCACTAAAAATGCAATGACTTTCTCCTTTAAGTAAACAGAGTTTAAACAACTCATTTGGTTTAATTTGCAGGAACAAATAGGTAGTGAGACCTAATGTGATGATATAAATTAATTCCTCACCAACAACCAAGGTACTTAATTCTTTCTGCTTATGTGGTTGCATTCCTATCTTCAGAATTTTCTTTGTTTCATTCTCATTAGCCATGTATTTAGTAGTATTAGAAATGTCAGGATAACTCTAAATTTAGGAGTCTTCTCTCTCTCTCCTTATTTAAAATAAATAATTACATTGATAAGTGTTATCAAGAAGCTGGTTAATTACTTAGGACATTCATGGCTAGATCAAGATGACCCTGGTTCCTGCTGTATATGAAATGTTCCAACCAAGATGTACTCTGTACCTTCCCTTGCTTAAAAAGCTTTTACTAGGGCTGGAAACTAATTTAAGGCCGAATTCCACATATGTCTAAGCATGTTCCTTAGCTTGGGGACACATGCAGTTCTATTGAATCTACATTCTTTTCTGCAGCCTTAAATTTGAGTACCTTCCTTCTGGAATGAGGACAAATTATGAAGATGCTGAAAGGGAAAAAAAAGTTAATTTGCTGTAAATGAAAGAAAATACAAAATACATTTTGATTTTGAGACATATAAGCAGTCTTTTCCCAATCCACAGGAAAAAACCTCAACTTTGCCAAGTACCAAAGGGATATTAAGGACTTATTACCTTCAAATTTAAAATCTGCCTTTGATTTGTCTTAGATCAAAGCCTTGGAGCTGTAATAAGTTTCTGAATTACCTTATCTGGCTTCTGATATGTCCTTGGCAAGGACACATATTTGAGGCAAATTAAAATCTTAGGGATTCCGTAGGGATTCTGTAAATAAATACCTTGCTTATGAATTTAAACTAGCCTATGGTCATGTATCAAAGTATTCATGTCGCAGAATATGAGAAAATTGAGTATATGAAGCTGACCAGAAACTGAAATCATAGATGTTTGGTACACCAAAGATCATGACTTACATTTTTTCTGCATAAGCAGTGATACATTACTATGCAGCCAATGGTCAAGATTAAACAGGAGAACTTCCACATTCCCAAAAAAATCATACAAAAACAATTAGATGATTTCAGCAGTTTTCTCCACTCTCTGGAGGGGAAAAATAACACTGGGGGGTTTTGTGCATTCTCTCACTTTTTTTTCCATCCAAGAGTATCCTGCACTGTAGCAAGGGCAGTCATCATCTGGCTCTCAGCAGTAAAAAATGCAAAACTGATCTAGTCTGGCAAGAATTGGCATTTGGTGAAAATATTGATGAAAATAGCCAATAGTGTCTCATTTACTACATGCTAAGATGGTTGCACCAGGAAAGTACTGATTACAGGTGTACAAGATGGAAACATCTATGTCCTTCATGCCTCTTGGAAATCTCATGCTTTTCCTGGATCTGACCATTCTCCTCCCACACCAAGAGTCTTAATTGCTCAGAAAAGAGCCTGAAATTAATCTTTCAAATTCATCTGTAATTCTTCCATGGCACCCTAAAAGTTGCACTATATGTGCAATTTTACTGCTCTCAGATCACCTTCTATGAGTGTGGATATGGTTTTCATGGGGCAAGCTAGAGATTGATTAAAAGAGCATGCTTTCACTGTTCTTCAACAAAATGTTACGGTACAGTTTTAGTGGCAGTTCTTGGATCTCTGGCTAAATTAGGTTTTCCAGCAGGAACCTCTGTGGATTCCAAATGTTCATATATATTAGCAGAAGTTATGTGAGATAAAGATTTTGGCATCATGAATTAAAATTGATACTTTATTTTTTACTTTAGGATTTGAGCTTGTGCCCTTATGCAAATTTATTAAAGAATATTCCACTGATTTTGAAGGGCACTGTAATAGGGTGATCTGTTCTCTGCACACATAACAGCATCTGGGACCAGCCAAACCTGGTAAAGACCTGCTATTTCTGAGAAAAAAATTCTGTGACTCATCCCCAGCCTTGGCTGGAATGGTGGAAGAAAGAGAATTCAGGTTTCTAATGTTGTGATTATCTGCCCATTGAAAGGCATGTTTTAGTAACAGAAGAAAGTTTAAGATCAAGACAAAACTTATGATGGCTTACCATTTAAAATGCTTTATGCATAAACTGTGGTCAAAGAAGATGAATTCTTTGGATTCTATCTAATGTAGCTCTCAGTTTTTAAGCATTATAAGTTTTGATGTTAGAAACTTCTTTTCCTCTCATGACTTGCTCATCATAATGGGTCACTAACTGATAACAATGATTGTATATCATCTTTTGGGCACCAAGTCACTCTGGAAATGTGGATTTCCTGGCTTCTTCTCAAGAGAACAATATACTGAAAAGACCAAATAGAGAAGATGGGAGAATAGTTCTTAACAGTCTATTTCTTAGGATATCATTAGGAGAGAAATTATGATTATGGATCTTAGGGTTGACTTCCCAAATAGCTTTGTCCTTACAAAATATGGAGTCTGTCTCTGAAACTCTCCCTCTGGGGCAGTAATGACTTGCATTAGGAGTCTGAGATACATCTACCAATAGCCTGATAGCCTTAAAAAGCCCGGTGCACTCAACTGTTTGCATTAACAAGGAAGTGCAGACTGATTACACGTGATCACCCATTAGGCTAAATATTCCTAAAAGCAAGCAAAAAACCCCAGCTGGTTGATGCTTTTCAATAAATAATGTAGAAAGATTGTGAACCACTGTGGTTTGGTTATGATCCAGTTATTTACTAAGTTTACTAAAAATGGATGTCATGACACCTTTTGGGCACACAATCCATTCTGGAAAATTTATATTTTTCTGATCCTTTTGAGTGCACTGGAAGGCATCCTATTCTGTGGCTTTTCTTGTCACAATAGATGAAAAAAGCTCTTACTCTTCATGGTTTTTTTACTCAGTCTATTGTCTAAAAATAGGTTTGCTACTTGTATCTTGATATAAAGCTTTCCTCAATTTTGTACTCACTTCACAAGCATGGGCCAAATACAGCAAATTCAAGATAAACAAAGCCAGAAGTGTACACATTCAGATTGAAAATGAATCCTCTTTCTGCAAGGTATGGAGTCCTTTCCTCAAGCTGACAATTAGTTGAGTCAATGGACACATAGAATCACAGAATATTCTGAATTAGAAGGGAGCCACAAGAAGTCAAGTCCAACTCCTCCCTCTCCCCAGCCCATCCCCAAGTCATACCAAGTGCCTGACAGTGTTGTCCAAACACTTTTTGAACTCGGTCAAGCTGCTGCTGTGACTGCTTCCCTGGGGAGCCTGTTCTGGTGCCCAGCCACACTTTGAGTGAAAAACCTTTTCCTTTTATCTAACCTAAATCTCCCCTGACTCAGCTTCATGCTGTTCCCTCATGTCACTGGTGAGGGGAAAGAAGAGATCAGTGTCTGCCCCTCCTTTTCCCCTCACAAGGAAGGTGAAGACTGTGCTGAAGTCCCCTCTCAGTCTCTTCTCCAGGATGGACAGACCAAGTGACCTCAGCTGTCCCCCATACAGCTTCCCCTAAGGATCTTCCTAGGTGAGATTCTGTCCTGACACTGGGCTGAAAAGAAGGTTCACTGTGGCTAGTCAGTGGTTAATGAGAAAAAGATTCTTCAAATAAGAAGTAAAAGATATGATCTGATAGGTAAATTCCTTTATACACTACCGCTTGTGAACACATAATTAAACACTCATTCAGCTGTAGGCTTGATTTATTGCAGACCAATGCAGGAATTTACAGTCAAGTTCTAGTCCTGCCTATTTAATTGATTGATGAGAAAGTAACTTGTTGTAATTTAATAAGACTGAAAGCAACATATGTGTTCAAAGTGTTATTATTTGTCTTTGGATATGGATTATAAAATATGCAAGATGACCTCCATTACTTGCTGGATTCCAAGACCCAAGCTGCTTTTCATGCATGGCTTCTTTTTATTCCTTCCAAAGCAAATCTCAGTCTTTCAACAGAGGCTCAATGTATTGAGGCTTGAAGTCTCATGTGGTGTGACCACTCAAACTGCTTTATTGTCTTTTTTTCTCCCTTTTCCCACAAAAAATATGGCTGCTAATGTCATATCCCTTCACTATATCTGGAAATATTTTGCTATGACTCTTTCTTGGAATCTCCATATCCACTGCTTTCCATTTTAACACCTAGAGTAATTTTTTAATGAAATAAGTAGCAAGAAGAAAAATCATTACCATTCTTCATTTCTTAAGATGTTTGTAAATGTTAACTAAAATCCTTTGTGCAAGTATTTTATTATATATGTATGTGAGGTTATGACCATTGAAGAAATTTCTCAGTCAAAAAAGCCTCAGAGCAGAAGCCATATATCTGCTGGTGACACAAAACTTACTGTGTTTTTTAAGTGAACACAGCACAGTATCGCTGCGGCTTCATTGCAGAATGTTGCTGTATATTGTTCAGTTTCAGAAAATAAATATAAATATAGTATCTAGAAAGAAGTAGCTGAAGGATATACTGTATTCTCGATCTTAGAAAAAGGTACAGAGTAATATATTGCTACTGTCTTTGCCTTTTGAAAGGGATTTGGTGCTGAGGCATTATTTTTACTTTGAAAACCTTCTTAGAACAGATTTCATTGTTAAAAAGCCATGTTGGTAGAGGACAGCCCTCGTGCTGGCTGTTTTCCTAAATCAGAATGGCTGAGTGTACCTCATACATCTTGGCAGTGAAGCTGCCTTGCACTACTCCCAGAGAAGTTGTGGATGCCCCTCCCTGGAGGCGTTCAAGGCCAGTTTGGATGGAGCTGTGAGCAACCTGGTCTGGAGGAAGACCAGTTCCAACCTCTCCCCATAGCAAAGGGGCTGGAACTAGATGATCTTTAAGGTCCCTCCCAATCTGACAAGTTTTTGGGTTCTATGATATGTTAGAGCTCAATGAAAAATTAGCAGCAGAATCTCTGGTGGGAGGTGGGGGAAGTGGGAAGGCATGACTAAAAAAATGTAACAATGCAATTTCAAGATGAAGTTAAAAAGCATTTTTAGGGAAAGAGTCAAACTGGGGCGGGGGGGGGAGGGCAATAAAATGTCTGGCATGATGGTAGAAAGGATTAGCATTGCCTAGCAGCTATTCATTTTAGTATTACATAGGAATTATAGCTGTGTGGTAATCCATGCACAGGAAACAATTAGCGGATAAAAATAACATAAGTCCAAAAAAGGTACTTGAAATCCAATCTAACTTCAGAAACAATTCTTTGTCTAACTAGCTAAATTGAATCAGCTATTAATAATGCAGTGATCTTCTGAGAAATTCAGCCCATATAAGTCATTTACTCTCAATTTGTCCAGAAAGGAGTGTTCTGAAAGGATAAGCAGGAGTTTCAGATGACAGAGGTTTCTTGCTGCTTATGTACTTATGGCTCCTTCACTGAAAAGGAAGCAGCAGGTATATGCTGGGATCTGACTTTTGACATGAGATTCAAGGCAAGACTGGATAGACATCACATCCTAAAAAGTAGAAAGTGCTCCAGTTTCAAATTGACCCATATATAGGGACACAGTTTGTGGTAACTGGGAGTGGGGCTGTGGCTGAGCCTCATCCCCAGTGGGTGCAGCTGTGAGCAGCAGGTGAGCAGCACTGACAGCAGTGAGCCATGGAGTGCCCAGGGGCACTGACCCATCACCAAAGGGAACAGAGGGCACACAGTGCAATGTGTGAGCATGAGGGGTATAAAAGGTTGGGCAAAAGAACAAGAAGGGCAGATGCTCGATGCCTTTTGAAGAGATGTGATGTTGCTCTGTATGGGCAGGTGGCTGAAGCCTTCTGCTGTGGTTTGGTGTTACTCTGTTTGGGTGAATGCTTAAAGCCTTCTGAAATTTTATGGTGATATTCTGTGTATTGTGGCCATCTCAACTATGGCATGTGCTGTGGCATATGCTGTCACACCCATGTATCTAAGTCTATTCATTAATTGTATTTTCAGGTCTTAAGGAATAAATCTTTCTTTGTCAAAATGTATGTATGCAAGAGTAGATATTGTTAGGTCCAACAAATCTCTGCTAAATACAAATCTTCTTGGCTGACAGTATTTTTGCAAGTACAGCTGAGCCTGTCAGATAGTTAATGGCTGACATGAAGGCCAGTTCTCCTCCTCTTTCTGCCTCCCAGTCAAGCACCTTCCTTTCTGGGTTCCAGTGCAGGCTCACCATGATGGGGTCCTGTTCAATGGTTAATTTATTCAGGAAACCGAGCTGACAAAAGTAAGGTACTGTTGTGTAGTTTAGGGTTTGAAACTGGTTCATTGCAAGTGAGGCAAATGTTAAGGAAATAGTATAAGGAGAATGTTGGGACCACTTGATTTCAGCTAGGGGTTAGTTTCCTTAATCAGTAATATGAAACTGCCTTTTACTTTCATATAAAAACCTGTGCACTTAGGTAGATAGATACAGGTTATAAAGAAACAGCTGTGTCAGTAGAACTGGACATGAGATGGACATAGGTTCTCTGCCTTTATATTTATTGACATCTGTTATCACCTCCTTTTGCTGTTTTCTTCCTCTTCTCCCCTAGGACTGGAACATTTCCAAGTGGTATGGACAAAGCATTAGATCCATGTCCTAAGCCACTGCATATCTGGATAGTCTGGGGAAAGAGGGAGCCTGTGCCATTGACAGAAGAGGTGCAGAAAGGCAGATGCTTGAGGGCTGTGACTTTAGCCATGGTTCTGTGCCGTGGGTTACTTAGCATTTGTATCATGCCTCTATTTTGTTAACAAGAGGCACAGAAAATGAGATCAAATACTGATGTCCTGACTATCTGAATTACTGAACTGATAACTTGCTGCCTGTCTCTGTTTTGGACCATACCATCTCAACTTGACCATCTCAACTTGCTATGTCAGAGTGTCCTTAAACATGTGGACACTTGCCTACCTGGCTTTATTTAGCAATAAAGACATATCTTGTGTGATTAAGAGAAAAGTTTCCAAGGGAATATGCTCTACATATCCCACAGCAGTAATTTAATCCCAGTCCTTTTAAGCAATAGTCACCTTTCATACTCCCTCTAATGCGGCAAGTACTTCAGTGTCCAGGAGCAGAGTGAAGGCTCTATTCCCCATGACTTGTGATTGATATGAGTAGGTCTTAGCTCTGCAGGAGTGAAGTCTCAGTTGCTGATCCATGCAGGGGCTGTGCTCTTGGCTGAAGACTAAAGTCACAGACAAGTCCAATTTATGTATGCAGAGAAAGAAAATGTTGCTTAGCTACTAGTTAATAAACCTGATACTGGCATTCAAATTACATTTACTATCTCATCTGCGAATCTGGATGAAGTTTTGGATCAGATAATGGAGTGTGTTTCCATACTTGTTTTCCTTCCATCAAATCAGCTATTGAAAGAAAATGGAATTTTATCTGAGTTGTTGTATGATAAACTCTCAGGTCACACGCTGGCACCCTTACATTCTTGGTACCTCTAGGATCAACCAGCAATCCTACTGCAGTTAAATTAATAATGAGGATGTGACCTCAGAAAAAACAAAATCATCTGGACTCTCATGAGTATTTGAAAAAGCAATTCTCTGACATAAAGACCCCACTAAATAGTGAAAGTGCTTAAAACTTTTGAAAGAATGTTAAAGTTAGTATATTGTTCCCCTTGTAAACCTTTTGGATAGAATTTCATGGAGAAGTTGACTTTGGTTTAAATGAAACACATCAGAAGGCAGTGTTCTGGTGTTGTTTAATTACAACAGAAGGAAAAACAGCAATAGCAAAAAGTACTTGAGCAGTAATTTCAGCTGGTACATTGGCAGTAATAAGAAATCACATTCTTGCTTATCATTGTCAACAGGGGGGGCATTGTTCCTTCAGCTCTTTCCAGTGAATCACCAGATTATCACAAATCAGTCCCCAAGTGCTCTTTCAATAGCTCGAATTGGAGAGGTGAGCAATTTGCTGATGTACTCTCTATCTGTTCAATTTAAAATCTGTTAATTTCAAATGTCTTTTTCCAGTGGATAATAGGGGGAATTAACTTTGTGTGTCCTCCTGTTGCTGCCATAGGCACATTATTTCTGGGGAGCAGTATCTTTCAGGCATACACACTGCAGAGATTTCCACCACTACGCCTCAGCACAAAGACTACAATGCCAGTTGTACGGATTCCTGTGCAATAGTGAAACAAGAGATCAGTCTAGAAGCCTGAAATGCTTATTAAGTGTCCATGTAAAAAGGATGTTCATTTGGAATGGAGAGTAAGTTGAGCTGAGACATATGATAGGAGGAGATTTCTATCCATTTTCTTTAAAGATGCCCAAGCAAGTATCCCTGATGAGGGTGAGCTCAGACTGGTCATCACAGTTGAATGTTAAGCAGTGAAGGCACGTTCCAGTTTGGTGGAGGTTTTAACATAAAGACTCAAAATATTCTAAGTGTCTCTTCAGGTTCTTTTGAAAGCTGAAAATAAAATTTCAAAGGGAGAAAGTGATCTTGTTTTCCAAAATCTTAAAGAAAAAGATACATTTTTGCATAAAGAAAGAATAAGCTTTCCTTGTAAAACTTATTGGGTGTACTTCACCCATACCCTTCTGCATAGCAGTCCTTGTGTCAGAGCTGTCTCAGACATATTTGAAAGAACAGTGTTATCAGTTAGAAAGTCAGTGTCTATCAGATGTCAAAGTTCTGGGTTCTACTGAATTGAAATGTTTGATTAGAAGCCTCTTTCTTTCTTTTTGAGATAAATAATTTTCAAGGAAAAGGAAAGATAGCTAATGCCAATAATTCGACATTCCTATGTTCCCATCTCTTTTCTGATGTTGAAGCTGAAATCTCATTTTACAGTCAAAATAGTGTCTTTTGAGTAGGACAAGGATAGTGAGCATGCTATGGATGTATTTCAGAGAGCAGCTGAAAAAGTCAATTCAAATAAAGTTCCCTTCCTTCCTCATTCTGGTACCCAAACATTTAATTGACTCAACTATAGCTATTGTAAAGTGTCGATCTAAAATGTTAAAATGAGATTATTGGAAATGCTTGTTTAAATTTCTTGACTACAAGCAGGCAAAAATAATTCAGGCTGTAATTTTATAGCACAGTGTTGATATTTGATTATATTTAACTCAGATTCTTTACGCTGTGTAACTCGTGTGATCTTTGCAAAAAAAGCAGTCATTTATACGTTCAGTAGTGCCTCTGGGATGGAAGCGAATATTGCAAATCAGGGCAGTACAATCACAAGAGTTCACTGGCAAAAATAGTGATGATATGAAATAGCAGTCATGTGTCCTGAAAGCAGAGAGAAAAGATTTCTGTTGACCATGATGACTGAATTTATTAAATGGCTTTTCAGTCTACTTACTTTATTGTGAAAGGTCCTAAATGAATGCAATTTACTAATGTAGTTGGCTTCAAATATATCTGGCATATTTGTGTTCCTGGCTTGATGAAATGTAAGAACTTTTTTTACTCTTGTTGTCCATTTAAACCTTTATTTGGACTGCAATACTTATTAAACATGCAAATGCACCATAAAAATGCTTAGAGGGTAATAGCAGAGCTATAACTATAAATTCAGAGGAAGAAAAACATAATGCCTTAGTTTGTCTCTTCCCTCACTTATTTTAAGGACTGATTATTTAACACACTAATTCAACCTTATTAGTCATATTAAAACTTTACATAAAATAGTATGCTCAGCATCTTAATATATTGAAACAACAAGGGATACAATCTCTTTGAAGTGGCTGGGGAGACATTTGCTTTATATTCTAAAATGAATTTTTATGGAACTCCTACATGTGAATGAGAAGTTGGGTTAACAGCTCTCTTAAATACTCTTGTGAAATAGCTTTTAAAACCAGTGATTGCTTTGCAAAAACCTCTGGCAGCAAAGCTTGCATTTTCATGCAACACTTTCCTGTCTTATGTTGCATAATCCATTGGATTTTAAACCTTTTCTCCAAAAAATGTTTTGTGTGACTTGTGTATCAGACACCTTTGACAATAGGAAGTATATTTCTCTGCAGCACAAGAAATTAAAACAAATTACTTTATTTTACAGTTGTATTATTTGAAGTAATACACTGATTAAAAGGATTTGCACCAGTGGGGAATGGAGTCTGTCACCTACAGGCAAAAGCTTGGACATTCAGTTCAAGTAAGGATTTACAGGTTTTAGTGTTTCTATTTTGCTAGCTGCTTACATGCTTTCTGCTCTGCCAAAAGCAGAATGGATGCTGAGCTTTTCTGTACAATTGGAGTAAGTGACCTTGAAAATCCAGCCTACCCACCCACCACACTTCATTCAAATCAGACAAATCTGCAGCATATGGGGAGAAGAAAGAGTAACTTAACTTTTCTCTCTGTATTTTTTTTTACCAAGGCAAATTCTTCAGAAATCTCAGTAAGAAGTGCAGAGTAATAAAAACCCTGTGTGTGTGTGCATGTGTGTGTGTGTGTGTGTGAGAGATGGGAGGTTATTTACTTGCTTGTTCTTGTTTTTTTGGTTTTCATTTTTTTTTTTTTCTCCAGAACATATCCCTTCTGAAAATATCTTTGAAGAAACATGCCTTCATAGCAATATCCCTGAATCTTCTCATATTGCTGAGATTTAGTTTTATTGTAGTTGTTGTATAATTAATTCATTTAAGCCTGGAGAAATGTCTTTGTCATTTTAAATCTAGGTAAACCCCTTCATCCATTAGAGCACAATGCAGTATTTTGAGGTGTGTGTGCATTTTTTGAAAGCTTGGGCACTTAACTGAATCTCCAGGTGGAGATTCTTTCATGCTGCAGTTTAGTATCAAAGGCAAACCCCCCTCCCTGGCAGCAGGGCTGTCCTGGAAATGCCTTCCTGGCACAAGGCATAGCTAAGGCAGCTTCTGCTGGGCACAGCATGGCTCAGACATCAGCAGTCCCTCTCCTGGCCAAGTGTGTGAACAACTATTCCTTGAGCTCTAGGACGCATTTCCTTTTTTTTTTTTTTTTTCCCCCTGAGACTTAATTGCTTTTTTGCTGTGAAATACATCTATTCTAACTTCAAGTTTTATGAACGTCCTATTAAATTTATCCCTGTATTTTCTTCTTTAAAATAGAGGAATTGTCTTTTATAATTTTTACAAAATCATAAAATAACATTTTGCAAAATCTTTTCTGTATTTCTGGTTCCTAATTCTGGATAAGGATCTGGAAGTGAGTTGACAGAAGTGGTAAGTAACTCCCTTAACTGTATCTGGTAGTAATAACAGACCAAAGTAAGAGAAAACAGTTTGCTCTTTTTATTTATACTTACCTATTTACCTTTAACTAATCAAGATTAAAAACAGAGCTGTAGAATTCACTGGAGAATACACCCCCTGGTGAAATAAGGAAAAGAGGGGGTATTCCTGACCCTTGAGACTGGCTTTGACATATGATCACACTGTAGGAAACACACAAATGTTCAATCCAGCTTTAATACAGCAACAAAACAGTATCCAATCCAGCTAGTAAAAAAGCTTTTTCAGTGGACTAAACACTTCTGTCCCTCTTCCACCTGTGTAAAACTGACCTCTCTCTACCAAAAAGCGTTTTTGTTCTATATTTTCTTGTTTCAATGACATGCAATTCCATGTCCAGGTACCTCTGAATCTTTGGTTTCTACATTTAGCCTGAGATATCAAAGTTCCTAATTGAATTCATGAGATAATTTTCTTTCCTTATTATGGTCTTCTATTAACCTTTCTCATTTCTCTGAGATTTATTATCTAATCTTTGCTTGCCAGTGGCTGGAATACATTTGCCATTTGCTCTTGAGAGTTCTGGGTACAGTAAGAAAGATATGCATTCTAATCACATTCATTCTTAAATGACTTTGCTAACATTTTTCATTCAGTTTTTACCTTCCATCCCTTTTGGGATGGAAATGAACCATGCATATCTACTTAATCAAAATCAGGCCTAATCAATCACACTTTTTTAATGTGTAGATATATATATGCACACACATACATGTAATGGTTCATTCTCTCTAATAGAGAAAAAAAAATGAGGTAGTAGCATATTGAATAAATTATGGTGATGCTGTAGGGCCTGTAATTTTTACTATACAGTGAAATGAAAATGAGATGATATATTATTAAAAATATTTTTTAATAAATACTTTGACAGTTTTGTAAAAATACTTTCCTGTTCAGCAGAAAATATCCAAACTTGATCTTCATCCATGTGTAGATTTTTATAAGACACTTTGAGACACCTCACTTATTTCTGACTTTGGTCAGCATGTATCTTACTCTTCTGAGGTATTCACAATATATGTTTTTATAAAATATACAACAGTGATGTCACTGAATCCATATAGAGCCTTAAGGGGAAAATCCCAATTTTACAAAACAAAGGAACAAAGGAAAGAACTGTAGAACTGTTGTTCTCTATGTCTTTTTGGAAGAAGTTTGTCTCAACCAGCTAATATATCTCAAAAAAAAAAAAAAAAAAAAAAAGGAGGTTTGTGTTGAAAAGTTCTAGAGCAGGCATGGTAACGTATTTTAATACTCTATCTTTTTCATAACCATAATGAGCTGATGTAGTGTGGTTGCCTGGAAAAGAGCAGGTTTCATGTGTAAGGAATCAGTGTACACATTATTTGTTCAAAAATACAATTTTCTGCAAGACAGCTCCATCCAAAAACTGGACAGTGATAGTATTTAAATATCTGTGCAATAGATGCTACCAGTGTTGCCAAACTAACACTCACCTGTAGGCACTTATGATAAAGTGTGCTCCTCAGTTTTGTACCATAGTTATTATAAAATTGTTGCTATCATTGATTTTTTCTTCTACCACCAAGCAATAGTGCTGAAACATTCAAGATGTACAGAAGTAAAATAACTCCTATAGTTTTCCCAGTCAACACTGTCTTTCAGGAGAAAATATAGTTGAAGATGATAGAAGAGGGATTTCCAGTATTTTCAAAGTTTAGTCAAAGAATGAGAAATGTATCACAAAACAACAAGCATCCAGAAAAGTGATGCTCAAACAGCTGGTTTGCTCCCTTTTTCTTACCAACAGTTATGTTTTTCTCTATCACAGTCTCTTGTTGCAGCTGTTCCACTTTGCTAGAAACCCTCTATTTTCATGGGTACATCTATTTGAGACCTGTGGTTACTCACCTCTTTTGTCCTTCAGCAGCAAAATTTCTTTTTTGCTTTGATGTTTCCTGAAGATACCTTGTCAGAGCTTCCTACCTCCTTTTGCCCCTCTTTCTTCAGCCTTCACTGTGGTAGGCAGAAGGAAACAACTGTTGACTTTCCTCTGTAATGCAAGTAATCCGTCATTGCATGGCCCTTTTGGACAGATATTCTAAGCTTCAGTTCTTTCTTCTGAAACACCCATTTAAAAGCTGATCATTATTATTCCTGAGACCACATAAGCATCATATACTGAGGTACTAAAACTTTATTTCTCCTGCAAAAATCCCCCTGGTGTGTCCTAGGACCACAATTGCTTTACAGTGCGACTTTACATCAGTGTTTCAGAGGCACCTCTTGTCGCAGACATTTTTTCATAGAAATCCTTTCTTTGGGATTGTGCATCTTCTGGGAAGCAAGGGCCCCAGAAGAAGAATGTAAACAATGATTATCAGCTGCTGTGGAATGCAATAGGATGCACCTGTGATTGGTTCATGTTCCATGTGTTTATAATTAAGGGCCAATCACAGGAGCAAGCTGGGGACAGAGCCCCTGGATACAGAACTTTGTTATAGATTCTTTATATTCTTAGCTTAGCTTAGCAAGCCTCTGCAACTTCTCTCTTTATTCTATTTAGTATAGTTATAATGTATTATATAATAAATCCAGCCTTCTGATCAAGAAACAAGATTCTCGTCTTTCTCTCACCCCAGCGACCTCCTCAGGTCGCTGTAATAACCTCTCTTCTCTGTTTCTGACTAATGCACACTGAATTTAGGAACAGTACAAAACGAGTTACTTGCAGACCTGGGACACACTGTGCTGAAGATCCTGACACAGCTGGAGCATCCACCAGACACACCACCTAAGGGGTGCCCAGCATACCTGAACCCCTGCACATGATCCTTTGACAATCTCCCTGCATCCCTGCCCCTGTTCATCGTGCAGCAGTAGTGGTCACTGATTCCTGAGTAGACTCTGAGGATCTTGAGGAATTTTTCCCCTCTGTGAACACAATGAAAGCTCTTCCTTTCTCTTTCTCAGTTCTTTTTGTGCACAGATTTATTTCTGTTCCACTTTCCTTTGATGTTTCATGCCTTCTGAAAAGAATACAGTCATTCACAAGGTCTTAACTATTCAAGGCCATAAACACTTCATTTTAAACTGTTACCCTCAAAGTCTTTGAACTCCCCCCAGTCCAGCATTAATTTTCCTGGGTTACTTGCCTTGAGTTAATGAGTTCTCTGTGCTCACTGCCCACAGCTTTGATTTGTTTTAGAGGTTTCCTTAGTTGCTCAGAAAAAGATTTCTTCTTTCTGCATATGAGTGAAACGTAAAAATGGTCTTCAGTATTCTGCAAGATTATTAATTCAGGAAGATGAAAATCACATTGTCGTTCTCTATGGGGAAACCTATTATGATATCACCATTAAGTACTGATTAAATATACATTATTCTTGTATAAATATATTATGTTAATAGTCCTTACATGATCTTATAATACTTCAGGATTATTCCAAAACCAATATATGTAGAAAATTCCATTTTTTAGTTGATAATGTATTAATTTTCCTCTACATCCTCAGTCCATCAGATCACAGGTACAGAAAAGACATTGGGGACCATATGCAAAATTTTAGCATCTTAAATATGTTTCATAAATACTGTCTGAAAAGCAATAAGTTTTTAGGGGGACTCATCATGATACATCCAGAGCAACCTGCAGATAAATCTGGGTTAACAGCACTCAAGCCATGGAGTTACCTACCACCGAGTGTTCACTCTGCCATCTCAAAGGTGCAAACATTATCAAGCAACTTTTGTTGCTCCTATTCCCAAATTCTACTGAGCTGTTTTGAAGCTTCTTCACATTTCTTTCCCAAAAAATTGCAGTATACAGATGCTCTCACTCAAGCACAGGTATTTGGGTGTAACAATGTGCTAGTTCCTGTCATTCTTCTGTAAAACACATCTAAAGGACTCAAATTCAAAGCAGGCTCGGAAGTGAAAACCCTGGGAAAGAATTATGGGTCCTGTGGAAGTCATGAGAATTGGTTGGGGTTTTAACACTACAGCTTGGCTTTGCCAGGCGACTGGAATGCAGAGATACATAAAAACTTGAGGAAACACAGCAACAATATGCAACTGGTGGCATGTGATTCATGTTTTACCAAGTTTTGACAGAGTTGAAGTACAGAACATGTAAAATAATGAAAACTGCAAACAAGCAGTCTTTGTTTAAATTATATGTCTGAACAGTATTCAGAATAAACTTTAATTTACTCTTTAATTTTCAGCCAAATAAAACCATACTGTGTCATTTGAGAAGACTTGCATGGCTTTACAAGTACTGTTTATAATTTTTGAGACTTGTTATCAATGCAGCTGATGTACCAGTGAAGTACAAAATTCTTTAATGCCAAAATATTTTTTTCACTTTAAGGGATAGAACACCAAAGACTAATTTTACATTTACAATAATGTTCATAAAATTAAAATATTAGTAACAATTAACTTTGGAATAGTAATTTCCCCAGCATTTTAATGATGTAACACAGGAGCAGCTTGAAGCCTATGATATTTTTCTTAAAATGAAACAGGCTGATAAAAAATGCAGGAAGCTGAGAAGAAAATCACCCTGAAAAAGAAAGACAATTGGGTAAATAAATTATATATATAAAAAAATCTTTACAATCTCTTTGAATAGCTTGATCCATTTGATTTTTTAATTTTTTTTTAATGCATGATAAAATTAATTAGAGGAAACACTGTTTATACTGAATTAAAGATAGATGTGCTGCTATGCAGAAAGAAAAAAAAATAGTATTTTCCATTTCTTGAATGTAATCATGAGGGACTCAATCCAGTCCCTCATGAGTAAAACCTAGAGAAGAAAGACTTCTCTGCAATCCAAACTACCCCAATGAAAGTCTGTGAAAGCTACAAGTCTGCCATATTGGGCTGCAGGTACATCTCTAATATAAACAGTGCACAAAGACTGTCTTGTATGTTTTCTTAATTTTCTTGAATGTAAGCTGTTGGTTTTTGGTAGACTTATCTCTTTTTTTTTAGCTGCAGTTTTAATGTAGGCTTTAGGTTTGGAGCAATAGAAAGATCCTTATACAAAGAGAACCCCCTGCTAGTCCTTTAAAATTTCAAAAACTGAATAGGATTCCATCCAGCTACCATTTTTTCCTTGAAGAGAAACTGAGAATTGTAACAGCCACATATACTATTTTTATAGTAGAAACAATCCTGTTGGGCATATACATAATTAAAAAAAAATTACAGTCAAGGATATGACAATATGAGGTTCCTAGTGAACTGTTGCCTGTGGTAAATGGGAAGCAAAAGAGAGGAGTGGGAATTCTGTGAGGACTGTAAACTAGAAGTTTAAGCTCTATGACTCAGTAAATTAGATTAAAAAATTACTTTTTTCTTCAATCTCTTGCATCCCAGATCACTGTCCCTCTGCCTCTGGTGTTTGTGATAACAGATTGAGGTGCTGAGGGAGAGTCAGTGCTGGCGAGCATCTTGTCCCAGCTAACAAGCATGTTTGTGACATATGGCCATCCTCGTCCCTGCTTTTCAGTACAGTGGCAATTTGTGGTTAGCTAAAAGCTTCCTCCATCAAATGTGGCCCTGCACTTCCCTGGTACGGTGGGGAAGGAGCTGTCCCTGTGCACCCACAGCATCCCTTAGGGCTTCCCAGGAAAAAGGGACTTGCAATGCACCAAAGCAAACCTCTAAAACCAGGTGGCACAGTGAGGAAATTGTGCAGAGAGAAAAGGGAAACCCAAACAGGGAAGAGGGGCCTGATGCCATGTTCCCAAAATGTGGCAGGCAATTTGTCCACCCTTGCCAGGGACTGGCCAGGCCAAGGTGATAACCTGTCCAGTTCTTAGAGAGACAACAGAGACCATCAGAATGAGCTCAGAGCACAAAGGCAGGTACCACAGAATCAATTAAAAAGGACACAAGCTCTCTTCTCAATAATCTTGGTGATATTTAATGAACTCTTACCCCAGACATCCCTTTTTGTGTGGCAAACTTGAATAGCACCATGCAGAGCTTTTGGGTAACACAGTTCTTACTTTGTAGACAGAAGCATATTCTTTTTATTGCAGATGCTGTCTTGTGTCCAGCAGTTGCTACCCAGACTCTCACAAATAAAATACTGTGTTGGCATAAACTATCTGCCATGTGCAACTATTTATACATTCTCAAGACATCCAGGAGATATGAGGGCAGCTGTTTTTCCTTGAAAATCCCTTGGCACTTACCAGCAGCTTTCACTCAGCTTTGTGAAAATGAATATTTAAATGCAGCCCAGTTTTCTCCCCCTTTGGAGCATGGATGGCTACTGCAAACTCACATATGAAAGAGAAAGCATGTTTTGGATTCCCCTAGTGAGTCATCACCCTTTCACTGGTGATTCATTGTTTGGAAGGAGAGGAAGGTAAATGAGGACTATTTATATGAGCTGTCATCCATTTATCTGGTTATTTATTTGTTTTAGCCCGGGGCATTCTCAAAGCAATGGAATGCAGCTGGACTGACAGCGGCCGGAGGCTCTGGGCTGTACTTGGCATCTGCATGTTTGGAAGTGAGGAGAGATGAGATGGAGCACCTTCATCCACACGAAGATCTCTTTTGCTTAAGCAAGGAAGAGTGAAGGAAGAGTTCATACTGCCAGCTTAGGTGCATGCTAGGAGAAATTATTGGGTAATTCAAGCCCCTCCAAAGGGCAGGCTGAGAACCCATCTAACCACCTAACCACATCCTCAGGTCCTGGGGTGGTTCTCCTCTGCCCAGCTTGGAAGCTTTCTGATCTCTCTAGCTGTTGGTGCAGAAAGGGGCAGTTTAGGAAACAGCCATACTTAGAGCACGCAATGAAATCCAGCAGTTTGTTTATGCAGTTGTCTATATTATGATTTAATTGTCATCCTGCATAATATGTCATCTGCAGTGTGCTGAAAAACTAAATTCTTCTTTTAAATGCATAAAAATACTGTAATGGCAGTTAATTAACTCAGATATATATAGCTCCATGCTTCTGCAAAACGTGAGCAGACTGTTATAAACTACAGCTACACCCCTTAGCAATTATATGGTTTATCTTTTTTTTTCCCTAAAAAACATGGGACATAGCACAACATTTCTCCTCCTAGACTCCATCGATGCAGAAGCTGCATTTGTGTTAACACAAGTATGGAGTGATGTGATTTTTGTTGTTGTTGCTGTTCTTGCTGAACTAGGCAAGACATATCATGTTAGAACTGTCTTTGGATTATTTGTTGTTACTGATAGAAGAACACCTTTGTGTGTGTTTTAGCTAACATTAGTAAAAGACAGGAGGAAACTCTTTGAAGTCCTGGGAGGCAGAATCATTTTTAAAATGCAAACTTTTTGCCACCCAAGATAATGCAGTTTTGGATCAGGAACAAAAGCATTCCTGACTAGGAGCAGTTATTGAACAGATTGCTAACGGAATTCTGGCCATTTTTTTGAGGAGAACTGAAATAAGGCCAAAGGATGACTTTTTTTTACAAGGAATTTAGAAAGACATCCATTATTTTAAATTTAAAATTTAAAGGCACTCTTAGTAGGAATAAATGCCCCATGATTATTTTCTGCTCAAAACCTGGCACTGCCAGAACTGCCAATTTCAGCAATTTTCAGGCAATCTGAAGGTCTGTATTGGGCTTCTTGTTCTAGAGTGACTTGTGCTTATTCACAAAAGACAGTATTTTTGAACCATTATGTCTGAAAATTTCATCCCTCCTCAATCCCTTTGTTTGTCATGCTATACTCCATTTAGCTTTCTGCTTATTTTAAGTGATCTTTCATGTTACTGGATCCCCAGAAGCAGAGTTTAAGTAATTAAATAGATATTTTAAACATAGAAATATCACTGCTCAATTGTGTCATCTGCCTACAGCCTGCATTATGGTGCTGGAAAGAGATGTGCAGAAGCACATCCTCTAAGAAGTTGTCTGAGGCCCTGAGGCTTAGGCAGATCCTGTGGTCATTGATAAATTCACGTGCATCAAACATTATTTAGGATGGCCAGTATCAGCTATTGACAAGGGGAGATGAGGCCTTTGCAGAAACAAAGATAACCATGGACAAATGATTCCTCATATTACCAGGTTGCAAAGTCAGCACATGGCAATTTTTTAGGCCACACAAACTGGCAGAAGTCTACTGTCTTTTCTTTCTTTCTATTCCTGGGAAAAGAGTTGATTATAACTGGCCATAAATTTGTAAAATTTTCTCTGAATATCAATTTAATTTCAAAATCAACACTGATTTTTTGAAATTAAGTATATTTCTATCTTTCTAATAAAAGTTCTACTTGCCTCAAACTGAGACATGAAACACCATAGATGTGTGTTGCTTTAACTTAAAAACATCTTCAGAGTCCAAGAAATACTCAAGTGAAAGATAAACTGTATCTATACAAATAACACAAAAATGATTATATTTATAGAACAATTTAACATGTATTTTCATTTTCAGCATTCTGCCCTGTCTACTCAAGCAAAGGTCTCATTTTGCTGTAAGCTATACAACTGAAAACAGGGATTTGCAGATGAAGAAAAGTGTTGCTTTTATAAAAGCATAACTCAGACCCAGAGTGATTAGCCAGTTCTATTTACTGGAGCTTTCCTGTCCCAGCTGGTAAATGTGTTACATTGCCCTCTGTCGCTTGTCCTGCATTTCTCCTGCCAAGGAAGATCTACTCTAAAAGGATGAGGAAAGTTTCACTACTCCTGATAGACAGCAAAGATGCTCTGCTCACTCCTTCTGCAGATATCTTTGTGTTTGGAGAAAGCTAAAAATCCTCATCTGGTATTTAAGGTTCAAATCTGGGAGAAGTATAATCCTGGGAAAGAAGAAACATTCATCAATATTTAAGGTGGGAAAGCTCATTTCAATTTCCTGTTCTGCTGAACTTCTCAGGGCACATTGGAAAGCAACTTAAAGCCGATTACACACAGCTGAAATAAAGCTGGCACTGGGCCTTTGCTTCTGCTCTTGCTCTTCAGTCAGGAAGACTATGATAGCCAGAGCTTTTGGACAAGCACAGAAACCCTTCCCAATCTGAAAGTGACTCAGTCAAATTGAAAAGTTGTTCAGACATTTACAATGGTGGGTGCTGCATAAAGTTGTAAGATTTTTTTTGTGTTTCCTTGTTATACTAGCATCTAGTGATGGATGGCGCATCTCAAAATAATTTCAACTCTTAGAAATTTGTGCTGCAATTTTGCATAAGGAGGAGAAGTTTTGGACACCTGAGCCTTCTTACAGAAATCTGATTTCCATCATGGTTTTAAGGGGCTCCTGAAAAAAGCCAGCTTCTTCCTTCTTTTTTCTTAGACTAGCAGTCATGTACCTCTATGATGAGCCAGTCTAGGGTCAAAAACTAATTCCCCCCCTCAGCATTTTATTTCATCATTATTTACAGAAATAAGATAACATACATGTTTAAAGTTACATAGAAATTATGTCTTCGATATATATATCAACACTTGAGCTTATATTTAACTATTTAATGAATGGAAATAGAAATTTTAAAAGGATGAAACAGTCTATCAGAAAATTAATATATTGAAATATGCTTTATGTCTTTTTAGAGATAAGAATATTTATAAAAAGCAAAATTTATACTAAAAATATCCACTTATCCCATACAAAAATTTCTGATATATCACTTCAATTTTCACACATATGCATCACATCATTTAACTCCAGTGATTATTGTTTATATCCTTACAGCTCAGAGTGCTGCTGGCCTAGATATAAGGGTGGGGATTATTCTCAAGCAGTACAAAGTAAATGCTGATTACCTCAATCTGCCAATTTTTTTCTGGAAATGCTATACTGCAGAATGTACTCCAGATCAGAATTATGTATTAAGTTCTGTTTTGCATTACTTGATTATGTCCATGACAGAAAATGATTACTGGGACCTCCCTAGTGGCTACAAATTGGAGGTATTGTTTTTGAGTAATTTATTTTGTCTGAAGGATGGTGTAACTTTGTCATATAGATGATTCTTTTAAGCACAATTTTAAAGGAAGCATTCAATCTAGTGTTTTTCAGTCTGGATAATGACTTGAGGCCTTGGCTTAACCTCTCCTGTGTTTCTATTACCTCTAAACTCTAAGAAATGGTTATGAAATGTCACATACCTACCCTGCTATTTAATTTGTGCTCACTGAGGAAGTCATTCCAGTCTCACAAAAGAATTCTGAAACATCGTTTATCAGCCTGTGCAGAGTTTTGAGATCCTTGGCAAGGGGGATAATAGGATTGCAAGGTCCTTTGTTTGTTTTTAAGATTTTTTAAAATATCAAAATAGGGATTGAATTCTATTTATATATTGCAGCAAATATAGCACAAAAGAAATAAAGACTTTTAAGTAAAATATTTTATTTATACTTTGAAAGTAACAATTTGGAGACCTGCTGCCTTCCTGTGGACTATTTCAAGTCCTATTTAAACCAAGGGCATGGCTCCCCACCTTCCAGGGTGCTTGCATCAGGGGAGTCTCACAAACCCTGGTGACATGATGGACACTGCATATCACTTAGAGTTAATTGAAATTCAATAATGAAAGACAGCATTCAATACCATACCAGAAATGATAATGCAGAAGGGAAGAAAGGTTCCCTGCTGACTGTGCACCTGAGGGGGCTCAAACACACTTTTTCTAACCACCTAGAGCTAACACATTTGAGCTATGCTTGCATGTAGCCCAACAAAGCAATAACAGCCCAGCAATACCACAGCTTTCTCCCCAAATACTTTCCAGTTCACCAGCAGCACAGGCTGTTAGTATGTGAGCCTACCAGAAAAACCCTTCTCTCTGTTAGTAATTATATTGCCTCTGATTTTCCATGTTGCCACATAGTTTGTCCCTGTACTCAGCTTTCCTGTTATTTGGGATGCCTCACAGGCCTGTCCAAATTGTTTAAAATGGGTATGAGGGGTTATTTAAAAATTTTGATCTGAAGCATGACTTCAATGCATGAAGCTATGGTAAATCTCAAAGAACATCATGGGTAATTGTGATTAGAGCCTAAAAACTAGCACATTTTCCTTGGGAAAGTCTATGAGCACAAGCTCAGCATAAATACATAGCTACCCTGTGTGGCCTTTGAGGAGTGACAATGTGCTATCACAGCAACAAGGAGCCACTGTGACTGCTCTCCTTAATGAATGTGGTCTTTAATTTTTTTGATGCAACTTACATATGAAAATTAGATTAATGCTTCAATATTATTATTACTGGAAGTGTGTTTTGAAAAGGAATGGCATGAATACCTGTGGAAAAAATCATTCTGCTTGGATTACATAATGTGTTTCATATAAGAATAAATCATGAAGACTTCACTTTCCGTGATTCTTTTTCTCCTTCCATTTTGATACCTGTGAAGTCACTTTTTCTTAGGACAAGTAGCTAAAACTAGTTTCCTTTACTGTGAGGGTTGATTCTGCATCTAGTATCAGTTATTAATTCCTAATGTGTGGGACTTGGAGGCAGATTCAAAGAAGACTTTGGATCGACCGTAGATCCCTAACTGAGAGTGAACACAGCACATTTTCACATCTGTACATGGAGAGATGAGGGCCTTGTGTCTTAGACACAGCCAGTGTTAGATGGCTGCTGAAAGAGTGTTTTTCAGATTTCAGCTTTTGCTCCTCTGTCCTTGTCTTTGTCATTTTCCATAGTTTGGGCTGTCATTTTACAGGTAATTTGAAAACAAAGACATTGAGCTTATTCCCTCTCTCTTCTCAGTCTTACTCCAAGTTACAAAATATCTCTAAGTTGAAAGGAACAAATTGTCTTGATTGCCCAAGTTTTTTTCTTCCTTTCTCTGTTTCTCATCCTCTACTGTGGAGTCACTGAACCATGAAAAGAGAAGGAAACAAAGACACCACCAATTGCAAACTGCAACAATTAGGAAGCAGGAACACCCCAATTCAATAGGTAACCTAAGAATTTTTTTCTTATTTTTTTCCTACTTCTCCTTCCCTCCTATTTCCCTCTCCTCCCTCCTTGCCCCCCCCCCTCCCCCAGACCCCTTCCATGTCTGTACATCCTATTTCACATGTTCATGTTGGGACTGGTATTGATTCAGGACCAAACTTCATCAGAATAATTTCACTTAAACACAATAAGCGGGCCAGTGACATTAAGAGAGGATAATCGAGATGGTGCTTTGGGCAGTTTAGAGATTGAAAGGAAAGGAGATAGATGAGGATTGGTTTAAAATGCAAGAAAAGGGCTGAAATATTATTGCCAGCGTTATTTAATTATTTCCGAGTTAACAATGCAAAATGAGGGTACACTAAATGTAAACCCTTATCTTTAATTATTAAGCCTGTCCTGTTCTACTTGTACTGGAAAACCTGAAATCAACGGGAATGAATCCCAGCAGCGATCCAGTTACTACCAGAGAAGGACTGCATATACGAAAGGAGGGCAGCGTGCTTTAAAAGACAATACAACAGAAAGTAATGCAATTCGAGGCGGAAAAAGGGAAAAAAAAATACAAGCGAGGTTTGTTTCCTTGTCTGCCTTCATCCTGAGCTCACATTAAATGATAGACTTTTCTTCTCTCTGCATTCCAATTAGACTGTGCCAGTGGGCAAGCGGGGAAGGGAATGTTAATGAGGCAGCGGGAGCGGGCTGGGAGCCGGGGCTGGCGGCTCCCGCTCCCGCCGCAGTCCGGGGCAGCGCGGCGGCTCCGGGGCTGTGCCCCGCCGAACGCGCGCTTGGCCGGACGCGACCGAGAGGCTGAGGAGGGAGGGCTACGGAAAATGTCTCGTACCGCTCCGGGGACCGCTTTCCGCCCCGTTTCTCGTTCGCGCACCGGCAACGCTGCCGCGCCCGCCCGCTCCGGGCTCCGAGGCCGCGGCAGCCGCCCCGGGCCGGTGCCGGTGCCGATGCCCCTCGGCGGGGACCCCGCGCCCGCCGTGTCCCGTGAGGGCCGGGCCGCGGGGGCGGCGGGCGCGGCCCCGTGACGGCCCCCGGGGCAGCCCCGCGCCCCGGCACGAGCGGGCACGCGCGCACGCCCCCGCCGCTGGGTCCCCGCTCGGTCCCGGCCGCGCCCGCCGCCGCCGCCCCGCGCTCCCCGCCGCCCCCCGCCGCCGCCTGCCCCGCTCGCCGGCGGCACCCGCCTCCCCTCCCTCCTGCTTCCCTCCCTCCCTCTCCCCTCCCTCCCCGCCTCGGCCGCCAGCCCGCCCGCCCGCTGCTCCCAGGTAGGGTCCCCGGGGGTCCCCAGCTGCGGCGGCAGCGCCCGCCCGTGTCGGGGGCTCTGCTGCGCTCCGCAACTTGTCAGCCTGCGGGGCTGCCCCCGCCGCCGCCCCGCGCTCCCCGGCGGCGCTCCGCCGAGCAGCTGTCAAACGTGCCGGGCGCTCGGCGGCGGCGGGGGGCGGCTCGCCCGCGCTCGGTCCCCGCACCGAGCCCCGGCGAATGGCATGACTCTGCCTGCCGCCCGCCCCCCCGCCCCCCCGGCTGCGGTGTGCCGTAGTGAGGCGAGGGGTGGTTAAACCCCCATCCTCCCATACATACGGCTTTTATTTTTTGTTCCTTTTCGTCTCGGGGCTTTCACATCACGGAACAGGAAAGCATCTGATGCGCCGGCTCACGTGCCACTTCTGATCATACATTGCCTCCTTGCACAGAGCAGGATCGTTGGGAAAGATGGAGATACAATAAGTTGCTAGTACCGAAAAGTGCTGCGGAAATCCAGTGGTTTCCTTTCTCCAGTGAAGTGACATATTTTCCTCGGGTTTAAGTTGAAAGCACTGCTTGGCGGAGACTGACTGTGGCTGAGAGTGGGTTTGTGTTTTTCTTGCACCGTTAGGTTTTGCAAAGAGCAGCGATGAAGAAGAAGCTGGCACTCTCCGAGATGCAGTTGGTTCTTCTCGTTTTATTGGTGTGGCTACCAACGAGGTGAGAGGATATTCAGTTTCGTTGTTCAGTGCGAACATGCATGTTACAGTCTGCTAAGGGTAAGCTTGTGTGAGGGGCTATAAAAGTACAGTATGTAGTAACGTAATAAAAAAAAATCTTTCTTAGCTGTTTGAATGCAGTATTACATAGTTTCGAGAATAAATGCAGTAGAATGTAGTTTAAGGACCATAAAAGCCTGATCTCTTGTCGTTAAATGGTTTGTGAATTGATGCTTTATTCCACCATTAAAATAACAATTTCTTTAAATGCCTTTTTGGATCTTAAAGACTTGAGTTACTGCATGACTGTGATTCTGTACCATACAAAATGGAGAAATAGATTTTTATGAAGTCTCACTGCAAATCACTGTTCTTAAAATAATGCTCATATATTTATTAATATGGCCATGCCTTTTTTTTTCCCTTAATTTTTTTTTGTTCAAACATAATAGAATTCAAAATGATGCTTAAGCCTTAAACCTCTAGGTGGAGATAGCATACAAGTTCACAATCACATATAATAAAACAATACCATCATTTATTAATCAACTTTTCTTATGTTGTGTAAAGTTCTCAATTTCTAAAGTGACAGCATAAGAGCAAGTAATTTTTATTACATTATACTTTTGTGTTGCTCACAGTCCCTAAACACAATAATTAATTGTAGTTTGTAACTTTGATTCACTTGCTTTGGTTGTGGCTGCAGTAGGTCTTGTCCTAATATGGTAAAGATTGTATGCTATATAATGCAAGTTTCCTATGATTTAACATGTCTCCAATATTTTTGTTTGTTTACCAGTGAACAAAATATTTTCTGAAACTATATTTTCTATTTCACTTTATACCTAACTATGGTGCAGTATTAGTTGAGTCACAGTGGGCCAGATCCTGCAAACCCTACTCAAGTGAGTAATCTTACTGACGTCAAAGAGACTATAAGCGTTATTAAAGACTTTATGCCTGAGTAAAGTTTGCAAGATTCGACACTAATTTGATGTAATTATATTGATCTAATATTTTTAGTGGAATCTTGAGTTCAAAAACTGTTATATCTCAAAAAGAAGCTTAAAAATGGCAGAGACATACTCTGGTGGTCCATGAGTACAACGATACGATTTTACAAACCGAGAAGGAACCATCCAGTAATTGCAACTAAGAAAAAACTGACACACGAGTAAAATCACACATGACATTTTCATGGGTTCTTTTCAAGTTATCTGATTTGGGTCAATTCTATGGTTTATATGATGGAAAGCACAGACTGCAATGATTTACATTTAAATACTTCTTTATGCCATTGAGCTGGAGACCAACATACAGCCTTGTCTTTAATCATTTTATAGCTTTCTTTAGAGAAAATATCACCCAAACCTACTTTCGGTTTGGAGGAGGAGGAAAACATGCTTGCTATTATGGCATTCAGAATACCTTCATTTCAAGATGACTAATACTCAAACATTTAGGGTTAAAAATTTAGGTACCTGAAAAAGATATAAATGGTATGTAGCACATGATGCTTTACTTCCTTGATACCAATGTGCTGGTTTTAAGTAGCTAAAACTGATGAGCTCCTGTATTTCACATGCATGGTGCTTAAAATTGTTGGCACGGCAACATTTGCATGTGTAAGGCTTTCTGTGTGTCGGGGCTTCCCTGGCACAAACCCTGTTGGTCTGGGTGCCCAGGTTCCAGAGAACTGTGGGGCACCACGGCTGGCTGGGCAGGTTCATATTCCAGCCCCTATAGCATGTCCCACAGAGATTTGATCCATAAAGGCTGTAATGTCTCTTTCTTTATTGGGGAACTTTGAAACCATCAGTGTTCTACAGATTCTTCTTGACACTTCATTTGTGATTCCTTTTTCCATCCAGCATTTATAAGGTTTGTCTGCATCTGATGGAGTATCAGACAGTGCGTTTTATGACAAAATAGCATTTTAGAAAGATGAGGGCTGTCCACAGCTACCCTGCAGCTTGCTAGTCAGCGCTGGTGTTCCCTCCCACCAACTGCTGGCGTCAGAGGACTCCCTGAGCATGATCGCTGGAGTTTTCCCTCATGTTAGTTCTTCTGGTCATGTACATTACATGACCATTGGGTGGAGGCAAATCCACAGGATTTATCCAGAGATAGAGTATGCCTAAGTGAGGACAGATAAGATAGAGCTAGAAGAAGATGGGTTTGTGCATGGGAACCCGGGTTTATCAGCCCAGGAGTGACATGCCACCAAAGCCTGGGAGGCTCTTCAGGGTTTTGCACCAGTGCAGCCTCCACTAACAGTGTTTGGGGAGCTGGAAGCAGCACTCACAGTAATGCAATGATGCATGCAAGTACAGACTACTGGAAAATGACTTCTTGGGTATTTTAAGTAGTATTCTGTTGACCCTTATGTGTCTGAACTTGTTATATAGAAATTTTATATTTGCATACTGTAAATACTCCTTTCCTGTTGGAATGCAGCAAGTAATGGCCAGTCCAAAAAAAATGCATGTTGAGTGTATGTTAAAACATACTTAGCACCTTCTAAAATGTAAAATATCCATTTAGATCGGTGCTGGCTGACTCCCTGGAAGACGAAGCTAAGAATAACATCACCATCTTTACAAGAATTCTAGACAGACTTCTGGATGGTTATGATAATCGCCTCAGACCTGGATTAGGAGGTAATACAACCCAATTAAAGATTGATTTTAAAAAATAAATTTTAATGTTCAGATTTTATGCAGTGATATTCTTCCTTCGGGGTTTTTTTTCCCCTAACAACTGGTATGCATCTTGATAAATTATTTATAACTACATTCACCCAGATGAATCATTTGAAGTTTGAGGAAGATAACATCTATGAATGGAAAGAAGGCATTTTCACACATTTATCTTAAGTAAAAAGAAAAAATCTGGTGTTTTAACATAGTAAAACAGAATGTGAACAAAAATAACATCTAAAGCTGTTATTCCAGTCAGGGAATTTTGGTTGAACAAGGAATCCAGGCTTAATTCCCTGCAATCTGATAGGTGTATGTTTTCAGAAATCTTCACAAGTGTTTTGTGCGATGCGTATAAATTCCACATTTGAGATTCGTTCCTTGGCCCAGTAAGTTCAGTGAAAATGTTGTGATTTTGACTTCTTTGGAATTGGGGTGTCACTGGTAATATACATTTCATTTCTGGGCACCTTGCACTTATTTGAGCATTTGGAAAAAAAAATAGAGAAAAAGAGAATATTGAAGGACAGAGGTCTCTGCACTCTTGTGCCATGACTGTCAGTTATTTTTCAAAATGTCAGTTCACATTTTGATTTTAAAGCTGTATGCCATCTTTTGTCAGTATGTGTTATATTGGCAAGAAATTTAAATAATTTTTGTGGTGTTGAAAATATTACTGTGTACAGAAAAATAGCTATGACATAGGGAGGGGCTGAATATCTCAGTTTTGACAATATTTTGTCTACTACTATTGTTTATCTGTATTTATACTATCTAGCATTGACATGTATGATTCAAATATACACTTCTACTGCCACTATTATTATTTGTAACAGTTTTGGTAATTGTAATTTTCAACCTGGAGACTGTTTCAGCTTGGTGAAGCTAATTCCAGTACAAAATCCTTGGGAGCCATTCCTGTTCCTGTTGATTTCAGGAAGATCAGGCCCAAAGCTAGAGACACACTCCAACTTCCATGGAAATTACAATAACAACTCTGATCAAATTAGGCCTTAGTTAAAGCTCAGAGTTTTTATCCAACACTATTCCAGCCTGACCTGTGGCTCTGTTGCTGTTCTGGTCCTGGGGAATTGTGGCTTGAATCTGACACAGCAGAAAGTGGGAGCTGACGCTGACTGAAACAGATTTCTCATTATGCATTGCTTTTAAACTAGGATGTCTTTTCATTTCCATTTTTGGCCTCTGTACAGTGAAAGCTTGTGAAATATTTTATATTCAAAGATTTCTTAATTTGGATGATACAGGGGACCTATAGAACTGTTGATGCCAGAATTTATATAGTAATTTTTTTACGTGGAGTTTTGATTTCTTTGCAAAATACTCAAATTTAAGAATTTACGCATAGTATAAACATAGAATGACTTGCAGAAACATTTCATATCACCAAACTCGTGTTGAATTGACAGGGCTTTTAAAATAATGCATTTTATTAGAAAAATAGTCAAAGTTTTCTTGCTTACAAGGGATGAGCCATTTAATGAGAGCAGTCTGCAGTTCCTTTGCATATCAAGCATTTTTTTAATATTGAAATAATATTTTTGAGAACATGAAATACAGATCTAATGGATTTTTCTATTTTTCACTAAATTAGCTTCAAAATAACCTCCCTCTTTTTCTTTATAAAGCCTCATAGATAATTAAAACATACTCTGAGAACAAAAAATTAAAGAATTAACATCTGTTTGATATTGGTATACATGGCAATCAACCCATGCAGAATATGTGTGAAATGAAACTGTGTCATGCATATTAAACCGTGGTGATTCATGACACATTAATCTTAATCCTCAAAAATACTTCAGTTGTGGATGGATGGATTCTTACAGTTTAAAAGAACACTTGTAAATGGCAGTTGTGATAATTCATGATACAAAACATACCAAACAAGGCTTTTGTACATAGTGCTTAATAATTATCTAGCTTCATATTTCAGGAATTTTCTAGCAGTTTATTCCTTTTTCTATACTGACCTGTAGTCTGAAAAGAGATGTGGAAATAATTAACCTTTTTTTCAACACTATGTGCCTAGTAAGCCTGGGAATTTCTAAAAGTGTTTTTGCAAGAGATTACTGCATTCTGGCCATGCCACACACATCATTAATTTAAGATACCTAGTCTCAGTTGTGTTTCCCTTCTCTTTATATGAATCTGAAATAGCTCATTTGAATGCAGCAGAATGTTTACTTTGGCACAGCAGTTTGCATTGTCGTGCACATATCACTGCTATGACTGGGATCACAATCTGGCCTAACATGCTACAACAGAAATAGTCCAGGGTCTGAGATCCTTCTGAAGTCGTCTGAAAGCAAGAGCTGTTCATCAGCCCACTTTCACTTGCTGTGAAAGACATTTTCAGAGATGTCTTACAGCAAGAATTTAGCTCATTGTAAAAAACTGCTCCTTTAGTAATGAAATGTTTTGGGTTGATATTACCATTTTATCTAGTTATTGACCAACAACAGGGAAATGTACAGGCTTCTTGAAAGTCTGTATATTAAATTCAGCTAAATAAATGTCTGATTTGGAGGTTGTTCTTGAATTAAGGGATAGATTTGTAATTCATTTTCCTGGGACACAGTCTGACTACTGACAGTATGTAACTTGATGCTTTACTGATGCAATTCAAAACAGAGTACTATTTTCTATAAGCTGTTGAGGAAGGTTTAACTTTTACTGGTGGCACACCTTGGTCAGATAAACAGGTTTTGGCTGTTGGCTATCCTAGCAGCTGGGATCCTTGCGTGATGTATGAACACTACAGTGATGAAATGACCTGCAAAATGGGTGTGGGCAGGGGGAGGATGACACTGCACCATGCCCTGAAGCCAGAGACATCTCATATGACTTAGCTACATACCCCAGCCTGCTGTATTGATAGACATGAGCATGGGTTTATTTGAGGGGAGATAATATTTTCTCTGTACTCATTTTATGCTAAGCACAGGATTGCAGCTGGAACACTCTTGACTGTACTTTCAGCTCTGAAGTGAACCATTTTACCCAAACATTCCATGCCATTTCTGTTTAGTCATCAAAATAAATTACAAGTTTGACTTCAAACCAAATTTTCCTGTATCATTAGCATTAATTTATATGAAATATAGCCATGCAAATGGCAAGTCATACAGACCTTCATTGTTTGTGACTTTCTACAAGTAATGAAGGTATTTTCTTCTTTTTATTTGCTGTAATGTTTGCAATACGCTTAGGCTAACATTTTTTCATAAATCTTTTGCTTTTTATTAGCATGTAGTAAAGCAAATCAACACATTAATGGGCACTAAAACTAAGCAAGGAACCAAAATATCTGTAAGCGATTGAATTATCTGTCTGCTCTCCTCTGCCCCATGAACAGACATGGTCATGCTGGATACTTCAGTATTGTGACTATCTCCATAAGTTATTCATCCTTCTTTACTTTCTCACATCTGAAATTTTCCAACAGCTAAAGAACTTCTGTATTTTCTACTCTCAGAAACTTATAAAACAGAACTGAATAGAAAACTAAAATGTTGGAGAAAAGAAACAAAAAAAAACAGAGCAAAAGAAACGGGAAGTTACAAGGGCAGAAGACTGGACTTCCTAGCCTAAAGTTTCAAGTGCCATATTGATATTGAAAAGATCTATGGAAATGTCAGGATCCTTCTGCAAACCGTGGTCAGTCTCATCAGCTTCAGGAATGGTATTCTTATTGTAACCAAAGAGTTGAATGATGGTTGTTAAAAAAGAGGAAGATAAGATAGTAGGTAGGTGAAAATTAAATGCACTGTGAATCTATTTTGAAGGAACCATCTCTGCTTTCAAATGTCCTGAATGCTTTAAGCAAGCATCTGCATTGCATTTCTCACACAGACAGACCAAATCCTCTTTTTTCCCAACATTTTGTAAATCAGTTGAACAGGAAAACTGGAAAGAATTGAAGGGAATTCTTGCTGACTATTCATATCAGAGAGATGGTCAGCAATGAGCGCTTGCAGGTGTGATCTTTCATCTTTGGAGAACTGGATATTTCATTGCATAGAATCAGTGTAATGGTGTAGAATATCAGACTTGGTGATTAAAAGTTTTGTGATGTGCTCACCAATATGAGCACAAGGGAAACTTATTTTTTCACAGATTACCTTTGTCTCTTGCCTGGATCAGGAGAGCTGTATCCATATATGTGTGTGCGTGTGTGTGTTTATCACATAGTTGGAGGTTTTCAGTTGCCAGGAAATACAGCCATGGTCATATGCTGATAATCTGGAATATGTTGCATTTAGGGCACTGTATTTATATATCACTGTAATTCAGAGTTTTTAATGAGCTTTGGAAGAGTTTGTAGCTATAGGAGTCCCTAGATGGGGGACCCTAGTCACCTAGCCAAACCTAGTGGTGTTTGTCAGCCCCAAACATGCTTAATGCAAATTCAGAGTATCATAAAGGAAGGTTCGTTGTCTATTTCTTTTTTCTGCAGAGCACTACTAGAAATCTTCCACTACTGTTTTTAAAGGGAAAAAGTGCAGCTCCCCATCTCAGTTCTGGTTGCTTCCTTAGGCCTTCTTTGATCTAGGTTAATATTTTGGAAATGGTAATATCTCTCTGCCAGTGCTAATGCAGAGCAGCACTTGCATCTTCTAAAAGCCCACTGTCCTTGTAGCTATGCTGGGACACAAAGGGATAAACTACTGTATGTACGCTCCCCTTTTGGGCATTCCTGGAAGGGCCACATGGAATCTGCCCATAATGGTGCTTTCAGAGGAGTCAGTGAGAAACTTATGTTAGAGCTGTGGATAATGTATATTGGCAAAAAGCATTCCTTGTAAAAAATGGAGAAGCGATAGAAAAAGGATATGAACATCTCATTAATAACTTATCCAGGGCATGCAGACAGTGCTAAGATGCAAGAACAGAAGTAACTCAGTAGCTGTAAGCATTCCAGGGAATGATTTATTAGGAAAAAGGAAGGATAAAAAGCCTACAGAAACCTCTTTGATACTTAAGAACAAACCAGAAAACTTGTCTAGTATAGGATAGGGCTGAGTAGCTAGACAGAGGTTATTTGGTTATTTATTTATTGAAGTCTGTGAATAAATCAACAGTGAAGACATAAAAATAAAATGAATGCTACAGCTGTGCAGGGTAGTGCAATTGGGGGAAGTGTTGCACAGAATCACAAAATAAGCTGATTTGGAAGGGACCCACAAGGATCATTGGACCCAACTCCAGGGCCTGAACAGCACCATCCCAAAGAGTCAAATGCTCTGCCTCAGATGAGTTAACAGAAATGTAGGTACTGTACAGTAGTTACATGTGTCCATAGAGGAGCTGGTCTGGGAGGCTCTCCCAGTTCACTGAACATATATATTTAGTACTTTTTTTTTCTCTCCTGACAAAGCATCAGCATTTGATTCTAATGCTAGAATTACTGCTGACGACACCAATGCTGAATTAGAGCTTTGCTTACTTTTGTCTTATCTGCAAGGAAGCTGTGAAAGCAGATACCGCAGATTTCTCTGTAGCTCATTGGTGCTCAATGTAAATCAGACCAATGGGGTGATAACATTTTTTTCAGGCAGATTTGATAAACAAAGAAATCAAAACCATCACTTTTTATCTGTGATGCAGTTATTCTGGGTTATTTAGGAAAGGGTTAAGAAGCAGTGGTCTTGTTGGTATCCAAGGTATTCTATTATTGAATGCTTTCCACTAAGGCCTTTTATCTTATTAAATCTTGCAATGATTTTTTTCTATCTCAAATATACAACTACTTCTCATTCAGGATGACTAGTTTAAAAAGCTAAGTACCAAAGGAATGTAATATCATAGTTCCAAAGTTTTTATTACCCTTGCGTAATGATACAATTTGCATAAAGCTACCTGAATTGGAAATACAATTATTATTTAAATAATCTAACTCTAAAACATTTTCAGAGATATTTAAGCACATTAGAAATTCATCCAGGATAACTTTGGGTTATTTTAATGGATTTCATGGGTTTTTACTAGTGGATTTTAACCAAGCAAAAAGTTAATTTAAAATGTAGTAATCAATGTATATGTTGCTTACAATGAAGAAATTGTTATTCAGTCTTTAGAAATGAAGAGATTGTGTAATACAAAATTAATAGTATTCTGGGTTGCACTTATAAAAAATATATTAAATCAGTTTAAAATAAAGCATTGATGGTCTTTCACATTTTGGGTTTAGATGCATAGGATGCAGACTACATTTGGAATACACCGCCCTCCACAAAGGTGAAAAAAGTGGACCTTGGAAGATGGTTGATTTAAGGAAAAATGGCAATTATATCACTGTGGTATGACTGGCATCACTATTTAGTGATGTTCATTTCTGCTTGTGTTACAACAACCAATATTTAAACAAATAGTGAAGCATAACTTTCAAGACAATTAATTGGCAAGTTTTGACATTTTATTTTTAATGAAAACTAAAAACTTGGGATTAAATGGGCATGTATAACTCCTTCAACTTCTTTGTGTAGAAAAGATTGGGGGTTTTCATAACCTTTGTTCTTGAGCCCTGTAATGGTAAATATACATTTAAATATATCTTCTGTATTTTAGCACCTATAAAGAAAAAACTGCCACAAGACATTCATTCTGCATAGCAGAATGGGCTCCTGTTACATTCAAGGCCTGATTGTGGCAAAACAGTGTAACAATACTGGGTCTTTATGAGACATAATCTAAAAGGACCAAAAAAAAGAAGAATTATTTTCTTCCCCTCCTTAGCTTTACTAGGCAAACTCATAACTGTTATAGTTATAATATAACTCATTACTATTATGCCAATGCTGATGATTTTCAACAGTTACAGAGATAATGACTGCTCAGAGTTGTGGTGGAATTTCCATCTTTGTGGAGACCCTCACAATTTGACAGAATATGACTTGGGTAACTTGCTGTGTTTTTAGAGATTGCTCTGCCTTGGACCTTCCAAAGGCTCTTTTTAAACTCAGTTGTTCTAAGATTCTTTACCTGCAGCCAGCAAGACATTGAAATAATGGCTGCAGCTTTCCATCTTACTTGGAAAAGGTAAAAAAAAATTAGTATATTAGATCTTGAAGATATAGCTGAAGGAAAAGTCTGTGTAAATGAAAGTTTTAAACTGCTTCAGAACAGCAGGATGCACAGTGTTGTATAACTCTTGAGCTTATTATTCATAAAGAGCCCACTGAAAAATATAAGATTTTGGGTAGACAGATCTGCAAAAATGAAGAGGAAATATCCTTGTTTATAGTCTTAGCCACATTTTTCCTACTATCACCTTATGCTGAAGTCCTGAAAAGGGTTAAATATGTGAAAAGACAGTATTTTAAAGGACAGGCACTGTATTTCATCAAATCCTTTTCAGTTTACTTCAGCAATGTACATGGAAGTGAAAAGCTGCACAACACTGTGCATCCTAGAGATCAACACCTCCTCAGGAGGCATCCAGGAACCTCTAATCACTACCCTTCTGAAGTGCCCCAAGATACCTTCCAAGGCTCCTCCTGTTTCATTTTTCTGTTTTTACATTGCCTTTTTCTTTTCTAAATACCTGTCTATTTTGTCCATTCTTATAAAAAATGCCCAACTGGTTTTTTTGACCAAAATTTGATGAATTTATCCAATTCCATGTAAATATAGAGTTAGCTAAGTCCAGGTGAGACCTGCCATGTAGATGTAATACAGCTGCTGACATCCAGCTGCCTGAAAGATTTCTTATCCAGTGGAACTGGATGGAGGAGGTTGAAATGATGTGAAGACAGGCTCCTAGGTGGGTAGAAAGCAAATATTATCCTTTACCCACAGAAAAAATGGTTTTCCTGTTGTGCCAGCACAGTTCTCTGGTGCTGTTGACTGGTCTGAGACAGATCTGTTGCTTCTGGCAGTTCTCCTGACTGCATATTCCTGTTTCTGCTTTCTTGCAATGCTACCATTTTGTGACTGTCTTTTAGAATAACCTTTTCAATGCACAATCTAGTGCATCCAATTTTTAGAATTAATAGTG
Source organism: Ammospiza nelsoni (assembly GCF_027579445.1). NCBI lineage: Eukaryota > Metazoa > Chordata > Aves > Passeriformes > Passerellidae > Ammospiza > Ammospiza nelsoni. The sequence continues at coordinate 25,803,875 of NC_080636.1, read as the reverse complement.
TGGAGAGAGAGATAGAGGTATTTCATCAGAAAGGATCATAGAAGAGGACATTGTAATTGTCTATATATAAAAACAGCGCAGGCTTTTTTTTTTTCCCCCAGTATTTTGGTCTGTTTTAATTGTCAGTATTCATGGCTACAATTAATATCTAAAAGTAGCTTCTAAATACTCCAAATAACATATATGAAGTAGAAAAAAGCTCTTTTTCAACAACCTAGCATTAGGGTAATACAAGCCAAGGTGAAAAACCACTATGAGCAATAAATATGGGAAAGGGAAGGAGGGCAGAACAAAAGAGATGACGAGTGAAAGAAGATAAAATTGTCATACTAACCACTGACAACTTTTAAAAAAATGGCAGATTTAAACAGCTGTCTGATCTTTTTTTCAAATATCTTTTGGGAGCTTGAAAGTAGACAGAATATTTTGAATTAATACTGTCAAAAGTTTAATAAATTTTATTTATAAGAATCAAAAGACTTTAATATCCCAATATTAATCTTTAAATACATTTTTATATTTTTTTTTACATGTTAATGCTCTAATGAAATTAATCACAAGCTAAAATAAATTTTCTTTACCACTGTCACCCAATTAATAGTTTGCTTTATCATGCAGAGTATTTCACCACTAGTTTGTGGAAATTGTATGTAAATCACAAAAGTATGATTCTGCTAATCTTCCAGAAGTGGTATTGCTATTTGGGAACCATTTATGTGATTACTGTGTAGCACACGGCTCCTGATTTACATTCCTTAATTCCTTGCCATATGTTGAGGGCTATTTAATAATTAGAGCATTTAACACTGTGAAAGAAATGTAAATCAATTCCCCTCTTACCTGGGATTATTGTGCATCAGAGAACATTGAACACTGCAGTGAAGTTGTGCAGCTGCAGAGATTGGATCTAGTCTGACCAAACTGCATTCATTTTTTAATGTATATACATACATATTTGGTCCTCCTCATGATTTTTTTTTTTTTTTTGTTGAACCAGTAGAGATCACATGTCCTTATCTAGTTTGTTTGGGAAAACCTGGGTGTCCCATGTTCCATCTGCTTAATCTATGTTTTTCTACAGACTGTAAATAAAGTATTTTATAATCTGGTAGTGTTATGACTAATAGAGTTGATTGAAGATAAAATTCAGTGCTATGGACCACTGACCTTCACATATGGTTCAATATAAATCAGTTAAAAAAGTGGTGTATGCTGTAAAATTTTCAAGACTGCTTGCATTTATGATCTTTGGTGTGAAAGTAGTTTCATGGAGTTACCTATCTTCATTTACCACCTTCTTCTGTTTTAATTTAAAAAATTGCATACTGTCCATCTCTTAAATAGCAAGATGACGTGAAGGCAATGTATGTTCTGACTGAATGATTGCCCTGAATGTTACTAGTTCTTCTTTGTTTGTCTCAATTTCTTGGTGCTGATTCTCTCATCCAAAAGAGATAATGGTCTTCCAACACATTCCCTCTTTTTCTTTCTTGTATCCTTTCTTAGTTGTTCTAAGACAATAGGTTCCTCAGACTTTTATCTATCCCAGTAAATTGGGAATTATTATTATTATTATTATTATTATTATTATTATTATTATTATTATTATTATTATTTCCATTCTTGCAAGTGTGTAAGCCTCTCAGCACAACACCAGCGAGCAGAAAAGCAATGGAACAGGTGAGGAAGTCTGTGTTTATATTCAAGAATTTAGAGATGGGTTCAAGGGACAGTTCCTACCCTTAATACACCAGCATAATGTTCTAGATGTGTCATTCTGAGTGACAGTCTGAAGGCTACTGTAGATGCCTGTTACTTCTCACTATTTGAAATAATAAGTTAAAGGCTCACTGAATGAGAAGCAGCTGAAGAGAGTTGTATTGTGGTGTATATAAATGAGAAAACCAAAGGTTTTAGTCATAGATGCAGTGCTGTGTTTATATAACCACTCTGCCATCCTAAGGCATTCCATAGCATTTCATGGACTTGTTTGTGTCAATAGTTTTAACTGAGCATTGAACAGTGAACTTCTTTTTACCAGATCTTTAAATGTGAATTTGGTACTGCATCATTTCATGCAGTTTCTGAAAGGAAAAGGGAAGAGACTTCCACCTGGGAAAATAAATAAATAAATAAATAAATAAATAAATAAATAAATAAATATGGTAAAGATGAGAAAGGAGAAATATAAATGCCTGTTACTTGAGATAAGGCAATGGTCGCATTTTTAATAATCCCTTTTCATCTGCTGGGTGCTAAAAGCTGTCAGAGAATTCTTTATGCTTTTACTAGACATTTTGTCTTTAATGACCATTAGAAGAAAAAAAAAAAGAATAGATAATCTGGTTTGCTACTGCATGATAATGCTATTTTTAAAGTAATTGACTTTTTAAAAATAATATCTGCAGTAGATATTACCTGCATTTTCACAATTATTTCTGCTTAGAACAATATGCACTTTAAAGAACTGGGTTCTGATTAAACTCATATTAGGCATTGTTTCAAATAAAAAAAAAAAAAACCACTCTATTTTTTAATTTATGCCTGTAAAAATTCCAACCTGTTAATTTAATTTTACAAGCAGATTCCAGTCCCAAATATATAGTCTTTCCACATATAGAAACCTAGTGGATTCACAAAGTTCCATAGACAGCCAGAGGCAAATTCTCTTGTCATAGGCGAAAATAAAAGACAAATTTGAGGCTGCTTAATCCAAGCTCTGGGAGTATCCTGGGAGTATGTTTTAGAGGAGATTCAGGGAAACACTGTTATCTGTAAAGTAGCTTGGAGACATTCTAGTGACTCAGCTGTGGGACTTTTGAGTGCCACAGTACACTTCTTGTACACACTAAGACCTTTTTAGTATTAACTGGATAGCAGAAAAATAGCTGACAACTCTGTAGCATCTTAAAATGGAAATTAAAAATTGCTTCATTGCTGCCCATGCCAGTATTTTTTGCTTATTTGGGAGATGCTTGTTGAAGTATTAAAATGATTCTCTGTTGGATCAAGCCATGAACTCATTGTTTGTCAGGAGTCCTGTTTAGCAGGAAGCTTATTACCCATGACCATCCCCTGAGTTGTCCTGCCAGACAAAAAATGTTAATAAAAATTTAAAGGCAGCTTGGCAGCCAGTCTGATTTGTGCTGTGTCTTGAAACCACAAGTGTACTCCTTCCTTCCCTGCGTTTCAGCAGCTGTGATGCTCAGGAATGTGCGAGTGAAGTGTGCGTCTACCTGTGCTTAAGCATGCCAGGTATTTAGGGTGTTAACGTGCACACAGCCTCTGGGTGATTTTAGTAATTCCTCTGGCTAGCTTTTTTGAGAATATAGAGTAGTCTGGACAAACATTAATTTCCTGTCTTTCATAGTTATTTTACCTGGCTTGAAATAGGAGCTGCTGCCTGGTTGATAAAAGGATTAGAACACTCTCTAATTTATTTTTTTTAATAGTGTATCACAGTCTTCTGAAATACTATTATAGAATTTCATACAGCATTACATATGAAAAATATATTTGAGGATCCTGCTGCAAAAAAGATGCATTAAAAGTGCCCACTAATATGCAGCTCTATTAAATAAAGGCACTACCTCTTTCTACCACTGGTTGCTGTCATGCTTGAATGCAAAGTACAAGGCTAGCAAAAGATAAAAGAGCTGCAGCTCCATTTTTAATGACTATCCAATCCAGGACTATAATACCCAGACACTAAGCACAGACATTAAAATTAATCTGTCTGAAAGGATCTTCATTTTCAATGCTTTCTTATGTCTGTTGATCTCTAGAGGACATCATCAGCCTTTGGGACTTTGAAACATGTGAGTTTCATACTTTGTTCTGATAGCTGCAAGCCTTGGGAAGATGCCAGCTTCTGGTGATGTGAGTGCTTGCCCCAGAACAAGCAAGACAATCCTTCCCAGAGCTTCATCACAGTTTCTGTCAGCTCCAGGGTGGCAACTTTTTTGCTGTGGCTGGCCAGACATAATCCAAAGGCTTCTGCTGAAGCTGGTAGTCAGTAGGCAAAGACTTTTTCACTGACTTCAGTGGGCTCTGCTACCCAAATTACTCATTAAATAATTAACAAGGCTAAGAAGCACTGTGACAGTGTCTGTTTCAGCTTAAAGAAAGCAGTGTAGCCAAATATCGTAATGCTCTATGTATATTATATGTATATCTATGCTCTATGTATATATGATAATGTATTATCACAGTTTCCTGGACAATCCACTGAATTCTGTGGCCATTTTACCAGTGCTTGATGCAGACTTCCGATGTTTTTCCAGGAAATAACAAAAATTTAGGGTTTTTTTTAATGTTTAGAATGTGGAAGGTCCTGAAGGACAGCATCCTTTCATAACTTGTACTTTCACTGGCAAGTTGACATGTTACATATTTTATATATATATATATATGAACCAAATTGGCTTTTGAAATCTAATTTGGATAAAATCTAGAATGAGTGATCTTCGTTAGAAAAGCAGCTGGGCCTATGTAAGTGATGGGCAAGCAAATAAGTTAACAACAAAAATGAAGCTTTTGAAGAGACAATAGCCACTATACAATAAAATCACTTGTTAAGAAACCCAGACTTGGCTGCATTATGACTGCAAAGAGAAACTGGAAGCAGCTACTTTTTAAAAATGATACTGCTCTTAGGGGTAGATGTGGTTTGAAATGCAGGAGGGACTGTCAGAGTGAGTGTATCAAATGGGATGATTTATAAATGCTATGACTTGGAGTAAAGCACGGAGATTAAACCTGAAATTAGCCTAGAAGTGTAATGCTGCAGAATTTGCCAAGGTGTTCGATGACTCTAAGTACTGAGGTCATAAAATTCAAACATTTAAAAAAAAGAAGAGAGATGAAGACCTCTGAGTATAAATTTCTGCAATCTGAAATCATTTGGGGAATTTTTCTGCCTTACCTACATGTTATGATTTTCTCTCTAGTAGCACAAATCTCTGAGCAGAGTAGACAGAAATATGGTCTCATGCGGGTAATAACTTTGCCCTCCCTACTTGTGTGATGACACCAATTCAGGTCAGTTCAAATAATTACTGCTCTACTTTGTCAAAGTCTGCTCCCTTCCAGACTTCCAGACTTGTTTGAGTGCTTTTTTTGTCTTCCTCTGTCTCATTCTTTAGAGAGGGTTGGGGCAGTCTGGTTCATTTTAGCTCCATCATGCTCATCCAGTTGATCTAAACAATGCAGCAGTCATATTTATTACTCAGCCTGGTAATTATAAACACTCCTCATCCTGATGGAAGCTGTAGTGTCTAAAGGGACCAGATTTAGTGCTGATGTTTCAGTTTTCATTTGTGTGACGTGGTTTTGGTTTGCTGCCAAATGTGTTGTGTGCTAGCTAAATTCCTCTAACTTCAACATTTAAGTAATCTGTTTCAGCAAGATCACATTTCTTCCAGCCAAACTCAACTATGTTTTCAATTTCATGTTTCTGTTGAACATTTTGTGCAACTTTAACTAAAAATTTCTCACACTGGTAGTTTATTTTAGAGCTGTATACTTTTAAGTTATTTTTATTTTTATTTTTTTTCCTTCACTGTGTGTGAGGATGTAATGAAAAGGGAAGAAGGGAGATTTGGTGGATTTCATGGTAGTCTTATGGGAACAAGTTTATGCCCATGTGTTTAGATTGTTCTTCCCAATGATTTAATTTATTTCTTTTCAGCATTTTGTCTCTCCCTTTTTAATGGTCAACACTAATGTTCATAATTACCCAGCTTTTACAAGTGCTTATACAACCAAAGCATCCATATTGTTTTAATACCTTTACAATGAACCTGTAAATTGGAGGAATACTCTGTTTAAATGATAGGGAAAAAATCCAAAAAGCTGTCTAGATAGTTAATTGCTTTCTTAATCACTTGGCAGTCAATACCTCTGAGATTGTCAAAATGTTGCCGGAGGTGACAAAAGTCTATGAAGTTCAACAGTAATGAGTGAGAGTAAATATCTTCTTTTCCCGGCGCAAAGAACCAATTAAGTTATGCACTTTTGGGTTGTTTGAAATCTCTTTCATGTTAAAGTAGTGGCAGGATTCAGGCAAGACCCTGGATGGTTGATTGGCCCAATGTGATATGAGCTGCACCAGTCAGTACAACGCCTTCTCCTCAGGGATAAAGTACATTCTAGATTAAACATCTTAGTTACTCCCTACCTGATTCGGAAAAGGGTTCTGAATCCATATTTCCCACTTTCCAAACCTTTTATGTAGGCACGGGTCTTTTGATCATTCTGAGAAAGTGGCTTCTTCCGTTGGAGATGTTTTACTTATTTATTTGTATAAAATAGCTACCTATGTGTCAGAACATGGACTGAGATCTCTTTTTTCCTGCTGCCATTTAGGGGCATTCATGGTCTTTGACCAGTTGGCCCCACAAGACTGAGGGCTTCGGTTTGTCAGTTCCCACATCTCCTGGAGCCCAGATAGAGTGGAATTCATTGCTTCCAACAGCTGGGCATCCTATGTGGAACATGAGCAAAGCTGGGCGTGTTGGCACATCTCAGAGATGGTGTTGGCATAACTGTCTACAAATGTGGCTCTTAAAGTTGATAAACTGAGTAGAAATCTGTCAAGCTAAGTAATTAAAAATGCTGAAGAGGAGCAAGCAGCTGAAGCCTTTCCTTACCAACACATGTGAAATAACCAAGTTTGGGTGTGAAAACTTTACCAATCTCCTTTTCATCTATTCACAGGGGTGTTCCCTCTCATGTCATTCCTCCTTTCCTGAAAAGAGCCATGAGAGAAGCTGATGGTCGGGTTTAATGGAAACTTCTAAAATAGAGAGCAGCTCTTGTCAAGTGCATGCTCTAGTTTAAAGCAGAGACATGAGCTCAGTTACTGTGTGTCAGGTTCTGTCTTGACCACAAAGGTGAATTTTCTAAGACACAGCATGCTTCCTCAGTCTTTGGAAGGAATTGTTCTGCTTTGTGTAAATAATTAGATCTTGAGCACAGGCTTCAATTTAAGTCTGCTCTATCCCATGAGTACTGCTAGGCTGTGGAAACAGTCTTTCACTTGTTTTCTTGCTTTCTCTCTCAAAATCTTTCTGGCTCAGTAAATTTGTAATTATTTATAGTTTGAGGAACTCGTTGGGACTTGGTTGAGAGCCAGTTCTTTAGGCTGCTTGGCAGCATTGGGATATATTTGCCTTAAGGTGGAAATATAAGCAGCTGGGGAAATTTAGGTACTGACAGTGTTAGACAGCAATTTGGGAATAAAGGGGATTCAGACAAATATAAGTGCAAAACTTAGTCATTATGATCTGGACCACAGAGACATTCAGATTAACTTTGATTGATTTAAATGGAAACTTGGAGCTTAAATAACTTTGTGCAGCTTGTCCAATATACTTTAAGAGATAATTGAGCACCAAAATTAGTCTTTAGCACTATCCTTGAGCACCTTTCTCAAATTTGTGGAGAAAGCATAAAATAAAGTTAAAACTGCACCCCAAATGTCACTTATATCCAAAGTTCTTCATTCACAGGACCCTTTGGAAATTTAAATTTGTGATATGAAATAATAAGGTTTGCAAATTAAAGGTCACTTGGGAAAGAGAGAAGAAAATGTAGTAAATATAATGTTTATGTGTGTGATCTGCACTCTTCTTTTTCACAGAGAGTTAAGCCTCAAATTTGTCATATACATGTGAAAATTATCTTAGTAATGTGTAAATGTTCTCTCAACACAGAATTTTTTTGTTTTTTCATTTGATATTTGGTAATGATGCTAAGGCAGTTCGCACCAGCATCTTCTACATACAGCACAAAGAGTAAATACTGATTGTGATAATATATCACATTATTTGTGTTTAAGATGTGCCTACATATCCTTCTGTGCACATTTTGTGGGTAGCCTACACCTAAAAAAGCTGTTAGATTAGCTAAAAAAATATCTGAGAATGTTTTCACAAGTCATATTTTTTGCTAGAGTAGAGAAGGGTGTTGACAGTTAAGCTAAATTCTTTTTTCCAGGTTAGTGTGTTTTTCTGATGGTCAAAAAGTCTTACTCATCTCTAAAGAAACACTAATGTTTAACTGAATTATTTTCTTATAGCAAATTCTTGTCATTTTGAACAAATTTTAATTATTTCAGAATAATGAATACTGCTTTGCTGAAATAAAAGAGTGGGCTTATATGCAGCCCAAGTATTCTGTTAGTGTAAATGACATAATAGTATTTATGGTACTGCTTTCCAGGGCTGCTGAATTTTGAAAGTTCTGAATAGGCCTTTGGAGGGCCCCTGATAGACTTTATACGGAGCTGGCATTAATTTAATAAGTGATATAATATCTGTTAATAGATATCAGCTCTTCAGAAGTAAGTCAGTTGGGGTCTCTAAGCCTACTGGCTTTCAACTCCTGTCTCTTCCTCCAGACATTTTCTCCAGAATATATTCTTGTTCCAGTCAACACTATGAGGAATTCATTACAGTGTCTGATTCTGTTTTATTTACACCAATGTGAATCAAGAGTGCAGCTGTTGATATGATACTTAGTAGTATTTTACTAGAAGCTCCAGAAGTTAAACTGGTAAGCTTATTCTACATAAGCTTTGTTAAAGATGGAGATTTGAAAGACAATTGTGGCCTATATGAAGAAATTTTCTTGCTGATAATCTTGCTCATGGTTAAAGTGAGCCCATTGGAAGGGAAGTGCTGATGTCAAGGGGAGAAATGGATTTTCTCTTCTCACAGATGACTTCAGTTTATAAATTGGAAGTGGTTTTATGTAGGGCATATGTGGCTTTGAGACTGTTGGAATTTAATAGTGGATAATGAATGAAGATGCTGAAGTTGGATAAATAAAATTGTTGCATAAACCACCTAAACCAAAAATAAAGAAATGGCAGAACATGATTTTGAAATATCTGTGTTCCCACGGATTTTGCTGCTGTTACAGCTCCGTGTTGCATGACCTCCTCTGACCCCCATTCCCTGCCAGCCAGTCAGTGTCTTGAGCTGTCAACAGACACACTAAGGAGCTTGTCAGATAAGGGCAGCATGTTGAGTTGGAACAGTGTTTGATGGATTAAGACCCTGGCTGTTTCACCTGTGCAATTTCTGACTTGTATTATGAATGACATTTTCAAGGCCTTTGGGCAACATTGCCAAGCATGCCCCTGGAGACCATATTACAATGTCAGAACAATGTCAATTCCAGATAAATAATTTTTTATAGAAAAATAATTAAATTAACATCAAGCTTTTGACAGCATTTCCACAAAAACTCAGAAATCCTCACTTAAATTTCCCATAGAACTGCAACTTGACCTCCTTCTTTTGTTGTTGTTGATATATTTATTTAAAGACCAGTATTTTATTTTTGCTTCTTTTTTTTTTTTTTTTTGCATGCTTTAGCAGCCTTTCAGTTACAGCCTTGCAGTGTTCTCACAGGCACTATTAATTCTATATTTAAAATAATGTTTTTCTGAATATTTTTATAGTATACATTAGAACTGCATATGTATACTTTAGAAGTTCTATCCCACCAAGAAGGCTTTTGATGGTTTTTGATTACCTCAAGGAGATTGTCTTCTATTTTAGCTGCCCAAAGCCTGTATTTACAGCTTTACTGAATAAAAATTGAAATTAAAAAGAATAAAAAGCCCAACCCAATCTTTCAGGCCTGTTTTCTTCTGAAAACAGCCTTGACACATTAATCAATAATATAGCCAGTTTCATGCAAACAAACATCTGGAACCTTTCTGAAGATTTTGCAGTGATCACGCTCCTTTCTTCTCTTCTTTTAAGCATACCTAGAGTGAGCCATGCATGTTTTGTCCCTAACCTCTGTGAAGAAAGGAATCTAGATTATTTTGGTGGGGGGGGGAATGAATAATACTCAGGTCATTCTCAATACTCAGGTCATTGTCAAATATGGGAAATACTCTGAAAATTTATTTCAATAAATGTGATGCCTTCTCAGCATTCTCCGGGAGAGGGGGAGCTCTCAGGTATGCAGAATCCTGCATGTCCATCACAGACTGGAACTCTGTGTGCCCTGTCAGGGATGCAGGCAGCTGAGAAGGGACATATGAAAGAACTTGAAAAAATTTTGAAAACTGCTGTCAGACAGCAGGCCAAAGGAACTCATTGAAAATTTAAATGCCTCTGTGGAATCTTAGCATTTTGACAAACTGGTAAATGCTCCTGAGGAGCCTTTTCTTCTGACTTTTCTGATCATCTCCATTACTCAGCCTGGATTGGTTTAGACTTCAGCCACTGCAAATTCTCTGCCAAGCAGCCTGCTTCAGCTGAGCCAGCTCTTCTGCTGAGGGACAAGTCAGCAGGGTTTCAGACCATCAGAAAGGGTATCCCAACAGCTGGAGAGTTGGCATAAAGGAATTGGTGATGCCACTGATACCAACTCCAGCTAAGTGCTGAACCACTTTTCTAATTTGTTGACAAGTCAATGATGTTGACATTTCCCAGTGTGGTTACTTAGTGTTGGACAGCTGTAACCAGACTTGGCAAACACCTGTGCTTCACCTTACTTGCACATAACTTAATCCTTCTGCCTCAGCTTCCCAAGGAAAATTGAGTATAATAACATTGTTATCTTCATAGAGGAGTTGTAATTAACATTTTCTTTTTAAATCCTAAATGTAATTAAAATACACAGCAAACATTCCAGCTAAGGACAGATAAGGATGTATAAATCTTCTACAATTTGTTATATGTATTGCTTTTTCTTCCTTTCTGTTTTTTGTTTTCCCCAGTAGTAATACCATGTCAGTTCAAGTATGGAAGGGGAATCAGAAGAAACCAGTACTTGAGAACCATGTGCAATGTGATCTTAATAATTACTGGGGTTTTTTTTTACTTCCATGGGATGTGCTTTTCTTCCTTCGTTTATCATTAATTTTATTGACTACATTTTGTCAGTTTACCCTTGACTTCCATCATCTGAGGAACTGGTCTGATCTAAGTCAGATCGGGAATTTTTTTAACATTTATGACCAAAGCAAGTTAGAAATGGTGCTATAATAGCCTTTGCAGCTACTTGTTTTAGAGTATGTCATGTGATGCTGGCAGCTACTTGTTTTATTCTTTGCCTGAGATTTTTTTCCCCTAAAAGAAGCATCTTAAATAGAAATTATATCCTTACCCTTTGCTGTTCCCATTTCTTTGTATAACTTTCAAAAGCAGTGATTCAGAATAACTTAAGAGCCCACAAGTATAAATGAATCTGCACCCCTTCCTCCCAACAGAGGATTCTTTAAAATCTAGACTGTTTTTCAATATGGGCCTCCATTGATTTCGGCACTTTTGAAAATCAGGCCTTTTAGTTACAGGCATATGTGTCACTTGAGGAAACAAATTTTATAATCCCAGTGGGAAAAGCTTGTCCTTTTCTCAAAAAAACAAGCTAGATTTTTATGCAAACACATGTTGCATGGAACATCTTTTAGCTGACTATATTCCTTGGCTTTTCCACAAGAACTGATGATCCAGAACTGTTTGAATCTCTGGTGGGCTAAGTATGATGACTGGTGCTGTTCTTGACAGAATATGAGTTATAAAAAGCCTGTAACTGTGATGCCTGCTGGATGAATTTTGATTAGAGAGCCCATTTGAAACTGTGCTTTGTGCTTCTGAATTGTTTGTTTGACAAGTACATACTCCTTCAAAGCAGTAGCTACAATATTTGTTGTAAAAAAGGATGATGTATTTTTTGTTTTTGTAGATGTTGATTCAGAACCCTCAAGTTCAAATTTTTAATTCAGAGGTACCTTTATTTTAGCACTATGTAAAGTAACAAGGAAGAAACAAACACAAGATTCAGGCTGCTAACACAAATGGTAACAGGAGTAATTCAAGATTTATTACATTTCAGCTTCTTTTGTCTTTAAGGGCTTGTTTTCTTTAAGGTAGGGTATGAATAGAAACTTCTTAACTATGCAGAATTTGGAAAATAAGAGGTAAAAATATAAAAAACTGCCATTTCTTCTTTAGTGTACTTTTTCTTAACACAAACCAACAGGGAGAATCGATACACTGTTCTAATAGCATAAGTTGTGGTCAATATGTTTGTTCTCCTCTCTGTCTTGTCTACTCATTTCTGATGGAAAAATAGATCCAGAAGAGTTTAGAAATCATATAACAGAATATGGGAATTTTTTTAAAAATTAAAACTTCGAATGCAAGGCAAGCTTGAAGATTCCATGTCCTGTAGTTTATTCTATGCAAATATTAAAACCATTCCTCTGTGTCAAATAAAAAAACCACACACAAATAACTGGTAACATTAGAGTGAGTTTACAAGAGGACCATGTTTCCAAGCATTTATTGCATGAGGAGCATGCAGGTAAAGATTTGCCAAGTGACTTTGTTGCCTATAGTAGGGTTCCTTCAAGTTATACAAGTATATTTGAATTTAGCCTTGATACTCTGCTGTTGGGATACTTGATTGTCAGTCATATTTTTGCAACACCAGTGCTTTTCTTGGAATTTTAATTAGTATTTTGTATTGTCATCAGTACAGGCCAAATTTCACAATTAGTCCCTGCAGCTCCATTTTACCTCCTGAAGAGTAGCTCTCTTGTCACTCTCTTATTTCATTCCAGTCTGTGCCAGGTAACCATTTGGAGATAATAATATTTTTTTATTTTCTGGAGAGTCTCCCACAGGCAGCATGAAGCCTCTAGTCCTCTGAAATGTACCTGTGGCTCCTGTAGGATACTTCAGCCATACCTCTACTTTATCTATGTTGAATAGTAAGGGCTGTGCAGACTCAGCACCTTTTCTGTCCACTGACTTAAAATTTGTTTGTAAGAAATTTGGAGTAGAAATCAACTTAGCTTGTGTAAGGATGCTTCATAATGGATTTCAGAAGTCTCTATCATACAAATAAACTTATCTCAGGACGTGCAGAGGAATTTTAGGAGTCAATCTTTATTTATTTGCTTAAAAAGCAGACATGATCCTGGGAAAAAGATTCTTTTTGGTAGGAAGGGCTTTTTGGAGTCCCATATTTCTAGCGTTTGGCTGAAAAAGGAAGTTTCCTTGCAGATGAGAACAGATAAATATTCCTCGTCCATGTCCAGAAGTTGTCTGAAATCGCTGTGTCTTTGCATCTACATCCCTTTGAAAATGCACTGCTCCCCATGCAGCTGCTCATGGATCAGTCCTGGCCTTTTCCTGGTGCCTGGCAGAGACTCTGCTGTCATGAGTGAGCACCACTGGTTTCTCCCAGTGAGGAGCAGGGATTGAACTGTTGTCCTCCATATAATTAGAAGTAAAATCGGCTTGTATCATGTATTTGTTAAAAGGCAGCTTTCAGGAAAACAGAAACTATTAGCTACCCACATTTAATAATGATTAAATATGGAAGTATAATCATAATATAACAGCAGGATCACTTATACAACAGGCAGTTGTGTTATTTTTGGGAATGGGAAATTCTGCAATGAGTGAAATTGCACCTAGTTATATTCAAATTTTTCTTTTCCAATCAGCAGCTGGCTTTAAGGCAGAGAATTCCTTGTGTTGACTGTCTAGAATGCTGACTGTGTGTCTAGAATGCAGACTGTGGTTGGCAACTGCTGTTAAGAAATTTCCTGTGCATACTACCCCTCTTAGTGAATATCATTCTATTTCGAGCCTAATTGAAAACTGAAGATAGAAAACTAAGCAGTTATTTTTCCCTGCAGTACAATATCTAATATTCTGATTTCATGGCTGTCTGACTGCAATGATTGGGAAGGACATTTTCTCAAAGTGTTCACAGTACCACAGCAATGTGTCATGAGCATTGCCTATCAAGCAAAGGAGCTGTTATATTAAAATATGTGCCACTTAAAAACACACGCAACTGAAAAGTAGGATGCTGTTTTGTTACATTTGGTACAGTCAATAATTGCCTTTTCTTGTCTTTTTCTTTGAAAAAGCTATTAAGAATGTAGAAAACAGCCTTCAACTAGAAAGGTTTTAATAGGAGAGATCTGCAACAACAGAGGTAACACCTATGCAACAAAGGCATGTTGTGTTCAGGACTCTCCTTCCATGTTAAGTCCACGATGCTGGGGTATTTTTGCTGGTCGAGAAACAGGATATGTGTGTGTAGTTGCTGGTGATTGTATAACTGAACAAGCTGAAACAAGCTACTCTGTGGGACAAATGCTTGTTTGTTAACCTCTGTGTTAAGTGGGAAAGAAACCCCCAGTATTTACAACAGGACACTGATGAGGGGTAGTAAATAAGGAGGGAAACCTGTTCAAAATGTCCCATAATCTTACATAACAATAGAAAAAGTACTGTCAATTTAAAATGTTTGCTTGTTTTTTTTTGTTTTTTTTTTTTTCTTTTTATATCAGATAGTATTACTGAAGTCTTCACTAACATCTATGTGACCAGTTTTGGACCTGTGTCAGATACTGATATGGTGAGTTCCTGAATCTTTTGCATATATGGATAAATGGTGTAAGATATATATAAACTTCCTTTAAACCTTTATTCTTTTACTTATTGTGGATGGATTTGAAACAATCTCACTGAAATCAGAATGTGCCAAACCCCATGTAGTTTGAAATTTGAAAATTGATTTATGGACTTTACATGATAAGTGTGCTTGTGTTAGCTGTTTAATTTAGACCAGTAAATCTTCTGATTTTCCCACTGACTGTACTTTGGTTTATATTCTGGAGCAATCTTGATATGGATGAACTGGATTCCTCTTGCATGAAAACCTGAGAACCTGGAGTGAAAGGAGCACTCTTAATATTGGCAATAGACTGAGGGACCTGATGCAAGTCAAACCTAAAACTTCTTGAAAGACATAGCTTGGAAGCTGGGTAATCAACATGACTGTGGGGGTTTACAGATCTGTCCTTGATAATTTGCATTGTTTAGTAAGCATTTAAAGAAGTCAGTGACATTAAAAAAGAAAGAAACTTTCAGAATATTGCTCTGGATTATAAGGAATTGTTTGTAGGCTCACTGAAAATAGTACAGAGATTAGGGAGAATGTTTCACACTGGGTAGAAAGACCTGATGGATATAGCTCTCTAAAAGGAAAGGGAAGGACAGTATCAAACTTACTTTACCTGTCATGCTCCTGTTCACTTGCCTGGTTTAGGGGGAGGTGGTTTAATTGACTCTGGGAAAAGTGTAGGAGAGAACAAAATTTTCAGAAGAGTCAACAACAATCTTTTACTTGCAAAATGTAGAACATCAAGATAGAATAAGATAGACTGATGTTAAAACAACATCCAAAGTAAGTACTTCACAAACTTTAGTTTAGCAAACTTAAACTTAGCCAAGCTTAACAAATCCAGATACAGGACACTTAATAAGGCATTGACAGGATTTTTTTGAGAGGAAATGGAGAAAGAAGGAGAAGGAAAGGATAAGAGCAGAATGATATCACCATCTGTGGATTTAGTAACAAGACTCAATTTTGATGTCCTTTGGTCTAAATGGTATCTTGATACATCAGGGGTGGGAAAAACCCACAAAACACAAATTCCAGAGGGTTTATATATGCTTAGCTTTAGATGGAATGCCAAGGCACCTTCCCTGGAGTGGGGAGTTTTATGCTGTCTTTTGCAGCACCTTGAATCTGTTGCAATGCTGTGGATCCTGCTCAGTCCTCTGGTGGAAGACCCCAGGAATTATTCTGGGGGTATTTTGGGGGTTTTTGATGGTTTGTGACATTTTCTAAGACATGAAAACTGCCTCTCAGTCAGTGCAGTTGAGCCCCTTATGCCCCATCAGAAGGGATGAACGTCTTCAGGCCTGTGTGTGAATGTCCCAGTATGTCCCCCAGGTGGGGAGGAGTTTCACAAATGAGCCACTTGTGTAAGGAAGGACATCAGCATGACAAAAAGTATTAATCCACCTCACAGGATCTGCTTCTTTTTGGCCTCTTCCCTTATGTGTCTGAAACTCCAGCTTCTTGCTGAGCAAAGGCTGCTTTGTCATGGTCATCCCCTGGTACTCACACCCTCTGCACCTGGGCTGTTACTGTGCTCATCCTCAGCAAAGCACCTGCTGCTCTTGCAAATGGCTGATTGTTTGAGCCATTAGCCATTAACATCTCAGTCTTTCATACTACCCTTGCCAACCCTGCGAGAAATTATTTTTGAAATGTTTCAAATATTCTTTATTATGTATGAGACGTATTAAATACTACCTTGGTGTAGCTGGAGATACTCAAAATTAATATTTTTTAAAATAAGACAACATTTCTTTTTCTATGGAAAAAAAATCAGGTTATGCATCATACAAAACAGGGAGCATTATGATGTTATGAACAAGTTTATGAAGCTAAATTTTTCACAGTACATTGAACATTTTAAAAGTTATTTTAAGTTAAAAGTTATTTGATTACCTGGTTATCATAGCTTTGGAAAATATATTCTAGTGGGGTTTTGTGGGAGTTTTTTGTGTGGTTTGTTTTGTGTTTTCAAGCTCTGTTTTGAAAGTTATGAATACACAGGTAAGATTTCACATGAAAGGCCATGAAAGGCGATTTCATAGGAGAAATAGACTTTTGTTTATATTACTGTACATGTTGCTGATTCTCCTGAGGTGTTTTTTTCTGATGATTTTAGGTTTATGAAATAATTCTTATTTTGTTAATAATTTTGTAAAAAAGGTATCCACGGCTATGTACAAAGATGATATGAACATCTTGACCTTGTTGGTCTAGTATCTCATGACTTTAGAATGGTGAAGTCTGGCATTTATGGTATTCCTGTGTAACAGGAATATTATATTAATCCACTTTTAAAGGTGATTACTGAGCCACAAGGAGACTTACCCAAGGCTGTGCAAGTCATCTGTGCTTAAATGGAAAAGTAATGAAAGCTCCCTGAGCCTATTCCCTCCCTCCCAACACACTTCTGACATCAGTGGATAAATGTATGGAGAACTCTGGGTGTCTGTTTGCATGGACATATAGACAGTGCACAGATCTGTGCAGAGGTGTTAATCAAAGCAGAGTGCAGTGCATCAGAATGGCAGCTGTTACTCTAATGGGTAGGTTTATTTGCACATAAGTAGATAGATAAGTAAGAGCAGTTTAGTTCTTATTGCTACAAGCTTCAGGGTTAATTTAGCTTGTTCTGTTGATAATTATAGAATAATTTTGAAACGTATGAGCAGTCAATGAGAAAATTCCAACATGTGAGTTTTGAAATAATAGCTTCCAAACCATCACATATCCTGTCGAACATGAAGGTGACATTAGGGTTTTAACCATGAGTACTTTTTCATTTAGGAGCTGCATGACTGAATCAATAATTTAAACTATTATGTAGAGGATTCATTGATATTTTCTTCTGTAAATGCTGGAAACTCAGGGATATTATATATTTTTAAAATTTCTTCCTTAAAAAGCTTTATTGCAAGAATAAATTTGACTCTTGTCCATGTCTTCTGGAATTTTTAGAAGATCCTAAGCTCAGATTTTTTCAGGAAGGTTGGTCCCATCTCAGGAAGTCCTCTGCTGGCACAATGTGAATGGTGAGGCCCTCAGTCACGTGAGGTATTTAGGCTGAACACTGCTGTTGCCCAAAACTCTGAGGAATATTGCTGCCCTTAGGATTCCTTCTATTGCAGTTTCTTACAGGAATAAGATCATCAGCTGTGTGACTGCACCCCTTTACATGATCTGTTTTGCAGTTTATTTTTTCCTCCTTGGTTAGTATATTGTGAAGAATAATGGTGCTTGGAAGAAGAGAGGTGCTTTTGAACACAGGAAGGGGACTCACTGACATGTGAGATGTTTAATATGCATTTACAATTTGGAATAAGCAAGTGACAGACAAGCAGTGATGGGTGGATTGGAGCTAAGGACACAGTTCTCACATAGTGTTGATACACAAAGTTGATAAAATTTAATTCTAACTTTTGTTGCTGCATTGCTATGAATTTATGAGGTGTCCGTTTCCCTCACTAGCTGTTCCCATTAATGGTAATGTGGTATGGTGTTTGATCTGTGACTCAGTCATTGCTGAGTGTGGGTTTTTATTCACATTTGCTTTCACAACTTTCTCAACAAATCATTATGTCCAGGGGAATTTGATCTTTGACTGATTTTAAGCTAGCTGGAATTGCTGTTGATAAATTCAGGAAGTAGAAGTTGAGGCTGAGATTTTTCTCTAAATGTGTTAAGAGTCAAAAACATTTGGTGCTTGTAGTGGATTAACATTTTGACTAAGTTCAAAAGATGCTACTCTCTGTTCCTACCAAAATAGCCAGCTACCAAATTTGTTCTCTCTTGGCCAGCAGTCAGTTGCAAACTGTGCTTCAAATGAGCAAAAATATTTTGGTATCTATACCATTTGTGTCAAAGAAAAGCTATTGTATGTCAACCATTCTATCTAATGTCACATATGTAGTGCTAATATATAAGGATTTTCAACTTCCTTTTGCAAGCTAATGAGAATCAAGGAAGGCAAAGCAAAACACAAGTTTAAACAGATTTTATTTTCACCCTTCTGTCTTTTTGAGTTGTTGTTTCTCAGAAATGTTCAAGTTCAGTATTGTGATGCTATGCCTTATAGGCTTCCAACCCAATCAGTGATAAAAATTTATTTGGACATTAGCCCGAGAGAAGAAAAGCTGCATTATTTAGAAAAACAAACAAATGAAAAATTGGACAGAACAACTGAAAAATAAAGCATCTCTTAATTTTCTGAAGTGTTGTAGGATTAAGTTCTTGTTACAGGGGCTAATTAAAGCATTTATAATGAAATTAAAATGTTTAATATTTGAAAACTCAGAGGTAAAGGATGAACTTCTTTGGACTATAATTTGTAGGATATAAAAGGATTGAACATTAAACCTGATTATTTTTCTATTTTTAAAAATTTGTTTGAAATCTGGTAGACTGTACCATCACTATAAATCTACATGCTGCTAACTTGAATTTCAACACTGAAAGCTATGTATTTTTACCTCTTTTTATCAGGCTTGGTGCCCTTCCGGGCTCTCTCTGACACTTTGGCTCCTAAAATTTCTCCCACAGCCACAGACATACATATAATAAATGACACCTATTTACTCCTCAAGCAGTAGTTATTTTATGTAAGACAGATTATGTAGGTACTGAGTCCCTTATATAAGGTCTGCTGTGAAGAAAGATTTGCCAAGATGCAGCAAATTTTGCCTCAGAAGAGTCTTTCTGATTGTCGTTGGGAACGGTCTTTCCTGCTTTCCTCCAACACATGGTTAGTAGGTGGCAGGACTTGAATCAGTTTAGCTTGAATATTAAAACTAAGAAGCCTTCTGAAACTTTTATATTTCAACTTGCAGTCTTAGATTTTCATTGTTATTGGGGAATTTTGTTTATTGTAGTTGCACCTTTATTCCCAAGTTGCTTGTAAACAACAGTTTTTCCTAATTTCTTGATGTTTTCACTTTGAATTCAAGGAATAGGAACATTCCTTTGTAGAGATCATATACACAGCTGGTATGTGTATGATGTGTATATTCATCACTACACACACTTCCATCTCATCAGTTTTCAACTGAAATGTCAATAAGTGTTTCTGATTTTTCAAATACAACCAGATTAGAAATTTTCAGTGAAGGCTGAAAGTCAAATACAGAAATAAGCAGAAGGATTGTTACAGCATTCATCACTGCAATTGAGGATGGTTCTTTAGAGGTAGTGACTGAACTTGGAACCCTGTTTTTTTATTTCTCTCTGTTTTTTCAAATTTCGTCACTTCAGTTTGTATTTGGGTTTTGTTTGGGGTATTTTTTCTATGCAACTTATTTTTAGCTCTGTTTCAGAGTCTAATTATTAGGTAGAATTCCTTAAGAGAAGCTTTACAGAACTGGTATGATATTTAATTCTGGATAGAATAAGGGAATGCATCAAGATTATTCATTTTTCAAATAGATTAGAAAAAAAGTACTGCAGTTACTTTTACGTAGTTATTATTTGAACTCAGTAAGAGAAGACTAAGGAGTAAAGGAAATGCTAAATACACTGGAATTTTTGGGCAGAATTGGGGAACATCTAGGTTGTGTTTTTATAATTGATATATTTCTGAAAAGTCAATACATTGTTGGCTCAGGTAATTGCCTTTGCAAGTTAAATCCTTACACTGAAATTTTGATGAGAATATCTCACATGATCTCTTGCAGAGTTTCTGTCCATTTATTCTGTTGGGAAGGCTTTTTCCTCTGTTCAAAGTCCTGCCAAGGGAGTCAGTATTGGAAATTGATTTGTCAGAGGTTGTGTCCAAGCCTGTCATTGCCGTTCGCTCTCTCTGTACCTTTGTTTGGGCTCCTGTTCCTGGCACCAGGCATCCCCTTTGTTTCAGGGTTGCTCTTTCTCCATGTCTGAATAAAAAAGGGATAATGACAGGTGTTTTTATTTTCCGTGACAGCAAAAAAAGTCCTGTAGTCTCTTTTCTAAGTAATCCCTATATGTATCTTCTACAGAACTCTCTTATCCCTCCTTGGTGCTTCTTTTAGACTCAGAGTTCACTCTACATCAGGTATATGGAAAAAAAGAGAGAGAAAATTATTCTGAGAAGGTCCTTTTCATAGATGAATATGAATAGAAAGACATTCTCTTCCCTAGACGCTATCATTCAAACTGGTTAAACACATTCTTTCCAGATTTTTTTTTAATACTTCATGTTTCGATTAAATGCCTAGACAGAAATGACTGAGGTTGACAGATTAGGCAGAAATAAAAGGCTTGAAACATGTTCTTCAAATAGAGAAAAATTGTGCTGCAAGTCCCTAGAAATATTCCACATATTCTTGATAGTATGAAAGGCCATATGTATCTGGCAGGCATTACTTATGTATTTAAAAATGAATACATGTTCCTTTGAAATGCAGTGATGGGATTGTGTTTCAATTTTTAACAGGGTTGTGAAGGGTTTTGATAAAAAGTAACCAACAGTGCAGTTTCAAACCAGAATCCACCTTCATCAGAATATTTTCAAGGATTCTAGTCACTAGTATGTACGATCCACGCTCTGAAAGACTTGAAGGGAATTTCTGTCTGTCTGCTGTTTCCTTCTATGTTCTGTCTTGTGCACACATCAGGAGGTAGGTTTTGGAGAAGAGAAAATGGACTC
This sequence comes from Ammospiza nelsoni, assembly GCF_027579445.1. Classification (NCBI taxonomy): domain Eukaryota; kingdom Metazoa; phylum Chordata; class Aves; order Passeriformes; family Passerellidae; genus Ammospiza; species Ammospiza nelsoni. Next base: position 25,782,799 of record NC_080636.1, on the reverse strand, counting down.
AGTTTATTTATCTGTGCAGTGAGGTTTGATGTTGATAGACAAGGGCTTGTGCAGAGCCTGAGTAGTCAGTACTTATTGTTGGAGCATTGAGGGGGTTTGGAGGAGAACTCTTTCAGTCCTCATATTGTAAGACAATTGCTTGTTTTTAGAGAAGAGAAAAGTAGAAAGTGAGATAGATTATTTGTCCATTCTGGTAGGGGGGCCTAGGCAAAGCCCACCAAGCAGTGCAATGATGAAGTAGCTTAGGAGACTGCTGTAGTGTGTCAGTCCTTCCTTCTGCCATCTGCACCCTGCATGGATCTGCCCACAGAGACAACCACCAAGACAACCGACTAGTGATGTGATCCTCCTACTGTAAAGCTAATTTCAGCACTCACTGAAAATATCTAGTGTGCAGGTTTAATAAATTCAATTGCAGAAGTTGCATCACAAACTTAAACTCGTTGCAGCAACGAATATCAGGTTATGGTAAGAGGGCATATAATGGGCAGATTAGTTTTTTTTGACTAATTAAATTTTTTGAATCTTCTGTCTAAATTCCTTCTTGTTTTTTTTGAAAGTAATTTTGATGCTTAGATACGTACATGTTAGTATTCTGCTGCACCAGTTACAGACTAAGAAAGTTAATGTTTTTAAAAAAATTCAAAAGAAAAATTACACGTTTCCTTAAGGCAGATATGAAAACATGAATGTACATTTTAAGAACTAAAATGAAGAAATTGTACTGCTGTAAAAATAAATATTAACATGCAGTCCCCATATTAGCTAGGCAAGATTTAGGTCCATGAATCTGAACTGTCTCATCAGTGTATCAACCACAGTATTTCCAACTGTTTTAAGGACTCAGTGGAAAGCTATATGTGCCATTTCCCCTTTGCTTGCTTTTATTTTTTTTTTAATTTGAATTTTAAATGTTTTGTATTTTGCAGTACTTAAAATTTGTTTTGTGGTTATATATATATATGTCCATTATTGGCTATAAGAGTGGTTAGGAAAAAGACAAATATACTTTAGATAAATTACTCAGAAAAATCTTTACAATAGGGAATGAGGAACTCTGGCTTGAACTATTCATTAAACAAAATGCTGTGTTCCAGAAGGTAATTAATAAAATGTTCCATCTGCTTCAGGACAATACTGCTTGCTAATGGACACTTACAATTTTTGAGATATTTGGAACACATCCATCTTTACTCCAGATGCTAAAACTTCCAAAATATACCAACCATTATTGGAAAGGATGAAAGTACATTTTTTTGTTGTTTGAACAGATACAAGTCTGGCCTTAGCAAAAAACAAAACAAAACAAACAAACAAAAAAAAAAAATAAAGACTGTCATGTAGTGGCGAGGGATTGCTTATACTTAGGTCAGTTAAAGCTTCAGCCAGAGACACTATCATCTTTTTTATGGTGCGGAGTGTTATGCACAACAACTGCATATTAAAAGAGGAATAAAATTTCCTTGCCATTTTATTATTCATTGAACTGGCAGAGGGTTAAGTGCTTCTTAAAACTCCAGCAAGAATCTCATTGCCTGCACCTAAAATTTCATGTAAGGTAGTATAACACATATTTGAAAGATTATGTTTAATCATACTGCATTAGAGTCTGGCTGTATAAGCACCATGTTAGACACGACACAGTAGGCAGCCTTTCTCGTCTAGAAATTATCACAGGACTCCTCTGAAGACCTGGAAGTTTGCTCTTGTGGTTTTGTGGATATACTGCACTATTTACTGCAGAGTGCTTAGGTCATATCCAGAGAAAACAGGGGTTTTTCATTGGAGAATATTTGCAGAATGAAAGAAATATCAGGTATTAATCTCAGTATTTTTTCTGGAGTCCAGATTTGCCTTTGTCATGGACATTAGTCTTGACTGAAAAGTAAACATTACACAGCATTTATCACAAAGTTATATATATCAAACATATTGAATAGGAATTAGTCTCAAAATCTTTATGTAGCAGCTTTTTGTAGCTGGCTTTTTATCATATTGATTATATTCAACGTACTTCAATTCAAACATCAGTAAGGATATTCCTGATCATAGGTAGAATAGATTTGGCACAGAAGGGAACATAGGGTCAGTGAATATAACACTGGGATGCAAAGACAGGGGTTGTATGTTGCTTAAATAATAATTTTAAATGGACAGTGACAAAATTGAGATCCTATTACTTCCATTGAAAAAAAATGCAAAGAAGTCTGTAGAAAGATAAGTTAAGAGCTAAGAGATTTTACTACTATTGTGGAAAATGGAAACAGAAGGTGTTTGTCATCATTCACACCAAACCTTGGTTTATCCTGTTTCCATCTTCTAAATGTTCTGAAATAAAGATCTCCAGCACAGACTGGAGGGTGTTACACATGACCATAAAGGTGAGGGTAACTCAGGTTCTTATTAATTGATCCTGGGAGCAGATTAGGGTGAAGCAACACTGAATGACCAGTATTTATAAACACATACATACATACATACATACATATATATATATGTGTGTGTGTGTGTGTGTGTGTGTGTGTGTGTGTGTGTGAGTTAATTTTGGGAAGTTTTGGTTGCAATGGAAAGGGGGTATGTAGCCATTTTGGTTATTAGTATCAATAGCAATATAGCAGTACAAAAGCATAAAAATAACACTGAAGAAAATTTGTAAGGAAATGACAGAAAGAGAAGGAAAGGAGAATAGAAAGATATCACCACACATGGATTCAACAAGACTTGATGTAATTTGAGTGTTTGTTAGTCAAAGTGATGGCCACATTTTTGATCTGCCAGGGGTGTGGATAGACCATGAAACATAGAGTTAATATGTATGTCAGTATTAGCAATGGAGTAATGTATGTTCAGGTTTACATGGGAGTGCCCAGACACCTCTCCTGGGGAAGTGTCGTGGGGTGACAGCCTTTATCCCAATATCGTGTGTTGTGTCTGGCAGCTGTGCCTTTTCTCTCTCCCTCCCTCCCCCCCCCCCCCCCCCCCGCCATCTTGCCGCGGCGGGGCGGGGAAGAGAGGAGGGAGGGTTTGACCAGGCACTTTGGCTTTTGGCTGCTTGGCTTGGCTAGCCGCTTGCTTGCTTGCTTTCTGCTTTTTGCGCTGTTTTTTTTTTCCTTTTCTTTTGTTCCCTCTTTCTTACCCTCCCCTGAAGGTACTGGACCAGCTCCGGACCTGACCTGGGACATCCAGGACACCCGGAGTTTGCGAGAGAAGCTCCGCGCCCTCCACAATACAGCCTGGTTTCTTTTCTTTTCTTGTGTTGGGGAGTGTTCTTTTGTTACTTGTGAATAAATAGGTTTTGTTTTCCACTTTGCTCCTCCGAGAAATTCCTTCCCGAACCCGGTATTGGGGGAGGGGTGGTTGGAGGTTTGTTTTGTTTTGGGGGGCTTCCTTTTGGAGATTTCCCCTAATTTGTCCTAAACGAGGACAGGAAGGGAGCTTTACACTGTCTTTTGCAATATGTGGATGTGTTGCACGTGTGGATCATGTGCAGACCTCAGGTGGAAGACCCCAGAAATGAGTCTGGCAGCTATGGCCTCCCCCTGCCAGACCCAGCCAGGGCTTACTTTCAGCACATCTGCAGAGTTGGCTTTTCTTGTAGATACATTGCTCCAGCCTTGTCTACTTCTCCTTAGACCTGAGATAATGGGACAATATTAGCACCTTTATCTTATCTCAAGTTCCTATCTGGAGGCTTAACTTATTGTCCAAATTTCCAGGAATTCACAGAGACATAGTGGGGAGAGGGAGAGAGGGGAGTTCTGTGGTCTCAGAACAGAAGAGCAGTTGCTTTTTTATATAGTTTGCCATAGTGGGCAAAGTCCTTTGGTGATTACCTTAACAGTGTTTGAGCCATTAACCATTACCTGTGGATCAGTCAGAGGTTTACCAGTAGGATCTTTCAAGGCTGCAGCTCATTTTACTGCTCATTCTTTCCTGCTAATTCTACTTCCTTAGCTGTTGCCATGCAGCAGATGCAGGGTTTTGTGAAATGTTGCTGTTTTGATTTAGTAGCATTTCATGTCTGCTTTTTTTTCTATTTTATTTCTCTTGTAATTATTTTTATGAATGTTAGAAGACAGTAAAAAAGCAGCATCTTTGAAGTTCTTTATTGATGGAAACATTGCAAAAAGGTTCAAATTTATATTCTAATCATTTATGTGCAGAGGTGTTTGTCAAAAGAACCTGTAGGACGTATCACTCACTCCTATTGAATTTCAGTGGAATTTCAAAGTCTTAATCCCTTCAGGCTCTTCTTCTTCTTTATACCTCAAACATCAGTCTTACCATAAAAATGATTTATTGGTAAAGCCCCTCAGATGAAAGGTACAAGGAGGCTCTTAGGGCAATTTTCCTTTAATTACCGGGTATTTCTATCTATATTTCATGTACTCCCCTGCTGCTCCTGATTCTCCATGATATTATGCATTTTGTCACTTTCCCTGGTCTGCAACTGAACTGATATTGTTATTTGTAAATGGGATTTTAAGTCACATGACATCTAAAAAATAAAACAACATGTAAATCAGCAAATAAAAGAGGTTTAAAATTAAATGTGATCTATCATAAAGAAGTGAGCAAACCACTTGTTATGAGGCAGTGTCTCTAGCAGTGATGAGGCACTGAATAAAATCCAGTATAATATCAAAGAAATGCATGTTTTAGAGATTCATAGTTTTGTATTAAACAGATATATTTGCTAAAATATTATTAGAGAAAATAGAAAATTAGATTAAAGAAAACCAAGTAAATAAATGTTCAGTGTACTATCGTGTTAGTTTTATTTAAGTTTATTTTAAAAATTTAAAATTTTAATTAGAAAAATGACAGAATTTATTACATTAATATATTATGTATATACCTCTTGGTATAGCTAAAAACTGAGCTTCTGTTTTTTGTCAGATTAGTTTATAGGTATCCATAATTTCCAAAATATCTCTTTGCATCTGTCGCCGTTCATAAAGAGAACTGCTTTCTCTCCTGCCCCTGTCATGCTCCTTCACATTACAAAATTCTTTTTCCTTTACTCCTCATTCTCTCCTCAGCCTCTGGCCCTGACCTGGAAAAGGTCCTCACAGCTCTTTGGCTTGCAGACCAAAGGAGCTAAAGAGAGCTGTCACTTGTCTCTGTCTAGTCAGCACTCCTTTTGTATTTCTGTATGATTGATGGAGAAAAACCCTAAGCCTTGTTAATCAGCACACAAGGGAGCCAGCAGAAAATGATAGAGGCTGATAAGTTCCTTGAAGTCACTTTTATATTGAAATCCCTTGAAAATTTTATATTGGTTAAATTTTATCAGGCCTTGTCCATTCAAAGTAATTTACTTGAAAATGGTCTATGCAGAGGAATTGCAGTAGTACAGACTGTTGCAGCATACTAATATTTGGAAGTCATCAGACCACATTTTGTACCTGTCCAAGAAAACAAAGTTGCACCAAGGTAGCATTTGCCAATATGCTGAATACAATTTGCTTCCAACATAGTTTTTAAGCTCTCTCATATCCAAGTTTTATGCTGGGCAAAGCAAAGCACTAAATCCATTTGCAGTTTCATTTTTGAAGATAGTTGATAAATTTGCGTTCTCAATGTTTAATCAGTTTTTTGTTTGTTTGTGTTGTGGTTTAACCCCAGCCAGCAACCAACTAAACAGCAACAAACCCACCAGATGGGGTACCCAGCCTGTTGACACAGGCGTCCGGTCTAGGTCATCAGTCTGTTTTTGCTTTCATCCTTTTTTCCCCACTGTACTGCTTCCAAGACTAGGCATCAGGGTGATGTTCACCAGGCAGAGTGTGTCACCAGTTAATCATCAGCTGCTGTTTCCTAACTAAGTACTTTTGTTCATAAAATCCACACCACTACAGAGCCTACATTCCTCTTCGGAAAAATCTTGTATCATTCTGTTTGTATATACTGTACCCCTTATGGGTTGCATCGTTTCTGTCCAGGCTCAGCCATTCTCCATGCTCTTGAAATGCTGAGTTACTCTACAGGAGAAGATGCTGAAAGAACTATTTAATCTTGTGTATTTTTTCCTTACTTTCCTTCCTTACTCTGTTTGCTCTAATTACCCAGGTCACAGATACTTTGTACATCAGAAATATATATAAATATTGAAAGAGTTCAATATGCAAACAACACCTAGCAATCATGAAGAAGAATGTCATACCCTTAATAAGCTGACTTTCTGCTTATTATTCTCAGTACTATACAATTTTTTTTGTGATGATTGTTCTCCCTTGACAATTTTGCGAAGGGAATTTTGCAGACAAAGCTTTTCTATTTTTGTTCTCAGAAAGCAGATTAGTGTTTCATTGTGTCAAAAAAGACATGTATTTATTCCATTGCAGGAGTACACGATAGATGTGTTCTTCCGTCAGCGATGGAAGGATGAGAGATTAAAGTTTAAAGGCCCAATGAACATTCTTCGACTGAATAACCTAATGGCCAGCAAAATCTGGACTCCAGATACATTTTTCCACAATGGGAAGAAGTCAGTGGCTCATAACATGACCATGCCAAACAAGCTTCTACGAATCCAGGACGATGGGACGCTCTTGTACACCATGAGGTACGTCTGTTCATCTCTACTCAAGCTATTTCTTGATGGGATTTTTCCATTGAACAATTAAATCAGGTTTCAGGAGAACTCTCCTTTGTTTTGTTTTTCTCTCAGCAGAAAGAAAGCTAGAAAAATGTATGTTTTGTTTCCAGTTCTGTTAAAGTCTTTTGGCTGATAATGAGTTAGATCAGTTTTCCTATGTATGCCTCAATTTTTGTAATGCATTGAAGATACTGAACAGATTAATAAAGTTAAGTGAGACCTTCAGGTAGAGTTTACCAAGTCTGTTTTAGAATGATTAAGATAATGTAGGAGTTGACCTATTACTGCAGCCATTGTACTGAATATATGAGCCCCTAAGCAAATTTTTTATTAAGATCGGGGGAATAAAAAAACAGAGCAAGAATGAAGAGATAATAATGTCTAAAATTCTTTCCAGCAAGAGCTAAAGGGAAAATGTCTTACTATGTAATTACTGTTTCTTTATATATAATTACAATATTTAACTTTAAATTTTAATTTTTTCATCTTGTGCATCATTTGTAGCTAAGATAAATATTTCAGCTGGTAAAATGTATTAAATTTGCTTAGAAAATAGAATATAGAATATGAAAAATTATAAAAAATCATGTATACGCAGATATTAGTAGCATTTTTAAAGGACTGATTTCTTCTTTGGTAACTCTTTTGGCCATAATGTTTGTTACCTATGTGAATTTTTTTGAATATTTTACCCAAGTTTCCAGAAGCCCTTGACTTAGGTTTTTTCTTTTTCTTGGAGAATACTTAATAAATTTAAGTTGTTGTGAATGCTGACTTAAAATCCCCAGCCTAAGTCAGATAGAAAATGTGAGCTTCAAAGTTAACATGTACTCTGGTACTTTCTCCATGCAGCCATGCCAGCATCCCTGAAACCCAGTTTTACTACACAGCTCTGAAACCCTTACACTATTGAAAGTTCTTGAGTAGGCTGCTGATGATATTGGATGGTGTAGTGCTTGGAGAGATTCAGAAAAGTTTGTTTGAAGTAAATTCAAGCCCCTTATGTTGTATTTTTGCTTTGGCTCAAATAATTATTTGAGAATAATCTGTCTAAGCTGACTGAAATTCTCTTTCTCCAGAGAGTATAAGAATCATATACTATAAATTATAGGAAATACTGTTTGAAACCATTATGAAGCATAATCTGAGTCAGGTTAATTATAATTGACTATGCATTTTTGTTACTTGTGAGTATGTTGGTTCTCAGGGTATGAAATTAATGTGTACACTGATCTGTTTTGCCTAGATTTTAAACAGCTGTTTTTTTCATGTCTACATAAAAATGATTGTGTGATTTACATCAGAGGCTCATGCAGTTCTTTCCTTTGCCTTCAGCCTGTTTGCTGATTCTTATCTCCTGGTGTCCCTTGAATTCAGATAAACAATCCTGGGGAGTGGAGGAGTAGAAATATGAAATATTTTTTGGTGGAAGGCTGGGAGAATATGGCAGAGAATACAATGATTAGGAACCACTGGGAATACAGAAGGGTGAAACTGATGTTTGGGGCTGAATGAAGAGGAAGAAAAGGCATACAGAAAAAAATCTCTACCCAGAGAAGACTTAAAGGCTAGGAAGGAGAAACATAGGGTTTTTTCTTGGCTTTTTTTAAAAATTAAAAGTAATGGGGAAGTCCATGAAATGCTTTCTTCAAATTGTTTTAAATTATTTTTTATTGTAGTAATCCCCGTAGATGATACTGGGATATTTCACAAAATAGGCAAAAGTGGATGCTTTGTTAACATACTCTCACACCTTACATAAATATAAAGAGTAATTACTAGTAACATGGAGAATGAGAAGCAGAGGTCTTTTGAAAGAACACAAATATTTTCCCTCTGTATCATCCATTCAAACTGTGAAAAAAATTGAATTAAAAATACTGGAGTAGGGTTCTTTGGCAAGTTAATTGTATTTTAGATGCTCCTTTAAGAGCTGTAGTAGCACACAAGTACCACAGAATACTATGAGAGAAAAATTATTTTTCTTAACAGCCTGGCAGTACTTAATTTGTATTTTATTTTAAATGACCTTTGTTCATAATTTTGAGGTCAGCTTTTACAGGTTCTTGATATGATAAGTAAATGCCTTTCAAAGGACCATGTAAATTGGAAGAAGTAAAAGTAGATTTAAATTCTTGTTAGTTTAATATAAAATTTCAATTTAGTCTACTAAATTGGCATGAACTCTGTTCATTTCTGTGGAACTGATTTTCTTGTCCTGCTAAATGACTTTAATGCATAGAGATCTTTTGCCTTTTAGGCTTACAGTCCAAGCTGAATGTCCAATGCACTTGGAGGACTTCCCTATGGATGCTCACTCGTGCCCACTGAAATTTGGCAGCTGTAAGTATATAATGGGAAGTAGAGCCTTTGATTAGTGAATATCTAACATTTCTCAGCATAATTTTGTTTCAGTAAATTGTTACATGAGAAATGTAAACCACAAGATGAGACTTAAAAAAATTACTGTAACCTGACACATCAAAATCTCTTTTCTCTATTCAAGTATTGTGTTTTCTAGTGTATTTTAAAGATTTCATTACTCCAGTTAACAACAAACAGCCTGCACCTGATCAACACTGCACTGGTCTACTTTCATTGCAGTGTGCAAATCACACTGACCAGCACAGAACTGGATGCACGTAGCCTGTGTAGCATTAACAAAGAGCAGATAGAGGAATTCAGTGAGTGGATTTTTTAAATTTATCACCAAAACTTAGTTTCTCTTTATTGTTAATGATATTTTTAATGTTCTTATTCAGTGAAAGCAATAATGAATGGCTTCATGTGATAAAAAATTTCATTCTTATTGCATCTCCATGTTACAAACAGGTGGAATTTGACCTAACTGGTATTATTTTTAACAGCAGCATTATTTCACTTTCTTAGATTACAGCCATTCTTCTTCTTCTTCATTATATATATTTTGGATGTTTTACACTAAAAGCTTTATTTTTTTTTTTCCCTTTGGCTGCAGCTTACATTCTCTGCTGGGCCCGGGAAAGGAAATTGGGTTTTTTTGAGGAAACAAGTTAAAGCCCTATAAATTCTGGCTGATTTTACAATAATTGTAGCAACCACAGAATACAAACCTGGGGATATGCTGCCACTAAGGACCTCATTAACCACAAGATGCTTGTCATAGCACTGTGCTATGACAAGCACACTGTCTCCATCGTGCTCCAATATCCCTTTTCCTTGGAGTTTATAGCAAATTAAACAAAGCCTGTGCTTCTGATGATGTTTCCACATTTGTAGGAAATCTTAGCTGTGGAGATAAAAGATCATTAGAATGAATGCTATTTACATCATAGAGCCTTCCCTTGCCCCCTCAATATTATATTTGTAATACATAATGCAGCCTAAGTAACTAACACCAGAGATGTGAGCCAAAATCAGCTACTGACTAATAATATTGACATATATGTACCCAGCAAGGCATGTTGGATTTATAAGGTGTTGCAGGGAAAAAAGGACTCCTATGTAGCCTCAAAGCAATTTGAAAACTCATGTAATAATATAACTGATACTCAGGCCAAAAAACTACTTTCTTTTGGAGCAATTTTACATTGGAAATCCTTATTACTAGGTGTATTAGACTCTGTGTGAATCACTCCTTTTTTTGTCTTTTTTTGGTCCTGATTGTTTGTTTTTCTTACCAGCTTGCTCTTTTTTTCTCTGCCTATGATTTTCTAATAATCAGAGGAATTCTAAATGTGAGCAATGTGATTTTAAAAAGTGTATTTCATTTCCCTCAAAGTCACCCGTGCCCCCGTGCCTGTTGGCACATTCTCAGGTGGCACTTACTTCTGTTCATTTTGAATGGCTTCACACACATTTTATTTCTTTACCTAGGATTCAATTCTAGACAACTGTCCATTTTTCAGCTTTTATTCTGGGATAGAAACTGAATGATGAATAGTGGTGAAAATAAGCAGGAATCCTGAGGATTTTGGTTTAACTAAGGCAAGTTTGCCGGTAGTATATATTTGTCACAGCTCTTCATATGCTGCTAATCTTACGTTGCTAGGAGGATCATCAGCGTGTATGAATGTCTCTCTTTAAACATAAGAGAAAAGCCACATTGAATGTATGGAGAGGCTGTAGCTTAATAGATTGCTTTTCTTTATTCTTTTCAAAAAGTCTAGCTGAAAGTGAAGAGAATGGAGAGAAATTAGCAATTTGCCATACTGCTGGTTTGCATTTAAGCAGAGATATTTTTGTGTAAAGCTGGAAGGATACATGGGAAGTGCTAAAAATCTCTACTTGCTACCCACCTGCTAGATTTTGTTAGTCATGCAATTTATGGCTAGTTGCATGAAAAAGCTACTTTCTGAGCCTCTAGAGATTTCTCAAGTGAAAATGTTTGTAGACCAACAGTAATGATGCTTTACTTTTTAATTGCACTGCAATTATGGTGTAAGATTTAAAATGTACTTGTCTCAGTCAATCAAAATGAACGCCCAACTTCTTGGGTTTTCATTTTTCAAAGTGGTTTACCCTTTTTCTTTCATACTCCATTTGTTAATAGCATATTAGACTGTAAAAACTTTCAGGACATACTCTTTTTTTTTTTCCTTACTTACTGGAGAGGCATTAGTGCTGTTTAAAATACAGTGTTGATTTGCTTTCATACCAGTTTATTTTGAGAAGAGACCAGGCTAAATGTATATTTGATCATGAATGTACTGAGAGAGCAGCCTGTTTAATGTTGGCGTGTGCCCCAAAATAATGGACACTGGTGATATTTAAGAGGGTTGGCAGAACAAGGTACCAGGGTGTTTTCACTGCTGGCTTGCCATATTTGTCTGGATTTCAGCTAATAATAAAATTCTTGTGATACATCCCCGAAGTTGAGCATGGAGTCAATGGAACGTCAGAACTATACAGGAATTAATTTTTAAAAATTTTGTGTGTCCTAAATCTTGCAAATTGTTCTTCTTTTAATCTGTGTTATCACAAATTATAGGATAAATATAATATCTAATCTCTGACAAGTCTTTTAACAGTGAAGAAGAAATGTTGTTTGTAGTTTAATAGAAAGAAATTGTGTTTAATAAGATCACAAGTGAGTGCCCTGTTCCTGTGCTACAATAGGCACTTACTTTATAGTAAAGCTATTTTAAACGACCAAAGATATTTTTACCACGCAATTTTAAATTCTTTGGGGTGAGTTTTATTTGAAAAATAAGTAGCTCTTGTAATTCTGTGAGTTTTGATGGACGCTGTTTAATTTAAATTGTTGATGAAATATTTTACTTTGTTTCCCACAGATGCATACACAACTTCAGAAGTGACATACATTTGGACTTACAATGCTTCAGATTCAGTGCAAGTGGCACCAGATGGCTCAAGACTGAATCAGTATGATCTTTTAGGCCAAACAATTGGAAAAGAGACAGTTAAGTCAAGTACAGGTTAGTAAAATAAATTTTGAAATATTTTGGAGAAAAAGGCAGTTACTGGCTGTGAAAACTATATTCCACGTGGTGTTACAGGCTTCTGAAAAAGAATTTTGCTAAATGGGATCTATTAGGCATGTACTGTGCAAGTAACACAAAACGGCACTTCACTGATTCTTTCAAATTACAATTAGCTGGTGATAGCAGAGGTGAAATTGCCCTCAGTAACTGTTTGTAAAAATGCTAGATCTCTGGAGCTCTGGAGCTTCATGTTTAATCCTAACATTTGTAAACCAGGGTTGAGATATTTGTTAAATTTCATGGATTTCATTTTTTCATGGATTCATTTCATAGATTTTGTCTATTAAATGGTAAAGCAGACAGGTTTCAACCATGTTTCCCTTCCATCATGGTTTTGACATGAAACACTGGACTATTCTACTAGACTCTAGACTGTTTTCCTGCATGTGCCAGGCCAGGACCTCCATGACTTCTTTCTAAGCGTGATTAAACTCTCAGAGAGCTGTTGTGTGAATGCAGAGAGTTGCTTATAAGCATAAGACTTCAAGGCTGAGGCACTTGTCAGTGCATACAAAAGTTCCTGGAAGTTCCTTGACACTCATCTTTCATGGAACACAGTGGGAATAAGAAATAGCTGTACTCAAAATCTTTCTTATATTCTACAGGATGCTTTCTATTACAAAATACCTTTGGTACAGTATAACCCTAGGACATTTGTTTCACATAAATATAGCAAATGTTCTAGGACCAAGGAAATGGATTTTCTTAAGATGATAACCTTTTGTTTTTTGTTTGTTTGTGGCACGTAGGTGAATATACAGTAATGACAGCTCATTTTCACTTGAAGAGGAAAATTGGTTATTTTGTCATTCAGACTTACCTCCCCTGTATCATGACTGTCATTCTGTCTCAAGTGTCATTCTGGCTGAACAGAGAATCTGTACCTGCCAGGACAGTCTTTGGTGAGTATACTGAGTAGCAGTAGCTCTGTTTGCAGTAGCTGAAGATGCTAGAAAGTACTTCTGAATCAAAGGGCTTTTTCATTCAGGTTAAAGTGTTTGTAGAATGTGATATGATTTCTAGTCCAAACAGCTTTCAACTGCAACTTACACATCTCCCGACAATCCCAAAGGTCTTGGAAATTAGTACGTACAAGCAAACTGTCCTCATATCCTTGAGTCTTAAGAGGAAAAAAAAATCACAGAATAGAAAAAGATATTAATGTTTGTATTTAAAAAGTAAATTTAGTAAACTTAGATTATTTTCTGAAGTACCCTCCTTACCTTGGTATTATCCAAGTATTCTGGTACTTGGTAAATAAGCAAATTTCTAAATTTATTTTTAAATTAGGCAAATTAAATTTGAATTTGTTGAATTATTTGTGTTAAAATTTCAAGCTGAAGTTCTTTTAAAGAAACCCTATTCCGGGGGTTTGGGCAACACTTTTTTGCTAATTCAAATTGGACATTACTGTGAGGCCCGTTCAGCAGAGCAATAAGATGGTGTTTCTCAAAGTAACATCTTTCCTATTTGCAAAGCAAAGTTCATTTAGTTTGTTTGCTTTTAAAGAAAAAGAGATTAGCAAAATAAAATTATTTTCTGTGTGAAATCACCCATCAAAAATGCTGCATAAAATGGTATGCTTAGTCATCAGTGAGCACCGTGTACTCTTCAAAAAATAGGCCAAACTCAAATGCATATTAAATATGATGCACAACAAAGCATTTACTGTCTCTCCTGGTAGAAAACATGCCACACAAAGCACTGTGAAAATTGCAGGTTTGAATATGAGCCTTACAGAAGTCAGATGAAGTGGTTCAGTGGTTTCAGTGGGACCAGAATTCTACCATGGTTTTCCAGGCAGCTATCAGGCAGATTCTTTGGCTTTCTTCAAAATCTTCTGTGAATTTACCTATTTTGATTATGAAAATGTACACTCCTGTTTTCCAGCCCCACAAGTACACTGTCAAATCCTTCTATATCTCTGTCTTTGCCCTTTTCTGTATCCACTCCAATACATATAGGACAGTGTCACTGGTCTCTCCAAAAAAAGTCTCACATCTGCTCTTCCTAAAATGCACTTTCTGTTACTGTGTCACTGTTAACAAGGCACTCCATGCATAACAAGACCCTGGGATAATTTTCCTGAAATGTGTACCTTCCTGCACACCTGTTCTATATTATTGATTTATTTTCTGTTTAATTTATAATTTTTTCAAGAAATAAATAGTATCTGCATGGCAGGCTGCTGCTTTGCTCTCCTGGGGTTTAGTGTAACATGGATAATGAAGTGTCCTGCTTCAGGGCTGATTCAGTCTTGAGGGAAGTGCATTGGAGGGCCACAAGAACAGAATCACACCACTCAGCGACACCGAACCTGAAGTCTCTTTACTAAAAACAATGAGTTTATTGCAGACATGGCAGTTTTATGCTAGTATTTTATTCCTGCCACACAGACATGCACCCTGTATGCCAGTAAGGGCTCTGTCCCCTCCAGGCACCCTTAACCCAGGGAAACAAGACACATCCAGGCTCTGCCTTTTGGAGAAACCTCAGCCCTAGCATGCAGCATTTGCTCCTCAGGCATAGACTTTTTCATTGGGTTGGGTTTTCCCCAAGGAGCTATTTCATAACATTCTTTGGCACTCTAGATGAGATTGACAGCAGAAGCTGCCAATGGGCTCCCTAAATGCACAGCCCCAAGTGGATCTCCCAGGCTTTCTCCATTCCTACTGGCAGCAGTTATCACTGGGATTTCTGATACCCCCTGGTCTCTTGCCTGAATGTGTTACAAAAATGTGCAGTTCGTCAGAGTTTCATAACAAAGTTCCTCTGTAGCTCTTTAGTGGTTTTTGAGCGTACGGAAATATTCTTGTCAGTTGGAGCTGGGCTGGTACACTCAAGGTTTCATCTGGGTGATACTTTGGATTAGGCTCCATCCAGTGACAAGAGAAGCTCATACTGCAGTCACATTAATGAAATGAGCTACATTCAGCAGAGAATATAAAAAGTTTAGGGGGTATTCCTTTACATTTTATTGATCATACTTAATTTTCAGTTTTTATATGGAGTAGTCACTTGTTAGATACCCATTTTTGCATTTTATATCAAATATATCAATTTTAAAATACAATTAAACAGAAGTTATGAGTCTGACAAAGTGTTTTTGAAAATCAATGAGAAATTTATTTCAATGGTCTTCTTGCCAGCTAAGGACCTACTACAGGAATACTGTTCCTTTCAATGAAACATAGCTTCAAGTTATTCAAAGCACCACCTAGCACGTATTATTTCATGGGTGAAAGAAGTTACTTTTCCCTTTTTATTCTCTTTCTTCAATGTGGTTTCAAATTCTAGGCCAATATTAGGGGTTGGTATAATGAGGCTTATTTTATAGTTGAGCTCTTTAATCCCCTTTCTTTATGGCATCTATTTAATATTACTATATTGCTTCAACTTTGCTTTAAATTATTGTAAGAAGAAAGTTTCGTCATCGTTGATTAAATAAGTCTTGAATGTGTTTTCTCTAGCAGATAAATCTGATTGCATTCCTAATGAAAGAAAATAGAACTGGTTCATAATGCCTTCATTTAGTGCAAGATTACAATCTGTTTCATTTACTAATGTGTTTATTGTCATGCATTTAGTGTCAACAATATTAGCAAAACTAATCTTGTGCAGCTTATTGGATTCTTGCTTTGTTTTAATGGGTCATAGCACTTAGAAGCATCACATGTGTTTGAATAGCAGCATTAGATGCAGGTGACAAATCAGAAATTAGTTTTCTTAGTTCTACAGTTATCTATCCTTTAACTCACATGGAGTATCAATGAGAATGATAAAATAAATGTAGTTAGGTATATAATCTTTGTTAACTGAAGCAGGAAAGAACAAAAATTAGTCTTATTGCTTATTATATTTAAATTCACATAGCTATGTTCTTTTGTCAGTTCACTGTGATAATTTTATTGTTGCTCTGAGTTCCTGTGTCTGTTTTAACTTGTGGGTTCTTTCCATGGGGTGCAGTCCTTCAGGAGCAGAGTGCTCCAGCATGGAGCCACAGGTCCTGCTGGAAGCCTGCTCCAGCACAGATTTCCATGGTGTCACAGCCTCCTCCAGGCATTCAGCTGTTCTTTTGGGGGGCCCTCCATGGGCTGGAGGTCGATCTCTACTCCCCCGTGGACCCCTCTGTGGGCTGCAGGGGCACAGCTGCTTCCCCATGGCTTTTACCACAGGCTAAAGGGGGATCTCATCTCTGCTGCCAGAGCACCTCCTCCCTCTCCCTCTCGACTGACCTGGGTGTCTGCAGAGGTGTTTCTGTCACATATTCTCACTTGTCTTCTCTGCCTGCAGTTGTGTCTGCTCAATATAATTTTTTCTCCATCTTAAATATGTCATCCTAGAGGCACTGGCAGTGTTGCCCTTGGGCTTGGCCTTGGCCAGCAGTTGTGGGTCCCTCTTGGAGCTGGCTGGCTTTGGATCTCTCAGGCGTGGGGGAAGCTCCTGGCAGCTTCTCACAGAAGCCATCACTGCAGGCCCCGCTACCAAACCCTTGCCGTGCCAACCCAAAGCAACTTTTTAATTGTGACACTACAGAAAGAGGAACCCAAGAGAAGTTCTTGGAGAACTTTGAAGATTTGTTCTCTGGTTATTTTTACATGGGAATTGAATAATAAAGACTTGTCCTTTTGAGCAGTTCTATAAATACAAAGTGCATTTTCCCATTTCATTGAAAAAAAATCTCAAGTGTCTTTATTCTTCTCTCCTTCCACATGCTGCAGATTATCTTTTGTGCCTTTAGAGATATCCCACCACTCACACATTTCTGTTTATAATTTTTTAATTGGGAATTTCTGCTTAATGTAGATATAATTATATAGTGATAGGCAGTGGGTAGTGGAAAAATAGCCCTGAGTAAGAGGCTGAGCTTGTTACAAACAAACCAATATGTCTCCTCAACTTAGTTGTGTGTGAAGTCACTACTTCATATTCCAGGGGTGGCATAATTGCATGCAGCTTTTCCTGGAGTTGGGGTAAATAGCATTTGCCATTTGGCTTTGGGAATAAACTTGTCTGTTGCTCAATGGGAAATTGTGTTCCATTGCTCAGTATTGATCCAGTGAAGCAGCATGGTACCAACTTCACCATATGGATACGTAGCTTACCCAAATGATTGAATTCAACTTTTCTGGAAATAGATTTTGTTATAGTTCTTGTCTCCCAAGCTATTTAAAAAGGCTGGTCGGCATCCTGTGCACTGAAATGTTATGGCGCAATGCTTTAATATCATGCTAGATACAGAATTTTTAAACTTTTGTTTACACTTCTATTTGGTCTTGGAGTGATAAAATGAAGGGTAATCTGTATCTCTGAAATGGCCAACAATCTTTCCTTTCTGCTGTTATTTGTATTTATGAATCTCTTTGGGTTTTGGACCAGGTTGTATATCTAATTACCAAAACACATTTGCAATTGCTGTTAAAAAATAGAATAAGGAAATTAATTTCCTAAATTTAAAAAAAAAGTGATTTATCAATCCTTTTGTGATATGTTCTTCAACCATTATGTGTAACTAATAAATGTGGGCATAAAGTAGTTATCTTGACAGATTTTAACTTTATTATATATGTGTTAACTCCTCCAATTTCCACTCTCAGTTTCTAGTTAGACATTTCTAGCTTTTCAGATTACCTCTTCCACTGTTATAAGCAAAACAGAGCTGCTACTTTCCAGAGATATAAGTTTAGTGCCAGTGAAAAGTGTTGAATTTGCAGCTCTGGAGATGGATTTTCTCTCTCCAGTAAGCAAATGCTGTTTCAAAAGCAGCACCATTAAAAAAAAAAAAAAAATTCCAGGCAATCAAATAACTCCAGTCTTGGCTGTAATGGATAAACCTGTAGTGACAGAAGATATTTAGCTTTGTAGGCATGCACTGCTGAGAACAAACCTTGTAAGGATGTTTACTGTTAAGTAAAAATGCTTGGTCTTCTTTGGAGAAAAAAGGTGGTTGGATGGTTTATTTTTTTTCGACCTTTTTCAAAGACAAACTGATGACTGCTCATGGTCCTTACAAAATAATACATGACTGTTTCTTCTGGCATCAATTCACTTGCCACATCTGCTGGGTGCTGGGCTATAGAAGAGAGTTCTTACCTTGTATGTAAACTGATTTTTCTGCATCATAGTGAGATATCATGCAGTCTTTACATAGCCCTTTAAATATTTTTTTGACCACTTCATTGTAGGGGATACAATCTACTTGGTAATTTTATACCAATTTTAGTTCACTAGTGTTATGAATTTGATGAGTAATGATGAACAGTTTTGTTCTGATCAGTGTATGGATTTTGTGAGGTTTTAAGTTAAACCTTTAGGAAATAAATGAGTTTTGTTTTTTCAAGTTGACCATGTTCTTCCACATTAATAACTTTTCAGTCCTCTCAGGTTTAGCTGTGGCAAGGAGGCAGGTTATTTCCATTCAGTCCTTTTTCATAAAGAAGACTTGATAAAACTGATTTTTCAAATTAACTATAATGTGCAAAATCATCTGTCTTTTCTCTGAAGAATAATAGCAATCTAAAAGGACTAGAGAATCCTAAACTGACAGATATTAAGATGAAATTTTCTGTCCAATTTTTTCCCATTCAATTCAGGTTAAATGACTGTGGTATCTTGAACATCATTGAATTTATAGAGTGAAGGAATAAATGAAAGTATGTTGGCAATGGTCTGACAGTGTGCTGCTTGATTAGCATTTGGGTCACAAAATGGTGTAACTTGCTGAACTTTTTAGAGAAATTGTCAAGTGGTAGCATGTGGTAACAAGATATAAATTCACAATGTTTTAACTGGGACTAGGAAAGGTCAGCAGTAAATCTTAAATCATATTTCTGAAGAAGTCAATGTGGTTTCCAGAAGATTAATTTACTCTATAAAGTGGGATTTAAACTGAGTAATACCTTAGCAACTGTATATATTTACATGTGGATAAGGTCACCTTATATCTGAGAAACTCACTTTACTGAATCTCTGTATAATTATAATGGTTTATCTGCAGCTCAGGACCAGTGTTAAAATTTACATGTGATAATTTTAGATGTTAAGATAGGCTGTCTTTTCCCTGAGGTGCTGAAATTAATTAAGCCATATGTTCTGTAAGCATTAGGAGAGACTAAGTTCTTTACAAAATATATTTTGTCTACAGATTTTCGTACTGTTCCATGTGATAGCTGCTTCCTTTTCATTGTATAGCCTAGTAGATGCCAACAGTGTCATGGCTGATTCCAGGCCATCCACTTCTTTAATTTATGGAGGCTGAAAAACAGCAATTAGAGATTTATGTTTGCTAAGGAGTCTCCTGTGTGACTCAGCAGGATGCTTTTGTGTGTTTTCCCTGCTGCACAGACCTTTGAAGGCACTGAGGCCAAGTCCATTTAGCTTTGCTCTGCCACCCTTTGTGGCACCTTCAGAGATGGAGAATCTTTACTGGAGGGATGAAAATTGTGGAGTCTGAGGAGGTCTCAGTAGATGCAATTGCTGCCTCTCTTCTCTTTCACACAGTGGTTAAAATTGCTTCTTCTCTTGTAGCAGAAGGAGAATCAGAGCTCTGTTGATCCTCCAGAACCCAGGTGACAGATTGCTGACAGCAGAAGATCTGGCTTAGGGAGAGTCACTTTACTTTCTCTTGGGAAGCCTCCTACACCAGTTTTATGAGTGTGTATTTGTTGAAGCTGTGATGTGCTGTTACTGATATTTCTGCCATGGCATCTCCTTTGCTGTCATAGTGGAGTGTAGGTTTGCTGATCTGTGCTGAGTACATCACTTTGTGTTGCCTTTAATTCTGCAGACATGCTTAATGGTGTGCCACAAAGGGAATAGTTTGGTTTGTCTACGTGTGATTCAGCCTGAGGTGGGAGAACTGATTTACTTAAGGAATGGAGACTGTATTTATGGCTATAGATTTCTGCTTGCTAAATCTGACTCAGACAGAAGTTCTCTTCCTTTCCTTCCATGTATCTTCTTCCTGATTCTTTTGGGAGGGACTTTTTTTTTTTTTTTAAACTGGATCCTTATTATTTAAAAAAGTACTGCAAAGTTCTTTTAGTAACTGCACAGTGAATGCACAGCCTTCCTGTATCACCAGCTCCTGTTTTGTGACACATAATACAGTTACAATAATCTGTCACTTCAAATCAGTGCTGTTCTAGAATACAATCCATGTTAGCTGAATGAGAACTTACACTGTTTATGTCTTTGAGTATGTCACTGAATGGTTAGTAAGACAGCAACTGTAAAGAAAAAAAAATCTCATTAAAAAAGTGTATTTGTTTGGTAATTTCAGTAAATATGGGTGCCAAACCTGCAGCCATTGCAGAGAAGCCAGCTACCAAACATTAACCTATTAATCATTATTGCTCTAATGTTGCTAAATATTATGAATCTGTGAAGAAATTATTAATTTTGTTAGTTACAATAACGTATCCTGCCCTGACAAGTTAAGAAAAATTATTTTCTGTAAGTGAAATCATCAGCTCATCTAAAAAGGAAAGTTTAGACAGGAAATTGAACTGACTGATCTTCAAAGGAAAATCCAGATACAACATTTAATACAATTCTAGCAATGTTTGTCAGCAACTTAGAAAAAAAAATCATTGTGTTTCAAAAGAATACCATGATATTTATTTTTTTCTGCTAACATTCAAAATCCAAGTGAAATTGTTGGTGTTCTATTTTTGTGTCCCCCTGCAGGAGTAACAACTGTGTTGACAATGACAACACTGAGCATCAGTGCTCGAAATTCACTCCCCAAAGTAGCATATGCAACAGCTATGGATTGGTTTATTGCTGTTTGCTATGCATTTGTATTCTCTGCATTAATTGAATTTGCAACTGTAAATTATTTCACAAAGCGAGGATGGGCCTGGGATGGAAAAAGTGTAGTGAATGATAAGGTAAGTCCTAATGAAATTGTTCTATTTCCAGTCAATTACCTAAACCAGCTCTAATATATTGTTAAGATATTTTGCTGTATAACAAAAAAAAAGCTTTACATCAAAAGAATGTACACATATCTTCTGTCCTGAACAGGAATATTTCTGCCCTTATGCTAATCTCATTTGGTCTCACAAATGCAGATTTGGTTATCAAGAACATTATCTTTTGGGAACTGCCTGTCTTGTTTTTTGACTCCTCAGATGCAACTGTTTATCTGGTTATTTATAAAATTTAATCTAGATTATATTGGTGTATCACTTTTTGTATTTTTTAATTCAGTTGAGCTGGAAATAAAAAAAAAAACCCACATAAATATATTATGTATATTAATTTGGTAATAATTAATAATTAATCATGGTATGTAAGGTTTAGAAAAGCAAATTAATATCCATATATGTTAGTACTATGAATAACAAAATCTAGAACTTCTGAACATTTCCAGTATTCTGAAACTTACTGCTAATGATAAATAGACATTAATTTTAAAACCACTTTAGATAGCAGATGTACAAAATTCTTCACCTATGATGTGTTGATGCTTTGAGTACACAGAAACACAGTCATGCCTTAATTTTCTCGTCATTATAATGGTGTAGCCATGATGGAATGAAGTTTTGACCTGATAGAATTTCTCATTTCATAAACAGAATGAGCTAGTGATTTTTGTATTTGCAGTTTAGAACTGTAATAACACAGAACAATTATTAAAGCTCACTCATTTTGACTGACTTAATATATTTTATCCTTTTTTTCCTATTGTAGTCCTTGATTTTACCAATGAAAACAGATTTCTTCTGAAAAATACACAGACTTCTGTGATCCTTCCTAAAATAGGGTAGAATTTTATTTGCTTTCTAAATGATTCTAGTAAGTGTGGAGCAGGTTTCATTAACTGATTTCTCATCACTTTGAATGCATAAAGAAGCATGCATAAAGAAGCAATTCATAAAGAAGCAAAATGTAATAGTAAAGGAGAATTAGAAGAAATGTTCATTCTTCATAATTCCCTGTGACTTCTGGAAGGGCATGTGTTGTCCATGACTTCAGGATCTGTTACCTACTGCTAGAAGTAAATCAGGGCGAGTTTATCAGCGTGTCTTGAGTGAAGCTTTTCAGACTGGCACATTGCCCTGTGTGCCAGTTATTGCCAGTATTACAATAATGGTAGTAATATTGTAATTGTAATAATGTAGGGAGCCCTTATAAACTCTCTGATCATCCTTTGGTTATTCCTTTAAAGTACAAGTGTTGTCTCATGATCTTAGGAGTGGCAGCTCTTTAAAAGAGCTAGAAGTGACAATACATTTTAAGATTTATATACCATCCATGTGTCCAGTTCTTTCTTCAAACTAACTTAACAAAAAGATAAGCTTTTAACATAGTCATAGTTTCTCAGACAAAATTATGGTTCAGCTTTATTATGCAGGTCTCATTAATGATAGTACAGATACCTTTTAAAACACACTAATTGTGTCTGAAAGGAAGGACTTAGAGATTAATTAAATTTGGTAATATAGATGAATTTGAGTTGGCAATTTGCTCTTTTTAGCTGAAGGTATCTGTACACCTAAACCCGGGCTTACTTTTCACTAATTAAAATGCAGTACTTTTCACTAATTAAAATGAAATATGTTTCCTCAGTGACAGTTGTCTGTGTTCACATTATATGGAAATTCTTCTCTAAGTGCTGTTGACAGGCAATTTGCCTCACAGGCAGGCAAGTGCAGGAAAAAGCTACATATTTGATCAACTATTTTTCACATGCCAGTCGATAAGGAACAATGCTGAATTCCTAGCTGGTTCCCAGATTCTCTTTTTATGTGACACCATCTCCTAAGACAAGATATTATAGGCACAACATCCAACCATGAAGATCTTCGCAAGATTTGTAGATGGCCCAGATAAATATCAAATTTTATGTAATTTAAAACCAAAAATTGGAAATGGAATAGATGCCTCCCAGTGGAAGTAAAAAAACTGAAATGCGCCTATATGAGACATGTCACAAGAATTCCCTTACTTGTGTCACATCCATCAGATTAAAAATCAAAACAAACCAATACAACTGATGATTTCTTATATGATCCAGAAGTTAGCTATTTTTTCATCTGCTTAATTCTGTATTTTGTGGAAGAGACAGACTAAATCTAATATTTATTTGTTTGTCTCTAAATTGCATACATATATTTTAAATTACATTGTATTATTGTATTGTTTTATATATAAATGATATATGTTATATTTATATACATGTAAATAATATGCATTGCTTCCTGAGAAACTGCCTTCCATTCTTTCTTGTAGGAATTCTTATTAGAAATTCCTTAGTGTGAGATAGCTGCAAAGCATTGGATTAATTTACAGCATTACAGTCTTATTGCAGAATTAGTCTGTGAACCTACGTATTGGTCTAAAACCCCAAGCCTGTATTCATTCCCTATACATCCCTGTGCCCATGTGTCCACATGGACTCTCCAGTGACCTGCCCCTGGCTGAACTTCAGCCCTTTGAAAGCATGCACAGTCCCATAGCAACACAGAACTGGTGAAGTTGGAATTGACCTCTGGAGATCATTACATTTATCTCCCCTAGTGCAAGCAGGGTCAGCTAGGGATGGTTGCTCAGGGTCATTGTCCAGATATTTTTTTAATATCTTCAAAGATGAAGATTCCACAACCTCTCTAGGTAACCTATGCCAGCGCTAGGTCAAACTCATAGTAAAAATTGAAGGTTTTTTAATACTTAAGTGGAATATTCTGTATTTAATTTTGTGCTCATTGCTTCTTGTCCTTCAACTGTATTTCACTGGGGAAAGTCTAATCTTTATTCTCACATACTTGCATACATTGACAAGACTTCCCCTGGGCCTTCTCTTTTCCAGGCTAAACAGCCCCAGCTCTCTTGGCCTTTTGTATTTCAGATGCTTCAGGCTTCAAATCATCTCTGTGGTCCTTGACTAGACTAGTTTCATTATCTCCATGTCTCTCTTGAGCTGGGAAGCACAGAGCTGGATCCAGCACTCCAGATGTGGCTCACGAGAGCTGAGTCAAGGGCAATGATCGCTTCCCTTGGCTGGCTGGCAGCACTCTGTGATGCAGCCCAGGAGGCTGCTGGCTTTGTTTCTGTGAGGGCTCACTGCTGGCTTGTGTTCAACTTGGTGGCCACCCAGACCCCCTGGGCTTTTTCTACAAAGCATCTTTCAAACCCATTAGCCTCAACCTGCACTGGTGCATGGCTTATTCCTCCCCAGCTCCAGGACTTAAATTGCCCTTTTCTGAGCTTCATTAAATTAATTCCATCCCACTATCCTTATCTTCTGCTGGGTTTTTTTTTTTATGTTCTTAGTCCTGTTTTCATCATTGTTATGCATTTTTTAACCAATCATTTATGAAAACCAGAAGTAGTTTTAGGGCTAAATCTCAACTCAGTTCCAAAACTATCAGTCTGGATTCCTTCTTTCACTTAATTGCAATCTCTTACTGACCTCTCTATATGTGTGTCTATGTATATATATGTGTAAACACATTTCTCCAGAGTCTCTAAAAAATGTAAACCCTTAACTGAAATTCATGTATTTATTAGTGGCGTGTTATGACATGCCCAAACAATAGTCATGCTAGTTTTATGTGAGAAAGGTGGCCTAATTTTAATTTTACTACCATAACGGGTAATCTTCACAGAAAACAATGTAAGGAATTTGCAATTCTGCTGTAAGGAGACAGATGCAAAGCCACTACAGAAAGGGCAATGCTTCTCCAGTTATGCTTACAGTCACAGTAACAGAGACTTCCTCACATAACTTTAGTAGGGCATTTGATGGTGCAAGAGCAATCTTACGTCACCTCAACCTTCTTTTTGGATAGACTGGAAATGTCTTTCTTTATATCTGAATTTATTGGCATGGTATTTATTTTAATATGCTCGCTTGTTTCTTTTACTTTTGAAATTATGTTTTATTAAGTCTATTCTGGCAAATACACATGAAATATTTAACTTCCTGCTGTCTTCCAATAGAAAAAAGAAAAAGCATCTGTCATTAAGAAAAACAATGCCTATGCAGTGGCTGTTGCCAACTATGCTCCAAATATTACCAAGGACTCAGTGCTACCAACCATCTCCAAGAGTGCTACAACTGCAGAACCCAACAAGGCAAAACCAGAAGCAAAGCCACAAGAAGCAAAGAAGACATTCAACAGTGTTAGCAAAATTGACAGAATGTCTAGAATAGTGTTTCCAGTCTTATTTGGTACTTTTAATTTAGTGTATTGGGCTACATATTTAAACAGGGAGCCTGTCTTACTTGGCTTTGCACCATCAACCTAAAAGCTGACTTGCACTGAGGACTTCAAGCATCATTCTAATCAGATAGGTTGTTCGCTATGTACAGTCCGACTAATAACTGCTAATCTGTGAACCATTCTGTACAGTGTGTATATAAATGTCTTGTCTGTGTGTCTCCAAAGGAGGGACACAGCGTTAATTCATGGGTCTGTAAACAGATAGCACCCATGGCAAATACAGCCAGCTCTTTAAAAGTTAAACCCAGGGGACTTCTGTTAAACTAGGATTCAAATATACAGAATTATATTCTCTCCGTACAATGAGATGAAGATGTGATCCTACATAATTATTTAGGAGCAGTATTTTTTTAATTTAAAGTTAAAATATTTTTCTATAAAGTAACTAATTCTACTTTAGTGAAAGAAACTGTCATTTAAAAAAAGTGATTTTTTTAAAAAGGTGTAATTGTTTCATACAATAGCAGTACCCATGTACATAACAGAGTACGGAGGTCATACAGTTCTGCTCTTCAAAACATTCTGGATACAAGTTAGATTAAGGAGGTAGTAAACACTCTACTGTATGGCAAAATCCACAAGTTTCTTACTTCTGTCCTCTTTGAAGTTGTTAATAAATTCATCTAATTGATTTCAGAGAAAAGGGTAAATCAAATTCAGTATCAACCAACTTCTGCTAGTGAGATACTTATTTTTTCAGTGTTTATTTATTTGATATTACTAAGCTGGATTGTCTGGTTCAGCAAAGCTGGATTTTTTTTAATTATTATTTTTGATTTTGTTCCTAATTGAATTATTTTCAGGTTTCTAGAATCACGCAGAAATTTTTCAGGTTTAAGTTTATCAGTAATATAGTATAATTTTTTTCTTTGCTTATGTTTTCTTAAATCCTGCCATTACAATATTTACCTGTATTTGTCCCAGGAAGCACTGTTTTCAAGGGAAACAAGAACCATGATTTAAGTTCAGGAATATGTCCATATAATAAAATTTACTGCTGCTTTTGTAAATTGCAACTTTACATTTCGCTGACATAACTTTACAACAACTTTGTATACTAGAAATGATTTTGCTAAGATTTGAATGTTATTTTTTTAATAAAAGGTCATGCATCATCAGTAGGCATCAACTGTATTTCATATACACAAATATAACAAAATTGGATCTGCCATTGGCAATTTTATAAGAACATTTAATACTATCAGTAAAATTGTTTTTCTTCTGAGCCTTTGCAAAGATTCTTTATGCCCCTAAAGGCCTGGTAAATCATAGCATAAATAATAACTGTGTACTGTATTTAGATTTTAGTATACTTGGCCAATCAAAAATATTTTGATTCACACATACATTAGCAGTTATTAGTTGACCTTTAAAAAAGAAACACCTTTATGATGATGTCTTCTAGTAGAGACATATGTAGTCGTATAGTGTCATTTATTGCAGTTTTGTACAGTAACTTGAGTATAGTGCATAAAATAGATATGTTCAGAGTTTAAAAAAAGTTGTACAAATATTTCTAAAATCAAATAAAAGAGTATCTTAAGACATGGAAGTGTGCTAAAAACAACAAAGAGAAACACTGCTTTCTTTTGCTGTTTTATTTTCTTGCTTTTTCTTTGCTTTTGATGTGATTCTGTTTTGTACTTTGTGTGACAGTATAGATGCCAAGGTCACAAATGCATATTATAAATAGAATTAATAGTTAAGACAGAGTTGACATCAGTAAAATAAAGACATTTAGTAGGTTATAAAAGAAGGGGAGAAGCATGGACAAGGTGTGTATCCCTTGAATTCCCTCTAATTAAACTGTCAGACTAAACCTTTCTCATCAACAGTAGCTTAAAAACGAGCACTTTACTCAGAACATTGAAAGAAAAATATCCTTATTTTCATATATATTTATATGTAAATGTAGATCTTCCATGTAACATGGAGATGTGTGCAATAGTGTGATTATGAACAAAAGGCTAGAAGGCAAGCAATAAAAAAAGGGTTTTTTCATGGTATAAGCATACATTTTTAAAATGTTTCATTTGTAAATTAAAAATTTTCCCTTGAACATCCCGTTGTCCAAGTATGAATAAATATATAAATATGTACATATGTACAAATAATTGTAAATATTAGGACTGTAGAAAAATCCCTTCACTTTTAGCTCTGTTTTTGGCAAAGGGCTCTGACTGTATAGTTTAATGGAGGCCCCTCCTAAAATGCTCTTGAACTTGAATAGCTCGATTATATTTTCTGTGGCTGCGGTCTCCTTCCTGTGACCTAGTGAGAGTTCTTACCTTCTGTTCTTATCAGCAAGATCTAGGGACTCTGCAAACCTCTCAAGACTGGGGTGTGAGAAACAGAGGGTTGTGTTTCACCCTTGGCTGCATCCCAGGTACTCAGACCCTTCACAGTGTTGAAACTGTTGTGTATTTCTCCATGCACGACACTGTATAGTCAGAAGTCTCTCCATGCCAAATGTGAGTGTGCTCAGTCATGTTGAATTACCTGATAAGGAAGGCTCTTGCACCCTTATCCCAGAATGGACCTTCTCAAAGGCTTTTAATGGTAAAGTCTTCTCCAGCAAGACTTCTCTGGAAAATACCACCTGGGTAACTCAGGTGGAGTTTGCTGCATGCAAAAAGCCCATCTTCAGTTTGCACAAGAAGCCCAATGCTGTCTCATGCTAGTCAGCCCTGCTGCTACTACTTTCATTAGGTACTACTATTTTTTCATCCACTGACCCTTTTCTCTACAGTTGCTTGAGTCAGTAGATAAACAAGGTGTTTATCGCATGGTAAAGTTACATTTATTGCCCACTTATATAGCAAAGTAGGCATACAATTAAACTCAGTTAAAAAAAAATCCAAAACATTTAAAATACATACATGCAGCTATTGTGGGCATCACAAGTCTTTTAAATGGGCACCCTCCAGAAAATTTAGTAAATTGGTCAACATTAAAGCAATCTCCTTCTATGGGATCGAGTATGCTTTACTGTTTCACTGCTGAAACATTTACAGTGGCCCTACTGAGTACACATAAGTTGCAAATTTGTAAGACTGCCAACTGGATAAGTGAATATAAATGTAAAGATTTAAGTGAATGGGAGCATTGTGCGAGGAATACCAGAATACAACAGTTAGGACTTACTTTCCTTTAGAAGGAATCTGTGTCATTTCATTTACCATAGAATCTGTGTCTGGGATTTTAAAGCTAATGTCACAAATCTATGTGCCAAATATGTAGAGGTTTCCTATAATTTGAGTAAATCTTGCAGGTCTTAAATACTTAAAGTGGGGAGCATGAGTGAGAAAATGCAAGTCACTTCTCAAGGACTTGCACATGGAATCTGACAGTGAATTTTTTGGTTGGCATATTAATCTAACCTACTTCTATTATTCTTGGGTCAGTGTATCATATTTTGTGATTTAATAAATTAATAAAATAAATACAAAGATAAAACACTGGTAAAGTTAGATTGGAGTTACAGTAATTCTAAATGAGGTTTAGGAAGTAGGCTTCCACTATAGTACTGGGGCACATATTTCTGGATGCATGTATCAGGTAATTTAACAGTAACTTATAAATCAGCATGAAAAGTAGAGATCAGCACAGTATATCAGCCAGTTGTCTGCTGGAGACTTCATGACAGAAGAGTAGAAAATTCTCAATTACGCTGTGGCAAATTAAATTACCTCCACCTGTTGTATGTGAGCTAATTCAACTTGTAGCTGCTGCATTGTTGAGCATCTTTAAAAAAATGTTATGGTAGGCATTCTGAGATATGAGCTTTAGTTTGGCAGACCACTCTTACCACTGAACATTATTCTAAATTAAGGAGCCAATTTGCCCATATAGTCACAGGAAAGAGTATCTAGAGACTGAACAGGAGCCTTACTGAATCACCTTCCCTTCCCTTCCCTTCCCTTCCCTTCCCTTCCCTTCCCTTCCCTTCCCTTCCCTTCCCTTCCCTTCCCTTCCCTTCCCTTCCCTTCCCTTCCCTTCCCTTCCCTTCCCTTCCCTTCCCTTCCCTTCCCTTCCCTTCCCTTCCCTTCCCTTCCCTTCCCTTCCCTTCCCTTCCCTTCCCTTCCCTTCCCTTCCCTTCCCTTCCCTTCCCTTCCCTTCCCTTCCCTTCCCTTCCCTTCCCTTCCCTTCCCAGTGGTTACAGATAACATACAGGGTGATGAGACTTTTCAAAAGAGACCAAAAAAATGTCTGCATGAAATCAACCAGAAGCAGCAGGGAGGAGGTAGGGATGTATGGGGGAGGAAAGGAGGAAAGAGAGCACACAAATGGCTTTGTTACCATGGCACTGGAATGTGAGATAACTGAGGAGGAAGTCGCTGAGGGAGGTAATGTGTATTTTTGTTTCAGCTTTAGTTCTGAGCCTTCACTGCCACATGTGAGTTGTGGACAGTAACTTCTAGAGCACATAAAATGAAAATGTTTGTATAATTCTACTGAACTTGAGGGACACGAGTTGTGCCTTGGAAAGCGAGGCCTCTAGTGACTGCTTTGTGAAAGCAGACCATGCAATACTGTGTGTCTCCTGCTCATTGGAACATCTTGGGTGCGAGGAGAAAAGAAGCTTCAGAAAGAAGGTACAATTTTGTTAATTCTACACTTTGTTTTCTTAAAAAGCATGGCTTTCACTTAAGCACAGAGAGTCAGCACTAATCCTCCATACCTCTCATTCCTTTTCTGAAAGCTTAGTAATGCACAGGTTTGCCTTGGCCTTCACAAACCAGATGAAGTCTATGCTGCTGAACATTACCACTCCTAACAAATTTGCATGAAAGATTATTTCAGTGTGGAAATGAAGCTATCATCATCTGTGCCCGATTATGTGCAGACACATAATGCTAAAATTTTGAAACCCATGCAATGAGTTTTAAAGTAGAGGAAGAAAACATTTTAAAATAAACCCAGTAAGTTAAATTACTTCATTTAAAAAACACATTTTGGCAATTGTAGAAATATCTAAACATACCTAAATAGACTCTCCGAATGTGGTATAATTTCATATCACATATAAAATTTTTGTCTTACACAAATGTTAAAATAATTATGTGAATTTGTGTAAAAGTCAGATCGCCCTTCAGCCTTGAGTAAAATGAATGGTTCTTTATAAAACAGTGTTAGGATTCCTTCCATCTCACCCCAGCACCTGTGAACCTCCTGCTAGAATGTTCTTAGTGCACAATATAAATTCTGGTTACATCCCTTTAATATCTCTTTTTTTTTTCACTTCAGTCAAAGAAACCTCCACCTCATTTGTGTAGATGACCCAAATTCCCTAAAACAATAGAACTTTAAATTATTTTCTAAATCAAATTATTAATTGCAGTCATCTGAGAATCAGTGAGGGACTTTAGGTCTTTAGTAGTAGAAGTAAAAGGATCAAAACTTTGTTACAATGCCTGGCATATGTTAATTGCATAAAATGTTTTCTTTCTCTCTTCTTGAAACCACTTAATTTTTTAGATTCAAATCTTTCTAGGTGAATCTCTTAACTCATGTTTTTGGAGTCTATGATTATATCTTACTGGAAGAGGATAAATTTTGAGGGCTTGACATCTCTGATGGAGATCAGGGCAAAATTTGCACTGAAATTAAAATAAAACTAATCTACATCCTCATCATATTAATCTCTATCAGTGAAGTCAGTAAGGACTTTTCCAGAAGAGGAGTACACCTAACTGTACCTGCGCTCTCCTTTGGATATGGGTTGTCCATTCTCTAATCCATGAAATAGCCCTTAAAGCCCTTAAAAGTGTCAACCATACTGGAATACAGAGCTTTGTCTGTTTTTTTCCTTGATATTTATTAATACCCTTTAAGAATATTATGAAAGTGCTGTAAGTTAGGATGAGGTGATAACACTAACAAAAAGGAATTTTGAGGATACTTTAAAATATGCAAGATAATGTATACTCTTCCTCTAGTGTTGGAGTCTACATAAATATATATGATTATATTTTTATTGTTGGATAATTTAAAAGTTCTATTTTGCTTTCAAATTATTTACATAATGTGAATACTTTACTTGATAAGGTGTTCTGGAGTGTGTCCTTATGCATTCAAGGTTTTTGATGATTGCAATGAGTGCTTTCATTCATCTGATATTAAAAGGGGTGAGCTTCAACAGGTTGAAGTGTTATATTTGCTTTCCTATACTTTATCCATCAAACCACGCTGTTGAGGATGGATGGATGGAAATAGCGAATGGAACAAGATATTATTTTGATCAACTGCTTTTGATATTCTTTATTAGATGTTCATTTTGGCTGAATTTATCAGTTTATAGGCTACTGTAGCTTAGCAATAGCACGGAATGCAATGTAGTACTTTACATCTGTTAGAATACATATGCACTGTATCTATAAACTGTTAAAATATCAGTTCCTAAACTGCACCCCTTCACCCTCTCCCTTCCAAATAGTCACTTTATTAGAAAACATTTGAAGGCACTTTAATTTGAATGAAAGTGATTACACTAAATGTTGTTTACTTGATTAAAAAAAATAGTAAAAACAAAGTGGTCTCTGATTCATACATGGTTTGCAATTTCTCAGCTGGGCTGGAGTCAGAAAACATTTATGCATTGTATGACACATCTACTTTAGTGAGTCACTTAGGTGTGAAAATGTATAGGACTTGGAAAATAGGCACTCCCAGTATATTAAAAAGAAATAAGGGAATGGGAAGAATGAAACCAATAATTTTGAAATTAAACACCAATCAAATATGCACAATAAGAAACTGCATGATAAATGTAAGTATACTTAACCTTGAACATCAATGTCATATAAAATCTTCTGGGTGACAGTTTACTTATTTAGTAGGTTTCATAGTTATAAATAATTAAAGAAGATTATAATATTCTGTTATTTGTGACCTTGTTTTAACTGGGAAAATCGTTACTTTTCTAAAATGTAAAAGAAATAACTGGATTTATGTTTGAATGTGTCACTGCTTGCTGTTGAAGAATATTTATTAACCACATGCAAAATATTGCTTAACATTATCTTTTTGTACTTCTTATTAAAGTTAATTTAAATATAGCACATTTTGTATTTTTGTTTTTAATGCTTTGACAGCAGAAATATTTAATTCCCTTCACATCTTCTCTCTTAGGGCCTACGTGTGGGTTTTTCATTTTCTTGTTTTTAAACAACCCATTACAGCCTCTACAAAGGTGCTTTTTTATTAAAGACAGTATTTCCCAAAGGAAACAAACAATATATTGGAAAGAAAATATTCCTCAGATTGGTGAGAGTTTAACAGATTTCCTCTTTATATAATGAGAATAACCTCATGTATTCATATTACAAATGGCAATGTTTCATATTTTCTGAAGGTTATAAAACATGTTGCTGCTGGGTATACACTAACAACCAAATGATGTGGAGCAGAAGAAACCTCCTGCCAGACAGCTTAATTCATCAGTGGGAGTATATGGGGTAACAAAGCTCACTTAGAAACAAACAGAAGACTATTCTGTTAGTAAGGTGTGGGTTTGGAGTTGTTTTTTGTTTTGGTTTGGTTTTTTTTGCTTGAAAATGAGCATTCTGATTCCAAATCTTTCAGTGGAAAAGCTGTAGATTTTTCTGGGATGATCCTTTCTTTTCTTGTAAAGTCACATGTTCTCACAAGAAACACATAAATGTTCTTCATGGATGATGAAGAACATGACATCCTTCCTTCCAAATTGGAGAGACATGTATTTGAGATGTGGACGATATGATGGGTAAGGAATTGGCTGGATGGACGCAGACAGAGAGTTGTGGCAAACGGCTCAATGTCCAGGTGGAGACCAGTGACAAGAGGTGACCCTCAGGGTGCTGTTTTGGGACTGATGCTCTTCAATATCTTTATCAAGAACACAGACAATGAGATCCATGCACTGTCTGACACAAAGCTGAGCAGTGCAGGTGACACAGTAGAAGTAAGGGATGCCATTCAGGGGACCTGGACACACTTGGGAAGTGAACCTCATGAGGTTCAGCAAGCCCAGGTGCAATGAGCTGCGCCTGGGTTGGGGCAGTCCCAGACATGAGCCCAGACTGAGAGAAGATGCCATTGAGAAGACATCTGCAGAGAAGGGCTTGGGGGTTCTCATGGATGAAAATATGGCCATGACCCATCAGTGTGCACTCACAGGCCAGAAGGCCAAGCCCATCCTGGGCTGCAGGAGCAGCAGCAGCTCCATGGAGGTGATTCTCCCCTCTGCTCTGCCCTGGTGACACCCCACCTGGAGTGCTGTGCCCAGGTCTGGGGTCCTCAGCACAGGAAAGACACAGATGTGTTAGAGCAGGACCAGAGGAGGCCATAAAGATGCTCAGAGGGCTGGGACACGTCCCGTGAGGACAGGCTGAGAGAGCTGGGTTGTTCAGCCTGGAGAAGGGAAGGCTATGGGGAGATCTCATTGTGGCCTTTCAGTATTTAAAGGGGGCTTATTAAAAAGAGGAGGAGGGACTTTTTACATAGATAGGGTAGATGGTGATAGGAGAGGGGAAAATGGTTTTAAACTAAAAGACATAGATATTAAGAAGAAATTTTTTAGTCTCAGTCTGGTGAGGAACTGGCACAAGTTGCCCAAAGAAGTGGTGGCTGCCCCCTCCCTGGAAGTTTTCAAAGCCAGGTTGGATGGGACTTTGAGTAACCTGGTCTAGTGGAAGGTGTCCTTGCCTAAGGCAATTTATGGAGGCCTGAGGGATTAACAGCAATGCAGAAAATGGTCCAAAATATAGTATATTTTTTTCAGGAAACACTTAATCCAAAAATCAGACTGTAATGAATAAGGATTTAGTTTCAAAAATGTGCTTTATGTATGGATAAGAAGTAAACAGGGGCCTGAGTAATATTTGCAGAGTTGACAACTCATATGGGAGAAAAGAACCATTTAAGTAGATCCAGCATGGAAAACATTTTGAACATTTTGTCCTGTGCATTTGTGGTGGATAGAGTCAGAGTAAAAGTGAAAGATGAATATTCATAACATTTTAAATATTGAAAAGCAACTCTGCTTTCAAGTTCTTTGCAGATCTTTTGAGACCCTGCTATAACTTATTAAAGAGGAAGGAATTTAATGTCTTTTCAACTTTCCAAAGATTAGCATCACTTTTTGCTAATGCTGGACATGAGTGACAAATACAAAGAATGTGACAGTTTTATGAAGATTACTGTTTTTTGTAGAGCAGCATATTTAACTCCTGCACTCCTCTCCCTCCCGACCCACCCAAATCAATTGTTAATGTTGGAGCTAGTAAGAACCAGCAGTTAAAATTGCCCTCAAGTTGTGACTTGACATTATCTTAAACACTTCTGATGGAACACATTTTCCTTCAAAACACCTTTCTGTTATTCTTTTCTACCACAGCCACCTGGCACAAAACAGGTTAGTGCTTTCAGAAATGACAGTGATGGGAGTTTAGTCAACCATGCTTCAAGTTTCATTATAGGTAGAGTTCAGCTCTTTTTACTGTAGGTTGTATACAATGGTAAGTGTTTCTATTTTTAATAGAAGAGTTCTGACAGCATTAATAGTCTAGAACAAGTGTCCAGCAATGAGCCAGTGATCATGTGATACTGGGAATGTCAAAGACTAGATCTGTCTGGCAACTCTGGCAGTTCCAATGGTAACTTCACACCTCACACTAAGACATAGTATTTAAAAAAAAACTCCAAAAAAAGAGTTGAAAAAACCCAGGGAAATACAGGAGGCTCTTGAAGTGCATTGATGCCAACTTCCTGGCTGAGGTGATAGAGGAGTCAAGGAGTTCATGCAGCTCTGTTGCAGCTCATACTTACAAAAAGAAATGGACAGGATAGTGATGTGCAAGCCTTGGGTGACCATGAGATAGAGGTGTTCAGGATCCTTAGAGGAAGGAACAAGGCAAAAAACTGGCTACCAGCCCTGGACTGCAAGAGAGCAGACTGGTCCTGATCTCTGCACAGTGCTAATTCCATTCACATCCCCAGGCAGCTGAGGGGAAGGCTTGAAAGAGTCCCTTGGCAGATGGTTCCTGGAGAGAAAAGAGGTCCAGAGCATCTGGTTGATTTTCAAACATACTCCTCTCCAACTCAAGCAAAGTCCAACTCGGCAAGCAACAGGTCAAGCCAAGGTGGCAGGAGGCCTGTACAGTTAAGTTGGCCTTGACTAAACTCAAATATAAAAAGGTGGAAGCAGGGGCAGATAACCTGGAAGGGATATGGAGACACTCTCTAAGTTTTAGAGTGTTATGGAAAACAAAAGTCTGAGGATGGGAAGGATGCAAATATTATTCCTACCTTCAAAGAGGGGTGGAAGGAGGCTCTGGTGACCTACAGGTCATCTTTACCTTGACTGTCGATTGGCTTCTTTGTAACAAAACAAATACTCCGGGAAAACATTTTCAAACACCTTAAAGACAGCAGACCCATTGAACTCCATGTGTGTGACGTTACTTGTGAAGGTCTGGCATCAAGGAGTGAATCTTTTCCAGCAGTACCAGTAGTATAACATTACTATTAGGCTGCTTGGATGTTTTTCTGATTCTGCAGATTCTTTTTTCCTACATGAAAGAGTTTAGCAAAAATTAGCTATATCTCTTGCATTCTCACAACAGCCAACACAGTAGGCAACTCTTCACCATTGCCCCCTTTCTTACCTTTTATGCTGATGTCTCATTTTGCCTTAGAACAACAGTTACCATTCCTTGCAGGTACAAAGAAAGCTTCTGAAGTGTACGCTCAACATCAAAAGATGCAGCACTCCCTGAATCTGCAGACAATCTGACTCAACAGATCACTTCTGAGAAGTGTCATTTTAGTGTGTTGTGGAAAAATCAGTTAATCATTTAATTGGTACTCCAATTAAGACAATTTAAGTAATTTGAGCATGGAAGAGGGTTTGTTTCCTCTGCCAGGCTACAAATACGTATTTTTAACTTTGGTGCTTAGGAGAGGAAAGAGGAAATCATAAAATAAGAGCCAACTGAGGTTTATACAGTGCTACACTATAATGAATCAAAAAAACTGAGTTTTAAACGTTGTAAGGCAAGGAAGGATGTATTTAAAAGTATCTTCTGAAGTTATAAAGCATATAATAAACTCATATTAACGGTACAGACACCTGCCCTTTAAAAAGGACTTTTTCCCATGGTAGAACACATGCTAGAATTGCAGGCCCATTTTGGTGTTGGCAAGGAGAACCCTTTTGCCCACCACAGAAAACCAGTGTGTGAGAAGGCTTTTAATGTGTTTCATGACTTTAGTTATTTCTTCTCTGTTGAATGACTATATCTCTTATTACAATTTGACATGCTATATTTATGACTCTGAAAGTGCATTAAATAGTCCTTTTAATGCTGAGATGCTACAACTGAATCAGCATTTTTCCTGCTATCCATTCTCCATTTTCACAGTGAAAATTTCAAAATTGTCTATTCACTTCTGTAGACAATTTACGGCAACAAGATGATTTCTATTTATTCTGAGCTAATCACAATGTCATAAAGAGATGACTACTTGAAATTTTTGCCTTTCTCACTACTCACACATCACACTTGTTGCTGAAGTCTAAGTATTTATGTCTGAAGTGTAGTTGCTTTGTTGACAATAATAACGGCAAAACTTTCAATACCTTTGAGCATGATGCAAATATCAATATTATTGTAATTATTTCATTGTTTATGAAATAGTGATCATCAATGATAAATGAATCATCACAATGAAATGAGAATATTCTATGAGTAATATTTTGTTAATTTTAGCAGTGTATTTGGGTTATGACAAGAAATATATCTCAGCTTGACTTCCCTCACTAACTCCCCCTGCAGATCTTACCCTTTTCCACTCAGAGTTTCTACCTGGCTTTATTGACTGAATGTTTTTAAATAAAGGTGATTAAACTATTCCCTTTCCACAGAGAAGTATAACTTCTGACATTTATTTTTTATGTATGTGGGCTTTTCATTTCTCACTTCAGTAAATATTCGTGAATCCCTTACACTTGCTCAAGCACCAATTACTATATCCTTGCATCCAATTCCATTTTTCAGTAACAGTTAATTTTTTTTTCATTGTGCTAAGTGTTGCAATCACAGATTAATACTACTTTTCAGAATGTTTGTGTCGTTCATCAGAATATACTTTGATCCATGGTGAAGGAATTTTATAAGTTCTGAATCTCTGATTAATAGATGGTACATATATTATTCACAATGATTAATGGTTTCATTTGCAAGTTCATTTATTGATTATAATTTCTAAAATGTATACCTTATGTAAAATCTGAAGCAAAAGCTTGTCAGCCTAAAGAGTTCTTCAGTGGAGTAATGGGCCATTGCATATCATAATTACATATCTCTGTAAGAAGGAATTACCACTGAGAGGATAAAGTCTGCTTCCTGTCTATTCCTTGAGGAAAGCCATAGCATTTGAGTATGGAACTAAGTGCAGCATTGTACTGCAAACAAACAAGAAGGCTGGAGTGGCATAGCGAAGCAAGCATTTTTGACCTGGTGAACACCTGACCTTATGATATATGCAATGGTCCCATGTCTACATGTCACATTTCATTTAGAGAAAAGATCAAATCAAATGTTATAAAGTACTAGTCCTTCTCCCTGTGTCTCTTTACCTCAGACCTCTGCTTAGATTGCAGAGCAAGCCCTCCCAGGCTGAAGGGGTCTGGGGTGGGCGGTATTCCCACCTTGCTGAACTCCAGAGGCTCCCTGCCATGGAGCAGCAGTGACCAGAATCCTGTCCAGGGGAAGGCCCCAGGTAACCCACATTGGTTAATGGCACAGTGACACAAAGGCAGAATGGGACCCTGTTGAAGCAAAACCCTTTGGTGCTCATGTCACGTCTGATTTACCTGCTTGCCCATATGGTGGTGACTTGCCTCAGTTAATCCTGGGTTAATGGACCTCCTCACACAGCACTTTCCTGCTCTGGTGAACTGTGATCTGCTCTACATGACTTTGGCTTTCCCCTCCAGGTTCTCTGGTTCCCTTCAACACCAGCAGGTACCTCGTGGGGCCACTGTAGGAGAGCAAAGCTTAACCCCTGTCTGTGCCACATCCTGTGGTGCTCTGGTGACCTGTGACAGTCCATTTGGTTTGGTACATAGTGAGTGAGACACCAGAAACTGCCTGAGGAAGGCAGGAGCCCTGATGATCGCCGTCTCATGGTACACCTATAGAAAGTCCATAGCTGTCTGCTATCTGACCAGCTCATTCAGAGGTTTAATTGCAGTCCCAAAGGAAGCACCATGGAATGCAGTGAGGATGAGGCCAGTGCTCTGTCCTCCCATCATAGTGGTTCATAGCGGGGTCTTGTTGCAGCAAAGAGAATTAAATTACTTTCCATAGGCATTGTACCAAGAACTGTTTTCAAACTACCTAATCCAGGATCAATGCCAGCAGTTAAGCCTGGAGGCATTATCTAACCTTCAAGGACCATTATTTTTTTATAGTTTGCCATTTTGCATAAAAGCTTTTAAAATATAAAGAAATGTTGAGGCTATAAAATAACCTGGGTATCTGTTTAGCAGTCCTTTGATAGTATGTCAGTGAACTCTCTCCCCCACATATTATTCTTCCTCCCCAAAAATGGTTTAATTTCAAGAGCAAAAAGCTACAACACATCTGTTGTGTGGTATAGTACCATAGGGAATAAAAGAAAATGAAATATGCAGAGCATCTAAGAAAATAATTACTTTAATTGAGAAATAATTGGAAGGAGAGAAATTGTTCAAGTAGAATACTTCAGGATAATGACTCACACTATTTTCATAGCAAATTACAGAACTAATCTTGTCAATTTGGCATATTATTTGTATATTTGAATATTTTTATGGATTTAAAATTAAAATCTTAGAAAATGTTCATGTTTCTAGTCCAAATTACCTCCCAGTCTGACTTACCTTTAAAGAATTAATCCTTGTAATTTTCTTTTGCACTTCAGAAAATCTGACTACATAAAGGAACATGATTCATTGATACATCTGTTTTAAAAAGCAGTTCAGCAAAAAGCACAATAGGTATATTTCCTGCCAAACTAGAAATATGGTAATTTCAGTAAAGTCTTAGAGTAGGGTTAAAAATGTAGATTGCACAAAGCACATTGTATACACAAGCATGAAAACTAAGTTTCTTATTCATAGGGAGCACCTATAATAAAAATGAGATGTCTTCCATGAGAGATCACAGGTTCTTTGAGGACTACTTTTGAAGCAATCATGCTTAATATTTAGAAAAATAATAAGAAAACCTGTATAAATTTTCCATCTCACCTGTTCATGCAACTGTGTAATACTCTTTAAAGCACAAAAATATTTACAAGGCACCTGGATTTCAATAAATGTGTTGTGGTATAGGAGTATGTATATTCATTTCATGGACTATTTCCCTCATTGTGAGTCAGAAACACAGTCGAGGTAATTTCCATTAGTTAGATAACTGGGGAGTAACTCAATCTGATGCAGAAAACATCAGAATGTAAGTATCAGTACCTGTACAATTTGTGAATAATTTAAAATTAGTATATAAGTGTTTAGGAAATGTTATTGCTATTTTCAATAGGCAATATTTTGAGGCAACTCACATCCTACTGCAATTTCTGAATAAACAGACCCGTGACTTACACTCTTGCCCCAGGCAGCTGATGGTGCAGATGTGCAGCTCCAACCTGGGCATGTTTCCCTCTGATAGAGGCATACATAAGAAAGAAGAAGCACAGATTCTTTAAAATCAATGAAAATATATTTTTTGTGAGTTTCTCTTCTTCTATACTGTTTTCGGCCACAAAGCGTTAGTACTTAGATGTGCTTTTTATTTGGAAACTATCCCACAGAGATATTGGAAGAGGGGGCTGTAGTTGATTTGATTTCATACTTAACAGGGGGCTCGTGTTGCAGTTGAGTTTTAGAAAATCTTCCTCTACCCAAAGTGTCTCCCTTTTGTTCTTGCAGTCTTCTATCACATTACAAGAGGCTTTATAACAAAGAAGACATTATGTAATAATGTACCACTTCAAATGAAACGTATTTCATATTCACTCTTCAGTACTATGTATCCCTTTCATGTAGTCATATTTCAATAGTCATATTTCAGAGCCACCATAAATAAATTCAGGGTTAGATTGTACCTCTCAAGGTGACTTGTTCACGATAAAGGCAGTTGTTATTGTGTTTCAGCTCTTTGTAATGCACGTACAAGGCAAGGAGGGCTTTATCAAAAGAAAAATGTTTTAGTTTTGTGCTTTTTCCTCGTAGCAGAAAGTCAGACAAACAGAGAGCTATTGAACTTGTACTTTCTCAAAGAAAACTTACTGAACAATTGAGGAAGAATACCTTTTTACAAAACCAGTTTGTTTAGATTCCATT
The DNA here is from genome assembly GCF_027579445.1 of Ammospiza nelsoni. Lineage (NCBI taxonomy): Eukaryota > Metazoa > Chordata > Aves > Passeriformes > Passerellidae > Ammospiza > Ammospiza nelsoni. Next base: position 25,742,116 of record NC_080636.1, on the reverse strand, counting down.
TGGTTATGTTTGCTTTTGTTTTTCCCTAACACTTTTCACCCCATTAAATTTTTCCTTAGTTTAGTTGAAAATAATTTTTCTTCAGGGTCAGGCTTTTCCAGTGCTTTTCCAATTTTTTTTTTTGCACCTTCAAACTTTTCTGAAAATAATTTTTTAAAATTCCATTCATTTTGGGTATTGGGAGTTGTTTTCTATTAGATTTTGGTGTTGATTGTTTTCCTGACATGTTTCATTCTAGTGAATTCCTTCTTAGCTTAGTGAAATGAATTTTTCCTTGGATTCAATACAAAACTTCATATTTCTTTCTATAAAAGCATGAGAGTTTACAAGAGCATTTCTGAGTCTCCTATCTCCTCTCAAGCCCAAGGAAGATTACAATCAGTGCACCTCTTATTTCTGAGGCACTGAACTCTGGGGAAGAAACATTTTTGTTTACAGAAATTCTGCGTGCAATGGAGAGAAGTCAGGCAGAATACCAGGCAAACCTCAAGTACATAATACCCTTTGCAGATGGTTTGAAGGTATGAAGGCATAGGCATTTATAATATATGTAAAGCCATAATCCTTTCCTTAGCTTCTCTGAATCATCTGAGAAATTCTGCCTGGTTCCTGCAGGCTGGCTCAGCCGCTGCTCAGGGAGGGGATGCTCAGAGGCTTTTGGAGCTGCAGATGGGTGCAAGGAGCACAGTGAGCCTCCTGCTCCTGCAGGGCAGCAAGGGCAGGGAGGGACTACCACCTGCCAAGGTGTTTGCTGTCTCCACTTTTTCCCTTGCAAACTGACTTAAGACTGCACAGGACAGGATGCAGGTTGGTGTGACCCATCCTTTTGCAGCAGATGAGAGGGCTTGAGTAAGATAAAATACAGCAATGAAAGTTATCCCAAAGATCCATGGTGGAGAATTACAGTGAGTTTGCTGCAGACAGTGGGAAAACTTATCAAGACATCAAAGAGAACATGCAGTTAAGTCAAGCAGAGGATCCATATCATTAAATGTTTTTTTCCTACAGAAACCAAAATTTACTCAGAAAGGGCCTAGAGACAATTTGAACCCTTATTAATTCCCAGAAAATCCCATGTTAGCAGTCTATAATAAAAATGATGGAATGCATTTGTTATGTCAAGTGTCTTGGAAGCACATTTGGGAATAAAATTCCCTCTAGATGCATCAGATGTAAGCAATCACTTTACCTGGTGTATTTTGGCAAAGTAGCTTACTGTATTTTTTCCATTGAGAAGCAATTGAGATTGTTTAAGTACTGGAATAATGTGGGAGAAAATCAGAATCGTAACAAGCGTTAAATAACCCTAAAGGAGCTTCTTGACTCAGTAAAATCACAATATTTTTATAAGGGATATTTAACTTAAATTTATTTCAGATATTTCCTACCTCTTCCAACTCGCATGGTGTTTCAAATTATTACTGAAATTTTGTGTGGGAGCAAATATTAATTCTTGCATATTGGACTGATCCCCAGGGAATTCTCTTAAAGTAGATCACATTGTAGCTCTTGATAAAATACAGCTCAGAGTTTTACAATTTCCTTTGCTTCAGTATTTCCATTCCCAGTTCAGTTAGTATGAATTACATGAAAAATAATTTTATCTTGTTTTCCCTTTACTTTGCCTTACAAGAATTCTTCCCACATATTTTGCATGCACAAAGAACACATCTGTACTTTCTTGTCTGAGCAGGAAGACTGAAATGGTCCCATCACTTCCTTCTCTAGAAATAATAGCAAAGAAAGGTCAACCTCAAAGTCTCATTTCCTCAGATACCTTTTCTTAAGCTTGATTTTGAGATCTATGAAGCTTTTGCTAACCCAAGAGGCTCTTCCCTCCAACACTATAAACTTCCTAGGAGCCTGCAATGCAAGCCTGCTGCTTGTATTGCAGCCATGGAAGAGTAATTGCAGGATATTGTGCCACAAATAGAATCCCACAGTTCTGTTACATGTTTGTATTACTAGTAAATTTACCTAGACTGCTTGCTTGAATTTTAGTTGTGTTTTCATTGTCATGAGCATTTTATGTTAATTGGCAAAAGAACATTACCAGCTCATTGTCTGTAAACACTTAATTGTTTTGTCAGAGTGTTAGGGCTGATGCACAATACCCAGTCACCATAGCATCTTCAAGATGCTGTGTTTAAAGCCCAGCTGGTAACTTTGCAGTTAATTTTAAGTGAGAATGGTTTGTTTTCCACTAGAGAGGCCTTTGCACAGCCACAGGTAGAGCTGGGGGATGACTAAGCATTAGCTGAGCTCAGTGCTGCCTACTGTAAACAATAAGGGAGCACAAGAAGCCTTTTTTTATCCCAGACACTTTCATTTAGTGCATGAAAACAAGTTTGAGACATATATTAATACCAAGGTAGTGACTTTGCTCTGCAAGAGTTGTCTTTTAAAAGACTTGTTTGTCTCCTATAGTATCCAAGAGTTACTTTTTCCTAAAAGGACATTTCACACTTAGATGTCATTTCAGCCTTGAAGAACTACTACTTAAATCTGCTGAATCCTGGATCATCCCTAAGGGATTTCAGGACACCACATAAAGTCAGCTTTTATAGGTCTTTGATGCTTTATGACTAAGAGTATTTTGAAGTAGAAAGAATGTCTACAAAGTAGATACAGGGGAAAAAATTAAAAGTTATGCTTAGGCAATTCAGAATGGAGAAAGCAACAAGCAAGCACATTAATAATTTGCAGTATTTAATCACATGCTACTGTGTTACTCCTTTTAAAAGAAATTTCCTGAAAGTATTCTCCTTAAAAATTATTGATTTATGTTAGGATGCAGATTATTTAAGAACTCTGCAAAGGAATGAGACACATCAGAGATATAAAAACATGGATTCTCTGGAAAGGACTTTTGCAAGCGTTATGTATTCAAAGGGGGCTGCAATATATTATCAAAAGAAGTGTTGTGGTATACCAAGTAGTTTGTTATCTTTTGGTAACTCTGTCTTGGCCTGACTTGCCATGATTTTTATAAGGGATTTCAGAAGTTCTAGTCATTTCTTTTATGTTTTATGTAGTATGTAGTTTCTACTAGTGAAAAATTATAATTATACCCAAACATCAAATATCTGAGGAATATTTTTCCAGTGTTATTTCCTCACAGAAAACTCTCAGAAATGTAATTTTAAATAGAAGTCTCCTGCAGACAGGAGGGAGCAGGACTTTCTGAGCAAAGGGAAGAGTTTGATCTCAGGTGCTTCACAGGAACATTGGAAGAGGACCTGTAAGTGGAAAGGACAAACCCTCCAGCCAGAATTGCACCAAGATGGGATGACATATTCCTCTGCATTTGCAGCAACTAGAGCATGCAGGCGTTCCAGAGAAGGACAGGAAGTCAAACAGTGTCAGTATGAGTGAATTTAGGGTACAGGTAACTTCTCTGTGTGTGACACAGGGCTTCCAACTCCTGTGGTTTAGAAGAACCACTCAGTGCTGGCGGCTCGACAGTGCTGTGAAGGCTTGTGCTCCCCCTTGCTGCAGCTTGTGCCTTTACCTGAGCTGTCCCTGCTTGTTTCCAGAGCATCAGGGGAGTTGGGACAGCCTGTGGCAGAATTCCCACTATTCTCATTTTGATTGTCATGGCATCAAAAGTGATGAAACATACCTAATCACTAGGCCTTCATATATGCACAGCCTTTTGTTAAAAGAAGAGTTGTCCTATTAATTTGTCTATCATTACATTGGATGAATATGCAAAGAAGAATAAATAATACATGATATGTGCTATAAAACTTTAAAGAGCAGTGCATTCAAATGCAGTTAAGGGTAAGGTAGCAGACCAAATTCTTTGTGTAGTGCATCTGGGATAATGAAACACATACCTCATGCAAACTCAGGGATTTATTGTTAGTCCAATTAGAATATTAGAAATCTAATCAAATTTTGTATTACCAATCTAGCTACAATTTTGCTAGCACATACAATTGAAATTAGCCAATTGAAAGAATTTCTCATTTAAAATACAGTTGTTGAACACAGATTTCCTAGTCTCTTTTACACACACACCTATTATTCTGGGTCAGCATATAGATGGAGTTACTGATAAGCAGAATATAATAGATAATAGGGGAGCTTCGCTGTAGTGTGGATCCAGCATCTGAGCTCCTTCACTGATAGGAAAATGGTGGTTATAGTAGAACTCCTTTCTCATCATTTCTGGTTTCACTTGGTGTTATATTTATGTGTTTGCTAATTAACTTACTTGCTCTTTCTTCAATGGTCTGCAAATTCTGTGTTATCATTAGGTTTTAGTATATATAGTGTGTTTCCCATGTCTTAGATACTTGACCTTTGTTACCTCTACAGCCAGTACTACCCTGGTCTGTTGCCCTAAGAGTTCTGATGCCATCCTGCTCTTCAGTTTTAAGGCCCACTCTGCGTCTTGTGCTTGAATTTTTGGAGAGCACTGTTTTTCTTCAAAAGCCTGGAGCTCTTCTTTCCCAGTAATGTAGCATTATATTAGCACAACCCAGTCAACTACACAGCCTCATTCAAGAGTAACTCAGGGGTTCATGCCACAAAGAGGAATGCTCTATGGGCACAACTATTTGTACACTGATATGTTTTGGTAACTACTTATTATTAAATATCTATTAGTTATGACAATATCACTGTTATGGAAATTGCTTTACCAGAGGAGGGATTTCAGTCACTAGAAATGGAGTAGGAATTTTAAAAAGTTTACAGTGTGTTACTTTTGGTGTTAATAACTTGTCAGTATGAGTTAGTAGCTTCGGGAGCTGAGGGCAGATTTGAACATTTGAACTCAAATCCTTAGTGCACTTTGCACATTGTCAAAACTGTGTAGGATTAACTGTGGAGTAATTCTGTTTGAGTGCATTGCATGTGAAAAATTCATTGGTAGGTAGGACTGGGATGCCATTTCTAACTCATTGATTCCAGCTTGTTGTTATTATAACCATGATTTAATTCTGGTGACAGACTTAACAGTTGTTTCAATCAATTTATGTTTAGAATATGTATTTACACTACCTTAAGCAGGTTGGCAACAGAAAGAGGGCAGACCAACATGCTGAATACCCAGCCCTCTCCCATTCAGGATCAGACATTTTGACAGTTACATAGTTAAAATATTATTTGGAATTGCTTAGTGAAATCTGTGGACTGGCTGCATTAGAATAAAGACCTATAAAAACAAAGCTGATTTTTCAAAAGGGTATTTGAATCTGGCAAGGAGTTCAAAAAGATTTAATTAAAGTTTTAAAGGCATTAAAAGGTACTAAAACTTATAGCAACTGATGGAAAATTAGTGTCACCAAGATCTCATGGCAGAGCACTCCCCTGCTATTCTGAGAAATCAGCTCCGAAAAGTCAACTCTTCTTAAGACCTTCAGGTACCAACCATCAATTCTCTTAGTCCAGCAACCAAATGTTCAGGGTGCTGTTCAAAGCTAAAATTCTGATTGAGAGCCACATTGCAAATTGATCATTAAACCAGCATACCTCATCTCCTACCTCCTGTAGTTCTTGAATGAGTGCTAAGTGCTCTTTGCTTTCAACTTGTCTGTTTGACAAATGCAACCATGGTAAATCTAAAGCAACTGCACTTAACCTCTACTTTGCTTGGAATTTTTCACAATTTTTTCAGACTTGTTGAAGACATGGTGTGCTTATAAAGCGTGGTGTAGTTATAAACTACCAGGATGATGAGGCACGTGAAGTATTCCATGAGCAGTTGGCTGATGTTTCATGATTGCTAACCCTTGCTCTTGTGGGAGACTTAACGTGCTGGATGTCTTCTGGAAACTCAACACAGAGGAGAGGAGGCAGCCTAGGAGGTTCCTGGAGTGTGTGGAAGGTAATTTCCTGACACAGGTGGTGAGTTAGCCTGCTGGGGTGGAACCCCATTAGACCTGCTCTTCACAAGCAGAGAGGGGCTGGTGGTTGGGGCTGTATTTGATACAGAGACCATGAAATGAGGGAGTTCTCAGTTCTTGGTGAAGTAAGAAAAGTGGTCAGCAACACCTCTGCATTGGCCTTCCACAGGGTGGTCACTGGCATGTTCATGGTTCAGAGAGTCCCTTGGGAAACAGACCTTAACAATAAAGAGATCCAGGAAGGTGGGACATACTTTCAAAAGTAAATCTTAAAGGTGCAGGAGCAGGCTGTCCCTATGTGCCGAAACACAAACCATCATGGAAGAAGACTGGCCTGGTTGAACAGAGGGCTGCTGCTGTAACTCAATGGGAAATAAAGAGAATTTATGACTTTTGGAAGAAGGGGGAAGGCAACCCAGGAAGAGTACAAGGATGTTGCTAGGTCATGTAGAGGGAAAATTAGAAAGGCGAAAGCTCAACTAGAACTCAATCTGGCTACTGCTGTGAAAGATAATAAAGAATGGTTTTATGAATATATTAATGACAAAAGAAGGGAAAAGGAATATCTACATATTTTTATTGGATTTGGAGGGCAACATGGTCATGAAAGATGAGGAAAAGGCATGAGGTACTTAGGTACTCCACACTTGTCACCAAGGATGAGGTACTTAATGCCTCCTTTACCTCAGTCTTTAACAGAGAGGCCAGCTATCCTCAGGACAACCAGTCTTCTCCCTTGGTAGACCAGGACAGGCATCCCCTGCAACCCAGGAGGAAGTAGTTAGTGACCTGTTGTTCTACTCAGACACAGATCTGTGGGGCTGCATGGAATTCACCTGTGGGTACTGAAAGCACTGGCAATGTGATTTTCTCTTAGTCTATAGGAAAATTACTGTTAAAAGCCACCATCACAATTTACAATGTGAGAGTAGTGCTTGTGTGTATAGTTGTGGGGGATAGAATGTAAGAGAATAGTGCAGAAGGCAGTCTCACACCTGAGGAGCTGCAGCTGTACCAATCACCAAAGATTAGGAACAGGCCTGCCCTTAACAGGCCACAGCTGTGTCCAATAAGGAGATGAGTGCTACAAAAGAGTGGGGTAGCTGGGTGAGGAGAGAGATGGAGTTTGTTGGTTGTGCTGTGAAGACAAAGGTGTCAGTGCTGTGAGGAACTGCTTGTGAGAAATCACCGAGGATGTATGGTAGCTTTGCAATAAGATGACAACATACAGTAGTTACTTTACTTTTTCAAACCCGTTCTTTCCAGAAATGCTGCAGCAGTGCAGTCATGACTCTGTACTTACAGCTGAGACAACAGGACCACCACAACAGAGTGCTAGGCCATGTGTGTAAATAAAGAAATGTGGTAGCTTGAATGATTTAGGATAATACATCCATTTAATTTTAGATTAGCACTTGGCTGCTGAAAAAATTCAGCCTGTTCTCAGGACCATCTTTCAATTTGTAGACATTGATATCACTGAGATCAAGTTGGCCAGACTGAAGATAATCTATAACTTGGACTTAAGTACTTTGCTTTCCAAACATACACACCAGTAAACCATACAGATGACTTCTTAAAATGTTACTTTTTTTTTTCCCTACACGTAGATTAAAAAAGCAAGATTGTTTCGGTATAGTGACTTTTTTTTTTTTTACCGGACTGCTTCTCCAAGGAAAATTTGATGTTATTTCAGGGAGCATTCTTACAGGATAAAAGCTTATTGTGCTATCTTGAAACATCTCCAAACAAAAAAAAAAGCACTGAACACTAACAGATGTAAGGTAAGATGACATTAGGTACATCTAATAACACATTCTGCTACTTTATGTTATCCAAACTCTATTTAGATGCAATTAAATCTTTGGATCTATTTTCAATACATTTTTAATCACCAATGGTTTGAACAGGATTATTCCTCGTCTGTCCTCAACAGATGCAGTGTGTGAGGTCACAAGTTGTCACATGTTTCAAAGAGTTGTATACTTGTGATTAGGCAGCTTATTGTGAGTCCAATCAAGAAATAGGTGCTCCTGGCTAAGATATTCACATAGGTTCCAGCCAGAATACCTGCTGCTAGCAAAAGTCTTCATCATCCTGAAAATGCAAGTTGCTTTCCTTTTCAAAGACAGTTAGTTTTTACTCACCATGACAAAATTGTTCTGTGATACCAAATTTGACTGAGGACTACACCATTGCTATTGGAGAGTATTTTGCATTTGCAGTAGGCTCTGGCAATCCCTGTGTTTTGTACAGCCATGATTCACTTTATCTGGGCTTACACATGGACTACTGCTTGGCACAATGTGACTATGACCCAAAGCCAAGAGGTAGCAGGAATGTGTTTTGTCCATTGGTGCAACATGCGTGCCTTGGTTCTGGCCAGGGTGGGGATAATTTTTTGCAGTAGCTAGGAGAGAGTATGGCCAGGGCCCTGATGTGTTTTGACACCACATCACCTTGCTGCCCTGGGGGAAAGAGACTGTCTTTCCTCCCAGGAGAAGGGGATCCTCCATTTGAGTAAACAGCGTGGCCATGGAGCGGTCTGGTGTTTGTTTATTGTTGGGAGCTTTTCATGCTCCCAATTGTTTATTTTCTTACACCTTTTTCATTGCTATTGTTGCTGTTACTGTTTCCTTTCTCATCTCATTGCTGTTTTCAGTAAATTGCTCTTATCTCAGCCCATGATGGGGGTGGGAAGGGAAGCATTTAGTAAAAATGCTTAGTTGGAGAATACCATTTCTAAGCAACAATCACCTATTACAAGGGGCAGATCCTATTTTGTTATAAACCCAGCATGTGGAGCTACAACAACAATGAGCAAAAGATGTTTCCCATTCTTGCCATGATTTCCCCAGAGAGCACAGCTGGACTTCAGGTAATGCTCACAACTGGGCTATAAATGTCAAAACCTGGAGGCAGGACTTTATCAGATGACAACACAACAATCTACTGGAAGCAATTTGTGGAACAAGTGAAGCCAAGCAAGGGTCATGATGGACACAGGCTCTGCAGAACAACAACACAGAAAAGAGTGACTGCCTTTATACCTTCCTTTCTTTTTTTTGTTGTTTTTTTTTTTAATAGGATTTTCCATTCAAACCCTACACTTTTAACTAAGTGGACTTTGTGCAACTAGATCAGAAATTTAATGACATATTTTAAGAAATTGTACAAAGTCTTTGATACTACATTGGCTACTTTGAGAAATGTCTGGGATGAAAAAGATTCAAGCTGGAAAAATGGAAGTAGGAATATAGTCCTCTGAAAATAATATTTTCATTGCAGAAACAGTGTGATGCAAGAAGAGCTGCAAATTCTACTGTAAATAGGTATCCAGATTCTGGTATTGATATCCAACTTATATTGATTATGAGTTGGAAGGGGCCCACAAGGATCATCGAGTCCAACTGGCCCTGCAGAGGGCATGCCCAGAAGTTACACCCTGTGCCTGAGAGCGTTCACTCACCAAACACTTCTGGAACTCTGTCATGCTTGGTGCTGTGACCACTGCCCTGGGAGCCTGTTCCAGAGCACAACCACCCTCTGGGTGAGGAACCTTTTCCTTTATCTAAACTAATTTTCCCCTGGCTCAGCTTCAGGCCATTCCCTTGGGTCATGTCACTGGTCACCAGAGAGGAGATCAGTGCCTGCCCCTCCTCTCCCCCTCATGAGGAAGGTGTAACTGCAGTGAGGTCTCCCCCCAGCCTCCTCTTCTCCAGGCTGGACAGACCAAGTGACCTCAGCTGTTCCTCATACAGCTTCCCCTCCAGACCCTTCATCATCCTCATGGCCACATTTTGATGCTCTCTAATAGCTTTATGTCTTTTTTGCATTGTGGTGCCCAACACTGCATGCTATGATAAAGATATATGGAAGACAGGTCATGGCAATTCCTCAGCTCTGGGACACTGGCAAACTGCACAAATGGAAGCTTCTGCTCACCACTTGTCATAAGCCTGTGGCACACTGAGACTGGCAGCTATTAACATACTGCAGCCTTTGCAATACTTCCTAAAAAAGTAAAGGTGGGTCTCTGGGTGGATGATATTTTTCCAGAAGCTAAGGAGAATTTAATGGGGAGAAAAAAAAGATTAGTACTTTAGAAGAAAGAATTTAAAGTAAAGGAGATAAGAAACAAAATAAATGAGAAAATTAAATTACATTTTATTAAATCAGACTAAATAAAGCTGTTTTACATGGCAAATACAGTGTGATCACTGAGGTGAGTCTTTGCAAAAACATGCAATGCTTTTAACAACTATTAGGGAAATCAAAGACTCTGACATACAGAGTATCATTTGCAACATAGCTGAAGCAGAAGTATCACCAGTCTTGTCAGTGGTATTATTTTAGGAGATATTTTCAAGAGAATGATCCTTTTCTGGAGTAAATCAACCATTCTTCAGAATAGACATCAATGATGCAAATCAAAGCAGTTGTTTCATCAGTCTCCAATCAAAAGGGTGAGTTGGCATTGATAATCATAACTGATAATGTCCTTCCTGAGAGCATATGATAAACCACAGGATAATGTGTCCACTTTCAAAAATAGTTGATTTCTCTGTTATTCACTAGAATTATCTCTGCACAGCAACATTTTTTGTCATGCTAGAATGATGAATTTTCATCACATGCAAATGCTAGAATATGCAAGTCAGTGATTAAAGACAACCACAGAAAAAAGAGTTTGTCTAGGAGCAACAGACCTAAGACTAAGGGTCTTCTAGTCCTATTTTCTGGTATTGTTTGAGAGGGAAAATTATTCTTCTCTGGGACATGTTTAAAAAAATATAAAAATCAAAGCACTTTCATCATACTGATGATGCAATGAAGTAGTTTTGAAAACATACCATGAAATATGTACTTAAAATTTTGCCAGACTTGTGCATTATGACACAGTGTAATATGTATGTATTCTTTAACCTCCATGCTATACCAATGCTGTTAAATGTCTGTATGTTTGATATTGTCCACAAATGATTTTTTATAATCAACAGTATTTACCTTACACAATCTAGTGAGGATCTGTCATAATACACTATTTTTCTCTCAATAATTAAACTAGGGAGGAATGCTGGTTTTACATGATGTATTCTGACATGATCCTACAAATGTAAATAAATCTATTTACCTGGCAGCTGAATTTACACCAAGGTATATTGTAGGGCAGTTCTATCTGATTATGTAGTGAATATCCAATAACAATTAAAATAATTCAAAGCTCAGACAGATTTTTTCTCTCAGCTTTTTTCTCTTCTAAGCACAGGAGATACTTATGACTGTGATGTATTCAACTGGGTTATTAAACATTTGTTTCATAAAGTGTAGTATAGTAAACAATAACTGGAAGATGGAAGAAGAATCTTAAGAAAAATGGAGATGCAAAAGGATAAATTTAGTGAAACTTTAGAAAATGTTAAAGGAACAAAATAAAATCTATTACACCAAAAAGCAATCTCTAAATATCTGAGACTTTTGTTACAATTGAGAGACCTAGAAGTCAATTAATAGCAATTGTAGAAGTTCAGCAAGTGACATAATATATTGCAGGCAGAGTCTTAATGTTCTGGACAGAATTACTTTGCTCTTCCTTTAGATTTGCTATGGGATACTGTTACCAAGAGTTTAAATTGTCATTCTGGAGAAAATGTTTTCCAATTATCAGACAGACCAGCCTTCTGAAGAGACCTTTTTATCTCTTGTGCTTTGCAGATTAAAAAACTTCTTATACTCTAAGGAGGATTACTCAGGATAGGGTCTACTGAAAAGCCACGTTCAACTTTCAACAAAGGCTGGGGCAAGTATCAACTGAATCTTTTTGAAACTGGAAAAAGTACAGACCACAGTCTTTGCCTGCCCCATTATTTTTCATTTTCACATGTTTTTGTCCTCCTGATCTGGCTGGAACAGTAAGTGCTCACAGTAGTTGGATAGAACAGCTGCCCTGTTAGCCTCTAACAAAATAAGACCAGACAGATAATCAAATAGTATTCTCCCTAGAGCGTCCTATAAGCCATGAAATTATTCTTATTCTTAACCATTTGAAGGGAGTTTTTGTCCTGGATAGAGGCAAGACGAATCAGCAAAAAGAAAAGATTTCTTTGCTATGGGGTTTCGAAGTATGGGTGAACATACACCAAACATACACTGGCATTCTGCTTTGCCATGATTCATGCCAGGGTGCTAGTCCTCTAATAATTTACTGTGCCATTGGCCACACTGGCAAATACTGGAGTGAAATAAAACAGATCTTCAGAGACAGTCCACTGTACTGAGAACCCAGCAGCCACAGTGTGGTTTGGAGGGGATTTACTTGAGCCTAGTGCCAAGCTAGTTCCCTAGACAGATGATCCATTACTGTGCTGGAGCACAGTACATTCCAGAAGCCCTGGTAAGCACATTCAGAAAATGCTGCAAGCACCTTCACGTACCTCGTGGCCTACTTTTAAATTGAATGCTCCTCATTCACACTGCAGTGCCAATGTAAACTGTGCATTCCTTGTACATTTGTGCCACTGGGGTCCTCTGGTTGAACTGTGTCACTTCCTGACATGGAAAAGTGAGCACAGACTGAAGATGAGTTTGAATAGTTCCCACCTCCTGCACATGACTTTGGGGTATCCAAGCTGGATTTAACTTCCTAAATTAACTAGAGTGCACCTTGATGTGCAAGTCCCCTGTAAGACTCATTGCCTTGTCTGCATCATATATGTGCCTCACACTTGGAAGCACCCCTCTTCCCACTGGTCACCATATTCCCTATCAAAGTTGGCTGCTTTTGAGGATGTGTTTTGACAGATGGTAAATCCAGGCTCCCAAAAAATCCAGGGTCCTAGTCTCTGTTTACTGGGAAATTGTCTGATAGGAGAAGGAGAAGCAAAGTTAAAAATGTGCTCTTAGGGTGGAGAAGAGTTAAGGATTGTGGACTTAGGCCTTGTAAAACAGGAAAGAACAAAAAGTATTTATTTGCTGTTTGTTGGCTTGTGTTGAGAATACTTGAAGGTCTAGTGAAAGGCAATGACAAAAGTAATAGACCAGGGGAATGTTTGTGGTTTGAAGTTATCTTTCTGTACCTAGGCACTCCAGTCTAGTCACCACAGATCTGTTTACACTTCAATTTGTTTTTCGTTTCATCTTAACTTAAATGGAGAGGAAGTGTAGCATGCTAAATGTAAAGGAATATCATCTTATATACTGCAACACTTTCCCTTCCCCAGATGCAAAGATAGGTGCTATCTTCTTTCTTCATCAGTTCTTCTCTACTTGAGATTACTTCTCCTGCTTAATTTTTAAGTGTAACTGAAGATGTGTGCGTTCTTAATCATTTTAATGAGTAATTTGAGTGAGTAAAATCAATGTATCAGAATCAAAATCATGGAGTTAAATCAATCTATCAGAGATTAAATCCTAATTAAAATAGTATTTAGTTATGAAAAAAAGAGAATTTTATAATTTATTTTCTATTAAGATGTTGACTGTTTCACTGAAAGCAATTATTTTGTGGTTCAAATCACAATATGCGAGCTGCACTGAAGTTACATTTCTGCATCTTTCTCTTCTCCTCCTGGGGATATCCACCACCATCAAGTCTAAAGGCTCCTTTTAAAAAGGCCTATACCAAAATGTTTTCATTAGTTTTCTTTATTTTTTGAGATGTTCTTTGCATTTATTGTAGCACTAGGCTATTATGCTGTTTAAGATAGCTCGTTAAGTTTACATTGGAGTAAACATTCAGGTAGGATTAACCATGATGATGCATATTTAAAACCACATTTTCTGAACTTCCCTAAGAAGAATGGAACTGTTTTCATTTGGGTTGCAGGTTTTCAATACCATGCACTTGACTCTGTTCTTATGTTTGTGCTTACTCAAATGCAAGCACACAAATGATATGTGTGTACATTTTGAAATTGTCCCTTCCCATCACAGGGAGACTGAACTAGATTACTTTTAAAGGTCTCTTACAACCTAAAGTATTCTCTGACACTATAAAACTAAGGTGTGAGGTGTGTTGTCCTTTTTTTTTTAAGTTTTTGTAAGCCTTCTGATGTTTACCTTCCTGTAATGAACTTTATGTAACTTTATGCACTTTATGTAAATAACTTATTGTTTTGCATTCTTTTATGGAGGAAGAAAAATTTGATGGACTGTTGGTTTGTCCAGTGTCATTGGAGAGGTGGCACTGTCATACTCCAATCCATGATCACTTTTGGAAATCTACAAATGTTGGAGTCAGAAATTAAACACTGTCTTTTTTACCTTGGAGAGTTGCTTGTCTGCATTGTTTTATTTCATGTCCTACAGTGACAGAGGTGCACAAAGGAAATTGTTTTGTGAATACACAGTTAAGGTCTGCATATACAATTTCATCAAAATATTGTTATGTAAACCTGGCCTTTTAAAGACATGACTGCAGTGGTCCTTGAGCTCCTGCTGCTCTATGTGCTTTTTTTTGGTGGAGGACAGAACACCACAATAATTTGTTCTTCCGTCTCCACACGCTGGATAACTTTGCTTTCAGCAGGTAAGTGCTCCTTACACAACCACATGAGAGCCATTAACTTCCCTCAAGCACAGTGAATGAAGATGGGCCACCCACTAAGTCTAGGTTTTCAGAGCTCTTATGCACTCAATATGGTATGCAGGCACACAAATCATGCATCAATTCTCATATGCTCCTCTCCATATATCAGGATAGATGTTTCTCTCTATCCAAGAGAAATTCAGCAGATGTAGGATGTCAGCTCAGTAAAATTACATGTGAGTGTTTTTAAGTTCCTCTGTGGTCCTGAGCAATTGAATTGTGAAGGATCAAAATGCTCTTCAATGCTAAGTGTGAAGCCTCCCAGGTGAAAAATACAGTGATATTTGCTTTTTATATATTATTGTGGAAGATTTTTTCCTCCTCCTTCTATTTGGACTTCAGCTTTAATAACAAAAATTCTTTCTCATGTCCTTTTAGATGAATCACAGATTGTAGGTACCTTGTGGTTGAGTAAGTTGCTTCCAGACTGGAAATCCAGAGTTTGTGCTAAGTGCCTTTGCTCCTTTTATAGTGCATGAGCTTAGGTGTATTATTATGGAATCCGAATCAATAATTACACGTTTAAGAAATTAGGGAACTAGTGATCTAGCCTGGCTGTGTTTTAGAGGTCTTTTACATTGGATTATCCTATCTTGCACTCCTTAAATCTGAAGTGTAGAGAAAGTTTTCTAGCGAGTTTGGGCAGAGTTTAGTTGCTGAGCTGCTCAAATTAGAGCTCCTCCTGTTTGTATGGGTATTCCTCTACAGTCCTGGAGAAATTTCAGTTAGTTATGAATATATGTCTTTAGATTTTCTACTACTAGGCAGCAGCAGAGCTGACATGTGGTATTTAGGTACTTACAATCTTTACTAAATTCAACCCATGAATTATTTTTGTTTTTCCATTTGTCAGCATGTTATCACTTCCCATTTTATAATTGATATTCTATACTGTGATGATTTAACAATGTATTCACTTTTTTTTCTATAGACTTCACCAATCTGAAACTTTCATCAGAGAATTTTTTCTCTTTGAAACCATTAGTTCAGTAAGTAATCAGTTGAATACAATAGTCTCAAGACCAGACTTGTAAGAACTCAACTTTTTAACATGGAAAGTTAATTGCTGACAGCAGTCTCAAGCAGTTTCTGAAAGATGGCCTTACTTTCCTACTGACCCCAGAACTATGCATCTTCTTTAACAAATTCCTGATAGACCTGAAATGGTTTTGAAAGACAGTGAATTATGAAGCTCTGTTCCTCTATTGATAGTTTCATTAAATATGACTGAAGAAGATAGAGATGTGATTTTCCATTGCAGAACCTATTCTGGTTTGTTCCTCCTTAGTAATAGTAGTGATGTGAATCCTGCAGTTTTGCTTAACTTTGCTTAATTTGATGATTTTGAAATGATGCCTAGCAGGTCTGAAGAGACATGATTAACTTGTTTCTTCATCTTGGTTGTTTGCTTTTTTTTAAAGATAGCCTTCTTACTTCCAGCATCAGAAGGTGTTTTTAACTGAGAATTTAAACACTGTTGTTGGTTTGCTGTGCTAGTAAAACCCAGGAGAAATATCTGCAGGTCTTAGTAATAACTCACTATCTTTTAGTGTTTTGTCCTGTATCAGTATCTCCTTCTTTTGACACCCAGCTAGGTGATATCCCCAGCTTTTCTTTGATATTCTCTTTTCTATTTTGCAGTTTTAAAATTCATTTATTGCTTCTTTTATTTTCTTCAGGAATACAGACAATCTGAGTTGATTTCTTTCCCTCCAGGTTTTCTTCTGATGGTGAAAGTTTTTTTTGTTATTTTCTGTTCCCTGATTGCTTTTCAAAGCTTTTATATCTATTTCTCATCTAGTATTTTACTTAATTATGGAGTAATTTCTTCTCTAGTTTTTAGAGGGATGGATTTCTATTTACATGAAAGTACAAGAAAAATTTAGATTTGGGACTACCTGAAACCAGCTTGTCCAGATGTCATCCTTAGTGTTGTCTCATTTGAGAAATAGCATTGGCACTGCTTTTATTTTAATTTTTTTTAACAGTACTTCTATATGCCTTAGTGTTCTCAACCCTGAAATCAAATGAAAAATTCCATTTTCTCACTATTCATGCTACATGTTATTTTTGCTGTAATCTTCCACCTCTTTCACTGTTAGCAAGCTGCTGGATCTTCACAGGGGTGAAATTAAGTTTTTAAGCAGATGCTCCAAACTGCTCATGTAGAAAGAAGATGTCTTGGAATCCTGTAAGTATGTTTAAACTTCTTATGTAAAATTTTTGCAGCAGTTACTTTAATTGCATGCTTTTCAGTGACAGGGTGGAATTTTATAGACTGGTAAAGAGCTTTAATGATTCCAAAAACATCAGAATGCAAAGACATAAGCAATTACTGCATATTTTGCAAAATGTAGTCAATTTGACAGATAAATTTATAATAAACGTAAGGACCATGGCCATTTTCAGGGCAGAGGGACTTCCCAGAGAGAAAGGGACTTGGGTGTGCTCATTGTCTTGCTGAGAGGGACAGCAATCCTGCTTCTTGGAGCTAGTGCCACCAGCTGCAGCAGTGGAGCTGCTTCTGCACTTACTCTGTAATAAATGCATATGCTCTGAGCTCATGCCTTTGCCATCATGCTAGGATGCTGCCTGCTGTGTTAATCCACCAGTAAAGAGACCTCAGGTCATGCAATAATATGTGCCTTTACCGTCTGCCAGTACCCCCAGGACTGGCTATTAATTTTCAAGTTGTTGAATTTTCATTTAATGTACTGCAGCTCTCTGAAGCATGGTGAGTTTCTTTAACCATTAAAGCTGTAAGCTGTATATATAAAATAACAAGCAGATGATGATGTGTAAAGAAGACATAACACTGCCTTTCACAGGAAGAACCACTGGATGGGGGATAATTTACATTTCTGTACAAAGGACAAATTATTTACATTTCTGTACATTGACTCAAAGGATGATGATAATGATGGCTGTAAAACGGTTTGCTACTTCCACCGAGAACTCGGTGCGCAGGTTACTCCGTAAGTGCCCTGTAGAGAGCTGGGAACAAGGGCATCGCCGGGGACGGTGATTTGGGTTGGTGACAGCCTGAAGCCGAGAGGAGGAATACGCGTTATCCAGGCGCTGGTCCCGCCGGGACGTGCCCACTCGCCCCTACCGCCGGACAAAGCCTGCGGGCGCGGAACCTGCGCTCTCTGCCGCGGCGCTTTTCTGCCGGGGGTTCGGGGGCGTGTGTGCGGGTTCAGGGCCGTGTGTGCGGGCTTGCTGGGGGCACGTCTGGCTGCCTTCCCGCCTACGTCTCCGGGAGGAGGAAGCAGCCGAGAGGAGACACGAAGGAATAAAGAAGAAAACCCCCATACCCTTGCGGTTTGCATGCCCCGGCGCATTTCGCAGCGCAGCGCCTCCCGCCCGTCCCCGCGGGGCGCTCCGCGGCCGCGCAGAGCCGCCCGCAGCCGCCGAGCCTGCGCGCACCTCCCGCGCTGCCCCTGCGCGCCCGGCACGCCTCCAGCGCGGCTCTCGGGACTGCGGCTGCAGGGCTGTGCTCCCTCTCTTGGGGACCAACGAGGGGATGGCGGATGCCCCCTTCCCGCTAGGGCCGCCCCCCGCAAATCTCCATCGTGCCAGACGTGGAGGCGCGCAGTCCCCGCGGGTGTCCCTGCACGTCCCCCGGGGTCTCAGCTCCCGGTTGCGGGTCTCCGCTAGGCAGGGAGGACCGGACCGGCTGCCCCTCGGAGAGTCGCCCTCAGAATACCTTCAAAAATAGAAATATTTAAATGTATATGTGTAGCTTTAATCATGTATTTAACATTTTATACATTTTGCCTGTTTATATTTACATGTATATGTACATACGTAAGGTCTATTTCATTTCCCTCTTTGGAGAAAAATACCAAATCAATGCCACCCTTTCTCGCATGCATGTTTCCCTTCTAGTAAAGGAGGCTCCACCTCTGCTAGGGATTGATTCGTCCAGCAGTTTTTAGGATAATTTATGAAGCAACCTGATGAGCCTATTGGGCGAGTTGCTCGGTCCTTGCAGAGTGGGTTTCTACCTGTTTGGGTGTTTTATTTTATTTTTTTTCCCCCTTCCCCTCCCCTCCTTCTCCCTGCCGTGTGTCGGGGGGTGGTGGGATCGGTAGGGTCGCAATTTCCCAGGCTCTCCGGAGAAAACTCGGGCAAGGGAGAGCTCCTTCTCGCTCATGGATGCGTGGGGGGGCCCCGCGCCCCGCTGGATCCGCCGCCGCGGGGCCCGGCTGCTGCTGCTGCTGCTGACCGTGCGCCTGGGCAGCGGGTGAGTACGGCGGGAGCCGCGCCTGCCCCCGCCCGCCGGGACCGCTACCTGCGCATCGCGCCTCACCTGAGCCGGGGGCTCCGGGCGGGGGCAGGGGCGGGAGGGGCGGCGTGTTGTGCCGCCAAACTTCAACCAAAACCGTGTCGGTGCTGCCGCTGTGGCTCCCGCGGGCGGCTGCGGCGGGAGGCGGCTCCGGCAAAGTAAAACTTCAGCCGCATCCCACTTGTTCGCTGGGCGGGTTGGTGAGTGCAGGCTCGGCTCGGCGCTGGAAGAGTCCCCCCATGCCGAGGGCGGCCCGGAGCCCCGAGCTCTCCGCGCGGTGCCGCCCGTTCCCGCCGGCGGCTGCGGGGAGAGGGCCCGGGAGCGCGGCCAGCGCTGCCGCTCCTGCGGCTGCTGGTGCGGGGCGGCCGCGGAACCCCTGCGGGGCGCCCGGCCCGGCAGTGGGACCCGTGCGGGGCACCCGGCCCGGCAATGCGACCCGTGCGGAGCACCCACAGCAGCAATGGGACCCGTGCGGGGCACCCACAGCAGCAGTGGGACCCGTGCGGGGCACCCACAGCAGCAATGGGACCCGTGCGGGGCACCCACAGCAGCAATGGGACCCGTGCGGAGCACCCACAGCGACAATGGGACCCGCGCGGGGCACCCACAGCAGCAATGGGACCCGTGCGGGGCACCCACAGCAGCAGTGGGACCCGTGCGGGGCACCCACAGCAGCAATGGGACCCGTGCGGGGCACCCGGCCCGGCAATGGGACCCGTGCGGGGCACCCACAGCAGCAATGGGACCCGTGCGGGGCACCCGGCCCGGCAATGGGACCCGTGCGGGGCACCCACAGCAGCAATGGGACCCGTGCGGGGCACCCGGCCCGGCAATGGGACCCGTGCGGGGCACCCGGCCCGGCAATGGGACCCGTGCGGGGCACCCAGCGCGGCATCGGCTCCTGCCGCTGGGAGAATGATCGGGGTCACATGTGGAATGGAGCAGGGCAGCTGCTCAAGTCCCCGAAGTTGGAAGGTGCGTTTTGAGGGAGATTTAGAAAATTGAGCTGGAGACCTCTGAAGAAACAACAGTTTGGTACAGCTGTGTACATGTGTTATTAGTACCCATAACAACGAAGAGGAATGTGATAATTCAACTCCATTGATGATGCAGTACTAATGTGAACAATTCCACAGGTTACACTCATAAAAATCACAAAACAGCACTTCAGGTATAAATAAAGGGTATTTGACTGTTGCTCAGTGTGTGTTTCTTTTAAATGAAAGGCGAAGTTATCATTCTAGAGGATATAAAAATATGTAGTGTAAAGGCTAGCAAAAAAGAGGAAAAAAGGGAAAAAAATCTATTAAACATTTTTAAAGTCCATCTAGACCCCTTCACCACACTGAATGATGTGTGAGGTATGTTGATCTCATCGCATCTCATCTTCAGAAGGCTGCTGTGTTATCCTAGTAGAAAAACCCCTGATTATACTTTTCTTAACCTGTGTCTTTTAAAACCTTGATAAATTATGGAAATGTTTTTCAAAGGCATTGATGAAAATGATACCAGTGCAGCTGTGCGTCTTCAGAATGTTTCTTAATGATCGTAGTGTACCTCAGGTGTGAAAGAAATTATCAAGTGGTTTGAGAGAAAAGAATATGCATGCTAATTTAGCAGTTCAAAGACTTTGTAACAAAGGAGGAGAACTAGCCAAAAAAAAAAAATTATTTTGCTTTGCTTGTCTGACTGTGGTTGGGATTATAAAATTGAGTGTAGATTACCATGGATGCATCTCATTAGCATTATAATCTATATATAAGTTGATAAGAAGTGAGAAAAAGAGGTAACTTACATGCATTGTTTTTTTCTGTGTTCCAGGACATCTCAGATAGAGGGAACCTTTGGTATGAATATCTGTGTATCTGAATCAACTGTTTTCAGCCTTGACTTTTTTTTTCAGAGGCTACATGGAAAAATGGTGTTTGAAAGATTTCCCCCCCCCTTCCTTTTTTTCCCTTTTAAGTGACCTCAAATGGACATGTGTTGCAGATCATGGTTCTCTGGTATGTAGTGCATTGCAATTCATGGACCTTTGGCACTCTTTAAAGTCTGCTACAAAGTAGGATGGAAATACTATTTTTCTGCTTCTTTGGATGCCTCTCTATAGTTTCAGCCCAAGATTTTCCTTGAAGCTCAAACTAAAACACAGGAGTAATGCTTTTTCTCAATAGTAAACCAGGCTGCACAAACTTTGCCAGTTTTTCTAAAGCTATCTTGCAGGAGCCAGTCTGCCTTTCCAACAGATATTTTTAAAAGGATGCAAATTGCATCATTTTTAGTACACATGTATACACAAAGTTCTTTGTGCTGAGTATGAATAAAGTTGCTTCAGCTGCAACAAATGGAGCTAAAGCCTAAGCAAAGGCACTGGAAGTTGAGCCCAACCAAGAGTTTATTCTATTAAGATACTGCCCCAAAAGCTGTTCCATGACATTACACCAAACTTCCCACACCACAGAGTGGGAACTCTTTCCCATGAAGCAGTTGTTTACCTCCAGTTCCTCACCTTCAGCACTAACAGATCAGAATGACCAATGCACTTGATTTAATTCCAGGGGTCCATATTTTGAAGGACTACTTTTGTCAATCGGAGATCTCTTCTGTAGCAGAAATTGGGCTGTGAGCCTTTCTACAAAATATGTGCAGGGAAAGAATACTTACCCAGCAGTTACTGCAGTCCTCAATGTCTGACAAACCCATTTTTCTTGTTGAATTCAAATAAACAGATAATTGATAGGCAGAGCATAAGAACTGACAATATAATTAATGTTATTTTCTCAGTTCCACCCATACAAGTACACCATAACTGTAACTTTTCTTCCAATTTATACTTCTTTAAATGGTATGTGCTGGTCAGCATGCCTAAAGGTATATTTTAAGCTTAACTTAATTTTGGCCATATCTTCCCTTTCAATTTGTAATCCGATGTTTTAAAAGCAATTATAAATGCTCTATTGAAATGCAACTGTCAGCAAGTACAAATGTCAAGTGATATTTTCTTTTCAAAGTATCTGTTAGGAAAATATATAATACAGCCTACGTTTTTCTCTCATATAAATTCCTGGATCAGAGCTAAGCCTGTCATAACAATGTTGGTTTCTTAGTGCTTGATAATAGTGATTTACTGTTTCATTTGAACATCTGTGATGTTTATTCATTATTATCCTCACTCTTATGTGCTTTGTTCATGATGTGACAACAAAGAACTTGTTATTCACCAGTCCCAGTGATTTAAAATACAGTTTATTTTATTGAAAGTTTGTTAATATTTTCTTTTGTTGGTATAAAGTTTAAAGAGACCTAAATATTGAGAAATACTTATAGTCTTTGCACATAATCTTCTTACAGCGGTTTCAAGGAAACCTTCAAACTATGTCAAACTGTTAAGTAAAGAAAAGGCTCTCATCAAATTGAAACAAATTTTCATTTACTTTTAACTTTCTGTTTGTTAAATCTGCCTGATGTTAAAAAAGGCACCTTTGCTGCAAATTCAAGCCTTTTTGAGCTGGACAGAAAAATTTACAGGTGAGCACTTGTTGAGCTTGTTCTTTTTCTGAATACAGAAGTCTATCTACAGAGCAGATTACAAGGTGATCATGAGAATAGTGAGGTGTTTTTTTTCTTTGAAGCTCTAGACAGATTGTATTAATCTGGTTAAAACAGAACACCTAATACGTAGAACCACTTAAATGGACTAGGTATATGCACTGTTTGAAAGTGAGTTGCTTTGGTTTGGGCTGTCATACATATATTATAAACTAAAAGAGTCATATGTGTTGAATTCACAGAAAACCAAAAGTGATTGTCTCAAACCCCTTTTTTGTAGTACCATTCATGGTAGAAGAGAGTAGCACTTTTTGAATTACCTGCATAACTTTCTTGCACTGCACCCTGAATTGGTCATGTGCGTGAGTAAAATAACAATATCATAACTTAGCTGGTAAAGAGCAGCAGAGACAAGTACAAATTACAAATGACTGTAACACACTGACAGGAACCTTTAAAGGCTGGTGGATGAAAATGACACTAACTTTTATTTCTTAACAATTTCTCTGAATAGTAATAATTTGTACAGAGTAATTCAGATGCAACTGAATTAATCTGAAGATGACACAGAAGTCCAGATTTTGAATTTTTACACAGGCAAATATTACTTAAGACTGAAAATAATGTGGTGAGTTCAGTGGCCTAAAGGCCTATGTAAAAAATTGATTTATATATATATATATATATTTATTTATTTATTTATTTATTTATAAAACTAAAATGGTAAATCATGGAGCAACACTGAACTAATAGAGGTAACTAGAGAGATTAGGAAGGTCATCGGAGTTCATCAGAACAGAACTTATTTTAAAGAAGAGAGCAATTTCAGTTATATGGATATGATGGTAATAAATAGTTTCTAAAATATGCTTTAATTGGGGATTTTCCAGTCAGTAGGATCTGTTGAGATAATCTGGTCCTATATAAGAATGTATAAGAGGCTAAACAAAACTGGAGAATTTACCCTGGTGCCTCTATTAGGTCTGCTCCTTCAGTTTAATTAAGTCCCTGCTTACAGACTTGGTGAGGAGGAATCTGATGAAATATTACACAGTATTTCTAGTCTGAGGTTTCTCTGGCTTCCAGCCAGTGGATCTCCTGTTCCCAGTGTAACCTGCTACACCTGGCTTAGCCACTGGGTTACCATGTCCATCTCTTTGTGGGGAAATCCACATCTTCTTTTATACTTCTGGTTCTGCAGGGTAGCCTCAAGGCATAGACCAATGGCTGCAGCTGCTCTTCAGGAGCAGAGTGTGGTCTGCATCCATCTGCTCTTTGACAAGATAACCAGTCATCAAAGCTCCTCCTTGTTCTGATTGCCTCTGCCAAGTTTTGCCCTGACAAGAACTCAGAGCATCTCAAGTGAATCTCAAAAATTCCTAAAGGAATCAGTATTTTGGTCAGAAAACATCCTGGTGTCTTTCTCTTTCCAGACTAGTCTTCCATAATATGTTGTAGAAACCTCCTCACCTCAGAAGCTCCAGTGTGGTTAGATTCCAAGGAGTTGTTGCAGGATGAATGATCTAGTTCAAAATGAAACTTGTGTACAAATGTGTCTCAATTGGAGACACTCTGCAGTGTGGAAATATCCACTGAATTGGGTTTAGCCATGCTGCAGTCATATGAATTAATCTTTGAAGCACATCCCTGGTAGGTGTAGTTTAAGAGATGACTTGATAGCCACTTACATTCTTCTCTCACATGAGTAAACTGAGATACCTGCATTTCTTCAGAAAATATTTAATTATTTGCTTGACCACTTTTAAGCGCTTTCCATTTTTTTGTCTGAAGAAGAGATACACACAGAATATTGCTTCACTGCTGCTTCATACTGCTCAGATCCTGTCTCACAGGATTAGCTCCAATATTGTTCAGGTTTAACTCATGTTCTTTTGCCTTGGTTGTCAAATCCTTTTCAGTGTCACTGCATTCGTGTCTGGTGAGGTGCGAATGGCTAATTCTGTGTTTCTAAATTTATATGCCGCAATTTTTCTTTGTTTTAAGGAAGACAGACTTAGTGGATAGGAAAAATCTGAGGTGGAACAAAGGGGATACATCCTCTTTGGATTAAATTATTTGATGTCTCAAATAGATTGTTCGTCCTTTCCTTTAGTATGGTTATCTTCTTGTTTAAGGCAGTGTACCAGGAGGGATTAAGTGTTATTATTAGTAGTATAATGCAGTATTATTGTCCAATTTTTCTTTCTAAATAAAGTTTGACTGGATAGAATTTATACTAGTAAAAAAATATAGCATTCAGTGTCCATTTAGATGGTAAACTGTCAATGTAAGTCATGAATTTTTTTTTTTATTTCATTGTCCAATGTTAAATTTGCATGACAGAATAAATTATGTGCATATTTTTTTTAATAAAGTGTCCTCATTGTTTTCTCTGGAGGAGAACAGTTCTTAATATCATCACCATACAGCCATTGGATATGGATTGGGTTGTGTTAGACCTGCTGCAGGTGACCTATGGACCTGTACCTTAGGTTCTTTGCCAGTGAGGGCCATACAGCTGATAGCCTGTGGGTTGTGTCCAGCAGGGGACAACTCTGACTACCATGAATTTTAGTTACCATCTAACAAGAGGTGTAATTCTTCTGTTTGAAAGAGATGTGTAATGTAATACACAACATCAGAGAAGACAATTTTGTGCATAGAGACAGCAAGCTTTTGATTATATGGTTTAGGTATTTCCATTAGTCCTTGCAGAGTATATTCATCTCTCTATACAATTATTCATTAACTTAACTGACCTTTGGATTAGTCCATAATTTCCTAATTTTACACTAAAATTTCAGTAGAGCCTATAAATTATATTTCTAGTGGGTACATGTTGTCATTGCCTAGTTATTGTAGTTGCATGGCTTTTTCTGTAATTTCAAGCTGAATTTACTTATATGCTGCAATTACAGTGTGCAATTCAATGCAAGTCTCTGGTTCTGTTGCTGCTTCAGTCCATGCATATTTATTTGGCTCTTGTGGGAGGAGGATGGCACCTGCTCACATGTGTAACACAATTTGGAACTATTTCAGAGAAGTTTGGTTTTGTGAAGGGTTGTAGTAGGATTTCTTGTCACCCGAAGATTTTGCAGGAAATATATGATGAATTGTGTTAGATCAAATATTCAAATGAAAAAACCTTATAAAGGATTGCTCATTTGATATATTTTTTGAGATGCTGGTGATATTTTAAGGTAGAAAATTGACTTTGCAATTTGGTGAATTTTATAGTTAGTGTGGGATTTTATTTAATTAGGTTAACATCTTTTTTTTGAGGTTATAGTTCTCAGCATTCATTTATCAAAAGTTTGTTTTAAGTTTAGTTTAACTATGGAAAGTGTATCTTAGATCAAAGCACTTAGCCCATCAACAGTGTATTTGCTCATTTTGAATTTGATGGCAATTAACCTTTCATGAGTCAAGTGTAGATAATGTGTGAATGGTGTGCTGATGTGTGACACATGGATTTATGTGTTCCTGTCTTTGTGTCTTTGAGTGGTGATCAGTCTGAAACTTCCAGGAGATCTGGTACTGCCATGGTTAGTACGTGTTTCACATAACCACTGAAGTTATCAACACTGGGTCCTTCCTTAGCACTTTGGGGATATTTTGACCTTTATATAATACCTGTTGTCCCTCTTCAGTTATATCTACTTGTCCTGGGTTGACTATATGATGCTTTTATCCCCAGTCGTCTCATTCTGTTTATGTTGAATAATAAGTTTTGCACCTTTAAGAGTGTTCCAGAGAGTGAAGGGTGGGGAGAGAAGAAGCGCGCAGTTTGTTTTCAGACATTGTACTCCACTCCCCCACATTCCTCCTCCTGGACTCCTCCGTGGATAGACAGCGGGACAGAGCTCTTCTTTTGCTTTTTAGTTAGTGTTAGCTAGCTGAGGCAAAGAAGTTCCCTGGACTGTGTTTTTTTTTCTTTTCTTTGGACCTCTTGAAACCTGCTCTGGACTGAACACCCGGGAGAGCACTGGAGCTCACATCTCTGGCCCACCGGGCCAGGCCTGGCCTGCGACAATTCCAGCACCGGAGGGACTGATCAGAGACTGAGTGAGCTGCAACCCAGGGACAGGGTTTTCTCAGTTTGTCATCTCTTTTAGAGTGGCAAGGGGTCTCATTGTTTGATATTGTTTTGGTTCTATTGTTTAATAACCAGTTTTTTTCCACCTTTCTCCAAGGAGGTATTTTTTCCTTCCCGGACCAGTGGGGGGGAGGGGCCGATTGGATCTCTTTTTCCCACTGAAGCTCCTTTGAGGCATTCTTCCCCAAATTTGCTCTAAACCTGGACACTACTTAGGTTCTATAATTTGCTTTGGTTATCCTCGTACTTTCTTTTCAAGTCTTCATTTGTTTCCTGCTGCTTTGTCTAGATGAACAGTGCACTATGGGTGTTTACATTCTGGTTATTTGATTGCGTGCTTTGGCCAAAACCCACAAAGAAGGTAAAACTTACCGACTGAGAAAACAAGATTCCACCTCAAGTCCTGTGTTCAGTTCCGGGCCCCTTCATTATCAGAAAAAAGGTGAGGTGTTGGCGTGTGTCCTAAGTAAGGCAATGGAGCTGGTGAAAGATCTAGAGGTTAAGTCCTGTGAGGAGTGGCTGAGGGAGCTGGGGTTGTTTAGCTTGGAGAAAAGGAGGCTCAAGGGGGCCCTTATCACTCACTCTCTACCACTGCGTGAAAGGAGGTTGTAAAGGTGGGGGTCAACCTCTTCTCTGAGGCAAATAGAGACAGGACAAGAGGAAATGGCCTCAGGCTGTGACAGGGGAGGTTCAGGTTGGACATTGGGATGCGTTTGTTCCCAGAAAGTATTGGAGGGGGCTGAGCTGGGTCATGGTAGAGTCACTATCCCTGGAGGTGTTCAAGAAACAACTCTGTGGCACTTGATGCCGTAGTCTGGTTGACAAGGTGACGATCAGTCAAAGGTTGGACTTGATGATCTCAGAGGTCTTTTCCAAACTAAATGGTTCCATGATTCTGTGAAAAGGCATCATACAACATGTTCTTCAAGTTTGTAATCAGAAGACAAAATAATTGCTGCAAGGGAAGAGAAGTGAGAACTGTGCCCTGTTTCCTTCTTTGTCTGGGGTGGAGCAAGAACTCCTCAGAGCATCAGGAATAATGATTTTAGCCTAATGTTTCTTAAAGACATTTTTTTTCCATTTTGAAATATTACTATTTTACCAAATTTGTATGTTTGCAGACAGGGCTGCTGTTCTGAGGGAGCAGGAGAGCCTGGGTTAATGTGTTGACAGGAACATTATAAAAGTCATCAAGGATGAGTGCTAAAATCCTGCACCTGAATGGAAAATCCCCCTCAGCAGGACTGGAGCTAGCTAGCTGGGGAGCAGCTCTTCCAGAAGGACCTGGACTTGCTGTTGGAGAGCATGGCACCTTGGCACAGCAGACTCCTGGGCTGTGGGATCAGGTACACATTCAGGAAGGTGAGGAAATTGACTGTCTCCCTCTGCTCAACCCTTGTGAAACTGCATGTAGATTCTGCATCCAGTTCAGGGCTTAAACTGGAGGGAGCTCAGGAGAGGATACCAAGCTGGTCAAGCAGGAGCACCTGTCCCTAAGAGGCAAGGGCTGATCTGACTGGACAAAAGATAACTTGGTGTGGATTCAGCATCAGTCCCCAGCATTTACTGGGAGGCAATCCAGAAAACAGAGGTTGGCACTTCCTAGTGGTGCATGGTAAGAAAATGAGAAACAATGGTGATGAATTGCAACAGGGAAATCTCAACTAGATATAAAGAAAAAATTACTAGAAAGATAATTAAACAGCAGAACAAGATATCGAGTGAAGGTTTGGGATGTCTTTCCATGGAATTTTATATACCAGCTGGATTAGGCAAGCACCCTAGTCTAAATTCAGATTCGGCCCTTTGACTAGAAGTAAACTTCTTAAGATTCCTTCTAAATTTTATGTGAAAACTAGTAATTTCTCTGGAAAATTGCAGAAATCAGCTTGTATTTTTTGTTTTGTTTTGCTCTGTGTGCAAAATCCTTGCTCTCTATTGTGTGGCACAAAAAGAGAATTGTAGAAACAAGTAGTTTTCTGCCTCAGGTCTCCACAACTGAGGATTTTTGTCATCACATATGGAGATAAAGACATGGTCAAAGTAAGATTGCTATATTAATCAAGCTGAATATGTTTGAGAATCCAGCAGCTCTGAAGTGGTACAGAGAATTACCTGTACTTAGCTACAGAGATGTGAGAAAAATTGTCAATTGATTTCTGGGCTGCAGCTTGATAGGAGTAGAGACAGCAGTTGTACTGGTCTGACCATATCAGTCTTTGGATAAACTTTCAAGGAGATAAACTTTGTATTATGTTAGAAGACTGATGAATAAAGAATATCTGAGATACTTTGAGTCTTTATGAAAATTTAGTGAGATCTCTAAAATCCATTTGAATTAATAGCATTTGACCAGTGTTATTTCAAACAGCATGCAGCATTATGTGAAAATTGACTTGGAGAAGAGCAATTTGTGTGGATCTCAGAACAAAACTGTTCTCTCAGAAGATAGCTTTAATAGTATCTGTTGTTCCTCTTGTTAAAAATCCACGTTTCTATAAATATTTTTGTCAGATTGTGCCTTTATTCAGTGCTCAGAGTTAAGTCTGGTTGTATTGTTCAGTAATTTTGAATTAGTTTTTGATATGTAGGTGTCACAAAGATGTTGAAGATTTTATGAGAAATGTGATAATGCTTTTAAGTGAAGGTATCACTGAGATTAAAATTAGTTGGACTGAAGTTATTATGTGTTGGAGAAAATGTTTAATATCTCTGAGATGTGCTTCAAAGATGTAATGACTCAAACGATCTTAATCATTCAGTACTTGTGATATGTATGAAGATATCACAAGGTTAATAGTCTGAGCACTCAGATACATAGGCAGCACGTTTTTTACAGGGAGTGAACACCAGAGGTGCATGTTTTTATTCTGTTATTGCTATGATTGTTCATTCTTTTTGCAAAAAAGCTTATTTAATACCAAGTGAACTTCCCTATGTAGCTTATACTTCTAATCTAGTGTTCAAATATTTCTGTGTAGGAATTCCTAATATTTTTTTCCACACTTTTCCCTGATAATTAATGTCCAAATTAATCCCTTTACTAAACAACAAGGAAGAAGAACGGAAAGAAGAAGAAGGACAGAAAATTATGAACAGCCAGACAAATATGAAATAAAACAAATAGCACAAGGGACTATGTGTATTCAGAAGAAGAATCAACCTAACAGTATGTGGTAGGTGTACTGGAGAAAAGATATAGGGAATAAGCAAAACATACTTCAGTGGGAGAGAGAAATACATTTTGACACACAAAAGGATATGCCCAAGTCTAGCAAGGCAGAAAGGGGGGGAAATTGGTGAAAACGTTGGAGATGGAATAGATGGGGGGAAAAGAGATTTTTGTCAAGAGAATGTCTAAACCACTTTGGGAAGGATAAAGAGCAAGGACTTTAATATCAGTGGCTGTATATCCCACAGGATTACCAGGAGTAAGTAGTGCTTTTTCCAAAAAAGCATATTTTCAATAGCTGTATTTTTTTTGCTTGCAGTAACTTTTATTTTCCCAGAAAATTTCTGTGACACATAAACCATATCAGTGAAGATGCTGATGATGAAATGCAAGAGTTCACTTCCACAGAATTGTAACGGAACTGATGACTATGAAGTCAGCCATAAAGTCTGAAAGATAAGTCTTGAGAGATGAGCCTTGAGAGTGAATGCTTTAAACCATTCACTACTGACAGCTAGCAGTGGTAGTGAGCTTCCAAGTCTTTTCTAGAAAAATGAAATTGAGTTCTATTTTATGAGTCATGATTATGTGGCCCTAATTATTTTTTCTATTTGAGAGTAGTATTTGCATACCTGAAGGAGTGCCACTAAATTCTCAGCTTCTGAGGGTACTACGAGTCTATCTGACATCCATCCATGTTTTATCTTAAGAAGATTCAAGAACATATGCAAATATATAATTTAAATTTCTGACATGAGAGTAATTATTCATTCCACATTGAAGTTGCATTTTTCTCTGTATTTAAGGAACTTTGCTCTGCTTCAGGCATTTCTTAAACTTATCAACCTGCCAGAGTTCCGATTTTCATCTACGCCTGGTCCTATGCCCTGGTCATTCACATGGCACAATTAAGTACTTACATTATTGTCTTCTGAGCTAGAATCATCACCAGCCTCTTTACAAATGTCTGACTCTGGACATAGGTGTGTCAGTGACCATGTTTAGCTTTTCAGCAGAGCTTTAGGTCTTTTTTCATGTGTGGAATTTGGCTAGTTCAGGTGAGCTCTGACTTCACATTGATGGGGCCATGAAATAAATACACTTTACCACATACAAGCATACAGTGCTTGGTGTTCTGGAGCAAGCTAGTGTCTGGTTAGATGATCTGTTGGAAAACTTCCCTGGGAACCTTACCTGTCTTGACTGACTTGTTATGAAGGCCAGTATTATTGTTTACAAAGTAATCTGTCATATTAACACTTCAAGAAATTTTTTTTGTTTGTTTTTTGGGGTTTTTTAAGTAATACAAAATAAAGGTTAAATTGCATTATATTTAGACAAAGGATGTATCCTGGGGAGCACAGCCAGTGAATAACAGCTGTCTTATGTCATATTTCATCATTTAAGTGAGTGTTACTGTGCCCTACTCCTGTGTTGGTGAAACTCCTGAAGCAACTGAAGATCCTCACGTAAATGAAGTAACTCAACTAACCTTACTGTTTTCATTCACATATGTAAGGCAACAAGGAAAGAAGTGTATTTGTTTTAGCTCTCTCAGCATGGAAATTATCTGAAACACTCACTTTCCTCCTTATTTATTTATTAAATAATCATCAGAGTATTTCTTGTACAGAAGGATCACTATCTCCAAATAGACGAGGCCCCTGTGAAGGTTGTCTAAACCTCACAGGTACCAAGAGCTTGACTGAGTTGCTTCTGCACAAACTTAAAGCTTCAGTAGAGATAACTCAGGTTCCTTGACAAGTGTCTACTTTTCCAGAGGCCTACAGGTTCCCTATAAATCAGCCCATCTTGGAAGACTGGATATCCTTCTCTGTGCTGGATAGGAATAGGAGCCTGGGAATGGACAACTAAATTGATGCTTAGCTATATTTAAATTCTCTCACTTATGCCATACATGTACTTCTGTGCATAATACTTTGACATGCATGATGCAAGTAGCAGTCAGAACAGTTTCCCTATATTAGTTTTTCTTCCAGTTCATTGCATAACTTGACAGATGTTAATTGCAGCACAAAGGTCACCTGACTGATTTTTCTCGTATTTAAAGGAGAACAAAAACCTATGATATTAGTGTCTGAAGAGAAGCACGTTGCCTGATGTTGAAAAGACTTATTTAGTCTTTAGTCACTTGTGCCCAGAGATTTATTAGTCATGGTAATGTCTCCAATTAGTTGAAGGACAGAGAGCAAAATGGGGGCACTTTTTGCCTAATTGCTGGTAGCTGTGTACATGCAGTTTACTGTTGAGTTTATGAGGGTAGCTGAAGTGTTGTAACAACAAACATCTTAAGAGGTGAGGTCTCTTTCTTATTTATAAAATCATTAAAATCAGAATTAGCACCTGCATTATTAGACGTAAAGTAGCACTGTGCCATGGAACAGAAATGTTTCAATGTTTGATGATGTATTTTTGTTCTAAATCATAATCTCTCCAGACATTCTGAAAAAGATAGTGAGTGAACTTAGCTGGAACAAATACATTTTACAGTAAATGGAGAGATGATCAAGTATTATGTTCTGTGTATAGTGAAATAACCTTTAGATGAACTTGGAAAGGAAAAGAATTCCTCTTTAATTAAGTTTGCCTTTCTTCTTGGGGTTGTGAAAGAGATAGGATAGTGCTACCATTAAAATGGGAGTGGAGTTAATTGGCATTAATCTTCATGGGTTTTTCAGATTTATTTTAATGGCAAAGAAGTAAAAAGGTCCTCAGCCCAAGTTAACTGTCATTAAATAATTGAATGGCATACCTGAATTTAACATTTTATTTTCTGGTTTAGAATGAAGTTTGCTGCCTTCTGTTTTTCCTTCTATCCCATTCCAAATCCTGAAGAAAATGCTGGAGATACACAAAAACTTGGTAAAAGATTAACAGTTTTGACCCATCTTGTTTTCTAAAGTGAATGTTTCTTTATAGAACATGGCCTAGCAAGGTCAATTAAGTGATAACACCATCTCAACTGATCCTGCAGACTTTTTACATCTGAAGGGATTTCTATCTTTAAAACAAACTAATTAAAATCTCTTTAGCATGACAAATGTTTAGCATGACAAATCTGTTTAGCATATTGGTAATTCAGATTGCTGGAGATGAATATGGACACAGTGCCTGTCCTGTTGCCTTCACATGACTAGGTGCTCTTTTGAGGGAGCTTTGTGCAACTCCCCCCAAACCGACTGGGTTGACAATTCAAGTTGGCAGGTGGTGTGCTCTATTTCACTGAAGGGTTTACAAAAGACTTTCTGTATATTCTGGTCACTTCCTCCTTCCATCCAGTGTCATTCATTCTTACCACAGTCTTGTTGCTGCACGTCAGTGGCTGTGGTTTAGGAATCAGAACTGTAGAACCGGGTTCCATCAGCATTTCAGAGATATTACAGTCTCTACTGCACGCTTGGTGACCTTGGGCACATTTTAAAGACAAGTTTAAAAGATGGTAGTCAGGTAGTGAGATGGGTTAATCTCAGTCCAGCACCTCTGAAAAGGCTGGTAAGAGAGGAATAGAGTGAGAATAGCTGTTTTCACCTTGAAGAACAGCAATAATTCAGGTATTCCACATTTGGTTACATTATTATCTGATTCATGTTGGTTTCTTTGCCGTTTTACCAAATGGGTTCGTGAGTCACAAGCTCTTCTTGGCCTTGTGTACTAGTGTAGAAAACAATTGTTTCTTTTTGTGCAGTTGGCACTTTTTTCAGTGTACAGTATTTCCAAGATAAAATCAATTAGTTCTTTGTAAATAGTCAGAAATGCGCATTTTAAACCAATACTTGTCAGACACCAAGTAAAGAAATGTTGCCTCTAATAAAACTGTCTTCTTATATGGATTTATTTACTGGTGCCTGGAAAATCGCTCAGATGTTGGGATGGAATTTTTCCCTTTCCCGTGGAATTGCATTAATAGATTTCTGTAAGCTGTCATTGTACACCTATCCGTAGTTCAGAGTTTTAAAATTGGAGGAGAACCAGAGATACTCCAATTAAGACAAAAAGTGAAAAAATGAAAAGTGAAAATCTGAAATCTGTTTTTATTTGCATTGTTTCTTCTTGTTAATTTCCAGTTTATTTAAATATATTAAATTATAGAAAAGAGCCAAGTGGAGATCAGGTTGCTCAGAGAGTTGTGCAGCTTCCATTTTTGAATGTCTGCAATAGTCAACCTGATCAAGCCATGAGCAACCTGCTGTGACCTCAGAGCAAGCCCTGCTTTGAGCAGGAGGCTGGACTAGAGAGACCTCTCATGATCTCTTTCTGACGTGATTTGTCCTGTGAATCTATAAATAAAATTAAGGACTCTTTGAAATGTCAAGATATTCAAGTGACTGTGAGTTGAGGTGTTGTGGTTGTAACTCCTATTTGGTTTAGGTGGTCATGGCATGACCTCTTGTACTTTCCATTTTGGCTGTTCTTAATAGCATTGTGGAAAAAACTTTAAAGAAGAACAAAGTAGAGTCATAATCACTTCAGGTTTTCTGCAAATAATTGGGCTGACCCAGAGAATCAGGTGCCCTGTATATGTAAGGAACTCTGTTAATTTCACTATACTTTCTACTGTTTATGGGATGGAAGACAAAAAAAGAAGGTCAGTTTTGTGGCGGTTATGTGTCTTTCCTTAGAGAGCTAGTTATAAATTAACTTTTAACTCCTCATCATCTTAATGCCTCTGGGAGAAGTCTGGGATTGCCTTTTCACTCTGAGCAACTGTAAGCTAATTTATAAAGTAATTAGATGCCAAAAAGTGCAAGCAGATCATAAATAGATATAATAATAATAAAAAAAAAAGCTGTACGGCAACAATGCATGAAAGAAACAGGTAGCTCTGAGGGAGAAAGAGTGTACATTTATGAAACTTAACTTCCTAGTTTTAGTGCTCCCATTAGTGGGATCCTGCTAATGGGAAACGTTAAATATTTAATATCTGACATTTCTCTATGTAGTGCAGTAAAGATTAAGTATTTTATGGTGCATTTCAATTTAAAAGAATGAAAGCACTTTTCAGGCTGTTACAGGGAAGCTGTCAGTGAGCCTTGTATTTAGACTGCATATTACTTTCTGCTATAATAGACTCTTTCAACTTGTTTGCAGCAAGCTAGGTATGAAAGCTCTGATATCTGAACAGTTCTTTTTGTTCATCCTCTGCAAACCTATTGAGCTGTGGCAAGGTTTCCTTTCCCAAATTAAGCAGGCATGCCAAAACCACTGAGAGTTTCCACGGCCATGACAGTTTTGATTTTCAGTGAGACTTGCTAGTGTTATCCAAGAGGTGATGCAAGGCCTTTCTATTACAGACTGGTTTGAGGCATTTCCACAAAGGACTGCAATAAAAGGCAGGCATGCCTTATCTCACTCTGTCCTTTCCTGACTTTTTCTGTCCTTTCTTCACATGGAACATACTGGTGGTCTTCTTTCCTGTGGTAAATTTGCTGAAAATTTCCGCTCTTAGTTTCTAGGGCAGCATATGTCCGTGTAATTTAGAAGCCCTTAATAAAGCAGTAACATTTTTAGTTTTGATATACAATGGGAATTGTCACAAGGATAGTAATTTAATTATTTTCTTTTACTGGAATATTGTGCTTGTGTTAACATTGGCTCTGATTTATAGGGGCTGCATATTTTCTGTAATTGCTAGCCAGTGCCCATTTGTGAAGGTAGGTTGTGTGACTGTTAGTTACTGCTGTCAGTCTCAAGCAGTTTGCTTGACCTCAAGCCCATAGCATTTCCTTGAAATAAACTAGATGAGTAATATAGATAGCAGTTTTTAGCACTGGAGGAATATTGAAGTCCATACTCATTTGATTGAAATGGAAAGAAAACTACTTTCAGGCATTCTTTGACCTTTTGGTGATATCTGAGTGAATTTGCAGATGCAACCAAGGTATTGCAATTTTTTTTAATGATCTAGGGATTCACTATCTATTGCTGCTTATCTAATTAAAAGATAGGTAATAAATGAATATGTAATTATTTTCCTTGTACAATTGTTTCATCTTGATAAAATAGGTAGCTAATAAATGATCTGAAAATGGAGTACCATTCCTTTGAGTTAACTATACCATGTATACATTCAGAGACGTAATTGGCATATGTCTGCAGCTTCTGCTTCTCCTAATGCTTAGTTGTAGCACATGGATGTAATGTTTGCTTGCTTAAAATGTGAATGGAGTTTAATCAGAATGCAAGTTTTATTTTTTTACATCATATAACAGAGTCTACTAGGAAGGAGATTCTGTTGATGCTTTTTAAAATAGCATACAATAGATATGCTATTATGAAGATTAAGCATCTCTTAGAAATATCAGCAGCATTGCTTGAGAAAGAAATGCATGTAGGGAAAAGCTTTGGAATTATACTTTTGTTTTAAAACAGGAAAAGGCTGACAGTAAGCTGATGGCTGCTGCTGCCTTTGTGGGTTTGACTCATGGCTTGAGTTTTTCTATATGGGTGATGTGTGGATGCCTCTATTAACATTTACACTCTCCACCATCCTAAAACAAAATGTTGGTAAATATTTTATATATATATATATATATATATATATATATATATATATATATATATATATAGTAAATAAGGGCCTGCTTCTTTCTTCTGGCACGAGAATGCATTTATGTTTGCACAAACTATTCTAAATGGTGTTCAATATTTTTATCTCTTTCTTCTCCAACTCTTGTGTATTCAGTTTCACCGTGACTTGTGTTTTTCCCAATTTTGATTTCCTTTTTTTTTTTTAATCACTCAACATAGAGCTGATAAAGCAGATGATGAGGATGATGAAGATCTAATGGTGAATAAAACATGGGTCCTTGCACCAAAGATTCATGGTGGTGATGTAACTAACATCCTGGACTCCTTGCTTCAAGGATATGACAATAAGCTTCGGCCAGATATTGGGGGTAAGCTCATAAAATGATTCAGTTTACTAGAAAATGTGAACTAGAGATGGTGTGCATTTTGTCAAAGATGGCAAAACTATGCTTGTTGCAAAACTCAATATAGCAAGCTAAATATAAGAGTAATAAAATGCAGTCATTTTTCTGGAACTAGTAAAAAATTGTTCTATACAAGATAAGACCTCATCTTCTATTTATAATATTTTTTTCTTATGGAAGGTACTGGTTTTGGGGGACAGTGAGCAATCTGTAATTAATCACTGAAAGGCAATTATAATTTTCTTTGTTTAACAAAGATCTTCTGTCAGAAAGAACCGTAGATATAAACCAGCCATGGCCATTTCAAGAATTGATCTTAAGTCTTTAGGACTTCATTAAAGCATTATCCCTAGAAATTTTATTCTTACTCTGTGAAATTCGTTGTGTCTATTTTGAGCAAATATAGCTCAACTCAATTGTCTTCTTCCCTTAGCAGAGATTTTGAAAAAAAACCCAGGAGTCTAAAAATATAACTTAGCACCCATTTTTAAGTGGAATATAGGAAGGAAAACTGCATTGCTATAGATCAAACTTTGCAGCTATATGAAGGCTGCATCTTTCAATAGTCAAAGCATCAATTTGCATATAACTATTAAGCATAAATATTTGGAAGAATCATGTTTTGAAAACATGTAGTACATGAAACCTTGCCAGCTCCTTGCATGCAGGATGAAATAAAAAAGCAATATATTTTCTCTGAGTTTGTTTCCTGAAATGTGAAGGAAGAGGTGGAGGACATAAGTATTTGTGATGTACCTGGCACTCCTTATCAAAGGAATGCCATGTAAGTCTGTAAGCTGTTTATACTTTAAACAACAATCTAGACCTGTTTCATTTATGTAGGGGAAGAAAAAGACACAATCTCAAATTAAGCATCTTCCTTTGAAAGCTTCTGACAAATTTTTTTCTTCCCCAAACTTATTAGTTCTGTTTTATTGGTGACTGTTATCTTAGAGGTGTTGAAAGGCAATAATTCTCTCCCTGTCATAATATAATCACATATGAATCTCATAAAGTTTGGTTTGAGTCTTTTCCTTCATGTTCATTTAATTGAATTACTAAAAACATTTAGGCAACACGAAAAGTCCTCCAGCATGTTTTTCCTTAAATTCTCAATGTGTGACAAATGTATAGCTTACTGTTGGTTTTTCCCCATTTGATGCAACAGACAGAAAAGTGATTGTGAGGAAATAAACTGTCTCTTCTAGGATTCCTTCTAATGATTAGCTTGTAGGTGGGGATGAAACAAAAGAGAATTCTCTTTCTCTTCTCTCCCCATAAAACTTACAAGTAAATGGAACAAATACAGAGGAGGAATTTATTCTGACATGTCAAATGCATTTAGATGGGCATGGAAGAATTTTGATGTTATTCTTAACTTTATTTTCATGGCTATGTTCTGAGTCTTGATAGGACAAGAATTGTCTTTCTGTGAGTAACTCAATGTGCAGCTTCTCGGATTCAAAATATCAGTTCCCAAAAGAAGACGCTTAGTTCTAACTTCTCTCTCATAAATGTACCTCTTCTCAAAAGTTCTGTACCTATATGACATTGCTATCTGGGCCCTGCATCCATCCACTATACTAGAACATAAAGTTCATGAATAATCAGCCAGAGTAATGAAAAAAGGAAACATTTGGGGGTATTTGAAGAAATGTTAAGCATGATTCTGCCACAAGGAAGAAATTTTGGACAACATAAGATGAAATTTCTGACTTCAGTTGAAAGCTCTGCATTCTGTCCAGTTGTTTGGAAACTGCAGCAGATATTTGACAGACAGAAAAACAAAATCAGACTATAGTTTATTCATCTTAATCTGCTTCAAGTATGTGGATAAAATCTGGTGTCAGATTCCTTTCTTCAGAGTGTGTGTCAGTTCTTGTACAACAAGGTTATTGAACTGGAATTTTCATTATCTTTCAAAACATTAGAATCCCACTGAACGTTCTTATGATTGAATTACAAAGCTCATTTACAATAGCAACATTTTTTTTGTTTTGAACTTGGATTTTTGGGTTTGAATCCCCGGGCAGAATTTAGTTTTCTTCCTGGTGTTGACACAGAATTTCAGCATCTCGCAGTGAGATAAGAGTTTCATTGTTAAACATGCAGTTAGTTGAGGGACATGCTAAAGGAGAGCCAAATGAAAATTGGCATTTTGGACGCAATACTGAAATTTAATAGGGGAAAACCATTCTGTAATTTTCTGCTTGTCTCATTCAAATAACTATGAGTTGTAGTAATTTCTTCTACCCTTTGTTATGTTTAGTAATCTTACTAGCCTTTAATTCAAGTTATGTAGTAGGCTTGAAGTGTTTGGAGCATAAATGTTCTATCATTCTTCTACTCAGTATTAAGTAATAGTAGTTATCAGATAAAGTCTCCTATCTGTGGTATAAATATGTTTAATTACAGATACAACATTGGAGTGTTGATATACTAATGAAGCAATATTATTCTCACTGTAACATTACCTTCTGGGTGCATGATTTTATAACCATACTGTTTCACCTCTAGCCCCGCATCAACGTCACTATTGTTTTTGAACTGTCCTTTTTAAAGGAAAGAATTCTGGCTTCTCATTTTTTACCCCTCTCATCCTATGGGCACTGATCTACTAATATTATCCTATCAATGTACAGATAATTTTTTCCAGCAGTGATGCGTATATGTGCAAAATACAACTGCACTATCTGAAATATTAATTAAAAATAGGAAACAGTCATCACATATCTACAACTTTAGTGAGTGTTTTCATTAACAGTTTAAGACAACTCATCATTGATGGAAATCTTAAGAATTTGGGATAATTGGGTGGGAATTTAAGGATAATTGCTCATGGATGTAGAAAAATTGGATACCTAGAGAAATGTGGATCGTTGTTATTGCCCCATAAGCAGAACACGGGTAAATAATTACATCTCTCAAGTGCACTAATATGAATAGTCATGTTCTAAGAGACATCAGGAATACATGGAAAATACAGGGCTTTCAAACTGAAGTGCTAATTCTCAAAAAATAAATGTATTAGAAAGTATTCTGTTGAAGAGGTGCTCCTAGTGTAGCAGTGATGAAAGTATGAAATAGGCAGAAAAGTAATAAGCTCAAAATGATGCCTAAAGATTTTTATATATTTTTCATATATTTGTAACTTTGCAGACTGTTAATGCATAGTTATAAGTTTTAATACTTTTCCTGACTTCTCCCATCTTTCAACAAACTCTTAGTAATACATTCTTGGAATTCTGTTTATTAGTCTAGCAAGGACACTTTGTTTTGCACCATACATTGTAGATACAATAATGTAGAGGGTTAAAAGATCAAGGAGCTCCAATGGGGCAGGACCTGGGGGAAATTACCTAGCCAACTGTGCTTCTAATTAGACAATATTTCTCAGATATACTAGTTAAATAACCTTATAAAAATTGTAGAAATACTGTAGCACATGTGCATATTGCCATATTGTGCCACTGTGAATGCTTTGCATTAAGGACTTGCTTTTGCATTCTCATTTTAACACTCTTTGAAAAGTTTTTTAATTTTATTCCAGACAGCAAAACAAGCAGGAAAATACCAAGGAAAGTTAGAGAGAGATGTATTTTAAGAATATTTTCCAAGAATTGAAGAAAATCAAAATACAAGAGCAAAATGTAGAATCACATATTCAGGGAATGTTGAAGGTATTGGACGTGTGCACTGCATAGAAAATCATGGAAATTATAAAAATGGTGGGGTAGGAGTATCTGCAAAAGATGAATTTCTTTTAAGTAGAAGTATAAAAAGTTTAGAGAACAGAGCTCTGCCTTCATCAAAATCACTTTGAAAAAATTCTTCAG
The DNA here is from genome assembly GCF_027579445.1 of Ammospiza nelsoni. Classification (NCBI taxonomy): domain Eukaryota; kingdom Metazoa; phylum Chordata; class Aves; order Passeriformes; family Passerellidae; genus Ammospiza; species Ammospiza nelsoni. Next base: position 25,701,780 of record NC_080636.1, on the reverse strand, counting down.
AGGTTGACCTGGAAGCCTGCTGTAGACGCTTGAGACTAAATTTTCAATATAAATAGCCATTTAAGTAATAATCTTAGATAGCTGATTCTTAGAATTGTATTGTTCCATTAAAAGCTATTACAAATTGAAGGACTCTGTTATTTCTGCATAGGGTACCCACCGAATTTATTTGCTGAATAAATACCTTATCACTATAGGGGATGCTTCTTTAGGCAAGTATTGAGGAGTTGGAGAAAACATGCTCAAAGAAAATAAGCCAGGATGAAGTTACAAAAGTGGTCTTAGTTAAAGAGCATAAGAAGTATTAATTAAAAACAAAAGTGATGTGACTTAAACCTTCATTAGAAAATGAGGGAATTGTGGTAAACTATGGGGTTAGTGAATTTAGGTGGACTACCATGCTCTAGGTTAATGTATTGAATGGATTGGAGGAGTGAAAATAGCAGAATTAAGGAATAAAAAGTGCAATGTTCTAGACTTTTACAATAATGATTATTATTTGTGTCAGGAAATAGATGTTTATAGAATGAGAATAGCTGATAAGAAGAGCTCTTAAGTGTAGCAATAAGAGATATATCAAATATTAAAAGCTGAAAATTGAGCCCACAAAAGTATAGGCTAAAAACCAGGCACTTTAAATATCAGGGTCAATTACTAAAATAATTTGTCAATTATTGAGATAGATTTTTATTGCTATGATTTTTCTTATGAGGAATAAACATTTTTCAAAACTTTTTAAACCCAGAAGAAGTTTAGTCTAGTGAAAAAAAAAGTCAAAGCAGGAAATCAGAAAGTGAGTATATCTCTCTAGACTGGGCTTGCCAAACAGGTTCCCTGTGTGCTGCAGCTGCATTAGAAGCTGACCTTATGGTCGGCTGCTCCTTTTTGCTCTTCTTTCTCTGTTTCCCCCTTCCTCTTGAATATGCACTCTCACCTTCTTGCTTTACTCTAGCCTGCATCATCCTGTCTTTCAGTTTAAATATTTAAAGTGTTCAAGCCCTTTCTCCCCTTGTTTAGAACACTGCTGCTCTGCACTTCATGCAGGATGTGTTAAATAGCCTTCTTCTTACTTGTGTTTTCAGGGCTGATAGCAAGTTTTAGAGTATAATAGGAAGCAGCCAGGGTCAGAAAATCTTCTCAATTTGTTCTTCTCAAAGTATCAAGAAGGTATTTTCGTTCAGCATTTGTCATTTTTATGAACTGTTACCACTTCTAGTTCAAGAACACAAGAAGTATTAGTTAATCCTTCTAAATCAGAAGTACATTTTTCTGTACCATACAGAAGAACTAAGGTAACAAAATAAGCTTCTTCCAATCCTCAATTTGAGTTTCTCTCTCTGGATCATTTATGTCAATTACAATAATTTTAACAGAGGCAGATTTTTAAACTGTTCTCTGGCTCTTAATACTTCTTATAATCTTACTCAGAGCAGTATGGAAATGGCAAAATTAGCTGAGTGGCTCACTACAGGAAAGCCCTTGTGGCAGGTGAAGTACTGCACGATGCAAGTATGAATTTCTTAAAATTGGCACAGCCTCCATTAAAAACTGTGTCACTGACAGAGCTTGACATTTAGTTGTTAATAAACATCCCAGTGGCTGGGATATCTATAGTGTGGTCTCATGGGAAATTTTTGATCAAGAATAATGATATTTTGAATTATTTTAGTAATTCATTTCTATAGTAAAGCTGGCAGATGACACAAAGACTATTGGAAAGGGGGTGGCTGCACCTGCAGAGTATTTAGCTCCTTCAGTATAACTGGAATTGAGAGGGTAAAAAAAGGAGGGGGAGGAGAAGGAATTCTGTGAGTTGTATTTCAATGAATTATTCAACATTACTTGAGGAATAAGGCAAGATACACTTTGATCCACCTCCTTGTGTTCTGCTCTAGCAGTGGGGCTGCTGTTATAAAAATAAATAGGATTGAAAATTAAAGGAAGAGGATATCCATTTGCAGAATGTGATATATGTCTAAAGGATTTCGTCATACATATGACTAAATACATACAATATGAACTTTCTTCTTACTCTGATATTTCAGTCTGTGTGTATGGGTCCTTTTGTTGTCTCCCTTCCTTTATGAGCTCTGCAGAAATTGGAAACATTTGCAGCTTAGAATCAAAGAATAACAGAATTACAGAATATTTTGAGTTGGACGGGACCATAAGTATCATTGAAGGAAGTACTTATTTTTTCTCCTAGGAGATAAATTGGTTTCCAGAATCTGTTTAAACTTTCTCTGAAGCATGCTGGGGATGGTATGGTGATCAAGTGACTCTGTGCTCTGTGGTCATACAGAAAATCCTTTGTGCAGCCTCACTAGTGTGTCTTTCTGTCAGGCTTATGTTCACACCATTAACCAGATTTGGAATCAGGGCAAATTTCCTCCCAAGTGAGCTTGGCAGGGAAAAAGTATCTTGGGATATTTAGGAAATGCCTCTTGCCTGTCATTGTAGTTGGCAAGGATGTCACTGTTACAGTCTTGCTTTCTGTATGTCAAAGTTTTCAGAGATTAGGTTTGCTGTTAAACCCTTGGCTTTTGCTGTATAAAAAAGTTAAATCTGATGACTGAGGCTCCCTCTCCTATGAAATCAAAATGCCTTTTTGTTTGTACCTTCCCATTTTTTTTATCTGCAGCTTGAAAGAGATGCTTCTTTATTGTGCCATACCATAAAAGGACTAGCAGAGCTCTATTATTATTATCCCTCTTCATTCTATTGGGTACAAGGACATAAATTCTCTTGTGTCCACATTCTGGTTCTTCAGCACAAACCAGAAGATGCTTGGTAAAATGATGAAATTAGAATGCGTCCTCTCCTCTTTCATTTGTGCCCTTTTTTCTGTATAAACCAGTTAGGAGATAAAAAATGAGCTATGAGAGCTTCCTGTACTTCAAGTGTGCCTTTTATGGACTCTTAGACTTTGCATCCTTCTGAAAATGCACAGAGTAAAGAGTATATTCTGTACTGGAATACATTTTTAAAAGTTTTTGGTTTTTTGTTTGCCCAGTGAGAGTGTTTACCCTGTTTTTAAAGAAAAATAATTTTGGTAATGTTTACCTTTTAAATAACTTTAATTGACGAGCTTTCAATTTGGTCTTTTAACCAGTGTAATAATCAAGCTGATGAAAGAGCATTAGTAATCCCTAGGTGTGCTGTAGCTTTATGACTTGAAGAAGCCTGTGGTGAAAAGTTATTTTTTATCTGTTACATATTCTCAGAAACTGATAGAAGGCACTTCATATTGATTCCTTGCAGCTGATAAACACATTTGTCCCAGACCTCATGGTTTGTTTTATGAAAAGAATGTTCCAAACTTGTTTTCTTTTTAGGACTGCATTTTTATGTTGGAAGAGAGTTTTGGGGTTTTTTGTTTCATTTTTTTTCTTTTCTTTTCCTTTTTTATCTATCTTATATTGATCAAAAAGCACAGGTGAAGATTGCATTATGAACTAAAATGTTCAAGTTGATATTTCTAAAAAGTCATATGAAATAAGACAGCCAAGTCATATATGATCCTTCACAAAATGAACAAACCAGAAATTAAATTGTTCTGAATCTAATAAAAAAATACCAGATGCAGTTTTTAGTTAAATAAATTAAATTGCGCTAACAATGCACAGAATTAATGAAATATGTAATTATTATGGTTACTATTTTGTTTAGTGAGAACTACGGTGATTGAAACAGATGTCTATGTTAACAGCATTGGTCCAGTTGACCCAATCAATATGGTAAGTTCTGATTATTGACACAAAATATCATCTGCATGTTGATATGGGTTACTATTATGAAATAATTCTAATCTCATTCAAATTTTTCTTTATTTCTTACTATGTATTCTTATGCTGTCGGATATGATTGTAGTTATTGCAGAGATACATTAAGTTGCACTGAAATTGTTGTAGTTTTAAAAATAGTTTTTCTTTTAGAAATGTGAGGTCACACAGAGTCCATGGTATCAGGTCCTTATTTTAGTTTGTGTTGAACATTTCCACAATATTTGTGCATATCTGGTTTGTCTCTGGCCTGGTTTGATTTCCTGGAGCTACTCTTCAGAGTCTAAGAAAAATAACAATTGACACAGTATTTGAACAAAAATATTTTCAGTGAAGTGATTTTTTTGTTTGTTTGGTTTTTCTTCAAATTCATAGAAATCAAAATTTGAATTAACTCTTTTGTCCTTCTTTTTCCATTTAGTTTTCTGTATCCTTTTCAGTGTGTGTATGTATACACAACTGGTTTCCTAGAAGTTAAGAAATACATCTCACCTAGTTTGTGGTACACCTTTGAGATCTGACCCATCTGTTCAGTACCAACACTGAAGTAACAGCACTTATGAGGAAGTTGGGGATGTAGGATTGTCTTAGTTCTCTTAGGTTGTGTGTTGTATGAAATGGGGGGGGCTTTAGAAAGGCCTTTTGGCATGACTTCCGCCCAGGACTAAGAAGGGGCCTTGTCTTTGGGTGATTTTGAGTTTACCTCCTTTACTTCCTCCCTACCGAATTGCTGACAGTATTGAATTTGCATGACAGAGAAAAGTTTTGTTCAGAGGCTAGAGCATGCCAGTGCAGAGGGCTTCTGAGCATTTCCTGAGAGTGCAGTAGTTCTCAATTATTATTAAGAATCTTGTGGTTTAGACGTGTGGGGGTAGAGAACAGCAACTTTCAGTGATGGGAAGCCAAGCAGGAAAATCCAGTGGTACTTTGATACTTTAAACAAGTTTCTGGATCACTAGAGTATTTAGGCTTATAATACTAAATCTAAAGATTTTTGAATCTGTCTTTTAGAGCTAGTCTGTGCTATGTATTGTGCAACAGCCATGTAAAATGCAGCTAAGTGCTGTTACATGGCACATTCAGGCCTACCAGGCCATCAAGCCCAGCCAACATGGACTTGTGAAAGTAAGGTCCAGGCTGACCAACCAAATCTCTTTCTATGACAAAGTGACCAGTTTAGTAAATGAGGGAAAGGCTGTGTTCTATCTAGACTGCAGTGAAATATTTGACACCATCTCCCACACCATCTTCCTGTGAAAATTGGCAGCTTCCTGAATGAAAGAACATGAAGGATGCACTTTGGCCCATACGTGAGAATTTGTGAGGTTTTCTAAAGGTTGTGTGGATTCAGTGTGCAAGCAATGGAAATTTTTGGAAATTCAAGTATATATACTTCATGCAATTTGGTTTGATTCTCTTCCAAATGGCAGGAATTCTGTGATCAATTTGTTCATAAGACAGGACAAAAGTACCAACGGGTCTTTGAATATTACCTGTTTTTTATTGTACTGTAACTTCTTTGAGAGAAGTTAGAATTATATTATTTTTCCCAGTGTACATTTTTAGTTCAGTAGGGAAGATGATAGATTCCAATCATTGTGGTGCCTGTCAGCACTGCAAGTGATCATGGTTAATTGGCTTACTCAGATGACTGTTTGAGATTGATGGATGCTGTTCATGTACAGCAACTGAGTAAATTTTTTTTTCAGTAGCCTTGAGCATTGTGGGATTTTTTTATGGAATATACTTAAAATTCAAACCAAATATTTCTACTAGCATTTCTTGTGTTACCAACTCTAGAAATTGAGTAATACTTCACAAGTACTATTTAATGATTGTTGTCTCTTTTTTTATTCTCCAAAAAGATTAGCTTTAATTGATTAATCTGGTTCTTGCAATTTGATTACTGCAATTGGAAAATACCTCTAAGACTTTCTTGTTCAGGGAGAATTGACCAAATACATGCAGTATTCTGCTCATACTGGGACAGCATAGCAGTTTCTTTTCAGCAGCTGGTCCCAATTCCTGTGATCAATTTGAAGAAAATGGTGAGGGGTGAGGGAAAATGCAATTACTGTACAATTAATGTGCTGAACAGTTACTGTACAGAAAATACAGGTACAGTACTGTACTGTACTCACAAGTGTTGCTGTAGCCTTCTGAAACCAAAGCAGACAACAGACATCTTTTCAGTCCTCACTTTAAACAGCATTCAGTGTTTTTCCTGTTTTCACCTGCAGTTTACCCATTGTCCCTTAATAAGTGTGAAGCCAGGAGAGGTACTGAAAGTTCCACACAAGTCACTAGGAAAATCTATGCTCTTTGCTGCAAAGTATGGCTTTCTATGAGCCATGTAATAGCATTGCTATGTAAGGCTGCAGTCTTTTTGTGCTGTGGTTTGTTCTGAAATCTTAGATTAGTTCATGCTTTAGGAAATACTGGTTTTGTATTGTACCACTGCATCACTTAAGCCACAGCTGGCATGGTGGCAGTAATGATAATAATCAATATAGTAGTAGTACTACTACTACTACAACTCCTGCTTATTTTTACTTCACTCCTCTGATTTCAGTAGAGTGTGCCAGCATACTGTTTGGAAATACTGTTTGTTTCTTCTCAGATTCATAGCATTCACAGCCAGAGCAATAACCAAACTGCCTCTGAAGTGCCTGAGCTTTCAGACATAAGTGCTCTGTAGTTGCACGGGGCTAATCTGTGATTCTGTAACTTGTTAAAGAAATGGCAGGGGTGCTGAGCTGTGGACATGCATAGGGCCAGACAACAATTCTGAAAAAGCTTCCTTTTTACCTGTGGTCAGTCTGTCAGTGTGTTGTGATAAAGTCTCTTAGTTTCTTGTGTTTGTACCACTTGATCTGTTTAAGTATTGATTTGAATGTATTTCCTACAGCTGTTCCTTTGTTGCTTCTGCACAATGTCTTCCACGGTCACTTTTCTTCTCCTGTGCTGTTTCTTCTTGAAAGTTTCATGCACAAATTTAGACACCTTTCTTTGTCAATAGCCTGTTATTCTCTGTCTCCTTTTGTTCTAAGGAATCTAAATTCTGTTCTGTGTCACTAATATGTGTTCACAGTTGTTTTGTTAGCTCAATATGACTGAATTACAGCTTTAAAGCTTACAAATTTTCACCTCTTATTCACTCTCAGTTGCTGTGAATAATCATTAATTTATGGCATTGAGGACTGGAATCTAAAAATTTTCTATGATGTGATGGGTCTTAGAACCAGGAGTAGTCTCAATTTTGTCTTGCAAATTCTGAATACAAAGGGATTTTATATTTCTTTATTTTTTAACCCATTACATAAAAACTCTTGTCCAAATCCTCATTGTTACGCTACGTATTTCTGTAATCTTTCCAGTTGCAGCTTGGCTCCACTCATTGCATCTAGAGATGTCCTACAGGTAGAATTTTCCACTTTTCCTACTGACTGATCTCTTGTTCAGGTTCTTCTTTTGTCTTCTCTTTCATTGGATTTCACACATAAACTGTTCCCTTTCACTTTCAAGGTACTTCAAAACCTGTCCTCAGTGATTTTTAGTTGTTTTTTTTTTTCCTCAAGAGGCCATTTCCTGCCTCAGATCTTGCTAGTTTCTGCTCCCATACTTTCAACTTTTTACATCAGTATCTCCCAAGCTGCCCTTTATGCTTGAAAGAAACTTCCTATAAATGTCTGCAAAGCAACTTCATTGTTTCTCATTTTGTTTCTGTTTAAGCTTACTTTTCCTTTTGCTCATTTCCTATTTTTCCCCCTCTGTGAAGGTTACAAAATATCACAAAGAATTAAGCTCATGTTGTGCTAAAGTTGCTGTCTGTAATTATGCCCCCAATAATTTGGCTTTCCAAATCTTGCCTTTTATGTTAAATTCAGGCCATCAGCTGCTTGCAGAGGTTATGTGTCCTGTATAAGCAATATTGAGTCTGCATAGTTCAGTTATGATCTGAGATGATCTAAACCAAGAGTAATGTTAGTGTAAGTATTACATAGCACTTCACTGAGAAGGTAAGGGTATTTACTAGTGTTAAAGATAACCCAAACAGCACTTTACTCTTTCTTTTCACCCCAAAGCTGCACAGACTATGTCTCTGTTCTGATGTATAGTTTATCTTTACTTGCTGTGCCCTAATAAACTCTCCAAATACTTTCTGTCTTCTTCAGCTGTGTTGTGTCCTTTGTGTCTGCAGCTAAGACAAGATCCATTTAATTTTTTGTCTGTACCTCTTATCTCTGTGTCAGCTGTAAAATAAATATTTTGAGGAGCATTACACACCTGTTCTTTAATTCCTTATCTGTCTGTCTGTATGGACATACGTTGTGCTGCATTCCAGTTGTGTGAATAATTCTGCTGGCCTGGATTTGAGCTGGGTTTTGGAGAAGAGGCAGAGGGTGTGCTTTGATTGTTGCAGTAGCTGTGATAGGGGTTGTACAACATCTTGTTGTGATAGGGGCTGACCTCAGCAGGGGCTCTTATCACAGGGGTTTCCATGGCTGCCTCTGGGCCGTGCACCAGCGAGAGCTGCTGCAATTCACTGGCCCCTACAAGGGGGCTCACACCACAGAACCTCCTTCTCTCTAAAGCCAGGCAGATACAGCTGGGTTTCTTTCCTCACGGTGTGTGCTACAGAAAGTTCACTTTGCTGACAGGGGAATGCTCTGGAAGCCTTGTCCTGCAGCAGCACCTCCAAACTGTTTACCAAGAAAGTAACCCTACCCCTGGAGAGAGCGTTCCTTGCTCCCTTGGCAGCAGGGCTGACTGCACTGACCAAGTTTTTAGGAATGGAATATGCTTTTGCTGATAAGTGAGTGCAGCTTCACTGCCTGTTGCCCTTGGCTTCTATTTTATTCTGGTTTTGCCCGATTTTAAATTTCACTGAGTCTTTCACATCTGGGTGCTTATTTAGACCACCATGGAGAATGCACATTTAAAACACTTTTTCTTGGGCTATATTGAAGTGTGTCATTCACAAGCAAACAGAAAATGCTGATTGAGATGTTGCCTTTTTGAATAACAGTGGTGTCTCAAGTGTAGAGTTTTATCCCCACAGCAGGTTATGTTCTTAAGATCAGTAAGGCTAGTAAGGAAGTAGAGGCTCCTTTTATGAAGTTCTTCATGGCTATACATGCTCTTATATATTATTTATCTTGTATAGTGTGGCAGATGATTGGTGTTTGAAGGTGATTCCTGCCCCATCAAACAGAAAACCAAATAGGTATACTGTATTTCATGTGGGATCATGTATTTTACAGGAGTTGCAGAGTAGAAACCAAGCCACAGATAAGTCTGTTTGCCATCAATGTTGGGGTTTTTAACCATGGCAGGAAAACCATGTACATTAAAGACCAAACAGTAAGTGTGCAGTTAGCCTTGCTTTGAAAACAGTTGCACCATACTGAATGGTGAAGTATTCCCTTTGCTTATAAAGAGAAATGACAAAACCATGTATGCCTGAGTTATGTAAGGCTTTGCTTTTAAAGTTGCCTGTGAGTCCAGTTTGGGCTAGAGTGTCTCTAATTTCCGCAAGGTAAATGTAGCTGCTTACTCTAGAAGGTACAGTCAATGGAGCAGATAAATCACTATTGACAATCTCTAAGCCAAATCCTTAATCCATTTATTCATGTGGTTTTATATATATATATATATATATATGTATTTACATGTTTGGTGGTTGGTTTCTATTTTTATGGGGTTTTTTTTTTGTTTAGTTGGTTTTTTTTTTTTGTTTCAGTTTGTTTTTTTGTTTCAGTTTTGGGTGTTTTTTGGTAGTTGTTGTCGGTTTTAGTTTTGTTTTGTTCTGAGTTCTCTAGTTTTTTCTAGAGTTTAATGTTTGTTCATGAGAACTACTGGCTGAAATATTCAATATTCTGTTGAAAAGTAAATCAATTTTTTAATATAATTTTTACCATGAGAACGTATATAGATTATGTATATAGCTTGTCTACTTCCTCTCCTTATGCTCTCTTCAAATGACCAAATCTGATGAAATAAAAAGCGTAGATTTTGCTGTAGTGCTTAAGTTTCTTTTCTAGCTAATCCTTTCACTATTGGCAAGATTTTAATGATAGTTCATAGTATACTAAACATTGAAATAAGTCTTGCCTTTGTTGTTTGCATCTGTCAATTTGCATGTTCAAAATGAGGACTAGATTAGCACAGATGCCAAATTATGATGTGAAGAGTGAGATTTTTTCCTGAATTGTGACTATGTAGGTCCTACCTCACCTTCTGTAGATATGATTTGCCATATTTCCACTTACCCTGTGCATATGTTCTCATAGCATCCTCCAGTGTGATTATCTGTACAGTTACAGCAATCTGACCGATTAAAACTCTGGAAGCAGAGACAATGCACTTCTGTTCACTGCATGAATTCTGTTCATTGCATGGCTGCAGCATCATTAATGTAATATTACAGGTATGTGTCAGAACCACTGTGGTTTGTTGGATCTGTTAGGTTTCACCCTAAGGTCAGTAAGTTCAGATTGCTTTAGAGACCAAACAAAAATGGTTTAATAAACCAAAAAAATTTTACTTTTTCTTTGGTCTCAGCCATGGGGACAAAGTTCTGAAACCATTGTTGGCCCTGAAGCAGCTAAACAAAAACTCTTTAAAGGGCTTTTAAAGTAACCGACCATGCAGAGTAGCCACATTTTCAACATTTTGTTAAGAAAGGTTATACATCAAGGATAGGTTAAGTATTTTAATAAATTACTTTATAGCCCCTTATTGATGTTCAAAGAAATTTGGGTGAGGGAAAAGGTAAAGGTTACAAGTGTTTATTGGCACCACCCTGGGCAGATGAAGATAAATTGACTAATGCTTGATGCTTTATTTTGTGCTTGCCTCTTAGGAAATCATGTGGTTACTGGTTTTGTTTATGACGATTTTTGTTTTTAAAATCTTTCCATCAGAGTATTAAATTGGTATTTAGTATTAAATTACATCTCTTATTGTGAAAACATTTAGGCTGGTAGAATGCTTTGTTTAGTTTCCCTTTCTTTTTTTTTTTTTTTCTGAAAAATTCCCTTCCTCACTGACATTGAATTCCAGTTTAAGAAATTAGAATGCTGAATAGAATGATACAACACCTGACTAAAGTCATATCAAGTTGTTAGTTCAACTGCTTTGAGACGCCCCATATGAAGCAGATTTCAAAATGTGCCATTACAGGAACAGTGAGGTGCCCTTCACGCAAAATTTTGGATCTGGTAGAAAAGCTGGGGTGGGTTTCTGAGCAAAGATGAAATGATAGGAATATTTTTTTTTTATTTTTCTATTAAATTCGCTGGTAATTAGCTGTATTGTAAGTCTGTAGTTTGCAAAAAATTTTTTTAGTTCTGAGTTTGGTTTTGGAATTCTGCCTTGATTTTCTGTTTCTGAAAACAGAACTAGGCAACTTTCTTCTGTTCTCAGACAAAATGTGTTGCATTTAACATAATCCAGCCAACAATTTAGCTACTTGTTACTTGCCTTCTCCATTCTTTTTTTATTCTGGAATATCAAATCAGTTGTTGGACTGTCAGGAAAAATAAGAATCCTTTTTTTTTTTTTTGCTACGTTTTTTCCTATCCTTATTGATATTATATTAGAATTTGTGTGCTGCAGTTTATAAAGAGAAACAATTGTATTAGATGATATCTGCCTCTCTTTCTTTCACAGCTTTCCAGTAACTAAAAAAAGCAATCCACTGACCTTTTTCAAAGTCTGACTTTAATTGAACTGTTCATGACAATGAAACATATTGAGGATTTTATTTATCCCCCTTCAGTAGCTGTTCCTGCTTTGTTTGAAGTATTGTTTTTTTATATTAAATGACTATCACTGAGGCCATGAATCTGTTTGTCAGCAGCCACAGTTTGTGCCCTGCCTGGCCCTTTAATGGTAATCTCTGATTAGTCACACTGTTCCCAGCCTTTGGAGTTTGCTAAGATCTTTTAGAGAGGAAAGAGATGGAGGAGGATTGAAGTTATCTGCAAATAATTATGCAGGTGGGCACTTCATGCCAGCTGTGAATAAAAAGTACTCACAGATTTAATCAAATGCCAAATAGGAGCCAATATGTGCCATTGTTCTTGGACCCTGTGAGGTTAAATATGAATAAGCTGTGACTAACACAGCCATAGATGGATTCCACTTTATTCTGCATGCCTATTTTGCCATTAGTTTAATTTGAAAGAGAGGATACTAAACCAATTTTTATAGTTGCACAGTGGCATTAAATGTTGAGTTTCATCAAAGACTAGTAGAAGTGATAGGAGTGTTAATTTTAAATTTTGTAAGAAAATAAGGAAAGCAAGATTGTTGGCTAGAAAGATTTGTTGCACTAAAAGAATATTGCATTAATCTTGTTGCTGTTATGCTTGCTTATGCAATCTCTGAAAAAAGATAGGGCTTTTATTAATCTTGTTTCAGAAATAAAGTACTCCAAGAAAAGACAGTATGGTGATTTTTCTGCCTTATTTTTAATAACTTTTAGGGACCCAGATTTCCCCTTCTTAAAAGGAAGTAGTAAATATTTTGGGGTAAGAATGTGATCACATGTAAGATGCATTTTGTGAAGAATATATGCTGCCTCAATATGTGTTATGTACCCTCAGAGAGGTCTTTGGGAGGCATAGGATAAATAGATACACTGAAGAAATAGGTAGTAATGTCACCAAGGCAAATGGTAGACGTGGAATAAATGTTCTTGGGTGAAATCAGAGCACTGTCTCTGGGTCCCTGCTGAAGAGCAGGGTGAGCTGCTGCTGCCACCCACCATGAGGCTGCAAGTCCATGTCTTTCAGGTGGGATGCATGGTAGGATTATGCCTGTAGTTGGCTGATTCCAGGAGAGGGAGAAGGATGTGTCTGAGTGCAGAAGTGTGAGCTTTTACAAGGAGGACAAGTCTCTTCAGGTGTGTTACAAGAGGCTAGCACTTGGATCTCCTTTGACGTTCAGCAAGATGCTTGGAAACAAGACATTACTAATTTTCTGACGCTAAATTATTGTGTACTGGGTTATTTTTGAACAGTTATAAATGTATCATGGAGAATTATTCTTGGTTTTTTTTTTTGTTTGGGTTTTTTTGTTTGTTTGTTTGGTTGGTTTTTTCTGTTTTTTGTTTACCCCAAGGGTTTTTTAAACAGCTCCTCTAATACATGCTGGTTTAATCTGTGATAGAACTATTTTTCTGCTTAGTAGCTGGTAGAGTGCTGCTGTTTGGAGTTAGCAGGATACAAACCTGCACATTTAAAACTGAAAGGCAAAAGAATACAAGCATCTGAGTCTGCTGAGGCCATTCCCTTGTTCTTTGTGTTCAAAATAATCTTCTTTTTTTAGTCTAATTTATTAGGGTGGCTGGTATTCTATAACAAGCTGTGTTTTCTTGCTTGGGTGGATTTGACTATAATGACTTAGATAATTTTTTTTTCAAACGAGGCATTGCTACTGTGAAGTGGCTGCAAAGAGTAGCACCTTCAAACTCAGATGGTCTTCACTTTTCGTACATTTCATCATGTCTGTTGATTCTGCTCACTTCTTTTTTCATTTCTCCTATTTGTATTGTAAAGGCAATGCATAAATCTTTGTTCATTCTGTCCCATTAAAGCCCATTAAAACACTTCTCTTGTGCACTGCCTTGGGCTCTCCTTTATACTACAGCAAGACAAGTTTCATTTTCAGTTGTAACTACAAATGAGCACAGAAAGTTGAATTTTAAGGTTAAACAGGTCCAGGGTTTTCACAGGTACCTGGAATTCTGTTTGCAGAAGAAGAAATAAGTCAAGGACTTGTTTTGACCTTCAGAATCTTCCTCTGCTGGCAGTGACTCTCAAGAAATACGCAAAGTTTTAGAACAAAGTCACCTTAAAACTTCATTTTTATAGTATTTTTGATCTCTCTCTCTCTCCACTGTTTGCCTCATGCATTACTTGTTCATAACCTTTGGAAAACACTGAGTTACCAGGTGGTAATTCATCTGCCATACATCATAGAGCAAGAGGAAACCTCCCTCTAGCATATCTGTTTCCTGAATTTGTACTTCTCCCATCTGGAGAGGTGGGAAAATCAAGAGAGATTAAGATAGTCCTGGAATATCTGCCCTGGTACTTCTCAAGGATGAAGTGCCAAATTTCTCAAACTTTCCGAAGAGATGGGTGGTATCAGTTGCTGAAGCTAGTGAGGAATCTGCAACTTGTACAGTTGGCCGCTGTGATTGCTTAAAAGGAAAATGAACAAAAAAATCCACTCCAATCAATAAAGCCTTTAGCTTTCATTTAAAAACAGAATTGATTGACTACACTATGGATTTTTATTGACCAACTAAACAAGTGCTAACCCCTTTGGCTCAAGCAAGAGTGTGGACACCATCTCTTCCTCGCTTTCTCCTGTCCATTCAACCCATAACTGAGAGGTGAACAACCAGCACCAAATGTTTCAGCTTGGCCTGCAGCTCTTTCCCTGCAGGGGAGCTGCCCAGTTCTCATTGAAGCCCTCATGGGGCAGCCATGCAGGAAAGATCACATCTGCTATGGGGTACTGAGACTGTTGCCATTAAGGTCAGAGTATGGTCTAGAGCTCTGACAACACACAGAGCTGCTGAAGTGCAGAAACAACTGGCTGGATTCTTCAAAAAGAAAAATTCTTTTATGCATCTGTATTGATATCCCTCTCAAGTTTTACTGTGTCAAGAATTATTTCATAAGATGGGGTTACCTTTTATCTATTTATTTTGTTTTTCACCTTTCTTTTCTGGCCATAAGTCTACAGAGGAATTTGATTTTCTATTACAGAAGGAACTTCCTTGAGGCTTTAACAAGTAAAGTGGAATTTCTTTAGGGAAATTTCCTTCTTGATTATGATTATGTATACTTTTGTGTGTATGTTGGTAGGTGTACAAGGCAGATGGTAACAGATAGTTCTGCAAACTGGCATGTTTGATTTCCATATATTAATGAATTCTTCATAATCTGAAATTTCTTGAAAAATGTTAACTTGTGTGTTGAAAAGTTTGGAGGAAAACATAGAAAGCTTTCTTTGTTTGGTTCTTAAAAGTATATCTCTCTTAACATAGTCTAACCTTGAAGTACTAAGGTTGCCCTTAAATTTCTGTCCAGGGCCCCCAGAGGTGATTGCAGTATGCGGGAACCTCCAAGTTACACTCCCATCACATACCTTCTTCCTGAAGTAATCAGTGTGTGTCAGGGGAGAGGAGGTAGCGACAGAAGGCTGTGTGCATCTTTTGTCTCTCATTCTGGGTTCACTGGCTGCTGTCTGCTATGCAAATGGTAATACAAAAGAGAATAGAGCAAGTGGCTTCGGATTTGTATACGAGTCAGAAAACAGTTGGCTTGCAGACGTTGGGAAACGTAAACATAGATATGGTTGTTTCTCTGTTTTTAGGAATACACTATAGATATAATTTTTGCCCAGACTTGGTATGACAGTCGTCTAAAATTTAACAGCTCAATGAAGGTGCTTATGCTTAATAGCAATATGGTTGGAAAAATCTGGATTCCAGACACTTTCTTCCGGAACTCAAGGAAATCTGATGCTCACTGGATTACAACTCCAAACCGTTTGCTTCGAATCTGGAGCGATGGAAGAGTATTGTACACTCTAAGGTGGGTTTTTATTATTTGGGTAGAAAAATAATCAAAACATATTCCTTTTATGATCAGGAATATGAAAATAATGAATATGAATCAAATTCCTGCCATCTCTTTTGTTATGGACAATAGGAATTTGCAAGGAATTGATTAAACAAGAAAAAAAAAAAGATCATTTGATCATGAAAAAATTAAATTAATAGTATTGAAATATAATGCGGAGATAATTGACTAAGGACAAGTGAAGGTAATAGCAAATTTTGATCTCATTTAGGTACAGGCAAGATTTAAAAAAGGATGCTATATAGTATATAGCATCTAGGCGGTCTGTCACTAATATATTGCAGATAAATTATTTTTGGTTGAAATACTTTAAAATCTAATTTCCACCAAATGATATTCTGTAAGTAAAATATTAAATGCTTCAAATAATGTTTGATTGAAAGTTTGATTAAAGCTAAGGCCCCAGCCCTGTATGTACTACTTAACATCTGTACACTTGTAAGCAATTAAAATCAGCAGATCTATTCATCCAGAATAGGCATAAACAAACATGTTGGTGATAATTCTACTTGGCAAATGGGAGATACTTGTGCTTCTTTTAACCTTAAGGCTATTTGTACTGCTTTTTGAGTCACTTTTCAAACAGTTAGTGAAAGGCTGTAGTCTACAGAAAGTATTTTAGGGTCATCTCTGTCATATTTTCTAAATATGCTGAACAAATCCTATAATAAGTCAGGGGTTGATCAAGAAGTAGTCTATGCAGAGGATGCCATAAATATGATTTTGCTCTTAAGAGTTTGTTTATTTAGTTATCTATTTAAAACAGAAAGTGGCACTTTACTTTCTTCTCAATCATTTATGCTCTGTTCATATGCACTATATGTTGTATGAACAATGTATAAATTTCTCATGTATCAAATGTAAGAATTAGAATGCATTACAAGGATTCTCTTCACTTTATTTTTTCTTATTGTGCTTATTTGGGAGCATACAGACATCCCTGAAGAGCACTTTTTAAATGGTTTATTATGCCAGTTGGTGTTTATAAAAGTCTCTAGAGAGCCTCTCCTGTTGACATGCTTTTTTTTTTTCTTTTTCTAATTAGCAATTGTAGAGTCATACTTGGACTTTACCCTTCCATTGTCCATTCATTTTCAATGAAAAAAATTCTTCTAAAGAGATTCAAAGTAAAAAATCATGTGAGCCCTCAAAGAGCAATAGGTTAGAATTATTGTGTCAGAGCATGAGAAATAAAGTGCAATGAGCTGGTAACAGAACAGCAGAACACGCTGTTACCCTGCACTGCAACACACAAACATCCATATGGGTGAATATATGGCCTGAATTTGACCTAAGGTAAAACAACATTTGAGAGGTTCATACCTGGCTTGTTGAAGGAACAATAATGGGATCTGACAGTTCTCCAGGTCCGTGGGCTGTCCTGTATCACCACTCTTTCCTTGTTGGTAATCGAGGGGGCAGACGTGGTGAAAATATGAACCAGCCTTACTGAATCTCCTCTGAGGGTGTCCCATGGTCTGTCCGTTGCACCATCTGTGATTCCAGATCTAGTTGTGGTGCTTTGAACACAAGGCTCAGCTTGTTTTCTTTTTCTTTGAGTGTTTAACTATGCAAAAATTGAAAGTGGAAAGTAAAGGCAATAAATGCATAGATCATAGCTGACAAATTTGAAAAGCATCTCCATAGTGATGCAAGTATTCTGCTTGAAAGTGTGGGGAAGGGTCTTTCTTCCTCTCTCTCACAGGTTCCTTGTAAACATTTGGTCAGGTCATAGTGGCAGTTTGTGTAGAATAAATACTTTGTTCAGAGACTTGTAAAACTATCTGGCAGCATGTCTTAGAGCCTTTTCCTATCTCTTGTCTAATATGTAAGCATTGCACACATTAAAGTATGTGAGCATTATGGCAATTTTTAAAGTTGATTTTAGAAGACATTCTGCCTTTCTATACAGTGTTGCCAACAAAGGAGGAGGTATTTTAAATGCAAAGAAGTCAGTTTGAAGTCTAGCCCCTTGCTTTGGCTTACTAGTGAAAGGTAGCAGGACTGGGTTTTCCACTTATTCCTTGGAAGTCATGTGGAAATTCGTGATAGCATTTTCAAAAGCAGAAAGGGATTTAGTCCAGACAGTTATGAGTCCTAAATCAATTCTAAAATGTTTATAAGTTGTAAATTATTTGAATGCCTTAGACATTAAACAGGTAGAAACATAGTTTGCTTTTCCTATCCAAATGCTTTTTTCACCAGAGCTGCTTCCATGAGTATAGAGCAAGTCCAATGTGCCCCACAATGTTTCTCTTATGCAAAGCCACCAGATACAATGATGGCAAATGCAATGTGACTTCATAAATGTGTTCTACAAAAACTTCCTTTTTGTGCTATCATAATCTCTCTTTCCCCTGTCTTCAGACCCTAATTTTTATCCCCTATTTTTTGTAGAGCTGAGAGATGCCTCAAAATCAATTGAAATTTTGGAAATGGCTTGAAATACCACTTGAAACAACACAGATTCTCAAATTGCATGCAATAATAATTCCTGTTTTGTTCTTTGGTACTAATACTGGATGTTGTTTTTCTGATACACAGGAGGCTATTCATAATATCCATTAATTGGCATAATTTATTTCAGTGTATGTTATTTACTATGTAGTATAAAGTATCTGAATTCTTGAATATAACCTATTTTCTTCTTCCCCTTCCTTTTCTAATTAGGTTGACAATTAATGCTGAATGTTATCTTCAGCTTCATAATTTTCCTATGGATGAACATTCTTGTCCTCTGGAGTTTTCAAGCTGTACGTGGTAAAATACTTTTGTCCTCTTTACATTCAGCTATATATTTACTTAAATTTTGTCATCAGGAGAGCAAATGTTTCCTTTTTAAAGCCTTGAGGCAAAAGAAAGAACCGACCATTCATGTTTTGACTGGATTTATTGTGTTATTTAATACACTAATTAATTA
This sequence comes from Ammospiza nelsoni, assembly GCF_027579445.1. Classification (NCBI taxonomy): domain Eukaryota; kingdom Metazoa; phylum Chordata; class Aves; order Passeriformes; family Passerellidae; genus Ammospiza; species Ammospiza nelsoni. The sequence continues at coordinate 25,683,412 of NC_080636.1, read as the reverse complement.
CTTGAATCACATGTATTTTTTGCAACTTTAAAAATAGTCTTTTTACTTAGGAGTCTAATACAGTGGCTATTACAGTTAATGGAAATGCACTGTCCTGGAAAAACTTTGTTTCCTTATTCCTGCAACTTTGAATTAGTTCCATATGGTGTACTTAAAGGAAAGAATAAGATATGTCTTGTTCAACTTGCTTCTATAAATGCTGAATCAGTAGAAGTCCTTTTCCTTTCAGTGGAACTTAGTTTATATGAGCAAAACCACTACCTTCAGGCTCTATTTTTGATGCAAACTATGTTAAAAAAATCCTAGAGAATTGTGCTATTATAATCACACAATCATTAATGTTGGAGAAAAACTCCTACATCAAGTCCAACCTATGACTGAACACCAACATCTCAACTAAACTGTAGCATGAAGTGCCGTGTCCAGTTGTTTCTAGAGCACCTCCAGGGAAGGTGACTCCACCATTTCCCTGGGCAGCCCATTCCAATGCTTCACAACATTTCAGTGAAGAAATTCTTCCAAATATCCAGCCTGAACCTCCCTGATGCAGACATGAGGCCATGTCCTGTCACCCTGTTGCATGGGAGAAGAGGCCAGCTCCTGTATTGCTACAGACTTCTATCAGGTGGTCTTCCCTAAACAATCAAATTATGTACTAAGAAGTGTACTTTTGAGCTCTTTCTGATAATTTAATGATAATGTAATGACATTTATGTTTTAATAGTGATGATTCTGAGCCAGTTTTTATTACTGGAGTTTGAGAATACCGTGTAGATATTTTATAAACATTTGTATTTACACAGTTTTTGGTTGATTGTACATTTACCTTGACTTAAAATTGAGACCATTTATTTTGTGGTTAAATTTTAAGTGTATCAAAAGGAATATAGATGGTCTCAAATCCACTTAATGTACAGCTCTGTTTTAATTTATAAGAAACTTCAGAGATCATAAAATGTGCTTTCTGTGTACATTCTATGGCTTAGTGTTTGATTTTTTTGTTTCATTCTAGATGGATATCCCAGGAATGAAATTGAATACAAATGGAAGAAAACCTCTGTTGAAGTGGCAGATCCAAAATACTGGAGATTGTATCAGTTTGCATTTGTAGGGCTACGAAACACAACTGAAATTTCTCATACCTTGTCTGGTAAGGCAAAGTGTTGAGTTTTATTTTGTGAATATCTATTTAGATCAAAACTAACATATGAAGATAAAACTGAAAACCATATTATATGTCAGATAAATATATTTTATTATTTTTTTCAATTTTTAGGTGATTATATTATTATGACAATATTCTTTGATCTCAGCAGACGTATGGGATATTTTACTATTCAGACATACATTCCTTGTATACTCACAGTTGTTCTTTCATGGGTGTCATTTTGGATCAATAAGGATGCAGTTCCTGCAAGGACTTCTCTGGGTAAGAATGTCTTTTTTAAGCCTTGAAGGATCTGGTGCTCCTAAAGAAAACAAATGTGTAGCACATTTATTTTCCCACAATTATTCCCCTTCAGATTGTGACCATTGGTCATTCTCTCTTGAACTGCAACATTGGGAGTAGGAGAATCCTGCTGTAGTTGCGTGGCAGAGTTTAAGCAAGCAAAGCTGAGCATGGAAATCATGATCCAAGTTTGTCAGTCTGCTGTTGTTCACATAAATATGTTTTTTCTTTTTTATGTTTTTTTATCATCTCCGAGGACCGTCATGTGGCAATTATTAATCTGACACTTAGCGTCATGGAACAAATTGAAGTCATTACTACATGACCAAAAATGGCAAAAATCTGGTTTAGTTTTTACGTTGTTTTTTTTGTGTTCTTGGCATTGGTTTTTGGTTGGATTTTGTTTGTTTGTTTCGGGGGGTTGTTTGTTTTTGTTTGTTTGGCTTTTTTTTTTAGTAGAATGATTCAATTATTCTTTTAGACTGAGGATAGGACAGAAAACTTGCAACCAAAGTTACACTTCAAGAAGTTAGGTCTATAATTCACAAAAACTCCTGTTTTTACTACAGACAGTCTGAAGTGTTTGCAAGTTCTAATACGAAGATAATTATGTGTTAGTGCCATCTTGGCTGACCTGTTCAGCACAGCATCAGTCTGCTAAGTTTGACTATTTAGGATTCCTGTGCTGCCTTGGAGAAAAGTTGCAGTCCCCACATAAAGCCTAATAAACGGGTACACAGAGTGCACAGGACACAGCTTTGAGCTTAGCAGGGACAGATAGTTGTAGCAGAGCTAGTGACAGCAGTCTGACCTATTTTGGGGTCAAGAGCTGAGAGTTCTATCTTAGGAAGTTAGAGATGTGAGTTAATTTTCCTGATCAGCTGTATTGCTGTGAGCACACCATTCCCACCCTACAAGATCATTTGCTACCAGAAGCATGAGCCCACACTTTAACTCCCTGCCTTTCCCACTGAAACTGGACCTGCCAGATTAATGAGTCAAGAGAGAAAGTAAGCAAGAACAAGCATGGCTCAGTAGCCTAATGAAAAGGTAAGGGAAGAAAATCTCAGTCTAGGACTCTATGTTGTTTGAAAGTGCTGAAAAATTTAGTGAAGAGAGTCTAAAGTCTTGAATAAATAAGTGAAAATTACTTTTGATAGTTTTAAAACTTGATGCAGAAATTTCATCAGATTTCTTTGACTCATTGAACATCATTGTGGATTCTGTTGGTATCCTTCTAGTTCTGTATCCAGATTTTTGTTTTTACAAAGTACTTTTTATATGCCATGAAACTGATGTCACAGTTAAGCTGAAGAGTTCAAGCTCTCAGTTCAGCATTACTAGCCTTCATCTACTTGAGATGGAATACAAACTTTTGTAATATGTTATTTACAGCTCCCTGCAGGTAACTCTGAACTCCTTTCTTGTAAACATGTAAAATCCATCGCTTGACAGCTTGTAGGATGACTTTTCTTACATGCAAATGTTCTGGAGAAGGAGAAAGAGAGTACCTGTCAAATAGACACAATTCTATGGAAAGAGAAATCAATACAAGAAAGCCAAACCTAAGCCAGGTTTATTATGGCAGGTAGCTGTTTTGCTGTTGAAGGTTTGCTCCCTGTGACAGCCCCCTATGCATTTCACATAGCAGACAAGGCTGGAAAAATTTCTCTTTTCGTCCTCTCTGAATGGATGTTGGTACAGGGAATGGTGGGTGCCATTTCCCACCTGTAAGGTGTGCTGGGGTCTGGTACCCTGAAAAGGCTGGACCTTTTTTTCTCATATCTGTTGGAAGATCCTGGAAGATTGTGGTTTCCCAGAGCAAAAGATTTGGGGTGATTACAGATATTTAAATATGTAGTTATACAGAGGAAATGCCAAATCAGTTTTCAAAAGTATCTGGTGGGAGTGAAGCACTTTTGAAGAACACTGGTTATCTGTTTGCCCCTTTAGGCATATAATTTCATTGGGAAATCTCTTGGAAAAATACTATTGCCTTCCTGCTGCAGGAGCAGTCCATAGTGACCAGTGATTCCATACTTTGATTTGTGAGCCATAGACAGTTTTTGCCTGGTGTAATGCTTTTTTTTTTGTTTATTTGTTTTGTTTTGGTTGTTTTTGTTTTAGTTTTAAATAATCTTGTGCATGTAAATAACAAATTATTTGTGTGTTCAAGTATCGCTCTTCAAAGGAAAGGTCACACTTAATTTTGGACTACTGTGTAAATGGATTTGCATCTCCCTGAAGCATCAAATATAAGAAGAAAGTGTTAAAACCTTGTAAATGCTAAACTAATGAAGAGTGGTACAATTGAGCATATATTTTGAACACATAGTTATTAAGGCCAGTTTGTTCTTTTAATTAGCTTGTATGTAAGAGAATCAGGGGAAACATTTTTTATTACTTAGGACACAGTGTTGAAAGCATATCTGGTAACTTAGACAATGAGACCAGAAAGCTGTGAATGTCATCAAATTTGATCTTCTATGTCTTCTTCAGAAGGAGACAATTGGAAACATTATTAATTTTTCTTTTGTTTACCAAAAGCTTGAAATCATTGATACATAATACATCTTTTATTTCTGAATGCATTCTTTTTAACATTTTAATAGCTTGAGCTAAGGGACTTTCTTGTGCCTATAAAGTTTGTGTGCTTATTTGTACCCATTTTTCTACTGTATTTATGTGTACATTTCATGTCAGATTTATAAAATTTCACAAATTTAATCTCATTGTTTGTTCAGTGTGAGCTGAAAATAGGATGGATTTAAAGGGAAGGGGAAATGTGCTGCTTTCTCTATGATCCCAGGGAGGATGCTGCGTCCATAGGGAGGGATTCTTGCCATAGCACCAATGTACATGAATGTAATCAGTGGTGAACCCCCTGGCCCCTCCTGTGGGTCACTCCTTATATGACACATCAATTAAATAAGAGCTAATATGATTACTTTTTTTGGTGACAATATGATTTGATTACCTATACGTTTCCTTTTTCTGTCTTTTTTTCTTTCTTTGCAGGGATCACAACAGTGCTGACCATGACAACGCTGAGTACAATTGCTAGGAAGTCACTCCCAAAAGTTTCCTATGTGACAGCAATGGACCTTTTTGTTTCAGTTTGCTTTATTTTTGTGTTTGCTGCCTTGATGGAATACGGCACCTTACATTACTTTACCAGCAACAGAAAAGGGGTCAAAGGAAAAGAAAAGAAGGCAAAATCAAAGCCATCAGTAAGTTTAGGCAAACAGGAAAAAAAAATACAGAGTGGTTTTTATTGTACCATTCATTTTGAATGACTGCTTCTTAAGTAGAAAAGCTAATGTTGAAAGATAATTAACACTAATATTTATTTTTTCTTTTTTTTGCAATTAGGGGCTTGTACTAATTTTATGTAAATACAACTAGTAAGCAAAGGGTTTAGGTGATTTCACATATGTGAATGAGGACACATGAGCCTAAGGTGGAGAGTGGTTTGATATAATATTCCATGTCCTTGGTGCTTCTAGAACTGCCCATGAAGTGTGTGCCCACGGAGATGGTTCTGCAGGGGCACAGGGCTTCTGAAAACAGTCCCTGGCAGACCACAGCTAAAACTGTAGCAGTAAAGATAATGTGCATGAACTGAAGGTATGAGGATTTCTTTGGATCTGCATCACCTAACTGAAGTCTTACAAAGCTTTGCAAAGGAAAAAATGCTTGTTATTGGCCAGTATTCTGAATCCCACTACAGAAATTCTATCTTAACTCTTTTCTAAATTGGCTTCCATGTTTCTTTCTGGTTAAATTAACCTTCTGCTTTTACAAGTTGATGTTTTTATGGTAAACCTCTACACATCTCAGGATCAAATATTATTCAATTTTAAGAGTCTTTCTGCTTGTGTAGTAAAAGTGTTGTAATTTCCAAAGAATTTGTTGGAAGTCAGTACAAATACTTAAAGGTAGTCTTTAAAGCAAGAAAACATTGGAGAGAATAAGATAAAGGAAAATGTTATAAAGCCCCTTTCCAAATCATCTCGTCAAAAGATGCAGGTACATATCTGAACCATAATACCAGTTGTCTTTTCTGCATGAAGGCTGAATACCAGCTCTGTATGAGGTGAAACAGAAATTGATAAGAAATTACAGAAGTAATTGCAGGTATGGAAGTGCAGAAATCCTGTTATGAGCCATATCCATTCTGCAGCCCATGTTGGCAAGGACTGGTGCACCCATTCTGAGCAGCCCTGCTGTGGGCCTCTCTTTTATGGGGACACTGAGGCTGTTGGGGCTTGATTGCAGGGAAATGCAATCTTAGGCTTCATTTGGTGAGCTGTTCCAAGGGGATCAGCTGTGTGTTTAGGACAAGGCCAGTGGTGAAGTGTTAATACTTCCCTGTGCTGCCTTGGTCGGATATTACTGTGATCCTCAGGGAATCCTTCACAGTCAGGAAAACTGGAAAATGGAAACTGCAAACCTGCTTCCTGTTAGTGGTAGAAACACATGTAGGAGGAACAGAAGGAGAACACAGGCTTTGGCAAAGGCACAGTTGAGTTTTGAGGGTAAAAGGTAAGAGAGCATGTGGGGGCATCCCAGTGTCAGCACAGCAGATTCAATTTCAGGTTGCTGCTGCAGGGAGGTCTCAACAACGCAGGGAGCTGAGTAGGTCTGAGTAGGCATGCACAACACAGAGAAGGCAGAGATATCAGGATGTACTGCTGTATTCAAACCAGGCAGATATTAAAGATCAGCTGCTGACAAATGGAAAGACACTGAGGCAGTTTGCAAGTATGCTCTATTGAATGAAATAATGCCACTTTGCAGAATCTGTTCACACATCACCCATGTGTGCAATAATCTGCCAAGGGCCTTGAGATTTTCAGTGCATATGAAAATTTTAAATGCAACATAATGATGAGATAGAAACTATGAAACTTACTGAATAAATAGCTGGAATTTGCACTAATATTAAAATTAACAATATAATACTAAAATACTGTTCAGTTGTGTTTTACTGGGTTCTTAAACAATGCTTTTTTATTTCTAAGTTGAAAAAAAATCTTTTTGCACAGAGTTCTTTAAACATGTTATGGCTATAAGACCATACAAAATAAAGAGATTACACAAAGAAAGGGAGAATTAAATTTAATGTACCTAGATGCAAGGATTCTAATTTGGTAAAAGCTTTTCTGGTGATGTTTTATAAAAAGTTGTGACTTTTCTTGCTCCAAATAAGTGAAGAAAGCATCTAATTAGTTAATAAGTCATACCATTACAAATCCTTTTCTTTTTTTTTTTTTTTTGTTCTTTTCTTTTTCCCCCTTTATTTTTGTCAAGGACTTCTATTAATTATTTTTGTCTTGTAGTTATGGATATGCAACTCAAAACAACAGTTTAATTTTCAAAGTCAGTTTAATTCTTTCTGAAAACTCACAAGTTATTTTTTCCTTGGGAAACTTGCCTTGCATAGATCTTTTATTTCTACTGCAAAATGCAATAAATGGTTACTATTCCAGGAACTGATGCCAGTAAGCCACAATAAATGATCTTGTGGAAAAAATGGCAAGACTTTGCAAATGATAACAGCAGTATTATCTTACAAAATATGTGCTGGCATCATTCAAGAAAGGTAGTATGAATTGGCTTATGCAAATCCGCGTTAGTAAGGATAATGAGTTTGGGCAGGAAAGATTAAACTTAATTAGTTATGGATCTTGTTCTGATCATCATTTGACCTGAAATGAGTGTATCACCTGTGCCATGTTCTCCACAGACAATGGCTTTCTTTTGTACTGGTATTAGTGTTATTGCAGAATAATTGGGGTTTGATCCTATCAGACTGTATTATAAATGATCTCATAATACATGCTCTTTTATCTACAATTTCAGTAGGCATATCCATAAAAAGTCAGTGTGTACTTCTATATCTACATGTTGTGAGTGTTCTGTTGTTTTGGTTTTGGTTTTTTTCAGTTTCTTCCAATTTATATCAAGGCATTTTCTTGTTAGGTGTTGGTCTTTTTTTCCTCTTTTCCCTCTCATTGCCTCTTAGACATATTTTATGTATTCCCTTAGGTAGTTAAGCCTACAGGACGACTGTGTCTGCCTCTCTTAAGCCACCTCTTCAAACTTGCAATTCAGCAGCCACCTCCAGTCTGTGTTGGTGATGTGAACAGTGGAGAGCAGTACTGTAATTTTTTCCTTCTCCCATCATGTTTCTGTATTGAGGATTCCTCTTTTACCCCACTAGTAGAAATAACTCATGCCATAAATCTTACATGGGCAAAACCCACAGTGAGCAGAGCAGAGTAGGTGTGAATCAGAAATAGGCATCTTTCCCTGTTTATCTACAGCAGACTAAAGACTTTTTCTTAATTAAAAAAAACCCCTGAACCTATTTTTCATGCTTTGTAAAAATAACCCCTCTTTGCAATGCCTCAAATTAAGATGGAGGCATGTAACTCCTGTTTCTTGGTATTGTCAGTATTTTGTCATAACTGAAAAGACTAATGAGGTCCTTCAGGATGATAATTAGCTCCCTAGGTCATCATGTATAGTCAGTTTTGAAACAGCAGTCTGTGTGAAACTTTCTCTGGTAGAGACACTTATTAAATAAAGCTATTTGAAAACATGGTGGATACTGCTCTGCATTAACACCGTCCCTTAGGACATTGGGTAAAATGCCCCTGAAGCAAAAGAATGTCACCTCAACAATGTATAGAAGTCTGTGTACCGGCCAAAGTAATTCCCAGGAAGTGGGACAACAGGACTTTAAAGCATAATAAGAAGCTAAATGATGGCTTCCCACTTTCCATATTTTTTTCATGTGTTTCAATTTTCTATATTGTATAATTGGTTAATAATATCCAGTTAGATTTTCTCACTGCTTCCTTTCCTGCTGTTTTATATCCTTACATAACCAAATATGAAGAATGTGGAAAAGAGACAACACAGTATAAGAGTAGTGTTAATATAACCGTTCTCCTTGGTCTGAAGATTTTAGAAAAGATGCCAAATGTGGAGTGGGGTAAGTTGAAAGAATATTATGGAATAGTTTAAAACAGCTGTGAGATTTAGAAAGAGAAGATAAAGGACAGACGAGGAAAGAGAATATATTTTGAAACAATCAGGAAAAGAAGGATGATGCATATAAAACTGTGAAGAAACAAAGAAATAAAAGGGGAAAATGTGGGTTGTGTTAGTGTGAGTTAAAAGGTGCAAAGGCAAAAGTCACAAGTAAGGGAATAGCAAACACTATATGTACTAGGCAATTAGCCACCCAGATTTTTTCTATGAGAATTAAAACATTTTACACTGAGTTTTTATCAGATACCAGAAGGTTGTTATGACCATAGAAAGTAAAAGTAAGAATTGAGAACTAAATGCACTCGTGACTTGAGTGGCGTTCTCCTAAGGAGTCATGTCTTGGATTCTGAAGGTGGGCTGTATTGTTTAGGGATTTAATATCTGAGGGTTAGAGGGCATAGCCTGGCCTTACATGTCTCAGTCTGATAAACTTCCCCAGAGATGCTGTGTAAAACCCCTTACCTTTTTTTTTTTTTTTTTTTTTTTTTGGTGAAAATGTAGCTTCCAGAAACACATTTAGTCTCCTAAGGACCCAAAAGACAGGAGGACCATCATTCCTTTGTTAGTGGTGATTATAGCCTGCTTGTGGACTTGGTTGTGACCCAGTTGTCAAGAAGTGACTGACTTCAAAATGTTTGTCTGTGTTTGTAGATGGGATCAGCTAACCCTGTCTGTGTGACTAATTATCTACTATTCCCAAATCCCAGCACAACCCAATTTTCACTGTGGCAGGTGAAAGTAGTTCATGGTCTTTTGCCTGCATGCACTAATTACATATAGCAGTTCATAATTTTCTAAGCTCCCCAAACTGTTTTCTTTACTATGAGAAGTTCTGTATTTTTTAGTGAAGGTGATTTTATTGCTGGGGAAATCCTATGGAATTATTTAATGTGAGGATAAAAGCACACAAAACTATATTTCTCTTTTTTTTTTTTTTTTTCTTAAGAAACCACCTGCAATTGCTGTTCGACCTGGATCAACACTAATTCCAATGAATAGCATTAATCATATCCCTGAACGTGATGATGATTATGGATATGAGTGCCTAGAAGGAAAAGACTGTGCCAGTTTCTTCTGTTGTTTTGAAGACTGCCGCACAGGATCTTGGCGAGAAGGAAGAATACACATCCGGATAGCAAAAATTGACTCCTATTCTCGAATCTTCTTTCCAACTGCCTTTGCATTGTTCAACCTTGTTTACTGGATTGGATATCTTTATCTGTAAATTTCAGAGGTTTGACAAACTTAGAAAAAAATATTAATTGAATAGTCATTAATACTTTTAACTGAGCAAAGGTTAGAGCTGGTCCAAAATGACTCAAATTGTTTGTATGCTTTAAAAATTTGAAACAATGAAAGGAAATATGATGATGTAGTCTCCCTCTTGTGATCAACTGTAGAACTGATACTGCTATTTTGAAGAGAACATTTTGAAATAAATATCCCTAAGATTTCTCTTTCCTTAACACACATGCATACATTTTTTTTCCAGCTCTAAGAAAATGCAGAATCACAGGCTATGCTATTTAACTGAACCAACCTACATAAGCTCTCAGTTTTAATCCTAGATGACAATGCAGAAGGATTTTGTAGCATCTCTTACACCTTTGCAAAGAAAGCCTTAATTAAATGGGATTAGTTACTCTCATCCATTTCATCCATAAGGTGATGATTTTGTTAATCCCTGATTTTAAAAAGTTGAAATGTAACATTTCTCTTTTCAATCAACCATTTTTTCTCTCCAGTATGTTAAAAAGTGTGATTAGATGATAATTAATCAATTCAGATTTATACAGAATGCAGATATAAGATCAGCATGGAATGGATTTATCAAAACACCCAAGGATAATTCTGAGCTTGTCTTATCCTGACCATGGATAGAGACTTTTGGCTTTCAACCTTAGATTACATTTATATCTGTAATCCATTTCCTGTTACTTCATTGTCTTGAGTTCCCCAAAGTTGTCCAAGAGGTCTACAGTTTTCAGAAATTCTTATCCAGCTGCCATTGCCTGCTCATTTCATGGAAAGCAGACTGGTGTTGGCCCAGATTCTGGCCATTAAGCATAATGATCTTCACATACTCAGTGTTGGAGAAAAAGTCATAACTCTACAATTGGAAGAATTTGTATCAGCAGAATTTGGAAGTGCTGTAGCCATTGTACTCAGTCACTGGGTTAAATCCCCAGTCCTAAGAGTGCAGTGTGTGATCTGCTCCCCTTTGCACTCAGTGTGGTTTTGTAGATCTGGTTTGTTACTGCACATGCTGCTCACTGAGCCAAAGCCAAGTGGTATGAGTGTATTGAATGTGTGGAGTGGGTTGCTGGGTAATTACCTTCATGATATTTGTTAGTTTCTAATGGAAAAGATGTGTTATGGAGGGAGGGGTGGGGGTTAAAATAATCCTTATTCATTGCTGAACCTTCTCCAAGATGGGATACATCCCCCCAAAATCATAGGACCAGCTGCCCATCCTTTCCGTGGTAGAGCTTTGGTAGAAATCCTTCAGTAGTAGTCTTTCTGGACTGACCTCTTGGTGTTGACTATTGCTGCCTGGCAGCATTTGGTATCCAATTTCTATTTCTAAAACCATTGTCTTCATTATAGAAAAGTGGAGTATTTCCTCCTTTCTTAAAGACAAATTGGTCTCAAGTGAGTTTGCAAAAATCGCTGTAAAATTAAGATATGCATTAAGTAAAAGTCAGCATTACACAGAAGACCTTACAGATCTTTAAAGAGGATTAATGGGATTAGTATTTGGCTGTAGGTAAGGATGTTAAGTGCTAAAGATAAAGACATGATTAATAGCTAAGAATAGAAAATGTTCCATTAAGGGCTCCCCCTCTTCCCCCCAATATTTCTGTTGAATATGCTCCCTCCTCTGAATTTCTCAGAAGGGATTACTGTATTTATAGTCTTATCGGTACCATGCATAGTAATATATGATATACAATACACTTTTCAGAGGAAATGTTATTCCAGTGTTCAACCCCAAAGTTTAATAGAGAGTGCGAGATTATGTGCAGTTGTTGTGGAAGGAGGTGTGACAAAAGATCCAACTTTAATGAAAACTTTATTCCAGTATTTAGCTGATGAAATGTAGGAGTGGTTGAGAGAATCTGAAAACCCTGATGATGAGGTTGGCTGGCATTATTTGTGGTATGACATTTCTGAGTACCGGCTCTCCTGACTGTTGGACCGAGTGTAGAAGTGCGGCATCATTAATGGCACTGATCTGCTCTAATTTATTGAGCAGGTTTTTTAGAGTCTAATTTTCATAAAATATTCAGTCCAAAAGAAACATGTCAGTTTTTATTCCATAATGTAGGTTGATGCTTTTTGACAGCATGCTGAACACTTTCCTCTGTAGGAGGAATGAAGGTGGCTTCAGCAGTATGTTGGATGTGTGCTTGAAAAGCAGTCAGCTTGCTGTACAACGCAAGGCCCAGATTTAGTGAGTTCCTGAGGTTCATTAATTCACCTTTAAACTAAGGAGACTTAAAAGAACTTGGCACTTCACTAGAGGAAATACAAATTTCACAGCCTGCTCTCCTCTGGCTCATCTAGTTAGCTTTTTCTATTCATGTGGTTGTCAGTTGCCAATCAGCCTCCAGTGACTGAATTGGAGAACTGAAAACATTCAGAATTGGCAAGGGATGCATAAGAAGTCTTTCATCTCTAATTTCTATGGAACAATGTAGTGGAGTATTAAACCTATTGAGTGTTATGGCTGTTTGGCTTATGGCTACACTTGCTTCTGTCTGTTGACAAACTATTCTGTGTACTTCATTTGTTTCTGATGAAATAATTTTAGTTTCTCATAGTACTGTGAGTGCAAATAGGAATGAGAATGCAGTGAACTGTTACATGGCATGTAATAAATGTGTTATTTTAGTCCTATGCATTTCTTTCTAATCTGCATGTAAGCACTTGATTCCAAGAAACCTTAAGTGATACTTTAAAAAAATAGCAAGAAACAGACAGTATAATTAATTAGAGTTAGGTGCTGCAATCATTTTTCAAACTTACCTGGATAAAAAATTTGTTTACTCTTAGCTGGGATCATATTTTTTGGGAGTCATATTATTCTGACCATTACTGCATAAGCACACACTTAAACATATTCCTAATTAGTACTGTTATTAGACCAGAATTCAGAAAAGGGAGTTCTTATGTACTGTCATAAAGAGTGATGCTATCACGAATTGATGCCATTAACACATGCTTAATTTGCACTAATTTCAATAATGAGTGTTCAGTAGCTCAAATAATTGAACATTAAGGATGTGAACCAGAGCCTTTTCAGTAGGAGATTTTCTCATTGAAAGAGAGGGACATAAGAGGAGAATTTGCTGTAAAGGCAGAGAGGGGAAAAAGTCTGGGAAAACTGTTTTATACTGCACCTATCTTTGGCATATCTTGAAATGTATTTCTCAAAAAAGAGACTTTTCCTTGATATTTCTGTATTAGTGTTTACCAGTTTTCTGTTTTAGTGGTGAGTACAGTTCAGTGTGTTATTTTTTAGTAAGGTTCTGTCTATGATTGTAGCTCACTGAACTTCAGTGCATGTCTTCTGTGTCTGAATAAATCTGTTTTATGTAGTGGCAGTGCAACCAAAGCATGAACTCTGGGTAACGTATTTTGTATTCACACATTGATGTGCTTCAAAGACTTTAACCTTATCCAGTTTTCTGGCATTCAGAGATATAGGATTGTGTTAGACTTTGAAGGAGAGTCACCTCCAACAGTATTTTTAAAACTTTCTGTTCTTTATTTGGTATGGTAGTAAAACATTTGTTTAAAATTGGTATATGAATTATGCTTTGTAATTTGTGAACACCTTACAATCAAAAGAGAACAGGAGGAGTCTGGATTTAAATATCTATCTGCCTAAAGGAAGATATGTTTCATTTAATTGTATCAGTCATAATTTCTGGCTGCTGTTTCCAAATAGCTGAGAACTAGTGCAAATACATTTTTCTGTTACTATAATTATTTTGGAAAAATTCATTGTAGTTTCTCTCAGTTATAACTTAAATATGATCTTTCATGTTTATGAAATAATTCTGTATTTTTAGTCATTATAATAGATACAGAAGATAGAAACTAATGTACAATTCCACAGCTGAAAAATCCAAAGCCAAGAATCAGAATTACTGTGCTTCTCTTCCTAAAAAAGCTCAGTGGATGTCCACATGCCTCATGAATGCACTGGAGGGGGAGGCTGACTCACAGGGAGTGGTAGAATACTCTCCAGACTGTAGAAAAGACTTTTGCATTGGTTCATGCCATGAATTTGCTACAAAAGTGGTTCAAATGAAGGAAAGGAATGGATCTGTCCTCCTTTTTTCAGTGATCTCTTATTTCTGCCTCATTTCAGTCACCAACAGCAGTTCAAATGCTCTGTTTGCTGCCAGATGAAACAAAATCAGAAAAATTGTCTTTATTTTACTCTTAGTTGGTTAATATTTCACACAGATGGGTGGGATCATCTGACTGAACACACAAGATTATGACCAAGTTTTTCTCCAAGACAGGTGGTGGGAGTTTGCAGCTGGAGGCTGAAGGATTGCTTGTTGTGATGGGCATTTTTCATTCAGTTGCGAATCTGCACTGAAAACTGGTGGGAGGAGAGGAAACAATGATATGAGGGAAAGATTGATGGTGGCAGTAATCCCAGAATCAAGTTACATGGATCTGAGTGACTTATATTTAGTTCATAGGTTTCTCACTGGTATTCGTGATAATTCCCTTGGTTTCTCTGCAACATAATGAAATATTTCTAATGTTTTAAATAAAAAGGAAAATACTGTGTATTTCCTATGCATTAACTACTGACTGAACAGGCAATAGGAAGTTATCTTAAGTTAACATTCTGGTGAAATATTGAACAGAAAACAGAGATCAGGTTAAATGAGAAAAAACTTTTTTAATTCTCCATTTATCATTGAGGATAAAACCATGTTTAAAATTACTGAGCATTAATTAGTGCAGTAGGCACTGGGAAGGGCCTAGTACCCAGTCTAAACTGCTGCCAGTCCCCTCAAGGGCTAAAACATTTGGGAATAGAAACCTGACTCAGACTGTACTCAGTTATCATCCCCTATTTCCATCAGGAAGTGAGAAAGATGAATTGTGATTATGCCAGACATGAACTAGGGTGGCTGGGGTGCTCCAGGGAGGTTGGTTTCTGGTTAAAAGGAAGGGTCATTTCTGCCTCAGACTGTAATTTGAAACATTCTTCCCTCAGAAGATGCATCTGTGCTGTGACTTCCATGATGATGGAAAAGCATCCCTGCATTTAATGTTTATCTTTGCACAAGAGCAGTTTCACTGAATTGACTGTCCTGCTGTGAGGCACTGAGATATTCCCTGTGTGCTATAGAAGAGTTTTGGTGGCACTCCTGGGCAAAATGTTTAAATCTTGTCACTCGGATCAGTCACAGTTGTCTTTTGGATGTTATGATGCCTGTGAAAAGGCAGTAAATGAACTTTTGATTTTACTTATTAGTAGAACTCACTGAAAAAGCCAGAGGGGTAATGAAGGCTTTAGCAGGAATCTCAGATGGCCCTTGGAGAGAGGAGATTGGCTAAAACTGAATCAGACCAAATGATATAGCCCTTTTTACCATAGATGGGTCCAGTTCACTAGTAATGTGTTGATTCTGAAAAAACTGTGAAAGCTTCATGGTATTTTAAGGGGTAAAAATAAAATCTGTAAAATTCTTATTCCCCTTCTCAGTGAGTAATCTTGCTCTGCCTGCAGATTGTGCTTATAGGACATCAAACTCACTTAGGCTGTGCGAGGAGAGCCATGGGAGATGTAAGACAGAAGACCTGTAAACTGTTCTACCTTTCTCAGCTCCTTTTCGTAGTCAAGAAAAGAGGTTCAGAAGGGTAGGCGTATGGCATGTGCAAATGACAATTCTTCTACTGACAACAGGGCCTGGGTCCCACTGACAGGATCAAGAGGGATGAGACTGCTCACAGTAATAAGGCTTCTCTTTTGTAATTCTTTGTAGTAGCTACTTTTCCATACATCACTGCAGGCCTACTTGAGATTCAAAATATTTTTCAGGTTGGAAGTAATTCTTTTGTGTATTTCTGGCTTCATACAATGTCTTTATCATCAGGGTTTGAGCATTGCTGAATTCAAAAGGAAAGATTTCCTTCTGAAGTTTCCTTGTCCCGGCATTGCAGATCGGAAATAGCTTCCTGCCAAACACTGGAAAAGTGATTTTCAGTTGATGCTGCTAAGGAGGCAGACTGGTTCTCAGGGGTGGCATTAGGATTCCTATGTCATTTAGACAGGAGAATGTTGAAGGCTGTTAAAAGCAATGACCAGTGCTGCCTCCACAGAGGATGTATTACTTTTGCCAATTTGATATTTAAAAACAAAATCTAAAACTGTTACCGTGGGTGGGAAATGAGGATGAGTCATCATTTTACTACAGATATCTATTCCCTTTGAAATGTTTTTCTTCCTTAGGAAGATAGTTTATAGGAGTCTTTTGGCTTGTGAAATATTCAGAAAAAAGGTGATGGTCTCCTTAAAGTCATGTTAGTCCATCTGCCCAACGATGGCCTAAGAGCAGTGGAATTGAATAGTTCAGATTTTCCAAGAAGGATAAATATGGAAATTTGCATATTCATAGGCTCAGTATTAATATATAATCTATGTTCACACTTCAGTCACTGAAAAAACTCTTAATGGTTTGTGCATATTCAGAGTATCTTTTGTATTTCCCACTGTTGGCCACTACAAACACTTGGACTCTTTGTCTGAACATGAAGAGTTGTGTTATGATATTTTTTATTACAGTTTAAATTGCTATAGAATATACTTAAAAATCTAGTAATCTCATAGTGATTCCTATATTTTAAAAATTGAATATTTTTACTTAATTTACTTAAGCATAATATTGCTATATTTTATATTTCCCTACATTAAAGTTTTATAAACAATTGCAATTTATGGTCTGAACACTAAAGTTACAGAAATATCTTTGAAAAATAACACTTGTTGATTTATGATTTGTCTCAGTATTTGTTATATTGAGGGTCCAGTATTCAAAAGCACCCTTAATCCAAATCTCTGTCTGACATCTATAGTTCAGATAATGTTTCAGTTACTCTGACTTCGCTTCTTACTAATACATCCCTGTTTTTAATTCAATGTTTAAAAAAATGCTAATATTTTTAACTACCTAGGTGAATATTTATACTACGCATTTAATTTGATAGAGTTTTGGCTCCAATGGACAATGTTGCAATATTATGCATCAGTGTTCCTTTTAAAGTTATTTAATAATGCCCTTGTGGATAACTTAATATGGAATATAAGATAAATGTTGTAACTCTCTGCGCTGCTTCTAAGGTTTATATATAAAGTACATGATACTGAAGCAAATTTATTATTACATTTCAGTTTTCCTTCAAAAAACATCCTCAGTTGGGGTATTATTATTATTATTATTATTATTATTATTATTATTATCCTGATATTTACAGTTCTGCTTAGTTCTTTGGTACTTTTCTAATAGTCTTGAATGTATTTATCCATTACTAAATTCAATTACCTGGAAACATCAAGGTATGCTCACAGTCTTTCAATGTGATTAAGCCATGACTTCTTCAGCCTCTCTTAAAATGCCATAATTTTTTGTGTGTAATACCAAAACTAAAGCATTTTCAGGTATTAAATTGAGTTTTACTTGCTTCTCAGTTTTGAAAAAGTCTGTCTGCTGGGATATAATAAAACACTGATAACATCATTTTTATATTTGACAACATTATTATATGATCATGGCTGAACCAGAAGACTTCAGAGTTGATAAAAAGATGATGCTCTTGGCTAAATCCCATTAACAGCTACAATGATGGGTGTTATAGAAATTATAATGGCAGTGGCAACAACATATATATATATATATATATATATATATATATATATATATATATATATACTGGAAATCAAGGTAGGAGAACTTATACATCAGTTTCTGACTGTTATTTTAACAAGATTCCTTCTGCCAATAAAATTTATATTCTAAATGTGACCAAAAGGGTCATTAAAAACCCACTTAAGATTACATTTGGAAAGTAGGAGTGGTTCAGAAGCTTAAAATAATTATAGGGTTTTGTGGATTAATTTTTACTTCTTTTTACTGAAGAAGAAAGAGAGTAGAGATAAGCAATGATATCACTGAAGGTTAATATGAAACTACCATCTATGTGAATAGTATATTTTCATACATATCTGTAGGTAGGAGCAAATGTCCTCATTTTCATCTGCATTTGCAGAGTAGATGGATTCTGCTCTCCATTTTCAGAACTCTGTGGGGATCATGGTAAAAGATCAAGCCAGAGTTTTGCAATTTACTCCTAATTTTTGGATGCATTATTGTCTGATGTGCAGTTTAAGACACATGAAAGAAAAAAAAATCTGCTTTTCAGAAGTTTAGCCCTTTTTAAAAATTATCCCTTGAGCATTCAGTTTCAAGTACTTCTAAAAAAGTAACTAGGCATCACTGAGTGTTTTAAATAAATTAGATTGCTATAGAATAGTGCAGAAAGTTCAATTGTGGTTCAAGGCTAGAATTTTTTAGCCTTTGGGGGAATTTTCTTTTTTTATTATTATTTTCTTGACATGTGGGGAGAGAGGAAAGCAAAGAGACAGATTTCATCCTATGGTTGCTTGCTTTTCCTTTGTTTTCAGCAGCATAGCTCATGCAGGATGGTATATCAGCTGCTAAAAGCTGATGTTATGGAAGTGCAAATGAGACTTTGAGACTGGTAACAAGAACACAAGTAACAGGCTCAGAAAGGAGGTGCTTGTGGCCCTCATTATCAGAAGGAGCTTGGAGGCACAAGGCTTTGGAAACAGAAATTCTGAAGTAAGGTTATGAGAAAGAATTGGATTATAAGGACCTCTAGAGAAAAAAATCTCAGAAACCTTTTGCCAGAAGACTGACAATGGTTTGAAGGATAGGTTTTATAGTTCATAGCTCTCCTGTGAATGTTAACATCTATTGAATTTTCATATAAATGTTGCACTAGTCCTTGTGCATTGAAAGGAAATGTGTTTGCACCCTGGTGCATGGTTCATACAGGTGTTACTGTGATGTAATCTGTAATCTTCTAAATGTAAAACTCTGAAAGCCATAGTCTTAAAAAATAAATTTGTACCCCACCATTGAATAACATGTGTTCTGTGCAAAATGAATAAATTAGATGTTTGTGCTCTGATGTCTCTTAAATTGATAAGAATCAAGAAAGTTTCAACACTGAATTTTGTAAAGCAGTTGTAATGCATTGTTTATACTGTATCTGCTGTGAAGTTGATTAGTTACACTGTGAAAAAATAAATAGTGCCTGGCTACTTACTTTCTTATGCTATTTATCTTCTATATGCTGTACATTCTTTTCTCTTTAAGACAACGATGACTATGGTCATTCTGGTGAAAATAATTTTACACGCTGCTCTGATATACAGCAATCCTTTATTTGCTTTAAATTTTCCCCTTCTCCTCCCTCATTTCCTGTCCTCTTTTATTCCTTTGATAATAATGTAGGAACAACAACAGTCATGACACAGAAATAAAGCTCTGGAACTAAAATTCCACTTTTATCAGTCGTTTTGTCTGGGACCAGTTTTATAGCTAATAAGTATGTCCTGCTTGTAACTGCCAAGAAGAGTGGTCTTTCTTTCCCATTCAGCTCTTTCACTTTGGCCAGCACTGGTGCTTGGCTAATACCACTCTCTTTCCCATTCCAGAATCCCTTGTGGCCATGATAGGTGTCTCCCTCTTCCTTGTTCTTTCATTTTAGGAGAAGTTGTAATGCTCTGTTAGATGTGCTTCAGGTCAAGGAGCAGGGCTCATGCTGAAGCGAATATCCAGGGGAAAATCACTCCTCATTATTTTCCTCAAATACATTCTGTTCTCTGGCCTGACTGTCCCACCAGCCTGTGAGTGTCATCTTCCTCATGTATGCAGTCCCAGGAAATATTTTTAATGTATTCCTTACTGAAAGTGGAAAGGTGATCAAAGAGGGATTCACTCAACGTAAAAACCCTGGGAAATTAGTCAAAGATGTTTAAAGTCTCTGGTAGTTCTGGAAAATGCCACAGATATCTGCAGTCTCTTACATATCCTTTTCAGATTAAATTTAAGGATCCCTACATTTCCTTTAGCATTTAATGTTCTTTTTTCCCTGGTAACTACCTCCAGTATCATGTCGTGACAGCTTATTTAAATTATTATCTTTTTGTTTAAGAGCGTTGACGTCTTGTCCATTATACGTGCAGTGGTATTTCATAACAACAAACCTTGGAGTTCAAAATGCTTTGAATGGACTTTTCAGGCCAAAAGAATCAAACCTCTGGCTGCCACAGTACTGTTGATGAATGAAGGAATTGGGCAAAGCCTTTATGTACAGACTTCAAATAAAAATCTGTCATCTGTATTTTTAAGGTAAACATTTTTCAGTATTATTGTCAGTGGGGTGGATTTCAGATATAAATGCCTGTAAGGAGCCAAAATGACTTCATTTCTCATGGAAAAGCCAAAGTTAATTATTTTCTACCAAACTGAGACTACTATGACTTGGGGTAACATAAGCCTTGCTGACTGAAATTACTAAATGTCAGAGCAGAGCCAGAACAAGAAAGTTAATTTTAAGAGTTCCCAACTACTTCATCCTAGTAATATCTAAAATAACCTTTTAGTTTGTAAGAATTAGTAAACAAATGTCATAATAAATAAATATTTCTTAGTAATACCCAATTTTATTATTTGCTAATAGTATCTGCAATTGAAATTAAAGAGTTCTTCTAAAGTGTGTATTAGGAACTCAAAGTGTATAAATGAAACCTGTGGATATTAAAAAATTCTTGTTGAAAGAAATAACTGCTACTTTTCAAAGTGGTAGGTAAAGCTGTCTCTGCGTTCCCTCTCATGCCCTAAGGTCCTGCACAGTGGTTTTTTGTGAGGGAGTAACCTGATCCACAAGCCCTGAGACTGCCAACAGAGCTTTTCTTGGTAAGGGTGACATCTGTGGTGCTCTCACTTGTCTTTTGCGAAGGGGCCTGTGAGCACAGAAGTCCTTCTGCACAGGCCAGTGAGCAGGCAGCACACGGTATCAGTTTTCACACCCTACTAGCTGGCAACTGAATGTTTTCATGTCTTCACTGCCAGTTCCTCATGGATTGTGTCAGGTCAGGAGCTGCTCTTCTGTTTTCTCATGTGTTCCATCCCACCAGAAACACTTCAGGTTTCTTCATCCTTTCTCCTTGTTTCAAGCTTTGGCTACCATCTTCTCATAACTTTCCTTAGCAAATCTGGTTCTCAGTTCTTTTCCTTACATTATAAATCACTGGTGTTTCCTAAACTTCCACTGTACTGTCCATACTTTTCTGATTTTCTGCACCTTTATTTTCTCATTTTCTGTTATTGCTGGGTTAATTCACACTTTCACAGTGAGAATTGCGGAGGTTGAGAGATGATCACTGTGGAAGTAATGCTGGCCTAAGAAATGAGACATTTCCTCACACACCACCAGCATCAGGCAATGTAGTATATCAGCATCCTGCTGAGTGAAGAACACCTCGGAGATTTTTCTCTGGCATAAGTCAACAGATAAGAAATAGAAAATAAGCAGTAGAGCTTTCTTAACACTCTCCTAAGGATGGCATAAGACAAAAAGGACTAAAAATCCTTAAGAATGATTTTTGTTTATGTTTTTGATTACATGGTCCTGCTGTTGAGGTCAGTGGGCTCTGAGCAGCAGAGCCTCCAAAGGTGCTTGGGATCCTGAATGCTGGGGATCCCTTAAGTTATATTTGAAGGGATAACCTGGCAGAAGTTCAGATACTTTTGTAAGCTTCCTGCCAGCAGCACCTAAAGTAAAGGGGGCACCAACACCTCAGCAGTGACCTTATTTCCCTTCTCCTAATTGTTATTTTTCATAGAGACCCCTACTAGAAGACCTGGGGGCTCAGAGTATGAATCAATGTTTAGATATGAGCCTTAAGACTTGGAATTCAAAGTTGTCCTTTCCCTGTACTGACACTGAATCTGCAAGACTCAAATATTTCCTCTTTTATTTGAGAGAAATAATTTTGTATGTCTCAGCTTATATCTATAGGACGTCAATAATGCTACTCATAAAGCTGTTAAAAGTAACATTGACTTAATGAATGCAAAGCACTCTTTTTTTGTAAAGAACTTGTCAGAAAACTAGAACAAATTATATTTGTGAACTTAAATTCTGAGAAAGAAACATATGCGTCCCCTTAGTCAGAAGTATACTGATTAAGCAGATGGGTGATATTTCTGTGTCTGGAACTTTCCTAAGGTAAATAAATCAGTAATTAATGAAGACAAATTCTGAGAATTTAGCAATCAGGGTTCCCCTCAGGAAGTAATAAGGAGCAGAGCTATCTGTCTAGTAAATTCTGAATCTGAAAACTCCTTGGAAAGAGGTGTGAAACTAAGAACTCTGATATCTTTCTGTTATTAGTGATAATACACAGGAGCATTTTTATCCTGCTTATCTGTTTCCTGTTTTGGGTCTGTTGCTGATAACAAAGCATGCTATCTTAATAATGGGCTTATTTGTGGTTTGTCCTATAGGCAGTATTGGAAGACTCTAAGACCTTCATAGTTGCAGTAAATTAAGCAAGTACATCTAGGTTTGAATGAGTGGGGAAAAAAATCTGTCAGCCAATAAAGTTAATAGCAAAGTTTAGTTGCTGTAGTGAGATTGCTGATCTGATTTTATTGAAAAGTTGACAGGATCAGTCTCAGTGTAAGGCAGCATTGCTCCTCTGCAATCAATAGAACTGATTT
This sequence comes from Ammospiza nelsoni, assembly GCF_027579445.1. Classification (NCBI taxonomy): domain Eukaryota; kingdom Metazoa; phylum Chordata; class Aves; order Passeriformes; family Passerellidae; genus Ammospiza; species Ammospiza nelsoni. The sequence continues at coordinate 25,661,050 of NC_080636.1, read as the reverse complement.
ACAGCTGCAGCTGCAGGACCAAAATTATTTTCTAACTAAGAGCTGTATGTTCTGATGTGACTGAGAAGTATAACCAGTGTTTTGCACCAAAGTATTTGGTCTGGAATTGCAGCCTTCTCAGCACATAGGTCACAGTGAGATCACATGGTCATCATTCAGACTGTCAATGAGCATCCAGCACTGTTCCCATCAGAAGCTGCTACTTATTCCATGCAGTCAGTTGCACTGAGTACATTGATTTGTGTTTTAACAACAGTCATCTCTGCTGAGAAATGAGTTTGATTCCCTATATTTGGAATTTCTACAGCAACATGCAAAAGGGCTTTGAAATATAATTTACTAAAATATTTTCACCATGTAGCATTTGTTGGGCTAGAGATTTTTCGCTGCCTTCTGATAACGCAGAGTGCTTTAAAATTCTAACATAATTATTTAACTAAATGGGAAAATCCTGTTAGAGACAACCTTCACATTTCCCAGCAGCAACAATGAAGATAAATGTGAGTGTGTTATCACCACAGCATTCCAAAAAACACATTAAGGGAAGTGATACATCAAAGCTGACGTGTCCTAGAGACTGCCAGGGATTAGTGGTCAATAACTGGGCAGCAGGGCCAGAAGAGTGCAGGCAGCCATGGCTGGTGCCCTTGCTGTCAGAAGCAGTGCCCTGTAACAAAGGCAGCAGTTAGAAACTTGCAAAAACTTGGAAGTTGTGCAGATGTTAAAAGTTGTGTTTCTGGACGATTGCCATGTATGGCTATGGGTCCCACCTCAAGCCACGTGCTGTCATGTCCCTGAGAGGAGGAGCCATGTGGGGGGAAGGTGACCCTGGGCACCCACAGAGGCTTCCCCTCTCAACTGTCCTGGGAAAAATCACTGTTCTCTATTGCCTATACCTGGGTGATCCTTCAGCCCTTTGGGTGAAGCAATCAGATCTTCTTGGAGCCCTGTGCATGTATGTGTGTGTGTGTATGTGTTTTGGGTCATTGTTCTTGTCCATGTGATAACAATATTCCTGATGGGTACACCCAACTTCTGACCTGTTAAATTACATTGCAGTGTCTCTGTTGGTGACACCCTCACCCTCTGTGTTTGTTAGTTTTGGGAGCTGGCTTTAACTGCACACTTGACTTTTTCTCTCTGTGAGGTTGTTTTTATGTGCTTTAGTGACAACTCTGTGGCCTTTATGTCCTAAAGCATTTCAGATTGCTCCTCTCCAGGAGAAAACCTCTTACTATCTTTGTTTAACATAAAGCCAGTACCGTGCTTCAGAAACAGAGTAGGAGCCACTTTATGATAAAGATCATTGGTGTAATTTCCACTTTTTGCAACATCCCAGTGCTTAAAATGGGCTTAATAAAAAGAGGAGCAGTTTCTTGTGTGGACAAATAGTGACAGGATAAGGGGCAATAGTTTTTAACTGTAAGAGAGCAGATTCATATTGGGTATTAGGGTGAAATTCTTTACTCAGAGGATGGTGGGGTACTGCATTATTGCTCCAGTCTCATTTCTCCTGTGAGAAAGACAGTGGTGCTGTCTACTTAGAGACTAATGGCTCACTGTCAGGAAGAAGAGTATTATCTTTCTTCCCCCACGCCAACCACACAATCCATATCACCTTTTTTTCAGTGCTAGTTGCTGCAGTACTTCAGAATGAAACTAGAAATGAGTATCCGAGAGAATACCTATATTCTTCTTTCTTGGTGAAAAATTTGTACAGGTAATTTGGCAGAATACTTCTGGCCAGTGGATCAGAGAACACAAAATCATGTATTTTACCTTTCTCCAGGGCAAGTTGGGTTTTTACTTAGGAGTTTTCCTCAGTTTTACCAGCAGTGCTGTTTCTTCTCTTAGTGTTTTATCTTGCTTGTCACCATTTCACTTTCAGACTGCTACTCTTGAAATACCAATCAGACAGGTTCACAACTGCACATCTTAAATGGATTACAGCAGAAGAGTAAATGAAAATTTCTGTATTCGAGGCCTTTCCCACCCTTAGAGCCTCTGGACCTCACAGAGGAAGCAGAAATCTTGCACCAAGCAGAGATTAACCTTTATTTGCTTTGTATTTCTGAACTTTTTTGTGTTCTCAATTAAAAATATTCCCTTTGAAGGCTTTCCCTCGTGAAATGGATTATTGCTTGCCTGAGAAATAATAATTGGCTGATAATTTAGCCTGAAAAAAAAAAAAAAAACACTAGTTCATAATTCTTAATACAGTGAGGAAATTATAGTTGTCTGTGAGGTAATCCAAAACTGCTTTCTAATAGCCATTATTCCCTCTGGAAAAAGCTGTACAAAGGCCAGGTTTTACCTGGAGACACCTTCATTGGGAGATGGAAGGTGAGGGCTCCTCCTTGCTCCTTTTTCTACCCAGACAAAGCTTTCCAAGAATAGTCTCTTCACAGTTTCCTTCTACCGTGTAATTTCCTAGAAAGAGGAAGCAACAGAAGGCAGGAAGATTGAGATCCAAGCACTGAAGGAGGTAAACAAAACTTTAAATGTCAGAGGAAGACACTATACCTTTCAGTGAACCCTCAGATGATGTATCACCCAGAGTGATGGTGAATAAAGTTAAATCCAGTTGGCAGTGGGTCACTCGTGCTGTTCCCCAAGGCTGTACAGAGGGATCTGGACAGGCTGGATTGATGGGCCAAAGCCAATGGCATGAGGTTGAAGAAGGCCAATGCCAGGTCCTGCACTTGGTTTACAACCCCGTGCAGTGCTACAGGCTGGGGGAAGAGTGTCAGGAAAGCTGCCCAGCAGAAAAGGACCTGGAGGTGCTGGTGACAGGGGCTGAACATGAGCCAGCTGTGCCCAGGTGGCCAAGCAGGCCAATGGCACCCTGGCCTGTGTCAGCAACAGTGTGGCCAGCAGAGATTGTTCCCCTGTACTCAGCACTGGTGAGGCCACACCTCAAATCCTGTGTCCAGTTCTGGGCCTGTCAGTACAAAAAACACATTGTGGTGCTGGATCATGTCCAGAGAAGGGCAGCAAGGGTGGTGAAGGGGTTGGAGCACAAGTCTTTTGAGGAAGGCTGAGAGAACCAGGGGTATTTAGCCTGGAGAAGGGAGGATTGAGGGGAACCTTATCACTTTCTACAGCTCCTTGAAAGGAGATTGTAGCCAATCTGGAGGGCAGGCAGTTCTTCCACATAATAAGTAGGAGGACAGGGAGAAATTGTCCCAGGTTGCACCATGGGAGGTTTAGATTAGATATTAGGAAAAACTTCTTGATAGAGATGTTTGTCAAGCATTGGAGCAGTCTGCCCAGGGAAGAATTTGAGTCACCATTCCTGAAAGTATTTAAAAGATGTGTAGAAGCGACACTTGATGACATGGTTTAATGGTGAATGTAGTGGGTTGATCTTGGCTGGATGAAATGTCTTGTGCCTCTGTGGGGAACTAAGCTCACCCAAAATTAACAGGGTTTTTTGAGCTGCACTTCTAGACACTAATTTAGCCTAAGCCTGGTGCAAGAAAATCTGTAGAACTAATTAGAAAGAGCAATCCATTCTGTACGACCTGATTTAAACTTTCAGCTGGGTTAAGTCTTGTTCCCTGTTGCTACAAAGTCTATGGCTTGAACAGAAGATAAGAAATAATGGAGTCAGGAGGAACTATTTTGGACATTATACAGCTTACTTTGAACTTAAATTGAATTGCAGTCTCTTTGTAGGTGCTAGATGATTTTTTTTAAATTTTGTGGTTCACAAACAGAATAATAGAAGTATGGAAATAGAAAATAATTATTAAGGAAAACTTCCTTTACAATTGAAACTATGCTGTTTGGATAATCTTGTGTACAGTCCTGCTGAAGATTACCAAGCTTGTTTACCTTGAGTCTTGGTCATATTATAGATTGTTTCAATCTTTGGAAGTGTAGAGAAGTTAATTAAACAGAAACCTGAAGGGAAAGAATCTCAACTGCTGTTGAGGTTTATCTTTGGCAAGATAGTATATGAAATTCTATTGAAAATGCCTTTACAATTAAATTTTTAATTCCAGCAGTAGATGATCTGTTTGTAGGTTACAGCTGCTTGGGACTGCCTCTACATAGTAGACAGGACAACTGAGTCATACTTTTACTGAAGTAGCCCCTGGCCTGCAAAAGATGTTTCTAAACCAGAGTGTCATCCAGAGGGAATTTGGTATGCGTTCTAGCTTTTCTTTGGGCTGTGCTAGAATAACAATCTTGTTCTTTCTGAGGTAGCTAGAAGAACATGCTGTACATCTAGAAACAGGAACTTAAGAGAACTGCTACAATCTCATTATGGGGGTACTGGACTTTACCAGTTTGTACCCATATTTCTGTTAGGAGTTTTTAATGAGACTGAAGCTGGAAACAAAAAGCCACAGAAATTTAGGCATTTAACATTGTGACATTTACACAAGTGAATCAAGCTGTGAGGATATAGTTTTGGAAAACAAAGGCTCTTGTCATTGCAGCATGGCCAGCCTTTGTTATTGATCTGCAGAACAGCCTTCCTGACATGCTATTTCTGTTACTTGTATAGTGGAAATTCTAGCAAGCCCCTTTGAAATGCTTTTGTTTTGTTGTGCTGAACTATCTGGTTATTCTTAGATGACAGGTAAAATGACCCCCTCTGTTTCCAGTGCTTCTGGAAAAACTGATTGTGTCTGTAGTGGGTTAGCTTTCACCAGCAGCTAAATTTTCACCCAGCTGCTTTTCAGGCTGTGTTCCTCAGCCGCTGGAGGAGAGAGAAAATAGGGACGAAAGGGGTGAGAAAATTCCAGGGCCAAGATCCCTTGCCAGTTACCACCACAAACAAAACTAACTAGACCTGGGGAAAATTAACTTATCACAAATTTAAATAGATATCAAATTACTGATTTGGGTAGGAGGAAATGAAACAAAAAACATTAAACTAATAATACCTGTCCTTCCTCCTTTTCCAGGCCACCCCCCACTCCATTTTTCCTCTGCTCTGGCTTTGTCTCTTCAAGGCCTGCAGTTCTTTAGGAGTATCTTCTTCACCATGGAGCATCTTCTCCTTTTCTTCTGGTCTTGTTTCACTCCTATCTATGCTCCTCCACTGCCCATGTGCTGTTTTCTGCCTTTTTAAAAATACGTTTTCGCAGAAATGCCGCTGGCTTGTCTTGTGGGCTCAGCTCTGACCTGTGGAGGGTCTATTGAACTCTCTTCTCTTCCCAGTGAGCAATCTTTCACCAATTCCTAGACAGGCCTGAAAATTACTTTGAGAAGTAAACTTTGTGAAGGTATTTTGAAACATTTTATTTTGTATTGTGAAACAGTCATGACTGTACTGAGAAGATCATTGTCCCCCTTGAAGTCCTCCAGGACGCAAGGATAGCTGTGGAAACTGTACATTCCTCATCATAGGAGGTTAAAAATCAGCAATTTATTTTAATGAATGACAGTTACAGTCTGAAAGTATAGTTTTTAATCACAATACAGAATATTTTCACTGAGTCTTAGTGATTTAAAGCATTTATTTAAATCAGTGATGAATTATAAACTCTGCAAGTATAACTCAGAGTTAAGAGGTAAATTCTGACAGTCAGTAAGCTGCAATCTTGTGGCCAATTTATAAAATCTTTTCATACTATTAGACCATTCTAAGTGTTTGAACAATGTTAAAAACACCCATTATCATATTAATAGTTGTTTTTAATGTTGTTCAGGCATTTGGAATTTACTGCTAGCAAAACTTTGCAATGAAGTCTGGTAACTAACTAAATTTTCCTTTGGCAAGAAGAATATAATTTATTCCACCTAAATAGTTTTTCAGACTACATTGTTTTGATTTTTCCCTGTAGATGCATGGTACTTATTCTGTTTTATCCAAGAATAACATCTTTCATGAGACTGAATATTTACTGTTTGAAGTTCTAGCCCCCTTGATAATATTTGCTAGTATTATTAAAACATAAATGCAAAATTGCTGCTGTTCAGAGTACACCAGCGGGGAAAGGCCAGACTGTTGATCAGCCTGATGCAGAGACATGCTGACAGCAGAATATTTATTTACCATTTCTAATTCTGAGTCTGCCCCAAAAAGTGTCATTTGTTTTTAGCAGTGATTCCAGCTGGCATTTGCATCGCATTGCATTATGTTATGGTCTGGAGAAATACTGAGCTTTGTAGGTACAGCACACAATTTAAAACAGCAGCTCCAAATGAAAGGCATGACTAAGAAAAGGCCCTTGAGGTTTAGCACAGCTGTTGGAGAAAAGATGAATGGAATTTAGTCTAGAAAGACTGGAAGACACCATTTCAGAAAGATAAGTGGTCTCATCAAGTCAACTAGAGCCCAGAGCTACTTTCTGAGGTGCTCAAGTTGATTAAATCTGCCTGAGAGTTTTTTACATGCATGCAAAATGGTTATTTCTTGAAATCCCTGCTAGTGCAATTATAAAAATGGTCTCAGATGAACGAGCACCATTTTTTTGTAGTTTGCTATTCCTTCTTTCAGCCATAAATCAGACCAAACCCAAAAATACTACCCACTGAACTCCCAGCTAACCTCTAACCAGACTTCCATATTCTGTTTGCATTCGTCTCAACAATCCAGTAGCAGGTAAAAAATTCTTTTTTCCTTCAATGCCTTGCTCCTTTATTTCTATGGAAGCTTGCCATCTTCCAGCTGGCCTTATACAGAGCAGACCTTGTTTTTATTCTTTGCCCCCATGTTTACCCTTGGGAAGTTATTTAAGAATCTCTAACAAGAGCTGTAGGAACCCCAAAGAAGTGATGTGTGCCACATAATGTTACTCAATTGTAGAAATGTGCTTAGAAATGTACTCAGAAATGTGTAAGTTTAGTGATTTTTGGTCGTAAAAAAAAAAATCCAACTCAACTCAATGGACAAAAGTTTATATTCAGCAACAATTTAGGCATGGGCTAAATCTGCTGCTTCAGAGCTTTGTATTTAAGGTTATGTTAGATAAGCAAGAACTACACATACACATATTGAAACTCATGTGACAAACTGAGGAACATGGAATAGGCTTTCCACCTCCTGTGCATCTTCAGCTGATGACCCAGCTGCAGAGATGGGTGGGCTGAAGGCAGTGTGCTTTGCCTTTTTAGATACTACTGTCACCACCTCTGATCATCAGTAGATCTTTGTCAACCTAGCTCTGAAGATGACCTGACCAAAATAAGTCAGAATGGTGTTTCTACAGCTGAACTTCACAGCAGAAGGTTTGAATGGGAAATAGAGGTTCCTTCCTCTCTAGTTTCTCCTTTTCCTTCCCCAGACACTTTTTTTTCTGTCTCCATCTGCATTTGCATTATGCTGACTAGCAGACTGAGTTTGTTTAACAAAAATGCTTTACTCTTCTGATTGGAAAGGTGGCAGAAAGAGCTATCTTTCACTGGCACAAGTTTGCCAGTTTTTGGCAAGGGTTATAGGATCAGGGACCAGACACTACAAAGGATTAAAATTCCTAAAGCAGGATTCATGCAGGCATTTAGTGATGAAATCCAAAACTGTGACCTCAAATTGTATCTCCTTAATCTTGAAGCTGTCTGAAATCACTGACTTAATTTCTGTCAGTTCAAAATCTATTCTTAGACTGATGATATATGTGTGCAGCTCCACAAATTTTGTTCCCAGATACATTTTCAAAAAACATAATGTCAGAGGACCACAGTATTTCACACAGCAGAAAGGTACTTTTTCTGGTTTTCACCTCTGGTTCTCTATTGCTCTGACCTACATATGTAATGCCATCAGATAATACTGCCTAATTCTATTTAGGAAAGGAGCATCAGGGGAGACTTGGTGATACAGGAGAGTCCTAAAACTATATTTCCATTTCAGGAGGTGTAATTTATGTTGATTTGAGAGTCCTAGAGATTAAAGGTAACAAGAATAGAGTAAGAACTCTTAAAAATTAGTGATGAAAGTGTTCTCTTCAGCCATTTAAATTGCTGTGGGCTAGGTCAGCATACTGGGCTTGAAACCTAGTCTGTTCTCAAGTGTTTGTACATTTCAGTTGTCTTTGCCACTCCTACAGTGCCCGCAACTTGGCTGTGGACTTGGGACTGCAAAGCTTGTTTCAAAAGCTTGAAAGTTCTCTGCAATAACTTTAATTTTGGAATACAGTTACCTGAAATTTGTTGGCATGATGAAGCTCAGAGTCAGACTGTTGAGAAGAGAGTGTTTCTGGCTGATATAAAATGCAGCTGTATTTATCTCCCCTCAGCTGTGAATTCCCTTTGCCTATCACAAGTTTAGGAGGGCGAAACTACTCTCTGTCTCTGATTATGCAGAAACATCTTTGCTGCAACTGAGCTGCAAAGACCAATTGGTTCCACAGAGAATCATTTGTGTCTATGTACCAGCATACAGATAAAGACAACTGATAGAAAAAAAGACAAGAGATGCTATTTAAATGAATATTTCTGTGTACTTGCTTATTCTCAATTATTAAAAATAATAATTAGAAGATTGTTACTGCTGGAATGACAATGGTATTGTAATATAATATTCCCAGTGATCTTACACCAGTACATTTCCTTTCACATCAATTAGGTACCATGGAAAAACTGGAGAAGAAGAATGTTTAGCAATGTGATACAAGTAAAAAAATAATACATTCTCAGACATTGTTAGCTCAGACTAAAGCCTGACTAAAAAAGGAAAAACTGTATTTATTTGGAAAATGACAGTAGATAATAATGAATTCTCACTAAAGAAAAGACCGCAGTTAAAACTTGGACCTTGGTTTCAAATTTTCTGGCAAATTATTTTGAGCCAGTTCATAGCTAATGGTAAAGAAGAAAAACTTCTAAAACACCCTATTAATTAGAAAATTTGGAAAAGCAGTAAATAAAACTTTTAAATCTTGTATTAAAGTTCAGATTAAAGGAAAATTATTATTGTGTGTTCTGGGGGGGTGGGGGATTGTGTTTATTTTTGGTGGGGCTTGTTTTGTCCTGTTTTCTTTTTACTACCACTGTTTCCTGCAAAGAAACTCAAGCTTTATGGAAATTTCGTCATATGTGAAAGCATTTTTTAACCAATAGAATCAGTATTCCAGCCTTCTGGTAAAATGATCACGGCTTTGACCATTGATGGTGTTAAATTCAGTATAGAGTAAACATCATCTCTTCACTGAATCTGGTGATGGAGGACCAGACTGATCAAAACTGATTGGAGATTTGGCCAGCTGACTCCATCCTGTAGTGAATAATGGGATTTTTCATTGTTTCCTGTGACTATCAACACTTCTACTTCTAATGGTTTCATCAGATAAGTAGGAAACTTTTACAGTTTATCTTGGAGTTCTTAGTGAGTACTCTTATATTGGTACCTATTTAGAACTTCTCCTCTGTAGTTTGTATATATGTGACAAAGTAACATGGCATGTGAAGGAAAGAAAGAATAGGAAGTCCTGTAAAATTGTGTATGCTTCATTGGTGGCTGTAGAATAAAGATATAAAATAGTAAGAAGAATTTGTGACTTTTACTATCTACTATTTGATATAAAAATGCATGTTCTAAATTTACTTTAAAACAGGAGCAGAGCCTTTCATTTTAGAAAGGCAAATATTTTGTCTGCAAAACAGACAAAAGTTCCTAAGTTTCTAAATTCAGCACCTTAATTTCTTTGCTCCATGACATTTGCAAAGAGCAAGTGGTAGACTTGTTAATAAGCTCTAATAATTTATCATGGTTGAAATTACTTTATTTAACACCACAGCACTGAGAAATCTAGTAAAAGAAAGGAAAAAAACCTTTCAGTGCTGCTCAGAATGAGCAGAATTCATTTGGTATGTGGCAAGTATTATGCTATGGTACTTACACTTTGAAATTGAATCAGCTCTTATTCTCCTGCAGAATCTTACTTGAAATTCAGATGCTTGGAAAGATGGTCAGGAGAAACAGAGTAACACAGATTTGTGCCTGTCATTCTACACTTGTTCCAGAAGTAGTGGTTACTGGGCAGCTGAGTTAACAGTAGAATAAAACCACAGTTTTTAGAAAGAGTTCTGAGTAGGATGTCTTTAAAGCTCTAGTCACATTACTGAAAGAACAGTGAAACTGAAAGCTGTCCTTAGATGTTATTAACAGCATTTTTTAAACTAAATTTTAATCTTTGATGTCATTTCAGTTCACTATTGACCATGAACTTACTGATGCATTGTTTGAAGAAAGTGCTGTGTCTTGGGGCAGAGGGGTAGAAGGTGTGTTGTTTAGGTTCTTTGTGAGAAGAGCAGTGGCCAGGTTCTGTACTCCCAGTGTGCAGCCACCCAGATGTGAAATCAGTGTTGGTTTTCTTTGTTCCTTTTCAGAATTTATAGATAGCTATCAGTTGAGATGGGCAGATTGTGCATGCTGGGTGGCATATCTTATCCCGTATCACATGTAACTCCAGGCTCTAGGCTTGCTAGAAAAATGGCCTAGAGCATGTAAAAGGCCAACTCATGGAAGAATGACAGCTGGCTAAAGCTGAACCCAGATGAGTTTAGATTTGTTTTGAATTTGTGCCCTAGTTTTGTTTTCTACTTGGATTCTTCATCAACACTAAGCTTTCCCCTGTAGATACTAGAGCAATGCTCAGTTCTTCTCATTCTTATGAGGAAAGCAATCCTCAGCTGTTTATACATGAACCTGCTGCTGGTTGCACTGCAACAATAAGTTGTGTCTGAAGTCCTGTGTGCTTTCAAAATTCTACTGCAGAGCACTGGAATGAATATTCTCAGAAACAAAAGACTTAGACTATTTTTCACAGTACTTCCTCTATTTCGCATCTATTGAGAAAACATTTTCTCAGGCATAAAGGTCAGTATCAAATCTAGGCTGCTTACAGTGGAGGGAGTCTTCTCAGAGGAGATGGAATAGAAAGAAAATGTCTATAACTTTATGATGCCAACTGTCCTCTACTTTGCTTTGTCAGGTCCAGTTCATTAAAGCAATGTTTTCATTGTGATCTATGTGACTCAACAAGTCTTGGTACCAGTAAAACACAGTATTCATCTATTCCCCTCACCAGTACTGCAATGCTTATTTATGACCAATCAGACTGCTCTGCAGAAGGTACATTCATGCCAATTACATGCTGCCCATTGCATGAAATGCCTAATTAAAGTTTCCTGTATTAATATCAGTCTGATGGAAGTCAACTTGCTAGCAAACACTTAGTCAGAGGCAGGCTAAGACCTATGTAAGTCCCAGGAGATGTCTGAAACATATTTTTCTCTGACACAGTTTGCATTAAGCCACTCTGTAAGCCACAAATTCAAAGAGAAAAGGTAGGTATAAAATCATTCATACATACAAAAACAAATTTTAAAGTATTTTTATGTAGCACAGCATAATCTCTTGATATCTTGGGTTTTGTTGCTAGTTTTCCTAGGTTTCCTTGTAATTTAAGAATCTCATGTTTTGTTGTTAATATTTTGACTTGGCTGATAGAAAAACAATTGGCAATTTACATTCAGTTACATTATAATTATGATCAATATAAGCATAAACATGTTTGGTGTCATACCTATGAAAAGGACAGGAGTGACCCTGTGCAAGTGAAACTGACTCTCTGTTGCTGTGCACTCTAGAACTGGACAGCATTTGTGAAGGTGAGCTACTCCAGATACATATCATTAATGTGGCAATAGGTGAAACATTGAGAAATTTTAAATTTTTTCTAGATTTTATAAGGGATAAAGAGCTATTTTCTTTAAAGTTCTTATTCTTTTAGACTTAAATATTACACTTTTAAATGTAGCTTATATAGCTACAGATGTGGTTCGTCCTGATAAGGCCAGATGAACATCAATTGAAATAATTTGCCTTTGTTAAGTGAGCATATCCCATTGATTACGCAGCAACAATTATGTGGTACAAGGAGGGACAATTAAACTCTGTAGATTTAAACTATTTTATTATATTGAACTATATTATGTGGTTTGTGGAAAGAACATGACACATTTAGCGTAGTAATAACAATTTTCCAACTCACAAGTCATTTAAATGGAGATGGATCTAGTAATAGTCAGCAAAAGTGGCTTTCCTAAAGCTCATACTCCATTTTCAGTCTCACTGCCTGGAGGTTATGAGGGATGGCATTTCAACATCCTTTTTCATGGCCTTTTCAGGAATGAGGCTGCATCTCATTAAGATAACTAGAATATGCTGCAATGAGTAGATTATGGTCATTTCTGGGAGGCTGCAGGTATGGAGAGGTTCTTGCTTCTTACTGAGAAGCTGAAAATATGGAAACTTGGCTTTTCTTTACATTTCATTACCATCCTGACAAAAAAAAAGTACACCTGTCTGCATCATATGCAAAGATTATGGGCAACTTTTAATGTTTTCATTAATACCTTATAAATACAGGAAAACCCCCCCCCCAAAGAATAAGCACGAAGACAGCTGAAGGAACTAGAAAAAACAATGAAAACCACACTGGGATTCAGGGGTTCATTGCCCTTTATGGTGAGGTCTTGAAAAGCTGTTCTCCTAGGTTATTTGCATGGATCGCAAAGTAAGGAAATAACTGGAGTGATGGTTCATGGTCCAAGTTTTCAGCCAGGACAGGGTTAATTTTTTGCAACAGGTGTGAAGGGGTGTGGTCAGGATCCTGATGTTATTGAATACAACCTCACATCTTTGCCAGGGTGGGGGAAAGAGATTCTTGAAGCAGGGGAGAAGGTAATTCCTTCAGGTGGAGAAAACACGGGGAGAGAGAGCCCCCACCATGTTTACTCCTGATTTACCCCCCTGATTTACCCCTTTAATTTGAAAAAGGGAGATGAAACTCTACAACACAAGAGAATAAGTTTGTACCTAACAGCAGAAGATTGGAACTGAGCTTGCAAAAATGGGTATTTGTTTATTTTGGGGGGCTTTTTGTATAATTTGTTTCTTTGTCTTACACATTTTGCTATTAATATTTTCGCTGTTACTGTTCTTTTTCTTATCTCATTGCTGTTTCCAATAACTTGTTCTTATCTGAACCCATGATCTTTGCCTTTTGTGCTTCCAGTTGGAGGGGGAAGGAGAAGAGAGTGGAGGTTATAGTGTGAGTACTAAATTGGAGAATATCACTACAAACCCATGACATCCAGTCATTGAAAATACATAGAAATCAGAAGTTTGGAATAAACAGAACTGAACTTCCAAGGAATGGCTATCAGTTTCATTAAAGTTACAACTGTGTTTAGACCTACCTGACTTGTGAGCAGCGTGGAAATTGTTTGCAGTATGTTAATTTTAAAAGGAAAAGAGCACTAGGATTAATTTTTTTTTACGTAGCACAAAAATGGGCCATGGAGGAATTGTTTCCAACTGCTCGAGACTTGTAAAGGAGGGGAACTTTTCCAACAATAAATCGGACTTCTTGTTATCTTTCTATAGGGAGAAACCAAGAATTTCTGAAGTCTAGCTCTTTGGTACCTGCAGAGACACCAAACTCTGTTGTTCAGGTTATTGTAGCAAGGACATAGATTGTTATTATGTACAAAATATAAACCACCTTTTTATCCTTATCCTCTCCCTTCACAACTCTATGGACATATCTAAGCATTATGCATTCACAAGACGTCTTTAGATGTTGTCTAGAAAAGAAAAGAAATCATAGATAAATCGAAACTTTTTATAAAAGCAAACGCAAATTTTTCTTCCTAGTACTTTGGAAATGTTCTTCTCTTGTTGAAAGACATAAGGCTAGTGAATACAAAATGACCTTTCTTTTATGAACCTCTGTTAGGGGGATTTGAAACCTAAGATAAAAATGTTTCATTCAGATTCTTCATGTTAGAGCTAATCTTCACAGAGATATAGTTTACTTTTTACTTCTGAGGTAGAAGCTGTATAGTCCCTTGGAAAAAATAATTAGTGCATTCACTTAACAGCATCCACTTATTCTACTCTAGAAATGCAGATTTTTCTCAAACAATATTTTTCTCACAAGCAATCATGGTAGGTTTTTACTCTAGGTAAAAACATATGCTTTCTTTATTAATTATGAAGGGGAAACAAATGATAATATTAATTATCTGCTTTGCTAGAAAATGGCTGTCCCTAGAAAGCTAAATCACCCAATCTGATTGCAATAATTAATTTCATCATGATAGACGCAGCACTTGAATTTCATTAGACTATGCATTATGTATTGTCTAGAACACTATAAAAATTGAGTATGCAGAGAATTTGTTTTTTAAAAATAAATAGGTCTATAAACATATTTATATCAATAAGCCATACAGGAAAGAAAATGATAAAATTGTTTTCCCTCATGAGTTGAAACAAAATGCATTAGTATTTTCCCCTTAAAGATTTTTTTTCTATTTTCTTTTTGTTGTGGGAACCCTGCTGAAGGTTGATGTACCTTATTTATCCCTTCAAGCTGAAAAACTGATATGAAACACTACAGCGGAAGAGAATAGGTTTGTACCTAAGAACAGATGATTGGAATTGAGCTTGAAAAGATTTTCAATGCCTCCTTGCCTAAATTTGTACTAAATAAAAAAAAAAGGGTTTCAAAACCCAAAAAGCCAAGATTCCATTGCAGTGATATTTTTGTCTACAGATTTTTACAAGCTACCATAGTAGCAGAAATATTTTTACTTGGCTTAAATAGCAGCTGTAGTTCTTCATATCAGGCAGAACAGGAAACCTTGGGGTTAAAAGATCTCACTGGAGGTAAAAAAATGGATATAGGGGAAAAGATAGGTTGTGTAAGGCTATGTCTCCATTAACAAGTGGTTTAGGTTAACAGAAGTGGTCTGAGAAGCATTTGTCCCTGAGGGCCTATCATACATATCCTAATCATATTGGAGGTGATACAAAGTAGATCTTGTCTCATATGCTCCTGAAATCTATTTTCCAGTTTGGTTTTACACAAAAGAAGAGCATTGCAGCCACTTTCATGCCTCTCCACAGTGCTCACCAAGGTGCAGTAGGTGGTAGTAAGCACAGGGTTCAATTCCAAAGTGCTGTCCTCAAATTCTCTAAAATGCTAATACAGACACTTACTTATTGTTTCATCTTCTAGTCTGTGCTGACTAGACCTTGTTAATGATGCTCTGTAAAACTGGGACATGTGGGTGTTAATTTACCAGAAAAAAAATCTGCTAATCCTTTCATAACTTTATGAGAAGGCAAAAAAAGAACCATCTAAAATTAAAGGTTCAGTTTTTCTCTTTAAAAGGTTAATTTATTGTGCAACTTCCAAAGATAAAAAATAAAGTGCTTTGAAATCTATCCTTATATTTTGAAGATTTAATGAACTTATCACTGGCAATCAAAGGCAATCTATAGTCTGTTGCTCTAGTAAACCCACTATTTGTGAATCTGTGTTTCCTATTGAACTCATAATTTAAGTGTTGAAATAGAGAACTGTGCTTTTTCTGAATGACACCAGACTTACAGCAGATCCCACACTATTTGTGCACCTGAGATCCTATTGAATGTGAACAGAACTGTTGGTGCTGAATTTTTCCAATCAGAAATGAAGCCTAGCTGCGCCCAGCCCCTCTGATCTCTGAGGACTAGCTGGGAAGTAAGATAGTTTATTTTCTGCCAAGTTTCTGTACCCTAAACAAAACAGTATGCTGAATCATCTGGACTCTCAGGATGTCATTAACCTGTTAAAGGTCTTCTATAGACAAGACATACAGGTTTTAAAGGCTGGCTTTTTCTCCTTTCTCCTCCTACTAGAAAGCCCCGAAAAGTTTGTGTCTTGAATTTTTTACTTCATTCTAGGCAAAGTAGCATGCCTTCTAAAGCCACTGGCAAATGCCAAAAGTTGATTTTTAGATGTGGGATTATGACTAAAAAAAGTTCTGAAAATTAAAGGCTTCTCATTTCTTGGAAAAAGCTACATCCTTCCAAGTTAAATACAAACCTTGGGCTCATATGCTTGAGTCGGTGCCAGTCCCATTCCCTATGGTGCCTCCAGAGGCCTTGTCTATACCCAGAAAGATCAGCTGGCAATTAAAAGGAAGCAAACAAACCAAGAGCACACATTTCATACCCAGAGTATGAAAAATGTTGTACATAACTTTAGTTGAAAACTGTTTCAAACTTCATTTTTTCACAGAGGCTGTCTTGGCAAGTAGACTCAGAAAAAGGTATGTTAAAGAATTTTCAAGCACAAAACAAAAGGTATATATGGTGTTTTATACATTGAAAACTTACCAAAACATTCTCAAAAAATAACAGAATTAAAGCTTCATTAATATTTATATGGATTCTTGGTGCAATGTTACAATTTAATTGGCAACATTAGTATACACTTTTTCTATTGTTTTCAATGACTGTATGAGAAACAAGACTACTGAGTATACTAAATATAAGGCATAAGGTTTTGATAAACTAGGTGTTTCTTCAAAAGAAAGCTAAATTTGGTGTGTTTCCAGTCCACATTAAATTCCAGCAAGCTGGCTAAGTGGGAATTCCACATCATCCTTTGGGTGATGTGGAAATTGTAAGGTTTACCATAACTTTGGAGTATGGCTGATATCATTAGGGGCTGGAACATCTCTCCCTTGAGGAGAGTCTGAGAGAGCTGGGACTGTTTAGCCACAACAAAGTGGGCTGGAACTAGAATATATTTAGTGTACCTTCCAGCTCTAGACTGCCTATGAATCTCTGGTTCTATGGTTCTATGATGTGTAAGAGCTGGAACTAGCTGAGGCCACAGTCAACGTGCAAGGTTTGTTTGCTGCCCCTGTGTCACCAATTGTGACACAGTGGAACTCACCACAGGCTCCAGCAGAGCCTGCTGCCTGTGGCTTACGAGCAGGTCCCTGGAATGCCGGCATGGATGCGCAGCACTCTCTGAAGGGGCTCGCTTTGCTGTTAACGACATCAGGGCACTTAGGATCATGAGCAATTGCCTTCCTTCTCTGGTTGCCTCGTTGCCTGGAATAATCATCATTTGTGGCCTGATTGCTTTGTTCTGCATTGTGATTTTCGACACCACACCTGCTCGTGGGCAAACGAGAACTGTTAAGTTCAGGGAACCAGAAAAGATTGAGTGTGGTATCTGTAATGCAATTGCCAAACCAAATGCACCTCAAGAAGATGTTGAATTTGATTCAGATGGTTTGGTATTCAAGGTGGAGAAGGAGATCAGTCCTGACTCCATTGTGGTGAGTGGCAGGATTTTTATTATTACTATTTTATCTTTGCCATCATAATGATCAATTTTCTTTTATTTGATTGTTGCTGTTCCATGCTCAGTTTAAAGTGGAATTTAACTCTATTTTTAATTCATCTTGATATGTAGGAAAAACAAGGGGATCCCTTTACAGAAAGTAGTGGAAATTAATAATATTAATATAAGTTATTTGTAAAAACTATGAGCTGATATTGAGAACTACATAAAGGTGTCATATACTGTTTATAGATTAAGCCTTTGCAAATAGTTCATTAGCTTTGAATTCAAAATTAGTATTTGTACGTCTCTGAATATGAAGGCAGGCCTGAAAAATCAGATTGTGTGTTTAAAGGAAATGTATTTATAGCAGATGAAAACAGTCAGTGCTAGTCTCTTGTATTTCTATATGCATATATACATACACTTAAAAATTTATACGTGTGTATTTATAAGTTAGAACATGGGTTTTTTAGATATAGAATTTAATATATTTTTAATGCTTGAGGAGATAGGTTTATCTGATCCTTCTAAGCATCCTTCCATAAATTTGCCATATTTTTCATCCTTTTATTCTAGTTGTTCTCTGTATGTTACTAGTTTATGGCCGGGGAAAAAAAAAAGTATGCTGATGTTTGTATTGTCAATATTTTGTTCAAATTTGTATTGTCAACAGTATAAATATTTTTTAAAAAAGGGTACTATTTATGTTTATGGAAAAGTCTACAGCTTTTTCAATGCAAATTCATTTGGACATCATCCATCTGGCACCATAGGTTGTATCATCTGTTGCTCTGGTTCCTTCTTGCTCAGAGTTCCATATAATGGAAAGAATGCAAATCTGTAAATATTTACATATACATACATATGCACAGACATATATATATATATATGCATATATATAATAGTATATAGATAGGTAGATATACTATACATATATAGTATATATGTATAGTGTGTATATATATACATATAT
This sequence comes from Ammospiza nelsoni, assembly GCF_027579445.1. Classification (NCBI taxonomy): domain Eukaryota; kingdom Metazoa; phylum Chordata; class Aves; order Passeriformes; family Passerellidae; genus Ammospiza; species Ammospiza nelsoni. The sequence continues at coordinate 25,642,978 of NC_080636.1, read as the reverse complement.
GTAGTAGGTACTGGGGTCCAGCAGTACTGGTCAATTTTTAAACATCACTGTTTTAGTGATGTTAGGGCACAGGACACAGAGGAGCAGGCAATTCCCAAAGGTTGTAAGTCAAGCGGACGAGGCAGAAGGCATTACTGATGGCACAGAAGCCGCTGTTTCGTACTGGTTTCAGAGATGGTTGCATTCTGCCATGTGCATAATGAAGCTGTCTTATCTTAATGGTCTAACAGTGTGTAAACTTTGAATAGCTATCATTTGTAGGTAATGGTGTTTTCTATAATGATGCACTGTAAAAGATAATGATGAAGTTAAATCTTTTCACTTTTAGAACCATTTGTGTTAATGTAAGTCCTTTAGACAAACAATAGAAATACTGTTTCTGGTCCATTTGAAACTGCTGAGTACGTTACGAAAATGAATAGGAGAAAATTAGTCAGCAACAGTAGATGGTAACTTTGCAAAACAATCTGAATTTTCTGTGTTTATATTGCACAGAACTCTGTAGATAAAAGAAGGGGGAAATAGCCTGGCATAATGAAAGTGGGAATAGCTTGTTTACTGGTACACATTGTCTAAACATTTTCCTGAGAACTGCAGAGCCTACAAGAGCTCCTTCTGGTCTTTATAGGTTTTTTGTATGTGCGAAACCAGATATGATAGAAATCCAGTTGTGGATTGGTTTTTTAGATGCTAGCACAGTATTAATTAAAGAAGGTAGAAGATCTTTGAGCCAGTGACCAATCTGACATATTTTAGTTAAAAATAATTGAGGTAGGAAATGTAACTGCTGTTATAGTTACTTACCAGGCATTTGCCCACCTTCATAGAAATGAATGCTATTATTTTCTTTTCATTAGAACTGTAAATATGACTATGTTTTGAGAATCAGTATTGAATATCAGTAATGCTCTTTTTCTGGGCCATTACTATCCAAATACTGAAATGAACTTCTTTTTTACTAAAACCTTAGATTTAATTAACCTAAGATCATTTTTTTTCATTTATAAAGTGCCTGGAGGTCTTTCCAAAAGAGCGGTTTGTGCCTGGCAGCAAGGTATGGCAAGTACAACTGAAGACTGATGGAAGACAGAAGTTCAGATGAGAAAAGTTATGTTTTGACTTTCCACTACTTGCAGAATACTTTATGGATCTCTCTGGAGATAATTTCTGGCAGTTCCCAGAAGAGAGGTGATGTGAGATTTACCACCACCAGTAAGAACAGAAAGTCCAAGTAGGCAGCAAAAGCTAAGCCAAGAAGGCAGCAAAAGTGAAGTTAAAAAGAGAGAACCTACCCTATTTTCAGTTTGGCAACTTGCCCTTCTACAACCTTTAGTGCAAAGAACCTTCTCTCCTTTGTCACCTAAGAGCTATGCTTTGCGGGTGTGTTTCTCACTGCTTCATTAAAAATTCACTGTGTTTAACACTCATACTAGATGTTTGGGCTTATTTATAGCTTTTTATATTTAAATGTGATACACTCACATTGTTGGTGTAATTGAAAACCAAATTCATTATTTTAACTACAGTACAGAGAAAACTATGTGGAAGTAAATTATTTTATTTAACTTTTCCTTTTAAGAACTAGAAATACTGATAAAAAAAAGGATTTTCTCTTAGTGTTAAGAAATCAAAGTCTCCTTCTATTAATTGATGTCTGGACAAAAAATTCTAATCTTGACAAATTAGAAGGCTGGGAATTCATCAGCACGTGAAGTCTAACAAGGGCAAGTGCCAGATCCTGCACCTGGCATGGGGCAACCTGGGGTGTGCATAAAGACTGGGGAATGAGAGGCTGGAAAGCAGCACTGCAGGAAGGGACCTGGGAGCCGTGGTTGATGGCAAGCTGAACATGAGCCAGCAGTGCCCTGGCAGCCAGGAGGGACAACCCTCCTGCTGTGCATCAGGCACAGCATCACCAGGCAGGCAAGGGAGGGGATTGTCCTGCTCTGCTCTGCGCTGGGCTGGTGCAGCCTCACCTCGAGTGCTGGGGGCAGTTTTGGGCACCATAATATAAAATAGTCAAAATGGTATTAGGGAGCATCCATAGGAGGGCAACAAAGATAGTGAAGAGTCTGAAGAGAAAGCAGCATGAGGAGTGGCTGAGGTCACTTGGATTTTTCAGTCTGGGGAAGAGGATACTGAGAATTAACTTTACAACTTCCTCATCAGGGGAAGCAAAGGCACTGAATTTTCCTGTCTGGTGACCAGGATCCCTCAGGATCTGAGGGAACAACATGAAGCTGAGCCAGAGGTCGTATAAGTTGGATATGAAGAAAAGGTTCTTCACCCAAAGGGTGAAGATCTCTCAGTTGAGCTCTGGAACAGACTCCCCAGCAAAGTGGTCACAGCACCAAGCCTGCCAGACTTGAGAAGCATTTGGACAATGTTCTCAGGTACATGATGTGACCCTTGGAGTTGTCCTTTACAGGGCCAGGATTTGAATTGTGATGATTCTTTTGAGTTCCTTCCAACTCAGGATATTCTATTATTCATGTAATATACACATACGTTAGCTCTGGGTTTTTCTCACTGTAGCAGGATTATATTTTTTTGGTGACAGATAGACGTCCAAGGAGTGTATGCATGCTGTTTGCAGTGGAGTAGCACTATCTTTTATTCTATTATCAGGACCCATAAAATTTTTACAAAACTAGATGTTAATGTATCTTAAAAAAGTAGTTTTTTTCTTGGAGTTTTTTTTAAGTATCACATAAGGATTTTCACCAAGTTTAAAAGGTTCTTGTATGAGTTTTCAGATTCCAACTTTTGCAAAAGGAAAAATCCATGCCAGGAACATGAAAGGATTCTTGATTAAAAATCTCATTTTAAAAATAAAGGTCTTCTCAGATGTCTGGGAAAGATACTATTACAGTTTTGTTTTGTTTTTTTTTCCCAATAATCCCTGGGGAAATGCTAGTCCAGATTGATTGCTAGGTTATTTAAGTTCCTGAGCTATTAAAATAGTGTAGAATATATACTGCTCTGCAATTATATTCACATTTGTTTCCCTTTAAATTTAAATAGTTTTCAAATATTAAGTATTAATACTGAACTACTGAATGAATTAATAGCAAAATAATGAATTACTTTGTTCCTCCAGAAAGATTTTGAAACTCAGTGAAGATCATGTATGCAAAAATTTAAACAAGTATTTAAAAATCATTAAAATCAGTACACACCATTTTTAAAAATTATCCTTTTCAGTCTCAGAGAGAAGTTAAATGAGGAATTTCAGATTGTATTCTTTCATTGTTATGTTTGATCCAAGCTATCAAGCCTTCTTAGACCTGTGGTGACTACCTTGTCAACACTTTACCACCTCTCTTTTCCGTAGCTGGAGAAATACTGCTTTGAACGTCTTCCCCCCAGTGCCCCAACCTACTCAGTTTCAGTAATTCACTTCTCTTCCAGCAACCTTTAGATTCCTGACAGGTGTCTTGGTATGTCATTATCTTTAAATTCCTCTTTTTCCATTTCTTTCGTTTACATTTCTTACTCTTTGCCAGAAACTGTCAAGAAAAATAATTTGTCCAATAATAGAATCATAAAATTGCTAAGTTTGGTGAAGACCTCTAAGATAACTTAGTCCAACATTAACCTCATGCTACCTGTTCCTAAGCACCACATTATTATTGTCATTAAATTTTTGCACTTGGTATGCTGCAAAAGCTCCATTTTTTTTTTTTTTGGTGGTTGGTTGGTGGTTTGTTTGTTTGTTTTAGTTTGTGGTGTTTGACTTTTTTTCCCTAAGATATCTTTACTTAGGTATGCAAAAGTTTTGAAACTTTCTGAGCTGCACACAGACTTCAGTACAACACATGTCTCAGAAGTATACAATATAGTAGGTAAAACACCTTCTTAAATCTCTTTATGTGAAAAAATGAATCCCATGCTGACTCCATAATTGCTTTTGTGAACTTAAAAGTATTTTTGGGGGGAGGTGGGTGGAAATGTGAAGAGATGAGAGGTGGTTGTTAGTTCTAGCAATGAATGATCAAAAACTCCCACTGAAAGATAAGGAAGAGGTGATGCTGTCTCCTCCATTGTGCTGTCTGACATACTAACCTGATTTGCTCGTGACTAACACTGCAGCAATAGGAAATTAATCACTGGTAGCTGAATATCCTGTTCATTCATCAAGATGTGGTATGCAGAGACAGCCATTTTGGACTGTTTACTGTCTAGGAATAATAATATCTTAGAAAAAATAGTACTTTTTACCGCAATTCTAGTATAGTTACCCAATATTAAAAAAATAATAATGATAAGTGTTGGTTAACCATGTTTGGAAATGGCCCCAGGGAAAATGTAAGCTAGTCTTTAAGGACTCTTCTTTCAAGAACAAAGATTACAATGTTTTTAAAGCAACCTATTTTGCTCTGGTAATGTGTCAATGTTTCCCTCAGAGACTTCATGCCTCACTTTGCTTTCTTTCTCATTCATCCAGTAAATGTAGAGATGAACATATAATGATGTATATATTATACATATACATAAATAAATAATTACATACGTCATAAAGCCTTTTATAAGAATCTGAAAATACCTTGATGTGGGTAATTTTAATAATTTTACGGAAGTTACACCACATTCCTCTCTGATTATGAGAGATAATTTTTGTTGTTACAATAGATTAAAATATTGAAGAGGTTGATCTAATGAAAAAGAAACAGTAATTGAATTCTAGATGGGATCTGATGTGTTAAATATCAGACAACTAATTCATAATGTCTAAGACCAACGCTAGTAATAGAAAGAACAATCACTGAATAAAAATTAACCTGTGATAAGAGAGCAAAACTGGGTCTATTGCTTTACAAACTTCTCGGAACTGGCACATCCAAATTTAGCCTCATTTACTGTATCTGATCCACAGAAAAATATTCTTAATCATATGTGTGTTTAATTAGAATCAAATAGTTTCAGAGAGGTTTTCAGCTTGGCAAGTTTGCAGAACACAGGACTTGGACTTTTACTCCTATCACAGGATATGAAACCTTAGCTCTGACTTGGCTCATACACAATGCAAAAACTGCCCTCTTTCCCCTTTGTCCCTTACTTACTGTCCTCAAGCTTGATAGCTGAAACTTTGCCAGGATGCTAACAATCTGTGCAGCTCTAAAAGGAACAGCAAGATTATTTACAACCTAAATGGCAAGTTTCACCAGGACAAAGCCACTATCAGGGCTGTTAGAACTTGAAAGCTTTGGTTTCCCTACAAAGTGTGCATTTCATTATTTTACAGAGGACTTTCTTCTTATCTTTCTCTGATCAATATTTTGTCTTATTCTCAAAAAATTTAAAAATTGAGAAAAGAACTTTAAATTTTTTTGTTATTGTTTTAATCTTTAATAACTTCACTATTGTCAGTTGAGTTGTTTTAGTGCTTTCTTACAAGAAAACAGAAACAACTTAGATAAATTTTTTACTTTGACCTTTATAATTTATTTTTAAGGCTTACAGGTGCCACAGAGAGGTACATGTTATGTTGACTCCCTTGAAGGCAGGGTGGCCCTGCAGAGAATATCCTGTGCAGTCTAAGAGCTGGATTCAATGATCCCTGTGGGTCCCTTCCAACTCAGCACATTCGACCATTCTGTGATTAACCCCTGGTACAGTGCATTATCTCTCCTATTAGACAGCTGAAGGATGGTTCAGTAAAATTAACTAGCAGCAATTACACAGTCATGATATGGATTTGGGCAGTCAAAGCATTTGAGTGGGGTCACTTCATAAACTTTTTCTCATCACGCATCTGCATTTTTGCTCAATTCATTAAATATCACATAATTTTACTCTTTCATGGAAAAATAGTTTCATCTGAATTCACCCAAATTATTTTGTTAATGTGTTTCCTGTCAAATGAGTTGGAAAAAATGTAGAATCTCCTTCTATATCTCTGGAATTTGTAAATCTCGAATGGATATTAAAGATACTAAAGAATTTGGATAATGCAGGAACAATACTGATTTACTGCTATCACTTTTTCTTTGTCCCAGTCATTTTTATTCCATTTCTCTGTATCCTTCCCTAAGTCTCAGAAAGTAGGATGGTAGAAGGTGCAACCTTCAAGAGACATGTCTCTGAAACATTCAGCCACTCAGCTTCTCTCCCACTGTGGCTCTTCTGGAATAAATTAGGTGAGTTCACGTCTTCTTAGGTCTGTTACCTCACTTCATTTTAAGGTGATTTGATAGATCTACTACTGTCCTACCTGGGGCAGGTAGGATGTTGGTGATCCTCTAGGAACCTGGTACCCTCCAGGATTCCAGGACTTCCCGGGTATCACAAGGGCAGGACTGGACATTAGCATACAAGAAAATAACATCACATAGAAATTTTATTGTTATGGTGCTCCTAACAGAGATCGTCAGTTAAAATGTTTCTGTTATTAGTTATCCCAAAACAAAACTTTGGGGTGTAGGAAACTTGACATTTTGAATAGGGTATTGTTCCCAAGTTTTGGTATCAGACTCACTTATGTACTGAGAGCACTGGCAACACTTAAAGAAAATATTCATTCCAATTATTTTTTTCATTCTGGAGTGCAGCATTCAGAGTTGTAACATGTAATTTCATTTTGAAACTTGACTATCAAACTCTGAGATCTGAATTTTTTGTTTGTGATAACTAAGGTTGGTAAATTGCACATTAATTCAGCTTTCACAGTTATTCACACTTTGGGTAAAGATCAAATCATGTTGTTCTTACAAAACCTGTAAAAAAATAACTTTCTAGTTTTTCAATTTTAACAAAACCTATAAGAGACCGCGATATTAATTGCAATAGAATATACAGAATAAATAGAATAAAATTTTCCTACTGTTTCTTGAATTTGTTGAATGGAATTATCCTTTGTTTGAAAAAAACAATGAGATGCAAAACATATCACAGCTCTCCCCATGGATATGCTTTTGGCCAGTGCCTTTTCTTTTTCAGTCATACGTCAGAGTCTGCCTTAGGGTTTGATTAACAATGACTTATAGGAGTTTGCAAGGTGAAAAGAAAAGTCTTTCACTTATTGAACTTAATGGGTACTTTTTGCCAGAGTTAAAGAAGTTTTTAAAAACATCTTTCCTTCTGTAAAGTTTTAGTTGTTTCCGACCACAACATAAACCTGGCTGAAAAACATAATTATGAGTAAGGTACCACTGTGCAGTTTTTTGATTCTGTACAATGGTATTTTTAAATGATAGTTCAAACTAATACTGGAGTTATTTTTAGTTAAATATCTTCCTTTGGTGTGTCACACTATTATAAGTAACATTAATATTCGAACATAATGCATTATATTTAATTCTACTACAGGGATAAAACATTATAAAGACTGAGTTAAAAAGGGTTGCCACTTGTCCTGCTCTCTGCTGCTGTGAGTGCATTTTCAAGTACATGGGTATACAGTGACCCACATATCCTTGCATGTGTTCACTGGGATTCCAGTCAGGGAAAATTATCTTTACATTGCCATTGGGGAAATTGAAGTAAAAAGCACTGTGACACAATGAATATAGCACAACAGAATTTAATTTTGAATGTTTGTCTAACCTTTGTTACATTTCCATTAAAAAACAAACAAAAGGAAAATAACCCCCCAAAACCACCAGGAGCTGTCCTCACACAAAGAGGACAGAGTGTGGACATTGTCAGCCACCATGGAAGCAATTGAAAGCAGGCATTTTAATAGGATGCTGGAAGAGCTGTGCTCAAAACTAAAAGTAGTTTTGGGCTCCAGTTTCATCTGGCTTAATTTTGAACACATTTTTGAGAGAAAGGAAACATTTTTTTAAGCTTGGCAGCTGTCATGAAGCTCACATGTGGCTGCTGACTGATCTGAGAAAGATGAAAATTCGTAGACATGGTACATCATTAGGAATGACAGTGAGTCAGTCTGTAAGCTCTGTTTTCTGGCCACTTAACATTTGAGGTAGAATTCTTATTCTTTCTCTCAGAAAACATAATTTATCATCCTGTTTTTTAAAAGTTTTTTTGCATAAAATAAGTACAAGCAAAGTGTACATTGTTAAGAGCAAGCCAGTTCAGAACTTAAAATTTTTCAGCTCATAGAACTGAGTGATAAAAGCAAGTTAAATTAAGCAGAAAATGCTGCTAATAATTTGGGCCATCTAGACTTGATAAAATTAATAAAGTTGAAATAATCTGAAAGCCTTTAGATTCTGAGCAAGAGCTTTATTTTCCCCATGAAAAGCCATCGTTTCCCTTAAATGTAGTTAACCTTACTCGATCACATTTGGTTGCAGCTCAGTTACACCACTAACATTAACTTGTGAACATCTGGAACAATCATTCCTTCTTTTTGGCTGATCACAGTGGGTAGCACAAACTGAAGGGAGGTGTTACTAAGGACACCAAGCAGTATTGATTATGTACTCTACATATGATTCCAGAAGCATGTGGGAGGACTTCATTGCAATAGTCTTCTACTGCAATAAGCAAACAGAATTTAGATTTCATTGTTGGCAAGGGAATTAGCTGGAAATGTAAAACCCACTAGGCTTTAAGAAGGCTATTAGTAATCTAAAGTGAAATCCTGGTATTAATTTAATTAAAATATTTTATCCTACTGTTCTAATCTAAGGTACTCCTTTATCTTAGATAATGTGCATTGTTCTGAATATCTGCCTCTCCCACACTCTTCCCTTTACGAAAAGACAATGATAAAGATAGGGAAAGTTCAGAGAAGGACAAAAATCAATTCAGAGGATGACCAAATATATGGAATACATTTCTACGAGGAATAGGTTGGAAATGTAGGACCTCTTGCTTAGAAAAGAAATAGTGTAGGAAACTACATAATGACGTGTAAAAACACACACATCATGGCAAAGATGCAGCTCAAAATTTCTTCTGGTAAAAGACCAAGGAGCCAGATGAAACTGTTGAGAGTCGTTTGCAAGAGGAACTAAAGGAAGTGATTCTGTCCATGATAGGTAGGTGAGCTACAGAGCTCCATGACATGACATGAGGTGACTGTTAAATGGGTGCAAAAAGACATTGGGCAAATCAATGAAATCCAAAAATACTATAAAATTCAAGCATAGATATTTTCAGAGTAAGTACCTGAGCTGAAAATATTGGATCCTGTGAGAGAGTTCTGGGAAAGCATTGCTGCCCACTTGGCTGGTCCTATTTTCCCCTGACCACTATGTTTGATAAGAAATATTAAGCAGAGGGACTTTGCTTGGATGCAGAAAGTCATTCCCATCTCAAAATATTATTCCTTTTGCAATAAGTATTTTGGGACTAGAAAACTATAAAAAAACCACTACAATCACAGAATATCCTCAGTTGAAAGGTCCCAAAAGGATCATCAAAGTCCAGCTGCTGGTCCTGCACAGGACATTGACAAGAAACACACCATGTGCCTGAGAGCATTGTCTGAACACTTGCACTGAGCCAGGCTTGGTGCTTTAACCACTTCCCTGGGGAGCCTGTTCCATTTCCCAACACCCTGTGGGCCAAGAACCTTCTCCTAATATCCAACCTAAGCCTCCCTTGACACAAATTTGGGTCAATCCTTCAGGTCCTGTCACCGGTCACTACAGAAAGGGATCAGTGTCTGCCCCTCCTCTCCCCGTCATGAGGACATTGTAGGCAGCAATGAGATATCACCTCAGCCTCCTCTTCTACAGGATGAGCAGGCCAAGCGACCTCGGCTTCCCCTCAAGGCTTTCAGCACCTTTGTTGTCCTCCTTAGGATGCTCTCTGATTGTTGAATATCTTTCTGATATTGTGCTGACCACAACTGCACACAATATTCAAGGGGAGGCTGCCCCTTGCAGAGCAGAGCAGAGCAGAGGAGGACAATCCCCTCCCCAGGACAGGGTCAGCCCTCCTGGCTGCTGGGGCACTGCTGACTCATGTTCAGCTTGCCTTAGACCAGGACACCCAGGTCCCTTCCTGAGACTAGGAAAAACAAAGCTCTGGGAACACTGCCTCAGTACTCCTGTAAGGTTGCCAGGTTACCATGTGCTTCATTATCTGCACACAGACACACCTGCACTTGTGCAAGAGAGGGGAAAATTGATCATCAGACTTGAAATGCTAATCCAACAGCTTTCCAAAGTACAATTGAGCAGCAATTATTATTAATTTAATAATTCAGGTAAATTAAAGGACTGTGAACTGAGTCAGTATCACATTTTTTTGTGCTTTATTAGTAATGAGGAGCAAGTTTAAATCAAATGTATAAGGCTTAAATATGGCATTGTTTTCTGAGACATCTCAGCTTAGGACATCACTGGAAAAAGAATTGTTGAGAGAAGTTGTCCACTCATTATTATTGAAGAATCAAAACCTCCATTTCATATATCCACCTGATACCTTCTTCCCCACCACTACCGTGTGCTGTCTTTGAGACTTCAAAGGACAAATTTTCTTTTCAGAATGTTCTCTGACTCAGAGAGTGCCTGCTAGGTCACACAACCAGCCTGGGTAACATGCTGAAAGAAATGTGGGGGTTTTTTCCCCTTGAAATCTTCACAGCATTCCAGAACACAGAGTATGATTCATTCTTCACTTTGCAAATTTTAATTAGACAGGCCCTTGCTATCTAATGAGTTTTACTCTTCCTGCTACAATTCATCCTTGCTGATGCCTTGCATTCATGGAAATCTCCTTATAAGCCTTCTATGTTTCACATCTGGTTAGCTGCCATGATGTAAGCCCCAGCTAGGCACCAGAGCTGCTCCCCACACCCTCCTTCCCTGGTGGGATGGGGAGTAGACTCAAAAAGAACATACAAACTATAGGTTAAGAGCAATTTAATAATTGAGATAAAAAAAACCCAGCAACAATTATAATAAAAAGGGAGATAACACACACACACACACAAAAAGAGAGATAAATAAACTCCAAGAGAGACAAGCCATACACATACAATCAACCAGCACCTGGAGACTGATGCCAGGTCCATCCCAAGCACTGATCAATCAGTAGTTCCTGGCCATTCTTGACAGTTTATATATTAAACATTACATTCTCTGGCATGGAATATCTCTTTGGCCAGTTTGGGTCATCTGTCCTGTCCGTGTTCCCTCCCAGCCTCTTGTCCACCTGCTCACTGCAGAACATGGGAAAAGTCCTGGACTTAGAGCAAGCACTACTTAGCAACAACAAAGCATAAGTGTGTCACCATTAACCTATACTAAATCCAAAGCATAGCCATGTACCAGCCACTAGAACAAACCCTTAATTCCAGGTGAAACCAGGACATTAACTCAAAGCAACAAGAAAAAAATTCAGCTTTGGATGTGAGTGTAAATTCTGAAAATTTGGGCACATTTAGAAGCAATGTCATTTCAAATGAGAGCATGCTGATCAACATCTCACTGCAACAAAAGAATCTCTTCTTGAAGATGTGGAGTTGATTTCAGAAATGAAGATTTTGGCATTAAGAAGAAGCTATTCATTTCAGGCTGACTACAATAAATTGGTTCAGAATGAGCATTTATTACTTCTGGGAATAGGAAGCACTTTGTATTTATACAAGGCCTGAATGAATGCTTCTCCCTTCCTGAAGACACAGCACCAAAAGAAAAAAATAAGTTAAAGCAAGAAACTCACTGTTCTCTTTTTGCCAAGGATTTGTGACTGATTACAAGTAATACCTTGGTTCAGATTCTCTTGCAGCCTGGAATGCCTTCCAGGATGAAGCAAGTATATGCAAGAAGAAAGGCAGGGGGCATCGTGTGCCAATCATTCTGGCTGACACAGCAACTTCATGGCAACTTCTCCCAGTGCATTTTCCATTATAGGTATCTGAAAAGGCAGAGGAAAGATATCAAAGCACTGTGAAAATGAGAACATTGGGGACATCTGTGATTCCAGTTCACTGTAAGTTTTGTGTGCATTTGTACTCCCAAGTAACTGTCTAACAAACCTGAAGTAAATTAATTTTTCACTCACTGAAATGCTGGTGTAATACTGGAAGGATGGCAATTCAGAGACCATATCTATCTTGTTTTCACTCAACTATCTCCTGATTAGTGCTTTTGTACTCTTCCTCCTTTCATGATTAACAAACATATGTTTTTATTTCAGGGTATTATCTCCTGGGGAAAGAAAGAGACGTTACTATTAGGAGACATTTCGCAAAGTGGGAAAAAAAAAGTTCTGATAATCTAGAAGAAAAATAAAATATACCTGGCATGCCTTGCTACATACAGAAATAGGATTGCACTGGGTACTTTTGAGTACCTGCAAATTGCAAATAATACTGGAAGTTTTACCTAGGAAACCCAGTGTGCATATATACATAAAGATATCCTTCTGTAGCAGCTGTTGGAATGGGTGGAAAGTATATTAGTTTTACATTCCAATGAGATTATTTATTGGAATTTTCAGTACTGCTTGTGGATCAGTTGTATGTAAAATATTTAGATCTGTTATTTTAGGGTGTTAAATTTTTAATACAATGTATCAGTTGCCAAGGATTTTATGCTATTTCAGTGGTGATTGAACATTACTTGAGATAATAATCTCTAATTTTGAGGCTGACTTGAAGTAAATATTTCTGTACTGGTTCATTTTATATGGACTATTAAAGAGAAGAAAGCACAGTTTTGTGTTTTTTTAAATAGAAACATTGCAATCTTAACTACCATAGCTTTAATAATGTTGCCATGGTAATGCTTAAAGATTGCATTTGCTTTTATCTTGCACATTCTAATTCAGAAGTCAGTGGGGATGTCTCTAAGCTTATGAAGTTTTTTAAAGATCAGACCTGGATCTATAAGTTCAAATTAAAGCACCTGTCAATAACAACTATAATGGGTCACCTTATTTTCTTCTTCTTTCTCTTTCCTTCATCCCTTTAGAGAATTCATGAAAAGTTTCACACTGTAATGGCCTTTTAAGGCTAGTACAATTAAATTTATCATCAAACAAATCTGTCATGTATAAATTAGCTTGAATAGCAGCTGAATAATTTAAAGAAAATTCACTATTTAGATCAGAAGTCTTAGATATAATGAATTAGAATTACATTCAGTTTCCTTAGACTACTGGAATTTATTGATTTTGCTAATCCATCTGATTATACATATAATTTCTTGTTAATGAATATTGCTAAAGTTTAATAGTAATTCAAATAAGATACAGTGATCTTTAATCTAATATATAAACCTGTTTGTGCAGGTTTGTGTTTCCCTGCACAAGCTTTGAAATGTTCTGATAAAATTTGTCAAGCATTCTTCACACTTTTGGAGAATTACAAATCCAAAATTACATCTACAGCTGGCAGTACTGACCCCTGAGATACAGCAGGAATCTCAGGCCTCCAGCTGGACACTCTGTGGCTGAACACAACCCTCTGGGACCTGCCACTCAGCTGTTTCTCCGTCCACTGCCCTGCCCACTCATTCAGCCTGCACTTCCTGAGTTTGCTCATGAGCGTGTTGTGGGAAACAGCACTAAAAGCCGTGTTGAAATCAAAGTTAACATTGTCCTCATCACCTTGCAGCCATCCCAGGAGATTGCATAGGTCAAACAATATCTCACCTTGCTGAATCCATGTTGACTACTCCTGTTAACCTTTTCCTCCCCGTGATCTGGTCAATAACATCCAGAATGAGCAGCTGTTCCACCCCTTCACCAGGGACTGAGGTGAGGATCGCTGTCCTGTAGTTTCTGGGATCCTCCTTTCTGCCCTTTTGAAGACTGAACTGACATTGGCTTTCCTACAGCTCTCAGGCACCTTTGCAGCTTTCCATGACCTTTCAAACATGATGGAGAGTGGCTTATTAATAGCATCCACATTACTAACACATTAATGCATGTGTTCCATCAAGGCCCATGGATTTGCCACTATCATGTTTGCCTAATTGATCTCCAGCCCTATCCTACTCTACAAAGGGAAACTCTTCCTTCCTCCAGAGGTTCCTGGTTTCATAGAGCAGGGATTCTTGAGGTCCAGACTTAGTGGTAAAGGCTCAGACTAGGAAGGCATTCAGTAACCACCTTCTCTGTGTCCATTGTCACCAGGACACCAACTTCATTCAGCAGTGGGCTGACATTTTCTCTAGTATTTCCTTTTCTTACCAATACAGTTGAATAAATCCTTCTGGTTGTCCTTTACATCCCTTGCGAGTTTTCATTCCAAATGGATCTTAGCCTTCTTTGTCCCATCCTGCATACTCTGACAACATTCCTATATTTCTTCAAAGTGGCCTGTACCTTTTTCCACATTCTGTATGCCTTCTTCTGTTGGAGCTTTGCCAGAGTCGTCTTTCTCATCTATGCAGGACTCCTGACCCCTGAGTTCTTACTTACAGAAATACACAAATACTGAGCATGGAGGAAGTGAAGCCTGAATATTAATTAGCTCTCTTCCAGAGCCCAAACCTGTGAAATTTCTCCAAGTAGGACCATCAAGAAAATAAAGTTATCTCTCCTGAAGTCGGGGGTTGTAATCCTACTTACTGCCTTCTTGCATGCAGGATCCTGAACACCACCATCAAGTGTCACTGGGACCAGGACTGCCTTCAACCTTCACATCCAAAATCAGTCCTTATTTGTTAGTACAAGGTCATATGAAGTTCAGATGGCTAGTAAAAATGTATTACCAAATCCAGGATTGCCTAGTGTAAATACTTGTCATGAACTACAGGTGTCTTTTGGTGATTACTGCCTCTGTGGCTAGCACTGCAGAACAACAGGAACCTTCAAGGTTTTCTTAAAAAATGAACTCTTCTAATTGAGATTTTCTGACTAAGTATTTCTACTGATTGATTTTGAGTAACTGCTGCTTTTTCTACATTGGCCAAGGTCGAGACTATATGCCTGAGTATAAGAAAGTGGTGGCTCTTGGAAGCTAAAAATATGAGTATAAATTTCAGAGGTACCCAGGTGACTTACAGTTTGTGTTCACAGACAGTTAATCCACAGAAAATGAGGGAAATAATTTATAGCACCACTTTCTTTCTGGGCACATCAGAAAAGCACTTGTAGATTGGACTCACAAAGGTTAGCTTTAGCTGAGCAAGGTTAATTTCCCAAGGCTTCTCTAAACTTGGAGGAAGGAGATATCTTAATCTAGAGTGGGACTCAGCCTGGGACGCCTCATCACAAAATGACATATTCCAGTATTGGTGTTAGAATGAAGAAATTACTGAGGTGTAATCAAGATGCACTAATTGGGCCATGAACAAAAGTATTTACAAATCTATGATTTATTTTCATCCAAAAAGGCTAATTCTTACTTAAAACTATCTCTTGAAATTCAAGTTGACATATTTTTCAATGATTATGCAGGAGATTTTGTAGGTTTTCATTGAGAAACTCTGACAGGCAATACTCAAATTTCCCCTTTACTATTGGGATTACTTGTAAAATATAGATACTTTGATTTACACTCTTCACTTCTTCTAGGAAGAATGTACTATTCCTGTTTTACCAAGTTCAATCATGACTTTGTCACTGTAAGAGACTGAAATGTTAATGGTCAATGACTCGATCAGCCATTTGCAAGAGCAGCAGGTGCTGTGCTGAGGATGAGCACAGTAACAGCCCAGGTGCAGAGGTGTGAGCTCTAAAGATTAACCATGGCAAAACAACTTTTGTTTAGCAGAAGCTAGGTTTTGAGGTAGGTAAGGAGTAAGGCTCATAAGAAGCAGATCCTGCAGGGTGGGATAATGCTTTTCACCATGGCAGTGTCCCTTACACAAGTGGCTCAGCTGTAAAACTCTTCTCCCTGCCTCACACTGTCATCTGGGGAAGGTATTGGCACAGTGTTCATCCCTTCTGATGGGGCATAACTGGTTCAGCTACACTGACATGAGAGGCAGCTGTAGTTATCACATTTTGATCTCTCATATACCATCAAAGATCCCCCAAAGCATGCTCAACCTGAATTCTGGGGGCTATCCATAGTCCGCACAGCTACAGTGTTGCAAAAGACAGTGTAGAAATTCTCCCTCAGGGGAGGTGCCTGTGTGTTTTCACATAGTCTGAACATATATTATTTTATTTGTGTTTCACAGGCTTTCCCTGTGGCCAATGGATCAAGACTGCAACCACCACTTTTGACCAACAGACATGGAAATTGAAATAATCAAGTCATGTCACTATCCCCTGAGTGGTGACATCTTTCCACCTTTATCCTTTTCTTTCTATTTTTCTTTCTTGTTTTGTTTTCCTTACACATTTTCTCAAGTAGGCTTTTATATTATTATATTACTATAAATAGTAATAACCATAATGGCTACCTACCTCCTTTCCATTGCAACCAAATTGTTCTAAAATTAACCCTACACGTATACATTTTTATAAACATTGATCATTTACTGTTGTTTCACTCTAATCTGCTCCAAGGGAAAAAAAGATTTACAAGAACCTGAGTCACTCTGGCCTTCAGGTGCACTTCTGTAATGGTCAGAAATAAAAAGATAGAAAGAAACATAGATATAATCCTGTAAAAAGAAGACACAGTTACCCATCACATCTGTAAAAGCAGAAACCTTGCTGCTTGGAAACACACAGATGAATAAATGACTGGGGATACTTACATTGCCAGCACCTGAATTTATTGTGAACTTTGTCAGCGTAAATGTTGTTCATGTCTCAAATGGCATTGGAAATTAAATCAATTATAAAATATGCAGCAACTGTTAAAATGCCTAATTTTCAACATTTTGTGTTAAGTATATTGTTAAAAATCAATGTTTCTATCCCATGAAGTCCTTTAGAAGGACAGGTGCCTTGTATCATTAGTTCTGCAATGAGTTTCTTTTTTCTTCCTTTGAAAGTGGCTATACATCCAGTTCTCCAGTGAACAATCACTAGCTTGATCAGCACAAAAAATATTTTTGAAACCTTAATGTATTCTGCCCTTTCTGACAGCATAAATGTTAGCAGCTACAATAAGAGATAACAAGAAAAAATAAGGTAGCAAAACCACTGCTCACATATCCCTACTCAAACGAAACTTATTTCAAGAAACAAGCCCAGAATGTCTTATATCCTAAGTAAACCCAAGCTGGGTGACAATTAATGTTTTGTCAAACCATAAAGAAATAACAGAAACACATCTTTATTTTCTGCCATCTGTATGAAAAAGTTACAGCTATGTGATTAGAAGCTGTAACAACAGATACCTGTGGACATTTGACATTAAGAGACACTTAACAAACAGCTTATTAAAGCTTTTTTGCTAAGATGGATAAAGGCAAAGGCATTCATAATTAAGGCAACTGTTGTCCTTAATTATCCTCTAGCTGCTTGTGTGCTAGATGTCCTGAGGGACAAGAATCTAAAGATAGGTCATGTCAGATAGGCATATTACTCAGAAGAATACATTTAAAATTCATTGTTCCTTACCTTTGTACAAACTAAAGGATATTCCAGTTTGGGCTAATTCTAGAAGACAGATATGTAGGGACCTTTTGCTTTTTTTGCAGGAATGTAACATACAGGTCAGTAAGAAATGGGCTTCTCCCATCACTGTCAAGTCGTATGGTGACTTCTAGATTTAAAGCAGTGGTAAGCTCCCTAAGCAGAATAACTTTCCTCAAACTGTCATTATTTTCAAAGTGGATCTGATCTTCTTGTCAAGCACAAGAGCATTACAGATTGATGGCATTTAAAATACAAATGGGAGAAAGGTTTGTGTCTGTTCTTTGGAAAAATTAACCCCTTATCACCCTCCCCTAAAGAACTAGTGAATGACCTCCAAGTATGCTCTGCTAATCTCCCCAGTTTGAGATGCACAGGGACTTAAAATACCTAAATCTAGAAGAATAAGGAGGTTGTTATGCAGCTGATCTCCAGCTATCCCTTTCCTGTGCCCATTAACTGGTTTGGCTACTATTTAACTTCCAGAAAGCCAATCTTAATGGGAAACAATCAAGACAGAAATAGGAAATCTATCACTTCCTCTGATAATTGTTTTTCCACTCATTAATCAGTATTAAAACTCTGTGTGTTTGCATATTGGATTTGTCTGGTTTTAGCTTCCAGACATTGGGTTTTGCCTTTCTTTCTCTTATAACTCACCAAGTGTCTTAACAGAGATTTTCTCTGTAGGACATTGTGAAGCCACTCACATTAGCTCTCATTAACTTTCTTTTGCATAAACCATAGTGATTGAATTATTTCTATCTCCCTCAGGATGACATTTTCTTTAGCCTTTGAATACTTTTCTGCATCTATTGTGATTTCTCAGTACTGTTTTTGTGTAGTGTGAACCCCTATTGCTACTCATTATGCTTGTGTTGATCTTTACTTAAGAAGTGAAAATCTATTTGCTGTTGTTGCTTTGTAATCCCAGTTATATTTCTTCTTTCAAAACCATTTAAAGATGTGTTTAAAGTATATGTTTTTACATTTTTTCAGTACATATTCAGCATTTCATATTTTCTATGTGTAGTTTTGTCAGTAGCTGAAAAAACTGCATTCAATGTGATTGAACCTTGTTTATCACTGTAGGAATATTGCCCTGTCCTTTGTACTTTGTCCCTACCACTATTTATGATGTGACCACCCTTTGTGTTACCTGCACAGTTTATATGTAATAACTGTTCTGTTAATTCACTGAGTGTACTTCAAAGGCACTAGAATACCTTTGTGTTGTGCCCTTCTGTCTCACTATTAATTAATATTTCTCCACAGCTGTCAGGTGCATGTTTCCTAATCATCTATGTGCTCTCACAAATCTGTGCAGCACTAAAATTTTAGTTGAAACACTGAACTATTAGGTTCATATTTAAAAAGGTGAAGCATCTACAATAGATAAAATAATTTGTTTGGAAGTTTTGTGTTTTCAAGACTTCTGTCTTTCCTCTTTCCCCATTGGCATAACTCTCTAAGCCACCCCTTTCTTCCTCTGTCCCTTCCTGTATCTCTTTTGACTGATCCTGGCAGCAAAAACTCACACAGGTACCAGGCTAATGATGGTAAGAGCCATTCCACCTCTATCAGACAGAAGTGCTCTTCCATTCTGTTAGTCTGGTTTTATTTAGATATCTAATGATAAAGAAAACAGTTCCTCCTTTCCTTTAGTAAGCTTGTACTAATCATGCTTTCTTTTCTGTAAAACCAGATGAAGGAAGGTGGGCCCTCTGCTTTTCTTTGTCTCTGTCCCTAGGCAGTCCCCAACAGACTTCTCTTCATGAGCTTCAAAGGCTGCTTCTCTTTCACGTTAAAATATTTTGTCTAGCTCCTCAATTTTTTCCTTCCACAACACTCTCATTATCTTCCTTCTTTCAGCATCTCCCATTACACCTTTTTCTGTTCTCTTAGATTTCTCAGTAGGCTAGACATAAATGCTTCCCTCAGCAGGATTTGGGGTAGATGTTCCTCCCTGCGTCCACACATTTACTGCTCCAAACAATGAGTTGATTTCTCATCTAGGAAAGTAAAGTTAAAAGCCCTACAATGAGTAATGTCCTACTCCCATCAACTTCCACTAATAAATCACAATTTCCTTTTGGTGAGATTGAGGAAATGGGAGACAGCTCTGCAGATGGGAGAAATTTGTGACTACTGCATTCAGCAGGTAATTATTACCAAGCTCAAAGTCACTTTAATGCTTTTTCTTACCCATCTGAGATTAATTAGTTTATTATAGTGATCCAGGAAGGTTCTAGCAGAAGAATGTATTTTTCTTATCTGCAAAAATGCTGAAGAAGATGATTTCTGATATGTCTCCTTTGTTCTCGCTCCTTCTTTCTTCACTGCTAATACCTTCAGCTAATTCTTCTACCTCAGGAAGGCTAGAGTGGGGAAAAACGGAGGGAACAGACTGTTTAGTAACTCCAGATCAGAAAATGCAAGAACACATTTAAGAGTTTTATGTGTTTGCACATATTTGGCCCCATTTCCTTATAAAATTTCCTTTACTTGGGGCAGTCAGTGACTTCCTAAATTCACCACAAAATTTGATTTGGATCTTGGTTAAACTGAGCTAAACAAGAATTGCGTTGCATGGCATTAAATTAGGGGAAATTTTGGGTGACTGACATTACAATTAGACTTTTA
Organism: Ammospiza nelsoni; assembly: GCF_027579445.1. NCBI lineage: Eukaryota > Metazoa > Chordata > Aves > Passeriformes > Passerellidae > Ammospiza > Ammospiza nelsoni. Next base: position 25,622,986 of record NC_080636.1, on the reverse strand, counting down.
TACTGTACAACTTCTGATTTTCTGGTAAACTGCTTAGAAGAACTTCCTCTGAATTTCTGTAATCCTGGGAAAATCTGCTGAAACATAATTATTTTGGGAAATTTTACTCTGTGTGTTTGATGTGATATGACTGTTCTGACAACATTCTATTTTGTGTGGGTTCCTTGTGACCTTACCCCAGGATACCATGAACCTATGTAACTTTAATTGAATTAACAAACATATCATTCAAACTACTGTTGTGGAAATAAAGTTTCTTTTTTCTCTTGTATTATTTTTCAGTCTATAAGGTTAGAGGGTCCTTTTCTGGAGTAAATAAAGATTCCTAGTGCCAGGCAGGACATCAGTAATTTTGCTATTTGGATGTGTAATGCATTCAAACTGATTTCCTGTAGCCTATATTTGAGTCACTTGTGCTCATGAGCAAAAATTAAATTAAAGCCAAATACTGTGTTCTACAGACCAGCATGATTAAAGGCAATACATATACTCAAAGATATTAATCTTAATATGAAACACAGACTTAATTTCTGTGCTTTTGTTCAAACTTACAATCTTGACATCTCAGACGTGCCACCAAAACTTGGATGTGCCTTTCAATACCTTTTTCCTCAACAAGTTTTATTTTGGTATCTGAGAATATTTCTGTTCACTCACAGAGCTACTCCATTGTGACATCAATGGTATTTTCGTCCTCCATTCTAAAGCCAGTAGTATTTCTTTAAGTAGTTAGTGACATGTTTTTTTTCCTGCTGGAGAAAAGCCAAGAAGAGAGTTTGCAATGTAGTTTTTCTTCTGAATCACACTTTAGATAAATGCCTAGAATATTATTAAATTTTCTGTGAAGAATAGATTTTCCTTCAAATGTTGAATTCAGTTGTTATGAACCCATTTATGATTAGATTTAACATGTCTAGCACTAAAAAAGTAAAACTCATACAATATGAAAGAAAATAATCTTAATCTGAAGTTTTGCTTTAAGAAAATCAATGTCTAGAAAACTCTCTACCCCTTTCATAAAAAAGAAACATTCTGATACTGCATTTGAGGTAGTATTGGGAATAATATGCTCCAGAAAATTTAAGACATTAAAGCAAACCAGGTTAAAAATCAATATTATTCCACCAATGTAAAATTCTTCAACTAAGCCACCATCATTGTAATAAAACTCGCAGTGTGTAATTCTTAAAACAAGTCCATATTCAGCCTGTGGTCTGGAGTCAAGATTGAAAATATGTTGTAAAGTTGATTTAAAAAAATATATATTTTTTATTTTCTTTATTTTTGTCAAAAACTGTGGCTGAATTTGATTAAAGTATTTGTTTTTCCTCATATGAGCTAATAAGTTTGGTATCTCAGACCTTGTACACCTCAAAGAAATATTTTCTGATTTTTTTCCATTTTGTAACAATTCATTTCAGGTGATATATTTATGACCACAGTATGTATCTTCATTTCTGAGCTGTAATTTGTCATTTTATGAAAGCATTCTTGTCCCAAATTTCATACTCAGCAAGATCAGCTTATCAGGGTTATGAGATTACTTCATTAAAGCTACTTGCTTTCAGAACCTGAAAGTCTCCATCCTTCATAGTTAGCTTTAATTTAAAAATTAAAAAAAAAATTAGGAAATTCTACTTGGACTCACTTGGTAGTCAAAGTAATTTCTAATAACAGGAAAAACTTTTAATGTTCTTTGATTACAAAGTGCTAGCCATACAGCCTGCCCATTCTGTTCTAGCAGAACCTAAATATTTTCTGTAATTTTCAAAGTTTTTTGATGACTGAGAGAAATTATTGTGTAACAGAAGATCCAGTTTTCAAGAGCAAATTTTAGCTTATGTACAATGAACTTTGCTGTCTTAAGCAGATCGTTACTTGGACAATTAGCTTGAAGCAAAATAATTCTCCTTTGGCATTGATTTGTGGATAGAACAACCTGCTCACCTTATTTGCAACCAATGACATTCTGCCAAATTTCAAGCCATTTATTTTTAACACACCTTCTCCTAATACAATTACTATGTTGCTACTTTTAAAGTAATCAACCAATCACAGTAATTAATATTATTACTTATTCAGCTGTACTTAAATAAAATATGCCGGAAATATTTTCATATTTATGTACTACAACAACAGCAATGACAGGAATTAATTTTTTAATAATTTTTGGGTTTTTTTCCACTGATAGGATAAGGGCCATTTCAGAATACACAGCTAAAGTAATGGTACTTCCAAATGTAAAGAGAAAATAAATCTAATCCTCTTTCCTGTGCCTAAGAAGAGCTGAGTTAACATTAACACACAAGCTTTGACTTTTCTGAGCTCTGCAACAGTCCGCTGAGGTACAGGAAAAAAAGCTTGAGATCCATGCAACAGGCCTAGTTTCTGAAGAAAATCTCACTAAAATTACCATTTTCCCATTAAAAATGTCAGATTCAATAAACAGTTTAACTGGTACCAAAACAGTATAGAGAAAATGGCAGTTCTAGGGCTGTGATTCATAAGCAGTCTGGAATCCTCAATTTAAGCTATAAAGAGTGATACCTCAGATGAGGCTGTATAGTTACTTGCCATGTACAAATGCTGCTCAGGGGGAATACTAAAAATTAATAAACCAATGGCACTTTTTCCTGGCTGAGGCCCTTCCCTCAGATGAGCAGATGCCAAGCTCAATCTCTTCAAATTCTATTTAATTGTCCATACAAGAGGCTGTTTCAAAGGGAAAAAATCTTCACACTTTAGTATCTTCATTAGGATTTCCATATCCCTAACTTAAGTGCAAAGAAATGTTTGAAAAGTTTTGTACTAAGAAAAACCTTCCAACTAAGCCCAGTGGTGGTTTCTGCCAGAGAATGATGGGTTCATAAAGTAACTCTTCTCTTAATAAGGAGGAGGAGGGAAGAGATTTCTCCATAAATCACTATTGCCATGGATACTTTTATATTTTAATTAAAAACGGTATTGTGGCTCATCAGTTACGAGTGCTATTTGACTTTATGTTTGAGACAGAAAGTGGTCCAATGATCATCATACTGTATTTGCTACATTGGGAGTTGCTCTGCACAAGACCATGAGTCCCAGTAGCAGTATATTTTGTTAATTGATTTTAGCTGTGCAAAATAGAATATTCTCCAGTGCTATCTGCTCAGACTTTTGGTATCAGGGCAGAATCAGGGCCTTTTTTTTTTTTTTAACAGGCTCAATAATATAATGAGATTCATGGACAGTGTCACCATATGTCCTGCGGAAGCTAGACTGTGATTCACTGCTGCAATACCTACAAAAATGTCAAAGCAATTTTCTGGAGCTAACTTACTTTTCCCAGAAGACTAAGAACCTGTTCTATTAGGTTCTTTACATCACTTCACAAATCTGAAAACTTTCCAGTGGTGTATTTTTCCCTAACATCTGTCTCAGCATTTCTTCCTATGTCTCTTCTCGAGGAGAGAGGGAAAAGTGTGGCCAGTGGACTGTTTCTGGCAGCTGACTTTTTTTACTGTTAGTCTAAAGTACCTGTATCCTGTTTCATGTTTCTACATTATTAGAGGGAGGGACAAAATTATCGTTGCATGTAAGATTAAAAAGTGGTGGTATGTTTTTGTTTGATATAGATTTTCTACAGTGTTAGAAAGTATTCCAAGGAAGGAGTCTCCATATATATAGGTGTACTGTACTGCTTCAATTTATCTGACAACCCATTACTATTGGTTATCTCATAACTTTAAACAATCTTGGATTTGTAAGTCATCCTTTAGATGTCATGGGCTCAGATAATTGAATATTCTGATTTGTGTTTTTTATTTTGTTGGTGGATGGATTTGTTTAATGTTAATTATGTCAATTGTATGGCAAGTATGAAATTTTAGGAGAAGAAAGGGCAAAGAATTCACCCAAACTTTATGCTCTCATTTAAACACTAGTATTGATTCCTGAAGCACATTTAGCAGTTTCCCTAATTGTGCTGTGTACTCAGTGTGATCCAAATTAGTACAGTGTTGATAATTTCATGGGGAACAAAAAAAAAAACCAAACAAAAAAACTCCCAGAAATTCCTAAACGAACAAAAGGAAAAAAAAAAAAAAAAAAAAAAGAAAATCACAAATAGAAGTTTAGTTTGGTCTTATTTCTAATCTTCAAGTCCTGCCATCTTTAAGTTATATATGAGTTGCCTTAAGTGATGTTCAGTAATTAAACTGAGATCCAAGACAGGAATGGGAAATGTAATGTTCAAGTAAAGATAAAAAAAAAGGAGAAATGTCATTATTCTTGTAATTTCATTTTATTGACTCCTGCTTTATTTTGCCCTGTAAACCTAAAGCAAAACTTATGGACAAATTTAACTTTTAAAATATTAAAATCTGTGAGTTTCTGCTCTTCAAGTGACATCATACATGGGAATTTTAAAAAGTGCTTTAACACTCTGCTTGACTGTAAATGTCAGAATGAACTGTGTTGTCACATGATTTAGAGAGGAATGTTTCAGACAGTACAATGAACCAAATTTTCTTAGGATTCATGTCTAAGCCCTCTATGTCCTCACAAAGGCAAACTTTCTTTAGGATCAATCATTCAAAGTAACATAACTGTGAATGTCTCTGCAAGTCCAAGATTTTCAAAATGCTCTCAGTGAAACTAGGGAATTAACTTTCTCAAAAAATATGTTGCTGTGCTAAATCACATGCTAGATGATTCATCTCCAAGACACTACCCAGGGTAGCCAAAAAGAAATAACCAAGTCTAAATGGATCTGAAACACCAGAAACTCAAGACTGCTTTATAAGGCCACCATATATTAATGGAACTCTGAGGAAATCCAAGGAAACCAAATTCTAAATCTCTTTGGAATCACTCTATTAATTAAAATAGATTACAACTTCAATACCTAAGTCCCCTTTCTTCCTAAAGATAGATTGATCAGGAAATTATGAAGGATCTCTCAGATTAAAATCACTATAACTCTAGTTAGTTGTAAAGTCTTTGCTTCAGCTCTTGCTTCCATATGGTATTATTTTTGTCTTTTTCTTGGTTAGCTTTTATCTTTTGTACAAAGCAGTTCTGCAGAGCCAGAATTAGGTTAAACCCCATTAATGACGATGTATCTAGTGCAGTTAACCAGTTGGAATGAGTTCAGTGTTGGAACTGTATTTTACAATTGCTAAGAGCTGGCATGCCAGGAATTACTCTCTGTGGAACTGAGATTCTCTTGGCAGCTTGCCCAGGTGCTCCAGCACCTCACTGCAGAAAGAAAACATCTCAGCTTTACATGGATGTTTCCTGTTCATTGTGGGCATGACCACACTGCCCAGAATGACGCTGTATGCAAATGTATTATTTCTGATGTTTTTAAAAGACATTTCTAGGGCTAGCTAAAGCTATCACTCTCCTAGGAGAGAAATGCTTTTCTCTTATCCAGTTATCATGAAATCACTCTTAATTCAAACTGCCTTCAAGGTAATATGCATCACAAAAATATTAAGATTGCAATAGCTGAATAGATGTAGACTTGCTACAAACATTTATAAAAGTCAGAGGTGGAGGAATGAAAATTCTCACTCCTTTATCCATGGGACTTCATAAAGTCTTTTCTACTTCCATTTCATTAAGTTTTCTTTTCTTCTGCAGGCCTTAGATCTCTGATTGTGTCCAGTAAGAAATTTCATGAAGTAGGGCAACCCTAAATTTAAAAAAAACAAGATCTCATTCTTGAAATCCATTCAGGTAAGTTAATCTTTCTCCATGAAACTTTTTAATTTCTGTCTTATTCACAAGGAACTTTTGTCATTCCTCCCCACTAGTGTCAGTTCTTATCCTCATAGGCTTGAGTATTTTTCTAAAGCCAGATATCATTTCCTGTGTGTGACTGATGAATGAGCAAACTTTTATCTCAGAAGGGATCAATTCCCTTCTTTGATAACTCTAGATGTATCTTTCAGTGTGAAATGTCTTTTCTGCTGAATCTTATATTTTATAGTGATCTGTACTTTAATGAAAATACATGACACAGAAATCTAAATGGGTGAATGGATATAGTTCATTAATCAATTTTAATTAAAAACAGGCAATATGGTAGGTAGCCTGTTCAGAATGGCTTGAGGTGATTAATCTGGAAAATTTTCTTCTAAATCTACTATAAAAGGTCTTTAATCTCTTTGCCATTCTCTCTTTCCTCTTACACTCACTAGTACTGGGCTTTTGTAAAGGGTATCTGCTACAGAAAAAGCCCTAAATAAGAGATTCCTGGAGATCTGGAGGAAAGGGCTATTTTGGGGGAAAGGAACCTTAGGTAAGGCCTCTCCCTGTGAGCAAAGACTTTGTCTAAGGGTTCTGTCTTCCTTTGTACTTCTCTGTGAGGGGATTCTGCGCCGAGTTTTGAGTTTGAACATCCAGATCATTATGGAAGTAGCACTGAAATGACACTGTAAGTTCAATTGGTCCAAACTGGAGAATAATTTTCCTTATCCTTGTCTTCATCTGTAGAAATGGATGCAAAGTCATAGAAACCCACTCACAAGTTATTGTTTGGGATTGGATGCACTGTTGTTGATCAAGGTCATTTTAAAGAAGCCAGCAAAGAGAGCCTCCATTTGCTCAGCACTGAGGGAATTTAAGGGTCCAGTATTCACATATTCACCAGGAAAAGGCTCTCACGTACTCTAACTGGATACTTACAGTTCAAGTGTGAATATAGGAATATATTTGACAAAGTGTTTGATGTCTTGACTGGTATTTTGAATTTTCTCTTTTCCTCATTTCCCATGCATTACAGATTTTAAACTCTGATTTTATATATTGTTTGTTAGGTTGTGGGTTTTTGTGAGATTCTTTTACTCACTAACTTAAAAAGTTGCCATAGTTAAATTGCTTTTTGTTCAGAATTCTCAAATGAGGCCAGGTGCTTGAAAAATAAGCCTCCTACAAAGGATTTAGTTTAATTAACCGAGTCAGATATGAGAACACTGGAGTGATGAAGCCTACTCGTTAAACTGGTGCATCCATTAGCCTACTGGATTTCCAGAAGTCATTTGTGTCCTCAAGAAATTTGTGTCCTGATCACAGATGACTTTGGAAAGGGATACTTGGATTTCAGTTTGCTGTTTTATGTGGTAAGAAAATAGATTCTGGTTTAAAATATATTGAAGGCAACTGGTCCATACTATGGGTAGAAAATCAGTTTGACTTTTCTTGGCACTTGGAGAAGATAGTTTGTAAAACAGTTTTTAAAATAGTTTAGCAATTAAAAGGAAATGGTGCAATTTAAATATATTTTAAATCAATACCAATATGTACCTCTACATTTGATATTTCTATAAAAGTATATCAATAATTATTTTAGGTTTTGTTGGTTTTATTTCCTTAGGCAGGGAGAAGCAGCTTGAGATTTTTGTAATTTTTATAGCGCCAAGCCCTCTGCTTCTGTTTCCTTAGTGAATAATTTCTCCTTGGGAAAAAAAAAGATCTGTTTTCTTTAATCAGTTTAGCTGAATTTTATTCCTTTGCCTAGCCTGCCTTGGTATATGTACTATCTCAGTACATATGTATTAAATATTTTTCTGCTTGCTATTCTCTTACTTGGTATTAAATACTGAATATTTTATTCTAGTCTTTTCTTTTTTACTTTAATCTGTGAACAGACAGCAAGCTGGAATGATTTAAAGTGGACTATGACTTGTGCTGGGAAAGCACCTAAGGAAGGGGAAGCTGCATTCCGTGAAAGTTCTGTGTGTCTTACTGATGGAGGCACATCTTATTGGGGCTATCTGGCTCTGATCATTCAAGTGACTGAAACACTAAGCAGTGTTTGAGTAACTTGGTTTCTGGAAAATCAGGTTAATAAGGCTCTGGCATTTGTTCTCTTGCCAGGTGTGAGGGGTTGATTTTGTCTGGATGCCAGGTGTCCACCAAGCTACTCCATCACTTCCCCTTCTCCTGTGGACAGGGGAGAGAAAACAAGATAGAAGACAACTTGTAGGTCAAGAAAGGCAGTTTACTAGAGCAAAAATTGAAACTTGTACATGCACATGCAAGGAGAAAAAAAGTAGAATTCATTCTCTACTTCCCATCCACAAGCAATGCCCAGCAACCTCCCAGGAATCAGGACTTATGGCAAACTCTGCCCCAGTCCCAGTCATGGACAAGGCTGGCCAGGTGCTCACCCTTGTGCTCAGTCATCAGCCCTAGCACGGCTGAGATCCCTCTGGCAGGGCAGGGTCTCCATCACTTCTGATTGAAAGTGGTGTTCCCAGCTTCTGAAACCTTTTACCTTTCAGCTTGGGAAGGAAGAGATTTTTCTTACTCTGATAATGCAATATTACATTATACTTTTGTCTGATTTAATTTCTTGCATAATGATGTTTTTTTTAAATCCATATTTGTTGAAGCTTTTTAATAATTTAACATCTTTCTAAATTCACTTTATTATTTTTGTATTCTGTTATCAATTGTTTATTGAATAAACTTGTAAATATTGTCATGTAATTGATGCCTGCATATACTTTTCATTTTGAAACTCTTCCATGTTTTGATTTGTCAGTAGAGGACTTATTTCCTATGCAGCCATGAAATGCATGTAGCCAAGATTATTCTTTCCACTTGAAAATACCAAGCTTTGATACAGTTGCTGGAGCTAGGAGACTTCTTAATTTTCTTCATGACTGCTCTTTATGTCCCACATCATAACCATAATATGTTTATCTAAGGGCTAATTGGTTTTCACTTTCTCAGCAGCAATGTATGCATTCAACACATAGAACATTTTCTACATAAATTGCTTTAGCAATATTGTGTATTGCTGAGTTACACCAGTATACACTCAAATTCTACATGCCTAGACAAATTGAAACTCTGAGGAAGACAAATATGTACTTGATCTAGGCATTCTTTATACTTGAAAACTAAAAATAGTTACTCTGCTAAATTTCATTTGCATCCCTGTGTATTTGTTGTATATTGGATGGCATATGCATTCACACACAGAGATCTGCAAACTGAGAGGCGCAGTTTTTACCCCTCTTAACATAAAGTTTTAAAGCAGAGGAATCCCAAAGACTAGGACAAAGGATTTTTCTGAATTTGTAGATGGAAACTGAAGAACAGTGAAACTGTTACTTGTTCAACAGTTCTTTAGGACCACAAACATACCAGCTACCAGCTTCCTTAGGGTAAATCCCTGGAGCTGTACGGGACATGGCAGGAACAGATAAGAGAGATGGTCCTTACCCTGTAGCGAGGAATTGAAGTCAGAGGAATCAAGAAGGGACAGAAAAAGGAGTATTCTGTATTCTGAGTTTTCTACCAGATTTTGAATTCTCTTGGGTGTAAAGACAGGAAATTACAGTTTGAACTTCCTCAACTGATTTGGGAATTGCCAGGAAAAGAGCTACTGAAGGTGACAAATGTCATTGTAGATTGAAAACTTCGACAGAGGTAGCACCAAATATGTAGCACAAGAGGGCAATTGTATCAAAACAAGAAAACCTTGATTTGAAAAAAAGGGTAAAAGAAGAAAAAATCTCTGAAATATCAGAAAAGAAAGAATTTGTGCTGGTGATGAAACTTTTCTGCTGCTGAAGTGTATGCTTGTGACGATGTACTGTCTTCCCCTTCAAGAAACACACCTTCAAAAAATGCTGCACAAGTTCAAATGAGCATTCATCTAATACACTGAAAAAAAAGGCAACATGTCCAGCAGCAATGGTATGTTCATAACAGTGCTCATAAGGTTATAAAAGCATTTTATTTCCATATAATTCCTAGAAAGAAGCTAATGTTTTCCTGAGGGAAGGAACTTAAGCTGGGTGATAGCCTTCTTAGCAGACACTCATAAGACAAAGACTGACCCGGGGTTACTGTGATATCTCTGAAACTTTGTGTTGAGGATATTACCCAAAGATGTGTGTGTATACTGCTAAAAGGATAACACATATGTCTCAAGATTTATATGGGGTTGTATTGCACCATTTCTCAATAGCAAAATGAAATATATGGCTAATATACTAACAGCCAAAGAAGAATAAAATAAATTTGCATGGAAAGGTAGGTAACAGAATGTGAATTGTCTCCATGGCACTAAAGATTTAGGCTCAAAAGTCTGATTAACAGTAATATTTTATGGATTTAATTATGGATTTAATTTTTAATTATGGATTTAATTTCTAGCAAATAATTTTGCTTCTTGCTGTGGATTTGTTTTCTGCCAGGTGGTCACTTTCTTAATACATTTGAAAAGTGAAAATAACTACCTAAGATGTTTAGATAGAAATAAACAGTTCTATTAAAGGGAAAAAACAAAAAAAAACACCCAAAAAAATCTCTAGTGCACAAAAAAAGGGAACATATATACAGGAAAAAAAGAGGAAAAAATAAATTTTAAAACTAAAAAAAAATAATTATTTGCTAATAGAAATAAAGCCATTAAAGTGAATGTTATCTGGTTTAATAAAATGAAATAATCTTCAAAAATGATAATTTAAGCCTTTGTCTTGAATTCTGCTCAGCTATAATTGCCAGAGTAAAAAATACAAACCAAACAAACAAACAAAAAATAGAAGTATTAGCATGAGTCAAGGTTCTTACACACATTATTTTGTTTCTGGAGTGTTTGTGCATATCAATCTGTTATTCCGTATTTAAATAGTTCTGTCTTTTTAGTGCTCTATTACTTTTCATTATCATTTAACTTTGTTATCTCTTTTGAACTGAATTATTTTTCCTCCAATGATCAGTAAAAATATATCTGCATTATTCATGGAGTTTATTATTTTTTAAAAACTTCCCCATGTTTAACTCTTGTTTACACACAAACACACTAAAGGTTTTCTCTGAGCTATGGAAATGAACTTTATATCCTAATTTTATAAAGTTGTGGCCTTACCAGCTTTAATAATATTTGTTAAACAACTGCAAAATCTTGTACATCTCCAAATTATCTTTTCAAGATTTCTTCAACTTCCAATCATTTTTCTGATAGTTTCACACCAGAAATTGTGCTTTTCATTTAAAGCTGTGTTTACTAGTAGAGAGAAAAAAGTGACTTTACCAAGCAACTTCCTGTTACTTGGAAAATGTGGAAGAAAAATATCTTTGAAAGACTATTCTGGAAATTTAGCTTTCTTACTAATAAAGATGTTTTTTGCCCTGCCATCACTGTTGCTGTGGTCATGCCATATGAAATACTCCTTTGCTCCTGGATATACAAAGTTGTAAGTCCAGGAGATGGCAAATTCATTTTTACAACTATGTCTGTAATCCAGGTCTTTGCTGGAGGCAGTTGGCTCTGTGGGAATAGAGTCTGTTGTCAAATTGTGTCTTTTCTCAAGTGCTACCATGAAACTGCTCCATACCACTGTACAATGTTCCATCCTGTCTTCGTTCAGCTCTTCAGGAAGGTCTCTCCCTTCACTCAATCACCCAAGGTATGAAAATCTCCCCTTCTACTCCCAGGTGGCTTGGAAGCATTATACAATTCTGGTTCCTGTCTAGTGTACAAAACTACTGGAAAGTAACATTCATGTGCCCATTACCAGATAAAAAATCTTGTTGGATGAATTCTTTGAACTGTAAAGCAAGAGGAGCTGCATGGAAGCCATGTGCTGAGCACCGAGGTTCTTATCACAGTAGTTTTTGTCATCTCTGTTCCTTTACAAGAATTTAGATATATTGATAGCACTAGAACCACCTGTAAATGACTTATGTTGATTGTTCCTTGCTGAAGTTTTTAGAATGGGCAAAATTTCCAGAAGTCTTGGTTTTACAATTTGCACATTGTCATGTGGGATTTTCTTCTGAATGTAAGAAACAGAGGATGGTAAAAATGGAAATACTTGCTAAAAAGTATTTTAAATTAATGCCTCAAGGATCAGAAGAGCTCTTAAAAATGTGACGATTGACTATTGTTGTTTTTCCTCTGTTTGGCTAACTAGCACTCTGTTATATTTAATGTTTTTCCCAGCTGTAAGATGAGGTAACTCCTCCTCATGTCCATGTTATCCGTAGCACCTCAGGTTGCATCTCAGTGATTCCTCCTGACAACACACATCAACTCTTTGGTGATGTAAACCTTCTCTGAAAATGTTAGATCTTTCCTGCTGGATCTTTCCTGGTGCACTATGCTGCCCATGCTTTGTGTGTTAAATAACCTGTCACCGTTTGGTGCTGATTGTTCACAGCTGTATTCCTTAATTATAGCCTATGCTGCTATAGTTTCAACAATAAAAACAACAGAGAATAAATTGTCTCATAGCAATTTTTGTCCAGCTAATGGCCAAATGTGTAGCTAAATTAAATTTCTCCAGCAAAAGCAAATAAGTAAACAAATAATCTAACAAAACCTATCAAATGTAATAATGATGTTAGAATGGGAACCTAATTAGCTTCTATGTTATAACCATGATGCCAGACTGGGTCACACTGATTATTCATTTATAAATCTTTCAACTATAGTATAGAAAAGCAAATACCACCACCCTCAGTTCCTGTGACCCAGAAGAAGAATCCAGACCAGAAACATCCAAGAGCGTGAGTGTATTTTCAACACAGTTCTTAATGGAGAGGAGCTTCAGTTTTCACAGGAGTTCTTGACTTTATATAGAATACTGGCATGGAATCTAGTGGAAGAAAAAAAAGTCATTGTTCCCTAATGACTCCCTGTACAGAAGTTTTGTATCCTCACTCTGTCTATTAATTTAGAATAGCATAATACTAGCCCATAATGCACTGTATGGTTGCTGTTAAAAATGTTTACTGCTTAGAACAAGAAGTACCTTCTTGCACACTTTGGTGTTGATGCCCTGTCAGAGATCTGCTAAAAGTCTTTTGTTTGGTTATTAGGCAGATTGTTGGTTTGCCTTTCCAATCTACTCTTGAACCTCACTAGATATTTTCTGCAAACTAAATGCACCTTTAAATAATTTGAAGCATGAGACTCCTGTACGTTCTCACAGCTCAACTTGCTAGGAAATGGTAAAAAAAAAGATGGCAATTTGTTTCTGTTACAACAAGGGCTCATTCAGATAATCCCAGTTTCCCTGGAAGATCCACACCTGCATAATTCACAATAATTTATGGGAGTAGTGTCTAGGAAGATGCTAGGCTGAATTCTTTGCAGGAGTTTTATTCAGCACCCATAAGTTACAGTTTGCTTTGTAGTATACTGCCTCCTTGATTCTGAAAGCACACCCCTGCTTTCTCCCAAAAGAGATCCTTATGTTTCTATATAAAGTTTCTCTGGGCCCTGTTGAATTTCATCACTCCTCCTGTTGCTCTGTCCAATCTCTACCTCACATTCCTTCCCTTTCCATCAAGACAAAAAGGAGATATTTTCCCATCTCTAATGAGCCCTGACCAGAGTGATTATTGATCATAACTGGAGTGTCAGTTTGTTTGTTTTGTGGAGATGCTCTGACAGATGTTTAGATGATTTGTCAGAAAAAAGAGTATTTGCACATAGACGTGTGATAATTTTGGCTGCAACAGCTTCACGGTGTTCATGAGAATTTTTAAGTTTTGCATCTGTTCCTCAAATCCTTTCTAAACTCAGAAGGCTTCCACACAAATGTTTGCCACTTCAAAGCTAAGCTCATGCTTAGATGTATTTCCTGTTCAGGTCCTTAGTTAAGATACAGCAAAAGAGTCTAATAAATAAATGGAGCCAGGATGGGGAGTTTTAATCATTTATTGATTGTATGAAGAGAGCTATTTTTCATTGCAATTCTGTGTGCATAAAGCTTTTCTTTAGCAGAGAATGATACTCCTGACAGAGAAATCATTCATTGTTAACTAAACAGAACTTTCAAACTCTAAAACTTACTTGTTGGGGAATCCTTTTCCATTAAGTACTTCTTAATATGTGTGATTTTTCAACAGTCCTTATTCTGATTTTATTGTTTGCCTTTAAAAAAAAGCATGAAAACATATTGTACTTTGACTTCCAACAAATAATATTATCTAAATGTAATTATAAATTATTGATATTACAATGTGACCATTTTTATTATTTATTTGAAGATTGAATATAATTTAAAGTCAGTAGTATATTTTGTACAATGTCATTATCCACATTAAGTTTTGATATTTAATATGAAAATAAAATCTCAGTTGCTCTCTGTAGGCACCTCTGAAATGAACAGTTTGCTTTACGTTACCAAGGAAACAGATTTTTGCAAAGATATAAGGCCACTTTGATGTCATTGTAAACCACTAAAGTGGAAATCTTTAGTGTTTGTCAGCCTCTTGAGAGTAAGCAGTTTGCTCTAATCAAAATGAATATAAAATTATTCTGAGCATGTAGAAATGCAGTATTCTTGAAGCAAGCATGCTCACTAGTAACCACACATCTTTTTTTTGACAATGATTCAGGACCAAAAGAAATCTGATTACTCTTTATTGAAATATACATAGACATGTAACCCTGCATATTCCTGAGCAGTTTTGTTCCTGAAATTTAAATTGGCACAAGTACAACAAGTTGAAAATATATTGTTCAATTCAGCTGCATATTGTGAGTTGCTCAAGGGGATAAAACATGCTTATTTTTGAAACTCACTGACAATAAAATGATTGGAACATGGTGGGGGGGAGCCCCCTGTGAATAACTCCCGCAGTTCAGGGCTACACTGTGAATTCAGAGAACAAGCCAAATCCCCTTGTGTGAAATGGCCCCACAGGCATTTTGGTTAGGGGATGAAATGACTGACTAAGTCACAAAAATAGTAGAAAAGATCTATGGGGGGAAAAAAAGTCTCATTTGAGATATAAAACCCCATCTCTGTGAATATGGAAGGTCAATTTCTGCTTATCTGTCATTCAGAAGTAAAATACAATAATAATTAACCCCAGACAAAGACAGATAGCTGTTTAATGCTTTTCAAAATGATTCTCTGGCTCCAGGAGCTAGAAAGAAGTACCTATACAAATATGTCAAATCAAAATTTTGTCACTGGAAATATATCAATAGAAATTAAGGAAAATGTGAAAAATTACCATTACACTTAGACACTTCATTGAGACAGAATCTTTTCACTTGACTATGCTGCTCTCAATGGAAACAGCTGGATTCATGATAAGGGGTGGGGGAATGAGAACAACGAAGCTGGAAAGTACTTTTGGGGAATGGGTGAGGGAAAAGGAAAGTAAGAGGAAGAACATGGAAACAAATTGCAAGGGAGAGAGTAGAAACAATGAGGCTATGAATGACATCAGCTACAGAAATCTGGGAGACAAGGCATGCATCCAGAGAGGAGATACAAATAAACCAAGCAGAGTAGCAGTGAAGTCAGCTAAAGATATACAAATAAACCAAGCAGAGTAGCAGTGAAGTCAGCTAAAGATACTATCAAGAAGTGGTGGGACTGGAGAGCCCTTGCTTACCACTGGCTGATTGTACGTGTTTGGTTTTTTGCTGTCATGTGCTCTCTTCACTTTCCAACCTCCTTGTTTATTTGTTGGATATCATGTAAGGATAGGACACTGAAACACTTATCACTTTGTTAAGTATATTCTGCTAAATAAACACCAGATTACTTATGTTTGTTTAGTGGACTGTAGGCCTTTGGTTAGGTAATGCATTTCATCCCTTCAGCACCATCAGGAATGGGGTCATTGTGGCATTATTATCATAGTCTGACCTTACAGATAGATAATGTCAACCTCCATACTGCTTAAATTCCTTAAATTTCTATGAAAACACTATCAAAAACATTTACTACTTCATTTACACATACTCTGAAACCACAACAATGTTATTGATATGCCCTCATGGTAAGGATAAATCCTTATGTGTGTGTGTGTGTGTATATATATATATATATACACACACATATATATATATGTATAATTCCTTTATATTCTTTCAATTAATTATAACCTCCTGAAAAGTCCAAATAAATGAGTTTTTGATATCTGATTAATTTCTCTTTGTCAGCTGGATCAGCTATCATTTTCTAAAGGTATAATATAAACAACAAAGCCATGAACCTACAAACACATCTATAAATTTAATATTATCCATACACAATTGCACCTGTATACAGTTTTTCTACAAGACAGAGGGAAAAAATTACTGCCCCTCTGTTTGGCACTGATAAAATAGCATTATAAATACCATGTGTCTGATAAGTCCAGTCAAGAGGTATGAACACTATGCTAATATATATAGAAAAATCTCTGTTTTGTTAACCAATAAAAATCAGTGCTTCAAGGATAGATATTTATTCTTTATATAAAAACTGGGAGTGAGAGATAAATGGCAAAGAAGGAGAATAAATATTCTCTAGGTCAATGGTGACATAAAAATAGGAAGGAACTGTTGATTTAAAAAGATCTTAAGCTGTAAATCAGAGGGATGTTCCAATTATGAAAGAAAAAAAATTTCCAAGCTAGCTTTCCTACAGTCAAAGTGGGAGAAAATAGTTTATGATTTTTACAGTTTATCCTTAGTATTTTTCTTATCTGGATTGTGTACAACAGAAAGAAATGCTCTTTGATCTGTGAAATCAACTTTCAGCTTTTTATTTCCCTTTAATATAAGAATCTGATTGGAAGGAGTGCCAGAAAATCCATGGGTGATCGATACCAATAGTGTAAGAAATGCAAGCTTTATAAATACACACACACAAAGTCTGCAATATCTGCTCCCTGGGCTGCTGCCTAAGCATCAGATACACATAAACTGAGCGGGATACATAGAAATATAAATTCAGTCTTGTAAAGTCACATGAACACCATGAGATTAATATATACTGAATATTAAATGCATAAATATTGGCAGGGGTTTGCCCCAGTTTTAGCTGTTTAAAAATTAGGTATCTAGACTAAGTCATGGCTCTCTTTGAGCTCTGTGCAGTCAGCCCAGGCAGCATATACATCCCACCTGCCTTATACACCTATTTCATAGTGAGGTTAATTATTTTCTCTTTATCATAACCACTGCCTTAGTTGGCTGGCTTAAATTAAGCTTGTAATTTTAATTACCATCACAAATCTGCAATTTCCCTTTGGAAACTGTAAAAGGAATTTTTGTATATCCCACACAGAATTTAATGACAATAGTTTATTTTTAGTAATGGTTACTCTACTAGGTGTTCAGATAATATGCACAGTGGGGCACAGTGAATGAGATGAAAGAAAATTTCTGTAGAGAATTAGAGATTCCAGCTGAACGGGATAATGAGGGCACTGACCTACCATTCCACTCTACCTGGTGCAGGCAGCAGGTTGGCAACATCCAGGGATCAGCTGAAAACTTCCTGCTAATAAAGATGCAGGCCAGCCCAAATCCCTAAATAGCTTCCCCCAGGTCAGCAGGCAGCTGACCACCTACACCTCTGATGAGTGGAGTCTCTTGTGCCATGAAGTGCATCACATGCATCTGGGCCAAGGAACAGCTGTTGGAAGAACTTTCCCCAGTTGGAATGACAATGCAGATCTAAAGTTCATGCTTCCAGCTAATGCTGGGGGAAGGAGGGCACAGTGCAAGGAGCAATTCTTACAGCTCTGCCTCTATTCTGACAATAAAACCACTGCCAGCCAGAGATGATACCTGTGCACAAAACTATGACACAAGCTATTACATACTGATGTGGTATAAAGATCCTTTTCCTCTTGGCTAATACAGTCAGTGTATTCTATAGGGGAATACTGGTGATAATAAAGGGAAAACAGCTCTTGACAGGGCTTGTTTGCAGAAGAATTCCAGTCATATATGTGTCATTCACCAACCAGTACTTTTTGTTAAATATATATTGCAAACAGCATTCAGCTTGCAGCTTGCACAGAGGTAAGTCCTAGCTCTATCACACCATCCGCTGCAATGAAATTCCAGAATTCAAAAGTATTTCTTAACCATCAACACTAAAGTCTGTGAATTTTAAATACAGAAAACAATGACAATGCCAAGGTTCCTGCAGATTTAATGACTCGATTATTCTCTATCTAGTAGTGTACTTTGCTTTTAATGTTATTGGGGTATGAAATACTTTTAACAGATAAGTTGTTCCACAAGACAGACTTTCCTAGCTGGGATAAAAAACAAAGCAAAGAATCTCAGTAATGTACCAGCAGGGCATCATGCCAGCATTTTTGATTTTTTCAGGGAAAAAGAAAAAAGAGAAAAATGTCAGGGTAGAATGGCAAAATTATACTGGAAGTAGGAAGTAATATGCATTATATTTAACAAGCAAACTTTATGCTGAAAGATTATTGTACAGAATGTCATGCAGCATAAATCACATGACATTAAGAAATGGAATAACTGAAAGACCATAAGTTTGAATAAGGATTAGTAGTACCAGGAAATTTGAATAGAGTAATAATAAAAATGCAGTGCCTTTTGCATGAAGATTTTTGTGCCAACAAGAATTTCTGATACAAACCTCACCATAGGAAAACCTCTTCATATCAATATCACATAAAAGAGAGAATTTAATGTGACTAGTAACAAACTTGAAACTACTGGTACAATGAGGACCAGAAAAGGAAAAATTTAATCATAGAAATCCAGTGACACACAGTGTGAACAGAGAAGTACAAATGATACAGATATGGAGACAAACTAGCCAGGAATAAAGATAAGCTAAAAAGACACAGCAGGTTCTTCAGACAGTTATATGGTTTCATCTTCTTCTATTGAAGGACTAGAAAGCAATAAGAATGAAAAAAAAAACAAAACAGGAAGATTTTCTTAAAAGATAAGCTTTGTAAATTAATAATTTTATGGAGCAACATTCTGGAGAAACAAATTACTATATCTGAGGATTAAGGATATCCCTTCCAATCACACATTTGTATTTTGAGGAAGTTGGAAAATATATTCTTGTATGTCAAAGATGACTGCGTCTTTATTCAGCAATATGTGAACTGCACCTGGAGAATGCTGTGAATATTTTAAGGTACCTGAGTGTCACAGACATCTTTTGTGAAAAATCCTTTCTTTAGGATTTTTCCCCCTTCTGAGAAGCTGTGGCCTCAGCAACAAAATGTAAACAATGGTTATCTGCTGCTGTGGAATGCAATAGGTGCACCTGTGATTGGTCTTGGGCGAATGTTTGGATTTACTGAGCACTCACGGCAGAGCTGGGTCTCACTCTGTGCTGAGACACAGACCTTTGTTTATTCATTCTTTTTCTATTCTTAGCTTAGCAAGCTTCTGAGAACTTTTCTCTCTATTCCTATTAGCATAGTAATAATGTAATATATAGCATAAAATAATACATCAAGCCTTCTGAACATGAGGTCAACATTCTCACCTCTCTCTTCACCCTGAAAAACCCTTGCAAGCCCTGTAACACCTGAGAATGAATCAAAGACAATTTACATGCCTAGTTATCCAAAATGAGATAATAGAAACCTTGGGAATAAATTGTAACAATTATTTTTGAAAATATTCCTAGGACATGGTCTATTTCTGCTGTAGTATATGAAGCAAGAGATTCCTACAACAAAAAACCCAGCCCTGCCTGACCAGAAGCCTTCTCACTTCAGATGAACTCTCATCAACATCTGCAGGTAAGCTTACACCTGTAAGGATGCTCAGGATGTAATAAACAATAGAGAAAGGAGGAAGTGGGGCTATGGAACAGCAGCTGATTTTAGCTGCCTCCATGGTGTTTCAACTTCATAAAAAATCCTCAATCTTCTTGAATGATTAGATGTTTCAGCAACAAAGGTCAGGCTTTTATTAAAATCACATATAATTCACAGTCCAGTTGAATTGTAAAAACTACAACCTGCCTTGAAAAATTAGTAATTGAGCTATTGAGAATGCTTGGATAATTCAGGAAAAGTTCACCACGTAATAAATATAGAGACACCTCTAAGTCAAGTTTGGTAAAGATGGGGTTCTTTCAGTATAAGTTATTTTACAAAGGTCAGCATTTGACAAGGATTTGAAGTAAAAGACTAAAATCTTAATAGCCTTATAACATAACCCACTATGGTAGAAGGCACACATTCCAAATTTTCAGAAGTGCAGTCCATTACTTAGCCTATAGAGAGATCACTGATTTGAGCACAGAAGGACACTAAACTATTAGAGAATGTCCATAGGAGAGCAACAAAAATGGTGAAGGGCCTTGAGGGGAAATAGTATGAGGAGCAGCTGAGGTCACTTGGTCTGTCCAGCCTGGAGAAGAGGAGGCTGGGGGGGAGACCTCACTGCAGTTACACCTTCCTCATGAGGGGGAGAGGAGGGGCAGGCACTGATCTCTTCTCTGTGGTGACCGGTGATGGGACCCGAGAAAATGGTTTCACTTTGTGTCAGGGGAAGTTTGGGTTGGATATTAGGTAAAGGTTCTTGCCCCAGAGGGTGTTGGGCACTGGAACAGGCTCCCCAGGGAAGTGGTCACTGCACCAAGCCTGCCTGAGTGCAAGAAGTGTTTGGACAATGCTCTCAGGCGCATGGTATGATTCTTGGAGATGGTCTTGTGCAGGGCCAAGAGTTGGACTTGAAGGTCCTTGTGGGTCCCTTCTAACTCAGCTTATTCTGTGATCTCAAGGTTTGGCAATTCAACAACTACACCAGGGCCCTGAGAGCACTAAAGGTGATGGCTCTCATTCGCCTGCCCAGAGGCCTCCCCACACCCTGCTAGTGGCCATATCATGTCCAGCCCCAGGCCTGACCTTCCTCTTAGAATAGCTGAATACCATCCTCTTGGTCCTACTTCCTTTGCTCCTGGTTGGGCTCCCTGTTTGTATGCTGAACCAGTATATTGCCACATCTAGGATTAGAGAGAGCTCCTCACCCACAGTCAGCCCTGCTGTCTCAGCACAGCCTGACCTCAGGCCCCAGATCCCAGCCTGGAGGAAGCAGCTGGCTCTTGTTTCTCCCTGTGCTGTAGCACACCAGTACACCTGAATTAAAATAAGAATACCCCAACAAAACAAAAATAAAAAACAAAACAAAGCAAAAAAAACAACAAAAAAAAACAAACCAGAAAAACTCAAAAGAAATCAAAGCTAATGCTGCAAAGTTGTACAGCTTCAACACTTGCTTGTCTCAGAATCTTCAGGGCTGGAAGAGACCTTCAAGTTCATCTTGTCCAACCATTAACCATTAGTACCACCATAACCACCCATAAACCAGATCCCCAAGTTGGAATGCTTGGTGGGACAATCCTGGCTAAAGTGTGCACCAAATTGAAACTGCTGAGTTACAATTTGAATGTTCTGCAAGAAATGTTAATGACCATTTTTCTTTAGAACTGTAATTTTTTTTTAGTGTTTTGTTTGTACCTCTGATTTATCTGTGGTTTCTATGCGTGTTAAACCAGCACCATCCCCAATGCCATAGTGAAATGTTATTTTATATTTAAAACAGTCCTGTGAATGCAACAGTGGCAAAATCTATAAATTTTCTGTTCCTTCTATAACTCTCACAGGCCTGCTAGTGAAGGGTATATGAGTTGAGTACCTGTGTCATGAGGTTGAGTCCAAACATTTGAAAGTCTGAAGATTTTACAGAATGTAATGCCTTTAATAACAGCACTGGAAAGGTTTCAGTCATTCATCAGAGAGTTTTGGTATTGGATACTGAGGAATTGTTTAAAAAAAGACACAGTGAGAAATACTGGGCAGGTGATAGCAAGATAACAGGTGATAAAAGCAGAGTTACCTTTGTGAAATTAGTGTCAACAACTGTCTTAGTAAATCATGCTCATGCCCCATTTTGAAGTGTGTGGGGACAAACTGGTTGAACTGTGCAGTATAAATATCATGGTGGAAAGTCAGGGAAAAATTCACTCTGAGCAATGGAGGAACACACCCTTTATATCTCTTCAGTCTTTTTCTCATCACATTATAGCCTTGGTTCCTAGTTTGTTCCTAACACTTATCAGAGTTAATTGTGCACCTACAGAATGAATGAGTGCTAATAAGGACTAGCAATAAAGTCTCTGATAGACAGAGTCACCTCTTCTCATTGGCCTCTTGATTTGTTTCTAAGTTGGCTGTTCTGAGCTGACCCATCCTGCTAGTCAGATTACTGTGTTAGGTCGTTGTTGATGTGAATGGTAACTGACTAAAAATTAATAGGGTCATCAGGAGGACTTCCCCATAAGTGAATACTAACTTTGTTCTTTGTTGTTGTTTGTTAGTTTGTTTGGGTTTTTTATTATTATTATCATTGTTGTTGTTGTTTTTCCTGACACACTCAGGACATCTGGCATTGTCCTTTAAATTACTGCAGTGCGTGAAAGTGCAAATAACTGAAATACAGATTCATCAGCAAAGCCACAGTAGAAGGTGAATTAAACTAAAGATTTTGTGCAAGTGCATTTTCTGGGCATTTTTCCTGGTAGGCAGTGAGGTGGCAGTTTGTTTTCACTAATCTTATTACTCATCAATTCTCATGTTTCTAGCAGGAAGACAAGTGAATTGTAGCTGATTTATAGATCTTTAGAGAGGCCTGAAGGTGCAACCTTTAATTTCTTTTCAGGTTCAGACATTATCTTACAGCTTTGAAATGGTTACTGCTGCTGCCTAAAAGACTTTAAACGAATATGCTGACTTCCTAGATAAGTCCACTGCTGTTTTGAAGCACATTGTTTCCATGTCAAACTGTTATCTGTTATTAGAGTAATAGGAGGAAATAGAAAAAAATAACTGCAAATTTTGGAAGCTGTCAAATACATGCCATCATTAATTTTGATTTATTTACTTTTATTCCGGAAGCATCTCGGTAAACAGTAGGAAGGAGAAGTCAGAAAAATGTCAGGTCCTATCAAAAAAAAAGAGAAGATAATTAAACAGGAGGAAGGAGATGAAAACAGCAATTTAAATGCCAGTACAAGTGACAAGCTTGTTAACCTGCTCAGTCCATGACAAATAAGAACAATTGAGATGGGTGTTGCAATGGAGGTGGAAGAAACTCAAGTTTTAAGCAAAATACAGAGAATAAATCTTTACATCTGCAAGTAATACTGGAGCTCTTCTGTGCTCTATCTACCAATGTGACTGCAATACACATGCGCACCCTTGGATGAAACACTTCAGAGAGCAGTGTTTAATGGTAGTTTAATCCAGCTTTCTGGAGAGGCCTTGCTTGGCTCTTTTTCAGTTCTAGGTTTAAATAGCTGTACTCCTTACAATGTTAAAGCCAGCTGATTGAAAAGTAATTTCAGGTAGGACTACTGAACTGTTGTAACAGAAAAATATTTATTAAAGGATTCCTATTAGAAGTATTTGCAAGGAAGTTCCCTTTTAAACTTTAGAACGGACAAATATTTCAGACAAATATTAACTATTGCTTATAAACAAAGTAGTATAGAAGTGGGAGGAAGAAGCAGAATACCTTCCTCTATCTCATTAGTAGAAGTGCACCTTAGAAGTTCACCTTTTTTTACCGTCCTTTCAAAAAGTTATAAGTGAGCTTAAAAAGCACTTCTAAAGGGTCTGTGAACATGTCTCTGTGAACGGTAAGGCAAAAATTATAAGAACTATTTAACATTTAATATAAAGGTTAAGCATTAAAAAAGGTAAAATGTGCCTGTATTATAGCTCAATAGTAATGTGTTAAAGGAGACTGCTGAAATTGGTTTTCCATTACAAAGAAAATAAAAATTTCAGACCTAGTACTGCCCCCAAAACATTTGCCTCAATATGAGCCTTTCCATTAATTTCAATGGGAATTGGACTTATCCTTCTACTCTCAAGGCCAAGCAATGATACCAGTCAGTCTTTAAAACCATGATTTATTCTAAAAGCAGCCTGCAGAATGTCACCAATGAAACATTCCTTTGTGCTCAGAATATTGTGTCTTTTCAGAATATACAGAATTTGCAGTCAGAATCAGCATTGGACTCATGCTTGTGTTAATGCTTCTCACTTCTAAAGATGTCAGCTTTTAATTGGCTAGAGTATGCCACTGAAATGGGCAGCCAGACTCCCTGGTTGTAAGTTAGGATAACATCTGTCTTTTCAACTTGCTTTGGCAAAGAAAGCGTGCACAATTTTTTGTTATTCCAAAAGCCCTTGAAGCATGAAGAACACAAAGTTCCAGTGAACTGGAACTTCTTCCTTCTACTGATGCTGTGAATAGTTGATTTATTTTCTTTTCTTATCTTTTTTCCCCTCTATCATTCCCTTATGCTTTTTTCCTGTCTTTGGCACTTTTGGTGAAGCTTTTCTCACAGAATCACAGAATAAGCTGGTTTGGAAGGGACCCTCAAGAAATACTGAATGCAACTCTTAGTGCTACACAGTACTGTCCCTAAGAGTCACACCATGTGCCTGAGACTATTGTCCAAACACCTCTTGAACTCTGTCAGTCTTGGTGCTGTGACCACTTCCCTGGGAGTCCAGGGCCCAACTACCCTCTAGGGGAAGAACATTTTTTTGATATCCAACCCAAACCTGACATAAATTCAGGCCATTCCCTTGAGTCCTGTCGCTGGTCACTACAGACAGGGATCAGCGCTGGCCCCTCCTTTTCACCTCATGAGAAAGCTGCAACTGCAGTGAGGTCTCTCCTCAGTCTCCTCTTCTACAGCATGAACAGACCAAGGGACCTCAACTGTTCCTCATGTGGCTTCCCTTCAGGTTCTTCACCATCTTTGCTGCCCTCCTTTGGATGCTCTCTAGTAGTTTAATGCCTTTCTTATACCATGGCTCCCAAAACTTCCCCGAGGACCTGAGGTGAGGCTGCCCCACTGCAGGGCAGAGTGGGACAATCCTCTCCCTTGCCTGGATGGCCGTGCTGTGCCAGATGCCCCTCAGTTGGCCTCTCAGTTGGCCCTCCTGGCTGCCAGGACACTGCTGACTCACATTCAACTTTCCATTGACCAGGACTCCCAGGCCCCCTTCCCCAGCACTGCTCTCCAACCTCTCATTCCCCAGTCTGTCTGTGGATCCAGTGCTGCCCCACCCCAGGTGCAGAACCCAGCATCTTCCCTTGTTGAAATTTGTATGGTTGGTGACTTTTAATTTGTTAGTCCTCTAAATTGATGAGGTCTCTCTGCAGGTGCTTTCTTCCCTCAAAGGGAACGTACAGCTCTCCCAGTTTTCTATCATCTTTGCATTTGATCTAGTATACCTTCCAGTTCTATATCCAGGTTGTTTATAAAGACCTTGAAGAGCATAGGGTTTGCCAAAATCTACTAGTGACTGGTCTTCATCCTTACATTATTTAAATCTTAAAATTAAGATTTTAATAAAGTTGAAAATACTCTTTACTCCACAAATGATGCTGGCATGCATGTATGACATATTGAAATTACCATTCAAGCAAGCTGTTTGTATATTTTTTGTGTGTGTGATGCTTTAAAACCACACACTGTTAGTTTACTTCTAAGATTTAGAGTTAAATAGACATAGTGAAGTGAAAAATGGTACTTAATCCAAAAGCAGAATGCAGATGGCTCTTCAGCAAATTTTGGTGAGTTTTTATAACACAGGATAAGCATAAGGATTGAAGAGAGCAGAGCAGAAGGAGGTAAGATGGTCAGATGTGCAATAAACCTGAAGAAATGCAATTGTAAGGGAGCATGGAAAAGAGCAACTAGTTGCACTGAGGTAAAGGTAATGCCATCCAAACTGCTGGAACTCCTGATCACTTCCAAAAGATATTTTGGGATGTGTTTTAGCTGCTTATCATCCTTCCAGCTTCAACACTGGGCTGGTCTCAGCATTGACTGCCTGCACTGCCAAGGAGCAGCAGCCCCTCTAAAACCTAGAGATCAAGAACAATTCCCTGAGTGAACAAGGATGGCCAGACAAGCCCTTCACCTTTCTTCCAGCATAATTTGGATGTTATCCAGACCTTCTGAAGGTCATTTTATATACACTGGTTTTCACTAAAAGTCTAAAAGTGGGAACAAACACCATGTACTTCCAGCTGAGTCTGAGATGGGGTATTTCAGGTGCAGCAATACCTTTGAAATTTAGACCTCCAGAAGCAACCAAGGACAGTGTTCTTTATGGTATAATGTTATTACATGTGACATGTCTTTGACAGACCTCTTTTATGTGCTTTTAGCCTATGGCAACACGTTATGGAGAGAAGAATTCACTGACATATCCAGGAAAAGTAATCCAATGCATAAAATATTGAAATGACAAGGTTGACAAGGTTATTTTGTAGCTTTTGTTGCTATATTATGATAATAACTAACAAACTGGTATGTTGC
The DNA here is from genome assembly GCF_027579445.1 of Ammospiza nelsoni. Classification (NCBI taxonomy): domain Eukaryota; kingdom Metazoa; phylum Chordata; class Aves; order Passeriformes; family Passerellidae; genus Ammospiza; species Ammospiza nelsoni. Next base: position 25,596,872 of record NC_080636.1, on the reverse strand, counting down.
ATCTGAAACTTCTTAGGATGAGCAATGCCTTTTTCTCTCATATTCTCTTTAGTACATTTGGATATTTGCTTTAGAATATTTCTCTTCTTCTCCCAGTAGAGTAAAATCAAGCATTTTGTAGTTTGTTCACAAAATACCCCTCTCTGCAGTTTGGTATTTTTTGTCTTCTGTTAGTGTTGGTTGGTTTTTTTGTTTGGTTTAGCTCTTAGATTGTTTATTTGTTTATATTACCATCCTGCCTTCTAAATCCAGGAGGGGAAAGTACCACAGCAGCACATTCCAGGACTTTTTCTCTAGCAAGAAAGGTTCTTTGTTTTTGTGTGTACCTACATCCTTCTCCTCCTGTGAGCCCATTGCAGTCACTACTGTGCTTTCTCTATCTTCCCACTTCTGAGACCTAAGTCAGTCTTTCCTAAGCAATACTTGACTAAAAATGGAGGCATACAGGATCAGATCCTTCCCTAACTAGGTTTAATAACTGAAGAGAGTTTGTGACCCATTGTAGATGTCTACTGTTGTTGTGATTAGATCTTTGTTTTTTTATTCTTAATAAGAATTTCCTTTTTTGCCCCTTTCTTTTTATTTGCTTGTTTGTTTGTTTTCAATAGACTATGTAAAACCTTAAAATGGATCAGCCTACATAAAACCACTATGAATGGATATTATATTCACTGAATTCTATGCGCCATTTAAATAAGCTTGCTTAAAATATTGCTAAAAATTTTAAGTAAGAAAGTTACTAGGGGAAAAAAAAAATCAGTCTCTGAAATCACATGCACAGAACCACAAGTTCCAAAGATCTATTCCTTTCTTTTTTTTTTAACAGTATGAAAAACCTTTTCCATGCAACACAATATGGAACTAGCTAACTCATAACAAGCTTCTGAAGCACTAACACATATGCCCATATCTGCCTTGTGCCTGTAACATTTTGTAAACAACTGTCTTTGATGTTTTCTGTTGCTTCTTTGATCTTGTAAAACCCACCACAGAGATATGAATATGTTCAACAAAATCTAAGAATATTTCTTTTCTAGTCATGGAAGTCACATTGTATTGTTAGAAATTTGTTTCTCCACAAATGATGAATCATGTCAAGTGATGCATTCTCATTAAGGGAATCAAATTCACTTATGACAGATTTTGCAGTTCAGAGGTAAGATCAATATTTTCTCAAGTCATCATGAAACAGCTGTACAATGCAACTGCACACACAAAGAAAACATACTACAAGGATACTTTAAATAAAACTATAAAAATTCTTGATCATTGTCAGAAAAATCTATATCTGTTTCAGGACAATCTGCATTTATTTTCTCTGAAAAATACACAGACAACACAGTGTATCTGCACTACAATGTCTGATAGTTTAAAATAGATCATGCTCACTTTTTGTTCTCACATATGGTACGTCTTAAATTGTTTTTCAGTCAAAAAAGGAATTTTCTTTATATGAGATGGTTTTCTGCTCTAAATGTCTTAGGTTTTTGTTTTCCAAACACGCACTACTGATATAAATGGTAACACTAATAAAGACATCTGGAAATTCACCTTTCTGTTATGCACAGGGTTGTATGTGTAGAGAATACTATGAAGATAGAAGGAAGCACGCTGGCTGTTCGGCCTAACTGGGAATTATGCAGGCTGCATGGCCTCCTTCAGAAACCTTGGAGTGAGCCTGCAACCTCTGCAGGAGTTCATGTTTCCCACAGCCTGCTGAGCGGCTGGTGGGAGGCAACCAGAGAGGGGAAGTGAGGTTGCAGCACTAAGAGGAAGACTATGGGAAGCCACCAGGATGTTGCTCTTCCTGAACCTGTGGAAACACCAGGGTCTCTCTAGCAGGAATTGTAACTGGAGTTCATGGGGTGTTTGTTTTCTTCTTACTGTGCACGGACTATTAACACTGTGTGTCTGTGTAGCAGACTATTATTTAAGGGTGAAACCTAGAGAAATTTCAAAGACTAGATAAAATGCAAGAAAGACAAAGATAGTTTAGATATATCTCAGCATAGTCTCCAAATGGAAGCCTAATTATTGATCTATATTTCTTAATCTAATTTTCATCAATTCTTTCTATTTAGAAGCTTGATTTATATTTAAATACTCTACCACTTTTCAACAAACAGTAGCATATTTTCAGTCCTATCAAGCAGGAAAGTTTGATTCAATCCTTCTTAGAGTAAATTCTTGGGATGCATATGAATTGTTTCTTGTAAATTGAACAGCTATGCTTCTCCATATTAGGGTTAGGCTTGAGGCACCTTACCTAATTTTATTGCAATTGCCTAGTGTTGAACAATGTTTTACAAAGAAAAAAAGAAAAGATAGGTTAGTGATAAAAATCTTCCACGTTTTTTTAAAAAAATGTGGTATGTTTGAACCTTCCCCTTTGAGAGCTCTCCAGATTCTTTGTCTAGTTTAAATGGTTTCTGCAATACAGCACTGGAAGCATTGGTGATTTTATGTGAAGTAATTATTAAAACAGAGTTGGTTTTGACTCTTCTTCTATGTAGTGATAATTTGAAGTAAACAATGGAGACATGAGTACTGAAAGGCTGCTCCCATTTCTGAGACAGAAGGTTGAGAGAAATTAAGAACATAATAAAGATAATGATTTAGAAATTAAAGTCTTATGTCAACAAGCTTTTTAAATGTAGTATTATATCTCAGAAATTTCCAGCAGAGTTTAGAAAATGTCTATTTTTGTCAGTACATTTATTTTAAAAATGAGAAACAACTCAAATTTTAACTGAAATTTGAGAAGAATATGGCAGTGTTGGTCTGATGCTTTTAACTTTGGTTTAAGTGCTCCTGATTTGAGGAATGGAAATAGATGAAAGTGGTGGACAGGATTTTGATTAAGACACTGAAGCTTTCAAGCTTAAAAGAATACAGTTATTCCTGAAGGATTGGGTAGGATTCAAAAGGTATGAGCACCACAAATTCCCTCGTAAGGTCTGGTCAGCATCTTCAGACTTGGAGAAAAAAAAAAACCCACAATTTATATTATTCTTCATGAGAGGTTTCATAAGATATAGCTTAGCAGTAGTGTTTCAATCTTCCTTCTGGATGCAGAACTAGCTCCTTCTGATACAGTGGCTTCCAGTAACAAGATATTCCTAATGTTGCCTTTAGATCAGGTATTGTCAGGCTGAGGTAACTGCATGAGGGGGAAGAATTACATTGAATAGAGATCAAATATGATGGTGGGGTTAATTTGTAAAAATTTTTGTGGAGGATAAGGTGGACCTACTTTCACTGAGGATTATTAATTTAAAGAAAAACTGACTACAGAATGAGGTAAAGACATGGGTGCTGGCAGCCAAGAGAGTTTAAAGCAGACATCAATCATGTAATACTGATTGTTCAGCTCTAAATATTTTGTTCCCACATACTGAATTGCAATGTGGAGGAAACTGTCTGTAATGAAGAAATTTCTCTAGCGAATAATCTCTAGATTATACTAAACAGTGTATTTATGCAATGGGGCTGCAAGCAGCCTCTGGGAGCTCTTACCAGCCTTTGTACACATTCATGCTCTCCTGAGGATGTCATCACCTTGGGCTGCTATCCAGCAGTTTGTGTGAGAATAACTTTGTGCTCTATTGAAGCAAGGAACACTACAGAAACAGCAGAAATGTTTGGCAAAACTGTGCCGGAGCATCCAAAGGGTGAAAGCTGTGAAAATTCGACATGTTTGCTAAATAGGTCTCCTCTTGTCTGAGTCAGAAAATCTGCCAACTGCCACAGCATATATGGCACAGACACTTCAGAGATATTAATACTGTTAATTTCTCACTAAGCATGGGAATACCTGCAATTTGCCCAAATGAAAATGATGGTAGGAATATGTCTAACCTTCATCTATGGTTTAGCAGCAGCTTTGAGTATCTGCTTTGATATAGCAATGATCCAGTTCAATGCTTCCTAAGTTGGTAGTATCTAAGCCTTACACACAAGCTTTTTATTATCTTGTGGCAATATTTCTTCACACTTGTATTATAAACAAAAGGAGTTTTAGAAATGCATGAGAATGTCTGGAAAAGTTTGGGTAACTTTCATAATCTCTATGACAAATTCAAGAGCATTTAAAGTAGCAAGTAGATTTTAAATTTAGTAAAGTTATAACTTAGAAAAGTTAACAAAGGATATATAGTTTATGTTAATATCATAACTTTGCAGTATATTTGTTAGTATTACATATAAGTAGAGAAAATACTAGGCATGTTATGGTATTATGAAGCAGGGTGAGATGAAGCTGCATGGAGAGCACATAACTTGTGAAATGTAAAAACTTAATATTTCTCAAATTGAGTCACCCTCAATGCTTGCATGTAAGCAAGGAAGTGCCTATAAGGAGCAACGATGCAAAAATCCCCAAGACCCTCTCCAGGGACTCAACATGCTGAGGTGCATTTCTAAAGTGCTGTACCCTTATACATGCAGTATGGGGAATAAACACACTGAGTTAAAGACCTGTGTGCAGTTCCAGGGCTATGGAGTTTTTGGGATCACAAAGGTGTTGTGGGATTACTCCCATGACCGGAGTATTGGAATTCAATAAACTCCTATAATGAAATGGCTCAACTGGTAAATGAGGGGAGAGCAATGGATATTGATTACCTAGAGTTCAGTAAGGCCTTTGAAACTGTTGCTCACAGACAAGCTGGTAAAGAATTGGCTGGATAAGGAGAGAGTGAGGTGATTGAAAATTACCTGAATATCTGAGTCCAGAGAGTGGTGGCACAAAGATCAGCAGGAGGTGGGGTAGTGGTGTATCCAGGGGTCACTGTTGGGTTCAATCCTGTTTAACACCTTCATCATGGGCCTGCTGATGATACAGAGCTGGAATTAAAGGATGATAAGCCAGAGGGTCATGCTGCCATCCAGCCTTTACAGGCTGGGAGAAATGGGCTGAAAGGAACCTTCGGTACTTCAACCAGAAGCGTGAAGTCCGGCAGCTGATAGGAAACAATTCCAGGCACCAGAAATTCTGGAGGCCACACAGCTGAGAATCAGCTTCACAGAAAATATACAGGGGATGCTGGTGACAGCAGGCTTCACATCATCCAGCAATGTACCCTTACCAGCATGACTGAGCACATGCACAGACTGCCCAGCAGATTGTGAAGTCCCCACTCTTGGAGAGCTCCAAAAAGCCACCTGACTGTGGGCAATCATACCGAGGTGGTCCTGCTTGAGCAAGGGATTTTGAGCAGGCAGACTCCTCAGATCTCCTAACTTCAGCCAGTCTGTGATTCTGGGGCAATACTGTGTCATCACAATTTCTGTGATAGTGTGTGGGTTTTATGAGAGTAGAATATCTGAAAATAAAATGGGATCATTCATATAGATTATAATGAACCAGTGATTGAGATGATTATAAATAGCATACTGGGAAGTTAAAGTAGTTTCTATGTAAATGAGGTCTCTGAGGGATTTTGATATTGCCAAGACAGATTTGTTGTGTGCACAATAAATACTCAAGTTCTAGTTTGTAAGAAACTAATAGATTTTTGTAATAAAAACTGTTTAACATATGGCTTGTTCTTTAGATCATGAAGGATACAGTATTTTGTCTACTATTTTATTTTTTATTGTTTGGTGTGACAAAACCCGTTACAAAATATATTCAGTTGCTATCTTTTCATCTAGCAGGTACTAAAAGAAATAAATTAGTCCTTCAGACTCACTGTAGGTAGTTAAACCTCTATTCATCATAGACATTCACTCAAACACTGCAGTTTTTTGTATTATAATGATCTTCTCTTTATAAATGCTTTGATATGCAGAGAAATACTTAACTACTGGCATCTGAGCTACTATCCGCTGACATGCTCAAGCTCTGTAGGGTTTCTTATTTATGCTGAGACCACTTTGTATCCCTCTGACAGCATGAAGTGGGCACATCACATTTGTATTCATTTTCAGGCTTCTTATCACTGCCAAGTTGTTGAAAAGTTCCCTTAGTTTTGATCCACGTTCAAAAGTCCTGCCAGGCATAAAAAATACTAAATGGGAATCAGGCACAGTGCAGATAGCACCCTTTAATATTGGGCTGAATTTTTAGATAAAAAATATTCAAGTTGAAGTGGATTTCCTTCTGAACCACCTTACTTGAGGGACGAAGTATGTATATTATGGTGGCAAGTTTGGGTGAGTGCTGTGCAATATAGTCTTGAGGGCTTTGTTTCACATTTGAAGCTTTATTCTCTGTGAGATTCCTAAAATTACTGAGACAAAGTTGGTGAACATTGAACTATGCAAGCGGGGTAGGCTTCTAACCTTGCATATTATATCTAGAAAGACATGGCTATATTAGTTTGGCCTTTTATAAATATTTTTTTATACTTGCTATTAGAAGAAAATTTCCCCTGGGATATTATCTTCTTTAAAAAAGTGAGTTACAATATATTGCACAGAACAGTAGGGCTCAGGCTTGTGAATAAACCATATAAATATATATAGCTCAAACGGTATGTGAGGGAAAAGTGTCTGAATTCTTGAAGAGTGTCTGAATTCTTGAAGACAAGTAGGTATGATGTAAAACATATTTTATATCCCCTAAGCTGGAACAGGATCCACATTTCAAGTCATGAAAAGAAGGCTTGCTTAGAAAATATTGCAGCCCTATGAACTTTCACAGCAATTAAAAGTTGCACATTAGTAAACAAATTTGGAGGTAAGGAATCTAATTTTCATAAGAATTTTATTCACTATAAGATAAGGGATAGGAGATAAAAAAGAAGAATATTATATTATTCAATAAGTATTCAAACCAACTTGAATGCTTTTCTCAGTAATAAAATGAAAATGTTCTAAAAAGGAAAAAAACCCAAAACAGCTATATGGTTTTGTCCTAGATCTTCCCAGATCTATTAATTTCACTGCTATAGGTGTCCGTATTCCCATTCCTAATGAGATTTTAACTTGTGTAAACATTCTGGAATTGCTAGACTTTTTAATCTGCTTTTTATTATCGGTTCAGCTATATCAAATTTCTGCTTCAAAGCAAATACACTTTATGCTCTCTCCATAACATTCTTCAGCATGTAGAAGAAATACATGTGAATGATTGATTATTTGAGGATCAAATATGTGTCCCATTGTATGATTTCTAACCAGTTTTTAAGAGATTGAGTGCTTTTTGATGTTTGTGTTACTTAGAGCTCTGGGCAACACCCGTCAGTGTTTTTCATAAGATGGATGGTTGTAACTGCTATTATGTCTACTGTGTGCAGTTCCAGAGAGCCACTAATATAAATGTTGTATGGTTTATTGCTTCATGGAAAAATGAGCCTCTTAATGCAGCATGGCTCTGGTTATTCTTCATTACCTGAAATACTGTGGAAGAGCTTGTACGTCTAATGAGAATTATAGATTCAGCGCAGAGTGTACAAAATATAATTATCACTGTTTCCACTCTTAAAAGGGTCTTATTCATCATGTGCAAAAAATATTCAAGGAACATTAAGAAACTTTGTTCCTACTTATTACACTGACTGCATAGAAAAATGCATAATTAATGCAGGAAACCTAAATCTTCTCATTTCCATAGGTCTTTTTTGAACCATTTGTTTGACAGTGAATGAACACGAAGCTCAGTGTGACAGAATCTTGTATCTATACACAACTATTGTCTATTTTCCTCCTGTTTCTTTCTTTAGCCATATACAATGGATGATAACAGATACACCTTTGTCTTCCACTTTGCAGTGATGTGGTAAATGAAGACTGTAGATCAGAATCTAAATATCTTCCAAATATATAGAGACTGCAGAACACTAGGAAAAATTGTATAATATTTTGTCTACTGTTTAAGTGAAGTGGTTGATGTTTAAACCTGTCTTTTCCTTTCATAAAAATTAATTCATTCAGAAATATGACTGTCTATATTTATGTATATGCCTTACAACAGGAGCACTTCTCAAATGAGAATAAGTAACAGTTATTTACCATGTTCTAGAGTTCTAGTTAGCATTATGGCCCTATCACAGAATTTTTAGGAAAAATCAAAAGTACTTACAAATCTTTAAATATTTTCATAGTATAATGGTACAAGCAAAAAATGGAAAAAAAATTACTGATGTTAGGAGAGTATTTTGTCAAATATGATTTTGTTTTAATTACGTGCCATTCTGGAATTGAATGTGACACAAATTTCCACATATTCAATCATGGGCAGTAGATTTTCAGAAATACTAAAACAAAAAGACCTTAAAATGTTTAGCTGGGTTTTATAGTTCAGCTTTAATGTTACCTTTTTTCACTTAAGTTAAACTCAGTCTTTAAAAGATATTCTCTTAATTTGTTGGAGCTAATCCGAAATTAAAAGCTGTGTAACCACTACATAATGCCAAAACATGTGACTGTGTTTTTATTACCCAGAGAATTTTGCTGAGATTAATGTCCAACTTTACTTTGCTACAGGAAAACTGTCAGGAGCAGGAGGAACTTTACCACATGATGCTAAGTGTCTCAAGTTTCTCATTGATTTAAAGACAATTTTCCTCTGATTTGTATAAAAAAAGCTAGGCAAACAGAATAAAAATATTTTATATGCAGGGACTCAGGTAAATGAGAGAGAGATTTTCTGCCCATTAGCTAAAGGAACTCAACACCTGGGACAGGAAAAGACCAGATGCCAGCCTAAAAATTATTAGTATAGAAATTGACAGAGTAATTAATATAATAATAATAGCAACAACAAAAACAACACTAATAAAGCTTAGATCTTATAACATATATTAATTTTTATATTTACACTGGAGATAAGACTCAGGTCTATCATTCATCTTTTACTATGAAGAGTGAAATACCCACTGACTTTATTGCCATGCTTCCTCCTGTCTCCTGCCACATGATCAGTGAATTATTCCATGGAATGATGAATAGTTTATTGGCAAGGTTATTGTGAGACCTACTCAGAATATTCTTTAACATGGTAATTGATTTACTGTCCATGTAGACAAATTCTAAATACCTCCAATGGCACGCATCACCTGCCTCACTGCAGTGACAAAAGTTAGGTGACACATAGGACATTCCAATAATTAATAAGAGCAGTATGAATTTTAAGGAACTGAAAACAAATAAATATAACTGTACTGAATTACGGAATTCATGTGTGAATACACTCTGAAGCTCTTATCTCCCCAGATATGCAGTGCACAGTAGAGATTTATGAAAAAGCTTCTGATCCATTACAGTCTGTCAGTAACATCAATAATGTGTTTACAGACCTTTTGTCCTTCAAAACATTAAGGTCAAAATGTCATGGATGATATAAAAGGCAACTTTTTTTCAATATATTGTTTTTTTATAATGTCGTTAGCTAGAATTAAGCTATTTTTTAAGACTGAAAAGATGTTCTTTGGCCAAAATAATATTGAATATGGTGGAGCTAAGAATACTCTGCATTAACCTCATTGAAGCCAGTAAATTTACTTATATGTGTATCAGGTAAGAAACAGAACTACCACAACAGAAGAGATTAACATGGATGGTTGCATTATTTTTAAATGGATGTAGGGTTTATACCCAAAATAATAGAGGAGTGCTAAATCACTGAAACAAGATAGCCTTTCTTTCTAGCCTGATTTATGAATTGTACAAGCATGTGTAGCTGTCTAGGTTTTCAAACTCAACAGCAGAAGAGTAACCATGGGTGTAATGGGGGAGGGAGAGGGAGTGACAAAACAAAACAAAACCTTAGAGGTTTTTTTGCTCAGATCTATTAATTTATCCCTAATTACCACAGAACCCTGTTCACTGCTGTTGCTGATGCTTGCATCACAAAGCACTATAGAAGACATTTGTATAACAGCCTAATAAATGAGAATTTCAAAGTGAAATTGGCTCTCTTTTCCCTCCTGTAAGCAGAAAAAAAATGCAAATGCAGATGATAAATCTATAGAATGAAGTCACTTTACAGATGTGTTAAATCAAATTAAGAGCACTTTTATAATATTGAGCAAATGGCAGATGTACAAAATTACTCATTTGTAAGCCTCATCTATTGCAGTTAATTTTGCTGACTTCAAGTACTTAATTTACATTTGTTAAACTAGCTACATAATGTAGGAGGCGGTACGAATGGTATGTTTGTTCATTGCAGAATTTATCATGTAGCTTAGGATACAAGTGTTTTGGCTACTTTGTCATTTCCTTCCTTTCTTGACAGTTTTAATCAATGAAATTGAATTGCTGAAAGGTATTTTAAAGACTTATTTTAGAGCTGGAATCTACTTGTTAAATGAAAATCAGATTGTGGTAAAAATATCTCAACAAAGAACACAAAACTTAGTAGAAAGCTCAAGGCTATCTTAACTCTTTTGCTTTCTGATACCTCAGAAATGGTGTCAGTTTCTTGACTGTATCTGTTTCTTTGGAGCATGCTCAATAGAATGAAAAAGTTTCACAACACCAGTACTATTTGTATGGCTGATGTTGAAACTAGGGGGACTCATAATCTTTCAGGTTCTTTATTTATAATGATGCAAGAATATATTCATAATTTAGGATGACACATGTCATGGTTAGTTTTGGACTTGGCAGGGAGCTAACCGTATAGGTAGCAGGTAAGCTTCTCCTCCACTAGATTAAAATTAATTTTGGTGCCAGAATCTGCTGGGAATACTCAGGTGCTAACGTTTTATTGACATTAGTGAAAAAGGAAATAGTCTTTCTGATGTGCTACTAGACCTGGTTTTCAGGATTAGTTGGAGTGTATAAATTGAAGAAAACTGCATTAAAAAAAAAGAAAAAAATTAATGCTCTTAATATATAAACACAAAGTCCTGTCACAGATTTTTCTCTGCAAGTTTTCCAGCAAAAATACAGAGATTTAGTCATTGCTTGGCAGAGGGGAAAATAAAGGCATCCACTGAAGACAGGACAAATTACCTTGTCATATTTGGGTAATGGCATGGGATAGTTACTACTTTTTTGAGGTCACTTTTGTAATTTTACTACCAGAACATTTTATATAAGAACACAGAAATACCCAGGGGTAGTTTATGAAGTTTGCAGGTCTCAGTGTTTCTGTTTCCAAAGTTATTTTCCGGTCTTTCCCTAATTCCTAATATTTTATTTCCATAGTGAGTGCCACCAAGCACTTAGCTACTGTGTGATCATGCTCCTGTCACAGCTTCAAAATTACTCATAAAGGGTGACTTCAGAAACCATTATGATGTGTGACGTTAGTGTTATTTTTGCTAATTTTTTAGCAAATTTCTTGTTTCAGATTTCATCAGCCATCTTAATTTCTTCAACAAAATGGCTGTCAGGCATTGGAACAGGCTGACCAGGGAGGGGGTGGAGTCGCCTACCCTGGAGTTATGTAAAAGATGTAGAGATGTGGCCCTTAGAGACAGGGTTTAGTTGTGGCTTTAGTTATGCCAGGTTATGGTTGGACTTGATGATCTTAAAGGTCTTTTCCAACCAGAATTATTCTATAATATCCCACAGTTTGTCTCAGAGGGACTTTCTGCAATTCTGCAGTTAGTTCTTGCCTCAGATACAACTTTCATATTGCTATTATAACAGTAATATAGCTACGTATGTATTTTAACATTAATAAATTTTGTGTCACCATCAAACTTTAGGCTTACTGCTTGCTTCTCCAAACCATTTTTGGATGCTTTGAACAGCACAGGACTCAGCAGACACTCATCTGCATCTCCACTGCGGGCTTCTTTTTTAAAGATGTATTCCACCCACTGAAACTGACTGTTTGCTTCCACTCTCAGAATATTTCTATTTGCACTAGGACTTTTTTTATGCCATGGCTGATTACTTTTCCTCAAGACCCCTGCTTCCTCAGAGCAGATTGCCCACATACTTGCTGAACACTTCAATGAAGGACAAGAGGTTGGTAGAAAAGCAATTTCCTTTGAAAAACTTTTACTGGCTTAGCAAAGAAACTTGTAATAATTCTGTAATTCACTAATTCTGTACTTTTTTCAATAAAAAGTACAGAATTAGTGAATTACAGAATTCAATTTTTTATTGGCAGTAGACAAAGTATCATGAATGTGAGTTTACTAATAATCAGCATGAAAGCCTACTATATGATGTTAATCTTAGTGGCTCTCAGTATAGTAACTGACAAAACATTAGAAATGTACAGGAGTTTAGAGGAACGCCAGCAAGTTACATACTGACAATGCAAGCTGACATGTCGTCAGTCACTCTGATTTAAATAGTATAGCAAGAAAGCACCACAGACAAGAAATTTCAAAAATATGTGCAACTGAAACTTTTCGTTTTTTGAGTTTTATGACAGGCTTAACCACAATCAACTGACTCAGATAAGTATTTCTGTAAAACTGGTGAAATACTGGTAGAAAGAACTGTGGATTGAGATGGCAAAAATTCTGCTCTTTTTTTTCCTGCAGAAGAAATCTGAAATTTACATTTATATTGCAATAATATGTGATTTTTTTATCTACTTGCTTAGTGCATGGCTGCATGATGAACTTTAAATTATTTGTAGTTTGCTCTCATGAGTGCTTTGTATCTCTGGGATTAATTTTGAGTTTCTCTCTTGATCTCTAACTATGTGTAGAGGATTCAACAAGCAATTTACATGCATGTTAGTAAAATGGAGTTCTTGTGGGTAAGAATATCTGAGACATTTATTGAGTCAATATTGGGTGAAGGAATGAGAAAATACAAGATTTGATTAATATTTGCATTTCCCTCTCAATTATTGTTTGTGAGTCCTACTTATCCAATTGTAGTATTCTTTGCTAGGACTAATATTCTGAATTCTGGTAAATCATTTAGAGTACAGTAAGTTTCTCATGGATTGTCACTGGACATTTTAAGGGCATCCTGAATATAAGTACAAAATAACATTGCTTATGTTGAAAAACCTATACCTGAAGTTATACCAGACAATTTGAAATTTCTCAATTAGTGTTTCTCTCAACTTTAGAATATTTATGTTACTGAAATGAATGTATTTTCATCAAAATATTAAACACAAGGGAACACAAATTTGAAGAAAAGTCTGTTGTCTTCAAGAAAATATGTACTATGCAGTGATTTTTTTCCAAAGCTTAGTCAAGTGCTTATTTTGACTTTGATTTCACAACAAGTATCTCAGTGTCTTTGAACAACCCTGATGATGCCACAAGTAGTTTTAATAGATGAGGGAAAAAGTAATTGAGGGTTTCATAACACATTTTCAGCTGTCAGTTTAAAGAACAGTACAGAACACCAACTCCACTAAAAGCTAACCTAAAGTGCCATAAAATTCTGAGTTTTCTTTCAGAGGTGCTGCTGGAGTTCACTATCCACAAAAAAAGGAATGGTGCAGCCAGGCATACACACATACAACAAAGCCAAAGAAAGAAAGAAAGAAAGAAAGAAAGGAGAACAAAAGAAAGAGAAAGATGAGGTAATATTTCCAAGAAATGTGAATGCCATCTTTTTACAAAGATGTATCTATATGCTATATTTGATTCGTTTATTTTGAAAAATATCTCTCAGGAATTTTTGTGATATAAAAAGGGTGTAGCACTGCTGGTTTCAGATAGCAATAAGAAAAAAAAAGGAGGATAAGATCTCAGCAAAGAGAGAAAGAAATCTTTTCAATATTTGTGTTAAACAGCAACGAAAAAAAGCAATCTAAAATATAAGACATGGTTAAATCTCCACAGAACAGATATACTGTAATCAAAATTCTGATCTGTGCCAAAACAATTGTCTTAGGAGAAATGCCAGTTAATGGTGTGACTTTTATTTGAAATTTACTATAATTATATCTGAGTGTTTTTACATAAAAAAATTTCCTTTTTTTCTTTGAATTAGAAAATATGTATTTATAATCATACCTTCCTTCATGAAAAGATTAAGCTCCTTGTGACTTTGCATTGCTGCTACGTTTCCACCAGGAGCTGTCAGCACACATAAGCTGACACATTGATTATATCACCATGATTAGTAACAGTAAACCCTGGTTTGTGGTGAGGAGTTCCTCATCCTACTCCTACAGGTACAACTAAATGGAGGGACTGCTGCAGCAGTGCAGAGCTTCACACCTGTCAGCCAGGCTCTGCCTGATCATGGTCTCCTACACTGTTGCATTCAGGCCAAGACTAAAAAACAGGTCACAGAATCAAATATATAACCTAAATCAGAAATTTATGGCCTGTAAAAACCTTTGAAGATGTTTGCAGCAATAAGTCGTATCAATAACAACCAACCAGAGAGCAGAAAAAATAAGTTTTAGCCCCAGGGAGGGCAAACGGTGAAGCAAGAAGTCAGTAGGGTAGTTCAAACATATAAATGGAGAGTTTTAAAATTTGGGAATCACAGAATGGTTTGGGTTGGAAGGGATCTGAAAGAACACCAGGTTCCAAGCCCCCTGCCACTAGACCAGGTTGCTCAAAGTCCCATCCAATCTGGCCTTGAACACTTCTAGTGAATGAGCATCCATAACTTCTTTGGGCAACCTGTGCCCACCACCCTCTGAATAAAGAATTTCTTCCTAATATCTAAACTAATCCTGTCCTCTTTCAGATTTAAACCATTACTCCTTATCCTGTCACTACCTGCCTGTATAAAATGCCCCTTTCCCTTCTTTTTATAAGACCCGTTAAGACATTAGAAGACGTCAATGAGGTCTCTCTGAAGCCTTCTCTTGTCCAGGCTGAGCAGCTCCATCTCTCTCATTCTGCCCTCACAGGAGAGGTGTCCCAGCCCTCTGGTTGTCTACATGGGTTCCTCTGCACCTGCTCTAACAGGTCCTCATCTTCCTTGTGCTGAGGACAGCCGAGCTGGACACACTACTTCAGGTGCAATCTCGCGAGGGCAAATGACAGGTGGGATCTGTGTCGCTGGAAGGTTGATGCATTTCTGGCTGCTGTGCTAATGTGAAGTTGAACAGTCCATTCTCTAGAGGTGATAAAAATCTTCCTCATAAAAAGACAAAGCACTGAATAGAAAGGAAGTAAAATTCAAAGATTTCAAGGAGAAGGGTAGAAGAGTAGACTTCTGGGGAAGGGGTTCTGTTCTGTGAGGTGGGGTCTGGGCCCACTGTGCCCATCAGCTCAGACACTGCATTGACATCTGCATAAGGCAACGTGAGGAGACCTCTCAGGTGTTTAAAGCAGAAGACCATGGGGTCTAAAGGAATGTGACTCATCTGTATTTCTGAATATCTAGTAACATTGACAAGAACATTATTGTGTATTGACCAATGGCCAGGCAGTAGAGGGCTTTTTAAAATGGAGATGTAAATAATACAAAAAGTTAGCATTACAGGTTTAGTAAAGAAAAATCATGTAATCTTCTAGTCAAGACTGTTAGAGAAAGATTGTTTTGAGTATTTTCAACATTGATGGAATGAAGTTTCTCAGCCAGGCAGGAAGCCTTAAGACTTGTCAAGAAATATAGGCAGAAATATAGAATTTGCTGAGGTATGTCCAAGTTAGACACTTGATAGGGAATTTCTGTAAGAAAACATGGCCCAAAATTCTTCATAAAAACATCATTTTAGACCACTAAAAATTCAAGAGTATCTAATTTAATCTATTTATTTAGCCATTATCTAGGATTTGATGTTCACTACTGGTTTGTGCTGATTCTTACTTGACTTGTTAGCACATGAGTGAAAGTTGCTTTATTGTTATCTCAGAAATGTGATTTTTGTTTTGTTAAAAGAATTAAGAGGCAGGTTTGCATACATTTAAATACTATTTATGAGGCAGAAAGTTATTGCAGAGTAAATGGAACTGGAAGGGTGAGAGGGAGAGGCAGGGTTTGGAGTTCTAATTCTGATTAAATTCAAGTTAACAAAAAATACCAGCTGACTTCAGTGGAACAAAAATCTACCCTTTCAAAAAGGATACAGACATGTAATTATGAATATTGAAGATTTATTTTATTCTTTGAAAATGGGATTGGAAAAAAAACTAGAACACATTTTCATTTCAAGCAACAATCTTTTTAGTCCTATTTTTAATACAGTTTTGTGTTACTAAAATGAGCTGCTACTGGCAACTTGGGAAATTAGTGTGTGTACCTGGTATAAGTAGCTTTTAAGATACTTTTTTAACTGCTATCTTTAAAGATCTTAGCTATCATTCTTACAAGGTAAGCCTTTGTAATGCTTAATAAGTGAGCAGGAGTCAGTCACTGTGAGTAGTCAAGAGATCTATCATTCTCCCTAGAGGCAGTTCCTGACTCTAAACAGCAAATCTTGTGGTCTAAAATATAAATGTAAAAATTTAGCAGTATGAATTTAATGCACTGTATCTGCTGGTTCTTAAGAGAGAGATGAAATAAAAAGAATGTAAATGTTTCCAGGCTGTCCATCAGCTCCATGGTTCTTGCAGTGTTTTTAGGGTCAATGCTTTTTCTTTTAAGAAGAAAGTTGACCTATTCTTAACATTTAGTAAGTGTCAGATATTCTCATTATTTCTGCCAAGTAAGCTGACACAGTGTATAAACTCTTATAGTGGTTTTCCAGCCAGGAGTAGATTGGTAGCACTTAACTTTTTTTGTAGGAATTAACCTTTCTTGATTTTGGTTCTGCACACTACAGGGAAAATGTAAAAAGGAAAAAGAGAGGGAACAGGGTAGGGAAAACGTAATCCAGGCCTCTGTGGGAGCTTTGAACAAAAATACACTTCTTCTGGTTATTGTAGTACATACAGAATGTAGATAATTGGTTTTGAGTCGCAGTTCTTTGTGAAAAAGCATATTTTTAATGCAATGTGTAATAGCATAGACACAAAAAAATCTCCTAAATGGTTTATTAAACACATTCTCAGTTAAATATCTATATTTTTAAACAATTCTCTTCTATCAAAACCACATTGTTAATTTTCATTTTGGAACCATTCATTTTGGACCTAAAAGGGGATTAATTAACAAAAAGTACTATGAATTTGATATTTAAGTCACTTACTAACTGTAAAAATAATAATTCAGAATATTGTTTCTATAGAGTCAGTTTTTTAGAGTTAGAAGCAAATATTTGAATAAATCCGAACTTTTGTGCTGTTTTCTTGGGATGCAGTAAGAGCTTTCTTTGTTGTTTACTGCACTCCACATGTTTAGCCATAAGTTAATTTTGAAAAGGTCTAAATTTAATTATGCTATGAGATTTTTTTGTGACTAAATTAAGTAAATTGAACTGTGGTCTACTGTAAAAAAATAGTTTAATTAATTGTGTTGGAATTGTATTAGGTTTGTATTATCAGTGTTGATTCTATGCTGTTAGATTTTTTTATAGCTCAGAATCGTGTATTATTAACCCTGTTGCAATCACTGTGAGACTATTGTTACTGAAATGAAGATACTGACTTTGGTGTCAAAATTTTCATGTCTAGAAGCAGCAGTGCAAGCCTCAGTAACATTTATAAACATAAATAGATTGCAAAAAAAGAGTAAGGCATCATTTAAATGAATAATTCTCCTCTATTCTGTAACTTGTAAGTGAAGCTGTGTAGGTTACAGTCAACAGAAGGTTTAACCTGATTATAACACAGCTTTTCTAGGACTGAGGTACAGCATAATTTTGTTTTCAAAGATTGAACTTCGCTATCTTCACCAATACTATGAAGAGAAAAGGAGAGAAGAACAAATTTGAAGTATTTGTCCTTTCTTTTAGTGCGCAGGGGAGCTCTGTTTTGTCTAGTAGACTAACATATATGTTCAAGTCATACCATAGTGTCTTCAATGTTTATTTCTTTTTGAAATTTTAAGCCTTTTGACAAGATTTTGTGATGCTGAGCTCATTGTCCTAAATAAACATAGAAAAGTTATAAAAAAAGCTTGCTGCCAATTTTTTCCATTAGTGCAGTGTTTTTAAAAAATTTTTTCTATTATTTAAAGATAGTTACTATAGTAATTTCAGATTATTTTGAAATAATATGAATTTAGAGTTCTAAGTTAGCTAAACAATTCTATAAATTCTGCCCTGTGCCTCTATTTTACATTTAGGTTAAGGCCTGTACAAACAATGAGTGAAACTTGTTTTTTGGTGAAGGGTCCGGGGCACCATTTACTTTTGTTTTCTGTTTTGCAACCACAGTCCTGGCTTTTCATACAATTATAGGAAAAGATAGCAGCTTACCTGCTGAATGAAGATGTGCCTACTGAACAAAGTAGAAAGATGTCCTCATGCTGTGAAGTGTTCATCGTGGATCCCTTTTCAAATGGGTTTTCTTGGGAGTCACTTTTCCTTGAAGACAGATAAATGCCATAGTTTATCCCTTTTTATGGGATCACCTGGCCTTCTGGAATACAGAATGCATGCATACTTGAATACTAAAATTTTCTAAGATTGTTTTATAAGATACTACCTCCTTTCCTCCAGGATAAAAAACTCCAGCTGCCCCAGATACTCCTTGTGAGTCTCATGGTCCAGACCCTTCACCAGCTTCATTGCTCTTCTTTGTCCTGAAATTACTCAAACTATGAATGTAAACCAACTGAGACTGTACACGAGCCATGACGAGCTCTACATCAACCATTACATACAAGAAAAAGATACATAGATCATGCTGTGTAGCTTTCTAAGTGAAAATTCAAAATTACACTGAATAATCTGAGGTAATTCAAAGTCTGAAGGTTATCAGAAAAATTGGTTGGAAGCACTAAATGTTTTAAACATATGGACAGGTTAGAAAGGTTAGATAGATTAGGTACTTGAATCTGCTAAAAAAAAAAGCAAGTGAGTGCATGGAGAATATGTGAATCACAAATAGCAAGAAGGCAGGGTGATTAATAACTCTGATAGCTTGAGAACCAGTGAGTTCAAAATCAAATTATTATGTATCAGGCTTAAAGCAGTAATAAGATGAAGCATTTTTCACCTGATGTGTCATTTAAATTTTTTGCCAGAGAATGTTGTGAAGCTCAAAAATATGAACTCAAAAAGGGATTAAACAAACCCATAGGCAGGATCCATCAGGCATTAAACAGCTATGAAATATGATGCTTTGAATAAAGCCTCTAGCTCATGTCAAAAACTGAGGGAAAACATACCCCAGGAAAACATACCCAAGGAAAACTCTCTGCTTGCTGTTTCCCACTCATTCCTTATCAAGTGCCTAAAGATTTCTGGTTCATAATGAGAATATTTCTGTTAAAACTTTACATATAAGCAGTTGCTGAGTTAACGGTATCTGCAGAGAAAAAGATAACTGAAGAGCCAAAAGTGGCATGATGAGGAATTGCAGTGGCAATAATTTTGCCAATTTGATCCCATTCTGCAGGAGGTGGAAGATGAAAAAGCTTTTATTCCAGGCTTGCTGTTTAGGGCCTCCAGTGTACATGCTAGACTCTTCAGGCATAAAGTCACCACCTCTCAGGAATGAGGTTTTCTGACGCTGACCAGGAGTGCATAGAGCTACCACCTGAACGGATAACATGGATATTAAGAAATCCTTTCTTGAAATAGTATTTAAATATAGGGACATTATTTGCTTTACAAGGTTAGTACTGCTTACAAGACCTTACAGCTTCCCAGGAACACTGCCTATTGAGGAGCAAGCCCATGACTCTTCTTCCCGTTACAAATATCATATGCACCCATTTCATGGTTACCTCTATGAATTTTGCCAAGCCAGTCTAGTTATCTGTGTTGATAATGGGTTTCCTCCTGGCAGCTGTGAAGAATAATAATGCACAGTACCACTAAATGGCTTTTGCTCATGGAATGTAATACTTTTTGAGGTCATTTCAAAGAAAATACATAAGATTCTGGACAAATAATGAAAACCCAGTTGTGTATTGTATTTCTTAGGCTTGCTATCCCCCTCAAGTCAATCATGTTTAAGATATGAATTTGAGTTGAGCTCTCTGATTTCTTGAGGATCAAAGTATCACCTACTTGCAGCAAACCAATCATTTTAGTCTTACTTTTCTACATGGCAGACCTTCTGAATGACTGTTTCTATAATCAAGTTGAGAAAGCTCCTCTTCAAATCTGAGAATACAGCTACTGCATTTGAGGGTTTTTTCGATGTATGAATTTTTTGAGTCTCCTATGTGGTCTCTTGCTCTTATCTTTTTTTAATAGATCCTCTCTGATATATCTGGAGATTTAGACACTTGTGCATACACAATACTTGCAAAGGAATTTTTGCAAGTAATGACATGACAGTCCCAGGAATTTTAAAAGTTCAGAATTAAAGTTATGCCTAGAAGTCAGAAGTTGAGTCCTTCACAATATCAGGCAATAAATACACAACAGAGGTTACAAAGTCTTTTATGCCTTTAATAACAAGGTCTATCACTCATTTGTGTTGTTCCAAACACAAAGTAGGAATTTATATTACATGGAAACATGAAGTGAAACTCACTCTCTTCTGATTGAGCATGACTGTGTTAACTTCCTTTGCTCCTCAAAGTATCAGGTACAGCTAGAATTCTGGGATTTTTTTTACGGAAAGTCAACAAATATTCCAGAGTTATCATTTTGCCTTGCTTCAAGGAGACAAAGTTACAAAAGAAAACATTTTCATGCCACAGTCTCCATATAGCTGCTTTTAAACCTATTTAAACAAAGAAAATTTGTTTTAGATCTCAACCCTGTGAAGGCATACACATCCAACTTTGAACTTGTGAACAGTATCATTAAGTTCAGACAAAGCCTGAACTTATGCATTCCTTATGCAAGCCATTCTCATGCATTCCTTTCTGACAGCCACTGTGATATTAATAAATGTTCCTGTGTGTAGACTTACAAAGAAGACATCAAAGAACTTGCACAACACAGTATGAATAGGCACAGTATTTTTGGCAACCATGTAACCAATATTCATTTCCAAAGCAGTAAAAATATAGATATAGATATGTTTGAAATTCTTGGCTTTGTATAGTGTCTGTAAATTCAAGTGTAGTGCCAAAATTAATTAATTTTCTGAAATCAAAAGTGTTTTCTTTCATTTAAACAAAGCAAAAATTGCAATTATCTCACTATCAATTGCACAGTTTTAAAGTACACCTGGAAATTGATTTTCTCTAGTTGATCTAGCAAATTAAAGAACTGCCTCTGTGATATCTACCCTTTTCTATCTATTTATAAAATATCACCTGAGTCTATGAAGTGTAGTTTGCCAGGAAATTGTATTATGCTGGCTGTCCTGGTGCTCCAAAAGCAAATAAAGCAACCAGAAAGAAGTGTATTTGCTGTGTAAGTGCAGCTAGGAGGTTTAGTTTTGCATTCCATTATCTCTGTAGCAGTTGTAGAAAATCAGTCTGTGATGCATAGTGATGCAAAATCACTGCATTTAAGGGAATAATTTTAATTCATACTGAAATCTGTTAATTGCTTTCAAAGTGGTGATCTGGTAATCAGTAGGGTGAAATCTGATATGGTTCACTGTAATTTCAAATCTCCTATATGGACCTGGACCGTTCCCCTCTAGAAAATGAAGTTTTAGTGTCAGCCAACTGAATCAGTTTTTACATAGATTCATCAAATATTATGTGCTACCATTTACCCATTTACATAAGATTTTTGGCATGCTGCTTAGATCTAAGGTAAATAAATGAGACTCAACACTGAAAATACACATCTCTCTTTTTTTTCTGTAATGTACTTACACACATATTTAAGTTTATTATTAATGTTAATTGACAGTTTTATTTTGTTTGCTTTTTAAATCCGTATTGGAATAATAACTCTAAAAAAGGTTGAAATTAATGAAGTTTTCATAATCAGAGCATTATAATGAAGGAGCAAAAGATAACTTCAGGGAGATTCTTCCCTGCATGAGCACTGTAGGATTCAATAAAAATTTTCATTTCTGAAATTCACATTATGGTGTTTTACACTTTGAGGAAATGCTAACTGCTAACCATAATGTATGAAATAAGGTAAGTCTGAAACAAACTCAGAAATTATAGGAGGCATATATTTAATCAGAGTTTCTCATTAAGCTTAGGAGCTAGTATACAAAACAATATCTAGCATTTTGTCAGTTGAGCAAAAAGCTAATTAAGAATTAGCATTTTCTTTAAAGTTAGAAATTATTGCAGCTTCCATTACTTAAAGATTATATATTCTCTTCTGACACTACATTCTGAATTGCACTTTTTTAAAATTGAGTTCTGCTATTCTCAAACAAGAATTTTTTGTATAGACTGATGTACAGAGGAGTTGGCATCTTGTTTTAGCACTATGTAAAAGATCACTGATTTCCAATTAATTTAGGGAGCTCCATTTAGAATTGTCAGCATTTAAACATGTAAGACAGCCCCACAGAGCTTCTCTCTCAATCCCCCAGTCCACAGAGGGGGAGAGATTAGCAAGGGTAAAGTGAGAAAACTTGTGACATATAGGCAGTTTGATAGGTAAAGCAAAAGCCACACATAGAGCAAAGAAATTTGTTTCTTTCCTCCTGTTGGTAGGCAGAGGTTTAACTGTTTCCAGGAAAGCAGAGCTTCTTCACATGTAATGGTTGTTTGGGAAGACAAAGGCCAAACCTCCCATTTTCTTCCCCCATATTTTACTGCTGAGCTCAGTGCTGTATTTTGTGGCATTTGGGTTCAGCTTTCCTGTTTGTGTCACCTGTGCACCCCCAGTCCATTTACTGTCAGGGAAACCTGACAAAACAAAAAGGCTTTGATGCTGTGCAAGCGCTGTTCAGCAACAGAGAAAACATCCCTGTGTTTTCACAACTGGTTTGCTCACAATTCCAAAACATATCCCAGACAAAAGCCAGTACAGAATTCAGTGATTTGTGGTATCTTCCTTTGCTGAAGGTACTGCAGTCCTGTGCAAGTGCTTAAAATTCACTTATTGTGTTATTGTGTAATCATAATGCTTGGTGCTGAGGGACATGGTTTATTGGTGGACTTGGCAGTGCTTGTTTTGCACTTGGACTCAGAGATGTTTTCCAATCGAAAGGATTCTATAATTCTATGATTTTAGAATATTTTTTGGTCTTTTTTTACGCAATCTCTATGACACCAATTAATGTACATCTGCATCTACACAATTTTCAGGCAGCCAACTAATTGGTTCTTAATCAACTATACTGGGAAGAACCTACAAGTAGCTGTGGATGGAAAACTGCATGCAGTACAGTACTTTTTTTCCTAGAGCTGTGTGTGTATAGGCAGAAATATTTGAAAATCATCCTCAAATGCCATTAGAGAAGATGGTAAATAAATAAAGACCTTACAACAGAAAACAGAAAAGAGAAAATACTTCTGTTTTTCCTTGATGAATGCTGGAAAAAATGCCAGCAAGTATTAGCTGAAGTTGAGAGTGTTTAAAAATGACCACAGGTCTCTATGAAAGAGAGCAATAATTTTAATTTTAATAAGAGGAATCTGGAGGTTACTTTATCTGCTATGGGTTTTCCTTGTTTTACATGAAACATATTTAATTAAGATTACCTTAACCAAACCTTAACCAAACCACACATTTCTAAAATAAATGCAAAATATGTGCATACGGATAATTATGCACACAAATATGTATTTACATATGTAGCTACATCTGTCTGTAGTTACCTGAATAAGTTTGTCTTAATACTAGTACCTCTATGGGACTTGACTCATATTTTCATGTTGCTTGATATTCTTCCAACTTTGAATAGCTGTTCTTTCTCTTTTGTTTGTTTGTTTGTTGTTGTTATTTTTTTTCCTTTAAAATACTTATTTAATATATAGAGAGCAGAAGACTGGCTCAAAATCAAATTTTGATAATTTTACTTTACTTTAGTTTCCATATCAAATTCTGAAGAAAACAGATGGATTCCCTGGTAGAAAAAGATATTTAATTTAATTAAATATCTATTAAAATTCATTAATTTTCTCCACTAAACATGAAATTGTAAGAGGACTTTCAATTTGTTATTTAGTCTATTCTTACAATAAGAAAGTCTGAGAGGACTATTTTCCCTTGTATCTGGGATTTGAAAACTGTAGGTCTCTCTACATGACTTATGATTAGCTGATGCCAAGCAATTCCATTCTGATCTCAGTCTCCCATTCTCTGGTCTCACACACCAGAAGGGATAAACCCAGGATATTCACGATATTTAGGCCCTACTACAGATATGTATGTAGGCATATTTTTTAACTTCAGTGTGATGTATAAACTCTAAGTGTGTTAGGAGAAATTTCAGAAACGTTTTTGATTAGCAAATTTCATAAATGTTCCTACATTAGCAACACATCCACAAAGCTCAGCAGAAATAGAAGTGTGTATGCCTGTATAAGATAAAATATGCATGCATATCCAGTGTAAGTCATGCACACATATTATTATCAATAACCAAAATCTATTGGTTGTTGGACAATAAGTAGAAATAGAAAACAGGACTTTATGGCTTGTGGTTTTTACTCTGTCAAGTGACAAAATCATAATTCCCGTTCTTGTGTTCTCCACTGTATGCTGGAGACTGTAACAAAAAGTAAAAATACATTTTTATAAAGATACTTACACAAACTTCACAATACTACCTCACAGTCTCAGATGAATTTGTCTTCCAATATTACTGTGAAGCAGGGAAGTCAATTTATCTTCTTTTCACAGACAGGGACCTGAGGCACAGAGAGGCTAAAGCCCAGATTCAGACAATTTGAATGCCAGCTAAATCTCAAAGTCTTGTGTTTTCAATTGGCTAGGTGCCTCTGGCGCAGTGTCCAAGGTCATATAGGATGTCTGTGGCAAAACTGACAACTGAATCTAATTTTTCTTATCCATAGTAGGGCTCTGAATCACAGAACACTTGTATTTTAGGGATATCTCTATATCACCTAGAATCAAGGGGTAGCTTCCACCTGTCTTGCTTACGTCTGTTCCTCAGAATTACTTTCACATCTTGAAAGGTCCCAAATATGCAGGAATAGTTTATCTTAAAAGTTTTTAAGACACAAAATTCAACCAAGATACATTCAGTGTCTGTGCAGTGAATTGATCTCAACTAACAGAATACAGTGACATTTACATTCCAATGACATGGAAAACCACGCTGTTTGCACTAAATTTGCATTTTCCAAATGCTCCCCTCTATAGCATGCAGTTGATCAATCTGAAGGAACTAGTAAAAGAAAAATAAAACCTTAGCCGGAAAAATCTAATAATATTTGAAGGAGAAAAAGTTCAAATCATATTCTTCTTCAAATAAAAAAAGTCATGTCTATATATAACTTGAACATTTTAATTCCCACAACAGCAAATTTTTGGGAAAAAAAGGAAAGAACTAAATCAAAATACCGGAGTTCAGGTTAAAATGTGTAAGTGAGAAAAATGACAATGGTTTTTGATTTTAATTGGAACAGACATGCTGATTAGCCCCCTGAAACCCATGCTGCTTATTCCTTAAAGTAAGACAAGTAAATTCAAGTAGAAACATTGACATTCATGTATAGAAAAGAATGTAAAGTAAACAGCAGATAAGCAGGGAACTTGAAGTCTTTAATCCGTATATGCTGTGACTGCATAAAATCTACTTTCAAATTAATTTTTTAAAATTTCATTTAGGTTCAATTTCCTGGAGTTTCAGCCACACATGAAAGAATGTAGTTTCAAGTAACCATGCTTTGCCTAAACTCACTAACAGATGCATATAAGAGTGAACAGCAAGTGTTTCGTTGTGTGACTACGTGGCAATGATATTATTGGGAATTTCCATTACTGCAACTCAGAAATGGATCCAAATATTTAATTCATATTGTGTGATACAGATCTGACCCCAACACAAAACAGTAATACAGATGCTGGAGATGGGAAATGCTGTCTCTTGGAGCAGGTCTAGGAAAAATGGGGTTTGGGTTCCACTTCTCTCCATAGCAATTTTCTACTCAATTGGCAGTCCCCTGTATTAGGCTCCTCAATATCACTGCCCTCTGAAAAACCTAGCTAATGCTCAGAACCTCGATATTTGATTCCAAGAGACAAGTACTTAAGCAAAGTGTTAGAGGACCCAGTGTGGAGGTTTATGAGCCCATTCTGTATTTAACTATGAACTCTCAGTTCTAGAAGACACCCTTATCAGAGATGTTGATCTCATATATGTAAATATATATGTATATATGTATATATGTATATATGTATATATGTATATATGTATATATGTATATATGTATATATGTATATATGTATATATGTATATATGTATATATGTATATATGTATATATGTATATATGTATATGTGTATATGTGTACATGTGTATATGCGTATGTATACTGTTGGTGGATTTCACAGGTGGCTTTTCAAGCAGTTGTTCTTACTAATCCCACTTATCAGAATTCATGGTGGCTAGGAACTTTTAGCTCACTTTCTTTTCATCTGCAATGTAGTTATGGTTTAGGTTTTTAAAGATGTCACCAGCAAATTACTCCTGCCTTCAATCTCTTTCAAATAATCCCAGTCTGTGTGATATTGGCTCCCTGTGGTTTATTCTCATGCAAGCAAACATATATTCCTCAAAAACATTATGCGCTTCTAACAAATATTCCATGTATTTTCTATCAAGAGGCAGAAGCATGTTTTTAAACCATTCAACAACCCATTTTTGTTTATCATTAACAACTTCAGCTCAGGCAATGTCTCTGGTGACATTGTAAGAAGCGACAACTTAGCAGTCAGGTAAGGCAGAGAACTACTGTCTAGCCAAGACGAATTTCACTTGCAGTTCACTGCCCCAGAGTGAAGCAGACAGCACAGGAAAGCTTTTCTAACTCTGTTTGCTAGCTCAATTCTAATCCTCCAGGGTATCTAGCATCCCACAGTCTTAGCTACAGCTCCCACAAATTCCTTTTGCTTGGCTGAACATGGGTGCCTCACCTCTGAAATTGGCTTACATAAAGAGAGGAGAACTGGGTTAGCACCTGTTTGCCTAGCTCTGGAGCCTGTTCAGGTGTAGGTAATTGTCCTAACTTTGATTCATGTTCAGAAATATAGTCAAAAAATTAAAAATATTCCTGGGATACAGACTTGTATAGGATGTTAGAATTCTTTGGTCTTTCTGCTTGCTTAGAAGTAGAAATATTTTTAATGGATTGGCTCATTCAAAGGACAGAAAGCTGAACCATTTGATTTCTGTTTTGCATGCTCCCAAACTTAGAATTGTGTCTTACACTGTGCTTCTGATGACCATTTTAGACAAAGTTGATTATTCTGTATATCCATGTGAATAAAGGAGCAAATGCCAGCTTATACACTGAAGCAGGGATGGCCTCTATGAGTACCAGCTTAAATTCAAAAGCCAAATATGAAGATGTCAGTAAAGAGAACAGCTGGATGATATTTTAATGCATACAATTAGTAACCACATATAATATGTGTTTTTATTTTTCTTTTTACCTTTTGATATATGAAGAAGAGGCCTCTTTCTGTTGCATCCTCTTGATCTTCACAGAGATTTTCTATTGTCAACAATTAAAATTCCTTTTCCAATAGCTTCTTCAATAAAATATAGAGGAGTTGATTCTTTTATTCTCAAGAAAAAACTGAATTTACTTGATAGGTAGTTTTATATTTCATGTAAGAATTGTTAAAATGTAGATTTATTAATTTTATTAGTATTTTTAATATTTTATAATATAATTTTCATATTATATCCCCTTCATGCATACATGGGAAAATCTGTTACAAGAGATCCATCTCTCCATCCCATCTGTTCCCCCACAGCCTTGCTGACAAACTAATTCTTCTCACTATTTTTGAATGTCTTTTTTTTTTAAAAAAAACAAATGTTTTGTCACCTTACATAGAATTTCTGTTTAGAACTCAAAAGAACTTCCTCATGTCACTTTTTTTGAAACCTAGAAATTTCTGCTGCAAAACATTCATTTTAGTTAAATACAAATACTTTTGCACAAAAGTCTCCCTAATTCCATGTCTCATTCTAGTAACAGTTTAAATTCCTTAAACATGTGAATGGCATGAGAAAGTAGTTGGATCTTCACATTTTATAATTTCCATATGATACTGCTGATTTTCAAGAAATGTTATGTGAGTAAGAAACTGAAAAATGTTATGTGAGTAAGAAATTAGAAAAACTGTCTAGGAGAAATTGTTCTGCATCATTTTAGGGCCTTTTGAAGATTATTTTCCAGTTTTTCATGGATTAATTTCTACAATATAATAGCTAATAGCTAATGGATATAATACAATATAATGTATAATATATAAATACTGGTAAAATGGAGCATGCTGGAATGGAACATATCTTATTCCTGGTCAGTACCTGCTTCTTTTAATATCAGACCTGTGGGAGCAATATCTTCATTATCATAACAGAGGGCCTCACCACTGTTTTAGGAGGTTTGATGTGTCCCGTCACTTAAAGTAAAACCAAAAATAACTCTGAGCTCATTCTTTCTCCCCTCAAGAACTAGGTGATGGGGATGACTTTCCTTCAATTCTTTTTATGTCCCAACATGAGGTTTCTATTCTGTGTAACTGCAGAAGCTCTTATGTGTAGAAGACAATGATGATTAGTTGATAACAACAAAAATCCTGTCAATCTTGCTCCTTGTAAGGGGGGCTATAAATAATAAAATATGGTTCTTTAATTAATAATGGTGAGTTTTTGACACAAGAGCACAGCTCAAAATTTAATGTAGCACAATCCTGTCCAATTAGAAGTAGAGTATGACTAATAATCTAATGTGCAATTACTTTAATTAAAGGGTTCATCCAAAGAAAATTTCTACTAGTTATAAACAGTCACAACTTACATTCACAAGCAAAGCATTCTTTAAAGCATTTTTAAAAGTTAGCAGACAATTAATCTCCCATCTTTACTGCACTTGGACCAAATACAGCTGGAAATACCACTGCTGGTATTAAACAATTTACTGAGTAGCTGTTTCCTGAAGTGCCACGCGTTTCACAGGTGCTGTAAAGGAACATCTTACTTTTCAAAACTTGCAGGAGAGCTGTTCCTCTTCTCACTACTATATGTGGCATCACCCAAAGGCTCAAAAAAGTCAAAAGAAGAAATAAGCATGTTATGGTAATGCAAGCTACTTCTTAGATCTCAAGAGAGAAAATTGGCTTATATGCAGCTGTATTCTACTGCAGCTAACAGAGTTACCTTATGTAAAGTTGCTGTGCTGCTCCATCTGATGCATTTTTGTTTGTGATGCAGCCACAGCTAATGACATGATTATTCCAGTTCAGCAAGAGGGAAAATATCTTATGCCTTACAGCTCTTGCCATTTGAGGTTCCAGTTTATAGAGGATGGCAATGCATGGGAAGTGCTAGTTGCTATAATGATTGTCAGATGTATTCAGTGTTATCCCTTTATATTTTCTGAGTTACATTGCCCTCTTTCTTGCTGTACTCTTCCACTTCAACAGTTGAAATGTGAAGTGAATTACAAGAGGCACCTCAGATAAGAAAATACCAGCTTTACACAATTGGACCCCTGGCTGTTGCTACTTTTCTAATTCAAGTATTACAGTCTCAGGGCAGTAATATGCACCTTTGAGAACCTGAAAGTTAAATGGTAGAGGCATAAATAAAACAAAATAAATTAATGTGACAGCATTATAAAGCTGAATATTTGGTGGATTCAGAGTTCCTTTCCTAGGTATTAGAAAGATGGGCAGCTTACAATGGAAATTTTACATCTTTGAAGAACTTTGATAATGGAGTCACATATCAATGACAGTGTATTAATGAACTATGCTTTAAACATTAATAGGTGACAACTCAATTCAAAGGGAAAAAACTGGAAAACTGAAGAAATTCTTTCTATTTTTATTACTGTGTGCAATGACTACTTATAATGTTGAAGAAATGAACACTCAACTCCATTTTTAGCTATTAACCACATTTATTAAGAACCATTAACTTAGACTGATGGAATTTTATTTCAAGAACACGACAGTGCAGATAACTTGGTTTGTCTTATGCTTTTTTTAGCAGATTTTTTTTAGGTTTTCTTTTTTCTACTCACCCTCATACCTATTGCATCCTCTTGGAAATTCATAGTGATGATGGTTTAAACTAATGTAAAAAAAAGTTTCAGAAGAATTCCTTTGACTGAGTCTAGAAAGAGACTTGCAGCATTTTCAGTGACTTTCACAGCTACTTGACACATAGGTAATATCAAAGAATGTCTTTATTGCTGTGGTGGGTTGACCTTGGCTAAGGGGACAAGCTCCCATCCAGATACTCAGTCATCCAGGATGGAGTAGAAATCATAATGGAAAAGCTCTTGGGTTGAGAAAAGGAAAAAGAGTCAAAATGAATTTAATTTATTACCAGTTAAAATATATTTGGCTAGTAAGAAAACAAGACAAAAAAAAATACAACTCCAAAACCCAACAAAATTTTAAAAATCAATACCTTTCCCCCTGTCTTTTCCCAGCCTCACCAAAGTAAGGAAGGGTGCTACCAGAGCTGCCACCTTGGACTTATGGTGGGCAGAATTTCACGTGTTTAAGATATTATTGACAGAGTCCTTTGAAATCAGTCCTGCGGGAAAAATGAGTCCAGGAAGGCTGGATGAACTTTAAGGAATCTTATGGATACAGGAGAAGCCTGTCACCCTGTCCTGTAACACAAGCTGGTGGGGAAAGAGACCAACATGTTTAACTGAGAGCTTCAGCTGGAACCAAGGCGGGGGGGTAAAAAAAGGGTGTTTCACCTTGGAAGGAGTAAAAGCAGCTCAGGAAGACCACAGGTTTTTTGTGAGGTTATGTAGGGAGAAAATTAGAAGGGCCAAAGCCAAGCTGGAACTTAATTTGGTCACTGCATTCAAAGAAAATAAAAGTTTTTATAATACATTGACAGCAAAAGCAGGGATAAGGAGAGTCTTCACCCTTTGCTGGATGCAGAATGTAGCTTAGTATCAGGGAATAAAAACAAGGCTGAGGTGCCTTCTTTACCTCAGTCTTTAATACCAAAACCAGTTGTCCTCAGGATCCCCAGTTCCTGGCAGTGGAAGTTGGGATGGTGAGCTGAGCAAAGCCCCCATAATCCAGGGGGAAATGACTAGTGACCTTTTATACCAATTAGATGCCCACAAGTCTGTGGCCCCAGTGGGGATGCACATGAGAGTAATGAGGGAGCTGATGAAAGAGCTCGCCAGGCCACTTCCAGTCATTTACCAGCAGTCCTGGTTAATTGGACAAGCCCCAGCCAGACATTTCAGAATAAACACCATTCCTTATAATACAGCAATGACAGCTATACATGTTTGCCCTTGCTGTCTTTAGCTGAATTGCTCTTGACCAGCCCATTGAGGAAGAGGATGGCCAAGCTCCCCAGGCCTGAGCATACAGACCTATATGCCCATGATCAAGTCTTTCAGTGATACGAATACAGTAAGCTACCTAGGAAGTTCATGAGCCTGTTTCAGATGTCACTATCAGTTTCTTCAGTAGTTCTACTATGATGGAACTCCTGGCCAGTATTTTTGGTCCCCAAATGTGAACAGAAAAGCAGAACAGAAACAGATCTTTTGTTACTAAGAATAGAGCTTCTGTTCTTTAGTTACTCAAATTTAGGGCCACTCCAATTTTGCTTAGCTCTTGGCCCAGGGGTGGTGAAAGAACAAATGAGACAAGGAAAAGGAGTGACCCAGGTGATCTGGGATAATGGCTGAAGTTCTCTTTCTCTCAGGTTTTATAGGAGGAGAAACTAATCTCTTTAACTGGATGCTTCTTCCTCTGCTAAGGTGGTCGGTGTCAGAGGTATCCCCAGAGTGCCTCAATCTGCTTCATTTAGGATGTGAATTCTTTTCCACTAAATTTAGTTGCCCAAATCTTAGTATATAATATACCTTTCTCTGTGTTTCTACCTAGCTCTTACACAATATATCACATGTGTAATAAGTATTTCTGGAGTGTGAGACAGGGTAATAAAATGAGATGGATCATGATCTGGAGGTATTTCTCTCTTGCTTCATTAACTGTAGAAGATAGGATGATGAATCTATCTATCACCGAATGTACATAGAATTTACAGGAAATCATGTATGCCCCTATTCATTAAGTTCCACTTTGCCTAGTTCTCTCTGGAAATACCCTCATCCTGTCTAGGAGGTCAGTTGTTGGAGAACTTAGACAAAAAGACAGGGAAGTGCATTCCAAACACTCCTCAGTATGAGAGGAGAAAGAGATTGAATCCATAATTCATTTTTTCCAGGAAACCCCATTAGTTAGCCGAGATATCTGTGTACTCCATCAGCCTTATTGTTGCCTAGGAATGCCCTAAGTGCTTCAGGGAAGCAACTGAATTCTGAAAAAGAGGGACTAAATTTTGCATATCGGCTATAGCACAGAATAGGGAGATTACATGCTGCTTTTGTTAACAACAAAAATGGGAACAAAAGGTAACTTTTAACAATTTAAGTAGTATAATGTACTATGGACAGACCTGAAAGCCTTCTGGAATTCCACTGCTGTTACAGCTGCTTGTGCCAAACTGTCTGCATGACATTTCTTGCCCATTATGCATGGTACAGAGAAGAGGCAGTGGAATAGGAGGTGACTTCACCTGGAACAACCATAATCTACCTGATAAGTTGCTTTTATGCCTTTATCTTAGCTGCAATAGATAGTTATTCCACCTAGACAATCAGGAATCCACTATGGAAAAATACGATTATATCCACCCAGCACAACTGTGGTTTTGTCAACATTTGACTAAGAATAGAGGATGCAAAAACAAAGGACTGCCAAAGAACTCTAGTCCATAGGAAGACACCACTGGTCAAACAGGTGATTTTACTGAATGAAAGAGTTTTTGAGTAAGTCCTGGACTGTTCAATATCTTTAACTGCTTAGATGCTTCTGAAGAGCTCAGTCTGAATGAGACAGACCATGTATTTCTGTTCTACACAAAGCATCTAAAAAGAAAAAACCACAACCATTAGTATAAGTATTTTTGAAATTTATTTTTGGTATTTCTAAAAAAAATAGTTGTCATATGTCACAGACATTTTTCCATAGAAATCCTTTCTTTGGGATTTGTTCATCTTCTGGGAAGCTGAGGCCCCAGAAAGAGAATGTAAACAATTGGAATGTAGCAGGTGCACCTGTGATTGGTCTTCTGCGAGTGTTTGGACTTGCTGACCACTCACGGGAGAGTTTGTCCTTGCTTTCTGCTGGACACAGAACTTTGTTATTCATTCTTTCCTATGCTATTCTTAGCTTAGCAGCTTCTGCAACTTCTCTCTCTATTCTTTTTAGTATAGTCATAATGTATCACATATATCATATATTAATAAATCCGGCCTTCTGATCATGAAGAAAGATTCTCATCCATTTCTCTCACCCTGAGGAACCCTCATCAAGTCACTGTAATAATCATTAATAATTATGATCAAGTAATTAAAAAGAACTTAGCATCAGTAAAATTTTAGAATTACGAAGATACAACAAAATCTGAGCTTTTTCATTTATAACAGAAATTTTTACATAGTCATAGAAGAGGTTTTTAGTCAAAGTTTTGTTTTCTCTTTATTACTTTTACAATCAGCCATCTAATCTGTTCTTCCTATGGGGGCCAAAATTTTCTTGATTTTTCTATCTTAATTTTCAAACGCAATTCATTTAATTCATAAAATTTCTCAGAAAAATATTTTTTATTTTTTGAGTTCCTGTTGTCAATTAGTGAAAATTAATTCTGTTCTAGATCAGAACGCATCTTCAAATTGATTTAAATGCATAGAAAAACATACCTCAAAATTACTTTATGTCACAGAGAATGCAGCTTGCATACATGGGCTTTCTTAAACCTGAGTTAAAATGCACTTTCTGTTACATATGGAAACATCCAAAGTTATTAAAGAGATATGTCCTGTACAAAGTATGTTATAAAATATCTTCCTGTTTTGGATATCAGTTTGTAAGATACTCCTGAAAATTTAGACTTATAAAGAATAAAAATGCATTTTCTCCTGTCCTCAGGTTATACAAAAGACTCATTATGAAATATTTTGCTATTGGTGCTTTTATTGTCTTTGATTTTCTGACTGATCTATTGCAAATGTCTTGTGTCATTTTGTTCCTCCATCACATCATGTTAGGAGTCAGCATAACAGAACATGACTGATTCAACTGAAAACTTCAAAAAAATAATGTAAGTGAAAAATGTGGTTAAAGACACCATGGTTTTGTTTCGAAAACTATTCAGAGTGTCTTCATGCTAGCTCTTTTTTCCTCAATGTACATAACTACCCCAAGGTTGATGATATTAATTTTGCATGCATTGTTCATATTGTAGGCTTATGATTTTACTAAGTTAGAAAAGTAAAATCTGAGAAATTGAATTTCTGTACTAAAATCTGTAACACTTTTTCTGCTGTCATTAATGTAATATTTATTCTTTGATACAAAATGTCTTATGTATAGGCAAATGGGAAAGAAATAATGTTTCAGCCACTATAACTATTACTATTAAGAAATGTTTGTATGATTCAGATATTTATCAAACATTCTGTCAATAACTGGTTTGAATTGGGAAAAGAATCCTACTGACATAAATATGTTTTCCCAATAA
The DNA here is from genome assembly GCF_027579445.1 of Ammospiza nelsoni. Taxonomy (NCBI): domain Eukaryota; kingdom Metazoa; phylum Chordata; class Aves; order Passeriformes; family Passerellidae; genus Ammospiza; species Ammospiza nelsoni. The sequence goes on along the minus strand of NC_080636.1, from coordinate 25,562,422 downwards.
CTTCATATAGATAGAATATTTTCTAAAACCATTGTAACAGAATTTTGTAGCTGAGGGATTAAAGCATTTAAAAGCTATCTATCAGAATGGCATAGACATTTGTGTCATTGCAGCAATTGCAAATACAGCGACAAAGTTAATTTTTTATGTACCTTGTGTACATGATCAAATTCTCATTGTTGAAGCACTTGTCAGAAATAAAAATTCGTCCTAGGAGCAGAAGCAGAACTGATAGCACCCAAAAGTCTCATTAGCTGCTGAAGATCGGTATTCAATGCCATTGATATTTGTAATTCCCAGTTCCCCTGCTTTTCAGCCTTGTGGCTGTCTGAAGACTGCAACTTTTAAAGGATGTAACAATTTTATTTAGGAGAACATTTAAGTCTATTCTTAAATCAAGTTGTCCTGACACCCCTAACATTTTAAACCTAATGCATTTGTTGTAATGTGTTTCAATGCTGATGCAGACACACTGAGAACTGTTCTATGTTCAGTGAGAAATGTTCTATCCTGTCAGGTTGTACTTGCACCACCTGACAGGACACACTGATTTTCTATGGGTTGCTGTAATGATTTCTGTGATTTTTACCTCACAAGCCACAAGCATTCTTCATGCCTAATTTACAGGCTAGCATAAGCAATTCCATGCCTCAGGATTCCCAATCCTCTGAGCTTTTAGGCTCACATTTACAAGGTATTTAGGCTTTTTCATTTTGAGCATTGTAGCCCTGTCTCCAGGAGGAGAGTTCATGAGTCTAAACTAGCTGCTTTCCTTTCCTAAGCAAAATGGGAAAATTCACCATCTAGAAACCTTAATTTCCTAGGACTGAAGAGTCTGTGTGTGGCAGTACCTAGGCCAGGAAAGAGTACCTGACAGATTTTCTTTACCTCTTGCACCTGTGAAAAACTGATGCATGAATCTGAGATTTCAGTCCCAGCTGCCTTCCTGGGTGGAGATTCCTGTGGTGGGCTGAGCAGGGAGCTGAACATGCTGCTTTCCTTTGCAGTCACTCCAAATCAGAGGTGTGTTGAATTCCTTTCCCACAAGGAGAGACTTCAAACCAATATTCTTTACCTTCCAGGACAGCATTTGGGGCCATGCTGGGGTGCTTCTTCCAAGTACTCAGCTATCAGTGGTTATGGCAATTTTCTGAGATGGAGAAAGTAGTGAATTTTTGTGATGAGGAAGGCATGTCCATGTCTTCTTTATTCTCGTCAGGATCTCAAGTCAGTATGAAGTTACTGTAAAAAGCAAAGTATTTCCTGTCAGACAGTTATCTAAGCTTAGGATGTAGACATTTAGGATTGTTCAGCATCTTACTTCTATGTTTTTTCACACAATATAGATATTTAAATTGCACAAAAGTGAAATTATTTAAGCCTTTCCAACTAAAAACAATTCAATACCAGTTTCAAATAATTCAATACAGTTACTAACACTTTTCTCCAGCATTAAGGAAACCTAGCAGTATTCAATATTTTCCCCCTTCCTAAATAAGCAATCTAAGTGGAAATGCCATACAGTGAATGGATCTCCTAGTGTCCTGGCCCACAATAGCCTTCAAGCCACATCAAGAAATTATCTGGAAAAATACCTGACATAAAACAACTCTAAGCCTGGAACTGTGACGTAAATTTAAGAGTACCATCAATCCCAGTCCAAATGTGCAGGTATGCGCTCAGGTGCCAGTGAATCTGGTCCCTGATTCGTTTCTTGCTATGGACGCTGTCCTTGTAAATCTCAGATATTTTTTAGAGCCAGAAGAAAACAAGATAGAAGAGGAGCAAAAAGTGACACCAGAGCAACATGAGAGTACAGAATAAATCAGAGCTCCTGAGTCACCAGCCGTGCCCTGAAATAAGTGGCAAACTTTTTCTGACTGGTTGTCCATGCCTGAGTGAAAGTACCATGAATTACACAGCAACTTGAGGTAAATCACTGGGATTTTTGAGCACATAACAACTTGGATTTAATAATACATAACATGACTACAAAGTTAAATCTTTTAAAATGTCAAACCTTTTTTAGTTTGTGATGGAAGAAGTATTATATACTGGTTTTAAATTATGCCTTATTATCTGAGTGGAAAATCAGTGTGCTAAGAGACTAAAATAATAATGGTTATTTTTTCAGTGGCTTTAAATATGGGGCTGTCAAAAATTGGCACTACAAAAGAGTGTGAACAAATTTAAATATTCCGCTATTTAGATAAAAAGGAATGGAATAGAGAGCATGAAAGTAGGAATATATTTATAACACTTCATTAATATAGAGATCATAGTGATCATATTATTGATGCTAATGATTGATGTAATCAAATGAAAAAATTTCTTCTAGCATTTGAAAAAGACTATATTAATAGCTTTCTATATTGCAGTATGTCGAGTTGTGGGAAACAAATTAATGCCCTGTAGTGAAACCTTGTCTATACAGCAAAGATATTCAGTAATTTCTCCATTTAAAGATTTACTTTGCATTGTAATAAATCCGGAAATGTGTTGTAGCATTGCAAAAAGGGTGATAGCAAAAACATTTTAAAACAATCTATTTCTTCTATGGGAGGGTGTCCTGGCTGAAGAAGAAAAATAAAACCAAAATGCAAATGGATGTTGAAAAGTAGTTTGGAATGAACAGAAGATGATTTACATTTGTTAAAGTACTTGGCTAAGGTGAAAAAAATAATGAAGGGATCAATTGCTCTCAAGTATCTTGACCATTGTAAAGCCTGTGAAATCCAATGTTGATTTTTAACCTTGCACCATTTAAATAAATTTATTCTTCTATATGCTAACATGGGGCCTGACCTTCCCCATGATTTCAGTAAGTTTCAGACACTATAAAATGAATTTACAAGTTTCCATTTGATTGATTCTGTGACATCTTTATGTTGGTTAAAGTATATTGGTGTTACTCACCCAGTAATAGTGCAGTGAGAGCAGAGGATATAAAGAATGAATAAAGTATTCTGAGCTCTGAAAAGGTGTTTTACTGCTAATCAAGCCATGCTTGATCTAATTCCTCTTATTTTTTCTGCTATTAAAGGTCATACTGTAGTCAGAATAGATGGGGAACAGTTAACATTTCACACGTATTTCTTAGCTCTGAGTCAATTAATTGGTAAAAGTATGTCTGGGTTTACTTCAGCAGAAAACAGATAGAAAATGTTCTATATTAATAAAACCAAGGAAAGATCCTGACTAGGTAAAAATCTAACTAACTATATGCTTTCCTTGAGTTGCTTTGAATGTATTTGGCAGATGTAACAGACTTTGTCTTCAGAGACATTCGAAAAATTTCTTTCTTGGCAGCTTTTCATAACCAAGCCTCAAAAAAATAGATTTTCATACTAAATAAGTAACCTATTTAATATTATGGCATTCCAGGTTTTAAAAAATCAATCAGCAAACACTTACATCTCTTCAGGTTACAGCACCTGAACCAATACCATATAAAAGAATTTTCTAAAATGCCTTTTCAAAGTACTGCCATTATAGATTCTAACAGAATTTCAGGACAACAAATTGAAAGTGTCACAGGGCTTTAACGGTGGTTAAACACTGGAATAAGTTGCCCAAAGAGGTTATGGAATTTCCATCCTTGGAGACATTCAAGTCTGTACTAGAAATGGCCATGAGCAACCTCATTTAACAACATCTGTTTTGAGCAAGGAAAAAGATTAGATGATCTCCGAAGGTTCTTTTCTGTTTAAATTATGGGTTATTTTATGGTTCTGGTGTAACCTTAGAGGTCTAGAGGTCTAGAAGAGATGTGCAAACTATGAGCTACAAGAAGTTTTACAGGACAATGGAGGGATATTGAGAGGAACCTCATGACTTGAAAGTCAGAGAAAGTCTTAGGGAGACTGTGTGTCATGTTATGCTATTCAAGGAAGTCCAGAAAGCCAAATAATAATTTTTAAAAAGCCTTGTGGGCTGTGATTTAGTTAAACCTTTAGTTTATATTATTCTTATGTGGGTATTATTCTTCTAGAGCATTGATCTTTTAAGGAGCCTTTTTCTGTTTTAGTGTAAATGATTGTTGTGGAATACAACACTGATGTATTTATTAGTCACAACTTGCACAAATAAAATTTGTTGATATAGATTCCTGATCATAGTGCTGATATTAGTCTCATTTCTATATGGCTTGTAATTTCTTTATGTCCTTAGTTACTAAATGCTAGTTAACTTAAATGTAACAGAAAAATAGATCATTTTATGTGATGCTCAGAAAAAGAATTTCTTAAAATGAGAATTTAGTGTATCCTGTAGTGGTTCACTGCAAGGTATCAATTGAAGAATATCCATATAAAGAATATTCAAGAACATAAGATTAGGTTTCATAATCTATTTATGATACTGCATTCAAACTTGCCTTTTCTATTCCTAATATATTCTTTTATTTGGGAATAAGCATGCCTTTCTGTTATTAATATGTATTTTTTTTGCATTTCTTCATAACATGGGTTTTTTTATTTAGTAACAGAATAGCTTACCGTAAGTAAATGATGGATTAAACCCCATCCTCCTCCCTCCCCCCATCTTTGTCCTTTTCTGACTTACAGATTTTTTAAAATTTAGTTGCTTTGGTGGATGGATGTCATACACTACACTGTTGCACTTACCTTATTGCTAGTGGTATTTAATAATGAGATAATGCTTTGTAAGAAATAGTTGAATGAACAGACTTCAAAATATAAAAAATATTTACTTAAACTGAGAAAGGCTTCTTTGAGTTGGTTAATCTAAAGTTAAGTACCTGTGGTACCTGTTCAGTTGGTATTTTAGCTATTGACATCACAGGGTGGTGAACAATTCAGAGGAACCAATCTGCTGAAGTATGAGCACTGGTGAGATTCCTAAACAAAGCGTTACTCCTAAATTTTTTTGTCCTGCTAATCATACAGTCATAGAATGCCCTGAGTTGTAAGGAACCCTTCAGATCATTTGTTCCAATCCCTCTGCTATGGACAGGGACAGCTTTCACTAGACCAGGTTGCTCAGAGCCACATCTGATCTGGCTCTGAACTCTTCCAGGGTTGGGGCATCCACAGCTTCTCTGGGCAGCCTGTTCCAGTGCTTCACCATCCTCACAGTAAAAAATTTCTTCCTAATCTCTAATCTAAACCTATTCTCTGTCAGTTCCCCCTTCTCAAGCCGTTCCCCCTTGTCCTTTCACTACATGCTCTTGTAAATAGTCTCACCCTATCTTTCTTGTAGGCTCATTTCAGGTACTGGAGTGGCACAGTCAGGTCATTCCCAAAGCCTTCTGTTCTCCAGGATGAACAGCCCCAGCCGTCTCTGCCTTTCCTCATTGGGGAGGTGCTCTATCCCTCTGATCATTCTGGTGGCTCCCTCTGGAATCACTCCAACCAATCAATGTCCCTCCAGTGCTGGGGACCCCAGAGCTGGAGGCAGTACTCAAGGTGGGGTCTCACCAGAGCGATGTAGAGGAGCAGAATGAGTTCAATTATTGTGTTACTATATAACATCGTTCACTAAGCTGTTCCTGATGGCTTGGAAAGTGATAATATTCTAAGCCTGAAAACCAAAGCCAAATAAATAGAATTACTTTTACTTCTTAAAAACAGCCAGTCTTTTCTTATGCTTTCAAGTTAATTAAAAAGACTGGTTAATCATAAAGAAGGAATTTCTGTCTTTCTGACTTAAACATTTCCAACATCTTAATAAATTATTGAAGAAGGAAAACACTTTTCTTGTTTCTCTTTGCCTTCTACATCTTTTCATAGACATAGAAGGAAGCTGCCCCTGTTGCAAGTGCCAGATAGGCAAAAGGAACTAGGCTCAATTTCTTGACCAGAGCATCTATTATATTGAAATTCCTAGAGGAATTGTAAGGAAAACTGAGCCTACAGACTTGTAGGAAAAATAGCTTCATCCAGGGGGCACGATCAGTTGTTCTGCACATTGTCTAAAGATTTCAGTGCAGTGTGTGGGTTCAGTAATTTCACAGAAATTTTGGAAAGAAATAGATTCCTGGATCTGAGTGATGGCCCCCTGGAATTACTGAACATATCACTACTGTTTCAAACAGCAGATTTTTAGGAACTTTCCTGGCAAGTCAACCTTTAACCTTCATCAGTGCAGGCTTTATGAATTTCTATCACAGGTTTTCCATCTCTAATGAAGTTGAACACTTTCAATATTGGGAAGACTGACCTGTGAAACACTGTGAATTTTACAGTGTTTGAAGCATTACAGAATGGTTATTTTTGTATGAAGGAGGAGGATGTTGAGGTAATCATCTGTTCAGCTCTATTAAGCTTCTATTTCCATGCACCTTAGCTTACCAAAGACTTTGTTGCTAAAAATACAGCTAATGCCAATCACCATGGTTTCATGGAAAAGAGGTCTTTTCAAATAAAAGTGTTACCTTTTTAAAACAAAATGTTAGTTTCACTTAATAAAGACTGCTAGGATCATAGTGCATACTTCAATTGTTTATCACATGGTATTTTGATTTGAGACCTTGCATTATAAGGAATGAACTACATGTCAAACAGAAAAATTACTCTGAGAGACCTCATAAAGTAAACATTATGTAGTGGTACACATTTCTAGCAGAATTCCTTGGTTTGCTTCCATTTAAAATCTGTATCAAGAGTCTTGTTGGGCCACAAAAATAAAAGAAAGGCTAAAGGACAAGCCTCACAAGTTAGAAAGTTCAATGTCTTAAAGACAAAACTCAATTTATTAACACTCTGTTAACAATGTATTAAGGAAGAAACTGAGTTATAGCTTGACTAATAGTTATATATACCTACAGTCATATGAAAAAGCTGAGAGGTGCTTTCCAACCTTGAAGAAAACCAATAATAAGTTTCAGTGAATAAATACAGAAGTTATGCAGATTCAGTGAATAAATACAGAAGTTAGATTTGGCATTGGAAGTAAATACTCTGGGGTAATTAAAGATTAGAACATCCAATATGAGAAAATCTGCAAGGCCACTTGCATAACTGGTGTGAAAAGAAGCACAGTGGCACATTATGGTCTTGAAATCTTCACAGGTGTAGATTTTCTGATTAAACACAACATAAAAATTGGTGTTTTCAGAATATATTGCGTGTGGGATATTTTTTATTGTATATAAATCTACAGTGAATTTCTTAATAGCCATATTTATTGGAGATTAAAGAGAGACAGTAACATAATGTCCTAGGGTTGACTACACATACCAAATGTCCTATCTGTAATAATTACAAATATTTCTTAAACATTTTCCCTCCACTTCCTTTTAGGTACTCTGTACCGGTAATGCCAACATCTTGATGCTTTAGGTTATGTAATGTTTTCTGACTTGATTTCTGAGATTATGTTGCTTTGCTACATGATAGGATTTGTATTGCAGCCTTTGTCAAAGATTGGGACACACCACAGAACTTCAATTCTTTCTTAAATAGTTAGTGAGAGGCTTGAGGCAAACCATGGATATAGCCTTGCCTGCCACTCCTAAAAGGGACACATTTAGGCCACTGCCTTCAAAGTATCAATTGAAGTGGCATAGCCACTCCATTCTGCCTTATCTTTCCCAAGGGGGTTTGTTTCCCAGTTAAATCTCCTGGCAAGTATATCCATGTCTTAGATTGAGCAGCATGTGAGACACACCCTCAGACTTTCCTGAAACTCTCCCCAGAACACATTATGGTGGACCAGCTATTTTTAATTTGTGGCCTTTCCATTAACTAGCATTGATCCCAGAGGAGAATATATCATTTAAGAAGATCCTCGTCTGATCAGACAGATACTTTTGTCTTTTTTCTGATCCTCACCAGAATCAAGACACCTCTCTTGTGTATGCCCTTTGAACTCCTTGAATTATGACTGGCTTGGTTTTAATTTAATGGGTGTCATCTGACAAAATTTATTTGGGTTTTCATTTGTTTTGAAAACTTACCAGGTTTCTGAATATTCTACATTTGTATTCTACATTTATATTCTACATACATACATAATGTACTCTACATTTAGAATACACAGAAAGCACATGGCATTTCCAAAACTGGTGGACACCCCTGTGTAAGTTTCTCTGCTGTGCGTACTGTGTGTGATGACATAGGGTGCATTGTAGCTCAGTGCATCCTCTACAATTTGAAGGATTTCTTGCCTTCTTTATTTGTCAAAAGCCAAAATCAAACAACACTGCAGAATAATACTCTTTTTTTATACCTGTAATCCACTTACAAGGAAAGACAAAATAATTCCCTAAAAAATATCTCTAGAAAAAACAAACAAACAAACAAAAACCCCACAAAACCAGAAGAAACAGTACCTCCAAAGTTTATAAAATTGAAAATGAAAGCACAGAGACATATTTGGATGCTCAGGAGAATGGCAACTTTCAGTATAAATTTCATGTCAGAATTTTTAACTAGGGATTTTTTATGAAGATACTGCTCTGCACTTTGCTGATAATTTTGTACCTACTTACATTGCACAGTATATGCAAAAACACAGGGACAAACTGCTGTTTCAGTACATATAAATAATATGTATGAAAAGGATGTTTCTGCAAGCACAGTCTTTGAATGATTCCTTTGGAGGCTGCCAGAGAAGGAGCTGGAACTGGAAAGCTGCTGTAAGGGCTCAGGGACTGGTATGTCAGATTCATGAGCTTTGAGAAAAGACAGTCTTTCAAAGAGATGTTCATTTGGATCTGACTTTACAGAGACAAAAAGCATTGAGATAGCCTGCTTCATATAAAGAAATGTTTTCACAGTGGCAGTATTATTTTTTTGAAGGTGGTAACACTTTCTTTGGGAATAAAAACATTAATTGCTGATGTATTTCCTGTTTACTGGAAAAGCAATTTTCCTTCTCATATATTCTAAACCTACACCCTGCATTGACACATTGCTATGTGTTATTGTTTTTACAGAAGTGCAGTATTTGCAAAGGTTGGCAGGAAGTGTTGCCTTTGGGAGAGCAGAGCATCTCTCTGCTATATTGATCAGAAAACAAGCTGCCCTTGTCCACATCCTCCCCGACCTGCTGCAAGTCTGCCTGCCTTGTGCTAGGTTTTATGGCTGCACCCTTGGAGGAACACCACAGGTCCCTGAGAAGAGCGGAGTGCAGCCAGAGCCAGGAGGGTGTTGGTAGGGAATGAGCATCAGGCCCCAGCACTTCTTCACTGGCAATTCCAACCTGTGCAGCGCAGTTCCTGTACGGGGGATGTAGTGCCTTGAGTGTGTAACCATGAAACCACAGAAGAAGGTTCTGTGGTGAGCTGGAAACAACCACGAAAAACACATAAAATCTGTGATTTAATTATAAAACATTTTTCAAGACTAATTATGTTTCCTACAGAACTGTAAATGCTTTTTTATACAAATGAGAATAGAGTGCTGTTGGGCTACCATATGGAAATATTTTATTAACAGGAAGCATTTCAGTGTAATTCTCTCCTGGATGTAATATTGCAGTTCAACTCCCTGTTTAGTACTCTCAGAGGGTTTGATTATGCAGGAGGACAGGCATTTTCTCATCCTGATTCTTTTTAATAGGAGTTAAGGGTACTTATAACTTTCTACTACCAAGTGATTTAGAAACACTCAAGATCTTCTAATATTGGTTTACTGTATATGGCATTAACCATAGAACTGAGTATTCTAAAATGCACTGACTCTCTTCCCAGTGTTTGCTAGATACTCCAGAAAGATAAGCACCATATAGAGAGAATATCTTTTTAGATAAAAATTGTAATAACACATAAATTCCCTTAAAAGATGTAGGTTGGAAATTAAAGGAAAGTCATTAAACCATAGAGGGCATGGTGCAATTAAGTAGGATCTGATGTAGTAAAAGAAGTAACACATTTTTAGATGAAACCTTCATCTTCATAAAGCTTATTATAATCTTTAGGTACTTACAATGACTAGAATTGAAGTCAGTGACCCAGAAGCCTCCTTGTCTGGGTTCTTTTCAGTCCCATTGAAATTTCTAAAATGTTCTCAACACAAAAGTAGCCTTACTGTCTTTCAAGTGATGCTGCTTATGTCAATGAAGAACAATCCATTTTCATTAAAAGAATATTTTGAATAATTGAATCTTTATTCTAATCTACATGCAATTTCTTTTTTGTTCTTTCTGGTTTATAAAGTCTAATTGCTTGTGATGTTTCAGCTCATAATGAAAGGCATATGAAATATTGAGGATCATAATTTACTCCTAGTTGTATGATGAGATTTTTTTCTAATTTTGTTGACTTAATATGGCATGTGGCATACAAACAATATCCATTTTACATATTTAAATCAGTTATTCAAAATACATTTGATTTTCAAAAAATAAAATGAAAACAGTGAATATTTTATAGCCTGGCAAATCATAAATTAAGCATTTTACTATGGATTTCTCTTATTAAATAATGAAAGTCCGGTTAATTGCAGTATAAGCCAGATGACCTCCTTATGCTGAGTAATTTAGCTTTAGGTGTATTAAAGTAGCTGCTTCTTCTGGTTTTTACTGTTCTACTTTCTCCTTTTCATGTTTTGTTTCAGAAGGAATATGATAGTGAAGAGAATGCATAACATAAAAAAAATCTGTAGCAAAAGAAGTCCCAAGTGTAGGATGGAGTTATAGAGCAAAATCAAAAATAGATGCCAGCAGTGTGAGAAAAGGGTCTTTATTTGTCTCCAGTAACATTCTGGCTGAAGTCTTCCCTTAGGCTGTGTAGGAGTCTTGAACTTTGATTTTCAGTGTACAGATGCATAGTCTTTATTAGGAAATGTCCTCATTAGATCTAGGCTATTGTGTAAAATGGTCAAACAGTTATGGACTTGGAAAATGCCAGGCCTTATGACAAAGTGTGCAATTTTTTCTTTTAAAATGGACATAACAGGGATTTGCTCTTGCGTCCACTACATGAATATTTTTAAACTACCGGCTGTTTTGCAGTGGATTATTTTGTTTTAACCCATGAAAATTTAAAGAAAAAAAAATATTGCTGCATAGTTAGCATGTAATGAATATCAATTCTGGATATCTTGAAATATCAGCTGTAGAAGTCTAAATGTTTGAATGAAACAAACAATATCTCCAAGGGAACTGCTCTGCAAAGTATGCACAATAATTTTTCAGAACTTTAGGCAATGTAATGTTGATTTGTACATACATAAAACACAATTTTAAAACAGAGGCAGGTCTAAAACTCCATTTAATTGCTTGTCCGTTACCATGGTGGAAAATTTCTCTTTAGAAAACTGACTGCAAAAGATCAAAGGTAAATAAGAATAATGAGAGGCATCAGGACACTTAACAATATTTTAGGTATGAACGCTTTCTCAGGCCATCTTCTTAAATTTCTCTTTGAAAAGCTGCACTGGCTAAGAGGGAAATGACAGAAGAAATTACTAAAGGACAAGAAAGATTGACTGTGTTACCTGGAAGCTCTTATCTTTAAAAATAAAGTTTTTCACGATGGTTAAGAATGAAAACAAAATAATTGAATGTTCCAAGGAAATTGGAAAAATAGTAAAAGTAGGTGTTATAAAAATACTGAAAACATAAAGAAAATAGTGTTGAAGATAACATTGCTAAAATAAATTACAAAATTAGAGGAATATGTGAAGCAAAATACAATCATCTCTAAAGCAGAAAGTAAAAATACTAACTATAAATAATCTGAAATTTTAGGTATTTCAAATATAGAAAATTAATATTTGGATACTGAGGAATCCCTCTTTTTCATTGAAAATTGGTTTTTTTCTGGAAAAACTGTTGCAGGAAATTCTGCTATCATAAAGCATAGCAATGTCCGAGGTTGCCTTGAAATTACCATAGAAAGAAGGGTATTTTGATGTAGGGAGACATACATATAACTCTTTTATAGTATGGAAGCTTTTCTGAGGAAAGCATTTTACTTCCCAGCATTACCAAGTATGCTACTTTTGATTAAGACAGAAAAGAATCATCTTCAAATCTACTGGTTTTTTTTCTTATAAAGGAGCTTATTTCCTTTGCCACGGGCTTACAGGCACTCATCATAAATTGCAGGACTTGGTGATGTTGCAAGGAGGCATGGCTGCATGACTCAGCTCCTGCTTCTAGCCCTTGCCACCCAGGAAAGAGCCCTGAAGCTCTCTTTGGATGACTAATACTCAGAAATCCTTCCAGCATGATGCCACCACGAATACCGACAGCCCAAAAGACTGAAATGGGACTTTATTGAGACATAACGTTGAAGTATTACAAAAACATATCTTTCCTTGATTGGCAGCTTGGTTTCTGATTCATGACAAGGAACTACTGAAACCAAAGATCTGCTGAAGGAATTTTTTGATTTTAACTCATAGAACTCCACATATCTGGCTTAATAAAGGGACTGTGCTTTTTCTCCTTGTCTGGGATCATGACAGCTGCTCATTTTCTTTCAATCATGACAGCAAAGAGAAAACTCTAAAATTCTATCATTTCTTTTGGGAAAAGCTGTAGTTTTAATGCAGTTTTCCTCTGTTTATGATTCAGTGAAGACAATGCAAAATATGGAGTATATGAATTTTAAAGTGCTATTTAAAAGAATAATGGACAAATTAAATATTGATTTATATAAATCTAACAAATTTATATAGTCATTTGGCTAGCAGTAGTTTTGTTAAAAAATGGTGTCCTTTGATTCCTGAAAGAGTGCTTACTTATATAATATATGAGTCAAAAGAAACATATTCTAGCTTTTACATTACAATAAAACACATAATAGAGGTCTGACCATAATTTTTATTATTGCTATGGCTTTTAATTGTGGCTCGATCAACTTTGGCCTCAGAACTGAGCTGAAATACTTTTGATTTATCTCTAACTGCAGTGATAACCAATACACCCAAATGTAGCTGCACATTTTATTTGATTTTTGCTTCTTCTCCCTATATTTAATGTCTTCTACTTTTTCAATTTAGAGAATCAGTTTGTTTTCCATCTGCCTTCTACCTCTGTTATTCACATATTGTTGAGCAGGATTAACTTAAAATACATGAAGGAGAATGTCTTCCCAGAATTTTGACTCCATTTTGTAACTTACAATCACCTGCAACTTACAATCATCTTTTGTGACCTGCGACCATCTTTTGTTTGGTCTTGTGTAACTACTCAGTGATTTAGTTGCATGCAGCTCTGTGTTAACAGTGACAACCTCCTTTTTCAGGATGGCATTTCTCCTCTCGGCTGCCAGGGATTTATGGGAAAGAAAATATAAGTCTCCTGCCCTTTGGCATGTGTGTTTCTTGTTTGCTGGCCCATGGAAAAATGTTCTGAAGTGATCCAACATGGCTAGAATAATTTCCTATTTGATTTAATTTGTCCGTGGCTTAGTTGACATCAGCTCTGCTACCACTTTGCTCTTCTGATTTTACAGAGAGAAATTCTTGCCCACATTCCTTCAACTTCTTTACATTTCTCTCCCATGGTGCTCCTTTCAGAAGTTGAAGTAATCAATTGTGTGTAAGAGCATAATCTACTGTAAGTAGCAGCAAATTTTTCTCTTCTCACCTAGACCATGAGTCAAATATTAAGTTCTTGCTCTTGTGTAATTTCCCCTCTGTCTGCCTCAGAGCAGGTACTGAATTACTTTCTGTTCTAACTTGACTCATCCTCATGTGCCCTCCACGGACCTGCTTCTATAGGCAGATACGAAAAATGCAGCACTTCAGGCTTCTGAGATTTCTGTCTGATCCCATATAAACAATTTAGCTAGCTGTCATACACAGCTTATCTTCAGTTTAGCTTGTGGGAAACCTTTTTTGACTGTCATGTTTGGAGACCTGGCAAAAACTAGAGCAAGAACTGTTCCTTCTAGTTGCACTCATAAAACTGGGCAGTGCATTTCTGTATTTCCTGGAGCTTTCTGTCAAAGCTGTAAAGCTGTTCATGGTGATGGATTCTGCCTTCTGTTCCACAGATCCTTCTGTTTTGTAGTAAAGTCATGCTCTATGCTCCTAACCCTAAATGACATTGTTAAGTAGTCTTGACTTCACCCCATACCACTGAATTCTCAACAGCATTTTAGTTTTTGCTCTGTATACTCAGCAATGGCTTCCTCACAGTTCAAGGCTTTTTTCAGCCTGCTTGTGCCTTAAGGCAAGGCTAGGAGTGTTATTTCCAGGATATAGGCATTGACCTTTTCTTTGTGGATGCATTTCCTGCCTGCACATGTTCAAGTTCTATGGCAAACACAAAGATCATCAGGCTTTGTGCTAGTGCAGTTTGAAACACTAATAGAGAGCACTGTTCAGTGTAATTCTGGCTCCACTGCAGTCTTGTCATACTGAAGGACCTGGCTCCCAACCTGTGATCTTTTTATTATCTAAAAAGTTAAAGCTTTGTTCTGACTTTTCCTTTCTGCATAATTCTTTCCCAACAATCAAAAATAATTTTTCCCTCTGTTGGAAAGCTGTGGTAGCTTGGGCTGATAAACTTAAACATTATTTCTGCTACTTTAAAAATACCATAAAAAAAAAATCATGTCTGGTTGTATGTTATCCTTCTTCAGTTTTGTTGGAATATTTCAGGGGTATGGCATGGGAATTCAAACATATAATGCATTCTAAAATATGTGTCAGAGGCTGGCAAGGGGCAGGATGGTCCTTTGTACAGACATGCAAAACCAAAATCAATTTTTTATTTCTTGGCCAAATTGAGTAATATTTTCTTAGGAATGATAATGCTCCCAATACTTTGATGTTTTTGAGTTGGTAGGTTTTCAGAATCCTTCAAATGCTTTCTTACCACTACAGAAATGCCAGCCTTATGTAGTAGGTACAATAGGCAGACAGCTGTAAATGCACTAAAGGCAATTTTCAAGCAGGAATAAAGGAAGTCTGTTCTGAATCTCAATTTTTTTGTTGGCCAATTTCTTTGAATAACACATTATGTATGTATTTCCAACTGTTTATACTTTCCCAACAAAGCAAGTATTTTTATTAATTTGACTGAACACACAATTATCTTCAAAAACTCCTTTGTTAAAATGTAATTTGTTTCATGAAAACGATATTTTGTGCATATCTATAAAAGATTGAATTAAAGACCTCATGAGGTCATTAATTTGTGGACCTATTGGATGAGCTCTCATCATGTAGGAGTCTGGTAGGTTTGATTTATATCATGGAAGTCCGAATCTGATGTATTCACAATGTGAGAGAACGCTGACAAACTTAATTCCACTAGCCTATGTCATCCTTGTATTATGATAATTAGGCACCTCTGGAAGACAGAAGAGCAAAAGCAGAGCTTTGTTCCTAATTCTGGTACCAAACTTTATGCTCCCTTATGACAATCTGGTTTTAATACTTGCTTTAAGGCTTTTTATTCCAATTTTATTGGTTGTCTACTTATTCTCTGCTTCATTGCTCAGAGAAAGCCTTTAGCATTTTCTCTTGGTATATGCAATATATAGTGGTGACAATATTGTTTCTGAAGAAATACAGGCTTGCATTACAGGTGACATTTATTCAAGATGCCATCCCTTATTTTTCCTTTTCCTATAAGTTGCATCAGAAATGGTATGGACCCTTTGGGTTTTCAGTTTTCTGAGACAGGACATCACAACCTCTACACAAAATGTATTATTGCTTTTGTATAACAATTTACACATACCAATCCACCTCCCCTTATTTCCAGAGGTGCCATATTTAAGTTTCTCTTAGCAAGATGAACAAACTTGGCTTTTCTCTCTCTTTTTAAATCCTTTCTAGCTCAAGTGCTTTGTTTAAGGGGAGGGAACAGATTTAAATTGCAGCTAGGATTAAAATGAGAATTGGTTTGCAGCTGTTTCTTGTGACATGTACCTGCTGGCAGAAGAACTGATGCCTGTGTACCCTTTCTCCAAAGAGTGCAGACAGAAGAAGATGGCCCTTGACTGCATCTATCTCTTCCTAAGACCAAAGACATATGCATCTATTCAAAAAGTGTGAAAAATTTAAGCAAAGAAAAAGGCAGTTGCTGCCCCAAAATTTCTGCGCACCCTGAGAACTATCTTAAGTTGTTCAGTCCCACATCTACCAGACTGTCACTTTTTCAAGAGGGCTTTGGTTAATTCTTTATAGCAAAATGACACCAAATATAGAAAAATATTGTGTTTTCCTTGTGAAACAATAGCATATATTTAGCACAGCTTCATTATCTATCTCCATCTTCTTTTTGAAAGAAGAGAACAACCCTTCCCCCTGGCTCCTGAATGTCAGGATGGAATTAGCTCTCAGAAACCATCCATTCTTTTTCCTTGAAACCTGCCCAGGGAAATAGTAGTAGCTGGTATCAAGATGTATTTTCAGTGCTCCTTTGAGCAGCGGTTTTGTAGCTGGAGATGTAAGGTGCCTGTGTTGTGCGTGTACAGCAGCAGATATTTATTAAAAGTACTGTAGTGTTTTAAATACCTCACCTCCTTTTCAGGGCGCCAGCACTGGTTGGGTTGTCATGGAAACAGCTGAGAACTAGAAACTGGCAGCTGAAATTGCCTCATCTGCTAGTGACTGTGTCCATGTCTAGTCCTGCTTCCATGGAAACACAAGTCAGAGCAGCAAAAGCAAGGTAGTCGTTTCCAAAAGCTGCCTTAAAAATATCCCTGAGCTTTGTGTTATTTTGTTTGTGATCATCTCCTCACCAACTCTGCTTAAGGAGAGCTCTCAAAGTCTGCAATATTTACAAGTTTAACAGATGAAAGAAGAACAAGTCATAAAAAAATAAAGGCATCTGTTCTCTTTGATTTGCTTTACTGGCATAATAAGTTTTTGGGAGAGAGATGGGTTAACAAACCTTGGCCTGCATAGCTACATTAGCAACTGATTGTCAGAATTACCTTTGATTAATTAGATGCTCTTTCTGATAATTATTGTGCATACTGAGCATGTTAGAAGCTGAAGCATGGTTTATCTGGTTAACTGGGCCTCATTAATTCTCCATTATTACTGAGACATTACATCTCACAAAAAAAAAATTATTCAGGTAACATTTTTAGTTTTCAAAATAATTAGCTGCAAAAAAAAGCCCAAGTAATTTTCAATGGGTTTCATACCCTTTTATTCCCTCTAAAAAATTAGAATCTATCCTCTTTACAAATTTCCAAGCTTTTCATCTGGCTCTAGTGCTTCTGCTTTGCAGTAGACTTGATATACTTGAAATTGTTAGAAGTCAAGAGGCTGATAGTAGCTTTCTGAGAAAAGATTCTTGGTTTAGAAAAGGTTGAATGGGTTGCCATGAGTTTAGTTCAAATACCTGTTACCCTGTTGGCCTTCTTTCCTAAGTATAATGTTTTGTTTCAGACAGATGAGGGGCCATTTTTTCTCTTCTACTGTTCAAGCAAATCTTCTATTTGTTGTGATTCTCGATGTCTGGAGAAAGGGTGGCAGCATTTTAGATTATACTTGAATAGAGTAACTTTTTCAGCACTGCTCTGAGGACATCAAAAACTTGTAATATAAAATGCTCCAGAATTCAGGTGCTACATTTGATTAATTAGCTATTAATTCTGAGGAAATTTGTGTCACAGTTTTTCTTGCTGAAAAAAATAGGATACCATTTGTTTAAAAAAAAATCCAGTTTATATAGTGGAATAAGTAGCTGTGCATCAGAGCTTAAGATTTTTTAATAAGATCCACTATTTGCATGGTAGGAAAGTCATCATATCCTGAAGCCTGTGTTTCAAATAGTAAACAAAAAATCCAGTCTGAAATGTTCAGGCATTTTATTTTAAGTCTTTCTGTGAAGAGTCACTACCTACAACTTCTTAGAAGAATATGTCCTACCACTGATTCACCCTTTGGCTTAATACCCTGTCTCTGTATCTTGTAGGTCTCAGATGAATTCCTGAATGTTTTGAAGAAGATAATATAGACAACTCTTTGCCCATGGATTCCTCTGGGGCTTGCTGACCCAACACAGAGGAGCATAGCATAGTTCTGCTTTGGTTTTAGAACTGGTCAGGATGACCTCAAATCTGTAGGCAATCAGATGGGTGTTGACTGTATGTTCACTATGTTCTGTGCTTCCCACCACTGATTAATTTCCTCCTTCATTTTTCTTTTTGGCTGATACAGATTTTGCTATTATTGTGCAACTCTGAAAATGTATCTGTGGCCCCATAGGCTGTAAACAAACTCCATTTCGTAAAAAAGACAATTTTTTTTTCTCTCCATTTGATATGCAGCAGGTGTTTTATTTCATCTGGTCATTAAAATTACTGAGAGCTGCCATTTCTATCTCTATTCTTCTATTTTTTTTTCAGAAGACTTATATTGTATTTTTATTTTATTTATTGAATTCTTGAAAAAAAAGTAAAAAGTGAGTCTGTGCCCTAAACAGCTAAGTATCATCGAGAACATGAAATGTTTTTGTAGTTTAGAATTACTTTCCTAATATTAACACTATCATCTTTATAACATATTAGGTCTTAATGACAAAGTGTTAGGTTAGAAATGAGATCAGAAAATATATTTTCGTTCTTTGGTGTGTATTTCCTTATATTGCCTCTTTTTCTTCAAGTTGTGATTTCTCAGAAACTCCTCCCAAATTCAGCATTTTATGAGATGCTTAAAGGTGGAGTTAGAGAATCATGGAATTGCAGTCCTCTTCACAAGTCCTGTTCTGTGCTCAGGCATCAAATGATGCTGGACTATTGAAATGGTTCAGCCAGAAAGCTTTCAAATACAGTGATATTTGAGGTCGCTGTTTTCTTTCTTAGAGAAAAACATAGAATCGGGTCCTCTTACAGATGACTCATTTCTTGAAGTATCTGGGAAACAGATAAGAAAACTGTAGCTCAACCTCTCTTCTAGCTTTTTTCAAGGATGAGTAAATCTCTGTGTTTATCAATATTATGAGAAACTTTGTGTCTCACAGAAGATCTTGGGATTGAGTATAAACACAATGATAGATGTGAAAGGATTTGAGAGAAAGATGGTTTGGGTAACAATGCATGTACCATTTTAAATCTACCTTATGTTAGTTCCCTTAGTCAAAGTACCTGTGTGCATGTCAAATATTGGTGACCAAATCAGTCTGTCTGCCTAACAGAGGCTTAGATTTTTGATGGATTTCCCATTATATAGGAGTTTTAAAAATACTGTCATAGTTAATCCAAAATACTTTTAGATTTAAAGAAAGAAATTGGGAATACTATTTGTATAGGAAACTGATGATACACTTGGTTCCAATTTCATTAAAATATTAGTGTTTTTTCCCTTATGGATAAATACAGGGTCTCAGCTGTGTGATCTTTACATGTTTCATCTGTGTTTTTCATTCTATAGAAATGAAGATGCAACTTTCTTAAGGTAAGTACTGAGAACCTAATGGGCCTGATCGAATCCGGTTCAAGTGCTGAGAAACTAATGGGCCTGAATCTGGTTCAATATTTCAATGCAATTGTTATTGGGCAAGTTGGCTGAAAACTTTTTTTGACATGACACTTTAAAGTATCATATCACTTTAAAATTTTCATTGTGAGAATGGAAATAAGTAATCAAGCCATCTGTGTGTATTGGAAGCCTCTTCCTAAATCTCCCAGTAGAAATTTTGTTCTCTATTCAGACTTTGATATTGCTGAATTTCAGATTGCACATCTTTGCAGTTGAAGGTACTTCTCCCAAACCCAAAACATCACCAAAGAAATTTCTTGAGTTTTTTTACTTAATTATGTTGAAATTAATATAGAGACGCTTGATATTGCATGAATGGTATTAGCAATCAGAGTAGGATGCTGTTAGGGAAGATTCTCAGTACGATTTATCCTGCTCCAAGCCATCTGGAGGCATCTGAATGTGTCACTGGAATAATTAAGAAATATCAAGAACAAAATGGTTTTCAATAAATTTTAATGACAAAACTAATTAGGGGACCATTCCCATAACACATAACAGTCTTTGTGTGTTTCTAATGTGTCACAAGTGACAACTTTTCCAGGATAAATGGCATATTTTGCAAATTCATCTCTGAGCAGTATCTTTCTGGAATATTATTTTTAACTCTAGAAAATGTGGGGGTCTTTTGTGATTAGTGTGTGAAATGCCTGACAGATTTGCTTTCAACACTAGCTCTTTCATATTTTTAAAATAAAAGTCCTCTTACACTGGAAGATGGAGTGGTCTCAGTATTTCTTTAATAAATCTTGACATTTAGTAAATATAGGCTGAAAAAAATCATAGAATACAGGAATAGTTTTGATTGGAAGGGATGTTTAAAGGTCATCTACTCCAATCTCCCTACAATGAGCAGGAAAATCTTCAACTAGATCCAGTGTCTTGGTGCTGTTTAACTTGACCTTGAACACTTCCAGGGAAGGAAAATGTTCCACCACCTCTCTGGGCAACCTGATCCAACCTGAGTTAGTCTCACCACTCCCACTGTAAAAAACTTTTTTCTGTATCTTACCTAAATCAAACCTCTTTAGTAAAAAAAAACCTTACCCCTTGTATCACAACAGGTACTGCTAAAAATTCCCTCTCCAGTCTTTTATAGGCCCTGTTTAGCTACTGGAGAGATACTCTGAGGTCTTGCAGACGTCTTCTCTTCCCCAGGCTGAACAGCCCCATCTTCCTCAGCCTGTCCTCATAGGAGGGGTGCTTTGAACCTCTGAGCATCCTCATGACCCTGCTCTGTATCAGTCCAACAGGTCCACATCTTTCCTTTTCAAACTCATCTGACTTTTTACTGGAAACTATTTGATCCTTTCTAGCATGTGTTCCTTTACATGCAGCCAATGATAGCTCTATTATGGGTTCTTCTAAACCATTCCTAGTGCCAGCTAGTTGAAAAAAATTCTTCCAAGGATGCAGTATGGGTGCAGTATGATTTCACCAGTCAGCAGTAACTAGTAAGTAATAAATAACAAAGCTGATGTTTTCTTCAGGAGGAAATTATTGTGCACAATGAAAGCTGAGCAGTTAACGTTCATTAGCTGTGGACATACGTATAAGTCTTGATACTGGTTTAAGTACTTAAATATAACTGGTGCCTGTTAGATAAAAATAATAATAGTTTTTGTATGTTTCCTTCTCCCTATGCTTATTCTATGCACAGAGAAACCTCTATTGTAATGATTAGTTTTGCCCAGTATTTTAAAATGTCATAGCTGAGCTAAGAATCACTTTGTTTTTCTTGGATGTGAGATCAAAGCCTATCTGTACATCTGATAGCAATTCTTAGTGCAGAGCATTATGCCATCCATCTGACTGGAACAACCTTGATTCTCTACTCATAACAAAATAGCCTGAAGGACGGTTGTCTCAGAAACACTATGTGTGATCATTATGTCTTAGGGATTATTCAAAGCCTCTGCTCTTGATGGAAATTTTGCAAGTTTCTGCAAGTGGCATAGCCAGGGCCTCACCAGACCAATTGTTGTACTGGCTTTGTCTCAGCATAAACATTGCCACTGGAAAGAGCACCCTAATATAATGCAGCAGTGTCATGCTTAAGGCAAGTTATCAGGCACTTCATTTTTTATTCTGTTTGACCTTCTTTGTATTAACACATTGAAAAAACAAACCTAGGCGTACTTAAATCTATTGACACCTTGTGTATTTGCATCTCTGCTTTTATGAAATATGGATAATCTAGCACAGTTATGTAGTAAATTAAATTTTCAAAGTTAAGCTATTTTATACAGATAACTCCTCTAAAAAACAATATTAGAAAGAAGAGAAACTCTGTCCTTAAACTGAATATCACAATAACAAGTCCTTAAATGGTGTGCAGTGCCCTCTGTTGTTACTGACATCTGGGTAAAGTGAGTCCAAATTGTATTCAGATGCTGGAAAGGACCATGACAGTGATATGAGAAATGGAGAAACTATTCTCCGTTTACGAAGAAGAAGAATAAGATGTCTTCATGAAGAAAACTAATGTTCTGTTGGATTTTTCAACCTGTAGAGGTTCCAGGGATAAGCCCATACAGAACAGCTGAACTCTTACCTGCACATGCTCAAAAAGGTGTGAGTTCAATGAGTCTGCATCAAAGTGCAGAGATATTAGATATCACAGAGAATCACAGAGAATCACTGGGTTGGAAGAGACCTTCAAGATCATTGAGTCCAACCCATGCCCAAACACCTCAACTAAACCATGGCACCACATGGAGTGCCACATCCAGTCTTTGTTCTAACACATCCAGGGATGGTAACTCCACCACCTCCCTGGGCAGGCAATTTCAGTACTTTATCACCCTTTCTGTAAAAATCTTTTTCCTAACATCCAACCTATATTTCCCCTTGGTGCAGCTTGAGACTGTGTCCTCTGGTTCTGTCAGTTGTTGCCTGGAGAAAGAGACCAACCCCACCTGACTACAGCCACCTTTCAGGGAGTTGTAGAGAGTGATAAAGTCACTCACAGCATTTAAAATTTATTTAAAATTTAATTTTTCTGTGCAGTTAGATGGGTGCCAGATAAGATCTAGGATCAGTTTACTTCCTCCTTGTTTGATTTTTGGATGCTATGACACTATAGAAACCTGCATGGGAAAATTGCTATTTTAATGATACCAATGTTTTGTGAAAAATTTAAAAAACAAAACAAAACAAAAAAACCAAAACGTACCACAAAGGTAAAAGTTGTACTGCATAATTTATAGATGTATTTTAAAAATGCATTTTATTTTAAAAATTCATGTAAGTATCTACTCTTCAGACATATCTTTGTTGACAGAGCAATCATTAAGTTATTTCATTTAAAGGTAGAGATTGCCTCAGAGAAATATCAGATCAGATATATTGGTGAGCAAGTAGCCATGATTCAGTCTTTATAAACATGATGCTACATATGCAGTATTTGATGTGGATAGGCTATGGTGAAATGAGAATGTATTTAAGAAGAAAATAAAGGCTTTTTAAAAAATTATTTTGTTTTTTTTTAATGGAAAAGAAAGTAAATATCCTTTAATTTTACTAAGAAAGAAAAGAAACTAACAAACTTGCATTGGTGGTCTTGAGAGAATTCTAGAAGATACATACTACCATAAAAAATGTTAATTTATCCCTCACAAAATACAAATGATTGTTGTTCCCTTTCATTCTTCAAATTATGAGCTCTTTACAGCAATGTTTACATATAGTTCATGAGAGGGATTATTTTCCCACTGCCAGTTTCCAAGGATTTATTTTGACTACTCAAAAATGTAACTATTTTATTTACTTCTGTGCTGTTGATTGGATAAATCTCAAAAACAGGAGCTATTTTCTGCACTGGAAAAATAACCTAGATTTTACCTAATCAATGTGTCCTTAATCAAATTTTCTATGAACATTCTTTCCAATCACCACAGTAGGGTGTCTTTTGTAGGCAAAAATAAGCTCATTTAAAATACTTATAGATGTCCTGCCAACCTACACCTGTTAAAACCTCCCCAAACCAGTTAATTCTAAACTGTTCAAATGCAGAACAGCTCATGCAACTTCGCAGAAGCAGATATCCTGTGAGTGGGATACACACTGTTCTTTTTTGGTTAAATAAGGCTTCTAGTGATGAATGATCTATCCATCATTCATTATAGTGATCCTGGCTATTCCTTAGCTTTCTGCTAGTTTGTTTTTGTTTGTTTGGTTGGGTTTCTTTACCACTATTTTTTTTTTCCTCCATAGCAGCTTACATGGTGCTGTGTTTTTAGGCCTTTGACCGAGACAGTGCTGTAACCACTAATGTTCTAGCTTTTGCTGACCAGTGTTTGCACAGCACCAATTTGTTTCCCCTGTCCCAATGGAGGTGGTGAGGGAAGAGACCAAGTGACTGTGTGGTGTTTATCTGCCCACCAGTGTTAACCTACAACACCAGTGTTTTCACCAGAAACATTTTCTCATTCTGGATGAACAACCTGCATTCCATTTCTGATGACATTCTTGTCTAGAACAAGTGTTCTCAGGTATATGTAGGGTGTTGCTGATCAGGTCTTCTGGAGACAAGTCAGATTCAGTGCACTTGGACTATATTGGAGTGGTACTCTGTGTGTGTGTGAGTGTGTGTGAGTGTGTGTGTGTGTGTCTGTGTGTGTACATCCACCTAAGCTTTCAACAAGAGCTGCCTTATAGGCATTGTTGCTTGCCAATGACAGGACAGCCTTCAAGCAAAATTCTGCCTAGAAAAGTAAACTTTAAAGGCACATATTCCCAACTGCCAGAGCACCCTCCTCCCTCTGCTTAAGCAGTAATGATGGTTTCTTTTAGTGATTTTATTTTTTATAGTGTCTATTAATATTTTTCCTTCGAGAAAAGCATGGTCACACTGGAGTTTTGAGACAAAATATCCTGAGAGGATCTTTTAAACCAGGTTCTAATGGAAGTATGACTCATACAGTATCATCACCATCAGAGATTTCTACAATACATGTTTTCTGAGGAAGGGAAAAAATAAATAGGAGAGAGAATGGGAGGATGGCAATCTCATCCTACTAAACTAGACAAAATGAAGCAAAAATTCTACTAAAAAATTGGTAAAGTTGGAAGAACCTGTGAGACCTATAAGGAAATCATTCCCACCTAAATAGTCTGGAGAGCATTTGGGAAAAATCTGTGGTAATTATCTAATTAAGTTCGAACAGAAAAGCATTCCATAACTTACTGTTGCATAACAATAGTTTCTCCTGTAAAAGGTTTTGAGAAACATAATTCTTTAGCATATATTCCCAGAGATTCAGAGTTGCCTGGGTAACTAGCTGCCATGTGTGGTTCTTCTCTTTTCTGAGCAAATGTTGAGTCACATGGATTTTCCATGTGTCAGGTTTTGTTGCTGCCTTCTTAAAAGCAGAATGTATCTGTTTAGCAGCACTGGATGCTATTGGCCTTTACAGTCAGCTTTACATCTGTGGGACTTGCTCTCTTTCAATTTGTATTTGATGCTGCTCGCATAAATATTCAGAAATAAATCTTACATAAACAGTTAGGACTACAGACTACAGAATTTTTCATTACTGTTTTGATGATTGCTTTCTATTCTCAATTGATTTGTTTTGTTATCTGTGATGGCTGTACCAATACCTCATAAAAATCTGTGCAAGCACTGACTACTAAGAGGCTAGAAATCCACAAACTCAAGATGCTGCTGCTTGATATTGGCATGCAAAAATAATATATTTTCAGACTTTTCTTGGCCTATTGGCCCTTCGAGGGCTGAACACTGAATTTAATTTTGTGTATTAGCTATAAATGCTACTTCTTCACAGAAAAATGCAACTTAAAGTTTCTACAATTTTATTTTAATTGATTTGCAGACAAGTCAGGCAAGTACAATGAAAATTTCACTTTTTTGACTGTTAGAGAATCACAGAATGGGTCCGTTTGAAGGGAGTATAGTGGGTCACCTGGTCCAAGCTCCCTTCTCAGGGTCATCCTGGAACACATTGCAGAGGGTTGTGTCCAGATGGCTCTTGAATCTCACCAATGAGGGGGACTATGTGTCATCTCTGGGCTAGCTGTTCCTGTGCTCAGTCAGCTGCACAGTAAAGAAGTTCTTCCTCATATCCAGACAGAACTTCCTGTGCATCCCTTTCTGCCCATTGCTTCTTGTCTCCGATTGCTTGGCACCACTGAAAAGAGCCTGGATCCATTCTCTGACACCCTCCCTTCAGATGCTTATAGGCATTGATGATGTCCCCTCCCAGGAATCTCTTCTCAAGGCGGAAGAGGCCCAGTTCCCTCAGCCTTTCCATGTAAAAATGCTCCAGTCCCTCAACTTGCTCTGGTAGCTCCATGTCTCCCTTGTTCTGAGGAGCCCAGAACTGGGCACAGCACTCCAGATGTGCCTCACTGGGCTGAGTAGAGGGGCAGGATCACCTCCCTTGACTTGCTGACAGCACAGTTCCTAATGGCCCCCAGAATTCCATTTGCCTTCTTGGCCACAGGGACACTTGGCTGACCCATGGACAGCCTGTTGTCCACCAGGACCTTCTCCCCAGAGCTGCTCCCCAGCACGTTGGCCCCCAGCCTGTGCTGGAGCCTGGGGTTATTCCTGCCCAGCTGCAGGAATAAGGACCCTGCACTTGCCCTTGTTGAAGTTCAGCCAGTTTTTCTGTGCCCGTCTCTCCAGCCTGCCGAGGCCCCTCTGAAGGGCTGCACAGCACTCTGGGGTATTGGCTGCTCCTCCCAGCTTGTGCCCTCAGTGAACCCACTGAGGGGGCCTCTGCCCCTTCATCCAAGTCATTGATGGAGAAGTTAAACAATGCCCAGTATGGAACCTCGGGGGGCCCCAATAGTGACAGGCTTCCAACAAGACCCAGTGCCACCGAGTACAACCCTCTGGCACCTGCCATCCAGCCAGCTCTCAATTCACCTCCCTGGCCACTCATCCAGCCCACACTTCCTGACTTGACCTATGATAGTGTTGTGAAAGACAGGGTTGAAAGCCTTGCTGAAGTTGAAGTAGACAATATCCACCGCCCTCCCCTCATCCATCCAGGTAGCTGTTTCATTGTAGAAAGAAATCACGTTGGTCAAGCATGATTTACCTTTAGTGAACCCATGCTGACCATGCCTGATCACCTGCTTGTCATCCATGTGAATAGAGATGCATGAGGCACTCCATCACATTTCCAGGGACTGAGGTGAGGGTGATGGGTCAGTAGTTCTCTGAGTCCTCCTTCTTGCCCTAATTGAAGACTGAGGTGGCATTTTATTTCTTGCAGCTCTCAGGCATCTCTCCTGATTATCATGATCTTTCAAAGATGACTGTGAGCAGCCTATCTGTGGTGTCTGACAGTTTCTCTCAGCACTTGTGGATGCATCTCCTCAGGGCTCCTTGGACTTGTGGATATCAAGCTTTCCTGTGTATTCTCTAACCCAATCCTCCTTGAGCAAGGGAAGCTTTTCTTTCCTTTGGTTCTGGATGACCTGCCTGAAAACAAGAGAGCAGTAACTTGCCTACTGATTGCTGTTCACTAGCTCAACAGAAAGTTTTGTGTGTGTACCTCATGGCAGTACAATACCTTTCAACAAACACCAGGAACATCTTGTATGGTCACCTGAGCATCAAATGTGTGTAAGATTTATTGTGATGGAGCAGACATCTACACAGGAATAGCATATTAGTGAGGTACTGGTATTCTAAATTTGTTCTTGGAATCCAAGTGGGATACTGCAAGGCATTTAATGATTTATGTCTGTGCTTAGACATCTGAATCATCCTTTAGATAGCTGAGCTTGTAGACAAATTTTAATGATCTATAACTGGATAGGCTATACTTAATGCTTAGAAATAAGTGAAAAAATAAGCAATATCTTTGCATACTAGTCATCTCTTCCAAATCCTTGGGTGCCAGGCTGTAAACAGAGATGAAATTTCAGAGATGGACTGTAACCTCTTGAAAAGAATGCATTCCAGGCAAAAGAAGTATTTCATATCAGCGGCATGAACATTCTAGGACAAATGCAGTGCACTATCAATGTTATTGCACTCTGTTTGTGAGCAATGAAATGAGTGCTAATGCTGAGTTTACATTCTCACCTTGTGTTATATCCCTGAAGTCTTAAGACATGTCAGCAACACACTTTGCTTTCTTACTCAGTTCAGGTTCAGTGGGACTTAAATATATGTTGAAATAACTGGTCCACTTGCCTAAATATAATTTTCAAATGTATTGAAAATCTAGTTTTGGTTTTAAGATCTTTGTCATGATTGTAGAAATAGAACTTCACTCTTGGCTATTGTTAGCTACAGACACCACGAACAGCTTTCCTGTGGCTGTCACTTGGATGCCTGATATACATACACAGAGACAGACTTTTCAAGCCAGATGAACATATTCTTGGCAGCCAGATGAATCTCCTGATTTCATTGTTTCTTTCAGGTGATCTGTGGTGTTTACATTACTCTAGGCAGTATACCTAATTTTGAATTCTCTAACCAAAATAATCATTAGCTAGAGTAGTACAGAAATGTAGTTGTTTATGGTATTTTTTGTTTTGGCATTTTTGTTAGTTTTTTAACTTAACAAGATTTACACTTTCTTATGAGTTCTTCAACATCTATTTTAGGCCAGAATGACTCATACTCTGGAGTTCCCATTTTCTCACCCGGAGAATCTGGGTGTCAGTTCAGAATAAACACTTCCAGACTGCTGCAGATAGGTGAGATGAGTTCAGCCTGTCATAATTGAATGCATACAGCAAAGTGGAACCATGAAGCTGTACAACAATGTGGTCTTACAAAGATGTCTGATGTTTCCTACCAAATGCTATTACAGTCAGGTGCATAAACCATATTTAAAGTATGTCAGTGCTTGCTTTTGACTTGAGAAATAAAAGCCCGTGGTATTATTGTGCTAATGGCTTCAGGCTGTGTCTTATCTTGCCCCCCTCTAAATTATCTCTTATGGCTCCATAATAGAAGCATCTGTCAATGCATACCTATAAATGGATGGCAGGTTAAGAATATATATGACACTTTCCCCTAGCTTCTGCATATTTTCAGCTCAGAGAATTTTCTGAGTCTGAAGCTGTATGTTTCCCTATTAGCATGTACTGACTGGATCTCAAATGTTTGAGAACATCAAAATATTTGTCCAGTGTACTCTGAACAAATGTAAACCTTTTGCCTCCAAAATTCTGCTGGTAAACCATTCCACAGGTCTGCCCCTTGCTCCCCCAACCCAGGCTGGAACATCTCTTCCTCATTCTGAGACTGAACTCTGTTGACTTCATGTGGTGGTCCTATTTTTTGTACAAGAAGAAATGGTGAGCAGTAAATCCCTACCTAGAGTCTCTACATCAGGTATGATTTTTATCTTTTCCTTCAAAATAATTTCTTAGTCCCTCTAAGAAAATGATTCCGTATTATGGGTGTTTCTGTGAACATTTGCCAACTTTTCTGTGTCATTTTTAAGGATATGAGAACCATGAACATTAACTGGGAGTGTGAACTGTGATTTTGTACACTGGCATAATGATGCACTTTTTAAATTCTTTATTCATTTCCTCGTAAAGTCAAATATATGATTCATTTTCCCACTCCTAGCAAGCACCAAGCTGATATTTTCATCTCTCACAAACACAAAGGCTTACTCCAATGGCAACAGACAGCACAGACCCTATAATTTTATATGTGAAGTGAGGTTTGTTTTAACCTACATACAAAAAGAATAAACAATTTTTCAAAATTTCATCTGCTATTTTACCAGTCAGTCTTTTTTTCAGAGCAGGCTGCATTTCTTCACAGTCAGCCCTCATACTTACTGCCTTGTGTAAAGTTCCTACTAGTGAGAGATGTCTCTTCCCAAATTAAGGTGCAAATGAGGCCACATGCCAAATCAATAGTACAAATTTTATTTAACAGTTAATGTGATGTAGAGAGATAGAAAGAAATAGAAAGGGGGTCAGAGGGAGAAAGAGGTCGGTCAAGAAGAAGATAGTCACCACCCTTGGGCCCAGCGATATCTCACTGGTCTTTCTTCACTCCAGGCTTCTTGGTAGGAGCAGTTCAAATTCCTGAGATTGTTCAAAACTTTTCACTATACATTTTTGTAAACAGAGGAATTAATGCTCATTGTGTTATTCTATTGGTTAAATGATTACCTCACTTCTATTGCTGATTAGTTCCATGCTCAGTCTTTCTCTTCTTTCGAGTCAGTGGATTCCTTGAGTAGGTGGGCTGTGATCTTCCCCCTGCCAGAATTACCATTTACTCAGTCTGAGCTGATTTCATTACAGTTGCTGTGTTGGCTTTCCTTGTCCATTATCAGTGATACATTCTTCTCCCCAGCTTTGTTTACCTGCCCCTTGGTCTGAGGCAACACCAGGACAAGAGTACTGCCTTTATTTTTCCTCAGGTTCCCTCTGTGGTGCCTTAACTTACAGTCCAAGCTCCAGGTATCCATGGAGGCTTATTCAGGGGAGGGCCTTTGGTGGCCTCAGATTTCGTCTGTCCCATAAGTTGGGCTGATCTTTGATATGCATAGATGATTTGCATATGAGAAGTTGCTTCTTTATAGAGTTTGCCACAGTGGGAATTCTTTTCCAGATGCATTACCCAGGATGTGCTACCCAGATCTTCCTCCACCAGGCCTGAAGTGAGTGACAGTGCTATCCTGTCACTCCATCCTGTGCTTATCTCATGAGAAAGTCCTTCTGTGGTAACAGTGTTTGAGACAGGAAATTGTGCTCTCTAAGTCCTCACACCTTAACCTGCAAATTTCTTTATTGTGTGCAAATATGGACATGGAACTTCTCACTACATTTTCCAGGTGCAAGTTCCAGCTATTGTGGAAAACCACTTTCTTGTAAGTAACATTTAATTATTTCTTTTAACCTTTTTTTCCCCTAATTTTAGCCATTTACTGATGCTGGGACCTGCCCTTTCTGTTTGTTTTCTCCACAAGCTTTGCACAAGACCTCATGAAAAGCCATTTAAAAATCCAAACAGGACATGCCAAGTATATTATCCTTACCTAGAAGGGTTTTGACCTCTTAAAATATTTTTAAAGTTTTGTAAAAATGAACTTCCATTTGTGGAAATCACATGGCCTTTTCTCAGGTAGTTTCCATTTATTCAGGTCTCAGTCAGTGTTGACACTTTATTCATTTGCCTGCAGGCTTACAGATCTGAACCTCCCCAGCTTCCTCTGAAATGTTTATTTTAGAAGATTGTCACAATATTTTCCACTTTCAAATCTTCATATGCCAGGAGTAGATGAGATACATAGTAGATCTAAAGTTGTACTATTTCATCCTTGAGTACTATTGAGACTTCTGGGTGAATACCATCTTGCATTGGTCATTTGCTAGTTTTTTTCTATTTCTATTTACCATGATCACCCTCCACCTATAGCATTGTTTCAGTTGATCCTTCATTAATCAGGTTGATCCTTCATTAATCCCAAAATACCTGGAATCTCCCCAGGTTTTCCTGCTCTGAGCACTGATAGAAAAAAATATTTATCTCCTCTGAAGTGCTGGTGTTCTCCCTGAATATATCATCACTAATGAGCACAAGTCCAAAGACTGTCTCAGGGCCTTTTTCTTCTTGCTGATTTTGATGGTTTAGTTTAGATTACAGGTTACATTAGATTCTGTACTTAACCAAGTGGAAAACCACCCCAAGTTGTCAATCATGGAAATTAGCTTTAATTTGAAAGCTGGTATCTGGCAGTTATTGATTGCTAAATTGCTAAGCACAATCCCTTCAGTAAGAAAACAAAAATCCTCTTTGAAAGGAAATAGAAGTTACCTTGTGAATTAGCAAATACTTGAAGAAGTATTGTTTTGATCACATGTTTTATAAGTGACTCACCTACCAGTAAAGAATTTTCTTTGATTTTCAATAGGACAGGCTACTCAGTCTTAAACATTCAGATGTCTTTGACAAGAGAGAGGAAAGTATTTTCATGTACCCAGGAAGAAAAAAAGGAAAAAATTAAAGAAACACAGTGAATTTTACTGACCATTAAAAGAAACCATGCTTGTCTCCTAAACTCAACACGAAGCATTTTTCAGTATCACCCTTCTTCAACTGTGAATTGTATTTGGGAAGATACTACTGTCAATTCTCATTCAGAGCACACATCTTGTGTGTGCAAGATATAGTCCTATGATGAATTATGAATCCATTTCTTTCCTTCAGGGTTTGTTTCTTGAATACTTTTTTTCTTGTTTTAAGTATTTATTGTAAATGGACTTGCAGAAAAGTGTAGAAATGTCACCTATAATCTACTTTTTCTATGCTGGGGAAGCCCTAGAATGCAAGTCATCTTTCCTCTTGCACCCTTTCTGTTTGCCTTTGGAGTGCCTTAGAGCTGACTGAGGAATTTTCTCAGACTCCCAATCATTTTGAGTCAACACAGTGTGCTCTTTTACATCCCTGTCATTTCATACTGCTGCTAAATAATGTACTGGCATAAGCTGGCAGCTTTGGGTATAGGAATGCTAGGACCAGTGCCAGAATTAGCTCTGGTCCATAATCAAATAATGTCTTATCGGCTACTCCACTTGGGAAGCTATAACTGTCACCTTCAAGTATTTTCTTTAAGAACTTCCCTGCTCTTTTTAAGTTCATCTTTCCCCTCCTGCTGTGGTTTAAACCTTGTCAGCAGCTAAGCACCACACAACCACTCAGTCACTCCCTGCCCCAGAAGGTTGGGGGAAGAGAGTTGGAGAAAGCTCATGGACTGAGATAAAAAGCTTAAAATTTGAAATCAAATAAAAAATAATATAGAAATAACAACAACAGCAAATCTAACTTGTAATTAAAAGGTAAAGAGGATAGAGAAATAAAACCCAAGAAAAACAAGTGATGCAAATGAAAGGAATTGATCAACAACAACCTACAAATGCTCTTGGCAGTCTCTTGGCAGTGTAGCTCCCACCAATGCTTCCCCTGGTACTTTATGCTCAGGTTCTCCCGGAGCTTTATGTCATATAGTATGGAAAATTCCTCTGGTGAGCCAAAACCAGGACACCTCAAGAAGGAGAAATGATGAAACTTGATGTTCTGGTCCCAGAAAAGTTTTGGGGAAAAGCATCAGATTGAAAAGAATAAACAACACTTATCAATGTTCTGATTTAATTAACCATACTCTTAAGGTACTGCCTGTGTTTGAGCAGATGAGCTTATCTGACAGTGTACAGTGGGCAAGCTGACATTTCTGAATCTCCAAATCTTTAGAGTTGCTCTGAAGTTGGCATAGAACTAGTGCAGCCTTTCACTCAAGCAACCACTACAGTTTTAGTAACAGTTTTGTCCATGCCTCTACGTGCAGAGTATAGAAATGCGTCTGAGTAAACTCTACTTCTGATCCATGCTCTGTATCTTAGATGAGGCACATTCAAGATGTCACTTTTCTCTCAGAGAAGATAGAGAAAAAATTGTTACCAAATTCACACCATTGTTTCATTTTTCTGCTGATGCACAGCAGAATGGTTTATTGTAGACTCAGGGCCTAAAGTCAAATTAATGGCTCATTTGCATGTCCCAATTCAGATAAACTTTTGGCTCTATCATCAATCAAAATGGAAGAAATTAGTAGCATCTGTGAATGCACATACTTCACACAACAGAAAAGGCTTTGCCTGATCACTCCAAGTGCCATATGGTGCATGCACTATTGATCACGAGATTATTATGGGTATGGAGAAATCTGGTACGGCCTGCAAGAATTACTGGTTGAAGAAAAACACAGGATGGAGATTTTCCCCCTAATTTTTTCTCTCACTTTTCCAAGTAAAACTGTACCTTGAGGTCTACAATCTGCAGAATATATGGGCAGTTGAGTGTGCTGCTTGTCAGTTTCTTTGTGCATGAGACTTATATCTCTGAATTACTAAATCAGCTACTCACTAGCTGATTTAACACTCTGAAGTTTTAACCTAGAGATATATGTGAGATAATAACAATAGATAATAATAATAACAATTGATAAAGGTGTTTGAAAAACAAAAGTAGTCCTTCCGTTAAAAGAAAGAGAAGTACTGCAAACTGAAGAAAATTATTTTGTATCTTCAAAGACCTTTATTATATGAAGAAACTCATAAGCCAGCATGAATCATGGCATGGAACAATTGAATTTTGTAAAAGAAATACAAATCAATTTAAGAAACAAGAAAAACACAATAAAATAATTATGGAAAACATATGGATTTTTTTATTTTACATGGCTGTGCACCATGCTGCATTCTATGTCTGCCAAGAGAACTCCCAAATGCTGTGGAGACAAAAATAGTAATTTCACAGAGTCACAGAATGTGCTGAGATGGAATGGATCCACAAAGATCATTGAGTCCAGCTCCCTGCCCTGCTCAGGATATCCCCAAGAGTCACCCTATTTAAATTCAGCCTTTCAGAAAGGGTCTGAGAGATTCCCAATAAGGAAGCATACTGTGATGTTCTGCTCACATTGCAGTAGAAAGGATTTGAAGCTAAATAAAAGATGAATTCTTGCAAACTGGAGAGGTCAAGATTTAAAATGAGAAATTTTAGAGGAACCAAAAGCTGAGGAAGGAAGCTCCAAGTACAAGCTCAAATGTCTAAAGGCACCAATAGCCCTGATAACTAACTATATTTTGTTCTGTCATATAAATTTCACAATATCCACTGAGTAGTTATCTGAAAAAATGAAAAGAATTCTTCTGCAAAATGAAAGTTTGCAAAGTTTGCGTCCCTGGCAAAACACTGAAGTGTTTTTAGAAGAGTTTGCAGACATTATTTAGATTCATTTTATAGCTTTCCCTTAGCATCTTAGCATTTTGTTAACTGGGTAAATGGAAGGAGGCAGACTATTTGTGGAAGAATTCTGCATGCCCCATGTTAAAGTACTCCCGCATAATTTATGAATAGAGGTCTGGTTTTTCAAAACAGTAACAGTATCAAACCTTTTTCTTTTTCACAGACTCCCAAAGGATGCTTCCACATGGGCTCTCAAATGAAATGTCATCAGTATTTGTCATTTAGTTTATGCTCCAATGTGCCTGCCTGTGTTCCCTCAAAACAGTTTGTTTGTTGCAGTAGCTTGTGCTACTCTGAATAATCATCTTCAAAAGGGAATAGGGACTTTCAGTTCCTGCCTGATTCCCAAGTGATGTAGAGATTTCAGTCTGGAAACTGGCCATTGTGACTTCATTCACTTTCCTCAGTCATACTGATTTCAGAAAAATAATCAAGGACTTTTCTGGTACCTTCATCTATGCTATATATACTATACTATGTTTGGAACCCTATTTGTTAGTCAGAAATGAAGTCACAGCTCACTAGCTCTCCCCAAGCACACATTCTTAGAAGAGACTAGAAAATCACATTTCCATGGCAACACAGTTTCCAGAAACTCAGCTGCAAACAAAGGTAAAATGTCTTGAACACAGTTCATGGTATTGAATAAGTGAATTAATTTTCGCTTGCAAGCTACATGTCGGAAGAACTTAACAATTTTTCCAATTCAAAGAGTGAGGACAGCTATTAGAAAGATGCTCAAGCTTGTCCTGTGGCTGGAGATAGTAAACAGAGAGCTGAGGAGAATCACATCACCTTTCCTCACACTTGAGAATTTTACCCAC
The DNA here is from genome assembly GCF_027579445.1 of Ammospiza nelsoni. Taxonomy (NCBI): domain Eukaryota; kingdom Metazoa; phylum Chordata; class Aves; order Passeriformes; family Passerellidae; genus Ammospiza; species Ammospiza nelsoni. The sequence continues at coordinate 25,527,458 of NC_080636.1, read as the reverse complement.
TTCAGGGGTTCAAGGCCTAATCAGCACCACATGTATGAGCTCAGGCAGGAACATATTTAATTCAGGAAGACAGAAGTTTAAATCAATAAAACTAGCGGCACTACACCTAGCAAGTCTGCCCTCAACCCCATTTCTGCAGCATTCATTTAAAAGTCTTCCGTATTTAACTCTAGCTCCCTCTTCACATCTTCATCCTCTTTTTGGTTTCTGTGATCAAGTCTGATATTTTCTTTTCCTGACTTAGCAAATCCCTTCACTACTGAACTCTTAAATGAAATGTCAGCTCTCAATCAGTGGCTTCAAAACAGTGTGTTCGGATATTTACTTCACTAATCTGTAACCCCTCCCAAGCCTTTGCTTGTCTATTTAAGTTCCAAGCGCAGCAGGAGAAAATCCTACTCCACAGCTAAAATCTACCTGATACAGTGGGATCTCAATATTGCATCAGTACTCAGTTGTGAGCACATTCACAATGTATCCTTTGCCTCTTCACAAATAGCAGGACTGACAATACTGTCATTTCTTCCACCCTCTCCCCCTCTGGCTTCTCCTGCTTTTGAAGGTGGAAAACAGATGAGGCAAGACGAAAACCTCACAGATACCAGAGACAGAGAAGAAAAACCATGACCACAGCCTTCCCCAGAAGACTTAATTTAAAAAATGTGCCATTTAAGAATTCATCTAATTTCATTTTTGAGCAATAGCAAACATTGATGACTCTACTACCTATCTTCGAAAGTTAGTTCGATGAAGAATTAACCTCACTGCTAGGAACTCCATCTTAATTTCAAGATGGAAAATGACACACTTAATCTTTCAGACACTAAATCTTGTTATGCCTTTTTTATTAGCAAGAATTAAATATTTGGTACTGCACATCTCTTCTATGTATAGGAAACCTTGTGAACATTAAAACTGGAAAGTGTTTATCACAGTTGTTCGAGGTCTGTTGCAAAGTGAACAAATAGTAATCATCCTACACATAAGTAATTATTATATCAAATATTTCAATTTTTATGTATCCGTCTTTTTTCCTTTTTTTTTCTCCTAATGAAAGAGAAGGCCACAAATGTTGATTAGATACTTTGTTCTGATTTTTCATAGGATATTAAATATCACAGCGATCCCCTTATGGATAACAAATGACTGTACTTACAGGAAACTGTACCAGTCCTTAGGCGACCTAACTGTGATTTGGCACGGAACAGGAATGCCTAAGATCTCACTGTCTTAATTCCTGCAATGGTAAAGAGCTGCTTTGATCATTCTGGCAGAGGAGCTGTGTCCTATTCAATAGGTGAACATAGAGAAAAAAGTTCAGCCAACTTAACAGGAAAATGTCCCCAGCCTGAATACGACAACTCTGAACCCCTCAAAGATGTGGACAAGACACATACCTGGCCTCACTGTTCTAAGTACCATCACCAATTATGGCTACATTATTTCTGTTTTCAATAGAAATAAAACTCCAAATGAAGAGCAACATTTATGATCAGATGTGCCAAGGGAAAAAATTTCTACTTAATTATTGTGACTGACCAGCTTAGATCCTGAGAGATGAGGTTCGCTTGCAGTGAGTACCTTGATCAGGAGTCTCAAGCTTCATTATTGCAGGCATGACAATGCAAGTAATTGTCTTCTTCTCATGACAAAGGAGGAAAAAACTGATCAGAAAATTTCCAAAACTCACAAATTTTGAGATTTTCTACCATCTCCATGTTTATCTAGCTCAAACCACGTGCACAGAGACACTACCCTTTCTTTTTGAAACTGAGTTAAAACAGATCTTTTTTTATGAATACCATACTTCACTTTAAAAGCAATCATTTCAAGGTGGATAGCTCTTTCCCTATCCCCATGGTAATTGCCATCACTGTCAGGAAACTGCTCTTGTTTTTAAAACTGCACTTATTTAACTTCACTCTCTAGCAATTTTTTTAATTTAATGCATTTGTAAATAAGACTGAAAAGGCTTTTAGTAATACGTCTCTAATGTTTAAGTGCCTTTCAAAGCACAGAGGTCAAGTAATGTCCCAACCTTCTCTTTTAATATTTTTTATTTATTTATTTACTTCTGCCTCCTGGCTCATTTGTTACTTTTCCTTGAGCTTTTTCTCTTGTATCTGTGTTTGCAATAGGCATACAAGTATATTTTACTAACTCTGTGTAAAGTGAGGATCTGCCTGTTCTGTTATTCTCGTCTATACTGAATAATCACAGAAATAATTTTGCCATTACAGAATTTTTCTTCTGCTAGTCATAGATGTTGATATCAAGTTTTCTTCAGATCTTTACTTTCAAAGACAGAATTTGCCTCCTGCTGATATAATTTTTATCACTGAAAGTCTGAACTATTACCTTGCCTCTGAATGTATGAAAACACTTTTTAGTGAATTGAGACCATTTAGCAAGGTAATTTTGATCATTTTATAATAATCTCCTGCCTTGGCCTTTATAAAAATAAGCCTTTGAAATATGCAAGATTAACAAGAAAAGGCTTAAATTACCACTTAATTCATCATACAAAATACAGTGCACTTAAGATAGCAAATATCTTGGAGAAATCTAAGCTCTATGTCAGCATGCTAATCTTTATTCAAATATGTAATCTCATTTAAATGATGAAAACTATTGTATTGGACAGGGCCCTACTTCCATAAAACTTTCCTTTTTGTCCACTGCTTTGTTTGTACAACTTGAGTAATTATTTTTTCACTCTTAGATAACTCCTTTTTTGTGTCATTCTTTGTTTCCATTTTAGTCCTTCAGCCCTTCAGTATTTTTTCCAATGTTTGCCAAACAATAACACAATTCTTGGTGTTGCTAGTGCAGCTAGTTTATTTAATATCATGATTTGGAAGAACTGTGAGCTCAATGATCTGAAATATGTTTATTTTTTAACATACATTCCCTCACTTTCTCCTTTGCCAAAACGGGTAAATTCTATCTGCATCAAATGGAGTGAATGTGTCTTCCTACATTCTTCTAAATGTGAACAACTATATCTCAAACCTTTATACTTAGTGACTTTTTGCAATTTATTTAATCACTGTTCAGCTGTAACTGTCTACCTGACTTCAATATTCATGTTTTAGATTGCTTAGAGCCTTCACTCTATTCATTATTTAACATGTTGTCTCTTTTAGTTTCTCTTACTACTACTACCTATTATTATTCTTTTATTATAATTACAATTTTATTTTTATTATTTTAATAGAATCTTTGGTACTACTTCATAAGAACCTTAGTGTTTTAGAATTTTGTTCTTGGAGTCCATGAACAAGCCCTAGTTTTTCCTTGAACTTTTCTATACTAAACTGATGCTTCCAATCAGTTATGTTTATTTCAAGCTTTAGAAAACCTTTTATTTTTCCTTTTTCCTTTTCCAAAGACTTCTTGGAAAGTAATACAAGCTGAAGATTTAGCAATTTATCAACTCTTGTTGTATATCTTAAAGTGAGATTCAGCACTGAAGGAGGGATTCAATCAAAACTACATTTAGGCCCAAGTTCTTGTGATAGACAAATTACATATAAGCAAAATGTCTGGGAGAGCAAGGAGAGCTATTCACCTAACAGAGAAGAACTCAGCTGTTAAGATACCATTTCAGATATTTTACACTTTCCACTTTGGCTTCCCATGCCTAGTCCAGGACGCAATTCTTTTTCTATAGATCATGCATCATATATCAAAATGCCATCGCTGTGCAAACTTTTGATGTATTATGAGCATTTCAAGGGCTACCTATGCTTAAGCAACTGAGTCCTGTTCCCAAGTGCTTGCCCAGCTGGGTGGCTCCCTGCACTCCATGCAGTCAAGGTCTAGGTTATCTAAAGGGTATATGGGACATTTCTATGGCACTGGCAGGTAGGACACAACCTCTGGGAGGCATCTGCCCTTCTGGAGCCTCAGCTGAAGGGTAAGACTTCTCCAAATGTGGTGAAAAGGAGGTAGGCAAACAGCTAAATTAAGCCTTTGATGTCCAGTAACCACAGGGAACACAGCAAAGGATACCTACCCCATAAAGGGAGGCCTAAAAATAGACACCTGTGTTTGCACAACTCATTTGCAAGCAGAATCTCACCATCAATGACACCATAATTAGGAAAGTACTTTCTATATTAATGTATTATGCTTAAAAATGCTAAGAAAGATTTATGTTAGCTGGATAAGATTTGTGCAGCATTTCTTCCTTATAAACCTTAATAAATCTTTTTTGTAACTCCTTTGTGATTCAAAGAAATTTGAAAGATAGTACTTTTCTGTGGTGAGAAATCACAGATACTTTAACTATGATTTTACTGTTGCAACTCATATTCATGAGTATCTGAGCTCCAGCAACTCCCAATTTTTAGATCCTCTTTTTTTGTTTTCTTTCTTTGTGGAACTAGTCTTCCACTTCCCAGAAAACCTTAACAAACACATCCAATGAAATGCCTAATTTTGACGTGTTTAATACTGCATTTTGCTAAAATTTAGTCTCTTACACTTATTAAACACAATCATCCTTAAGTGCTATCCTATCTGCTCTTATCCTTGAAACGTATCAAAAATTAAGAACTGTTTCAATTGCCATAATGAATCTTTCAAATAATGTATCTACTGAAAAAGGAGATACTTCCTCTCATACAGTGATTGTAATTAGGAAGTAGGAGTTTGCTTTGTGAATTTTGCTCTGTGAAATGAGTAGATTTTAACACTATGCAGTCTTTTTTCCTGTTTCTTCAACAAGATTTTCTTTGATCACTGGCATTTTCTGTGTTTGATTTTTGTTGTTGATTTTTTTCAGATGTCAGAGCCGTGTCATTGTTGTCCTCATCTCGGCTGACATAGATTTTATTTTCTTATTAGTAACCAGAACAGGATGGTGTTATGGATTTAATAGGCAAATAATTATGATAGCACTGATTTTTAGTGCTAGAAGGATATTCCATAACACACAACATCACACTCTGTACATAATTTGGAGGAGATTGGCTGAAAGATGCCACTCACTTCCCATGGAGAGGCTGGACATCAATTGGCAGGTAGTCTGCAATTGTGTTTTGTATTTTCATTATTACAATAATTATTTATTATTATTAATAATAATAATAATTATAGTAGTAGTAGTAGTAGATTTTACCTCATTTCAATTAATAAACTATTTTTATCACAGACCATTAAATTTTACCTTTTTTTTCAATTTTCTCCCCATCCCACTAGGAAGCAGTGAGTAAGTGGCTGTTTAGTCCTTAGTTTCCAGCTGTGGTGGTTTAACCCCAGTTTTATTCATTATCCAAGATCAAAAATGAAAAAAATTCTGGATGGGTCTAGTAGAGACTGGCTTCTTCTGTTTAATTTGTTTAATATTTACATATTGGGAAAGTAAATACAGTAAAATTGCTTATATGAACTATGTGAGAACAGAGTTCTGATGTGCAAAGGTCCATAACTCACTGATGCCAATGCAGCTGTTTAAAACTGAATTAAGTGTATCTCTCCTTCACCATTTATTTTTTTCCATATTCACTGAATAAATGAAAGAAATTTTCTGTCCTCCTCTTTATGTCTCTCTTGAGCATGGAAAAGTTGGAAAAAACATTTGTATGGGATAGGTGTGGAAGTTTTTATTACAGAGCTGCATGTTTTGCAACATCAACTGTAGGTCTAGCAGGAAACAAAGATGTTCATTACAACATGGGAAAGGAAAAGCAGGATCTAGTACTCTAAAAAAGACCTCCTTATGTGCAACATTTTGAGTTGAGGAAAGATAATCCTAAGGGCTGTTTTCCTCAAGTAACATCAAATATTTTTCCAGCATCCCTCTACAGTTTGGTTCTATTTTCATGCACAGTGTGCCTTAGCACAGAATGTCTTACTGAAATTTGAATGAAGAAGACATGCTTTCTGGTGGCCATAAATAAAACAGCAAAATGAACACACAGATAGCTAGACAGAGAGGTAAGTATGCAGAGAACACAGTTCTGCTCAGTGCTTGTGACTGATAACCATCTGAAACATTACAGGAATCCAGAGAACTCATTATTCTTCTGTGCAAGGCATTTGGATGGCAAGCCACACTAACTCACAAGACCTCAGCTTCAGAATGGAGTCTGGAGGGCGCAGATTCCTCTTCATAGCTTACATATGTCACTGTGTGAGGAAAAAATCTCTAGATGTTGGAGACATGTTGTGCCTACTTAAATATTTCTTACATGTTTCTGGAATGGTCTCCTTGGAAACTGGAGTTTCAGTTTGTCTGCTTATCCCTTTTGTCCCAGCTAAGGTACAGGAAATCATTAGCAAGTTGAGATGCTTTAGCTCTGACAACTTCACATCATTAGTATGCTAACAAATGTGAAGTAGAAATATGTATATGATTTTCTGCTTGTTTTCCTATTTGTCCTGCTGGAGAAATGAGTTGGTGAAAGTAGTAATATCAACCTTTGAATTTGTTACCACTCAAATACAAGCCAAAAATTATGCACATAAATATAGAATTGAAGAGGCTGGTCTTACAATTTAGATTACAAAAATACAGTAATGAGGAATTTTTCTAACTCTTACAGCTCAGACTAATTGTTAATTAATTGAAAATTTCAGAAAGTTTTGCATTTCAGTAAATTATGATATATGCATGTTCATCAACACAATGACAAGCAATGAATAGAATATTATACATTAAGTAGGTTGTGATCAGAATAACAGAAGGGATACCAAAAAAACAACTTTCATAATGCTCTAACTGTTAGCATCCATGGATGGATTAGAAGAGCAAAGCAGCAAACCAGCTTTGTGTTTTTGCTGTGTTCCCTAGCCATCACATTTTCCCAAAATGCCCTAAGATTAAGAGCGAATAGTTGCACAATAATAACAGAAAACATAATTTTCATTATGTCCAATTTAATTTTGAAAATAAGGAGATGAACATATACTATTGAATCCCATTTCTTGTCCTAAAATAGCCACTTATTTTCACTGGATTAGCAATAAACCCTCTCTTTAGTGCAGGAATTGGAGAGCGCTGAATTTAAAAGCCTTTGCGTAGAAGTGATATATTGCACTTAACACTGCTCACCTTCTGGGTCTTTACAAACCTTGCAGCATTTTATTTGTTACCATATTTATTAAAGGACAATATTTTTTACTTTTATTTCATACATCTTTCTCCATGGCAATTGAGTATAATTGTCAAATTATTGTCACCAGACAATAATTTGTTCTGATTTCAGCTAAGATAATTTCTGCTGAGTAGCTGTTACAATGCTGTGGTTTTGGACGCAGGATAAGAATGGTTTTGATAACACACTGATGATTTCTGTTTTTGCTGAGTCATATTTATTCTAAGTCAAAGATTTTTCCTTCTCACATGCACTGCCAGTGAACACGTAAACGAAATAAACTGGAAGGGAGCAGAGCTGGGACAGCCAGAACTGTCATGTTAAGTGTATAAAATGGAGGGAGTTACCCATAATGGGAGCAGATCTGCGCTTGGAAGAAGGGTCTGTCATTGGTCAGTGGGTGGTGAGTAATTATATTGTGCAACACTTGATTTTTTTTCTGCTTAATAAGTATTATTATAATTTACGGATATTACTGTATTTTTTATTTTATTTTTTATTATTAAGCTCCTTCTATCCCTACCTACAGGATTTACTCGGATTCTCCTGACCATTCCATGCTGTTGTGGGGTGGAGAAGGAGGATTGACTGAGCAGCTGTGTAGTGTTTAATTTCCAGCTGAACTTAAACCATGACATTCTTTTAAACAGTGGGCATGAATATCACTAGAAACACTTTCAAAATTTATCTGTGTTCCCACAGGTAGGTTTGAAAATGTATATGTTAATTCTTTAAATTGATATGTCATTATATTAAGGTTACATGTCTACTGTAACACCCACAAAAGCATGTGGCAGAGGGTTCTAACCCATAGTAAGTATACAATTTTTCCTTTCTCTACCTCTCTTTTAACCTGGACATGAAAAATAAATTAAAAGAACTAAAGTACATGAAAACAATTCTAAAGTTTGGTAAACTAATGCTGATTATTTTGTATGCAAAATATTAAAATTAGGAATAAATATTATGCTTTCCTCTAGCACTGATTGTTCATACATGCAAATAATTATTGCCTAATCTGCTTAATTTCTGGGAACATAAGACTGATATAGTCAGGATAACACATATCCAGGTACTTACATACTGGCTAGCTCCAGTGAGTTCACTGAAAATTGTGATTTAATTCTCAATTTCTTGTAGCCAAATAGTTTTGACTCAAGACTTAAAATTTTTAGTTTTGATGAAGAACACTGACAATGTTTCTGGGTGTTTTAAAAGGAACTGGAGGAAAAGAAACTGGAGGAAATTATGAAGAGCTTAGTTTTAAACTTCTTGGACAGAGAGGCAGTAGAATCACAGAATCATAGAATATCCTGAGTTGGAAGGGACCAACAAGGATCTTTGAACTCCTGGCTGTATAGGACAGCGCCAAGAGTCGCACCACACACCTAGAGCTGAAAGATAAAAGGTAATGCACTGGTAATTTGTTACTGCTGATGACTCAGGAAGAAGTGATCCCATTGTTCTGCATCCCAAAATAAACAATTAATTGGCAGAAAAAAACCTATGCAGGTTTTTAGCATAAGATTTGCATAAGATCCCAAAGCATGGTTTGGAATTGAAGATGGAAGCAAGCTTTGTAGAAGCTGTGTTGCATGTGATGATTTTGGCTGGAATAGAGTTAATTTTCTTCATGGTTCCTGGTATGGAGCTGTGTTTTGGGGATTTTTGGTGGTGTTGTTGGGATTTTTTTTTTATTTTGTTTTTGTTTGGTTTTTTGTTTGTTTTTGTTTTGTTTTGGTTTTGGTTTGGTTTGATTAGGCTTGGGGGTTTTTGTTGGGGATTTTTTTTGTTTGTTTTTGTTTTGTTTTGGTTTGGTTTTATTTTCTTTTTCCTGCAACTAGTGCTAATTACACAGGGATGTTTTTAATTCCTTCTGAAAAGTGCTTACACAGAACAAAGACCTTCTCTGTTCCTCACCCTACACCATCAGCAAGGAGATTGAGGGTGTAAAAGAAGTTTGGGGAGGGACGCAGGCAAGGCAGCTGACCCCAGCTGGCCAAGGGATATTCCAGACCTTATGGTCTTGTGCTCAGCATATAGACCTGGCCAAAAAAGAAGGAATGGGAGGACACTGAAAGTGTTGGTGTTTGTCTACCCAAGTCACTGTTACGTGTGATGGAGTTTGGCTTTTCCTAGAGCTGCCTGCCCAAGAGAAGGGGTGAATGAACTCCTTGCTTTGCCATGCTTGCATGCATGGCTTTTGCTTCTCCTATTAAACTGTTTTAAACTCGACACACAAGTTTTCTCACTTTCACCCCTCTGATTCACTCTGTCATCCCATCAGGGAATAGTGAGTGAGCAGCTGTGTGGGGCTTAGGTGTGGGGCTAGGGTTAAACAAGAAGATTGGGTGATCTAGAGTAGCTGCTGTAAAGCTTGTTTCTTGGGGTGGAGGAGAACAGAAAAAAGATAATATTATAGGCTGGTTAAATTAACTTTTGTTGCTATTGTTGCTACTATTATCCCATGGATTTGGAAAGATTATATTCAAAACACTGGATATCCAGTTGTCAGCCAGTCATAAGAATTATATGTCCAGTGTGCAGCTGAGAAATCAAGGAAATAGAATAAAGTGACAATTGATCTGACAGAAGAAGTCTTGCACTGGAATTTATATTCTTGATTTGTCTAGACACAAACAAGGAATTCCAGGGTAAGTCCACATGGCATGACATGGGTTGTCTGAGGCATGTTATTTGCAGGAATGAGCAGCTGTTCTTCTGACTCAATGACATTGTGCTACCCTGGAATCAAACAGACAAAGATAATGACAGAAAACAACTTGATAGACCAACACGTATGATGGATAGATAAGGATGTCTACATGAAGACATAGCTCAGCCTTTGAATAGTACTGTGCAAGCTGTAAAGATTTCTACTAAATATAGTTCCAAAGGATTTGAAAAGAGACAGTGATAAATTATTTACTGTGCTTTCTTATCAAATACTTAAAAATAGACATCCATGTTCTGTTTTCAAGTCATGTAGCAACAGTAACTGCAGTGTTCCAAGCGTTGCTTTTCAAATAATTCAGATCCCTTAACCACAACAGACTGCCCTCTTTTTCCCTCTTCATATAACTTTCAAGACCATATATCAGCTCAATAACAAAAGTGAATTTTTTTCTCATATAAATAAAAATAGTTAGTGATTTTCACCTGAAATTTTTCATATACAGTTCAATACTTCAAATAGCTGAATGTTTAAGAGCCACATATGAAAGTACAGTGTTAACTGTTTAGTGTCTTCAATATTATTCTAAGGACTAGAGTAAAAAATGAATCAGTTTAGTATAATAAGTCACCAGCAACAAAAAAGTCAATTTTTCACAAGTTAATAATCAAAACAATGGTATTTGGTGTTTTCAAAAAAAAAACCCTATCTGCTTGAAAGCCAGTTACTACATGAGATGTCCAGATTTTTATATTTTTAGCTCTGAGATCAATAAGGGAAAATTCATAACATGAACTCTACAGAATTAATTACAATAAGATCCATGACATCTCTGTCATTCCACCCTCCTGAATTATTTTTTAATCATCTGAATTCTAATACAGTCTCTAGGGATATAACTTGTGATGTTTTAATGCTGAGCTATGCAGAATTACATTTGGTACTTTCATTATTGCAATCCTTTCGCCTCAGAAAATATTACACCAAAAAAAAATAAAAGGTGGCAGTGATGGGTACTAAGTTTCCAAGAAAATTCTCTCTGTTTTTTGGAAAGTGACAAGTTTGAGGAAGGTGCAGTCATTATTTCAGGACAAACAGAACAAGAGATGAAACTGAATTATGGTTCTGAAGCGTGTTTCTGGTACTCATAGCCTCAGATGGGCAACGTACATTTTTGCTTGTATGTTTCTTGGGAAGGGGGCAGTTATACTGAAAACTAGTGGGATTGTGAGTTTACGCAGCAAAGCTCTGCAGGGCATGTGCTGTGCTGCAGCTGTAGCTGCCTTAGCTCTTCGGTCTGGTCAGCTCATGCTTTTGCAGTGAATCTGCCAAATGTTCTTACTTAAAGCAAAGATGGTTAGTTGGTATTGTGGAGTGGTCCAAAGGCACTGGATTTCTTTAAGGTGAACCTAAACATGCACCAGGAAAGCATCTTGAAGATTCTCTTGCTGCAGTCACTCTGCCTAAGGGACCAAACTAGGGCTAGTCTGAAATAAAACCCACTCAAAATGTGCATGAGGATATGATGGCTGCAGCATCCGCTCTTTGGTCTGTGCATATCCATCCACCTCGATGTAATTGTGCTGGTTTGCCCCCTCTCACTGCTCTAAAGGTCACTTGCTTTAACAGCTATCATCTCAACATTAACAGATATATGCCTGCTAGCTGTCTCCCACAACAGCTCAGTAACTTATAAATCTCCCTTCATTTAACGGAATTAACCTTGTCTGACCTCCTGCACCCCTCCAATTATTTTTCTGGGAAATAGCAACAAAAATATATCATTAAAAATTAAGAGAAAAAACTGATTTGAAGGACGGACAATAGATACGTGAATAAAAGCAAGAAATGAATGGCTCTATTGAAGGTACTGAGTTTGCTTTTTCACTGGCTAGCATATATTGAAGTTACTTACAGCTATGCAAACAGGTATAATTTGTTCCTAAATCCAAATTAGAATGTCTATATGCAATTTAAACTCACTTTGTAAATGAATTCACAAAATGCTCAACAATAGAAAATGAAATAGAGTACAGTTTGCCCTGCTGTCATCACACTATTTCAGACATTCATTATTCTTGAAAATTTGTGGCTCTTTTTCACAACTGTAAACCGCAGAAATAGCAAATGAACAAAGAAAGAGGCTTTATATTCAAACAATCTGGAGAGCATAGGTAAAATCTCACTAAACTCAAAGAATTTGAATAAGAAAACCTCTATTATTGCTGGTGCTCCAAAAGAGTGATTGTGTTTGGTTCTTTTTTTGGGGTACAGGATTCATAAGCTCTTTTTTTTTTTTTTTTACTATTTTTATAATGTCTATCTGTATTTTTTACTTCTCTATCTATCTAGGCACATTTCTAATCTATGTAAATATGGTTACTTTTCAAATTTGCATGAGTATGTAATTTCACAGTTCAGGGTTCCAGGACAGCAAACAGAATGCACATGCATATTATTAGTATTTTAATCTTAAAATAAAACTTTTTTAAAAGAGAAATCACAGGCTTCTGAAGGGTTTTCATTTCCTTTTTAGCAACAGATCTTGTACAACTCTGGAGAATCAGAGCACAAACTCATTTTGCAAACACTTCAAATGGATGTCAGAATTTTTTATTTTCAAAACAATTTCAGAAAAACTTCTAGATATTATTTATTATTTCCAGCCTGTAAGATAGATCTTGAATGCTAGGAACAAGAATTTGAAGTCATGATTCCTTCTTCAAGCTCTTCAGAAGAGTAGAAATACCGCCAGATTTCATTCTGCAAGTTAATCCATGTCATTTTCAGGTAGGAGCTCTACATATCCTTAAGTGATGCAGAATTTGCTTCTGAATTTCATAGTGAGATTCTTTACAAAACACATCAAAAGAGTGAAGAAAAGAAAACCCATTAAAAACACACATGAAAGATCATTTCCCCTGTTAATATCTGGAGTACTTGTTTGTCTGAATCACCTAAAATATCTATTACCTTATATGTGGAAAACCATTCAGATGTGTCTTTCATTTTAAGAAAGGGATAAAAATTGAGGTATGTTTTATTTAGCTTCTGTTTATTCAACAACAGTGTGGATACTGGACTAATTTTTTGCTCTGTTTTTGGAAGATCCTCATTTGCAAAAAAAATATTAGTCTAAACTCCAAACAAATACCTAAGAGGTCCATTCTTGCTGGTCTCACACAAGAGAAAGGCCTCAAGGAGTCTATAGATATCTCTGTTTTCTACTTAGAGCCCCCAGAGAAGAGACTGAAGGCACAGCTGTGCAGAAAGGTACAGTCAAAATTCCCAAAGGATGTGAAACAGGCATTTTGGTACATGCAATCTTAACTGCAAGGTGTTCTGACAAATATGGACTCTCAAAGGTGTAGCTACCACATACTGGGTTTCCACTCTGTAAGTAAGCAGGAGAAAAAATTGGCCAATATTTTGCAATACCCAGCATACTGGGTTTGCATGGTGAGGTTTTTGGGAGCTACAGGGGTGGCTTCTCTCACAATCTTCCAGAAACTTCCCCCATGTCTGGCAGATCCAATGCCAGTCAGCTCCAGGGGGGACTCACCGCTGGCCACAGCCAAGCCTACCAGTGATGGTGGTAGCATCTCTGGGGTAATGGATTTAATAAGGAGGGGAAAACCCCCTCTGCGATGGCAGCTGCAGCCAGGACAGTAGAATCAGGCTGAGGGGAGCCACTCTGCAGACAGCAAGGTAAGGGTAAGAGGAGTGGGAAGAGGTACTCTGAGTGCCACAGCAGAGGTTCCTTTGCAGCCCATGGTGCGGCCCATGGTGAGGCAGCGGTGCCCCTGCAGCCCATGGAGGTCCATGGGGGAAGCGGAGCTCCACTTGCAGCCTGTGGAGGATTCCACAGTGGAGCAGGCCGATGGCTGTGGGAAACCTGCACTGGAGCAGACTCTGGCAGTGCCTGGAGGGTTTGTGCATAGAGGAGCCCACACTTTTGACCCCATGGGGACCCACACTGTAGCAGATCATGAAGACCTGCAGGTCGTGGGAAGGACTCACATTGGAGAAGTCCATGGAGAGCTGTGTTCCACAGGAAGAACCCCATGCTGGAGCAGAGGAAGAGTGTGAGGAGTCCTTTTCCTGAGGAAGAAGGATTGGCAGAGGCAATGTGCAATAAGCCGACCACAATTCTCATTCTTCATCTCATGCGACGATTCTGTAGCCTTTTTACTCAAAACTCAAACCACCCCCCACCTTTTAGTATTTTCCTATTTTATAACACTTGAAAAAACACTAACATTAATTCAGAATTTAAACACAGCTGATCTAGTAGTTATCACATCCACTTCTCCCCGTAAAGACTCCCTGTGGATCACTAAATGAAGTAGTTTCTTCACCTAAAAGACTGCATTTTTATATCTCTTAAATAATTGTGTTCACATTGCAAAGATCTGAAGACTCCTGCCGCAGTCAGGGAGGAATGTATGAGAACCCTGTCATACACAAATTGTTGGGCCCAATCAGCAGGCTAGATTTGGACAGACTTCAGTTTCTATAGGAAAAAACCATTTCAGATCTTTCTTCCTCTAAGCAGAGGAAAATGTCTAAATTTCACTGTACATATTTGTGAGGTGTTACAAATATTTTTCCAATTCAGAACTGATTTACAAAACACAGCTATATTTAATAAATGTCTACCATTGAGTATGGAATAATTATCTATTAAAATCTATGTTCAAAGAAAATTTTGTACTTCATACTCTTTGGTAAACTGATCTGAAAAGCACAGACATAGGAGAGTGTTGAAGATCAAGCACCAACAATTATTTTAAAAAATCAAATTGTGACCTAGAAAGAAAGGCTGGTCCTGAACTTACTCTAGGGCCCTGTGTGCATAGGGTCTGCAATATCTCTCAAAATCTAGTAGAGAATTTATTATAGAAGATGAGCATTTTCCCCTTGGCAGTGCATGCCTTTACATTGAGTGCTAATCACATGCTATATTCATCACTACATGCAGGCACCATCATGTGCTTATTTTGCTGGGGAGAGTAATTAAACGCAATGACATTTTGCTTGTGATTTGTTGGAGAGTTTTTTGCATGTTTTCTTTGCTGGCTTCTTCTATTAGTTGCTACTGTCTCCCAGTGAACATTTACTTTCCCCATAAGGGCAGTATTAGACAAGTGAAATGATTTATAAGGACTGTTTGAACCTTTGTGTACAATCACAAACACAAATCAAGATAAATATGGTGTATGAGAGGGAGAAAGTGTGTAATTCTCAGTAAAAGTTAGTGTTCAGCAGAACATAATAAACACAGCGGAACCACCAGAGGAAATTTTGCCTTGGATTAATAATCTCCTGCTGCTGCTTATTTATCTCTTTTTTTTTAATTGGTATTTCCTCCAGGCAAAAATGAGTCAGATGATGATGAAAACATTTGCCTTGGAATCTCCTCTTAAAGCCCACAGCCTAAATGTCAGAGCAGTTACAAAAACAAATCAAAGATTCATATCTCTAGCGATGCCTAGCATCTGTTGTTTTGTTACAACTCCTGCACTTAGGGAATGCAATTAGAAGAAAATAATGTCCTGCCCTAGATTTTCCCAGTATGAATACAGTATTAAAAATATCATAATTTATTGCAGATTGTTGATTACAATAGCTTTTCTGGTGCTAATTTATTACTTGATGTATATGTGTACATACACATGCATAAGGAAGTACAAACTATTATTGGCTATATTTATATTATTGTTATAGCTAGTACAATAGGCTAAGTGATATTTCAGTCAGTCTTGTGTCTGTATTACACTACATGAAATACAAGCATGTTCAAAAACAGTGTATTTGTGCATCTCTGTTATTTGTGGTATCAGTGGTCGTCTAAATAAAATTAAAGATAAATGTGCTTGCAGAATCCATGCCTTCATAAACTACTAGTGTGCCAGAAAGAGAGGATATGCACTCAAATATGCACATTTTGGGCATGCATATATAAAATTTTCTTAAATAATTTTGTTTAAATACAGTATGACAAAAAACTTTATGTCTCTCAGGCTGTGACTAATTATATACTATTAATCTTATTATAAGCAGTTAATAAATACAAAATTATTTTTGATTTCACATTTTAATGATAATCCTATCACCTCCACTTCTGTTAATTAAAAGTGCTATTGAGTGACTGTTTTAAATGACAGTTGAACAGTTCACTGGATGGCAGAACTTGTAGGTCTGTGGAGAAAAATACTATATTTGAGAATGTTAATTGATGCAATAACTCCAATAATGGTATTTTAAAAAATGGTAAGAGTAACATTCTGCTCTGATTTCCCCAGGTGTCAGACAAGATATGCTGACTTCAGTAAATGTGATTCACATTTACGTCAGTGGTAATCAAGATTGAATTGTCCCTTTATCTACCCAATTATCTATCTCCCTGTCTCTCAATCCTCCCCCTCTCTCTGTCTCTCACTGCTTAGGTAGAAAGATACAAATGCACCAACTAAACATTTAAAGAAACCTTTGAAATTAATTTGTAAATATTGTAACACTATAAAATGTGAAATGAAGGATAGTACTTAGGAAGGATTTTATCTGGCATTTCTAATTTTAAAAAGAAGAGAAATATTTTAGAAATATCATGGTTAACATGAGTGTCTGTACATCCTTCATGCCTTGGTATTCATATGCAAAGTGAAAAAAGAATCCCTTCTTTTTTGTAGAGTTAGCAGACCTCTCTCTTGTACAAAAGTGATGGTTTAGGAATGGTATTGATGCTCAGATGAAACAGAAAAAGCATTATCTGTTCTCTCCTCTGCCTACCTCTGGTGAGAGGGACAAATGCAGAGCTCCTGAGTTGAAATATGAACAATTTACTGGAAACAGCAATGATGTACAAAAAGGAGCAGTAACAGCAACAATATAAATAGCGAATATATGCAAAGAGAGGGTGATTTACATACAAATAAATATAATGTCTGACCTGCTGGACCCAGAGCCAGTCAGACCCTGAGAGACAGAACAAAATAGTCCCCTGGACTGTCTGTGTGCCACCACCACCTTTTCTTCCCAAGCACAGACAATTTCCTTCATGGAAGTGAGAATCCCATACTTCTGCCTCCTGGCAGTGATGTGCATGATATAGACCAACAACATATATGTGCCCCCATGGCTCCAGGCTCTGCACCCTCGTAGTTACTGAAAATTAATGCTGTCAGTTGACAACCAGACACAGATCTACTAAACATCATGAAGGAAAATAGTGGATTAAATTAGAGTACTGTTACATTTTATTAGTGAGATTTTTAATCAAATTTTAACCTCCATGGTTGTCACATTTAGAATTTTGAATCATGACATGGAGCAGTTTGCCAGAGCACAAACCATTGACACTTGCCATTGGGACAAGAGAAAAACCAAAAGCAGCACTTAGCCCTTTCAGGTCTACCATGCACAGAAACTTTCTAGAGCTACCTTATGATAAGACAGAACTGCTGAAAGACCTATGGAGGGAATGAATATCAAGTCCTCAGTGCCAGCCTTCCCAGGTTTCTTCCCCTATGGCACAATGCTCTCTGTAAACGTTGACTTAGCCAATGAATATAACCACCCTGCTGAGCATGAAAGTACAGATGGATAACTTACCAAGGCCTAGGGAATGATGGATTTCCATAGAAGATACGTGAGCTGTAAGCTCCTGGGGTCTGAGCAAACAGCATTACAGGCTAGGTATCATGCAGCTCTTCCAGATTATTTAATATCATGTTCAATATTTTTAACATATTCTCTTCCATTCACAGACCTGAAAAATAAATAGATGTGCTGTGGGATCTTCAAGAATGTGCCCTGTTTTTTATTGATCACACAGGGTAGATAGGTACTCTGTTACAGAAAGAGCACTTGTTTTAATTTGTCCACATGATACTGAAAGATTGCTCAATGCACACTGAGGTTCTTTTTAGGAGAGGTGCCTGAGTATAAGGATGTTTATCTATTTTTTTTTCTAGTTTCTGTGCTTCTGATCAGGTGAACTCTTCCAGGGAGAGAGGGACTATACCCACAAGATTTCTGCAATGGGATACTTGTGGTGACAGTGAAGAAACAGGTTGGTGAGAGCCAGAGATAAACATGTGAGTCAGAAGTGGGGTTGTGTCCCATCGCAACAACAAAAAAAGACTTTTCAATAAGGCTGATCAGAAGCAAATATTGAGTCTTTGGGCAGAGGTTAGCCTTGAATTGCTGCCAAAGTCAGAAAACACAAGAGAGTGAGATAAAAACATGGAGACTGACTTGAGTGGTCTTTCCTTCATGCCCGGTGCAGTAACTGAAATGACTGAATGGATTAGCACACCCTTGCCTAGGATCCGTTTCAAAGAAAAAAATAATTGCAAGTTATTGACTCAATTTCTAATAATTCCAAAGAAAACCATGCCCAAAAGTACACTATTCCCAAGGTCATAGGTCAGGTTTACTGGGGAGCTATGGTACTTAGCTGATAGCTTGAAAACACTGTATTTGAAATGCATAAAGAAAAAAACACAGTGCATGAAATGCCTGGAGGAGATTGTGCTCGTACACAGAACTGTTTGGCAGTACATTTCCTGTGCCCAAAAACTGATGCGGTCATATTAAATGTCATTGCTATGTGTCTCTATGTACATATATAGTGCCCTTAGGTATTTTCTTTGCCCATCTCTATTTGCCATTTGCTCTCAAAATTAAAGATGCTTTTAACAATGATATTTTTTAATTTCATCTCTTGACAAGATGGAAAGAACTGAAAACAACTTTAAAATCTTGTGTCTGAAAATGCTCCCTGGAGCAATATATTGTTAGCACGTATTGCAGATAACATTTTCACCACAGACAGCCTAGGGAAATTAAGATGTTACAAGTGTATTAGGTGGATTAAAGGTTGGCTTCCAGTGGCAGAATGAAATGGCTTCTGCTGTTTTACAGCATCTTCAAACAATAAAGTACTCAGAGTCCAAGTGATACTCTAGAGTGAGTGGCATACATTGTATGTCATCTCCCTTACCATGTATTTTTGAACTAATTTATAAGGTGGAATAATTTACTGATATATAATACTAAATAATTGAAAATATTTACTAAATAGTATTTACAAAACTTTGTTTTCTACCCGAGTGCTTAGTTATGTAACAGAATAGAGAAGAGCAGAGTCTAATCCTTTATACTAATCTTTCAAAATCCATAATAATGAGAAATGCATAATTTATATAGTGTCAGTTGGGGATTTTTTATAGGAAATATGTTAGATTCTTTTGCTTTTGGTTGAGAAAGTAAACAGAGAAGCTCTTGCCAGTTTGCCATTAAACTGAGATTAGATGTTTGCTGTGGGCAACAGTTAAAAACAAACCAACCAAAATACAAACTGGCCAGCCCTGGCCTGCCCCAGCAGTTTTTATATGAGCTTACTTTCTGCAAAGGGATGTGCAAGTAACCTGATAATGACACTAAGAAGAAAAGAAGCTTCCAGAGAAACAGTATGGAGCTGTTCAGAGGGCTAGGCATTTTCTTCCAGAGCTGTGTAGATCTTTTTTGGAAAGGGCCCATGTCATAGAATCACAGAATATCCCGAGTTGAAAGGGATCCAAAAGGATCATCAGAGTCCAACTCCTGAGGAAAGGTACTGGTATTTCTAGTGTCACATGAAATAAAAATTAAAGATATACATCTAAGGAGGTATTAGGTGGGCTTGGCCATCAAAGGTTTGCATAGATCAAATGAAAAGCACCCAGATGCTCTCTGCTTGTTCCCAAGACATCTACTCTGCTTCTCTTAATTGTGCTTGTTCCTTCTACCTGAGAAAGTGATTATCATTACTTAAATGTGTAGTTGTCTTACAGTTTCTATTCACAGTCAGTGCATGCCTGCCTTACACACTGATTATAGCTGTTTCTTCACAGAATCTCAAAGTTTGCTGCTGAACCTCATGCTATTAATTGGTATAAATATCTGTCTCCACAGCACACCTGACCCCTACTGTCAGCATCAGTGCTGAGACCTTTGCAGACTGGACAGCAACAACTTATGGAGGGAATCTCAAGGCTTTTTGGATCAGAGTACTGAGGGGTATCCATCTACCATATGGAATGGGTTTTAGTGCCTGAATACATCTAAGATGCTCCTGTTTGGACTTTTTTATTCCACTGTATAGGAAGAGCTCCAGTAGTATCCAGAAATAATTTAAAGTATTCTTCAAATACTTCTGGTAGTTCTTAAATGACTGCAGAGAGCCAGTGCAAAAGCAGCATACATTTAGCAAAAGTAGAGAGAAAATCAGCAAATATTGTTAAGACTTTTTGGCAGTTGCTGCAAAAGTCGTCTCCTGATAACAAAAGATGCATTTAGTTTCAGTACGAGTTTCACACATCCACAACCTTGAAAGCAAATAAATAAACACAGGAAGAATTTCTTGACATTATTCATGAATTCATGTTACTTTTGATACTTAGAATATTAGTGATTTGACCTTAAATGAAATTTTCACTTGCATTCTCTATATTAAATGAACAGAAGTTTTTAGCCCAGCTACCAGTTTTTACTCTTGCATAAAACCTTATCATGGATCTCGTATATGTTTGCAATAATTACATCAAGCAGAAAAAATATCTGGCTGCCATATTCCCCATTTGGTTGGGCAGTTACTGTATCTCAGCATTGCTGAAGACCTGGAAATATTTTGAATTAGGGACAGCTGATGGAAGCCAAAGTGCAAATTTTCCCACTGTCATGCTACTGTTCTCAGGGCACATGGAGCCTTGCATTTGCAGCAAATGAAGGAGAAACTAATAAAAATGAATAGCATTTTTCTGAACTTGTGACCCTCTTGTATAAGGGATTTCCCTGTGTGCTTTTGTGTGTGTGTGTGCGATGCCAATAGCTCCTCAGTGCTGAATGACATTTGATGAATTACAGCAATTAGCAATCACTTTGTGTCAATCACTGGATCCTAATGTTGCACTATAACTATAACTCCAAAGTATAGCAAATGTTAGTAGCCATCAAATTGTATATCTCATACTATTTAAGTTCCTTTTGGCCACTACCCAAAGTACACTGTGAGTCTTCGGGCATCTGACATGTGAAAGCAGACCCAAACAGCAACTCAGAAATGACCCAGTTCAACTCATCCTTTCTCAGATGTACAATACATTCAAGATTACACTGAGAATATATAATGGGGCCCATTTTATTCAGGAAACGATTCAAGAAAATAAAAGAGCACCAACATGAGATGAAAGGCTAATTTTTTCCTGAAAAACTGGCCATAATATTGCAAGATACATACTTGAAGGAATTGACTTTGGAATTGATAATGAAATTTGATATAATATACACTTTTTCAATGTCCTATGGAATTACACAACTAAAATACATTAATTAGAGCAGTTACAATACATGATGGTATACATTGGAATAAGAGAGCTGGAAAATTTCTGTCTGGAAAATTAGAATAGATCTGTTCAAATCCTTGCCTTGTTTCTCCAGTGTGTATTTGCTTAGTTCCTGTTCATGGGGAGAAGTTCAGACACTAGTAAATAATTTACAACTTGCACCTTGTGCTTCTTGGATAATCCTTGGGAAAAAAATCATCCAGACTATGCCTGATCTCATATTTGAACTGTAAGCAACAACATTGTTGGATTTATCTTTACAGCAGTGTGACATTATGTGGTTCATATTTGTGTTTACTCTGATAAATTTTCATGAAATACGTCTACGGAGAATTTCCTTGATAAACATAAGGTGTATCATTTATTTTTGAAAGGGAGATTTTTTTATGTTTGGGTATTTTTTACTTATTTATTTAGTGTCATTTTCATGAGGAACATTTTCCTGGCATATTGAAATTTTCCAATATAATGAAAAACATATAAATAGAAAAATATGAAGCTGATTTCTTTATAGGTAGTATGGATGTTTCCCCATCTGTCTCTGGAGGTCACCCATAAAGGTTTACCTAAAAGTAGAAGTTTCCTTCAAGACTTAGAGTAAACTCTGTTCGGAGGTGAAGCGAACAGAATGCTTAAAATTAATTTCAAGTTTTCTCAAGAGAGGGATTTGGAGAAAGGATATGTGTCAAGAGCAAAACCAAGGATATTTCAGGAATTTGTTGGAGTTCTTTTCACGCTCATAGTCCCATGGTTATACTAGCAAATGCAAGTTAAACACATAAGTAAATATATAGATGAAAAAGCATTGAAATGATAATGTTTACTCTTCCTTCTATGACAAAACTTTTTTCAAAATTTCTAGAATGTTTATTCCACTTGAACAGACTGGTTTTTTGTTTCAAGTAGTTTGTGGAAGCAGGGTACTCCAGAGAGAGGTGCTTTGCTGGCTGCAAACAAGACAAAGTAGGAAGATCAATTCCAATTCAGAACTGGAATAGGGGTCTTACCATACAAGATGCTGCTTTTTTTTTTTTTTACTTGCAACTGCAAGAAGGTGGAACTGCTCAAATGAACCAAATATAGAAATATTATATTGGAAAAATCTACACATAGTCATAGGGGAAGGTGGTAATTGGTATCTACACACAAGATACAGGAATAAGAAATAAAAGGTTTAGTTTATATAAGGATGAAAAAGAATGCTCATTGAGGATCTGTACTTTCTGTAGCATTGGTAATCCATCCTCTAAGATAAAAATGCATGTACACAGGTGCTGGTGTGCAGAATTCTGGGAGTAGCTATTGGCAAAATTGCTCTCTGTATGTCAATCTTGAATTTGGTTTAAACACTGACAGTCAGAGAGACAGGGAGGCAACTGAAGAGCTAAAGGCATAATAAATTGTTGCTGGTTTGTGTTAGATAAAATTAAATCATTTTCACAAGGAAGGTTTCACTTGAGACTTTTTGAGCATTGGTGCTTAGGAAGGTACAAGCTGCAGCCTTTGGAAAGAAAATCTGCACAAAGATCGAGTGCTTTTGATGCAAGGTGAAGAATTTTTAATGCACTGAAATTCAATGCAGGAAACAGCCAAAGGCAAAAATGGCAGCCTGAAGCCCTGCATCCAATTCTGACTTTGACAGATGTCCCACGAAGTATCTTTATCCCAGAGTGAAATATTTATTGTGATTTCACCAAATTAACACAGAGCCCATAAATTTTACTTTCAAATGTTGCCATTTAGAGGCAATTTTAGTTATGCTGGGCTTCAACTGTATGAACATGGGAGTATAAAGGTGTGAAAATAAAGGGCTCCTGGAAGGGGTGTCCGTGGCAGATACTTTCCCTGTATGCTCCATGCTTCCTGTACTGGTCAGCTGAGCTGACACATGCAGGAGAAGCTGTAATTCACTGCAGATGAAAGCTAGCAGCATGGTCTGGATATATTAGCACTAAACAAAAGCAGTAAGAGCTCGTGATCTTAGCAGCTTACCTGAAGTCCCAAGGAGATGTGTGAGTTCACACCACCAGCGCAAAACTTCATTTTCCCATTCTCAGTCTACCATTGCCCTTCTCTCTGTTCTTTGTTCACTAGGGTAACAACACATCTTACACCTGCAGAAAAAGGAAAAGACCTGCCTATGGCTTCAATATCCACTTGGGGTGTAAAAGCTTGGGCTGGGCAGAGCACCAGAACATGGCAGGGCTTGGTGCCCTAACAGAGGCTGTCCCTGTGCTTGGTCTGTGGACCCCAAGGGAAGAACAAGGCTCTGTGGCTGTGGTCCCCGAGTGAAGAGCAAGGCTCTGTGGCTGTGGTCCCCAAGGGAAGAACAAGGCTCTGTGGCTGTGGTCCTTGAGGGAAGAACAAGGCTCTGTGGCTGTGGTCCCCGAGTGAAGAACAAGGCTCTGTGGCTGTGGTCCCCAAGGGAAGAACAAGGCTCTGTGGCTGTGGTCCTTGAGGGAAGAACAAGGCTCTGTGGCTGACCCTGCAGCCTGTGGGCAGCACGCAGCTGGGAAATACCTCGGGTACCTTTGTCATCCTGGCCAGCCAAGGGATTGGCTGCTTGGGGTCTCAAATGTCAAAATCTAACTTGGATGAGATATCCTTTCCAGAACAATGCCTCAAAGGGTTGCAAAGCTATTCAGGCAGTGGAGAAGTGCCTAGAGTTATTCTCTGGTCTTTTACTTATAAATGCTGCCAGAGGAAACATGGAATAGAGGATTCTTTCAGCTTAGCTGAAAAAATTAAGAATTTGTATGAAAAAGCTTGTTAGGGACAGCAGAAAACTTTGGATTTATTCAGTTTTTAGGATTTTGTTTTTCAAAACGGGGAAGGAGGGAAAGGGGAGACCATCTTCCTGGATCCTATCCATATTTTAAAAATTCTTTTTAAACATGTTTCTAAGAGAAAAATATGTAGTAAGTGAAAGTATTTTATTAATAAAGATGTTAGAAAAAATAATTCAAAAATTTTCTACTCTTTTTGACTGTTGACTGTGACTAAATTCAGTTTCAACTAAGAATAATATTGTTCTTTCGGATACCTGTTTTTCTAGATTTGCAAAATTATTAAATGGTGAACATTTTTTACTGAGAGTGTTGAGGCCAACATGTTTAAATACTTTCTAATGTAAATTTGAATTTAATAAACACTGATTTTATATATATTTATGCTTATTTAAGTTGATTTTATTTGCAAATTGGTTAGATTTATTCCCAAAGATTTTCACAATTCATGTTTTCTCCGTTACTCTCCACTTCTGCTACATCTGCTTCCTGCCTTTATTGGCTGAATTTTAAAAAGAAGATAACTGAAATCAGAATTTCAGAATTTTAGTGAGCCAGAAATTCCAACTGAATTTCAGGCCTGTACTTTTGCATCCCTATTTTCTGTCTGAATTCTTTTCCTCAGAAATATTTTTCAATTTCATGTAGTGCATATTCAGGTGATTAAGAAGCCCAGTGCCAACAATTGCCCCTGTACATCTACTTAAAAAACAAACAAACAAATAAAAGGGAAGTAGTAATGCCTGTGGGTGTGAGGTTGTAGTTAAAGGTTATAACTCTCCATGGTGTAGATTCTGAGTTTTACATTTGCACTGTTTTTACAAAATATTGTTGCTGCACAAGACATGGCATGAAGTCAAAGAAAACCTGTCAGGAGGAACTGAAAAGATCAGTTTTTTTCCAAGGTTGTGACAGCAGAATACCCATAATAAGCTTTATCAGCCAGGCAAACCCTTAACTACCCATGCTTTGCTGGCACTGGTGTTGCACAAACTCCATGTTTCAGCTCAGCTGCAGAGACTAATCAGTGCAGTTTTCCACCTTTTCTTTTTTTTTTTTTTTTTTTTTTTTTTTTTTTTTTTTTGTATTTTTAAAGCAGAGAAGAAATGAAGCTTTCAACTGTTTTGTAACATGAGATTGGACCAAGACGTAGACATTCCTTCTGAGAATTAACAGAGGAAATAAGGCTAGCTAAAAAAGAAGATGATTCATTTTTTAAAGATATTTTTCTTGAACTATTTTCTCTTTACTTTTGACATAAGGAGCAATCACAAATGCATCTAATGGATGACTGTTGAGATCCAGGTGTTGTATATTAGCATTTATCTGAATGACAAAATACCAGAGTGGACAACTGCTTCTGCAGTTTTCCCAAAAATACTGCTGTCTACCAAAACCTTTCTGGAGGCTGGGTTTTTGTCTGAGAATAAATATGCATTTTTGTATGTGAAATTAAGCAGAATATAAAGTCTGAAATCTTAGATCATACATAGGTAAACTTTTGCATTTGCAAGTCATTTCTGGAGAGGAAAAGAAAATTGTCCTTATTTTATTACAAAATTACCTAAACATTCTCAGTCACTCTTTCCTGAAAAGGCCTGGAAGACTTCTTAAGTTTTTGTGGGATGCTGCTGACATCAAGATGAATGATATTTCTGTATGGAAATACACAGCTGTGGTCAAAGAATCATCAAAATTATTCCTGGAGAAGTAAATAGCCAATGACTGCAATACAAATATCTGCTCTAAGTCCAGAAAAATACTTTCTCTTATGTATCATAGTACATGAAAGGAAAAGTTCACAGGAGACTTAAGCATTTTCTGCTGCTAAAATGGTCTTACCGCTAATCTTGTTTTAATGGTGAACATATTATTGCCTTTCCAAATATGATGGCAAGTAAGCTGTTCCCTCCAGTCTCTGTATTTAATTACTCCTCAATTCACACCCAAACCAGTCTCCATTCTGATCTTTCCAACTAATTTCCTTTTAGTTAGTCTGGGAAAACCAACATGTCATTCTTTAAAATCTGTTCTTTATGAGTGTTCTGCACTGCATAGTTGGCATGAGAGTCCTGATCTACCTTTGGCATTACCTGGCCGACAGAGATTGGATTTAGCTGGCAGTAAACTGACATACAGCTGGTGTTGCCACCACTTTACCTTCTTAGCTTCATATCTTTAGTGCAAGTTGCTACTTTTAGGCACTAAAAACAATACAAAGGATGGATGTAAGTCATTTATACAAGCTAAATTTTCACCTCTTGTATCTTCTCAACTCTTGAAATTATTTTAAATAGTTTTGTGGCATCATCCACTTTTCCACCAGAGTCTTACACTATTATTTACATTCTATCTGTCTGCCTGTCTGTGTATCTCAGGTCAGTAAACTGAAAAGCCTCCTGTTTTTGTTATGTAACTCTTCTTCTGGCAGCTGGCTCCAATGTGCACCTCTGTGAATGTTGCCATGGAGACTCCAATTTAGGAGCAACTGGATTTGAGAGTTTCCAGGCCAGCAATACGTGACAAAACAAATACAGAAATTAAAGTTGTGCCTGCCCTTCAGATGGGAGGCAGGCAGGTCTGCTAGACCAGGCTGGAAGTGGGGCTGGAGGGAGAAGGATGTTGCTTGCACAAGTGATTAATTAATGCATTACAGTCCTTGTTATTCCTCTCTATAATTTTCCTTTTCTCCCCAGCTGTTTTATGAAACAGAATTAATATTAAATGATAGCTCTTTCTGACTAAATTACTGCAGTAGCATCGAATATACACAGTTTCTACCTTTCCACTGAAAGTGAGCCCAATATGTGCTCTGCCCCCAGGATGATGATTCACTAATGTTCTGGTTTGTACATCTGACTTGATAGGTATTTGTCTCCTGGTGATGCCCAAAAATATTTGCTTATTTTTAGTTCTGTGATTTCATGTTGTTTCTAGCCCTTCTCTCACAGAAGACTTTGACAATGTTATTGACTACAAGGACACAAAAAAAAAAGGCAGTGGGAAATAACTTACTAGCACACTCACAGAGGAAGCCAGCACTACAGATTTTTTTTCCTAGTTAGGGGTAAACCATTTCCCTAAGAGTAAATAACTTTTACCAGAAATCATAATAACCTTTGCCTCAGCATTTCACAAGATTTTTTTTTTATAGGCAAGACTTGTTTGACAATATTCTTTGTGGGATTTTCTAAACATTTTTATGAAGAGGGGTATCTGCAAATTTTCTATGTTTTGGTTTTTTATTATTTTGCTTTGCAACTCAACATCCAGTGAGTTTTGTTCCATTTGTTAGAATGATTGACAGAGTTTTGGATTAACAACTGCTGTTTTCTTGAACATCGTTATGAAAAAGATGAGACTGGAATTTAGTTTAAAAAAATGTAAGTAACAGAAAAGTTGGGGTTTTTCCACTGATAATATTTTGCTTGTGTTGACTTAGTCCACATTTTTTATGTAGGTCTAACTTTGCTTTGACAAAGTCCTTTCTAAGAAAGAAGGATGGCTTATTTTGCTGACAAAAATCATGATGGTGCTACTCCATTACTTGTTTGATAAAAGTATGTGCATGTGGAAAATGTGTGTTGTGGTCAATCAGTTCTGTGTTGTACCTTAAGGTACAATGTTCTTTAAACTTTTAAATGTTCTTTAAACCCTTAAACCTTTACCTGAGAATATAGTCAATATGAAAGACCACTGTACAGAGGGAGCTGTAAATTTAAAGCAGAGGGAATTTAAAACTTCCTAAGAACAGGGTCGATTGAGGCTGCCACCACATGACCAAGAAACCTGGGCTCCTCGGGTGGCAGGGTTACATCTGTCACTCTTTGAGAAGCAGGGAGCAGGAATAGGCAGCAAGTGATCTTCAGTGACCTAGGACTACAGAAGGGTCTTCAAGACTCCCTTCATCTCAGATCTTAAAAATTACAACCTTCTCTTTCACTTTAGAGATTATTAGGGCTTCTCAATACTGCACTTGTGTCCCAAAGGGCCTCTCCTCCCTTTGTGGCTTCCTCCCTCTGTGTCATACTGAGGTACTGTGTTCTTCTCTGCCATAATGCCTTGTGGTGTTCCCACAACACTGCTCTGAAGTAGCAGTGGCCACCAGAGCACACAAGTGACACAAAACCAAACCAGGTCCATGCAAAGCACTGCCCTGTAGCTGCATTTGAGGATGCAAGTGTTCCCATAAGAACAATGTTCAAAGTAAGAGAAAAAAGGGAGAAAATCTTAGCAACCTACCTCACCAAGATTCATCTTGCATCAGGCCTCTTCTTTCAATCAGCAAATGCTCTTTTATTCCAGCAAAATTGTTTAGATGATGGTTCACATTCCCTAGGTAAATGGTAAATAGGTTTGCTTTGACAGGAATGAAAGGCTCAAGGTATTCAGCATTCTATGCGCAGTCAGGCATGATCCAGAAATGTGAAATATAAAGGAAAGTAAGGAAGCAGTCCTGTGCTACTTGGAACTTCCTTGATTGCCTTTATCACCAATACTTTAAAATTTTTTCTTCCATTGCTACCAGTGTAGCTTCACAGTTTGAGACTAGAAAAATACGAAGAAGTAACTCAGCAGTTCATTGACTACTAACTATGGGAAAGTTCTAGAGATTTATTGGCAAACTCTGTATATGACCCCATTGCCATAACTTACTATGAAAGAAGTTTATAGGCACAATAATGCTTGTCCAGAAATTTTAGGATACAATAGTTGATAATGTACTAGTACATAATTTATATTTTGCTAGCTGAAGTATTCTGTGCATTCCTGAAGTCTTTGTTACCTGAAAAGAATTAAGAAAATCTACGTTTGTGTTAACTCAGAGTCTATCACACAGTTATTTTTCTAATAACATGTTTTGCACCTTTTCAGCTGCTTAAAAATGTTCTTTTTAAGTACTGAACAGGTATAGTAGATTGGGTGATGATATCCATTCAAGACTTCAAGTAGGTATTGAAGTTCTTCTGTATTTCATGTTTCCTTTGTTCTGCCAGTGGGGGGGTATTCCCAAGTTTTGTTCACATTGAAGCTTAGAGAAGCCCAACATCAGTTACTTGTACCCTGTCATCGGACCGTTAGCAGGTACCAGCAGACTTCGTTCCATGAGAAGAAAATCTTTCCTGCTGTCTCTACAGAACTGGCTCCTTGCATCTGTGCCACCAGACCGTGGTAGAAGAGAAACAAATGAGGCAAAGCATATGCCAGACCTGCTGGATCTTGGCTTCTTGTCATCCCTCCTCAAACAGTGTAATATCAAGCCAATCTTTACCTTCTGTACCCTTCAGTGGCCTCAGCCTTGCACAAAATCTAGGAGACATAAAAACTCTTTTTATAAAACTTCATGTATATTTCCAATACTGTACATGTTTTTGAGAGAAAACAATGATTAAACATAGCACTACTTGAGATAATGGCCAGAAAAGAGTTTGCAGTAAAAACATAGGATCATATATGCTTCACAACACAAGAAAGCACAAATTCCTTCTGCATATTCTAGGAATGTATGAGGCTGGCAAATCATTTTAATGGGAGTACACAGCTCTTGAATGAAATTGCTACATGTATTAAAACCAAAGACAGCAACCATATCTGCAGACCTTCCTCCTCACCACTCATATATTTAATTCAGTCTCTCCCACTAAGCATTCATATTTAATTTGCTACTTTTTCCAAGAATATTTTCAAGCCTTCCGCCACTAACTTAAAGACTATAAATGATCTTTGTCATCAAAAGAAGTATAAAAGCAAATGAGAGGGGAAAATAACATTGGAGACAACTAAGACCTACGATATAAGCTAAGACAACAGTGGTATTGAGTATGAAGAAGCTTTTTTTTTCTGAAAATGATATCAGAAATCAAATGATACTTTCATAATTATAATAACAATCAGACATGTAGAAAAATGTTACCTGTGCTTCAGAGCAACTGACTTTAAAACAGATTACAGGAATATGCAAATGATTACACGCATTAGGCAATATCAATATTTACTTAATCATGCGCAGACCACTTAAAAGTTAATAATTATTCTAGTTGTTTATAGATAAGCAGAGGAAAACCTCAGTAACACACATGAATTTGATAGAAAAAAAAGTATATATAATGCTTTAGAAATATTCATTGAAACATATGCAGTTAAATGTTATAAATTGGATTACAGATGGTACAAGAATCATTCAAAGACTGCTACAAATTTAAATATGCAGAATTTATCCAGCACAGCTTTTGGACAATTCACTATTCTCATTAATGGATATAATCAAAATAATATTTTTAGAATGCATCTTAATGTTTGGCTATAAACACTATATATATTTTTTATGTCTATTACATGGCCAGGATCTATCAAAACCACGCAATTCCTGATTGATGCAACTTGTAGGAAAAATTACACTTTTTCTCTTTAGATTTTAATTTCAAAATCAAGATGCTTACAGAGGTTTGAGAAAGTAAACACAGAATGATGGGGGCCAATGAAAATATATGCAGACTAAGATTAGACGGTTTTGCAATTATGAGATAAGATGCTGTTTCTGTAGTTTGGGTTTTTTCCCTGTTCTTTCTCTTTAATCCACAAAGTCTTTCTCAACCTGTAATTTGTTAAAAGTATTCAAAAATTTCTACGTAGATTTCTTGTTCAAGTCAACAGTAAAGGAAAAAAAAATATAGAAAAACTTGTTTTGTTAGGTCTTTTCATAAACAGCAAATAATTTCTACTGTAATTAAGGAGAAACATATGAAAAATTGCAGAAAATAGTTTGGAATAAAGGTATTTAGCAGGAACTTGGTGAAAGAAAAGAAAAAGCAGTAACAGCCAAATAAGTACAGGGAATATGAAGTGTTGGGAGGAAGCAAAAGAAAGACTGTATAAATGAGAACAGTTTGGGGAAACTGAAAAGGAAGAAAAGGCATCAGGGGCATGTTTTCTGGCAGGATCCATGAGTTCAAACATAGATGTAATAAAATCTATAATTATCATGTCCTAATTATAAGACAGATGGGATAAAATTTGTAATAATGATTAAAAGGAAAATTAATTTAACGAATACTTAACTATGTTGAAAGAGAGGGAATTTACATTTTCATCTGGTAAAGATGAGGAATTCAATCACTTGGAATGATTCATCAAAACTGAGATGTTCCTGGGATGCATGAATATGTTTGGACTTCTTACATGCTGTCTTTGTCTTACGTGGTAAATTGAGATTTTGAAAACTAACAGTTGTCATGGTTTAGGACCAGACTCCCTCTCCCCTCTGTTGAGAAAGAGAAAAGGCAGGGATTATGGACTGAGATGAGAAAAAAATACTGGAAACAGCCATGAGACATGAAAATGAACAGCAACAGTATTAATAACAAAGGTATACAAAACCAGAGTGATTTACATGCAGAAATTGCTCGCTGTTTGACCTGACCTGGTGTGGCCCCAAGACAATGAACAATGGTGCCTGGACCCTTCAGCTCATTATTTTTTACCTGCTGCTCACCATACTTGCTCCATGGGAAAGGAACACCTCCCTCCCCACTTCTAGGAAGCAAGAGAGAGTCCCTTTTCCCCACCCCTCGTCAAGATGGAAGATATTATGGAAGAACACAACATCTTGGCCATGCCCACACAGCTCCTGGGTCTGCCCCCTCATGCCTACTGTGAAAATTAACCTGGTCCTTGGCTGAAATCAGGACAATTGTGAAATATTTATCTCAATAAATCTAAAAATTTTGTTAGGAATTGCAGAGAGCAGAAAGATGGGAAGAAGAAAGGATGGGAAAGAAGTGCTCACCACAGTTCCTAGTGGAGTGAAAATTTTCTTCCCATCGCCAACACTTAAAATGGGCTTATAGAGTTGGTTATAAATTGGTTATTATGGTAGGAATACAAGCTGGATTAACTAAAAAGCTGATAAAGAGTAATATTAATAAAGGGCATGAAAGGACAGAAACACTTATTACATCAACACCATTCTGTTTAGTGCATTTAGGTTACTACTCCATGATATCTTAATTTTTAAAAAAATCACAGAAAATTCAGGCAAATGGGTTAATAGGTAGTCAACTGACTTCTCAAAGT
Organism: Ammospiza nelsoni; assembly: GCF_027579445.1. Classification (NCBI taxonomy): domain Eukaryota; kingdom Metazoa; phylum Chordata; class Aves; order Passeriformes; family Passerellidae; genus Ammospiza; species Ammospiza nelsoni. The sequence continues at coordinate 25,495,432 of NC_080636.1, read as the reverse complement.
GAGGAAACACACTGAAGTGAACTAGGAGTGGCTAGCAGTGACAGAAGAACATCAACTGAGCAATGCTGATTTTAAAATGAATGCAACAAAAGATGCAGCTCTGAATTCAGCATTGTTCAAAGAGATACTAAAATACAAAAACCATTTCTTGTATACATGTACTTCAAAAATCTGGAATTAAAAATAATGAAATGGTAAAAGGGAATGGTGCATGAAAAACTAATAAGAATACTTTCAGGGCTTAAGAAAGGTAGGTTTATGTGTTCTACCTAATTATAATACTAAAATTAAGACCACGAGTTGATTTGATCATAGCATATACCTAGCTTTGCTGGATAAGGCATTCATTCTTCAGTGTTTAAAGAAAACAACAAAGATGGTTGGGATTTATTGAAACATGCTGAAAATGGAATAGTATTATTTTCCTTATGGCTGAATATGAATAAGCATCAGAACATGTGAGATGGATTTTCTGTCTTTGACTGTCTTCAGCTCAGACTCTTAGCCCTTCTAAACACATCAGATTTTGCTGTCAGTGAAGGGAAAAACCCTGGAATTTGATTGTCCAGCTATGAAATGCACTAGACTAGTTCTGATAAACATTTTTGGTCTTAGAATCTGAATTTGAGAGCTTAGGAAACAAAGGAAAATGCAGAAATAATATCCCTATATTTAATAAAAGCAGCATAACATGAAGGAACATGAGATTACACTTTAGGCCCAATGAGCCCTGCATCAAACCTTGCAGTTAAAATACAACATACAGTGTAATCGTACCATTCCTGGGAAAGTCAGAAGTTTAATGGCAGACTTGTTGTATGCATTAAACTGGGGAACTGAAACAGGGCCCCAGCTTCAAGGTTTCAGCACATGACAAATTGCCATCCATGCCAGTATCAGACACGGGGTGATCGTATGCCCTGGGTAGGCTCAGATCCCCATGGCCGCATTCAACAGGAGCAGGAGGAAAGCTCCAGCGTGAGCAGGAATTTGGATAATCTTGGATCAAGGTACTAGGGGGCGCTACAAAACATGCCTGAACTCATGCACCTTACCATGGTGCAACCATAGCTTTGCTATCAAGCTCCACTACACCTGTCAGTATCTTTTACTGTAACTTGGTCACCTGCTATTGGCGTTAGTCTCCACAAGAAAAATCTGGAACCTGATGTGCTTCGGTACTTGAGGCAGCATTGAAATCTGCTGCTGTACTCCACAAACCCCACAGAAATACTTCCCTGGAGCCTGCATTGCAGAACACCTGGTGTGCATGCTGCACAGTGTATATTTTAACAGTTTTAATTTGAAAGATTATTTTCAGTCCTGCTTTACATATTTCACTTGTGATCATAAACTTTCATCAGCATTTAGTAACAGGATGTCAAGGCAATATGGCATATGCTTTCTAATTGGTGTCACAGTCTTGCATTGAAGTGGAATCTACTTTAGAGACATCTGCCTACTTAGTGTGTTATAAACAGAATATATCCTTTTTCCTTCTGCTTGAAGGATTACATAAGTACTTTTTGTTGGTATATTTAAAGGGCTTAAAGTCAATCCTGTAGCTGGATGTTTTAAGAATACCAACACAGGAATAACTTCCCCCACTTAAACAAGACAATATTATTAAATCTTATTTCTTGTTCCTCAGGTTGCATTCATGATCAGTATGCACAAAAAGTGGAAAATGTTATTCAGCTTGTCTACCTCGAAGTCTAGACTTTTGTTTTGCCTACTGTAGTAATATAAGACAACGACCATTAAAGGTGATTATTTAAAACAGGTTTACTTCTAAGATTTCTAAGAATCTGACACATATTTCTTACCCTCACTAGTCTGAGCTACCAGATCACAATTAAAATCAGGAGTTAAACTGAACAGTTACATTGCACATTCAGGACCTTAAATTAACTGCCAGGTTATGTCAATACACTCATAAATTGCTCGAGTCAAGGAGCGGACTGAAGCCTACTGAAGCAGTGATCTCTATCGCCTCTACATGTCGGGGAAGATCAGGATTTGGCCCCATATAAAAGTTGGGGCCATTGTCAGGCATTTAAGTTAGGCTTACAGTGCAGTACCATATAGAGAAAAGTGATAATCTCTAGAGAAACTGTGCTGAGACCTGAAAATATTATGTACTTTATTATTCAGCATTTTTTGTGAATGCAGCGCCTATCTGCACTGACAGCAATATGTCAGCCTGGACAGGGCGTTCTTTTACATGATTCTCTCTTGCTTTATGTGACCTAAGATGCTTTTGGAAGGACCCTGCTGGGTGACTCATCTGGACCAGATGATACTACCACAACACAAACAAGTGGTAATATGGGAGGGCAGTGTGGCTAGGAGAGGACAGTTGTTGTTTCCATCCACATCATGACCTGATGGTGCTATCACCTCAGATGTTCTGCTGCATGATCCAAACCTGAACATAATTACAGCCAGCCACTGAGTATTCTGATCATGAGTCTCTGAGCTCAAGCTTAGTCACAAGCTGCAGATATCAAATAACTACCCTTGTATCTTGTATGTACCCTTGGGAAATGTGTGTGCCCCTGGCATTTAAATAGAGGGCTTGATTTCCAGCGATGTCAATCATTAATTGATTTCAGTGATGCTCACTGAAGAGCTGGAACTCAGAATTTTTAAAAATATAAGCATTAGAATTCAAGTGGCTAAATATGAATTTAATAGTTTAAGTACAGACAGAAAATGTTTGACTGTTTCTTCTTTCATTCTCCCTAATATTAAGGAAAGTAATTTTTTCTCATTATAAAATAATTTTAGCAACATATCATTAAGCAATTTGTACTCCCATTGTCAGGCATTTAAGTTAGGCTTACAGTGCAGTACCATATAGAGAAAAGTGATAATCTCTAGAGAAACTGTGCTGAGACCTGAAAATATTATGTACTTTATTATTCAGCATTTTTTGTGAATTTTGTATCTTTCCTCTGATATGTAGCCTGCCTGTATTCGTTATTACTACATAACACAAAGCATTACAGAGGTCACTGGAGGTAGAAGGATTTTCAGAGGTCATTCATTAGAAGGATCAGGTGTTTCATCGTTAAGTTTTAACATCATTATAGTTATCAGTGTTTATATCCACAGACTCTTTTCTTCTACCATGCAAATTCTTTCATGTGTTTTAACATCTTGAATCAGTCAAGGTAAGCTTCTTGTTAAAAATGTGCAGGTACAGTTGCAAGTTTATAATGTTGGCTAGTAATTTTGCAAAAAACTCTTTAGCTTCTTAATCAAAGAACTTTTATATGGGGCCAAATCCTGATCTTCCCCGACATGTAGGTATCCCTCTTGCTCTACATTGAATTGATCTTATGTAAATTGATGATGTTTAAAAAAAAGCTCAAGATCATTCAGGGGACATAAAGTTTTCTCTAAACATTATAAACCTTCAACAATTTTCCTATTTCACAATTACTTTGATTCTATTTCATTTTTAAAACACTTGACTAATGCTGTGGGTAGCATGAAACCATTATTAGAGTTCTACATGAGTGCTTTTTTCAAAGAATATTGCAAACAACTACAATCATCACTTCCTAAGTCTGGAAAGAGACCTTCATATCACAAACTGGAATTTATCTCTTTGAGAACTTTCATTTTGCACTTGCCTTTTTTCCAACACATCGAATACTAAATGAAAATTAAAAAAAAAATCACTGGCAAGCTGGTGCTGAAGAAACAATGACACTTGAGAAACAAAAATATCCTTTCCATTTTACTTAAGACGTCATCACTGCTAGGGAAAACCTCACTGCTAAGGTAAATTTAGAACCAACCCTTAATATTTTCAGTTCCTCAATAAAAATATGAACACTGAACACTTAGAGCCTACTATTCTGTCAAACAATCCAAGGCAAGCTATGAAGCACTTTGTTGTTTCCTAAATGCTAGACTGTAGGAGACAGAAGAACTACTTCAAGCCTTCTTTGAAACTGTTAACTGCTCTGACAAATGGAATTTTAAAGAATAGTCTTAAAAAGTGATTGTACTTTTTCTCTCAGAAAGTCAAATTTCACTCAACAGAAAAGAGAAAGCATAGAGAGCTTATTATATCTTCTGTATAAATACAGTCAATAGCAGTAATCTTGTGATAACTGCAGTTCTACAGATAGAGATTAAGAAACTAGAAATCCTTTTTTTCAGATCTGTCATATTTGAATGGATGAAAAGTCCCTAGCTAGACCAGCAGTTTAGAAAGGAAAAAATCCATTAGGAAACTGGAAAGGCTCCAATATGGTCTTGTGTGATGATATGGAAGAGGCATATTGCAAACTGTTGGCTTTTAAATCTAGAGAAAGATGGGGAAAAGTAAAAGAGGTGAAAATTCAGACATTTTCTTAAAAACTGCATACTTTCTTGTATTACTTTAAAAGGCAGAAGGAATTTGAGAGTTTAACAGAGATGTACCAAAGATTCTTGCTGATTTTCTGGCATGCAGTGTTTCCATCTTTCTTAATCTACAAAAGTACATGATTACAGATTTTTATTCCAGATGCATATGACAGGCTGACCTGCACAAATCTCTCATCTTAGTCTGAGTATTTAAAAATGGATATGATTGGAAAGGTCTACTGTGTCAATGGGAATTAGACTATTAATAGTATAAGGGGATGCATTTTATACAGCTCGTTATGAATTTGAATATTTAAAAAATTAGAATGTTTTAAAATGCTTTCTACCCATAATGATAATGAATATTAAGTATGAATAAAAAGATGTTCATGCATAATACTTGCTCTTTATTAACCTCAGTCCCTGAGCATTTCAGTTTTAAAATTAAATTATTGTGTGTCCTTTTTTTCTAAAGCTAATGTCATAGAACAAAGCCATTCTGATATAACCATTACTGAAACAAACACCTGTAGAATTATTAAACAAATACCTGTTTTAATTATGTCATTCAGCTTTTTGATAAATAAAACACAGTTTTAGATTGCAGATTTTCAGAATATGGATTCCAAAAGTAAATCACATGTTAGCTTTTCATGTGGTTTTAATGACCACTTTGGCAAATTGTAAGACAATCAATGTCTTTACACAGTGTCAGTGCTTTTCTCTCTGAGACATCTGCACAGTACAAATTGAATTTTAATTTTTTAATCCTAAATGTGAAAGAAAATACAGGATAACTTTGTCTGGCTTGATACTCAGATTGTTTTCAGGAACATAAGATCCTTAATGTGTTCTGCCAGTTGTGAGTCACACCCTAGATTTTAACAAGAGTGACCCGGGAGTTGTGCCAAAAAATACCTCTATTTTAGGACAGCTTGATTCTCTGGAATATTCTTCCTACAGATGCTCTTTTGCAATTGACCTATAGTAAGTCTGGCTTGTTCTGAAAGACATTGGCTGCACAAAATAGCACACAAATCAAGTGTCATAATACTACATAAACAAACGAGAGTGAAAAAACATAGCAAGGGATGGCTTCAACTTACCTCTTTCCTAATGTGTTGGAAACTGCTGAGATTAAATGGATTAGCTGTGTCTTAAAACATAAATGAGTATTAAGTGAGATCAAAATCTAACTGGTAAATGAGGTGGTCAGAGCAGAAGAGGCATCCTGGATTAAAGCAATGAGATACCTGTGAAATAGAAAGAATTGAAGCTGATGGAGAAGGCTGTGGAAGAGGAAATGGGAGGTAGCTAAGGGTTACAGACAGGAATGGTGTATGCAGAGCTTAGAAATGAAAGGATGTTTTGAAGCAGCTGCTCAGCATCGTGCCCAGGCAGTGAGGGAGAGAAAGAGCCACAGCAGGGCCTGCATCCATGGCAGCTCAGTCTGAGGAGCTGAAGATCCTCCAGAGGACATACAGGCTCACAGCCTTCACAAAGAACAGTTGGTTTTGTTTTCCAGAATAAAACATGGACTTTAAAACATCTTTGGTGATTTGGTCACAATCTCAACATGGGAAATAAAGACAAAAAAAAGAATGATAAATTCATTCTCTCTTTGATAAACTCTTCATGTTACACTTATCAAAACTTAAATTTTATGTGATTGGTGAAAATTACTAGTAATATATCAACATAAACCAGTAATATTGTTCAAATATTACAATACTTTTCAGAATTGAAATGTGGCAATTTCAGTTACCACTGCAAAGAGTAAGATTAATAAAAAGAGGGGTATAAAATAGGATCAGCAAGAGTTTTTGGGTAGCTTGGCAAGGCTTGATTTTAGCATTCTAATATAAAAAAGTGGAAATGAGATGAATAGTGGGATGCAATTAAATGCCAGTCTTCATTTTCTCTTCACCTTTTCTTTTCTCTCTCTTGCTTACTAGCAAGCTGTACAGGATGCATATGATTTAATATACACTGTATTTGACCCTGAGTGAAAATTTTTAAACCAAACAATTTTTATTTGCTTTACTCTGTGAAATGTGGTAAAGTATATGTATGATGTATGAAGTGCTAACTGAGGAATTTATATTCTACCTGACAGTACATTAAGCTAAACATTTGAATGGCTTTTATAAGATCCTCTTCAGACCAAAAATAAAACTGAACTAGAATTATATTCAATTATATACAAACCAGCCAAAATAAACTCTTCAAAACTGTGACCCTTGGATGTGCTCATTACCAGGTATGACATTTAGTCGATCTACAACCCTTAGAAATGAAATGCATTATTAGGAAGTGTATTTCTAAAAATACCTTGTCTCTACTCTCCTGTATCTATATTTCCCCACACCTTCTTTGAGAAGTGTGAATTTACAGCAATAGGTTTGTTACTTTTCCCCATCCTAATGCTACAACTTCTGAGAGTTTTCTCATTTGTCTGTATCCTAGTAATTATTTGTCCACTCTGGCTCAGACCAAGAAACTGTTAACAGCCCTGGAGTCTCTAAGATCCATCTCTGTGCCTGCTCTTGGTCCCCAGAGTGGAAGAATGGTACATTGAGGTCTCTTTCTGAGCCTCTCCCACCTGACAATACCAAATGTTTGGAAGAGGTGGAATGGCTTTGCTCTGGCCAGGAAGCTAAATGAAACTTCTGCACAGAGCAAGGTCTTGCTTGCCCAGATAAATAGATTTCTCAATTATTAAAATAAACCTAGATGGAACTTTTTGTTGTAATTAGTTTTGATTACAGGAGGACCAAAATATCAGAATATTTTACTTCACAAGCCTTTAATAGTTTGCCATGAAAGTCACATGGAGATGACAGGATCATCTCAACAGAACTGGTATAGTTAACTCAGCAGTTCCCAGAAGATATGCTGAAAAACTGTGGAGCTGAGAATCGTAGTTACCTACTCCCTTGGTATGCTTTTTAGCTTGGCAAGTGTTTGGAACCTGAAAGACTCAAATTTCTGGGAACTTCAGGACCTACATCTTGGAAGCCAGGAGATCTGAGGTCCTTCTCCAGCGCCTTCTCTATGAAGACACACATAAGCAGGCAGGAAACGTTTCTGAAAGAGAAATAAATTGTGATCTTCTGGCAACAGCCACCAGCTGGGTGAAGGAAGCAGAGAGCAAAAGCAGCTAGATAGCTCTTCAGCTTACAGAAAGTGAAACTCCAGAAGCCACTTTAACCTGATCCAACCTCACTTAGGCTGCTGGGAAGACCTCATGGAGTCTAACATCCTGAAAACTAAAACTTTATCTAAAGCTTTATAGACTATGAAGTTACTACAACACAGAAAACCATTTATTTTACTTGCCTGTTTTATCATTTTCTGTACCTTGGTATGGCTTTATTCCATTCTAAGGTTTTCCTGTGCTGGTTTTTCATTATAATGAACCTCAGGAAGTCTGAACTCAGTTCAGCTTATGGAACATTTTTTAATCTCATAGATGCAATAGAGCGAATCATGGCTGGTGACTTTTCACAAAACAAAATTTTTCATTTAAAGATTTTCTTAGGAAACATATCCCAAACCAAGCTTACTATATATTATATGCTATCTATATGGGAATCAGAAGCACTAAGGCACTTCATTTCCTTTTCTATTCAGCTGTCCACACATCCTATCCCTGACTGCATCCTCAAACATTTCTTTAGGGTTAGAAAGTAAATCACAGAAGTACATATTATTTCCCCCATGAGTAAGTTTGGTATTTAGAAAGACAGAGTTATTTCTGTGTTAAGACCATCTCTACAATCTCTTCAGAACATTTTTGGAAGTTTAAATGTGTGAAATGCAGTAGGAAAATCATATCAGTCAACTTGGTTAGCTTCCCTAAATACAAGAAAAATAAGCACTTCCACGTTATCTTTAGAGTAGAAATTTAACTTATTATTTCTACTGCTATTTCCTTATGCTGTACGTCTCTAATGCCTAAATATTACTTGATCTCTTTTCATATTTCAAGTACTCTGAAGAGTATTGTCCCATACAGAAAATGTATTGAATACAGAACCCCTCTAACTTAAATTACTGGGAACTGGACTGGATGACATTTTATTCTTTTTATCTGGTTTTGAAAATGAAACTCTTGAATAAGCTGCTGTGATCTTAAACATCTTGTAAAATTTTCATTAACTGGTTCCAAACTTCATTTTCTTTTTTTTTTTTAATGAAGAGGACATAAGAAAAATTTCTGTTCTTACCCAATGTAGTACACCTAGACTAACATTTATCCTTGTTTTGGTTTTTGGCAGAGGGGAATTAAAAGATTGACAACTCCTTTGCCAATATAATCAACAAAATGGTGGGCAAACTGAATTAATCTTACTTTTTTCTATACCAAATTCACCTGAAATATTTTGTTCAAGATTCTTTCACAGGTAGACTACAGATATATTAGCTTCAGTAAATTTGTAGTCATTAAACTTGTTCTGACAAAATCTACCTGCAATTGACCTTTGTTGCATTTTATCCTTTCTCCTCTTATCACTACATCCTTCACTGAGCTTCCCTTCAGAATCTGTTGTAAAATCCTGAGTAATAGACTTTCACCCTTTTTTTCTTCATCTATTCTACAGGCAGAAAAATACTGACAGGTTCTTTGAAAAATCCTTGCTATTAAACATTCTGCATCATGTGCCGTTGCTATTAAAATCTAATACTTCAGAGGATTATGTTTTCTTAAAAATTTGCAAGTATTTCTTGACAAATAGCAATAAAAATTCCCTTGATTCTCATTTCTTGTCATTCCAATGATAAATTTCAGTATAACCAAAAAATGCTGATTGGAATGACCATACAAAGTTTATTTAGTCAATATTCTTTCCCCAGTCAATATTTTTTCTTACATCAGTGCATGTATATGAAGGAAAATAGAATATTATTTTTTACTTACTTTCAGTTTATGATATAAATGTCATTCCTAAGACTTTCAACAATGCAGATTCCATAGCCCTGTCCAGTACTCTATTTGGATGCATCACCATCTCTGAAGGCAATACAGAAACCAGATATCATAATGTTGGATATTTCTCTTAGTACCTTGTCTGATTGTTATTTGCTTATTTTGAATCTTCCACCCATTTTATCACCTTTCATGTGGTCAGGAATTTATTTTCTGTCTCTTCACAGTTATCTTTTGCAATTTAAATGTTGTTTCTGTATCACCTTCAGAGCTTTTATTCTACAGCTAAGCAATGCCCACACTCTCTCCCATACATCATCTCTTTCAAAACACTCTTATGGTCTGTCCCATGGTTTTATTATTACCTTTTCTGCTGTGCAGTATCAGAACCTGGACAAAATTTCCCCTGAAGTTTTATCAAAGCTAAGTAGGATATATTTTCCCATATATTGTATTAGTTTTTCTACTAATCACAGGAAAAAGAAAGGTATCACTTTTACCAGAAATAGGATGTCATTTTGTATTTGTGATGGGACTGGAATCAATGACACTCAGTTTTTGTTCTTAGGAATAATGATTTATCTAGTTCTGCTGTCTCTGTTTACATAGTGATTACTCTATTTAAATGTAGAATTTCCCATTTGTCTTATTGTGGACATAATCCATGGCTGTTATAAACTGATGAAACTCTACTGAGACTCCTGGTTTGTTTGAGGATCTGGATCTAAAAGTTAATCTCTAAGAAATTAATGGGTTTCTTTTTATTTTCTAATTTTTACCTTAAGTGTGTTATATTTCCAGAAAGCTTTTTAGATGATATATTGTAGAAGCTAGAACTGTTTCTTACTTTTGTAAAAAAATGGAATGTGGGCTAATGTCTTTCATGTGAATGTACAGTAGAAAATTGTTGTTATTATTATAACAAAATATATACCTAGGCAAAGTATTTCTTGTTTATTAATTTAAATATGGAAAACTATATATTTAAAATCTGAGGAACATTTAAAGGTATAGTATATTGGCTCAAAATGTGCATATTAAGAAATCTATTGCACTATTTGATATATTTCTATGCGAGTAAACTCATTGGATGTATTCCTTTTGTTGCTAAGTTCTGAGGCTTGCTTACAGTTATCATTATTCTGATAACATATTCTATGTATAAATGTAGTCTCAAGAAACAGCACATTGTACTCAATGAAAAATCCATCCTGTCAGTCAAGGCAGATTTGTTAAACTTTACTAAAAGGAGATGGGAGAGAAAAAGTCTTTATTTATCTTATGATTACTTTGCCTTAACTCTCTGCCCTAAATAAAAAATAAAATTCAGAAAAAGTGAAATAACTGCGAGAATGAATCACCAAATGAGTTACGGCATAATCACTGATGGAAAAACAGAGACTGATAAAGGTAATAACATTTCTCTGCCTTCTTAAAAGAACCTGAAATTAAGTGGTAAATACTAAACTAAACCCAAAAGATAAATCTATGTTTTGAATTATAGCTACTGTTTCATACTGAAATTATAGTTTCTGCAGACAAGCATTACATATGGTTGAAGAAATATTACAGAATGTTATACACAGGAATTCAGAAATAGCCAAATATTACTCAATACCACTGTCTCTGTTTAGGTAGCACCATGGTGTACAAGTTTGGCCTCACTGAAGTCAAAAGAATAACATCTACTCCTAGTATCTATTCAAAATTCTTATGGGTGCTTTGACACTATGGTTAATCAGTCATTCACTCTTCCTTGCAAGCTTGTCATTCCTGTTAGCTGGGGATTCCTTATCTCCCTAAACAAAAAATTCACAAAAATACCAAATTAATGAATTAACTTTCCAACCTGTCCTGAGGCAGTTTAGCAAGCACCAAGGCAGAGTAAAGAGGCATTGCTCAACAAACAGTAAACACTGTCTGTCCAATTTCTGGGATCCAAAGATCCTAGATACAGCTTCCCGAACACACAATATTGCCTTCTGACAAACATCTCTAGATAGCTGCTAATTGTCTACAGAACAAATGTTAATTATTTGTCATGTATGAAAATTTTATATTTTGCTTCATGGATTCTTGGCTTGTTTACAACTGCCATGGGGGATTATTGACCATTTGCTCTTGGTCTGTGACACTCTAAATTCCAGCATAGCTCAATTGGATGTTGGGCTGTCGTCATCATTATCGTCTCAACATTAATATTTCCTAGAATAAGCACTCTAGAGTAGTTGAGAACTTCCCTGTAAATAATCATGTACACTTTTTATGATCAGTTATGCATCTTTACACCAGTCAGTTAATGATGTACACAAGTATCTGTCTATACCTGAAAACAGCTATTTGAGTTTGTAAGTGTATTCTGATTTCCAATACAGATAAGAATTTCAATTTTTGTTCTGCAAATAATATATTTGGACCACAATCTTAACATTTCCAGCATTTTGTGGAGGCAAATTGCTCATCCAACAGGCATCATATTCTAGCAGTCTAAGTACCATGAAATAAAGCAGTATTGTGCCCTAATTATTGGGAATGCAATCAGCAAACCTGATACAAAAATAATCAATAAGTGAAAATGCTGCATAATTACCTTTTTGTTTGGTTATAAAGGTGCAGTTAATACCAAAGAGCTAAATAAGTGGTAATTCAGTTTGCATAAGCCATGAAATTCACAGGTAATTTTACTCCAAAATTTTCTGAGGCTTTGAAATTTGGCTTTTGTCATTAAAAAAAATCCCTTAGTTTTTTTTTTTTTTGAAAACAGACTCTGCAGTGTGGCTTCCTGGATGAAATGGTTCCTCATCTAGATTAAAACATCTGATAGAGAAGACTATTTTCATTCTTTTTGGTATACATCAAAAATCCCAAAATGTCTAAAACTCATGATTTTTCCTCTGATCTGTCTTTATCAGTTCATTAGTTGTGACGGTGTTCACAGGGGTTCTTGGATGAGGGAAGAGACGAGGATCTGACTCCATGTTTCAGAAGGCTTGATTTATTATTTTATGATATATATTACATTAAAACTATACTAAAAGAATAGAAGAAGGGATTTCATCAGAAGGCTAGCTAAGAATAGAACAAAAAAGAATGATAACAAAGGTTTGTGGCTCGGCTCCCTGTCCGAGCCAGCTGGGCTGTGATTTGCCATTAATTACAAACATCTAAGATGGGCCAATCACAGATCCACCTGTTGCATTCCACAGCAGCAGATAATCAATGTTTACATTTTGTTCCTGAGGCCTCTCAGCTTATCAAGAGGAAAAATCCTAAGGAAAGGATTTTTCACAAAAGATGTCTGCAACAGTTACTGACACCCTAATCACAGTTTAATTCATTTACCACCAAAATCAACAACTTTTAGATTCTCAGCATATGTATATATGTACATATGCTGTATGTATGTATATACATTAATGTATGTATATATATAAATTATATACATTAATATATGCACATACATTATATGTACATATGTACCTAAAAGTAATACTGTAACTAGACCTAAGGAAGGATCTATGACAAATGTAATGAAGAAATTATGCATCTTGTACTATAACACAATCCTTTCATAGGATTGTATCTGTATTGTAGAGGGATTCAAAATGATGGAGTATAGAACTCTTTTCATCCAGAAAGCACTTGGTCTCAAATAAAATAATTCTCATTGTTTTCTTTAATAATATGTTAATCCAGTTTAGCACATATCTTGAGAATTTTCAGAGTTTGAATATAAACTTACCTAAACCATTCCCTATTTTTCAAACATTTTTTTCCATTCCTTCTTGTAATTTCCATGTATTCTGTAGGGAAAAAAACCATTTTTAAACCTCAACTGATCAGCTCTTAGGTTTCAATTCGAGTTCATCTCTTCTGCAGTATTTCATCAAATGGATGCTTTTGCATTTAGTAATCAAATGCAGTTGGAAATTTAGCTTTTAGAAACCAAACAGTATTTCGCCTAACACACAGACAAAAATATCCTCTGGATACTATGGTCTACTACAGGCAGAAGCGACTAGAAATCGCAAAAATCTCTTTTTGGAGCATTTTGGAAGCACATCACCCTTGCTCCAACTTTCTCAGCCCTAATTACTCATTTAGCTTCAGTGAGTCTCCCTTAGAATCACACCACTTACTGACACATAGTTATATTTCATTTCACAACTGCTCTGATATGACTTGTGGAATACAGCTGTGTCAGAAGGTCTATGTCAGAGGCCAATTGTAAGAAATAATTATGCTGAAAAAAAGGTAAATATATGTAAATTATAGCTGAAGAAGGTGCTTAGAGTCCTCTTTTCTGGATCTTCTATGATTCAGCTATGAGTGACTAACCCTCACAGCTGATCTCACACAAATTTGTGCCCTGAAAAATTTAACAGGTTATTTATTTACCTCCTCACATGTGTTTTCTCTTCTCCTTCCTCGTCATTGTCTTTTGCATTCCAACTTATAACATGTGGCAAGACACATAATAAATACCATTTCAAGTGAAATAAATCAAAGATTTTTGAGATTTAAGAGCATTTCATACAAAAATGCTGAAACCATTAGCATCATGAAGCAAGTGTGTTCATCACAGGGCATATGTGCAAGGTACACAAGGAGGTGTTACATGGCTGAGGGAAATAGGCAGCTCACTGTTGCAACAGGGTAATATTAATTACATGTCACTGTTGGGCTTGTAATGGTAGTTATTTAATGCACTGCGTGGTTCAGTACAACCTATGCTCGACTTAAACTTGATCCAAAGTCACAATAATTCTTTTTTTTTGGTTCACATGAATATTTTATATTCATTAAATAAGTTAAGTTTCAACATTATAACAGTATCAGTGACATAAGAACCCAAGAAAGCATGAACAAATTCAGTATTTCAGACATCCCAAGTGAATACCCTTTTCCCACTAGGGTGCTTGTGTTGCCGATTCTCTGTTCTTCACAAAGTTGAACAATAAATTTTGGATGGAACTCAGGTATCAGAAATGTAATCCAAATTTTTCAAAACATTCTTGACTTCAGAGACAGCTTCAGATTCATGATAAAAGTGGAGGATTTTTTTATTTTTCCCTGTGTTGAACTCAAAGAATTATTTGGAATCCAGCTACAGGATCAGCCTCCAGCTTCCTGGTGAGAAGTCTCTGTAGGTTTGAGGCAGGCAGGGGGTCTGAGCCTCCCAGGCTGACAGGAAAGAAGCTTGTACTGCAGCATGGTCTAGAGATTAAGGAATAACTTTATCATGAATTTCTGCCCTTAGGACAATCAACTTTGATATGCTAATCCAAATTTAATTTGATAAAGTTTAGAAGTACTGCTTATTGCAAACGGTAGGTAGTGCAATAGATTCCAATACTTCCCTGCTTATTTCAAGAGAAGAAAGGGAAAATAATGAGATAATTTAACGGGTAGCTATGATAGAAGATACATGCAAATATTGATCCCTGGGTCTCTGACAGAAGAAAATATCATGTAAACTCAGCAAAGTCCTTATTTCATATCTAATGGGAGAAATTCTATTTGTGCCTTCTAAAACCATCATTGGTTTCTTGTTGGATGCCCAGAGATGTAGATTATATAGCACTACAGAAAAGTAAAGAAATATTTAAATAGTTGCCTCATTTCACACATCAGCTTCTAACATTCAGTATGCTTTTACTTTCTTAAAAGATGTAAGCTCAATAATTGTAAAATTAATTCCTTATTTTGCTCTGTAAAACCCAGAGCACACTTAAATTTGTAGTGTTATTTTACTGAAAGAAGTTATTAAGCATTTGATATACTTTAAATTATGAGGTTCCACCACACAGGGCAAGTCCTATCTGACCAACCTAAAGGCCTTCTATGATAGAGTGATTACATCAGTGGATGAATTTCATGGGGTTCAACAAGGCTAAGTGTAACATCAGGGAAACACCAGGAATCAACACATGCTGGGAGATGAACAGATCCAGAGTAGCCCTGCCAAGAGGGACACGGGGTGAGAGGCTGGACATGACCCAGCCATGGGCACTCACAGCCCAGAGAGCCAAAGGTGTCCTGGGCTGCATCCAGAGCCCCGTGGGCAGCAGGGCAGGGAGGGGATTCTGCCCCTCTGCTCTGCTCTGCTCTGCTCTGCTCTGGTGAGACCCCACCTGCAGGGCTGCAGCCAGCTCTGGGGGCCTCACTCCAGGAAAGACATGGACCTGTTGGGCCTAGCTCAGAGGAGGACCACAAAGATGACCAGAGGCCTGGTACATCTCTCCTGTGAGGAAAGGCTAAGAGTTGGGGTTGTGCTGTGGTTTAACCCCAGCCAAGCGGCCCCATGCCGGGGCTCTCCTCTGCTCGCCCCTGCCAGAGTGACTGTGGAGAGAATCAGAAGGTAAAAGCTAGAGAACTTGTGGATTGTAGTACAGACAATTTAATAGAGAAAGCAAAAGCTGTGAACACAAGCAAAGAATTAATTCACTCCTTCCTGTGGGGAGGGAGTTGTTCGGCCATCTCCAGGAGAGCAGGAGCCCATGAGGCACAACAGTTACTTGGGAAGACAAACGACATCACTTGAAATGTCCCCTCTCTCTTCCTCTTTCTTCTCTCCACTTTATATACTGAGATGATGTCTCATGGTCTGGGGTATCCCTTTGGTCAGTTTTGGTCATCTGTCCTGGCTGTGCCTTCTCCCAATCTCCCGTGCAATCCAACTTCCTCACCAGTGCAGATGTATGAAAGCAGAAGAGGCTTTTGCTCTTCATGGGTTTGGGTGGCATTTTGTAATTGGGCAGAAAAGTCCACATTGCGAGCTCCTCGTGATCAGTTATTGGGTTAAAAGGGAAAATAATCTAGGTGTCAGTTCTAAATTGAATAATTTAGTCTTAAAAGACCTTGTAACAAGAGATTGTTGGCTATTTTGTGCCTTCTGATGAAAAGCTGCCAAACTCACAGCAGTGAGACTGTTTTACTGATAAGAAATAGTAAACACTTGAGTCCAAACACAAATTATTGTCTCAAGTGCCTTCAATCCAGACCCAGAGAAACCCACCACTGGTACCTCCACAAGGCTTTATTGTATGCCCAGACGGCTATAGTAGGTTATGGTTTCCTTCTTGTCTACACACTTACAAATGAAAAGGAAGATGTGAAGAAAGGATGATTTTTGCCCAGATATCACTCTGAGATAAAGTGGGGTGTGGGTAACACACTGAACTGTACTTGGGACAAGAGAGGCACTTATGGGCCCCCTGGTTTGGTTTACTATCTATAGAAAGAGCAGAACAAGAATAGTTTAATGTGGGGAATATGATTAAGGACTATAAATGGATATAATGAGGAGAGATATAAAATAGTCAGAACTTCTAAAAATGTCTTTTTTACTGGCTTGCAGGACAATTTCCAAAGGTCAATGGAGAAAATGTTAAATTACCTAATAGCTATCATCTGTACCTTATGCCTTACAAGCATGAGGCAAAATTATTTTTCTTCCTAAAAATGGTACTCATTCTTTCAGTAAGAGTTACATGATACTGGGAATTTTTGCAAGATTTACTCTCTATATTTTAAAATAATTCTGAAAGTAATTGGTTTTGTTCCTACATCTACACAAAATATAATCTTTAAGCTAAAATTAATCCTTGCTGATTGCCAATGTTTGATGATCTTCTGTGTATAAATCTGATGCAAATACTCCGATATGCATTTTTTTCTAAATCAGATCTATTTTTCAACCATTTAATTTATGTGGTACACTAAGGGTATATAGTCTTTGGGACATCAAGAAGAAAAATTGAGCAGTCTTCATGTTCATGTTGCTTTGAATACATGTGCATTTCCTCAAAAAGACTGATAGAAATAATAAGAGCTTGGAACTATCATTAAACTCCAGTATTTATTTTCAGATCTGTAAAGAATATCTGAAAGCATAGATCAATTCTTTCAGAAGCATGTGAAAGTGTATTTTTCCATTTAGAATTAAAAATAAATTTTGTACTTTTCAGGAAGAGGAAACAATAATCAGAAAGAAATTTTAAACCTAAGACATAAATAAAGTAAAAAACAAATTTTGGTGAAAAAAAGTCAAAATAAACTTGATCAGAAAAATCACCAATTAAAAACTAATTAGAAGTGTTCCACCAGTGTTTCTGGGAAAGGAAAAGCATCCCTAGCACAATACTTTCATTTAGGTGGAAAATACATCAAAGAGTTTTTGTTGAAAGGAAAAAAAGATGACTAGTTGAAAGAAAAGAGTCAAAAAGTGGTGTTCAGTAAAAACCTAGATTTTTCACAGTGATCTTTCTTTTAATAACCTCATTTTCAACAAAATTCACTTCTAACTGCTGTATGTGACTTTCCATCTATATTTACATTGTAGGTCAGACACCTCAAAGTGAGAGTACTTTCAGAGCCATATCCTGAACCCAGAGCAATGGTATACTTTTATCTCTACATAGACATAATCCAACCTGCCTGGAACCACAGCATGGAGTCCTGAGAACTGACATGCAGCTGTGAGTTCAGTAAGGAAGATATAGATGAAGAAAATGAAAAAATTAATTTTAAAATGAGGTAAAAAGACTAAAAGAATAATTGATATAAAGAATATTAAATAAATGAAACCCCAAAAAAGCAACAACAATAGAGAAATAGATCAACCTACAGAGATCAACAGATTGATATGCAACTGAAAGAAAAGAAAGAAAATCTTTAACATGTCCTAACAGTAGGTAGAATAATTGTCATATTTAATAAGGGTCTTCAGTAACCTAGCTAGTATAGACTAGAAATGTAGTAGCTGGGATATGCCTAATTACAAGGTTCTCATTCAGTTTAGTTATCTCATCAATTTTTTAAATGAAAAATGATATATTTTACAAATATCTGCATAATTATTTAGTGGGGTTTTTTTATCAGCCTTGTTTCTCTGTGGAATGGGAGAGAAGGTGAAAAAAGAGGGAAAGAGGACTCAAGTAAGGTAAAGGTACTTTTATTGGTTAAGAAAAGATAAAACAGCAATTTTCAATGGCAAAATATTGCAAGCATAGAGGAGGAATATTTGTGTCTAGAGTCAGAAAATAATTTAAGCTGGAAGAGAGAACTAGAGAACCCTCTGCTCTATAAAATGGGATCAGCTCTACAGTACTTTCCCTTAGAAGGGACAAAATAGGCTAGGTGATTCTAGAGAGGGAATGCAATTTGATCAAAAGCAAATTAAAGTAATGACAAAACTCTAAGGTGTTGGTGTGGAGACAAGATTAATAATTCCTGTTCATGGGGGTGAGCTGTTCATGCTACATGCTCAGTAGAAGAGATTAAAAAAAAAAAAAAAGGAGGATCCCATTTTAATTTATTGGGTAAAAAGTGAAAGACACACTTTGTCTTGAAACTTCAAATTTCCAGTCAGTTCAGGTTTTCTAAAATTAAATCCAACTGCAGAAATTATATACTAAATTATTTAAATTATTAAATGCAAAACCAGAGTGAGTTTTCAGTGGTATTACATCAAAGTTTATTGTCAGGAAATGTCGAGATAAGTACTTGTAAAAGCATAGGCAACCCACTCATTTGCCTTAAGATTTTTTTTGCTTCTTTCACATCTTTTCACCTGTAGAAGATAATTAAACACTTTTCATATTAGACACCTTTTTTATTATCAGATATTATTTTAAAATTTGTTTTCTGAATTCTTTTTGCAACTGTACAAGGAAGTGGAAAAACATTTTTTCCATTGTGTAGAATTTGATATAAATAAATCATGGCATAGTGAAGGGACTGTTCTGAGCGTAAACGTGACAGTCACCCAGGGAGCGCGTGATGACTTGCGATCACTGAGGCTGCAGAGATGCACAGCTCACTAGCTTATTTAAAGTTAATATAGTTTCCCTGCCATTTTCATCAGGCCTGGCTGACAACTCCAAAAATAGTCCTTGGGAAACCATATACAAACCTAGAAGAGAAAAGGGAAAGCACTGTAAATGGCCAACATTACACGTTTGTTATGCAGTAACCAGGACGTGATAAACCAGAACTGTCACGTAGGAGAAGTGCCATTTGGAGTGAGTGTTATCTGTGAGTCAGATACTCCATTGTCACTGGCAAAGCCTAAAGCTTTCCTTAACACAGTTGCACAAGCCTGTTAGCAGTGTATTGTGGCTATACACAAGGATTCCTTTGCTTTATCTATGTCTCCAAAGCCTTTACGGGCCCTATGCTTTTCCTCTAAGGCTGAACTACAAGAAAACCTAAGAAATAATAATTGTGATGCAGAAAGCACAGCTATATACGAGTAGGCTGCCAGTCATGTTCTAGTATTGGGCTCCGCCTTTTTTCTTACTTGTTTTTGTGGGGTTTTCTACAAATACCTTTGAAAAGAATCCACTAACACTGGAATTTTTGTCTTCATTCATTACAAACATGAAAGTTTTCAATAGTTTTGTAGTGATAAACATAGTTCTGAAATGAAAAACCTACTTAGAATGCCATTAGCTTTTACTCTTCAACTAGGATATTTTGGTATGCTCAGGAAAATATAGAGAATGTTGAAAACAGTTTATAAAGAAAAAAATAGTACTGGAGTGCATCAGAGAATCTTGGCCAATTTTTGGTTATTAAATTACCTTGAAAGCTGTGATAAAGAAATAGCATCTTAACATGGGCTATTTACTACATGTTTAATGACAATTTAAATAAAAACATAAGGAGTCATCTGTGAATTTAAATATTTAATATTATTTATTATTAAAATTTATTAGTACTTAATATTTTTATGTCAAAAGATTGCTAAGAATTTAATGTAATCTAAATGGTTGTATTGCACATTGTCTGCTTTCACTAGAAGTTTTACACCTGAATTCATTTGTTAACACATTATATACCCCCAAAATTATGAACAATATTTTGTGAAGAAATTCCTAAACCACAAATGCACAAAAGTTCTAAGAATTCATGCTCAGGACAAGGTGTTATTTTCAGCATGCAGGACCACTGGTTATTCAAAATGACCTCAGAAAATTGATCCAGAAGCAATTGAAACACAGGTCTCTAAGGGACTGTTCAACACTACTTATCAAACCTGCCATGTGAACTCGTTTTCCTTCAAAAACGTTTTCTGTCACACCATACATATTAAATCTGCCCTATTTATTTACTGGAAAACTGAAGGAGATACAATAAAAACAAAATACAGCACAAGTTTGGCCAAATATTTATTAGAAGTAGAAAAAATGTGGTACATACTGTGGAGGCATGTTTTGAGACAGCCTGTTCTATTTCTAGATTTGAGAAAATACTAAGTACTAAAGCGCTTGCTTACCTTGAGAGGTTTTGCAGTTCTTGGCTGGTGATCTGTGATACAATCAGATTTAATTAAGCACCACAAATTGTATTAGCTAAAAACTTGAGACATTTCTAGAATAAAAGTGCTTTTTCTGTGAAAAAGAGATTAATAATAAAATTACATTATTACAACTCAGTGAAATTAAACTGCTTTACATAAAGCTGAAGCATAACATGTCTTCCATCTACACTTATTGCATTTTTTCACTCATTTACACTTTAAACTCTTACCAAATTGATAAAACTGAAAGAAAACCAAGCAGAGTTGTGAGCTTACTGACAATTACATATTCTTGAATTTGAATCTAAGCTGTGCTTCCACTATAAGCTGGTCATGAGAAATCATTGACACTGAACACCAGAAAAAAGATGAGAGCATCTAAGCAGGAAGACAAGGTATACTAATTTACCAAGGAAAAATATGGCCATTAAAACTATTATGGTATATGCTGTTTAACAACTACTGGAGTTGCCTTTCTTCATAGATTTGCTTTCAGACTAATGATTCAGTAACTCAACAAGTCTTTCATACCAACGTGATGGATTACAAAGCATATTTGATACCACTAAATCCATGCAAAAAGGCTTTGAATGATCCATTTGGGCAGCTCAACATAATTTTCAGCCTTTTGAGAGTGCTTGTTTTGCTGAACATAGACTTGCAACTTAATGAGAGTGATTTAGCCCTTCTGTTTCTGTCAGAATTCTCCATTAATCACAAAGCCATGAAGAAATCTGATACAATGTGCTTTAAATTTGGCATCACTCAATAATCTAAAAAAGACTCTGACTCTTTCTGGATGTGACAAGCTGATCTGTCCTCAGCTGTTGTCAAGAAGATTGCTAAATTTTATTCCATAAGCCCATCTGCTATCATCATTCTTTTGACAGAAATGTTAGCTAAAAATGTGGTGTCCGTTTTCTCATCACACTCTGCAGGCTTTTTATTTGAAAATTGTCATTAATTGCTTTGCTATCATTATAACTATGTGCTTTATTTTACTTTTTAGAGTGACAGCCAGGAGTCAGACAATTGTCACTGATGAGAGTACTTGCAGATGGAAATGAGACCTTTAAGAGAAAGTGAATTACTATCAGAAAGGGTGATGGTACAAATGGGAAGTTCCCTTCCAGAATAATAATGTACACATCATTATAACAGGATATATAGAATCAAAACAAAACAAAATTATGGCACATCGTAAAGCATGGGGGGATTTTAAGGAGACATGATGAGTCAATTCCAAATGCAAAAAATAGTTTGGTACCAACACCAAAAAGATTTTTTTTTTTTTTCTGTAGTAAGTAGTCATCTAGATTTCAGTAATGAAGTTTATAAATGCTTGTCTTTAGTACAGAAACCAGAGTACATAATTTGCAGGACAAGAAAATGAATGCTTTCTCTAAGCCGTGTTGTAGGCTATCAACTCTTCTAGTATGTTCATTAAGATGGTTTCATTACAAAATTGTAGCTTAAGAGACATAGTGAGGCTCATGCAACTGCATTTCAAAGAACACAAGAACAGATTTCAGAGCAGGAACCTTGTTTTGAAACAAGAGTCAGTCAAACACAGGGGCATTGACTTTCACAAACATACACAGTGATGCCACAAAGCTTTTATCAATAGACTGTATTCATAGCTATAGGAAAGTACAGTGCAAATATATAAAAGGTTTAGTAGTACTCCATTGAAGGAATTAGTTTATTTTGGTCTGTTCTCTGGAGATATACTTCAGATTTACTTCTGTAAGGTATCTTATGCTCCTTGACTCTTTGTAGATTAAAATTGCCCAATTCTAAAATTGTTTTCCTGATTTCTGTCCAACTAGTTGAAATTGTGGTTCTTATTTCCCACAACCTTTTTGTGATGGTTTTGTTTCATATGAATAGAGTTAATTCTCTTCACAGTAGCTGGGATGGGGTGGTTTTTTGGTTTTGTGCTGGCAAGTATTGGTAACACAGGGAGGTTTTCATTACTGCTGAGAAGCATTTACTCAGAGTCAAGATCTGTTCTGCTTCTCTCCCCATCCCAGCAGAGAGGAGGCCAGGAGCGTACAAGGAACTGGGAGAGGACACAGACAGGACAGCTGATGTCAACTGACCTTGATACCTTAAGGTTTAGCTTTCATATTTTTCAAATTTTGTACTGCCTTAGTGTGTGACTCTGAACTTAATATGAAGTGTTAGTAAGTTCTTGTCACAAAGAGAAAAGAGAAAACAATCCTTTTCCAGCTTGAGAACCAAGGACAACCATTACAGCCTCAGGCCCAAAAATCGTAAACAATGGCAAATTGAACAAACCAGGAGGATGGGATTTCATAACCTGAAGCTGTAATTGGACAATTAACCCCAATATGCAATTGGACCAAAAATTATAAAAGGGTGAAAATTCGTGACCAGGAGTCCATTTTGTGACCATATTGGGTCCATCTTAGGCAGAGCCCTGGCCAGGCTCTTGTACTGCCCAAAGTGTGTCCTTTTAAGGCATTTTAATAAATACCTTCTTTAACTCTGTCTGGCCTCTGCTATAGGTCAACCTCTCAAGGCATCAACCTAAAGAATATCCCATAACATTGGCATCATGCTCAGCATATACAGATGGAAGAATTCTCTGTCCACAGGGGCTGCTGCTGTCGGACTGGCTAGGCATTGTTCATTTAGTTGTGAGCAATTGTTTTTAAACAATTTGCCTTCCTTCCAGTTTGATTTCTATCTCTTTTCTTTCCATTACAATTTATGACTATGTTTTATGTTTCAATTATTAAAATGTCTTTATGTCAATCCATGAGATCTCACTTTTACCTTTCTGATTCCTATTATGTGTAATAGGAATTATGTGGGTCCAAAGTGTGGATATTGTGAGAAGGAATCCTGTTGAACCTATCTCAAAGAAGTACTTACTAAAAAGTAAGTAGGAAAGCTGTGAAGAGCAGTCAGCATGGCAAAGGCCACAGGTCAGTCTCCATGGAATGAATGAATAACCAGACTAGGGAGTGAGGGACTACAAGGGGCATGTAATATGACACCTACAAAATGATGAGTCACATGGCAGGGGCAAAGAGACAGTATTTCATCAGAGGCTCTTTGAAGACATGAGAAGCACCCAAAGAAGCTAGCATACATGCAGTTCAAAGAAAAGAGGAGATTCTTCACATAACAGGCAAGTAAACTGTGGATGTCCTTGTTGCAGAAGGTGGTGAACATTATAGCTTTACATGGTTCAGCTGGAAACCAGACAAACTTGTGGAAGGCAAATCTGGTGAGGATGTTCAAAAGCAGCTTCTAGCTCAGGCAGACCCTCAGATGCACATTACTGAAGATTGAAAGAATATTTAGGATCATAATCCTTATATTTATAACCTGTTCTTACAACCTTTGTGCCCACTTTGAAAGGTGATACTAATCTTGCTCCTACTCATTAGCTCATTAGAAATTTGCCCACATCTCATTATGGGTAGTAGCACCTCCATACGTGTGAATTAATACAGCTGAACTTCAGATTATCCTGAAAGACAAAATTATACTTAGATAGTTGAAATATAAAAGATGGATGTCAGAGAATTGTCCTTTGCCCTTTAACCAGCTGTGTGACATCCAATACAACTGGGCACATACAACAGCTTTTCGGTGAGAAGAGGGAAAAGAACTTCTGCAAAGTAACAACAGCCATTAATATGTTCTCTACAGACAGTACTCCAATGACAGTCCCTCATCAGAAGCACTCATTAAATCAGGACCATCAAACTGGGGTGGCACTGAGCCCCTGAGGATATTTGTTTTCCACTGTGCCTCAATAGAGCTGAAAATAATAGACTCCAAGAGCATCCAAAACAGACTGAATATGCCTGTTCATAAGAGACAGTCCAAATGCATTTCTAGACCAAATATTCTATCTCAATAGTGCCTGTTGTGTGATATGAACCCTGAGTAGAAAGCAAGAATGACGTTGATGCAAACCAAAATTGTTGTTAAGATGGGTGGGTCTACAGATGGTCCTGCTACTGTCACAGAGATGTATGTTTTCTCCTTCAGGGAAATTATTTTACTATTTATCCAAAACATTTGTAAAGCCCCTGTCCTCACTTAACAAGTCTTGCTAAAAGGGGTTTAATGTACTACTTTTCCCTGAGGTGGTGCAAAGGAGAACACAAAAAAAAAGTTCCCAGAAGGTTAAAACTAAATTTTACTGGCAAATTTTAGAAGATCAGGAACTTGGCAAAATTTAAAGCAGCATTCATTCAAAAGAAAGTATTTCAAGAGGCATTGAATTAGAAAACTCTATCCATCCACCTCAAATTACTCAAATTTCAGGAAGAGGAAATTAGGAAAAAGAAAAGGAGAAAAAGAGAGAGAAAAGAAAGATATAGCTACCACCCTGGATCCAGCATGGGCTCAGCTTCCCTAACATCCAAGGACAACAGGGACATGACCACATGTGGTCATGGCAATGATGTTTGTCAGGGCTGTGATGTTTATCTGCTCCTGCTTCTCCCCACACCCGCCCTACCTGGGGCTTCTGCTCATCCAGCCGCAATGGTGCTCCTTTTGGGGTTCAGGGGCAGCGTGTGGGACATTTCTTCAGCTGTGCCAGTGACTGACAGACATCCTGGGCCGGCCTAGAGGCTCCATGTGGAGCAGAGCACCATTCCACCTTGGAAGAAACTGCCCTGCCCCATCCAGCTTCAGTTGTTTTGAATCAGTAATAATTTTCTCTAGCCTCTTGCAACATTAAAGGGTGTTTATTAACTTATGTCAGAGAGTTAAAATATTTGCATAAATTTTTGACTTTAAGTACTTTTTTAAAAGTAACTTGCTTACAAAATCTTTAGAAAATTGCTTACACATTTGTACCAGGGGTCAGCTGTTACTTATTCTTTTGGTTTTCTTACTTTTTATTTAATTTCCTTTTATATACTTGACATTTATCAAGGTATTTTGAATTATGACAAGAAATTCAGTTGCTGTATTAGATCATCTGTAGCAGCATCAAACATCTAATTTTTAAAAACAGGGAAACAATGAAAATGTCAAGGTTCAGAAAAAAGCAAAAGCAATGAACATCAACATAAATGAGACATTCTGTAAGATTAAAATTGCAAACAGACATCCCTGTGAGGTCAGTTTTACCCTTTCTAATGTTTCAAAAGGATCTATGAATCTGACCTCTCATTTGCCAAAACAAAGAATGCTGTTACTGATACTGCTGGGTAAAATAGGATTTCCTATTAGCCATCTACCTGGAAAAGATGTTGAGTCACTCAGCCAGTGGCTATAAAACTAAGCTTAATACAACAATCTCCACTTCCCTCAAGATCTGATTTCTTTTCAGTTTCACACAAGTAAAACTGTAATGTATCATTTTAGCTGTAAATTAATTTTTCAAAAAATTGGTAATAATAATCATGAAATAGTTTTTTAGAGGGACAGTTTCTATAACCCAAACCATCACTGCCTACTGTATATTTACTAATGAAATTTCCTAATGGTTTTCATAGAACTGACTTCCAAGACTGTAACTCAAAACTAAAAAGGATTGTTCAGTCATCACATACTTTAATATAATACCCAGAAGAGAGAAAAGCATCAGCACAATAATTAAAATTAATTAGGTTGAAACCAGTTCAACGGTCTAAACAATAGCACTATCAATCAAACTTACCCACAAGATGTTTTAGTCTGCTGGGAATAAACATATTTCAAAGTCGTAAGACCTCACTGCAACATAAAGTCCAGGAGCCCTGACTGACTACAAAAATCATTAAAATAATAAACAGTCTCTCTTCTAAACACTCTGTGTTGGTTACAAGTACAATTATAGGTCACTGCTGGTTTCTTTTCATCAGAAGCGCAGCCTGCTTTAAGGAAAGATGAAGAGTATCTCGTTGCTTGGTATTACTGGTCAATATCTTAGCAGAGCAAAGGAATAAAGCATATGTGGAACAAGCATGAAATTTCATGGTAATAGAGAACTGACAAAGAAGTACTGTATGCAGAACAAAATAAAAATGTTAAGGAGCATTTATCAATACATGAGCCATGCACTAAGAAATCTTTTCTGTGTCTGAAAGTCCTCAATCTTTCAGTCTTACTGTTTAGACATGCTGGGTCTTTGGAAATTACAATTATTTCTAATGAAAAAGAAATTATTTCTCTGAAATTTTTTGCCTGAGAAAGAGGCAAAAGAAAAACACACTTTACTTAACCAGCAAGGAGATTTGGTATTTAGCAATTATTCAGAGTAATTTGATATCCTGTGAGGTATGGCATGTTAGACTATAATTTCAAATTACCATCACTAATTATTATCAGTAAGAACAACTTGCCAGGGGGAGAATGGTTTATTATAGTGGAACTATATAATTAATGCATTATTATGTGCACTGTGTTGACCAAAACTCATTTCTTCTTAGTGCCCACCTAAGGTTTTGTTCCTTCTCAGTGTTAAAAATAACCTTAGTTCTAAAGATTCGACAGAGCAAAAGAAAGACTTCATTCTCATCTTTGTAAAAGCAAGGGCAGGTTGAATTGAGAGTTTGTGAGACTCCTAAATTGCTCCATTCCATTATGACAAGCAAAATAATCCAAGCTATGGACTCAATAAATAAAAGCATTATGTTTAGTCTAGAAGTACATTGGACTGAGAGACTCTCACTTTGATTATTTACCTCCTATGATTTTCTGTTTTGCGCAGTCAGCATGTGAGCTGCAGCTCCATAATCCTAAAACAGCTATAGCTCAAGGCAGATGCTGTGTGCTAAGTCCAGAAATGAGTATCTCAGAAATGGATCGGTGGGAAAAAAAGCTACCTTGGACTAATGCACAAGAGAACTTCTTTTAGTGATACAGTTTAATTTTCTTTCAGTTGTGAGCATACCTAAGGGTTCTTCATCACCTATTTTTACTCATGACAGCGCAGAGGGGAACTGTGTAAGTGTAGCAGGTTTGGCAGAGCTACTGCATGTGTGGCAGTGCCATGCCAAGCCTGTTCCAGAAGGGGACATTTGGAAGGAAATGAGGTTTCATGGTTCCATAGGTTTCCACATTAAATTAGTTTATGCAGGAAATATCTTTCACTTTGTGTCCAAACTGACAATTTAGTGGCACATTCCAAGTCTCCTTCCTTCTTCCAAGTTCTACACTTCCAGACCTTGCGTCAGTCCCAAGCATGATAGCACCAGGAACATCTTGTAGGCCTACAGAAAAATGGCACATGATAAGTAACAGACTCAGGAATATGTCAGCAATCATCTTCACAGAAACTATCATACAGGATATGATGCCATCAAGCTCAAGTTGGTTTGCTGCCATACATTTCAACATGGTGCATTATCCTAGAACATTTACATCAAATATGCATGTCCCAAGCGATGGAAAGGAAGGATTTAAATAAAAGAAAAGACACAAAATCAAAGCTTGCATTCTAAAAACCTGAAAAAAGAAAAATGACAAACCCAGATATAATTAGCTGTAATTTCCCATTGTGTCTACATTACTCATTTCTCCTCATAAGTCTTACTTACTTCAATGGTAATTTCATTTGGTTTAGGAGAATGTAGATACTAAATTATTTTGGGGCATATTCTGGATAATTGGATTAATATGGATTTGAAATCCACTGTCACAAAGGTACTTAAGCAACTCACACTGTAGCAGAAATATTGGTACCTGAATAAGCAACTGTAATTAGTATTTCAATTACATTGTGTTCCCTGATTAATTACAGATTTAAAAAAAAAAACCCACCAAATTTCCTGAAAATGAAACATCAAGCTCTAGTGGGGGCAAAAAGGAGAGAACTGCCCACAGAGAGTCAGCATTAAGTTTTCAGACAAGTCTTCACATCCTGCCATGCCAAATTTCTCATAAATCCATGACTGTCACTTCAACCATTTGTCTAATGCTTTCCTTTAACATGCCCCCAAAACAACAAGTACAGAGAACACAATTTATGCTAGAAGTCAGATGGATATTATGTTAAAGAGTACATATTATCTCAAAGTACTAAGTTGCAGTCTATAACCATAATACTGTTTCATGGAGCCTTTGTCTTATGGCAATAAAAAAAGACATTAGTGCTCTTTTACAAGAAATAAGAGAGATGAAGTCATTAGTATTTGTACAGCAAGCTAGTCAATACAGTGATTTAGTAACAAGTTTGCATACACTTTAATTATAAAGTTCACAGAAATAATGTATTACCTGAAAACCAAAAGACATATTGCCTCCTAATGTAGGTCTACTGAGAGCTATTTTCATGGATAATTTGACTCTAAATTCTCAGCTCCACAGACTACAACAGGCTGCCTGATTCACACAATTATTTTAAATTAATAGCTATCCATTTCCAAAACAAAAAGAAAAGGCTGAAAGAATTTCATGAGGATAATTGCCATCCAGGAGAACCAGAATAGGCATTTAATCCCAACCCAACTGCCTGGATCTTCATGCAATTCCAGCAGGCATGCAGGAGCTGAAGGGATGCCAGAAGATGTACAGTGCACATCTTTGCTTCAGGAGGGAAAAGGGAAGAGACCAGTTCTGTGAGAGCAGAAAGAGAAGCTCAGGTAAGGGAGACAGAGGCAAGCAAGGGAACATCTGAAGAAGTAAAGTTTCTCCTAAACTCAGAGATCACGCTCTGAAACTAAGTTATGAATAGGAGGCATCCTTTTATTTGATTAGTGTTTGAAAAAGTTTTTGTTCTTTTAAATGTATCCTTATTACATTTTTTTAGCGTGTTCTGACCACGAGGCCTGCAGATAGACAGCAGTTTGGCTTCCACCTGATAGATGAGAAAATCCATGCTGAGAACAGTTCAGATAAGGGCACAACAAGGCACCGACTGCAAGGTCAGGTACTGAAATATTGAAAAAAGGCAAGATACCATCAGATTTTACGGCATTGATTGGTAAAAAAAATCAGATTTTCTATTTGGCAGGAGTTATCAAACAGAGATACATAATTGCATTGCCATAATAACAAAGGAGACAATGAAAATTGAGTAATGTTACTTATGTTTTTCAAACATTAAAAGTATTATTATTTATGAAAAATAAAATGTCCTGGCTACTCTGGGGAATTATGTGACAAGTAGATAATGGAGTTAGCATACATATATTTAAGTACTAATACATCCATAAAACTAGAAAAAATACTTGAAATTCTTCATTCTTGAGGAAGCTGAAGCTCGATCCTCCTTCTGGTTTGCTTTTTTATTCAAAATGTCTATCTAGCACTCCAACAACAGTCAGTTGTAGAAACTTTGACAACTCTACATTTGCTAATTCCAAAAACTGCAAAAAATATTTGCTCAGAAAAGAAATTAATGCAGAATAACATTGTAAAATAATTGAAAAATTATAGATGCTGCAATTGAAGCAGTGCTCAGTGTATTTAACCTGTTGCCTTACATTTAAACTACATTTAAACTAAAATTGTTTAAAACATATTTACTCTGTCTTTATAGTTCTGTAATAATATATAAATTTAAATTTTTTGTTCTGTTTTTGGTTGGTGGGGTTTTTTTTTGTTTGTTTTTCTTTTTTGAATGCACCACAACTAGCAAAATCTCATTAAAGAAACAAGAGCTGACACTTCAAATCTGAGCATGTTATAGAGCCCTTATTTCATGCAGGATGCAAAATTAAGGCAAATATTTGCACTGCCATATTCTACTGTTATTTTCAGAGTTCTGCAAATCCAAACAAACTACAAAAACATAAGAGGCATGAAAGTAAGCACTTGCTAAGAATTTACATTGTAAAGTACCAGATCCTCCAACCTCAGCATACCTACTTTATAAAGACTGTGTCTTGTCTGTGTGACCCTGATGAGATTCTTATGAAGGCTTTTGAAACACATGGAAGAAGGCATGCCATGCCATGCCATGCTCCTGCACAGCACCAAATTTCCTGTCCTCAGCCCCTCCTCTGCCTTCTTCCATGAGAATCAGCTTCACCATGGACACCCATCATTTGACTGGCAACATTCAGCTCTGCATGTGTCATTTAAGACTCTGAGCAGGTTTTGGTTGTCACTTTCACAATGTGGTGGTGCAGGGTGAAGTCAATTTTCTGCTGAAAGTAAAGTGAATTAGATGCTGTGAAAGGGGACTTGTAGGCACTAGGGTTTTACTGAGGGCAGAGCCTACACAGATTTGAAAAAAATACTTAAATTAAAACAGACCAGTTTATTTATGCAGTATTTTAAGGAAGATGAGAAAGGCATTTAGCTCATTATTCATACCAAAAGCATAAGTCTAGTCTTGAGCTATTAAGTTTCAGCACTTGTTTACAGCAAGTTGTGACATCAGAGTATTGTCTATATTCAGACAAGACAATCCATACAATGTGCTAAAGTGTTGGCAAATTTTGATTTTTTTTAATGCTGTACCATGGTCATGGAAATTTTTCTAGCATTGATAACTATATGATGACTGCTGAATTTCTTCTACTATGTGGATTTCTGTACTCTAGAATGTAACAAAAAATGAGGAAATTATTACTGCCATAACACTATCAATGCAGCCAAAATCTAATTTCTTATACTTCTTTTTCAAATGAAAGCACCCAGAAATACGCCACAGTAAATCCAGCATGAGGAATTTTCAAAGACATTCTGACTATCTAAAGAATCCCTTTGCCTGACTATTTTTGTTTTATACCTATGTTTCCTTGAAAAAAAGTCTCTTTCTACTTCCTGCCAAATTCATTCCAAGCACTCCTCTGGGATCTGGTAAAAGAAAGCACTATAGGTTCTAAATTAAACTTGCTCTATAGCTGTTCATGAATATCTAAAACATACTCGCATGCATGTCTAATGTTGTCACGTCTTCCAACTCACCGTGTCATACTTACATCTCTCAGTGATAAGGTGTGTTATAAACATTTTCTACTTCAGTAATGTAAATTAAGCTTAAATTATTTGCAGATGAACAGACTTGGAGGTGAGCCCAGGGTGGAAATCATTCCTATGAAATTTCTGAAGGAGTCCCTTGTATTCTCCAGTGCTGGAGTTATGTGGCAGAATAGAATTATTTTGTAAAGGGTTTCTGCTATATAGGTTGAACTACACTGAACACTTCAAGGCACCTATAATACCTGAAAACTATAGATAAACCATTTCACTGATTATATGTTTCTTCTGCAGGACCTGCAAGATATAAATAAGGGCTGTTCAAAATCCCTGTCTAAATTATTGGATGCAAAATTGATTTCAGCTAAAGATTTTTTTCCCTTTTGTTCTGTCAAGGTTGCTATCATTTCTTTGTGAGATTCTTTTTTTCTTTTGAAGCTGAGGGAAAACCGAGAAGGGTCAGCACAAATACCAAATATTTCTACTAGGTTTGATTTCTCTAGTGCTTCATCATAATAACTGTTTTCTTTCTGCCCTCATTTACACCCCTTGATACGAATGACCTTCCCCACTGCTTTGCTTCTCCTGAGAGCATTGTATGGTTGTATGATTTAGCCTCTCTCTTCTATTCTCACTGGAGAGGTGATCACAGCTGACCAGCTGAAAGGCTTTTGGAAAATATCACAAGAAAAACAAGGGAGCAGGCAGTCACCCCAAATCTCACATATCTTGTGTTTGCTTGGACATTGTTTTTCTTTGAAACTTCTGCACAAATAGAGATTTTTGGGGACAACATATGCATTTTGAGCCAGCCCCCAAGCCAAGGCTGTTAAAGCAATACAGGTTTCAAGCCCCCATAATGCAGGGGTGAAGGCTGCCACTGCACTCCCACATTCATCGTATATGGGGGCTGCTTGCTGAGTTGGCTGCTTTCCTTCCCAGGGAAAAAATAGGTTATGGAACATGAACCCCCTCTTTTTGCTTTAAACAAGTGGTATGCAACAACACTGCAACATTATGCAAATTACCTTGTCACGCATATCAGACTGACAGTTCCAAAGAGACTGGAAATTGCCAAAAGATTTCTAGCTGTAGGCAGATAATGCCATTACCGTATGGCTTAGAGCCATAAGACCCTGATAAGAACTCACTTTCTTTAGACTACCACTTTCACAGACTGTTATTTCAGATATATGTGCTCAGCTTTGAGGGCTTTATTGGTTTTGTTTTTTGGGGGTTTTTTTCCCTTTTGTCTACATATGGTATGCAGTGTTTAGACTTGTAGGCAATGGCATGAAAAACAATCTAAATTAACTAGAAGCAATGTACCACTAAAATTTTCAGACTGAGCTGCAGGTCATGGCACAGATGGGCTGCCAAATATTTGTCACAACATGTGGCCAATAATCAGAATGTATTTCAGGCACAATTGTTAGTGAATCAAAATAAACAGACAAGCTATCTTGGAGAGCTGAATAAAATAACAATAATTCCCTTTAGGGAATAGGATAGGGGATATAAGGTAGGGGATTTAAGCTCAGGCTAACCTCATTCTTATGTTGTATACAAAAAAATCCCATGTTATTCAACTTAAACTGATCCCTTCAATTTCAAAGTCTCTTCATGTTTTCCAAAGAGCAGGGGTAGATGCTTTAAGAAAAATGAGACATATTGAAATATTAGATAATAGAATCAATCACATTATAGTCACAATTCTACAGAGAACTGATTTTGACAATTTTACTTTGACTTCCTCTTCACTGTGCAGGGAAGACAGATCTGTAAGTGAACAGAAGAACATACCAATGGGTCTCAATCTGTATCTTGGGCAGTGGTAGAACAGAGAAGTCTTCCCAGGGTAAAAAAATTCTATAGAATATTCTCTAGTGATATTTCACAGCAGCACAATATTTGGGAAAGATGCTGCAAAAATTGTGCCCATAATTAAATTTATTGAAGACATGAATATTTGTCATACAATCCCAGTTTGGAGGGTTTTGTGGACTAAATAAATCTCTATATGTATGATCTAGAACTGTATCTATATTGTCTCTATCTATCTCTACCTGAATAAAAGCACTCTGATACTGCAATGTAAGACTTAGCATCTCAGGTAAGATGCAGCTTTTAGGCTGGGTCAGGGGGCCAAGGACAGTGGTTTGGCACTTGGGCAGGACAACAACACTACAGGCTGGGGGCAGAGTCTTTGGAAAGTACCCAGTAGAAAAGGACCTGGGTGTCCTTTCCTGGCTGAACATGAGCCAGATGTGCTCAGGTGGCCAAGAAGGCCACTGGCACCCTGGTCTGTACCAGCAACAGTGTGGCCAGCAGGATGAGGGGCTGCAGATCAAATCTATGTCCAGCTCTGGGCCCCTCACAGTGAGAAAGACATGGAAAGGCTGGAGCACAAGGAAGGGTATAGAGAGTAAGCCTTACAAGGAGCAGCTGAGGGAGTTGAAGCTGTTTAGCCTGGAAAAGAGGAAACTCGAGGGAGACCTTCTCACTCTCCACAACTGCCTGAAAGGAGGTAGGAGCCTGGTGGGGATTGGTCTGCTGGGTAACTGGTGACAGAATGATAGGACATGGCCTCAAACTGTGCCAAGAGAGGTTCAGGTTGGACATTATGAAGAATTTCTTTACAGAAAGGGTTGTCAAGCATTGAATGGGCTGCCCAGGGAGGTGGTGGAGTCACCATCTTCGGAGGTGTTCAAGACTGGGTGTGGCACTTAGTGCTGTGGTCATTGACAAGATCGTTATGGCTCAAAGCTTGGGATTGGTGATCTTGGAAATATTTTACAGCCTAAATGATTCTGTGAAATCAAACTCCTGTTCTATATGACAAATAAAGCAAAATATAACAAAGCAAAATGATTATTTCATTAAGGCCTGCAGCAAAAGAGTTAACTTACTGCATGAAAGTATGCAGAAAACCCATTTGTCAATTTGAAGGCAGCAGTATTACATTGAACACAAAAAAATGCCCAAATGAAAATCTAAGCTGTGATCTATAGGCAGAAGTAATGAAAAGAAAGCAAAATAATGAAACAATTGAACCTGAAAATCTGATTAACATTTTCATCATGGTGAAATGTTATTTTCTGCACTGAAACAGGTATGTCTATATTGATGATGGAGACAGAGTTTTGCAGACTACACTTTTAGACTATTTTCAGCTGATAGTGCTCTATTACTGCTATCATCTTTGTTTAATCATTAGGTAGAGTAAAAAATGTTAGTTTCAGTAAGAGATAATGTACAGGTTCTTCTGCTGACAAAGCTGAAGTGTTTCTGGTTTTCAGCTGCATCTTGCTGTGACAGGCAGTTATAAGGCAAGGTGATTTGCTCTGCTGGCTCTGCTTTTTATATCATACTTCTTTTACAACAACAACAAAAAAAAGAAACTTACCTGGATAACCTGACTTAAGTATTCCCTAGAGTGTCTTTAGCCAGAGAACTGATAAGCAGCCAGGAAACTAAATTTAACTGATCTCTCAAGTTTTCATCTTAAATTGCAAAACCTAACTGAACTTGCGTTTACTTGCACAAAACTTTCAAAAGGTGAAAGTCTTCTCAGTTTCCACTACAATGACAAATTTACAGCCCCTGGTGGGACACTGCCTGTGACAGCAAAGGGCTGCAGGCCCATCCTGTGAGAAGGGATGAGCTGCAGCACCTGCTGACAGACTGAATCCCTCTCTGACCCCACAGGAGAGTGACACTTGGCAGCTGCGCCAGGAGTAGCTATCCATTTACCTATTTAAACCAACCATTGCTTCACAAGCGTTTCCTTTTCCCTATCTCATTTATTTTATTGCTTTGTCCTCCCTGCCCACCTCCCACCTCACACTTCTTCACACTCCCTTCTTCACACTACACTTTGGCATGAGCAGAGCCATGGGCTGCCTGTGCAGCAGTTTCAAAATGATGCCACGGTATCTCTCACAGCACTGATGAGCAAATCTGTCTGCAAAGGAAAGGAGGTGCCCTCACAGGGACTGAAGGATGCACCACACCAAAAGCAATACCAGGGCTAAGAGGGCTGCATTTCCCACTGGCAGCACAGGGGCAGTTGGCAGAAGCAGGCACAGGGGACATTCTTACCCACACTTGCCTTGATCTGACTTGCTGTTATTTAGCTCAGCTCCATTCCTCCATGCCCCCTGCTGTTGTCCTCACTGCTCTCCCCCAAACCGACCCCAGATGAAACCATAACAACTCTGAGAGTATGGATTTCACTGTCACAACTTATGGCACTGCGCTGTTTTCCTCCCCTTACTAATGTAAGAAAAACTGGGAATCAGGTAGAATATAAGATTCAGATTCAGCTAATGCTTTGGGCATGACTCAGGCCATACAAACTAAGGCATTAGATAAAAATAAGCAAAATCTTGTGGCAAAATATAGATGCTGCACTGCAATTGAGCTTTTCTGGTTAGGATATTTTAAAAGAAGAGACAAAGAACCTATAAATCTCAGGGGTCCTGTGCTTGCCTGTAACTGTTGCAGTACATTTATCATTGTTACGTAACCCTAAAAGGTTTCATTGGCTCTGTTTTCACTGGCACGAACATTTTAAATGAAAATTAATACATGCATATGTAGATCAGTCCACTGTGTGTAGCTACCTGGTGGGTAATTCCCAGAAGGGGATTTCTTTTTCCCTACATTGGCTTTTTTCTTTTCTTTCTTTTCCTTTTTTTTTTTAATAGCTCAAAAATAGCATGTGGGTTATATAACTAATAAATGAAACCAGAGACAAATCCTAGCCTTAGGCACCACATAGAAGAGATGGTAACTGTCAGCCTTGACTCCCTGGCTGTCAAATACTGAATGGGATGTTAGCTTCTCAACAATACACAAGCTTGGAAATGTCACCAATATGGATGAGTCAGGGCTATTATTCTGATCCACAATAAAAATATCTCTGTGGTAGCCAAGTATTTTATCTGTACAAATTAAGGTATAAACTTAAATATGCCACTGTAAATCACTGCTAAAATGCTCTGCAGAAATTAGCCAAGGGCTGCTGCTCTGTCATTTTGTTTTAACTCTGCAGAAACTTCAGAAAGAAAGATTGCTTGGCCACGAGAAGACCTCCTACTGCCACTACCAGTTTAGGAGGTACTCCCCAGGTTGTTTCTCTGCTACAGAACAATTTCTTTCTACTGTCCTCATTTGCATTTATTTTGGATCCCTAGGTTGCTCATCTCAGGGTGACATTTCGAGAATGTGATCTGTATATCATAATCATAATAATAATACCTTCAGGTTAGAAAATATTGGTGTTTTTTGGTGGATGGGCTCTGAATATAATGCAGGTATCCGTCAGCCTTGGAAAATAAGGGAGAATTTAGGATTTTTTAGATGGAAAAGATTATTTAGTCAAAAAATTACTGAGGATCACTGAATCACAGAATCAGCTAGGTTGGAAAAGAAGTTTGAGATCATGAAGTCCAACCTGTGACCTAACAGCACCTTTTCAACCAGACCACGGCATCAAGTGCCCTTTACAGTAATTTCTTAAACACCTCCAGGGATGGTGACTCCAGCACCTTCCTTGGCAGTCCATTCCAATGCCTAGTCACACTTTCTGTGACTTTCTTTTCACTTCCTAAGGGCCAACATAAACCTCTCCTGGTGCAGCTTAAGACTGTGTCCTCTTGTCCTATTGCTGGTCACCTGGAAGAAGGGACCAACCCCAAGTCTGGCTTACTACCCCTAGGCTCATCTCTGAAGAGCCTGATTTCATCCCCTCCCCACTCTGAACCAGGTTTAAAGCCCTCTCAATCAGCCCTACAAACTCATGGGATAAAATCCTTCTGCCCTTTCTAGATAGATGAAGTCCATCTGACTCTTGCAGACCTGGTGCCAAAAACCTGCCCCATGATCAAAAAACCCTAAATTCAGCTGATGGCACCAGTCCTTAAGCCACTTATGGGTAACATGATTTTCCTCTTTCCTTTCACCATTCATTACTGCTCCTGAAAGAATTGAGCAGAGCACCACTTGCACTCCCATTTTCTAACCTGTCATGGAGAAAGTAAAAAACAATTGCTGCATCAACTTTTTTGAGTACCACATCTGATTTATTCTTGGAGGATCCCATACAATTTCTGACTGCTTACAGGCTGCTGAAAACTGAGAGATCCAATAGAAAACTCTGAGATATTTTGGCTGAAGGCCAGTGTATTTATGCCAAAGATAAATTTGCACATGAAAGGTGCAAAAGCAGTAAGGAAGGCAGAAGACAAAGGCAAAGAATATCAATTAGCTAATGAAACTTGAAGTAATCATTGTCAGTCTCAAGGTCTTATTATGTAAAAGAACAAATATTTCTAGTTTGGTGTAACTGGAAAAATATATCTGCAAGTTTTTTCTTGATACATCAAATGAATCTCTGATTCTTCAACTGGGTGCTTAAGATGGTAGATCTAAAAATATGAGCAACATTTTTTAAAATAAGATTGATTACTCCTTTTTTTCTTTTATGAAGTCCCAACTCTTAAACTGAGTTTACATACTAAAAAACTTACCAGTAAAAGGACATGCTTATAAGTGACAATGTACCATTGTCTCTTTACTGGATGTCCTTTAACTGCAGTCAATGGCTGTATTGACAGAAAAAAAATTTAGCTACTACACTTCTAAAGCAAATGAATTAATGAATGACTTGACTATGTTTGCATGCATTTTTCCTCTATAAAGTAAAACCTGATTGCAAAATTTAGAAATTGGTACCTGTCAATATTTTCTTTCTTTTATTTTGTTGTTAATGGCAGGACTTTGACCCAATCCTCAGATCTAATAGACCCTCTAAAGCTGGGAGATATATTTTCAAGATGAACATAGAGAAAACTGAATGAGAAAATGATAAAACAAGCACAGCATCCTAACAATGTCTTTCCATACATCTCAATGCTGACCATAACCATCTCTGGACTTCATCTTGCCCAGAAAAACAAATTCAGTGTTTGCAGAAAACTTGTGGCTCAATATGCCTGAGTAGAAGCTCAGAAGTGTTCCCTGCATTCTTCTTGGTCATTCCTGTATAAACACACCTTTCACATATTAGGATGAAGCATGGATTTCTACTGAAATAAGCAGAGAAATATTTTGAGCAAGGGGCAGTTAAATTTCAAAGCTGGCTCACTTTGTTTTCCAGACATCATCCACTTTCGATAAGTTATCAACACAGACTTCAAAGGCCACCTCGTGACATTAAAGAGAAGGAAAAGAAGGCAGCACATTTTAATCAATACAAAAGTCTCCTTCCTATGGTCTCTTTCAAACATGGGAACTGGGAAGCAGTTATGAAATTTCTTTGAATTCTCTGTTCATTTTTGAAGCAAAGGATGGTGATACATTTCAGTATGCTGAAATTTTCAGATTTAAATTGATTTGGGGAGGATATTTGGAATAAACATCTGAAAATTTCACAGTAACAAATGTACTTCTCAAAGCATGAGTCATAAAGGTAGCACAAAATGGACATTTACAGCCCCCCTGAGCAGGTTGGTCTGTCTTGTGTTTGAGCTCTCCATACAGAGCAGCCTACATTTCTGCTGGATTACCCAGTGGTATCTATAGAAACTGTGCACTTGCATTTACAGATCCAAAAATAAACAAGTAGGGCTACTGTTTTTTACCTGTCCCTTTTAAGAACAGGCAATAAATAGCTCTCTTCTTCCCCTAAAAATAAAACCCAAAGCATTCCTGAACATTCCCAAATGTTCAGTAAGACTAAAATAGGACAATTCCAGGTCATCATAGAGCACCTAAGAAAGTGCCCCTCATGATTTATATGCCAGAAAGATGTAGTTTATTTTTTAGAATTCAAAATTTACTTCTTCATTAAATTTACTATAATTTTACACCGAATTAAAAAAGGCTTTCCTAAGTCAACAATGGTTTAATCAGAAATTTTTAATTTTCTACAAATGTGATTGTCTTTCAATTATTTCAATTATATTCATGCCACCATTAAGTCATTAGAATAAAAATATTAAGAACAGTTTCTACTCCTGTGGCCATTGGAATGAGACCCAAGTTTCTAAAAGACTTTGGACAGATCAAAATAAGAATCATATACTTATTTAATCATAATTGGTTGAAAACGCTGGTCTAAGGGGAAAAAAAGCCAAACTGAACAGAGTTTGTTTCTATGCTTCACCTTTTCTTTAATAGTTGGAGTTTTGCTTGATGCCAGAGCAAGAGCTCCTACCTGTACTATGACAGAAGACAGTACAGGTCCTTACTCTCGCAATCATTCCATTCTCTCAAAAAGTGTTTTCTCCTGCCTGCAGGGACCAATTTCAATAGCTACTATCACCCTAATCCAATAGACTGCTGTCTTTTATTACAACACACAGGGAAGGCTGGAATCAAGATTTTCATTTCTATTTGCCCTGCATCTCCCACACACAGTTGTGTGTCTTTATTTTAATCTTCTCTCCCACCTGCTTTGACAGAGGAAGCTTTGCTGTGATACAGTGTGAACTGTGGTGTTCAGATACTTAAATGATCTAATGCTGTGTGACCAAAGAATGAGAGATCACACAGGAAAAAACTCCTGCCAGAAGGTGTTTGATGAGTGATAGACAACATCTATTTCATCTGCAATGTACAGCAAAGATTTGTGCAGAAGATGTCATAGCTGCTGAAAGCAGGGCTTTGGCAGGAATGACAGAACAAGCTGCTCAGTCCTGTGAGGCTTAGGCACTTCTGCATCTGCGCAGAACCAAATCCTTGGGTGCATGGGAGACATGCACATGTAGTGCTCTTTTGGTCTTACAGACCCTGGCATTAGACAGACACATCCCAGGACATTGGTCTGCACCACCACCAGGCTTAGATGTTTTATTCTCTCTGAAGTCTTTGCCTTTTCATGGAAGAACAGAATCCTTAGCGCCTTCACCCCTGCTCACCATTAGCACCTGTCGTAGGAAGGGGACCAGGACAGCAGCTGGTTCATCACAGGTCCAGTTTATTGAAGAAAGCTTCAAACACTTATACAGCAAATAATAAGCTTATGAATATTCTGTAAGCCAAGCAATCTATTGGTTAAACTATACCATGAACTCTTCCTCATTCCTTAGGGGTTACATCTCTCTTTTCTCATGTCTCTTTCACCACTTGTTATCATACTACAGCTAGGCCCAAGGACACGCTATCTTGCAGGTGCAGGACTTGGAATTAGCCACGGCTTTGTACTTTTCCATTCTCTAGTCACCTAAATTTCCCAACAAGCACCCATCAGTGACCTATTTGTGCTCTCCATGACCCCTTTCAGTACCAAGCCCTTGAGTTTCTGTCCCATGGAAACCAAGATGCTGGGGTTGGAGGAAAGAGCATATGTGGATCTCATTCTGTTGCTATATTAGAACGCAGCTGAAAGGGGTCATGGAGGGCTCCAGATTCAGGAGCTGAAAAATGCTGCCAGCCCTTACTTAATCTTTAGTTCCTTAAAAGATACCTCTAGTTCCTTAAGTCGTCTGGACATGGCCCATATAGTTTCTAAAAATCCTGCTTGATGCCCATAAATAAGTATTCTCTAATTAGTATTCTGAAAGTCAGTGTTCAGATTAACTGATTCACTTATTGGAATGATAAATGAGTCTGCTTTTAGCATCTATTGAGAAGGCAGAGACTTAGGGAAAAAAAATGAACACAGAGACTGAGCTGTAATGCAGGAGAATACAGAATGGCTGTAAGAACTGACACAATATAGGAACACAACAAAATAAAATAAGTCTTCCTTTTCCAGGAAAGGAAATTTGTGGTTTTAGGATTTTCATGCAGAAATGTGACCATGACAGGAAATGAGAGAGCTTTTCTAGTGTGGTTTGATTGGTTTGTTTGTTTGGAAGTGGGAGTTTTGTTGGGAGTGGGGGTTTGCTTGTTTGGTTGGCTAGTTTGTTGATTTGTGGTTTTTATTTTTTTAATTAGAAAAAAAAATTCACAGCCCAGTACTTTAGTAAAAATTCATTTTTCTGGAAGTGTCTGGAAATCCAGCATACATATTTACATATGTGACTGCTCAAGCAGGAGTGGCTGCCCTTTCAGGATCATCTAAAAGGCAAGGTTTGAACAAAAATGTCAGTTTGTGGAAGAGGAGGGTAAGGTCTATGGGACAAGAGCTATCTCAAATGATGCCCCCTCAAACTCCATCTGAAGTAATGGGCCATTTTTAAGCTTTCAAAATAGATGCATAAAACAGAAGGAAATAGAAATTCATCCTGGAAATCAGTAAGAAAGCACCAAGCTCTTGAGAAGAGGGGAGGAATTCCAAGGGATCCAGTGGTAAGGCTGCCACCAAAGATTCCCCTTCTTTCAGGGGAAGGTGATAAAGTCCTCTCCTCTCCATAGCTCCTGCTTTCTTTCATGCCCCACTCCAACTACACCCTGATCTAGTTTCTAGTTTATCAATGGAATACTGAGATCTGGGAAGGTTTTAAACTACAGTTTCCAAAGTGTCTGAGACTAAATCTGTATAAAAGCTGTCACTATTTTATCAGTACTCATTAATATGACTCATCACTGCTTTGGCAGATAAAGTGCTGAAATATTTTCCTAGGTTTTTCAGGCTTTTAAAAATGCACATAACAATCAGAAGGATGTCAACAAACATATCAGAATAATTTCAGGTGGAAATTAGACACTTTGAGATATGACTGATATTGATGTTGGCATTTTTTGCTGTTGAGTCACTCACCTTTTGGATTCTATCCAAGTGGCAGTAGAGAATAATTCTTGCAAAGTAAACACCTAAACTCCTTTCCAGGAGAAGAGGAAGAGTTGATGACCTCTTAAGGAAGAGTCAGATAAGCTGGCTCTTCTTACCTGTGCTTGGGCTGATAGGGAATTCCAAACACCTACTCCACAGGAAATCCAGGGCTCCAAACCATGCTGTGAGGGCAAATATTGAAAAAAAAAATCCCTTTCCTTGAAATAGGTCCCAAAATGATATGTGTGTGTATAAAGTCTGAGCGACTGAAAGAATAGTGCTCACTGTAAAATGAAAGGAATGAGTCACAAAAGGATTTAGGAGAACTGCCATGTTTCCTAACTTCAATATAGCTAAAGGCATGCTTTTCAACCATTCCTGATCACCTGCCACCCCCAGTTACAAAATGAATATTAAAAGTAATGGATGTTTAGAAAATTAAGTAAGACTTTACAGAGCCTGTTGTCACTCAAATTTCTTCTTCTTTAAAATGTTATATTTGTTTTCTTTTCCCACCCATGTATAAAAGAGATGTTAATAGAATATTTATGTTTGTTACTTGATTTACTTGGTAGAATTCCACCGCTTTACATTCCTAGGCACATTTGAATACAAAGAAATTTTTCTTTCACAATACTGTTTGATATGTCTTATCTCTGATCTTTTTGTACAAGAGATAAAAAAAGCAATGGAAGATGGAAGAAATTGCTCACATTGTATTATTAAGACTTCTCTGAAACTAAGCAAGTCAGAAAACTCTGGAAAAGCTTATATGTGAGAGAGTATCTGCATTGAAATGTGGACACATGAGCAGCAAGCGGCATATTGAGTTCTAACGTGGTTTTGAATGTTGAATGTTCAGATTTGCCTAAACTGTGCCAGAAGAGAAATTCAAAAGCTTCCGAGTGTTTTGATTTGATCCCTTTGAAGAAGTTTGATTCCCTGCCAGAAAAAATAGCCATGCTGTTCATGTTTGAAAACATCTAACTTGAAAAGATAGAAGCACTTCTAAACTGTTTTTTGTATATATAGGGGAACACAGGTTCCAACAAGATAAAGACTTAGTTTAGGCTTTGATAAATTTAATTCCCTTTGTCAAGCAACTTGGCAACACTCTATTGTTTCATTGGAAAGAAGAATTTGACAAAAATTATATGTCTATAAAGGCCTGATGGGTTTGGATAGCTTTAGTTTATTTTAACACATAAATGACATTCTAGATATCCTTAAAGAAGAATCAACAAATTGTAATGTAACATTGTGGCAATGGAAAGATAAGGCCACAAATGAAACAGATTAGATTCTGGTCTGATATCAAACAAAAGAAGACAGCCCTATCATCCTTTTGGAACAAAACCCACAATCACTTGAACAGCAATCTCCACAAAAGTATATTACTCTTACTTCATGGATGAATCTGTTATTAATGAAATATGCTCTCTATTTAAAGATGTTCCTTGATTATGTATTATATCATTTCTTCTGCTCAAATTAGCAGAAAAGGAAGCAGAATTCAGTGGGGAATCTGACCATGAAAATGAAAAAAGGCATGAGAAATAGTTTTGCAGAATTGCATTATCTTTTACTAGCTCTAAAGAAAAATGAGGTTTTGCAATCAAATTCTTAAAAATTTTATTCTCCATATGAGAGTCCCACTGCAGGCAAGAGTGATAGGGCCAGAAAAGACAGTGAATAAGGAAGTTTGTGTCTCTGTCAAGGTAGATAATTGTCTGCATATTTCCTGAAAGATCAGTATTTCACAATGCAAAACTATGAGAAGACCTAAGGCCACCATATCTTTCATTACAGATGCCATACTACAGACCTCCTTAAGATAATTAATTAAATCAATTGGCCATTCCTACCTCACTGGGAAATTCTCTCTGTGGCACATATCACTAAAAGCATCATGATCCACTGATAGTTCCAAGGCAGAAAATGCATCAGGAGATGCTGCAGCTCCTTCTCCCCCTGGCTGTGCAACTCACCCCTACCCCAGTGTAGACTGCAGAGATGGCTCATTGTTTACTGCAGAAACAAGTCACCAAAAATTAATCTCAACAAGGAAAAGAAGAGGTTTATTCAGCTTTCCACAGCAGGGTTGCATGAACTACAACTGGCCTTTCTAACAAAGCCTGCAACTTCTTGATGGCTGATGGAGTCTACTGGGGCTAGACAGCATCGTCATCAGGGAGCAGCACAGGTCTGATGGCTGCAAGCAGTCACGGTTTCTCATTGATACACTACTCAGAGCAGACAAATATGATCATTCCCTCCTGATCCATGGAATGGTTTATTATTTT
The DNA here is from genome assembly GCF_027579445.1 of Ammospiza nelsoni. Taxonomy (NCBI): domain Eukaryota; kingdom Metazoa; phylum Chordata; class Aves; order Passeriformes; family Passerellidae; genus Ammospiza; species Ammospiza nelsoni. Next base: position 25,450,955 of record NC_080636.1, on the reverse strand, counting down.
GAAAGCTGTCTTGAATATAAGTTGTGTTTTGCTGGTACTTCCATACTGAGTGTAACCTTTTTTTGTCAAATTCAGAAGTGCAGCGATTGCTTTGCATGCACAGACACAAGCTCACACACACATTCCTATTAATAATAGCAGTGTTCTTTAGAGATAGCCAGATATTATGAACACAAATATTTTTTTTTTCATCAAAACCCAAGAATTATTTTAATTCAATATTTCAGGGAAATACTATTCTTTACAATTTCTTTTAAAAGTAAATTTTGTAACTTTTAGGTTTGGAATTTCACAATAAAAACAAACTCCCTCTTCTTCTTTCTAAAATGTACTTACATATAATTACATAGTAATATAATAGAAAAATTAAAATAATTTCACTGAATTTTGGATATCAGTCTAAATACAGTTATTTGTAAAAGGTTGAATTCACATTTTTTTGTCCCTCAGCTCTGATTTTCAGGTTCAGGCATGACTAACCAAGCAGAGAATTTGTAGTATAGCCAAGCATTTCTGTTAGCAATGTCAGCGAGTGACATGGAATGAAATTTTGCATAACACTGTCCAATTGTGTCTTAATATGCATTTTCCAATCACATTGGTTAGATGACCTTATAAAATGAATTAAAAATAAATCCTTCACATTGCTTTGCTTAGGCTTTTACAAAGACTTTTCATTTTTTTGTCTACACGAAGAATACTTTTTCATGAAAAAAATAGGTAAAGCAATAAAAGGTTGATAAAATCAAAGTACAGCCGGTTCCATGGAGAACATATTTTCTGTTGAGATTTCATTTTGATTGAAGATTTCTGGTCAAATTCAGCTATTTTTCATGAGACAGAAACTAATCTAATTTTTGGAGGTTTTCTTTCCATACTTTATAGATTTGAAGATGTCAAATCATTTTCAAAGCAAAGAGCTGGCCACGGTTTATAATCTTGAACGTACTGGGAAAGAATTCTCACTGACTTATCTCTCCTTAAATGTTCATTGTGAGTGCACCATAAGCCTGGTGTTTTTGACATCAACATTGTTAGAGAAAAGCTGCCACAAATTAAAATGAAAACTAGAAATCTAATATGTCTTCTTTTTTTACGTGAACCATGATGTTCATTCCAAATTTCCCAATGTCAATATGAAAGGGACCATTTGCAGAGGCATTCATGAAAAGTCGTACCAACACAAGAACTGAAAGTCTTCACAAGTATTTTTCCTATATAATCTTTATTGAGCACTTGCCAGCAGCCCCACACACTGACCATTTCAGCCTCGTGCTCTGGGCCCTGGGGCACACCCAGCAGAGGAACAAGAAGGTTGGTACAGGATACAGGAGCTAAGTGGGAAGCAGTGGAAACCACATCTGTCTGAATTAGTCTTGCCAACATCTGGGAATACATTTGAGATCTGTAGAATGTTCATTAATTTATATCATTATAAAATGTAAGAAAAAAAAAAAAACTAAACTAAACCAAAATCCTTTCTATTTCCCTGGTCTGCCCTTCCCACACTACTCCCAGGTCAACAAAACTCCAAATTTTGATTTTTTTTGTGGCAAAACTAAATACGGATTTCTTTCTCTTTTACTAGGTCTCAGAATATTGATATTTGAAGGAAAAACATTAAAAAGTTGCATTCAAGAAAGTCAAATAATTATAATGGTTTGGGATGAAAGGGACCTCAAAAAATGATCTTGTTCCAACTCCCATGGGCAGAGACACCCTCCACTAGACCTGGTTGCTCAAAGCACCAGCCAGTCTGGCCTTGAGTGTCCCCAAGTCTTGTAGGAAAATACCCTAGCTCAGAGCAGCAAACTGGCAGCTAAGATAGCCAGAAATACAAGCTAATTTTATCAGCCACATTGCCCCAGCAGTTCCACTGCCTGCAGTAGGCACTTTGCTTTTTACATATACTGAGATATGGCTCTCTCTCAGCTGCGTTTTGAAGGGAGTTTCCTGCAAACTCTTTTCTCCTGATTAGCCCATGAAGGTAAATTGGGCTTCAGTACCAGTGTTTTGATAACCAGCGTGGAGCATGGATGAGTAATCTATTTCTCCTCCAATTAGGAAAATCAAGATGTGTCTCGGACTTCCTGCTGTGCCTAGAAACTACCTCTCACTAGTACTTGCATTCTTTATTAATACAGCTGTGCTTCCTCCATTAACTCCATTGTCTTTGCAGTTCCATGTAATTTGGTGTCATTCACAGCACACTGACTAAAGGACAAGTATGGAAAAAATGTTTTCTCTTCAGAATTCTAACATTATAAAGAATCATGAAATCTGTGTAGAATTTTGCAATAGTTCATTGTCAGCCAAGCCACGGTGGCCTAGCACTCTAAATTGTCTTTAGGTTTCATGCATACCCATGTTTGCAATAGGAGTTTGCAACGCCACCGTCCCTCTCCTGTAACACCAAACTTCATTAACTGCTTCTGTTTGGTTAGTTTGGGGGTTTTTTTCAGCTAGCATATCAACATTTTGATATGAGGTCCTGAAACAAATGAACGCTTAGCTTGGTATCAAAGAAAATTTTTGAGTTTTCAGACTTAGATATGTTTTTCTGACAGATTTTATATCCTGACACTTGCAGGCATTGTATATACCCTACACACTGTAATCTATCTAATGACCAGTACCAAAGGTGAATACAGATTATTTCAAAATTTATGTAAGATCTATAGGTAGGAAAGAGCAACTTTTCTCGTTTGTTTGTTTGGGTGTTTTTTTGTTGCTTTTTTGCTCTGGTTTGGGGTTTTTTCTGAATATTCCTTTCCTTGATTTCACTTTAGATGTTGTTTTTTTTCCTAAACTAAATAAACAAAATTTCGTACTTTATTTGTGGAATAAAAAAAAATAACCATCACATTTCACTTTGCTTATCTTATGTTTTGCCAAAACTGATGAAGAAAATTGCATGATGTTCCCTTGCATTAGCTTTGTCTGAAAATTTTTTCCTAGCTTTACCTGCATTGCATATGATGCATTGTGAAGCTAAAAATTAAATGGTATATTGTCCCTTATTTCATACAGTTTTAATTCCTATTGCAATAAAAAACTGTTTTGCATTAACTTCCTCTGTCTTGATTCCATAAAATACTATAAGCACAGTGGGAATCAACCAGAAAGCCAGAAAATATCATTAGAGAAAAAAACGACAATCTATCAATTACCAGTTTAGTTCTGAAACATTTCCTCTCTTCTCTCTGATAGCCCTGGTATGATGATAAAATTTTATAATAAAAAAATCAAGTAAAAAGCATGTTCAATCATCTTCAGATGCTCTGGATGTTCACATTTAAAAAATAAATTGCTGATGAAAGAAAAATAGGTATTCCAGAACTGTACAATGTTAGGAGAAATTTTTCCAATTTCCTAGGTTGCATATAACAAAACTCACACTACTTTCATTTTCCATACGCACAAACAAGTTGTCCTGAGTTTTACAGAATTTTGGATAATAAAATCAGAGTATATTTTGAAAGGATTGAAGGGTTCCAAAGAAACTCTTTCAGGTCTAGTAATTTGCTGAAGGTCTTTTGGAATTGCATTTCTCAACTTTTATTTCAATACTTCTGCCTCATATGGTTAGTCTTTTCTGGAATTAAGTCTCAGTCAAGCTTCAACCATTATTTGTTTTATCAAAATACTCAAATCAGCAGTCTAATACAAATACAAAAAGTGTAAGTGAAAAAAGCTGCAGCATTTTTTTCTAAACTGGTATGTACTATAAGAAAATAACAACAAAATAATTTTCTGAACATAATGAAGAAAGACAGGGAGATTTTATGTCTTTAAAGCTGAAGATTATCAAAGTTTACCAGAGTCAGGCAAGTTACTGTTTCTTCTGCACAGGGATCCACATTGCAGACTACCCACATTTCTCTTCTTTTTTGCTGTAAGTGGGGAGTATTCCAGGTTTTCTTGTTTTAAGGAATGTGATGCCGTTTTTCACGATCAGGTCTGCAGACATTCTGATTCTTTCGGTGTCATGGAAGCAGAACAGATAGAAACTTGAGTACAGAGGGATTGGATGCCATGTCCAGTTGGAATTGGAGACAAAAGAGAAAAGCGGATGCCATTTAAGCCCAGCTGGCTGCTATGTCCCATGCAGATGCTGGATCACTCTCCCCTGGTGGAGAGGAGAATCAGAAGGAAGAGGCAAGCCTCCTGGGTTGAGATTAGAACAATTTAATTATTGAAACAGAATATAATCATGATTTTAGCACTAAGGATAGGGGGAGAGAGTAACAGAACCCAAGTAAAAGAAGTTGTTCACCACTCACTGACCAATACCAAACCTATCCCAGAATTGTGATGGGCCCCAGTTTCAGGTAACTCCCCCAGTTTATATACTGGGTGTGGAATACTGTGGTGTGGAATATGCTTTGGAACAGTTTGGATCACCTGTCCCGACTATGCTCCCTCCCCGCTTTTTGTGCAGCTCCTCTCAGCAGAGCAGGAGACACTGAAAAGTCCTTGACTTAGTGTAAGCAATAGCCAGAACAGCCAGAACATCTGTGTGCCATCAATATGATCTTCACACTAAATCCCAAACACAGCCCTGTACTAGCTACTAAGAAGAAAATAAACACTGTCTTAGCCAAAACCAGACCAAAAGAAACAAGAAAAAGGAAATATCTTGCTCTCTTATCTGGAAACACAGGTTTCAGAAATAGGCTGACCTGGAAGTCAGCCTGGTGTTTTTCAGGCATACGACAGTAAGTGAAGTTTTGATGATTGCCTTATATTAACCCAAGCTCTCAGTGTAAACATGGCTTTACATTACTGGTATCTGAATGCATGGGGAGAGTGCTAACTCACTCCAAGAAACCACTGTCTTGCAAGTTCTTTAAATATTTTCTATCATTACAGTTCACAACCAAACTAACTGCCTAAGCATGATGAATTTCAATTTTTGTGTAGTCAGAGACATGAAGAAAGTCAATAAAAGTTTGCCACAAGAACTACTTCTCCTTAGAGAATCTGATGTAAAAGAAAAGAATTTCAAACTTCAGGCTTCACTTCTCTTCATGTTTGTTTTAATGTACAGAAACATGAGAGTCAAGTCAAAAGGTGAGTTGTATCATGCCTGGGGATCTGTCAGCACCATGTAGTATTATGAAACAGGGCACTGAATCTGTGCTTGCCTTCTGTCATGTCATTCCCTATATAACCAGCTTTGGAGTGATGAGACTAGGAACAGGATTTGGGGCTCACACAATGATTCAGTTTTCCAAGCTCTACTGAACTCAGCCAAGTCCAGTCAAAGGCATCTTGGTCCATTCTTTGAGATACTAATTTAGCCATTACGATGGAATTTCAGTGCTCGTGATAAGGAGTTAAACAGCATAAATGGAGAACCACCATTCCTTTGTGATCAGTAAGGAAAAAATGCAAATGCCACATGCAACATTAACATGGAATTACCAAAGTAGCGCTTGGAACTATACAACAAATGCCAGACTTTTTTCCTCTTTCAAGAGAATTGCTTTTCACAACTCAGGGTTTTTTTTTTTTTGCTTTTCAGAACTATCACTCATTGCATTTCTCCTCACCACAAAATTGTCAGTTATGTTTCTCTTCTCTGATTCAAGTAGTTTATGACTCATTCCTTTATTGTTGTATGCTATACTGTAATTGCTATTTCCATTATCTGGTACATGAGTCATTTTCTTTGCAGCTATTTGTTACAAACTATGATTCTCATGCCTCTTAACATCTGTTTGAGTTCCTTCTGCATTGATGATTATCATATTTTATATGCATTGGATATTACTTATTTCCATCTCAAGTATTTCACTGCACTGTTGTTTACTATATATTGAGCACTGCAACCATCACCTGTAGAGCAAAAGTCTTCCTTGAAATTTTATTCTGTATAGTCCTGTTCTATCCATTTTCCTGAGCTATTTTGTCACAACCATTAGGAAGAAGCTTTGGAATTGTTTGAATTCCTGACATCATATATAAAGGTCAATAAGAAAATTCTTAAAGTCAACACTCTCTCTTTTGCATGTGATAAATTATAAAGCAAAGTAGTGAGTGAAATTCTTGCCTATACTGAATCTAGGAAGATTTTTATACTGACACTGTGAAAAATCATCTGAAGTCCAAATGTCTTAATTTCACTGCAAACTGTGCCTAGCTGCAAACTAAATTCCTAAATGTATCCATTACTCATGAATCTATGCTATACCATGCTACCATGCTGTGCTAAATTTAAAACTGGAGCTGGTAGATATGATGGGTAAAATCCAGGCTGTGGAAGAAGGCCAAGAAAAGGTCCATGTTAAATTGCAGTCCCTTTTAATTATTCAAAATAGCAAGACAGAAGAATTGTGGAAGTTTTTTAAAGGTTTTGTCCGCACAGAAAAAGTCTACCTTCACGAATGCATGCATCATGAATATGCTTACCATCACCATAATCCATCTCAGGAGAATAAGTAACCTTCATGTTTAGCTGACCTTTTTTCTTTCATTTGTAGATATTTTTGCCCTGAATTTCCTGTATTTCTATAGACACTTCCATCTGAACAGTATACTTCTTGTCCCTTTTTTCATGTTGATGGTTCATTCAGGCTGTCTCCTTCCAAAACAAGGGAAAACTGTCTGAACCTAAATTTTCTCCTTCTTATGACCTAAAGGCAGTACCATCTTGTCCTGCACTGCTGGTTTCACTGAACACCATGAAGAGGAAAAAGGGATGCATTCAGAGTGTTCACATATGAACGTAAGGAAAATAAACTCCTATCCCCCAAAAGGCAAAATTGCTTAGTGCAAAAGTTCACTAAATGTTACATGTTGTGTCTAGTATAGCAAAAAAAGAGGAAAAGTAGACATGGACTGGAAGCACGTGTCTATAGATTTTACTTCTGTATGGCATCTGGTGAGAGCTAAAATTTCATCCCTTGCATCCCCCAATGAGGAGACCAGATAAAACAATAGGGAAGGGTACATAACTTCATCTAAAAAACCACTTTCATTTTAAGATGTAAGAGAACACAGAATTCCAGAGATTTCTTTATATTCCTCAGACAAAACTTAAAATGGTAAGCACAGTCCCTATATTCCTTTTAATATGTGCACTTTCTAAGTGAAAATCGGTAATTACCAAATTAGAATTAGGTATGTTACTTATAAATGCTGCAGTTTCAGAAATATAATACATACATTCATAAGGATAGTTTGTATATATTTTCCAGCTTTAGATTTATAAGCTTATTTTGAGTCAAGCGTCTACAACTAGTAAAATCTACCAAAACCTGCTCATGCAAACCCAATACAGAACGTTATTTAAACATACGAGCATATTTTTAATTTTGCAAAACATATTTGTATTACAAACTGTTTCTTTTCAATTTTCCTGATTTTTCATTCTGCTAGTAATTTATTTATCACTTCCTGCCTATTTCTCTTATCTAATGATTTATTGGCATTCACACAATGAGAAACTTTACATGTTTTATGATCTTCCAGGCCATGTTGGTAAGAGTTGAAGTTCTGGAAATAACTCACACCAGAGTTTCCAAGGAAGAACTGGAAGGGAGGGACAGAGACAAAAGGCCTGGTAAGGACAAGGAGTTTACTGCTAAGCCTTAGTTACACAACAAACAGTCCTTGCTTGTACAACACCAGGTAAAGTGGGAGACATTCTGTTTTGAACAGAGTAAGAAACATTTCAAAGCAGCAATTTTCTGGAGAAATAACTGAATTCATTGCTATAAAGATGTAAGGAAAGATTAATTTTGAGCCTTCTCCAAATGCCTGTTTATTATGTTTTCTGAATCTGAGGCTGAGGTTCTGTAAGCAAGAAAAACACTGAAGCAGAACACAGCACTGGTTGAAAAGACACTCTTCACCTACAAGTTGAAGGCCCTTGACTTGCAAAAAGCAACATGTCATGTGGCCAGACATTCAAATGAAGCCCTTGAAATCAAAAAAAGAAAACCACTTAAGTTCAAACTAAATTAAATGTATCTCTGAAGAGGATCATGAGATCTGATCTAGCTAAGCCATTTTAGAAGGGATAGATGGAGATTTCCAATCCTTACTTCATTATTGAAAGAATGCGTCCTTCTCAAAAAGGAACATGTAGATTTACAGATGCTGATAAATTATTTTCCTCTGGCTCTTCTGTTGGCAGAAAAATGGACTACATTTAAATAGATGGAAAAAAAAAGAAAATAGAAGGTGACAAGATTTAATATTAAAACAGTAATCTAGATTCTCCTGTAGTCATGCTAATGTGTGCAAATTATGCTATTAAAGCACACTCCTGCCCCAAAACACAATATTGTTTTTTTCGAAAATCACCTAAATTTTGGCATCATGTTAACGGTAGACGGCAGACTGTAAATAAATCTCCCAAATGGCTTGGAAAGACTGCAATGAAAGTAATTTTTTAGTTGTCACATATGCTGTACTACAAATAGGTATAATTTAGGAGGTAAATTTTTAGTTTTACCAAGTGAAACAACAGAAATCCAACTCATAGTAAAACAAAAACCACCATTCATTCCCTAGATGGTCCATAGGAGATGAAGTTACAAAACCAGTTTTGCTTTTTTGCTCCACAATAGTGTGCCACCTTGAGTAATGAATATTCTGCAAAAGGGTGCTATGTTTAGACATCTATGAAAATGCTTATAGAGAAAGTTAAAGTAAAATAAATTATAAATCCATGCCAATATACTATGGATCCACATGTCAATCTCTGTCTATAAATGAACACTAGCAGCAATATTTATTTTTCACCTGTGTGTCTGCTCGCCCACTCCCCATGAGGGTAACATAACTACTAAGAAATTAACTCTGATATGAATTGCTCCGTGTGTAGCTCATGTGAGGTTGAGCCACAAATTGCTGTCACAGTATTATAGAAGCACACCTATTATGAAAAGCAGTTTGCAAAATTAAGAAAAGCTAGTCATAAAATGGCTGTATTTAACAAGGATTTCTGGTAGCACCCACAAAGTCCTGCACTGAAATAAAATGAGGACTCAGGCATCAAAAGCTCACAGCATAAGCAGAAAATTAAACAGAAAGTTGTCAAGAAAGGGATCAAACTTGTATTTTAAATAAAACATTAGCTGTTGTCCAAAACTGGCATCCAAATCCATTCAAGTCATCAGGAGATGAGATACACAAGAGAAACAAGTATGACTACAGATGCCTTGAACTTTTCAAATAAAACAGCTCTGAAGGTCCTTCAGATGATCTCAGGTTTGCAGCAGTTCTAAGAAGGACAGTTCAGGCTCCAGATGGGTTATTTTGAGATTCCTGTTAGAATGCCATAGAACCAACAACACTGGACAGCCTTTGCCCTGACTGGGTTTCAAGGCAAACAGGAAAACCAGAGGCCCATTGAGGTTAATTAGCAAAAATGGTGTTTCTCTGAAGTGAATTTTTCAGCTTTTTGCTACAAAGAAGAGGATGACTTGCAAGGTAATTTAATCAAAGTTCAAGAATGAAAATTAAAAGGGTTTTTTTACCACTGCCAAGTACCCTTCAAAACCTTTCCTTTATTTAAAATTAATTTTTTTCATGTTGCTGAACCCTGTTGTGGTTCAAGCTGAACCAGATCCATTTGCCATGCAAACACAAAAGTACAGGTGACAAAGGGCCGCAACATGACTGATGTAAGAGGAAAAGAAACAGCAGAAAATGGTCAAGGAGCTATTTGGATGACAAAAGAGCAACCAGAGAGAGAAGCAATTTGAGAGGAAGATCACAGCTGCATCTGGGTCATTAACTTCCATTAGTAACATGTATTGCTTAAAACTTTTTTCTGCTTTGTTTGCAAACACCATATAGCTTTATTGCTCCATATTTCTTTCTCTTTTTTTTTTCACCTTCTCTCCTGCAAGAGTTTATAGCTTTCTGGAACTTAGAATCAATTTTTTGCTATAACGAAATTTCTTTTACATTTATTAAAACCCTCAGAGCAGCAATATGAGGAGAGCAAGTGAAAGCTCAGCAGTGGAGAAACGGAATTAGTCTACAGAGGCAAACCCAGCACAGGTAGTACTCCAATTTTGTAAAATCAAAGTGAGAGGATTTGCACTTCCAGGTGGCCTTTATCTTCATATTTCACAGCTTAAAGGACAGCTGGAAGTGTTTTGGAGAGGCACAACCCCCTATGAACAAGGAATAATTTAATTGCAAAAGGAAGAAAGAGCAAAAAGAAAAAGCTGGCTGGAGTTATATCAGAAAGAAATAAAATTCCAATTGTCTTCTTGTTTTACACCAGTAGTTCACTTGTGCTGCTTATGTCATAAAAAATAACTGGTTATGGCCTCTTTCCCTGCTACATCTTTGTGATAAAAACAAAAAAAATGAATTGTTAATAACAGAAGGTCCAATAATATTCTGGGTGATATAGGGCTTCTTGGGAAATGCCTACTCAATTGTCCTGGTTTAGGGCAAATTTGGGAGAACACCTCCAAATGAGGTCACTCTAGAAAGCAAATTCAAGTGGCCTCTCCCCCCACCAATTTGGGAGATATAAACCTCCTTTGAGAGAAGTGGAAAAAACTGCTTATTTAACAATAAAACTACTCACAAACATGAAAAAAAATGAATAATATTAAACAATGGAACCTCTTGCTGTTCTGAAGAGATGACAAACTCAGGAAGTCCACTTCAAGGGGAGTAGCTCGACTCACTCAGTCTCTTATCAGCCCCTGGTGGGCCACAGGTGTGAACTTCTGGTGCTCTTCTGGGTTTTCAGTCCAGAGCAGGTTCCAACAGCTCCAGAAAAAAGAAAACTTTCTCTTTCAAAACTTTTAAACAATCTTGAGAAAACTTTCCTTGCTGTAGCTAACAAGGAAAACCAAGGAAAAAGCAAAGAAAAAGCTCCCTGTCTCTTTCTCTCGCTGTCCATGCTGCAGACAAAACACACCCAGAGAGAGACAAAGCTCTTTTCTCTATGGTTTTGAGTACAGACATGAAAAAAATTCCACCACTTTTCCTTCTCCCCTACTTCCTCTCAGATCTAGTTTTAAAGGCATAAAACTTATTTCTGGGCTGAACAGACAAATGGGGATACAATTCTGTATCATAATGTCACCCCAGGACATAATCCAGACTTCATGGAATACTCCTCAGGAAAGGAGTACACAAATAAGTGTGGTTGATCTATTGATTGCTTTTTCATACACATATGACCTTTCATGAATATATGACTAGGTCTTTACCTCTTTACCTTTTGCTTTGCTGTGGTTTCCTATTACCACTTTAAACAGAAAACAAACTAAATGCAAGGATCCCATGTAAGGATATGTGGGGAGATAGATCTTGTAAGGGAGGCAAGAAGACAAACTTTAAGGACTTATGAGATCTAAATGAATAATGGCAGTCAAACAGGAGGAAATGGTGCCCTTTAGAATTGGCTTTATGTTGTATCCTGACTTTGAAAAAGCCTTGCTTGTTCCTGGCAATGTCTCTGCTTGCACCAATTCATTTTTACTGTGAAAATGAGATTAGAGCATTCTTAAAAATAGGCATTACTCTGTAATTTCAAACTCCTGAAAAGGTTACTCCAGTTTAAAAAAAAAACGCATTAAAATAAATTCTTACCAAGTACAGAAAATTTAAGGTCCCAAATATTTGTGCTTCAGGAAGTTAGGAGTGACCAAATCCAGAATTATATTATAAATAACAGTGTATTCTGAAATATTAATGACATAAAACCTTCTCCACTCTAATTTAACTATTTTATTTTGAAGGGTAATAATCTACTTTGACAATTTAAAGATAGTGATACTCTTCAGAAGAGGACACATGGACAAACAAGGGTATATTCATATTCACCATATTCTACAGTCAAGGCAGGTTCTTATCCATCTATGTATTAAACGGCCTATGTATTAAAAAGCCTCTTAAAACAAAATTTCAATCACTGCCTGTGAAAATCCAAGCAGCTGTTACAGAAAATTTTGATACTGTTTTGGAGTCCGATTGAATATATTTCACTGCTTTTTAACTTTGAAAAGCAATTGTTTTCTTCTTCTAGCAGTATGCCTGGGATATCTCAGAGGACTACAGCATTCTTGAGCACACCAAGAAGTGTCTTCCCATGAATCAAACCGCAACTAAGTGGAGATTTTTTTCCCAGCCATCCTCAAAAGTCCATGATGCTGTTATGGCTTTCTGTCAGCACAAAACCCATAGACCTCAGTATTGACTACAGTCACTATTGTCATCTTGACTGTAACACAACCATCATGCATATGTGTCCCTTACATCACCAAAATCTTCATGAAGACAATAAATGGCACTCACATATGCATTTAAAAAACTTTAACAGATTGATCCATAAATCTATGCTTATGTTGTAACCACTTTCTCTGGACAATCACAAACTGTTCATTCCAGAACCATATACTTAGTCACCAAAGACTGAAACCCCATTCTGACATCACACTCAAGAATCTTAATTCATGTATTCTGCAGGCTCACTGTGCCTGACTGTAAGAATATAATTATTCAAGTGTACACATTCCTAAATCTGTGTATAAGGTAGCAGATATTCATGTCTGAACTGAAAGATATTTAACTTATGGGCTCTTTCAAGGGTTTTTGAGCTCATGAAGTTTTAGGATAATCATGAATAATTCCCAGATGTTTTCTAAAAGTTCCAAAATAATCATATCAGGGAAGAGCTCATGCACAACCACTGCATACAAAAGCGAATTCATTTTCACGGTATATACCAGAATTCTTCAGAAAAATCAAGCTGGCTGCAGCTGCTGACAACTCCTGAATATTCATGTTGTTCAGTGGGTGGCTTGGAGCCTGGCAAAAGCAAACAATGAATCTGTCACAAACAAAATAAAAGCTAATTCTTGCACATAATTCTCTTCTGTGCATCTTTGAATTGAGATAAAGGAGAATAGTACAGTACTTTAAATATGGTAGGGATCTTTAAAATCAAAAACATGAAGCATAATGAAACACTGGGTGCACTTTGAAATTTATTTATGTGACTGAGTTTTTTATTAATTATATACATTTCTTACTTTTCTTACACAATGAAGCATATTTTGCACAGAGTGCTGGAAGTATAAAAGAATAGTAATTACTGTGAGAATTTTGGTTCTACAGAAGGCACCCTATCATCAAAACCTGGAAGTTTAGGAAGCCTCTGGAGCTAGAGGTGTTTGTCCTGTGTTTGTACAGCACAGCAGAATCTCAATTCATGACCACTGTGATGTACTACCATGTGTGCTCACAAATCACAGCAGCAGTTAAATGAAAGACTATGTGGTATCCATATTTCTGCTTAAGAAGCACCTATATGGTGTGACAACAAGGTATAAATCATTTACCTTTCAGTACTCTGGAATATTTTACAGGAACAAAACAAGAAATAAACAATATCTCTACCAACCCCCCCCCCTGCAAAAAACCCCAACCAAACTCAAAACAAACAAAAAAAATCCAAGCTAAACACCACAAACTAAAAAAAAAAATAAAAAGCCAAACCAAAGAAAATCCAGCCTAATATTTTGACTTGCCCAGTCTGAACTGAGTAGTGTGATTGGAACCATACCACTTTGTCCTGGATACTTTATTAAGAAGTATCCTTTTATTCATAACTGGGGATACTCCAGCAGTTTCCTCAGCCTATCTAATTGAAAAAACCTAGTGTTTCTTCATGAGCTACTGCTCTTCATAAATTCTTGCCTAGCTGACTGAGTTGACACTCTTTCTGTCTCAGGACTTGAAAAATGGATAGTCTCACATGGACTTACACAGGAACTGTCAGGTCCCATCCAGCTAATCAAACACAAATATCCACAAGAAGACACTTTCATTTTCTGCAGGTATACACCTCTATTAACAGCTGAATCCACTCAGTAAAGTTCTCTACCCTGGCTATTGACTCCAGGGACACAGAAGCAGACTTGGCACCTAAAGCCTGACTGTGATGGGGAATGTTTGCAGTCCCTGGGGAAGTGTGGCAGCCACCATGTGCATATCCAACCACAGCATAGCTGCTGAGAACATCTGTGGGCATGAAAAGTCATCAGCTGCAGAGACCCCTTGTGGGAAGTGTTTTACGCCCACAATACTTGACTGGATGGGCAGCAAGTGTGGCAAGGGGAACACAGGGTCCAGAGCCTAAATATTTCATATTGGTGCCCTTTACATGGGTGAAAAACACACACTTGTGGCTTAGAGACCCACCTGGTGCCCAGGGAGCATCTGGGGAGCAGGTGGACTAAACCACTGTTAAAAATAAGGTCATCTAAAACAGCATTGCACGCCTGAATGTGCACAACGGGCCAGAGATCTAAGTGGCAATGAAGTAACACAGGAATTTCCCTTCTCTGTGACACCTCATTTGTGTTTTCTTACGGTGCAGTTAATTAATGAAATAGCCCAATTAAAATCAGCCTTCACATAAAAGCCTCCTTGAGTAATTTGGACCACAAGTTAAATGATAACACAGACAGCAGGAATATGAATTAAATCTTTAACAAAATCCCTGCATGAACAGCTTCAATAGATCTACCAGTCAAACAAACATAAGGAAGAATATTTACTTTAATTTTCCTTTTTAAAAAATAAAATTATCTCTTCCTTTTCACTTAATGCTCACATTAAAGGTACCAACAAATATTTGCACTTTTTTCCTTAATTCTTTATTCAGTCTAATTCATCTTATTAGTTTGTTTTCAAACTGTCCAAGTTTATTTTTATCTGAATAATTTAGTACAAAAGCTGGCACTGTACAAGTCAAACATTATAACAATATTTGCTTGAAGATATTTTGAATTTCTTATTAATGAGGAGAGAAGAGAGGGAAGAGGGAAGGGAAATCTTAATAAAAGAAGAAAAGAAAAAAAACCAGATTTATTACAGTGCAGTTCTTATATATTCTGCATAAAATTAACAGGTGTAAGGTAAAACTAGATTCTATTGCAGAGAAAATCTTTTAAGGTAGCAAATGGAATATGGGTTCTGTGGAGTGAACACTGAATGCTTCAAATATTATCAGAAAAGGAATTTTAGCTTCCAATCTATACAGACATCTGTTACAACCTCAAAGGTGAAATTGAATTTGAGTTGAACAGGTCAGCCAGGTCTAAAATTGTTTAGTTGTTACACTGAGATGGCTTGAGTTTACAATTTTTAATGCCACACTAAGTATCCATATAACAGGCAAAAGACTTTTCTAACTATTCAGCTGCCCTTTTTCTTTTTTTAAGTTTACTAACTTTTACAAATTATTCTTTTACTTGATCCCAGACACCTGCATTTTCTCACTTTCCAATAATAGGTGCATATGCATTCAGTCAAACCTGCAGACTGAGCTACAGGAGTTGCTGAGATCTATTTGTTCTGCACTGTGACTCTAAGCTCAGGCATTCTGAGGCTTTTGGCTCTTTAGAGCTCACTCCACCTCTATGTTATGGTGCATTCATAGCACCTATTTGTAAGGCAAATCATCCAAAGACTGAAAAAGTGTTTCTAATAGCCCTGATTTAATTTAGCATGCCAGTTAGTCACTGCCTCTCTTAGTGCAAATGCCTGCCTGGTGTAGCAGAGCCTCAGCTTAAGAGGTAAAACATTTTGAACTTTAACTTACTTGCCAAAGCTATCAGTGGTGGATGGAGAAGGAAGGTTATGCTGCTTCTGGAGTTAAGAATGCCAAGCACAGCCCAACTCATCAATCTAAAAGTTGAACATTCTGAGCATTTAAAGAACAATTTCTGACAGAGTATGGCACAAGTGAGCATGTGGCAGACAAAATTCCTGATGAAAGAACTAACAAGTGATGGTACTGATAGGTTATCTAAAGTTGATGAGCTAAAGGTTGCATGGCTCACCTACAAACATGACTGACAATCATTTTGGACTGTGAAAGGCCAGTCCCACTTTTAAAGACAGGGTCTTATAACACACTGCTTCTTGAAGTGTATGTGGAGCTTCCTCCCTTAAGCTGGGATGTTTTTCAAGTTTAATCCTTCAGGCACAGAAAAAGAGATTTGCCAACAGTCATTGGTATGGATGAGTAACATCAATCTCTAATTATTTTGCTAGATTTAACATCATTGCTTTAATATTGCTTCAATAAATAATGCACATTACTAGTAGTTTTAATGACCTGTGCTGTGTAGCAAATAATTCTGATTAAAGTCTTTTAGTCTAATCATTATCACTATTATCATAAATTTAAACAAATAATTTGTTGCTTAAAAAGAAATATATTTAGGTTGTCATCCTTAACCCTGCAGGACAATGTTTCAGTTGCACCTATATAACCCTTTAGACACAAATTGTTGACCAAATCTGGGGATAGAATTGGATCCAGCCACACCTAGACTCCTCACTGAGAAGGGTGTTAGAAACCAAGGGAGGTCTTTCTGAATCTCATGACTCAGCAGGAGGTTCTCCCTGACAAAGTTTGTCTGAAATTTCCATTCTGCCTGGGACACTGTGAACCATCCATGTAGAGGCAATGAGAGAAGTAGCTCCATCAGGATCACATCCAGAATGGCTTTTCTGTTTCTCCAGCTGCCTCCCCAGCTCTCACAAAGAATCAGGGGAAAAGACTTCAGAGTGAAATATTGTCTTTATGCTCAAAATTCTTTGTGCATTCACAGGAGGTGCCAGACTGAACATAACACCAAGTTAATTTCTTAAGGTTTTGATTTTGTTGGGGAAAAAAGCGTTTGACAACTCCTCACAGTAAAAGAAATAAGCATTCTGTGAAATCTTATATAGACTCTGCAGCAACAGAACAGGCATAAAAGAAGAGCTGTATGGTATAAAAAAGAAAAACATTAGACTTTTTAAATTAAGTATGGGATTAATATATTCTTCCCACCTAGCCATTATAATATACTACATGTGTTAGTGGTACAAGCATGAAAGAAGCATCCCACAGTTTAGAAAAAACCCTAGAAAAACTAGTGGATTTTTTGTTTTGTTTCTCTACATTAGGAAATTTTTCATCATGTTTCTCTTCAATTGTATATACATCAGTTTCTAATAAATGAAATACTAGACTGGTAATTAGAAGCAAGTATCCCATATTCCTATGAATGTCAAGCTGACTCTGTGGTCAAACAATCAGCTGATGAAATTTTATTTGTAAAGGATAGGGAAAAAAAATTCCATCACTCCATAACATCAAAGGAAAGCACCTGATGCCTTAAATGAAGTAGAATCTTCATTACATGGCAATTTCATGAAGTTTTGCAATTTAAAGGTAGTGGCAATTCAAAGGTTTAACTTTTAACAAAACAAGACAATGATATGGTAAAGCACAGAATCAAACTCTGGTGGGAGTTCATGTCTATCGTGTGTATTACATTCAATTTGAAATAAGAACATTAAAAATTATATGCTGTGTAATACACTTCAAAGCAGCATTCTGAAAAATTTACTTTATATAAGTTGAGAAGCAAATCACCATGTCTCCTAGGGTTAGTTTTTTATTCCTAATCACTTCCTGCAACTCTTTGTGCAGGTTGAAAATAAATATTTCATTATTTTCAGCCCTAGATTACATTTTAATATGTACACAGAAGTTCCTTAATGTGGGATATAAAGTCCAGAAGAAAGCCTAGATTCTGGGCTACTGGATCACGTTCTGAATTCCAGCTACTTGCAAATAAGAAACAGAGAAGTAAAAAGGAAATTTAAGGGGGTTTTGTGTAAAGCATCCTATGACCACAACAGTGCTAAAGCTGAAAATTAACACCAGATCTTTGCACTTGTTGAGTCTCCGAAGTCTAAACCCTGTCATGGCAATAAAAAATCTCCAGGGTTTAAATGCACAGTGGCCATCCTTTCTCTTCTTCCCTTTGGCCTAAGCTGTGCCAAAACCCTGTTGCCACAGTGACTCCATGCCACCTTATGACTTTAACTTGTCAAAAAAAGTGAAGTGTGGAAGTACAAAGCAGCTATATTACAAAAATAATCTACTCAAAAGATGTCCAAATTTTAGTGCTCCAGGATTCTTGGGAATGATGCACATGTGCTCAACTGGTTAAATTCACTCATTTCTGTTGGAACTTCAGCTACAGTGAATGTTACACCTTTTTAGTGTACATGGGTGATTAGTGTTCCAATCAGTTATCATTTTCAGTTTATTTTTTTTTTAACCACATTCTGCCAGTCAAATTTTGTCACAATTTCCATTTTGATGTACCTTTGACATTGTCATAAGCTGTCACTTCTGGGTAGTGATAAGACTACTGTAAGGATGCAATAGACACTGTTGCTGTCATAGAGACCATATGTAGCTTTCAGATTAGAATGGAAAAAATTCCCCCTCATTTAAAAAATGAATGCTTCTCACACATATGTTTATAAATCAAATTAATGCAGCTGCTCCACAAAAAACAAAAACAAAAACAAAAAAAAGCCCCCAGAAAACCAAAAACAAAATCAATGAACCAAACAAAACCCAAAATTCCTAGACAATAAAGCCACTAAAATATTATTTATGATGACAGAAACCTGGTGTTCACTCTGCATAGTCTTATCTGTATCTAACATACCCATATGTTGAAAATGAAAACCAAAAATCCTACCTGTATTTACAGATGGTGACTCTGTGACAGGACAAAAATTGCTTGGTTTTAAGGTGTGAAGTTTTTTGGGCTTCTGTCATGGCTATGACCACTGCCAATACCTTCCCTTGCTTGCTTTGGGATGAGAGTGAGCTTGGAGAAACAGTATCTAAACATTGCAAGGTCACCATCCAGGGGAGTGATAAATTAATATTGCAAAACAGGATTTTGAATTCTTAAGCTACTTTTTATTATTATTGGTAAGATTCCCAATAAGCTTCTCTAATGTACCCCTCAGAAATTCTTCGGATAAGCATCAACACAGCAAAGGGCTTTGCACGTTTTGTCTGAGTCTGGCACCAGGTAGGCTTTTATAGCTGGGCAAGAAGTCTTCTGTTTATTTAAAATCTTTTTTTTTTTAACTCTAAACTTCTGAAACTTACACAGTAGATATCCAGTACAAAATTCACCCCATATTTATCCTGAGGCATACTTTCTTCTTAATATTTTGATTAATTTAGGTTTGAACATCACTGCAATTTCCGAAAAATATTTAGGTCATATACAGTGAAGTAAGGTAGCAATCCCTGTTTGGATATTCCACAAGGGAAAAGTTGAAATTTACAAAATTAGTGCAAGTTTTCATTTCTTTTCAGTTCCTTAATTGTATCTCCTGTTCCCATAAGGACCAGAGGAAACATGAAAAATCTAAACATTATCTCTGTCATCTTTTGCACATATACTCTAAAGCAATAGTGACATTTTAAAAATATCTGCCTACTAGTATCTCTCATAAAATTCCTCTATGGATGCCAAAAATTATGTAGTTATCATCTAGACATGCAGCTGATGTAAAAAGAATGTGAAGAGAGTCAAGTACTAAATATTAAGAGGATCATCAGGAAGGAAATCTTTCATTCATTCAGTTAATGTTTTTGACAGGAATATACTCCTATTTACTAAAAAAAACCACACACACACAAAAAAAAAAAGAGGTTTTTCACCACTTCGAATGAAACAGCATAACAAAAGTGTGTATTTGTTCCTATTCTTTGTCGTCTTTGTGGATTTACAATGGTCAGAGTCAGAAGAGATAAACTCACACAAATACTTCTATGATTAGAATCAGAGAACTAGAGATCAGACAATTAATTGCCCCGTTACTCCCTGTGTGTTCCTTACTCCAGCCTTAAACTGTCCTGCAATAGCATTTATCAAGTAACCTAGAACCAGAATACTGTCTGACTTATCATGCTTAGTTGCTCTATTTCTTATTTTACAGGAATCAATATTCTAAAGCAGGTTGCCATAGATGTCAAGAGAGTGACTTTTGAGTATCAGCTTTCCTTGCCTGATGTTGGATGACAACCATGTATTACATAGACTATCCTTGTTACAGTTCATACCAGACTGAAATAGCCATTCATTTTCAAGGATAGTTGTATTTCCCTCTTGTAGTAAAGGGCAACTACCAGCACCTCTAAGTGTGGTGTTTCTATACATGCAATAATTATGGTGTCTTCCTGGCATTGCTTTTTTTTTTTTTCTTTTTTCTTTCTTTTTATTTTTAGTGGGAATAAATCTTCTTGTAATCAGTTCCTAAAAATTTGGAGAGTAACAATACATAGATTTACAACTACCTAAAATACCAGTCCTCAGTGGAAATGTGAAGAGTGTGCTAGCTGGAGTCCTCGCATGCATCTTGAGCCCAAATGGCTTCTCTACAAACCCCAGAGAAAATCTTGAAGTCTTTAATGGGTCTTTTCAATAAATCTGATTCAATAATGTGTGGGTGTTTCTATGTCTTGGAAAGTCCCTGATGCAAAGACATCTAATTAGTGCTCTGAAAAAAAATATCACATAGATTGTGTAATAACAGTTTCTTATGATTACTGCTAAGAGAATCTCATTTCAAAAAAAGTCAAAAGGTGAACATTGACAGTAGAGAAACTGTGCTTGGGAAGTTAATGGTATGAGATGAGTACTGCAAGGTTTCCACTAGATGTTACATCTATCATTAATGATTTTTTAATAAGAAAAAAATCAAGCCTTTGCTTTTGTAAGGTTCACCTTACAAAATAAATGCATCATAATTAAAGTAGCATATGATGAATCTGGGATGTATTTATGTTAGTATTAATATTCTATTAGAAAAAACAAGGTTCTTATTAGAATAGGATGCACTACACCACATGTCTATTAAAACACTCGTAGGAGCATATGAGAATTTAAATTCATCTATTAAAGCAAGATGTAATTCTGTCATTAAAAAAAAATCTGAACACCATTACTTCCCTCTCAAGAGTTAAATGCCAACCGTGGAAGGTCCTCATCTTGCAGCAGCATCTGGTGCTTGGCAGGCTCTGCGGGCGGCTGTGCTGGCAGCATCACTGTGGGTCTTGGGACCATCACGTGGTTAAACTGCTGAGGGCTGCGCTGCCTCGTTGACCTGGATGTCATTTTCATTTGATTCATTTCTGCTTGTGCAATTGTATTTGTCTGTGAAAAGGTTTCTAGATAAGATTAGAGCAATAATGTTAAATATTCTCATCTCACATCATTGCTATACTTATCTTTTGTTCATTCTGCACATTTTCCTCATACGTTTTTGCCTTCGTTTCACTACCAATCAACCCTGAATGCCAGTATTTTTTGCACTGGCACTTCTATTAATACATGACAACTCCTTTTTCATCTTTTAGACTTTCTTTCTCCATTCTCTTTCCTGTGGTTCAGCTTCAGTAAATAAATTCAAAGAGTTTCTCAGAAAAGAAAACCTAAATAAGTTTGATTTTATTGTTCTATTTTTAGTTTTTCTTTCTTTTTTCTCTTAATCTATTTCCTAAAGAGATCTTCTTGTGTTCTCAGGTCAATCTAGGGCCCAAATAATTCAAACATGGATATCTGAATATATTTAAATATTTATTTTAGAATATTTCCATTAAACTAGGCATGAGATTTCCACTGAAGGCTGGAAGAAGTTTCTATATAAGACATATTTTTCAACATGCTGAGATGGAAGCATCTATTCTCCTACCCCTTCACATATACTCTTCCCAGCATGATAGTAAAGATTTCTTATGCCCATTTACTACATGGGTTCCAGGAGAGCACCAAGGTACCTTCAAGGACCATGCCCCTTACATGACAGGACATTTTTTAGAACTCAGAAACCACAAAGAGCCCTAGACAGAATTAAGTTTCTTCATCAGTCCCAAAGTTCATAGAGGACACACACTTTGCTATGTGCCTACATTTTTGATTTGACTTTCAGATGAAGACCTCTGCCTCTAAGTTAGAGGTGGAAGAATTCTGCTTTTTTGGGGGCCAAGTTTAACACCATAAACTTCATTTATTAGTAACAATGGTCAGGATCCTTACCCTTAGCTCTTCATATCTACATTGGAAGGGCACATTAGCTGTGTGCCCTTCCTCCACACAGGTGTGCAGAAGCAGGCAGAAAAGGAAGAAAGCTCTGCTCCCCAGCTTCCCAGAGAGGGGGACAACAAAGGAGAGTGTCAGCTACCCACTGGAAGAACAAAGGAAGGAGGACATCCTTCCTCCCCACTGCTGTCTGCCACAATGTGAAAAATCAAATCTTAAGACAAATAATTACAAAGGAGAGAAACAGGAAAATAAAATCCCCAATTAACACTGCATTTTGTATGTAGAATCACCCACTTTTACCCCTCTTTTCCAATATCTTTCCCCTTCAGTTCAGAACCCATTATGTTAACAAGCTGATTCCTCAGTGGCATTCATGATGTAGAGATTTTCAATCCTGCCTAAAGGATTAGTTAACAGAAATTGAGCATGTAATTCTCCTTTGAAAATTCGATCCTTACACTTTGCCCTCCAAGAGTTTACAAATCCCAAGAAGACAATGTTTAAATTCAGAATTATGAAAACTGTGCTATTTCATTACATGACCCTGCTGATTGTAAGCAAACTTTAAAACTCTTTTACCAAATTATGAAAACTGTGCTATTTCATTACAAGACCCTGCTGATTTGTAAGCAAACTTTAAAACTCTTTTACCAAATTGAAGGCATAACTTCCCTAAATTCATCCATTCTGTGGCATCTTTACTTCTACAGAGAGATGTGATTTTTGCATACTTGATGGAAACAGAGCTTTCACCAGTTTAAAAGGCAGATCAGCATCTCAATGTGTTAGGGGGCATTCAGCATGACACCCTCAGCAAAGTTCGTAAGTACTGGAACTGAAATAATGAATCACTTCATCAGACTAGTCCATCACTGTTGAAAATATTGATCTTTCCAATATTTCTACTTTCTTTGCAGCAACCTGAAAATGTTTTAATATTGTCTCAAGGGCTTTTTTATAAGCTCTTGAAATAATATTATCTCAGCTTATCACTACAGATTTTTTATAAGTAGGAAGCAATATACATGTATAATAAACCTACTAGTAAACAAATTCATAGTACAAGCAATTCAGAACATATATTTTGCTGAAGTGTGAAAAAAATGCTGCCTTAAATCTTAAAATTATAATAAACCCTAAAGTCTAGACATTGTTCACAGCTATCATTTTCAGTAGACTTGCTTACACTAAAAAATGTATTTGCAAATTGAAGTAAAACTAAAACTCCTCAAGACCTTTTGAATATATTGTTGTGGTATTTGACTATGTAGTATCACAGAGCATCTTAAATTTAGTATCTTGGAAGCAAAGGATTGTGAGGCCTGCAATTCCCTAGGTTCTCCTTGCCATTTTGAAGGCTGAGGTAACATTTGCTTTCTTCCAGTCCTCAGCTACCCCTCCTTACCACCGTGACCTTTCCAAAATGATTGAAAATGATCTAGAAATGATGTCCATCAGTTCCTTCAACACTTTTGGGTGCATCCCATCAGGAACCATGGACTTCTGGATGTCAAGTTGAATTAAATGGTCTCTAACCAAATCACCTCCAAACCAAATGAATAGGGACCAATTAGGTTTGTGGACAGCATTAGTTCAGGAATTTTTTTACTGCTGATCAATCATTTAAGTTTCCTTATATTCATGCAAATATTCCCTGTGACTCTGAGATGAGCTCGGTTGGTCAGAGCATGGTGCTAATAACACCAAAGCTGCAGGTTTGATCCATGTACAGGCCATTCACTTAGGAGTTGATCCTTGAGTCTGTTCCAGCCCAGAAGGGACTGTGATTCTGTGGTATAATAGTGTTTTTAATTTAAATATTTACCTTTTTGCCTGAAAATTTGATAAAGAAAAAGACTGTTTGTAAAAAGCCTGATATGAGCAGATTATGGATAATTTCTAATAACTGCATTTCCTCCTACTGAATGTTTCATATCTTTATAATTTGAAATAACCTTAAGGTCCTCTGAAGGTCCTCCAAAGATGTAAAAGCAGCCTCCTCAACCAGAACCAGGATACCAACTCATGTCACTGAATTCTACTTTTTTAACTCTGAGCATAATTCATAAATTAGTCCTAAAACTTTAAACTTTAATTGCAAGATTATGTGATTTTTCTGGGTTTATTTTATTTTTATTATAAGGATGTTGTGCTAATAAACCAAACACTGTCAGCTGTAAGATTTAAGAAAAAACAAATTATGTTTTGGCCTTGGGATTATACTGAACTACTGTGATAATACAAAAAACTCCATATTGTTAGTAAAAAAAAAAAAAAACATAAATCATGGCTTAAAAACTAATGCAAGATCATGAAAATCTTTTCAAAGGTTTTGCTTCATTCAGAGCCTTGTTATTTTCATACATGGAGCTAGGCCAACACATCATGAATATCAAGTTGATTAACAAACCCAGAATCTAAATTAATGAGAGAATCATCCAGCTAGCCTATTTCTCTGTTTTTAAGCATTGATAACATGCATTAAAGGCATTTTGCAGAAATAAGCCTGCTTGCATGTTTTCATGACCCCCAGACCTATCAGGAGGGAGTAACCAACCTAAAGAACCCTGAGAGCTTTGCCTGCACACATATGCACACACTTGGTATGACTTTTATTAAAGGAACCACACAAATTTTGAAAGATTTGGAATTTGAACATTCTTCCCAGAAAGTCTCAATCCAGCTCCATGTGACAATACTTCAGGGGATAACCCTGTGATTTAGTTGGTAAAGTCTTATTTGCTATTCACACTTCAGTAAACACCTCTTGTCCTCATCACATCCCTCATCCTAATCCAAGTCAAAACATTGTGAGCACATTTTTCTTTCACTGGTGAACATGGCCTATAAAACATAATAAGGGGAAAAAAAGAGTAATTTAGATCATACAGAAGTTGAACTAATTGTGTATTTGAATTCTACAAACAAGGAAGCACACATGCACTGGTCCAAGTTCTGATCTCTGAAATAGGAGGAGGTATAGACATTCTTTAGTCCTACTCTAATAGGTACTGAAAGAGAAGTCCCAAGGAGGTACTTCTGAGAAGTCCCAAGGATGATGAGAACAATTCCTAAGTGAGGTGTTCTGTTTTATCCTGATCCAAACCTTTTTTTAAGAAAACCATGGGAAAACCAAGGTGATCCTCATTTATTACTTGTTGTATATACTTATAGAGAAGCTCCTTATAATGCCATAATTTCATATTAATTAAACAAGAGTAAAAATGATATGAAAATGAATCGAGAAGTATTCACTTGCAATAACCCTCAAATATTTTAAGTGCCAAACATTAGGCAATTTCTTTCCAGATGACATTTTAAACTAATGAGTATCAAAATGTCACGCTATCCTCGGAAATGAGGTATTCCCAGTTAGCCAGTCAGAAAATTACTATGTCAGTTTGAATGACCAGCTTCTGTGGAAAATGAAAGAATTATCCACCAAGCAGAAACAGAAAATCTCCAGCAAGAAGGTTTCACACCTTTTTGGTTTAACACTGTGCATCTTGTATTCCTTTGACTAGAATGTCTGTCTTACCAGCAAATTTTATGTGAATGCTACAATAAACCAAAGCCTAGAATATATATAATATTTACAGAATAATCAACTTTATGTTAATATAAGTAAAATATAGTTAATATAGTATAAAATTTTATTAATGTTATTCCACATTTGGATATAAGAGATCTTTCTTGCTCATCTTTTTCTTAACATTAATTTACAAGTTGCTGACACTATAAATTTTGCTCACATTTTCTTTGTGTTCTAGCAAACTCTGAAAATCATATACAACTTGGATTTCTTATCTTACTCTCTGAAATCAAATGTGAAAACTAGTTATTACAATATAGAAGGATCTTTACGAAGCCCTTCTCAGATTCTACAGCACCAGTTCTAAAAGGAATTAATTTCCTATGAGGACAGAACATTTTGTAATAAGTAGAATTTACTCTTGGTCTCCTCTACCTTTGATAATCATTAATGACAGCTTCAGACAGAAAAGGGCAGATATAGTAAAAAGGTGAATATTATGGCTTTTAAAAC
Organism: Ammospiza nelsoni; assembly: GCF_027579445.1. NCBI lineage: Eukaryota > Metazoa > Chordata > Aves > Passeriformes > Passerellidae > Ammospiza > Ammospiza nelsoni. The sequence goes on along the minus strand of NC_080636.1, from coordinate 25,424,993 downwards.
TGCTGTTGCTAGAGGCTATATTTTCTTTCATAAAAACTTCTGCAAATGTGAAACTCAGTGTTTCCAATGGCCATATTCTTTTCCATATCCAGATATAAAGTCATCAACATAGGATTCTAGACAAAGAAAATTGGAAGCATGTCTTTAATGCTTAAATACATAATTAATCCTTAACTCCTTCTTCTACTGATTTTAACAAAATCCTTACAAAACTGGCTTTTATAGTTGAGTGCCTAGTATGAGCTTATTAAATTCTTTCCAGTACTTCTGACCACCAAGATACAGTATTACCATGTAACGTGCCAATATAAATGCATAGATTCCACTTTTGATTACTACACCAAGTACTTCAGGGAATTAATTTCTCAATTGTCTTCAAGCTGTTGCATTGAAATTCTTTAAGAGAGTAACTGGGGCAGACCAATTAAGGGAATAAAGCATTAATTTTCAACACCAGTAAATTCCAGCAGAAGAGTAGTTTTGTTTAATGACTCACTGACTGCCTAAATATGCAAGAAAAGACTTTATGGTAAGATTGAAATCCAAAGAAAAAGAACATTTTTGAGGATTAGGCCGAAATAGAGTTTTGACAGATAAGAAACTGTACTACAGTTGAAGAGTTGAAGCTCTATTATTTATTTACACACATTGAATGGCAACCTCATGTAGAGAAAAACTACAAAAAGACTTGTGTGGTTTGGTTTGTTGGGAGTAGTGGGGAGGTAGCTCCTAATTAGGAAATTTCAAGATTTAATGTAGCCAGAGTAGCCAGAGTACACACTTGAAGAGCATTGCCTGTCCAAGAACCTTTGCATATGACTAAAACTGTATGCCATGCCAAGCAATAAAAGCAGATCTCTATTTTTCCTACATCAGGTACACACGTGGTGAATTTCCTTCCTCCTGCTCAAACACATCAAGTTTAGATTTTGGCTTAGTAGAGACAGGAAATTATTCACCTTCATAGGAGGTTTGCTACAGGATGTTTGAAAGTTGCATGAAAACCTCTCTCGCAAGCAGAGCCACATGCTAATGATAAGTGTCACAAAATATCAGTATGAAAAAATTTAGCTCACAGTTCAAAGGCAATTTCACATCCCTGCTGAAGACTCCAGTCTGTCTCAGAAAATGTCATCCCTGACTCGCAGCTGTGAAGATCTCTCAAAGCAGCGAGTTGTTGATAGTTCAGTCCCCAGAGGGCACAAGGAAACAGTGTAATTCTGTCACTAATTCAGTCCTATCCTCTAGGGTAAGCAGAGAACAAACATGAAGGAGGAAAACTTGGTTTGGGTACTCAGGCACTAGACTGAAGCTTCTCTAAGTTGGAGAATTAAAACTGACCCTGAATATTTTGCTATGGAACATACACCCTTGTAGCAGAATGCTCTTCCAATAGACAATATTCTTCTGCTTTTTGGGAAGAATTCAATATAGAATACTGGCAGTTTGTAAACAACATAAATTACTAATTATTGTAGGAGACGAGTTTTACTTTCAATTTGCTATCTTAAATCTGTTGTGTCCTTGATTAAGAAATTTAACCTTATAACACCATGGTAAGATCATTCCAAACAAGAAACTATCTAGCACCTAAATGTTTAAAGTTATTGCTAAATTTACCACAACCATGACATTTAAGCCACTTAGAAATATATGGAATTCCCACTTGTCTAAATTAAAAGGGCTTGCCTGTATCTGTCTCTCCATCTGTGAAATTAGGGCTGAACCAGCCCTCTACTTGCTTCATATAAACTGTGCAGATTTGGAAGGAAAGAAAATTGCTATATCAGGAGCTCCAGCTTACACTGTCATTTTTCACTAGCACCATTACCCGCACAACATTTAAGTTCAAATAAAATGTGTAATATTATCCACATTTTATTTATGTAGACTATGTGACTACCCAATCTCAGTCTCTTTGGCTCAGGGTCACCCTTAGAAAAGGCCTAGATGGATACAGTCCAAGACATTAATTCAAAAGAAAAACATAGGCAAAAAAATTATCATGTACACTTAAATGAAGAAATCTCCTTGCTTGTCTTCAATCAATATTTTGGAGGGGATTTGTGAACTCAACAAACAGATCCATATCTTTCAGGGTAACTCCTTTGGGAAGATTCGTCCAGCCCTATATTGTTGTATAATACTTTCTCAGTTACGCATCAGCATTCCTTTTAAAGCCTTACTCCACACAATACATGAAACTTTCTCCTCTGCTTCTTTACAACTTTGTCCAGCTTGGTTGTTAATTATTCATGCATACTACAGCCTCACTTCTACCATTAACTCTATTTAGATGGTCTAAAACCAGCTGATAATATTCCCACCCCTATAATTAAAAGCTCCAAGAGCACCTGTTAAGGCATGGCTGGATCCACACCTGCTCCTCTTAAAGGCCCCAGGTCTCTCAGACCATCAGGGCAAAGTTCTGATTGTGCAGGTAGAACATGCTTCATTCCAGATTAAAATAAAGCTGTAAAATAGACACACTCTACTACTGTTCTACACTAGTGTAGGTAGTCCTGTCTCAAGGAAATCAAGAAAAATAAATGTGCTTTAAGAACATTCTGGTGATAGAACACTTTCTTGTGTTTAAATACTTATGGAAGTGCTGCCAAAGAAAAAGTTGAAGCTGTAAGTAGCATGCAGCCAGTGAGGGACTTAACCAAAGCTGGAATTACATAATATTGCAAAAAGGGAAGGAAGAGGATGAGAAATTCAGGAAGGTCTCAGAACAAGTATTTGTTTAGTGCTGCAATATAACAAGCATTAGGCAAGGCTGAGATAAAATTGCTACAGAAATAAGCTGTTTCTAAACATTTATTACTGCGGCACGGTAGCAGAGTGTGATTACATTTGATACAGAACTGGAGGCCTGGGTTTGATTGCCTGGTGAGTGTTCCCACCTGTAGCTGTGCACCACTGCAAACTTCAGTCTCATGCTCCAAGGAAGAGAAAGTGACCATGTCCCTTTGGGGAAGTCAGCAGTGAGGCCTCTGCAAACCATTCCCCTTTGCTACCTTGTTTAGGAAAGCTTTTGACTGAATTCTCACAAAGAATTTATTAGCTCTTTAGTAGCCAGGACATTGGGAAGAGCATGACTTTTCCTGCAGTCATTAGTACCAGTGAACACCAATGGCCCAGAGATGCATTTAGAAGATCCACAGCTCATAAGATTAATCTGTATCATCTTCACCTCTTTTCTTTCTTCTCTCTACATTTTCTCAGATGATATGTGTCTTGAATTGAGATTGTTAATCCCATTTTTGAAAGGGATGGGAAAAAGAACAAGGGTGTCTATTCTCTGTGTAGCAGTGGAAGGGCCCTGAGCTGAAACTGAGCAAACTGCTTGGCACGTTTCATCTGAGACAGGAGTAATGTGCCCCAGGGAAACACAGCACTAAACTAAGAAACAATAAAAAAGAAATAAAAAGTAAAGAACCTGTGAGCAAGTGTGCTGGCAACTCCAGGGAAGCTGTCATTTCTGTTTCTTGGATTTACCTTTCTGTGCCACACAGTGCAGTCCTGACTAATCTGAAATAGCAAATACCTGGAGTCAGGGATCCCCAGACTCCTCGTTCAGTCTAATGCTCAATAAAAATGCTCACCAGTGCAGCTATTAGTAAGAGTAAGTAACGTGCTGCCTGTGGATTTTTCCAATTGTTTTTCCAATCCCAAGGTTCAAAAATATATCAAATTTTTGGAAATCTTTTTAAAGTGCAATTAAGATCACAGGCATTTGGAGAAAGGGAATGAAGTTAACTGGAAATCCTCAGTATATGTCAGCTCTAGTTATACCTCCTCTTGCCACTGTTAACCACTTCACATTTAAAAATTCATGCTGCACTTTCAACAGTATATCTTATGGGGATTTTAAGCCCCAAATTATCAAGAGAACAGTCAAGGGTCTTTAAAAGATGTAATTAAATTTAAAATTTTTAAAAAATGTTTATTCATATGAAAATATTTCCTTAAGAAACCAGAATCTTTATATGAAAATTAGACTAGCTGAAAAATGCCTATTCCACATGAGAATTAAAACTCATCAGAAAAAATAAAAGTCAATGAAGATTATGCTTTATCACTCACAATTTCTTATTAGAAAACAGGAAATCGATACAAGCTTGTTGGAGGAATGTTTCTGGAATTACTGTGTTCAAGTTTTTGTGTAACAGAGGCAAAAAAACCCCAAACCAATAACAACAACAACAAAAGAAAAAAAAAGAGTAAATAGAATGACAGTGCAGATTTTGTATTTTGAGTGAAAACTTCACAATACAATCAAAAATAAAGGTAAAGACATAGTAAGATGAAGAAGAAACTACAGCACAGATCACCAAAAACTCATGTAGGGCTGCAAGCGTTTCAAAGGAATATTGAAAGCTTTCTCTTAAAAACTTTGCTGAAAAGGTATACCTCTGCATAAAGTATTTCTAAAACATCTCCAAAATATTTCTAAAACATCTCAGAAATCTCACTCTGCAGAAGACAACTACAGAAATACAGGTGAGGAACAAAATGCTAGTTTGAAGTATATATACTTACACACAGGCCTTTCATCAGTGTCTGAAATAGTGATAAATCATAAAGAAAGGATGCTGAGACATAACCCCCAATTTATTTCCTTTTCTCTGGACAAAGATGAGGTTTATAAAAATCTATTTCCTTTCTGTGTGGCTAATGTAGGAGATCCAGACAGATGATGAGCTTCCCAAAGTTTTCCCTGCCTTATGAGTCTATCTTTGTGGCAGCATATCTCCTATCTTTCAAGGACTGCCCACTGCCTAAAAAATGCCAGTCTATATTCTGACACCACATTTCCTGTCCTTTCTCAGCTAATTACCAACAAAACAAGAGTGTTCACGTTAAAAACATGTATTCAAAGAGAACTTCTTCATCAGCCCTTATTTACTTGGTTTTTTCAGGAAGGAAAGAAAAAGTATCTGTAAATGGAGACTCTTTCACTCTTTTCTTCATTTTTTTTCTATGTCATGGACACTGAGGTAGATGCACATATAACTCCAGGTTTTAGGGATCTGCTATGGAAACCAGGACCAGACTGCAGCATTTGGCAGCAGATGAATATGTATCACAGCCTCTCTTCCTGCTTCCCTCTCAAAACCTCTAATGCTTCTTAGACCATCAGGCCATGTGTTAATAAGTGCCAGTTTTTGTCTCTAATCTATGAGTGTTGTACCTTAAATTATTTGACTAGTGTCAAATATATGTGGGCTATGGAGATATATAGGCATAAACAGTGTCTGAGATCAATACTTCCTATAAGAGCATTGGTCCAAAATGCACCTTGGCTTTAAACTAATGGGATGTGTGGTGCAGAAGTGGTGCACCACGGTAAAAAAACCAAACAAGACCTCTAATACATCAGTATCAAGATTCAGAGAAGAAAAAGGACACTGCTTGTACTTCAGCTTGTGAACATGGAAAATAGTATGGTTCCAAATATGTTCACTTGTAAAAGAATGGAAGGAATATAGATCTAACACACGCACAGCAGAGTGTTAGTACCCAAGGTAGGCAATGAAATCTTAATCACCAGTACATGGCTTGGAAAAATGGAATTGCTGTAACTACACGTTCTATAAAAATTATAATTCTTGATAAATATATGAAGACAACATCAGAGCTAGGAACTTCTTTTCCCCATTCAATTAAGATAATATTTGAATTGATTTAATCCATTTTCTTAGAGAATACACTAAATGCTGGTTTTTATTAAAAATGTATAGAAATGGATAAGTACCCATAATAAATACCTGATGTGTTAAAAAATATAAGTATTAATTGTAAATGAAACAGTGCTTTTTTTGTTACCATAAGAGAATTATAGAATCATAGACTCGTTTACACCTGGAAAAGACCTTTAAGGTTATTGAGTCCAACCAATAACCCAGCACTGCCAAGTCTACCACTAAACCAGGTATCCCATTCCCCACATCTACACATCTTTGAAATATCTCCCCAAATGCTGACTCCACCTCTTCCCTGGGTAGCCTGTTCCAATGCCTAACCACCCTTTCAGTGAATAAATTTTCCTAATATTCAATCTAAAGAAATGCAGTCTTGGCAGAGTGCACAGACTGACAGGTTGAAACCTTCACTTGCCTCAGTGGCAGCACTTCCACCACTTTGATTTGAGACAAGGTTCCTTTCACAGACATTAGGACTAGAATTGTTATTAAGATTATCTCTTCTGATGTAAAGCACAAGAAGTGATAGTCTGTCATCCTGCAACTCCTGAGCTGTAATTCATCTGGAGCAGACCATTTAAAAGAAATCTTATTTTAAATTGTTCAGTGATTGATTTTTTGCCCTTTGAAATAAATAGGAGAGAAAAAGAATCCCATTAAAAAAAATTGTTGTTGTTTGAAGACCATGGATAAATTTTCAGGAGGATTTTAGAGATGAGTGGTCTAAATTTTTATTAACTTTGGCATGGAAGTCATACAGGAGCATTTGAAATTATAATTTAATAGCCAATTAGGACATAATATGGAATCTTTTCTCCCTGCCACTGACTAAAAGCTGTGATGTTATGATTATGTGTGCATAATTTAATATATAGAATCAACTCAAATAAGATGAATTGGTGTATTTGTTACAGTTTTCAACTTATTTATGTATCCTTTGACACAAAACAAACATACACACATGAAATAAATAATTACAGTCTTCTGGAACTGTGCAAGTCTGTTTTCTAATTACTTATGTGACTCATTAGTGTGGTGACGGTGTCAAGTTCTATCAAAGAATGTCAAGTTGCTTGAATCATGACTGACCCATGCAGGCTTAAGCAGCCTGGGTGAGGTAATACAACATGACATGAAACCTCATGCAGTGTCAGAAGGTCACTGTTTCTCTCTACACATTACTTGATGAATCCAAACAAAATTGTGTGTTGAAGTTCTCTCTGGTGAAAACATAAAATATTGCAACTTCATTGCTGTTTATTAGGAATAAGCAAATGAAAGAATTAAGGTGCCTGGATTTAGACTTGCACAAATGAGGTAACTGATCCTTGACAGAGAAAATTCCTACTGTTTGTTTCATGCTTAAAAAACTTTAAATCCGTGTAAGTGAAGAAACCACCATGTAATTCTCCACTATATTTCTGAAATATTTTTAACAGTTTAAGTTGTATCAACAAAAGGCAAAAATTTTAAAATATTTGTTGCTTTGCTTTTAAAGAAAAAGACTTCACAAAAACAAGATCATGAAAATATAGTGATTTACAATAATGATGTGATAAAGGAAATTAAAATATTTCTTTCACTGGTATATCATAAGGTTTTTGCAAAATCTTTCTTGAAGCCACTTACAAGATCAGATGTGTATTCTAATTACAACACACAAATTAAAAAAATCTGTGATACTGTTTGCAATTTGTAGAAATAATAAAACTCCCCTCCCATTTTTTTTTTTCTCACAGCACATTGAACATCTCATTTCTTTTAAAATAGTAACACTGAAAATGTTCAGCATAATACTGGAAAGTAAGACAGTGCTTCATATCTCTTTCTAATTTCTACAGAACCACATGTCTGCTACACATCCCACTCTTATCATTTTTATCTTCATTAGCAATTCCCTTGTCAGTATTCTATAAAAAAAGTACAAAATGAATACTTTTTTAGAAACATAAACTCAGCTGTCTCAGCTGTGTCTGTCAAACTGATATGTACCATCTTTATTTAGAAAACCAAGTCATCCTGTTGTTCCATCAGTGAATATAAATATTGATATTTTATGTAAATAAGTGCATAATATATTACATTGGAAAACTCCTTGTCATTTTTGCTCCCAGACTAAATAGTTGAGTTATAGTTTAAAGATGTTTGGTACAATAATGGTCCCTCTTTTATGATCTTGAGTAGAGCTTTTCAAGGTAAAGTTAAAACATTATTTAAAGGAAGCTAGTCTATTAAATTAGAGGAGAAATATAGGATTCTGTGAAATATACATCAATATGTGACAAATGTGTAAGACTATATCTTCAAAAGAGTATTCAGTTTGAACTCAGGTTTTCTTGAGGAGCAGTAATTTTGTGAAGATTATTTGAAGGACAGAAATTTTACACAGTTCATTAATAGCAAACATTTTAGTTTCTGATTCATGTAGACCAAATTAAAGTTATCCCTCCAAATTTGAAAAGCAGCTGATTCCCCTGAAGAGCTCTTTTGGGGATTTCATATCTCAAATAAGCAGGTAAGCATCTTCTAGGTTAGAAAAAAAATTGAGTTATAGAAGAGTGAGCTGACTCTCATATTCCATGAAATAATTCAAAATCTTCCATTCTATTCCCATATTTTAAAAGAATCAAAGACCTTAAAAAAATTTAGAAAATTAGATTATTAATTTCTAATTAGCTGTTGTTCCTCTTATTTTAGCTATAGAATCATAGAATATGCTGAGTTGGATGGGATCCATCAGAATCATCCAGTCCAGCTCCTGGCCCTGCACAGCTGACTGCTAACTACTTGCTTTCAATAATTTTTAAGTCTGTGTTCTAGCTGAAAAGAAAAACTGATGCAAAATGCAGTGTTTCCATCTCATTAATAAACAATTAATTATCCATTACCTGGTTTTTAATGTCTTGTAAGAGTGTCATATGTCTTCCATATGACCATGAAAGATCTATCCTAGTGTATTTCATATATATCCATGTTGGTATTATTTCTTACAGCCAAGGTCATGTTTCTTTCTGTCACTTTTTACTTGTATTCTTGAATGTCTTACAGATATTTATTTTCAACTAAATCAGTCTTAACAATGCTTATAATGTAGTATAATATCAAGAAAATTTTCTCCTTGTCCTAAAAAGGAGATGATGTATCATAACTTTAGAGGTCTCTGACTTAAATCTGCAAAGTAAGCCTGAAAGCAATTTTATTTGTCATTTTTCACAGGGATTTTCAAGCGTTACCTTTAGCAAAATCCCATGCCAATGAAAGTGGACTCGAAAGTACAGAATATATGAAGCATCTCCCCATTAAATCTTCTTATAGAACTTCCACTGACCAGAGGACTGGTAGGTAGGGCTCACAGCAGGAAAACTTTTATCAGTATGTGCTTAAAAACAATTTACTCTCTGACTGTCCAGGTCTCCAAGGACAAATTTAGTAATGAAAATGAGAGGAAGCACTAAAAGTGCTAAACCAAACTAGAGGTTTGTGTGTGTGTGTGTGTGTGTGTGTGTATGCAAGGCACTGGGATAGCCTCTTTGGAGTTCAGAAGAGGTGAAGTTCTCCATGTAGGCATATCCTAGGCATGCCAACAATATACAGACTAATTAATTTAGGTTAATGTATAACAGGAAATTTTAATGGAGCATTACATTGCCAAATTTAGTGATTTTGTCATGAAGAATATAAAACATTACATAAGTTTTAAGATCCAGATTCAGCAAAGAACTGTTACAGTACCCTGAAATAAAATGGTTAGTCCTTTTATAAAATAATTATCAATATTTGGAATTTCTATTAGGTAATTAGTATTTGTGATTCTTATTGAAAATCTTCAAAGCCTAACAATTTTTGACTTGTAATTTGTCCATCATTGACGCTGCACTTTCTCTGCATACAGAAACTCATAATTCAGGTTTAAAGTGAGAGTCATTTTGTATTTGAAACCCTCACATCATTGCCTCTTTTAAAGTGATGGAAGTGTTAAGGGGCTACTCTTAGAGTGTTTTTTGATGCAGTACCTTTTGAAAGCAGCAGCTCATTAATATTAACACCAGGTTTAATATTAATGATCGAATTTACAATATGGTATTAAAATTTAAATGAACAGAGTACTGTGCGAATACCAGTTGTGCACATGAATATAAAATGGAGTATCTCATATGGAAGTTTATTCTCCATCCCTGTGCAATTTTGACTGCATATAACTTGGTTAACAATCTGCTAAGGAGAGGTCTAACCAACAGAGTCAGCTCACTCAACCCTTTCACAAATTCTTTGTTTGAATATTATCTTCTAGAGCTGAAATCTTGGAAGTGCTTCGGTTTTACAGTTCACCTCTTGAAAGTGTAGTATAAAGTATTTTAAAAGACTCTGAAAATAGCCCTTTCATATTAAAAACAAACTAACAAACATCAAAAACAAGGACCTAAAATGTCACCTGTGTGCATTTTTGCAAATGTCATTTCTTGATGCACTTTTCAAAACTAGATGACATTTTCCCAGGGTCTGTATTCACAAAGGACACCACACAGACTTTGTCTTAGCAGCTGCTGCAAAGTTATACATGAACACTGCCCAGGAATGCATAGTGCCTCCCTGTATATGCACAGGGCCAGAACAGCTACACTTCCAGCATTTCCCATTGCAAAAACCAACAGGACACACAGGCTCTGAGGTTTGTGATCCCTGCTCACAAAGGAACATATGGCCATCCTACATCTGTGCATACATCTTCACCACAGGAACACAGCTTCTTTGTGGAATCAGAATGCCTTCTCCCTACACTGTTCCCAAAACTAAATACTCATATATTATGAAAATATGCCTCTGCCTGACCTTTTTCTATTTCTGTGGACCTTCTGAGTCTGTCCAGCTGCTACTTCCAGAGACAGAAGGATGAAGGAATTCCAATTTTTAAAACTGAAATGGGGTTAATAACCTATTATGATCACAAAATTTCCTGAACTGCCTCAGCTGTAAAGTCAAAAACCTATGTTTTGATGGAACACTGGAATCAAAACATTGTTTTGGGTTTTTTTCTCACAAACTACAGTGGTAATAATTATGCAGGTAATTAATATTGAGATAAACAACTGCAGTACTCTTGATAGTTGACACAAATAGTAGTGCTGCAGAGTAAACCCTTACTATGATCAGAAATGGCAGAATCTTCATTTTATTGAGGAAATTAGAGTGTACATTTAGAGATAAGTATCAGTTTTGAGTATCAGACTGTTCTCATCAAGGAAAGTTTAGTCTGAAGTTTAAACCTTTCTCTAGATTTGCCAAATGGGAACATTTTCATGCATAGATTCATCAAAATCCCCTTTTCTACAGAATATCCATAGAAGCATACAAACTGGTTTCACAGACAGATGAATTTTTTAATCTGTACTCTTTTTCTTCATATAAAAACTATCACTCTCTTCTCTCATTGAATGCCTACTTAATCTGCAATTTGGAAGCAAAACTTGCACAAATAAATTTGGGAAAGTCATTGAAATATCACACATGAAGTTCCTCTTAACTTCCTTTTATTCTTTTTCTTTTCCTAGCTTTCATTTGTTTTCATTTTAGCTCTTGGTCCATGTGGCTAAATTCTGTGTCCTTATAGTGTAGAATATATATATTGTTACTATATGAGTGTATCTATATAGATGAAATGAAAACCTACTGAATAGAAACTGTGGGCTGTGAATTCAAATTAACTTTTGGTTTTTTCCATGAGTATTGTTTTAATGACAGCTATTCATATATAATAAATCGAATAAATGACTGTAATCATAAGGTTCCTTTTCTTCAAAGAATAATGTTCTTCATTCTATATTTTTTCTCATAAAGAGGAAAAATAAAATAATCATGTAAGTAAAACCTAAGGACTTCACAGATAAGGAAAAAGCTAAAAGTATCATTTAATAAAAAGCATTGTGTGGTATGATTAGATTAATTCAGTATCATGTCCTGAGTTCCTGAGGTCAGAATCGGCAGCTGTATCATGGAATAGGTATATTCTGTTTTGTGCATATTGGCATAATATAAGGCTTAAGCAGTCTTTGTGTTGGAAAGAAAGAGAACTTTTTGTGACAACAAGTGAGGACAGAGTGGCTTGGGATGGCAAGTGAGAATTCAGTGAATTCTGATATCGCCAAGTTTTCATGTTGCATGCAGACAAATATGTGCTTTTTACTCTTCCTTCACCAATACTCTACCTAGACAGATCCTGCCTTTTACTTTCATGAAATAGAGGATTGTCACTTCCAGCTTGACATCTCCCCTGTAAGCAGTAGTAGAGCTGTCTCAGCATCAGGGTCTGAAGACCAGAGCAGTGCATTTCAGGCTCTAGGAAAGAAAGAAAGTTGTTTATCAGCCTGTTCACTTGGATACCCTATGTTACATCCATGTAAAATTATCCCTGGCTTCTATCATTTTATCTCACTGCAGCTGTGATCTGCAACCAGGGTCTCTGGCCACCCACAAAATACTGAAGGGTTTGAGTTGATCTAAATTTCAGCATTACAAAAAAAATATTACAGCTGTACTCAGGATTGCTTCTCAATTCCTTCTAGAACCAAGTGGATTTTAGAGGTTCCACATGATCTTGTTGCTCTCATCTAGATGTTTCCTGAAAGGCCATTTACTCAGCAGAGAATCCTTTCACTCCTCATCTCTCACCTAAGCATGGTTAATCTGTAAGCAGTACCTGCCTCCACGTGTGTAATGCACAGCTCTGCCCTAAACAACAGTTTCTGCAGTGAGCTAAGCTTCCTAAATCGATAAAATGCCAGTCCCAGGGTGAAAAATGTTCATGTACAAGAGAAACAACAGTTGCTGACTCTGTCAGACCAGAGGCAAAGCCTCTGCAATGGGCGAATTCAAGATACGTTGTTGGTTCTGTGTGAGCATTTACAAATCCAGAGACACGACTTTGTCCATCCTTCTCTGAGTGTGAAACTTATGACATTTCACTTACTTTTTAATATTTTTTTAGCAGCAATAGCAAGCAGAAGCAGTAGAAGTGTGAAACTATCAGGATTCTGACTCAATTGTAACAGAAACTGACATTCCTACACACAATGTTGTGTTTCAGGATAACAAAATACTTTCAGAAGTAAACACAGAGGTCACTCCCTAGGGTAGTGGGCTCTTGCTACCTCTGAAAAACAGTACAGAAGTCCTTTATTACATACAATATAGCTTCAAACCACTATTTCAAAAAGAAAATGAAAAATGCCAGTTTTCACAGATAAAGGGAAGTTTATGGTTTTGACCTTACAAGTAGGCAGTATTGAAATCCCATTAGACTGAATCCTACTAAAATCAAAACACAAATGGAAGCATCATTGGGTCAAGTTATAGTCAATGGTTCTACTTTGGCAGAGTCTTAATAGAAATTTCCATTATATATAGTTCTTTTTTTTTTTTTTATCCTAGTCAGGCAGACATTCCTCTGCACAAGAACCTGTAGCCACTTAATACTCATGCAGTTCAGGTTTCCCTTTGCAAGCCCTAGCCATCCTTTGAAAAAGAAAAAGGCCCCTTCCACCCCCCCCAAAAACCATACAGTGCAGTTGTTCAAGGCATTGAATAAACAAAAATTGACCATTATTCCTAAATATTCTCTTCAAGAAAGCAATGTCAAGTGTCTAATAGTACTTAGGCATAAATGTTAATTTGATTTTTTTTTTTTTTTTGTGGCCACGAATGGAAAGAGTGCAGCCTCATCCTACAATAAAAGCATCTTTCCCATCTTTCAGCTCTTCAGCTCAGACCCCAATATCTTCTCCAAGTCATGCAGGTTGTTGCTCTGGCACAAGGAAAAGGTTCATCCCTCCTTGTTTCACCCAGGCAAATCCCTCCCCCCTTTCAGCAGATGTTACTATTTCAAATATTTGCAAAGGGTAAGAAAAGTCTGGACCAATTTTCTCACAGAGATTTGGAAAGAAGAGAGAAATTCTGTGAAGGAAGAGGCTGAAACCTCTCCCAGCCCATGATTATCCCTTCACTCCTGTCAGCTGTGCTGTTACCTTCCAGGCACAGGCTGTAGCTCATATCGACTTCTCACCAGGATTTCTGCATCTTCCTATAAATGCCTCTAAACTTCTGTTTTGACATTAGCTGCAGTCATAATGAGTAATGGGAAGTAGCTATTACACATTTTATAGAATTCATGAAGCATGTATTTGCTTTTGGCATGCAGTCCAGCAGAGAACTGCAAGATTAAGTAGTTACATCTTGCAAGCTGAGAGGCACATTTGCTGTATCGTTAATAAACATCATGGCTTTGAGTGTATTTAAATTAATATAATTTGTTAAATCTTTCTGAACAGGAAATCAATTTTACTAGGTTAGAGACAAAAAGTTAATCAAGCTTAGTCAGAAGAAAATTGGCCTTTTCAATTTTGTTTACAGTAAAATAACCCCATAGATTTTTAGCCAAAAAAGAAAAATAATCAGGCTGAAATTATGAAGTAAAATCTGAGTTGCATAAAAGATTTCTGAAAATCCAGGAAGCTGATAGGTTCTTTACAGTTTTTACTGAAGTTTTTGGAATTACACAGGGAATTACAAGTACAGCTTTCTGTTGGCACTAATGGAATGTCAATGAAAACACATCCTTTCAAGTGCTCTGTGGTCTGAGGAGCTTGTGCTGTGAAAGTAGCCTTCCAAAATAATTTTGGTTTATGCCATATGCCCAAGGCAAATCAGTAGTTTTTTCTCATCACTACCAAAGTATTGATGTAAAAATATAGATATAAAGCACTCATCTACAGGGCAGACCTCCCCCTGAAAAAGCAAGCATTCGTTCTGATATGTCTCTCAGCAGTCTTAGCTGAATGGCTGCGGCAGAGAAGTATTAGGATTTTTAAGTGTCTTCATTTTGCCCTTTGAAGAATTTATGAACCAGAAAAAGGTACTGGCAGGGGCCAAATAGTAGAGAAAACAGAAGCAAGGAATAGAATTTCTGACTATCTGCTATTGGTGGTCATGAATAATTTGCCAGAAGACATTCCCAGATGGTGGAACAAAGCCTTATAATTTTTATTTCAATGTCAAAAAAATATAATTATTTTTATTTGTATGTTTCCAATTTTAAAGTTTTCCAAGGCACTCTGTTCACAGTCCATGTCCATTTAAACTTATACCTGAAATAAATTAGGGCAATAACAAATCTCAGAATGGCTTGGGAGGACATCCATTGCAGATCTGCCTTGTCTCCCTTCAGCACCTGGAGCAGCAGCAGCAAGAATTTGGCTTTTTCTTTCTTTATTTCTTGCTGTCTTTTATGATGCTGTATCCCTGTTTATAAAAATCTCTTTCAGATGTTGCATTAACATAATCTAAATCTGACTAGTTGCCAAAGTCTCCTTCTGCAATGATGTAATTTCTTGATTAGTTAGAAATAAATAAACAGACTATTTATATATATATATATATATATATATATATATATATATATATATATGTATGTATAATCTTGCTGATTTCTGGTCTGATACTCTAGATACATAGCAGTGATAAACCAAACTCCTCAAACTGCCTGGGTTTGTGGGCTTGCAGTTAACAAGAGTTTTGTATTTTGGATATGCAAAGCAGAGGAAGGGGGAACTCAGAAAATTATGAGTTTTGTATTCAGCCACTGTCTTTTTTCAACTTCTGTCATCGCTTTGCCTTTCATCAGGATTCATATTATTGTCTCGCCTCAGATTACCTTTCTAACTTTTTCAAATCATTAAAATAGAAACTCTAAAATTGAACTTCAGAAGACATACCTCTATAAATTTTCCAGTACTTTTTCCTTCCTTTAATCAATCATTGAGACTAGACTGCAAAGTAAATATTAATCCTCATTGTTCATTTCCCCTCACATTCATGCTTTCACTTCTATCCTCACAAATTTACACATCTCTTACAAATCCAGTTCTTGCTTCCCTTTTCTTTTCATTTTCCAAGTTGGCCCTTCCTTCTTTCCCAGCATTTTGTTTTGTGTATTGACCTACATATATTTAAGCCTTAATTCTGCAATATTTCTGTAGAACAAACTTTTTTAATTTTTTTTTCTAGTTCCATGCTTTGATCTGCATCAGGTTCTGACTCTGTGGCCTTGCTTCTGAAATTCTGCACAATATCTTTTCCAGAATGGTCATGGCTTTCACCTCCATGCCCAGCTCCAATCACTACGCTCTGCCACATGCCACGTTACCTCCTTTATTCCTTGCAAAACATTTGAACCTTTTGTCTCTTTTTTTTTTTTTCCCACCTGGTTCAGCAGGTTAAATCACTCGTCCCTTTTGAATTTTTCAGGATTGATATTATGAAGCTGCTATTCCAGCAACACGACTATACAAATTACCAATTCTTTTAAATTATTCTATACTAGTGAACCTGGTTTCGAAGAATCCAGTTCCCTTTTTCACAAATTGTCTAGCTATAAATGGTAACCATATGATTAAGAAAACTCCATCAGTGCTTAAATCCTCACTAACAATCAATTCTCAGTAGTGATGTTGAGGAAAGAAGTTCAGCTACAATTACAGAATTAAAGCTGTATTG
Source organism: Ammospiza nelsoni (assembly GCF_027579445.1). NCBI lineage: Eukaryota > Metazoa > Chordata > Aves > Passeriformes > Passerellidae > Ammospiza > Ammospiza nelsoni. The sequence continues at coordinate 25,408,740 of NC_080636.1, read as the reverse complement.
ATTTTTTACTTGAGGCTCCAACTCTCAGTAGACAGATAAAGTGATTCTGTGTACATGACAAGATCATAACCCCTGATGTTTGAGCTACAATAATTGTAATTACTGCTTATAGAAACATACCATTTCACTTAATCCTTCAAGATTTCAGTAGCCATATTGAGCTCATTTTTTGTAACTATGATTCTAGTGAAAAAATTTCCGTGGATGGGAAAAAAAACTCTTCTGACTGAATGTTTCATTTCTCTTTCAGGGTTGCACTGTCCATGAATAGTTTGACGTTTGTATCTAACATTTCAGATTTTCTAATATGCCTGTCTTTGGAAGTTCTTCATCTGTCCACATACCCTGCCTTGAATCATACCCACACAGAGCACAGCATCAGGCCCCCACAATATCTTCTCTCTTCAGTGCCATGGCCAGCAGGTCCCATGGTGTGGCTGGAGGGTGTGTGGAGAGACAGGACAAAAAACCTACTGGGACAGCAAGCTGCAGTCCTACTTGAAATCACAGGAGCAAATTATCCCCAGAACTGCAGGTGGATTTTACCTCACAAAGTTCCTTTAACTCACCCTAGAAGAGAACAAAGGAGCAAACATATATATGAGCATACATACAAGGCAGATGGGCAGCAGACCAGGACTTGGAAATGAAGCCATATTTTATGTATCTCACAGAAAATACATGGGAAAAGTCAACCAAATTGACTTTTGGAGCTTTTTCCTAAACTGAAGACATTCCTTTTCTTCTGAAATCAGTGAACTATAGCTCATGAACACTTGAATTCCAATCTGAAAGAATGCTAGGGAAGAATAACTTATTTTGTCCCTCTTTTCTCCCTTTTATAGGAGATATGGATAAGATGACCTGACATGAATGACCTGTCATGAAATAGGTGTCCCCATAGTGTGGGACACAGCCTCTGCATTCCATGGGACTGGTGGTGAGACAGGAACTGTCTGCCAGAACTGGGGAGTTGTACCCTGTCAGCGTGGAAAATACTTAGCAGTTCTAAATTGTGAGACACATAAAACCTAGTTTTATGTACTGTGACATCCCTACCAGAGGTTCCTGTCACAAAACCTGTGTAATCCTAGACAATTACATATGCATTCATAGTGTATGTTAAAATGCTAATTGCTTTATGACCATGTTCCAAGTCAGTTCTTGTCCACTTTGAAATTGAATGGCCAATGTCCTGATAGTGCCAGGATTGGCTTCTAACAGAGGAAATTATACATTATGGACTAATTAAATGTCTAATCTCCTTAGGTAAAAGACCTCCCTGTTTCTTCTTTATTTGATTAAGATTTTGTGTAGTGGAAAACAAAATCAGCAGGCAGATTTCATTATTGTATTGGGCTTCAGGAATAGTACATTTTTAAAAATAAATTTTGTGCTTTATTTATTATTTAAGAGCTTGAAAAAAAGAAAGAGCTTAAATAGCTTAAATGTCTCTTCATTTCTCAGAATTATGCTCCTAGGTGCTTGCCAAATTTTAACTACATTTTCAATGCAACACAGGGAAATTCAATCAGCCAGTCCCCACTGTTTGAAAATCTTTTCGTTCTCCTTAAAATCATTACATTTTAGTTTAAATACCAATCTATGCTCCTTCCTTTCATATATACTTCATGCCATTTCTTCTATATTTTTAGAGTACATGGAGGACAATATCAAAATCAAGGAATATATGTATTTGTAATTGTTTGGAAGATCTGGGTTTGGACCTTTTTAATGATTATTTGCCTTTCTGATTTTAGATGTACCTTCTTTTCCAGAATCATTGATGCAACTTCTTTTCCTCAGTTCTTAAACTAAATTTATCTGAACATTAATCAGAAAAAAATTCCTGCAGAATTATCAGCACACTTTTAGACACCAGTATCTCACAGACAGCCATGGCAGGAGTGTGTCCAAGTAATCAAGCAGAACAGCACCAAACACGCCTCCAGGTGAAGAGGCACAGCACATTTTTAACTCCCTGGCACCAGGTTACATACTAAACTATTAGCAGACTCCTCAATGTAGTAGAAAAGATGGAAAGTGGGTGCTCTGTGCCAAAGGCCAATGTCAGGTATTACATCAGGCTTCTGTAGGAGTGAGAAATCACCTCCCTGAGATTATTCTGCCACTTTGTTGTCCTGACTTGTGAAAGAAAACCAGCCACCCTATTTTTATAAGCCTATAAAGAACCAAAGTCCCTAATGGGGCTGCCTGCAGCCTGCATAGATGCACACAACGTGCTGCATAACACAGCACATTAAATTCCAAAGGGGAGAGCTTCAGCATCTCTGGCTGATTTCCCAACAGGTCTGGGACCTTATAGAAAGAACAAGATGTTCAGACAAGAAGTGAAGAGCACTATGTTCATAATAGCAACTGAATACATAATGACCAACAGTAAGGGAAGAATAAATATATAGAGCTACATGCAAGATGTGCAGCAAGTCCTACCTTGGCTTGCAGACCGCTTAGAGCTAAATTCAGTGCCTGCTCTGGCAGTAACACAATTAGTGGTCCAAATGCTGCAGCCATGAATACAGAGCCTGTAGTTATCATCTACACACCGCATGCCAAGATCATTCACTTTGCTGAGAAGAGAATTGCAGTATCTAAGTGGCCCTGCTGAGCCATTCCAGTATCCAGGCACACTGCAAACTAGGCCACTCTCAGCATGACTATGGTATTTTCTTTTATATCTACTATCCATATGGTAAAAATAAGACCCAGATTTTGCAAAGAGCACTGTACAGATAGACTTGCTTTTTAAGCTAAACCAGGTCACTGTTTTGTTGATGCAGCTTCATGCTTAGGAATTGCACTGAACTGAAGGCACTAGCTGTAATGTCAGATACTTTATTACATGATTTTCTGGAAGCAGTGATCTGCATATCCTTGTAGCACATCATTATGGATGAAAAATCATACCTGCAGATACAGAAGATGACTAAATTAAGACAGGCACTAAAGGTCCCAGTTGCTAGTGTCATTTTTCACTGCACAAAAATCGATGATTACTTAAAAAAGACATCTTATCTATGTGCAATGTAAAATGAAGATACAAAACGCTTCAATAATTCTCTATATGAGTCTCTTGACATCTTAAATTTTTTTCAGGAGTGAAGAACTCTATTAATATTATCTTTGAAACCTGCTGCTCCCCACCTGGGATCATCTGGGAAAGGCATGAGAGGTCATATCTTTTCGATTTCTGTGTAATAATCTCTGGCTATGAGAATAGTCATCCCTGAAAACCAGGTCAGTAATAAAAAAAAAAAATCTTCAAACATACATTGTAAGCATGAGATAATGAAACCATGTGCATGCTGTATCAACATTATGTCAAAGTACACATTCATTAACAATTGTGACAGTTCATGAATAATTTTTCTTGACCATCTTGACAGTAATCCACTGGACACTGGTTTTCTCAAAGTCCTTCTTGAAATGGCTCAAAAGCAGATGAATTTCAGGTGTGAACTCACCAGTGACAGCAAGGGAAATAACCACAAAATTTTTCTTTGATCCACTGGCAATGTTCTTCTTAATGTTTCTCTGAGTTTCATCTAAACTGGTTTGGGAGGTTTGTCTTATCTGAAATGAGAGCAAAATATTGGCTGATATTCAGACTGCCATCCACTCTGACTGCTCAGGTTGTCTTTGACAGGTTTGCTACTCAGTCAGTCAGTTCCCAGCCTATGAAGATTTAAATAGTTATTTTTCTTAGGGCTAAGATGTTTATACTTTTCATATTGAACATCATGAAGCTACAGCTGATCCGTTTTTTTGTATTTTCCTATGGTCCTTCTGGATAAAAATTCTGCTATTTGGCATTTCAATCAATTTTCTCCTTGATATGCCATCATCCATAAATTTTCTGAGAGTGTATTATGTCACACCATCCAGCATGCTGATGAAGATATTGAACAATACCAGCTCCAGTATTGACCCTAGGGTGGCTCTGTACCTCTGCCAAATGAACATCAAGCTATTGATTACTGCACAATGAGCTTGGCAGGTTGGCAGTACAGCTGATTTTCAAACAGTGTAACAGCCCATTTTTACAGCCCACTGTTCCTCTGTTTCCAGCAAAGAAATGTCTGGAAGCCAGAGTCAAAAGCATTGCTCAGACTCAAGGAACATTAACCCACTCTCCTCTCAGACATATATTTGGGTTTTCCTTCAGATAAAAAGCAAGCAATGTTGCCAAGTACGTTTTACCCTGGTAAAACCGGTAGTACCCATTTCATTCCTTTCTGTCTTGGAAATTAATTCCAAGAGGACATGTTTCAGGATCAGGGACTGAGGTGAAGTCTACACTTCACCCTATTTCCTTCTGGCTGTTCATTGGATGGAGGCAACATTTGCTTTTTTCCAGTCCTTGGGGACCTTGAGTAACACAACTTTTCTTTAGGTGACAGACACACTTAGTGCTATCTCTGGGCACCTATGGGTGTCTCTCCTTGGTAGAACTGTGTGCACATCCACAGTATCTGCCTAGCCCCTAATGTGTTGGTCCTGTTCAATCTGTCCCCTCCACTCAGCCCTTTGGTTCCCTTTTCCTTCTTAAAGCATTTCATAACATATTTTAAAAATGTGTTAAGAAATGGTTTAGCTTGCAATATGAGTACTACTGATGTAATTTCAATATGTTTTCATCACCCAATTGAAAATATATTGTAATTTTCACCATGCAGATATTTTACTATTGACCATGGAGATGAATGCAACAGTGCTACTTTTGTTACACAGGAAATCTGAGGAGCAGTTAGGAAAAATCCAGTGAAGCATCACTATTCCCAGACAGTGCAGCAATTTCATGATATAATTTTATCAAATGAAAACAAGAAAAGATATCCAAAACCTTGGGAGAAAGGGGGCTATCATTCCATTCCTGTCAGGAGGGGCTGCTTCCACAGTACTCTCTCCTCGCTGCTGTTTCCACTGATGGAGTTTGAGCACTGCTTTTATTTCAATTGCTTGGAATTATCACTTTAGTGGTCTGTCAGTGCAGCCTCTGCACTCAGCCTATCACAAACAATAGATTAAATCATTGGGGATTTCAGCTCAAATATGCAGCTTCCTTCAGAAGAGTCTTATACATATTGTAGGTTGAGTGAAACAAGCATTGACATACATTCCTTTCCTTTCCTTTTTCTCCTTTGAATCTGCTAGGTTTTTGAGAATGCTCAGTTTCCCCTGAATGTTTAAGAGACCACTTCCCTGGTATTTGATCTGGTAAGCTTTCTCTGTGTGGTCTGCAACATAGACAGGACCTTATTGGGACATTTGTCTTTAAAGTATCAATGTTCAAATATTAATTCTTGTTCTCTAAAACCAAACATTTCTAAGATAACAAAACTTATTTGTGGGCTAAGCACACGCATGTGGATACAAACATCATAAAGTCACCCCAGGACAGGTACCTATTTAAAGGAAAATAATAGGAGGGTGATTTTGTTCATTTAGCTGCAATCTTCAAGCAAGGACATGAATAGATCCCATATAAGTGCAGGAACTTAATGTTCCTTATTGAAAAATCAGGCTGACAAAATCATACCCACAGTTCTTATTGTTAAATTTGCACCTGCAAGAGCCAGTCTGTCTTATGTCAATAACCAGTATAGAGAACCCACAAGTTATCAAAATAAAACTGTATTACTTGGTCTTTAGTGTCATTGCAACTAGATAACACCCAAAACCACACTGATTTAAGAAACAACCAATTCTATCATAGCATTCATGGTTTCTGAATTTTAAAGTATTTCAGATTTTTTTCTAAATAATGATTTTTGCATGCAATTAGAATCCAGATCAATCTCACCTTTGAAAAATGAGACCTAAAATTATATTTCTCACTGTAATAAAAGAAGACATTTCTTTCAAAACATGTCTTTTGTAGGTATTGAGGTTCAGCTTCAAAAGAAGCTTCTGTATCACAACTCATTAAGGATAACTAATTATAAATAGCACAAAATTATTCTAAAAGGAATCTGCAGCTGAATTTATTAGTGCTTCAAAATAGGTAAATTTTGAGCATGAATTAATTGCTGTGAATTTTGGTCATTAAGACTGACCATAGGTCATGAGTGATCAGCAAGCCATATTATAGCACTTTCACAAAACTGTTCTAAAATTAAGATTCCTATAGAAAATAGGTGGCACAAAATGCACAATAATATTTTGCAACCCCTTCAAAAAAGTATATGAGAGGTTTGCCTCCACTTACTATTGCAATTTGCCCTATGGATTTAAGGAAAGGGCTTGAATCATCACTTCTGAAAGCCTCCAGAAGAGTCTTCCTGAATTATGAAAATCATTAAAAATTTAATAAAGTAGATTCTAATATGGACACTTGCTCAGGTGACAACAGAGGGCTTTGATATTCAATTATAATAATGAAAGCTGGAAAGAGATCTTTGGAACATGCAAAAAAACTGGCAGCAAGCCAAAAGAGGTTTTTTTCAATTAAATTAATCTATTATTATCTAGTAACTAGGAAGCACCATGGAAGTTTTGTGCTGAGTGTAAAATAGAAAAAAAGGAGGAACAACGATTAACCAAAATAGAGAATCAACACCTTCAGTACTGGTAATATCCTAATGCAAAATTTGCATAAAAAGCTAACAAAATTGGCAACAAAAGAGAGAATGGGAATGAAAAGTGACCTCTGATGCCGTACCGACATTGCAGACCTGCATGCCCTGCCAGAGGCTCTCAGGCTGTACAGGACATCCATGCCTGTCCCACTGAAGGTCTGTCTAGAGCCGGACAGTTGCAGCAGCGCTGTATCACCCTTGCCTTGAGACCCACCTGGGACCTTTCTTTCTGGGACAGACATGCCAGCATCCAATGTTCCCTTCTGTTCAGATGCTTCAGCGTGGCAGCTTGAAGCACAGAGACTTGGTGGGGGTGCTGAAATGTTGCATCATTAGAGTGCAGCAAGTGTGCAAATGTTAAACTGCACAAAGCCAGAGCAGGGTCAGGGGAGCCAAACCCAGTGCAGGTTCATCTGCTCCTCTACACCATACATGCATACATAAACCCACCCAGTTTTTGTTGGAGATTCATAATCTCCACAGCCTCAGTCTGGCAGGTTTGTTTTGGAATATAGCTGACTCACTCTGAGAGAAAGCTTCAGAGTTAATGAGCTGTCACACTAACACAGAGGGATCAGGACCCAAAACCACCTTGGAGAGCTGGCTGGTCTGACAGTGTTAAAATTCTCTGTAAACAGGTCATGAGATACAAGAAAAATAGAGATGGATGCAACTGCAAGAAAAACCCAGCTAGTTCAAGAACCAGTGTGCATCTCTAAAAAGCATGGGAAGTGCTTCCAAGATAGAAATGTTTGGCTTGTGACATCTCTAACAACATATTTTGACAATTCATCTGTGTCAAGCTAGGCACTCTCAGTTCATTTTTATGCATATTGGAGAGTATTTTATTCAAATACAATAAGGATTTCAGGCAATGGCTGCTGATTGATCACCTCAGCAGGCTTAAAATATTTTATGTTAAAAGAAACAGATAGAATTCCATGATACAGAATTCTCTGACACTCCAAGCTTTGAAAATCAGTAAAAAAGAGCTCTGAAAGAGCTGAACTACTTCTTTATAAAGAAGATGGGATTATATAAATATTGTTCTTGAGTTGTCTAGACAAACTCACTGGGATAAATTGACAAATATCAAAATTATCCATTTTAACCACATGCTCATTAAATTATGAGAAAGTGAGAGACAAAAGGAGATAAATTGTCCATGTTTTAAACTGTGAGATTTTAAACAGAGGAAGGAATCGTTGCAGACTGAGCATGTCTTTCCAATATGGAAGGAATTAGAACTCTTAAGGAATAACTCTAGGCCTTGCAGGTGAAGTTTAACTTTTTTCGTGGTTTGATTCCATCTGGCATTTACAGCTGGGGAAGGAGGGGGAAAAAAGTTAATAGTCATAATGATGATATTTGTCATCCCAAGTCACCACCACGTGTGCTGGAGCCCATTCCTGCAGATGGCTGCCTGACCATGGGAAGCAGGGAACCAATTCCTCGTTTTGCTTTGCTTGCATGTGGGGCTTTTGCTTTACCTATTGAACTCTACTTATCTCAACCCACGTTTTCTCACTGTTAATCTTTCCAATTCTCTATCCCCCTGCCTGACAAAGCAGAAGTGAGTGATCACCTGTGTGGAGTTTAGTTACAGACTGGAGTTACACCAAGACAAGAATGAATATATTCTAGTCACAAAGAGAAATTTGGGATATTTTTCATGTTTATCCAGTATACCCACAAGGTATTTTAAAGTTTGATGTTTTATTTTATGCTTAAAATTGAAGGATTTTTGATTACTGTTTTTAAATATTGAATTTTTAGTCAATTAATAAAAATACCCAGTCTTAACCCTTACCATGTTCAGGTTTAAAGCCACATATGAAGTAATCACAATAGAGTGCCTCATTTTGTTTCTGCTGTAAAGTGCTAGAAAATGTCTTGTCGAGTTAAATGCATTAATAAATATCTCTATAGCCCAAAGCACTTATTCAATTCAATCACTTCAATGTTGCCTTAGGCAGGGTCTTTATCAGTTTAAAAACACATTAGATTTTCTTAGTTGTATTATAGTACAATTGTATTTAAAATCTGGGATCAAAAAATAGAAAAGAGATGGAAATATAAAACTCATTTTATATGTATAGCCCTCTGTCTTAGTTCATTATTTCTTCTCTTTAGTGAATGCTGATCCCTTGGGCTGGTCACCCCAAGGGACACATTCAGACCACTGGCTTGCTTTCTGTCACATAATCATGGGAAGAACAGAGACATGGGAAAGTTCCTGTAAAACAGTGTTTCATTCAGAAAAAAAGAAAGACAGAATGAGCCATGATGGAGAAGGCAGCTAAGGAACTTGAGTTCATCTTTTTCCATAATAGGAAAATAAAGAACCTTCTGTGAAATGGAACGGTATGAAAATCAATACTCAGAAGTGGAAACATTTCCTAAACAATTAGCAGTGAAGCTCTGCTAGAAAGTACTGTGTAAACTAAGAGCTTATCAAGGCCAGTGACAAGCAAGAATATGCACAAAGAAATAAAGATTCTTGTACTTCAGCACAATTACTTTCTGCTGAGGAGTAAACTGGTTTTTGGGAGAAGGGAAAGAGCCAGTGTCATTGAAGTTCTGCAGCAAGACTCGCATCCCTTGGCCGGCACGCTTTTTGTGTTACAGTCAACTTGCAAGTGAAAAAAGGATCCAAGACTAACCTAAACTCACAGCTTTAAGGATAGCACATTCTATCAAAAAATTGATTGAATTGGCTTAAATTTTGTCATAAGTAGTAAGAGTAATGAACCAGTAGTATTTATTTCTGCTTGCATACTGTGCATGAACCTCTATAGCTTTAAGCACACACAGTCTTCTGAGATAGCTCACAATGAGATTATTGACATGTATGTGTTTTCTAACCCAGACACTTTGATTATACAACTATTGGTCATGAGTCAGAGTTCTCACATCCTGAGAAAGGAACTTTTTCTGGCTTTTTTTCACAGTGTCGTGCTGTTTTTTCCACTGTTTCAATTAATTCAGTAGAAAGTAGGTGAGTTCCACACAGAGTTTCACATCAGTTAAGTCTTGAGGAAAACACTTCAGAATGATATGCAGAATGCTACATACTGTTCATCTGTAACACAAAATTGCTATCTTTGCATTAACATTCAATTTATTTGCATGCAAGGGACGTTGTGTCAAAAATCTTTAAACTTTTAAAAACCATATGTTTTTATTCCCTATTATGAACCTGGTCTCACATTGGTCTAAGTTTAAGCATAGTGAGAAATTTTGCTTCAGCTCATTTGTGGGAGAGATAAAACATTATTTAACAGTTTTAGAAAAAACTCTTTTTTTCCCATCTTGCTTTCTTTTACACTTATCTTGTACTTGTCTAAGTGTAATTTGCTTGCATTTTGTAAGATCAATATAAAAACATTCTGTGTCTTTCCATTTTAACACAACAAAAAGATGCCATCATTACTAAAATTTATGGGAACACTTGACACTTTATGTTCATGTAGCATGACTTTATTTTAGGTAAACTTATGATAAGGTAGTGTCATTCTATTTAATTTATTAGCTGTCTGCAATTGTGTGAGTGAGAGGAGAATCAAAGGCATTGTAATGCAGCATTATGATAACACGATTGTTTCAATATGAAATATTTGGCTAATTTAGTGTGTATACTATTTTTAATAAAACACAAGAAGTAGACATTATGCCTGACTTCAAAAACAAAGAGCAGACATACTTTATGACTTGGCGTCAAGTCACAGGCACTTGTCTAAAGGTAAAGGCACAACAGAAAATTGTTTTTCCTGTTGTGATCAATGACAACATGATGAAAGACAAACTCCACAGCTTTTATATCCTCTGAGTGCTCCTGCTGACTTTGGTGCTAAGTATTTCACTAATGAGCAATGAGTGAAGCACTGGGAGCTGATTGTGAAGTTTAGGGTCAGTTCCCCAGCTAACAGAAATCACAAGTAGTTCTGAAATCAATGAAGGCTTCCAATTCAAATCCTGATTTCTGAATTCAGGAAAGAATGACATACAATATAATATTGTTAATTGCAGCAGTAATAACAGTAGTAGTAGCAATTACTACTGTTGTAATTGCTATTCCTTTTATTACTAATCTTACATTGTCTTACATTAAGATCAAAAAGGCTATTAAGAAAAGTACTAATTAAGATACCAAATTAAAACATATTTCAGTTTATAAAATTTTGTACTTGCTTCATTGAAGAAAAAGAATAATTATGCAGCAAATTTAAGTTTATGGCAATAATCTCACTTTTTATATCAACAGTTTATTTGTTTACCAACCCTCAGAGGTCTATCCCACAGACTAAAACCTGATGGATTAAGTTGTTAATTAAACCTCTCTGATGGGGGAAAATCTAGGATAAAAATGGCAGTAAGAAATAAAGAGTAAACAGATCCAATTCTGCTCACACCAAGATCACAAAGTGACTTGTGCACCAGAAATACAAAGAAAATAGAAGGGCTGTATATTTTAAGGCACATTCCTGCAATCTGATATTTTTATACTATGTCAGAACAAAATTCCAAACATCACAGGTTTACAACATAAAGTTTTGATGCTGGGATAATGACATCACCATCAGAAGCACCTCTGTGATCATTTATTTTATATCTTACCCTGTATAACTTTTCACTCTGGGCTATAGGTGAACACTGCCTTGATACAGCTTCAAAAGCCTGAGATCTTCATCTCTACTGTATAAAGGGTAAAGTTCTTACAGTATAACACATAAGATAACCAGCAAGCAACAGAAGAGGTGTGGATAACGCTGTCCTCATCATACAGCTCCACATCTTTCAGGTGCTCTTTCATATAAATGGTAACCCATACTCTTTGTTACCTTATCCATTGGGTTCAGTCCCATTTTTGACCCATTTTGTTCATCCTGAGGGATTTGTATCTTCCTGTATAATCCTGCCTCATATCTTTACTTCCTCCAATGTCTGTCCACTTGCCCATTTACAGGATGCTGGCACCAGGTTCCTGCATGCCACAGTGAAAGGGTCCATCAACCAGATGGAAAGTCTGTTGGCAAACAAGTTGTTACTCGGTCAAGTGGATCCCATTTCTTGCCAGCCCCTTACCTAAATCAGGACAGGCTGTCAAGCTACCTGGGGCAGAACATTTGGAGTACCTGAAGATCTGGTGTAAAAGATGCCAAAAGTTCAGTAGTGACTTAGTTATAACACAATCACCCCTTCAGCTTCTCACTTCTGGTTGAAATTAACTGACAAACAGGAGAAGACAGCAATCTAAGATTTTTAAATTCTAAAAAGGAAATGCAGGAAGATGAACTATTTGAAAATGCAGTCCAAGTTGTTTAGCTGATAAAAGGCATGAGCACACTCTGTTGATTTGAAACAGGTCACTGAAGTACAATGAGTCAGGGTAAGAGCTGCACTTCTCATTCTGTGGGATGCTGACCTAATTAGGGAAAAATGCTTGAGACTGCGTTAGGTTGTAGACTGGTTTAGAGATACCTTAATGCATTCCCCAATTTTCTCTGAGTTTTTGGCTTTCATGCTAAATTAGCCCAGTCCTGAGTCACTGTTAAGTGAGACATTTTTGAACAATTTCCTAAGATGAACTCATGTTAGAATTGTCTCTCTTAGGTGTTTTTGACATTAGTATTATCACCTTTAGGTCCTTTCAGAAGTGTTCACTGGAATGGAGTAGAAAATAGTATTTTACACATGACAGAAATTAATTTTATTGTATTTATCGTGTACAATTTTGTTAATGCTAGTTCTATGTCTCAAAAGAAGCCAAATAAAATTCTGATCTTCCAATTAATTGTACCCAGAGGCAGACATAGGTACATGCGGATGACTGCCAGCACAGAAAACCAAATCTCTCCTTTTCCTCACTCAAGCACAGTCCACAATTTCTTTTCCTGGGACAGGTTTCTACAGAATGCCCTTCTTCATGGCTTGTCTTCTCTCTATTCTGATGTTGCCAGTAATTTCTATGTGGCACAATTTGCTGCCTTCCAGTCAACAATAAAAATACTCAGTTTTCAGGTTTTCCAGAATCCTGCTAGCTGATTAAAGATCAGGACAACATATGTTATAACCCTGAGATCCTGCAGAGCCCTCACACTTGACAGGTTGGATTCTCAAGTACCATGCACCTATTAAGTTCTATTAATTTCCAACTGTGAGGTGAGAAAGGTGGTGGTTAGTGAGGATCAATGTCTTCTCTATTGTAAATAGGCAGTCTGCTCTTGTATAATTCCAACAGTATTTTTCTTTCATAGAATCACAGAAACAATTAGGTTGGAAAAAACCTCTAAGATCATTAAGTCCAGCCTTCAACTGAGCACCATTGTGTCAACTAAACCACAGCACTGAGTGCCATGTCCAGCAGTTTCTTGAACACATCCAGGAATGGTGACTCCACTGTGTTTCTGGTACAAACACATGACCTGATTGAATAAAGATGTCACAGATAATTCTGCACAAATCCAAAGCTATATTTTAAGAGAAATCTTATTGAGAAATACAAAGCTATTTATAATGTCAATTAATAGAAAATTACATGGGAAAAGGCTTGTGATACATATGGAAAACATCAAATCTAATAAATATAATATAAAAGAGTTTTAATTCAATTAAGCAATCTGAGTGACATATAAAAATAAACCACTGGTTCTGCTTCTAGTCATAGATATCATCTATATTTAGATACATTATCTTAATTATCTTTTCATCTGAATTTCAAAATAAATTTATATAGAGAAAAATAATTTACAAGATTTGCTTATGAATTTTCAGTTATTTTGATACTATCAGAACTTCTTTTGATGTCATCTGCAAATTCCCTCACTATCACATTAAAATCAAGCCTGAACCTCAGCTGACACATCTTAGCTAACTCATACCATAGGAATTTACACTGTGAATAATCTAATATGCTCTTTTATTAACCACTAATTATAATTTTAGTTCAAAGGAAGCAGCCTTTAATACAGGATAAAAATGTAAACACTAGAAGACTTACTATGGCACCTGCATGTACCAATTATGAGACTTTGGCTGATAACCTTTTATAGTGCCCATTATCTTGGTATGCAAATGCTTCTCAGCGAAAGCACACCTGCCTCCTAATGTGCCAAGATACTCTGTTTTCCTGGGCTGCTTCAAAAGCAGCATGGGCAGCAGGGTGGGAGGGGTGGTTCTGCATCTCCCCCTGCTTTTATGAGACCTCAGCCAGAGTTCTGTGTGCAGCTCTGGTGTCCCCAGCACAGGAAGGACATCAACCTGCTGGAGCGAGTCCAAAGGAATTTCTCCAAGATGGTAAGAGGGTGGAACACTTCTCCTTTGATAATGGCTGAGTTGGGGTTCTTCAGTCTGGAGAAGAGAATGCTCCAGGGAGACCTAATTTTAGCCATTTGGTTATTAAATGCTACGTACAAGAAATATGGTGACAAAATTTATAACAGAGCATGTCACAATGGGAAAAGGGGTAACAGTTTTAAACAAAAAGAGGGTAAGATTTAGACTGGATATAAGGAAGAAAAATTTTACAAGGGTGGTGAAACACTGGAACAGATTGTCCAGAGGGGTGGCAAATGTTCTGTCCCTGGAAACATTCAAGGTCAGGCTGGATGGGGCTCTGAGCATTGAGATCTAGTTGAAGGTGTCACTGCCCATTGCAATGGGTGTTGGACTAGATGACCTGTAAAGGTCCCTTCCAACCCAAACTATTTTATCATTCTGGGATTCTAAAATAAATGTGTGGTTTTACTGGATGTAACTCCCCTGGCTGGAGGCAGAGCTATTTAAAGAAGGAATATGTTCTGAAACAGAGCTACACCTACTTTTTGGTAATCGACAGATTGCCCAACAAAACCCTTCACAGGTCTTGTGTTTGATTAGGGCACACCATTTTGCAAAGAGAGGCAGCACTGCATATGGTTTCTATCGAGTTTCAGTGCCTGTGTTGGGAGTTAGGTGTGAATTTGCCAACCAGAAGCTAGCTCCAGTTTTACTGGTGATGACTGATGCAAACACCTCTGGAAGGGAATAATCATGTGTTACCTCTGAAAGATGAGCAGCCTCTCTCCTACAAGCATTCACTTGTGGGGTTTGACTGGACTTAGTGACTTTTGAGATGCATTAGGGAATGGGCTCAGCCCAAGAATGTTGCAAAACAGAACAAAAAGGTGGTGACAGAATTTTTATAAGGGCAAAGCAATAGGAGAAGAGAGTGTGGCTTTAAACTGAAAGAAGGTAGGTTTAGATTAGATTTTAGGAAGAAATTCTGTTCCTGTGAGGGTGGTGAAACACAGGAACTGTTGCCCAGAGAAGCTGTGGATGCCGAATCCCTGGAAGGTTGGATGGGCTTTTCATCAACATCGTCTAGTGGAAGGTGTCCCTGCCCATAGTGGAGGGGTTGGAACAAGATAAGATTTAAGATCACTTCCAACCCAAACCATTCTATGATTTTATAAATCTATGAGTAATACTAAGATGAAGAACATGCCTATAATGTATTTAAACTAATATTTCTCTACTTGAGAAATTCATTAATTTCATAATACAGGAATCCATTCTGGACAATTGTCTGATATGTAACAGAAATAAAATCCTGGGCCTAGTTATTCAGACTGCATGGAGACTACCACAGAATTATAGAAAGTTTGGTGTTAGAAGGAATACAATAACTTGTATTTAAATTCAAATGTCATAACTGTGGGGCACAACTGCAGCAATTCATAAAACTAACTTGCAGTCCCATCAGTTCTGGTGTGGTAGCAAAATTTTCCTGCTCTCCTCTATGCTGATCAGAAGGCAAAGACATTCACTCAGCAGCTGGTTTTTCTGGTACTTGCTGCCAAAGAGATGGCACAACTAACAGCTTCTGGGTTCTGTTCCAGCTTTTATGAGACACTGTTCTCTAATGTTCTTTAAAACTGGTAAAACAACATACTTTGCCTAATCTCATTCTCTGCAATAGATGAACTATTTTGTCTGAATGTTTTGAATAAAATTCTGTCTGATGCATAAACCTACTGTGGAAAATTTCAGCCCAAACATTTCAGTTTTGGCCAAGTCATATGCAATTTAAAAGAATGCCAGACATCTTTATAGGGGAAGTTGTAAGCTCAAATGCTACAGTCACACCCACCACCCACGTACACAGACGTGTATATATACACAGACATATCATCAGCCATACAGCAAAAAGAAATTGTTTGGATCCTGTGCTGCATTTTTTCCCAAACCGTTTAAAACTTGTGATTGTTAAGACTGCAAACTCTGAGCTTCACTGCCTTGCAAAGCTGTGACTGTGACGGAAGAAGGCATAAAAAATAAAGAGAGCAGATTTCCAGTCAAAAAACATGTTTTTAATAGAGTATGAAAGTGCACTTTGTCAAATATTTTCTATTAAGCATGCAGGTTTATAAAATTCCCTAACAATCTTTACTTATATTGTTGTGCAGTAATACACTTACAGCTATATTCTATTTTCATTCTGAGCTCAAAGAAGAATTTTTATTTTTCTTTGTAAAGCAATATTTTTCAGAAACTGTCTGCATATTTCAGCACTACAGTATTATACTTAGATAAAAGAAAAAAATATTCTAGTAAACCTTTACCAGTATTTTATATTCACAAAAACTAGAAAATACATCATAAAGAAATAAGAAGCTTGAAAATTTATCTTTGAAGAAGTCTGCGACTGTTTTCCTAAAGGGATCAAGAAATTAAAATGTTTACTAATAATTTCTATTTAATATTAATCTTTAATGACATGCTTGACTGAGACTTTCTTTTACTAAACAGGAATGTGTGTAGGATTTTCTGTGTTACTCTCAGACATTTCTTTTTACATAAATATGCAGTAGGTAAGAAAAAAAAACATTAAAAACATGCTTCTTCATTTTCCACCTCTTAGATTTCATCCTTTGAATTGAACATAAAAGTCAGCCTTTTGCTAGATAAGGAAAAAACCCTGGATTGAGTGCATGCATATCTATACAGACACTTAGTTGCAAGGGACTTCTACCTCCCTGTGTTCAGGCTCTCATTACAATAGACATCATGCCACATTATGCCATTGTTGTTACCCAATACCTGTCATAAATGCCAATGTGTATTCATTTTGGTGTTCCAAGCATGGACAATAAAAGGAAGAAAAAAGGTGCCTGAATTTTAGAGTTTCCCACAAAATCCATCTCTAAATGCTCTTCAAGTCAGTGTTTTCCTCCCTGCAAAATGCTGTGGAGTCCAATCTCTAGAACTGACATAGGAATCTCAGTCAATGAAAACAAGCTCCTGGTGTTTTCTCTTTACAGGTAGTACTTCTGGGCATGCCACTGTGCTATTGTGGCCTCAATAGTTTTCCTTCTCATCTACAATATTTTAGTTAGCACTTCCAGACAGACAGCTGCATAATAAGTCTGCTATTGACCTAGAACAAAAAGTTCATACCATCTGTTATCTTGCAGCATAAAAACTGGTCATGATTTCATTTGAACTAGTCTTCTGGTTTTTTCTGAGGTATAGCTTGGGAGCTTAAAATTGAGAGCCTGGGAAGCTTTAGCAAGAGTCATCATTCATGGAAAAGTAAAAGAATATGCTCAAATTCTTTATATACTACTGTTAAAGCCTATTTTCTAATTGCATTTTAGAATATATCACTGAAAACTTTCTCATCTGCCTTTATAATTTATAAATCTTCCTTGAGTATTAGATCTGCTCTGTATTACATACAAAATATTAATATGCTGTCAGTACTTCTGTAAATTAATGTCTCAAGCTCCAAATGTCTTGCTGACAGGACTTTTATGAATTTCAGCGTACCAATATCCCTGGATCATATTCATTTTCCAAGAACTGTTTTTATTTCACACAACAGTCTATTTGATGCCTCTAATCTATAGTATTGGAGATTTGAAACTCTGTGTAAAAAGTGTCTGTATGACCATTACAAATATTTTATACTTCTTAGAAAGAAGCAGAATTTTAAAAACTCACAAAAACAAACAAACAAAAAAAAAAAACCAAAACAAAACAAAAGAAACACAAACCAAAAATACAGTTAAACTTTTGAGTTGTGAGTAATTAATTTTTCCATTTTAGGATTGCTTCCTTCTCTCCATAGTTTTTAGTACTGTTCAAAAGAGTTGCTTGTGACCCTGAAAATAGCAACTCTGTGGTTGGGAAAGAAAACCAAAAAGCTAAAATCATGTGAAATATCTGTGCTCTTTCAGAGTCAACAACTACCCATAACATTCAATGCAAACAAAAGTATTGCAAAGACAAAGAAAATAGTTTATTTTTCTAAAGCTGAGTCTCTTGCAACCTGAGTTCTGGAGTAAAGCAAACCCAACAAAAGTAGCTGTGTGCCGCAGTGAAGTATCAGTATGAATTTTTCTGCAGTAAGGTTTCCACAGATGAGGGAGTGGGGGATAGACTATTTGTAGTTGCAGTTTCTGCCTCCTGTGCTCCATTAAGGGGCTCTGCTGTACTGTGTTGTAGAGTTCTGCATCTGCCTTACTTCAAGGCCTCATCTTTCTACATCATAACAGGCTTTGTCAGCTGAGACCTCTACTAGCTGTGAACTATTTTAAACTCTGATTTTTGTCGGTCTCTGTGGTCATTGTTGCAGAGAAGTGTGCAAAAGATAATGACAAGGAAGGAAGTGTCGGAAGGAAGTGTCGGAAGGAAGTGTCGGAAGGAAGTGTCGGAAGGAAGTGTCGGAAGGAAGTGTCGGAAGGAAGTGTCGGAAGGAAGTGTCGGAAGGAAGTGTCGGAAGGAAGGAAGGAAGGAAGTGTCGGAAGGAAGTGTCGGAAGGAAGTGTCGGAAGGAAGTGTCGGAAGGAAGGAAGGAAGTGTCGGAAGGAAGGAAGTGTCGGAAGGAAGGAAGTGTCGGAAGGAAGGAAGTGTCGGAAGGAAGGAAGTGTCGGAAGGAAGGAAGTGTCGGAAGGAAGGAAGTGTCGGAAGGAAGGAAGGAAGTGTCGGAAGGAAGGAAGGAAGGAAGGAAGGAAGGAAGGAAGGAAGGAAGGAAGGAAGGAAGGAAGGAAGGAAGGAAGGAAGGAAGGAAGGAAGGAAGGAAGGAAGGAAGGAAGGAAGGAAGGAAGGAAGGAAGGAAGGAAGGAAGGAAGGAAGGAAGGAAGGAAGGAAGGAAGGAAGGAAGGAAGGAAGGAAGGAAGGAAGGAAGGAAGGAAGGAAGGAAGGAAGGAAGGAAGGAAGGAAGGAAGGAAGGAAGGAAGGAAGGAAGGAAGGAAGGAAGGAAGGAAGGAAGGAAGGAAGGAAGGAAGGAAGGATACCGATTTGTCATGAAAGGAAAGAAGTAAGGGAGATGTGACTGAAATAACACAAGATTCATGTTCCAGGAGCTATCCAAGACAACAAGGAAGCAGAAGATTCTGTCAATCTTTCTCACCTGGCATTTTCATAAGCCTTTTTACTTTCCCAACAAAGACACAGAACTCTCTGAACCAGTCTCAAAGCTGGGATACAGAATCTGGATCCAAAAGTAAGGCATGGCGTCTGTAACCATAATAAACTCTGCTAAATCCTGTTGCTTTTCCTTCCTGCAATGGCATCTAAAAGGAACTGTGGACTGAGTGGTCTTCCCTTCCCCTAGATTTATTACTAGTTTGGCTTATTTTATAACATATGTCTGAACTACTGTTTTCTGTAGTCATAGTATTTTTTATTTTAATAACATAGTCCTTGCACAACACAAAGTGACTTTTTTTCTTTTTTTTTAAAGTATTTTATTTTTTCTGCCTTTCAGATTTTTTTTATTAGCCATAATATTGATATGTAACACGCTAGGCTGAATGCCTCAGGTTCTGAGGGCAAAACTAGAAATATAGGTTTCAGCCCAGAAGCCTCAGCTACGTCTTGTGGGAGTGTAGCACCTTCATAAACATGTCATGAATCTCAGGTTATTCAGCTGTTTGGTGGGCAATCAATAATGACTGCTATTATTCCTAAATTGCTGGTTGACATGGCAGCACAGGTTTCAAAGGAACCACTTTGGATGATGTCTGTCCTTCTGTCATCCTGGAAGGACTTACAGGGGCTCTCAGTGGCTGCCACGAGTCTTCAAACCAGCTACTGGAAATTTTCAGAGTCTTTATTCTGGACAAAGGGGATTTTTATGGGGAGTAACTTCTTCTTCTAAAGTGGTGCAATAACTCTGCCCTATTTGATCAGCAGGTAATTCTGCAGTGGTCCACAGAAAGGGCAGAAATATGAAAGCGAGGGTTTGATCATCTCCCCATCTGTGTCCAGCCAACAGTTTCTGAGTATTCTCTCTTACAAAGGAATTTTACTTCTCTCACTGAAGCAATACTAGAGCAGAACAGAGATAAAAAAGTTGAAGCTTTCAAAGAAAAAGTCAAGCAATATTTTTTAAAGTATTTTTATTCCTCCCTCTCTCTCTCTCTCTGTCTCTCTCTCTCTCTTTAATACTGATGCATGGCTCTGGGGCATTCACTAAACAACTTCTATCTAACAGGAAGAGTATTGTATTTTGCAATAAATGAGCTGGCAAATAGAAAATTATGCCTAGAAATTGAAACACAATAGTCTCTAAGCTCAATAAAGACGGACACTGAAATAATGCAAGTCTTTCCTTTCAGTGAGAGAAGTGAACATTATTCCTTACAGCTGCATGGTTCCTGGGTACCCTCACCCCAGTCTTCTGGGGTTTCTCATGGTTAATTTTAGCCACTCTCTGTTGCATAACCGTTCCTTTTAGCTTGTGACTCTGGAGTCAACCTCAGGTCAAGCTGCATCCTGCTGGAGGCTGACATGTAAATATGAGACACTGTTTCCTAATCCAGATTCTTTGGAAGATCAGAAGCAGTGCTACACACTTTCTCTTCTATCCTTCTCTTCATAGTACATTACTTAATGTACAATTTAATTTTTAATAATATCTTTGATGTTCCTTGAATATACATTATTATTTCTCACTGTACTGCTGCGATAAAAAATATCCCATTTCACTGAAAAAACAGTGATGCTGTATACCTTAAATATGGTGCTAACATGTAGCACATTAAGGTATCTATTACACACACAATAAAAATAATTTTATCCATTAAAATGAAAAAACTCCCAAAATAATTCTTTAAGAATATGGTGTATAGCAGTGAAAATTAAAACTCCAATGTGCTTCATTATGATAAAACAACAGAACTTAACAATCTAGCAAAATGCTGACAAGGTCTGTTTAATCCAAAAATCTTAATTATGTTATTTCAACTGAAAAAGCAAAACAAGCTGTCCTACAGACACATATTCAAATATATAGGGAGACAACTGATTCCCTAATAAGGAAACAAAAGAACAAACCAATAATTATTGGGATGAGGAATATGACAAAATAAGGAAAAAACTTCTCCACATAGTTAATCACCAAGAAATCAATTTTTTTTTGTCATGAGGCCTTCCTGTTATTTACAAGTTTAGCACCTAGAAATTTCCCTTTCAGTATGCAAGCAGAAATATCATCTTTATTTTTTGAATGTTATATAAACCATAAAATTATAATTTCCAATTTGGTAAACAGAACAGACAGAAGTTGCTGTTGGGTGTGACTGCAAAGTCATAGGCCTCAGCCCTCTGAGGTTTTCCTGAGAGGAGAAAATCTGAGCCCTTCTTCCTGCTGTTCCATGAGTTCTGCCTCTGTTTCTGAATTATGTTCTTAAGTCTTCAGGACCTGCAGTGAGTGCAGAATAGGAGGAGATGAAGTTGTAGAAGATGTGGCCTTACTTAAATGCATATGAATCTATTCAGTAATAATGTATATAAATATAACTCTTTGCCTTGCTAAGAACTCACTTGCTGTTACCATTGACAGCATTTTGCAGTTCCTGGAGTGCAAAATTCTGAAAATGATTAGGTGTTCTTTAGATGTGAATGCCTGGATTATTTCTGTTCTTTCACAAAATTTATGACAAGTGAGACTAATTCTGCTATTGCACATTATTCAGATAGAAGAACTATACTGGAAGAATCCCTCTAGCTTTAAAAGGGAATCTTTCTCACTCAAGGAATTCAGTCAAAACTATTTAATTTTATTTTGTAGGTTTTCTTCTCTATCTTTTTGACCCCCTGATTTCCTTAGAGATAACTGTATTTGTGCAAAGATGATAATTTTCAGAGATGTGCAGAACTTGTAAAACTGTTCCCCAAATGCTTGAATAAGTCTGAGTTTAAAACATTCCCACCTAATAGACTGTGCTGATGTGGTATATAAGTTGGGATCTGAATTTTTAATTTAAAGAAATATTTTACATTTTGCATCCATCCATGTTACTTCAAAGTATGTGAGAATATTTTTCCCTTAATCCCAGTAGTTAGAGGGGGAGGAGAGAGCCTTCAAGTTCTTTGCAGCTTTATTCAGACTGTCAGGTCCATTAAGTCTCTAATACCAGCTATCACAGGGCCCATCTCTGTTCCTGAGACTTAGAGCAGCACACACTTTCTGAAGGCTGGATAGTCAAGGATGCTGATGTTTTCTTCCAGTATTACAAAATACCTATAATCAAATGAAGCTAGGTATAATGAGAAGAGGGAGAATTCCCCTGGAGACGGGTACAGCATGTCACAAAGCATTTGTGAGACAGGTCTGGGGGATGAATGCCAGAAGCATTGCTATTTATGCTTAGATCTCAAGACTGGTTCTGTTCGCAGCATCTTCTAAGAACGCCTTTTAAGGATGCTTGAGCATAGCACTGTGCTGCCTTTTCCCTCCTCTAAGCTCATTTTCCTTTCCTCCTATGTGTTTGTATGTCCTTTTACATAGCTGTTAAGAGAATGCAGAACTGTAACAAGGCATTTTTAAATGTTGGGATGGGTAGTCCCAATGGCAGAAGTCCTCATCCATCCTTTTTATGAAGCTCAGTGTTTATACCAATGTACCAATATAACGAAGCTAAGTGTGCTCTTTTCCTGGGAAGATTACCATGTTTAGCTGAGAATGGATACAGGATATATAAGGAAATCTGTCAGACCTCAACTAACCAATATACCTAGATCATTTACCAGTGCTTCTCTGTATGTTCTTATAAAGTACTATTTCAATTAACAAATTGGGAATAACCCTTGTTTTTATAAGAATATCAGATACTTGCTATCTTGCATTAATGAATAAGACATATTCAATTTTGGTAGTTGCAATTACTGCTAGAGCTTAGAGACTTAAAAAAGATTCTAAACTTAATTAGCTTTGAAAAATCTCCAGTTGTTGACTCTAATGATCCCTTACACAAAATAGCACACCTAAGTCTGACAAGGTATTATTTATCTTTACAGCTGAAAAATATTTTTTGCCATTCACAGTATATATTAGAGTTTGATTTTTATAAGGTTTTATTATTTTTAAATTTTTTCTGGAGGTAAGAACTGAAAATATATATTAATAGAAAATTGTGAATATACACAATCACCAAAAAATTTGTTTTAGAGATTATGTGTTGCTTGACATTTTAAAGTATTAAGCTGCAAAATTATTGCTTGCAGCAACTATAAATATTTCTTGCCCACTATGTTTCCATGGCAACTGTGCTAATTTATTCAGAGACCTTTGCATTATTTTAAGAGACACAATAGTATGTGTACTAAAATTGTTCCTAGATTTGACATTTTGATCCTGTCTGAAAATAAAATGTGACATGAAGTATTTTTAGACATAAGCTACATTATTATACAAAGGGTGGGGAAGATGTTTAAAATGTCTTTTGGTAAATTTATGTTGCATAGGTTTTTTATGTGTAGATATAGAAACACACACAATCAGTCCCAGAATAATGGCTCAGACATTGAGGAGGTACATCTATTCTAAGTCAGTCACAGCCTCTGAACAGAAATCCCTCACACCTAGAGTCATCCCAGAGTTAATACTTTTTGAACATTTTCACTTATCATCTTATTTTACAAGGAAATAACATCATAATTTTTTTTTTAATTTTTAGAGCAATCTAGTCTCTGTATCAATCTTTGCCTTTGTTTTCAAATCTTTAAATGAGCACAATATGTGAGAGGCTCTTCAGAGAGCAGCATTTATACAATATTTGTTTATGAATTTTAAGATATTGAGATGCAACATAACCAGAGATTGTTTTACATGTGCTTGTCCTTAAGACCTGACCAGCCCTTGAACAAAGGTGGAGCACAAAGATATTTATTTGTCTCCTCCTCCTTCCCTGGGACTGTTCACAACCTCAAAGGCTGTCAGAAGTGTCTTATGTCTAAAATGGAACAGAACCAGGCTCCCTTTCAGAAACCTGTATCTTATACCAAATACCCTCTGATCATGGGCTTTGAAAACTGTTTTCCCTTTTGTCAAATGAATGCCAACAGTATCCTGGGACGTGAGTATTGAAAGTTTTATGCAACTGTTGCTCATTCTCTATGTCTATGTAAGAGTTCAGCCCCCAAAACTGTTATTAAAAGCTTTGTGTGAACATCAAATTCCTTTTAAAATACAGGCACTTTCTCTCTGCTCATAAATAAGAGTAAATCGATAGCTGTAAAGGAAATAACCTCTATTAATACCACTATTCTTTTATCCTGAGCTCAGAATCAAATGAAAGTATTTTAAATTTCACTGCCTTTTTTTATAAACATGGGTATAATTCTGTTTATTTCAGCTATATGAAAAGATGGATTTGAAGTTGAAAATCATTGACTCTTGAGAAACCTTTGTATTCATAGTTTTTGACTGCAGACAGGGATGTTTCTGAAAGACAGAATAATTTTAATTGAAAATTCAATCTGCATGTCTAATCCTGGCCTGCTGGTGACAAGTAACTAACACAAAAAAATTACTGGAGTATTCAAAATCCTTTCTCTAAGAAATTGTAATAAACAACTTATAAATTCCTACTTCAAGAAAATGATGATGAAACGTTCATCTACTGAATTTATATGCTCTTCATATGCACATAGGTGGTTGAATTTTAAAATCTTCATCAATTTAAATATATCAATTAGGAGATAACCTTATTATTCAAACTCCTCCATAGAAATATCTTTCTCTTTAATTACTGCAACTATGCAAAAGTAGTTTCATTCATCTAGCAAGTGAGAAAATTGCTCAATGTGTAATTTTTCATGACTGCAGCAGTTTTAAAGACTGAACCTCCAAACATACTCCCAGCGGGCTGCATGTCTATGTGATATTAAACAATTATGAGAAATAAGCCCAGCTGCAGAATTAGATGCTAATGTTCAACTCAGATGTTATTTGATTACTTGCATTGATGATCACAATATAATCTACCAATCCAGCAATAGCACTTTGTCACTTATCTTGTACATGCATATGTTTAAGGGCTTGTCATCTTTGTTATTTAGATGACAAACTTGTCAGACCAAAGACTGAATATACAGGAAAGCAGCTATTGCTATGACCTTCAATTTACAGCCAGATAATTGAAACACAAAGATAATAAACAGCAAGTTTGACTCCAGTTCCTCTAAATCTTAGTTTTCTTAAAGAAATTAATTTCCGTGCTAACATTTTCTCTAGTAATTGCTTTTTCATTATTTAGGCTGAACACTGTCTATGGATTCAGCACATGGGAAATAATGACAATTGCAGGCAATTGAATTAGCCTAGAAACATATTTGTGCTGATGATTTCTAAATCAAGATTCAGCAGGTTTATATGGACAGTTATAAAAAAATCACTGGAGAGCAAATAACATACAACATTTCATCTCTGCAAGAAAAAGTTTCAGAAGTATAATTAAGTACTCAATTTCAACAGTTTTCAAAGAGCCATGGTTTAAAGTGTGGATCCACCTTGGGGACTGATGCATGTCAAAACAAAAACAACTTGAAAGCCCTTTTTATTGCTCCTCTTAGATATACAGAGAATCTTAGAAGAAGGTAGCTGTTTTTCATGCTCTGGGATCAGCTTCATGCTTTCAGATTGAAGAGCTAGGAGATCATTCAGACAGACTATCTGCCAGGAACCATGCCCTCTATAAAATCCTACAAATTCCAACAGTATCCACTTCAGAAATTCATATATTTTCTTCAAGCTCACCTGTCAGACCAAAGTAGTATTAAACTGCTGTGTATGATGTATTTACTTCCAAGTTAACTTCATATCTCTTTAGGGGTACAAATAATTTTCAACTTTGTGTGCCTTCAGCAGTCAGAAATAAAAAACACCATGCACCTGCCAAGCTGCTAGAAAGTCTTAAGTTATCACTTTACATGGGAGATCTCAGAGAGCTTCCAGTAAACACCACCATTAATGAACACAGGATCTAGTGGCCTTTAAACCTCCCAAGATGTCCTTGGACTTCCATTTAAGATAAATAGGTAAGTTTGAAAACAATCCATTAGAGGTTCCATAGGGGGTTGTCCAGTACAGCTTTCTGCTCAAGATGGGAAGATCTTTGATGTCAGCTCAAGAGGCTCAGGGCTTGAGCCTCTAGTTGGGTCTTATTGATCTCCAAGGATGGAGACTGTTTAACTTCCCTAGACATCATGCTTCTCTGCTGGACTCTCCTCATGGAGTAAAAGTTTTTCTTTACATCCATTTTCATTTCCATTTTCTTTTCATTCATCCTGGACCCTTGTTTCATTCTCCTGCTATGCACCACTACAAGAAGTGTGGCTCTGTCATCTTGGTCACATCACCACAGTTATGGGAGGATGCTGTTGCTTGTCCTTAAAGCCATCTCTCCAGGCTGAATAATCTACTGTCCCTCAACTTATCCTAGCAAGGCTCAAGTTCCTGTGAGCCTCTGTTGGGTTTGCTCCAGTTTATGGAGCCCAGAATTGGGTGCAGTACCTTGCTGTGATCTAATCATCACTGCCCTCAACTATTGCCTCTTGAGCTCAGCCTGTTCGAGCAGTCAAGGGGGCAGAAGGCTTTCACTCATTCTAGGGCACACAGCTCACATTCAGCATATGGAGGGTTAAGTTTGCATAAACTTTAAAACCAGCAGATATATTGGCAGTGCCTTTGGCTGAATTAGTTTACTCAACTATTTTTCATTTAGATTTGCACTGCTGGGCTTCATTGGCTCTGAGATGTTTCTCAGAAGCCATCTAGAAACAAGGTGGCCAGAAAGACCTTAGCCAATAGGGGCAGCAAATGGTTTGGCTTCAAGAGCAGCCCGTTGTGAGAAGCAGTAGTACCATCAGAGACTAAAATTTTCTTTGTTGAAATCTGCCCAAAAAAAATTGTACTTTCCTATTTCAAATGTGTATGCTTAGCTCTTAAGAAAATAATAATACCTGTTTAAAAAAAAGAGATTTATATATACATATCTATATATACACATGCATTGCTGTACACTGTCTGTCCCCTCATGATAATGGTATTATTTTTTCTCTGTTTCCTTCTTGCTTGTTTTTATTCCTATTCCCTTTATCTTTCCTCTTCCTTCTTAATTCCCCTTTCTCTTTTGGTCCAAAACAGACATTTTTCCACAGCAAGTGAACTGAGCTCTAAGATATGACATAGAACATCATAGCATCTTTGCATAATAGAGCTTTTTAAACTACTTTGAGTTGTATTAGAGTCAGTGTTGAAAACTTCTACAATTCTGAAATATTCTTTTTTCCACTTGCATATTTTGTGTGCAAAAATTGTATTACATAGATCCATTTTATAAACAATTAACTTTAACTTTTGCCAGCTTATCTGTCAACTGAGTTCAACTGCACTGAATAATTAATTTTAGCTACCTTCTGTATTGTGACCAAGAAATGTCCTGAAGGTACAGTTACTAAATCTATCTCAGATAAATCTCTGTTTCTCAGCTCTTTTCTTTTGGATCAAGCTGGAGGTGCAGTAATTTTGCCAGTGACAACCTTAGTTGAAATTCTTCATAAAGCTACTCATATGAATATATTCAAGATTTATTAGAAAATTAAGACACCAATGAGGTGTACTGAGACCCACAGCTATTTTGCAAGCAATTTACCATATCAAAAAATGTTTTTCTGACTTTTAATTGATTTTCAGGGGTTCACAAGCACTTACATAAACTATTAGGGAGGGAGCATTGTGCTTCTTTCCTGTGAAACACCTGACTTACATCCCTATACTGTCACTCATTTGTGAAGGTACCATTAAATCAGCATAACTGGAAATTACTCAGGCTAGATCAGTGCAACAGAATGAAGCACAGATCTTAATTCAAGATTACAATTAGACAATGCAATTTAAATATTTCATTGCTGAACAAAATGTGTATGAACACATAACAAGTGAAATAAAAATTATCATGTGTACTGATCAATTTTAAGTCATTAAGATACTAAAAACCACAGAAAGAGGTACAGGTTGTGCTCTCTGTCCTGTCAGTGTTGCCATCACTCCCTGGAGCAGAGAAGAGATGCTCCCATGGGATGATGATGCTGCCTGGCAGCTGTCTTTCAGATGACCAACAGAGATGTCAGTCAGATGCTGCTTTGAACAGGAGATGGCCTGGCCCATTTAAGAGAAGATGATTCATAATTGCAAAGGCCTTTAAGTCACTCCTGACATGGTAGGCTGCACAAGTCAGTATTACAGCTGATAACAACTGTGAAAAGGAAGTATTGAAGAATATTTCATGTTTTACTAGCTCATATTTTGAAGATGTTTACAATCATTAGCATTTCTTCTTTTTGTGGTTTTTTTTTTTTTTTTGCAATTTTTGAAACCCACTTAATTGCATCTTGAGGGGGACAAATGCCTTTAATCATGGACCAGAGGCTAGAAAATGAAAAGCACAACAAATTACTAGTCTCTTTTAACACAAACTTCGTAAGTTTATTTATAAGATTTGTGTTAAAAGAGTAAGAGAGCATTGCTATAAACAAAGGTTATGTACCTGCATTAACCCCCCTATAGGCTGAACACCGTTGTACTTTCACTGATCAGCTTTAGACTCACAGACTCTCACTACAAAGGCTTGAGGGAGGGTATTTATTCCTGTGATGGTGATGCCAAAGTGATTTTTGCTTTCATATATTCTTCACATATTTGTAGCTCTGTATTGTTGTATAGTTACATAGTTTCTAGCTAAGCCAGTATTTTTCCTACCCTGATAGGCAGAAAGGCAACCCACATTCCAAAGGTCACAATCCTAATATTGCTTTTCTGGCAACCAAGGAAGAGCGACTCTCCCGAGAGAGTTTCTCATAAACAGCTAGCAGAAGGTGGCCCAGGAAGAGGGTTGAACCAAGGAAATTACCTCATCACCTGTGTGTCTAATTGGAGATTCTTGTCAATTATACTCATTTGCCTAAACTTATAAAACTGTATTTGTGCTGTGTGGGGTGGGCATTTTTCCATACTTGTCCCTGGAGGTCTCTAATTAAAGACTAGCTTTTATATTACTTCCTATAGTAATATTATCTTGAAAGTGTGTTGTTTTATTTCTAGATCTTTAAAGCATCAATTCTTCCTTGTGTGTTCTTTAGCATATACTGGCTTTTCACATATTATAAAAAAAATAGAGAACAGAGAAAAAATTTAAAATTTTCCAAAAATAAGTTACTTTTGTGGTCAAAAAAAAAATCCTGAAAATATCATAAAAAGTTAAGTGACCAAAAAATGTCAAATGAAACACATGCAGTGTGCATCCTTTGGGCTCATTCCATTTTACTGCATGGTACTCACAGTGACCCTGCTTCAGCGTTTAGAGGTTCCAGGTTCTCTACAAGTAAGCTGCTGGGGCCCAGGGGATGTCCAGGGAAGGCTCAGGGAATCAGACCTGCATTCTATTGCTGTAGACCCTCCCCTGGTCCCAGAGCACTGCAGGATGCTGCAGGAATGGTGAGGAAGTGAGGAACTTGTGCAATGCTGCAAGATAGGCAAGTATAAAAATACAACACTTGTAAACCTGATGGATATACAGCTAATTGTGATTAGCTTTACATGATAGCAAAATAAGTTAAAGTTTGATAGCTGTTAAATCTGGTGTGCTCTTCAAATTATTCTTTGCTCTTTATATAGAAAAATGTTATATCTGTATATATGTGCAATTCGTGCACATAAATGTGTTTTTTAGAAGAAGAAAAGACAACTGAGAATACCAGTGACAAATATGTGTGGCAGCTTTTCTTGTCTCTCTGAAAGCCTGCCACTGAAATATTTTCTCATCCTCCCTATCAAGTCAAATTGTGGTGCCTTGTGAAAAAGTCACCAACAGAAGTCACAACAAAACTGTGAAAAGGGAGTTTTCATTGTAGGATGACCAGGCTTCCCCTGGCTTTGCTTCACAATAAGATAAAAACACCAGAGAATACTGAGATAAGTGTGTTTGGGAGCATCACCTTTGAGTACCTTTTATTCTTTCAAAATGTTATAAAATCTCCATTCCCCTGTCCAAATACTGTCCTAATCAAGCTGCTAAATTTCTAACACTTTTGTATAGCCACAGTTACACTATTCTACATGATCTACAAAGTAATTTTTAAAAGATCTTTCTGCTTGCGTTCTTCTAGAGTCATTGCTGCCCCAGATACATGCTGCAAGCAAGAAAATTGTTTGTCACAACAGAAAGCAAGCAAATTCTTATAAATGCTACTGTGAACAGACATTTGCCAAGCTTTAGGTAACCCTTCGTCTCTAAGTGTCAAACTACAAGTGGATCTCAGTTGAACACTTGATTAATTCCCTCAAAGCAAGAGAAAAAAATAACTTCCAATGCAATTATACCAAACAGAGTTATACAGCCTCTTGTGAACATTCTCTCTATTTTTTTTCTACCTAGATAAACACATACACAAAGGGAGAGTGAAAAGTCCCACATTAAGGTTAACAGTTATTTTCAAGTATTTGTAAAGATAAGTGAATGAAGGGAAAGAAGGGAAGGAGAGGAAAGGGAAGTAATTATGGAGGAAGGAAAGAAAGAAGCGGTAGAGAGAAAAAGAAAGTAATTTGTGCCTTGGTCAATGGAGTGCAGAAAGCAGAACAGAAAGAAAACACAATACACTCTCTGTAGTGCAGAACTCTGATTTTTGCTGGGGGTAAACAGACATGTCAATGAATCAAGGAGAAGAACAGGATGCAAGAAAAGAACAGGGCTTACCCTGGGTTTGTATAAGACCAAAAAATGGAAATCTCCATGTAATGGGAGATCTCAGTGTCAAGGGAAGCATTACCATTGCAGAAAGGTAAAACTTCAGGAGCAGTGTTACAAATTTGAAATCTCTGTGCAAATTTCAATGCTTAAATGAAACCCCAAAATTACCTCAGATACTAGATCCCATATATACACTACATGACATGGAGGGCCACCCACCAGCGTACCTTTTTAAGATTTAACAAAAGAAAGGGAAAAACCAGAGTAAAATAGGCCATACTACAGCTCTTGGCAAGGAACCAAAGGAGATCCATCTTTGAAAGACCTAAAGGAAATTTTTCTAAATTCATATGTAGGCTAAGGAGGAGATTTTAGAAGCAAAAAACCCAAAGGAGTTTCAGGTTATACCACTGAGAAGGTGCACTACATTTCCCAATATATTGTCCAAACCCTGTTTTCACAGAACTTAAGTCCAAGCTAGTTTCTGTAGTATGCAGACATGATATAAGCCTACAAATACTGAGAGAGAGACTAAATAATGAATAATCCAAAAAGGTTGAGAGATAAAGTATTTCCATATAATCTCTTGGGCTATCAGCTACTAGTACCAATTTCCAGGGGAGTAAGGACATTGAAATCTTGAGGGTTTCCTGCATATTTGCAAGGTTTTTGGTAGTGTCTTCATTTAAATATTGTGCCAAATTTTATTTCTAGTTCCAGACAAGAGCATTAGTTGAATTGTAATATAAATACATCTACTAACACTTCTTTATTATCCCTTCTTTATTAAATAGTCCGTTTCAGTGCATCACCACTTGTGTGAGATTAACTCAGTATTCGTAACACATTGAAAGGGGCTTGAAATCCTTCCTAATGTACCCAGCTGATTTAGAAGATTGTGGATCAGGTCCCAGATCAATCATTGCTTATAAAAAAAATGACCTGCAATAGATTTTTCAGCTTGAAAGACAAAGCAAATCCTCCAGTCTTTTCTGCGTATGCTTCTGATTCCTTGTCATGTCTAACTTAGTAGGGCATATGTCACTCACATGCCTTGTTTTCTTCAGAACAGAAATGATCCTATGAAAAACACTGACACTGTGCCTAAATTTTAATTCTGTCTAGATTCACAGGGAAATAGAATTATATATTGCAATATAAGCCTAAAACTAAGTTAAACATGGTGCATATTATGAAGAAATGGTTTTATTTTCCTAATTATAAACTAAACTTAATATTACATTGTAATATCCTTTTTTGTACTCCTACTCTAGTGTGCGAGAATTTTTCTCAATAATGTCAAGTATTTAAGTAACTTCATCTCAGCATTTTTTCTTCAACGTTTGACTCCTTCCCTTCTTCAGGTCTTTTAAAAATATCCATGAATAATCCATGTCTTTCCCTGTTCAGGTATTTTTAAAGTATCTATGAATAAACCATGTTACCCAACACATTACTTTATTCTGTACTCTGTGAGAAACGCCTTTATGTACTGAAACCAACACACCTAAGTTTAGTTCAATCTAGCCAAGCAAGAGGGAGGCAAATAAAACCCAGAGAGGGTTTGATGTAGACCAAGATCAGCACATCCATCAGTCTAAAATGCTCAGCTGTGTAACTTGAAACAAATAATGGAATGAATCGGATAAAAAAGAAATGGCCAGAAAAAGGTGGTTTTACATTGCCATGGAGAAAATACTGCTAAGTCTTTCTCCATCTTTGGGGTTAAGGTAGAGAAAAGAGGATGCATCACTGGATTTAATTTTGCAGTTCCTGAATGAGAAACTAACTTTATTGATTTCCCAGGCTGCTTGTTAATTTTTTCTCACTGCAAACTAGCAAAATAGAATTATCAATTTGATAAATGTTCTAGTTGGATGGAATATAAAGTTTTATTGAGCTCACAGAATATTATCCTACTCATCTTAGCAGAAGTTTCTAGCTGTATCTCAGGGACAATATCTTGGATCTGAACACACTGTTTTTGTTAATAAAAAAGCCACAACCAGAATTATTAATTTAGCAAGGAGTAAACTGGTATATGGTCTCACATATCAGGTTCAAACACACAAGAATGTATTGCTTGTAAATAAAAACCTCTCACAAGCAATTTCTGAAAAGAAACTTGAGGACAAATTGATTTAGCAAAATCCCTGATATATTTCTTAGAGCTTCTATTTACAGTTAATCTCCCAGATCATTGCTTTGTACATCAAAGCTCTGTATGTCACAGCACCTTGCCCTGACTGCAGGTCTGGGTGAGATGGAGCATTCCTGTGCTTCCCGTGCTCCTTGTGGGGCAGAGCTGAGCAGGGCAGAAGAACTCAAACACTCAGACTTCTTCCCACTCCACCAGCAATCACAAGGACCACAGAGCTGCTGCTGAACCCTCTGGCAAATAACCACAAAGTCAAACATATCAGATACAGTTGGACCCACTTAAAGCAATAAAAATAATACTATAGCTGAGTCTGTAGCCAGTAACCCTCAAAAGTTCTCCAAAGCATTTGGGGGCAGAGTTAATTTAGTACCCATCACAGCAGAGAGCCCTCTGATCTTCACTGAGTCCCTTGGCTCCAGATGGAAGAGCAGAGCTGGAGTTCTGCCATGGTGGGGAGACTTCTCAGGAAAAACAAGCTCAAGGGGTGATAACCTGTCCCAGATGAGTTGGTCCCAGAAAAGAAACTTTGGCCAAGTTTAACTGCCTCCACTAATTCCTGTACTCCATCTGGGACAACACAACAATCCCTCAGAAGCAAGACAGAAAAGAAGGCAAAATGAATCTCAACTTTTAAAAATATTTCAAAATGAAATTATATAGCTATATATAGATAATAGAACATATAGGTAATTGTGACAGATACATAGATAATAGATATATAGATAATAGATATATATAGATAATGTAGATATATATAGATAATAGGTCATACTCATAGCGTGGGTAACCTACTGGGAGCAAGTTCTCAATGGTGAGTATCAGGCTGCATAAAGTAGCTTCAAGTTATTTATTTATAACTTCAAAAATGCAGAAAACACATTCTTTTACACAAATTTAATTACTGTATCAGACAGAGGATATGTGAGGGGAAAAATAAGTTTGTTGATCCATGAGAGATTAGAGAAAGCTTATACAGTGTGAAACTTTTTTAATTTTAAAAATAAATTCTCCTTTCTGTATCAGTGACAGAAGTATGGAGCTTTTGATGACAGTTTTTCCTGTTTGTTTCTTAGATTTGATATACAAGTAAAAGAGGAGCATGGATTCCAGGATTTTGTGAGATGTTTTTAGGTTTTGGGGCACGACTGCATGTAAGTTACCTGTGCTCATGGCCAGCCCACCTCCAATGTAATTTCAGTGACTAAAAGCTGCATATGTCATGCTAATTCAAAGAACTCATAGTTCTGCTTGAATTGTAAGAAACTTTTGAAGGACTAGTACTAGGAAAGGGCCATGCTTGACAGGTCCTTTAGAAAGAGTAATATCTAATCAAAAATTAGTGAATTACATGAGGTAGCCAGGAAAGAGTCAAAATTAGGAAAAAAAAGAATCAGAGTTAAAATAATTTTCTATTGTGAAGTTCCCGTACTATGTTTAAGAAATTAAACCAATTTTCAGCAAGAAAAAAAAAAAGTATAAAAGGAAAAGTTTTTGATAAATCTGTAGGATAGTAAGGGTGCAATTCAGAAATAAAAATCTACAGTGCAGATGTCAGAAGTATCAAGAGAAAACATAGAAACCATCTCTGCTGAGTCAGAGTGAACCTAACAGGTAGGTATACACTCAGAAAATGACAGAGACACAGGCTTTTTCTGGAATTAGGTGCACTAAATTACCTGCCTCTAAATAGATAGTTGCTGTTTCTCTCAGCCTCTCCATAGATTGGCACTCTGCAAGGACACAAGGACTCTAGGAAGTTGATACTTTTCAGCTCCAAGAGTTCTTTATGAGTCTACTTACCTGCAGAGTTTTTGAAATGCATGGCTAGAGATATTAAATTACATTTGGACAAAAATTCTATATTTCCCTATGCCATGTAGCTCTAAAGTGCTGATGATACAGAGCTCACGGTGAAAGTCTCACTTGCAAAATTACACATTGTCTCAGAAAGAACTTGCCCTCTATTTCAATCTCTCTATGATGGTGGATGAACTAGAGATAAATAAGAGTTGTTAACAGATCTGCAGAGGTATATCTGTTTTGTTTAGTTCTTCCCCTACAATTATAAATGGTTCTGTCAAAAGACTTCTTGTGAAAATGTAAGTAGAACGCAGGCAAAAAAGAGCATCTTGGGCACAGTATGACAAACACTAAACAAAAAACAAAAATCCAAATCAAAGCATAACATTTTCTTTCTAATAAAAGACCATTTATTTACACAGGAAAGATTTTTTTGAAGGGAATAAAAGGCTATTCAGTAAGAAAAAAATTATTTTGAAAAATTATATGCCACACAACTGTATTTCTAGTGTACTGGTACATCTGTCAAAGCTGTATCTGAAAGTTCATGAAACTGAAATGCAGTCACAAAATCAGAGAATAAAAACCTGGGCAAACATTGCAAATAAACAAGATATTCAGAAATATTTTAGGAAACATCAAATGCCAATTAGTTTACTTTGCTTTTGTTTCAGATCTCTCTAACCTGCATGCATTTGGAAATCAAGATCAATATGTTAATCAATTCTTGCTTATAAAACAAAAATAATTTTCTTTATAAGTCACTAGATGGGAAAACATGTAATGTCATCTATTCTGTACCTCTGCATGAAGAAATTAGCTTTCTTTCATTTGAAGGACCAAACTATTAAATTTGCTTACTCTCTACAGCTGTTCTTCTCCAAAAGGGGAGGCTGTTAAGTACTGGCAGAAATGAATTAAAGAGCACAGAATTTAGTCTTATATATGGCTGGTTATGTGAGAGGGAGAAAGAAAAGAATGAATATCTTTGTGCTTTTTTGTTGTAAGAAACAAATAAAAGCACGATTTGTACTTGGTTTGACTGCAGTTTAAAAGGAATTCTAAGATCATGGCAGTCCAAATTTAGAGATGTTTACTGTAGATGAAAAAGTTTTATTTTTATTCTAAAGCATTTGTAGGTTCAAGCATCAATGCATGTGGTAAAGTTTAAATATTTGAATAAAATTGTTAAATTAATACTTTTGATAATACCCTTAAATTACTATGAATCAAAAATGTTTGCACTACAGTCTTGATATTTGAAATATCATTAAGACACAAAGACCTTTTCTCAGGGGTGAATTCAAAGTATAAGATGGTTCTTAAGTCTACCAGTGGAAAATGCAAATTGAATTCACTCTACTGGATAATAGATATATATTATGCTGTGGTTTAACCCCATCTAGCAACCAAGCCCCATGTAGCCACTAATTCATTCCCCCACCAGCAGGATCAGGGAAAGAAATGGAAAGGTAAAAGCTGGAAAACCCATGAGTTGAAATAAAGACAGTTTATTAGGGGAAGCAAAAGCTGCACAGGCAAGCAAGGCAAAACAAGGAATTAATTCAGTGTTCCCTGTGGGCAGGGAGGTGTTCAGCCATCTCCAGGAGAGCAGGGCTCCAACACACATGATAGTGGCTTGGGAAGACCAACACCATCACTCTGAACACTCTGCTTTCTCCTTTTAGCCCCCACTTTATGTACTGAGCATGATGTCACACGGTCTGGGATATCCCCTTGGTCAGTTTGGGTCACCTGTCCTGGCTGTGTCCCCTCCCAGCCTCCCACACACCCCCAGTGCCCTCACCAGTGCGGCACTATGAAAAGCACAGAAGGTCTCAGCCCTGTGCAAGCACTGCAATAGTAAAAACTTCCCAGTATTATCAACCCTGTGTTCAGTACAAATTCAGAATCCAGCCCAATACCAGACACTGTGAAGAAATTTATCCCAGACTAAAGCAGCACAATCAGTTTGTCTGGAAATATTTTATTTAGGAAGTTCTTGCTTTATGTGGATCACCCTGAAAGTTCTGTGAGTCCCAGAACATCCCAGGCTGCTCCTGAGGGAACAGTGGGTAGCCCCAAAATTGAACACCTCCCAGTAGGCTCCTAGGACAGCAGGGGCTAAGATGGGAATAATACAAGAAGTATGAATTCCATTTAAAATCAATGAATCCAGGACTCCATTGGATCTCTTGGATTCCAACTAAAATTGAAGCAAGCTGGGGAGTCTAGAATAACAGTTCATCCTTCCATGAGTAAAATTAAATATCTGATAGAATGAATCACACTTTAAATTTCATTGATTCTCCTGCATATATCCCATGGATTGCATATGTTACCATTGATTACAAATGAAGAAAACAGTTGAGAAGACATATGAAAAAATGTCTGCGAAAATATTGTCACATTTTCATATATTTAGATAGGTCTGGCATAATTATCACCACGGTCTTAAAATTGATAGATTGTAGATAGTAGAGTCCTTTTATTTTAGTTTCTCAAATGGCCATTTTGAGATGTACAAAGAGGAGGTACTCTTTGACTGCTTTAAAAAGTGATTTTAATCACTGAGTACCTGAACAACAATACCCAATAAATCACCTCAGATAGAGATGGAATATAGTAAAATTAGGAAGACTGTTAAGGGTGAAGAAAAGATGCACTGACAGAGCTCCTGACCCAGCAGGGGTGTGACATCATGAGCTATCTCCTCTAACGGATACCAGGAGGGGGTGGATGCTTAAGAAGATCCCAAAGAGCTTTGCAAAGCTTGTGTAAGGATTGTGGCTATCAGATCCCTGAGCAGTAACATAAGGTTCCAGGGAGAATCTTAGTAATCCTGAATTTTGCAAGGATTGAGATGAGCTCTAACAAACTACTTGTGAGATTTTATAGCCTTGTGTAACTGTTAAAATCTAGAAAAACAGAAATGTAGCAACTTTTGGGATTTTCCCTCCACAATTGACAAGATGCAAATATATAGGTTTCAAAGAAATTTAATTTGTTTACCTTCAAAAACAACTGATTTTAGTAATGGTAGCCCTCTTACCCTGAATTCACTGCTATGTATGACTAACCTTAACTTCAAGATGATTAAAGGCTTTTTTTTTCCTCCCTGTTCTCTGTTTGGGGATTCAACTACAAGAGACCGTGCCAGCTACTTACAGAGCAATAACAATGCTATCGAATGAGATAAGGATCACTTTTTTCCTGTCATGCTTAAATCTCTTGCAAACTTTAGGCAGCCAAACCCTTACACTGTTTTAAGTTAAATTTTGTGTGCACTTGTAGTTAGAGAGGGAAAGTTTCTAAAGTGAAAAATGCCTCTCATTATTTCTGAAGATAGACAAGTCTTTGAAGAAATAGTTTTTGAAGTCAGTGTTTAATAATCTGAAAAATCATAAAAATGCTGAGAATTCAGCACAGGAATATTGCACATTAAAGTTACTTCCATTTCTTTAAAACATCTCTCTTAGGTTCAAAAGTTTACTTCAATGACAATGTGTAATTAAAGACTTAAAAGTCTGGATGATTGAAACACTCTGGAGTGCAAAATTGCAGGGAAATACTGGAAGGCAGCCTTTACAGAGGTATTTTAAAGACTGAATTTCTGTTCCTCTACATGAAGTCAAGAATAACATCTTATAAGAACACACAGTGAAGCAAAGGAAGAGATCTGGTTCAGGTCACCTCAAGTTTAAGCAAAGCATTTCTCTAAGAATATTCATGCTATCACAGTTTTAGAAGACCCAGATTTTTGTCACTATACAGGCCCTACAGAAAAAGGCAATTCCTCCCCAGAACCTTTAAATCCAGTCCTGAAAAGTGACTTGAAATTACTCTTTAGGGTCACTCCATTACTCATCAGCAGTGCCAAGAATAGAAAACAGGTTTTCTTACTCTATGCCTCAGACCTAATTTGTTAGACTATATTGCTTTCCAGTCAGAATGGTTGCTGTGACAGGATGTAATCATACAATGTGGATTTCTCTTTTCAGCCCCTTTGTCCTTCCCCAGACTAAGGCTTGCACACTTCAGGTCTTCAATTATTTCATTTTTACCCTAAAGAAACTATCACAGTACTGGTCTTATATTCAAAATGTTGCATGAAGATGCAAGTGCCCCTTTTCAGTGACTCCTATGTTAAATGGGAAGAAAATTGAATCCTTTTCACTTCAAGTCATATTTTCTTTTGATTTACTAATCCATTTTGTTTTATCAGCTACCTGAATCCCCACTGGAGACCGTTTTTACAAAGTAATTGTTTTCAGTGAGAAAAATGCATTTTGCAAATTCTCAGTCTTTCACAGAACAGGGAAAAATTAAATTGGATAGTTATGATTTTGTCTAGAAAATATAAAGGTTATGCTATCACTGCTCAGAGGATCACAAACAAAAATGAAATACTATTTTGAAGAAAGTTATATTCTAACTTCAAAGCATCAATAAAAAAATCAAGAAGCTAAATTTACTTCCAAAAAAACTAGCCATCCCTAACAGCTTACTGTATGAAACACAATGGGAGCCATAATTCTTCAAGCTGCTGTAGTATAATAATGAACTATTATAGTTTTCTGTTTTAAAAAAGGTTATGCTAATGTGAAAAAAATTGCTCTGCTGTTTGAATGCAAATAATGCAATATTGTTCCTTACTTCAAAAGCAACATTCCTCAGCAAATAAACTGGCCTTTATCTGATAAGAATTCCAACATGCAAGGTGGTTCTTTAAATGAGACCAGATAGTGATAACATTATCTTTGTGTTATCTTACGCTTTCCCACTGAACAGTGAAATGAGCAAAGATGATTTTCTTTCCTGGTGTTTGTTTTGATCAAATTAATTTTTTTGGTACACTTTATTATATACAAAAGTCCTCATATTTTAGCTGTAAGTGAACTTTGCCCTTCTTATAGAATTACTACATAGAAGTTCTACAAGGAGGATAAACAGCAATAAATGGAGCTTGGGTTTTTTCCTATACCTATATAATGAACTTCATCCTAAATTGTGATGGGAGTCAGCCATAAGGCAGCAAACCACCCTTTCCCAACCTACACTGAGCATTGACCCTATTTAAAGAGACTGGGCACCTGAAAATCCCAGAGAGAAGTGTTTCTGATGGGCATTGTCTCTGACAGGGTTGAAATGCATTAGCCCTGATAGCAAGGAAGTCAGAGTGGCAGTGTACTAACCTCCTGTTGAGTTGATACCTAAAATACTTTGGGTGGCCAAAACCACATTTTATTGGGTTGTATACAATGCAGAGTTAAATTCTCCATAGAATTTATACAGACAGCTAAAGAGATTGCCTTTTGTAATATGAATATATGGATTACAAACAAAGCAAATAAAGTCTTTGAGAAGATTCTGGTCAAAATATCAATTTCACTTGTCATGGGGAAAACCACTTAGGAGGTACATCCAGTGAAGGTGCATATCAAATATCTTTGCAGAAAGTTTGCATCTACTTCTCTGAATTTCCCA
The DNA here is from genome assembly GCF_027579445.1 of Ammospiza nelsoni. Taxonomy (NCBI): domain Eukaryota; kingdom Metazoa; phylum Chordata; class Aves; order Passeriformes; family Passerellidae; genus Ammospiza; species Ammospiza nelsoni. Next base: position 25,368,677 of record NC_080636.1, on the reverse strand, counting down.
CACTGACATGCACCCTTTAAAACCTGTTCACTCTCATTCTACCCACATGTGTCTGCTACAATATGATTAACCTTCATCTGAGAGTATATAGCAGAAGCAATCCTAAATCAGTGGTAGATTACATCCATGAGCAAATATTTGCTCCATTAACTCTAGTAATGATTGAATGTGTTTGGGCATTAGGGGTCTTGCTATTTTTGAGAGACAGGGCTCTTTCAGTCCTTTAAAGGTCAGGCTCAATCTGACAGTGGAGAACACAAATTCTGAAGTTTGCAGAGAATGCTCCCAATTTTCTGACCTTTGAAGCTGCGAGCTGTTCAAGTACCTCAGTTTATGTCAGTTTTATTTGCAGCCTGTAGGGAATGGAAAGGGTTTCACCTATCTCCTAAGCAGACCATATTGTGCTTGACTCCTCCCACTTACCAGACAACATGCATTTATCAATTTTGAACCAAAAATTAATGAGTCAACCAAGTACCTATCCATTGTAATACCATTCATACATTGTGATAACTCTGATATTTGAAAATAGAGTTATAAAACAGTTCATCAGAATATAAACCCCTTCTCTTTCTTTTTGTTTATTGGGGAAAAAATTTGTTATAGCTGCAGACTGAAAACTAATTATATTGTTCTATTAGACCTTCATTTTATATTGCAATTATTGCCTTGGCCACATGGATATGTAGCTGTTAAACCAGTTGGCATATTCAGTTTGCTGGGCTGATTGATCCTTCTTTTAAAAAGTACATAATGAATTATGGTCACAATTTAGCATAATTTTATTGTTGCTTTGATGAGGCAGTTAAACATTTGTTTAACGCCTATTCATGCTAAAATGCTGTGGAATAGCTTGTAAAATACTATAAAATACGCAATATAATTCAGAAGTCTGACTGTACCCTTCGTTTCATTTGCACATTATTTTGAGATCATCTACTGGTCTTTCAATACTGTAATGGAGCTTATAATAAAGCTCCATTTATTATAGCTCCATTTATTATTATTTTTAACAGGCCCTTTTGGGGTAGGTCATTGAGTAAGGATTTTAAATTTAAAAATGCATAGATTTAAATTAGATATAATAAGGAAATTTTTACAGTGGGGGTGTAGTCTGACCAGGTTTCCCACGGATGAAGTAGATTCCTGACATCTAGAGAGATTGATGGTCAGGTTGGACAGGACTTTGAGCAACCCCATCTAATTGCAGATGTCCCTGCTTATTGCAGGAGGGTTGGACTAGATGACCTTTAAAGGTTCCAACCCATACTATTCTATGACTCCAGGATTTAGAAGGCAGCAATATTTTCTTTTTTGCTTTCCTGTTCTAATGAATCAGATCCATGCAATTGTTTCCACAGAGCCAAAGATCTGCATTTCTTTGAAAGTGATCAGGTCAAAAATATCTTGAAGAGCTTTTATAATATATTAAAGGTAATTTTTACAGTACAAAACTGTGGAATAGGTTATCATTTTTACAGGTTCCATTCACTTAAACTTTCTAATATGGCTGGTTATGAAAATGAACTTACTGCAGATCATGCATTAATATCCATATTAATATTTGCTTATAAATCCTGATAAAGTAGAGGTGAAAGTCACACTTTCAAATGGTCTCTTCTTCAGCAGTATTCAAGGACATGTTGTACAAGTGGGAGCAAATATTTATGTTAAAACTGTAATATGTGAGGATAAAATTAATTCCACTCATCTGTGAACTCACAATTAAGAGGGCTCATGCACAGAAGTGCCTCATACAGAAAGTGAATAAATTAAGAGCTATAATGGGAATACTGTGAACTCACATGGCTGTGTTGTAAAATATTTATGGTAAGTTATACATTTAGCATTTTATTGTACTTTTAGGACCAATTTAAAGTTTGTATCACATTTCCTCTTTACATTCTAAGACATGAGCTCATCATAGAGAAGATAAAATCTCAGCTGTGTTGTAATAAATTTGGTTGCATATACACATATGACCATAACTTCTTTTGAATAATAAAATATAGAGCGCTGGTACACTTGATGTGCAAAGAGCATATAGAAAAAAGAGTACACAGAGACACGTGGTGGGGAGAGGATGCCTCAATGCATGAACCACAGGACAGCTTCTCACACCCCAAAACAAAGCAGGAGTGACAATAAGGCACATCAGCAATAAAGACACTTCTATAATTCCCTGGGGAAGCTTCAACTGCTACCTGCTCCAGTTGTCCTCAGCCAAACCTCTCTCCTACAGCTAGCTAGGAAGTTGTAAGAGGGAATCTCATAATAAAAGCTGGGAGATAATGTGTCATCTGCACCAGCCCATGACCAGAATATAAATTTACTGGAAGTAGAAGGTATTATGTAATTCACTGTGCCATAAGTACGTATCTCAACACATTGATTCACCTCTATTTGAACCAAGTCAAAGCCAAGAGACCTCTCCTGTAGGGAGGCACTGGTATATGGATCATAATTGCAGTGGCTCTCCAAAACCCTTTGTGAAGAAGAGGCCCACAAGCTGTGAATGTGCTCCAGCTGCTGTAGGAGTGTGCCCGTACTCAGGAACATCTGCTGTCATGTGAGTAAGGCTGCAGTCCACACAGCTCAGCCTGAGAAACCGCTGCAGCTCTAGGACACAGCTTGACTGATTTTAAACCAGAAATGCGCTGGCATGCAAATCCTGTTCATGTCTGCTGCAAAGGCACTTAATTTATTGTAAGCATTCTCCTGGCTGTGGCTTGCATAAGAAAAATATGAAGAGCATTCATTACCCTGAGTATCCATTAGCTTTCAAGTAAAATGTTGTTTTCTATGTTTCCTAATGCAAAACAAAAAAAAAAAAAAAAACCCAAAAAGGAAAAAAAACCAAAAACCCCCAAAAAACAAAACAACAAAAACAAAAAAACCCCAAAAGAACAAAAGCAAAAAACAAAACAAACAAAAAAAAAAAAAACACCAAACCATGAAGGAAACAAGGTTTAGGAACTAAATAACAAAATACAAGGACACTATAAAAGTTACAGGATAGGACACTTTTTACCTTTGTTCTTGAAATTATATGCATCAAAGAGAAATCCATCAAAAATGTGGGAAAGAAGTTGCCTTGGAGAATGAAAGTCCATTAAGGGAGATTCAGATGGGAGCTGGAACAACTTCTCCCCCCGCGGTGCATAAATTGACAGCCACTGATAGCTGCAGGCTGCTCTGCTCCTGGTCACCTCTGAGCTCTACAGGTGCCAGCTACAGCAGAGTTGTCATAAGAAACAGGAATTTTTAATGCTTATTGTTTCACAGTTCTCTGGTGTTTTTCTGGGTAATTATGCGTCAAATGAGTTACTATTCTAATGATGACCCTAATTCAATAGTATTAAATTAGAACTTGCATGGAGCTCATTGCTACCTTGATTAAGATATAATGGTTAGAGACAAGTAAATTTATTGCCAAACAAGGTAATTTCTATCTGCCCTACACACATCTGCATATTTTTCATATTACTTATCCTTTCCATATAAGCCTGTATGTTTATTTTGCTAAGAAGCTCTTTCATCAAGAATTCTCCAAGCATGGGTACTGAGTGGCATGACATTGACACAGTAGTTCACAGTCAAGATATTTAGATTTATTATTTTTATTAATATAATTTTTCTTAGTTTTCTTCTTCTGCCTAAAACTCAGCTGCCTCTTCAGCAGCTGTGGGCCAATTACCTCTACTGACATTGCAAGGTGCTTATTAGGCCTCAGGTCTGACAGTTTCTGAAAAACTCAATTAATTGTTCTACTTAATCTCATTTACTTGGCAGCTTCTCTAAGCAGGAGACTCCAAATGTAAAACTTCTCAGATCATAATAAGAAGTAGCTGTTGATTTTCAGAAAAAAATGTAAAAATCAGGACTGTATCAGGTTCCAAAATGCTTCTAATAGTAAGAGCCAAATGGCTCAGCCTCCTTTTATGAGTACTAAAAACACAAGAAGCTTAATTCCCTATTTGTAGTTTTGCAATTATTCTGGTGCACAGGAAGGTACAAGACCCTGTTGAAGGTTTTCCAGCAGTGGAGACGTTTGTATCTCTCACTGCTGTGTGTTTGCCGATGCCCCAGTAGCTACACGCTCATGGTTGCCATTCCCTTCATCCAGGCACTCACTCACAGCCTTTCCCTCCTCTCCTCAGCTGCTTATTTCTAAAAAGTTTTGAAAACCTTAATTATTTTTGAAAGTTTTTCCACCTGTCAAAACTGGATTGCAATTAGTCAGTGAATTCAAATGTTATCAAAGAGGGAAGAAAGAGGCTGACAATGGAATCACACAATTCTCATTTTTGCTAGCAATCAGGTTAAAAATCTTAAAGAAAAATCATGGAACTGGGAAAGCACACATTAGTGAAAGTGGAATAAATGTCTGATAGTTAATGGGCCTTCAAGGATAAACTTTGAGAAGCCAAATATTACAACAAAGCCTAGTTCTAACCTTTGCATTTCTAGCCTTTGAAATTCCCATTTCTTTGGTCTACTAAAAGATAACTTAGGATCTTTCAAACTCCCTCTTGAGTTACGCAAAAGTAATGTTTAATGCTTCAATAGTTTCTAAAACAGATAAAAAAAGATACAGATAATAATGATTGATACCTGTCTCCATCTAAGCATCATCTTGCTAATTTGGATTTAACAGGTCACGTTCTTAGACAGTTGATTGGTTCCACTATGTAATCAGGAAGAACTGCACAATTCCTTCAGATATTTTAAACCAAAACTTCCAGTTGACTCATAAAGCTAAAGATACTACCTTCAACTGGCTTTTTAAGACAAAGGACAAAGTTGTACTTTTAAAATGCTGTGTATATATATAGATAAGATTTATATTAAAATATTTTTATAAAAAAGTAATATATGTAAAGATGTACTATGCCTCTATATAAAGTTTGTGTACATGCATAAATGTATAAATCTCTTTGAAAGTCTTATTACTCAAGAGGAATGGTAGTAAGTGCAATAAATATTGCAACAGTAGTCCTGGATCAAACTGATGCTTACAATCTTATGCATCATATGCAGGCTGAAATCTGCATTATTGATGGACCCAAGATACATTACATGATATAAGGAAGTGATACATAGGACTCAGATCTTCCAAGCTTTGTGGAGTCAGAATTGCTTAAATTTTTATTCAAAAGTGTGAAGGATTATTATTAATTGCTGTTCAAATAAATTATATGAGTATAGTTGCTTGTGGGGGGGCTCTTCACAACAAGCTTGCACTGCCTCCTAAATTAAGATTGTCTATAAACAGTTTATTTTAAGTATTTTTGCCCTGATATAAAATATACTGTAGATTGTGTTCAGCTAAAAATGTGTTTGAAGTGCTACTAATGGCTTATGCACAGAGAAGTAACAAACACTTTCTAAAGTGTTTGTAATTATGTAAACACAGTTTCTAATATCTTTGAATAAGATACCATGTAAACCTCTTAGGGCATTATCTAAGAAAACATTTTTCCACCTCCCCTGAAAAGAATGCAACATAGCCTGTTTTTCCCTTTTCCTGAAATAGAACATTGTACTTTTCCAAGTTGTTTCCAAGTCTGGCGAAAGATGAGCTTAGACTGGGGTTCAACTCTGATTATTGTGCAAAAAATTAGTTCAGTATTTTTTACCTTCTATTTGTACCTTTTAAAAACTGTGAATTATGGTTTTGAAAAATTCAATTTGCATCCATCTTCAGCAAATAATGGGTACCATCTGGACTGATTGGTATGGAAATCAAAACTAATTGATCCTGCCATTTTTTGAGTCTTTTACAGAACATGAAAATAGACAATATTATGCTTTCTAGAGCTAATCAAAACTGAACATCAAATTACTCAGTGGTAGGTTATTAAAAATATTTGGATCCTATTTTAACAGTTAAAAGATCTAGCTTCACAAAGTGAAAAGAAATTATATTTCTTAATTACTGGAATCTGCTGGCAGAGTGTCAACAAATAAATCTAAAAGGAGGTAAAAGTAAAATTACTGATTTTTTTTTCTCTCCATATACTTTCTCTCCAGGGTTTTTTCCTCTCTAACTCATTCTTAGCCTAGATATCTTCCATATTTTTCCCAGTCAACAACTCTTCACTGAATAAAGCATTGCTGACCCTAGACAGAAATTTTCTGATGGTGAGTGATTGCATCCAAAGGCAGCAGTGTGCCTGTGAAAATCACAATGTTGTTTTAGGGCTGCAAATTTTTACCTCTTCAGGAAATAACCACCCTATATATCCTAGTCTGGAAAAAGGACAGCACATCTTCTCTTTGCTCTGAGCTTCATCATATAAAAACAGCATTCAAAATGAATCAAACTGTACAAGTTCTAGAAAATAAAATATTTAAGCTGGAATAATATGTAGAGAAAGAGGTTTATGGTTGAGTAACAGCTCCTATATTCTGTTGAGAGGCAGTACTAATGAGAAAAGTTACAGATTTCTTAATGCCCGGAAAAACATAGAGTGATTTGGGTTGGAAGAGACCGTAGACATGATCTAGTTCCAGTCCCCAATGATCATTATTTTCAAACTCTTGACCATTGCCTAGCAATAGATCATTGAAACTTGCTTTGTGTAATTCAAACTCAATTTTTACTACTGAGTGATATTAAGGGGACAAGTGTTTGTCCAATTAAAAATAGGATTTTATGTTCCTCTACTGGATGATCATGCATGTGAGAAAACTTTCTGTTTTCCTGGATAGTCTGTATTTTGGAGAAGGTAAATAATATCAGAAATGCTAGGCTCTCTGCTCTGGAGAAACTGGGAAATCACTGAGAATGTTTGATGCACATACCATAATTTCTCTCTTTGGTGCTTAATCAGGCACTGGTGTTAATCCAAAAACATTCAAACATATGCTCAATATGAGAAACTAAAAAATATGACATTTCTTCATGCCTCTTCTCTGGTGAAGAACGACATTTGGGTATGGGCCAGTATGAGCCAAATTAATATGCATTTATGACTGTCAGCTCATTGAGGTAAGGAGTATCTAAAATCCAGGCAGGATATTGTCATCTTTTCCTGAAACCATCTTTTCTCATTTGAACCAGTTAGTAATTTAAAATATATCTGATTGCACAAACCTGCCCCTCTCCCACAAAAAAAAAAAAAAAAGCAAAAAAAAAAAAAAAAAAGCAGAAGTTATTTTTTAATGTTTTTCATGCACGTATGTGACTTGCATCTTACTCTGGCATTGCTTACAAGAACTCCTAGTTATTTTAATAAGTTTGCTATGACAGCACAAAAGTTCGTTTATCAGTAAACTGCAGAATGTGAGAAAAACACTGCACATAAATGGGAGAATACATAACCATGAAAAGCTAATGGTCCTCACAGGCTGAGCAAGTAATCTTGGTTTTTAAAAGCAGAAACATATGGAAATCTAAAACTCTTTCAGGAAGTCCAGATGAAGAATCCAGATTACTGACCTTTCTGCCAGTGCAGAAACATCTTTTAAAAAATTATAATTTCAAATACCTAATATTCTCTTGAAGGATTTAGGTGAAATTAATGACTTTAAAAAAATTAGTTATTTGTAGTCAATGAAAACAAAGATATACATTTGCTAACGAGGAAGGACTGAAAAGCCTTCACTTAAAGATTTGTGTTTTCTATATCTCCACAAACAGACATCTCTATGGGGAAATATACCTCAAACATTTGGTCAAAACTTGCCCAGGATTTTCAGCTCACATATGGAATCTCACTGAAGGTAATCAGATTTCATGTTTGAATGACAGATTGAGCGACCTCACCCCAAAACTGGGGGTTTTTTTAAAGAAAAAAAAGGGAGAAAGGCGCAATTTCTGAAACCTGAGATACATCTGAGAAAAAAAGAATGAGGACTGAGATAAAATGTAATGTTTGCTGCTCTAAAATGGAAATAAAGACAAGATATATTTATATGAAACTTTGAAAGCAATTATTCAGCCAAAATCAGCGCCATTGTAAAATTCATAATAGATTTGCAACTAAAACGATGCAGATTTGGTTCTCCAGCTCTGATTACCCAGTTATGTATATGGGATGGCATGTCAGGTTTTCTGAAATGGTTGCAGTGACAGTGGAGTGCCTCATAGCTACAGCTATGCCTAATTGCTGAAAATTATTAATGGAAGAAAACCTTAGGATAATATGTTCTAATGAATAAGGAATATAGAAAATACCTCAGGGAGAAGTAATTTTTGAATTATTAAGTCAAACTTGGCAGAAAATATCCACCAAATAATATATTCTTTTTTTCCCGGCTGAATAAGACAAAAACTGTTCATGTAAAAGCCTAATGTGAACTAAGCTAAGCTAATTCTAAAAATCCTACTATGGAAGAAAAATCTGTGAGTGATTTCACTTCAGTGTCTCTTCTGGATGTCTGTAGCATTCAAATCAGTAATTTCTTATGGTAGTTCTCAGGATTAGACACTGCTTAAGGAATTTCAGCTCCTTCTCTTTGAGTTCAACAGAAGATCAGAGTAATGATTTAAGCCTCTCTGGCTTGAGGAAAAACAAAATTGTTTGAAATAAATTTGCACCTGGGTTTTGCCCCATTCTCTGGTTGAATCTCTTTGGATGTATCTAATTCAGCCCAGTGTATCTCTTTGTTCTTCAGGGAAAATCATCATGTGTTGCTCCATTAAACTCCCAAATTTTAAGTTATGTCACATTTCAATGACCAATTATCTGATGACAAGAAAAAATCAAAATGGGGATGAGATTGTTACTGTTAGAAAGACAAACACAGGAAACTCAGGACATTTAAGAGTCCTACAGGTCCAGCACTGCTCTTAATCTACATTTCAGTGGTGGTCATTTATGCATATTCTTGCAAAAGGATTAGTATAAGAATAATTGGCAGAATACACTGGGAAAAATTCTATGCTTTGAATGGCAATTAAGCGTTACTTTATCTAAATAACAAAAGAGAGATGAATGTCTAAAATGTAGATCATGATCAAATAACTAATTTACAATATAATAATAATGAATGAAAGAGGTTTGGTAGTGTGGCTTTAGCTTGTTTTCCCTTCCTGATTAGGATGATGTTAAAATTATACAATGACTGATAAGTATTATTATAATAAATATGATTAAACTATCTCCAAGCTAAATTATCAAAAAATATTTTACCTCTTCCCTTCAGCATAAATATTTACTAAAATTCAGATGTTTCTTTTGTGCAGTATTCTGAAAAGAAAGAAGGGAAATAGTGCCATTCTATAGTAATTAGTGACCTAGAACTCTCTTGTCTGGGGAAACTGTCCTCATTTTTGAAAATCACAGAGTCATTTTTGTATTATTAGTTTCCAGTATGTTTGTGTCCATCTGTGTCACTGAACCTGAGTTTTCAACGAACTTTAAAACAAAAATAACCAACCTCAAACTTATTAAGTTATCCTTTCCAGAAAGCTGACAACTTAGATAAAGCATAACCAATTTCTGTCACCTACCACAACTCACTTTTTTCATTCCTTTACAAATTTATGATGCTTGAGGTTTCTCTATGTTTGGGGAAACAAGCTAAGCTTAGAACCCACTGATTTGATAAAAGGTTTTGAACAATATTTTGCTAACTTTTGACAAGATAGCTCAGGGCTAGATCCAATAAAAATGCATTATGCTTCTTCATTGTGAAGCTCTGAAAAATTGATTTTTATATTGGATTGGACCATTGGCTTGTTAAAGAAACTTAACTTGATAACAACACCCTTTTATCCCCTTAGGAGCTATCATTTCATGTCAGGAGGACTGAAACAGTGCAGCATATATAAGGAGTATTATCTAGCCTTGTGGGGTCAAGGAGTTATCTTGCAGCACAGCCTGAGTCACAGGGCTGAGCACTGGAATAGGAAAGCAGGGCAGAGGCTTCCTCGGGGGACAGAAGAGAAGGAAAGAAATCTTTTCCACTCCAGGATATAAAGTTACAGCAGAGCTCTTCAGCAGCCATTTAGCAAGGCTAATATTCTTGTCTCCCTATTTATAAAGCCACATTTCTTTCATTATTTTCAATTGCCAGGGATACATAAAATAAATATAGACAGGGATGAACCTGTCTACTGCAGCTCGCTACATTCCTCTCTTTGGTTTGGTAGTCAATATTTGTTATAGCTCTCTGCTCAGACCACTTGAGTACTCTTAATCCACTTGAAAAGGCTTGTTTGCTTTATGTTACGCTGAGATCACAATTTCATAGAACACTGTTCCTGGCCCAACCTTCACATAAATAATATAGTTTTAAATCCGTAAATATGCTCTCATCAAGATTTACCCTCTCGTCATCCAGATTGATTTGTTTCAATATAATTCCTCAATTTCTACTTTCTTGAACTCTGATTCATTTGAAATGCACATTTCTTACCATACAAAATGGTAAGAAAAAGTGGACAGAGTCATGTATTTGGTGACACACTCAAAGGTAAGAAGAGGATGATTTATTCGTTTTTACCTTATAAGTAGCTTTGAGATCAATTTTCTAATACAATGTTCAAGGTATTTATTGTCCACAAAGTATTTCTACTGTTAAAAATCACTTAGGCGTGGAGTAGCCCCTTGCATTGAAGAATTCATGGCTCAGTGAGAAGATGTGATGGGATATGTGTGCTTTTTTCTCTCTGAGTAGCTTGGCCAATGCAAATAAAGATGGGAAAATGGGCTTCTGATAGTTAAATTCTTTCTCATCTTTAGAAAATATGGTATGTTTGAGCTTTCCTGCAGAGGCATGGGATAGACAAGGCAAAGACTTGCCCTGAGCATAAACTGCATTAACATTCTTGATTTTCAGAATATTCATTTTAAGATTATATATGATACAGCAATTCTGAATTGCATATGGAAAGGTTTTTAATGATTTTGGTAGTTTAACTAACAAATATACTACAACAAAAACATTTTTGCTTCTCCATTTTAAATATAGTTTACCATGGATTTTCAAGCAAACAAGTGTGGGAAATTTCTTTGTCCTCAGCACTAGAGCAACACAGCCAGCTTAATGGCAAAACATGGGAATAGCACGCTTTGGAAAATTGTCTCCTGTCTTTATTCTCTGTAACACAGAAAAAAAAAGAAAATTGCTCCAGGCTGCCTGAGTTCCAGGGATGTGCAGCTTTCCTGGCTGGATGGTCTGTTATATACATCTCTTGATGCAGAGTGTCAGGCAGGATAGGTGCAAATGAGGAAGGGCACAGCCACGCTCCTTTCTCAAGCACCTGGTTACCACTCACAAGAGCACGGCATGGGCATGTTTGCCTCGCAGGGATGTGGAGAACAACAAGAGCTGGATGCTTACTGGAAGTGAGTACTGCTGCTGCCGTCCCTGCAGAGCTGTTCTGCTGTGGCCTAAAAGCCAAGGTATTCAATCGAGAAAGGGAAAAAAAGAAAGAAACTCATGGATATACAAATGCAAAAACTTGCAGATTTAAATTACTAAAATCAGTGGAACAATATGTGTTGTTCCAGCTTTATTCAAATCTTATCTGCTTTGCATTCACTCCATGTTTTTAGTATGCAGAGAATGTTTTACAATGTATGTAAACTCATACAAATTGTGCAGGGCAGAAGTGCAATGTTGTCTTTGAAGAAATTAAATTGTCATTACAGTTAATTTTAAACTCATATGCTAAAATGAATTTATATTTTATGGTAAATTAAGAGAAAGAGATTCTATTCCTTTTGAGACTAGTGGTGATCTTTCTTAAACTCATTTGCCACAGAAACATAATTTCACTTTCAGTGTAATTCTATCAGGTATACTATACTTGCGTATAATAGCTGGGAGAGTGTGAGAAAACAGCTCATGAATCTTCAGTAAATTATGTTTATCCCTTCTCTCAGAGCTGCATGGATCTTGCCTGCCCTCAGCTGGATTTATGAAGGGTTCATTGAAAAGTGGTGGTGAGAAAAGTATTTGAAAGCCAACAATATATCATGTTGTATAAGAAATAATCTTTTCAGTCTCACCGATGACATAATGTTATAGCTAACAGAGAACAGAGTCCTTTGGGGAATTTCTGAAGCTAAAAATAAAACAAACAGTAGGAGAAAGAATAAAAATGAAGAAAGGTCAAACAAAATGTTTGACTAAACAATGCAGTAAAAGAATAGACTTTCTGGTCCTAACTGTGCATAGGACAAAAAAATACATTTATTTCAACTGAATCAAATACCATCTATTTTGCTGTCTTCTGGATATATGAGGTTTCCTTTGGTCCCTGAAAAGGGAAATCTCTATAGAAGTAACAGAGCACTTTGTGAAGCAGCAGTGGTCAGAACTGTTCTACTGAAAAATACATTCACTGGGCAACATCCAGAAAAGCAATCAAAGACTGTATGTTCTTCTGTGTTAAATATGTTTCTCAAAGGATCTGAGAATAAACAGACACAAAGCCCAGCTAAGCTTTAGCAGTAATTGCCTGTTTTGTAATAAAAAAATACCCGTTGCCAAGAAGGTCAAACTATAAATTAAAAATTAATGAGTCAACCTTATACTCCTCATGTTTTGTCTCCTTCCCATATCTCTTTTCCTTGTTATCCTATGAAAAAGTCATGCATTGACGAAGAGTGGGATTAGGAGAGCAAAACAATAAATCCAAAAAAATCCAAAGCCATTTATAGGTTTTGTCAAATCCTTGTAGATGACTCACTCTCTCCCTCCATTACCATGTATGCTTCTGACATCATTCTCCAAATGATGTAAAAGATGATGTAGTGCTATTCCTCTTAAAGTCTTCCCCTGATGTTTTCTTGTCAAATAAAGCACTTCATGAAACAGAGAACTGATCTCAGATCTCTTGAGATCCTATGCCTCTGAAAACCTTTTCAGTGATATTGGATTTATTTATCTTGTTAAAGGTGTCACCCACCAAAGATCAAGCTGCTATATGAAAAAATAGTTAAATTATGAAAACCATAATTTTGTTGGTAAATTAACAATGCCACTGTCTCTTTCCTCTTCCTTCCTCTCCTGCCCATCTGAGATGAAAGAGACAAAGGTGCCCTTATGTACCTGTCTTTCCCATCCAATATTTGAAAACATTTTCCACTTCTGCAACTTAGGCATCAATACCTCCTTACTTGCAAAGTTCCCATGATATTTCATCACTACAGCTCCCCAGGACATGTATGGTGGATTGATCCCGTGTCACATAAAAGCGAGATCACCACCTAAGAACTCCTTAGTTCTTTGGCATAATGTTAGTTGAAATAAAAAGAACAAAAATCACATGCTGTTAAGGTCTTGGTCACATCAAATCTCAACCATCTTAATTTATCTCTTAATATATTCTTGGCAAAAAGGAACAAAAAGAGCAGTGGAATATAATGAAGAGCTACCATATACAGGATACCAGCACCCTTCCTTATTTCATCATGTGTTGGGGTCTTGAGGAATATTTTTATCCTGTTAAGCTATACTAGAGCTTTTTCTTATCTTTCCAGAGGTTTTGGTCTCATCAAGATTCCAACAGAACCATGGATGGATAGGAGTATGCTTTTAATTTTTCTGCCTTCCTGCAAAGGCAAGATGAAGATCTTTTTCTTTCAGCTTGTGTAAATTCCAAGGTATCTACACTATCAATATTATTAGCTACTTTTCTGACATTCTGTTGAGATGTTCAGGAAAAGGTTACAAATTAGATTTCAATTATGAGAACATCAAGTGAAACACACTAAGGAAACTCTTTCACAGAACCTGAGAATCATGTGGAAGGGACCACAGCAGGTCATGTGGTCCAGTCTTCCTGCTTAAGCACAGTCATCCTAGACACACGGCACAGAATGTTGTCCAGGCAGTTTACTTTAAACAAGGCAGTAGCAAATCTTGCCTGAGCAAGTGCTTTTTCTGGTCCCACACTCTCAGAAGAAGCAGCATCCAAACTACCCGAATACAATACTATAACAGTGGAATAAGAAGCCAAAGCCAAGAAAACATCAGACCCCAGTCTGATTGATTCCTCTGATGTCAGACATAAAATTTCAAAGATGAAGAGATGGTGTTTGAAGACCAAGAGGACTTCATCAGTACAAAACCACAAATATTTGATCTCATGAAAAAAGCTGCACCATTCCTGCTGCACAAAAAAGTGCAATTTCATTAAAGTGCTGTTTAGCTGTTTCAATAACCACATGGTGCTTTTTAGATGTTCCCATTGCTGTTTACATGTGAACATTTTCAGTATTTCTCATCCCAAGAGGCATGGGCAAGAACAGAATATAGGAACAAGGGCAATGTCGTACCCAACCTTCTTCTCAGAGGTGCATGGCTTTTATTTTCCTTTGGGAAGCCAAGAGAGAGAAATGTGCAACCAACGTGGATAAGCCATTTAGTGCAAGATCAGAATATAACAGCTGCTCGCGTTCTGTACTGACTGGAGGTGAACTACTCCATAGCTTACCCAAGCAGACTCATTTGCAGAGATCAATTACATCTACAAACACAGGAATTATCACTGATTGAAAGATTTTGTGTGTAACCACTATAAAAAAACAGAGACATTGATAAACCTGGGCCTTGTGAGCTTTGCCTACCCTCAACTTGCACACATTCAAGATGCAGAGACAATTATTTTTAAAATCTATGTGGTCCTAGAAGTGGGAGAATGTACTCAAAGGTCAACAACCAACAGTACAGAAGGCTATCCAGTTATTCACCAAACTCATCGGGTACTTGGGAAACAGGATGTTTGGAAGCAAAATATTTTATACAGTTTTTTTTTTTTCTTTAAACTTTGATTCACCAAGACTCTGAGTTTCCCTTATTTTCAAACATGCCTAGCATTTTTATGCTTAACATGTTGCATTCAAGGCATTTATGTGAAACTAACTGTTATTGAAATATCTGAACACTGTGACACATCTTACTGATGTCTTTAAATATAAATGGATCAGGAAGTACTTTGCTTTTATGTTGCATCATTAGCCGAAGATAGAAAGCTTCATTTAATTTGCATGGTACTTAACATTTCTTACCAAATGCAATGTCATCATCACAGAAGCATTAAATATTTCACAGCAAATTTTAGTGAAGCAGCTTGGATTACACTAAAAAGTAAAAGTCACTTCAATATAAACAAACCCACACAATATAAATTACCTATAATTCCATTATTTGGAATACCTTGTTTGTTGAGTTTTGCAGAAAGCAGCATCACAGGAAATAATTAAAATGCTTAAATACATTAAAAAGTCCATTGCAAAGGATTGATCTCCTGGTGCTTGGCCTTGTGCAATTGATTATTCCCCTGGGAAATCTGTGGAAGGCATCATGTTTGAGGAGTTAGTAGTCTTGAGCAAGCCACCCTTGTACTGAGGGTGTGAGGAGTCCATAGATAAGGGCACTGAAAGGGAACCTGGTGCCATTTCCCATGCCAGCCCCTAGCACCACTGGTGTTCTCTCAGAGAGCATCCAGCCCATCAGGAGACAATACATGGGTTGGATTTTTACACAAGATAAAAGGCACCACAGCATGGGAGGTGGGAGGACCCCTTCTATGGCTGGCACCTGTGCAGAATAGCATGGGAAAATCTATCCAGGACCTGTTTGGTGCTGCATGAAAACCAGGTTTCTAGCATCCAAAAGGATAGAAGACTTACTCTCTATCAGTATTCCTCCTTTTTTTCTCTTTTATTAAGATGTTGCCAAACTTTTCTCATAGAGATCCTGAAAGAATCTTCTCACCACTATCAATACCTGTGCAGAACAGTTTTCTTTCTATTTGAGACATATCACAATTATGCAATAATGTAATGGCTTATGATATATCACCCTAAGCTAAAAACTTACAAAAAAACATATCTCATCACAGCAGGTTGAGAGGCATAAGGTAACTATGTGGAGTTATTGTGGCAGAGAATGCTTACAGAAAGTCCACATGGATATCTAAAATGCAGTACAAGCACATCTTGCCTCTATAAAAGCCTTTGCAAGTGAGGGCGCAAAGTGTTGTAAGAGCCAGTACATCCTAGGAATAGTCTGGCTTTACCAGAACCCCACCTCTAAATTTTCCTCAAATACCTTGCTTTTGTTGATGGCTTTCTCTCCAGAGAGGTGTCCACCTTAGGCCTGCTGCATTGCTTGATCCTATGTCTCCTGGCCTAAAGTCATCATCCTCCTGCAGCTTTCCTTCTGCCCTCTAACCTAGCCACAGTGGCCATTTCCAAGTCAAACACCCTTCTTTTAGGGTTATTGATCCTGAAGAGCTTCTGATTTCATTGCAAACAACACGGGTATTACTCTTACACCTTTTTAGCAGACTTTAGTACCTTGGTTTCTTAGGTGGTTGCACGCAGTAATGGTTCTTTAACACAAAAAAGCCTACAGTAAGTATCCCAAAAGGAAACATTTTTCAGGTTTAGCTCAGCACTATTACATTAGTGTCCAATGAACACAAATGCAGGCTTCCTCAAGTACGAATTAACACTCTAATATTTTATTTAAACACATACTAGTATATTTAAATCTTCAAATAAATTAAAGAAATGCATACCTACTCTAGCAAATGAAGGTTACTTCATATTTGAAAAGCCTTGGCAAATTAATCATAGCAAGAGCATAAAAGATGAGGAAATACTTATATTCAGATGTAAATTTCAAAAGTCGTTTAAGTCATTGACCAGAAATGGTCAAATAACAGCAGTCACATCTGATATTAGTCAGAATAAAAGTGTTAATGAGAAAGATACAAGCTTGGAATGACATTTTACTGCACTTATATACCCATAAAACATAATTGTATTTGACTGATTTGAAAATATTCCTTCATAGCAAGAGAGCCATAACTGATAGATGTCATGACCATCTCCAGTACTTGATTATCTTGTGGCTAGGTCAAGGCTCATTGAAAGTCTGATATAATTTTCCACTCTTTTGCACTAATCATGCAGATTTTTTTTTTCTTGGCATTCACATAGTTATGTTCTGTCACATTTGCACCAGATGCGTCATCATTTGATGAGAAGCTCCAATGAAAATAGGTTACTACCCAATAGAATACTACTCAAAAGGAAACAGGATTTCCTGTTTCCACAGCTTAGTCCATGGAAAAAAATTTCTTTCGACTATGGTTATTATGAAACATTTTATTAAATTAATTGTTTACCAAGAATCCACCAAGGAATAAACTATTTTGTAAATCACAGCCCCATTCACAGAAATAGAAAGTAAAGTATTTACAAAGTATCTATAAAGCCAAAGTATTTTGGCTTTATAATGCATGCCAGGCCTACAGGATTTCCAAAGTACAAATATCCTTCCTCATATCTGTTGTATTGTTGTCAAACCTGAATTTTAATCTTAGAATCCAGGACATATGAGTTCTTAAACAGATTTTCTACTTTACTTGCTCGCTGCATATTGCTTTGAAATAGTGAGGCATCACATATCCATGCCACAATAGGACCACACATTTCAATAAATGACTATGATGTGACTGATGTCAGCTGCTACCAAAATTATTGATACTGATGAATGTATCTATGTCAGTATTCATGCTTATTTTGTGCTCCACTAGACTTTATTTGCACTTCTTTCCACTCTGTCCCTCATGTTATGAGGAATAAGGAGTTTCAGTCCTTGTCTCCTTGTCTTGCCTCACATCTCCTTATCCAGGAGTTTAGTCCTGACCCTAGATATCAGATCAGATATCTCTAGGAGATATCAGAAGAGTGCAGATGGATGATGAGGATGGAAAGGAGGAGAGACCCAAACATTCCTGTGTGCATTCACAGTCTATCAGCATCACATAACGTTTTGCCTGAATGTATTATTGTATCTTAATACTTCATTATAAAATTATAGTTTATGATAATTTGAAATATCTCATTTGATGATTTTAAAGGGACCATTCTCCTTTGCACTTAAAAAAAATTCCAGAATTTGGCATAAGCCTTCATAGGGAAGAATGAGTGATGAGCAATGGACAAGAATAAGCTGTGGATGGGCTTGAAATCAGGTACTAGTAGATTCCAGAGGGAATTTACATGTCTACAGATAATTGATATATAATGAAAACCACTTTGGCAAATCTATCATGGAGTACATAATATTTCTTAACAAGTGTTAATTGATTATTAGAAATGTGCTCAGCCTGACATATTTTTTATCTGCCTCATGATGAACACTGCACAGCTGGCTTTATTTGGCTGTGTGTTTTTCTTCCTTGTAAGAAAAAGTAGTTTTCTCTTACAGCATGTATTCACAGGGAAATTCACAGAGCAAAAAGGAAGAACACAGAACTTTCTTCATTACTCAATATCCAAGTCAAATAGACATTAATTAAAATTCTCCATATTTGTGTCCTTTCTGTAGAGTCCACACAATGAGAAGAGAAATGGAAAGTACATAAGAGGCCTGTTGAGGTCTCTGCCAGCTCTCATTTCCCATGATTTCTGTGGGCTGTTTTTGAGATGTGATAGATGAAAGAAGAATAAGATCAAGAAGCAGCAGCAATGGCATAAACTGAAATAGAAAAGGGGCATTCAAGAGGGATAGAACAGTTTCAGTACCAAACTGTCATTTCAGGCTGAACCACAACAGATTTATATAGCAAAAGCAGTTCTTATAATGGCTATTGGGAAAACAGTTAGTGTTTTAATTACTGCAGGATTAAACCATTAAAAAATAAAGATCCCCACAGACAACAAATATGCATCAGCAGTAAGTTTATTTTATTTGCTTAACAGTTTTAAGTTCTATGGTTACAGATATTTAAAATTTATTTTTCCTTAAAACTTTTAGGAAAAGGAATCAGTTCAATATTGGCCTGACTTAGCGATAGAAATTCACACACAAAAAAAGATTAAAATAATTCGATGATATTCCAATAAAATAGAACAGTGGAAAAATCACTGTGCACTTCAAGTAAACACACATTACATGCTTGGTGAGATATTCAAAATAATGAGTACATGCTGACTTGTACAAGAGGCCCACATACTTCAACTTGAATATACTTCACCATAGCTAATGCAAATGAAGAAAAACTATCATATTTAGGCATAAAGGAAAAAAAAACTCAAACCAACAATTCAATTATGTAAACAAGATGCATGATTTTCCCTCACAGCAGCGTGGCCATAAATTCCAGATAAGAAAAATTGTGAATTCCACTGGTCTGAGATGAGAATCAGCCCCAGATGACCTTAGCAGGAGGTAATACAATCTTGTTTGTTATATAAACACAATTTGAAATATGGATTCTGCGCCTTCCAAGACAACTGCCCAGGAACAGCACTTAGGAGTAATGCTATGTGAAATTCTGTAGTGAACCCCAGTTCTGGGACAGTTTTTCTCAGCTGATCCCTTTAAAAATGGTTGCATAAAAAGGTTGAAGAAGTTTTTGTATGCTAAGTATTTCTTGACATGGTAATGTTGATAGCTATATGATTTCTGTTAAAAGCTGCTCTTTACTTGTATATTTAACAAGTTTTCCTGGTAAGTTGTAGCTTTTAATTTCTATTTAATGCTTGCTACTCCTTTCTACTGAAGATATCTTGTTTCCTGGCCTCCTCATGCTCTGTATATTTCAGATTTTAAGGACACCAGATTTCACAAATATTTCTGTAATGATATTTCAAGATTTAGCTGTATAAAAGGAAGATATGTTGGTGTTCCTCATTGTCATATCCTGTTTTGACAGACTTCCATTACTTACACAAAGCAGATTAAACTACACAGAAGAGTGAAGAGAAGGCAGGTAAAAGCTAAACCAGACAGATGAAAAAGGATGAATTTGAGGGACTTTCAGTGTCTCTAGTGCTTTGTCTCTTCCTGAGTAGAGTCACTCTGAGATTAATGGACCTATGAAACATCACCAAAAAATGCAAAATCCAAACTACTTTACTATAAAATACTTTGATGGAGATATCCATACAACAGTAACATGAAATTTTCTGTACCATTTATTCATTTCTACAGCATTCAAGTTTAGGTGACTGACAAGATTTTAAAAATTGTATTGGTTTCTTTCTTTAACAGCATTTCTTTAAAATGTAGGCCTTCAAAATAATTTGACTTGCTTCTGTTGATTATGACAAAGAGTGCCAAACAGGAATCTCAAATTACCTTGAAAATATCACAAAAGTAAAAGGGAAATAAGACAATTCTAAAACCTGTATGCTGAAGACAGTACCAACAAATCAATGACAGCTAAATCAAGCAAATAAAATCTTTGTATTTCCATTTCCTCAATGGTTTTTAGTCTGATGTCTGACAATGCTCTAAGATGCATAACAGTGAAGGAGGAAAGGCAGAGCTTTTTAAGAGAAAAGCTTCTCTAGGTGTTTGAAACAAATGAGGAAAAAAACCCTTGAAAGTTTGAATTTACAGTCTAGGTATGCACACTACTACTTTGAGCCAATTCTAGAATCTTGAATGTACTCATTTGCTGTAATGAATCTAGTTAACAATACAGGAATTCAAGGTTATTAATCCTATTTTAATTTGCAAGGTTCCTTTTCAATCAGTCAATTATATAAATTGAATTTGGAATATTAATCTGTTTTCTACCCAGCAGCTTCTCTTGCCAGAAATATCTGCCTAATATCAGTGAAGATATTCCTTTTAGAAAACCATCTGAATAGGATCCTTAACATTACCTGGCACTGCTGTCCTCAGCCAACAATGCTGTGTTGCTATCCAGGCCTGGTGGTGTTATAACTCTCTAAGCACCTCAAATTCAACTGCTTTCCTGCTAGGAAGGCCTTGGGCTGTCATGCATCTTGCAAAGGGTTTAGATCCTGTAGGAAGCTCTAGATGCCCCAGGTGATTAGATTCTTAATGCAGACCTCTTCCTCACTGCCCTGTCTCGGGTTAAAAATGTTTTGTAAGCAGATTTTTCTCCAAATAGAGAATGCCTAATGCAAATAGGCATGAGTTGGCTGCAGCCAGGCCAGCAATTAGAGGTTCAACCAGGATATAAGAGCTGCAAGTTCACATCACTCTTTCAATGGTTGGTTAATTATTCATACATAGTGGAAGAGCTCCAACAAGAGAGAAAAAAGGTGCTCAAGCTAGAACACTCAATTGTTTAATGATGGGCATTCCTAGAGGATATAGATTGCCATTCCTGAATTGAATTCAGCAGAATGGGAATTTGATTTCAGGCCAATGTTATAATTGCTAAGATAATGCATTTCTGGGATAAGTGAAGTTTTGGGGGTTTTAAAATTTTATGTCACATACAGAAATTAAACACATAATTGTGTGAGAAGTTTGTTTTCATGGGAACCACAAGATAAAAAAGATCCTTAAACAATCCTAGAACTATTTAGGTTGGAAAAAACCTCCAAAATTGTTGAGTCCAACCTTCAAATGAACACCACTTTCTTAACTAGACCACAGCACTAAATGCCACACCTGGTCATTTCTGGAACACCTCTGGGAACCTGGGCAGCCCATTCCAATGCTCAACCACCCCTTCCAGGAAGAAATTCTTCCTATTGTCCAACCCAAACCTGTGGTGCAACTTGAGGTCATATCCTCTTGTCCTGTCACTTGTTGCCTGGGAGAAGACGCCAATCCCCTCCTGGTTGCAAGCTCCTTTCAGGCAATTGTAGAGAGTAATAATGTCTCACCTGAGTCTCCTCTTCTCCAGGTTAAAAAACACCAGCTCTTTCAGCCCTTCCTCATATAAATTACTTTCCAGACTCTTCAGCTTTGCTGCCTTCAAAATCTAGTACCTCAATGTCTTTCTTGAACTGAAGAGCCCAGAACTGATCACAGGACTCATCAGTGCTGAGAATGAGGGAGTAATTACTTCTCTGGTCCTGCTGGCCACATAATTTTTGATGCGAGCCAGGATGCCATTGACCTTCCTGGCCACCTGGGCACACATTGGGTCATGTTCAGCTAACTGCCAAACAGCACATCTAGTTCATTTTCCACTGGGTCATTCTTTTTACCACTATATAAACCTCCCCTGGTGCAGCTTTCTACTGTTCCCACATGTTGTCTCACTGGATCCCATGAAGAAATCAGTAATTATGTTCAGACCAAGGTGGCCCCTGAAGTCTCTCAATTTAATAGTATGATAAAGACAGGTCCTGGCCTCCACTGGGGTATTTGCACAATTCCATGGGGATGATCTTGCTTTTCTCCTTTGCAAATAGCTGGGACATTGACCTTTAGACAAGGTTTCCATTATTTATTATGGTCTCATATACATAGAGGAAAATGCAACACAGTCCAGTGAATTTCAGAACATTTCTTATCCCAGCTAATGTCATACCCAAACTTTGAAGAAACACCGAGTACCTTGATTCCTCTGCTTGCAAACAGCATTTCTTTGACAACAGACTGTGATGTAATGTTTGCTTCATAATAGTTATATCCTAAATGAATGATCACATTATTTTAATGAGTATTATTTAGGGATTTCTAGATTTATGCAATATGGCTGTAGAATGTAATTTTGAAATTCAGAAAAAAATTAGTGAATGCCATATTTGTTCTTGAAGTCATAATTGGCAATGCCAGCATCAACATGTAAAAATTTCTGTCATGGAAAACTAAATCTAGCTAGCTAGTTTTGGATTTGTGAAAAGAAAAACAACATCCGTGACACCAATATGTTTTGACAAGTATTTAGACATCTATATGAACATCTCAGAAGAAATGTCAATCATTTCAGGAAAACATCAAGAAATTAAAACTACTATGGCTGGCTTTGTTAATTTTTAAATAATTGCTAACACTTAATAAATGGACTTTAAAAGTCATTAATTATTCTTTCCCCTCACCCCAGTTAAAATAAATACTTTAGATTCACTAGATTCGGAAAAAAAAACCCTATTCTTTTTACATGGATCCAAAAAAGCATCTTAGACAACAGCTCTGTCAGAGGTGCAAGTCCTATACACTTTCATTACAGCATCTCTTAAGGGAGTTTGAGTATTTTTGTCTTGATATTAATAGTTATAGAATTAAATCTATTATTTGAATGCAGGATCATGTACAAAAAGAGAATAACAATACATGTATTTCTTAATTTTCAGTTTCAGAGTATCATGATGGATAAGGATAAGATTCTGAAGAGCCAGGATACCATTAAATATTTGATGACTGTGAGGTGCCAAGTTATTTCTTGCAATTTATTATACTTTTTCTCATATAAGAATAAGTAAAAGAACCATCACTTTCTAACCCTCTTTTTAAAATACTTGTGTTGAAAATTTATATGAAACAGTAAAATAGTTTAGAGGCACCACATTCAGGCAGTGATCCAGGCACACCTGATTCCAGTGGTGAACAATTCCACTTTTTTCTTCCATTCAGTGAAGTAACAAGCACTACCACTTGTTTTACAATGTTGTCAAAATATTTTTATGTATTGCTCAATTCTGAGAGAAATGTTTAGAAGACATATGTAGACTCCATGAGGATGCATTCACTGACATGTACTTAGCAGAATTTATTTCAAAAGCAGAACCCTTCTAAGATAAAAAGTTTAAAGTGAGTAGAGTTTAGACTGATCTGGCAATTCTCTGCTAAAGAGGAAAGTTAGATACAATTAATTTAAAAATTAAATTTTACTTGCAATACTGTATGGCATGCGCAGGCTTCAATGTCCGTGAGACAGAAATACAGAGGAAAAATGCAATATCATTTAAATAAATGAGATTCACATTGGGGAAGGATTTTAGGTACTTATGACCTGAGGAGAAGATACTAAATGATCCTAATCTGCTTGGCATACTGCTAACATACAGACCTCATACTGTATGTCCTTCCAGTTTCAAAATATTTCCACTTTGGAAAGACCTGGGCTTAGTTCCATGTGACTTGATTCCAATGATTATCTCTTGGATCAAGGTGGTCGTTATTATCCATGTGAACTGACAAATAAATATTCCTCATAGTATAATAAGAAAACAAGGAAGGAAATCCCCTGGGCTGGTATCCTTTTATAGTTGTTGAAGACATTTACTCCATCAAGTTCACATCTGAAAAAATTTAGAAAAGTGAAATTTTCCTGAGCTGGCTACAGTGTTTCTTCCCACAGTACTATGGCAAATTAATAATATACTCTCTCCCTCTCCTTCTTCCTCTCTCTCTCAGTTCTTTTCAGAAAACATGCAAAGAAAAAATGCATTAAGGTAACAAAAGATCATCAGAGTGAAACAAGTATTTTAATGTATCAAAATAATATAGGCTCTGGGAAACAAATTTTCCTACATGTTTTTACATGGATCTTCTAATAGAAACATTACAGAAACAGGCTTTTCATTTCCCTCCCACAAAAAAATCACTCTGAACACAAAACTTTCTAAGGTTTTGACACATTTAAAAAGATATTATATTTTAGATTTAAAAGTTTTATGAATCTTGTTAATTCCATTTCAGAACCTAGTGTTTACTAAGATAGAGGTTAACCTTGGTTGCCTATAAATTAAAATTAAAATCTCAACTTTACAATTCAATCTCGTTTTAAATCTCATGTTCTTTAAATATTCTCTAATGATTTTAAAGTATAGGATACATGGTCTTGGTAAAATGTGAGAAAAGATCAGGTCTAATTTATATTTTCTGTTAAAGTAAACTTTAACAGTTATCAAAATTTGTTTCACTGCCTTTTGTAGCCATTACTTCATAATAAGTCGAGTAATAATGTTTTATTGTATTACTTTTGTGAATAAGATAAGTAATTTCTGTATGTATGCAATATTTTGTACAGTTATGTATTATCTAGCTCATTATATTATTACATAATGTAATTATTATGTAAATATTATTATTACAGCTGTAACAGAATTTTACAAATATATGTACTTGTATAATATTTTCCTAGCTCCTTTCAGACACCACTCCATAAAGGCAGCAGGAACTTGGAGGTGGTTTAAAGGGTTTACTACTTTCTGGTCTTAATCATGATCAATGTGAACAATTCAAATCTATTTTCTATAAAGACATAAAGGTTATCCATTGCTCTAAATATGATACACTGAATACAATCCTCCAGCAATAAAATATCATCCAATAAATCCTGACTAATATTTATTACCACTATTATTCACTACAATTGAGTGATACTAAGAATATTTTTAGACTCATTATATTAAAATGTTTTCAAACATAGGTTACTTGTCAAAAACCAAAACTGATATAAATGATATCTTGAACTGAGTAAAATTATACTATTTGCATCATCTTTTAGCAGGATGCTTGCATTACCATATCATAAAGTAACCTTACTCCAGTTTTCTGGGTTGCTTTTTTTCTGTTACTGCCAGTAATATATGTGCCTCAGAGCATAAGAAAACTGCTTTGTCTGCATATCCTCCTGAGCCGTAGCAGCTTTGTTTTATCCTACAGGACAAAGTCTCGACTACACCTTCCTTAGCTGACCCATTCCCCTCATGGATTCAAGGTGTACCTGGGGAGCAAAAAAAAACAAACAAAAAACCCCAACCATTGAAAATAAAAAAAGTTTTGGTGTATTTCTCTCTTGCTGGAAACCCCACAGATTTAGAGAGAAGCTGGTAAGCTATCCTCTTGCCCTTGGGTCATCAACAAAACCACATGTGGGCCACAACATCAGGAGCTACCTAGAAAATGGGCTAAAAGCAGGTGCTAACCTGAGGATACTTCTGCATTTAGTAGAAACTTACCTTGATTCCTTAAAAGACATGCATTTATCCCACTGCAGATTTTTATGAGAGCTGTTGAGAAGCAAGCAAGAAAGTGTCCTGCAAAACATTTGCAGTATGCACCAGATTCCCATTGCCTGGGTACAAGGACAGTTTTGTGGCTTTCTGAGGGTGCAGCATGCATTTCAACTCATAGTTTGTGTCATCAATATACATTGTAAGTCAATATTAAAGATAAACCAACATCAAAAGCAAAATTAAGTTTGAATTAAAATTGTGTTTTGCATTGCTCCTGCTCCTTGTTTGTACAAAATCTGTAAAAAATTCTAGGTACACAAGTGACTCTATTAATTACAGGTGTTCTGGAAAATATATCAAGTTTTCTGACTAGCAAGGACATTTTTAAATGAAAGAGGGCTAAGGGTGAAGGTCAGCCATCCTTCTTGCCATAAGACAATAGCACAGGAAGCATGTCTGTGTCTATGCTATTGGCAGTGGTACACATGTGTTCCAACATTCACGGTCAATGCTCACAGTCAGACATTTGGGACTTAACATACTTGTAACAAAATTACAGCATATACCATCTGCTGCAGGTGTATGCTTCAAAACATTGCTCTAGTACACATACATTTTGCAAATACTCATGTCTCAAGGTGAGTCCCATTTTCATTTCTACTTTGCATACCAAACCACATATTTCACTTAGGTTAGCCATTTTTTGTTATTTGAAAGACTCAACAAAAGGCTTTTATCTCTTACTTAACAGAGTGAAACTCTGTTTTTTCTGTAGAAACAGCATGTAAAGTGACCTAGGTTATTCTGGTAACTCAGTGAGTTCCACCATTGCCATTTTCTCAGAGAAGCTGTGGATACCCCATCCCTGGAAATATTGAAGGCCAGTTTGCATTGGGCTCTAAGCAATCTTGTCTAGTGAATGGCATCTCTACTCATGGCTGAGGGGTTGGAATTAGATGCTATTTAGGCCTCTTCCAACCCAAACCATTCTACGATTCTCTGATCTAAATGCACTGGATGAGATAACTGAACAGAAGATTACAATATAGATTCAGTCTTAAATGTGTAATTATTTTTTTTGCATGGTCTTCAGCATTTCCTTAGAAATTCTAACAGTTCAGAAGTATTGGGGATGACTGGTAGGTGAGAGCACCTGCAAAAATTCATATCAAAGATTACAGGAACTCCCTTCAGGGCCAGGACAGCCATGTGTAATGATACAAGATTTACTACTACAAATAGTCATAGGTGTTTTAAGTATTACTTCTAGTATTACATTCTCTTTTTCAAGTGTTCGGGTCTTCTTCTTTTGTTAAAGCTACTTCAAATACATATGCATGACTTTTTTACTAACTGGAAGAAACATCCTGGAAGTTGAAGTTGATATTGAGTTTGTTTCCTGAAGCATTGATTTTTCTGTTATGCTAAAATGCAAGATATTGATCTCTAGAGTTCCTTCTCAATATCCAAGTACATCTATATATTCTG
The DNA here is from genome assembly GCF_027579445.1 of Ammospiza nelsoni. Classification (NCBI taxonomy): domain Eukaryota; kingdom Metazoa; phylum Chordata; class Aves; order Passeriformes; family Passerellidae; genus Ammospiza; species Ammospiza nelsoni. The sequence continues at coordinate 25,341,585 of NC_080636.1, read as the reverse complement.
ATGGCATTTTTGGTCTGTGTTTCACATGGGTCTGTGTGCTGTCCCATGCTTTCATGTCAATCATCCTGTAATTGATTTCTTCTGGATATTTGTGACTAATGTAGTTGCTGTTGGAGGGAATAATTTTTTATTGTATTTGTGATAAATGTTATCTTGTTTTGTGTAAAGGCATTTTGCATTTTCATTTTCTGAGCAGTGATTTTGCTTTCATTTTGTCTGAACACCTCCATGACATATTTGGATAAATAACTGTACTAAGAGCAGAAGTGTGGTGCTCACAATCTTTTATTTCTTTATTAGGAGAGCTGCAAAAAAATTATGTAATAGATTTTTGTTCGCACAGAGTTGTTAGAGCTGCAAAAGACCTCTAAGATCATTGAACCCAGCTGCTAAAGGAGCACTGTGTTCAGTACTAAACCACTAAACTAGCACCCAAATGCCACAACTACACAGTTTTGAACACTTCTAGGGATGGTGACTCTCATTTTCTAGGCAGCCTGTTCCAATGCCTCACTACTCTTTCACTAAAGGACTTTCACCTAATATCAAATCTGAGCCTCCCTTGGTACTCCTTGAGACCATTTCCTCTTGTCCTATATCTCATTACTTAGGAGAAGAGACAGACAGAACCCATCTTGTTCCTCCCTCCTTTCAGGCAGTTGTAGAGAGTGGTAAGGTCTCCCCTGAGCCTCCTTTCTTCCAGGCTAAACATCCCCATCTCTCTCAGTTTCTCCTCAAAAGCTTTGTGCTGCAGACCCTCCACCAGCTCCATTGCTTTCCTATGGACTGACTCCAGCCCCTCAATGTTTTTCTGTAATTGAGAGGCACAAAACTGAAGGCAAGACAAGAGATGCAGCCTCACCAATGCTGAGTACAGGGGAAAAACATTGTTTTAATTGTAAAATATCAATTATCAGACCAAGGTATCTCCAGTTTCATGTTGCTATTCTAGTGTCAATTTGATTGGCTGCGTGCCCTGTATTCTAATATAGACACTTGATTTTCCTACTGTGAGCACAATGAATTTCTCAAACTGTTTAAATGTAGTGTAACATACATTATAGTCCTTATTTTGATTAAGTCTTCCAGAATTCACATAATAGTCAGTATCACATTGTACATTCTCTCAGCTCCCCCGCGAATCAATTCAATTACTGCCTTTACAAAGGAATTGTTTAATTGGTGAGCAAGTAAGAGAGTTTAATAACCCACAGACATTTGGAAGGCTTACAGAAACACTAAACTTTAAAAAGAGCTAAAATACAAATGCTTTCTAATAGAAAAGAGTATAGTGCAGTTTTTGAAGTAAAATTAGTCAACTAAACTGTAGAAAATATCAGTATTTTCAGAGGAAAACATTGAGGTTCATCAAGATTTAGATTCTTCTTCCTAATGCTATTTGAAAATCCAGAGGAAATGTTTTACTGGTAATATATAGGAGCTTAATATTTGGTCAGCTCCTTTAAAATTATATTATACAGAAAAAAACTTCAAAACATTAAAATAACACTGAGAAATGAATGTTAAAATCCCAGCTTTTAGACTGAGCTGAACTTTTTGAAGAATGATCCTTCCTTGATACCAACACACAATTTTTTTTTTTGTGTACCAGCTGGATTTCATTGCCATAGGAAAACTGTCTACCTCAAAGGCAAATTCAAGGATGAGTCATTCAGATCTGTAACAAGAAACACAGATGGAAAAATGCCACAGCTGCACAGAGCTGGGAGCAGAAAAGTGCACGACCTTAATGAATATGCTTTTACATTTGACAGATTCCATCAGAGAACTTGCAGTAGCTGCAGAATCCCATGGCACCATAAAAACATTTTGGCATTGTTTAATCCCATTGTTGCAAGGAAAAGTATGAGATCAGAAATATAACATGGAAACTGCTTTCTACTCTTGTTGCCCAGATCTGATATGTTCCTGGAATAAAAATTCAAACTTGAAGAGCAACAGCCATAAAAATGCATGTTTGATTTCCTTCATTTCCTTTTTATCCATTTTTTATTATCTTCCATGACTTTTGCCTTCCAAAACATTTTCTTTTATCTCATCTTTGTTTTCATTCCTTAGCTCCAATTTTTGCAAATTTTTCCCCATCTTCCAAGGAATCTCCTCACTTTCTGACACATCTGTTGCAGTTCAACAAGGAAAAATACTCGTGTGAGATTTAATAACCCTGTGCAGCAATCCATGCCAGAGGGTTATTCAAGAGAAAGTGGCCTTGCAGAAAAGAATTTGATGTGTGCAGTATCCATGGCCAGGCCAAAATCGCTAGGTCTCATGGATCCCAGGGCAGGAACAAAGTCTGAGTGCCTCATCCTCACCTCAGAGAGGGCAGCTCACCCCAGCATTCTGCATGTGCGTCTGAGGAGGTGGGCTGGCAATGAGCAGGGAGGAGATGTTATTTCAGCAAAGGCCATGACAAATTCACTTCAGATTCTGACTTATTAGTTGCATTCACAAATGTTCACAGCCTATTACTAAAGAAAGCATTTAATGCTCTGAATCACTCCCACTGTTAAACCAAAAAGAGTAACACTCCCTTCCCTCCACGCATAATGTATTACAATGAGCAGAAAGAATTTCCTGTGCATAGACTGTAGTGGAGAGCAAAGAAATATTTGATTGGACGCTTAAGAATAATCTAAAAATGAAATAGGAAGGGCAAAAAGAGATATTGTACATCCTCTGAGTAGTCTTCTTAGAGTTCAGGGATTGAAATCTCAAATGTGTCTACATAGATAAGACCCTGATCTTCAAGAATAACCTTTTCTTTCCAACATCAGTTATTCAGTAGTCAATTAGGCAATGATGTTCTAAGAATAATTTGTCTTGTTCAGTAATGCAGCTTTCTTATATACAGAAGAAATGTTAGCCACAAGTATCAATATATTTCTTTTCTTCAGAGGAACACAGCTATTTATCACCTACTGGAACATCAGAGCTGATGATACTGATAAGACAAGCCAAATGCTGAAAGCTCTGCTGTTTGAATAGAGAAATAAGATTGATATATACTGAAGGTCAGTTTTGGCAAAGAAAAGATCCTGTAATTTCCATGCCCTCTATTTCCCTTATCAAAATACTTTTATTTTATTCTCATCAGCTAGGCTATTTTCAATTACTGACTTGTATCTCTGGTTTAGGCTGTTTAAACAACTTTGATTTTGCATAGCTTCTCATGGTAAATCATTGTTTAAAACTGTTTGATCCCTAACTCTGATCATACCCCCACAAGGAACATCCAGAAGCTATTTCTTCCACAATATAACTAACACAGAGATCCTATTGGAGCTATTACTTCAAGCAGCTATCCATTTATGACCTGATCTAAGCAAAGTTTCTCTAATGAAGAGCCCTCCTCTCACTGTGAATATTTCCTTCTGGGGCATTCTTCTTCTAAGAAAATTGCTAAGATAGGAGAACATTGTGGAAGAATGTGGAAAATATATAGAGCCATAGTCTCCAAAAATATTTATATAAGATCAAATGTACCTGTAATGCAGCAACACTGAAATCAGTAGATTACACCACATGATGAGTTCAGTCCTGACATATTCTATTAATAAGTTTTATGGCCATATAACTACAAGATATAATTCTATAGTCTTCTTACAATTTACTTCTATTCACTAGAAAGACTGGTAGGGGTAGGTCTCTTGCAAGGGAAGATAAAATGTGGATTTCCAAGTCACAGCCAGGGTTCTAGGTATTTTTAAAAATTAAATAATAGCATAAGAGATTTTCCAGTCTTCAAATCTATGGTTGGTCCCAGTTTTTGCCTGGCATGCATGGATGTTGACACAGTGAAAGTCCTTCTGAGAGCAGACCTGGATCCAGCAATTCCAGAGGGCCTCCAGCATGCTGCACATCCAGCAGCCCTCCCTTGGGGCTGGCTTTGTCACCTCTGTGATGCACAGTATCTAACATTTTCTGGTCTGAACCATGAGACTTAAAATCAACTGCTGAATCTGCTGCAGGTCTCCATGGTTACACTACAGTCAGTTGCTGTTTTGTACACAGGAATAGATGGGATTTTTAAAAACTGAGGCTGCTTTTGCAGAATGACAATCTAAGTGGTGACTTTCCCCCCAATACACTGAGAACATATAAACCAATTTTCATAAGAGAGGGTAAAGGTAATGCCCATTATTCCAACACAGACTGACAAACTGCTCAGATAAAAATGTTCAGAGGGCAGAAGTTATGGTAGGAGAGACCAGCTTAAAGGTTTTGAGAATGAAACCTCATATGGGCCTAATAACAGCCATTTGTGCAGACTGCTTTTCTTTCCTAAGTTCTTTTTTGCAGTCTAGACATTTGTTTACTTAAATCCTGATAAAATTCCTGATTCACTATAATTGTTCTCCATTAGTCTAAAGATATAAATTCAATATTAATGTTAATTAAGTGCAGCTCCTGCACTAGAGGTGCATACATCACTGAAAAGAGTGAAGAGTAAAGGTATTTAGGAGCGTGTGTTCACCTCATTTTACATTAACTGAAGATGAAGAAAATCACAAGTAGATTTCCCTATTATTATTCACCTCTGTAAAAATATCACTGGCTTTTATCTCAACAGCTACAAGAGACCAGGATGTCAGCTTTACATTTTGAAACACCATCACCAAAATGCCCTCTAGCAACACTGACTTAGTGGAGACAATGCCACCTACTGAAATATTCACATCCCTTGCTTCAGGACACTTTCCTTCATCACTAGTTGTCAAAGCAGAATTGACAGTGTTACCTAGAGAGCTGCTAAGTTTAAACTGCATCACTACTGTTCTCAAAAGAGATGAGGGACCTCTTCTTCTCATCTCTGCTTATGATGGTAGCAGGAGAAGAACACAAGCTATTTCCAGGCACACATATTATGTGTGTGCCAGCCAGCATAATGTAAGCCCTCGCCTTCATTTTATTTTCTCTTGAGATTTTTTTTCTCCATCACAACTGGAGCAAAAGATGCTTTCATTTCTCTTCTGCAGCTTTTTTTCCTACCTTAGAAAAGACCAGATGGACACACAATCTGCAAATAAACAAAATCATTATTATTTGCTCCAGAATATGAATAAATAAGATTTCCTCTCTAGTACTAACATTGGTAAAAGGTAGTGGGTCTTATAGGAAAAAAGACCACTGAACTAACATATCCTGAACACACATAGCAGAATCTTCCTCCTAAGATCTGATTCTCTGATTTTTTAAAATGTATCCTACACTGTCAAAAGAGTTTGTTTCAAAAGTCTTAACCATTAAAATAGGATGAAAACTATCTTATATAATAGTATTTAAAAGACACTGACTGCACAAAAGCAGCTCAGGGAACTGTGTAAAGTTTTAGCTATGTCAGGATTTTTGCTCTATTTAAAATAAGCTATTCTACAAAACACAGCATAAATAATCAGCAGAATAATCCTCCAGTTCTTCATCATGGGAGGAGTTCCCAGAAAGTTCTCCCAACAATTCATATGCTTTTCTCTCTAACTGATCAAAACTTTCCACCAAAACAGAAAATGAATGTTGTTTAGCCAGAAAAAAACAGACATATAAAAAACCCTAAAATAATGGTAGACATTTCAGAACATTCATAAATGGCAATAAAATGAGATTTTGCTTTTCTTTTCTTTTGGAAGTCGGTCCTTCTGGAGCAAAAACAATAGCATAGGAATGTTGCATTCCTGTATGATCTGACAGTTTGATGTAAAATGTTAGCTCATATCTACCTTAGAAAGAATAATGTTCAGACAAGAACTAATGTCAGGATGAGGTCTGGGGCTATTCAGAATATTATTTCTTCTCAGTGCTCCATCTTATAAATTATGCATGATAGATGGTGATGTGTTCTCTGCCTGCCTGTGACTCATGTGGTCAGTACTGCAAAGGTACAGAGGAATCAGAAGTGAATCCTTTCTCTGCTAAGTAAGAACATCAAAGGCCATCCACAACAGTTATTCTGTGGTTTGAAGTTAATTTCAGCCACATTTTTATTTTGCTTTTTAAATAGTTAAATTAAATATAAAAGCAACACACAAAAATTCTTCCCATTTTCCTTAATTTTGTGTGCTCTTTGGTCAAATGAATAAACTGAAATGCAAATGTTGTGTATGAAATTTCTAGTATTCACAAACTTGCCAACACTGAGTATTTTCTGAATGAGCATTTTTCCTTCTCCTCGTGCTTTTAAATGAGCTCTTTATTGCCAGCCATTGGGATTGGATATGTGCAAATGCAGATGGCCACTATGATCTGACAGAAATTCTAAATATTCTTTTTTTTTCTACATAAAGGGTTTATAGTGAAACAATTTATCCAAACAGAAGTCACTTATTTGACACAAACAGTGAGAAGAATCAAACCAAGAGTACCATACCCAGATTTGTATCTAATGGGTAACAGCATGATATAAGTGACATGCGCTTACTTATAAATATATAATGTACAGGTTCAGCTCAAAGATTAGAATTGTTTTCTCAGCTGCATTTGTCCACTTTATGCTTCAAATCCCATTTTAACAGTCAGGGTTATTTCTCTGTTCATTTACTTTTGCTTGCTTCCCTTATGCAGTGCTACATAAATGGAGCTTCTGTAAAATGAAGCAGTGTTTTGTTGCTGGTGGCATTGATAAATAAAGAACAAGATACTATAAATATTTTATGGAGTTCCTAAAGGCTACATTCACTTTCAGATCCTTCTGCATCAGAAGCAGATTCACTGGGAGCACGTTAGTTCATTTGAGGCTTGGCCTGTTCACTTTGTTTCATTATATTCACATAAAATGGCAGTAGTTGATAATTTTTTTCATAGTGCTGTTACAAAAAACCCTACACAACTGCAGTCCTGATTATAGCAGAGCAAGGTGATGTCATCACACTCACAAACAACAGCAAAGAATGTTCTCAGTGACAGCTGGAGTGCTTGTTCAAGGCTAGGTTGCTATGTTATATTATGTTGTGTTTGTTATTTCATGTTATGTTGCTGAATAAAGTACAGCCATGCAAACAGCAGGTGGTTCTGTGTAGGGATTTCAGTGCCTAAAGCTTCCTGTGACAGAGATCCCCAGCTAGATGGATATGCCACTGGCTTGTGCATGCTCACATTGGCCCCAGCAGAATGAACTTTGTGAGCTTTACCCAGCCTGACACTGTCTGTAGAGCTCAGCATTCACATGAGTCACATGGCCTGCCACCAAATGGTGGTTTTATTTGGTATGTTGCTTTGCTACTCAGGTTGTTTTAAGTATCATTTGACTAAATTATGATTACAGTTATTGAAATGAAAACCATTAGGAAGATAATGAAGGACCTATCCAAATATCCACTGCTTGGCATTCCCATGGTTTTACTGGGAATGGTTTGATGTGCCTCTAAGGAACATAGAACTAGTTAGATTTTTTTTATTTAGCAAGAAATATAATACAACCCACTCATTTGTCCATATCTACAAAGGAATGATTGATCTAACTGTTACCAGTTAAAAGTGTTTTCATGAAGGAGGACCAAGTTATTTTGGGGGTTTTGTTGTTGTTGGGGGTTTTTGTGTGGTTTTATAACTAAGTCAACATTATTTGCTTTCAGATTGTATAGTGTCACTTCTGGCCAGAAAGAACTTACTCTACTAAAAGCACAAATTTTAGTAACATTTTGGTTTAATTAGTATAATTCTCAGCCCTTCAGGTACTTTTGAAGATTTTCAGAGAAGAACTTTGCAGAGAGTGCAGACAGAAAACTAGATTTATACTATTTTCAAACTTCAGTGATTTATTTTGTAACACTGGTTTTCTAAGGAGATTTCACTCCCTCTTTTAAAGTGTCTGTAAACCAAAACAGGTAACTGATTGTCTCCAGTTTCTAAACAAAACTTCTGCTTTGGAAATGTTAGTACATATTGACACTTTTCTTATACAGTCCTGCTGAACATGATGCAAAATTTCTAAGAGGCTTTCATTAAATGAATCAGCTGAATGCTTTCATACTTGAAGGTGTAATTAGACATAACTTTCCTTTCTGACATTACAAAAAAAAAAAAAAAAGCAAGCAGATGAAATGTGTCCTAGTTGACTGCTTATTGTCAGGTTTTTCAGCTCTACATTTTTAAAAGTAACAGGATTCAAAGTCCAAATGCTACCTTAAAAAAAAAAGTTATCTGTGACAGTCATTCATTCCATTTGGTGAGTTTTACTTCTAGGTTCTGAAGCTTTGTGAAAGGACTAGGATAAAGAGCATGAGTAACATAAGCAAGAACATGCAGTAAGGAGAACAAAACAGAAGAAGGTCCAGAGGCAGAGCCCATGGTGTGATCCTAGGAGGGGTGAAAACATCAAACAGCAGCTCTCTGTGCCCCCTACTATTGCACTGTGTATCCCACTTCTTCGTAATTAGTCACAGCTCCTTCACACACCCAACCACTATCAAAGCAATCAAGGTTTGAATTTCTTTTCTGCATCACCAAGGAACAAAATATATAGCAATTTAATCTCATTATTGCTGAGAGAAAAAATGTGAATCTGGCTGCCTTCAAACAGCACATCCAAGAACTGCTGTTGCACCAAGGGTAAACGCATCACTCATCCAAAACACCCATCCCAATTACAAACCTCTTGAACCTATATCTGCTGCTCTCTCCAGCCTATTGTGCTTGCATTGGTCCCAGTCCTGCATGTACCATATAGTAAATAAGTTCTATAAAACATGAAAATTTAATCTGTTTATTTATTTAGAAAATAAAACCCCAGTTATCCCGCAACCTCTCTTGCAACCCTCCAAGTTACAAGAAGGTGCTGTGCAATATGCTGCAGAGGCTATATTTGGAACAAGAATTAAAATACATAAAGATCAAAAGGTTAACAATGTTGGTCATCAGCAATCGACTTCCATTATATACAGATTCACTAATATTAAAATATTAGTGAATACCCAGATTCACTAAAATTAAAAAGAAATAAAGATAAGAACACCTGTTGTCTGAAAAGCATCTTTGATAAACTGCCAACAATATTTTAAAGGGTCATAGGTTTTTAAGTTTGGGGTTTTTTCACCTGTTTCATGCAGCAGTTCAGGCTCACCATCTGTTGTGAGCTGAGATTTCAGAAAACAGCCAAACTGGTCAAAACCACGGTGGTTTGCCAAGACACTAAGTAGAAAATGCTTTGGGAATACTAAAATAACTCTGGACATCATATATCACAACTATGAAAAGAAAGCATGGAGTTGAAAACAGAAAAAGGAATTAACACATACAAATTCAAAGGAAATAACACATACAAATTTTTGATTGCATTGTCATTATTTCTTAAAGAGAACTGCTGAGTAATTAAATACTGTTGTTTATCTTCCATACCAACTAAATTTTCCATGTAATACTTCCTGTTCTGTCGGGCCAGCTTAGAGAATGACTAAATATTTGTTTCCTCAGTTTCAACAGTTGCAGCACAAGCCTCTCTAAGCCTTTATCTGTGTTAATTATCTTTTTTTTTTTCTCAAAAAGACATTTCAAGCTAACCCTATTACAAAACAGTGCTTCAGAAAGCTATCAAAAGCAAAGTTTAAAGAATCATCTGATGCCTCTTTTCTTTAACAGGGATATTTCTTTCTGATCACAGAAATGTCCCAATTCACAGTCATCTGGAGATCCTACTTGACTGATTTTTTGATACTCTCAAGTGTTCAATATCTCCTTGACTTCAGTGCAAAATCTCTGGCTTTTTTCTGATTCCTGCTGAGATGCAAGTGATTACATATTCAATTAAATCTCAGTGTCTGAAGAGACATTTTATTAAATGGAAAAGTATAGTTACATAAACCATACATACACAGATATACACATGACAAATATGCCACACTTGGCTTTTTCATAAGAAAGCAAGCAGAACATTTAACAGACAAATATTTTTAGTCTCCCAAATGTACATTTTTGTCATGTTGTGATGTGCTTACATGTGTCAACATGCTTAAACTATTATTAATGTACATTGTCTGCTTAGCTTACTCTTTTTTTAAAAGAAACCTAAATGGTCTTTTTAAGTTTAATTCTAACAAGCCTATCACAAGACCCTCAGGAAAGGACAGGTTTACTACTCAAAATACCCAGATACAACGAAACATAAACAATTTTCTAACTGCAAACATGACCTGTATGCTAACAATAGAAACAGTTCTTTTGCACATGGGACTTTGAACTGCCCTTCAGATATGTAATATTTTGATCCATCAAGGTTTCTATTTTAAAATCTGAAATATACTCTGAGTGAAGTATGTTGAAAATTGCACATAATTTAAATATTTGTCACTTACAGTAGCTATCAATACATGATTCCTTGTGGATATTTTGCACTCGAATGCATCATTGAGTTGCCTCCCTACTAAAGCAGGTTTTATTTCAGAAAAACAATACTTGAAGAAAGTATTTACAAAGTTATACACTCAGATTCTACAACAGAGAAGACTAAACCCCTACATGAGTACAGAAGGTATGCATGAGTCCCACAATGTAAAAGAGAAAAAATAATCTCCTTTTGAAAAATAGCAGATGTTAAATTAGATGTTAAATACAGAAAGCATTTTTGTTGTTCAGAATTATGGGCTTTGTCTTGGGGTTGGTGCTCTTCAATATCTTCATTGATGACATAGATCAGGGCACTCTCAGTGAGTTTGCAGATGACACAAAGCTGAGAAGTGCAGGTGACACAACAGGATGTTTTTAGGGTGTTTTACAGAGGAGGTTGGACAACCTTGAGAAGAGGCTCACAAGAACCTCACAAAGTTTAACAAGTGAAACATCCTGCTCCTGGGTCAGGCAATCCCAGACCCGAGCCCAGACTAGAACAAGACACCCTTGAGAGCAGCCCTGCAGAGAAGGGCTCGAGGATTCTCCTGGGTGAAGCATGGCCATGACCCATCAGTGTGCACTCCCAGCTCAGAGGCCAGTGGCATCCTGGGCTGCTCCAGGAGTGGGCTGACCAGCAGGGTGAGGGGGATGATTCTCCCTCCTTGCTCTGCTTTGGGGGGACCCCACCCAGAGTGCTTCATCCAGCTCAGCACGAGAAAGATGCCGACCCATTAGAGCAGATATGGAGTAAGCCACAATGATGATAAGAGGGCTGGAGCACCTCTCCTACAAAGAGAGGCTGAGAGAGCTGGAGTTGTTCAGCCTGAAGAAGAGAAGGCTTTGAGGAGTCCTTAAAGCCTTTCGGTACTTTAAGACGACTTATAAAGAAAGATCAGACAAATTTCATTCTCATCAACTTCAACCCCCCCCCCCCCCCCCGCCCCCTACCACAAGGGGCTTTATAAAAATGAGGGAGAGGGACATTTTATATGAGCAGACAGTGTCAGCACAAGAGGTAATGGTTTCAGACTGAAACGGGACAGGTTTAGCTTAGATCTTGGGAAGAAATTCTTTACTGTGAAGGGGGTGAGGCACTGGAACAGGTTAACCGGAGTTGAGGTTGCCCCATCCCTGAAAGTATTCAAGGTCAGGCTGTAGGGAGTTTTGTCAACCTGGTCTGGTAAAAGGTGCTTCTGTCCAGGGCCAGGGTTCTGGAACTAGATGTTCTTTAAGGTTCATTTCAACCCTAAGCATTCTATGGAATCATTCTATGAATTAGGACAAAATTGTTTTGAGAAAAATACTCCTAGTAAAAGAGAAACATTTATTTTTATAAGACATGAATCAGGTATGAAGAGAGATCTGGTTTGTTCCTACAAGGCAAGTATCACATACTGTGACAGATTCATTATTCTCCAGGGAAGAAGAGTTTGCAATCCATCCAGCACAAACCACTACCCAGTGGAGAGCAGTTTTGACAGTGGGAAGGTCTATTTATGTCCACACACACACAAACACCTCTCCTGCTGCCCTTTTAACCACATATGGTTTTGACGCATGGGGGAATATTTTAGCTGTACTCTACCAGATTGATATCTTTCTGAGAGCCTAATAAACAAAGACAGATCACTCCATGACTTCCATAGTGTCCAACATGACATTTTAATGGTTCTGATCCTAAATCTTTTTGGTTTATCAATATTATTTCTCTAGTGCATTACATATTGTCATTCTGAATAATTATTTTTGTGTTCTTACTCAGCAGTATATGACTTGGTCCAATCTGCAGATTTCTTGAACTTTAGCAAGGACTGTGAAACTGATGTTTGAAGATGAATTTATGTTCAGGACCATGGAAATTAAAAAACAAAAAACACTTCTTTCCCTTTTTAGTTTTGTTTTTAAGAAACTAAACTGTATAGCTGAATATTATTGCTCTTTTTTATACCTGGATAAAATAATGTAAATTGGACTGTAATTTAATATTTTTTATTCAATTGTCGCAGACATCTTTTATGAAAAATCCTTTCCTTAGCATTTTTCCTCCTGAGAAGCTGAGAGGCCTCAGGAACAAAATGTAAACATTGATTATCTGCTGCTGTGGAATGCAACAGGTGGATCTGTGATTAGCCCATGTTGGTTGTTTCTAATTAATGGCCAATCACAGCCCAGCTGGTTCAGAGAGCCGAGCCACAAACCTTTGTTATCATTCCTTCTTATTCTATTCTTAGCTAGCCTTCTGAGGAAATCCTTTCCTCTATTCTTTTATTATAGTTTTAATGTAATATATATAATAAAATAATAAATCAAGCCTTCTGAAACATGGAGTCAGATCCTTGTCCCTTCCCTCAACACTGTCACATTCAATATTTATTGCATAAATATATTTCAACGTTTATGTAGCCACTTTCTATATAGTTCTTATTTAATTAAAAACATTTTCTTATAGTTTCTGCTTAATTTCCAGCATTTTATGAGTCTTTTGAACATAAGAAACTCTCTGATCAGGTCGTCACATGGCTACAGGTGTGACATGGTAAACCCTGAACTGCCATTCTGGAAGGAGGAACAGCGTGGTATATTTAATGTTTGTTTCAAATTAAACACTTTTCCAGCTACAAGCTAATAAAATGCTGCTTTGGGTCAGTATTAATTCCTGTATTTATTCATTGTAGATACAGTGATCTCCAGGCATTTGATAGCCACAACAACACATAATATTTGTCAGTATTTTCAGTAACAAAGAGAAAAAGAATTATTGACGACAGAGCTTATATGACTCTTGGGGAATTAAATCCTCAAGTCCTGTTGGCAGAAGAAGGTAGTGAGAACTGTTTATCTTCCTTTCAGATGCATGACAGACCTTTGTGACACCAGCAGCAAGGTCTCCCCCTGACAAGGCAGACAGGTGAGGGGGTGAGCAGGAGGGGACTGCAGGAACCTCTTCAGTAACCCGAGCAGCAAAACAAGCACAGGCACAGAGTCACCACTGAATGAGTCCTGGCCTGAACCTGTGCTCCTTGGCCTGCTCTAAAACTGTACTGACTTCTGCATTCTCTAGTATTTATCCTCTGCTCTGAGAATAATGAATATGAAGCTGCTTTAATAATATGCTCTTGTTGCCCTTCTTCTAAGCCAAGGAGAAAATATACCTGCACTGCAGTTTTTCCCTCTGTTTGCTAGACATAGTTTTCTCATGTGTGCAGGTACTATTAAAGTTAAGTACACCTATTACTGTGTTTCATGGGAGTATTATTTAAACAAAGGAATTTAACTTGTCACATACAGAAAGAACAATAAATATCTGGGATACAGTCTAGCACCTTGTTTTCACAATCCCTTCCCTAACCCATGAGCAACAAAAGTAAAGCACAAGAAGTAAATGACTGTATCAGTCCAATTGTCTGTTTTTCTGCTGTTAGTTGTTATTACTAGGCTCTGCTGTTTCAGCTTCCTCACAAAAGTATGAGGGCAGAAGATAATCTCCTGAGCCCTTTGTGCACAGGCTAAATGTCCTCAGCACAAACTCTCAATTCCAAAGGAATGACACTTGAATGTCTGAAAATTTAGGTCTTTTCCTTATGATCCTGTCATAAAAAACCGACAAAAGACATCACTAGAAATCAATGAAGCTGGAGAAGACACAACAAATACACTGTCACATCTGAAAGGTAGCATAACAGATCTGGAGAAAGTATTTTTATTGACAGATAGTGTCTGAGAAGGGACACAGATAAGTCAGTGCCTCAAGCAAGATTGAATTGATTAAAGTGACTCATGCTTGAGAAAAGATGGTGAAAATATGAAATGCTTTAGAACTTTGCTTTGCCTCCAGAAATTATGTCAATATGGAATACACCTGTATTTCCAATATTGCTTGAAAATAGTTTCTGGTTTTAAGTTTTATATTTTGTGTTGTCTTAGACTGGGAAACTACTTCCCAGCTGCAGATGAAGTTCTTAAAATTTAGCAGGCTAACAAAAAGGAAAGGATCAGTTCTAGCTATGCATATGTACCTCTTGACATCTCCATAAAATTTGTTTGTTTTAGGCATTGCCTGCAGAGCTTACAGAAAAATTCTCCTGGAGTCTGCTCTCTAAAGCTGTGATGTCTGGCTGGGTAGCAGCTAATAGAGCTTTTGTTCTATTCTGGGAACTGCAGAGCTCTCTCTGAAGGAGTAATTTTGCTTCCTTATTACATTCCCATTAGATGCCATATCAGGTTCCCACCATTCATTCATAGGTCTGACAATCCACTGGTTCTTGGGCAATTGTTTCATTTGCAAAACATATTTGATGGCTCTGGCAGACAGACATGAGAAAAGTATTCATATCAGTGGGGAAGCAACACTACACAAGAGATCAGAGCAAAAGGTTCATACAATCTGCACTCAAAATAACCCCTAAAGAATTAAACAAGTCAGAAGCTATTTTGAATGAAGGGGTTGGAAATTACAATTAGCTCTTTTTTAGATGCATATACTGTACAAAGACAGGTGAGTTTAGTCCCAGCCTATATTCATATTAAAGCTAAAATTCTCCTCAGTGGGTTTAAAAGAACACTTCCAGTTATTGTATCTGACATTTAATGGGTAACTGCCTTGATTGTGCTGCTGAAAGACACTGAAAGGCAAAAGCACAAGTCAGAAGTAAACAAAAACTCCCTTTCAATTGGAGAGTTTTACTTACTCCTATGCAGAATGAACTACCCCTAAATAACACCACGTTGAACACCCACACATGTGACAGAACAGCTCCAACACATTCATTTCAGTTCGCATATTTGAAGTATGTGTAGAGATGCATAACTATTAGTAATGCATAATTATGGAATAATGAAGGGATGAAGTAATAAACCAGTGTCTCTTAGTCTCACACACACCCATGCCAGGTTATGGCTCTCCCTGTGTACCAAAAAATTGAATAGTGTTTTGAATTGAAACCCTCACATTTGGGTTTGATTTCCAAATACCGCCTTATTTTAAAGTCCTACAGCTCTTCAATTCTCCTAACTGAAAACAGCCATTTTGATGCAAAACTGGAATTGAGTCCCTGTTTGCAACTGATAACAACTGCCCAGGTGACAATATCTGCCTGAACTCCTGTGCATCCTGCTGTAGCCTTCCACAGTTCTGAATAGCCATGGTGCATTCAAAGCCCAAAAGTGAGCAAGACAGGTTCCTTTCACATCCTTAGGCTTTCTAACAAACCCACAAGGGAACAGGGTTTCACAAGCTCCTTTTCTACACCCACATGGGACATAGCCTTCCACAAATGTCATCCAACTTCTAACTACTGCCCAAGGTGCCTGTTCAGTTTAGGGCTCCCAAAAATGATGTTTCCATCTTAGCAGAAACACTGCAAATTGCCAACATAGAAAGTGCACAAACGTTTCAGACATGAGCCTTTGGGATACTGAGCAACTACAGAAAAATACTTGAGGCCCACAGGAAAGAGGAATATAAATCTGCCCATGAAATAACATGAAATATGTCTTGAAACAGCTAATCTATAGGAAAAGCACAATGCTGCTGGGTCATTGCACTTGGCAGTTCCCAGGTGTCATGGTTTGGGCCTGGCACAGAGCCAGCACCCCCATGAGTATACCCTCTCCCTGGTGTCTGCTGTGAGATGTGACCAGGAATAAGCAAAGCAGGCTCCAGCTTAGAAATAAAGAGAACTTTATTACCTAAACTACAAGAAAAGAAGGAAAAAAATCTATAAGGGAAAAAATTGAAAACCTTACAAAAAGCACTTTCCTCCTCCCCACCACCAATATTTCCCAATCCGATACATTCCCCCAAATCACCAACTGCCCAGTCTGGCACCACCCTTTAGAATACTCAAACTTCAGTCCATGAAGAGGAGAGGAGTCCTTCTCGCACCATAGGCTTCCCCTGGAAACACACTGAAACCTCATGTGCTTCCCTGTCACTCACCGCCCGGAAAGTCCTTTTGCCATTTGTGACATCTTCCTTCCATGCCCAGTGCTCTCATCACTGTGCATGGACCAGAGCTGCTTTTAGGGTTGTCTTTTAAGGATGCCTTATCTCACTCCAAAAATGCACAGTCTCTGCTTTGGGACATCTGTCCCCCCCATTTTTTTCCCACCCCCTGGGTCCAAGGGGTACCCACACTGAATCCTCCTGGTTCTGACGCACTGCCTCCCCCTAAATGCAGTCTCTGTGTCACAGGAATAAAACTGGTTCAGTCTATGGCCAACAAGAAAAGTTCAGCCAAAAGGCCACTCCAATCATCTCTCTCCCCACTCAGCCAGTGTTCTCCACTTCCCTCGGGCCAGGTCCTTTTTATCTCATCTCTTATCTCTCTTCTTATTCAGCTCCGAGGAGGATCAGCATTTTTGCGAGGTCCAAATCATGAAAGAAAGGGGTTAAAAATTTCAGTCTCTGCCTGTCCCAGAGCTCCAGCACTCCCACACTTGCTGCTGCTCTGGCCGGGCACCTTCTCGCTGCAGTCCCCACCTTCTCCTCCTGGGCCAGCTGCTATCACATTCCGTCGTTGCCGGCTCTCTCTCTCCCTCTCTCCTGGGAGGGCTGGGGGCGGGGGATGGCTGCCCGATGTCTCTTGGGGCTCCTCCTCCCTTCCATCCTCAAGGGCCTCCTCACCCCCCATCTCTGTCCAGCCCCAGGCCTACCACATGGCTGCCCGTCCCCCGCCCAGCAGCAGCGGCTGGACAGGGGAAGGGAGATCCGACCTCGGTCCCTCGAAGTCCGAAGACAGCCTCCCAGGCCCGAAGCTCTGCTTTTAACCCCTGTGTGTTCTCAGAGGTTTGTCCAAACCCCACTGGCCACACCAGGTGCCAATCTCAAAATCCGAGCACCCATTGGTTTGACCACAGCATCCCAGAATTCCCACTTCTTCCTGGTCAAACCGCCGCGCCAGTTTCACTTTTTCTGTGTTGATTATGAGAGATCTGTCATTTCATCATTAATTTTTTAATAAATATCAGAAACAGTTATGATAATTCTAAAGAAAAACAAAGAAACCAAAAAACCAAAATTCAATAATGGTCCTCTTTGTTTTAAAGAATAAATTAGCTATGATTTTTCTTTCATATGTACCTCTTAATTGTAACTAACTCTTAACTCTTTCTCAGCAAATGGGTGAAAGATTGAGCGTAAAAAGAGAGAGTTCTCCCAGACCTATTCCATACAAATAGCAAATAACTAGATGTCTGCTCCTTATCTGAATTGTATGTGAATCTCTCCACAAAAGATGTTTGCAGATGGACAACTTAGTTTGACTTGGAGATACTAATTCTAGTAAACATATACATACTTGGATTAATTTAAAAAATAATGAATAAGATTTTTGATCATTTTTTAATAACTTTTGTTTATATTTTTAGAAAGAAACTACATAACAGTAAATCTTATTGCCAATGACATAATTATACTTAGCTAAATTATTGAATAATGTTATATCTTGATTTAAGAAACTATTTTTTCAGGTTTTCTAAGATGTTATGACCAAAAAACGGGTCTTTTAGGTCAGGCCAAAGGTCTGTCATCACATGTATGCTTCCAAGGCATGTCAAATGCCATTTCCCTAGGGACTAAGACAAGAAGGACATGATGAAAATTTCTGATAGCTTCCACAGGTGAGACATTAAGGGACTTTTAAAGATTGTACAAGTAGATACATTTTTAATATATTTTCTTCTATGAACTTCAATAGCCACTTTTAATTTCTACATCCTGCTGCAAGAAGCTCCTCAACTTATTTATATGCTGTACCAAAAGTAACCTCCTTTTGTTTGTCTTGATCTATTTTCCTCTTAATTTAATTAAATGACACTTCAAAAGAAAAACCCACCTGCACACTTTATTATGTGTTTAATCAATGACCTTCTCTTCTAAAGGTCCCAGGATATCATTTTATTGACTCAAACATGAGTGTGGTGCTGAAAACACTTCCTTTTTTTTAAGATTACCCTGCCTTTCAGGATCCTACTGATTAAGTGGGGAAGAGTTCAGACCTTCTCTTCCTCACAAAGCCAAGACTGGTTATAATGGTGCTGCTTATTTTGTGAAATTGAATCTTGTCGGCACAGAATTGAACTAAAATCACTTCTTCAAATGGCCTTTAACAACTGATCTGACAAAGAGAGCAGTATGGAACATGCTGTTGACAAATATCTTTCCAAAACATAATAGGATTGTTACAAACGTTTGCAGTTACTGTGCCCTTGATGTGACTGTGCAAACATATAAATAGGGAAAGCTGCATGACAGGACATTGCTTTTCAAGAGGCATTTCTAGAGTCCAGTCAAAGCTGCACTATGGCAATCGCAGAGAAAAACAGGAAACTAACTACTGCTATATTTTGCTGTCAAAAACCACCAAAAAATCCCAGAAAAACTGAGATAAATTTTAAAGAATCTCCATGAAATAAATGAAAATCATTAACTCACAGATAACATGAGTTTATGGAGTTACAGAGAAAAAAGGGGTATGTTTTCGTAATAATTTCAGTAAGAACATAATCTTGGGGTAACCTCTAGTAACTAGCCCATGACTACTAGAAAAAAAAAAAGTAGGCCTAGTGCAACTTACCTTTTATTTTCAGAATAATTTTCTTTCATGGTTTGGTTCCGAGAATTACTAAGTCAGCCACTTAGAACAAGCTAGCTCTGCCTATTCTGACAATTCTCCCTTTATTTTCCAATAAACTCTTTTGTCCTTTGGCCATTTTGTGAACAGAATAGTAGGAATTCACACAGCAGTCTCTGTCAGGAAGACTAATGGGTGGTAGCTAATTATGCAGCTAGTGGCTTCAGCTGGAAGTGCTCAATATTAGGCAAGGCATCCTGACTGTGGTGGAGTCTTATTTAAATCTCAGACTCTGGGAGGTTGTTTCATTCTTGTACTGCATAGAGGGAGAGGGGAAATCAAACATGGTAACACACTTCAGAAGATTAATGAATGCATCTGTTAGAATTCCAGCTCCAACACTGAGGTTAGCACTTTGTGCTCAGCAATATGTTTCATGATCCTGTCCTTGTACAAGCTGCATTTACATTTGCAAGAGAAGGACCAAAAAGCCTGTGTAATTTTTAATGGACTAATTAAGTAGGTTTGTTGGTAAGTAGCTGTGATTTGCTGTGGGGCAGTGTGTTGTTTCTGTGCTCATCAGTTGGAAGGCATATACTGCAACTTATGTGGACAAGTCAAAGGAAAATTTACAAAACAATTTAAAAAATTAAAGGGGGGGAGGAGGAAATCATTGCAACAGCCCTACTTGCAAATATTAAATATTTTCATTAAAATTTTTCATAGAGATTCCACATTCTTTCACCTATAATTGTCAGCAAGTGTGCTTTACTGTTTAACAAAAATATACATGCAAAATTATTACAGTAGAAGGTCTGGAACGTTGAGAAACAGAGTGAAAAAATCTTTACATTATAACACTACACTTACAACACTATAAACAAGAAAAGATGACTAATATAGAATCAGTACAAGAGGGGAATCAAACTTATTACATTATCATCCACTTTTAAAGGTATTTGAAAATGTCTTCTATTCTGATCACTGTAGGTGTGTTTGTCAGGACAAAACAAGGTTAACATCTGGCAGGAGACAACAAAGGTGATTAAGGAACTGGAGCATCTCTCTTATGAGGAAAGGCTGAGGGAGCTGGGCCTGTTCAGTCTGGAGAAGAGAAAACTGAGATTGGACCTCATCAATGTCTGTGAGTATCTGCAGCGTGTCAGAGGCTCAGCCAGGCTCTTGTCAGGGGTGACAAGCTACAGGCCTGGGCAGAAACTGATGCACAGGAAGTTCCACCTGACTACGAGGAAGAATTTCTCTACTGTGAGGGTGACCAAGCACTGGAACATGGACACAATCCTGTGCCATGTGCTCTGGGATGACCCTGCTTGAGCAGGGAGCTTGGACCAGATGGCTGGGTTGGACTGTAGTCCCTTCCAACCTGACCCAATCTGGGATTCTGAGAACTTGAAGAAACCAAAGTAGCTCACTGCACTCTGTTCTAGGCTCTGCAAAATTACTGATAGCAAGTTGGAGAGCTCAGATTTGCAGCACCTGCCTGAGTTTATATGATCCTGTAAAGGATCCATTTGGGAGACAATTAAGTAGCAAAAGAAGGCCTGAAATACAATTGCCAGTCCATTTTGGAGCTGGTATACAAGAAGAAAAGACAGAGACCCACATGCAGATAAACTAAAGAAGATGGCAGACGTGTCAGTAAAATGTGAAGTTAATCAGAACACTAGAATGTGACTACTAAAGCTATGGACTCCCAAGTATATAACCTTTTTTCTTTTTTAAGATATAGCATTTGGTAAATGGGTTGGCTTGAAATAGAATATTTTTTAAAAGCCATTATTTTCATGCAAACAGTCACATTTTCTTTCCCTAATTCCCAATATACTGTAAAATACTGAGGTTCAGCACTCTTTCATTTTTTTTCCATCATAAGGACTACTAATTCTTACTTCCATTTAAAATAGTCTAGCCCACTCCTTTTCACTCTTTTGACTGAAAAGAGTCCATCAGCACAAAATTCAGTATTTTAAGAAACTAATGTGATTTTAACTGTCAGAGTAAAACTGACAAGAGGTCACTGTAGACAGCCAGACATTTTCAGTTGGTCCAAAATAATAATCTACATTGTATTGTTTCTCCATGGGAGTTCCCCTTTATTTTAAAATCAATTTTCATTATTTTTCCTTCACTTTATAGATATTTTAACCCACCTTAAAGCCAGTATTACAGATCATAGGTTATGATTTTGCAAAGATTTCTTCCTATATCTGTCTATAGAGCAAATCTGAAACAGAACAAGCCCAATGATAGGCAAAAATAATGAATGCACAGTGAATCTATACAGAAATTGTGGGTTTATTTTTTTATTGCATTACATTTAAAGGCTGAAAATAAATGCTATTTGCCATTAATTTTGTCTTCCTACAGTTTAAATTTTGTTTGCTACTTTAACACCAAAGTTACTGTTCTCTTAAATATGCACAGCTCTTGTATGAGTCCAGAGTCATTAATGGATGCCTGTCCATCAAGCAGCAATTTGTACAGAACATAGACAGTGGCCCAGGTAAACTAACCATTCATGGGCCAGAAATAAATATGTTCCCTAACCTAAGAAATTATTCTCCCCAGCATTTGTGCAACTAACCTATTTACTCAATTTACTTAAATGATGAGTATTATTCTGCCATGAGTAACAAACACACTCTGTTCTACTGCAGTTTTGTCTTCTTATTGCAAGTAGCTGATGATTAGGGAAAAAAAATAATGACCACAAAATTACTAAGTAACTCAAGGACATTTTTAATTTTATGAATAATAACTTATGTAAATTGATTAAATGAGAGACTATGCTGTCAAGGTTTTTCCACTTCTCTGTTTATGTGGCAGATGGTTCAAATTTACTATTAGCATATTAGTGGGAAGCTAGAAAGAAAGTAAATTTAAATAGCTGTTAATCCTCAGAAGGAAGTAATAACAGCTTTCAGGAGGGAGATTGTTGAAAACATATACTGAACTAAAAATTTAAAATGCAAAGATTGATGGTATTTTCATCTATATTGAGGATGATTTTTATCCACTTCCAAACACATCTGAGGGATCTTTAAAGCACCAGGTAAAGTAGCATTTCTGTAGGTGAAACCAGACTTATCTTTCTCCTGAAAGCTACCTATCTTTAGTCTAACACAAGCATTTTTGTTTTTAGTTCACTGATTAAATTGAAAAAAACCAAGAAAAACAGCTACTGAAAATAATTTATTTGAAAATACTTTAAATTTTTAAAAAACCAACACTGATATCTACCTGTGCTTCATATATATTTATTCTGTGAGCTTGTCTATTTTTGGTAGTACAAGGGCACTGACACATATGCACACCACTTAGAAACTCACAGCCGGTCTTTAAGCAAAAACCCAATTGTTGGCATTTTATTACATCAAAAGTTGTTGTGATTTGAGTATATGGGCAGCTTTATATTCCCCAAATTCCCTCCTGTTCTGTTCATTACCAGTCTTTCCTTGGGAATTTTCCATAGTTCATAAACTTGATCTGATATCAGGCTATTGATTCTTAAATTTTGTCCCAGAACTCTTCACCTGCGACTAATTTTACAAACACTGAAGTCCTTTGGGCATTTTAAAGCAAAAACAATGATTTTCTAGACAGTAACCAGAATTTGCTAATAACTACTTCAGTTCTAACTAAAAATAAACAATTTGTCGTTTTTTATTAAAGAATGTGCCACTGAAGGAAATGGGCTAAGATTCAAAACATGTGGCATAACTACTTGGTATGCTAAAAATCAGTTAGATTCCCCCACACACACACACTGATTTTTTTTCCATCTGTGGAATTCAGTACTTTGTTGGGAAAGCATTAATCTGCCATGGTTAGGCTACTCTAAGAGATTTTGGGCAGGATATTATTATTACAGTATATTCATCCATACTATCACTGCCAGAAATGCATATTTACTGTTCACATAAATAATCTCTTCAACATATTACCAATTCCCTTTGAGAAATATGTTGAGACAGTGAAAATTATAATGCAGATTCCACGGAATCATGTTCACCAGTAAATAGAACATGAACAGCACCAGCTTTGTAGAGACACCAGAAAATGTTCTCTGAGGCTGCCAGGTACCAAGAGACTTTTAGAATATAAAGTAAGGATTTTATCCTTACAGTTCATGCAAGGAAATGCTAAGCTAGCAAGACTGAGTAGTACCAGTATGCAAAAATAACAATGTAATACTGCCAGTCGTTAATACAAAGGCAATGTAAGATCCAGTAGTAACACTATTTTCCTTTCAGCCTTTGAAATATTTCAAGTAATCCAGTCTAGTTTTTAAACTTTGGGTTTAAAAACTGGCAGTTCTGCTACAGTTGATGAGAATAATAGAGGCCATAAGACTAAAATTCACCTAACTAATCACTTGGCATTAGTCAGTCATGCTGATACCTGAAGTTACTTGAAAAAAATAATATTTTTAAAAAGTTCAATAAAACTTTGCAGTCCAAAAGAACAAGAAACTTTAGGAAGTCTATGTCCATCTGAAAAAAAAGAAATTTTAATGAAAAGAATCTTAAAAGTCAAAATATGCATCTATGCAACAGCTTCATTTTCTATGTCATAACTTATCTTTAAGCAGGTTTCCATCAAATCTCTAATGTGATCTTAAAATGCCATAGATGGCTTCTTGGTGTTTTCATTACTTTACAGAAATATTAAACGAAATGAACTAATGAAGTTAGAACAGTAAATTCTAACCTGATTTTATTGTATCTTAAGACAAAAAAGTATAGTGAAGAGTATTGTCAAATGCTAACTGATTACTTTCAAAAAGTAGAGTCAAATTCTTCCATGCAGGCTTTCAGCATGAAAAGATATAAGGAGTGACAAAACACAGAATATCCACCACTATTATGGATCCCAACAATGGAGAGATTAATATATGCATGAATCATTCTTAGAGAAGTGTTAGTCATGTTTAGGAAATTTAATTGATTTTTATCCCTGCCTTGCCTGACAGTAGGTAAGAGCTTCTGACAGCCAGTGCAGGATTCCATATTTTTGTAGGACATACAATTGAAGTAGTAAATGGCCACAGCAAAAGCAATTTCATCTTGCCCTTGAGTATTAATAGCTCTTGCTAATTTCCAAAGTAATTTTTCACAGCTTATTTCTGGGCTAAAAAAAGGGGGGGGGAGTTCTCTGAGTAAGGAGTGTTCCATTAGTGAAAAGTATCCTTTATGAGCCTAAAAAGAGCATCAAAAACTGAAATATTTTCCTGAGCATTCAGGAGTCACAGGAATTCTGTTTCAAGCGCTGCCTAGTTTACTAGAACTATTAAACAAGTTCTCCTTTATGCTTCAATTATCCTTGAGAAGAAAATGAAACCTGCATAAAATAACTTACAATATAATGAAGATCTTTATAAAATGTTGGTGTATTTGTTACGTTTCTACTATACATGTCCAGTTAGTAGAAGCAGAGATTATGGTGAAAGTTAATATTTGTCCTCATTTTTAGCTTGTTTAATTTAGTTTGTAATATTTTTGCTCTTTGCGTGGCTTCTACATGACTGATCAGAAAGTTTATGTTCCAAGTAAGGTGGTTTAACCTTTTGAAGGCTCAAGTTTGTTCTACTCCTTCAGCCCCTCTTTGTCCTTCAGAGCCTTCTCCAATTATCAAAGTTTTGATGATATTGATTAAAAAGTGCATGTGTTCTCTGTGCTTCAAGTGGGCAGTGAGTTACCTGAGACCACTATACAACTACCACCATATAAACAAACCAACAGGAGGAGCCTTGCTCAAACCTGGGAAATGTCTGCTGAGGAAAATCTTTAAAGTGGGAATAATTGAAAATGTTGGATAAAACCAATGAGCTGGAACTTAAGGTTAGGGATGAGTTTAAGGTTTGGCCAAGCTTTAGGAGAAAGGTTAGACTTGCAGTTGAAGTGGGGCTAGAAAGTGGAGGCCAAAGGGCTGTCAGCTGTGCCATCTTTTCTCAGGAGAGTGCTTAGTTTTAGGGCTGTTTCAGAAACACACAAGAGCCAGGGCCTCACTGGACAGGGGCTTCCAAATTAAGAGGTGGCCTGGATAGAGTTGTCCTCCCTGACAACCTTGTCACCTGGACCAGAGCTGAGACCATTGACTAACACTTACCCAAGGCTCTAGCTTTAGAATTAGGGATAAATTTAGAATAGAGCCAAAGCCTAGATCTGGTGCAGAAATGGAATTGGATAGAAATGGCCAAGGGAAGAAATGCAAAATATTGTCTGCCTTGAGAACTTTTTCATGTGGATGGGCAACTCTCAGGTTATAGCTCTGCTGAAGGGTCAGGATTTGGGTGAGGATCAGGGCTGAGAGAAGCAAAGCCTGGAATTTAAACTCTTTTAGCAGAGTTTGAAGGGTGTTGCCAAAAGGAAGAGCTGTTTTTAAAAAAGATTTCTCCCCGAGAAGAATTTCCTGCTTGTTGGTGGGCCACATATAGTACTCACTTGACACTCATAGTTAGCTTCAGTGTTAGGAGGTTAGAGACAGACAAAGCCTTGGAAAGATGCTGGAAAGAAAATTAAAACCACAAAAAATGAAGTGATGGAGTGGTGGACTGGAAGTTGTACTCTGAAAGACATTTTCTAGTAATACTAAACATTTAAAGGAAAAATAATTTCAGCTACTTTTTCTCATTGTGCTTCCTCTCTATGCTTGTTCTAGGAAATGAGCTTGTTGTCAGGAATGCTTCCAGATCAATTGAGCTGAAACATATTTGCATGCAAAACTTCATTCTGCTGGTTGTGTTCATCTGGCTTAGCATAAAATATACTAAAAGCAAAACTGCATGCATTTGGAACACACACAAAATAAAGCATAAGTAACAAAGACATATTGAACTAGGCATCATTTGTAGGAGTTATGGGCAAATAGTTTCACAAAGCTCAGAAAAATTGCCAGCTTAGAAAAATTGACAAATGGGAAAATAGAAAAAAGACACCTCACCAAATGCATGACACAATGAATTATTCTCACAGCTATTTCAGTGGCTGGTGCAAGTGGGAAATAAAAAATGCAGTGCTCACAAAACAACGCAGAACTAAATCAACAGCTAACCACAAATGCTCTATGGCACCTGAGCAGCTACAAGAACTTATGCACATTCAACAGTTTTGCAATGCAAATTGCTGCTGAAGGAATTAATGCATTTATAGTGAGCTGCATTTTGATGAAAATACTCTCCTTGCTTTCAGAAGGAGACAACACTGAATGGGTGATCTGTTATAGGCAAGTTAGTCATTACAACCATTAGAGCAAAGAAGTTGAAGGCAGTTTGCACAATATGAACCAGCTGCTAACCCAGTCTCCCAGGTTCTGGCTCCTTATATAGAGAGTGTTTGGAAAGACAAACACTTATGGTAGGTGTAATTTACAGTTTATGGTAGGCACTTGCCAGTGGACACATTGCAAATGTATGGACTGGCAGTTCTCTCCACATGCAAATGGTCATGCTGGGAAGCTGGGAAATGGCTGCTCTGACCTGCCTTTAATAGTTTTCCCAGGTGGTATATTATGATTTTCAGAGCAGTGTTCATCCTACACTCGGTATTTGTATCCAGGGATTTGGTCAAGACCTGAAGAACATCAGAATATGAATAAAGGCAATCCAACAGTCATTCTGTGACACAAAGATTGGGTTCTTCTGCAGCAAGAAATAATTTTCCTAATATGAACCAAGTGACTTTTTGAACAACAAAACAGGTAAAATATTTCTACTGAAAAAACCCACAGTATATTTGCCATTCCTGCTTCTCCATCAGTCTTAGCTTTGCTGTTTTCATTCCATCAGACAAGATATCCATTCATATAAATTTCCCACTAGTAAAAGACTACAACAAACCTTCAATCTTGTTCCTGAATTTTCAGTAACAGTTGTTTCTAAAAAATGCCATTTAGTTTGTGACAAGGTTCTGGCATTTTGTCTTTAAAAACTTACAACAAAAAAACATGTTCTCCCCCAAAGAGAAGAACTTAAATCAGGCTAGTTCTAATTTAATACAGACAGTCATCCAAAAACCTAGAAACAAAAAAAGTCTCAAGTCTGTGGGTTGGGAAGTTTCAGATAGCTGTTTCTGCTTTGTGAGCTGCAAACACTTCTGAGTCTTGCTGCAGACCAAGCATACGAATAATTTAAGATTAAAACACAACAGGCTCCCTGAACTACACCCAGACATCAACAGTTACTCTGAGCCATGCTGACAACACCCACAGCTTGATGCTCTATTTAGTCAGCATGACTACCAGGTCACCTGTGTAGGTGGTGGCTGAGTGATTCAGACAAGGCATCATCTAGGACTGCCAAAAACTGACGGTTCATTGTTGATACCCAGACATGAACTCAGAACCAAGAGATTTCAAGGACAGCTCCCTAAAAAACAGGCTTTATAGTAGCAGAAGAAAAAAACTGTAAATGTGTAACACAAATAATGAAGACTAATGTGTCACAAATAAAGCATGAAAATGTATATATGAAACAAATACATCGTTTGTTTGGACCTGATCACAAGTGATCACAAGATAATTTTTCATTAGAAATCACTAACACATGGACAGCTCACTAGAGAGGAAGTCCAAACTCTTATTTTTTCCAGAAGAAAATAGTCAAGATTTCAAAATATCTGCAGATAGGAACCTCCAAATGCAGACCAGTTCAGAAAAGGAAAGGAGCCCCACCTCAGAGTATAGCTACTTTATCACTTTTTTGGTTGTTATAAACCAAAATAAATTCAGAATGGGAAAACAGGTAGGCTTTGTGTTACTTGCAGTCAAGCTCACTTTCCCAGACACACCCCTTGGAAGTCCCCCTTATGTTCCCCTTCTTGTGTTTCTCACTTTTTTGTCATTTAGTTTTTCTGTTTACAAGTTGTTTCTATTTCCTTAGCCTAAATAAATTGAAGATAGAATCCAGGGAGTTATGGTTTTCTTATATTCTTAGAAGTCTGTATCGCTTTCAGACCATTCTACTGAGTTTTACAATGTCTTAAACATGGATGTCAAAGCCAAGGTTACAAACCAATCCCTGCTGCACAGCCAGTGAAGGAGCACCTACTGCTGCTGTGGGTATTTAACATCAGCACCTTAGGCACACTCTCCTTTAGACAGTGAACACTATTTTACTGCACAGTGCAGGAGCTTTGTGCTTGGCTCCTATAATAAATCACAACTAATTATGCTAATACATAGGGCATGAAATTAGCTGCTCATCTCATGCCTGTGACATCTATTAATCTGTATGTTAGCTTATTATTTGCATTCTGATGTTTATAAAGACAAGACAGCTTTTCACTACAGTAGTACTGAACAGCTGTTCCTTAATTCCCAAAGTCAAATCTTCCAAATTCCTTTATGAAAAGAGATTTTGGTGCCCCTCTGCAGCTCCTGTGGGATGTCTCAGCAGATATCCCAGCCCAGGCAAGAAGTTTAGTGGGTCATTGTTTAAACAGATCAAAATCTGACAGGATAAGTCTGTATGGACTGAGTAACTCTGCCTCAAGACTTAGTGAAAAACTCACTATCAGCTTAGAGCAAGCAACTCACTATTGCACGTCAACAAACCTACATTTCTCAATGTTGCTCTTTCCATGAGTATATATTATACTTGTAGGACTCACTTTCATAAGTGACAAAAATTATGTAGCATGCACAGTCATCAAAAGCACTTGCACAATGCCACCACCTCTCCCAGGTATCTTATTCACCACTTTTATCAGATTACATTCCCAGAATTCATACTATAAAACAATTAGACCAAACTAATAAGCAATTTTAGAGCTGGTAGCATACCAGTTATTAATGTATCTAAAGTCTGCAGTAGTTATTGATGCTTTGAATGTCAAAAGTTCCCATTTATATATTGTCCTGGAAAATATTCAAGCCCTCTGAAAGGACTGTAACAGTGATGGCTGTAAATCAGCCCTTCCCACACCTCCTGCAGCTGTGCCCCTGATTCCTCACTGCTTCATGACAGCTGAAGTCTAAGAGAAGACAAGGGGCACAGGCAGGGGAGTATCACCAGTCAGACACACTGCAGGATGAAGACAGGGGAAAAAGAGGACAAAAAAGCCTCCTGATATGAGCCACTGTTAAAAAGAATAAAAACATGAAAACGTTATCCAAACACTGTGTATAATCTACAGCACAACAAATGCCAAATGTGTTTTGAGATGGAGATACCATGATTAATCCCACATACTTTGAGTCAGGAAATGAATCAAGGATTTACTTTTGCAAAGCATTTTAGACTTTTTGCAGAGTGAAACCTGCTGAGATCCTGGCTGCTCTGTTCGTATCTGCAATGTCTTTCAGGACAGCAGCAGCAGAATGTGGGCTGCAGGTGAGGCTGGGGAGAGGCCAGGGGCTGCCCTGTGCTGGACACAGCTGGTTCCAGACAGCTCCAGCTGGCTCCAAAGGAGCCATTGTTGTGCCCAGC
Source organism: Ammospiza nelsoni (assembly GCF_027579445.1). NCBI lineage: Eukaryota > Metazoa > Chordata > Aves > Passeriformes > Passerellidae > Ammospiza > Ammospiza nelsoni. The sequence continues at coordinate 25,312,230 of NC_080636.1, read as the reverse complement.
TCAACCAAGCTGCTGGCATCTCTGGGAGGAGGTCCATGGCACAGTGGATAATCTCTGCAGCCCATGGAGACACCACACTGGAGAAGAGGAAAAGCATGAGGAAGGAGGGGCAGAAAGGAACCTTTGTCCTTTTGGCAACCCTGACAGCCCTACCTGCCACCACATTGCTCTTCACAGAGAAAAGCGAGGCACAATTCTTCCTAAGAATATTTCTGGGTTTCACATTCTCTGAACCTCAGAGAAAGAGAAAACAATTCTTATCTCATTTACTTCTCCTGTGTTGTTCACAAGTGGAATGCATCGTGAAAGGTTGTTAACCTGAAGGGAATTGATAACTGGATTCTGGTGGGTTTTGATTCACTGACCAATTGAATCTGTGTGTGTGTGTCAGGACTATCAGAGGACAGTCATGAAATGCTGTGCAGTTGAGTGCTTAGCAGATACAGTTTAGATGTAATGTAATATAATATAGAATAATATAGGATAATAAAGTAATTAATTAGCCCTCTGATATCAATGTAGTCCTCTTCATCATTCCTCTCCTTCATCAGGGGCAAAAATACCTACAATACCTACCTGGTGAGGTTGCTGCCTCACTGAAAGGAGTGTGACATATAGTGACAGCAATTGGCAAGGACAGGAGTCTGGAGCAAAGGAATGGGGTCTCACATGAGTTTTCTTGCTCCTGATCTTTCTTCACTTCCTGTCCCACTCCCCAAGGAGGAGGGGAGTAAGCAGACAGGAGTAAGCTTGGTGGCCAGATCAGGCCACCTCAGCATCTCTGCTGACACTGCTGCTTCCAAAGCAGCCTCATCTGACCTAAGGGCAAGCTGATATCAGATTCACTGCTCTGTTGTGTATTCCTGCCCCTTCCCTTGGGCTGGGGCTCTGTGTCACTGGGGACAGAGAGGTTCCAGCTGGCATCAGCCCTAGAAAACATCAGATGAGGGGAGCAGGAAGGAAGCAGTTTGACAAGTTCATGAAAATGAAGATTCATGTTGAAGGGTCCCATCCTCTCTCCTCCTGATTCATCTCCCTTTTTCTAACCAAAATTTCAATTTACTTATTAAATATATAACCAATATTTAAAATGAAACATTCATCAAATTTTATGAATATAATCAAGGAATGTGTCTATTTTTAAAGGCCTCAAATACATGGAAAATGTCCTTTCTAGTATTTGTATTGCAAAGCTCCCATACCTTCTCAGTGATTTCCCATGGGCACCTCCTCGCAGCACTGACTCCTTCTTCATCACAGTATGGCCAACAAACTCCAGCTCTCTTCTCAGCACAGCCAACAAACACCACCTCTCTCTCCTCACCACCAGCTACCCCACTCTTTTGTAGCACTCATCTTCTTATTGGACACAGCTGTGGCCTGTTAAGGGCAGGCCTGTTCCTAATCTTTGGTGATTGGTACAGCTGCAACTCCTCAGGTGTGAGACTGCCTTCTGCACTATTCTCTTACATTCTATCCCTCCACATATTTGTAGTAACATACAAAGGCTTAATTAAGAAGTGTGGTTGAAATTGTAACATTTTCAAAGAATAAATGACATTTAAAATCTGAGGAGATATTGTGTCGCACAAACCTTTTTCCTGAAATTCCCGTGAATAACAAAAACACATGTAAAATGAAAATTCAAATAAACATAGCTGAGAAAAACATTAGTGATAAATATGTAATACACATAATCTACAGTTGTCCTCCCACTACTTCAAATAAATGTTACAGCTCTCATTCTGGTTTCCCCTATTATTCCCTGATCAAAGTAATAGAAATTCTGCTCATTTTGTAATTTCTTTGATGATTTTCTGTAGCCTTAAGCTGTTCACCAGAGGAGATCATAACACGCAGGCCCAAGTCACTAGAGAATTTAAGAACATGTCTAATTTTATGAATTATCATATCACAACAGAGGAAGCTGCACACATGCTTAAGATTTCAAAAGCACTTTGCTTTTTAGTCTGACCCAAAATATATCCAGAGAGGGTCACTAAAATGAATGTAGCTTGTTCATTATCTGCAAATTTCAGAAGCTTCTTATTTCTTGAGTAATTAAAACAAAAATAAAATTGCGGTGTTTATTAACAACTGGTGCTCCTCAAGACATCTGTGCCACTTGCTAGCAGGAAAAAAAGCAGTGACTATAGTCCATATCTTGTCATATGGTTATCTATTCCTTTTCATATTAGCCACCAGAAAATAGTCTAACATACTGCAGTAAAATCAATTTAAATTAACTGTGTAAAATAAATTTTGCCGTTGATCCTGTGAACATTTTATATTTTCCCTAGCCTTTCAGTTCCAGTGAAGCATGAATGTTATTTTGCCTGTGTAATTGAGAACTCTTATTCTAAAACAAATTTCACTGAATTGGTACCCAAGTGTAATGTAATTAGTAACAAAACTATTAAAACTGCAAGAACATCTGTGCATAGTGCAAAATGTCTATTGATGACATTTATTGCGCATTTCTATGTAATATATACATAACTGAAGATAAAGAACTTGGGAAGGTTTTTCCATGTGCTATTTTTAGCATTTGAAATTATGTAAACTCAAGATATTTCATTGTTCTATCCAATCAATGCTAATTACAATACACAGGAAATACACAAAATTATGTTTGCAAGCGCACCTCCAAGTATTCTATTTTTTTATTTGATAATTTAGCAAGGAGGATTTTCTAATTTTAATTGTATTTTTTAAAATTAAGTAGGAAGTTCTGATGAGTTTTTTTCGTCTGTTTGAGGTTTCCTCAAAAGGTACTCTTTGCTTTTTTAAGGCAGAACCCAGAAAGATATGGCTGAGAACTTATTTCACATCTGTTTACCATGCAGAGCAGCAAAACATTAGACGATTTCTGCTGAAGAATAGCCACAACAGCCTCTTGTAAATCATTCAGATTAAAAGAGTAAAATGTCCTTATAGAAGGCTAATAGCACAAGTTTTAATATTATACAAGTCTTCATTTCCTAATGATTAATAATTGAGTGTTTCTTGATAAACACTGAGATTTCTTTATTTACTTCATTACAAAATGAGAAAATATGTACGCCATCTCAATACATTTTCTAAGGATAATTAAGTGCATAAAAGTTCTGAAATCATTGTATATCTTCAAAATCATTCATAACATTCTATGTAATTTCATAATAGGTTACAGCTCATAACTTATTATGAAAATGTACTGTTAGTATTATTTATTCATTATATAGCTCAATTAAAAAAAAAAAAACACAAAGAAACTAACTGATTCGCTCATGGTCAAAAACTAGTCAGAGGCAGTGATCATAATTTCCAATTTTCTGTTTTCAGTTCATGTTTAAAAGTTGCTCACAGATTTAAATCTGGTACAAAAATATCTCCAAAACATGAAATGGAGCATAATTGTTTCAGCAGTGCTGTGCATTTGGCCAATTTGTATTAAAAACACCCCCAGTTCAGTCTTTTACCTTCAAATGCAGAATCTGAAAGTCATTTTACTGATACTCTGAGGAGAACAAATAGCAAGAAACATTTTTCCTGTCTTACAGTCTGACACAGAAGAGGCCAGCTCATGTTGTATATGAGTTCAGAAGACATTTGAAATTCTTCATGAGAGGCCGCCAAAAATATAAAAGATTGGAAATTCCAGCACTGATTCTAAAATAAAATTATTCCAAATCTTGACACAGAGAGTGTTTTCTACGCATGCTGAAGACACTCACCTGGCTGCACTAGACACAGCATTCTTGTCCAAATACCAATTAAATCCGTTATTATAATATTAGATGCATAGAAAATATGGTACATTTTTTTCTCTGAAATTTATAAGTGATTCATATCTAGAAAATGGTTGGGCAGTTGTGACATAGTGTATGATTTTTATCATAAATTTTCTTTATTTAAAAGTATATTTTAACCTGAAGGTATCAGTTCAATTTGACTACAAACTTTTAGACATTAATAAAAATTTGTAACAATGAACTCCTTTTTTGTCTGAAATGAGTTGTTCTGTTGAGCAATTCTAGAAAATACTTATCATCTGGCAAATATAAGCCTTTTGTATTCTCCAGGACAAAATACCTGATTCTTATTATTAGAAGATCTGATGCCTGAGGCTAATGAATTTTACATTTAATTTACCTATATGAATCTGATCATACCTACACCACAAAAATTCAAGCCAAACTCATGTAATCTTTTACTGAAATCAAAATGTACAGGCAAAGGACATGCTATGCCCCTCTTACCAAGTTCACCCACTGTTTAATTCCTTCCTCTGGTGGATTTGCACACAGAATTAATTGAAAGATACCTACAGATGATGTTCAGTTTCTATGTTAAGGAATTAATCCCATCCTATCTGAAACAAAGTCCTATTTTACAGTAACTTTTGCAGAATATTGTAAAACAGAGCTTGTTTACAGAATGTGAGAAAGAACATTCTGTGATTAGGGCGAAGGGGACATCTACTCAGCTGCTCTAATTTAGATTATTCATATGTAAGAGAACAATTTCAATATGAAATAAACAACATTTTAGAGATGAGAAAAACCAAACTGAAACTAAAAGTGAATATGGGTGGAATTTAACTTAATTTTTTTCCATGGTATAAGAAAAAATACCAGTTATACCTTATCCATAATTACATTCTTTACAAAGATGTTCTATCTCCCTTACTGCTAAAGAATTACTGAGTTTAATGCCTCTAATGCTTCCTATTGCCAGTCTTTCTCTGAATTTTAATTCCTGAGAACTAATAAAAGGAAAAAACATATTAATTTAAAATAAATTCATGTCTGTCCATAAGCTGCTTTATGAATAATTGAAGATTTACAAGTCCATAATCATTAGAATTCTCCTTTGGTTATTCTCAGCATGCTCCTGATAAAAATGATATAACTGCTATACTTCACTGATCATAACAAAATAAGATATATAGCTCAGCACTGAAATGCTATCTGTGATTCTGTCACTTGTGCAAAGGATTGTAATTATATGCTGCAAAAAATGAATTAATGGAATAAATGAAGTATGCAGATATCTGTCAGCCCTGACAAACAACTTTGCTGTTCAATTAGCATAACTCCATCCTTTATTAAAGAACTGAGATTACTCATCACAGTTAAATGCTTTATTTATTTAAGATGCTCATTTATAAAACAGGTCTAGAGAAGTATAAATTTATTTTCCTGAAGCCTCTTAGTGACAGAAGATGGTGTGGTTACGTACAGAAGACAGTTTGTACATGTTTTTAATGCTGTGGGCCACGTCTCTAATCTATACTGTTTTGTGAGCTGCCTCTTCACCCATTTACATGATTTGACATTCCCATGGCAACTACTGTAACTGCCAACATGGAAAAATACTAGTGGCATATTTAATGCATTTTAACTTAGCAGTAAGCACATCATCCCTTTTGGGGGCGAAATGCAGACAAAGCAGCTGGAGCTGGCAGTGAGGAGTCAGAACATAGCAGAGTCTGCCTGGAGGGAGCAGACAGAAGCACCTTGTGCCTCCTCAAAGTCTCCAAACACACAAGCTGTTTTTCCAAGTATCTGGGCAGCAAAGCTTTGTAAAATGCCACTGGCAGATGGTTCCTAAAAAGAAGGACTTGAGGATAATTACAAGCTTGGTGTTGGTATTCACACAAGTTTTGGCCAGGGAGCGCTGCTGCCTGAGAGTGTGCAGAGAGCAGCTCGCAGGAGAGGGCTCCACACACAGAAATTCTCCCCTGCCTGGAAGCCTCCTGTCTCTACTGCTCTCCAAGGAAGCCACTTCACACAAAATGAGTTTGAAGCACCAGTCCTTAAATAAAGGGCACACCAAATGCACATCTTACATTGAAGACTTGAGTAAGAGGGGGGGGGGGGTGGGGGAAAGTGAAGGGAAGAGATGAGATAAACACAACCTTCTATAATTTAAGAATCAGAAGATTTAAAGACTTCAGTGAAATCATGAAAACCTTGTCTCATTCCTGGTGTCCCCTGGCATATCTTCGGGTCTGTGTTTTGTGTCTCTCCCTGGCAGTAGTAACCACAGTGGGGGAGAAAAAAAACACCAAACCAAAACAAAATGGCCTAAGGTGATTAAAATAAGGACATAAATCTACATTGATGTTTCAAGATAGATAGCAGGGAAAAATTATTTCTACCCCATTAGAAAAAAAATTGTTAGAATAAGTTTGCAATAACTTGTAATTATAAATCAAGAACACAAGACTATTATGAAAAAAACAGAAAATGGAGCTAACGCTTTAATACCAGAATAGTACTCAAAGACCATCACTCGCAAAATGGACTGGACTATTTCTACTATTTATCCTCTGCCGCCATCTCGTGGCCTTTTGATTCAAAAGTCTCATAATGAACATCTTTAAATGATTCATCTACACAGAAACGGAAAAGTCGGGACCCTTAGGAAAAGGTTGACAAAACAGCCAATCTCTGGGTGAAGCAGCATGTTTTCAGGCCAGTGATACTGAAAATAAGTTAACACTCTGCAGTTTTTGTAAGTAAAGATTGCTTGCTTTCTTTGCATATGTGTGTAAATATATGTTTCAAAGACACTAATGCTCAACAGAGAAACAGGTAAAATTCTTCCTGAAGGACAGAAAAATACTTCCACACATGGATTGAAGAGCCTTAGTTAGAACAAAATTGTTCTGATAGAGAAAAGCAGCTGGTGCTTCTGTAAATAATGAGTTGAAAGTTCATTCAAGGGCAGCTTCTATCTTCCAGCATGAAAAAATTAAGCAAAAAAAGAGAAAAAGGAGAGAAAGTGGTAGAGAAGCAGGTAAGTATTTTATGGCTATAAGAGAAGGAGAAAAATGGATGATTCCTGCATAGCTAAAGACAGAAGCATAGAGACCTGTGACACCTTTGAGTTGGGAAACTGGGCCAAAGCCCAAGTGGCTTAATCACACCATTATCCACCATTTATTATGGTGGCAGCAGAGGATGAAAAACACAACCTACACCGTACTGAGTGTATGTAGTTTTGCACTATTCCCATCTCCATGCCTTAAATAGATCTGAGTAGGTTTCATTGTGATTCACTGATGAGAAGACAGTCCATGAGTGACAGAAAACAAAGCTGGTCTGGAGCACTGCAAAAGACACAAGTCACTACGAGCTTGGATGAGATGCAAAGGTTGATAGGAGATGATCTCCTAGCTGAGCGTGACTAATCTGAATTCAGATTACTAATAGAACACAGCAGGAAAATTGCTTTCATGATTTCCTAGCATTTTAACAGAATCCTGCTCTGGTAGGAAATAGGAAACATGCCCACACAGTCTTGGGTAGAAATTTGGGTTATTTTCTTTACCCTGTAATTTTGCTGCTAGATGTATATAGGTCCTCCCTTTTCTTCTTCCCTGTGCTAAGTGCTAATCTACTCTCTTCTTTCTACTTTTGCCAATTCCTTCCTTGCCAGTTATTTTTCATGTTCAGTTTGCTGAGGCACCATTTGTCTATCAAGGAACTTCCCCTCTCGTAGTGTGTAAGAGCAACTATCCTAAAATCATTTAGGGAAACAAAGATTTAGCTTGAAGTTCCTCCCAAGTTTTCTCAGTAAAGGTCTGAGAAAAATAACATTCAGTCTTGATGACCTCCTGTTCATCATGCTACTCCTAGTCACAGCTCTTCAAGTGAACCTTAATAAAGAACAATCTGCTTGCATGACTGATACATATTTGGATTAGGCTGAATTGCCATGATCAGACACATCATCTGAAAAACTGAAGTACTTGGAGCAGCTGTGAAGGCTGATGTGGAAAAAAATTGTCAGACTAAGCAGTAAAAAACTTTTTTTTTTTGCACACCACTAGGTAAGGTGAATTTCTGCAACATATAAAAATATGACAGTTCTTATGGATCACACAGGATAAAAAATACTTTTGTAATCTTATTGGATTCAGAAACACAAATTTTAAATCTAGAAGGAATATGTTTTCTTCTTCTGGCAAGTTATTTGTTATTTTAAACATTTCAGTTACTAGAATTTGATTCTATTTTTAACACTCTTAAATTACATAATAATTTACCATACAATGTTGTGAATCCTGATTTAGGATCCTGCTGGCTATGCCAATTGTCACAAACGAGTGATTTAGATTGCTCAAAGAATCATTGTCAAAGGTAATAGCTAAAGTGGAGTTTTCTGGTGTCTTATGAGAATAAAATGTCTCAGCAGGTTAGCTGAATTTATATAACAGTGCCATAGAAAATTTCTTCCTAGGAGCTTGTCACTTTTACACAAAGTAAGCACTCTTAAGACAAAAAAATGAATATGTGAAGGATTTTCTTAAAGTAATATAATTGTTCATTAAAATGCATATGCATATATACATACATACATAGTATATATATATATATATACATATATATCAAAAGCAATCAGCAGTGTGAAAAAAATTAAAGAAAAAACTCCCTGTAAACTTGGTTCAACCTCTCCCAACAATTTGCATTGTTGCCTTCAAAAATTGTTTACATTACAAATGTATTGTTTAACATGCAGGTAATCAATGTATGCAATAATTTTCTGCAATAAGTTATTTGGTTTTGTGACATCTCGCATTTTGTTTGTACAGTTTTCTTTACTGATAATCACCATAACATCTGAGCATGTGCTAATCTTTACATTGTTTGGATGCACAACTGAAAAGTAGGGAAATACTGTTTTTCAGGTTTTGTAGATGATGACAGAAGCAAAGTTACCCTGTTATCAGTCTTTCCTTTTTCTGTCACTACTCATCCTGTTGAATGTGCTCATTTTTCTGCTAAAATATATTCCAAAGGGTATAATAATCAGAAACCCTACTTAGAATGAAAAATACAACTTAAGTAACAAAGAAGTCATTCAAATATACACATACAAAAAATCATTCCCATTAGACAGTGAAGAGAGACAGGGAGATGGAGTTAAGATTCAAATTACTGATGCATTTACATACTAATATAATTTTTTGCTCATATGTATTCAGTTTAGGTGAAAGTATATTATTAAAGCTGCAGGGCACTGTACAGTTAGTAAAAAGAGACTAAGTAGGCCAAAGGAGAATTCATAAATATTTTTGAGCTAATACATAAAAGTTTTAATACAAATCTAGAATAAAAGCACAGGGATCTATCTCAGTACAGATGTCACTGATGTCAACACTTTACAAAAATGTTAAAAAGTCCAAATAATTCTGAAAACCATAAAAGGTTACAGCCTAGAGTGAAATCCAGCTTTTTTAACTTCTACTGATTTGATCTACATCCTTTTAAAGGCAAGAAAAAATGAGACTCTAAGGACCAGACACAAAATGGAACTGCAGCTGGGAATTTAAAATTAGTCTTGCATGGACTTTGCAACCTTCCACTCAGCTGCTGTCTGGCCCTAAGGGACTTTTTCTTCTCTGAGCATTTCAGTCCATTTATCTTCTAGTTCTTCAGAATTCTTCCAGTTGCACTTCAGTCTTCATAATGCTGAGCAGTTTCATGATTGCCTTATGCCTATACTGAGACAAGCTGTTCCTCTTCCTTTTATCAGCAGAAGGACTTCCTCTGACTGGCCATCTGAGCAAAACCTCACCCTTACAAATGTCTTCATGAAGGACAGCAGCCAGGAGGGCTGGCAGCTTTTTCATTGTGAGGCACTGGAACAGGCTGCCTGAAAAAGTGTTGGATACCCAGTCCCAGAATCATCCAAAACCAGGATGGATGGAGCTCTGAGCAATCTGGTCCCTGCCCATGGCAGGGTGGGGTCAGAACAAGGTGATCTTTAAGGTCCCTGCCAACCCTCACCATTATATAATTCTATAATCTTCTTAATTGTGGAGAGAATTGAGAACTGTACACCTCAGTTCTTTAGAGTATGACATCAGAAAAAATTCTCTCCATCACCTGGAAGCAGCAACAGAAAGGCAGCTTTGTGAATAGCCATGTGACAATTTGAAATTCCACTTTAAGGCACAATGGTCTACAACAATCCTCAGCTCTGCTGGGGATAAGTCTGCACTTGAAGACTAGATCTCAAATACTGCTTCATCAAATAATTCAAAATTACTCTTAATACAGACGTTGGAAAGCACTTTCAAGCAAGATAAGCCTTGAAAATGTTCTCTCCCACAATACATTTTATAAAGGCTATAGGAGCACTTGCAAAAAAAGACTCCCTATTAGCACCCTTACTGGGAAGGAAGAAACAGGCCTGACAGATATGTCTGCTCCTATATCTCTTATTGGGCATGAAATATAATCTTTGTTGTTAGTCAGCTGCTGTGGAAGAGAAGTCCTTTTTTTTTACTTTATTTTAAGGAAGGAGATGCACTCTTCTCTCCATAATTAATAGCAAGAGACTAAAAATATCATATATTTATATCTCTTAATAGCAAGAGACTAAAAGTGTCATATATTCACTAGCAAATAATTCACTTCTTCAGGAACATCAGTCACTGGCTGAGCAATCTGCAATTTCTCTGGAACCTCACACAAAAAGGGTCTGCTCAGCTGGAATAAGTGCAGCAGGCAGCTGTCTCGTATTGATCTCCATTGTCTCAATAGCTAACTAAGCACCTCACAGTGCTATTTTTTATTCCTTGTACTTTGGGGCTATTGCAGTAAAACCACTACTTAAACATACTTAGTGACAAAGATGCATTCAGCTGGAAGACAGGAAACCCAGAGAGGTTTGTGGTCTCCCTTGTAAGATGTGTTTAGTAAATGGAAATGAGGTATCTGAAGATAATTTTGCTCTAACTGCATTACATTCAGTCACAGGACAGATAGGGTGATACAGAGGACGCTTCATCCTCCAAAATAGGATCAGAATGGGATAAACAGGACCTGAATATGTAGATGCATGACAAAATTGAAGACATGCACTGCAAAAAATGCTGTGAGAATAAGGAACTCTCAAAGCACGGTGATAGCTCCACTACAGGTCTGCAGTCTAAATAGGATAGACACTTTTTCCTGCAGTAAAACTCCAATTCTTCTGCTTTCAAAACCCCGATATAAAAACTAAGTAGGCTGCATACAACAGTTTGGCTTTAAAATAAGGTTTTTAAGTTTCTCCACTGTTTGTTAGCTCTCCCAATAATTCTCGGTTAAACAGGAATGGGTAAAAAAAAAGCAGAAAACAACCACTTCATTTAAAAGGATATATACTTTATCAGAATGTGATGTGACACAATGCCAAGTTCCATTGGATGGACTGGCTGGAACATACTTTGCCTTGGGAGTTTCTAAAGTGAACAGAGACCAGGTGTTTTCATCTGAAAAGAATTCATCCAGAATTCATCATGTTTAGTAATTCCTTCAGAAGTAAGGTTGACAGCTCTCCAGAGAGGCAAACATCTGTAGAGGGATGTGAGTCCCCACGCTGTTTTGCTGGGTTTCCTTTTAACTGGATAATATATACTTTATTGTTCAGTTTATTTAAATGAAGGTGTTAAGTTCCTGCAGAGGTCCATGCAAGGACAGTCAATTAGCTATGTTAAATACAAATTATAGGCCTTATGTGCTTCCAAACCTGATGGCTCTGGGACCATGCAAGCAGTGTTGTCAGTTTTGGCCTGTTAATACATTCTCCCCTGCAACATACACAGCCTCTTTTCACAGCCCAGTCTTGTGGCTCAGCTGGTACTGGTAATCCCAAGCTGTTCTGAGAATCTACCTTTCTGAGCACTTCATATTAATTTCTATAGCTCGGGGATGATGTGGCAGTAAACACAAGAAATTCAGGGTCTGCACAGAACAACCTGGAGGGAGAAATACACAAAATGCTGTCCTAGCAGGCAAACAAGAAGAAATTGAAAAGCTGCAGAAACAGTATTTTGCATGCAGTTTCATCGTTGGTCAGGGAGAATTGCTGGAGTACTCGTGTATCTTTGTTTCCTTGTAGTCAATATGCTAAATAGTCACTTATGCCTCACCTCACAGTGCTATTTCCTTTAACAAAAGAGGATTGTCACTTCCTCTCACTTTTGCTCTTCCTCTATGATATTTTTCAGAGGTAAGCAGAAGACTAGACTAGAGACCTAAATGTTCTGTTGATCAGGAACATGTTTGCCCTGCCCCTTTCCTGTGCTTTCAGTGTCCTGCTTCTCACCCTCCTTTGGAATTGGGACAATGATCATCAGCTTCCATTCAGCTGGGACCTCTCTGGATTCCCAAAATCACTCAAAACTTACCAAAAGAGGTTTTGTGATCCCATCAGGCCTCATAGATTGGTAGGAATCCAGTTGGGTAGCAGATCCCACACAGTTCAGAGTTGGTGCTCCAGCTCAGGGCACTGAGACCCCCTTGGTCTGTCATCTGTGTTGAAGACAGGCAAAGAATGTGCTAAACACCTCTGCCTTCTCCCTGTTTGTGAGGTGACCATCCTCATGCTTTAATGTGCCCATGTTATTTTTACACTGCCTTTTGCCATTAATAGATTTCAAAACAATCTTTCTATGGTCCTACATATTTCGGATCAGCTTCAACTCCAGCTGAGCTTTGGCCACACAAATTTTCTCCCTACAGTGGCAAGCAGATTCTCTGTATTCTTCCTATGTTACCTGTCCTTGCTTCCACTGGGCATAGACCTCCCTCTTTAGCATTATTTTTAAGAGAAGATCCCTGTTCCTCCAAGCCAGCATTCTGCCTTGTCTACTTGACTTCCAACATTTAGGAACTGGCTGCTCCTGTGCCTTTAGGAGGAGACGTTTATAAAGAGACCAGCATTAATGGACCCCAGTACCTGCAAAAATTCTTTCCACAGGGACCTTACTCCCTAATTGTCTGAGCACCCTGAAGTCTGCTCTCCTTATTTCCAGAGTTGAGATTTTCCTTCTGCTCCTGTCAACAGAGATTTAAACTGAATCACTTCATGATCACTGTGCCCTGGATGGCCGCCAGTCATTACTTGGCTCACAACATCCTCTCTTGACAAGCAGCAGATCAAGGAGGGCATCTTTCCGAATCATCTCCCTTGATGTGAAGTTCTCATCCAAGGTTTTTAAGAATCTTCTTGCCTGGGCTCTACCAGCAGTGTGATGGTCCTAGGTAATTTCTGGCAAGCTGAGGTCCCCCATGAGACAAGGACAGGTGACTTGGAAGCCTCCCTTAGTTCCTCAAAGAATAATTCCTCAGTGTCATCATCCTGGCTAGGAGGTCTACAGAAGACTCCCACAATGACATCCACATTATCTGTTTGTCTCTTGATTCTTACCCAGAGGCTCTCAACTGTGCCATTGCCAACTGTAAGCTCCATATATTTTTTCCTACTCTGACAACTCATCCTTTAAATCAACAAATGAAAAATGTCACTGGCTGATATTTTGAAAGTAAAAAGAAAGAGACACATGCAAAAAAAAAAAAAAAAATGTCGTCAAAGCCCTTCTGCTTCAATGTCTTGCCCAGTTTCAAATGACACGCAGTTACCAGACAGTAACAGCAATGGTGGAGGTTGTGGGAACATAAATAGCAGAATAAATATCATACATATCTATGCATACATGTAGCACAAAATATGGAGGTGTAAGAAGATAGCAAGAAATAAAAATAAATACTTTCTTTAAAAGAGATATACCAAACTAATCGAAGAGGAAATTTAATTTTTGGAAGTATTCATTATGGTATGGTAGCTAGTTGCTTCATTTGGGGTTTTTTTGAGAAGGAATTATGCCCTAAAACATTAAGACTGAATTTATTTTCATCAATTCTACAGATGTTAACAACTTGAAAGGAAATTTGCTTTTCCTCAATGTAACAAATACATTGCAGATCAATTGCATTGTAGAAATTGTTTTTCATTATAATAGGCTTACTATTTTAAAAAATTCTGTAATCATTTTTTTTGCCTTAGACTAAGATCAAGTTGTTGAAACATTTCCATACTGCTGCTTTTAATAGTGAAATCTGTCATGCCTGCCCACCACAAACACAAGACAGGACTGCTTATAAACAGGTTATCTATAATCTATCCATACATATACCCATGCTAATTATTCTTTGAGGTATATCATGTCTATATGATGCATGGTGCATGCTTGGTTCATTACAGCTAAATATCTCTGTCCCTTTCCAAGAATACACAAAGTCTGCCTAAGTGACTTACCTACAAACAAAGTAATACACATGTACACCTGCTCACATCTCCCTATTCTCATGTGTCAGTTTTATTTATTCTGTTAAATGTTAAAAAAAACCCCAAAACAATCAAACCCCCTCAACTGGTACTTTAAGGAAAATATGTCTTCAGAGACGGTTTTGAATTTGCCCTGTTTTCCTACACAGATGTGGAAAACTATTTTTCATTAAACCATATCTCAAAATATTCATTTGTACAGTGAGTTATTTTCCCCTTATTTTGTTGATAAATACATGTTATATGGACCTGTATAATGAACAAATAAGACTCAGACTGTTGGTTCTGCTTCTGCTGTGAGCTTGCCACTGTGACAAACAGTGAGACTACCTTGCTGCCTTTTTAGCTCTGCAACCAAAGTTAAAGGAACATTCCTTGAGGCAAGAGTTAGAACTGCTCTTTCAACTCAGTCCTGTATTCACTTGAGAGTTATCCTTTCCTGATCTTTCTTGAGCTTGGGTTATTTATGGTTTTGTTTTTCTTTTTTGCCTTATCCATTCCTTTTTCCTGTTTCCCTTACAATTTTCAAGAAGTGCTGTGATGATACATCAAGAATTTGAAGAGATTCCTTTCTCTTCTTTCAAAATACAGCCCAACCTCTCGGTCAAATGATCAGGTAAATCACACAACTCTCTTTCCTTCTGAGAACTCCTAGAAGCTCACTTTAGGTTACTAATTACCCACATTGGAACATCCACAAGACTGAGATCATAAAGAGAACCAGCTCTTTCCTTTCTAGTTGGATCAGAACATACAAAGCAGATTTTCTACCAAAAATTTAGATTTTTAGAGACGTTAATTTTCAGTCCAGTGTTATTTTCTGAAAGTTGAGTAACTGAGCAGGGCTTTTTATTCTCTGTTGGTTCTGAAGCAATGCACATTTTGGACACAGAGCTTTTAGTCTGTGCAGATGGATCATTGCTTCAGATGTTTGTGTTCATAAATAAAGCCAAAAAAGGAAACAATAATATCCTTTTGTAACAGAGCTTATTAGCATTTTGATGGCTTCTTTATCCTGGGAATAGCCTGTTGCTTTTGGCTTCTTCCTTCTCTTCTCCATCCTGAATCTGTCATCTTTCTCCAGTAATTAGAATTGATACTAAGCAATCAAGTTGAGGTTGTCAAGGCAAAAAAAGAGTAGTAATGAATTATACCATGTTCTCCCTGTGGATAAGAATAGCATAGATCTGCTTTATAAATAATGTTTTTAATATTTAAATTACCAGGAACATCAGATTGTGAAGAGTGCATTAAAAGCACTAAAATTTTTGTTTTTCTAAAGCCATAAATAATTTTCTATAGGAATAACACTATTGGCAGGAGGATAGCAAAATCCATTTGGCTATGTGAAATAAAAACTAATAGCAGTGATTTATGACAGCATTTAGACTTGCAAACTAGCGAGGCAGCATTCACCAAACCACAACCATGACCAGACTGCAACCAAATAAATAATAAATACTCTCAGATTTCTGAATCCAAGTATATTATATAAGCAATAGGGAATCTATGGCATTATTGGAGTTGATGCAATAATATTCCAACAATATTTCTGTTATGATTTAAATTAATCATGATAACGTGAAATTTTTCACTTTTATTCAGTATCCTTGGGAGTAGTGGCCAATGTCATGTACTATTGCCTCTCATTATTCTATTTTATTTAGTACAGTAAAAAAAATTTAAGGAATAACTTTAGACTTCCGTGTGCTTCTTTAACAAAGGAAATATACCTCTTTTAACAGTTCTACATAGATTAGTAGGTGTTAGAGGCAGAATGAGTGGGGTAAATTAAAGTATTTTCAAACAAAAGCCAGGAAATCTGAAATCACCTCACATTTAAAAAAGGTGCAATCCCAGAAGGAACAATATTAAAACTCAAACTTCAATTGTTGCAGTTTTTAAGGTTCCAAAGGCAGCTACTCTGACACAGTGGATGGAAAGCCTCTGAATTTTCCCTTATAGTAGGCTCCATATGATTTCAAGTAACAGATGGCACTTTGCTGAAAATTGAAATAGCTAAAGCAGTGAAAAAGCAACATAATTCACACCACTTTGAAGCCCTACTCTCACACCTTGTTTCTGAATTTACTAGTTCCTCAGATCCTCAGGTCTGGTGAACAGAGGAAAATAAATTTCCACAAAATACTAAGAAAACAAATAAATATGTTCTAGAAACAAATAAATGTATTCTAGAAGCAGATTAGAAATCTCAGTGCTCCTATCTACCTCTGCTACAACTCCAGGCAAGCAGGTTTGTCTTACAGGGCTTTGAGGAGCAGAGGAAGACAAGGAAGATGGTGAAATACTGATTTTTACTGGCTTACTTGTTCTTCCTAATGAAGATATTGATTGACTTGGTTCAGTGCTTCAAAGCTGTGCTGTATCACACAGCATGATTTTCTCTTAACAGAATACAGTGGTTATGCTTAACCTTTTCTTTTCCTTTCTTCTGTTAATTGATAGAGCATTATTTTTCTTCTTTGCATCTATCATAGCCACTGTCACTTTGCCAAGGTAAACACTGCTGAAACGGTTTAACAGTTGGGTCCCTAATAGATACATAAACATGACTAAAAAAAAAATAAAAACCTCCAGAAACACTTAGAAAGAATTAGTCATAGAGTACTTTCTAACATTTACAAACAATCTTGATGGCAAATTTGGTTATCTGATTTCAATATTTCCACGCCAAAAATATTAAAAATATTTTGTTGGGTTTTTTTTTTAAGTGCATTATTTTATGCCAGGGCCTAAAATTATTTTTTTCTAGAAATTATTGTAACTCTAAGCTGGTCCTTTTGACTTGGACAGCATGTACAGGGTCTGGACAGACACATCTCATGTGGAACATATATCTGTATCTCTGTCTTCTGTCCAGTTCTTGGGCTCTCAGTCACTATCTGCAGCAAACAGCCTGAAACAGAGAGCTTACACAACTTTAAAGTGCAGTCTTTATCTTCTGAGGAAAAGCATAAAGAACAGACACTATGAAAAACATATATGAGCTATGGAAATTAATTAAAAATTTCCAAAAACCAATGATGTTCAGAAAACAAGTGCCATACTTTGGAAAGGATGAGAGAAGACAGAAGGCAGTGAGCAGCTGAAATGAGCAACTGCTGGAAGAGTGGGGATTCTGGCAGCTGGAGTGGGAGCCCCAATGGGTAAGCAAAAAGCCAGAAGAGACAAAAGCCCTTCCTTGCTAGGCAGAATCACATCAAACTGCAGTGATAGCTTTCAAATGAGTAGTCCATGGTGGGAGAATGAAGATATATGGCTATCAATTAAATAATAATGCTCTGTAATTAGTGCAGCATGGAATATATGCAACTACACAGAGATAAATCATGGGCTTTTGTTCCTGGGATACGGTTCCAATACAAACCCAAGTATTTTCAGATGCACAGAACATCTGAGAGGATCAGTAAAGCTGACATATTGTACCATGCTTAAATTATTTATTAATGGCAAAATAAAAACCAAATAAGCAAGAAGCATTGGATATACTCTAAAAATTTAATTAGAGAATATAAAGAATAGATGCTAAGCCACCTGAGAAATGAATTCTTCTCCAGTTCCCAAACTTTATTTTCATTAATTAAAAGTCTTAACTGTTTATACACATTCTCTGATTGTTATTTGATTTCAATACATGCACCTAACCAAGAAGTTTTGTGCATACTGCAGTCTGATTCCTCGCACAAAAAGGGTAGGATGAAAAATGAGTTCTACCCTTTATCTCTGTCATCTTGTGGACTGCATTTTACTCTTGTGTATTTAGTATGCTAGCCAATAATATGAAATATTATGTTTGTGTGGGATATTTTGTGCTTGGGTGGTTGAGGTTTTTTCCCCCAAAAGAAAAGCAGCAATGCTCTGCATTTATTGCTGTTTTTAAAAATGATAAATGGAATACTTTAGTTTTTGCTTTTAAAAGGCAGGATTGTGAAGCAACATTTGTTTATATGAAGGCTGAATTGCAGACCAGGTGCAAGGGTTGCTGACTGCACAACTGTCCCCTGGGATGTGCTGGAATGCCTATGGGTGATTGAGCACAGAACTTGTTCCTACCTAGGCGGTTCACACCCAGGAACTGATGTTCCAGCCATGTCCTCCAGAGAGAAAGCTTGAAAGTCTATCTCTAAACTTGGATTTATTACAATTACTGGCATTAGATCCTAATTCTTCTACCTTTTGCCTGGTTCCATAATATTTCTTGATTCTAGGGGCGGTCTCTTCTAGCATTTTTCTCCAGTTAAACATTTTCTGAATTGCTGAAGGGGGCCATTGATGTCTTGTTCTGTCAAAAATCTTAAGGATGCTAAGAGGTGCAATTCATTTGCAAAATTATTTCCTAGTCAGTTGAGTCCAGAAAAATGGAAAACTAATGAGACATCTGCCCTGCTGGACCTCCTACACAAAGTTATCCCATTATCACTGAGAGAAGAAAAAAGCATGGAAAGACACCACTGAAATATCCACCACTAGGTCATTGTCCACAGGGCAGGACTTAGGAATGCAAATACTTTGCTGAATTTGGGACAGTTTTGAACATCAGAACTCTTAAAAGAATGGCAGAAAATTTAGGATTCATTATTTTTAAGACCACTCTGGCTTTGTCCAACATCACCCAACAAAATCTGTGAAAAATGTATGTGTTCTTTGTGCAGGATGTACAACTGAGTTCCACATCCAAACAGAGCTGATTTAGGTGGAAAGTTGTGAAATTTGTCATCCTGTTTTCACAAAGAACAATTTATGCATTTTCCACTTTTATCTTGGGGAATGGTAAAGCTCTTGAAAAAGCCATGGCTTTATTCACAGTCTTTTGAAGATGTAGGAAAGCTTAGTGTAAAAGTGTCTCAAAGGAATATGTTTTAAAGTAGCAGGTGTTCTGAGTACTAAACTTATTACATGATTTCTATTTTAATTAGACTGCAACATGGTGAAGAGCTTTGCTACAGGTGTTTCCTGTTAAACTGAAGTATGCTGAGAAATTTAAGGAATCAAGCCATGCTAAATTCAGACTGAAATCAGAATTAGACTGAATGCCTTTTTCAATTTTTAAAGCTTTACTGGGTGTTGGATGGTTACTTAAACACATTTCTTTCTGCATTCTTCAATTGCATTAGGTTGGTATCAGGCATTTGAAGATGTTTCAGGTTATATTTCAGTAACTACTTACACTAGAATCTTCTCACATTGAGAAACGAGTTTCATATTTTCCTATTTATTTCATCCCACCTTACAGAAGTTCTTGCTATTGTAACAAGGAAATAAGAAATATGATTAACGCAGGCATCCAGAAAGGAGTAGCAGATACTAATGGAAAAATTTTTCCAAGTACTGGGGAAGGCAAAAAGACATACTGCTGCTCAGCTTCTAAGCTGCTAACCCAGATCCTTGTGAACTGATGATATGGACTGGGGCAGTTGCTGAACAGCAAAAATGGTGTTTCATACAATTAATGCATTTTTGTACCTGTCAAATATTAAGTTTGGTGTTTCTTCTGTATATAATTTGTTTTTACTGAGAAATGAGGTCAGATTTTAAAAATTTTTTCCTATTATGCAATTACAACTCAATGTGAAATAAAACAAAAAAAGCCAGATGATTAAATAGAACCAAGCTGTTACATCTGATGCTCTGGAAATATGAATATCATCTGCCACAGTATAAAAAAACTGTTATGAAAATATGTGCTCCCCTCAGACTTTACGCTCTGAATAAACACAAAGAATTTGAAGTTTAAGAAAAAATACCTAGCATGATTAAAAATTATCTGTTATTGGTAGGAAGTTCATACTGAAGTAAAGTAGGAATGCATTAAATAATCTCTACCACTGAAGTCAAGCAGGATTTGAATCTGTGACTTTCACTGAAGAATAGATTTCAATCAATACAATGAAATTCCATCAATCTATTCCAAGAGATTACTACTTCTTGAAAAATAGTTATGCTTACAAAAGTACTTCATATTTTCTAATCACTTTGCAATTGTATTTTACCCAGGTATGATGCTACAGTCCTTTTATGTACCAAGTTCTGACTCCAGACAGTTTTTTAAATTAACATTTTATAGAATTGGACATACTTAGAATATTGATGGAAACTGGTAGTTTCCTATTAATCATGTTGTTTCTCTCTTAAATGGTTACATGATTTAGGTAGTTATTTTGATCATATTTAGATTATATAATAATGGTTATATACATATTAGAACATGCATTGGTAATTGGCATATTATTTATTTTGTTCAATTTCCTCAGTGCTTTCTTTTATTACCCCTTGGGTATTCTTTTCACAATAGCTGAGTAAAAAACTGAAATGGATGCAAGAAGAAAAGACATGATGAGAGAGATGCAGAAATGAAGAAACAATGAAGTGCGTGATGGAAGTGACGGACTAAAGCAGAATTTAAATCTGTGTAAAGGAGGTAGGCGAGACTGGCATTGATCCAGCCTATGGAAACAATGGGAAAAGCAACAAAACTCGGGAAAAATAATAAAATTTTAAGTGGATCATAGTCCTTTTCATTAAGTTATTGACTTAGGAGAGAAATGTACACAGATCACACATTGGATTTGCTAGAAAAATAAGATCTTTATTGTAAATAGATCTTGGCAAGTTTGGATGTAAAATTAAATGGTGGATAATGATCAACCTCTTCATAAGGACTGCAGCATGCTGTCACTATGCCATTAGCTGCATCCTCCTGGCTCTCTGAGGAGCCTGAAAGATAAATGCAGCCTCTTCATCTCCTAGTTCACTGAGAAACTGTCTTCTACAGTTTCCATGGGACAACAAGTCAGTGGTTTTTTTACTATGGTCTTTACTTTCATAAAGAAAACATTTACTGATTTGGGTAAGATTTGCCTTGAGTTAGTACAAAACCAAGGTTTTATTAATGTGTTTTGTTAACTAAATTCAACTGCAATTGTTGTAATTTCAAAGTAGATGTAGGAGTTTCACCAAAAATCATCATAAACACAAGGTTCAGCAGAACACCAACCTACCAACCCTAGCCAAGTGACTGACAATCTGCTGACAGTATGGGAAGCTCATGCTGATATTTGTTTGCTGCCTCAGTTGGAAAGAACAGAGGTTGGGATGCATTATGAATGCATTACTGCAAGGAATCAAAGGCAGGTGTCTCAATGCTTTGTTCACCAGGCTCAAGATGGAGCAAATGTTTCTGGAAGCTGATTTGAGGCTCAGGACCCAAGAAGCTGCAGTTTTATTTCCAAAGGACAGGTGTGTTGAGCTTGGTGATAGTTATTGTAAGCCTTTTGATCTGTCAGAAAACAAGTGTGAATTCTGAAACTTCATAAGTGGATCCTAACTGGAATTGCCATCATCTGGCCAGATCCAACTGCTCAGCAATTCTTCCTTGGTGGGCAGAGATTGAGGATGGGAAATTGAATACTATAATCCCCAACAAAATCACTCTCCTATAAAGCCCCATTGCTACCTAACATCTCATGAGAAACCTGCCTATAAACCAGAGGCATGGAATACATGAAAATGAAATGGCATGCTCCAAACCTGAGCCAAGAAAATAGCATCCAAGACTGAAAACAGTAGTTCTGAATGCAAAACCATCCTCAATAGCAAAAAAAACTTGTTTAAACAGTACTGCAGAGCTCAGTATCATGTAAGTGGATGATGTGGGACAATATATTTTTTAGACAAGAATTTCAAGAAATATGAGAAGGAGCAGAGATATTAAGAAGTACTCAGTGTAGGCTCAATCTTATTCCCATGAAGATTGGTGTAATTTTTTCAGTAATATTAAAACAATTTAAGTGAATACTTTGAATATCTACCCAAAGTCCCCGGTGAGATGGAAGCAAGGATGACTAGTATCTTATTTTCAATGTGTTTATACACTGAAGGGAATAACATTTTATTGATATAGGCTTCTAAATTCAACTTATTTTACAATTTTCTCAGGAGAGTAAATTTTAGTGGTACTGTGTATTTGCTTAGACTTTCTTTTGTTTCCTGAGCACACACTGCTGAAGTTGTCAACAGGAAAACATGAACAAATCCCATAAACCATTTCAAACCCAAAGAACAGATGGTATTGAGAAGCAGTATCACAGCCTGCTGTTCCTTGAGGTTTGATGGAGGTCCTGTAGCTCTCCATGAAAAGCAATTTTTTTTTTGTTCACTTTATCCATTAGGCCTATAATTCTATATTTTAAAAAACCTGCCCATGAGTTTGGTTAATTTCATGCAATCCTGAATATTTTTTCCCTGTTGCTTGACTACTGGTCTAAGCTGGAAACCAGAGGCAAAAATCTCTTACGTAATGGATGGTATTATTAACATTTTTTCTGGCATTAAAGGTTAATTATTCACATGTTGTCTGAATCCTATAATAATTAAAATCATGTTCTTTAGGATACCTACTGCTACAATGTATAGCAACAATAAAAAATTCAGTATGACTACCATTTTGAAACTGATTAACTAGCACTGGAGAAACCTTATTCCAAATTCTTGCTTTGCTTTACTGGGGAAAGTGTGAAATATAAGAAAAACTGAGAAGAGGAATCTTTTACTCTGATTATCTGAATTTTACATCTCTTCATAAGCAGTGTCATCTATTTTACTGAAATGGGGTTCTTATTTTCATCTTTAAAAAATATGAAACCTAGGTTTGTGGTTAACTTACACTTCAGAAGTCAGAGAGAATGAGAATGCATTTTTCAGATTAATTTCCTTTAATTTCTCACAGCTGGCATAGAGATTATCACCACACATCTTTCTATAGATTAGCTAACCCCTTATAATGTACCTTTCTATATGTATATGAAAGTAAAATTACCATCAACATCTTTATAAGAGTAATTGTACCTCTGGGCACAAGATCTGATACAAGAGCCTTAGAAAGTATTTAATCTATTTTTATGAGTTTGGGAAGTTTTAAGGTTTTGCTGGTTATATCAAAAACTTGAAAAAAAATTCTTTCCTAATCCCCTGCTTTCAATGTGATTATTTAGGCAATATCCCTAACATTTCAGTAATTAAGGAAGGAAGCATTTATAGTGATTTGCAGTACAGCTATTATAGATGAGGGAGCAGGAAAGCTATCTCTTTCTGTCACTTCTGTGCTGAGTCTTTAGTTTCATTCAATGGTTTCTGTGAAATAGGTTTTAGAAATCAGCGGTAATTTCCCTGATGCACTGTATCAGCTACCAGACAGAGCTGCAAGGAATTGATCGGATGAAAGCAAATGAAAATTAAGAGAGTATGAGGACCCAGCTGGGATATAGCTATTATTTCTCTTGCACAACAGAATCTGCTTCATATACTTTTTAATACATTTTTGGGACAGAATTTCTTTCTGTAATATCAGAGTGAATAGTGCAGACCTCCAAGAACTTCAAAAATAGAAAGAAAAGCCTTTTACATTCATCTTTTATGGAGCATGAACAGAATGTACAGATCACAATAGCCAAAAATAGCATCTACCCTTGAAGAAATATGTAATTTTCATCCTACACATATGTCACTTTCAAACCAGAGAGAAAACCTTCATGAAAGAACGCCAGATTGTTCCAACTGATTTCTTCTTAGAGAGCTGCACTTGAAGGGAAAACCTCAAACAACATTTACTTAACAACAACACCCTCGATAGCTAACAAATCTCGCCTGCACTAAGGAAGAGCAACAAGAAACAGAGTCTGATCACTATGAAATTACATGAATACAAAACAGTGGGAAAGTTATTTTAAAAGGAGCTTGTGCTTTTCATATATTGGCTCTTCAACTTTCACTGGGAAAACAGATGGCCTATGTAACTGGTAGGAGGCAAAAGAAATGAAAGGCATATTGGAAAGGCTTGGAGAAAAGCCAAAATAAAAATTGTAATTTTGATACCATGGAGTTGAAATGCAGTGCATATAGCAATCATCTAGCTGATGGCCTGCCTTAGCCTTAATTTCAAACCTGGAGGATTGTAAGCAATAGATCAAACCAGGTACATTCTTTTGATAGGAACAGTGGACGTGCACTTTTCAGGTGACATTTGCTTCTTGACCTCAGAATCCAACCCACTGACTTTCACACCAAGGTGAAACATCTTAGTGCAGAAGACACAACTTCTGAAATAGAGTATTCTTGTGAAGATGTTAAATGTTGGTAGTAGTGTTGTACAGACGGTCTTCGGAAAAGTAACAATGGATAATCATCTGAGGTATTTACAGTCTAAAGCAACCAATAAGATGACTCAGCAACCCAGCTCACTGTGGTTCATTTTTGTTTCTTTTGCTTTTCATATTCTATTTTAAAGTCTAATTAGTTTAAAAGACATGCATTCCAAACAAAATACCCTTATCTAATAGGTACCTCTTTCAAAGATGGCCAGTTCACTCTATGTCTTCTGTGAAGGTAACCATCTCTCTTGGTAGTGCTCAAGTTCTCCGTAGCTCTTCTGTTGATTGGGTAAAAAGGTCTGCAGGTATATGTGCACGGGTGGTGCCAATCTGTCACTAGTACTTTATGACTTATATAGGCTATAAAAAAATCAGTAAGCTCTGATCAAAAAATTATGAGGATTTATACAGCATGTTTTTCAATACTTTATTAATATCCCTCTGCAATGTTAAATCCAGTACTACTTATAAAATAAGAGGGTTATTTCTTCTTTTCTATTAGTCAATCTGTGGTTCTTCTCTAAATAATATTTTCTGGCTCTCAAAGAACAGTATTTGTTCAAATGCCCACTTGTCTTCTTTCTCTGGACCAGAAAGTCTCTAGAGTGAGCAGTAATCATGCATTTACTCCAGAGGTGGTAAAGACTCAAATCCAGTAAACTTGGTTCTTGCTGTTATCATCAGTCACATCTGTGAGGAAATAAATTTATTTCACAAATATGTGAATGCCCCATAAAACAAAATGCAACTGACTGATTTTTTTTTCCAGGTATCAAAAGATGAAGTTCAATGAAGACTTACAAAACACATCCCTAATTCTAATCTATGAGCAATATCTTTATCCCAGACACAGTTTAACTGTGCCTGAGGAAGACAGATAAACAGTACTCTGGGTTGGATACAATTATTAATTCTTTCAGATATTTATCTGAGTTATCATAAAGCAGCACAAACTCTTCAGCTTAATGCAGTTTTCTACTGGGAGACATCATTACGTTTTGACAAAAAGCACCTGGAATGAAAAAGGAATTTGACACAGAAGATAAATAATGCTGAGACATAAATAAATGGAGTAAATGAATGAGAAAGAAAATTGCAGAGGAGGAGGGTGATGAAGCTAAAAATATAAAACAAAGGTGAGAAAAAGAAAAGAGTTAATTTTTCATGGTGGCAATTAGAAAGAAGGAAAATGCTGTCTGTCAGTTTAGAATTAAGAGGAAATTTAATCTGACAGCTCAATTCTCAGATAAAATACAATAACCACTGTAAAGCACAATATTTGTTCAATGTACAAATTGTTAAGGAGCGAAATACAGATGCTAGTAAGCTTCTGAGGATTCTTTTTAACAAGCTTGAAGTTTTCAAGATAGGTCATCTGTTTTATTTGTTGCTAATGGTAACTGTGATTTTCATCTTGTGTTGAGTTTGATGTTTTTGAGGATATACTTTCAGAAGATTGCTAATACACAGAAATAAATATAAGAGGCTAAATTTTAAGATGGATTTTCCTTCCATCATTTTGCCAGGTGGTGGTGAATTTGATTACTCTAAAGTGCTTGCTAGTTTCTTCCACATCTTTCCCAATATGAATACAAGTAACTGACTGCTGGCAATATACAACTGCAGGCTGGAGCACATGCAACACAAAATTCAGACTGAACCCCAAGGTGCCCTCTGGGGCCTATTTGGGACATTGTTTTAAGCAAAATAAAATATAGAAAATGTGCCTTTCAGGAGCATGGCATATGGCAAAGGTCTTGGGTGCCTTGCCAGCATCCAGATTTCAGTTTGGCTACTATGTTCTAAGGTGAAAGGATTTTATATCTATGCTTCTAAAATAAATGGAGCAAGGATTGTATCCAAGGATGCTCGCTGACCTGCTGGGGGGCCAGCATCCCCTGAAAGGGAATTCTTACCCCTCAGACCTGTGTACCTTTCCTCTGCTCAAGATGATGCATCACAAGGCAGCAAGGTCACACCTCTGCTAGGCTTTTTACAACCGTCAGACAAGAAAAGGTACGTTTAGCACATACTTGTCTAAAATTAATTAGAAACAAAACAACCGAGAGGGCAAATATGGTATCACTCTGTAATAACGAGGGGCAAAGTCTAGAACATTATCAGTTCGTTTGACATCAGTACTGGCAAAAGGAAAAGAACCAGTGATAAGGGAATTAATCTCAAAACACAAGACAGACAAGTGCTAAATAAACAGCAACATGAGCCTGCAAAGAGCAGGCCATGAGCCTTTATTTTTCCTCATAAGCCTGAATGACTTTTTTTTCACATCCTGGGAAGTGGGACCAAGCAGAGAGGTGATACAAACCAGTCAGCAGAGATATGGAGTAAACTTCAGAGAGACCCAAAGACAACAATTAGATAATCTACCAGCATATTACCAGCAATATGTAAAAGTTCATGGAGGTGTGTGAAGAAATGCACAAATGGCTTTGGAGGTACAAATACTTTGTTGTGTCACTGTGAAGAACTCAATAGACCCTAAGTTAACTTAAAAAAAATCCACTCCCCAAACTAAGGATTATTGAACATATTCTGCTGCTATGCACAACAGCTATATTCAACCTTTCTTCTTATTGTTCATATATCTACACTCAACCTCAGGAGAAGTTTCATTTTGATATAACAAAGAGATTTTCACAGTTAGAACAACTATTCACAAGAACAACTTCCGCAGGGACATGGCAGAGTCTCCATCAACAGAGATTTTCAACTGGACTGGGTGCTAGGTAATAATCTAGATTCTCTTGCCCACAGAAGTTAGAATGGATGATTTTTTGAGGCTTCTTCTAATGTGGGTGTTTCATCATTCTATTATCTTCTTACTCACGTGCCTCTAATTAAATTTTACTTTAACTCAATTGCCTCTAGCATAGGAAATGGTATTTTCTGCTTAAAATTGTAATTATTCCCTAACTTTTTCTGACATTTCAAAGTTTATTAGAAGAGCTTTAGAATATGATCCTGTCAAAACAGACATCAACTAACTGTAACATATTTGACTTCCACACCTGCCTTGTTGATAATTTCTCTCTCATTCTGAGAGAGCTTGGAGGAAATAATCCAGATACTCTCTATTTAAATAACAATCACCTCATTCTCACCCCATTGAAAAGTCATTTCTTCAGAGTACTATCAATAATGACTTCTGCTGGCCGTCCACTCTGTTACCTGAGCACAGATTGGCCTCAAAAAATGAGCAAGACTTGCTTCTGGTAAGTGGGCAGCTGCTTCAGGCAACAGATCAGCAAGACCACCCTCCCACCCATTCCCTCTCCCCTTTCCCAGCATTAATTGTCCACTCCAGAGCTGGCACAGGTGGTACCTTTCAGCAAGGACAGAGGCAGAGTTGGGAAGCTGTGAATGGAGCAATCCCTGCCGTGGCTTTGGCGCTTGACCAGCTGCAGCAGTGCCCAGGGCAGGTGGGTGTTTCACAGATTCCCAACTTTGCCAAGCCCTGCTCCTGCCCGGGTCTGACGTCAGGGCTTTTCCCCAGTCCCAAAACGAGGAAAAGGCATCTATTTATTGTGTGCAGGCACAGCTGTGGAGAAGATGACACACTGTTTGAGAGTGATTCTGTGTTAGGCCTGCCTCTTGTCTGACTGAGGACAAAAGTTTCTAATAGTTACACAAGGTTTACTGAGCTTTTCCTGAGGTACCTTCTCTTGCTGTTTGCTTAAACGTAGTGCTCTCCAATGAATTCCCCTGCTAATATATGTATCTAAAGTCGCCTTCCAAGCAATGAGAGGGGGTTGGTATATTTTAGGAGGAGGTCAGGGAGCTCTAATAGCTATGTCTGCAAAATAAATGTTTGAACAGCATAACAGGCTGATCTGAGCCTTCCAGTTTCTAAGTGCAGATAAAAAAGATGTTATAATAGTTGTCTTGTGAAATATGACTTTTACCTTATGACTTTTATATGGGTGCAATAGAAACATCCAAACCTGGAGAGCATTGTAATTTACTGAAAATTTGGGTAAACAATAAAAGAAAATAAAATCGGTGGAAACATCACTTTTTTCTTTACAGCTAGATCTTCTTTTGCAACTTTCGTAGCTGCACAAGCAACACTGTGGCTGAGAAGGGTTTCTGCTCAGTTGCATTAGCAGTAACATCTTCTGGGTGCATGAGGAATGCCTGGGTAGCTCTGCACTGAGGACAGTAAAACATAAGTGTCACTTCAAGTGCAGCAAAGGGATTTATTTATAATGCCATGAAGTTAGAAATAAAATAAAATACGGATTTTATCTTAGATGTATTTTACTCTCTTTAGTCAAATCATTCTTTTGAAGCCTTATGAAATCACAGTATAGGAGGTCTTGTAAAATTTCTCTTCATGGGTTTTTAATGGAGCAGTGAAAAATACAGTGGCTACAATATTAAAGCAAGTGTGTAAAGGATATACTTGACCTCTTCTTTACTGGTAATGAATCAATATGAGTGTTTAGGGCACAACTACAGAATCAGACAGACCAAAATCTTTTGCCCAGTTTCTCACTAATGCCAGTCTCGAAGCTATGCTACATACCAGCCCCTTTTTGAATTTGCTAACATCATCCTCCCTGACAGATGGCTGTCTGGGCACATGATGGATAGCCTGTATTCCAAAAGGCAGTGATCAGTCTAGCAAAGAGCTCCATGCATTGTCCAGGTTTTGCAGAAATGGCATAAATCTTTTTGTCCTCATTGTAAGAAGACTGATCATGTGTCAGAGATCAATGAGGGTGTTCATCCAGGTGGTTTCATACTTCACAGTTTCCAGGAAAATTCTGTTAGTTATTTGGAAGTGATGCCTTATGAAGGAGGAAAGAAGGAGGTTGGCATTTGAGGTAGTTGTCTGATGATACATTTCCATATGCTGCAATCTCTTGCCATACAGTGAGGAAGAAACTGTCTGTCTAGATGATCTTCTCAGAAGCATCAGCATTTTCAGATGAGCATTTTCAGAAGATTTGTTTCTTCTCTTTATTGCTGGCAACACTAAGATGAAAGGTGCTCTACAGAATGATGATGACATTCCTTCCCAAAAAAAATTCACATTTTTTCAAGTGCCCATTCGGTTCCTCCACATTTTCCATTTCTCAGAACAAGTATGATTGTGCAGTTAATTCTCTAGTACTAAAAGAAATGTGTCAGCACTGTGAGCTGTCCTCGGTTGCAGAAAAGGTCTCAAGGAATTGAGGTATGTTATAAATTCTTAAACAAGCAAGGTCATTCTCTCTTCCAGACACTGACCTGTCTCTGTCATAGTCTGAACTATGCCTTTGTGTACAGCTTTATGTGCTGAGGTGGTTAAGCCATGATTGCTCCGTTTTTCTCTAACCTTTTCTGTAGAAATGAATTAGCAGTGTCATGACTGTATGCAGGTTTTTTTGGGGGGGTGTTTAACCTGTTTGCAAGAAGACAATTATGATGCAGAAAGCTAATACTAACTAGTCAGTAGCAGGGTTCTGAAAGTCCAAATCACCTTTGGGCAGCAGGCTGCAGGCTGGTTTTTCAAGGGCAGAGCTACATTATCCACATTACCCCCATTCAGTCAAATACTCAGGAGAGATAAGTTTCCCTGTTGGATGTGGCTGTGAGAGAGACTTGTGAATGCTCTGCCCTTGACAGCACAATAAAGGGCACACCCATGTGCAGTGAAATCAGGTTAGGATGACCCTGAGCTCACACATTTTCAGTTCTCCAGCAGTCATCCTTCAAGGCTGAGGCATTTAGACTCACCAGCTCAGGTGCAATGCTAGTTGAAAAATACTTGTGCAGCACAAAACCAAACTTACTGACAAAGGATTGCTGTTTTCTGTTGGTTTTTCAGTATACAAGATATTCTAATAAGACTGGAAAGGGCAATTTTCCCTCCCAACCTTGAGAGTGCTGGTCAGGACTGGAATCCCAGCAGGGGTCACAGTCTGCCTTACTAACTTCCCAGGGGCACACCCTGCTCATCCCCCCTTTTTCCTGATTGTTGGCTCTCCTATGCTGGCAGATGAGATAAAAAGCCCAGGATTGCCAGGCACACACATAAGCCCAGCAACAGGTGAAATAAAGACAGATAAATACATCTGTACATCACATCCATATGTGATCCCATGGCAATTTCTATATGGGTCTTCTAACACTAATGATGTGGAGCAAACTGTCCCTTTAGAATCCCAAAATTTAATTTAATTTAACCCAAACAATGTAATTTAACCCAAATAATGTAATTATTCACGTAAAAACAGGAACTTCAGAGTGTGGGTCTTTTGTTTATTTGTTTGTTTTTTAAAAGTTAACATGGTCACTCAAGCAATTCTCAATTTATGTGCTCCAGTAGAACAGAGCAAAGAATGATAGGCACCAAGCTGTCCATTATTTTTATCTGTGATTTAGGAAAAAGTGGTAGAACCTACATAATTTAAAATGTAATGCTTCTGAACACAGGGAGAGTGTGATTTCTTTTGGCATGGTTTGTCCTTTACAAAAATCTTGAGAATTTAGCAATCTAAATAGATCTTAATAGGATCAGATTTAGTGCAAGTTAATCTCCTTCCACTTCTTCAACCATCTCTTTTTTTGTGGTGTGGAAAGGCTAAATGACTTGCTGTAGCAGGCTTTTTTTAAACCAGCAGTAATTTGACAGTAGGAATAACCTCCAAGCCCTCTTGCTCTACAGAGACCAAGTTCTTACAATCCATTATCTGTCAAGCAATTTCTAAGTGCTGCCAAGCAACAACTGCCTCATAGTGTGTAGCCAACAGTCAGGAACAGACACCATGTGCATTTGTTCCAAGTACTGCATATGAGACAGCATCAGCTTTGCACAACTGTTGCCACTGGGACGTGAACCATGTCATGTCACATCATTTATTCAAGCCATCACATTAAAAAAAAAAAAAACATAGTTCTGTCTTGATAAATCAAATCTGTTGAGTTGAAAATCCAGGAAGCAAATCAGTGGCATTGAAACTTTATGGTTCCCAAATTAAATGCTTCATTTTTTATAGCCTCTAATGGGCATAGAAATTTCTCATTTCACAGGCTGTAGTAGACATACCAGCTAAATAAAAAACACGCATTACTGGACTATGAATGACAATAAAAATATTGGCACTGAAAGACTAAGGAAAGACACATTGTCTTCTTCTAAACACCATCTGAACTCTTGCTCGAAACAACTGAGTTGATATTCTGGATTGTTCATATACAACCAATCTATATAGGAGTATAGCTCTTGTATGAATTTAAAAAAAGAAACCAGTTTTCCTTTTAAAAAAATACATTGTTAAAGGATATCAATTTCTAAACCATTTCTCTGTGGTGATCAATAATAAGCTAATCATTCACATGCTTATCAGTGCTAGAGAAAGCCCATGCAGTCCTTAGAGCAAGCGCTTACCAGATGTCCAGGGCTTCCTACAGATACACCTACAGATTGCTTAGGCAAGTTCATTCCAAACAAAACTAAGATGAAAGAGCATTACCCTACGCTCAAAATCAACAGCATAAATCAATGCTTGACTCCCAGAAATTTTGAAAGTGACACAATGCATGTCAGCAGGGATCCATTCCATCCGGGAACTTTGTTGTCTTGGTGGTACAGGATGAATTTCCGTTGTTCAAATCACTTTCAGGTTCTCAAAAGTGCTTCTTCATGTTCACTCATGAGGGGATTAATCTATGTTTTATGACTTCTTAGACGACCCTTCCCTCACAGATTTGGCATGATTTTTAAAGTGATCTGATTTCTTTCCCTGCCAAACAGCACAACAACATGCCTGCTCAGTTTTAAAAGATACATTATATTGATTAAAAAAAAAGAACTAAAATCAGGATTAAAGCCATCCAGAAAATCAGTACTTGTATCAAAATATAAAGGTGACAACATTAGAAATAAGCCATTGTTTTGAACACATATGCATCTATAAAAATCTAAAACAATTCCATCCTAATTTTATCAATACATACATTACCAAGCCTTGAAATTTTACTTTGGTAATATCTCAATACTTAGGATTACATTGCTTAATAAATTAGATGTTCCACTCTCCCTTTGTATGTCACATTTTTTCAATCTTGAATTGCAAAGAACTAGAGGGATGTGAACTATCGCATTTTCCAAACTGAAGTTCAGATACAAGTGTGTCTCTGTTTTGAAGGTGTCTTCTGTAGCATCCAGCATCCAGGTTGAGGGAACTGGGCCTGCAGTCTGGCAAAGACAGAGAGGACCTCGTCAATATGCACAAGTATCTGAAAAGAAGATGTCAGAGGATGGGTACAGGCTCTTCTCAGTGTTGCCAAGCAATAGGAAAGAGGCAATGGACAGAAACTGATGCACTGGAAGTTCCACCTGAGCACAAGGAAGAGCTTCTTTACTATGCAGGTGACTGAGCACCAGAATGGGCTGCCCAGAGAGGCTGTGGGGTCTCCCTCACTGGAGATATTCAAGAACCATCTGGACACAATCCTGTGCCCTGTGCTCTGGGATGACCCGGCCTGAGCAGGGGGGTTGGACCTGATGAACACTGTGGTCCCTCCCAGCCTGACCCATTCTGTGACTCTGCAAGAGCTGAGTGCTGTTACAAGATTCACACAAGCCTGGAATGGGGACAGCACAAATTGGAATCTCTCATTCTGCTCACATAAAAAAGTACATGTTCCCCAGCTGTGCTTTGGTCAGAATTCAGCAGCTTACTGTTTTCTAACAAACCATTTAAAAAAAAAACCCATAGATTTTTGTTGCCATACCTCAATTTTTTAATGCTGATACTATCAGAATAAAACTATGTAAATAATTAAGATTGCAGGGGAAAAAAAGAAGTCATCCCCTTCTCACTTCATCTAGTAAAGGAATTCTTGAGTAGTGACAGTTTTTCTAGAAGTCTAGAGAACTAAAAAAAAAATGCTAGCCTGCAATACTGTGAATAAGAAAAGCCTCAGGTGTCACATAATACTTGTGACAGAGGAAGCAGGGCCATACATGTGTGATACTCAAAATACTAGTGGGACAGTACCATTTTTAGGATTTCACTCAAGTAGCATATGGGAGACTTTAAATTGCTATTTATATTGAATGTATTCAGCCAACATAGCCAGGGAGAGAAACCCAGAGAAGTAACCTTGGGAGTATAATTTGGGCCCCATTTATTGCAGACCTGGTGAATTGAGGTTTTCTGCCTCCAGAAAGACTGAGTGGGTACTGCAGAAGCTGTGGGGGGATAGAATGTAAGAAAATTAAGATAGTGCAGAAGGCAGTCTCACACCTGAGGAGTTGCATCTGTACCAATCACCAAAGATTAGGAACAGGCCTGCCCTTAACAGGCCACAGCTGTGTCCAATGAGGAGACGAGTGCTACAAAAGAGTGGGGTAGCTGGTTTGTTGGTTGTGCTGTGAGAGGAGCTGCTGTTTGTTGGCTGTACTGTGAAGAAGAAGGAGTCAGTGCTGTGAGGAGATGTCCATGAGAAATCACCAAGAAGGTATGGGAGCTTTGCAATAAGATGGCAACTGAAGCTACTGTAGCAGGCAGGGAAAATGGATCTCTACAATCACTGTTAGTCTAGCTGCTATTAAAACTATAGAAGCATGTATCAATTTGATGAGTAATTTTCTGATGATAATCCCTAATAACATGTTTGTAGGCATTTATACTACATAACCCCACATGCAAATTCCATAAGAATTTAATCAGGACCTGGGAGCTTGGCTACCCAAGACAGCCACAGCTTAATGCAATTTTAGGCCTAAAATTAAGAGGACCAACAAATTTAGGATTATACAGTTCCTGTGGATCATTTGATTGATAGAAAATAAGGCAAAAAAATCTCTTCTAGATGCCAAAGAACTTTTGCACTTTCAGTTTCTAAAATAAGGTTGCATCATTGGGTAAAGTACCAGGCAATAATAATTTTGCTGGTCTTATAATAAGGCAGAAATTTTTCTTGGCACATTTCTCGCACTGTGTGCCACACCTTCCTCCTTGTACAACTCCCAGTTCAAATACAAGTGCTTCAAATTAAATGGGTTTGCCTCTCCATGTTACATAGTCATTATATTCTGATATGTGACCTTTTAGGCAGAAATTCTGAGAACAACCAACCTAATTTCTCAACTCTGAATTTGTGAATACTCAGTTACTCCATACATTTATAGTTCTCCATTTTTCTCTGTCATTTATGACCCTACTGCTTTAGAAGTCCAACTTGAAGAAGGACTTTAAGATTATCTGAGCCTGGCAGCTGAGGAGACTGGACCTGGGCGCTAAATCACTTTCTGCATTGTGTACCCACCCTCCCTGCAAGCAGCTGCTCCCCCCATCTGCAGCCACTGCCCAGCTCCCCGTGCTCCCCATGGCAGGCAGGAGGATGGGAGATGGCCCAGCAGATGCTGTCCAAACTGGCCCTGTGAGAGCAGGCAGGGAGGCTCCATGTCAGCCCTGCTTTTTTTTCTCAGTGCTTTTCTCAGTAGAGAGGGGAAGACAGCACTGAGATCACACTGCTGCAGCTGCTCTGAGCACCCAGCCAGGCCTGGACTCACGTCTGTGCCCCCATATCTTGGGATTATTTCTTTCAAGAATTCAAGGTCTCTTGTTTTTACCAATGTAAATATGCAGAGTACTAGGGCTGTTTTCTGAAGCAGACCTAATAAACATATACCTAAAGTATGTGTTTATTAGGGCTGCTTCAGAAGACAGTGTGGAAATTGTTCTTTTAAGGAGGACAACTGCCACACAGAAACTCAAGCTACATTTTATTATTTTCTTAGCACTAGATGCAGGGTAAGACCTTTCATCCCCATCATTCATTCCTGACTTACACAGAAGATTTATCACTTTTATGGGAATGATTCTCTGGCAGTACTGTTAAAGAAACTTTGTTGAAAGAGCAAAATAATACAGGTTGGGTGAGCCAGGAATGAGTAATGATTTTTTACTTTGCTAAATTGATCATTTAGCAGTCTGGATACAATAAAAGAGTCGAATTGGGCTGATTGAGGGAGATGATACCCTCTCAGAAGTGATGATGAAAAAGGCTTTGGAACTTCTTAAACTAGGCTGGTCACCAAAAGGTTTGTAATGTGGATGTGCAATTTCTTTAATGCTTCTGCAAGACAGAATGAAAGAGTGCCTCAGACAAAAATCATGGATAAACCAGTAATTTATATTCACAGGGTTTTATTATCTTTGTATATGTGTGTCAGCCACTCACTGATCCCTATAAGTTACATTTCAAAAAGCAGTAGGCCATGCAAATAGGTTCTCCAAGGGGAATTAGTGGCACAGTTTACAGATGGCATTAAATGAAGCAAGTAAGGAAGGTATTACTAAAGAAATCACTACTTTTAAACTGTAATATTGTCCACCTCTACATGCAAAGATGTGCTAGATTGCTGTGGCTGAGAGCTGAAAAAAAAAAATGACAATGAGCAAATTGAGCAATTTCTATTTTGAGATTTAAATATACGTATTCTTGTAGCAGAATGACATCTCCCAGACATCTGAAACCTGTTCCAGTGTCTCAGCAACCTCACAGTAAAGATTTTCTTCCTTATAACTAACCTAAACCTAGTCTCTTTCATTTTAAAGCCACTACCCCTTGTTGTATCACTGCACACCCTTGTCAAAAGTCCCAGTCCATTGGCACCTCAATGATCATCAGGTCTGCCTCTGATAGCTGAGCAGCCTATGCTGCACCTTGCAGCATCATGATGGAGAGACACTGTCAAACTTGTGCAAACAGTCTGCCACTGGCCAAATAGAGCCTCACCATCCTGCATGGGAGTGGATATGCCGGTGCTGCCATGAAGCAGACTGTCCTCATGACAGCTTGCACTGCCCCCTCATCCTGAATTCTGGAGCTGGTGCTCCCCACCTCCTGCC
This sequence comes from Ammospiza nelsoni, assembly GCF_027579445.1. Classification (NCBI taxonomy): domain Eukaryota; kingdom Metazoa; phylum Chordata; class Aves; order Passeriformes; family Passerellidae; genus Ammospiza; species Ammospiza nelsoni. Next base: position 25,276,079 of record NC_080636.1, on the reverse strand, counting down.
CTAAGCATTGCACAGACTGGAAGTTCTGGCCCAGATTTTTCTGTTCACATGAGATTAATCAAGCTGTATGACCATATATTCAAACCATATGGAGTCCTCACTCCAAGACATATGCATGCGTAAAGCCATAATATTATTCATGACCCTTGATTAAAAACTCTTGCCAGTGTTCCTAAAACAGAGTTTTGAGGATTACTCTCTAATCACAGCACTGTCCTGAGTACATGGGAGCAATTAAATATCTACTCAGTAAGATCAAAGTGCGGAAGACACCAAAGGTGAGTTTTCCTGATGCTCAAGAGATGGAACAGACTGCAGAACACACCAGAAAGGAAAACAAGCTCTGGCTGGAGAGGCATGAGTCAGAGGCTGCCTGCCTCTGAGCAAGGCACACAGATGACTGCTCTGCATTGCTTGTAACATGCAAACACATGGTCTGCACCCAGGGCTGGCACACACTGCATTGCTGAAAAATGTGTAAGGAGAACATAAAGTCCCCAGATCAAAACAATTCTCACATAACTGAACACAAGTCATTCCTCTGTCTAATGCACCCTCTGTGACACACTGCCAACAGTTTAGTACACTACTCTTACTTTAAATATTGGATTTTTGGATTGCTTTTAAACAGAAAGGACTCCACTAAAAGTTGAAGTATGTATATCAGAAGGAACAGAAGTTTCATCCAGTGCAGCTTGCATTCATAATTTCTAGGGCACAGAACAGTTAATTCTTCAACTTGTTTATTTAGTTATGAAAGCTGAAAGAAAGGGATTGGTAGATTTGTAGGAAAAACTGGCACTGCTTGCTTGCCTTTTTTTGTCCAATATGTACAGGCAACTCTCTTGCAGAAATGGTGCAAGAACCAGAATGGCTCTCACAGAAGACAGGAGAGAGATGAGGAAGAGGACTTGAGTGCTGAGGCTGTAGTTACCTCCCTCTGAGATATCCCATGCACTTTTCATTTCACACACAACTCCTTCTTAGATGTTAAACTAAACTCCACATCCAAAGCTTGTATGTTCCACTTTCTTTTACTATGACTTTTGAGCAGTTTCTGCCTCTATCCTGTCTTTGTTAGATGGGTTTAAGACCCACTCAGAAAATCACATAAAATGATTATTGAACAGAAAAGGTGAAACTTGATTAATATTCTGAACATGCAGTTTGCCAGAAAAATGAGAAAAGCAAGCTGTTTTCTTGTCTTACACAGAAGCAAGAAGAAAAAAGATCTATCAAGACTGAAAGACAGTGGGCTGTTTTGTCTAGGGAAGGGGAAACAGAGAGGAAACATCAGAGTGGTCTTCAAAAAAGAAGAAAGGTGTCTGCAATGACAAAAGGAATCCTTGATGCCATGACCTCTGTGTAAGAAGCAAATGTAATTGTATCAAATTACACAAGCTGGAAATTTAGGTTAGACATCAGAAAAGACATTACAATAGCAAGGATAATTGAGGACTGGAGGAGACTATGAAATAACCACCAGAGAATGCTTTAAAAAAGAATTTAGACAAAAAACAGCCTGGAAAGATATGGCTGCAATTGAAGCTGAGTAATGGACTAAATGCTCTCGTAAAGACCAGTGTTTTTTAATGACTTGCTGATTCCCTATGAACTTATGGCCTATTCATGCCCCGAACTATTCCCTGGAAATAAAACTAAACACAAAGAATTGATTTGTCTGTATTTTATAATAAAATAACAGATATTGGAATTTTTCCTCCTGATCCAAAATATGGGAAACCTTGATCCATGTTTTGCTTCTGGAGGTACCAGCAAGCACTTTTCCTCTTGCTGCTCACCTGTAGCACCTGCAGTGTTTTACAGACTGCCGTGCTCTTCTGGCACAAAGACCTACCACCGTGTTTTCCAGAATGTCTCATTTAGCCCAAAGTGATCCAAATTTGTTCCTAGAATGGAAATGAGGTAATTGGCAGGGACAGTAGCAGAACTGTCAACAATTTAGTCATTTTATTAATGACTATACAAGTGTTTCATCTCATGTATTATGCAACTGTGCTTATGACCGCCTAACTTCAATGACACCAGAAGAGAAAGGACAGCTCAATACAATCACAAAAGAAGAAAACCAAGCTCTTCCTTTAAACATGATCAAAAGATCTTGATTTCATGCTTGGGTTGCTGTTGTCTGTGAAGGGATCCTTATCATGCTGCAAGTTATGTAAGCTAGCACTGGCAGAAGAAAACAGTGGACTAAAAAAAAATCTCAGAAAGAGAAACGTGTGGCTTTCATGCACTGAGATTGCACAGAAATTTGTAGATAGAAAAAGCATTTTAGGAGAACCAAAGCCCCTATATTCACAAGAACAACATGCAAATCTCTGGAATTCTTGCCTTGGTTCTCAGGCACAGCTTTTGAATGTTTTGGTGTGCATTTTCAGGCTCGAACCAGAATGTCAGCATTCACAAGGCACATGTCCTAAGTGTACAGTTTGCTGTGCACACAACTGTCTGCATTTTGCATTGCTGAAGGACTCTTGACCAGCATTAACACACAGAAAAGCCCACCTGGCTACTTTTGAGACCAACAACAAAGGGATTATCTCTAATAAAGGTGCTTTAGTTTTACCCAGCTGTAGAAAGGAGCATAGGATATTTTTAAGAGATTATCCCAGACCATGTGTGTTACTGGGAGACAGAGATGTGGGCACATCAGGTCAAGTCTCGGTGAAAATCCTGAACTGCCTTGCACAGATCACTGGACAATTTGAGAAGAACTACTCACAGCAGCCTCTGTAATTTTCTTCTTGACATTTTCCAGTGGAAAAAAAAAACTACTTTATCAATTAAATATCTTATCTTAGTATTTCTGCTGCATCTCCAACAGCCAAAAACAACAACATGAACTTTCCCATATCTTCAAGGAGTCTGAGTAAGTTCCCATGAGAAATAACCCTCCAGCAAGAGAGTGTCTAGTGTCTGGAATGCTTTTGCCTTCCTACCTGCAAAGCAGCAGGAGCAGTTGTGTGTGATTACGTGACTCTTTTCACTGGCCTGTGGCCTTCCCAGCTAGGAGCACAGGTAAACACAAAAAATTGGCCAAGGCTTGGATCAATTATATTACATGTGATGGTCTCAAATGACTGTGACATATTGTGTATGATATGTAACTGGTCCAAGAAGAAAGTTTTTTTCCTCATTGTCCAGTATTTGGCTTCCACAGAAATTCTGAAGTTCTGGCTGTTTTTCTCTCCAACAGATGTGAAAAAATAAAAACAATCAAAGAAAAAAACCTCACTCTTTTTTTATTGCCACACCTTATCTTTTTATTCCAGAAATATCCTCCTAGGATGATGTGTACAAATGTACTTTTACTGTGATGGTACATGGATACAGAGACACTGCCATAGTAATATCACAGTGACACAGCATTTATTGAAAATGACAGTCTGACAGATGGTAGGGCAAACCCTTTAATCCTAGTTCTTGACAGTGTAGTACATTGTACATCTGATGCCTAAGAATGTTTTCCTGCTGTATGTAAATACATGTGCTCCCCGAAGCCTTTAAACTCCTGAAGAAATGACGGAGGTGTTTCAGTTCAGCATAAAACACCATGCACCCTCAGATGGTCACTCAAATGCCTTTGGTTTGATAGGTATTGCACCTTACTAGCTGAAGAGTTAGACAGATAAGAAGAGGGAAAGAAAGACAGATTTTGAAGAGACATTTTCAAAAAGTTCCTTCTGCGCAAGTGTCAGGACACAGCAGCTGACTGCTGTAAGAGGCTACAGGAGATCACAGGGCACATACAGGACAACAACCAGTGCAGCAGGCCCAGCCAGCATGAGTTTGTGAAAGGCAGGTCCTGCTTGACCAACCCGATCTCCTGCTATGACAAGGTGACATGCTGGGTAAGCAAGGCTGTAGATGCTGTCTACCTGCACTTTAGTAAACCCTCTGACACCATTTCCCACGGCATTCTCCTGGAGAAACTGCTGGTGGCTTCGATGGGTGCACTGTTCACTGGGTAAAAACTGTCTAGATGGCTGGGCCAGAGCTGGTGGTGGATGGAGTTACATCCAGCTAATCATGAGAAATGTCCCTCAAGGCTCAGTGCTGGGAGCCAGTCCCAATCAATATCTTTACTGATGATCTGGATAAGGGTCTCAAGGGCATCCTCAGTTGGTTTTCAGATGACACCAAACTGGGTGGGAGTGTTGATCTTCTGGAAGGTAGGGAGGGTCTGCAGAGGGATCTGGACAGGCTGGACTTATGGGCTGAAGTCAATTGTAAGAGGCTCAACAAGGTGAAGTGCCAGGCCCTGCATTTCAGCCACAACACCCTGCAGCACTACTGACTTGGGGAAGAGTGACTGTAAAGCTGCTCAGCAGAAAAGGACCTGGACATGCTGGTCAACAGCTGGCTTAACGTGAGTTTGCTGTGCTCAAGTGACCAAGAAGGGCAATGGCACCTGGCCTGTATCAGAAATAGTGTGCCCAGAAGGATGAGGGCAGTGGTGGCCCCCTGACACTGGTGGGGTCACATCTCAAAGCCTGTGTTCAGCTCTGGGCCCCTCTCTGTGAGAAGGACATTGAGGTGCTGAAGCATGGCCAAGAAGGGAGTGGAGCTGGTGAACATCCTGGAACATAAGTCATACAAGGAGTTGCTGAGGGAGCAGGGGTTGTTGAGCCTGGAGAAAAGGAGGCTCAGAGGGGACCTTATCATGTTCTACAACTACCTAAAGGGAGGTGACTCCAAGGTAAAAAGTGATAAGATGAGAATCCAGGCTCAAGTTTTGCCAGGGCAAGTTCAGATTAGATATCAGGAAAGCTTTTTTCGTTGAAAAGGTTTCCAAGCATTGAAACAGGCTTCCCAGGAAAGTGGTGAAATCACCGCCTCTACAATTACTCAAAAAACACACAGATGTGGTGCTTAGAGGCATGGTTTGTGGTGGACTTGACAGTGTCGAGTTAATAGTTGGACTTGATGATCTTAGAGGTCTTTTCTAACCTTAATGATCCTATGATTCTGTGAGTAAAATGGTGTTTCATGGAACATATTTCAGGTCATCAAGTGCCAGAATTAAGAAATCAGAAAAATATGATGCAAAAGCAATTTTTTTTCATTACAAAAAAAAAAAAAAAGCAAACTTTTCCCAAATAACAATAATTAGGCTGAAAGAAAGAAAAAAAAAAGGGTAAAAACCAGCAACATTTCCTTGTTTGGGTTTTTTTTTCTGTTTATTTCCATATAAACAGTGCACATAAACTCAAAATGTAGGGTAGGCAATATAAATTACGAATTATTTGACAATCCTTCCTCTGAATCAGAATTTTACTTCACAATTACTGTCCAAATAAACCTACATGCTTAAATAGCACAGCATAACATATCTTTGTGATCCTATGCAGTGGAGGATCATCAGAGGAATTTCCAAGACAAAAGTTTATTGTCTCCCAACCTCGGAGATATGCAGGCAAGGGAATGCCTTTCAGAACAACCTCAGAACTATGCAGTGAAATAAGTCCTTAGGTGTTGTTTGCCCTAAATCCATTGCTTTACTAGGATAGGTATGTCAGCAGTTGGGACTCACTCAAGTGAGGAGTTTCAGATTTGGAGTGTCTCTTGTCCAACCCATTGCCTCTCGCTGAAGTATACACCCACTGCCCTAAAAACCATGCAGACCAGCTGCCCTATGAATTGGAGAGAGGTGTTGGAGAGAGGTGGAGGTACGAGGCATTTAAGCTGGAAATTGGGGAAGGGAAGGAAATCACTGCATTTTGGGCTTTGATCGGGAAACAGAAAGGTGAACTGGAAAAAAAAAGGAGGGTTATTTTGGGAAAATTCATTTAAATGAGATGGGCTAGTTCAAGAAGCACAGTTCAACTTGTACAGGTAAAAGAGTTTGCAAATTAAATGCATGTGCACATCTGAAAACCTGCTAAGAGTAACTTAAACACTGACACAAAATTGTATTGTACCACTGTGCACAAAAATGAAACCCAACTCATGCAGAATGGGTTCTGTGTTTTGGAGGCAGTAAAACCACACTTTTCCTCTGTATCACCTTCTCTGTATCTCTCTAGTGGTTCTCTCCCACAAGCCCATCTTCACTTTTCTATTAGGTTCTCTCAGATTTTCTTTGTATTTCCAGCTTCCACTGCTTTTCCACGGCACTAACCAACAGTATGTTCTTCTCAGCTGGTTTCTCCTGTGTCAGGAATGTTCCTCATCTGCTGATAAACTCTAAGACAACTAAATTTTAATTTCATAATTAAATTTTAACTTTATAGAATCACAGAAATGCTATATCATAAAATACAATATTTATTTCTATAATAATATTTATAATTCGATTTTAATTTTATAGTTGAGTGTTTTATAAGAATACAAGAAGAGCTGGAATAGATCAAGCAAAGATCCATCTAGCCCAGTAGTTTCTACCATGAGAAGAGAAACTTAGCATAGTGGGTGCTATTAGTTTTTGAATTAGAAGTAGCTAAAAGGATGGAGGCAACTGTCCCTTAGTCAAAGAGCATTTGAAATATCTCCAGAATTAATAAAGAAGGTGTTCTTTAGGCAAGAGGCCATCTGTATGCAAAAAAACATCTATGTGATTTTTTCTCAGTACACCCCCACCACACATCAGTGAATCAGTTATGAGCTGACTCCTTCCATCCATTTGTGGCTTCTTGTTTGTGGATTCATGCCTGGCCTAAATTGAAATCAGCAGGAGCACCTACTCCTAGACATAATCTGGCTGTGTCAGTTGCCAGCAGCAATTACAGGAACTCATGGGGAACATTGGCTGCAGGTTACTGAAACAGATGTCAGTTGTAACAACACAGGCATGAGACTGAATTTCAGAGTGCAAGCAGCCCAAGGTGCCATGTGCAAGTTCCAACAGGTCCAGCCACAAATCAGACCACCACCTAAAAATCACAATTTGCAACCATCATTCATATTCAGAGCAAGCCCTGCTTTGCTCTGCCTCACGGAGCCACAAACATATTGCAGCATTAAAATGTTTTTTTATTTCCTGCTAAGGCTTTTTAACCTTACCAGAGGTATGAAAAGTAGAGAGGTGGAGATGTTATAACAAGCAATTAGAAACAAAATCTTATTGCTATTGCAGGAGAACAGTCGTTCTAGGAATAAGGCTAATAACATTTAGAGATTATTTGTACTGGAAGACTTCTTTTTAATTTATTGAATTTTAAAGCAAATGAAGCCAAGAAGTGTTTCTGAAAGTTTTTGCTACTACCACTGACAAATGTGCACCCTTTATAATTCACATCTCTGCTCTGCATAGGTGAAAAGAGGAAAATATATTGAAAATGACAAATATGCTTATGCAAATAATCAATACAGACCTGTCTGCCACATGTTCAGACCTGTCTTGAGCCTGCCTCACCTTATTTTCTATTCAACCTTATGGCCACAAGCAGAGCCCCCTGTCCTTCCAAGGTAAAAACCCCTAAGGTGAGATCAACACAGCAGTGAGTTTTACCACAACCTTACATTGCATCACAAGTCAGGCCTGGGTCTACAAATTCTTCAAACATTTCACAAACCCACGGGTCATCCCAGCTCCCAGAGTATACCCTGTACTGTCTCAGAGTACTCCTTCTCCCCTAGGGAAAGCCAAAGCCACAGCAGGAAATATGCAGCCTGTTTTCTGCATTATCTAAACATCCTGGGGGAGTGCTAGGGCAGCCTGAAGGAAACAGCTCCCCAGTACTGGCTGCTGTCCCACTGCACACAGGCAGCCACCAATGTGACGCTTCTGAAAGGAGCTCAGCACAAAGTGCTGTTTTCCACTAACAGATAAAACATTCGTATCACTGATAACACACAAATTAACTGAAATGGGCCATTGTCATAAACATTGCCTATGAAAAAGATTAGTTTTATATGTAGCTAGGCAATTACTCACTGAAAAGTGTCTTTATCTTCTGTCTACATCATTCAAACCAAGACTAGGAGAGGCCCCATCCTTCCTGCCAGAGAAGGACATCAAGCACTGTAAAGCCTCAGCAGGGAAAGACCGTGAGAGGAAGGTGGAAAGAGTGTGATGTTTAAGGATGGCACACTGAACATGGAGAGGCAAATTCATAAAGCCTTGTGTGCAAACCCTTAACCAAAGAGCGGTGACACTCTAAGTTCCTGCTCAGGTGAGTTGGATCACCTGTGCCACCCTTAGATCCCGGCCCACAGGGAGAGAGGTTACTCCTTTTGACAAATTGTCTGCAGGTGCAACTCAAAGTGCCAGGAAAGCTCAGCAAACAGTAGACATCCTAAATATTTTCCTGTGTCTTCCAACTTTTTCTACCTTGTGGCTATTTCATTTGTCCCCCTGTGCCCCTGGAAGGTGCAGGAGATGCTGGAGTGATGGATACTTTCCGCCTGCTCTGCCTGCCTAAGTCAGATCCTGCACAGTTTCAAGCTTGCCTGAGTATCTGCTATAAACAACAGTTAAAACCAAAGATAATGTCAAGGAAAAATGTATTTCCTTTCACACACTGCACTAACTTTGAGGTGAATTATAAATTCTGTGCCAGTATTATCCACTTGTAGAGTATGAATAGATTTTATAAGTTTTGAAGTAAATGGGTTGCATTTTGTATATTTTTAGGTCTTAAAAAAGGAATATGTACTTGGAAAGCCTGACTCTACACAGACCTTGTTAAAGAAATACAGCATACAATGTTAGAGAGCCAGGGACAAATCTGCCTCAGGTCTTACACCTCCTCTGCTGCTGATCACCATCCCCTTGGCTTGAGAGGTGGCCACAGATATCTGACAAGTCAAATAACATAAAAAACTGCTTTACACTCACACACACACATATATATATCCACACATATATGTATGTATATATATGCCAAACCATTAGTTTGGTACAATAAAATATACTTTCTGGAGGCTTTGTCATGTCCAAATTGTCTTTCATCCCACGTTTTATCATATAACTGATGAAGCTAAGGTAGTTTTAAGACATATAAATACATTTCTAAAAGGACTATTTAACTTTGTGACAATTTATCTCTCTCAAAGTTCAAAATTATACTAAAAATTTGATGAGAATAATGAGTGCTTTCCAGTGCCAAAGTTTGAGGGAAATTTTGACTGGTTCCAGGATAGGGGTAGAATGGTGGGAACAGCAACACACCTGCATTGCTATAGGAGATCTTTAACTCCTCATATAAGAACAAAAATCACACCAAAAGAGCAGTCAGATATGCACTAAAAGAGAAAAAGGGTTTGTAATGGGAGTCACCTGGAGATCAGCTGTTTTGTCCCTGAAACAGATACATACACAGCCTCAAACGGTGCAGTCAGCAGAGATCAGCCCACTCTCTAGTGACAGGCAGCTGCTCTTCTTCGGGATTACAAAAAAAAAAAAAGGAATTCTCCTGGGAGAGGAATGTTTAAGCCTCCTCTGTTTTCTCAGTTCTTTTGTAACATCCCCAGGTTGGGCAAGAAGCATTATCTTCGCTTTGGGGAAAGTGACCCAGGCAGGAGCCACACTTCAGCAGCTGCACGGTTTGATAACCATTTTCTGAACTCTGCTTGATAGTGGGCTGCTGCAGACAAGTGTGTGTAGACTGAAAAAGTGTCTAATTAAAATGGTAGCACAGAAAACACCAAGTGAATCCAGATAAACACCCAGCAACTGTTCGCTGTACATTCTCCAAGCTAGGTGTAAATATATTTCTGATCTGCCCGAGCCATGCCTCAGCCTAGATAGAGAGCATGGCCCCCACGGCAGAGGGCACCAGCAGAGTTCCCCAAAATAAATTTCCATGGGTGTGAAAGAAATCAGCTGTAAAGAAACAATGTATGAATCCCACTTTACTGGAGTCTTTCACATAGATATAGATACAAGTTTATTTATGTTTTCAAGGAGTCGGAAGGTGTTTCTGCGCGTTTGAGGGCAGCTGTCGGAATGCAGGCAGGCAGCGGCCAGCGCGAGCAGCCCCGGGAATTCCAGGGATCTCCGGGCGCGGGCCGCTGCTGCCACCTGGCGGCCGCACCGCGCCATCGCCCCGCGCCCGGCAGCCCCGGCCGGCACCCTGCCCGGACGGCGGCACCTGGGGAGTAAAAAAAGCTTAAAAATACCCCCTGATATTTGAAACGTTTACTCAACACTGATAATAGGTCCAAATTATAATTTTTGAATATGCTTTACTGTGGAAACTCAGCCACCAGGAATATTTCTCTGTCTGCTCTGGGGTGCCCTGACCCCCAGGGGAACACTGACTTTGACCCTCATTCATGGAGAAAGTTTCCTAGACTTCAAGATAGACTAGAATCCACAAAAGTGTGAAATAGATTATAGAGAGTAGCGTAGGTGTATGGCTTGGTGAGAAATTTAAGTTTTGGGATTTTTAGTATGTTGTGGATAGAAGCCAGATGAAGGGCACAGGGTGTCATCCTGGGTTTCTTCTTCATGCTTCTTCTTCCTTCTTCCTCATGGGTTTGGGTGGCATTTTGTAATTGGGCAGAAAATTCCACATTGCAGGCTCTTTGGGATCATTTATTGGGTTAAAAAGGGAATATAATCTAGGTGTTCTTTTTAATTGGATAGTTTAGTCTTAAAAGACCTTGTAACAAGAGATTGTTGGCCAATTTGTGCCTTCTAATGAAAAGCTGCCGAACTCACAGCAGTGAGACTGTTTTACTGATAAGAAATAATAAACACTTGAGTCCGAACATGAACTACCGTCTCAAGTGCCTTCAATCCAGACCCAGAGAAACCCATAACTGGGACCACTACACTTTATAACTGATCTCTCCAAGCTTTTATTTTAAAAAAAGATGCAAAAGACAAAGTCCATTGCACAAAAATGCAACAATCTTAAATGGGATGCAACATTCTTTTCAAGTACTAAAAAAACACTTATTGACACTTACTAACTATTCTGGCTAACTTCCAGCATCTGTGAATACCTAGCATGAAACTTTAAATCCTGGTTTAGTTTTGCACAAACACAGTCAAATGAGAATATTTACACGACCACCAAGGACTCACAAAGTTTTTTGATACAAATAACATATATCCAGAAACATGCCTAAGCACTCAGGTGATAGAGTGCATAGAATGGCCTGGCTGCAAATCAGGGAACCTATTTCGCATCTGCATGTCTGGAGTAGCATGGAGCATTAAACACATCCTGTGTATTTCTGTGCCCAGCCTAAACCGTGTACTCTGAAAGGAACAGGCTTTTACAGCAGCTGAGAGCACTACCAGAAATTTCTCTCACCACCCCTGCATACATCAAGAATGCTCCACACTTCAGGGGCACAGCCAACCATCAATCAGTGCACCCATACTTGTGACACAGCTGGCACATGAGCAAAAGGGAAAGATCGGATCTGGAAGGAATGCAGCAGGCACCTCTGCCTGCTTGTTCTCGCAGAGAGACTTGTGGAGAAATAGCCTGGTACTTCAGCACACAGGAAAACAATCAGCATCAGATCTCTCTACATGGCAAAATGAAGCAGCACCAAGTAGCAAACTCCCACTAAACCCCTACCCTCAGAACTGAAGAATCCACCAGCAAAAAGGTACCAGGGTGATCGGACAACAAATACTCCTCTCATCACCTCTACTGTTTACTCTGTAGTAACCAACTCCTACATTCAGAACCAGCTGGTACTGACTGACTGTTTTGGTACAGACTCCACCAGAATCCATGTAGGAAGCACCAACACATTGCAAGAACAAAACCAGACAACAAAAGCATAGAGTACAGATCTGCTACTGCACAGAGCTTCACATACTGACTCAAAGCCTTGCCTATGAAAATTAAGATGGTGCTAAGTATTAGCTAGGTGCTTCATTTGTGAATCTGCTGGCACAGTCCTAGCATCACAGAATCTCATGTTTCTTATTTCACTGGAAAATTGTTTCCCTGGGCTGGTTGCATATAGCATAACACAAAAGACATCACATGCCATGTATGCCTTAGCTGATAGAAATGTGGTGAGATCTAACCAGTGAAGTTTTGAAGAAAGCTGTGACAAGTACAGGGATGTAATGCACATGTGAAACTATCTTCAGGCTTTGTGAGAACTAAGCAAAGCTGCCAAGTGGATTTGGTCCCCTCAGGCTTATGTCCATAAGAGAAATGAAGTCAGCAGAAATTCAGTCTGCTTTAATGGCAGGAAAACAGCAGACTATTGACCCTGTGGCACTAAATGAAGCACCAGGGGTAACAACCAACATCTTTACATTCTTTCATAGTTCTGAAAATTAGGAAAAAAAAATCTTCACTGCAGTTTTTTCCCTTCTCCCCACACAGTTACCACCCCCTAAAAGGTCTCAGCTGCTGTTATTCTGTATCCTTATGCTTGATGGCACAGGCATTACACAGCAGAATTTTGGTGGGTTGACCCTGGCTGGACACCAGGTGCTGACCAAGCCACCCTATCACTCCCCTTCTAAGCAGGAGACGGTGGGAGAAAATAAGATGGACAAAATCCTCATGGATCAAGATAAAGGCAGTTTTATAAAAAAAAGGCTGTGCATGGAAGCAAATGAAAACACAAGATTTATTCTCTACTTCCCATTAGTAGGTGATGTCCAGCTATTTCCCAGGAAGCAGGGCTTCAGTGTGTGTACCAGTTGCTTTAGAAGATGGATAAATAACACCTGGCTCTCTCCTCCCCACACCCTTCCTTCTCCAGCCTTCTCTTAAATATTGTATCTGAGCAGATATGTTATGGACTATCCTGTGGTCAGTGGGTGAACTGTCCTGGCTGTGTCCCCTCCCAAGATCTTGCCCACCTCAGCCTCCTGAGCCCACCTCATTCCACCTGGCCAGGGGGAATGCTGGAGAGACAGCCTTGATGCTGTGGAGGGCTACTCAGCAGCAGCCAAAACACTGGGGTGTCACTGACATCCTTCTAGTTACTAATACAAAGCACAGCACTGTGAGAAATGATAGGGAAAATTATCCCACCTCAGCCAGACTCAATAGAAGTGTTTCATTCAGGGTAAGTCTTTTTTTTTTTTTAAGTGTTTTCAGCAATTACATGTTTCTCAATCTCTATATTTAATGCCTTGGCAAGTATTTTCATTGCAACCTTTTTGTTTTGTTCTCAGAGTCCTTCCTACATGTCAACATCCACATGTGTAATATTCCTTCACAGGTCCCAGCTTTGTGCAGGATCCTTTGTTCTTCAACTAAACCAGAGGGAATCTGAAGGAACAGAGCTATCTTGTTAAAAGTCTGGGTTCACCTGAAATTGAGGTGGTCCTCCTCAGGTAAAACTCAGTGTAATTTGGGTACTACTGAAGTACATCCAGTTTAAATTCATAGTTACTTCAATACAGGTATTAAAAAAGAGATCTGATCTAGCAGATGTGTACAAATCAGATCACCAGGAGTAGAGTAAATTAATTAATTCTTAAAAGAAGGGGCCATTTAGAAAATAAAATTTTAAAAATCACAGAAAGACTGTTTCCAAAACCAAAAGATATTTATAAAAAATGTGAGACTTTGAAATCTCTAGTTTTGCTACTCAGTGAAACATAATAAGGAACTAAGATTTTTTTTAGCAACATCTTAATTTGTAATCTATATTCACTGCATATAGAGCATTTTTCATCTGCTACTAATTAGACAGGAAATTCTGAAGAATGACTTGGAAAATTATCCCCTAGGTATTAGCATACAAACAATGAGAGTAAGAATTGAATACGTTTACAAAAGACAGGGAATTTTGTCTGTCTCATAGAAGCAGTTGATAGCATTGTGAAGTTTGCTAAAAGGCAACAGACAAGCTGCTGTTCCAAATTTAGGGGCAGTGGGAAAAAGGACAACTTCCACTGAGTGTGGAACAGTACATCATATATTCTCAGACCTCCTGGAGAACATGCAACAAGGGGGAGACTATTACCTGAATTTTAAGAGTTCTTCTGCAGTGATGAAAAAAAAAAGAGAATTTTCAAGTTGTGGAAACCAACAGAGCTTTTGGGGGAGGGGTGAGATTTCAGCCTTGTAGGTACCTAGGTGTGCAGTAATACCAAAGAAATGTGTTAACTAGTCTGCTGTATGCAGAAGTAGTTTACCTCTGAGGTGTTACATATCGTCCACAGAGGTAGGAAAAAAAACAAATTGAAATCTAGAGACAAACCTTATATTCTTACATAGAATCTGAAAATCACCTCCACTGCACGTATACTCTGAAACTATGAGAGCAGCAGAGACTCAGAGCATCACTCAAGAAATGGTGCAAAACACTATTCTTTAGGACCTGGTAAAATTTCTGAGATAAAGAATTATCAGAAGAACATGCATTAATTAAAACTGTTTATATTAGAAAGTTAAATTCAAATGAAAGGCCAGTTTTGAAACAAAAGGTATTTTTATTGATTGCCTGCTAAGCCCCAGAGACTTCAGAAAGACATATTTTCCCCCACAAGCTTGCAAACACACCTTTCATGCCCTTGGCAAAGTATTTCTCAATACCTTGAAAGAGAAATACAATTTCTCTTTCTAAACCTTGCTAGACAGGCTCGTGGAATCACAGAATATACTGAGTTGGAAGGGACCTGCAAAGATGGGTCTTAAATTAATGACCTACATGGGGATCAAACGCACATTAAAACCTTGGCATTATTGGCATCATGCTCCAACAACCTGAGCTAAACTCAAGTCTTGCCAAAAGAAATGTATCATTACACTCATGTATGACCCCAGATTTTTTTTTAAATACACACTCCCCTTTATTAGCTGTTTTACTGTTCAATCATGTTTTTTCCTCAGACAGTTATGCTCCTACCCAGTAAACAGATTTACCCTGGTCTTCTATTATGGTAAGGCCTCAGTGAAGCCTACAGGTATGTGCATACACATATATTGAGAATTATGTTGCTTGCGCACCCCCCTACTCCAGTTTCCTCACTCCAGTTTGAAGCACCACCCTTTCAGACTATTAGCCCTTTCAACATATCAAGATCTATCTGTTAGATTACCTGTTTAATTACAGCTTAGCTAAAGCTGTGGAATTACTTGACTGCTTTTAAAACAAAAAGCAAGTCACAGAATTGTTAGGGTTGAAAGGGACCTCTGGAGATTATCTGGTCCAACTGCCCTGCTGAGGCAAGGGTCACCTGGAGCAGGTGACACAGGAATGTGTCCAGGTGGGTTTTTCATCTCCAGAGACAGCAAACTCCGTGACCTCCCTGGGCAGCCTGTCCCAGTGCTCTGCCACTCCCAAGGTAGAGAAGTTCTTCATGTCAAGGTGGAACTTCTTGTTTTAGTTGATGCCCATTAGGCCTCGTCCTATTGCTGGGCACTGCCGAAAAGGGTCTGGCAGCATCCTCTGACACCTGCCTTTGAGATATTTATATGCAGTGATGAGAACCCTCCCAGTTTTCTCCTCTGCAGACTGAACAGGCCCAGCTCCTGCAGTCTCTCCTCAAGAGAGATGAGGAGACATCATCCTTGCGGCCTCCACTGGGCCCTCTGCAGTAGCTCCTTGTCTTTCCTGCCCTGCGGAGCCCAGCACTGCACACAGCACCAGATGCGGCCTCACCGGGGCTGAGTGGAGGGGCAGGATCACCCTCCCGGCCTGCTGGCCACTGTTCCCCCAGGAATGCACCCCCACAGGAATGCACCCCAGGATACCACTGCCTTTCCTGCCCGCAATGGCACCGCGGGTTATGGTCAGCTGTGATTCACCAAGACACTGATGCTTCACCTCATTAATTTCTGTCAGTAACTACCCACTTCTTTGGCAGCTGCATTACGCAAACATTTAGGCTATAGGGGAAGGTTTTCCATTAAGATCTCAATGTGCTCCGCAGCAGAGAGGCTGCGAGAGGAGCTCTCGAGCACAGCCGTACTCCAGGCTGGAGCCCCCGGCATCTCCCGGGCCGCTGGGCCGGGCTGGGCCGAGCGCTCCGTCCCCGGCCCCCGCAGCGGCCCGGAAATGCCCACGGGGAAGGAGCCCATTTCCCGGCCCGCCGGCCGCTTCCGGGTCGCGGGGCGGGTTCCGCTGGAGGCGGCGGGGCGGGAGCTGCGGGGCGGGCGGCGGTTCCCGTCCTCCTCCTCCTCCTCCTCGTCCTCCTCCTCTTTCCCTCCTTCATCTCGTCCTGGTTCTGGTGTGGCTCGTGGCCGCCGCGGGCTGTCCCGGGTGAGCGGGGCCGGGCAGGGCGCGCTGTGGCCGGCCGGGGAAGGGGAGGCCGCGGGGGCCCGGGGCTGCTGTGCCGGCGGCGCTCCGGCTGCAGGGCTCTTCCTCTGCCAGTGTCGGTTTATCACCCCTCCCTCCCCACTATCGCCAGACAAAACCAAAAAAAGTGTCCTTAGCCGAAAATTCTCTGTGGCTCTGATGCTGCCCGTGGGTCCCTGCTCTTGAGAGCATCCCCCTGTTCCCAGCGTAAAACTGCTGGTATGTCATGGAACCGGCCTAAAGCCGCGCAGTCTGTTCCTCTTGGCATGCTGTTCCTTCTCGGGAAGGTGTGCTAACTCTCGGGTGTGTGCGAATAGCGTTTCCTCGGCAAAGGTGAGTTTGACTTGTCACGGCTCAGCTGTCCAGGGAGATGAAGCAGCACAGGCAGCACACGGTGATCATTACTTTCTTCCTTCATTAGCGGGACAAACACGGTTAAGTGCTTTAATTCATATTTGTTTTGAAATCAGCCGCTCATTTGGGGTCAGCTAAAAGTAGTGTGGTCTGTCATACCGGTGGCCCTGGGCTTCTGACAACTGTGTTGTGTTCTGGCTAATGCTGAGCCCACCCAGACCTGGGAAAAGAAGAGTAACGCATCCCAAACTGGGGAAAGAGCCTCAGTCTTCCTGGAATAATTACCAGACTCAGTTAAGCAGAAATTCATGGAAAAATGAGTTTCACTTAAATGCAAGAGATGCGTGTATACTTCTTGCAACCAAACTTGTTTTCGGGATATTAATCTTAAAAGTTGATACAGTTGCACTCAAAACCTTTTAAATTTGTTTAAATTTATGTGGCAAAGAAAAAATGTGGTATCGTATTTTTTCCTGTGAATTGTAAACATTTCAAATATCTCTAATGCTTTAACTTTTTTTTGCAGATTAATAAATTTACTGAAGCATTGTTAAGGAGCTAGAATGGGAGTGAAAGGAGCTTTAATAATTTAGTCTCAATTAGGTATTTTGATTAGAGAAACATGGGATTACTCTGAGTCTTGTTTTTGAAATTGTAGGCATTCCGCTGGTCATAAGAAACAGGAATTAATCTTGGTATATAAGTATTTCCTCTTTTCTGATGGCAATGACGAAAATACTGAAGTTCAAAATGGCTTGTTCTCATCTTGTTTTAACTTTTTCCTGTTAATAGCTTTAAATTAGTCTGTGGATTTTAATAAATATTTTGACTGTAATCTATCATTTGGATTCTGTAGCTTTTCTCTTGATTGTCCAGCTTGAACTAGGTCTGCAAGAGTGTGGTATGCTATTGCAAGTCATTGGTATGGAAGATGATTTTTTTATCTTCTCTGTAATCTAAGAGTTTTGCAACTAACGTGGTGCTTATTTTTAAAACTTCAACATTTTCTCCAGGTTTAAGTTTGTTTTATCATACAAGTTCTTCACTGCCATAATGAGGCTAGTAATTCTTGAAGATTATGATCAGGCTAGTGAATGGGCAGCCAAATACATCTGCAATCGTATTATCCAGTTCAAGCCAAGTCAAGGAAGATATTTCACCCTTGGTCTACCAACAGGCAAGTTTTATTCAATGTCTTTGTAAATAACTGCACCTGGAACAATGTTTGTATCACTGGTAGCAGATAAAATCAGTATTTAAAAGAACATAATATTCTATGGTAATAGAATATTTTTGGTAATATTCTAACTTTTTTTTATTACTAATTTGATTTCTGTGTAAAGTTGTGATAGTTTGAGATACTGATAAATACTAAATGAGAAACAGCAGATTGCTTGTACGTTGAAAAGCATTGTAGCAAAATTTGACTGTGAAGACAATTAAATACACTGAAAATGTGCAGATACACAGAACAGTAGAAAAACTTTTATTTAACAGGAAGCACACCTTTGGGATGCTACAGAAAGCTGATAGAATATCACAAAAATGGAGATCTCTCTTTCAAATACGTTAAGACTTTCAACATGGATGAGTATGTAGGTAAGATGTGCTATTATTTGAGAACATACTGTACTGGGATTTTTTTCCTTATAAAAACTATTAAATATTTTGTCAGAGTACCAGATTAGTCTGGTATGTTTGTATTCCTATATTAGACTGGTGTCCCAGCATTTTTCTGTTCCTTTATCTACAAAAATGCAATAATAAATACCAGGCTAAATCCAGTGTTTCTCAGTACTTCTGTAGAAATTATGTTGTCATGTAATATTGGGACTGCATTTCTGTTGAAGACTTTACATTCTGGGATAAGATGTATGTGGAGGGAATGTAAACCAGTTACCTTGTACGTGCCAACCTTTCTTCTCAATGTAGTTTCAAATCTTTATTTGAAAGACTTATTTGACTCAGGTTTGCTTTGCAAGCCCTACATCTGTTAGATACAGACTAGAATTAAAGCTGTTTGGTTAAATCTTGTCATATGGTAATCTCCCTGTAAATCATTTCAGGGCTTCCCAGAAATCATCCAGAGAGCTATCACTCCTATATGTGGAATAACTTCTTTAAGCATATTGACATAGATCCAAATAACGCTCATATCCTTGATGGGAATGCACCAGACTTACAGGCGGAATGTGATGCATTTGAAAAGAAAATTGAAGAAGCAGGGGGGATTGATCTGTTTGTTGGAGGTATGAGGAAATGCTCTATGGTTAGTTACAATTCAAGCACATACACCAATTCTTTAATTGCTATTTTCATAACTTGACTAAAACACAAATTTTTCAATTATTGTGTAAGAAAGTTCTGTGACTAACAAAGAATCAGTATAAATTTCAAAAGAGAATGGTTGGTGTCCAAGTTTCTAATGACTTAAGTAAGTTTTTATTGAAAATGGGGAAGCAAAAGGAAAGGATGAGCCCTTTTTTATTAATTTACAATGTTTGAGGATATGTGTTGACTCTCAGGTCTGGAATGATTTATTTTTTTTAACTTTGAAAAGGCATTGGTCCAGATGGCCACATTGCATTCAATGAACCCGGATCAAGTTTGTCTTCAAGAACAAGATTAAAGACTTTAGCAATGGACACCATTTTGGCAAATGCTAAATACTTTGATGGAGACTTATCTAAAGTACCAACTATGGCGCTAACAGTTGGTGTGGGTACAGTGATGGATGCTAGAGAAGTAAGAACTCATTTAGTTCTAGTTGCATGTGTGTTTTCAAGTTAGTTGGTATTGATACTGGGATTGAAAGTAAAGAGACCTTTGTTTTGCAGGTGATGATTCTTATAACAGGTGCACACAAGGCTTTTGCATTGTACAAAGCAATTGAAGAAGGAGTCAATCATATGTGGACAGTTTCTGCTTTCCAGCAACACCCTCGCACTATCTTTGTGTGTGATGAAGATGCTACTTTAGAACTAAGAGTTAAAACTGTGAAGTACTTTAAAGGTGAGCACTGAATCAGAGGTCACGTGTTTATGCAAAACCGACAGCTTTGAAATCATACTGATTTAAATCTGAGCCTTCCAACACTTTGCAGTCACTAATGTATAATGCTATATAGTCAAAATATAAATATTAACTTATTTCTTGTGTTTGGAAATTTGCCAGGAGCCATAATTTGTGCTACCTACATTCCAGACAATATACTTAGGAAGAGTATTTCCTTTGCTTCCAGTTTAAACAATAGTTTAGTAATCTTTAACTTTAAACAGCAGTAATCTGGTGTTCCAGAATACCGGTCTTAAGTTTACTAGAAAGTTTAGCTTAAAAAAATCTTAACACATTTATTAATCCTGATACATTTCCATGCTGCTTTTGCTACGTGCTGTAATGTGATGTCTAGTAAACTGCAATACAGACTTTGAAGCCACCTGAGAACATTTTTCATGTGCAATTAGCATAACAATCTATACTACCTTTGAAACACTGCACCCTTTTACTGTGTGTGTTTTTTGTATTTGTAGTAGGTATACTGGGGCAAACTTAAAGTAAGTCAGGATATTTGATAGTAATTGAGACTTCCTAGACTGAATTCTGTTTGACTAAGACAGTAGAAGCTGAGAAAAGTAGTTTTGTCCTGACTGCACTAGCACAGCACATGCAGTTGTGTGACTCAGTTGTTGTTCTCACTAGCATGGGTACCTGTAGTAGCCAAGGTATCAGAGATCAAGATTGTAACTTATTAAATTCTTTTTTAGAGCATTGTATTAGCAGTGCTCATATATGTATTGGATTGCAGTTTGGATATTTCTATGATATTTATCCTGATACCTCTTGTGGCCAGCTTGTTAATTTTGAATTTTTCAGTATACTGTTCTCTGCTATGTATTTGTGGGGTAGGAGGGAGGGTTAATCTTTTCTTGTATCACACTGCTAAACAGCACTTAGTGTTCTTTTCAAAGATAAACTTCTCTATCTGCTTGGATAAGTTTTAAACAGTATCCTGTATTTTATATAAGCAGAGGCTTTGCTTGGGAAATACAAACCTAATGTAGAATCAGTAAATATAAATTACACTGAACATTGCTTTAAAAAACATCAAGGGCTACAGTTTATGAATGTGTGCTATTGTGTCACTGTATTTAATTACCCTGTAATACACAGCAATAGAACTTTTAAAAAGATGGTTTACTTTAAACTTAATTAATTTTACCTGTTCTCAAATCAGTGAGATTTTTTTCCCCTTGTAAAATGGAGAAGTCAGCGTGGGTCAAATTTGGAATTATTTCTGAAACTTGATCTTCAGGTTAGACTTCTTAGGGAAGCTAGGTAGTTCTTAATACTTCTATTTATAGTAATGATTTATGGAGATTTTTCACCACTTAAAACTTTCAATATGAAACTGCTTTTGTTTTGTTTTATAATCAAGTACCACACTGGCTGGTAAACAGATTAACATATTCATTTATTCTAACTTTCTGCCAACCTATAATAGGCTAAAACTATCAAGTGTGCTTATGGTCCTACTTGCAACTTTCTTGAAGAATGAAACATAAAATGAATTTTGAAATTACTGATTTATCTGCAGATAAGTTAGTTCAGGATAGTTTTTACCATACTTACACATGCTCCTCTTAAAACTGTGTGCAGAAATGTGTTTATGCAAAGCATACCTGAATATCCAGTGGGACTTTCCTTTGAAACAATTGTTTTGGCATCTACCAAGTCTGGTGCATTCCTTTAAAAAAATCTTTTGTTTCTCACTGTTTTTCCTGTAACACTTTCACTACCAGGATTTAAATATTCTTCACTAAGTATGATAGAAGCTATACTTTGTAACCATTTTTCATGCATCTAGGATAATGGGTAATTATTTAATTTCCCCTTTTTAGAAGAGGAAAATATTAGTAGAAAGTTAAATGTTTTAAGGCTCAAAACATGTTTCTAGTTTACATTGTGTATGCAGCTGTTACTCTTTTATGTCATTTGACTTATGTCAAATGTATACTTAAGTTTTTGTCACTGTTAAACTGAAAAAATATTACACTTGATCTAGTATCTGTAATTTAACTAAATAATCACATATTGATTAGTAATAGATGCTGCATAAGATGCCTTTTTTTATGGTCACCTACAGTAATGACCTTTGATTGTAGAGTTAACTCAAATTTCATGTTGCTGCAGTGACACTAAGGCTGCCACCAGCTGCATCATGTAGCAAAGGTATTTGAATATTCTTTACCATAGATAATAAATATGCAGTAATGTGAGATTTCTTTCATGGTTTTTAAGAAAATTACTTTTAGTGTTGCATGTTTTGATTTTAGAAGTTAAGTCTTTAGTTCAATACTAAAATGGACTTTGTGGATTGTGAACACTGATCATTACTGTTATTAGTACTCAAGATGAAATGTGGAAAAACCTGCCAGTGGTCCAATGTCACACATACCTAGATGTAGGTAACATTTTTACTAAGTTATAGCAAAGTTAAGAAGGAAGCATCTTTTTTTATTAATTGCACTTCCGCATTTATCAGAAATAAAGTAGTTGAAGAGGAAAAAAATAAACCCCCTAATCATAGCTATGAAAGACTTGTATATGACAAGAAAAAGCCCAGCTACAACAGAAAACAGTTGAACTGCTGAAATTGAGTCTGCACTAGGAGTCTGGATAATTTAATTTGATTTTGCCTGTCTAGGACCACAAGTATATGATTATTACAAAGACAGTATTACCACAATGCTAGAACATTTCAAAAGAACTCAAGCTGTCAAAGTCTCACTATGTGTGCATCTAATTTTTATGGCACATTGTGGTGTGAGGGGATCACATTGCTGTTACACAGTTTTTAATACATGGAAGATATATTCAGTTCATTTGGAAGTATTCCAGATGTGGGGTTTTGGGTCTGGTATTAGAGAACTGTCTGGTTCCCTGCTCAGCTGATACTGAATATGTCATTAGTATGCAAGTGATACAGGAATATATCTGCTGTCTTTGACTCTGAACTACTTTAAATAGCCATTTTTGTTCTCTTCAATGAATTATTTAAAATGTATGCTTTGAAGCAAATTCCAAATAAAAATGTGGATAGAAGAACATGTTAACACAGTATAACTAATGTAAAGCTGGCATTGTTGCTTTCCCCCCAAGGTTTAATGCATGTGCACAATAAGCTTGTGGACCCACTGTACAGTATGAAAGAAAACTGAAAGAAGACTGAAGAGGAACTCCATGTGGGTCAGCAGCAACAGTTTTAGGTAGCAGATGAGTTCACTGCTATGCAATATGCTGAAAACTGTTTAAAATGGGAAATCCTAGGTACTGTATTTTTAAAAAGGTCCAATATCTGTACATTCACATTCCATCTGTTTGCTGTGTTGTGCATTTTGCTTTAACATTTGGAGCTCCGCTGTTGGTACATCAGTAAATGGAACAGAACAAACTTGGGAGAGACTGCACGTTATGTAGAGAGGGGAAAAGCAGAGCACTTACTCTAGCACAGCAATGTATTGCATCTGCCTCATGTTAGAGATGATGACACTTCATTTCCCAGAATTCTTAATTTTTGGCTTGGTTAGTGTAACTACATTTTGCATTTGTGTCTCTAGGCAGAATGGTTTTGGCCTTTGCTACTACTATGGACTTGTAATAGTTGTACAATTTCTACTATGAAATGTTCTGTTTACATATATCTAATGTACACTGAGCTTTTGCACTTGGTTGCCTTAAATTTGTCTTAAACAGTTTTTGGGCATCTCAAGTCCTGCTGTATATTTCAGGCAAATGAAGACACAAAAACAGTGCCTAAAAATGCACCAAAATCTTTGAAGTTACAACTTGCTCCATGGATAAAAATATTAAACTTCTACAATAGCACTTTTTCCGCTCATGTACTTCAAATTACTTTAGGATTTTATATTTTTGGTAATCAAGCTTTATACATAAGGAAGAAATCTCAACGTTCCTTCCTGGAGGTACCTGGTCAATTATATAACGGATGTTACAATTAAATGCCTGAAAAGAGCTTAATTTACAGGACTATAATGTCTGCAAATGATCATTTAAAGCCAACTGTTAATCACTTTTTCATTGTATCATTATAAACATTGAGCTGTTACAAGGAATGTTATTTCCTACTTTGAATATAAGTAAAACTTAAATATAAATCTCTTAGTTTCAAAATTGTTTTATTTCTAAAATAAATTGTAATGAGTAAATAGTTCAGAATTTCAGGGAGTGGTTAGGCACCAAAGGAGAAGGATAAGAGTTTACTGATGAAGCCTTTTCTTGGGAAAGTCCTTGTTGAAAATACTCACTGCAAGAAAGTACAACTAAGTGTAACTTCAACTTTTCACCCAAATGACAGCCATGTAGTCTTTATTACAAAATCACATAATCTCTCCAGGTATGTGGCAGGCTTGCCTTTCATCTAGGTGACTTTTCTAAACTCATCTAGGCTCACCTTTCTCATAAATGGTCTTACAGGGTCCTTTCAAATCTGGACTGTTCTCTGATTCTGTGAAATTACAAAAGCACAGAAGAATCTGTCTATAGCAGTATAGGAAGCCAGGCCTAGTGTTTCAGTTCTCAACAGTACATTGAACATCCACATATTTAAAACAGGTTTTCAGCTTTAAGGCTCAGTTTATGCACATGTATTTTTGAAGCATAATGCAACATTGTGGGGAAAAAAGTTGAAAAGGCTGCCTTTCAGAAGAATGCTGTTACAGGTAATATATGACTCAAAATGCAGTGTTAGGTTTGCCATTAGCCTTTACAGCTAAGCAAGTTTATAAACAATTCTATTAAAAAGCATGAAATTAAAAGTAGTAATTAATTTAGGTTAGTATTAATGGAATTGAATCAGGTTTCATCTTGATGATCATTATCCTTAATGTGCCAAAATGGAGAATTCTGTTGAAACAACACTCTTGTTCTTTATTCCAGCACACTTTCAGTCATGTGCCTTGCTTGGCACCCTTACTCACTAAAGCCCTCTGTGTCCTCAAGATGTGCCAGATCACAGAATAAATATATTTTCTCCCTTTTTAACTATTTGACCTTCTGTAAAACACAGCCCAGTTTAAATACTGGTACAGTAGAACCTGTCTGTCCCTGGGTCTAGGACTACTATTACATCTTTTAATGCACAGGTTTTGGTTGTTCTCCAGGTTGTTTCTCTTGTTACACTAATTTTTTAAAAATTTTGAGTGCTATATTATGTAATTTTTTAAGTACTATCACACTGTTTCTATTATTCCATTCTTTAAGATACTTCCAATCATTTTATGAAATATTATTTTTTCAAGAGAGTACCTTTCAAACTTGTCCACTACTTTAGTGGACAAGTCAACCCTTTAAGTTGCATAAGATTTAACCTGTTACTCTGCAGTAATGGCAAAGCAAGCATTTTCAAGTTCAGGAGGTCTTAAAAGTAAATTCTAAGTTAGCCTAGCACATCAAAGTTACCATTGTATTCTTTTTCTCATTTTAAAGTATTTCCAAAGGAAAAGGGAAATGAAAAAAGTAACTAGATAGAATCAGGTACATTTGTGACAAAAACTAATACTTCATGTACTTTACAGGTACTGACCAGTTAATTTAAAGTTCTTGTTCTTAAAACTGATACATGTACAAGTCCTCTCAGAATTAAGATTACAATTTGTATTTTTTTTCTGCCTCAGGTGACTATAGTAAAGCTAAAACCGATTCTCAAGGCAGCTCTATCCATCTGTGTAACTCATTTGATTAGGTAAGGTACGCTTCATGTGTCTGTCACTCAGCAAGGATATAATTTATATATCCTATTTGGATCATCTCTAGCTCACCTTCAGCTTCTGCCTTACTCCTCAGTACAGACCCAGTGCTGGTAGGTCTGGTTCAAGGAGTGGAGAGGAGCTCGTTTTAGCTCCTTGGCTCCTAGCATGTATCCCTGCAGCTGTAGTTCCTTATATGCTAGCTTTCACAGGGGAGGAATAATAAATGTGTTAGAGAGCTTTTATCCACAGCATCCTTCCTTTCTTCAGGGTCAGTAGCAGCAGTTTAGGTACCTTTAGTAAAGGTACAGACACCTTGTTCACATCCAGATCTTTGGTTTTTCACTGCACCTGAAACAGCTTCAAATAAAAAAAATTAACAAAAAACAAAACCCGAACAACTACAACCAAACAGAAAAAAGCCCCAACAAACCACTAACTTATCAGAATTCCCTCTCCCCTTTTTCCACACCCTGAAACTAATACAGGTTGAAAGGGAACAAGTCCTGTTCCCTTCCATCCCTCCAAAGATTTTCCCAGTTCTTCCTTGTACACAGGCTGAAATAAAACTACTTTATAATTAAAGTGTAGGTACAAGCCTAAATTTAAAGGCAGACTGATGGTGGCTGAGTACTTCAGTAGGTATGACTAGCAATTTCTTCTCTAAAATATATTTAATAACAAGAAATTAAGATTTGTGAAGAGCAAAACTAGTCCCTGAAGATCAAAAAAATGAATGCAGTTTAAAAGCTTTTGGAGGTGGGTAAACTGTTGTAAATATAGTATATAGCAGGGTCATTAACTTATTTATAATTGCCTTGTGTACACTTCCAAAAGTAACACTTCATGGTACACACACTACACTGCAGCATTTAACTGGGGATGCACTGACAAACTTTAGCATGTAAACAATAGAAATAAAACTTCACCAACTACACCAAGAAATCCTATAACCAAACCTTCGTGTTAAATAATTTTTTTAAGGCCTGAATTGGTCTTACTAGTGGAACAGTTACAGATTCTGTCTTTTAATATAAGAAAACTTACCATTTTCCTGGAGATAAGCACAGCTAGGCTGAACTAATGGTAAATTTACACACTTCAACTGGTTTAAAATAAACAGCATGGTAAATTTAAAGGGTTTTGATTTTTTCATCTGATGTGGTTTCCCAGCATCATGATTTCCTGACAACAGCAACTTTAGAGAAGGTGAAACAGGAAACAGCTTGATACTTTTGTGTCAGCAGTTCAAACTTTAAAAGAAAAAAACCAAACCAACACAGCATTGTTTGTCTATATATACCTTTAAATTATTTTTATAACCTTTCTGCCATATGGTTCCTCTCTGCACATAAAGACTTGCAATGAAAAAAAACCCCAAAAGTATGTTAATTTTAAGTATTAGAAGTATGAAAACAGTGGAAAAAAAAGAAGAAACAATATAATGTGAACTTTTAGATGCAGTCAAGTAAATTTAATTTCATAATAATCTACAAATATATGTACATTTTTTAAGTCAATTCATCTTCCCACACATACCAAATTCATAGCATTTAAAGTCAAATATGTTCCATCTCACAGTGATAAATCCTGTATTACCTCACTTTGTTACTGTCTGCAAAAAAGCTGACATGATCTGGAAGATCAGATTTCACTGATCTCTATTTGTCAGTTTCTCTCTTTAGAACACGTATAAAGGCATCTCTTGGAACCTCAACATTGCCAATTTTTCTCATCAACCTCTTGCCTTCTGCTTGCCTCCTTAAAAGCTTCATTCTTCTTGTAATGTCACCACCGTACTGTGAAAAAAAAATAAAATTTACTCAGCCTAAACTACAACTGCAGCTACAGTACATTCCAGCCACACAAAACTAAAGGGTTTAAAAATAGTCAGAAAGGCTGGTTATATTTTTACAAAAAGATTACTTTATACTCCAAATAGTTTGGCCTAAATGCCACTAATTAAAAAGAACAAGGATGAAAATAAGCACATTAATTTGCACAACTGAGTGTTGAACTCTGTCACCTAAATATATACATTCCTGTAAGCCTGGCTGACACTAGACAGCACATCAGATCCAAATCCCCTTGGATAGCAGCAGCTCAGATATACTGTGGCATCTTGACTAGCATTAGGTGCTTGCATCTAGAAAAGTGACCTAAACCCTTGTACAGTATTGAACAGTCACCATCCCACAGCTGGGCTTAGTAGAATTCTATTGCAGTTGTGAGAAAGGGACACTTGTTTAATATTTTCCAATATCTTCACTTCAGAGAGCTAAATCCAAGCTAAGTAAGAGGCCTCACAGTTTTCCAACAGCTTTGTTGAATCTTGTCCATAATCAACTAGTGCACATTTAAAGCTTTATTACAATGTATTACTGCAAATCTAAGTAGAAGTTTAATCACAATCAAGTCTCAAAAGAAGCACATTTATATTTCCTTCTATCACCTGAGAACAAATTTAGGAAACATGAAGTTACCTATATGCTTGTGTACACAAACACACACACATTTACTGTGTGCCTGAACTATTAGAAAATGATGAGGAGATGAATCAGACACAGGCAAAGTGTGTGATTGAAAATGCCATTACTTTATCTGATCCACTCCTCAAGCTGCAGCAAGGGGTTACAAGAGTTGGATTTTAAAATAAAAGCTTAAAAATATCTGTTAGAATTCCAGACACTTAGGGGCACAAGCAGAAGAAGAATATGTCTTTGCTGGGTTTCTAGGAAGAGATGAGCATATAACCTTAGCAGGGGTCTAAGGTTTACAAATGTCAGAAACTGAAGAAAAGAGAAAAAAAATACCTACACATTTTGCCACAACATTTTTTCTGTAAGGTTTCAGCCTGCAAAATAAAATAACACATATACCTTAACATATTAGAACATCTGCATGTGAAGCTAAGTACTTGAGTTGTTAAAATGTTACTTGTTTTTCTCCTGGTTTTGTAAGATGCTTTGGAATCATAACATTTTCAGGTTTTGTATGCAAAATATGAAGCTTTAAACAGAAGATAAAATTCACAGTTTTCAATTCTAGAAACATGACTTAGGGCATATAATAAGTACATAAAGAAATCACAGTCTTGGCTTTTTATCTGGAATTTCTGCTATGACTCACAGGAAGCATTACATCCCTGTGTATATACACGTATCAACAAATTCTTACTGCACCTCTGCCTGAATTCTGACCTTTAATTATTTTACCACCATTTAAGTCCTATTTAAACAGCAACAGAAAAATGTGATGAGAAACACAACATAAGGAAATGGTTTGCTTTAAAGAAGCGTGTGCTAGGAAAATGTTTTTGTGTTCAGCTGCAACATATTTCCTTTAGAACAGCACAAACCAGCTCTTTTTTTTGCTGACTTTCACAGCAAAGTATTCCACAACTGGCTAATTTTTTTCAGTAGTAAGAAACTTTTTCTACTGCCAAAGAGGAAGCGGACGCGTGTTGGAAGTTACACTTTATCCACTAAGTGCAATTCTGACCCCAAGCAATCTAAAATAGAAATACAATTTCTTTGTATAAATTTAATTCAAAATGTTTAGTCAATAGTCACTGCTCAAATGTGGGTTTTTTTCTTCAAGTAGCATATATCAAGAAAAATACAACTTTATAGTGAAATCAAAGTCCTGTAATGTATAAAACTAGGTAAGACTTCACAAGTCTGTATTTCACATATCTTAAAATATGGACAGAAATAAAAGAAGGGGAACAGAAAGGCTTCACTTACGTTTCTCTTGCAATGATTTTCTTGCCAATGGCAGCCTGGATGGCTATTTCAAACAACTGTCTAGGAATAGTCTCTTTTAAACGTTCACATAGGAGTTTACCAGCAGCATAGGCTTTATCTCTGAAAAAAAAGGTCAGCAACACTAAAAATATACCCATAAATCAAACTGTTTGATTTAAGGATTTTAGTAGAGGTTTTCCTCTTCTTAACTCAGAAGATAAGGTGATCAGATCAAATTTTACATCTAATAAGTGGTCTCTGTATGTCACCTGTTTCATACTAACAGGTGATAAGACTGTATTACCTTCAGTATATAACATCATATAAAGCTTTTATAAAAAACACCCTGATTATCCATCATAAATTAAGATATTTTGAACACTGCCATAGCTTCAAGTGAAATTTTAAACTAGGTCAACGAGAATTTTCATTGATCATAGGTCCAATTGGTCAAAATATAGATATTACAGAATGCTTTCAAAGTCTGGTTTTATATCACAAGAAAAAAAAAATTAACATACTCTTGTCATCTGCTAATAAAAATTATCTAAATATATTCAGCATCTGCATATGCTTCAGGTTTTGGAAAGAGAAAACAACAAAAGGTCTAAAGAATCTACTAACAGATACTTTCATAAGCTGTTAGAAAGAAATGGATCTATCTGTAAAAAAAAATCCATATTTAGCAGACATTTTGTACCAACATACATGTTTTCAGGTAGTGGCAATGTGACTCTTGCTACCTGTATAGAGCAAACATTTAAACATGAAGTACTTGAGTCATGTTCATTGAGCGTTACAGTTTTCAGAGGTACATATATTTACTTCTACAGTAAGAACAACTGATGACTATCTTAATACCAAGCTTGCAGTAATCTCTGTAATGCTTTCTCTATACATGTTATTCAGCATAATTCTTACAGATGCAGTTTTTACAGTGGGAAGACTGAGAATACCTGCAGCAAGAGCAAAATGACTGCAACTATGAGTTTAAAAAAACAAACAACTGAAATCTAAAGCCAAAAGAAAGTAAAGTGAGTAAAACAGTTTTAGTGAATAAAACCAGTTAGTTTTAGTGAGTAAAACCGTTCAGGGTACGGGCTAAATTGATCAAAAATACATGTTAAAGCAATAACTAACTTTTGCAAGGTGGCCCACTCCATTTTGCATCTTTTCAGGTAGATTGCTAAACACTGCATGCTTATGAGAAATGCATTATTTCATAACTGGCAACTGAATGCAAGACAGTTACTCCCCTTCAACCCCATGATGCTGAACAAGGCAAGGGGTTTATTTTCCTATGTCAGCTTTCTGGAGTTACAGAATTTTAAGGATTTCAAGATTGCAGTTATGTAAAAAAATATGAAAATATACAAATATTTAGCGACTACAAGTATTTTAAGAAGGAAAACTAAACAACCCACAAAAGTAGGCATTATTGGAAAGGGATGCTGAAGTTACAGAAGGGAGCCTTGTAAAAATTTTGTGAGAAGCTAGGGGACAGGCTGGAAGAGCATTATTCTCACCTCTAATACTGCAATGCCCATAGAAATAGAATCATTTTAGCAAAAAAATTCTGAGGTAACTGCATCCAGTAAATATTTACATTCTCCTGGTACTCTGTCTGGAAACAAGGTAACAATAAACTTCTATGGAACAGGAATTAGTGGGAGAGCAAAATAATTTTTTGTCAGTACTAAGCATCATAAATTATTCATCTGCCATCTCCTAGATTGGTCTGCACTTTTTTCTAGCCCTTCAGAAGATTGGCATTTTGCATTTCTTTCTCTCTGCACTACATTTTCCACAAAAATATGATATCCAGTACTTAAGCTGAGAAAGAGAAGTAAAAAAATTGCTATTATTATTTTCTAATTTTCAGACTACAAAATGCTTCTCTTTTTCAGTGGTAATGAAGGTGATCATATGGAAAAATCTTCAATGCAAATCTTCAAACACATTTTTCATATTAAGAGTAACATATATACCTAGAGTCATTTAGAATCATGTCATCATTTTGGTCAGAAAAGACGTTAAGATCATCCAGTTTAATGTTTTCATTGTTATTCCTTTTGAATAAGTAATCCAGTAAACCTACTTGTGTATGATAGTTGCCAGTTCTTCAACTGGATTTCCATTTAGAAGAATGTCCATTTTGATTAGGTCTGCTGATTGGTAACCTGCATCTTCATAATCAAAACTAAAAAAAATAAAAGCAGTTCAAAAATTAGTCATGATATTGTATAAATTATATTTTGCATTCTTTGTTCTATAGATTTTATAGACATATTTCTTAATAAAACACTTGAACTTTTTAATATAATGGGAGTAGAGTTTTTCGTAATCTCTCAGTACATGTTCACACTAGAAATGCACCACAGATAATGTCCCCTCCAATGCAGAAAGTTGTCATCTTGACTTCAAGGATGTCTTTCCAATCTAATCAGCAATTAGGAATCTACATGCTTCATGCAGTCTCACGCTATTGAACACTCTATGTCCTGAATGTCACAGGAATCAAACACCAATCCAAGACTGTCTTCTTTTCATCCTCTCATTTGACAAACTTTTTATGTGACCCTTTATTATCACCATCTCTGACAATTAAGTTTTCCATTTAGTTTCCAAATCAGATTTCTTCTTTGGTAGGTGTGGGCCTTGCTGTCTGTGTGGTAGTTAGCAAAAATTCTTAAAATGGAAGAGATTTAGAGGTGGGGTATGCAATAGACAGACAGATAGATAGACAGACAGACGGATCTTGTGTGTAAGTATAATTGTGGAGGATCATCAATATCGATGTAATGTGGTCAAATCTGAAATACAAGAAAAGGGGGGGGAAATCCTTTTTAAAGGATTTAGATTATTTCAAAGTACTTCCATCTCAGTTGGCTGAATAACCACAGAAGTGTGAATGGATCCATATAACAGAAATATGATTACTGAGAGCACTACATACACAAGCTGTATTAAGGAGTCAATTAGGAAATAAATACTAATAAATAAATAACGCAACATCATTGGCAATCATCCCCAAATCAAAGGAAACCCAACATAATTCTGCTAATGAGATAGGTTCTTGATAAACAGGTTAGCTTTTATGTAGTGGGGGAGCTAGATCCAGAGAGGAAATTCAAAATTTCATCCCTCTCTTTCTTCTATCTTGCCTCTCCACTTTTGTTTATGCTTTTGCTGCATATATATGTAAACCTGGGCAGAACATGTTTTACTTACATTTTTAAGACATAATTAAACATAAACTCAAAGCAAATTCAGCCCTTCAATAAAATTAATTTTTATGTTTGTAAAATAAATAATGTAATTAGGCATACCAGTTCCTATTGTGTCATTAACATCCCACTAATGACATCTCAACATACCAGGTTTGTGAGAGCCATTGAGCCTCCTGGGGCACAAGCTCATCACCATGCAGCACTTTCACTTTCATTAAACTCACAAAGGCTCTTCACAAACATTCTGAGCACTCTACTAGACTCTGAATTCATAGCAGCCACCCACAACAGAAAATTTTTTCTCAAAATACACATTATTTCCTTTTTTCACAAAATAAAGCATGTATATAAAGCAAGTACTGTTTGTTTTAAATACCACATTGTTTTTACTAGCTTTAAATAATCAGTGTGGTTAGTTTCCTTTTTCCACCGAGAGACAGTTCATACAGTAAGCAGTACAGTTTCAGTGATTCCATTGAAAAAAATTGTACAGTGTCACTTCAGACAAGGACAGACCATTTAGGTCTTACTCATATAGATGAACCAGTGCCACACCTGGGGGTGCCCTTGAAAAATATACTCATTGCCAAAAACAATGATTATTAGGTAGTGACACACTTTTCATGTTTTTCAGACTTATTTCCATCCATTTTCACAGTGAATCTAATCCATTCAAGGTGAAGTGATACTAGATTTGCAGCACCATAAAGGAATATTCTTTACTTCTGCCCTTCCACAGCTGTTCCTCAGGCCTTTTTTTTACCATACCACCCCCCTTCAGGGTCCAGGGTGGGAGGAAGAAAAGGGGAACAGGAGAGGTAGTTACCTTGCATAGCCAGAAGACAGAGACTTAAGAGCATCATAAAAATCCACCACAATTTCATTCAGTGGAAAGAGGTATTTTAGCATAACCCTGTTTTCATCAATGTACAACAGATCTTTCTGGACTGCCCTACGATCCTAGACAAATAAAAATTGTTTCAGTTTCCCTTGAAATTTTCTACAAAAAATACAAAACAAATTAAAATGAACAGCAATCAAGCTACACAAGAGAATTCCTGTAGTAAGCCCCAAAGTAACTTTCTCATTGGTAGTTTGCTGAAGTCACAGGACAAACTGCAGCACTGTAACAAATGAAGTGGTTATAACTTAACTAGAAATTCAATTCAAGCCTTTCCTCTCTAAATGCTGAATTTCTGAAATCCTTAACAGCTTCTGCTTATTGCTGCCACTGTAGCACTTGAAGGCTCATCTGCCTTCCTCACAGAAATGTGTTCTTAAAGTTAATTTAGAAATTCTTTTCAATAGATTTTATTCTTCACTGTACTGCTTTGTATTATGCATTTTGGAATGTTAGAAGCTAAGAAAAATATTGTGAAGAAATAATATAAACACAGTATGCATGGCAGTTAAAACATTTTGAATTAGAAGTATTCCAAATACAGTTAGGCAAGTTTGGCCATCGCTATCCTAAATTTACTTTCAGTGAAGTACTGAGAAAAGTACATGGACACATAGTCAGAAGTGTTGGCAGAAGTTGTATTTCCATGCATATACTTCTAAAAAAACCAATACATCTTATTTCCCTGCTGCAGATTCCATTGTTTCAGGAGAACAGAACTAGCTATGAATTAGTCCAGTACAGACCAAGCACTTTGTTGTCACCGAATTTCATCATTAACTTTTCAGTTCTGTAGTTTGATGGATTCTGTAGTTCAGAATTTTACAAATAAAATGTTTAAAATTATTTTATCTTTCAAAAGTATTCAATAATTACTTCAAAGATACTATTTAAGTAGCAATATCTATTATCATACTATCTTGTGTCTTCACTTTGAGGTGAAGAGCTTAAAAATGCAAAAGATAAAATTAAAATTATACACCAACCTGACACAAGGTAATTATTTTCCCAATATATTCATGAGGTGTTACAATAGTACCAAGAACAGTTGGCTCCAAATATTCTGATACTGAAAGTTTATCAGGAAACTGAGCAGGGTTGATAATAGTAATCTGGTCTTTTCCATACTCCTGAAAACAAATAAACCAGATATTGTAATTTATTAGTAAGTAAAATGAACAGCAAAGGAGACAAATATAGCATTGAAAAAATGCTAAAATATGTTTCAATTGTCTGAAAACATTGGTGCATTATGCAACCCAAGTTTAAACCAAGGATGATTTTAGAAGAGATTTTTATAAAACATATAGAAGTCTGTTATCAGCACATCCTTAAATATCATTATGCAGAAATTAGCTTTTGACTTGATAGATATGATAGAAATACAAAAAACTTTTCTATCCATCTTTCTCTCCACTGTAAATTGAGGATCTTCTTTCTTACTTCATCCTGATCCTCTAAGTTACTATTACACAGCTTCAACAGAAGACCTGCTCTAAATATTTTAGAGTTCAGTGGTGGAAACTTTCTTCCCTAAATAAAACTTTGGGTTCAGGCTCCCTCACATGCTGAAGTGGATTTAAAAAATGAAGTTTTCAATTCCTGTGTGAGTGCTTTCATTACCTACTTCTTCCAGTCCAACATCCCAGTAAGGGCTGGAGTTACCCTTCCAAGGTAAAAGGAAAGTTATGCTGCTTATTGTGAAAATGCAACTTCCCTCTCCTCCCTGTCCACTGACAGGGACCCAACTTGCAGCATTGTTTGAAAAGAATCTCACATCAGCAGTCCAGAATCACACACTAAAGGTATCAACTACTTCATTCCTA
Source organism: Ammospiza nelsoni (assembly GCF_027579445.1). Classification (NCBI taxonomy): domain Eukaryota; kingdom Metazoa; phylum Chordata; class Aves; order Passeriformes; family Passerellidae; genus Ammospiza; species Ammospiza nelsoni. The sequence goes on along the minus strand of NC_080636.1, from coordinate 25,241,108 downwards.
GCTGCTATACTGCCTAAGAAACCAAAACAACCAGAGAGATAAAAGGTTTATGCCTCACAGGTTGTAAGTACAGAAACCTTTCTTATACAAGTTTTTAGTAATTTGCAGGACAATCAGCCAGTCAATTTGCAGCCTCCTCTCTCAGCAGGGGCTCTAAGTCTACCTCTTTCTCTCTCCAGAACTCAAACACAGTAATTCTATTTGCACTCAGTTTAATGAAGTTAGCACAGGCCCATTTAATTGTGATCAAAAAATCTCACTTTCTTTCACCAGCCCCTGCCAATCTACAGGATCATCACAAGCTATTCCTAGAAACGTTCATGTTTTCTGATGGATAAAGCCTGGAAGATTATTTCATCTGCTTTTAATGCAGTCCAGTCAGTAAGCGCTTAAAAGAATACAGCAAGGCATGTGTCCTGTACTCCCATTTTCAAGAAAAAGTGTAAGACATAAGAAGAGAGTGCTTGAAATAAAAGGGGAAAGAGCAGTTAGCATCCTTAAAAAATTAAAAACTATTTAAGTTTACAGTACTAGCCTACATTTAAGAAGAGACTCTAGATGTTTATTAAGTTTACGTAATTTTTAATGAATTTAACATACCTTTATCAACTTTGCTGAGGAAAGAACAGCTTTATAGGGAACTGTAGGTGCAGTCAAAATAACAGACATGTTATACTCTTGCTCCAAACGCTGATTAAAGACTTCCATATGTAGAAGACCAAGGAAACCCAACCTGGAAAATAAATACCCTGTTGGTAAAAGTATTTGTGTATCCTCTGGAATTTCACAGTGGTCTTTTTCATCCTCCAGCATGTTTACAGTGCTAGTATGGCAGTATCAGGCAGAGCAAACAACCTTCAAGGGACCAAATAATTGTACAGTTGAAAAATCTTGGAGAACAAAAACAATCACAGTAATTTTCATTCTCTGTGCAGAGAATGTAAGAAAATCAAATGAAATTAATGATCTTTATCATTTATTTGAATTACAGCTTCTAATTTTGAATTAAGTTTAATTCTACCTTCAGTTGACTTAAACATGTGTTCTTATGAACAGTTTAAAAAATGAAAGCAGCAGAAAAACCTCACCTCCATCCAGCTCCTAAGGCAAGGCTGCTGTCACGATGAACAGTTACACTGGAGTCATTCAATGTCAGCCTTTCCAAAGCACTTTTGAGATTATTATATTCTGTTTGGTCTATTGGATACATTCCTGTCAAAATATATTAAATAGAAGTGATGTGACAGAGAGCTTTAGCTACTGTGTACCTGGCTTTCAAATATGCCACTTACAGTTAACAGTAATAAAATCAAGAATAGTTACTTCCTGCTCTATCAGTTTTTAAATGTGAAAAACAACAAAAGGATTCTTTATTCCTCGAAAAAAAATTAGTCAAAACATAAAAATGTTTTAGATTACCTCTGAATTAACATCTAAACCATAATGGTAGGATCACTGTATTCATCTAATCCTTCACATTTATGGAAGATTCATAGTTGAGTATAACCACTGTTATGCAGTATAAGTGTATAGACTTCACTGAGATGTTCCCTCAAAGCTAAAAGTGAGTGAAAAATAAAAAGCATCATTTCAAAGCTGCAAATATTTCTCTCTTCTTTTGAAATTAATAAAAACAGCTGTTTGTACAACTACTGTCTGAAATAGATTCTACTGTATCACTTTTCACATCCTTGTATGCTCAGAAAATGTCATCTACATGAAGATGCAACACACATGCGCACAAAAACATCATCTAAATGCCTAGTCTCCATGAGACAGTTCAAGTGAGTTCTACACACTGCTTCACAACAGGTCTAGAAAATTATTTACAGAATGTTTTCTAAAGTCACCTTCTCTAGCATTTGTAGTAGTTACTGAAGCTAGTGGCAACAGCTCAACAGAATTATTCAAGCTCAAAAAGTCAAATATTTTACAAGATCATTCTGCATAGTAGCTCTGGCAGTTTACCATGTTTAACAAAAATGAAAAAGTTGCTAAATTTTAAAAGAAAAACCAACAGAATAATTACAGAAATCTGATTATCAAGATGAATAATTCTCTCTTCTTTTTTTTAATTTCAATCCTTCTTTTCCAGCTATTAAGAGTTTACTGCCATTAGAAACAATAATCATATTTGTGATGTATTCATGGAAAACCAGTCAGCATTTATTGCTAATCCTGCTAAGACACATGGAAAACATACAAATCTACGTAAGTGACGCATCTCAGCTAAAAATTCTAATCCTCCCAACTCTTAATATACATGTCTTCTTTTAAAAGCTCTAACAGCTCTTGCTCTTGTCAATGGAAAAAAGTAACTCCACTTTACATTGATTTACTCCTCACCTGCAAAAACCATTGGCTTCGCTGACTTAAAGCCAGGCAAAGGCTCCACTGGCTGTTTATACAAAAACAGCGTGTCTCCTATTTGGGCTTCCGTTACTTCTTTCATTCCAGCAATCAGGTACCCCACCTGTCCTGCATAGCTAAATAAAATTGTTATTATATGGACATGATTGTTGGCATTAGCAGTATTTCTACTATTTTCCTACTTAATTTAGCCCAGCCAGAAATTCAAATAAATCACCCCATTAAAAGCCCATATCCGAAGTCCAGAAGTGAGATTTAAGTTGTTTCACCTCTGAGATGTGAACAGTCTCAACTAGCTCTTTTTCTGTTACAGCTGAACAGTACATTTATGATGCTGGTTTTGAATACTGTGTTGCTCTCAGTTTAAAACCTGGAGCTAGACCCTTGAGAGGCTCCTAAGACAAAGAAACCAGAACAGTTCCCAACTGCCAGCACTGCAAGTTTCATATATCACTAGGATGAAACTAGACAAACACTTTCCATCAGCACATTATGCTAACAGGAGGGGAATACATGGTAAATATTGAGCAAAACACAGTGTTACTGGTTTTGGCTGGGATAGAGTAACTTTCGTCAAAGCAGCCTAGTATGGAGCTGTGTTTTGGATTGTGACTGAAACAAGTGTTGATAACATACCAATGTAGGTATTGCTGAGCAAGCCCTCTGGGTTTCTCGCTGTGCCCCTGCAAGCAAACAGGCTGAGGGTGTGCAAGGGACTGGGAGGTGACACAGCCAGGACAACAGACCCAAACTGGCCAAAAGGGCATTTCATACCACAGAACATCAAGCTTAGCAATACAAAAGAAGTGTAGTCTTTCCAAGGCTTTTACTTGTAGACTAGCAGGACATCAGTCTGCTTGTGGGAGGTGGCGAATAATGGACTGTCTTTGCATAATTTGCTTTTATTTCTTTTTTTTTTCCTCCTTTATTTATTAAACTGTCTTTATCTCAATCCACAGGTACTTCCTCAGTTCTCACCCTGCTAGAGTTGGGGAGTGAGCAGGGGGCTGTCTGGGTTGCTGGCTGGGTTCAACCCACTAGACACAGTAATGTAACCTGAAAATGACCCCAGTAAAGTAATTTATGTATATTTGGATGCACACTGGTAAAACTTCTCCACTGATTCTAAGTACCTGATTTTCTTCCCACTGCTGCCATTGAGAAGCCAGTTTCTGGAAGCTGTTGCATTCATGGATTTTAAGTTTTCCACCCTCAAAATATGCTGCAGCAATAACTAAGATGAAGCCCCATTCCCTTCCACTCTCAAACAGGGCAGTTCCTAGAAATAAATTGGACAGCTGAATAAGAATATCGAACACTAGCCTTTAAACACCTAGCTGTCCAGATGTTCCATGTACTACAGAAGGTAATGGATTCCTCCCACAGTAATGCCCCAAAAGCACTCCGTAAAACCTTCTGCTTCAGCATGCCCAAAATAAAAAATGACACATAGCATTAAATTGCAAATAGTGATTAGTAAAAAAAACTACCACCAAAGAACAAGAACAAAAACCTAGACATCTCCCAGTTTTTATCTCTCAAAGCAGAAATCAAACAGAAATGCAGGACATTGTAGTTTAGCCCAATATATTATTTTTCCACTGTAAGAAGTTTTTACTTACAGCTTATGTGTTGGCTGTTCATTTGGAGTCAGAATTCCAACTTCATTTACTTCATATCTTTTCTTAGTGTGTGCAGACACAATTTTGTGTCCCTTTGCAATCTCCCCACCAAAGAGCGCAATGTTAGCTACAACACCTCGGTAGTGGTCAAAGGTAGAGTCAAATACTAAGGCTTTCAATGGATCAGCAGTATTACATTGGGGTCTGTCACCAAAAAAAATTAGAACAATATATTATGCAGAGTGTTTTTATTCAATATTGAATAAGCAAGCATGCCCACCCCAAACACTTTCAAAGAATCACACTAGGAAAGGGATTTCCAGTATCACCTGATCCAACTTTTCTTGGCAAAAACACAGGCTTACACAGGATGGCCTAGCACCCTGCCCAAATAAACCATAGAGTGTCCAATGCTGTGGAATCCACCACTTTCCTGGAGAGATTATTCCAATCACTCTTTGTAGCTACTGTTTAAATACCAGAATACAGCAAAAGGTCTCCCTTAAGCCTTCTTTTTTCAAGGCTGAACAAGTCCATTTTTCTCACCCTTTCCTCAAAGGGCAGACTGCCCAGTCTTTCAATCATCTCTGTGGCCCCTCTTCAGCTGGTCCACATTTTCTACACAGAAGGGGCCAAAACTGAACACAGTATTCCAGGTGTGGACCGAACACCACTGAGCAGAGTGGGATAATGACTTCTTCATCTCTGCTATTGATGTCCCTGTCCTTGATTTCCCAAGGCAACCCAGCATGCTGTTGTGTTTCTTTGCTGCAGCAGCACATTGTTCACTCACATTGACTTTATTGTCCCCAAAGACCTCCAGGTCCATTTCCACAGAGCTGCTCTCCAGCTAGGTAAGATTCCAGCCTGTGCTATGCTCCTGAATTATTTATTCCCAGGTGCAAGACCTTTGCCTCTGTTGAATTTCATAGGGTTCTTTTTAGCCCACTCTTCCAGCCTATCTAGGTCTTCCTGCAAAGTTGTTTGTCCTTTCTGAAGTGTCTACTTCCCCCTCTCAGTTTGGTATCACTGGCAAACTTCACCAGGGTACACATCCCAACTTCCAGATCACTTATGATGATAAGAAACAGCATTGAACCCAATGAGGAACCCTGGCAGACCCTACTTGTGGCCAGTCTGAAAAGGAGCTATTTACCACCACCCTCTGGGTGCAGCCTGTCAGATAGCTCCCATGACACAGACCACTCCAGACTGTAACACAGTGGTTTCTCCAGGAGTCTGTGAGAAACCTTATCCAAAACCTTCAAAATCCAGGTAGAGAGAAATCCAGGTAGCCACTGTCCACTGCTCACACTACACAGCAGGTTACCCTGCTGCAGAAGGTGATCAGGTTTGTCAAGCCCAATACACCCTTGGTGAACCCCTCCTCGCTTTTCCCAGTCACTTCATCTGACTTGTCACAGCCCCCAGGAGGATTTGTTCCATACCATTTCCAGGCACTGCAGTAAGACTGATGGGCCTACAAATTCCTGGATCCCCTTTAAGTTCTTCTAGTAAATTCGACATTAGCATTCTTCCAGTCTTCTGGGATGTCCCCTGATCTCCAGGACTTCTCAAAGATTACAAAGAGCAGCTTTGCACAGACACAGCCAGCTCTCCTACAACCCTCATGTGGATACTATCAGGGCCAATGGATGCACAGGGGTCAGGCTCCTGTAACAGTTCACATACCAGCTCCTTCTTTGCTGACAGTGCATCTGTGCATTAATCTGCATTTCTGCTCCCCAGCCCTAAAGCCCAACAGTGCTGGTAAAGACAGAGGTGAAAAAAATGTCCCTCTGCTCTTCAGCCTTGCTGGTGACTAATTCATCTCTCCTGTTTAAGAACAAGTCACTATTTTCCTTCCGTTTCTCCTACATCTATCTATAAAATATTTTATTTAATTAGATGCATATTAAGTGTAAAACTACTGCCGATACCATATAAATGCAACTCATGATTTTCTAATTACTTTTAAAGGTTAATTAGACACATAATTAAATACAGACTTACGGTGGGATCTTCTCAATGACCTTTTGAAGAACTTTTTCAACATTTGTTCCTTGTTTAGCAGAAATCTAAAACAAATCCAACAACAACTTTATAAGACACATCTTACATTTATTAATAAATAGTGTCATGTGAACTTAGGCAGTTTGGGCGGCATCCATAAAAGTACTCAAAAGGACACTCTAGAATGCTATTACTAAGAAATACTGTCTTTTGTCTTTTGTGAATGGCAATTATTTTTATGATAGAAATGAAAATCATTTATGGATTGACAGCGAGAAATAATTTAAAATCCCGGATTCTAATCCTGAAAAAATACTAGAATTTTTAGCTGAGAGTTATTTTCTCCACTCTTACAGGAGACAAAATTTAAAGAAATTCTTATGTCAGACAAGAACAGGCAGACAGATAGCAGTCTCCTAATTTATAACATACACATGTCACATGTTAGTTACAAAGTTATATTATCAGGCATGTCATAAAACTCAGAGATCTTACCCTTATGCATTCATCTGTAGGGATATCAAACAGCTTCTCAATTTGTTTTTCAACTCTTTCAGGGTCTGCATTTTTCAAGTCAATCTGTAAAACAACAAACTGCAAAATATACAAGAAACCAGATCTCCCACATCATCCAGTACTGTACAAAAAGTACAGTAGAAAGTACAAAAAGAACAGCAAAGTACAGCAAAGAACCTTTATGTATTTATGAGTAAACAGTGTCCATCTTTAGGAAAATATCAATATTCATTTTATAAAGTCTTCCTTCCTTGATTTTGGGAAGGATCCTGTCCATAACCAGTCTCCTTTTGGCTTGTTTCATTAGGGAAAACACCTTTGCCCAAGAGTTGGTAAAAATCTTTAGTTTACAAAGTAATTTGAAATCATTAAGAGCTACCTACATTGTTTATAGGATCACATATTAAGTACAAAATAAACCTACAAAAAGCAATTAACATAAGCTGAGCAGTAATTAATCTTGTGATTCCAATAGCACAGCTCTCAAAATTGTATAGAAAGTAACACTTGGAATTTCTTTAAAAATTAAGACTTAACTTTTTAAATACTGAGCTCCTAGTCATGTCATTTCCTCAATATTAATGAACTTTTAACATCACCAACTCCAACCATAACCCCAGCACTGCAAAGTCCGCTACTAATCATGTCCTTAAGTGCTACATTTTTAAATACCTAAATGTATTTCATGAAATTAAAAATTTCACAGCAGTTAAATTGTAAAATTTACACAGAGAGCAAATACAGAAAATTCCTATCAATGTTAAATCTAAATCCTATAAATATTATAATGAATAACTTTCTTTACTTCTCTTTGAGGTTACATTTCTGATCAGCACTATACACATTTAAACAACCCAAGTATTTAATAGAAAATGCTAATAACTTTATTACCTTATTTATGACAGGAATGATTGAAAGCTGTGCTTCAAAGGCGAGATAGAAGTTTGCCACTGTTTGAGCCTGAATACCCTAGAAAATAACATTGTAAAGTTCAACACAGAAATCACCTCAGTTTTGGTGTGGTTTTGGGGAGTATTTTTAGGCATACTATACAATTTAAGATTACTTTGCTATTCTATCAACTCTTTCATTTAGGAGATGGATAAATAAAAGGTGATTGATTATATGCAACTGCTTTAAAATCCCACTACTATTTTTCTGCAATGTAATACTTTCATGGAGATAGCCCAGGGGCAGAAACACTGTCTGAAAAACAAAACAAAAAAAAATCCCACAACTAGTTTCCCTCTAGCTAAAGGAAATCCTGAAATACTAAATAAAAAACAAGAATTAGGTACTACACCTCATTTGCATCCACTACAAGTATGACACCTTGACAGGCAGATAGTGACCGTGATACTTCATAGCTGAAATCTACGTGGCCCTGAGGAGAAAACAAATGTTTACAATTTCAGGCATTTTTGCAAAGATTTCTGTACTACATTGTTTTCATTTGTATATTTGTATAATGAAGTTCACATTCTTATAAAAGAGGAATTGAATAAACACAGGAAGCCAGAAAGCTCCTACTTTTAACTATAAGGACATTTAGATTTGTGTGATTTCAACACTGTTTATATTTAACTTACTGGTGTGTCAATAAGATTTAAGAGGTAGTTTATTCCTTCATGACTGTAAAAGAGAGATGCAGATTGAGCTTTAACTGTAATTCCTCTTTCACGTTCCACTTGAAGTTTATCCAGCACTTGTTTATTACGGTCAGTTTTAGAAATTGTTCCTAAAAATAAGGAAAAAAAAAAGCTTTATTACCTAATTTACGACATCAATCTTGAAAATGCCATTAACCAAAAGTTAACCAAGAGCAAATGAAGCTTTCCCATATAATTAAGCTAAACAAACATTTTCAATCAAAAACAAAACAGGGCTTCAACTCTCTATATTTGTCAAATAAAGTTTACACAATAAAGTTACATAAAATACTGACCTGAATAAGCAGGACAAAAAACATCATCTAAGAGATTAAGAAGCAGGACAAATTCCCTTGAATTGTAAATAATTTTGATACTTAAGGAAACTTCCCCTCCTACCACTGAGCAAGAGTGGCCCACAGCTCTAAAATCAATCTCAAGTGCCAGACGAGCATTAGCACAGAGTGACAGACCTGAATTCAAAATCCCATTCTATCACAGGCACCAGGCAAAAATGCTCATGGTGATGACACATGGGAGGTAATCATAAAAAATAACTTTGATCAGAAGTTTCTCTCCCTGGTTTTGTTTCATTCACCCTTAAATGAGAGTCCAGAACTCCCAGGTCATGACAGTCCCACCCCTTCTGTCCACGTCAACCACAGGCAAAAAACATCATAAACTTAACATGTACTGTTCTAATGGATGACTGGTTAGAGTGACAGGAGTGACACATTGAACAAGGAAGATGTTGAAACAAGGAACACCTTCAAACTCCTTTTCAGTCTCTTTCCAAAATATATACTTCTTTAAATGAATTACACACATCATGCCTACATGTAGGCATATCTCAAGTCCATATATCTGTAATGCTACACAATTAAGAGTTTAAAAGCCCAAGCAACACTAGGAGAGCAAAAATATTAGAAATTTTAGTAATAATCAACGGTACAGAAACTTAAGATGCCACCTTCCATGTCAAGAAAAGGTAGCATAAAATGAGAATGCTTACCTGTAATTTCCAGCAATCTGTCTGCTAGTGTACTTTTGCCATGATCTACATGAGCTATAATACTGAAGTTTCTAATGCTTTCAACAGGATACGTTGACATATCTATTTCTTCCTGAAAAACAGGAATTTCTTTTCATAAATCAAGGTTACAGTCTCTATATAGCATATGACCTGGCCTTTAAAAAAGCAAATTAATTATTTTAGTATTTTTTCTCTAGAAGTAGTACAGGTTGAACAGAGATACAAAAGCTTGAATTGTCACCATTGTTTAAAATGTCAGCATTTCACTTTAGTCATACAGACCCATGTATTCTTTTATCACTAAACAATTATGAACTATGCTGGAAAGTATGTAAAAGGTACATAGTATGTACATAGGGAGCTGGAAATTTTTGTTTTACATTTTCACATTGGTGAAACTACTAAACTTAAGGATTAAGAAAACTGGATTCAGGGGGCCATTAAGGACATCATTCTTCACAAGCATGATAGGAATACAGAGCCATTACCTAGAGACTCAGCGAGTAGTAACCTTATCACAAGGAGCAAGCAGACAGTGAAAATGGATGCTACCGTGTGGAAGAAGCCAACCCACACACAAAAGTCAACGTATTTTATTTATTTACAGTGCAGAAAGGGGCACTTGGTGGAAAATCCACAAAGCCAGCAAACAACTATCAAAACTTCATACTATTTATACATTTTTGCAAAGGCATTATTATTGACTGCCTAAAAGTTACATAGTTCTTTTAATTCGTATTCTATTGGTTAAATGATTCCCTCACTTATGCTAGTTAGCCAGCATGGTGTGTTTCTCTTGAGTCGGTAGGTTTCTCGGGTCTAGGGTCGTGATCTTTCCCTGCCACAAGCACCTTTTTACCCAGCCAGAGCCGATTTCAGCGCACTGGCTGAGTTGACTTTGTTAGTTCTTTCCTTATCCTGGGAGCTCTGTCCTTCTGGCCCGTGAATTCTGCCTTCTTTGTGCTCACTACTAACAGTACATCGTTCTCCCCAAGCTGTTAACCCGTCCCTAGAACCGAGATCACTGAAACATGTCAAACCCTACACATTAAAAAGGCAGTTCTACCAAGCAGTAACGCATCCGTCTCACTCCTGGACGCCAGCGTGGGCCGCCTGGCAATGCGGCGAGCCCAGGGGTCCGGCAGCAGCCGGCCTGGGGCAGGAGCCCGGGCTGCCGCGGACTCCCCTTGCCGCGGGAGCTGTAGGGCCGCCCGCGGACTCACCTTGCCGCGGGAGCTGTAGGAACGCCCGCACGCCACGGGCAGCCAGGCCGGAAGGCAGAGCGGGGCGGCGGCGGGGCCGGGGCTCGGCAGCCGTGCCCCCCAGCGCAGCGCTGCCCTGCCGGCGAGGGCCATGGCGCTGGCAGCAGCTCAATTCTGCCCAGCCAAGCTCAGCCCGGCCGAGCTCAGCCCAGCTCACCGCAGCCCGCCATGGCCCGGTACCGTCAGGCCGCGCCGCGCAGGGCGGGCGCAGCGGCCCGGAAGGGACGGGGCGGGGCGGGAGGCGGCGGCCGCGCTGTGAGGCGGCGGCCGCGCTGTGAGGCGGCGGCCGCGCTGTGAGGCGGCGGCCGCGCTGTGAGGCGGCGGCCGCGCTGTGAGGCGGCGGCCGCGCTGTGAGGCGGCGGCCGCGCTGTGAGGCGGCGGCCGCGCTGTGAGGCGGCGGCCGCGCTGTGAGGCGGCGGCCGCGCTGTGAGGCGGCGGCCGCGCTGTGAGGCGGCGGCCGCGCTGCCGGGGCAGTCCGTGGTACCGGGGCAGTCCGTGGTACCGGGGCAGTCCGTGGTACCGGGGGATGCTGCTGCAGCGAAGTGCTGCTCTGCTGGCATACAGATGGGTTTATTGCGTGCCATGCCGGCTGCTCTGCTGACATATGGCTGTTGTGGCCGTCAAAGCTACGCTTTGTTAAATTCTGGAAGCAGAAGAGCGTTGTATTCTCAGACGCGTTTTGCGTGTGTTACTCTTCATCACAGTCTTTGCGAGTCTTCCAGATATTTTTCTACGTTGTAGCTTTCCTAGTTTGGCGTTTATTAGTGACCACGTGTCCCGCTGTTTTTTCTTGAAATTTTTGCATTAAGGTTTCACAGACCTGGGAAAACGTGCAGGCAAGGGTCGCTGTTCTGTTTACGTATATTGGCTCCTCCTTTCTCTATTGCTCAGTCTAATTAACATTTCAGCTGTAGCTATGTAAAATATTTCAGATTTTTTTTTTCAAAATATTTTTTCAATGCCAGCAGATTGCTTAGCTAAGAAAGCTTCAAATATTTAATCAGTTTCACATTCTAGGCACGTGCTAAATAAAACGAGACTGTAAATTTTGAGGGCAAAATCATTTAAAGGAGGTTTGATTTCAGGATATGAGTATAAATTTTTACTCCTTTTTAACTTAGAAGGATTTGGTCTGAAAAGGCTGCATAAAAGGGAGAGGTAGTGCAGACAGCAGGAGTTTCATGTAAAATGACTTAGGGTTGTGCAGTAATGAATTTGTTAATGTAGTTCACTGCTGTAGGTCCCATGGAATTTGGGTAGTAATGGACAAAGAGAGTCCTTTGGCAAATTCATGAAAATGTATAGAGAAGGAGAAGTATGTCCTTGCATGGTGAATGGATGCAACAGGAACCAAGAATCCAAAGCCATGATCCAGGGAAGGCATATGAGCATAGGAACTGTATTTGGAGGAAAACATTCTCCCTGCTACACGCAGATTAAGTTTGATGCACTGTAGGTATTGGCTTGCCTGTGTGCAATAGCAGAGAACAGCAATACACAGCAATACTGTCATTCCTAAAGGGGTAAGTGTCTTCACTGTCCTAAGGTACATGAATATCAAAAAAATCTAAGAAAATGCTCTCTTAGCAGGAATTAAACTAATATGCTCTACATACTGTATTAAAGAGAGAGCACTCTTGCATGAGCAATTTATACAGATGGCAGATTTCAGCAAATTCAGAACAGCAGCAGGGTTAGCTAAAGCCCCTGTTCACACTACCAGGATGTGTGTAGGGACATGTAAAATCATGTAGTCTCAAAAATAACTGAAAAACAGCATAATTCAAATCAAATAGGTTGCACTTGCACTCCCTATTTATGCCTTGGAGAACAAAGGTGTTTGCACCACATGCACACTCAGCTGGCTGGATTCAAGGAGCTGTGCTGGAGTAACTCAGTGAGCCCATGTGCTACATCTTCATCCTGGAACTTGTCCTGTTGCCATCGAGTGAACAGCTGCAGAGTGACTGCTGGTCCATGCTGTGAGACAGCAGCCCTTAATGTAAAGCTATTTGCAGGTATTTTAGAGTTCTGAGATAGATGAAGAAAAACTGGGATAGAACTGCCTTTCAAGCATGACTCCTAATCATATGAACAAAATATATTAACTAGAATTTCAGATTGGAGGTCCATCATAAGCTAGGATAGTGTGCAGAAAAATTACAGTCATCTGTCTTTATTTTCACTTTTCAGCTCAGATAAATATATGAATCAAATATCAAGATTTTTGATCAATTTGAGCTCTATATGCAATGGAACACATTCACTGGAAATACTATAGAACAATGTACACTTCATCAGAATAATTAATATTAAACTATTTATGTGACAGCAAGCCAGAAGCAAGAAATATTAATTTTCAAGTGATCATTTACACGTGAAAATATGATGGATGAATGCACACATTTCCTGAACATCAAAAGCCATTTGTTGTAATGAGGATAAATTAAATGTACCTGTCACTAGCTGCCTTCACTAATACTGGAGCCAACCATATAAATGGTAAATTCAGATGCTTACAGATTCCTGACTAAAAAGGTGAAAACAAAATACAAGCACATCTGATTCCCAAGTATCTTGTTTCAACTACACTTGACTGCAGGTGTTGAATGTCCTATCAATAACCATTTAAGTTGAAGACATAATGTAATTGCCATAAATGCAAACCAGTTAGTGTTATGTATTATTTCCTGGCAGTTGTGTTCCATAGAAACAAATATGCTCCCTAACTGACATAGTTTCATAGCCTGAGTTTTAACATGAATTATGTTTTCCCATGAAGTGAAAATATTGCAAAATTAAGCATTTACCCAGTCAGGGATCAGAGTTACCTGCTAGACTTCTGTGACAGTCTCCCAGGGTGAAATAGCACACCCTAACACAATGAGTAATACAAAAGGTAAAGAAGCATTTCCTCAGTATTGAAGTGTGAGCTGATACAATGCAACTAGAATTTCATAGTGTAAGACATGTCTGCATGCAGAAGGCCAAACAGATCTGTAATCAGTGGTATCTGTGAAACACAGCAGAGGCTGCACCACTTGCTACTCAGTCATCAGTGTTCCTCGTTTGGAAGCACTGCGAGATAGTGGAAATGCAGAAATAAGAACAAAGCAACATTCGATAGCTGTAAGTATAACAAAAAAAAAAAAGAATATTTCTTTATTTCATTGGTAAGGATTACTGTAACAGAGCAGATTTCTATTTCCCACAAGTACTTACTGTGCAAATGCAATAGCTGTGGCAAAAGCCTTTCTTGTCACTGGAAGCACTGCTGCCAGCAGATGCTAAAAGGGAATTACTACCTAAAAGATAACATTGGCAGAAATTTCACCCTCTGTAAAATACATGCTCCTAAGGCAAATTCAAACACTTTATATTGCACAGTAATGACCTGAATTAAAAGGACAAGGTTTACCTAGGAAAAAACCTGAAGTCTCAAACTAAATACATTACAGGACAGGTCACTAACATTGATCTCCTATATAAATGTCTCTGTGGCAGAGTGAGGTGCCTGAACAGACACCTTAATTAACTAACCTGGTCTGCCAGTTTTTTAACTGGAGTAGTCACCCAGTTTTCCTCAGGATATTTGAGTTTGACAGGCCTTTGTTCTTGGGAGGACAAAATCTAGCAAATCCTTTATCTTTCTTCCCTTATTTTCTTCTTTTCTTTCATTTTTTTTTGTCATCAAAAACTGTCCTGTACAATATCCATACTTGCTGTTGTATCTGCTCCACACTTTTCTTAACCAACGCAATGATGAACTAAGGGGCAGCAGTGACTGAAGTTAATATTTTGCCTCTTAGGACAAATTTCTATTTTGGAGCTGTTCCTTGACACTGACTTGTCAGATTGCTGCAATATATCAAGCTCGTCTCCAATTATGCTTGAAAATGCAGTTTAATCTTTTATTTCTTGGCACTTCATGATGCTGATGGCCAAATATTTCTGTTGTAGCCAAGCTGACAAAAGTAGCAGACACATATATACTTCTTGCCTTAAAATAAAGCAGAATAAGTAGTTAGTATCTTCCTGTCCAATCTTCAGAAGTCGCAGCAGAAACTGAAGAAAATGGCAGTATTTTAGTCTGTGAAAAAAAGTATCTGAGATTATTGATGTCTGTCTAATAAAAAGAAAATAATGCATTTTTCTTTGTTTCTATAAATAATAACAAAATGCATGTTTCTAGGCCATAGCCTACAGTGGAAGAGGAGCATTTAGTGAAATATATAACAGAAAAATTGCTTTTTCTTTATATTGGAAACTTCTTTCATTTAAGACGTACTTTCTATATTCCATTTACCAGAAAGACAATATTTTAGAATTATGTTCTAGTAACTTCCTTATGCTTGTAATTTGAACATATTTTTAATAAGCAGTGATTAAGAAAGTTTGTTCCCCTTATTGTCGCCTATATTATATTCTTGGTATATGGAGTTTTGCATGTGTTTACCAGTCTAATGGAAAATTGCCTATTTTAAGATTTTCTAGTAATAAATACTAGATGGGTTCATATCAGCTGGATTTGTGTTTACAAAGCAGTTTGAACATATTTAATAGGTTCATCCCTGTTGATACAAGGTTGAGAATGTCCCCATCCTGAGTTATCACTTTATCTTATCATCCTTAGTGAACTGTGTAGGGCCTCTCAGAGCCCCATTCAGGGTGTGGGGGTCATCTCTGCAGCATTTCTAGCACAGTTCTGCTATAATGGGCAAAAGTCTTTCATGAAAATGTTTAGGTCATAAACTATAGTATTTCAGTCTCTGACAGAGACTGAAAGATGGGAAACAAACTTCTTTTTAGCAGGGTAATGATGTTAAATTCAAAGGGGGCTAATGCAGTTTAGAAGTTTTTAACAGCGAGGGTGGTGAAACACTGGAACAGGTCAGCCAGAGAGATGTTAGATGCCCCATCTTTGGAAACATTCAACGTCAGGGTCAACAAGACTCTGAGGAACCAGATCTAGTTGAAGATGTCACTGCTCATTGTAGGAGGCCTGGAGTAGATAACCATTAAAGGTCCCTTCCAACCCAAACTATTCTATGATTTCATTACTTTAACAAACTATATGTTGAGAAAAAATGGTTTTCTTTATTTCTAATGAAATAGCTTTTTCATAGAAATGTAGCATTTTAAAATGTATTTTCACCCTTCTATTATCCAGTTTGTTTTACTGAGAATGTTCTAAATCTTAGACGATACTTCATAAGGAATGTATTAGCGCATTCTGAACAGAAAAAGCATAAAGTTAATGAAGTAAATTGAACTCATCCAAAGTTCATTCTAGGCATTTCAAAATATTCAAAAAAGCATCATATGTATCTAGGCAGAAGGGAAAAAAGGTCTTTCATGTTCCACATGCACTTAATAAGAGTTTCTAGTACTTTCTGGATTTAATTCTTCTTTGCAGTATAATAGAATTGCTAAAAAAACTAAAGAGTCTTTATTTAGAAGGCTGTAAGTGATGCAGAACACTTTATATTGGATGATTACTCTAACAGCTGCCTAGTTTTAGATCTTTAAAAAGTGGAATTATATCTGTTCTGAATTACTCAGTGTCCTGTTGCCAGGACTGAAAAGGCCATCTGGAAAGATTCTCTTTTCTATAAGTTCTTACCTGATTAGTAGCCCCCCCTTAAGGTCTTTGTATACCAGACTAAGTTCCCTAAGGATTTGATTGAAAGAATTACATTTCTTTTATTATTTTCCTTTATTTCCCGGTTAATCGATTTCCCTATCACATTTGCATTGTTCTCTGTTAATGATTTTTTAATGAGAAAAGGCTAGTAGCATAGCTTTCCCTCCCTCATTATTAAACTATTTATGTGGTAAAGGGTAATTGTGTTGACACAATTTCTGAAGCTGATCCTGCTGCCATAGAAGCAGAAACCAGTTTGTACCTAGAGGGGTAACTGCATTTGGGCCCATCACAAATACCAGGTCTGATAATGCCCACCCTACAGTACAATTCAGATTGCATTGTATCAGTGATTTATGCTTCTCATTATCTAAATAATCCTCAATCTTTGTGTTATTTTAAATTGCATTAGAATTTACTTTCCTAGAAATAATAAGTGTTTATAAGCGAGGAAAAGCTCTCCTAGACTTCCATTAGACACACAAGTACATGATGACCATTTCCTCAAACCAAACCTTTGAGACCTAGCAAATACACCAATCCATTTGATGTTCAGTTTAAAAGTTTTGTTGCAATTTTATAATAAAAATTATCATGTTATTAAAGTTACATGTCAAATAGAAACCTACATATTTTGTATTGAGAGTGTTATTTACCACTACTGTCAACTTAACTTGTAACCTTACTTTAAACAAGAAAAAACATTATTTTGATGCCATATATTTTTCACAAATCCAAGTTGACTGGCATTAATTATGACATCCTTCTTTAATTCTTGATTATAGTCCTGTAGCTTCCATTCCTTTATTTTGCATATGATTGGCATCTAGCTGACAGGTCTGTAATTGCCCTCTTTAAAAACTTAAACACATTTCCTCTCTGTCACTGTTCTTGAACTGACAGCATGTCAAGAGTTGCTGGAAAGCCATGTTAATGGTTCACAGAGCTTGTCAGGCAGTATTAAAAGTTTTGTATGCAAATGATCTGGATACAGCTATTTTAAAATTGAACCACACAGTGGTTTCTAGTATTGCTATTAGAATAACAAATTAAACCCTCTCTACTGTGTGACATACATATATAAAGGTTGCTGGATAGGATTTTGACATAAAAGAATTGTTCTCTATTAATAATATAAATATTATTTTTCTTCTAAAAGGTGAATCACCCCCAATGCATAAATATGATTGGAGGTTTTTTCTCCTGAGGAATGGATTTTGTTACCTAAAAATATTAGAGTTGGCAATGAATCATCTTTAAATTTTCTAAAGAACTCTTACCAAAAATCGGTAGTTCTCATCTCCTTATTTACAGTAATTATTACCACCTTACACCTTCTTTCATTTCTTGTTTATTTTTTCCTTATACCTCTTCCTCCCATCTAAGATTAATGGTTTGTTGAACCAGTGTGGCCTCTGTCTTTGCTGTGTGCCCTGAGGCTCTTTGGGCACTGCTACTGCTGCTGTTCTGGACTGCAGCTGCAGCTCTGTCTCCTAGGCCCATACTTTTGTCCTTTGGTTTTTTAAGAGGAGTTAGTCACAGCACCCTACAAGTTGCTTTGTTTTAAAATGTTAACAGTTGTCTTATTCTCTCAAAAAATATCAACGTTTTGGAGTTGCCATGTCAAGGCAGCCAAGCCTTAGCCATTCTCCAAGGAATACCAGTTGTAGAATGCGACTCTACATTTGTTCATTTCCCAATCCTTTCCAAAAAGGTATGAAAATACTTTTTTTTTTCCCCCAAAAGCTTTTTCCCCCTCTAAAACATAAGTGGTTTTGACAGAATTAATAAACCCAGATTTGCCATGTGGGTCACTAATAATTGATTCATGGTGAAGAAGATAGTTTGATTAACTTTGTAGTTCTGTCTTCTGTTAGTGTAAGTTGATGAAGGTCAGCTGTGGGATCTCAGCACCTCAGGATGGAGGTGCAGAGAGGCCGAGACCACCCTTGGGGGGCTCGGGAATCCTGGAATGTTGCCAGAAGTGTCTGGTGGCAGGATTTTGATCCTACACAGGAGATGAGACCTGTATGAGGACTGGGAGGAATTCACTGGGTGAATGGTGAAGGGATAAGTTAGTTAAAGTGTAAAACACTGGGTTTAGGATTTTGGTACAGGGGGGTCTAAAGAAGTAAGATGGAGGAATTGGGGCGTGTCCTGTTCTTCTTCTTCTTCTTCTTGGCCTCCATCTTCTGTGGTGGTGGTGGCACTTTGGGATTGGTTATTACTAGAAGTGCACCGGTTAATAAGAGTAGAAGGTATTGGGGAGAAATGATAAATATTGTACACGTAACTTTGGGTATAAAGATAAGTGACCGCCCGGGGGCTTGGGGAGTGTGCCCATGGCTGACTTGCTGTGCAGACCTCTGTCGGGCTGAAAGAAAATCTTTTAGATAAACAATTAATAAACACCGAGACCGAGACAAGATCAGAAGTCTCTCCTCGTCCTTTGAAGCGTCGGCTCTTCAAGGCCATCCCTGAGAATTCCAGAACACCTAAACAGCTCACAGAAAACCTTACAAGCCTAAACAGCCGAGAAACCGAGCAAGTGGCATCTCTGAGCTATCTCTCTCCGGACATAAATCACCGGCCGAGCAATCTCCGAACATAAATCAGCCGGGAGAAAAATGAACTCTACAGTCAGCAAAGTACTTTTCTAGAACATCTTAAAATGCCTCATGAAAACATTGTCTCTACACCTTGTTTTGTTTTTAAAAAGCCATTAATAGTTGTAAGGCCATGAGTTACATAACCTGCAGGTATAGTGAAAGAAAACTAGTTAAAAATCCTAGCATGTGCATGAGTAATTGTGAGATTGTTATGCTTTAGGAGATCTTGACTAGGTAAATGACAAAAGAATTAACTGAATATTATATTTACCTTGTGTTTTCTTCCTTCTATATGATACTGACCAAAGTTTTGTAGCTTATTTAGTATTGAACCTTTTCTGCTCTTTCCCTTTGTTAAATATGTTCTGTTTCAGTTAATGTTGTGCTATTTCTATAGTACAGCCATTATTTATGTGTTAATATTTAATAGGAATACTGCAAGAGACTTTCTGTAATTAGGCATGAGTAAACAGAGATAGGAAAGGCAAAAGATTGGCTTGTAACTATAAAAGATTGATTTTCTGTGCATGGATAACTGGTTTGTACAACGTAAAAATGTGCCTTGGTCTATTACAAGTGGTTTTTTAACAATTTAATAAATATGCTGCTTAAACTTTTAAAAAATAATAGCAACATTTTTTAGGAATGGGGCTCATAAACATTAAAAAATGCTCTTTATCTTTTTCATAGTTCACATATTTTATTTATCATCTACCAAGGTGGAGGAAGTGCATTACTTTTCTAGGCTACTTACAATGGACCTGAATTTTCCCAGATTTGTGGCTCTGATTCTGCTTTCACATGGGGATTTTCAACAAACTTAAGTCACTTAACTGTGAGCTAACCTGAAAAAAATTCAGTTCTTTGTACGAAACCTATTTTGCATCCATATCGTCACAATAGATGCCTGAAATCAAGTGATTCAATGATAATTAAAAATCAGCAAAAAAAAATTATTTAAGCAAACAATCAAGACAATGCTGTATGTAAGAAAATAAAGACTTTTATTAAAAAACACAGCTTCATTCAGACAGAGAGGGTAAATCAGTGAAGCAGCAATCTCTTTCAGCTACCAGCAGTACATGAAAATGAGTACCTACCAGTTATAGATGTTTTGAGCAGTACAGCACCTGCAGCATCAAAGTGATAATTATTTCCACATTTTTGTCTTATTTCATACTAAATCTGGAGTGAGGAGGGGTGTGGGGTATGTGTGTCCCAAGTTTGCCTTTGATATTAAATTGCAAGCGCCTCTGTACTTGTGGTGATTTTAATTACCTCTGCTTCAGTGAGAATAAAGATTGCTACTAAACTGTAATATGCTGTATGCCTTGTCTATTATATACAAGGCCTGGAGACACATTTTCAGGATGCCAGAGGTCTGCTCAGTGATGTGTTGATCAATCCATTTTACCTGTTCCTGAAGCTCCTTTCCCATGGCACTAAAAGAATAAGGTTATGGAGGGTGAGTCTAAGGAGAAAATAGCTCATTTGCATTATTACTTGTCCTTGAGATGTCATGCAAAACAGGCAGTTCTCCTTACAGAAGGACAAACCTAACATCAAGAAGAGGAAAATCTAGTAACCACTCACTTTGATAGTCAGAAAAACATTAGTTCTAACTATTTAATTTGGATGTCCCTTAAAAAAATGAAAAAAGGGGGAACTTACTCCCCCTGTTTCCATGAACTTGTGTATTTAGAGTTTATATTGACAGCAATCCTGTGAAGTGGCCCTGGTCCAGCTCCACCTTCAAAGGACAGTGTCTGAACGACTCCAGCCTGTTGAGCAGTTGGCATATTTTTGTTTTCTTTGAGACCTAGGCCTTTTGGCCTGATTTGTTTGAAGTCTGAGCAAATCCTGCTTCCAAGCTCTTCAAGGAAATAGGTATTTGCTTTGTTGTTGCTGTAAATAAGTCAGTCTCTGTCTGCTGCAGTATCTTGTCTGTTTGGCTTCCTTCCAAGGCAGATGTCTGCTATCTGTCCTCATTTTATGAGTTCCCCAACTTTGTGCTGTAACAGAATGTCTTGTGTGCCACATGAAGTGTGGCATGCTATGGCATGATGTATGTCTCTGTCTCCCTTTTTCTCCCACCCTCAGGTCTTTCCTCTTCTATGGTTGGATCCATTCCATTCTCCTGCCCATCTTCTGCCTGAGGTTAACCCTCTCTTTGCATTTAGTAGTTATAAAACAATTGCATTAACTGGGAATATTTGTAGGAATACAATACTGCAGTTGTTCTGCTTCCCTAGTATGGGTGTCTCAGGGACTCAGTACTTCCCCATGACAGCCTAGCAAAGAAATAACATTTTCTTAAAACTGGTGTTTGGTTTGGTGCAGCCAGCCTCAAGAATTTTCTGACTAAATGTAGGAACTCTAGAGTATACGAAGGAGAAAATGAAGATATTTAGAAAATAAATTTTCCAAAATGATAAAAGACATTTACAAAACAGAACAAAACATATTAAAAAATTTTACAATTTTCTGATTTCCTAGAAAAAGGAAATCTAGCCAGCCTGTGACTGCATGGCCTGTCCACTTAGCAATGTAGTTGCCCATGCAGAATCCATATCTGATGGGCTTGCCTAGGGCAAAAGCCAGGTTTCCTCATCAACCTCCCACCATCCCAGCTGCCCTCACAGCCATGTCACACTGCTCAGCACTTTAGTGGACTGGGAGCTGCCAGGTTTTTCTCTCAAGGACGCATTGGTCACCCCTGGCAGCCCAATGCATACTTTGCAATACACTGTGCAGGGGTAGCAGGAGGATGGAGATTGATTGGAACACCAGCCTTCCTTAAAGCTGAAAAAAATCAAAGACAGTATATAGAGCTTAATATGGCTAATTACACTATCCGTAAAAAAATGCCTTGCTTTAATTTCTTCATATGTATAATAGAAAAAGACCTTACAAAACTCATCAGATTTGACACACCTGCATCTTTCCATTGTTTAAATGTATACTTTAGGATAACTTACGACCATAGCTGAAATCAGTAGGATCATAAGAAATGCCCTTCTGGGTGAGATGAATGCTTTGCCCAGAACAGTATTTTTCCTTCAGCAGCTGAAGCAGGAGGTGCTGGGAACACACAGGCCTGGCCAGGACCTCCAGTGCATTCCTCTTGCTCTCAATCATGTCTCTCCTTTCCTTTTTTCCAGCTGAAGAATACCAGCCTCCATACTTTTAATCTTTTTTTTTTCCACATTTGTTATATCCTCTTTAATTCCTTTGGTTTGCCATCTCTTCTTAAGAGCTTAGTTTTGGAAACAGAAAAGATAATTTAGCACTTTATTGTTTAAAAATGAGGTCCCAATGACCAGGACAGTCCTGAGGATGACAACAGAATTTATTTAGCCATGTGAACCGTGTCTAGAGGAACACAATCCACATACCTTGCTGTGATTCAGTTCCCTCCAGACATAGATCAGGCCAAGGTCATTAATCCCAATTTTAATTGCTTTTCTCTCTCATTAAGTTGGCTGTGTTAGAAAGCTAGATCCATCCAGCTGTAGAAAAGAGACAATTAAAATCTTTTCATGGTTATTGCCTGAAAAGAGTTGCAAGTAAAGAAAATATTTTGAGCAGAAGAGAAGGGATTGTTCATATTGGACATATGTATTAAAGGTATTCCAAAAGGACAGCTTTGAGGATTTGATTTTCAAAACACACTATCTTGTGAATCATAATTGTGTTCTTGGTTTTTATTTTCAATGACAATAGAAGAATACACACCTTCTGAATAATGTACTTAACTTTTTGGTCTATATAAGTTTCCTGTGAGCTAGCAGTATCTATATTCTATGACTTGTCCAGCCCAATAAATTAATATCCCTATTTGAAAATTACATTATATATTTCTGGCTACTTCTTCATTCTGTATCAAATTAGAGTTATAAATAAGAGTTTCTTAATAGTACAATATAGGAGTTTCTTTTCCTTTTTATCTTTCAGAAAGGAATTTTGAAAGGAGTAAAGTGAAATGCAGCAAGCGCTTTAGTAAATCTTATCAGCATTTACATTTTTTCCTTTCTTAGTTATCTCAGAACTGTTTTTTAATTTTTTTTCTCGTTATTTATCTTCACGTTAAAATAAAGATAACAGTAGAGAGCAATTTAAAAAAAATTAATAAGCATTTTTGAAAACAATTTTCCTTTCTGAATTTTGACTCTCAAGTTTCTACAACCATAATTGTAGTATTTATTTTCTTTTATTTATTCCACTGACAATCTTTCTATGTTGAGAAGAAGACAATTACTTTGGCTCCCTGTTGGTGGAGTGTCTGATGTTGGCTTTTAGCCAGTAAATTTCTTCTTCTCTATCTGGGTCTTACAATGGCTACTGTGATATAGAGTAACAACGCATAAAACCTAGGCTAAAGAAATCAAGTCCGAAAACATTAGGAGTGAAATCCTACGTACAAATGTAATTTGAATTATACTGCTCATTCATTTTCATTCCTGATCAAATGCTTTTAATTTTATAGCCATATTTTTTTAGTTACTTCTAAAATGATTTTCAGAAAACAATGAGCATTTTTTTCAGTGAATTTAGTTCACCTTGAAAATAAAACATGTGGGGAGTCTCATCCCAGATACTTAAGACGTTGTAAATTTATAAGCAGCAAGGTCTTTATATAAGGTCCTTAATCACAGTGTGGACTGTGGCACTAATCCCTTGCTTGGATTACAACTGAGTGTACGCTGTGTGTCATAACAAGCCTGCACCCTGGATGACCTTGGCTGGGATGAATCCTGGGCTCAGGGATCCCTGCCATCCATTTTGGCATTGAGCATTCCAAGAGTGTGTGGAATTTGCTTCTAAACAAATGTGGCTCGTGTATCTTTTTCCTGTTCAAACTGGGCTGGGCCCAGGAAGGTTCTGCCTGCCACGACAGATTTGGCCACTCAAGGGAATAGACCCTGTGCCTCTAGCCCCTTCCTTCCTTCCTGTTAGTAGCCTGTGGGATCTGTCTGATGTCTGGGCAAGGTCAAAATATATTCAGCCAAATAGAAATTCATCAGGATGCCCAGTTTAATTAATATTAAATGCTTCTCTGGTGATTTAGTTTTATTTCCAAGATTTGGATTTATTTCCTCTTCCCTTTGCTCCCCTCCAGTCAGAGCAAAATAGAAACAAGTAACAAAGGCTTTTAATCTATGGGCTTCTCTTAGTTTCGCATTTCTGTCCTATGAGACCACTACATATGTAAAATCATACAAAACAGCAAATATATTGACAGGTCTACTGCAAACTTTACAAATCACCAGCATCTTTTTTCTGCTCTTCATCTGGTTCCAAGCATGGCTGTATTGCTATGTCCATAATTACTCCGGGCACAGACAAGAAGCTGAAATTTTGCCTGAGAAGCCCTTTAAGGACGCCAAATTCATTTATATGCCTTTCCAAAAAAGTAAAACTCACTTTATGGAGTTAACATTCCCCTCAGGCAATTTGTGATCCATAGATTATTGACACAAAGTGCTGTAACTGCACTTTTGAAACCTTTATAGCTTACAGAGTCTGTATCTGCTTATTCTAAAGAAATAATTACAGTTGCCCTTAGGAGCTTCGTGACCTCCACAGAGAAGAAACTTTTTTTCTTAAATATTGCCATATCTGCTGTTCCTAGTTCAATTTGGGAATAATAACCATGCCTATGCAGGATGCAGTATTGCAGTTTTGTTACTTCAAGAGGCCCATGAAAAGCAGATATGCAACACATTTCTGAAATGCTGAATATCTTTATTGTGATTGTTTAAATAAATAGTAAGGCTGCCTAAACTCCATTTTCAGTATATCAGTGATGATACCTCCTTCCTGCATAAGACCCTTCACATTGTATTGAGCAAAAGTCCTACCACAACAACAAAAAATTTTAAATTTTTATTTTTTGTACATTGACTATTGGTTCAGTATTCCTGAAAATTTATTTAATGCAAGCCAATATAATTAGATACTTGAACTTCAAACAAGTTGACTCAGGAAACAAGTTTTCTATTCTATATCCTTAATTGTAATTTTTTTTCAAATTGAGTTCTCATACATACATATTGTACTGGTAAATATATATTGTAATTAATATGCCTCTAATATATGGATTGTCCCCAAGAAAAGGAAGATTTGAAAGAAACTGTGCTAGAGTGAAACAACAGAAAGGATACAAGAAAACAAAAAAGGAAAAATTAATGAAGTGAGATTTATTTATTGCTATCTTTTCAAATTCATACAAGCCTTTATTTCTTAAGGACAAAGTATTGCTGCACCATGCTCCTTATCTACTTGTTTTGGCATTCTCCACAACAATTTTGAATTTGTTGGGTAATTTTGAATATGTTGAATATGTTGAACACAGAGAGAGAGCTCTTAATGCTAATAAGGTTTCTACAAATGTCATGAAAATAGGCAAATACTAGGAGGTAAGAAATTGTGTTGGTACCTACACTAAGCAAAACATAAAAAAATCACTCATGCTTATTAGACACCAAAGAATCAAGCTAGGAATCAGCTCTTGTGTGTGATTCATACATCAAAAAAAGCTTCATCTGAAGGGGATTTTTTTTTTTTTTTTTTTGTGGTTTTGTTCATTGGTTTGTTGGGTTGGTTTGGTTTTGGGTTTTTTGTGCTTCTGATAGAAAAAAAGGCTGGATGGAGAATATATACATTATGAATCCAAAACCAGAAGTCAGCTAACTCACAACAGAGGTGGGAGAGCAAGGACTCCAAGCAGAAGTAGAAGCTGAGTGGAAGGAAAGGTATCACAGAAGTCATACAAAACAGTGTTTGGTAATTGTTGGAAGTCAGCAAATTAAGCCCATGGAGAATTAAGGATGTTATGGTCTTATGCAGTGAGTTTCTTCCCTGTTTAGATTTGAATCTGTAATCTTATGCGTTGCTTTCCTCCTTCACAAACATAAAGGATTTGAATGGTTATATAAGTCAAAACAGGAATTCCCTGTTTTACAATGACAATGATTGAATATACAAGGATGATTATGAATTCTTCCCATAAATATTTTTCTAGTCTTCTACTTATTCTTGTTTATTGGATCCTTGAGCTGCAGACTGTTTCTTTGCATTCAATAATTCTTGGTTGGTTTAACTCTCATGGACTTCCAGATCCATAGAGATATTTAACATGCATATCTTCCTTTGACGTGGATTTCCAGCAGTCTGTCACTCACGAGCCTTTTTTTTCCTAGTTTTGAACTCCTTTTGAATTTTGTTTGTCTTGCAGAAGAAAGAGGCCCCAGCTTTTCCCTGCCCAGCAGTCCCTGTCCCCGTTTCATAAACCCCAATTAATCATTGCTTCTCCAGCCCGAGGACCTGACCTGGTTGTTGTTAGATGGAGCCTGTTCCACACACACCTCCCCTGCTCTTCTCTCAGCAGGTCACCATCCTCCCAAATACTTTCTGAGAGAGCACAGCTAGAACTGCATATAATATTCAACTTGTCAGTGAATCACAGATACATGCAGTGATATAATGATGCCCTCTGTTTTACTGTCTTTTCCTAATAATGACTAGCAGGAGAATTGTGTGTTTGATTTGTAATGGGTATTGATAGGTAAAATTACTCATGCAGGAACCTGTAACTTCTCACTTGTTTTTAAACTCTAGCGCACTTGTTATGCATAGAAAAGAAAACACAAATAGCTTCATATTTCTTTTTTTTTTAAATTTACATCTTATCCACCTTCTGAAGACTGGTTACAGGAAAGAATTTATCTCTTGCAGTAATGATATGTCTGAGACATAAAATTCACTAAGCTGCCACTTTATATAATGTAAGTAATTAATGTGGTAAAAAAATGCTATTTCATAGTGAATGGTATATTTCTTTGCAATTAAATTTTCCTCTCTTCTTTAGGAGAACATTTTAATAATGTCCACTTGCAAAATTATTAATGGTGCCTGTAAATGTAAGTAATTAAGCTTAAGGATTGCTGAATTAATCCTTAATAAGATCAATTTTTACATTTGATGTAAAAACTATGAAATTATTGACTAATTTTTATAATGGATTTGCCATACTCATCAGCTTACTTTGAGTAGTAAATGTATGGTTACATAGCTGAGTCTAAAGCCAGAGTTCTATAGTCTTTTCTATCTTTTCCCATTTAATCTCATTTAATTCTATTATTTTTTTTTCTATTTATTTATTTTATTCTATTTATTTCTATTATTTTATTTGCTGCATCTATTTTCCTTTTCAGGAAAGATGGAAACAAGTAGGTAAATTAAAACCTAGGAGTTCACCTTTAAGAAAAGTTTTGAATTACTTCTAGAAATTCTCACATTTTTCATTAATTTTCTTCATCTTTTTTGTATTCCCCAGCTTAAATTCTCATTCTCATCTTTGAGGATGAGATTTCATCCAAACTATCTTCCCCATAGATTATTAACATCCTCTGTACCTGCCATTCAAAGAAAGTAAAGATATCTTCAAACTCTGTTCTAAAGGCTTTAAGTGCGATAATTTATTTTTCCTTTACGTTAATGCATCTGTGACAGCCTTGTCCAGTGTGGTCTCTCAGTGATGGACTGAACATCAGGTACCTGTGACACACCTGAGTGTCTGCAAGGTGATCTTTGGAAAGCTTCTGTTCTGTAAGGCATCAATGCAAATCCTCCCCTCTTTCCCAATTACATTTGAGACACATCAGATAGCACCTATTTAATCAGTATAATGGGTGTCACACTAAGCAGGGATGGTTACATATCTATTGAACCAAAATAAAGTAAAAGGCTTTGTATAAATATGGGTCATTGGTGGTTACATTTCCCAAGTACAAATCTTGTTAGGAAATAAATTACTTTGAAATGAGCTCATTTCTAAAAGCCCATGTTGATTGGATTCATCAATGCAGTTAGTTATTATTTGAGCCCATAATTTGCTAGGATCAATCTCATGGGAGCAGGCCTATAATTACTCAAGGCATCTTATTTAGCCTTTTACAGGATAGCATGTTTACTTACTTTTGATCTTCCCATACTTTCCTGTTGTTTTGTTACTCAACAATATAGAAAGTTTTTAACCATTTCTTCTAAAACTTTTAGATGCAGAATTTTAAAATGGTGCTTTTAGCATTTCTAATAAACGCATCTGTCTTTTTGTTTATTGATACTTTTATTTTTACACCTGCTAGGAGCATGGCAGTAGCAATAAAATTTTGTCTTCTTTTAGTGCACTTGAGCAGTCCTTATTTTGACCAGTCACTTTCCTATCATCTACTTAAACTTAGCTTTTTTTAAAATCATCTACTTCTAATTTCCAACTAATATTATCTTCTATTTTTATATTTTGTGTCCATTTATACGTGCATATCCACAGGGCTATTAATATAATATATGTGTATAATTTATATATAATATGTATCATAAGTTATATAATAATTTTATATAAGGAGAGAAATATATATGGCTCAATTTTAAGTTCCTTTTATTTTTCTCTTTTTGATTTACAGGTGGCTTTTTTGTCTAACTGTGGTATATTAAATGGCTATTAAAGTATTATTTGACCACATTCCAATGCAATTAATTGTAATTTTTTCTATTTAAAATCCTCCTGGGAAGTTTTTTGTCTGATAATTATTCCCACTTTTTTATAGAAGTATATAAATTTGTATTTCTAATAGAAAGTAGCAAAAGTAATCAAATCACTTTTATAGTTTAAATAAACAGGCAAAACCCTAGCAAATCAGGATTTTTTTTTTCTATTTGTAAAAAGAAATTTTTGAATTACCTTCCTGAGGGACAGAAGTAAATCCTGTATCATTGCCCCCATGGATTCAGTATAAACAAGATGAAGCCATTTTATCTAAACTGAGATGATCAAACATTATAGAGGTTAGCAGTTTGCTATGAGTTGAATATGAAACTTCACATAGGTGGATGTAGCAGCATAAACTGTTACTCTAGAAATAGCAGAACATAAGGGAGACTTAACAATAGCTGTGATAACTACCGTAGTTATATTACCCTTAATCTTCAAAATCAAATGTCACATTTTTTCTTCTTTTCACCATTCTTTACTTCTGAACTCTTTCTTGAACATACTTACTGAGCAAAAACTTGGTAAACTTCATTTTAAGTTATTTTAAAATGCACTTATGTTATAACTCTTCTATAACATTGTCAGTCATGTGCTAACAGTTCATCTTTGTTTTGCTAATGAAATGGAATTATTTGTCTTTCAATATCACAGGATTGAATATGCACCTGAGGCATAGATTTGTTACCTGATAATACATATAATTTAATGTTGCATTCCTTAAATTTAACAGCCCAAGTGCTTTTTGAGGAAACTACCCAATAAATAAAGAAGTGAAAAAAGCAGCCTTTGTTGTGGTTAGTCAAGTTTGTCAAACAAAAACAGGTGTAAATTGAAAAGTCATCTTTGAAGCTTGAAATCTATTTAAAAATCCAGCCTGTGCTGCTGTTTCCTAGTAGCCAGGACTATGGAACAGAGGTTCCTTGCACTGATCCTGGCATGGTGGGCACTGCACTTCAGGAGACAGCTTTGCAAGCAGAGAGAGCCCCTGGAGGAGCAGTGGGGCAGGGGGATGTGCCTGGAGAACAGGGCTCGGGCACTGGACCAGCACAGGGACTTGGCCCAGCAGGGTGCTCAGCCTCCCTCCCTCCTTCCCTCTGCCACAGTGTTCCCAGGGAGCATCCCACAGCCATTCCAGGGCTCTGGCTGCTGGAAACACACCCTCAAATAAGTGTATTCAGCCCTCTGCTTTAACAGGTAGTATTACCCTTTTTAATGTCCAACAGCTCAGCTAATGAGGGCTCCACCAAGGTCTTCATAAATACTTACTTAAGAGGGAATCTAGATTATTGAGTTGAAATATATGGAACAATATTTGTTCATTTTGTTCATTTTTCCTCGAAGGTTCCTACCCTTCTCTGCCCATTGTTGTTAGCTCTTGTTAAATGCTGGCCCTGATATTGACAGGTTGTGAGGTTTTTTTTCCTTCATGTGCATCTGTTCAAATATCAAATTTAGAATCTTATAAATAGCACTAAGCTCATCCCTGTTGAAGCAAGAGGATATTTTAGGTCTTCTTCAACATGTAAATTCAACAGACTGGAGTTTTCACCAAATATCTTAAAACGTAAGTAACCTTAACTCCAAATTCTTTTGGAAAATAAATTTATCTTTTCTGAACTCTGTTAACCCTACCTGGTTAAGCAATTATTTCATTCTGTATAGTGACAGCAAAGGACATTAAATACTTTCTGGAATTGAACTATTGAGGTAGAGCTGCCAACTAAAGTTTCTTAAAACATGCCCTGTGTGAAATTTTCATTGAAAGAATGACTAAGTTGTGTGCAATTCCAAATAAAGCCACAGTAAACAGCTTGGTAAAGTAATTTCTATTAATTCATATTTAAAATGTAAAAATTATTTTGAAAACCTTCACAATTGATTAGGAGTTAAGAAAATAACATAAGAGCAATTTCTACTTCGATCTCTAGGTAAAATAAGGAAATAAGTCCCCAAAGATTAGACAATGGAAAAAAAAATCAGAAATTCTAATATGCAGCATTTTAAGGTCCCTGATTAAATAGTAATCTTTATCACTTTTATCTTACAAAGAGATTTGCAAAGATCTTTCCCATAAGCAGAGTGTGCTTGATAAATATTGAGATAACTCTAAGAATAACTGCGAAGTCCAAAGCATATATTGCCAATGGCATTTGGAAAGTTGGAAATGAGGACAAAAGTGAATAAAAAGGGAAATGTTAGGAGAGATGAATATCTCACATGAAAATCTAAATAAGTTGGATATGGCTATGGTTTTCAGTCAGGTTATGTAACTTCTCTGTGGGTTTTAAAGGTTTAACTACCTAAGTGCTAGCCAAGTGGTGAAACACATGTAGTAGGAAGGAAATATATGCTTTAGCATATCTTTTCACTGAGGAATCATCCAATCATTGATCCAATTCAATCATCCAGTATGCTGTCTTTTACCAGTCATGTTGCTGGCCAGTGAGAATGTGCCTCTGCTACCACTGATGTGCCAGCTGTGTCCTTGAAGAGAAATCAAAGATTTTGTAAACAAATCTGGGATTTTTTCCTATTGTTTTATTACAGTCATATATAATATTGCAAAACATTGTAAATAGTCATTGTTTTTGAAATCCTAAGTACTTCCTAAAACCTTAATTTTTAAACATTGACATAGGGTCACAATTTTTTTATTGAAAGTAGGAAAATGAACTGTTTAAAAAAATATTTTGTAGATATATATATCTTCCTTCAAAATTGCATTATTTTTGGTAACAATATTGAGATAGGAAGTCTGATATACCACTTTTAAATTAATATACTGTAATTTCCAGTAAAAGCAGATTAATTCCTCTTGTTACAGCTAAAGGAATTAAATGGTCTTTTTTTGTCACTTCCAAATTATCATGAGCTTCTACAGAAAGATTCTCTTGAGTTTGGGGCTTTAGAGTTTGCTATTTTAATTTAAGTTTAGGGCAGTTCAAAACATAGATTTTTGGCTTGTTGTAAAGGCTATTTATGATATTTGCAATCATTTTTTCTAACCAGAATGTCAAGTTTTGAGCAGTTTCACATCGACTTTTACCAGTCTAATTATACCATAGAAGACCAGGAAGAAGGTTGCAACAGCTATGGCTCAGATAAAAACCCCTGTGAAAGCAGAAAGTAAGTGTGGGTGTTGCTTCAGCTTCCCTCTCCAACAGATGGTGGTTCTGGGGCCAGCTTTGGGGCTTGCAGGAGCAGGAAAGAAGTTCAAGACATTATCTAAACTTCCAGAAAGGCAGAATGTTTATTAGTGAATTTTTCTTTTTAAAGGATTTGATTTTGTGCTACTTTTATTAGTAGAGGTGTTACGGCTTGTTTACCTGACAGGAGTAACTGAGCTTCATGTTATTCATGTGAAATTTAGGCTGCATATTGCAGGAAATTCTTTAGGATCCTTCTGAGATTCAAGGAAAAAATTTAAATGTATGGCTCTTTCATTTGCAGTATGGATGGATCTGAGGAGTGTCACCAGGCTGCTGGGCAAAAAAGTCCCAGGTGCCTGGATGTGGGAGTGGCAGTGGCTATGGGGGCTGCAGAGTCCCTGCAGGCTGGCAGGGAGCAACAGCTCAGCTCTTATTCCCCACAGCGAGGACTGGACCCAGAAAAATTCCAGGTTCCCCACACTGAAAATAGCTGAAAAGTACATGGAACATGGTGAATAGCTCTAAGACATGTAAGAAACAACTGCTCGCTTTGAAAATTTAAAAGGGTTTATTAGACTTTGACAAAAATACAACAAAAGGACTACATAAGGAAAAAGCTGCAGCACTGAGAACTGCCCCTCATGCATATCATGTGCCCAGTTCATCTGCAAGGTGGTTGCTCAGTCTTTTATACCCCTGGGGTTGCATCAGCTAACCCTGGCCACTCCCAAAGTTTGTCAGTCAGCTCTTCTTTGCCATTAATCTGTGGAGACTGCTTTCTTGTAACTTGATTGTTACAAGATCAGGTGTTGCCATGCTGCACCCCCTCAGCACCAAGCTTTTCCATTCCCAGCTGCCCCATGCAAGGGGCACATGTGCCCCCCTTCTTTTTAACTGTCATAGACAACCCCAGCTGTCTGATGGTCACAATACAGGGGGGAAAGGGAACTGTGAGGAGAACAGAGGACATCTAAACTACAATAACATAACTATACATCACTAAACTTTTCTTAACATTCACACAATAATTATCCCTTAATTGCGAGAGCCAACAATCTCATTATCCATCTGTAACAGACGTTTCTCACTGCAGCTATGAGTTTGTGCTTTGCTCCTTGTCCCAGGCGCCAGGCAGAGGAGCAGCCTGCAGGCGGGGCGTTTGTGCCATCAGACATGCTGCTGTCCCCACAGCAGAGCTACTCGGGCAGCATCCTGCAGCCAGCCTGCAGCCCCGACGCTCCTTCCCAGCTTGGTTACGTTGACGGATTTGACGAGGAACCTCCTTTGCTAGAAGGTAAAACGGTGAAAAACACATTCACCCCCTTGTGAAAATTTAAGAAGTTTAATAAAGGACAATAGGAGACAAGGACTACAGAGCAAAGGTTATTGGAGCTGGGTGCACCTTGGCACTCAGCCAAGAGCACACTGTTATCTTTGGGGACACCCTTTAAATACCTTGTCCCTCACATCAGCCTCTTGCATTTTTATAGACTCTTATGCATGGTAAACTTTTCCTTCAAACTAGTTTGCATGTTCTAAGAATTGTTTAGCATATCTCCTCTTCGGATTTGCCTTTTTAGAGCATGTGTATTCTTTGGTTGTGCTTTTAGTCTTTTTTTATCATTATTTTCAGTTTTAGCTCTGGCTCACACTGTCTTCAGACAGTGAGTGCTGATAGTTGGCATATCTGTAGCAGGTGTTTTCTTCATATGTTCATTGGATGTTATCTCATCTAAGCAGGTATTTTAACAGAAGTATATTATATCACCTATTTCACTACTATGTCTTAGCTTAATTAACAACAGAAATAAAATTATATCATTATAACAAAGTTACTTTAACATTACACATATAAAATCTATTTCAATATTTGTGAAAAGCCAATATTATAATATGTATCTATAACAAAACTAATCCCACAGACGACATGCAGGATTCCTGGGGGTGCCTCTAACTTTTCTCTGCCAGCTAGAGGATGGAACTCACTACAGAAACTGCAGCAGAGCTGGCAAGCCTCGCTCTGTGAGCTTCAGCCAAAGCTCCTGGCGGCCAAACCTGCGTTTTCTCCTTCAGATCCGCCCTGGATTCCTGCAGCCTTGTGGCCTAGAGCAGATATACTGTGCCACCGCTAGATGACAGCAGAACAATAGCTTTGCATTCATTCCCGTTTCCAAAATCGTTTCCATTCTTGCGTTTATCCTCTGTACATATTGGAAAATCTATAACTAATGAAGATGGATAATCATCTTTTTTTTGCGTAACTAGGAATAGATTTAGGAGTTTGCAGATGCTAAGTCGCTTGTTTCAGTGGGGAAGGAATTGAGAAAGCTGCTTTCAGTTCCAATTAGTTGATCATTTAACTGTATGAGCAATGTCGTTCTTTATGATGATTGACCATTCTAATGCTAGTGGATGATTTTGTCGCTAGTAAAATACTTGTGCTGTATTAGGGAAAAAAAAAAAAGGAGAATTTGTCTGTAATTATTTCAGCATAATATAAAATGAGCATCTTCAGCCTGCTAGTTTGCATACTGGAAGGCAGCTGGAGTTTTTACTACTCAAAAGGGACTACTACTGCCTTAAAGCCAGCAAGATCATTCTGTTTGATATAGATAACTGCTAGATCTCTGCCCCTAAAACCCCAAACCATTTAACTCCCCATGTGCTTCACCTTGGGAAAAGGATGTTGTAATACAACTGCTTGTGATCTGCAAGGCTTTAGAGATATTCCTATCTGTGTACCACATAAATCTGACCAAAACCACACATTTTAATGCAGAATACCTTTATATATAAAATGTTTTGACTGAGCTCAAGATGATGGAGAGGTGGAACAAGGTAAAGACTTGGCTTTCCTAACAGATCTAACTCATTGTCAGTCTCAGCCATTCCGGCAGCAGATCTGAACCTAATTTTCCCCTTACTGGAGAATCTCAGGGAAGGTGATTACTTGTGCAAGCTGAAATGTTTCTACAGAAGTTATAAGATATGCCCCAGCAAAGTTAATGGCAGCATTCCCATCATCTTTAATGGGACAGAATTTTCTTCTGTTTCTTGGGGTCTCACTAATTACTTTTTAAATGAAAATTTCTGCCACCCCCCCAAAAAACCCCAAAAACCAAAAAACAACCACGTTACAAACCCCTAAGCCTATAAAGCACTGTATAAAATAGTATAAACTTGCCTTGAAGGAACAAATGTCATTTTTAAGTGCTTTTGGCAGTTCAGGCTTAAGACACATTTCTTGTCACATTTTCCAGAATTAAATTATATATCTCTGTCCTCAGTGTTGCAGAGTATCTTAAATTCTGCAGTCATTGTTAATTAATGTGTTTCTCAACATCTATGTTAGTATATGTGGCATTAGGCATTAGAGATGTGTGTTTTAAATATAGGAAAAACAAATATTTAAAATTCTGAGGCCATTTTTTGCTTCACTGACTAAAATCAGACTTAATACATTAATATTCCAATTTAGAATGAAAGCTGAATCTCAAATATACTGAGTACATAGCAGGGACATTATGTTCCTAATACAGAGTACGTCATCCTACAATATTATCTTCACTGAAGCATTTGTTTGTAGTTTTGTGGTGTCTAACGGAGTTTTGTAAAAGTGTTGTTTTCTTGTGAGCAATTAATGAAATCCTGAAATTTCTTGTTGCAGAACTTGGGATCAATTTTGAGCATATATGGCAGAAAACATTAACAGTTCTAAACCCCATGAAGCCTGCAGATGGCAGCATTATGAATGAGACAGACCTCACTGGACCTATGGTTTTCTGTTTGGCCCTTGGAGCAACATTGCTGATGGTAGGATGTCATAGAAATCTTCAGGGATTTCTTTTCTAACAAGCTCATGCCTAGGTGATAATGAGTGTGAAGCTGCAGAAGATGTAGTACCAGCATAAAAAGAGTCATTTGCTGCCAGTTATTCTGGGATTATGTGTTAAAAATTCCTCCTACTTTCAAAGCACCTGCTTAAAATTTAAATGTAATGTGAAGGTGACATAGGTAAAGTGATGTATTACTTCCAGTGGAAAGAGGAGACCACACCATTTTAGGGTGGGATTTTATATGAACAAAAGGACAGATCTGTGCCATATATAATCTGGAAAGGCTCTGAACAGGTTTTAAAGGAGGGAATAAAAAGGAATAGCATGCCAGCCCAGTTTTTCTAACACTCTTGCTACTTCTTTGGAATTATCTTCTTTCAATGTTATTTTAGAGAGTGCAGAGACAGATAGACTAAAAAAAAATTATACAACTAGAATAATTAGAGAAAAAAGAAATTGAAACAGTCTTTTCCCGCCCACCCCCTTAAATTTGCAATGCCTTCCTATAAATTTGCCAGTACCTATTTTATATTCTTATTTTATATTCTTTGTTCTGCTTAACAAAATATAGTAGCCTGTATTTGACCTCCTTCTTCTGTATGAATGTAGCTTTCCTACAGGAGCAAAGTTAACAGGGTTGTGCAGAACTCCAAATTCATCTATATACCCCTGGCAACGGGGGCTCTCCCGTGTTGCTGAAGTACAGCTCTGACTGCCAACAGCAATTCATCAGACAGCAGTAAGGGGGGACCTTTCTGGGAAGGGCTTTACTGCCCTGCAACTGAGGTCAGAGGAAAGGGGCTCTAATTCTCCATTTCCTCTGTGATAAATAGTGCTGAATCAGAAGATTCTTGAAAGTTCTTACTCAATTTGTAATGTCAATGCAGTACCTTGAATGTGCAAACTGCTATATAAATGGCAAGTAGCATTATTATTTATGTTCCCATAAAAATAAAAATCTTTTAAAAGGGTGGAAGGGCAGGAGGAAAGGGAATAAAATGAAAAGAAGGTGGGAAGCTAGAGAAGACAGGCTATTTTCCACCTGGAGAAATAAATGTATGAGGGTAGTAAAAAGAGAAAGTTGAATTAATTATAATCAAGAAAATGAAAGGAAAGCTAAAAGAAAGAATGGAAAAAATGTTTCCTGTTGACTTTTCTTCCTGAATAGCCAACAGTTATAATGAATATTAAACTATTATTATTGAAATAAATTACTTTAATTATCATATTTTTGCTGAGATACTATGCATTTTAGGTGTCATTAGAAAGCCAAGTACTTTCAATGCTCCAGTTTTAGGGCAGCAGAATACCTCTGACACAATCCAGTGTTTTTGTTCCATAACTTCCCAGCAGTAAGCCTTTGGGTTTATCTTAGAAATTCAGGCTACCATTTTATCTCAGATGTATTTGAATACTAACGTGTCTCTTCAGCTGTGTAAACTATGATATCCTTCTGTACTTAAATAAGTATCTTCTGATAGCACCAGGAACATAATATGGTTGAGAGCTTGTTTCTAAAAATAATGTATACATTTTCTTTAGTTTCAGCTTTTTAACTATGGAAAATTATGCAAAGATATTCTTCAAAGGGTAGCAGTCCTTTCAGAGAAAAAGAGGAAAGTGCTGCTAGCCTGGCAGCAGCACTTGTTCTTCCTCACCTTAGTGTAAAACAGGGCAGCTCCATTGTAGATAGAGAAACAATGGCAGCCCCAAATTTAGCAGAAGCCCAAGTCTCAGCTGCTTTGCATTTTACACTGTCGTTTGAATGAAATCAGATTTCCCCATCCTCTCCAGCCAACGGTGGTAGCACCCACTCCAGGCAGATGCAAGCAAGAACACAAAGTCTGACTTTCTGCTAACCTTGCTCCTTCCACAGGACAAATTTAGCTCTTTCCATTCATCAAAGCCTGTCAGACTAATCAAGCCTGATTCTGGTTTTGCTTACATCACTGTGAACTGGGAGTATTCCCATGTGTGTGAGTCAATATATTTACATATGTTAAGTAAGAATAAAATTGGAACCAACATGTTCAGCTGCTTTTTTTTTTTTTCACTTCTCTCACATCCTTGCACCACAAATCCAACATTTCACCAACCAGAGATCTCAGCTAGGTGCTGGTGCTAGTGCTTCCTTCATCTCTGGCTCAGGAATTTTTTAATCTTAAACTAAGCTAATAAATAAATAGTGCTGTGTAGAACAGTTATATACACTGAAACAGTCTAAAATATATCTTGTAGTTCATGCATCTGTTTTGAGACAGAACTTGGTTTATAGCAAAGGCTGCCCCAAACCATTGTGAGTGTTAAGCTTACTGTATATCCCTAATGACTGGAGTTCTAGTTGATAATTATCTGAGCTAGTATTGCTCTCCCACACTATCTCTAGCTATCATTACTTTTATTTGTTCAAGCAATTTTCCCTGATTATTTTATACCACTAGAACGCAAATGCCGGCAAAAAAAGTCTGTACCTAAGTAGGAAGATTTCTTTTGCTGTGATTTCAGGAATAGATCAGTCTTTATGGTGGAAGACAGAAATGGGGAAAAGGCCAGGATGCTGGAAGGATATATTGGCAACCTGGCTGGTCCTGACTTAACCTTGAGGACTGGGAGCAGAGGAGAGCTCAGCAGTGAGCCAGGTCAGAGTGCAGACAGGATAATGGTGCTGATGTAAAGTCAGGTCTTATTAACTCAGGTTGCATTTCACATTCATGAACTGCTCTCCAACAAGAGCTGGTGAGCTGCCACCAGCCTGCAGCATCGGGACTTCCAAGCTGTGTCATCACCAGGCCTTCTCCATACTGCTGCTTTATGTCTGTCCAGCTCAAATACTGCTGGCATCCAGTGATTGATTTCCACATGCATGGATACAGAAAGAGAGGTCAGAAAAGGGTCCTCAAAGTTGATTTCCCCCAGATTTCATTAAAATGTAGGGATAAGTAAAGCCAGAGATCTTCTCAATCCTCCTTAGCCATCATGGAAGATAAATTAGCATCACAAAACATGATAAAAGCTTCAGCATGTTTCCACTTAATCTATCTCAACAGAATCCAACCTTAAGCCACAGCATTATTAGGAAACAGAGACCTTCTATTAGTTTTGAGTCTTCTGTGGTTTGTCATATGCAATATATCTATATATATGATATATATAATGTGTGTGTGTGTGTGTGTGTGTGTGTGTGTGTGTGTGTGTGTGTGTGTGTGAACAAGCACACTTATGTTTTATGTATCTGCATACACCTTATTATATATCAGGAAGGTGATGCATAGTGGCCCTTCATTCGAGAAGTTCACTCATGGTTCTGAGTTAATGGTTAAGTTCCAGGTCTGAACTTTCTCCTTCACAGGTGCGTTCTATCATTAGGATTCAAAGTTCCAAGAAAAAAAATAGATTTCTGATCTATGAATGTTTATCTCATATACAGATGTGAAAACGACAGTATTGCATAGCCAACTTTCAGCATTTAATTTGTTAGAAGCTTGAAGAGAGACAAAAACATATTTAACAGTCTTTTGTGATGGTTTATTTTGGGGAGTGAACAATGCCCTTATGCCTGGAGGGATCCTTCAAAATGATGACAGGAGATGAAGGAATTGGTGGTGCTGTGGCCACAGTTGCCTGCTTTACTAGCTTTGTGTATAAATTAGAAAACATCAAGCTCCAGGCTGCCAGGCTGGTACCTTTCATAGGCAATAAATTCAAACAAAGGAATAAAACCTAGAAGGGAAAAAATTCTGGGATTTTTTTCATTTGTTAGAACAAAAAAGAACATAAGCTGACAGTTACCGCTGAGTTTTATGTTGAAATGAACATGTTGTGTTGGTCTAAGCACAGAAATGTATCCTTCTCATGGTAGTCAAGGGAAAAACCAGTCACATTTGCCCTGAAAACCACCATAATTTAAGCAAAATTTTCCCAATTTTTTGCAGACCTGTTTATAGCTGAAGGTTTGTAATAAAATGTGAAGCACATCAGGTAACCTGGGTCATCATGTTACTTAGGACACTTTTTCACAGCCCCATATACACTTATTGAAAAGATATTCCCTGAGCCTAAACTGATTTTTAATGACTAAAATGTGCTTTCCATAATTTCTTCTTAGTTTGTTGCCAGTTAAACTTTCTCAAATCTCTCAACCAATTCCAGTTGTGCTCAGAGCCCCATAAGTAAGTGAGAATCAGCCTTGTAACTTTAAGTTAGCAACAAGCACATTTTGTCAATTGCACTTTGGAATTATTTTTATGCAAAAATCACTCAAAAGTATCATCTGTGGTTCTCAACTGAACTGATGCAGGTGAAGCAGAGAGAAAGTGTCAACAAGAAATAACAAACGTAAACCTAAATGTGTCTTCTGCTAGCACTTAGTGATCACTGCTCACTTCTGCCAGCTCATACTTCCTCTTATTTATTCCAGGCAGGGAAAGTTCATTTTGGCTACGTGTACGGGATAAGTGCCATCGGGTGCCTTGCCATGCATGCCCTGCTGAACCTGATGAGCGTCTCGGGAGTCTCTCACGGCTGTGTTGCAAGTGTGCTGGGCTACTGCCTGCTGCCCATGGTCCTCCTGTCCTCTGCTGCAGTTCTCTTCTCTCTGCAGTAAGTACCAGCCTATGGCAGTGGGAGTCCTGTGAAGGACAGTAAGTCAGGTGGCTGGCGTTGTGCAAAACATTTTATAAGTGGTCGTGTAGTAAATTTTGGTTTCTAAAACTGTAACACCAGTTTGATTTTATGTTTAGGTGGAAACAGACAAAACTGGACTGTATTTGAGAGGGCTGTATGCATAATTTAGATGAGTCTTCAATTCCACCTCATTCCATTTGGACTGGGAGCGCTTTTGATTTTTGCAGCAGCTTCAGATGTGATTTTTGTTTTGCAGACCCAAACTCAGGTATCAATTTTAAAAGCAATTTCTGAACTTTGGGCTTATATAGCTAGTTCTCTTGCCTCTTTTTTGTTCATAGCATCTGGCCTCCCATCTTTATGTTTACTTTCCTACTGACTTCTGTAGGACAGAATGAAATAGCCAAGTTACCCTTAATGATGTGGAGAATTCGGACAAGATATAAGTAGACTTGTGTGACAGTGTTCACAGGGATTCTTGGATGAGGGAGAGACGAAAGTTGTTGACTCCGTGTTCAGAAGGCTTGATTTATTATTTTATGATATATATATATTACATTATAACTATACTAAAAAGAAATAGAAGGAAAGGGTTCATCTCAGAAGGCTAGCTAAGAATAGAATGGAATGAGTAACAAAGGTCTGTGGCTCGAACAGAGAGTCCAAGCTAACTGGGCTGTGGTTGGCCATTAATTGTAAACATCCAAGATGGGCCAATCACAGATGGACCTGTTGCATTCCAGAGCAGCAGATAACCATTGTTTACATTTTGTTGCTGAAACCTCTCAGCTTCTCAGCAGGAAAAAATCCTAAGAAAAGGATTTTCATAAAAGATGTCTGCGACAGACTTGTATATTCTGAAGTATAGTTATGCAAGTGCAAGCCTGAAAAAAGCAGAATACTTTGAAAAACCAAATGTGTAGTGATGTAAGTATCTATGCACATGTGGGGGGTTGTTCAGTCATATTCTCTGAATAGGAAACTTTTTGGCAAGCCTCTCATTTCTCCTCGTTCAGGAAGCCCTTTGAGACAGAGTGTTTATCTCCCTGTTCACTCACAGCAAAGTACAAGCAAGTTCCAGATCTTGCCTGAAGGCCTTGAGCAGTGCTTTTGTCTATTGTTAACATGTTATTAATGATGGTTTCCCTCCTTAGTCTTTTTTGTTCGCTCATATTTTTTAACTCTCCAGTCTGTAACATATGGAACCTAGCAGCTGATGAACGAGAAAATGCCCATGTTTGTTTTCTTTGGAAAAGCGTTTTTCTTATATATGTGCATATTTATTTATTTATATTTTAAGGAAATTATATGGTGGAATGAATTTTTGGAAAAAATTCTTGTTGCATGTTTCTGAGAAGCTATGATGGCTTAACCTGACCATATCCCATGTATTACAGTGTTTCTGAGCTGTCTTTGATAAGATGGATGATGACACTAAAGAAGCTGTTTATTCTCTGTTCTCCTACACTTCCCATATTTTCTTGATTAACCTGTTTAATAATCCAGCCTAATAAAATGTGCAGATACATAATCATAAGACAGATGGGGTGAATTCCAAACCAGCTGTTACAACTGTGCAGGGTACTGTTTTCTGTACATGGAGTCCCCAGGCAGACACTACACGTTTGTAAAATGCTGTGAATTTACAGAAAGCCCATCTTTTGAAAATCTATAAATACTAAAATGTGATAGCCTTGACAAAAAATGAACTGGTATTTCTGAAATGAATTGCTAACATTAAGTACCTATTGACAGGGTTCTGCAGTCCTTTCTCATTTGGTATATGAAACTGCTTGAACATATCAAGTACCAAGGTTAATTATTGCAAACATGCTATTAAAATTAAGTGGCAACTTTAAAATCCAACATACATTTCATTTTTTTTATTTTAAAAAATATTTTAAATGGTAAAAGAAAGAGAAATACATTTATGATTTTTAAAAATATTTATAAAAACATTACTTCTATTTCAAAGTTCAAAGAAATAATCTGGATTTTTTTTCACCAAAAGTATACATAAGATAATGCACTCATCTATGGCAAAGATACATACTAATCTAATAATTTTCAATTTTCATGATTAGCTATTTCCCTAATAATAAATAAATAAAGTAAATAAATAAAGCAAAATATGGAATGTTTGGAGTACTGAATAGTACCAAGGAAAATACCAGTTCTCTTACTCAAATTTGCATGGAACTAGATTTGTTTGTGTCCATCTATACTGTTTTCATGTGTGAGCCCAAGTTTATTAGGTTGTTTTTCTGGGAGAAATATCAATAGACTTTTTTCCTGCAGAAAACAGCAACAATTCTTTAATATCAAATCCCCAAACAGGGTGGTAAAGCTACTTCCTTAACTAAACAGTGAAGGAAGTTAATGTAAACATGAAGAAAGCAATTCTTACACCCAGCTGATACAGAGAACCCATTTGGTGACAGCATCTGCAGGATGTGAGAGAAAGAGAAGTGGAAATGGTCCACTCACATGTGTCCCTCCATCTCAATCTCACACCAGTACAGCCCCAGTCCTCTTGGCCATTGTAAGCATGACCTGTGCTTTTTGCCCTTCTGCCGTCTAGAGGATTTGACTCTCCTGGACATGCCAGACAGAAAACTCTCTGCCAAACCATTCATTTTAGCAGTAACACATTGTTAGATTGAGGACTGAATTTGTAAGTGCACAGAGGTACCTCTTGATTCCAATATGATTTTTATGCCACCTTTCCATCCTGCTCTCTGCCAGTCCTGGAGCAAACCATGAGAGGCCATTGGACTTCAGTGCAAGGTGGAGCAGTCACAGCTCTAAATTGTGCCAGGTTGTTACAGCCCCCAAAGAGTCATTATGTTAGCTGAAAATTGTCATTGCACAGTATGTTCCTATTGCATACCATCCCTCTGCCAGCAAGGGTACCTGCTCAAAGAGCCATCCCTGCCAGCTCTGAATTTCTGGCTCACTGTTTAGGTGAGCAACTTAGCATCTCCTTGGAGGAGAGACCAGCAACTTGCTTTGAAAAGCCCAGTGGAATTTCCCTAAATGCCACTATATTGGTTTAAAAAACACTTAAACCGAGGATATTAAATCACATGGTCTTTAATGTTTTATTTTTAACTTGTTGAAGTTGCAATGAGGTGCTGAGTCACCATGAAATCAATTCTTTCCTTCCTGCCTCAAAGGCCCAAGAGCTGGCCTGGTGACTGGATTGCTAAGAAATCAACTATTTTATGTGATGTGAATGCATTAAGTAAACTAAGTCAATTACATAAGGACAGCTTTATTCATCATGGTTTAGTTGCAATAATTATATTAGTGGAGATAATTTCTGATAAAAGGACCTACCTGAGTATGTATACACAGTCAGTTTTTCCCTTGTGCTTCTCTTATGCTGATGATTTGGGAGAGTGGGGAGCCAGGAGGGCCTTTAGGAAGTGGCAGAGGTTTATTCTTTCTCCAAGTCCTTGAGACTGACGCAGCTAAAGTGTGCAAAGTAGCTATCTCATTATGTGCTTCAGCAGTGTATTATGCACATGATCTCATGCATTTTACAGAAGCAGGCTGCAAATAGAGTGCAAATAAAGCATATGTGGAACATTATTTATTGGCAAGATTTTGTTCCCACAGGGTTTAATAGTGAGCCCTCTGTAATCTGCAGGAGTATTTAATAGTGAGCCCTCTGTAATCTGCAGGAGTATTTTAACCGTAGTCCCATAATCATCAGTTCTCCAGGCCTCCCTGCTCCTGGAAAGGGGCACAGTGTAACTTCAAATGGGCTCAGCTGTCACCAAGAGGTAGGGTGGAAACTTACAGTCCTTTCAATGTGCAGAGAAGGATGCCAAGATAAGCAAAATGTTTTTCCTTGGTGGTTCTTTTCCCACTCCTTACTTTGTGCTCAGTGTGCTCACTTTTTTAAAAGGCCAGTCAGGTTTTTTCCTGGGAGACCTTTCTGC
The DNA here is from genome assembly GCF_027579445.1 of Ammospiza nelsoni. Taxonomy (NCBI): domain Eukaryota; kingdom Metazoa; phylum Chordata; class Aves; order Passeriformes; family Passerellidae; genus Ammospiza; species Ammospiza nelsoni. The sequence goes on along the minus strand of NC_080636.1, from coordinate 25,197,279 downwards.
CCGTCCAGCTGGTGTGAGTCTTTCAGAGCCTCTCCTGAGTGTCTAAGGCACCCTTAAAATCTGTTCTCTGTGTTATAAACTTGGCTAAATTTAATATTAAACTTAAGCAGCTGCATCTGCTGGAGGCCCAGATTTATTTGTAAATGTGCAGTGTTCTTAGCAGTACTTCTGATGAAGCTTTTATCCAGGCTGAACACATTTTTTTCTGTTTGTAGTTACAATTTTCATTTGCTCTCATGCTTGACTTTGATTGTGTCAGTTAGTTCTTGGTTCTTCCATTGGGTGTTACCCATCAATGACATAAACTTAAGTTTGGTAAGATTTGATGCTACACTTAGTAATATGTGGACTCTGTCATGTTTCTTTTGTGTTACTTTGTTTTGTTTTGTTTTTCTCCTAGGGGGACCCCAGGAACTGTGTTAGCCCTGTTTATTATTGGATGGTGCAGTTTGTCAGCCTCCAAAATTTTTACGTCTGCATTGGCTATGGAAGGACAGCAGCTCCTGATTGCATACCCATGTGCTTTACTTTATGGACTTTTTGCACTTCTAACAGTTTTCTGAGATGTATTTTCTGGTAGTCTTCTCACAGGCTGTTTATGGTTGTTGGAGGGACAAGGGTTTATTTACTTATTTTCAGATTGCCTACAGTTAAGTTCCATTAACAAAATTAGATTCTCTGATTTACTGTTTATTTCTTAATGGCTGATAATGCAATAAAAAATCAAGCTAACAGGTAGATAGTCTTAAAATAATGGTGTTTTGACAGTCATACAGCTTAAAGAAAAGAAATTATATTGAGAAGGTAGTAAAAGTGCAAAAAAATATATCAATTATAATTAAAATTAAAAATCATGTTCTGAGTATTTATAGTATAATACATATGCTAGAGAGTAACTAGAATGCAATTATGTAAATATTTAATGGACATAGTAAATCAAGCAAAAATGCATATTTATTTGCTTTAAAAAAACCAGCTTGCCATGTTATATAATTACTAATTATTGTCCAGAATTTATATGTTTGGGTTTGAGGTTTTTTCTGTGACAAAAGACTGAGTGACCTGGTTTTGTGGCATTGAAGAATTGGCCAGGAATAGGCTGATACAACAGAGGGAACCTAGGAATGTTGTCTTGTTTTTTCTTTTTTCTTTTAAAGAGTGCTGGTGTCCAAAACCCCATTGTACTGTTTTTAATGCACAGTAATGTTTTATTTTGAAATTTTCACAAAACCACTGCCTGCTGTAACTGCAGGAAAGCACCAAACAAAGTAAAGGCAGCCCTAAAAATGTCTCCTGAAAGAACTGTATTTGAACAGGCAAAATAAAAATCTCCATCATTTTATCTGCCCCTCAAAAATTTATTTGCTATTTTTAGTTTTAGGGGAACCAAACATTTACATAATGGCAATAAAGTACAGAATGCACAAGATGATATTTTAAAATATAGTATTAGAAATATCAAGCCATTAGGAGGAATTGGAGATAGGTGCAATCACAACATAAAAAAATCTAAGTATGAAGTAGAAGAGAAAATGAAGATAGTTGTAGAAAGAGCTAGGAAAAACAAATGGATGAAATAAATGGAAATGTGAGGGAAATAAATGGTAGCAGATTATTTCTTCAGTGTCTTATGGTGCCTTTCTTCTTGATGCATGTTCTTATGATCTTGATTATCCTCAATTGATTGTTTTCAATTCTTTGTTGAATTCTTTAAAAAATATTTTCTTCCTACACAGCGGGCCATTGGTTCTGGGACAAAGGGTCCTGATGCTGCAAGCACTTAGGCAGAAGCTTAGTATGGCAAAGCTGTTCAAGAATACACAAAATTGTATTCCTAATCCTTTTCAGTTCAGAGGTAAATTAGATGATCAGTTTGTCCTCAAGCTAGTGACTCTCTTTCTGAATTGCAAGAGCCTTTGGTAAAAATATTTCTCATTGCTGTCGTGTTTGGGTTTGTTTTTTTTTAAGAACTCTTATGCAAGCCATTCTAGAATTCATTTTACTGAATTCCAGCAGAACTCGTTCAGACTACAGGTCATGAGAAGTAAACAAAAGGTAATGCATACTTATCTGATTCCTTAAAAAATCACAACTCATTTATGGAAAAAAATGCTGCATTTATCCATTTCTTTACTGCAAGCTATGAAAATGGGAACAGAGAGGCCAAATTGGAGGCATGACCCTGGAGCAAATTGTGGCTATAACTAGGCAGGACCTAGTTGCATATGAGTGGGAATTGTGTGAATTTGGAACATCAGCAATTGTAAACATAATAAATTTGGCCCTGCTGTATCAGGGAGTAAATCTGACAGTAATAAGGCACAGATAAACGTGTCAAGTGACTGCAGGGTATGGATATAAAAATCCAGCACTTTGATTTACCACACATTAATGGCATTGTCATATCTGAATAGGGACAGATTCATATGGCTGCGCAAGTTGTAGAGTTCAGAAAAGATGGTTTAGAAACATTTAGATCCCTTTTTGTCCTATACTTCATATTATCATTCTTACTGTCTAAAACAAGTATAAAATGGCTCTATTCTGCAGCACTTTATGTTCATTCTCATACTGATCTGCATGATATGAATGGCAGGGGAAGCAGTGAATGGAGCCATCAATCTGTCTTTAGATGCCATAGACAAGTCAAATTACTTATGGGGAAAATGAACACCTTGAAATTTTGCCGCAACATTTACAAAGCAAATGGTAGTCTAATTATAGTTTTATGTTTATTTTCTTAGAATTTGTAACTTCTTCCTTTTCTTCACTGAGACACATCTTCATAATTTTGAATGCTAAGATCTTAATTCCAGTCTTCATAATTTTGAATGCTAAAATCTTAATTCCAGTAACTTCCCATGCTTTTCTGTTTTTCTGTGCCAATTTCCTTTTACCTTTTTCCCAAGGGATTTCCAGTAAGTGGCACATGCTGGTGCTGTGCTCCCAGTTTGGTGTCCTTCAGGAGTCTCTGTGCTGACTGAGAGGGTTTAACTGTCTTACATGTCCTTCTACTTCTTTGAAACAAGATTCCTCATTATTATCCAGCTCTCCTTTCTGAAGGTCAGCATAGCCATGGTGATGCTTTTGACAATGTTATTCTTGTGTGTACTTCCTAAATCTAAAAATATTATGGTCACTAGCACAAACTGTTAGTTCATGAAAAATAAATGTTATTTTGATCTAAGATCAAGTATAAACAAGTATAACACATATATTAAAACAAGTATATTTGGTAATAAGCTCTTGTTCTGACTCTCTGGACAGGCTTTCCCAACACCATCTAGCTTTCTTGTATTTTCTCTTGCTTGGGCTCTCATATTTAACTCACTCATATCTTTCCATGAAAGTTTAAATTCAGGGTTGGCAAACTGTTGCTTTCCACTTGCAAAAGAGAGGCTTATGAAATAGTAATGGGTCACATACTGATTTTTAATTCAGGCTTCCTACTCCAAAGAGTTAAAAAAATTCATGAGACTTACAAATAAGCTTCAGAACATAAAGGGAAACTAATTTTGGTTTTGGAGACTGAAGTTTTCTAATCTGTCTTAGGTTTCTTGTTCTTCATAGCATGCACATGAAATGTTCTTAATGTGCATTCACTCACAAAAATGGACATTTACGAAGGTCCTTTCTTTAAATTCAAAGGGTGATATAAGTGGGGGACAGACAGTATGGCAGAGGTGCAGGAGAAAAAGTGTTTGCCTGCCTTCCACTGCACTTGTTGTGTGCCAGGCATACTCAAGGTCACCCTTAGATAAAAGCATGCAGCATTCTGCTGTAATGTAAATATTCTGCTGTTCTATTGCAGCTAAATGCAGGGGGGTATGAAAGTGAACATATTCTGAGTGAGAGGAAACCATAGCATGTGGCTGACTATGCAAGGGCAATAAAATGTTTTTATGTCTGACTAGCAGCTGCTGACAAAATGTGAGGTTGCATACAGAGACCTCCTCTCCCTGGCCACTTCTGTAGTAGCAAAGTTCTACTCTTTATCAAAAATCATCTTGTCACATGTCATCTCTAATAGGTTATAGTATGACCTTGAATGGTTTAACTGTTGGTAAGCTGAATTGAGGGCAGAAAGCTGCTGACACATTGAGTTGGGCACATGCTGTGCTTCTTGGTGAAAATGCTCCATTAGCAAAGGATAATATTTTTCTAGGTTTTTTAGCTTGGCAGCCACACAGGGCTTATATATAAAACTGTGACCTCATTTCATGACTTTGTTTATGTCATTTGAGAAAAGACAGATCTGTGTCTTGACTTAGACCTCTCTTGCCATCACTTTATTTCAGTGCCTTGTTAAACAGCCATCTTCACACATTGGCATTCTCTGTTCACTGAATGGTCTTAAGTGAATTTTACAGTAAGGCTGAATTACTCATCTTTATTCCTATCAATAATTTTTATAAATGAAGCAAGAATTCAAGAGATTGTGCTTGTTTTTAAATTTCTTTTTTCTCCCTTATTGTCAAGAGCATATTTATTGGTCAGACCATTGTGAGCTTCTTCATGCCTGTCAGATAAGAATTCATGATGTACATAAGAATATATATCCATAGACATTTGCAAAAATAGAGATATACATATATATGATAGGGTGCAAGACTCTGGAGCTGCAACAAGTTCTGAACAGTAGATTGCCACTTTTCAGGGCATAATATCAACCATCTGTTGAACCTAGCCTGGGAGATGATGTATATCCTTCCAAAGAAACAGCAATTGCAGCATTTGATAAGCCCTGTGGGGAATCACTGCATATAATAACAAAGCTCATGGTGACACAATGCAGTTACTGGTTAGTATATTTCCTGAAAGATAAGAAAAGGCTACTGGATCAGCATGTAATGGGTTACTGTATAATGATGGCTACAAAAATCAACTGCATAATTAAAGTTGACTTGCCTAAATCATTGTAATAAGAAATTGATCCCTACCTGTGTTGATATCACTCATGGATATCTTTTTTTCCAAAGTGTACTCTCTGTCAAAATTTCACTGATTCATGTTCAGTTATCCTCTTGCCTGTTTATTCTAAGCAAACTGCAAGAGTGCTATGAGCAATACCAATACTGTAGCTGTAGGCCATGACTTGTCTTCTTAAAGAATCTTATCTTCTCAGTAATCCTGATGGTGCATTCTTAGAGGAGGTCAAAGCAAACACAAGGGCTGTGTTTTAGTTGTTTGCCAAGTGCTTTTGAAAGAATAACATCTGCGACAATGACAATACGTTTGCTGTGGTTACTGAGCACATTTATTAGACTTATGGTTGCATCATTAGCTTAAAACTGCCCAGTGACCTTGGTGCTGCATCACTGAACTAGATGGACGATGCAATTCACAGTGATCTGCATACAGTTGCATAATAAAGACCTTGGCCAACACTCTGCTCTGGCAGCATTTTTGTTACAATTGCAAAAAAAAGAATTATTTTGCCATGGCATTAAGTGGAGTGATGATGAGTGAGAGGAGGTCACAAATCACCAAACACTCACAGTTGTAAGCATAACAGACCATATGGGAAGCCATCACTTTGCAGAGAACTAGGGGTGGATTTTTAAAAGCACACAGTTTGGTCAGTCACATCAAAAGTCACTGAGATCTGACACCTGAGCTCAGGTGTCCACTTTGATGGTTTTCCTGATGGCTCTTGACAAGCATTGCTGAGCAAGGTGCAAAAAGCCACCAGGCTACCACAGGCAGGGTCTCACAAGGCTGGTGACCCACATAAAACTCTGGGTAGACCCAGCTGTAGCAACCAAGCTTAAGAAGCTCTCTCAATGTGTGGTTGCATAACGTAATCCCTGGCTACAACTTTATTCCTTTGGTTATTTTCTAGTTTTTTTAACCCTTATCTCTGGACATTGAGTGACCATAGTTTGTCTAGCTCAAGCACTGTCAGCTTCTCATCTCAGCTCTAAATTTATAATATGGAGTTTTACTGGGCTCTGGTTTTGCTCTTCAGCTTAGTAAATTGCTGGTTGTTCTCAATATTGACCCTTAACACCTCTTCTCATTCCATTTCTTAGCCAAAATGCTTCTTTCTGATATTTTATTTCATGGTTTCTGGTTACAAGTTCTTAGTTTTAGTCATAATCTTAGCATTCAACAGTCTGCACCCCTGTATTTCTTTGATATTCCATCTACTTTCTAGAAAATACATGCAGAGAAAGAAAGAGTGCTAGTGAATAATAATGAAAATATTTTGGAAGTAAAATCCTATCAGCACATGGCCACTGTTAGTCCTTATTGTCTACACCTGACTGTGGAATTAACTGTGTAGTTGGGATCTGTCATCTAATCAGTAGTGTTGAGAGAGGAACCTCTAATATGCTTTTTGAGTAAACACAGTAAGTTTAACACAAGTACCTTGTAGACACCTGAAATATGATCAGGGGCTTAGAGGTGATATACAACTAGATATCTTGATGAAAAAACTCCAGAAACAAATACCCTAACTTTTAAAGAGGCATAAAGTGAGCACTAGATTTTATCTCTCCATGTAGAACAATGAGATAGACATGCATTACTGTTCCATCACTCTTCTGAACTGCAGACTGAGTGGAGGAAGAGCACTGTTGATGCACTGCAGAATGTGAAACTGTTTAGGCAGTTATTCCTTGTGAAAAGTAGTAATGACACTTGGCTCTCCAGAAGAAGTAGGCGTGATAATGTGATCCGCTTTAAAGTGCACTTGTGCATTTTGCTTGGTGAGTCAATTTGCTGGAGGAAGATGATACTAAGTGACACTAATAACCACAAAAAGGATGAGTGCAGCATAAATTTGCTTATATTTCAGACATTGTGCACATGGTGCATAGAGATCTGCAGAGTGTTGCAGAGTAGCAGCACTGTGATGTAGCTCACCTGCATAATGAGTACTTCTGAATAACTGTTGGCACTGCGTAGGAAACTCTTTGACTGAGATATGAGCATACCTAATGCTTCCTGCCTTATAAAAAGGACCACTTCTCAAAAGAGAAGATCACCCTGGAGACATGAATTTCTGAGGGCAGACACTGAGGTGATATGTTTAATGGAGCACTTTGCAGTTAGCTTCACTACCCTGCCTATATACTTAAATTCTCTCTTTCCAGCACACCAGTCTGATTTATTGCATGGGTCCTGCTGCAAAGGAGAAAGCTCAGATCAGTTTCTAAGGTCAGTTGCTAAGAATACCCTAAAGTGCAGAAAGAAGCTCCACAGAAATATTCACCAGACCCACAACCTTTGTTTGGTGAATAATGTAGACATGCTTTTGCTAAGATAAATCACACCTCTCTCTGTGCTGCTCATGGCCAGAAGATGTATGTATGGTTGTTCAGTTCCTAGGCTATGGCTAGGGCTTCTTGAAGAGCTATGGTCCTTACATGACCACAGTTTTTACAGGTCTTCATCTGGTTCCGCCAGAAGAAACATTATGTGTGTCCCTTTTTCAAGCAGAATGAAAGACATTTTCCTATTTCAGACTAATTAAAACTGAACTTTCTAGCTGTTATAGCAGCTGAATAATCATAGATTCATGAAAAAAAATCAGTGCAGGAAAGTGCACCAAGAGGACATTTAGTCCATCCTCTCTCTCAAAGAAGGGTTGACATGGTTTCTGACACCATGACTGTCACATGGTGACTTTCCTTTAAAACTTTAACCTTTCCCGCAGTAGACCCTTCAAATCACCTATACTGAAGACCTGCACCATCTTTCAGTGGTAGGTGGCATATACAGGACAGTGTGTGGTGTTTTTTCCTCTGTGTGTGTGTATATATTCATATATGTGAATATACTGGCAGGGGTGTTGAAGGCAGGTGAGCTGTGGTTATCTGGTTTTGAGTCATTAAGTTACCACAGAGACCATGAAGCAAATCAAACCACTAGAGGATCCCCACAGAGTCTAGTTATAGTTTTCACATCCTTGTTCCAGATTGCTGGAATCTCAAAGTCATACCACTCTATGCACGTCTGTTTTCTCATGGTTTTTTGCTTAAAAATATACTCCTGACTTTTATCAGAAAAGGGATACAGAGGTAGATGGGGCTTTGGTCTGGCCAATCATAATTCTTATCCTTAGAATAATTATCCTCATCCTCATGACTATTATGCAGTGCCTAATGGCTATCAAGAATGATACCTAGGCAAGGTACAAGCAGACAATAGTGCCTCTTTCCCTAAGCAGCTTATGCTGGTGAAATATGACTACTGTGGCAGCACACAATTGCATTAAAAATATCATTGCATTAAAACACTGCAAAGCCTTCCCTCAGTATAGCCTGACAACTGCACCTCAGAAGGCACTTTGCTCTGTAATCACTGCAGTATGGTACTAATTGGCTTGTTGGGCTTTGTGTGCTTTACTGCACAGTTTGCATTCTTTGTGTACTTGGGCACTTGAATGCATTCTAGCTGTGCCAGTGGTATTTGCATTCTGATTGCTTAACAAAACAATGCTGCACATTTAAGGAAAATCACAGTGCAAATACAATGCATGGCAACAGTAATAATATCCTTTGTGCCTACAAATCCCTATGTACACAATGTCATGTGTTCAGATTTGAATGAACTGGGCAATGTGAAGCTGCAGCATCAGTTGTTACATAAATTGTTTACATATGTTTACCAAAATTTTTCAAGCAGTTCAAGGAATTAAGGGGAAAAGTTATTTTTTTTCCTGTAAAAAAAAGGAATTGTGTCTAATACACTGAGTTGAGACTTAGTCCACATGGGTTCAACTTGGGCACTTTGCTAGATTTCCCATCCTGGGCAGACATTTGGGCTTTGAATCCTAAAGGTGCTTAGTGACATATCCTGCTGATTTCCTTTAGGTACAGGCATCTCTCAGCATCTGGCCCAGAGACTTCTCAGCAAGAATAATGATACTTTCACATTTCACAAACATGCTGTGAGAAGAGTTTAGTTTCTTAAAAATTTTCTTACAAAAATCAGGCACTCAGATGGTGGAACCTATAGTGAATTAGTCACAAAAACAGTCAGGTGAAATCTCCTTTCCCAAAACAACAAGTTTTCTTTTCACTCATTCACATGGTCCCTGATATGCACATTCCCTGGTCTTTAAACACAGTGGGCTTGTATCAGATGGGGTGGCCCTAATGACAGAAGATGGTGGAGGTACATGGGCAGCCTCCAGCCAGCAAGATGGTCTCCTGCTTGCCATATTCTCTTCTGCCTTTTCCCTGTTACTGTAAAACACCTCACACCCTCCCAGTGAGCACATCTCCCTTGTGTGGGGAGGGCAAAAGAAAGACCTCAGGCAGAGTGTGTGTTTTCCTTTGATGATCCTCATTAAAACCTGCAAGGAGCAACCAGAGGAGTAGAAAACACAGCTGTTTTAAGACCAAGATGGGTAGGAAAAATGTGACAGCTCACATCCCTTGCTTAGGAGTCTCAGGAGTCCCTTTAAAATATGAGAGACATAAACTACAGCAGGACTGGGAGATATTTACAGTGTTTATTGGCATGAGAGATGCATCCTGTGTGAGGCAGCTCAGAGCAGTAGAGGTCTGTGAGCCAGATCTACACCCAGCACTCACACCTGTGTACCTTGGCCACTGTACTGTCAGGTAGGATTAATTTCAGGAAGATTTAGCTCCTCTATCCCACAACAACTGCTAGAAAAAGGACTCTACCAAAAATCAATACTGCTGAAATCCAGACTCTGAGTCTGGGCTACTGAGTGACTCTTACCCAGACATTCAGTGTCCTCAATATCTGATGGGTCCTAGTTTCTAGTAAAAAATTCAGTATGTTCTGCATGTTTCCTGAGTTTTCAACTCACAATCACTGTCCACAGCAATGGCTGACAGCTATGCAGAATCAGCCTGGCTGGCAGAACTAGATTAAACACACAGTTCCCCATTAGATGGAGCTCAGTAAATTGCTTCTTTGACCTCAAGAAGATATTAGTTCATTAGCTGTGAGCTAACTCATTAAAAGGCTTTATTTTATAAATAGCCTGTGATGTTTTAAACAGTCAAATATCTTTAACTCTGTTGGTCAGTCTGTTACTGTGTAATCAGTCCAATGCATTCCAGAAATATTTTTGCAGTAAACTCCACCAAATACTATATGTTCTGCAGTCCAGTGTGACAAGCCAATGTGCATGCCAGCAGTAACTCTTTGCAATCCATCATATGCTCTTCATATTCTGTTTATTACTGACTATTTATGTTAACTTCTTTGTCCTTGATAAGGCATACTCCATTTTAGCAAATAGATGCACAAGTGCTTTTTTTTTCTTTAATAGATCTGTTGTAAAGTTTTTGTCCCAGACAGCTTATTTTTTTTTAAAGTCTTCATATTTGTTCAAAATAGAAATAAAAATTTCCATTCCATCTGAATGAACAGCAACACAACCTTAGTCCTGGAAGTTTGAGGGAGAATTATATCTCAATAAAACTTTTGAGGAAATAGAAATTGTTTTGCTGTTTTACCTTAGTATGTCCAGGATGTGCTTAACTGCATGACATTTAAAAACAAATAACTGGTGGAATGCAAATTAGGTGCAGGCATAGGCACAAGTAGGTAAGATGTCCAGAAATAATTAAATTACAAGGGTGGGCTGTTTTCAATTTTAGGAATACAAAGCTGACTTAAGCTGCTATGTCTCAAATTTCAGTTAACTTGGATCACTGAAAGAACATTGCATAGCTTAGTGTTAATTAGAAGTATGGAGAAGAGGAAATTGCACCATTCTTTATACTTCTGAATACAAACACAGGGAACTCAGTCAATGCCTTAATCTCAGAGGTATTTGTATCATTTTGCTTATCCCTTTTCTTGTGCAGGGGGCATTTTCTAAAGTTACACTCCATTATTAAGGAATATGAACTGAAATTTAATAGTGAGGAAAAGAAAAGAAGATTTTCAGCCTATCCAAAATATTTTTTTCACAATAATTAGTCAGATCCTGGGCTGGAATATTTCTATATCATCAGAGCAATTATGCTGAATAAACTATTTTCATTATTTTAGACTATTTAATCTTTAAAAGTCAGCTGTTCTTCAGATTAATTTCTGATAAACAGCAAACAGAGAAAATAATTTTCTACCTCATTTTGATACTACTCCATCCCCCATCCAAGTCAATAGAAACCCTTTCCCTAGATTCACTGGCATTATGGTAGAGCTTTTATTGTTCTCGATGAAAACTGAGAATACATAAGGTCCTGGTAGTGAGGGTGGATAGCATTTCAGCTGTTCATAAATTGTACACCAAATAGAATAAAATAGATATCAGCACATATCCTGATATTATTAAAACTTTTGGAAAAATGCACAAGGAACAAAGAGAAATCTGTCTCTCTTTTTGTCTCTCACTTGCTCATCAGTCTGGTTGGCAGATAGGCTGGGACAAGTCCTTAGGATTTTTATCCTGGTGATGCTTCAGGATGCTCTTGAAACTCTGTCATACTGTTCAGGCACAATTAGACATGCACAAAGAGATGCTGTGATCAAAATACATCATTAGTATTAGTTTCAAACTATAGGCAATCCTTCATTGTCTGATAGATGTAAGAGATTTCCAAGGGCTTCAGTGGGCTCCTGGGCTATGTAAGGAGACACACAACGAGATTCTGCTGGGCATTCTTTCCCAGTCTCCAGCTGCTGGCCTCCAACTCCTTGTGTTTCCTTTAGGATTTTATATGTTTCTATGCTTTTCCTTATGACCCTGCTGTAGGCTTCCTCACAGCTTTCTCACAACGTTGACCTTCTACAATCACCAAACTGAATTTGGCTTCACCTCAGCATTGTTTCTGGTAAAATAATGGGGAGGTGGGCATGCTAAAGTTGAAAACATCAGATGCTGATGAATGCAAAGGAATGCTTTTTTTTTTACATTTTAGAGTAATGGAGAGCATTGATTGAGTATGCTGTCCTCCAAGCTGATGCAGAATGTACAATTTTGTCCACAAATTCTTTCAGAAAGGGGAATCACTCATCCCTAAAAGTCCAAGGGTGAAAATAAAGGTCATTCTAGTGCCCAGAGTGGCAAACTAGTACAAAAAAAGATAGGCTTTTACTCTGAGCTGTACTACAATAAACTCAGAGTAAGATCAGTAGCAAATATCAATGAGTAGATTGTAGGAATATCAAGACCTGAAATGTCTGGCCAACATCATATTTCTGGTCAACAGCAGGAGTTAGGTTTAAGGACAGAAAAATAGAGAGTTTGCTCCTTTCTGTGGACTGTAAAATAGCTATGACATGCCTGAGAAAAAAAGAGTTTGTATTAGCAAAATTGCTTTCACATTTTAAATTACAAAAGCCAAAATCAGATTCCTTCTGGTTCAGACAAACATTAATCAGTAGAAGCAGGTACTTGTAAATAAATTAACTTATGCCATAGCCTCCTCTGTATCTTTTTTTGCTTCAGGAGCTGAGAAATCACAATATACCTTAGGGAAAATGGTCTTACTTGTTGATAGAATCTAAAAAGGTCCTCGGGAAAAAATAAATACGAATCAGAAATAAAATAAAATGCTTGTCTCTAATGAAAAGAAGGAGACTGTTTGATTAGTTTGTGATTCTTAGCATCTACAAAATTGAGGTCACTATTGTGAGGGGATCAGTCAGTTTCTAATCTATTTCTTTAGTGCAGCTTTACCAATTCATCAGAAATTTATAGGGAAAAGTCCAACAAAGCTTGAGGCTTGGGCAGAATTCATTATTCAGTACCCAACTTTCTCTCCATGAGATGCATATTTAGCACAGCCGACTTACACACTGAGGAACTCAACTGGGCTCCAAAAGCTTTTCCTTGCTAAAGCTCTGAAAGGTCTCCTGGCAATGCCTACTCTCTAGCAAGTCCATACATATTCTTAAGCGAATCATGAAGTATACCCTACTTACTTTAAAGCTATTTTTGTAAACTATCAATGCAATGCAAAGATTGACAAGCATGATTGGTAATCTCTGTTTACTGATCCCATAAATCATGGCTGTAAAATCACTTTCCCAAGCAAGGATTGATGCACAAACTACATAGATCACTCTAGTGAAAAATTAATTATTTAATCTGATAGTTTCTCTATATTGGTAAATGCCAGATTTGATTTCTTCCCACGGGTTTCATTTCATTCTTCATGTGAATGTTAAAAATAATGCATTGTATGCACATCTTCTCTGTACAATACAAGACAGCAGCAAACATACACTGCTCCCATCAGTGTGGGCTCAGAGCCTGGCCATTAAGTGCTAGGACACCCCTGGCTGCCTTGTTGAAGGTAGCTCTTCTATGACAAAAAACAAATATTACATTATATGGCTGAGGGAAGTGGATGCAAGAAAGGAGGGAGAATACACTCCTATGGCAGTTTTCCATCTGCTGCAGTAGTTTGTATTGGGTGTGAATTTGTATGAAAGGATTTCATTGAATGCTTCTTTACTGGTGTTGTCTCCCTGTAGTCTTTAATAGGAGGCATAAAGATTCCAGTTTTAGATAAGAAAGGAATTATAATCATTGGCTAATAATTCAGTCATGCTCCTTGAATAATGGAAGGATAAGAAGCAAAAGAGGTTTTTGGGCAGGGAGTAAAACATCTCTCATAAATGTCCAAGACTTTGAGTTTCAGTCCATATCCCCTTTAGAACCTAAGGTTCCATGTAGGTAATTTACAGTCTCTGACTTTCCATCATTACCATATTTTTCACAGGAAAAAGGAAGGAATGGATTGAAGCTTTACTGTAGAATGAGGCCTAGTTGCTCTTCATGTATGTGCTTATTTTCTGTAGAAAAAAAATGAAGTTCTGTTAAACTATTTTAGCAATTAACATAATCATCCATTTTTAGAAAAAAAATCAACAAAACTTTTCCACATGCACTTCCACTAATTAAGCAGGGAGAAGGACAGAATTACATCACAGCCTTGGAGAAATGTTGTTTGGAAGGAACATCAAGCGGCACATTGTGCATCCTCCCCATCAAAGCATTACTATCCCCAGCACTCTGCCATTGGTTTGTCTAGTCAGATCTTGAAAACTTCCCAGAAAGTCCACATCATCCATGGGTGTTCCAGTGTTGCACCAAGATCCTTCTAAAGTTTCTTCTGATGTTCAACCTGTCCTCTTTTGCCATTTGCCACAGCTGAGAAGAGATTGTCCCTGCATTTTTGTATCTGTTCTTCAGAAATCACTAAGCTGTTATTAGGTTGCTCCTTAACCTTGTCTTTGTGAGACTGTGCTGTCTCAACTTCTCTTCCTGATACATACACCATAGGCCTGTGAATACATCTTCTGTTTTCTAACTTCAGGATAATTCTCAACATTTTGCTGTGAATTTTTTTTTATTGGCAAAACTGCCAATAACTTGAGTAAAGTAAATATCTGAGATGAGATATGAGTTTAACATCAAGGAGTACACTGAAATATCTGAAGAAGTCTAATTTTAATGAGTCTAGAATTACCACATGTTAGTGAACACTTGAAATTAGATTGCTTTTACAAAGGGAAGTGGTCAAACAGCACAAAACATTGTTAGTAGAATGAAAAGCAAGAGAGAAATTATATAGAAAATGTTCAGATCAACACAAAACCCAAGCCTCTGTCTCAGCAGGACATTATGAGAAGATTTCAGTTTTATCAGCTTGTATACAGCAACATGGAAGCCACTGGGAACATTATAGTAATTCTACAACTGTTTAGTTTAGTAGACAATAAATAAAGTGTTATTTAGTTGCTTTTACAATTGGAAGGGGGAAAACTTAAAATGGAGCTTGCTACAAAGTATGCCGTTTCTGTAATTTCACAGCAGGACAATCATAGACCGCTTAAAATCACAAACGTGCAGAAATTCTCAGTGCTTCTAAAGCACCTATCAGTCGCTGGAGACTTATGATACTGAAGGTAATGTAAAACTGTAAACAGCATATGCTGAGCTTCTGTATTGTACAGAAAATTCTGTGTTGTTTCAGAAAACGATTGTAAGACATTCAGCTGTAATCAGCAAAGTATAAAATTACTGCAAAATTCCTGCAGATTCAAAAAAATTATGAATCCAATCCAAAAGTTAACTGTACTCAAGACAAGGTATCTGGAGTATTTAGCATTATAACTGGAACACATACAAAAACCCACACATGTGCTTGAAGTTCAACAGCAATGCTTGTACATTCCAATATTATGAATTCAAAATTTCCTTATAACACTGGTGAGGCTATCTAAGCCTCTAGGCATAAATAGAAGACTGGTAAACATCAAGTCTGATCCAGTAATTTTAGAAGTATTTTGCAGAAAATATCCCAAAAGAGATCAGAAGACATCCATGTGATATAATTACTTACTATGCTGGGGAAGATGTGAGTTTAATTCAAATAAACTGAATCTCAGTCTCAACCATCCCATATAACCATTACAGGACTGAGAAAATATGTGCCTTCACTACTTCCAGGTAAGTGACAAGCAGTTTTGGCAGCTGACATACTGAATACTGAATTTAACTTCACATAAGGGACTGAGTGTTTCTCAGCATTTAGAAATGCATCATTTGCCTTGCTAGCCTTTGTAAGTCTATTTATTGTGATCTTCAATGCCTAAGCCTGAATATGGATTCTGCTAAAAGTTCAGTACCCCAGCTACTAGGATTGGTCCACCCCCTTCATGTATCCCTTCACCAGTTTTGGAGAAAACTCCTCAAGTACCCCTACTCACCACAGAAAAAGTCAGATCCATATTATCAGAATAATAACAGATTGATTTGCCTTCTCCTAGTGGGATCAACAGAAGACTACCCAACAGATACTGCTAAACTGCTAGTTAAATTACACACTTCTGCTTACATTCCCTTTTTCACCCTTGTCAGCTTCTCAGTTTTTTCCTTTACCACTCTCATCCACTCCCAAACAAACAGTCTTTTTGTCTTACTTTATCCTGTAGTCCCTAATTTTATACCCCTTCAGCATTTCTGATGCTTGCACTGCTAATTTCTACTTAATTCCTTCAAGTTAGTGACCACCTACTGTTATCATAATTCTCATTTCAACCTCTTATGTTGCTATCTTGTTAACGCAGCCTTGTCAGAATTACATGTCTACATGTGCATTACCCCCCTTTTGCTCTTTGTAGAACTCTTATAATCTCTTGTGGTGTTGTTTTTTCAGTGCAGCTGCATGGCAGGGCTGCCCACCTGTGTGCATACTCTTAAAAGGGTTAGGCTGGGATGCATGATCAATCTTGTACAATTTAGATGCATTCCTTACTGCAGTGGAAGATTAATCTCTATTGCATGAACAGAATTCTTACCTCTCACTCTTGGTCAGCAAACCAGGAGTATTGACTCCCTACCAGCTCATAGACATCAGATGTCAGTGCACACATTATCAGGAAGTTTCTAATGGAGACAAGAAGGTTACATACAAGTTGGAATGATATACTGAAATTCACTTAACATTAGGTTGATTTTCCACATGGAGGCAGAGTACTAAATCATATATAACAGAAGATCATTTTTAAAAGTTCATTGACTTTGCTTCTAAATCTACTCTAGATTTCCCCAGATTGACAAAAAAGCTCTTAGGTTAGTTTGGGAACTTAACCCCAACTAACTAAGACCTGTGTTTGGTTATAAATAATGAGTTTCTTATTTCCTTATTTGCTTTTTGTTTTGGGTTGTTGTTGTTGTTTTTCTTTTAATAAATAAATAAAAATAATAATAGAAAAATATTAGCAGCTGTCTCTGTCCTCATTGAATTCTCTCAGCTTGGGAAATTACTGCTGCTGGCTGTGGCTCCTCACCATTGTATGCTTGCATTCATTCAAGCCTTGAGACTGTCACCCTCAAACATCTTCCCTGAATTCTGGAATGCCCTTCAGAAGTCAGTCCTGATGCCCAGCTCCACTGGTAGAATATATATATATATATATCTCTGTCATACATATGTGTATATTTTCCTGCAGCAGATGAGTAATGTAAATGGTTTGAATTATTCCACATGAATCCATCTAATTCAGGCCATATGGTGAATTCTTAAGATTCTTGTCTTCAAGGACATAGAGCTTCTGAACAGATTGTTCATGACAGTAGAAAAAATTAATTTTAAAATAGTTTTTATTATTTGCCCAAAGAAAATATATCAAACATGTCATGTCACCTTTTTATTGTGCTGCCACAGAATGGCTGACTGAAAGATCTACCCAGTCATTTCAAGCAAACTCTACCATTGGTGAAGCTCTCCTGAGATCACTTGTAGTCCCTTTGTAGTTTGACCAGTAATACACGTGACTTCAAAATGACAACTCACGTGCTTAAATGTTGACATACTTTTGCTGAACTGCAGCTTTCTATATGTGCAGCTTTCTATAATGTAACTACATTATTCATGATGGGTGCAAGAATCATAAGATTAAAATAATGAGTAAATGTTTTTCAAGCAAATTAACAGATGAATAAATAAATGTTTAAATAAAATAATAATCTAAAATGCCTCTCATTATGTCTACATGACATGACTATTTTAGGAGCTCTTGAAGGACAGCTACTTTTAAGATTAAAAGTAGAGTTTTACTGATTATAAGTTATGAATTGAAGTACCTGTATTTATGGTAGTTCCAGTATTATATATTAAAACCAGAAAGGAACCAGCTAGCGCTGAGGCATCAAACTGCTTTAATTAACAGTAAAGGAAACCACAGTCTTATATATATGATATAATTCTTTCAAACACTAAAAGATGTACCCCTACACCGTCACTAAAACAGTATATTGAGAGGCATAAAGTCACTCCTCTGCAGAGCCTCTTCTCCCTGCTGGTTCTGCCTGCAGTGGGAGGGTGTGCTGTAATGAGCTTGCTCCCTCTCACTGTGGTACTCTAAATATCAAATTAACTTCCATAAGGATGACTTTACTTCTCATCACCTTTTATCATTAAATAGATGCTTTTATAGTGTAACAGGATCCAGCCCTTGGCTAAGAGGAGAAGTTCAGAAGAAGGAAGACTCAAGTAGGTATCTCAGGCTATGGCTGCACCGTGGGCTGTGGGAACCCTGCCCAGCCCTCCTGCTGTCAGAGATGCCCTCCAGGATTTCTGACTCCGTGCCAGGATAAGACCTGAGCACGAGTTCCCTGCATTTGAATACTCTGATTTCTGCAGGGACTGGCCAGGAGGGAGCTGCCAATTGCCCTGGTGAGCACCCGACAAAGCATCAGGGATCTCCGTGGCACATCAGGATCGTCTGGCCTGAAGGCTGACTGGATGCTTCCCTCCCATTTCTGCACTCCCCTCCGGGGAGGAATTTAGGTACATAAATTTTAGGTATCTAAATGCCTCCTCTCCGTTCTGGAAAGCCTATAGGTATCAAATAGTTGAACTGGCTTTCTGTAAAAACATTCCTTCATCCCTTTTTCAATATGCATCCCTTTGCACAATGTAAGGGACTGCTGGGACACAAAAAGGAGGGCAGATATTGTGTCATGCAGGTGGAAGGAACTAAAGAATGTTACCTGATTCACAGCAGAAAATTCATAATATGACTTTGTTTGATTATAAATTGACAAAATATTTGGTTAAATGTTTGTGTCTCTTTGTTTTCTTGATTTATATTATTTATACAATTTGTTTTCTTGGTTTTTAGTGGAAAATAGATGTTAAATAACCA
The DNA here is from genome assembly GCF_027579445.1 of Ammospiza nelsoni. Taxonomy (NCBI): domain Eukaryota; kingdom Metazoa; phylum Chordata; class Aves; order Passeriformes; family Passerellidae; genus Ammospiza; species Ammospiza nelsoni. The sequence goes on along the minus strand of NC_080636.1, from coordinate 25,178,673 downwards.
CTGACTTCTGCAGACAAAAAAAGTTTGGAAACACATTTCAGGGAAAAGTTGAGGAAAAAAATCAAGCATGTTATTTAACAAAAATACAGTATCTAATAATATTCTTTTAAAGAAAAATGACCAAACAACCAATCACCTCTACTGAGACATGATTCTTGGTGAGAAGATTAAGTTCTTTTTTTATAATAAGCATATTTATAATGATAATATTTGAGCATGGCTCATTTCATAAAAGCAAACATAGAAACCAATCATTAAAATTCAGTCTCTCTCACTAAAACCCATGCCTGGAAAATTATAATCTACTGTAGGATAATTTTGTAGACAGTATATAATGTAAGGAATGTCATTATTGTTACAATAACTCTTTACAGAAGAATTTTAAAGACCAGTAATTCCGTCAGTAGTTACTATGTCCCTGCCAGATAAAAAATTCAGGTTCAGAAAAATAAAAAATTATATATATACACAATTATTCATCTTGAAGTTGCCCCAGAAGGGGTAATTAGCAGCTTATAGTTTATACTCTTTGATAGTAGAAATTGATGGAAAGTACATTTAATGCGGATAGCTAGATTGATTTGTCATTCTAAATATCTTGACTGATTTTTTTAATCTTTGCAGTAATTATATGAACTAAATGACGAAATGATACAAAAATAATGCTACAGGCAGAACTAAATAACCAATTAAATCTAGTTCAAGGAGTGAAAATTTGCTTACAAAACATAACTGTTTACTAATTCAGAATTATTTTGCTATCTATTCTTCCCTCCAGCCAAGAGGCACTGGGCATTAAATCTAGGTATTTAATTCTGCTCTGTTTCTGTTGCTTTCACAATTGTTCCTTAATGCAGAGCCTATGAAAGTACACACTTATCTTGCAGGTGATTAACAAAAAAAATATAACAAAAGGCAAAACCAGTAATTTGTGTAGCAATTTCATTTTGCTGAGCAGAGCAGAATGGATTTGCTCCAAAATGCTTTATAAATTGTGGCGTGTTTCACAAGACTAGTATGTATCACCTTAAGTACATAATAGGTAATGCTGTTGTATTGTGATGTTGTAACTGTCAGATTTTACATAACACCCGGTTTGTTGAGCATGTTGCTCCAAGTCATAAATTATTGATGCTAAAAAAATTAACAAATTAATTAGAAGAGCAGAACACATACCAAAATTGCTTTTTCTTTTTTCTTTTTTTTTTTTTTCCTTCTACTGAGGAGATGGCATAGTAGGAACCAATCTAATGCTCATGCAGAACAGCATCTATTTTTAGTAAAGCAGTTTTCACTAGATATAATTTGGGCATTCTGAATAGAATATTGGAACCATTTCAAATTTTACTCCTCCCAGTTATGGAATAAAGCCCATAGTGTATGTCACAAAGGTGATTTTCTAACTTTAAGATATGATCTTGGTTTTCATCTGTTGTTGCAATGTCACAGATTATAAGTAACTCTTGCATAAGTAAACAAACAGGATATTCATTTCTGTGTCCTATACAGCAAGAATATACAAAGGTAAGTCAAATGAATGCAGATTCATGTAACTTGTTTCATTAGGGTAGAGTGGCCCCAAATATCTATGCATGAAGGAGGCATCCCAGCAAAGCATGGATATTTTCATTTTGCATTGTGTTAGTGTTCTATGCAGTCCACACCTGTTTCTTCCACACTGAAATATAATACAAAAGATAGTACAAAAGGAGTGATTAATGTTTGACCATTGCGGGTTCAGCCTATTAACTTATCTGCTTATTTGCCTGTATACACAGATTTTTCATATGAAGCCTGTGAAAGTAGTATCTAAGCAACAGAATGAACATTTCAGCTTTGTCCTGAGGACTCTATTCAGCATTTAGAATGGAACATAAATGCAGACAAGTTGTAATAGCTATGGGGCATTTAACCACTATGTTATCTTACCTGGGTTTGTGCTAAGCAGCTGTAAGCAGTGAGTTATTTAAATGGCTACCATTTCCACCTGGAGACAGCACTCTCCCTGTTGTTACCACTAAAGAAACTACCCCAGAGGTGCTAATCTAAAGAAATGCTAGGAGAAAGATAATACTAGAAGCAAAATAACCCAGGGGAAAAAAATTTTGAAAAATCTGTGTTATACTTTGTTATAGTCTCTGCATGTGGTTGCAGGCATATGTGAGATTTAGTAGGATTTACTTTTCAGATAGTTAAAGAAGGCTAACAAGTTTTGAGAGTTTAGGATATTATTTGAATTACTTTATATATTTCAAAGAGTTGCTGTATTTTTTCACCTGTAACTCAGTGCTTCTTGGAAGCCTTCTCACAATTTCTATTTATTTGTGCCATTCCCAACCAAAACCTGGGACAGCATGGTCCTTAATACTATGGCAGATTTGGCTTTCTCACATAGAAGGGTTATGTAGGAAAAAATGAGCACTTTCAGCAAGCCATCTGTAGTGAGAAAGTTATTTGGATGGCTCATCTTGAAATTTTACCAATTTTGATAAATACAGGGGAAAATTTTGAAAGAAGACTTGAAAAGAACTATCAGCCTGATATGTGTCAGTGTTTTCTGTTGTTGAATTCAGTTGCCACTGTTTTTGAAGAGAATAAAAACCCTGCAGCAATTAAGAAAGCAGTAATAAAAATTCCCCATTTGGAGATCTCATCTGTATTAGAAAAGTCATACTGATTGTATTGCAACTTTGATTGTACTGCCACGATTTTTGCACAAAATGCAAGGACATCAGATAGGAATATTTTCACTTTAGAGAAGGACTGGAATATTGTATTCAATACCTGGCCCTAGGCTGAAGCAAACCTGAAAATTTACAATATTAAAGGTGAGGGCATGAACTTAGTGGCTTAAAGCAAGAATTTCTTCTACAAACAATGGGCTTTTCTGATGAAAATGAAAGAGAAGTAGTAGTAGTAATCGCTTTCATATTAAATAACTCATTACATGCCACCAGATAAAATGCCAATGTCTTGTTGCTGTGAAAAGGAAATGGAAGATTTATCTATGAAAGGACTCTAAAAGACATGATGTGATGTGTTCATCTGTATTTGCAAGCAGCAGTAACTGATGTCCTGGAAAATTTCACCTGATAAATTCCAAGTCACTATATGACTCTGGGATGCTGGTAATTCTCTGGATTCTATTTTAGCCTTTAAGGTACAAATTCTTAGTTTCTACATATACTGTGAAGGACAGTGCAGATGTACACATACACTGCTGAATAGAATGTAGTTTATTCAAAGTTTTCTGAGAAAAAGAATGACCAAAATTTTCATGGCCACAGGGTCACTCTTGTGTGCAGGATTACACATAGAAATATATTTTACAAAGAACAGAGTACTTAAAGATACCTAAGAGAATAAGATTTGGAAATTTAATCTTGAACATCTTGGCAAAGGTCCACATCTTTACTGTTCCTAATAATATCTTTCTATATATTGACAAAGTTGGATCATAGCTATACTCTCTTGCAATAACTAATATTTTTATAGAAAAGGTTTGATTCAGAATTATTGCTCATCCTTGGCTGTCCTCATATTCCCATGTTAATGAAATTTTTTTTAGTTTCAGACACACAAAAGTAAGTGCTTTACTAGCAATTCTCATTTCATTTGAAATACAGATTGCAATTGGTTTTGTCTTTTGATTACCTGGTATTATTTTCCATCTATTTGATCAGCAAGAAGAAATCACTTAAAAGAGATGTATTAAAACTGATGATCTTAGCAGATAGCCAGAGACTGTGGCCACTGTATTATGAATAAAACACTGCACTGATGCATAGTGAAGGTTGATTCACCACAGCAAAAAAATAGAAATGAGAGGGTGCCCCAATAATCTAGAAAACTAAAGCTTAAGATACCTGGCTAAAAAGTAAAAAAACAAACTTATTCAACTACCAAGGGGGAAAAAAAAAGTCTGGCAAAAAATTAAATTGCTACAGGACAAGAAAATATCAAGGAACTGAGATAAAGAACAAATAAAAGGAAGACTAAATTGACTAGCTTTTTTTTTTTTTTTTTTTTTTTTTGGCTGGTCTCCACAGAAAATACTGCAGTATGTTTTTCATACTATTCTTGCCATTAAAACAATATCCTTGACTAAGAGAAAAAACAAGCTGCTGCTCTGGAGGTGGCTAGAAAACTGGCATAATACCAGTGAACATAATCCTGGCATGAGACAGACTAGACTACCTATAAACCTTCCCTGATATGGAACATCAAGGGTTTTCTGGAAGTAGTAGGAGAAAGGGAGAGATTCTAAAATACTAAAATCTGTCATGATGTTTTAGTTGTGAAGGGCTTAAGGGACTCCAGGGATATTCTGTTCTAAACCACATGCTTCAGTCTCTGTTCATTTTGCTTTTCATCTTGTTTTAAATTAAATAAGATGACTGCTTTAACTACTTCAGCTTAACCCTTCACTTTATCCATGCAGATGAGAAGAGTTTCTATGCCAGGGGCAAAGGCAGCCTCTCTTCAGTAGGCTTTCCTCTGGAAAAAAGCAGCTGGAGTCCTGGATCAGCACTAGAGTGCAGTGCACAAGGGTAAGCCTCCTGGCAGTGCAGGTAGGGTGGAGGAAGGGCAGAGAAGATAATACCTTGGGGATTGGAGCACGTCTATATATTTCCTTTCATTTCTTTCATTTCTTGCTTTCCTGTCAAGCTTAGCTGCCTTTTCTAAGCACTGACTTCAAGACTGTAGACCTATATAGAGGAGTCTGAGGGTTTTCTTCTTGCCTGTTTTATGGATCCATTATTTGTTTAGCCTTCAAGAAAAAGTATCTCTGTGTGCTTGGGTACGAGCATTTAATTATTTTATTTATTGTTTCCAATATTTTAAAACACACACTTCTGAAAGATTGCAGAGATATCCTGTATTCAATAGGAAAAAAAATATTCAATCCCTCAGGAGACATCAAGCTCATTTTTTAGTATAGGAGCCAGAAGAATACATGCTAGAATCAGCAGTGACTCTGGCACATTAAACAGTCTTAAAAATAGTTCAACAAACCTTCAAACATAGTAATTTGACACCTTAGTTTTCTTCCTCCTTGGTCAGCTTTCCATTCCTATGCAATTTAAATATAAACCAGCCATTTGATTAAGAACACTTAATTCATAAGTATTCAAGACTAGAAATTGTGGAAAAAGCCCACAAACAACCCACAAGCTAACAGCACTTGAAAAAGTGAAGCCTTCATTCTAGATATGGAGCTAGTTTGCATTGCCATTTCTAACAAATAGTACTGAGCCTTTTATTTTCATATCTTGCTGTAAGTCTTTGCCAGCCTGCTTCTATTTCCCAAATAGCTTCTGCTTCACTACATTTCCATCTGTACAGAAAGGGCATGGGCATAAACACTGATAAACAGTGAATGAAATCTTCCTTACCTCCCAGCTAAGGCAGGATACTGGCAGGTTGTATTTTTCTTTTTAGAGAGTATTATGCTAGGGATTTAGTCTTTTATTGTGATTTAAAAGGGATTTCTACCAGGAAGCTGGCAGCATCAAGCTTCTTTTGCTAGATGTGGCACAGCTCTGTGATGTATAGGCGTGTGTCTTTTGGCTGCTGCAACAACCTTTCTTAGAATCAACGAAGAACTACTTCCTGTAACTTCAACTTTTAATCACTGCCTTGCATTTTTTTGCCTCTGGTTAAGAATTTTCCTCTGGTTAAGAACAAGATGAAAGATTGCCATAAATGTGTCTGTATGAAAGAGGGGACAAAAGACATGGACTTTCCTCCATGAATCAGAGAAATGTCATCTGGCAGCAGGTACAAAATGGATTTTGTCAGGATGTTATTTCCTGCATTAAATAAGCAAGGAACACCTGAATAGTTAGGATTTGGTCTAATCCTGAGTTCTTTTCCTCCTATACCATTACTGTACTGGTAACAACAGGTAAAAATTTATCTGAGCCTGCTGCACAATTTACAGTTATCCAGCTACAGAAAAAATAAGATTCTAAATTAGCAGAACTTTAAAACAACAGAGATATAAGGTGTGGTTAAGGAATTATAACTCTAGATAATAACAAATGGACAGTTTTAGAAACCAGTAGCAATAGATGAGTCACTGAAAACAACCACTTTACATCTGTAGTTCTGATTTCTGTAGAAGGAAATTTTCAATATGAGAACATTTCAATGAGGTACAGTTGTATTACATAATCAGAATTAAGTTTTTCCATGTCATTAAAATACTAAGGAAAAAAAGGATTGTCCATGTTGTATGTTAAATAAATACTAAATTGTATTTAGCTAGTGTTCCTGTAAACCATAAGCACATCTATTGATGAAAAAGGGTACATGTGAGTCCTAGAAAACTACTGTTACATTACTTGGAAACATGTTTTTCTATAACTAAATGTCATCACAAGTTTACATCATTCTCATTAATATCACTAGGAAGCTGATGCCTAGAGTGTAGATAATAGAATATTTATATACACATAAAAAACAGATTTGCAGCTGATAAATTAATAAAAAAAGATTAAACTTGCTTTTGTGCTCTGATCCTATGCAACATGCTTGCAATTACATATAAAATCTGTGTCTTGCATTCTCACCGGTCAGCATCTGCTCCTGAGTCCTGAACCCTCTTTTAATGTAATATGATGGCAGAAATCTAAGAAGAAGGGTAAATAATGTTCTCCTTCATTTAATAGTTTGTCTTTCACTTCCAGGCTGTTCATCAGAGCTGCTCAAGTCTGGAGGTGCTTCCCCACACGTTCTTCAGCCATGTTCAGCCTCCAGGAGTCCCAGGTTGAGCAGTGGAGGCACCTGCAGGAATGCACTCCAGAATGTGCAGGAAGCATCTGCAAGAACAGGAAGATGGGGCAGAAATGAAGTTAAAACAGTGTTTAAGAAAATTATTTTCTTATTTACTGTAACAAAGGAAAAACACACTGGGAAGCAGACTGCAAGAAAAAATTGTAACCTTCAATGATAGCTGCACAAATTAAAACAAGTACCTGGACTTTAACTCTGATTTGGAATGAAAACAAAATTGTGATTGGAGAGGCTAAAAGTGACAGTTATAGCAAAGGGTTTAAATTGTCTGAAAGACAGATGCCCGAACTTTTGTTGTTGTCTTCCATGACCTTATGATATATCATGAAGGAAAACAACATAAGCACTTTAAAGATACTATATTAGTGCTGTCCATTTCTCAAAGCCATGGTGACTATAAATCCCCATACCAAAAATCCACATGGATCAAGCTATACTCTGGACGTGATTGGGGGTATATGAATCTCATTTAAACAGAACTCTGGCATGCAAACATTTCCTTAGTTTGTCTGAATGTGATATTCTCCTGCAGCTGCCCAAGAGCAGAAAGCATGAAAAGCATGTTACAAGTCACGTGAAAGTTTTGACATTGTGGGCAATGGAACTTCATGAATTCCTATGAGATTTCTGTCTTGTGCTAGTGAACCATCTGACTGTTGAAGTCAAAGAACTCAGAAGTGATCAAAATGCTCCAAGAGACAAAGAAAGTAGAAAACTCTCCTCTCCTTCCTTGAAATTTTGCATGCCTCACTGGTAAAATACCAGAAAAAGTAATCCCAAAGAGCATTAAAAGGTATCTGAGAAGGCTTTTAGCCTTTCTGACTTCGTATGTCATGAAGTTATCAGTCTGTACTAAGAAAAGAGAAACTTATTTCCTTCTTCTGGGACAACTGTCCTTTCCATGCAGATGCAAAAGGAAGTGGGGAGACAGAGCAAGGATTTGCCCTTCTTACAACAACCTGCTCCAATTTTTTTAAGCAAAGAAGCAATACAAGGAATTTTCACCTCTTGCTTCTAAAGAATGTCTCCTGACACTTCATAGAAAGGTGGAAGGTCCCTGAAACTTAAGGAAGAGAAGACAGGAAGGGAGTAAGGCAAGGAGTGAGAGCAGATAAAGTTGCAGAATGGGAGAACAGGTAAGGCAGATATCAGAGGAAATGCAGAAAGAATCTTGCACATTATTTCACATATCCTCCTGTTGCGTTACCATCTTACACCATTCAGTCATCACTTGATTGATGAATTTTATAGTTGAACTTGACTGATAAATCGATATTTACCAATATTTTAAGAATGTATTCAGGATCTGTTCTTAGGACAAAATATATTCAGTTCATATTAAAATCTTTAAGTGACATATTTGGATTTTAATTGGTTTGCCCACTCCTGTGTACAGTACAACATATGTACAATAATTGAACTTTTCCTTTTTAAGTGTTTATGAGAAACACTATTCTAAACTAGGAAAAAATGAAAAAAAAAAGAATAAATGATCAGAAAGAGGAAATGTAAAATGAAGTAATTTAACACCAAGTCTGGGAGACAACTTTTATTTAAAATACAGATTTATTGACCAATATTAAGCCCCATGTTAAAATATTATGATGCACAGAAAGCAAAGGAAACTTTTTGCAGACTTTACAGTTGGGGTCCTCCCATTAGAATGGCTGGTCCACAATTGTTGGTAAGTCACTAGACACTAATTAAATTCAGTTTTTAATTTTTATGAAATCTTTTCCCTGTACTATCTTAAAATATTCCAAAATGTAGAAAACTTTGATGAAATTACAATAATATCTAAATATAGTGAAGACAGTTTTGCTTCCTAGTTCACCATAACATTGGACTATACAACAAGAATAAGGAAGATGGACTCGTACATTGTATTTTTATCTAATTTTCTAGATCTTCATTTAATGAGATGTGCTAAATACATTGGACTGAAAATGGCATTTTTTCTGTTTATGTGTTGGACTTCCATTTTGAAGAAGAACCTGTGGATTGGCATGGTGTTCTTTTTTGTTTTTGTTTTCTTTTTCCAAATGGTATTATAAAAGGAGATCAGGCAAACTGGATCAGTTAGGACTTTGAAGTTAAGTACCCCAGGAAGTACAGCACTTTATTTTCACTTAATAGCCCTTTGGATCTGTATAAAATATCCCTACTTAGTGACATGATGATGTTTTAGATGTCTTACCTAACGGTATTCCAGACTACGCTTAAACTAATCCTGAGCCCGTGTTTGTAGTTTTCAAAGCCAGTGCAGTTGGGTTTTGTAATTAGGCCCTCCAAGGCAGCAGGAAGCTGGAGCTTTGGCTCCTCAGTTAGCAGCTGTGCACCCAGCTGGGCGTGTTTGTTATAAATGAGGACAACTCCTCCAATTTCCATTCTCGGCATGATCCTGCTTGGCTCCAGTCTCTGTTTCTGGACCTCACTGAAGATAAACATTAAAGGCAGTCTCATTGTTGTCTCTAAAAGATTTGGTTGACATAATGTACCATAATGATATATTTCTAATCAGGCTATTTAGTATTATCAAACAAAATTTTAAAATATTAATCATAACTTGTCATTTGAATATAAATGTAACCTTATTCAGGCAAGTCTCTGTATAAAAAGTCTATGCAGTTTAGCAACTGAATATGAAATTCAGTATCTGTCTAAAGCATGCAGGTGATAGCAAAACAATGGGACATGGTTGACCCATGGAGAAAGCATTTCACTGCTCATTTGAAGAAAATAATTGCTTGTATTTCAATCTCATTATAAAAACTGGAAAATGTGCTCTATGACATTATTCACAAAATGCACAGCTTTTATTGTCTCACACCTAATTTGCAACGTTTAAGTGAGATTTAAGGAATACACAGGCCCACTACTGGTTTTTAATATGAGACTTTCATAATTAATAGCTATAGATCAGATATAAACCTTTATTTTTAAAAAAGGTTATTAAAAAAACCTACCTTTAAAATGGGTTTTTCCTAAATTCTCTGGAGTAAGTTTTTATAGAACTGGAGGTTTTTGTTTCAGGTGATATTTTTACATGTACAAAAAATGAGTCCTTTCCACTCTCCTTTCTATTTAATTCTCCGACATGCAATCTTTCCCTCTGCACCTTCTAGCACTTTCACTGGTTTTTTTTTGCATGATTCATTTAGCTTTTTGTCTCACATATTTCATCCAAGTGTAACAAATCCCCTCAAGCCAGCATTGGTCTAGAAAAGGCTGAGGATGGGAAAGCAAGTCATTTCATATCAGGTTAGAGATTTTAGATTATTGCTCTGCATTATAATAACATTGAATTTGTCTACTTAGATTTATTTTCTTTTAAATTCAAATTCTAGTTGAGATAGACTCTAGATTTCTCAGGCAAAATTTCATCAGGGTAAATGAGAATTTTGCAGCTGATTTCAGGGAAGCTAGGTTTTTACTTGATTTCTTTGCTTTTTAAGTTTCTAAGATTTAAATTTCTGTTCTCTTGATCTAATTTGCTGCATTCTCCTTTTTGGTTTCTACACAGTAAGTCATATAGATCTGTGGAATAAAAAGGTGCTTTCTTCAAGGTGACTTCCATGATATTGAAAGCAATTACTATCTTCCCTACAAATATACCTCCCAATGATCAGGTAGTCTCAATCAATTATTTAGGAAGTTTTCCTACTCATCACTATGAAAATATATTGGTGTACTGCTCTGTTAGGAATATATCTGGTCCAACACATAATTTATTGCCTCTCCTCAAGAGTCAGCTCTGGCTAGTGCCCATTAAGTTGTATGTTCTGAGACCATTATCATCACTTAGGTAGCACTAAACATAACCATAAGAAAACTAAACTGAAAAGCTTTCAAGAAAAAAAAAAAAAGGTCTTCTGTTTCTACCTCTTTCCAAGTAAAAGAGTTTAAAAGAGTTTAAAGCTGTTGATGCTTCAGATACAGTTGTTAAAATAGTGTTGTGTGCTCCTAGGTAGGATGCTCTCAATACAGATAATGTGAATTTAGCACTATCATCAAATTTTCTTTTCATGCAGTAAAAATTCTTGGATGGCAGCCAGCTTCTTTACCTCATAAAAAAACCAGCCTCTATGATTACCTATGTAGTAGAAGCCTAATAATATCTTACAAGATAGTGCCTAAAAGATGAGTAAATTGGCTGGGAACACACCCTCTGCGCATGCAGAGTTTGGTCCCACTCACTGCTTGTTTGGCATTATTGATGAAGATGAGATTTTTCTCCCAGAGATAAACATGGCTCCATAGGCCAAATTCTTCTGTGATTTACATGCAATGCAGATTCTCTGGGCTAAGTAATTAGTAATTAAGCTCCTTTACCCTATCGTGCCTTAGAAAAATTCCCTTTTTCTATAATACATCTTAGAAATAAGATATATTTCACTTTGGAATGGTGATGTTGCTTTTGTGCATGCAAACAAAACCTGTCATCAGGCAGGCAGATACAAATTAAATCAAGAAAAAGCATGTAAGTATTCATGTAGGTCATTATTCATGTAGGTCACAGTCTGAAAAAAGAAAAAATTGTACTGAATTTTTTTTTCCACCTCCGTCCCCATTCAGTTACTGCAACAGAACTGAGGGTCTTACTTGATAATTTTTCATTACAAAAAGCTCTGAGATTATAAAAGTGGGTGACTGGTGTGAGGAAGACAGATCTTATATTCAGCTAAAGTGGTGATTTAAAACTTTTTTGATCAGCATCACCTGCAAGGAATTATGTCCTAATCTTAAGTAAACTTCAAAACTTCAACCCCATAGCAGTAATTTTGCTGTGTTGACGCCAGGAGCTGAGAGAACACAAGCTGTCAATGACAAGTCTAAGATGCATTTGCAACATACACAAAGAATAAATAAATTAGGTATTAAAAAATAAGACTTCAGAAATATGATCCTTCAAATCCCAATTTCCAGTGGGTGGAAAAATGAGCAACACCTGTAATATTTCATGATTTATAACATGAAGTGCACTTTATAAAACTGGAACCAATGTTAAAACAACATTTTTTAGTCAAATCTAAAATTAGTTGGCCATGTTCTTAATTCTGTGTTAATGCTTTATTAGTGCTGGTATTAATATTACTCTTACGTGTAATTATACTGCACTACTTGAAACACTAAGTACCTTTAGTATGTTCAATAATGAAAATATTTTTGTATTCCCTGGTACCTCAAGCCATTGGATTTTAATTATTAGTTCCTGAAACACATTGGTTTGATGCTTAATAGGACTCATCTCTGTTTTACCTCAAATTTTTCTTTTCATTTCATCTTTATGCTTGACATCTTCCATGCTTTCTTCATATTTGTAGGATTTGTAATTTTCAGCAGTATTTGTGCTAAAACTATTTTGAATCTTATGATGTAGGAAAATAGTGGCTGTGTTTTATTGCCATATATATACTACCAGCTTCATTTCTTCCACTTGAGTCTCTCAAAGCTATGACTAGGTTAAGAAAATCTTTCATTACTCCTACAGCTCTCTTGACCTTTCCATATGCCTTTTAATTTACTCAGTCATTTCACACTTGAGCTCTTGTTTAGGGAGAAGGTAAAATATAGCATATTGGTACAGCCAGTTTATTCTCTGAGACCAATTCAGATTCAATGCTGAATGACACTGCAGCCTTAGCAATGACCAGGTCATGATTGTTTTTCACTCAAGTAACAAGCAAGCCAATGACTATGTGAAAACCAGCCATGACAGAGAATGCATAAGGGAATGTTTTAACTCCTCTCTGCCTTTTCTCATAACATGGATTGGACCATCTGGAAGGAAAACCCAAACTTTTCCTCTTCACATTGCATTTTCTGGCTCATTTAAGTTGGTATTACCACTTTTTTTTACGTTCTCCTTTGCCCCAAAGTGAAAAGGAATTAAGTGGTCTCATTCCTGATGGCTGCTGCTCATAAGGAAGGCAAAGGTTTCCCATTTCACAAACTTTTCATTTCACATTTCTGCTGATTTCATCTAATCTGTGACTGTTATTTTTAATAGCCCAGATAATGTAATCTTCAAGCCAGATTTAAGTTGTGGCCATAATAGCCTACTTCTCCTCATATGACTAGCTCTTTCACCCTCCCATCTACTTGGTTAAACATATTTCCATTTTTATATATTCACTTTAACATCCTTTTATAACTGAGCTTACATTATTGTATATTAATGTCTATCAATTTCCCATTAATCTGTCATATAGCACATTTCCACCACAAAAAATCCACCCAAACCCTTGCTTACATTTTACTCTTTTTGTTTTCATCCTCTCTACGTATGTACTTGTTAGAGAGGCCACATTAAGGTAAGACTACAGTTTGCTTGAATAGAGTCAGCTGACTATAAGACATTCTTCTAATATTACAATACCCAAGAAATTGAGTTACTGATGCACTCAGATAATTTCTAGAAGTCTTTCCTCCGCATTTGATATATTAAATGAGAAGGGGTTAGCAGCTATTGAGAGTTTCACCAGAGACAGGGAGGTTGAATCACATGGAATGGTTTGGGCTGGAAGAGACCTCCAAGATCATCTATTTCCTCATAAATCAGTCAAGGTCCCTTCCCTCCAGCGTGTCGACTGCATGCTCAGCTTGGTGCTCCCAGCAGCCTTGCTGAGGGTGCACTCAGCCCCACTTTCCGTGTAACCAACAAAGGTGTTAGGCAGTGCTGGTCCCAGTACTGTCTCCTGAGGAACACCACATCACTGGCTTCCACTTGTGGCTTCCACTTGGACTTTGAGCCTTTCACCACAACCCTTTGAGCATGACCACCCAACCAATTCCTCATTAGCCAAGTGGTCCACCCTCCAAATCCACAGATCTCCAATTAAAGACAGGAATGTTGTGCAGGACAGTGTCAAATGCTTTGCACAAGTCCAGGCAGACAATGCCAGTTGCCCTTGCCTTATCCACCAACACTGTCACCCTGTGGCAGGAGGCCATGCCATCAGATTTGTCAGGAGCAATTTGCCCTTACTGAAGCCATGTTGGCTGTGGCCAATCTCCTCATCATTTTCCAAGTGCCTTAGCACAGGTTCCAGAAGGATCTGCTCCTTGATCTTGCAGGCCTTGAGAGGGTGTCACACTCTCTGTCAATGACCAGCTGAAGTGCACGGAGCTCCCCCTGGGAGTGGAAGAGGGGCCAGGCAAAAGTCTATGGGTTGGCTATGAGGATCCAGGATGAAACACAGGACAGGGACAGGTGACTTCATAGTGGGAGTCTGCTACAGGCACCTGGGCCAAGACTGCTGCCCAGGAAAAGGGGGGAAGCAAGGACAGGTAGCCTTGGAGGGACACACACAGACTGTCCTACCAGCCAGCAATGAGGTTAGGAAAGGTAATGCCCTGGCAGAATTAAATGTGACCAGGACAACAAGAAAAGTTTTTAGACTTATGTCAGTGGTAAAAGTGAGATTAGAGACCCATCACTACAGTGATGGGCCTTAGTCACTGTTTCAGCCCTGACAGTTCCTCCTTGTTCTTACACCCAGGGCAGCATCACTCCAGGCTGGTCCTTCCAGTACCTGTGTCATCCCTGACATCCTTTGGAAAACTCCCCACTGCCCTTTCCTTTGCACCAGGTGCCAGGAGAACCAGTGCCTATGACCAGAAATTTGGCTGTGCCAGGAACACTGTAGTTCTGTATCTACATATGGTGCTCTAATTCAGAGAAACCAGGAATATGAGACTGGGCTAGAAATCAAATTTATAATTTTATTATTTCCTAGAAACATCTTGAAACAAATTAAGGCTGCTTTGTTGAGGCTGTTGTTTGGTTCAGGTTTTTCTTTTTTTTTTTTTTTTTTTTTTTTTTTTTTTCCTTTTGATTCTAGCAATAAAGTATGAGGGTCAGAAACCCCCTCTTCTGAAACTGACCTCCTTCCTGTCCTCAGCATAAATGTATTTAGGATCAGTTTCAACTTATTTGGCCTTGGGCCAGCCTGGCCATTCAGGATTTCAGAACTCATACTGTAGTCATGTACAATAATTGTACTCCTCTCAGCTTTCACTTTGTGCGACCAAGTATGACAAGCTTCTGTAGTTTTGACTTCTTTCCTTTTAAGATATAGTTATACTCTTAAAAAAAGTCTGCCAATTACAACACAGAACAGTCTCAAACTATCAACATGACCGCAAGGGAAAATAATGTGTTACAGCATTCGAACCAAAATGTCTTTAACTGTGTTATGTGTCTATTTTTTGTCTATTTTCCTGACTTTTTTTATTGTCTTCTAAAGTGTGGGAGGCAGACACCTCTATGAATTTTACTTTCTTATTTTTTCCTTACGGTCTAATACTATTTTGATAGTGATAACAATTTGGTTGGCTGTAAAATCAAATGCACATTGTTATTAGTATTACTGATTTTTCATTCTCCTCTGTTAATTTACTGTGCTATTCTTTGGAGCTTTGTCACTTCCATAGTTTTTTTTCTTTTAAAGCTATCATTAATTTATCATTGGAACACCTTCTGCTTCTTTCTTTTGTGAATGCAGCCTCCTGCGTGACAGAGAAATTCTATCTTTGTATTCTGATTTGGTTTTACAATGGAACATCAGTAAGAAGATAAGTACAAAAGAAAGAATAAAAATATATGGAAATTACAAACAAATAATCATATTTCATTATGCTATTTTGCCTCTTGTGAAGGACATGAGTAGACAGTAAGCTTTAAAACATTATGAATTATTGTTTTAAGCTTTACTAACAAAACATCAGTATAACTAACAGAGAAGCAAAGACTTAGTATAATCTCTGATCCTGCATTGCATGTGCATACTTTTTACATTAATCAGTACTGTCATCATTAGCAATAGGGCTCTTCAGATACTGCAAAAATGTTTGCATGTCCAGTGCCAAAATAGTATCCCCTATTTAGGCACCTCAGTCATATTAAATTTTGTGAATTGGGAAAGGTTTTTGAATATTCTGTTCTAGATGCGGCCTTAAGTGTTTTGCATAATCAGAGCCTTGACTGACATGTCTTCTTCCTTTTTCACTTACCTAACAGAAACATTGACACAGAACATGGCAAATTAGGATATTACCAAAACAATGACTTTTCTTGGTTTTGTGCATGTAGAAACTCAAGCATAATTTTAAACCGGAAAAGCATTGTGCGTTATATTTTCTTTGCAATTTTCTCCCTTAATGAAGAAGGAAAAGATTGTTATGATAACCTGTTCCAAAATTAGATAATCTAGAGCAAACAGGAAAAATCTGCACTGAATTTAGAGAAGCCATAATTTGCACTACTGTAGGGAGTTCCTGAAATAAACACTCTGCATTCATTTCTGCGTGCTAGACTGTAGATTCATACCCACTCAGACACTAAGTGCCTACTTGTCAGAACTCCTGAACACTGCAAACACAAGCTGAAACCAAAAGGAGCTGTGATTGTGCAGACTCTATCAAAACACAGAAAAATCAAAATCTTTATTCACAAAACAGTTAGACTGTAACTGCTCCAGCACAAGTGTGTACCACTACATCTGTGTCCTCACTACCTGAGATTTCTGTATTTCATTCAATTTAGGTTCATAATGAAGTGGCAGCAAAAGAATATGAGATACCCTGTTCTGATGACAGCAAAAAGGTGTGTAATTGCATTAAAACTGTTGCTATAGAAAGTGACCATATTAAATGTCTTAATATTGAGGAAGTATTAATGAAATACAGCCTAACTTCACTATAAGGAAACCATATGATACCATATATATATATATATATATAGTCTGTCAAGCTGTTCATTTCAACAGGCTCTGGTAAATTGCTGCTTGAGAATAAGAAAGAAATGAGCAGCTGAGCAGAACATCAATAAGCAGTACTTCTGTGGAAATAACTTCACACTGATCAACATTTAAAAGATGTTTTTTTCAAAAAGATAAATGAATGAAGAAGGAAAAAAATAGTACATTCAAATGCTAAATACAGCCTACACTGAGAAAAGTGAGAAAAATGTCATTGTCAAACTTGGAATACACTTGCATAACTGTTCAGGCTATTAGGTCTAATTAACAGCAAGTGAACAGATTCTTGCTATGGGGGTGTTTATAGGCAGAATATGTTAAATGCAGAGTTTGACACATTGAAATTAGAATTTAGTCAGATTTCGGCTAGTGTAAATTTACACAGAAGACAAATTTCTGCTCTGAAAAGGAGCTATGAACGAAATATTTTTGGAATGCTAATTCTGAGTGCTAATCTTAATGATGAAAAAAAAATTGTGCACTTTTCATGGAATAAATCCAATAATATAAAATATCAAGTTATTCTTATATATGTATGGGTAAAAAAAAACCAGTTGAAATATTCTAGCAAAGGTTTCTAATTCCTGGGGTTGTTCTTTCTTTTAGTTTCACTTTGGTATTGTTAGCAGGGAATACTAGTTAGTTAGTAGGGAATACCCCAAACTGCTACAGTATGAAAGCACAGGCATCATTTTAACTTTCATAAGTGAAAAGTGACTCTCGACTTGAGGAACTTGTCAGGTAGAGGTAATGCAGCTGTTGTCATGAATAATTTAAACAAATCACTTCAGCCACAGTACGACAGAGCTGACTTCACAGTGGTAACCTCTGTAAATACTGTCAGAAAACAGATAAATTAACTATTAGTGAGTAAAACTTCCAGTCCTTGGGAAGCAAAAGTTCCTAATTTCTTTCTTGATTAACCTGGCTTACAAAACTTCTCACCAGGTCTTTTTTTTTTTTTTTTTTTCCCTGAGAATTCATCATTTTCAAAACCTTAATAACAGCTTGCTATGTTTCAAATGCAACTTAAATTAGAGCTATAAATAACTACAGACTGTAAAGAAAGTTCCCAGATTCCCAGAATCAGGCCTACAGGCTAATTTCTTCTGATTAAAGGCCCAATATTGCAACTAAATAATCTATAGTCCTAACCCAAATGTATACAATGTTGTTTAGGTCCTGAATGTTACAAATTCCCACAGCACATCTACATGTATGAGTGCTTCTCTTTAACTCTGATAATTAACTACATACAGTTCTAATATAAATACAATGTAAATACAAACATTTCCATTTCTAAATTCTTGTAATTCGAATCATTTCAGAATAATGAAATGTTACATATAAATACATCTAAGGTTTAAAAGGATGAATCTTAGGACTGGAAGGAAAATGTGCTGAATGAACTAATAAGGAACAAACGGAACATATGTATTGAAGTGTTGACTGGTAGGTGGATGGAAAACAGACAAGCTCAAAGTCTTTAGAAAAATCAGTACTTTGGAATGATGTTTTGTTGCTAACAGAGAAGCAAGTAAGACCTTAACAGGAAGAATTCTTAACAGGAAAATATTATTATCTGTGAAAATGACAGAAATGACAACCAAAATGAAAGAAGAAATTGTGAAAGTGGCCAAGACTTGTAGGCTTACTGGGCCAGAGTACAACAGTGTTGGAGATATGATTCTGCTGGCAGTTTTTCACATTCCTGTCTACAATTTTAATATATTTTTTTGTGCTGATGACTTCTTGAAAGACAACTTAATGATCTTAAATGCTTATTAGAAGATTTCTGTAATTATTGCAGACCTGTTCAGAGTAATCATCTGGAACTTCTTTTACAGGAACTCTTCTTTCCTGATTGTGCAGCTCAGGACAAAGAATTTTCTCCTTACTAGAAAAGTTCACTTAATTTATTCCCTTGCTGGGATAACATAATTTTTATAATTCTCTCTCTAAAGGAGTATCTGGTCTTTTACTACACATTATCCTTTACTTGGTTGTTCATTTTCATAGAGAAGTAAGATTTTGTTTTGCAATTTAATTTGAAAAGTGGTTATGTATCCTTTATTTTATGTTATCCAATCACCTTGTATTGTATTAGTGAATGATTTTTCTTTTTTTAATCATACTCAAGAGTGTCTTTAAAACAAGTCTCTCATGAAGAAAACTCTCACTTTCACCTCTCTCCTTCTCAGAAATACTGTTTTATTTAACAGTTTTACCAAATACAGTTTCACAAAAGATTAGTGTAGCATTTTTTATATGTAAAAAATTTATCTTTACCTGGGTAAATCAGTTCAAAAAAAGCCAAATAAATGTATTAATTCCTGACATCCTAATTTCCATTTTAGAACTGTCTGAGCAGCAGTAAATGCAAACTTTTATCTACATGAGTGTTTCATTAGAATGACCTGGTTGATCGACATGATGTGGTCTAGATGATCTTCCTGACCCTCTTTTCTGTTTTTCCCCTCTCTCAGCATGATCCTCTCAGGTTAGTTGAGATTCATCATGCAGACCGGTGAAACCAGCACACCAACTGGCTCCAGGGCAGGAAGGACTACAGTGAAAAGAAGATTTTTATCTGAGGAATTTATCCTGACTGTGCCCCTCCAGGCTACTTCCAAAAGGATTGTTGTTGCTGCTGCCCACATGTGCCTACCTAAGGGAATCTCCAACTAACATGAATTCCTCAGCCCAATCTCAAAACAGTCCTGACAGATAAAGAAACAGACCATGACAGATTTTCACCTGCATTTTTCTTCTTTGCTTTAAGCATCAGAAACCATTACATGTCTGAACTTTAAGGATATTTACTTATGTACTTGAAGATTTACTTTTCTCCATTTTACTGCCCTTAGAGTCCACTCAAACAGCACTGCAGGATGCTGCTACAGTACATAATGCAGACCTGTAAGAAGATGGCTCCTACTCCACAGAGTACAAACAAGTTCTCTCTGTGCATTCTCATGAAAAATTACCTTTGGAGTTTACATGGACTATTTCCATCAACTCAGACAAAGACATTGATGGGCCTAGCATATGCTTATTCACAGAGGAAACCATGAGCTGACCAAATAAAAACAGCATACAGGATCTTAGTACAGAAGTGACTGTAACATTTGGTGTATGGATTTTTCAAGTGTCACAGTGGCTGTTGAGCCTAGAAAGAATGTAGCACAGACTGTCCCTTCTTTCACTGATAATCCTGAGAAGAAACTTCTTACTTTCGTAAGTATTACATTAATATTTGTTTTATGCATGACTTCTATGCAAACTGACAAACTCTGATAAATTCTGTGTGGCAAGTGATCTCACTCTATGTTAAAGTATGTATTCTTAGATTACACATCCTTGCAAACACAAGTCACCAGAGAGAATGTTTAAGATAAATTCTGCTGCAGCTGCAGGCTTCTGGAGAGGAAAACCAAATGCAATTATCCTCATGCTAATGGCACCACTCTGACCATAGGAACAGTTCAGTGCTGCTCATAAGTGTGGTGCTGCAGTGTCACAGCCATGCAATACTCTGGAGTGAGTTCTGTTAGATGTGGGCAAACTATCATTCTGTATTGCACAGAAGACAGTGGACAGGAAGTCTGTCCTCTTAGAAATCAGCAGAAACATTTCATCTGAATCCTCAAGAGAAACAATGTCCCCTGCAGAAATGAACAAGACAATGAAAAGTGACTCCTCTCATATCCCAAGGAATTAAACCTACAGAAGCATACAGCAAAAATTGTCAATAAACAAAGATGCCCTTCTTCCTTGCCCAGCAGTTTGAATGTTTTTTTTTTTTTTCTGGCATTTAAGATCATTTCAAACAAAATAAACAAGGAAAGGGACAAATTTTTACTTTGTTTCTTACAGTTTTTTCTTTTTTCAAAGCTATTAATTGGTTCCAGTTAAGTGGTTAAGAAGGGGCACTGCAGAAATCTTTCCTGAAATCTTTCCTGCACGTTTGTTTGCATGCCCCTTAACTTCCACAAAATTCTTATGTTTGAAGCACAACACATCTAATTTTCTAGGAGTCTTTTCTCAATTTAGCCATGTAAAAGCTAAAGGAGCTTTCTCTAAACAGAGATTTAGGGTTAGTCTATAGCAAATGAAGCGAGGAAAGTATCTGATTCCTTCCACCCTGAAAGAGATATCTAAGACAGGTCAGATGAAGTGCTGTAGATGTGTATGTTACTGCTTTAAAGCAGAGAAGTCTTTACTAGTAGTTTAAAGACCCTGGCCAAGCTTTGGATGACTGGTCATCTCGATCTCAACACACTAGTGAGGAAGTGACAGACTGCAGCTAACTACCTGCTGATGATTTTTACCCCCAGGCCTGAAGTCACTCTTGTTTTAATGAAGAACAAATTGGGCTCCTGCCTAGGTGGCACAATTAATGGTTGAATCCTCAACATTTAAAGGATTACCAAAAAAAAAAAAAAAAATTTACAGTCACACTTAGGCCTGGCACTGGTAGTCAGAGAAACACAGTCAGGTGTAAGCCTTGGTTTTTGCTGGCAAATGCAATTGTACATCTCTCAGCCAATGCATGAGCACAAATCTGGGCTCTAATATATTCCAGCAGCACAGCCTGGAAACACATGCATCAGAAATCTGGATGCAGGTGAGCTGTGGCTATCACTAGAAACAGATAAAAATTTAAAACTTTATCCTGCTTAAATACAGTAGAAATTTAGGTGCTTCACAGCCAAGAATCCAGACACTACTGTGTTCCTAATCAGTGTCTGTCATCTGGATCCTAAAGGCAGCTGACTTTTTTCTGCTCTGAATCACCCCAATTCCATCATCATCTAGAGAGCATGTTTAGAATCTCTGAAAATCAAGAGCCAGTGTGCCTTGCCATAGTGAATCCTCACAACATCAAAAACGGCATTTGTGTCCCATCAGGACCCATTAGATTTGTGCCACGAGCACAGGAGAACGCTGGTTTCCTTTGTGCCCTCTATTAAATGCCCTCTTCGCTCATATTAAAGGCATGCTGATAGAGGAAAGATGGGCAAAAACGCTGTCATATGCATCCTGCTGGATGCTACTCTTGGAAGGACGACCATCATTCTAGCACTGCAAGTGCCGACCGGAGCGACAATGTAAGACAGGCAGAGGCATTTGGGGGAGGCTGGGAGATTTTCAAGGGGGGGAAAAGAATTAATTTCAAACCGAAGACAGCCAGCCGAAGCGAGGGGAGGAGCCCGGTATGGGCTTGGCAGTTCCCTGGGCCGAGCCCGGAGGCGCGGCAGCGCTTGGCAAAGTGGCAGCCGGCTCCGGGGCCGCTCGGCGCCGAGCCCAGCGCGGCTGCGGGCCCCGCGCCCCGCCGGCCGGAGCAGCCAGCGCCGGGCCGTGCCGGGCCGTGCCGTGCCGGGCCGTGCCAGAGCCCAGCCCAGGCTGTCCCACCGCCCGGGCCGGGTCCTGCCCCGCGGCCGCGCCGGAGCAGCGGCTCCGTCCAGGCGCTTCCGGGCGCGCCGGGCGGCGGGGGAAGGAGGAGAAGGAGGAGGAGGAGGAGGAGGAAGGGAGGTGTGGGTGGGTGGAGGGGAGGGGAGAGGAGGGAAGGAGGGGTGGAGGGAGGCCGGCTTTTTTAGGAGGGAGACCCTCCTTCGCGGCCGCCCGCTCGCAGCCATGGCTTTGAAGGAGGCGGGCGGCAGCATCCTGCCCATCAGCGACATGGTGTCGGGGCCGTCGGGCTCGCCGTTCCCCGAGGTGGTGGAGCTGAACGTGGGGGGCCAGGTGTACGTGACGAGGCACTCCACGCTGCTCAGCGTCCCGGACAGCACGCTGGCCACCATGTTCTCCCCGTGCCGGGGCGGCCCCGCGGCGGCCCGCCAGCTGCCCAGGGACAGCCGGGCTCGCTTCTTCATCGACCGCGACGGCTTCCTCTTCAGGTACGTGCTGGATTACCTGCGGGACAAGCAGCTGGCGCTGCCCGAGCACTTCCCCGAGAAGGAGCGGCTCCTGCGGGAGGCCGAGTACTTCCAGCTGGGCGACCTGGTGAAGCTGCTGTCGCCCAAGGTCACCAAGCAGAGCTCTCTCAACGACGAGGGCTGCCAGAGCGACCTGGAGGATAGCAACTCGCAGGGCAGCAGCGACCGGCTTCAGCGGGCGGCGCTGGACAAGCGCTCGGGCTTCCTCACCGTGGGCTACCGCGGCTCCTACACCACGGTGCGGGACAACCAGGCGGACGCCAAGTTCCGCCGCGTCGCCCGCATCATGGTGTGCGGTCGGATCGCCCTGGCCAAGGAGGTCTTCGGAGAGACCCTCAACGAGAGCCGTGACCCCGACCGGCCCCCCGAGAAGTACACCTCCCGCTTCTACCTCAAATTCACCTACCTGGAGCAAGCCTTTGACCGGCTTTCCGAGGCGGGCTTCCACATGGTGGCTTGCAACTCCACGGGCACCGCCGCCTTCATCAACCAGTACAGGGACGACAAGATCTGGAGCAGCTACACAGAGTACATCTTCTTCAGTAAGTGTTGCCCGCGCCCCGGTGCCGTGCCCCTCGTCCCCGGCGGGTGCTCCTTAAGTTCAGCTGCACCCCCAGAGCACTCGCTGTCCCAAAGCAACATGTTAGCTGGAGAGAAATGGGGGCTGCCCCGTCTCCCCTCACTGCGCTCTGTCACCGCCATAGTTCAAATTTCATTTTGTGAGCGGTGGGGGGCGGGACAGGACTGCCTAAATTGCCCCGTCCGGAGCGCGGCGTGGGAGCGTTTGCACACTCCGTGGGGCAGCCTGGGCTGATCCCGCCTCTCAGTGCCGAGGGGCAGCCCCCGCGTGTCGGGGTGTCCCGGGGGAAGGGTCCCCGGTCACGGGTCGGGGGGCTGTGACCTCGGGGGGGGGTGTGGGGGTGTCCCTGCCCATCAGGGCGGGCGCGGTTGCGGTGCTGCCGCCAGCGAGGCTACGCAGAGATCCCCGAGCAAGGAAGGGCTTTAATATTTTATCGCTGCGTTTGCTTCAAGTGAGCGCACTGCGCCTCGGCACGGTCCCCGTGAGGGAAGGGGCAGCGAGGGCACAGCCAACTTCCCAAGGAGCGAGAAAGAGTCTGGCTCCAAGGTGGACGAAAATTGGAAAAGAGAAATTAACCACTCCATAGCCATTACACAGCTCGTAAGCAACTTCGCTGGTTGGCTGTGGGTAGCCTTAGAGGTTTCGGGTCACTCGCAGATAGGAAAACCGAGCGATGACGAATGAATTGCAATCTGGCAAAGTGTGTAGTGTTATGTAGGGCACTGGCCGAGCAGCGGGTTCGGGTCATGAAACTGCAGCTGGATCGAGAACACCATCCCCTGGCAGAGATTTGTCTTGGAAAGGCAGAGGCAGCCTTAAACATTGCAGATGTGTTTGAGAGTCGAGCGAGCCGGCAGAAGAGAGATGTGTTCTGCATTCACTTCTCCCTTCTGTTGCCTCTGTGTGGTCTCACGCTCCCTGAGCGAAGGAGGGACGGATTGGCAGAGCACCTGCCTGCCTCTGGTGAGGTGCGAGATGCAGCCTCTGACTAACTTCACTGGCTAGGCAGCTGAACAGCAGCAACTTGTTTGCCCTACAAAACTGGACTTATTAACAGAGGAGGGAAATGTGAATGGTTTTCTACTGGGAGGAGAAATTCATGAGTTTATATAGCTCTATGTTGTATAGGTGGTGACTTCCATTTGCTGAGCCGGCTTGAGTACTCAGATCAATCTTTGAAACTGGATTAAAACAGTTTTTGAAGATTAATTGCATAACCTATCACTGGTCATATTTCAATGGGATATGTGAAAACTGAGCTCTAGAAGAGCTTCATATTCTCCTGGGTGGAATTCTATCAAGTATTTTACATTATTATTAAACCTTCTTTCTCAGAAAATTTGACATAATTATTTTCTAAATAATAAAATTTCCTTGAAATACTATGTACTGTTTGCTTATAAGTAGATTTGTAGGTGCATAATTTTTTTCATGAGCATTTGTGATGCTCATAATGTTTTGGTTATTTTTTTGTGTGTGTATGTTACGATGAGGCTGCTGTATAGAACAGTCCTCTAATTCACATCAGTGTTCCAAATTAATCCCCAGTGTAATACCACTGATTTATTTGGAATAATGCCAGGGATGAACTGAATGTTGTATGTCATGATTTTTGTTTTGGTTTTGAGTCTTCAAGCTGCTGATGTGAAAAGTAAAATAGTTAATTACTTAAATTTGTACAGTTAACTGAAAATTTATGGGTTTGCTCAATTTTTCAGGTGGGAGTTTTGTTTTGTTTTGCTAATGAATGCAAAAATATCACTAAGGTAAAAATAGGCTGAAAAGGTGTTGGGCATATTTTTATTTTGGTTGCTTGTTATGCATTTAGAATCTTTTTTGTATAATGACTTATACATTGTTTTATGATCAGATACATTTCTCTGAAATATAGCAAGATGGAAACAACACCAAAGAAAATCACCAAAATGGGAAGAGAAACATGTGAAACAGTGCCTGAAGTAAATGCTTTCATTTTTTTCTTGTCTTTTTTTTTTGGTCTTACTAGATGTCCAATTTATGGAGACAGTTGATAAAACAACACTTTATTATAATAATAATTCTAATATGCCCTGAATGGATTGTGTGTGTGCTGCTGCCTTGCCTGACAGCTGCACAAGAATCCAGCAAAGGGAGAGTGAGCCTTGGAAGCCTTGTGCTCTGCACCAGGAGTGACAAGAGGGATCAGAGCTAAGAGCTCTCCAACAGCCTTAGCCAGGGCCACGTTCCTTCCTTGCTCATGAGCAGAGCTTAACACACAAGAAGAAGAGCAGTTGCTTTTCAATTCATTCTTTGCTAAATGTCCCCATGAGCCCTGAAGAGGAAGCAGTTTTAGGTGGGAAGTTGCTGATTTCAAGAGCTCTCATGTCCAGCCCTGGGTTGTGTTTTACAGGCAACAAAATATCAAGACAAAAGACTTTAGGGAGCCTATTCCAGTTTTGGACAGTGCCCGAGCCTTAATTTTGTGCTAGCAAAAAAGAAACCCAGTTTTATATCCCACTGGAAAAGGCTGTACCTGCATTTACATTTGTTATTCACAGCATGAGCAGCTGCAACCAACAGCAGCTGTATTATTTGTTGGTCTGTAAGTCCATAGCAGTCATGTAAACTTATTTTTCACCATTTCTCCTGAGGACTGTGGACAATTCTGTTTCCTAGTAATGGTAGATAGTAAAGTGATTGAAAACATACATGAGGATATATTCATTCATGCTTGTTTTCTGAGGCCATAAGTAGCTGAATGAGTTTCTACCCAAGAGCTACTAACAAAAGACAAAGGTTTAATCTGTGGCTTATGAAGCATATTTCAGGTCTGTTTCTAGGATCTTTCAAACTTTGGTAGTTGAAATGATCATTTATCACTTTTCTAAAAAAAAGGAAATTGCTTTATATTCTTAAACATTCTGGAAGATCAAATTCACTTGGGATACTGCATATGCATTAAACGCATTTATGAACTGCTTAATATCTAGGGATAGATGCAGACTAATTCTGATTGAGGAGCCAGAGGTTGTTTGACACTGCTTACCAGGAAATAACGCTTCAGCCTTTGGCAATGTGTCATGACAAATACAAAACCAGATTTCCTTCTTAGTATGTATAAATCCTATAAAAAGAAAAATTAAGTTCTTTGCCCCTAGTGGTGTTTGAGCTATCATGTATGCAATGACAGATTCATTTGTCTACACAGTTAGTACATGGCCAGAATTTTACCTTGCACTGGTGGCTCAGTTCTGGAAAGTGCTCATAGATCTGTTCCACGTGTCCATTACAAATCCTGTCTCTGTCTCTTAATGGTCAGCTAAAGGAGTAAACTTCTATATGGTAGTGAAAGGCTCCATCAGAGAATACCACAAACTGGGTTTTTTTGGCTCCATGCTATTAACACTCTCACCTTATTACACATGGGGATGACTTGGGTCAGGTAACATGAGATGCATAAGCAGTTTGGGAAGGATGCTCAAACTCTTCTGCTGCTTAGTTTCACACTGCCATAGAGGATGACAGATTAATTAATTACCTGTTGATGTGCAGTAGGTCATGGCCATCACAAAAGTTGCCTCTTACTGGAGACGGGAGACCTTTCTCCTTCCTGTGGCTGCAAGCACTGTAACATCTCCTGTTAGCTCACATCTTTGTGAGAAAAGGGTGACATTTACATGTTTAAAGTTTTGGAGGGGATTTTTTTGTGGTTCATGTCATCTCTCAGTACTGTTGTGTAATGCAAGATTGCCTGTGCATGCTATTACTAGTTTTTTTTTTCTTCTGCAGAATCTAATTAGTCCTAATGGATTTTGCTTTTAACATCTGCTATGCAATGTGACTTAGGGGTGTTGAGAGTATTGTGCTCAGCTGAAAGCTTACTATGCTGAACTGACATCTTTATTGTAAGAAAAATACAGTAATATTTCCTGAAAATTTTGACATGCTTTCTATGTTGACACTCCTGTTTTATATATGACAGTTCCTGTTTTCCTTTTCTCTTGTTTTTGTTTTATAACAGGTGACATTAGCATGGATTTGTGGTGCTTATTTTCCACTTGAAGTCACAGCACTTTGAGATTACGCAGGATGCTGTGGAAATTGTCATAAACAAGTGATAATAATTTTGTAATCAGACGGGGAATAAGCAGTTGGAAGAAATGAATTTTTAGGAGGCAGTATGGTATTTAAAAAAAAAAACAACCCAAACTCAAACAAAATGATAGCAGCACCCCACCCCCCAAAAAAAACCCCACCCAACAATGAAACCTAACCAACACTGATTGTGTCATTGCATGTAAAATACCTTGAGGTGTTGTGAGTGCCAAATGCAGTTCTGCATCCCACTGGGGTAATGAGGGTTGGTGGGTTGGCACATAACCCTAAACTGTTCTTCCGAGGGCAGAGTGATATGAGAGCCATCCTGCAAATGGTTACTGTGACAAGCTCTTCTCCACCCATCACTGCACCTTTGGTGGAGTTTTTAAAATCTGGAATAATTATATGTAAGACATTGAGGAGAAAAAGGAGACCAAGGAAGTTACATCTCTGTGACACACGGAGATAAACTGGGACAATTTACTTTGAACCTCAACCAGAGCATCAAAGATTAGAGTACAGATTTTTAGTGAGGTGATGTGAAGGATTAAATCATTATCACAAGCACAGTGTAAAAAAGCTTCAGATTTCTAACAGTTTCAAGAACTAGAATGTAGTTTTTGACCGGACTATTGAGCAAAGCCCTTTAAAGAGAGATTTTGTAGCCAGTCCTTTGACTTTGGAAAACTGGTGCAGAACTTTAGGATGTTCTGTTTTATAATTTCAGTTCAACTCTTAATACAGCTTAAAATTAAGTAAATAATAGAGTGCTTCTTATCTTGTCATTCTTCCAAAATATATGTTCCTGAATGTAAAGGGATGAATCAAAGTGTGCAGTCATAATTAATAATATAAGAATATTACTCTTATGCTGCCACTTGATATAATGTGTGATAATCTAGTCTACTGAAACTGGTATTGTGATGTTAGTCATCATTTCAACCAATAGATTTTATCTCAGAATTGTTTTAAAATATGAGATTTAAAAGAACTTTGAACAGATTTGACTTTCTAATAAAAAGTTAAAATAACCTGCATACCTCTACAGCTGATATAAAGACATTGCTGCAGTGAAAAACTATGCCAGGAACCTCTTGATTTTTTTTTTACACTTCCTTTAAAATATGCATAACTCAATACACTGATTTGTGATCACATTTTATCCATTGTCTCCAGTTTCTGACCTTACTACAGTAAAATCACAGTTTAAGTATTGTGGAGCCTTTTAAATATTTAGAGCTGAGTGTTGAAAATGTTGTGTGGTATTAGAGATTAACTAAGAAAATCAACTATCTTGGATATTATATACCAAGATCAATGCTAGACAAAGAATAAGCAAGATCTGATGGAAGCAGCTGTTATTTCTGATGTCAGGAAATGGAAACACACTGGTTGTGATATTATCCCAGACTGGTGTTTCTTGTGGATTACTTGGGGGAAAAGGTGACAATGTTAGAAAAGCTGACTTTGCTGGATCTGTAATATTTTGCAGGAGAACCACTTCTTGGTGTCAGATCATTTCATAGATTTTCAAGGATTTATGACAGTAGTTGCTGGGAAATGTTTATTTTTTCACAGTAAGATGAGCAAATAATATTTTATTTTTTCTTTAGAGTCAACATGAAATTCTAGTTATCTGCTGTTCAAGCACAGAAATAATGCATACAAAAGCTTTCTTTTAATATTATTCCAGGCAGATGATTTAAAATTAAAACATTACTGCTAATAAAATATATTTTGCAATGTTTGCCTTCTCAGTATGATATGGCTGGTATTTCACTATGGCTGGCCTTCTCCTTTGCTGCAAATACCACATTTGTTACACTGTGGTGACAATTTGTGTGGAAACAAAAATTCACTGAGTTTTGCACTGCGAGGTTGTTCATTGATTGTCACATTATCCCTTTTCTTGCCATAGGTCCACACACTGATGTCCAGAAATTAAAAGCTGCTCAGGCAGCTCTCTCAGAGGTCAAAAGTAAGATCCTGTGGATGTGAGGAGGGAAGAGTATCAGGAAGGGTCCTTTTCTTGGCCCAGCTGAACACCGGCATGGCCTGGACAAAGCAGCCAGAAGCAATTGCTTGTGTTCTGGCCAGAAGTAATTGCAGAATTCATTGCTCAGTGTAAGGATGAGCTCAGAATACCCAGATGGGTCAAGAAGCAAAGTGCACAGGGTGGTGTGCATCCATCTCACCCTGCTGGGGTCCTGAGCAGCTCCAGACTGGTGTGGTGCTTAGTGGAGCTTGCAGCCAGCTCAGCATTGTCCTGCATTGTCTCAGCAGGTCCTGGGTGTCACACACTGCAGGAGAGGTGAATGGTGCAGCCCTGCTCTGTTTCTGCTCCCAGATTTTTCTGAAGATTTTCTTTCTCCAGTTTTGGAGTACATTACTGCTAGAGTCATGTTAAGAAGTCTGTTACAGAGTTAAGCTGGCCATGGTTGTGTTTGCAGGGCTTTTTCACGCTACAGACAGCTCTTTTTTTTGGTGGTTATTTGACTATGATTGAAAAAAGTTGGAGGCACTATACCAGCTGAGATCCTAAACTAACAAACTGATGTTGTTTTTATATCCAAGAGTGATTTTGTTTCACTTCTCCTTACAAGACGTGTTTTTTTTTTCCTAAAGCATGTGGAGTACTAATGCCACTCAAATCATAGTTCTTCTATAAACCAAGCCACTGGAAGTCCAATGGAAAATCCTTAAAAAAATTACTAGGCAAATTCCATTTTGCTTTAGCAAATCAAATGCTTCATGATGGATTTCCTGTGGAGGTTGTTCACTCCAGCTTGATCAAACTACATGTTCTTTTTCAGAAGAAGTAATTTATACTCTACTTAAAATTCATGTATTGAATAAACGTTAGGAGAAAAAAGTCCTATGTGTAAAATATGATTCTCAGCAGAATTTAAGTACTTCCATTTAAATGCTTTGTATTTTTAAAGTTTTTTTTTTTATTTTTAAGCTAGTAATTGCACATTTAGCTTTTACCTCATAAATTCAAGAATATTAAGATAATTAATTCCTTTTTGTTTTTTTTTCTTTGACCTAAATAGAACTAATCATGTATATAAGGACCAACAGTGTGTGAAACTGAGAATAATCAAGTTCCATTCAAAATTGCAACTTCACTGGGACTGAAGCAACACATAGCCTTGTGCTAGTCCCTCACATAAAGGTGAAATTCAAACTACACGAGTGGTAATTTGGTTTTCTAACTGTTTCTAATACACAAAATCCTGTCAGGAGTTAGGCAGTGATGATTTGTAATTTTTATGGCAATTTTAAAAACTGATGCCATTCCATTTTGGTTGCATTTTATAAGATTGTGGTAGCTAAACTTACCATGTTTGTTGCATTTTGACAACGTAGCTTCAGAAGACAAACTAAAGGGTACATCTTGCTGCAAGGTGCAACTCCATTTGTATCATCACAGCTCTAAATATTTTGGGGTCTTCACCAGCAAAAATCACAGTGGTGTTAATGAGCTTCATGATTCTAGCAACAAGATGAATTCAAGCCTTTAAAAACTTTTATGCAAATACTATTTCTTTGTGAGGTTGCTTGTATGCTGTCTCTCCCAAGGTTGCTCAGAAGAGGAGCTGTGCCTTCAGGGATCTGGAGCAGTGTGCTTGCCCATTCCTTGTGCTGTGGGGTCTGCCTGGCTTAAGCAGTGTGAGCCCTGCTCTGAGTTACAGCTGGTGCAATGATTCCTTCATCAATACCTTGCAGCTGAGAGCAGCTGGGTCAAAATGTAGTAGTGCCCTTTTTCATTGTTCCTAGCACACCTGAGCCCTGTGGCAGAGGCTCTGAGCAGGAGGTGCAGAGACAGGGGCTGCAGCCTCTGGGGACTGCCACCGCCCCTGGGCTGGGCTGTACTGCCCCGGTCACCTACCCCCTACCTGACCCGGTTCTGTCCCAGGCACATGCACATGGCAAAAAAGGAAAACTAGAGTAGCTTATGGAATAAAATATCATACTTCCTTTTGAAGGGAATGGTACAACACTTTAAAAAAAATACTGTGAATAACTCAATGCAGAGACAACAACTCAGTTACAAGTGCTCATGGCACCCAGTGCACTGAAATAGGTATTCTGCACACCTCTTTGTGGGTAGGAAGTGTGGGCTGGGAAACTGAGGGGAAAAACCAACATCATCATTGACTTTTATAAATAAAAGGAAAGATTCCGAGTCTTTGCCTAGCATATGTTTAGTTGTATTTAATAATTATAGAGGTGTTCTCTTTGCATTAGCAGAAAGATAGTATTTGGAAAATAAGTCAGTGTATTTTATTTTTTGCATAAGTGAACAACAATAACCTTCAGATGCATTTGTATCTTTTGTCTTTCATGCCTGCTGAGTTTTACCCTTTGGTAGTATTAACAAATATTCCCAAAGAGAGAAGTACTAGTGCTCAGGGACTCTTGTCACATTCTGTTGTAAACATTCTCCTGCAACTCAAGTTAGTGGTGAAATTCTTCTATATTTTATTGAATGTAGATGTTCAGAGGTTCTTTCAAGGATTACAGCTATGTCACTGTATTCCACAGAAGTTATTGGAAGTGTACTATCTTTCCAAAAGCTTTGTATTAATGAATATTTTATATGTCACAGGGATCTGTGGAACTCTTTATTTAATGATAGGAGCAAAAAGACCCAGTATTGCATATATTCATGATTATATAAATATTTTTTTCTGCAAAAGGGTTAATTTCATAACCTCTTACTAACAGTTAAATTAAATGAGATTCCCCCTCTTTTGTTACTCAAATCATCATTAAAACCACCATACCTGCAAAACTATGAGAGTAATGACAAATGTCCAGTTTGTGTATACAGAACTATTCTCTGACACTGGTTCTTAATCCTAGCTTTTCCATTCTCATTGAAACTCATGAATACAAAATAATATGAAAATCAACTACAGAAGGGCTAGAAGGCAGATAAAATAAATCGGTAAAATTGAGTGCCAACAATTTAATTAGTGTAATGTGTAGATAATACAGTGGAGAAAGATTAAAACTAAACAATACTTTTTGCTAGCTTTTCTTAGCAAACACATTTTCTTTCCCTTTCTTCTCACAGTCACCCTTTTATAGGCAGTCACTCGCCAATATTGTTCTTTTCAGACAGCTGTTACTATTTCTGTTGTTAATGCCTACTGTGGCTTTTGAGCAGCTCTGAAACAAAGCAGAGGCATGGCTACTCTTGCCTTTCCATCTATTTTTGCCTCTTTCCAGTGTATGGTAATATAAATATCACTCATTCTGTCCTTCTAAAAATACCATTATACAGCTTTATACAGATGCTGATCAATACTGCTGAATCTACATGGAATTCAGGGGAAGAAAAAGAAAGAACAAAATAATTTGGCTATTTATGATGCAAGATAGAATGGGACTGTTTTGCAAGCAAGGTTGTCTCTGTCCTCTTTTAATTTCAAAATTCTGGCATCAAATCCTTCACCTGCCTTTCTGCTTGACTTACCATTGACTTACCCCTTCTTTGGAGAAGAACTATGTGTAGTTAAACCTTATCATATTTACAGAGCAAAACAAAACTTTAGGGAATGGAGCTAAGACCACTGTAATTAACAATCCTGCTTGGAATCTCTACTTTCCCAGGACTCATAGATTTCAATTTTCTGTAACCAGTCTCTCAGAAAGCTGTGCTTGTTTACCTATATTAATTTTGTCATAGATTGCAAATATAAATTTCTCATCTTCACACTGTCAGTTGGTTTCCCAGAATATTCTCTATTCTGGGAATACAGGAAGTGAATATAACCTCTCTAAATCTTATAGACAGAGGAAGACAGTCTGTGTGATTTGTTCCCCTTAAAAATATGGAGTAGCAGACAAGGTCATCCTTTGGCTTCAAAATAACCCTGTAATTCTTTAGGATAGAAGGGAAAAACTTTTCAGAATTGTTTGTTATTTAGATACTTGAAGATTATTGGAATTTTTGAAGTTTTACCTCATAATCTGCTAAGTTTATATCTTCATGTGACTTTTAGCTGTCTAGTAGTTCAGCCTCCAGTCATAACAACATTCATATTTTTATTCCTCAGCTTTCAGCATTTATTTTTTCCACCTGTAGCTGAAGTAGTTTGGTGTCCAAACTTGTGGAATTATGCCCCTAAATAATTGCATCTGTGATCACATTTAATTACAGGAAGCAGAATGTGCTGGTGGCAGAGGAGATTAGGTTAAATGCTCTCTGTCTAATCAGTTCCCCAGCTACTGTCTCCTGGCAGTGCTTCCTTCCTAAATCCCATTTCTAGGGATGCCATGAATAAAAACTGCATGGCCTGTGCAAGTCCATGTCTTCAGAAGATGGCTTTGCTTTTCTGGTTTGAGGGGTGTGACATGGACTTAGGAGCAGGGTGAGCATTGGTCCCCCTTGCCAAAAGCGTACATGGGCTCATGGTGCTTTTGGGTGCACCTGGCAAGGTGGGGAAACCCACTGGGTCTGTCAGGGCTAGTATAGCCCTGGGGGTGTCCCATGGGTATATATATATATATTTCTATTATTTATATATATTTTCCATGTCTGCCCTCTGTGAATACCAGAAAATAAGTCAGGAGCTGCATCCTCCAATGACCCTGGCCAGGCACCATGGTCACAGGTGTGCTTCAGTACCAGAGCACTGAGTGAGGGTGGGCTATTCCACAATTAAAAAAGTTGTT
Source organism: Ammospiza nelsoni (assembly GCF_027579445.1). NCBI lineage: Eukaryota > Metazoa > Chordata > Aves > Passeriformes > Passerellidae > Ammospiza > Ammospiza nelsoni. The sequence goes on along the minus strand of NC_080636.1, from coordinate 25,144,831 downwards.
ATAGCGCAAAAAAAGGGGAGAAATTTAAAAAATGGGAAAAAAATTATTTGCTTTTTATACTATGGCAATTTTTTTTCATTTATAATTAATATTAATTATGTACGCAAGACTTTTTGTACTGTCACCATGATGCATAAAGGTACAAAGGAGCTTGGAGTGGTTGCTTGGCTGCATTTTCTGAACACAGAAAAATATTCTGAACACTGAGAAGACGTTCTTTGTGTTTTTTAAATATTTTAATACATGATTTTGAAATCAGGATTATCCTCGGTCATCATAGTGAGATTACTAGCAAAAATAGTTACCCTTTTTAATGAACCATGTAATGAATCCCATTTGAGAATAATATGAAACTAAAATTGACCTCCAAATCAATGCTTTCAATCTTGAATGTATTTTCAGAAAATCCAGTCTAGTTCAGTGAAAATTTCCATCTGCACTTTGAGTACCAGGCAAGCAGCAGGGATAGAAAAATTTGAATTTAGACTGCTGGTTTGGAAAATTTAGTTTTTCTTATCACCTCCGTGACTGGCAATAAAACACACTTATTTCTTTCCTTCCTTATCCCGTGGTTGTAGCGTAGGTTTTGCAATCCAAAAATTGACATTTTATCAAAATTCACTTTGCTTTCTAGCAGTGGTTAGCTCTCATTCATTAATTTGCTCAATTGGGTCAGTTTGTAACAGTGAAAGCAATGCTAGTAAAAGCTATTTATTATCAAGCAGTCATGTAGCATGATTATTGCAAATTACTAGACAATTACTGCTGGTCCTGAGCATGTTACCATAATTTCAATTCGAAAAGGTATATGGTTGTAGGCTGTGGATCAGGAAATTAAGAGTGTTAAATGTTACATGTGGTAGGCACATAAAACTCAGCCTTCAAGCTTCCTAATGGACTTAAAAGTTCCTTGATGAAAGGCAGAACATTTCCTCCATTAAGGAGGTGTTGGAACAGTCTGTGCAGTGATGCTGTGTGTGTTGTGTGTCCTTTGAGGCTTTCAGGACTCTTCTGGATCGAGCCCTGCTAACCTGATCCAGCCTCATAACTGACCAGGGTTTTGAGCAGGAGGTTGGACTGCTCCTAAGTTATCTTGTGGTTCTCTTCTCTGATGTGATTTACATTGACATTGGCTATTTGAAAACACTTCTCAGAAAAGGGGAGGTGAACTGCTGCAGGTAAATTAAGTAGATGCTAGAAAGCTATAAATTCTGATTAATCTCAAAGTCATAAACTTCAAAGCTTTAGCTTTATGCTGTCTTTTTACTTACATCAGTGTGTCCTATTAAGAGGGAAACAATTGCTTCAGGATAAAGTTTCTTGTAGGACTTTCTGGCCCAAATTCAAAGCCATAGAATTTTAAATATGCTACAGTTAAGAAAGTATCTGAAAAAGTAATCAAACTACCTATTGGATAGCACTGTTGTTGTTGATCACATGTTACTTGAAGAAAGAACTGTCACAAATTTAGAAAATCACCACTGTTTAAAATAATTTTTATTGTCATTCTTTAGAGAGATTCTGGTGCTATCTCTCATAAAGGTGACAGACTGCCTTGGATTTCTTTGGGTTTCTCTCCATTTTGATGGTTTTAATCAGTCTTGAGTTCCTTTATTGTGGCATTTTTTTTGCTGCTGATTTTCGGCTTCTATATTTTTCCCCTAGCATAGCTTGAATCAATTTATGTAGCAACTGCAAAAATGCTGAAGAGGATTTTTTCGGTAGCCTTTTTTACTATTAAAAAATAATAGTAAAGGAAATATGAACAATATGGAGTTGTTAGCAATACCCTGTGGAATGGATGCATAGTGTAAATAGAAGGTAGTTAATTATTAGGATATTTCAACAGTTTACATTTTTTCCTTCTTGAAATTTTAATGAAAGAATAGAACATGAGGCACTAGTTACTAGGATTATATATAAAAAAATGTTGGATATTCCTCTTGTTTTTCCCACATTACTGAAAAGATTGCTGAAGTGATGTAGCTGAAGGTTCTTTGTGCTGTTAAAAATTCCTTTATGACAACAAGCTAAAACAGAAATATTGTTTGCTTTGACTGACACCTAATAGTTAAATATAGATACATGATCATAGAGAAGCAGCATAATAAAAAGATCTTAAGTTCTTGTGTCAGTTGTAGGTTGTCAAAACACTCAATATCAATGAAATTGTGTCAGTTATGCCTACTAATATGTTTTTTTCTCAAAAGTTTCTTTTAGGTGGGGCATATGTTGTTAAGGTATAGTGTATTTCCATCATTGTTTATTGTGATGGAGGGATTGGGCAGATTGGTGCAGATACCCTTGTTAGGAGCTCACTTGCATCCACTTAGAGAACATCTGGATGTCTTGATGGTGTCAGCTAGTCTGTCCGTGTCCACATTAAATATAAATCAAAACTCAAGTGACACGGTATTCAAAACCCTTTGGCTTGTGCTGCGTGAACTTTCAGTCATTGACGTAGCTTGTATTCTAGAGAGGGTTTTGTTCAGGATGATACAGAATATCTGTACCAGCAATACATAAAACTCTCTTGCTACAGTTCTGGAAAGAATTCGGCAACAGTGTTAATCAAGTGTTTAACATTCTTGATCATAACGACAATAATATAGAGATTACAACAAGTTGTAGAAATACTAAATAATATAAAGGTGTTTATAATCATTGGTCTTTATGAGGGCTCTGCAACTTTTGTAAATTTATCCTATCTATGCTCCATTGGTTCGTGTCATGTGTACTTAACTTCATCTGTTCAAAGCTGGTCCAAGCGAAACAGGTCAAATCCTTTGCATGATCATTGAACAATTGTAGGTAATTTCACAGGACATAAAACAAAGGAAACTGGGGCTGCATGGAAAGGAATGTTTGGAAGACAAGAGAAAATCTTCAGCTAGTACACAAAGAGGCAAAATCCAAAAATTTCTGATTTTCTGGTCTTGCAGATTGCTATGTTGCAATGCTTTCCATATAACATGATTTAGAGAATCCAGTCTTGAAACTGTAAATTTGCAGTAAAATGTGTGGCAGTTAAGAAAAAGCTATTTTCTACCAAGAGATTCCTACCATTAAATACTGTAGAATTTTAGTTTCACAGAGTTACACCAAATGAGGCTGCTGTGACCCAGGGCTCTGCTGAGTTTGTCTGACATGATGCAGTACCATCTAATGGAATCCATTGCAGCCTGTCAGGTCAGGGATTTTCCTTAAAGGGGACGGCTTCTGTGCTTTACCATAGAGTGGAATGATGAATGTCATGAATACCATGAGTGGGTATTCAAAATTGATGGAAGTCAATAGAATTTCATCTGCCTTTTTGTAGATGCTCTTCGTATTATTTTTCCTTTCTGTTTTTCCTCCTTCTTTGTTATATTGATTTTCCACACTAGATGGCAGTGCCTTAGCACTAGTGCTTGACAGGGGAATTGATTTAATTTATCCAAGGGAAAGAAATCCTTCTGTTTCATGTTTCCTTCTACATACATAGCTTGAAGAATTGCAGGTGGGAGACTGGATTTTGATGAGCCACATATGGATGGGCAAAGAAAAATGCAATTTTTTTTCCTTTTTCTTTGTACAAATGGAAGTCTATTCAAGCTGATCGGACCAGGCTTGCATTGGTTGGATGTGAGATGAACTGGAGCTGCCTTTCAGTGCTGTCCCCAAGGAACTGCATGCATAGAAACCTCAAGTGAAAAGCTGTATTGAGTTAGAGCTGAGAGTGCAGCCAGACTCTGAGCAGATTGCCTCACAGTTTTGAGCCATATGTTGTCTATACTGAGAAATCAGTGATAGAAAACACAGCTTCTTTCTCTTTCCAAGAAAACCAAGTTCTGGAGGGGTGGTGGTGCCGAGCTGAGAGGTGCTGGGGTGCACCTAGGTATTGCTGTTTTAGTGCTGGGGCTCATAATTCCACCTATGAACTGGGATGCAGTCCTGGATTGTGTGTTAGTTGAAAAACTGGAAGTTTACTGACTTGAAGTATCTTAAATAAAAGGTTATTGGAATGAGGATTGAGGGACACCATGATTAGAAACAAATGGGCTCTGGAAGATTAAATGTGGCAGTAATAGGTGAAGGCTAAAAGCTGGAAGTTAGTAGCTGGAGTTCAATTTTAATTTAGTAAACAGTGTTCAAAATTTATGGATAAGATCCTTGAAAACAGAGGATCATTAAAGTAAGCATCTGTCTCTATTGTTCATATTTTTAACCTTCATGAAAGAAAAATCCAGTTAATGCTCTGAAAAGAGGGGACAGAAGTTTTTAAAACAATAAATACCAAGAGATTCTGCAGTGAAGACAAAAGAAATAGACATATCATTATCACGAGAAATTAAATACCTTACAAGAGTAGGAAAAAAAAAGAAGACACCTGAAATAGGATTGATTGACTGTATGAGAAATATGAAAGGAAGAATGTGTAAAAGCACCTGAAAAAACCCCAAAAAATTACAAAGTCAAGAGTTGTCAAAGTTATTTTCTCTTTGTAAAATTTATGAACACTATTCTCATAGTATAGTTTGTTCAAAAATAAGATGGCTTCAAGTTTTTGTCCAATTTATATTTCACAAAGGAAAATTTGATGCAATATCTTCACCTTTTTCATTGGAGTTAAACATTTAAAAATCTGGAAGGCTCTTGCCTGAGGCCGGGAAGCATACTGCCGTGAATACATTTTCTTAAAGAAAATTCAGCTTAACTTGGTGGCTCCTGGGACCTCACTGCATGCATTTTCTGCCTTATTTATTCAGGAGTTTTTTTGCTACATCCCTCCAGAATGAGCTGGATAAAGCCAAATTGAAATACAGGAAAACAAATTTTCTCTTACTTTTTTACTGGATCTGCCATAGCTGAAATTTCATTAATATTGCCAGAAGGAATGGAGGCCAAATATATGTTTATCTGTCTTCTGCTGCAATATTCACAGAAACTGAATATTTTTTCAAAATATGCTGCTATTTGCTGTAATTTTTTGCATGTCACAGAAAGTGATAGTCCTGTCTATAATTTATTACATAACTCTGCCAGAGCAAAAGATGCAGATGGCTTACTATAAAAATGCAATCCAAATTATATTTGATAGAATTGCTTAGATGAGTCCTTGCTAGTTAGGGGAAGCAACAAATGGTTCTAAGTTGGAATTTGGTGTGGGAAAATGAGCCTTAGGCTTGGGGCTGTTAAGTGGGAGGTAAAAGTTGCCAGTTCTTTAAATCAGAGAGAACAAATGATTGAATATAGACTTCCCACCTCCCAGATGAGTTTTGTAACTGCCAGGTTAGATTGTCAAGGGATGTACCTATTCATTTTGCAACAGGGATTTTTTTCTTTCTGAATTTGAATATAAATGTCTTCCCTCAGAGGTTTTCATAAAACAGAAACTTGCCTTCCAATTAGACTTCTTCACATCAGTAGAAAGAATAACACAGAGTTTGAGAAAAATTATTTATATGGACAGTATTATGCAGAAATTTGAATTTGGGGATGTTACTTGGTGATTGTTTTTGTGTTCTGTTGTGGTTGGTTCTCTTTCATCTTGTGGTGGATGGAAAAACTGTGACTTTCCCTTGGTACAAGGCGTTTAACTCTTCCAAAGTACACAGTTTTCAAGACTGGATTATAGAAAGCATTCAAGAAGCAGGGAGGCCCACTGGATACCTGTAGCCATTCTGCAGCCATTTCATTTTCCCCTTCTTTTTTTAATCAGCCATGCCCAGCACTTTGCACAACAGAAGGAACCCTTTTCTTATTTTTTTCCTTCATGCAAGCTGAGAGTTCACTCTAATAGAAGATTTTTATCTTGTTCATGTGTTCTGTTTGAATCTGAAGAACAAATGAATGCCAGGATACTTCAAACTACCCAAATAGTTTGTCTTATAATTATGATTTAATTGAAAGCAGGAGTTTTGTCTTCAAGAATTGGATTTTGTAAGCATAAGGATTACCTTTGTTTGTTAAATGTAAACACTTCTGATTAAAACTTCTATTTCCTAAAAACTCATTGTGCTCTTCTAGATTGTTTCCTTGGGTTTACTCTGGCTGCGTTCCTGAAAAACAAACCCAAACAGAATGCCAACTCTGTCCAGTTCTGATAATCAGGCATTCACAAGGAAAACATTCAAGATATTCTCTTTAGCTAGTACTGCTTATAGGTTTGTACTGCTGCCTCCCCTTCCCACTATTTCATTGGCCTCTTTCTGATTCTAAAAATGTAACTTCACCACAGGAACAAGAGCACTGCCACTCATGCCAAATTAATGTTAGCACTTCTCACTGCAGCTTTTATGCTATCCCCTTGATCAAGTTTTGTAGATTGCACTTGAATTACTCCATCCATTGCCTGGAAGATATCCTTCTGACTCACTGGACTTCGGAAAAGCATCCTAATCACAATCCTAATCAATTTTGAATGGCTTTGCTTGTCAGATACTCTTGCAAAATACTCATTAAGTACTCCTGCTGTCTTCCTGATTTTTGCTTCCTCTCCCTTACTTGGACATATACAGCTTCCTTTCTTCTCTTGCCATTACAGAGGGATTTGCATTGGAAGTGACCTTAATGAGCAGGGACGCCTTTCACTAGGTCAGGTTGCTCAAAGTACCATCAAGTCTGGTCTGGAACACTTCCAGTGGTGGGGAATCCACAGCTTCTCTGGGCAACCTGTTCCATTGCCTCACCATCCACACAGTGAAAAAATTCTCCTCAATATCTCATTCTTACCCAAACATACCCTCTTTTACTTTAAAGCCATTCCCCCATGCCCTCTCATGACATGTTCTTGTAGAAAGTCCCTCTCCAGCTCTCCTGCAGGTCCCCTTGAAGTAGTAGAAGGTGCTGTAAGGTTCTCCCTGGAGTCTTCCCTTCTCCATGCTGAACAACCCAAACTTTCTCAGCCTGTCCTTCTGCAAGAGGTGCTCCAGCCCTGTGATCAGCTTGGTTCTGGATTTGTTCCAACAGGCAATAAGGCCACTAAAACCTCACTTGATGAGACACTTAAAAGGGCCTACTTTTCTTTACATATTTTTTTATGAGTTAGATGCATGGGAGAAACGCCAACAAGATACTCTCAAGAGGTCAAAACAACAAAAAAAGCCTTTACTGGCAACCTAGAAAATCAGAGAACTTTGGCAAAAGCTTTTGAGCAACGTTCAATCAACTTAAAACATGTTAATGTTCCACAGAACATTAGAGTAGCCCATTAAGCATAGCCTCCAAGCATGTCTGACTTCAGATTCCTCAAAACGGTGCTCAGAATTCTGGGAAGAGGTAATTAGCAAAAGAAAAAGACAGAAAAGGTACAGAAAAGAACAAACATTAACTACTACTCATGATTCCAGTTGTGTTCAGCTGATAGAAATTCCAAGAGGAAGGAGGATAAAGATGGACAGGATGAGGTTGGCTTTATGGGCTGTGAATGTGCATTGCTGGGTCATGTTGGTCATACTCCTCCTCAGAGGTTTATAAAATAAATCATTATGCTTTCCACTGTGAAACTGTTTTTATTTTACATTTCTTTTCTCAGTTTAGGGGCCTTTTGTGTGCATTTTGGTGTTTTTGTTACTGTTAATTAAGAAAATTCTGTTTCCTTATACAATTTCTTCTGACTGAAATACATTGTTCTACCAGCAGTTGAAGACTGTGGGATTTGTGCATTTGGTCCTCTCTGTCACATTTTATTTCATTTGTAGCAAAATTAAAACCTTTAGGAGACATCAGCTTTGGTTGTTTTTTAATTGCCTTTGTTTTCTCATTTTCATCATGCTACACATATGGAAAATAGCTGGTTCCCTTGTTGGCATTCCTTAACTGTTGCTTCCTACGGTCACATGCTGGTCTAAATAAATGCAAGTTCTTTGGGTGGCACAATAGAAACAAGAGATTGGTATTTTCTTTATAAAATGCTATGCTTCCTTCTTTTTCTTTCAATTCTTTTTTTTTTTTTTTAATAGGGGCTGAATTACATAATTTCACTGTTTATGCTGTCTTAATTGATTGTATTTATGAGTGAAATTCTGCAGCATACTCAGAATTATTTACTACTTTTCTTTGTTGCTGTAGATACAAATCCTCAGTCCATCTAGAAAAAAATGAGTTGTTTGCTAGAGAGAAGGTTCAGATTTAACTGGAGAAGTGAGAAACTTCTTCTATAGTCTGCAGAGCTCTGTGACTAGGTTCTGCTGGGGGATCTACAATAGCCAGATCGGCATTTTTCATGCTGTCATTTCAGCTGCCCTGGGTTATTCACAGTCAGTAAACTTGGTCAGCAGCTTGTGCAGGTCCCTCACTGATGGTAAGGACACTTTCTCATCAGATGCGGCCACTTCCCAAAATAATTTCAAAGGGAGATTATGGGCAGCAAGGTAGCTTGGGATGTCCAAGTTCCCACCAACCCAGCTCTCCGGTGAATGTTTTCTTGCAGATGCCTGCACCAGCTAAGTCAAGGCAAGTTTGGCCCTCTAGTTTCCCATGCAGGCTGTGGCTATTGTTGAAATCTGTGTAGGGGTCTTTTCTGTTTATTTAGCAAGTGCCTGTTTCCTTCAGATGTGGAGCAGTTGTGTCACTTTTTCAGTGTAGAGACCTGAGGATTGACACGGCATACTACTCAAAAGTTGGTGCATGTGGTAAATTGTGGCTGGCCTTGCAGTGCACAAGTAATAAAGCTCTATGCATTTTTATTTCTTAAGGCAGACACGCATACAAAAAGTAGTGAATGATTAAATAGCAGCTATTAAAATGTTGGAGTCTATATTTTTTTCTTTAAGTGTGCTGTCTAATGATTGGACCACAGGTATTGAGGTAGATGTCTTTCCCAGTGTTAGAGACAATAACTTGCAAAACTGAAATGCAATAGTATCTGTTACATCATTGTGTAGTGAATTTTCTTATCTTTAAAAAGCTTTTAAGAAATAAAAGGGAAAGTGGTCAATTTTACTCAACTTGAAAGTTATTCTATTAAAAGAATTTTAAAAGCTGTCCTAAAAATTAAACATCTGTTGGCTATTTCTATTACTTGTACTGTGTCCTGTGGACTTGATTTTCCAGTTCAGGTATGCAATTTTAGCATTGCCTCATTGTTGTTTTAGCTTTGTGAAATTTTACATTGAAGTGAGTGTTTATGGAAAATACTGTTTTCTACAAAGATGACAAGAGAATCATGAAGCATTAAAATTCAAGAGGAGTTGTCTGAGGAGGAAGGGAACATCATATTCAATCATGCTATTTCTTAAGAAGTCAACAACAAAAGACACAGGATATTTATCTGAAACGATCACAGCAGTGTATATAGACAGAAGGCAAAAACAGATCTGGCATTTTAATTTAAATATTCAAAATGGCTGGTCCTGTGGAACTTGTTTACCACTATTAAAATTATTCCTTTTCTTCCTTTGGAAGTGTGTTACAGTTTGGGATGCTGCATGTTGGCATTGGCTGTGCTGCTCCCCACGTCTCTGTTTCTGACATTTGGGTACAATGGGGTGGCCTGAGGTGGTGCTGTTCCTCCTGGGCTGGGAATGGGCAAAGCAGGCTGGTGGCCAAGGAGGGGTTGTGAGAAACTTCTTAGACACAAAAAGTCAGGGCAGGCACACAAGGCTGGAAACAAGAGTAGGGCAAGGTGAGAGAAAGCATTTTTATTTTCTAAATTGCTAAGAATGACTTAATTGATCAACTGCTAATACAAAACCCAGAACACGGTGGAGTCATCGGTACATTCCTGTTGGACTTTGATGGATGTGCCTGATATTTATCATTTTGAGTCTTAGTGTACTCACTTTCCTTTCTGACATTTAAAGTATCAGTGGAATTAAATCTTGTAAAATGAAACATCCACCCTAAAACATTCTCTTCCATTAGCTTTAATCTATACCTTTCAGTACGAGTCACTATTTATTTACTGTATCAGAGAGACCAATTAAAAAAATCTTTCAAAACAACTAGAGAAAATTTATTCGACACAATGAGGAGACAAAACCCCAATTCCTGCATGTTCTTCCCAAATCACATTATAGATTTCCCTCCATTCTTAAACCACATATCATGTATTTTTCCTCCTTTTCATTAGCATTTTTAAAATCATTTAAGTTGGGGGCGATGTTAAGTTTTATTTGAAGCATTTGCCAAAAATCCTTAGGCAAGGGTTGCTGACTTTGTACTCTGAGTGCGTAATTCTCCTTTCCCTGACTGGAGGGTGGAACTTGTTTCTGACTATGATGGTTTTTAGGAAAATAAATAATGAATGCTACCTCACACCTCCTCTCAGAGTGAGGTAACTTACAAAAGATTTGAATCCTCCTGAAACACTTGGCTCAGTGGTGGATTTGGCAGTGTCAGGTCAGCTTCAAGAAGAGAAGACCTTTAAGAAAAGGTCTTTACCAACCAAAATGATTAAGTGATTTTATGACATTGTTTGATTTTCTAGTAAATTACAATGCGTGAAAAGAAAAAGGGAAAAAAAACAAACCTCCTATTAAGTTTCCATAGTAACATGTATAGAATATTTGCAAAAGTTTGATTTTATTGCATGCTTCTATTATCTGGTATGAATAGATCAGTCTGGCTTAATGAATTTTGCTTCACGTTTTACTGGGCTCTGACTCGTCATGGCAATACAGGTGGCAGTCAATGTGATGTGCAGATGAAGGAAGTTTAGCTTTGTGTAGTCACAGAAGTTTTATTAATCTACTGTATTTAATGGAAGAGCCTGGTGAAGAGGGCTGCAGCCTTTAGCTTCATGTTGTTAGAGTTCTTTCATGAAAAACATATAATTATTTGTAAGACTTGAAAACCTATTTATTTTCCTTAACTCTTGGTGTTGTATATCTTTGTGTTTCAAAACTGCTAATATTTGTAGCCCAGTTGGTGATGTAAGGATGCTCCTTATTCTGTTTTCTGGAAGTGTAATCCCTGTAAAGTAATAACTCTGGGTCTGGTACAATTCCTGGTGCAAATACAGCAGTGAGCCACAAACCTACACAATCATGGCTGCTTAAGTAGTTCTGCTGAGGAGGACTGTGAAGGATTAGCTCTAACTGAGGTCTGCCACAAATCAGTCTCAGTCTGCTTCATTTTTGCTTTAAAGAGTATTTAAATTAATGGGATACAGTAATAATTTTATTTCTGTGAGCTAAAATATAATTGATCATATCATAATGTGGTCTGCAAAGTATAGAGATTCTTAGGTCTTTCTCATGTGGCTGTGTGGGAGTAGAGTGATAGATATTCCTCTTATCACAGTTTAGGTCTTCTGTTCTGCAGGTTAGTAGTGAATCTTAATTTTATATATAATACTGCATTTCCTTTTATAGGAAAGCAATCAATTATCATACAGAATTGAGTAAAGTAGATTATTTCCTCTCTCAATCCTCATTTAGGAATACATTCTGTAGCTTAAAGACCAAGGGTAAAGATAAGAGATTTCCTCTAGTAACCCATCGAGAGACCTTTAGCTTTTTCTTTTACTGTTCTCTCTGTGCAACTTCCAGCTTTACTAGTTGGCTTGTAGGAAAGTAGGATGCAAATTTGGGAGTGATGTTCCAAATTCTAAGGAACTGATCTTCTGCATTAGTAAGTAAATGTACATCATCCTATATCAATTTAAATGTACATCTGCATGAATTTAAGAACTATCACTTTGTTCACTATCACTACTTTTGTTGGTTAGAAAACACTTTAAAATGTCCAGCCTTTGCTTTAGACAATTTATTCTTTTTAAGTGCTGCTACTGCTACAGTTCATATAGGTCTTCTTCCACTAAAAAAACAATCAGATATTTTATGTGTTTTGGTTTTCTAGGATGCACAAGGTATCATTTTTTTGTGTGCTATTATTTGATTCCTCTGATTTCTAGTAGATTTATTTTCTGCATCTGATTCTGTTTAACTGTTCATTTTCTGAAGAAAGAGAGAATTGTATAGATTACATTTAATGAGTTTTTATTGTTGCCATGGCTTTTACACATTTTAGGATAACGTTCATTATTTTCACAAAGCCAAATCATGCAGACATTATTTTATCCGATTAAGATAGTCATGTCTTTCACATGCCTTGTTTTCTTCAGACGACCAATTTCTTGTTATCAGTGCAGCAATCAGTTCACTTGGTAGTAGTATTACATTTCACCCCATTACATTTCACACTACTTTGATTCTTTGATGATCTTTTGGTCCTAGCTTATTAACTTGTCTGAACCCTCTATTGTTTGGAAGGTTTATCTTGATCTCTTCTGTTTCTGGGTGTTTTTTCTTGTCTATAAGCTGCTGTGTCTTTTTACCACCATGTTGCAACCATGCTGCAATCCTCACAACCTAGAGATACAAGACAGTGTGGCCAGGTAAATGCAAAGATGCAAAGCTGCTCTTTTTTTTTTTTTTAATATCAAATTCACAGAATCATAGCATCATTTAAGTTGTAAAGGACCTCCAGGATCACTGAATCCAACCTTAGACTGATCACCACTTTGTCAACTACTCCATGGCACTTAAGAGCCACATCCAGTTATTTCTTGAACACCTGCAGGGATGGTGACTCCACCACATCCCTGGGCAGTCCATTCCAATCCTTAATAACCCTTTTTGGGAAGAAATTTCTTTTGATGTTTAACCTGAACCTCTCCTGGCCCCACCTGAGGCCACGTCCTCCCATCCTATTGCTGGCTGCCTGGGAGAAGAGACCAATCTTCACCTGGCTAAGCCTCCTTTCAGGTTGTTGTAGAGAGTGACAAAAAAGCCTCATTTTCTCCAGGCCAAAAAATCCCAGCTTCCTCAGCTGGTTCTCTCGAGCCTTGTGCTCAGACCCTCCCCAGCTCTGTTACCCTTCTCTGGGCAAACCACAGCTCCTCAATGTCCTTCTTGTAGTGAGGGACCCAAACTGGACACAGGATTCGAGGTGTGGCCTCAGGTGCAGGTCCTTCCCTTTCTAGAAACTATTTTTTAACGTGTAGTTTTAGTGGCTGCTTGAGTGGGGTAGTCCAGATACTTTTTCATATAGCTTTAGATCCACTGTTGTTTGTCATACTGTGCAGATGTTTTGACAGCCAGTCTTCACTGAGTATTTTCTGAATTATTTTTATAAGAATGTAACCTATATTTCTTAAAAAAAATAAAGGTTTAGTGTTGGGGAATACCTTTAAGAATAACTTTTGGACATCATATATGTAAATGTGTGTGTATGTGTGAGCATGTAAACATATATATGTCTTACCTCAACAGCAAAGATCACAAAAGAAATTTGGGAGGAAGGATTCTGTGAAAGGCAACAGAAAATCACTGACTGGCATTTTTTGGTTGTGCAGCAGAACATCAATACGTTATAACACGCAGGCTCTACTTTCGATGTTGTGTTTATTCCATCAGCATTTATCACTGACAGGTGTGACAGCTGACATTCTCATTAATCTCACTTTATTTTATGTAGAATTAAAAGGAAATGTAGATAAGAGCTGCTGACTTTGGGATTTCAGAAGTCTCTTTTTGGCTGTTCTGATGCATAAAATGCTGAGCGCTCTGTAGCTATAAAACCTCCTTGCTCTTTGAAAATGCCAGAGCTACTGTAGAAACAATGGAAAAGACACTTTAAAAACCCCCAAAAACTCCAAACAACTAAATACTGTAAAAGAAAATTCCTTACAGTGTGATTGTCATAAGCATCAAACACAAAACAAATATTTCTCATGTTTTGAGTGCAGTTTTGTTTTTCCTTGGGTTTTCTGTTTTGATTTTTTTTTTCATTAGACCAAACCCCTGATCTTGTATCTCAGGTGTTAGCAGAAGGTAAGAGAAGCCATCATGAATGCCAGAATAAACTGTGGGTAAGATTAAGCTGAGAGTAAAGAACAGCAGAACACTCTCTGTCATTTATTACAACTTCCTAACTGACAATTATGTTAGTTATGGATATCCTACTGTAAGTAGAGGGTGTTTTTTTCGTTTTTTTCAAGATAATTCCTTGGTTATACAATCTGAAATAATCTCATAACCGAGCACAGTGGCCTGCTATGCATCTGTGTTACATTTGATTTTCAGTCTGTTACCAAATAATGTGGTTTTTGTCAAAAAGAGAGCCTTTCACCCTGGTGCATACTAAAAGGTGTGGAATGGTTTGGTTGGGATTAGTGGTGGTCAAAGTGGAAGAAATAGATGGCAGGCTTTTACCCTTTTCTAGTCAAAGCAGTGTTTCTTGTGTTCTAAGAATCTGGAAAGTGCTTAATATTGTTACTGATACTTTTTTTTAATGGAGATCTCTTTTTTATAGAATCATAGAGTAGTTTGGGTTGGAGAGGATCTTTTAGAGGACATCTGCTCCAACCCACATGCAATGAGCAGGGACATCTTCAACCAAATCAGGTTGCTCAAAGCCTGTCCAGCCTGACCTGGAATGCTTCCAGGGGACTGGGCATCCACCACCTCTCTGGGTGTTGTGAGATCCACCACCTGTTTCAGTGTTTCACCACCCTCATGGTAAAAAAAAAAATCTCTAATCTAATTTTACCCTTCTTCAGTGTAAAACAATTACCCTTGTCCTGTTGCAACAGACCCTCCAAAAATTTATCTATGACACAATAATAAATCATGCATTTTGACTTGGAATCTCAATATAAGCTGAACACAGACACAAGGGTTTCCCCAGGTATTCGGTTTTTTTCAATTTTTATATGCTTATTTTTCTATTACTGGTAACTAAGAATCTTTAATCATAGCATTAAAATGTTGCTTGAATAATTTGTTACTTTCCTGCTTTTCATTATTTAATACTCGCTGCTCTGTGGATAATTTTGTCCCTTAGCTTAATATGAAATTTCTTTAATTATATCTTGAACTCTACTTTTTCCTCTTACCTGATGCTAAAGATATCCATTAGAAAGGGATGCTACAATTCCGACAAAAATTAAGCCACAAATTTGATACCTGCTGTGAGTGTTCAGAAAACTGCTCCCAGCTGTGATATTAATATTGCATTGTTTATCAGGAAGGTAACTTGCAGGGTTATTTCAAGTTAAAGGCCAGGGTTATCTCCTACTGAGATAATAGCAGCATATTTCTTTGTAGAAAATGATTGGTCTAATTATGTTTTTAACTGTATTTTTAACTATGGTAGCCATACAACTACACACATTAGGGTTAAAATGATTTTACATTATATATTTGGCTCTAAATTGCACTAGATTCAAATATATTTTTAAATTTTTACATAATAGCTTGTTTCCTTGGATTTGGATATTGTTTTTAATGAACTTTATTGTAGTGATTCAAGAAAATTAGCTGCATAGAATTCTTGAACATTTGAATGTTTTAGAAGCAAAGTGTGCTTTCTTGATGAGTTAAAGAATTGTACTAATTACATTATTTTTTAAAAAATTAGTAGTTTGAAGGAGAAGTTATAAATTTAGCATATGTTAGAGTGAAATGAGTACTCTAGGTTATAGTCTGTCAGAATTCTACTTTTCCCAGGAGTAAATAAAAACATTAAAAGACTATTTAGTTAAATTAGCTGAAACATCAGCAGCAGTCTTCAGTCATATTGTGTGTTTCATAGTGGTTCCCAAAGTTTATAGTATAAATATTTCTAGATCCTATGATTGAAGCTAAACAGATAGGCTGACAGCAACATCTGTCATCAGAGACCATGAAAGTGCAATGGTATGAGAAGGTAAAAACCAGCAATTAGTCTTATTTCTCTTGGTGAATATTAGTAATATTATTTTCAGACTTGTTTAGTCCATCGCAGTTGAGATTTTAATACACTTTCAATATATATGTAGTGCTCATATCATCTCCAGAATACGTGAGATTACCTTTTCCTTTAAGTAAGTGTAATGCTATCAGAGAATAAAATACAAATCTGCAAAGCATTTTTAAGCACTACACTAAACATATGAGAAACTGGAGATTGTAGTGCTTTGCAGAACCAAATCACAGGTGAGGAATTACATGAATAAACTTAAGTGCTTGAAAGAGGAAAAAATGGAAAGAAGAGAAGTACTTTTAGTCTTTTCAGTGCAAACTAGTTCTTCATGCTGAGCTTTTTTAAAAAATCAAAAACTAATAGTAGCAAAATGACAGGCTAAAGCAACATCCATAATACTGGGAAAAGTCATTATGAGAAGTGTTATCTTAGCTGAACAAGCAGCTAACAGACTGGAGATTTCGAGCATTTGAACCTTGTTCAGTAAACATGGCATATGGCAAGGAAAAGCTTCCCTTTGTTTGTTGTAGCCCCTGTTAGAGGTGATGTGTTTAATAAATGGGCTGAGCTCATCCAGATACAGTCAGCTCTTGATTATCCAACGATGAACCTTTCAGACTCAGGGTTCAGTGTGCTGTGGATGAGGAGACGCTGGAGCTGGCTCTGCAAGAGGTGGTTTCATGTCAGGAGGAGTGCAGGCATGCCCAGCCTGAGTGCACAGTATGTTCTTGACTGCTTGCCGGGTGCCAGCTGGGGGATTTCCCCACTCCACACTCATCAGCAACACTGCCCTTCTCCCTCTGTGCACTTGCAGTGTGTTCTTATGACCAAGTTTTGAATTTGTCTTGCATCATGCTTGAGTTTGAGTTACCCAGGTTATCAGTCTGAGAGTGTATAAGGAAGACCTGGTGGTTTCCTGCTGTTTTCTCTTGACATTTTTTATGTACCAATTTGCTAGGAGACTATATTAAGAGTAGGAGTGAAATAAAAAAATGCTAATTTCAAAGTTATAACTTACATGTGATTTTAAAATTAGGCTTACTGCTGTGTTTTAGTGATAGGATTCATTATCTCTTCTAGAATCAAAAAGACATTCCTACTACCATTTACTGAGACGTTTTGTTTGCCTTGAGCTTTTGGTACATGGTGAATTTAAAGCATTCCTGCAATGTAGTTCTGCACAAAAATCATGACTGTCCACTTCAGAACTTTGCATGGAGTAGATGCATTCTGCAATAAGTAGGAAGTAGTGAGAGATTTAGATTTTATGTGGTTTTATTCACCTCTTTTTCACAAGTCCTATTTTGTGTCATTTCCACACCTACATTCAGAATTTAAAACTTTACCATCAGTTGTTTCCAGTTCTTCACCATAACAAGCAGTGCATTTTGGAGTGCCAATTCCACACATATGTTCACATATGTAATTTTTGGCTGTGAACTATATTTAATAATAACAGAAGGCATCATTGGCACTGTCGACCAATTGATTCTCAAGCACAAAATCCAGTCTGTGTCTTGTGAGTTGGCATTCTATTTATAAACTATAATAGGCAGAATCATTTGGGAGTAGTCTAATGGAAATCTACTTATGAGAAGTACTTAGGTTGCTTTTAAATGAAATTGTATATTTTACTAATAATACATAGGTTTTTAACTATCCTTTTTTCTAAGGCCAACATTTCGAGTGCTTAGCATGGCCACTTATGTTTGAGGTACAGTCCAGCATCTATGATCTCACCAAGTCCATGTAAAAAGCTTTACATTTTTTTGATTACTTTCCTGATGGAAAGTGTGTCAAAACACTGCACAGCATGACTTCACCTACCAGGTTAAAGCTTTGCAATCTTTCTGTGAAATGTCTGTAATTGAATCCTTGGTCAATCAAAGGCTTGATGCCTGTAATCATACGATGCCGTTTGTTTCATCAATATCATCAACTGCCTCACAGAGAAATATGAAAGTGTAACATTACAATCAGTGAAATCATGTGAAGTACATATCTGAAAGGTTAAAATCTACATTTCCACTATTTCTGCTAAGGAGTAGCTAAGCAAGAAAAAAAAAAAAAGTGAACGTTTTGAAAAGTAATCTTTTCCTCTGGCCTTTAGTTCCACACAATATGCTAAAATGATAGCTGCTTTTGAAATACCAAGCACATTTTTCTTTGAAAGATTTCCAACTTTTTCATTAATATGTAATATCAAGCTACTGTTGAAATGGAAATGAGCTGGTATCAGTATTTTTGCTTGTTAGTCCACCTGTATTTCAGCCCACCTGCATATGTCCCTCTGGACTTGGCTATAATGTGCAAGCTGGTCTTTTTGTTACAGGGCCAGGGCATTTTCTTATTAATATATGTAACTATTCTTGTGATATATTCCTAAGGGCTTTGAAAAGCCTTCCTCTGTGTCTTTGAGCCAAATGGAAAATGTAATTCTTCCAGAAAAATTTCAAAAGCTTTGATGTTGCTAATAGCACCATAGGTTGGATTTGCTTTTGAAACATATGGCAATAAAGATAAGTAGGTGTTTCATAATTAAATCTTCAGTTTTCAAGATTTCTCATTAACAGCACACAACCACAAGTAAAGTTTCTGCCCTTGTTTGTCTTCAGCTTTCTAGATGCATCCGTCATGATCTTTAGCAAATTACTATATATAAAAAGGAGAATTGAGTGAAGATACAGATACTTCTGTTCTGAGAGCACTTCCCTGCTAATTCTCACTCATACAACTGCTCAGATTTCAGACTTCTGACTCTTTGCTTCACAGCAGAACATGCTCTGCTTGTTTTTCCCATGGTACTTCAAGCTGTTGCAGTTGTGACCTATTTTCAAACTTGTTTCAAGCAGCTTTAGTATAAATAATAAGTTCACTTCAGCTGTGTGTTCACAAAGATTGTCTCTTGCTGTGTAGCACTGAGCTGTTGAATCATGATCCTTCCCAGGCACAACCAGCTGCCTTTCATCTATGCCCATTTGTTTAATCTGCCTTTTCTCTTCCATCCCTATTTACAGTCTGTCAGCATTAGGGACTGCTCTTCTAGCTTCAGCTTTTCCATTCCCATGTGTAATGTTTTGCACCTTCCTGTGCCCTTCCTTCCCATTAAGATCAATTTTCAAGCACTGTCCTCAACAGTACCCATCCAGCATGAGCATTTCCAATTTCTAGTGGCCTGTATATGTCTCTGTGTTGTAAGATGGGAAATTAGATGTCTAAGATGCAATTAAAATCCACACAAGTCAGGTGCTACATTTGATCCTTATGCAGCTGCTTCAGACAAGACAAGACAGGTTAATTTTATGGTACACAAGATGTACTTGAAAGACCTGGGCATCCATCTGGAGCAAAACCTCATCCTTTAGGAGCAATGAAATGCAGAAGCAGCTATGAGCCTGTAAAGCTTGCACAAAACACTGCACCCTTGCTGTATAGAAAGCAAGGGTGCAGCTCTCTGTCTCAGCAATTATGTAGTGAGGGTTTCACTGTGTTCTTGCTGATCATCTTCACCTTTTGGACTCATACATATGCTTATACAGAAGGTGGCCAAGCTGATACGAATAGGAGAAACAGAACAGAAAGAGGAGGGACAAGGCAGGGTTGGAATAAGAGCTCTAAGGACCCTGAACCATTTTTCCAGTCTTTAGAAGTAGCCCAGATAAAATTTATGCAGATATAAACTTTATCAATAGCTACCATCAATTGCAAGCCTTTCAAACAACAACTTTTGTTCTTTGTTTCTGGCACTTTCTCTCTGTACTCATATCTTCACCTTTAGTTGCCGCTTTTCAGGCCTGCTGCAGTGTTCTGCACAGATGACTTGATTTGGGACTCTCTGCTGTTTTTGTCTACTTGGGCGTGCAATAATCCTCTGCCTGCCAACAGCTGGTGAAGAGGGATGCATTCAGTATTCAACTCTGCTCATCCCTCCTGGCTCTGAAACTATATGGGGCTGAAAACTATCTCTCACCAGTGCATGTTTGTCAGAGGCCCCTTCCTGAAAGAAAAGCATGTAGGACTAAGAGACAACATTCTTGCCATCTTTGTCCCGAATATTCCCACACTAAAGTACAGAAGAAAGATGCAAATAATCTAGACAGTCTTTCATTCCACTAAACCAAACTATGTGAAGAAATTAAGTTTTCTAAAATTGTTTCTCTACACTCTTAGATTCTTTGAAACTTGCAGTGCACATGCTGACAGGTTTCCTGCAGTAGTGAGAATAAAACCTTCCCATCTCTCCCCTGTTCCCTCTTTGCCAGGACCTTGTCCACTGATGACACAGTGTCTCTGGAGCAGATACACAGAGCTGTTTTACTAGAGCAACTTGATTAACCCACATGCAATGAGGATCAAATACAGGATTATTCCATGCTTTACACCACCACTGAGATGGTTAGCAATTGTACAATTACTCACAGCATGAAAAAATATACATACCAGGTATGTATAACTTCCCATTTCCTGCCTCTACTGCCTGATCTGTCTGTGAGGTTTCTGGGAAAATCTTTAAATCCAGAATTTAATATTTCATCTGTATTTGTATTATCTCCCTACAAGCTGTGTAAACTTTAATTCTATTCACCAAAATTGTAGTCCCTCTTGTACATACACATTCCTTCTCCATATGTGTAATACTCCTCTCTTTAACATGCACATGTGGCACGTATCTGCAAATATATCTACCTCCCTCAACTGGGCAAGTTTTCTGGGAGACTGTAAGTCCTTCTGCACTGCAAGCACAGCAGCACTATATCTTTCTTGAGTAACAAGAGTAAGGGGAGTTGGGCTGTGAATGGGGGCTGCTTGGTGGTGGAATAAAATCCCTCACCTTCAACAGAGAGATAAATCTGTGTTGTAGTACTGCTGCTCAGAGGTTGTCTTTGCCCAGCTGTGGATGTGACCTGCTACAGATGAGGGATCTGACAAGTCTTGTTGGCTGGTCTCCCTTGGCAGTTCTTTGTGAGGCACTTTTAACTGTCTACATCATTTATTCAGCCTGATCATTTGAAGCTTATATGAGTGAGATTTCTAGCAAAGTCCTCTAATTCATTAGAGATGACGGTCTGTTGCTGGATATGACAGGACCTGGTAATTCATTAGTCACACCAGACAAAGAGCAGAAACTGCTGCACTAGTTGTTTGTGATCTTGACTCATTTCAAGTAATAATCTGCCACAGTCTGGGTGTTCTTTTTTGAAAAGCGCAGAGGCATCAATACAGATTCGAGACAACAGCTTCTTGGATAGCAT
The DNA here is from genome assembly GCF_027579445.1 of Ammospiza nelsoni. Lineage (NCBI taxonomy): Eukaryota > Metazoa > Chordata > Aves > Passeriformes > Passerellidae > Ammospiza > Ammospiza nelsoni. The sequence continues at coordinate 25,123,907 of NC_080636.1, read as the reverse complement.
CTCATGTCTCACACAGAGTAATCAGTCGAGTGATTCACTCATTTAGCACTTTCTCCTGGATATGCTCTGAAACGCAGAATTTTTGGGGTATGGTGTAACATGCCTAATGTTACTCAACAACCACCTCTTCAGGAATATAGTGACATGATTTTTTCTTCTGAATAATTTTTCCAACAGTTTTTTTCTCTTAATTTTCAGGAAGAACATGTTCTGGTGGTGGTTATGTGGTGGTAATTTCTAGGACTTGATTGGCCAAGGAGGGAAATTAATATCCTGACTTGTTGCAGGGGGAATGGCACAATCCAGCAGCATTTTGCAGTAGCCCATCACAAGGATGGTGATTGAACTACTGCACAGAGGAAGGGCAGACTCATAACACGTGGTTGAAGGAATGGCCAATGTTGCAGCATTCAGAGATTCCTCAGAGCTCAGCAGTAGAAGCAGCAGTACCTTTATCAGTTTGCTGAATTTGTGGAACTGAAATATCCAGTCAGTGACAGAGGGTGTAGATAGAAATGTCTAGACAGAAAACTGGCTGTGATTTCTTTTTATAATTTGTTCTTCCATGCATCAGGTGCAATAAGTGCCTATAATGGTAAACGTGGCCAGTTGAAAGAACAGCATGTTTATTTTGGAAAGATTCTTTCTTGTTTCAAAATTATTCTTGAGTTCAGAATCAAAGTGCAGAAGCATTTATATTGAGTTGCTCAATGCATCTCAGGTACACTGATCTGATTTCCAAGCACTCTTTTTCAGTGACTGGAGCAACTCTTCAGGCTATGTGTTCTTGCTGCATATTCTCGGGACTGCTGCTTCCTTCTCCCAGGAGCACACTCCTGCTGATTCTGCTCATTCTTCTGCAGGACTGCACCCCTCCTGCCAGAGCCCCAGGGCTGTATCTGTGGAGTGGGACATGTCTTGGTGAAGAAGCCAGCAGCAAACAAGTGCAGCTTCTGGTGGTCAGTAGTATGAACATAATCACCTTCACAGGGAGGAGCTGTGTGTGATAGAATGTTGTCACGGCTCAGAAACAATATTTTGCATATGCAGTAGTGGCATCTTACCTGGATATTTATAACCCATATAATTTAAGTGGTCTTATGCCTACATAAAGTTTTCTGCCTTCTGCTTTTATTCCATGACTATGTAGGAATCTGATGTCTTTTTCAGAGAGAAAATCAACAAGTCCATCATGACCACTACTGCTATTACCTCTTTCTTTGCATTTGTCAATATTGAGATTTTTCTTAAGCTTTCTTTCTTTATTCATTGCATCTCTTTAGAAACCAAACCGACAGCCTGTCATGGTAAGTGTTGTCTTAGGTTGTTGTACTTTGTCCTTTTTACTGTTCACTTACCCAGTTGCCAGCTATCAGCCTGTCTGATTTTATGGCCATATGTCATTTCTTTGCACTTATGGCATTTCTGGCACTGAAGAGAGAGATTCTTTGCAATAGATAAATTTGCTGGTTATTAATTGCCTTTTGTAATCATTGAAACTTTACAATATTTTAATAAATTAATGAAAACAATTTAATGTTGTTGATATTAATGACATTGCTTGTTTTAGATGCTTAGCTAACAACACCAGTATATTGCTATAGCTGGACACATGAAAAATAACACTACAGAATTAAGGAAGACACAAAATACAACTAAGCTAGTACACAATGTAATCTTAAGTGTATCATAAACAGTGATCCTTACAATAAATTAGGCTGATGTCAAGTCTTGCCATTGGTGTTTAAAAACTACACCCTGTTCCTAAATAAAAATATTTTAGGAAGACATTGCACATGCTTTGTGGAATTGTTGCTACAGAAAGCTAATTTTTCCACATGGGTGTCATATACTTATGACTGTCTGGAAATGCTCTGAAATACTTTGTGGCCTTTTCCTTTTAGAAGACTAAACTCAAGGTACTTGGCTGATTTGACTTGTTTATATATGAAATGACAGTCCTAGTTGAGAATAACTAATGATTTCTGTTTCCAAGAGGTCTATAATAAATAAAAAGGTTCTTGTGTGGAAAGTGTGAGATACCTGGGAACATTTGAAACACATCAGGGCTTAGATGACTCAAAATTAATTTAACTCATGGTTTATAAAACTTGAATACCAAGGCTGTTCAATTCTACGGTGGCTTCAGATTTGAGATGCGAGTTCTAGTGATAACAGTGCGAATAAAATACCAATTTACTGAATTGTTTCAACAAGAATTTCTGTTGCCTTCATAAAGTGTGTTTATAAAGATTTACTTTTCATTCTGTTTACTCGGATGCTGTATTATTTTAGTACTGCTACAGCTCTCTTTTTCACTTGTGACCTTTTTTGCAATGTTTTTCAGAATTTAAGTATGAACTAGCAGAATAGGGAGAAAAATGGAAGGTACAAAGGAAATCTAAAGTTCAAAGCTTTCACAGAATGCCTTAAGGTTCTTGAAATCTTTCAAATAAAAAATATGAGGAAAATTAATTACTTGCTGGTTCCAAAACATAATTAAGAAATAATAATGCATAACACAATATACAAAATCTAAACAGAAGACATAATATATTATTAATATCTAAACTATTTATCCAGAAGCAAATTTTCAACCACACCCCAATAATTTGTTTTTTAGATATACAGATGCAATTTTAATTAATTGAAATAAAGATTTCCAAGTGCAAATTGATGTCTTTGGAGCTATGATATTGTTGCATTTAGATCACATTTCACATAGGACATTGTTCACTTGTAATTTCAAGCCATCTCCAGGAGAGAAGGGGTTCCTCACTCATAGTGGTGACTTGGGAATACAAATGCTGTCGCTTCAAACATTCCCTCTTCCTCCTGCTTCCCCCCACTTTATGTACTGAGCACGATCTCACACGGTCTGGGATATCCCCTTGGTCAGTTTGGGTCACCTGTCCTGGCTGTGTCCCCTCCCAGCCTCCCACACACCCCCAGTGCCCTCACCAGTGCGGCACTATGAAAAGCACAAAGGGCCTTGGCTCTGGGTAAGCCCTGCTTGGAGATAACAAAACCATTTCTAGACTGTGAGCCCTGTTCACCACAAATCCAAAACACAGCCCCATACCAGCCACTGTTAAGAAAATTAGCTCTACCCAGCCAAAACCAGCACAATCTATATTTTAAGATAATGGCATGACCTCCTTTAATGTTACCTTGATTTCAGCTGGGGCTAAGTTCATGCTCTTAAAATTAAAACTGCATCTGAATAAAACTGTAATTTTTAATAAGTGTGAAATGTTTTTAAGAGGTGATATGAAACTAATTATAATGTTGCAATACAAAATGAGCTGTTTAACCATTTATAAGAAACAGAGTTTGAAAGTATCAAAATTAAGATCTGCTGGCAGAAGGTGCCATGTAGTAAAAGGAAGTACACATGGCCTTAAAGCTTATGCTTCAAAAGAGAGAGTCATGAAAAATAGGTAAGATCAATGTCAAATAGCAAATACCCAGAAAGGGGTATGAATTCTGATGATCCTGTAGTGATACTTCCTTTACTTGTATATAAATGTGCAAAAAATATTTGGCTGTTAATATTTGAAATGTAGATGCTGGTACACCAAAGCATGAGGCCTGAAAATAGATATGTGGGCACACTTTGGGAAATAATTCTGCAAACTATGTATTCTCCCTGGAATTTAATATATCTTCTCCAAAAGAAACTTGACCAGGAAAAGGTAGACAATTTTGTTGGTAAATGATAAAACTACTCATTTTAAAGTCAACATTAAATTTTAGCTATCTAAAATACTCTTGAAGTAATTATTATTCCCAGATCCTTTGTAATATCTTTATGACTTGATCATGAAATTTTAAAATATGATAATGTTTTATGTTTAAAGCAGACGAAACTTGGAGACACCAAAGAACGTCACTTGGTGTCCTGAAAAAGAGCTGAGAAAATAATTAATAATTTATCTGCAGGATTTTTTTTCTCTCCTTTATGAATACTTCACATCGAACACTTTCCCAGTATCAAAATTCAGATGTTGATAACTGAGTTAGGCTTAAGTTAATGATTTTGAGCTGGTATGCCTTTTTTTTTAACCATTATTAAATTTACAAATGTTTAAAATATTTTGACTGGTAGGATATTTTTGACCCTTAACTGGGACTCTGTACACCCCTCTTCTAGAAGAAATAAGAATAAATAACAATTTCTTTTTGTGAACATTAAGATCTCAGTCTTCAGTTGTCTCTGTAATTTCCTGTCTTGAGTTCTGAGAACCTCTGATACTGAAATTCTTTCATTGGAGAATGCTCATGTAAAATAGAATATCTTATAATTTCCCCTAAAAATGAAATACTATAAGGTTTGTGACAGTGAAAAGGAGTGTTAAATATACATGTTTATAAACTTAGAATAAGTTTTTTTATTGGTCAATGACAACATGAAAAGTAGAAGGGAAAAATAATTTTCAAAGGATGGAGATAGAAGTGCTTTTATAGAATACAGGAGACACGGAATTTCCTACCCTCAGGTTTTTTTCATCTTATGAAAGATAATCCAGGGTCTGAGATATTTATTCTTAAAGAGAAATTGTGCTGATTGAAGTATTGTGGTTGTAGATAAGGATTTGACCTTGAGAATGAGAAGTAGTTGCCAAGTTCTAAACAGTGTTGCTATGTACTTCCAGTTTTAAATGGCATGAAGATGGTGAAGGACATTAACATCATCTGCATAAGAAAAAAATTTGTAACCCTCTCTGTGTTTGATTGTAAAAATATTTTTAAACTCTAGTCTTATATATGTAGTTATGTAAATTTTATGCATCTTTTTTCAGACACCTGCTTTTACTTAGAAAACTAAGCACAATGTTTGCTCCTGTTCTGTGTTTCCACTAGCAATGAGTATTTCTTAACTTCACTTAACTACCAATCAAAGATTGATTTTTATTTGTTTGGTTCTAAATGCTCAGGGGCAAAGTGGAAAATAATTTTATCTTGATTCAGCTAGCTGAAAATCCCTGCCTTCTGGGGCAACCCATCTGTGCTGGAAGGCTTGCCCAGACCAGTATTTTGCACTTTATGCTTTAATGATGAATACAGCAGCAGCAGCTCTTGCAAGGTCTATAATCTAACATAATCTAACCTTAGTGTTCTTCAACATGTTGATTTTAAAACATCAAATATGCTGTACTGCTGGTGATCTGAAATAACAGTAACATGCAGGGCATTTGCTCCTTTGTGAAATGCCCTTCATTAAAAACTAAACCTATTTTGAAAAAGTCAAGTCTGGAAATAGAAGACAAAGTGACTTTTGAAGAATTAGCTGTATGAAGCAAATTAAGCAAGGTGTCCCCTCTCACAGTTTAAAAGACTTTTTTCCTATGAAAAGTGCATGCCTTGGCAACTGGATGCAGATGAGAATATATTAAAATGCAGAATCATAGAATGTTGAGGGGTTGGAATGTACCTTAAAGATCACCCACTCTCCTTCTCCCTTTGCAGATACAGGTAAAGAAGTTAACAAGTTACTTTTGGGTGGATAGCTGAAAAAGTTGAAGTAACTCTTTTCACTTTTTATTCTTGCCATGGTTGTGCTTATGAGAGTGTGATGAAGATGGTACCAGTGTTTTAGCCCAGCTTTCTGGTTACCAGCAGTTCCCTGGGGATCTATCTGGGAGTCCTCTGTTGTTCAACAGCCAGGTGTCAAGTGGCATCATGCAAACACTGCTATGAGTGGCTGCAATTGACTATCAGAAACATCTTTGAACTCTCATTTGGTACTGAGCACAGTTAGTTTCACAGCTGGTTTAAATTAATAAAAGAGATAAAAACTCATTATTGAAGTTTATGTGTTTGAAATATGCTTGATATTACTATAGTTAAATATTAACCAAGCCTCTGTGCATGTGTATTTGCCCTGCTATTGAAAACTTGTTGTCTCTGAATACTTACTTCATGAGATTGCACACAAAAGCCTCATTTATGACTCTGATTCTTTTGTTCTTTGTCCCACTGTAACTTTACATTTGGTTTGTTTATTTCTTTGTTTGCATGCTGTGCTTAATATTGTCAGAGCAATGCATTTTTTACCCAAACATTTTCTTTGATGTCGGTGACAGATTATTCCATCACTAAAATAATATTCAGTGCTTTATATTCCTTCTGTTTTCAGCTGCCTGTTTTTGCAATGCCTGCTGTAACTAAAACCATAATGTTGTCAGCCTAATTATTCCATATACCTCTTTCGATTTGCTGTAATTTTTAAATTAAATTCACCGAAACTTTGCTTTTCTAGGATTTTGTGACACCTCATTTCTTGTCCTGAGAGCCAAATTCACACTGTGAATAAGCTTATCTGCCAACAGTGAATTGCCTGTCTTTCTATCTTGACTATGTTTTCTGGCTTAATTGCTGTGAGTCAGCAGTAGGAAATTAGAAACATGCTCCATAATGAACGGAAGCTGTTTGTGAATACAGCCTTTTTCCAGTTCAGAGCGTTTGCAAGTATAAGTTGATTTTTATGCTTTATTTTATAGGGCCATGCTTCATTTCAATTTTTTTTTTTCATTTTCAAAACATAATAGCTTGTCATATATGAGAGGTCAAAATGAGGCAGGAATTGCAATCTGTGAATAATCAGCCAAATGATCTTGTATTTGAAGTCTCTGAGATTTGTAAACATGAGCTGTAATTCTGAATATCTGATTATTTGCATGTCCAGCTTTTCCCATGTGTTCTTGTGCAGTTTTGGAAATGATGCCTTGTTATTCCATGTAGTCAGAGTGATCTTCCCAGACAAAATTCCTATTCCAAAAATAATGAGTGATACATTACTTTATATGGTGGCACACTGTTTTATATCACAAGGATTAAATGGATGACTCAGATGTGATACTGAAGATTTATGCACACAATAAACTTTAAGCATTGGAGTAAATTTAAGTTTGCACATAAGTCTTCCCAGGATTAAATCATAAAATTTAGGTGCTGACTGCCAAATATTTGCACTAAATAGCGACAGAAATGTTGTACTTGGTAAACTATATTTAATCATATGCCACCCATTGATTTTTTTCCATTCATAGGGCAAAGACATGGATATTACCTTGAAATCGTCCTTTCTTCTTTTCTCTTTTTATACTTTACCTTTACGTAATTTTTTGGGTGTGAAAGACAGAGTCAAAGCAATTTGAATTTATTTGGTATGTTTTCACTCTAATTTGAGAAAGCTTTACATACTCAGAAAGACAAAATGAACAGGTATTTATGTTTAGGTCAGATCTGAAGCTCTCAAGAAATGGCTCTTACCAGGTGGTGATGCTAAGCATAGAAATAAGATTTTTAGAAAAAAATGGATGAGAAAATTGCACAATACTACACATCACAATAAGCTGCATTTTGTTCATCTTGGACATTTCATTGTCTATGAGTAAAATGCATAAATGTAGAAATGCCTCTTTTGGGATATTGTTGGGGAAGGAATACTTTTGTTGGATTTTTGAGCTATAAGGACAATGCAGGGGTTTGCTGGCTGCTCACTTTGAATGGTAGTTTCAGTCCTTTGTGCCCTGGTTTTTCCATCTGTTCCAGTTTTTACGTCTGTGAAGTAGCTGTGCTGATTCTGATTGTTGTCAAGAAATGTTTTGATATCTATTTATGAGATGATGTCTTTAGAAACCACATACAGTTAGTATGCTATAATATACTTGAATATATCTCCTTATTAAAAAATCAAGTAATGTAACATTTTACCTACTCTAAATTCTATTACAGTTTCCTTGATTTACCAAGAATCCTCACATCCCACTCAATTTTGGTATTCTTTCACAAAAAATTACAATGAACTTCCTGGGTTCACCTTATAATTCAGAATTTAAGCTTTGTTTCTTCTTGTTGTTGTTATTATTACTATTATTATTACTATTTTATTTTAAAGTGGTTACTGGCTTTTGTAAGTTAGAAAGAAATGATTGACAAGTTCACCATAGTAGGATGAAACGAAGACAACAAATCCTTTTCCCTTCCTTCTTTCAAGATTTTAAAGCCAGTGTTACAATTGTGGGCTTGTCTTTTGAATTTGAATGCTTGGAATTATTTGTATAAAATTTCTTTGTCTCCGTAGACTAGCCATTAAGTACAGTTCACCTTTGTGGACTTACTTTCCCTTATGTTTCATTAAAGGGAACCTAAAAGTTCAGCTATTGAATAAGTCCATCTGTTAAAATATATTAGAATAGCTAAATCATTTCTGAACACAGTATGGAGAATTGAAATATTCCACAATGTTTTCATAATCCAAAATGGGCAAACCACCGTGGAAGAACAGTAGTTATTAGAGAGTAGATACACCTTTAAGGAGAAACTCTTCCATTTTACTAGAACAGATGAGGAGATGTGTGTTTAGTGATGTCTCTCATTCTGTAGAATTGGCAAAGTCTGTCTTAAGTTGCAACAAAGGTAGTAAAACTTTAGAGCTCAGGGTTTTTTTTTTTCCTGAAAATTGTCATGTTATTAACCTTTCTTAGTTCTACAGTTCTTTGGCTTTCAGCCTCCCCTCTGCTTTTTTGACAATGCAGTGAGCTGTGAGTGATACCAGCTACCTGTCACCCACTGAAAACCTTGGTGAAATTGTGCTGGGTTGCTTGAAAGCAATGAGAGGTAAAATTTAGCTGCAGGCATCTTTTTCTCTTTTATGTCTTTTCCTTCTCTTTCTGCTTCTGGCTTTCCTCCTTAAGGGGATGGAGAACCTACCTGTAGTTTAGCATTATCCAGGAGGTCTGTGTGGGAAAGTTCAAGCAGCCTGCCCCAAGCTGAAACAGTAAATGCCGCTGTGAAATTTCTAAATTCTTATTAAACTGAAAGTTACTTGAAAAGCAACAATATTCATGTGGCTTCTGAAACTAAGGGGTTTCAGGAAGGCATGCACATGGAAACAGAACTGGATATATAGCGAGAAGAGAACGGTATTAAGAAGAGTTCTTGGAAAGGGAATGTAAAACTTAAGAAATGGCATTCCAGAACACCTACTCAAAATCAAGGCCATTACACACAATCCTATAAAAGAGCACAGAGGGACTCAACTTGTCACAAACACCTGTGATGAGTGAAAAATGCAGAAAAACCAGCAGGTTCTGAAGTCAAAATAGGACTTTTCCAAAATAATTAAAATTTATTTGAATGTTCTGTTAATGTCACAGAATCAGCTCATTTCATTCTAGAGACAAATGTGAAAATAAACCAAAATCTCCAACTGACACAATGCTGATCCTCCCATTTTTGCCAAGGTGAATGGAACCCAGTCTCCTTCTCTTGGTGGCTTTAGTGCCATATTCAGTGCTTTGTAATGACATGTCATGATGTGTATCCTTTCACTCCAGCTGAGGTTCCCATCAAATCAGAAGATTGAACTAACTGTTTTAAAAGTGGATAGGTCAGTCAAAATATATGAAGGATTATGCTTTCTAAACCAATTTTTGTAGGGAACCAAATCATTATATTTGAAATTAATGGGAGTTATTGGGAAATTGATAATATTTTCTTGCTACATAACACACTTTAAAAGATAAATTTCTTACCCACTCTGGAACCTTGTAATAGAAGCCCTTGTAATAGAAGCCCTGATAAATGAATTAGAGGAAAGGTGCTCAGTAGCAGTATAACTGAGGCCAGAAAGTGGTCATTTTTAAAAAGATTGCATGTAATAACCTGTTAGTTTATTAGAGTGTTAATGTTGTCTTTGTAGCAGGAACTATATCCACTTCACTGTTCACAGGGTTCTCAGAACATGATGGCCTAAACCCTGGGCTTCAGATCCATTACTTTCCAGTGCTGTAGTTGCATATTAGCAGTTTAAGGCTGTTTTAGTGGCTGTACAGGCATCGTGCCTTCACAGCTGACAGAATACCAGTTTAACACCACATCTGTCCTGCTAACCTCAGGAGTGCTGAGGGCTCTGTGTCATTAGCTGTGAGTAATTTCAAGTTACTGGCAGCTATCATAATTTAGAGGGATGAACCCTGTTCACGCCAAAGCAAACACTGGGAGAATTCATGGAAACCTTTGCAGATGTTCTGTAAAAGCTTAACTAAGTTTCATGTATAGAATGAGAGACAAAATTTTATACTTAGTATTAGCTTCATGTCATTCTCTTGTAATTATGCATAAGCTCTTTTGTATCAAAACATCATTAAACTTTTAATCATATATAATGAGGTGTTCAAAACAAATCATGCTAGGAATGGAAGATGTTTTACCTATATGGAAAAAAAGATCTGTAGAGAAAGCTTGATTGGCTGGGAGAACATTGTACACAGTCACAAGTTGCTTGCATAAGTAATTTTTAAGTCACGTTCCTTTATATTTTGTTCCATATCTCAGTGAATTCTGCATGAGAGCTCATGGGAGGTTTTTTGAATATAGAGTTCTCCTATGGCAGAAGTGGCTCGGAAGCATTTTGTGCCAAGCAGTGCTGGCCTGTTGCACAGAAACACTGATGGTGTGTCTGGGGACAGCCTCTCCTGAGACTCCTTGGTTTTTTGTATCTGCTTCCCAGCATCTGTGGGCCCAGGGTGGATGATGAGTTTATTATGATTTTGTTAGAAGGGAAAGAGGATATACAGAAAGAATGCAATAAGAAGAACTATAAATACAGATGAGAACCTCCTTATATTTTACTTTTTTGCCTTCATAGCTCCAAGTCACATTATTTGATAACCTGCTGTGACATACACCATAGATTGGAGAAATGTTGAGCTGCTACAAGAAAACAGACATACATGAAGGGACAAGTAAACACCTAGGCAGAGAGGGAAGTATTCAGCTGGAAACTGTCTGCTACAATGATTGCTTTTAATGGAATGTAAAACTAGTATTTCTTTATCTTGGAAAATTAAAAATAAGCCTGATTTTTACAGACAAAGTGCACACCAAATATTTCATTTAAATATCATTAGATAAAGTGTGTTAAAAGCAGAATTGCACATTAGCAGCACAGTTCTGATTCCTCAGGTGCAATTAAGGGAAATTTATCTGCTTTGTATTTGAGGCCAAGACAAATAAAACACCTTCAGTTTTAATAATTGATTTGGTAAGGAAATGTTTTTCCCATATGTTTTGATATCCAATGTATTAGAGAATAAAGAGAATAGAAATACAAAAATGAACCAGTTCTTAGCAGGCGGAAAGAAAAAGAGAAGCCAGTTGGGCAGTCCCATTCACCACTGTGTCACCATGGATTTAGTCCATGGAAGCAGTTTTCCTGGTCACAGTCACGTAGTAGTTACTGAGATCTAGAGGTCCTTTAGTAGAACCATCCTTTAAGAATGCGTTGGAGCTTTTCAGTTCATTATCTTCTCCAGTTGACAATGGTACTATATATTTTTAATGGTATGGAATCAACGTGTGACATAACTGACAGTGGGAATCTTTCTGGCACTGCACCGTGAATACCAACACACCACAGCAGTATGGCCAGGGACTCAGCTGGAGAAAATCACTAAAATCTCTCTCTGTTCTTGAAAAAGAAGTGCACAGAATATGAAAGGGCAACATTAACCTTCTTTGTAGTTCTTAGTAAGTGAGAAGTAATTAAAAGGTGATTCATAGAGACCTCTGGGGTGCACAGGGAATAGTTATGTGGTTGGCGATACAAGTAAAATATAAAACACCTCCATAAATTAAAGCTTTACTGTTGTGATTTTTGTGTCAAAATATTCATTATCTATGATTACACAGAAAATTTCTATTTTCATGTGATAATTCTTGGTACTTGAGAATATTTTTTAGAATGTTGTTTAAAATTCATATCAAAATCCCATTACTTGTATCTGTTATTCATTATACAGAGGAGGTCTATACAGGGGAATATGCTCATCCTAAACCTTAATTTCAGAATGCATTTTGATAGGTACCTCTTGAAAACCATTCTCTGTTTTCTGATTCTTTATTTCATTTTATTGATTCCAAGACTTATGCAAAAATGAGGAGCCAAAACAGTCCAGGCAGTCTGTTCTTTATTTTTTTCCCAGTAAAAGTGTATCTAGCTAAATTGTCTGAATCATGAAAAAAATGAACACATTTGGGGAACATACACCTGCAAATGGTTCATTGTGTCAAAAGACGCTTACCTGCATTTGCAATGCATGTCTTTTCTAATGAATATTTACCTCTGTGGTTTCAGCCACCCAAAGTGTCAATCTGCTCTGCCCATGAGAATAAAAGCATAGGTAGCATTTTTCCCTTCTCTCAGCCAGATGTGGCTCTGTTCATTCTCAGCACAGGTTGTATGAACACATTTGGCTTGTTCCTTGTACAAATCAACCTACTATTCTTCTGAGGGTCTACAGGAGATAATTTAGTAATCAGCTTATTATGCATTTTTTTTTTCTCTCTAGTACAATATTCATTCATTCTTCCTTAATGTTTTTCCATAGCTGACAGATGCTACGTGATTGTGAGATTAATTAATAAAAACATTGCCCTAAAATAGAATCCCAAAGTGCCTTGCATTCCCTTTCCTGGCTGTATTACACTCTGCTGTATTTTCTCCTTGTCTTTTAAGTCTTTCTATTCATTGTAAAAATTCATGTAATCAAATTATTTTTGACATATGAAGATGATACAGATGCAGGAGTCCATTCAGAAACAAACGTACATTGTTGCCTTTCTTAGAAAGGTTTGAATATTTGTGGGTTTTCACTCCAGTCCCGTATGAGGAAAAAAGCTGCCCTATTACCAGCTTCAGTAAATTTTTGATGAATCTTTTGTGTAGGCAGTCCCAGAACCTCTGTCCTAAAAATGCCAAACCTGTTTTTACTGGTTGCCGTGGGAGGGTTTTTTCTGGATTTGAGCTATCTCATTTGCCTTGAGGGTAAGTACTATGCTAATATTTAGAAGTGATGAGTTTCCCTTTTTTCATTTAGTCAGAAACCAAGAAATTGTCTCTTTCCTCATCTTCCAGATTTCCCTGTTTTAATATACCTAGAAATTTACTTTTATTTCTGATTCCTTTACGGAGGAACAAGCTAAATGGGAAGGTCAGGCGTATTTACACTTGAGTGTTACAAGGAATAGTATGTTAACAAACCAAGCATGCTGGTTTGCTTCCCTTTTTCCTTTAGATTCCTTTGGAAAAATCCATGTCCTTTCAGTGACCTCAGAAAGGCACAGTGTGCAGATAATATGCACCTTAAGGAACATGTGCTGAAAGAGACCAGAACATTCACTTCCTTCTGCCTTCCCAAGTATGTTTCAATCAGTCCAGAATCTTCTCTTGGGGCAAAAATGCAGAAAGAACAGGTGTGTTATTGAGTCCAAGCTGCTGTTCTTCCCAGAGGGGTGCACAAGAGGAGCATTTATTCCCTTCTGTAGCTCTATGCAGCCAGCCATCATCAGAGCCCTAACTGCTTTGTGAAACATATCTAATGCAGATTTCTAAGCTGCCACATTTTTATTTGAAATATTCACATGAAACATCTAAAAGCAACAGACAATACAAGTCTGTGCTAAAAGAAAAGAAAAACCTGGAAGCATTAAAATGGTGTCATCGTCAATGCACCTTTCCTTACAAATTTTCTGATTACTTGTAATGACTAGCATGTCAGGCAGGCAATCTTGGCCTCAGATTGCTCACAGTTCTTAGAAAAAGGAGGAATCTATTTTATCTATGTATAAAATTATTCTTGTGATAAATAATTTCTTGATGGAACTTTTCCGTGTTATCTCTCCATAGATAACAGTCCTATTTTCTGCTTCAGGAGCAGGGAGAAGGTTGTAAAATTCAACAGAGGAGACCTTGCTGGATTAAAAATGTAGAATACATGCAATAGATGGCTAAGGTTTTAAAAATTATTGGTGTTTCAGGTATATATTGTTTAAATAAGTACTGTAAACAGTATGACAAAACTGTTTCTTAAGTAGACATCAGTATGGTAACATCACTATAGCTGCAAATAATTTTATCCTGTCATCCTAACTTCCTGGTATTCCACATGCTTTCAAACCTCTCCAAATACCTATTTGTTAATCCGATCAAGAACTGTAGAGAAACTTTGTTGCTTTACAGCATCTTGGAAGGACTGAAAAAACATAAATTCATAAAAATTATGAAGATTGCTCTGAGCTGAGATTTCCTAGAATACTTTTGTGACAGATATTGGCAGGGACAAAATGTGACCTTGAATAGCTATGTAGTTCACAGGTTCTAAAATTAGCTTTATTTTTGGAAGTGAAGAATTACTATAGCTTAAACTTTTTTTGATTTCTACTTTATGAGTACTTCTGCGCTATTAAGAATTGAGATTAATATTTTGTGTAAACAGAGTAGTAATAGCTACTTTTTTCTGTTATGTCATTGACAGACTAGAAGTCCATGAACATCTAAGTAATCTCAGACATTATGACATTGAAATGTAACTTTCCAAAATTTGGGATGTTACATAATTACACATCAATTTGTAGCAGGTATGAGATATTTATTGGCAGTTTTATTTATGGAAAGAAAATTATTCCAGAGATTCTTTTGAAAGTACTTGTCCTATAAAGAATTTTCTAAGTAGAGGACAGAATGAGTAGATTTAAATCAAGTGAACTGTAAGCAAAATCATCCCTTGCAGAAGTGATGTGGGATTGTGCTTCTGAAGATTTCCTTCCTGACTAATGTTGTACTGTCCGTTTTTGACTCTTCTCTCACACAAAGATTTCTGTAAGAGCTACAGAAGATACAATCCTTTGTTATTTAAATTAAAGTAGTTGTTCCTTGAATGGATTCTGAATTGTTTTACAAGCTCAGGTCTCTGAAGTGACATAAAATAGTAATTTTTGTAGCTCTGCGTTTGGGTTGCTTCCTGTCCCATAAGACTATGCTATGACTTAAATGTTTTTTCCACTTTTATTTTTAAATCAATAGGACAGTCAGAACAGTGGTTTATAATTGATGCTTATTTCCTGAAGACTTCACTCTATTCTGATTGATCAAATTTCAGAACTAAGGTTTAAATATAGCTACACCAAAAATACCAGTACTGTAAAAAAATACTTCTAGATGCCTGTCATGGTAATTTCAAAACAGCGTTCAAACTTAAAATGTAATTGAAGTTACATTTTTAGGCTAGATATTAATTTTTAAATTAACTTTAAATTACTTTTCCTATTATTACAGTGTTATTTCCTAAGCATTATTTTAATGAAAAAATGTTTAAACCTATATATTACTGTTTACATCTTTTAATAGTTTTCCTATATATATGAGATGAAAGAATGTTCTTTTCAATTCTCATTTATGTTGCTAGATCTGTGATATAGTTCAGGCATGACATTTTACTCATATGATAAAACAGAAGTTTTACTTCTCATTAAAGTGTTATTCATAAGCAAATCAACTAAATCCTTTCTGACCTTCCTTTTAAATTTATTTTTATGATTTCAGAAGCTTTAAAGAGTTTCAGTTCATTCTTATCTTTCAAGGTCAGATATATCTGACCTTTATTCTCTTTCACATTACTTTTAATTCTTTGATTCAAAGAATCCCTTATAGTGAAATACTGCTTTAACTTTTAAATCCCATCAGTCAAAGGAATATCTGCAAACTATATTGATGAGAAAGCAGAGGTAATTTCACAAAATTAATTTTTTCATGTTCATATTGTTACTATGTTAAGATGCTCCAGTGCAATGTTTCTGTATTCTGCTTACTCAGAATGAAGTGGGGTTTGAAATAACTGTGTCCTGAAATAACCTAACATCCAAGAGGTACCTATTCATACCTTACATTCCTAATACAGTCCAACATTAGATTACTGATGTTAATTTTTCAAATTACTACCCACAGTTAAATTCCTTGATTGGTTTTTAGAGGATGATGAATTCTGACAGTATTTTGATGAATCTTCATTTGAAAACTGTGATTTACTGCAGAACAGGGAAGCCCATTCCAAGGTATTCCATTTCTTCTGTAGCTTTTGACAAGAATCAAATTATACAATTTTGTGTATTTGCTCTTCTACCTTTCCTTGTTAGCAGTAAAAAAGTGTATAATACAGAGTGAGTGAAAGGAATTGGGATCAACAAATCAGGCATTAATTCCACTGCAGTTACCACTTCTGCTGCTTGTTGCTCTAACTTTAAGTGAATCTGCACAAACTCTCTGATGAGCCTTGATTTTTAGCCAGTAATTCATTGTAGTTGTTCAGTTCTCATTCTGCATTACAGTTGTGCTCCACACACAGAACAAAACTTTGTTTTCAGGTTAGAAAAAAAGTATATTGTCAAACTCCTCTCCTCTGACTTTGTATCTGTAGCCACTCTTTCAGTGTATTCTAGGAGGACAATCACATCATTATTGTTATTGTCTTTTGATGAAATACAAAACCAGTACTCATTTCCCCATGGCTGCTTGTTCTTTCTCAGGCATCCTCAAGCTGTCACAGATTTGTGTTACTGACAATGGGAAGCAGAAAGCCAGTCTGCTGCTGGGGGTTGAGCCTAAAATCCAGCAGATAAAGTCTTCTAGGATGCCAAAATGAGACAAAGTCCAATTCAGTATTTAGTTATTGTGGCAGGTATTTAGTTAAGCCTGGTTCAGTTTTGTGCATGACAAGAAGCAGTCTTGCTTTGGTCTTGGGTCTGAACTCAGAATAGTGACCTTAGGTGTGTTCAGTAGCCAGAGAGAATTTTTGGGATGAAGCTTTGAGTGGAAATAGTTCCACTGTGCTCAAGTCCCATTCTAGATATCACTTTAATGGGATAGAAAAACTCCTGAAGGCAGTCCAGCTTGGTCATTATGCATGTATAACCACACTTTAACACATTCTATCTGCAGGTGAGAAACAAGTATGAGCAACTGAGAGCTTGCTGGAAACGGAAATGGCAAACAGCAGATCCAGGTGCATTAGGGATTTCTGAATGGTCATTGTGATTGTCCTCCAAGCCCTCCACATCTGATGCTTCCTAGAATGTGGGGCAGATGTCCTCAGTTTTGTTCTGGATGTCCTGAAGGTGTGCCTTGGTATTGCTGTTTCTGCAGGTGGGATTGGATCCCTCCCAGTTGCTTGCAGAAGTTAACTTGCTGTGGTAAATGGAGTTTGTCTAGGTGGTGGCCATTTGTGCTGGTAGCCCAAATGAATCTGATTGTGGGCTGACTTCTCAGCATGCCCTTATCAAACCTGTCTGCTCCTGGAGGCTGTTGACTCAAGTATCCATTTAGCTACACATCAGATCAGGAGTGGGAAAGGATTAACTCTGGAAGCCATTTCAGGTCATGTGTAACCTTAGTGCAACAGCAGCACTTTTGGAACCTAACCCTTGCAGACTCTCGTTTAAAAATTACTCTAGGGAAAGCCTTGGAATTGTTTATAAAACAGATACTGCAAATCATCTGCTTTGTTTTAAGAGCAGAGTTGCTGATTTTTTTTAATTCTTTGAAATTCAGCCTGATGGTTCCTGGAATTACTTGCAAATGAATTCCACTGTGGATTAGTATCATCAGTGGGAAGAGGAGTGTGAAGCTGAGCAAATCTCTTGCCATCTGGAATGTAACCCAGGCACCTGATAGTTCCATTCTGAGTCCACTCAGGAAGCTTACAATTATATAAAATGTTTAATCAAAGCTGTTATGCCAAGTATAACTGCAAAGCTGACATCAACATAGGAAAAGAAAAGTTAAATGGCTCCATATGAGCTGTTCTTTTCACTGGAATTTTTGAAAGATGGGAAGAAAAGATAATGCCAACTTTGCTTCCTTTATCTGTGAGTTACTAAAACCACCCTTTTAGTAAACAGTGTCCTTTGACTGTACAATGTTATTGTCACTTTTTTAAAATACAGAATTAATTCCCATAGATATATGGCTTTGTGTCATTAAAATTGAGTGTTTTTTTCAGTTGCTTAAGACATGCTAATTTCTCTAGTCTAACAGTTAATCAGGCAAAGGTGCCTTAAACCCAACTGGCTTAATGTGCATATTTTTATTCCTTATTTCAGTTCTTTAACAGAAAACACTGATGTATTAGATGTGATGATTAAAAAATGAACAGAACTGATAAGCAGTCTTCATGTAATCTGTATTTTCAATAGAAAAATGATACTCAAGTATTAGAAATATTGTATCAGATTTAGGAGATGATAAAAATCTCATTTGTTAAAAAAGTTCTATGTAAAACATAATTTAAAATTATCTCTTAAAATATTTTTTTGGAATTTATGTCTATGTAAGGTGAATTTTTATTTATAAAACTGCTGGAATGTAGGCCTTGGGAACAACATGTTTTCATAACAGCAAGTGATATTTTCAATACATTTAGTTGGGAAATTGTTTGCATGAATAGCCTTTGACTTAAGCTCTGTTTAAAAATTATTTACTCAAAAGAATAAACTAAAAATATTTTTGAAATTCACTTTCTTTTAAGAAAAAAAAAGTAAGTGTAGATTTCCAAAACAAAATATAAATTAGTGAAGAAAAATACTGGCATAAGAGAAGTGATCTTGTGGATTATTTTTCTTTATGAAATGGAATTTTATGAAGCGTCTAACTTCACAACAGATTACCTACTTCAGATTATTTAATAATCACTACCAATTAACTGAAAATGCTTCAAGAAAAATCTGAATCTTTGAAATATTCCTGAAATAATTTTAAAATATAGAATATGTTTTCTGCATTTTCCTTATTCTTTTGCAGTGTATGTCACACAATCTTATAGTATTGAAGACTTGATCCTGCAGAACAAGTCTAAAAAGGCTGAGAAGTTTTTATGTCCAGTAATATAGATAGATTTCAGGTAACCTATTATTTATATAGCTGTTTAAATAATTGCCTTTATGCAAATTTAATATAGTGATAAATATGCCATCAAATGGTGGTGTTTTCAGCTGAGGCTTTGGCTGCTATGTTATATCAAGTAATTGTTAAAATATAGATATGAGAAATTCCAATTCAGGATAATGAAGCTTCTCTGGTGCTTTTTAGCATTGTAACACACTTTGGCATTGACAATTATTTTAAAAGTGTGAGAAAGGAATATAGATCTCATGTTCTCAAAGCCACTAAGGAAGCTACAGATTCCTTAAAGCTAAAGCTTTATTATGCTAACAAAGTTAATAGACCATTTTGACTCTTTGAAGAATATCAGGACACGCTTAAAGGACCTAGTTAGAGATAAATCCATAATCCCAAAGGTCCCACAGATAAGGAGCAGGTTCAAATACCTCTGTGCCATCTGGCGCGTCTACAAATTCAGTTCCTTTTGTTGCCTGAAGGCATCCAGCCTGGCCTTTGTCGGTGCACGGTGCTCGCTGACTGTTGTGAGCAGGAGCCTCCCAAGGTCATTGAGTCCAGCCTTTGCCTGAGGAGGACACGCACCCACCTCACAGCTCAGCCGGCTTTGCTCACCTGAGTCTTGAAAACTGCAGAGGAAAGGGTTCCACAGCTTCTCTGAGTAGCTTGGGCTGTGTGAAAGTTTCTCCCAGTGTCCTGCCTGAATCTCCCAAGGTGTTGCTACAGGATTATTACATCATGTTATTACCTTATCTGGCTCTGTTGGGAAGAGTTTTGTTCCATCACATGGATACCTACCCATCAACGAGCTGTGGGGATAAGCAATCTCTTCTCCTTTACAGGTGTTGGATAGGATGGCAGGCGTTGCTAAAATCCTTTATCTCCACTAACTAGCAGTGAAGGCATAGCACCATGACTGATTTATAATCCAAACAGGATGAGGATCAGATGCAGCACTGACTCTGTTTCACTTCTCTTGGGCACCAAGGTAATATTTACCTTATCAAGAGGCATTTTGGTTCAAGGGGGAAGGAGCTTGGCTACGTCCCCATGATGTGGTGGATGAACTGTACCATCTCAGCAAATTTTGAACTGGAGATTGACATGAAATTGTCTAAGCCTTTACTCAGCTCCCTGGGAAATTACATTGGCCTAATTAGAGGCATAGCAGATCTTCAGTTGCTGCCATGTCTTCCTACCTACTCCCATTTCTTTGATCAGGAGGCTGAAATTTCTGCTAAGCTAGGCTAATAGCAGGCTTATCCTGCTGCTTTTAGGCTTACTTTTATTTCAATCAGTGTGAGCTCTGAAGACAGAGCAGCTGGAGAAGGTACATTAGGCACACCTGTACTAAAAAGGAAGAGGGCTGCATTTACAGGCTTTCAAAGAAACATATACACACTGAAGGTATGTTAGCACTTACTTGTCGTGAAGCTATATTTGAGAGGTACCAATATGAATAGAAGCTTTTAACTGCCAAGAATTTGAAACTTTAAGCTAGTTAATTAGAAGAAAAAGAACAAAAAAAAAAGTGTGTACGTGTTTCGAGTGTGAAAGCTTGTTCAGGAAAAGTGGAAAATCTCAAAAAACTTGAGTGGTTCTTTGTGTCATTTTTTTAACTGTAAATCACCTGATTGCCATGCCAGTAAATATCTATTAAGTGGTGCAGAAGGAAATGCTGTTATTTCTCCCTTTCATATCTCTATGCCCTTTCAGGAAGTCTCCAAAGACTTGTGAAGTGACCCATTAATCTTAATGAGATACTGCCAGGCAATAAGAACATTTCAGGGACATGGATACTGATAGAAACCTGGGATGTCTCAGGGCTTCATCTCAGTGGGTCTTCTCATTTTCCCTTCTTTAGTTTCATCTCTTATGAAACTTGCTGATAATTAGAGCATAAAGCTTTATATTGGGATAAACAATTGGGCAACATTACATTGTTTCTTCTGCTGTTTTAATGTTTTATAAGACTACTGTGTGTATGTGCGTGCATTGGAAACAGGAAAAAGAATTTGATTTATTTACCATTAGAAGTCAAATAAAACACGTGAGACAATATTCCTGAGTATTGCACAAAAAAAAATCCTGAAGAAATTATGCTGACATTTATACAAGGCAATGTAAGCTGTGTAAGAGACTCTAAATGTTTTCATTATTAAGAAAACTTCAATCAATCACTAAAAGCACCTCAACTTACAACTGAAGTATGTTTGCAGGCTGCCCCATCTTCTTTATTGAGTGGTTTTGTTCTTCAAGTTTCTGTCTTTCCATTCTCTTTCTCATTAAGCTGTTAATAACTATTTTCGCCTAATAGGCAATTATTTTTTCTTTGTAAAATACTAGAAATATGCTAGGCAGTCACTAAAGTGATTTTATATCTGTCTCTAACTACTTTCATTTCCAGTGCCCTTTCTTTTAACTGTGATTTTAATCCTTCTCATTTAGCTCTACCACCTTCAACTAATTCCTTGAATTCTATTCAATTTACTTCATAGCTTTATCATATTCCTTGACAGTCCTTTGTATAAAACATGCTGTCATTTAAATTATGAATGATTCTATTGCTTCTTTGTAGCACTTTTCTGAGTTTTACAGGGTACACCTTCAGGTAAAATAAGTTTGACCTTGTTTCATGTGATCAAAGAGCAAGCAAGACTTTAACTGGAATTAAGATCAGCTTCATCTCTGATGCTGCCAACACCAAGGTTACACTGTCTAGATGGTTCCTTACACAATAAGGTCAAAGAAGTCAATTTCTGAGTCCAATATTGAAACCTCCTATTTTCTAAAGAGATGTGGTGATTTGTTTATGTATATGTGTTTAAGGAAATAATGTAAAATAAACAAAATATCTCTGCCAGGTATTCATTTTCACCTAATCCTGCCAACTGGTGGTGGTAGAAGTTGAATCAGCTTTTCTAGACATGCTGGATTCAGTCCTGAAAAGACAAATACCTGAGGTCACAGGATCAGTTGAGGTTTTTAAGCATTTAAGCCCTCTCATTATCTGAAACAGTCATTACCTTTTTGATTCATATTTAGCACACCACAGCCACTTGTTTCAAGAGATGGAAGGAGGCAACGGAGCAGCTCCTAGCTAAGCAAGCACTTGTAATTACTGTTCACTTTATTCAGTTAATATGACAGGACTTGTAAATTGGGGTTTTTTATGGGGATTTTGCTGTCATAAACCTCAGACCCTGATAAGAACTTGGATTCACCTAAAACTTCCTTGGAAGTTTTTTGGAAATCCAGAGCCATGTGGTATGGATTGAAAAACTTGAAAATCTTTAGGCCATGATTTTCAAGCAATGTATGGCTTTTTAACAAAATTATTACACTGTTCTATTCCATTCCATCTATTCCATTACCTCTCCCAGGCTTGTCCCAGGCTGGACACAGAAAATAGTGGTCCTCTTTTATGTTTTGCCTCCATCCACTGTGTACATTTCTTAGGGGAAATCCTGAGTTTTCAAGAATGCATCTTGCCTTGTCTTCATGACATAGTTTGCAATTTTAATATGATGTTACCAAATTGAAGAAGTTAAAAAGAAGTTATATAGGAAATCTTACCAAAAAGGAAATACAGAGCCTTTTAACAAAGGCTCTCAGAGGTGGAGTATTTTTAATACAATGAAGTAATGTTAAACCTCTTATTGGAGAGAAAATCTTTTAAGTAAAGTATTTTCCCAATTTAGCATGCAGATATTTCAAAATGCATTACAACCTACACTGAACACTGTATAAAGAAAAACATCAGAAGTAGTTAACACATTAAAAATATAACTCTTTAGGCCAAAAACTTCTAGAAACCCTGGGGGGGTTTCCATTTTAAGGATTAAAGAGAATTTTCATTGCATGAAAGAATTCTTATTTCAGGCCATCTGCCCCTATTGCTTTTTTGGGTTTGATTTGGCATCTAGACTAGAATCTCTCTTCCTGTAATTAGGATTTTAAAATTTATTTGTCTTCTGGTTTCAGTAGATAAAGACAGAATTTTTCTGAAAACTATATTATTTTTTTCAGGGGTGCACATAAATCTTCTTATAAAATGAAGAAAAAAATACTAAGACTTTAGTGAAATAAAGCCTATGAAGGCATTAGGGTTAACATCTTGGTCTCCATTTATAGCTTTTGCTGCTGTTCAGTTGGGACTTCTTAATCTTCTGTGAAGAAATACTCACATAACTGCTCTGACAGAAAAGTCTTTACCACTGTGTATTTTGGCGTTGAAAGTTGTACAGGCAGAGGGGCTGATTTTCAGAGGCTGCTGTTCAAAGGCAGCTGGTGGTCACTCAGGTACCTGAGAAGCTTGAGGCCCCTGCAAGGTGCATTAAAGAGCCTCTGGTCTGCACACCCTATTGCAGATGGTCTCTGTGCCAGGGTCATTTCCCCTCTGAGGCCAGAGGTGCTGCATTTCAGGCTGGTGCAGATGAAACTTGCCCAGGTTTTGAGCAAGCTCTGATCCAAATATTGTTCAGAGCTGGGCATGGCAACATGTGCTGCGCCTGCTTTTCAAGCAATGCCCACTCTGTCAGCAAAGCTCTTTACCTGGGTCGTGTGTTCCTCTCATGCCGCACTTCCTGCCTGGTTTTGGCTCAAAACACAGGTGACAAGTGCTGTGTGTGTGTGTGTGTGTGTGTGTGCGCACAACTCTGCATCAGTGGGAAATTCCCCAGTCTATCATTAGTGATTTGATTTCTATCTTGATTTCTTACAGAGAGGCTTCACATGAGAAAACTGGCAAGTCATGTGGTGTATTGAAAATCAATATCTGCTGGTGTATTTCTATATTAACAAATTCATAGTGTTTTGGCTTTGCTGGAGGCCTGCAGATACCGATAGTTGATTTGGGGGTTTTTTTGCCTTCTTTACAGGCAATGAACTCCAGAATCATCCATTCAAGAGTTATGAATATAATCCTGTCTAAGTTTCACTTAATACCTGTTTTATTTTAATGGTTTGAGACTTTTGTTTCATTTTTCGTTCTTTCTCTTCAGAAAATTATTTCCTTGGGTGTATATGTTTTTTCCTGTAAATTGTTATTCCTCTCATGGTACAGCAGAGGACATGAAATATGTCTCATTCCACTTGCAATAAGAATTCTTTTTAGGCAGAATTCACAGACCCACCAGTTCTAACACAGTCATGCATTCTGTTAATATTCCTTCTTAGAACGAAGTTGCTAAAAAATTGCCATAATATTATTTGGTGAGAGATAAAAAGAGTTTTATGAATTGGACTATATGATTACAGTACCTGTAGCCATCAGGGCTTTTAAGTATAATTAAAAAATGGTGAGACTTTCTGAAGTTTGCCACTTAATGACTTTTCTATACCTTCTTTAAAGATAATAATAATAATAATAATAATAAATAATAGTAATTATATTAATTTATTGAGAGAAGTAAAATACATTTCTTGAGCTGGTGAAATGACATAACTGCTTGACTATGTGAATATTGGCTTAGAATTAATTTTTTAAAATATAATTTGAATATGTATTGACTGTATTTCTTAATGGGAGGTAGCAGCAATAGGCATTCTGACTTAAGAGAGAAAATGTGTTGGTGACCTGAAAGACTCTTCTGTGTTTGGGGTTGAGGTACAGTGGGTATCAGGAAAGCTAAGTTGAGAAAGACCTGGAAACACTGTTTGAGAGCTGTCTACCAAGTACTTGATCATTTGGGATATAAATTGTACATGACAAGTTCCTTATTTATAAAAAAAAAATTTAAAATTGTCATTTGCTCTTTAAAACCTGCTATACAAACTGGAAATAATTCTTTTTTTTCAAAAGACATTTGATTCTACTGTCTCATCTGAGAGGATGCTTCCTTACTGCTTGAATAGTAAGAACCAATTTCAGTAGTACTGGGTTGGAGTGGACAAATAGCTATTCTTCCTGAATGAGTTCTCAAGAGAAAGACAGCCTAAAGCATTAATGAAAGTGAATTATTCATCTTTTATGGTTTTTATTTACTTATGATAATTTAAACATTCTTTGTCTATAAATTTTCATCCCTAAAGTGTAAATCAGTTTTGAATTCATGTGTTTTGATAAGAACATAAAACTTGATCTACCATCCTACCAAATACTGCTTCTTGAGAGGTAAATCTCTCTGACAGCTCTTTTGCTTCTGACTGCAATATAAGTTGGAATTTACTTCAGAAAGTGTTATTTCAGAGACTTCAACCTAAATACTCCTTCATTTATCAGCACTCTGAAGTCAACAGTTGTTTCTTCCACACCAGAAAGAAGAGCAAGAGGAAGTTCAGGATAAATTACGTTTTTTCCCTGCCTCTCAAAATGAAGATGTTGAGATGAAACTGCAAGATTTATAATTCTCTTCATTGTTTTAGGAAACTGAATACCTTCAGTGCCTTCTTCCAGGAATAGCATTATTTTCTTTTGCAGTCTTTGCTGTTGCTAGCCCTGGCTGCAAGACAGCGTTTGTAGCTGTGAGGTTCACAGCATTGTTCAAGGAGCACTTTTGTGTGATCCTGGGCTCAGCTCTACATGTAATTAAATGTCTAGTGGAATAGGATCTTGGTAGTTTTAATTAAAGCTAAACTGTGCTTCTACACCTCAGTGCAGTCACTGCTGACTTTGGTACTGATCTCTAATGATGCTTCCCCATCACCTTGCAGTGTTAGGCAAAGTTGCTTGAGTCAGCCTGACAGCTCAGTCTGCAGGTCTGTTTGCCATTAGGTTACATCAGGTAGAAAAGGTGGGGTAATTTTTGGTTGGTTTTCTTGTTCACATGGATGTATATTTGCAAATATAGCTGAAGAAACGTGTTCTCCTGTTGTGGAGAGATTGTTCCATGACTGGAGCTCATGGAATTCAAAGAACAGGGAATTTAGAATTTGGAGCTCTGTGCAGAAAATTCAAACTCTCTTTTAGTACTGCATTAATAACCTGATCTTGAAGGAGGCAAAGTACCTTTTACTTTCACTTGTAGCCACTGTTCAGGAAGAGATTCAGTATTGTTTCCCCATTCATGTTCTTATTTCCTTGCAGCTTTCTTGATGCGAGTGAACTCTGGCAACCAGTAGAATAGTGGGGAGAAATGGAATTAAGCATTTTGGTGACTCCAAAAAGCATGTGATTATTGAGCTTAATTTCCCCATCACTGCTGTGGTCTAGAAGGTGACTGATGTTCTCTGACTCTTCATTAATAAATCCTATTTTGACCAAGTGCTATCAAAGACAAGCATATGGACAAGCATATTTCTATTTCTTGAGAGGGTGATAAAGCTTCTCTGCTAGGATGACATGGTTTTCAGGTGAGGAAAAGGTTGTGTTTTACACAATCTCATCAAATAGGCTGAAAATGCTGCATCTAAATGGAAACTGAAAACGTGATTGCAACTGCCAATTATGGGCACTATATAGTGGCAGGAATGAAATGGATAAGTGTGTATAAGTGAGATCACTTGAAAAGAATTTTTAATTGCTTTGTTTTATATAAAAGTGAAATAATTATTTCCAGAATATGCCTTTAGGATATTTTGGTGCTTTTCATGCGACTGAGTTCAGCTGTTAAAATAAAGGACTTAGCATTTTTGCCTTTCAGTCCAATTAGGTTTTATTATTTTGCTGTTTGCTCTTATTTAGCATCCAGAATATAACCATAGTAACTGTAAAATTCCTGAGGAGGAAACAAAATTATTATTACTGGACACTAGATTTTTTTTTTCATAGATAGTATTCACTGTAAAATTCAGTAATTTAAGCTCACTAGGATTCGTTTTTTAAGTTTCTATTATCAGACAGTTTATCAGCCCCTTAGAGGAGATTTAGTTGTTGCTGTTATTAAATATTATTTTTTCTTGGTTTGTGCTGTGAGAGACTGAGATTTCTTACTTCTTCAACTTAGCAGTTTTTTAAGCTTTAAGTTTTTAAGTTGCTTTCTTTCCCACAGTTTGCCTCAGTGGGAGCTTTTTGCCTCAATGCATTAACCAGGATGTGCTAACCAGACCTCACATCCACTAGACCTGGAATTAGTGCCTTCCTGTTGAAAATTTCTCCTAGCTGTGCTTATCTCAAGTTCCTGCTCTCAGGGCTTATCTTATGACAAGTTCCTCTTGTGGCCTTGAAAACAGGCTACTGTGATCTTTAGGTGCTTGCAACCTTGTATGTAGAACTTTGGAGGCATGGTCCACAGCCTGATTTTTGTCATCCAGCCTAAAAAACCTCCTTCAGGTTTCCTGTACCCTACAATTAAAAAAAAAAAAATTCTTTAAGCTTTAAAATCTGCTGAACTTCAGAAAGTACTAACCTTCAGAATTCTTCAGCTTCTTATAGAAGATCCACTGCTGGAAAATTGATGTCTCATATGTGCAAAACTCAAATCAGTATTCAGTCACAAATCACCAACTTTATGCCACACATGGTTAGTATCAATTTCTCATCATGGAATTTGTCTGGATGCTGCTAGTAGTTAGGTAGAAAAAATGAATGAATATACATCCCAAAAGGAAAAGCACTTTCTTTCTGAACACTTATAGGTGTTAAATTTAGCTTCATTAGAACATACTCATATTATCTGGATGAACAGTCAATGAATAAAAGAAATGAACTGCTATGTGCAACATTCAAAATATTTCAAACAGGCACTGAATTTTGAGTCACCTATTTTCCATTTTCTAAATAGATGTTTATTGCCCATGTTCCTCTGTTAGTAAATAAATAATTTTTCTTCACAGTACAGTAGTAATGCCATATAGAGTGTGATGCAGTGACACATGGTATGATAGATAGCAAAAAGAGATACTTAAATCAGAGATACTTTGAATTCTTTCCTGAAGAACAAATTTCTGATCAAACACAGAAAGGCACAGGTAGGAAAATACATAATCTTCCTCATCTTTGTATTTATCAGGCATGGCTGTTACAAATGGTTTAATATTTTTTTAGAAATGACAATTTGAAGCAAGTTTTTCTGCTTTATAACTATTAGTTACTAGAAGTATCAATGCATTTTACTTCTTTATCTGAAGGAAAGTGTAAGGAAAGCACAGATAATGGAGAGTATACTAATAGAAGTACAGAAATCTTTGAAGTAGACACAGTAACTCTGACCCTATATATGCAGTTGTTAAGTTCTTGAGGTACAAAAATGTAATAACCTATTGCAACACTCCTGTATCTTCTACCCTTTCCCATGTCCATACTGGAAATGGAGATTAAAATAACCTGCTTCTCCCTTTTCCCCAAAAATAACATACATTAATTAAAGTTTGATGAATTTCCAGCAGCCCAAAAAATGGTAAGAAGCTGCAGTTTTGGTGGCCAACTATGTTGTGAATCTCTGTGGTGTTGTGAGGTCCCCGGGACGAGGCAAGAGATGAGAATTTGACTCCATGTTCTCAGAAGGCTGATATTGTATTATTATATTATATGAAATTATATTCTATGAAATTATATTACATGAAATTATATGAAATTATATACTAAAACTATAAAAAAGAAAGAAAAAGGAGACATCAGAAGGCTAGAAAGGAATGAATAATAAAAACCCGTGACTGACCAGAGTCCCAACACAGCTGGACTGGGATTGGTCATTAAGTCAACACAATTCATATGGAACCAATCAAAGATGCACTTCTTGGTAAGCAATCTCCAGACCACATTCCAAAGCAATCAGATAATTAATGTTTTCATTTTTTTTCTGAGGCTTTTCAGCTTTTCAAGAGAAAAATCCTGGTGAAGGGATCTCTCAGAAAATAACATGGTGACAAATCTCCGTGAGAAAGGAGTCAGTGAAGCTCTCATTTCTCTCCCCTGTCCAAGCTCTCACACTAACGGCAGCTCTGGGTGCATCCTCTGCTCTGGGAGTGCAAAGGCTCCGTGTCTGTGCCCCAAGGGTGGCCCTGAGGCTGGCTGACACCCCTGTGTGCCCTGGTTTCCACTGCCTGCCTGCAGCCAGGCTACAGCCCAGGCACTCATCCTCACTGTGAGAGTCAGGTCAGGCTAAACACAGGGGCAGTGTGCACCCACCCTCCTCCCACAACAAAGCTCCTTCTAAAAAGAATTCCAGTAAGCCACATTCTAACCCAGAAGGTGATTGGGAAGCATTAGCTGTGATTGTGTGATTCAGGTGTTACCTGGGTAGCTTGGACAGCTCTCCCTTGAGTCATTTCTGGTTCTTCACATGGTTCTCTATAGAAGGATCCTGTGCAAAGCTCTTGATAGAGAAAATGTAATCATTAGTTTTTATCAATTTTGGGAAGTTGTTTGTATGATACTTTTAGATTATTCCCATTCTATGTAAGTAGTGCCCCCCCCCCCCGTACCTTTTCTGCTTAGTTCAGAGAATCTAAAATTTCTTGCCTCAGTGATACAGAATTTAGACAACATGGGTAAAAGAAGTATAATATGCTTTCAGTCATTTAGTTTGAAATTAATTAAATCAAACTGCAAAACTAATGAAAGAGCAGGAATTAGAATAAAATCTGTTAATGACTGCATCTTCACACTTCTTTGTTAGGCATTGTTTCACAGTACACAAAGAACCAGCTATTGTCTCCTGTAACATCAAGAGATTCAAAGGTGTTCTTTTGAAAAAAGAAAGTAGCAGGTCTCTTCCATGCCTGAATGCCCAGGATACATACTGGGCACTGCTCAGCCACACAGCCCTGTGAGACACATCTGGAGTGCTGTGTTTTGTGGTGGACTCCCCAATACTAGAAAGACATGGACATAATGGAGACACAAAAATTATTAAAGGCTTAGGGCCTGTGTCACATTGGAAGACCCAGAGAGAGCTGGGACTGTTTAGTCTGGAGAATAAAAAACTCAGGAGGGGACTTATCGATGTGTATAAATATCTTTGGGAAAAAGTAAAGAAGATGAAACCAGATCCTTCCAAGTGGTGCCCAGTGACAGTATAGGGGCAATGAGCGCAATTGGGAATAGAAGGAATACTATTTAAACAAACAAAACCCCTTATTATTGTGGGCATGGTTGAACACTGAAATAGGTTGCCCTGAGAGGTTGTAGAGTTTCCATCCTGGGAGATTCTCAGACCTTGACTGGGCATGGTCCCACACAACCTGCTGTAGCTGATCTTGGTTTGAGTGGGAGTTTGGGTTGGGTGATCCCCAGAGATCCATTCTAACCTCAGCAATCCTGTATGTTTACTTTAGCCTTGCCAGGGATTATGAAGGTAAGACCTAAGGGTAGCCAAATAGCTCTGGGTCATACAGACACACTTTTCATTCAGTGTTGAGCTTTTTGTAGCATAAACAGCTTTTCTTCCATTACCGGAAAATGCTTTAAAGGTTCCAACACAGGTGATGTGGGAGGTAGGTGCTGTTCATTGTCCAAATACAGACTTCAGTGTGACAAAACACCAAATAAATTTTATTTTTCTGTGATTATTGAAAGATTCCACATATGCATCAACAGAAGTGTACGGGCAGTTTTGGGTAACCATTGCTAAAGTGCTTTTTCAGCTGGGTTACTTTATTATGTTCTGATCAGGTCTGGTGCTGTTTGTTTTCATTTTTTTTCTCCCACACAAACAGCTTGAAACAAAATTTAAATGCAAAATTCTCCCTTAAATAACCGATTTCCACTAGACATATGATTTGTAATGATTATTTTTTTAAATTAATGTACAGGATGGTTTGCAAGAATCAAATTATACTTAATTCTTGTCGTGTAGGTTTGTCAAGAAAGTTTCAGTGCAAGGTTGTTGCAGGAAACAAAGACTAACTTGGGTGAGAGTTTGATGCCCTTTTCTCAAAATTTATAAATCAAATTATTTATTTTACAAAATGTGACAGTATTTGTAGGCTTTAATAAAACGCAAAAACACATCAGCAAACCTAGACTACTGTACATAATTTTAAACTGAGCAAATATCAAGCACTCTGTCACAGCAAGGTCAACTCTTCTGAACTGGAATTAGCTAATCAAACAAATCTTCAAGTTATTACTAAAAATATCCTATCTCTATATACATTCTACACGAGTCTGACAATGTGGCTGCATGTGTGTTGCAGACACTAACTAAATGATTTTGGGGGTTATTTCACTAAAGAATCTGAACAGTAAGTGCTTTAGTACTGCCAAAAGGCTATGATCTAACATCTAAATTACATTCTAAAGGGTAATAATTAAAAAAAAAATCCAACAAATAAATTTACATGGAGATTTAAACCTTTCTGAAATATTTATCCAGTAGGGGAAACCCTGCCAATTTTCACCAGGAAATTTATTGAAAAGTAGATGTTTAGCAGCTCTTATTTATTAGAAAATGCCAGGGAAAGGCTCCAGTCTTCCAAAACCTGCTCAATACAAAAGAAATCATTGAGCAAATTTCTCCTTTTTGTGTGGACTCACTGGATGTTATCACATTAATAGTGCATTTAAACACAGCAAACATGCAGAGGTTGCATGGATATGCTACCATCTCTAAAAATTGAAAATAAAAAGGACTTTTCCAAATTAATAAAAAACAAAATTAAGAAGAACGAGCTGCTGAAGGCATAGTGGATCTTGGACACTCTGTACCTCCCACAGGACAGATGTACACAGGGCAGTGGAGCACATCTCCAGCAAGTGCTAATGAAGCTTGTCTGATGCCAGAAGTGATGCACTTGATGTGTGTTAGTGCTGCCCTGGTGCTCAGGTGCAGCTCTGAAAATGTGCCATGGTTAATTCTTGATGTCATGTGTTAGCTGTCAGTAACTTGGATGGTCTCAAACTGAAGACTAGCACGGAACAAGCCAGGGTTTGGTACCTAAGTTAAGAGAATAAATCCCTGCTCCTGGCTACCTACCAACCTACCACTGAGCTAATTTCATGGAGTAATAATATACAGCTTAAAATGGCAAATGCAAAATAATGGTTAAATTTCCAAACACTTGGAGAACTTTTCTACTCTCCCTTCCTTTCCACTATAAAATCTTACAAGGGCAGATTAGAAGCAGAAGTTTAAAAACAATATAGAATCTTTTCCCAAAAGCCAAAAATCATAGAAACTTGGTCTTCAATCTTCTGCTCTCATGAGTCCCATTCTGTTTGTAATATGCAACTAAATGCCTGTCTCAAGGCATAATGCAAACTGTCATAGCATCACTTTTGAGTAAAAGAAGACTATTTATTGCTTTTTACACATGACAGGAGAAGGTCTTTCCTGTGGAAAATGGCACTTTGTGCCAGTTCTATCCAAGTTTCATCCGATCAATTTTAAATAAGTAGAATTGACATCTATTGTGAATAGGTTGCAAAAACAAAACAAAACAATTTTAAAAATTAGTTGTTACTTTCTGAGCAAATCTAAAAATATGTTTCCACGTATCATCTTATTTCTATTGTGCCTTGGCCTCCACCAAAAATTAACCCAAAACCTTCCCTTCTTTTGCTTCATGTGCTCTGTATTTCAGATGCTTTTAAACTTCTTTAAAGTGTCATATGCTTTTTCAGACTTTTTTTTAATGAAGAACTGAGAAGAGCCATGGAAAAAATAAAATCCCATCATTGATGTCAGCTAAAATAGCACAGTTTTTATTCCAACAGATGCATTAAATTATGTTGCATTTTCTCTCTTCAGTGCTGCAAGAGCTACTGCTTTTATTTTCTCATTGTCATCTTCCCTTTTTCTGTTTGGTTGTGTGTGCTCAGCCAGCGTGTGTTGCACCTGCTGCCCTTCTGCCCTGATCCTGCAGGTGTGACCACCAGTTCATTTGTGTTTAATTTTCCATGCACCCCCTGTAAAGTGCAGGTTTTATTCCATTTGATTGAGTGCAGAGGGGCAGCTCCATGGAGCCCTGCTGGACACAGGGTGAAGCTGCAGTGTCCGGGTGCTGCACAGTATTTGTTACTGGTTTTCAGAATGGGGCTGTGTGTAACCGGCCCAGTTTTCCAGTCTAGTGCTTCCTTTCATTTGAGTCTTTCTTAATACTTTTTAATTATATCAATAAGTGATATCATAATTAAAACCTGAGTAGATCAACAGTGCCTTTGTGTAATCTCTTAATCCTGTACTAACATTAGACATTGCTCTTTTTTTCAAATTCTCTGTTTAACGTGTCTGGGCTAGTTCTTAATTTACTCTAAAGATTAGCCTTGGTGCACCAACCTGTGAGTGTTTCCCAGCAGTCAGTTGGCTTCTTTCTCAGTTCATCCTTTGCATGATTTATTGCTTGCTGAGAGAGGCTAATTAAATCTAATGGACTGCGGGCATACATCTATTGGAATATTGACATTTTATCACCAATTAGTCTGTATTCCTTATCTTATTATGCTCTTAGCTGGCTTTATATCACTTTACTTTACAGGATTAGGAAATGCTTCTTCCTCTGTTTTTCAAACTATTTGTTTTCAATTAAGGTATTGAGGTGTTTTATTTGGAAAATAGAAGCTCTACATGTCAGAAGATAAGTACAGGGCGTAAAGATGTATGTAATTGCAAGGCATAATAATCTTAAATTTGCTGCTCCTTTTATTCGTTTGTATTTTCTCTTCTTCCAAAATACCTCCCACAGTTTGATAAATTAAGTTCCTGTATGCAAATCTGCTTTCAGGCTAGAATTGCTTTCTTTGTTCCCAACCATTTTGCAACAAGAAACTCCTAATGATTTCAACTGTAATGTCTTGCTAAACTGTGATGCACACATGTTGCATTTGGAGATACCACTGGAGAAATTACTGTTCCCTCACTTCTTGTCCCAAGTGTCTTGTACCTGTAGGTATCTTCAGGCTTCAGAAGAGTGGCTGCAGCACTGAAGGCATGGGGGGCTGTTGTGGAAAGCTTAACTCAGTGTCAGAGCTGCTGTAGGGTTATGTAATGCCTGTTAGCTCTGTCTCTGCAGCTGGTCACTAGTGAAGAGCAGCAGCAAAACAGATACAGTCAGAAGTGCTTGTCCAGCACCAGCTAGGTTGTGTGGTTTTGATCCCTCATGAACTATTTCTTAGGCTTCTCAGCAAAGAAATAGAAGAAAGCTAAGCAGAAGCAAGTGCTAAGTCAATTTTGGCCATCCGTACTGTGTTCTTTGTACCAACTTAAAAAACCCCAAGTTGTTTCTGAAACAAGAGAAAAAAAAAAGATGTTTAGTGTGTAAACAAAAGATGTTTATACACTAAACATGTTTTCACCCAAAACCACTGTGGCCATGTGCAACTGACCTTGTGAGAACAGACCCTGACCCACATTCTCTTTAAAGCTGTGCCCAAACACTGTCTGAAAAAGAGCTTGTTGGCATTGCATATCATTGTTCAGGGGACACTGCCAAAAATTACAGCGTCGGGCCAATCCTTGACCCAGTAGAGTTTTCTATGAGTTTTCTTTTATTTATTAATATGTATTTTTCTTTAGAGGTTTTCTTCACGTAGTTCAGCCTTATGCCACAGTTCAAAGATTTCACTGTATTCCATTAATTTAGGTTGTAGGCTGAAGAAAATTGACTCTGTGCAGAGTAGTGAATGGGGGACTGGGCTACATAAATTTTGAAAAATAAAAATAAGTCCAAATGGATATTTTTAACAGTTATAACAGCACTGATATCAGTGAAATTAATGAATACTACTTTACCTGGGCACCATCTTGTATACCATATGTAGTATCCCAATAGAAGTCATAATAGATAATCTCCACGATAGCTTTCCATAGTATATATGATATGTTGCATTTATGTTGTGTTTTCTGCACACACTGTGATGCTAATTAATTAGGGGTTACACCTATCTGCATTTTCTCTTAATTTTCAGTAAGTGTTAATGATGAAATTATAGAGAATATAAAGTCATCATACTAAATATATTCTGTTATGAGTAGAATATTTGCTACATATCAGGAAACCTGCTCACCAAGAATATTATCTATAAACTACAGGATTATTGAGCAAAACAGTTTCTAAAATACAAATTAAAAGGCTGCACTGTTGTTTGCATTGGAGATACATGGTATCTCAGTGAATAAAGGAACATCTCTGATCTACAGTGTCAGGACCAAACAAAAGTGAGATCTATTAATGCAACACTGAAATGATGTTTAATTGATAGATTTGGTTATCAGGCTGTGAATTGAGGCACCAGAGGTGCCAGCATATCATTTTCTTTACTGTTTCAGGGAGCAATAACCTCTTCTAGAGGTGCAAAGGGAACAGTAGAGACTTTAAACTTTAGATTGTTTGTCCCCCTTCAGCAAAATCTATCAGACAGTGTCTGCCCTTGCTGCTTATATATGTCTCTTGAATTTTGCTCCTCTTAATTACCACATGTGTTGGTGTATGCCAATACAGGTATCTGCCTTATAAATATATTACCAAAAAGGTATATTGCTTTGGCTTCCAGAGGGTTTTTAAGTCTTAAGTTTCCCTCCTGGAACCATTGCACAGGTCAATAAATATAAATGTATGTTTTTCAAAAGGAATATGGGAGAAACTTTAAAGGCTCTTATTCAATGGACAGATATTCAGGGTCTGGTGGCTGTGAATATTCTGTGCAGTTGATGCTGAGACCTTCAAAGGAGAAAAGTATGTTACATGTTGTCCCAGAAGTAAAGACAGTATACTATTTTTTCTAAACACAGTAATTGATCCTTAATGCAGATAAGCTCAGGAAGGATGTTATTAACATAACCCCAAAAGACTTACCTTTCTGAAACAATAAAGGTTTTCATATGTATGAATTGACTTAATAACTATTGCACTAATGACTCTGGATTACAATTATTTGTTTTTGTTTGAGACTTATAGGTGGCTCTATGCAAATTGTGGTGATGATGGAAATTAAATATTCATTAAAAATACCGTTACTGAATAATTCTAGCATAATAAGTAGCCTGCTTCATAATACATTATTATTCTCATAATGGTTGAGCAACTTGTATTACAAATGCATTCGATGAAGTAGCAACAGCAGTGGAGATAGCAGCATAAACATCATGCTCCACTGCCTGCCCTGTGCTAAAGAAATTACAGTGTGGGAGGAAGGAACATAACACTGCAATTGCTGAGACTGACAGCCAAGGAAGTGATGAAGTCTTATGAAATCAACAGCATGTTGGGTACATACTCTCCAATTATGATGGCAGGGTTTCACTAAAAGGTGGGCCTGCTATCATTATACATAAACAGAGTTGTTAAGACAGTTTCCAAAAGATCAAGAGCAGCATATATAGTTTTAAATAGATTATAAAAGTTGTTTGAATCTTGCAGATCTTCTCACACAGTCTCATCCTGTCTCCTACCAGTATAAAGTCTGTGCAATACTTTTTTGGTTTGGATTATTATTCTCATCTGCATCCAAAATATTTTGCAGCCCTGTCTTGTCAGAGTGGCACAGTGTCTTGATTCCACAGGCTCTGCTGAGAGCTTGGCTGTTAATCACCATGTTTGCAGCACCATGTGTATAATGCCTGTGCTACTTCCAGCTGTAGAGCACATTCCTGGGAAGACCTGCTTGGTAGGGTTTTTTGTTTGTTTTTCTGGGCAGAATGCAAGATTTATAAAATTTTGGGTTTTGTGTAACTGACCAGCTTCATTGTGAGTCATGACAGAAAGCAGGTTGCATTCATTTTTCTGTAAGCTGGTGCATTGCACTGTAGGCAATGTAGGTTGGCAAAGGGGGGAAAGATTAATTCTGCCTGGTGCCATCACTGGTGTACTGAGTAGGTTTGAGCTGCAAAGCTCCAAGTGTGCAACTCCCAGAAAGAAAATCTGTCAGCCCACAACACAAGCAATTTAAGGAAAACGTGGTTTTGATTTTGTTCTTCTCTTTTGCCTTAATTTCTCAAAAGATTTTGAGAAATACCTGTAAGAAAATTATCTATGCAGATTCAAAAACTGTATGTAATTTGAGGATCTCATCATAGATGTGGCTGGAAGGCAATTCCCAATTTACTGAATATGTACTATCTCAAACAACCACATGTATATAAACTTATCAAACTGCAAAACCTTATTGTTCTGGCTTGTTATAAAGCTTCTGAACTCACAATTGGTTAAAATCAACCTATTTTTGCACAAACACTGTTATTTCTGTTTTCATTGCTTTTTCTTCTTTTGGGCTTTCAAATAAAAAAAAAGTAAAAAGGAGGAAAAAAGCTAGAAGCACTTTCTTTAATTTGAATTGTCTTTCATAAGTGTGAGAAGCCATAATTAAACACAGTATTCTAGGTCAGGTCTTACCTGTACCTTGCAGAGCAGTACAGTTTTTCCTTCTGGGTATTCCTCACTTGTTATGTTCTGGAATTGCATACAACTTCTTCTTTAATGATTGTATTACTTTGTTCAGAGGAACTATGATCAATTAGCACAACCAATTCTTTGCTCTCCTTTTCTTTCCACTCAGATGCTTAAAGAAGAAATTCTTGTTGATAATTTCCAAGATGTATTTTTGTACCATTACTTTTCACCCTGTTTCTATCATGTAGATCTTCAGCATCCCCTCATTTTCAGTATGACTTTTGTAATATTTTACAACTTTGTGTCACCACATTTCTGCAGCATGTTTCTTTGCAAAGGTCATTACTACAGATATTAAATGAGACTCATCTCAAGTTTGATTCTGAACAAAAGGACCCACTTTTCTCTAGTTCAGCGATTCAGTTTTCATCTTCACCTCCCATGTAGTCAAGTCTGTGGTCACCTTTGTATTGCTGTATAAGTCCTCTTCTTGCCTGGCTTTTTGCAGATCATTACTGCACAAGTTTCACAATACTTTTCAAATGAGTGAGAAATTGTACTGATATTCTAGCAAAATATGTATTGCTCAAAATTCATCTTTCCATGCAGCTGCAGATTCTATTCCTATCAAAGTATTTATAGCACATCCATTACCAAAAAGTCCAAGAAACTGGTGGCAAGCAGAAAAATGCATGTTTGCATATAAACCTCCTCAGAGGACTACTGCGTTTAAACACTGAATGTTTTTCCTTCATGTGTGTAGTTTCACAAAGCTGGTGGCAGTGAATATTCTATGCAGTTGAATAGATTCTTCATGCATAAATGCCCAGAAAAATAAGGGATTGTTTGTATTGTCTTGTGTAAAACAGAAAGAAAATACAATTAAATAGTGAAATATCTCAAGTAAGGTTTTTTTAATGCTTGTTTATACAAAGCTACACATAGAGTAGGAATCATTTTACAATCCAAGTTAAAATAAGTTCTTTCAAAGAACACTTCAATAATAACTTAAAAGCAAAATAAAGAGAGTTTAAATTTTTTGGTCTATCTGGTATTTTTAAGTTCCATGATAAAATTGGTTAGTACCATTTTACAGCACAAAGAATAACTCTGCCACTGTTTCCTGTACAGTCCCAACGGAGAAACAGCTTTTTTCTCCTTTATTTGGTGACATTTTCTTTTTGGTTATTAAAAATAGAAAAGGACAGCTGCATACTTACATGTGCATTAACTTCATAAATTGTTAATCCTGAAAAGACATGCTGCTCACAGAGCGGGCAGGTTTGATGCTGCAGACTGCCATTCAGTGACTATCACCGTTTCTTTCGTTTGAAGCCATGCACATCAGACAATACTTGCTTCTCTATAAATTGAGCCCATTCTCAGGGTGTCCCTTGATACCAGCAAGATTTTAATTTATTTCTGAAAAAATTATGAAGTAAAAACAATAACTGACACGGTGGTCTAGCTTGTGTCCCGGAGCAGAAGGGAGTGGGAAGCAGGTTTGCAGCTTGTCTTGGAGCTCAGCATGGATGCTTCTCCCTAGAGGGTGTTACCTCCCATCCCTTCCCTGAGGGCTCTTGCCTTGGGTGATGCTGTCCTGACACACTGAGCCATGTGTAAACATGAGCAGGATGTCTGGCCCCACCACCCTCCTGGACCTCTTTGCAGGAAGCTGGTGCCCATTGTCCTGCATGGATATTCATCAAAGCAGCATTGGGCAGGCACCCCCAGTGACATGGGGAACCTGCAGTGGCAGGCAAGGCAGAAAAGGAACATGGCACACTCTTGTGGACACTTATGTACTGGTTGAAGAAGGATTTTTGTGTGGATTTCACCCAGTGCTATTTTTGTGAGCTCTGTCTCAGGTCAGATACTGCAAATACCATTTGCAAACCTCTTTCACCCATTCACTTCCCAGCTGTAAGCTTTTGCTTGTACTTTATCATTAAACTGAAATGTTTGATGTGCTTAGTAAAGTCCTTATCAAAGAAACATGAGGAGGATAAAACTTGAAATTTTTCATTGCTTACATGACAGGAGAGTGGCAAATATCTCTAAGCTGCATTCCAGCTAAGGTAAAACTGAAATCCACATCAAGAAGAGAAGATTTAAGCATATGTGGTTGAACTTAGATAGCTAAGTGCAGCATGTCATCCTAAGAAACTCAACTCAGCTATCACTTCATTCTGGAAACACTTGCAATCTCTAGCAGAGTTTCCCTGTTTCCAGGCTTTTAGCTGTCAGCATATGTCTGTGCCTGGACTGCCTGCTGAGGTTGTTTTACAAAGCAGAAAATAATTCATCATCTAAAAATGATGAATCCTTTTCTAACAGCTATGTTTTAAAAAATATATCTAAATAAAGAAACTATTAAAAATTAACTGTATGGGAAACACAGTAGTTCCAGTACAGAACATAAACCTAACAGATTTTTCTGATGATGGCCATGAAAACATTTCCAAGTTTTTGGAAACCAAGAGGTTTGAGCAGATGCTAAATGGGAGCTGAGAACCTCCAGGTCCAGCTGTGGCATTGCTGAATGTAGGAGTATGTCTGTCCTGCACATATTCAGGTTAATGTAGAGGAATAAAAGAGACAACAGAACCTGACTTGTCTTCTTATGTGTGAGCATGGTGAAGACCAGAGCACCTTCATCAACACAGCTGGCGTGCAGCTGGATTCACAGCAGTGTAACTGTGTTCAGAATCTGAGCCGCGCTATAAAAAAGGCAACCATATGAATAGCAGAACTGAAAATCTCATTATTGACTGCAACAATAGCAGTAGGAAGCAAAGGAGGTGATGATTGTGAAATATTGGCTGCCTCTACCTGCTGAGGAAATAAGGGTCATTTTTTGTGTATGGATATATTATATAATATTTTGCCATTAGTAGTAATGTATTTCTGTATCTGTATGTCTAGTACTGCATCTGTATTAACCATAGATGCTGCATAATCAAGAGATACCCATATTCTAACTGACTTATCATGCACATTACAATTACTTCAATTTTTTTCCCTTTCTGCCTTCTATTCTTTCATATGAAGACATTGAAATAAGTTCAGACAAATATAATAAAAGTGATCTGTGGAATAATTGTTTTGGTTATGTCACAGACTACAGTAGAGTGATGTAAGATGTGGGAAATATATTTAAAACACAGGTTGTGTTCACAAAAAAACACTAATATTTTTTCAGTGAAAAATGTTTCATCAAAAGTTCAAGTATTTTAACTACATAAATTTAAATTTTTTTTCTTAGAAAAAGAACGATAGTTTTAAGAAGACAAACAGGTGATTTTCAAAAGTGTGGAAAGTTATTAAAAGCTTTGATTACTTTTTTCTCTTAACTTATATGGATTTCTTCATTTATTTTACATTATTTTTAAAAAATACAAGCATTTCACTTACTGGAAAGAAAGAAACATATCTTAAAACAAAAGACAGAAGTCAAAACCCACCCTAAGCAAGAGAAGAAACAATTGTCCTCTTGATGCCAATATATTTTAAAAAA
The DNA here is from genome assembly GCF_027579445.1 of Ammospiza nelsoni. NCBI lineage: Eukaryota > Metazoa > Chordata > Aves > Passeriformes > Passerellidae > Ammospiza > Ammospiza nelsoni. The sequence continues at coordinate 25,083,507 of NC_080636.1, read as the reverse complement.
TGTGATAACCCAACTATGATTAGATAATAAAAAAAAGCCCTGTGTTTTCTGTTTTCTTATTATGAGAAGTGTAAAATGTAAATGATATCATTGACAGTAGGTTGAAAAGTACAGTGAAAAAGATATTAAGTTTTCTGTGAAGAATGGTCTTTGTTCTAATACAAGGAACAGTTGGTGGTGTTTGTGTCATAAAGCAATTCATGACTGGTTCACAAAATCCAGTTTAAAGTCTTTCACTAAAGAAATAGAACTTATAGCCAAGATTGTGCCTCTTAATTCATGTTAGTATAATTAGCAAAGCCACCCCCAACTAGAGCAATGGATTACCACCACAGTGCAGGCACCATTCCCACTTGTGGGTCCCTGAAGCTTTTTTGTGGGGAAATAAAAGGGTATATTAGAGTTTTCCTTGTGTCACCAAGAGTCCTTGCCAGTGTGACTCTGCCATCCGTGACCTTGCCTGGAATACAGGCAGCTCTGAAGCTCTGCCCTTTGTGCTCACTAGGGGCACAAAAGCTAGATATGAAATGTGCAAGTTACAGTATCTTGTGAGAAGAATGTAGGACTCTATATCAGCATATTTTTCTTCCTTTTATCAACATTTGCTTGCAATTTTTAATTCTAATTTTTAAAAAATTGAAGGGGGAATTTAATAAACTTTTAACTGTAGAGTGAAAATCAGACAAAGTCAATCAGAAGTTCCTGGAGAACAAAACTTGTAATCCCTGGGCTTCCATTAATCCTTTCTACTAAAGATTTTGACTTCCTTTGCTCTCCTAAATTCGTCAATACACAATAGTACTGTGGCATACCACACACATTAGCAGACCAGAAATAGTAGTAAGGATATAAAAGGGGGACTATCTTCTACAGTCACACGAGAAAACTGTTAACTAGTTTATGATTTGGATTTTAATTTCTCTTGGTCCAGCTGTACCTTTAATCTATAACCCCAAAATAAATTTGGAATTTATTTATTAAGAAACTAGAACAATTTAATCTAATAAATTATTAGTATCCAGCTGTCATTTAATATTTTCAGCGGCAGGTCTTGAAGCTTTTTACAGAAGGGACAACTTACATTTTACAGGTGGAGAAACTTGGGAAGTGAAACAGAAGAACCCTGACTTCAATATTGACATTGAAAAGCAAAAGAAAATTACATTTTCAGGCAAGAAAACCAATTTGTTCAGGGTAACTGCCTTGAATTTAAAAGCTCAATGTACAGCTGAATAGGAAAGATACACTATCATTGGTGAAGCTTGGTTAAATTGTTTTGGTTTATAAGGGAATCAAAATAGAGGAAAAACAAGTATGTAGGAAGCAAAATATTACACTACAGGAAGACTGAGGCAATATAGCAAGAGAGGAGTATTTTTATCCGGGGTTCCTTTCTGGGGAATACTAAAAATGAGCAGGGCACAGACATCCCTTTCCCTGATATGTCACTGTACAGATTGCACTTGGAAATCTGAGACATTGCTCTCCCCTGCCAATCCTAAGGCACATACGCTGCTCTTTTTTTGTGGTTTTCTGTCTGGATGGTGACAGGAAAGAAGTACCGCCTCAACTGTCATCAGAAACATATTTCCATTTGCTTGGCTGTGTTGTTTCGCTGCTTCCCAAGAAGAATTCATTCAGCCTCCAGGGGTTTTTATCTGTTTGTGGGCTTATGTTATATAGTCAGAATACTTTGTTCATATGCATATAAAATACTTGATCATATAACTGATTTACAAACTATTCTGCTTTTAGCAGAGGAAAAATGAGGTGTTCTGTGGAAAGTGAATTTGTTATCCCTTACATATTGAGTAGGTTTTTTTACTTAAAAATATATCATAAATCATTTTAGTTTTCTGCATGTATATTCATATTTTCAGTAGCTTTAAACGAATGTTTTGAATTATTCCATTAGGGTGATCTAGAAATTTGGATCTAAAATAGGGAGTTGTTATAATTGGCATGTGTTTACATGGTTTAGGATGAAATGCCCCACATGTATAATTTTGTGTTACTTTATAGTTTTTCATGTACTGGACCTGAATGATAAAATAGGTGAATGGCATTGCTATGGTTGAAATGTAAGTCTCAAATATGCTTCATGCTGCATACATTGAAGTGAGAAGGACCTCACTGATGACCAGAACTGTTATTTAAGGAAAGCTCTCAGCAAGTATTTCTGGTATTTTCACAGCATTCTTGCAGGTTGAGAACTTTCTGTTATCCTAGGGACCAGAAAGGAAGGGCATAACATGTACAAATATGATTTTAAGTATATTCTGAATTGCTTTGGTGTTAATGGTTCAACCCTTAGGGTAATTAATTCACTGGATTTTTGCCCAGTTCATATATTCACTGCTAGTTCTTGGTAACCAAACATTACTGAGTCTTCATATCCCATTGTTTTGCACTTGATTACTGCCTATTATCATTCTGTTTCAGCCACCACGGTGGCTGAAGTCTGAAATAATTCTTTAACATATGATTTTTTTTAAGGCCTAAGCCATTGCATGGTATTTTGACAACTTCCTATTGTCATGTCTTACACACATTCTCTGAAGTCACATTAATTTATTTTGCATGCTAGAAGGAAAGACAAAAAAGAAAATTGAAAGAGCTGGAAGAAATGAAGATTTCCTATTTTTTAAAGCAAGTGACAGTGTAATTGACACAGAAAAGTTATGTGAGATGATACTCAGAAAAACAGAACTAAAAATTATCAAGGAAAACTGCTAGTTTATTATCGTAAATTGAATGGGGAAACAAGCCACAAACATGATGGTTGATCCTGTCTTTTTTATTGGTATTTTTTTTCTCCTCTTGATCATACTGTGACGACCCCCAAAGAGGAGAGTTTGTGCCAATAATTTATGAATAAACTTTCCTACAAAGAAGCTGTCAAAGCAAATATTTCTGAAACTGTGTTGGTCAGTCTCCCTCTGCTTTTCCTCATGCTGTACCCTCTAAGAGAAGCAGTGATTTTGACTGTGACTGAATCCCTGAAGTTCCACTGAAAAATGTTTCTGACTGGTAGACCTTATTTGAGATGGCATTTTTTACATTCCATGTATACTTTTGTTGAAAGTAAACTGTATTTGTCGGGGGCATTATAAACTCAATATATTTAATGTGTGTGTGTGTGAGAAGAAGGTGAGTAATTGCTTCATGCATGTTTCACATTGCTGTGTGCCATCGCTGAGAGGTATAGTCCTTTCCCATCAATGCACTTTCCCTTCCTCCCTCCAGTGCCTGTTGTTCTGGCACAAACATTTATGTGGCCACATAGGGAGCCACATCTGACAGCTGAGAATTTGAAATGAATTTAGGAAAAAAGAAATGTGAGTGGCTCAAAGAAGAGTGTTGCTTATCTGAGTGGAAAGAGATTCAGCTTCACATTGCTTAGAAGTCTGATAAGGGCTTTGCCAAACAGACCTGGTGGCTAAAAGACTATTTCACACTTGAGCAGATGCCCAACCAATATTAATATTTACAAAGCAGAATGCAGCATCCAGTAATGTGGTTGACTACAGACTGAAATGCCTGATTGACCAGCAGATAAATATGTTCTGAGAAGAAAGGGGAAGGTGAGAAAGGGGAGTGATAACAGTGGGCAACCTCAGAGGGACCCCCAGGGAATGGGGGCCTGTATCAGGGATAAACAGGGATACAGAAGTCAGTATCCCTCCCCAGCTCAACAGTACTTTCTCTGAATGTTATCTGAGGATACCAAATAGAATAGGAAATAGAACTGAGGATCTAAACCCACAGGTTAAGCAGCCATTTATAGTTTGTCCTGTGAGTCATGGGAGGGAGATGCATTTGGGACATGTTTCTCTAATGTGGAGGGATTGTCTTTCTTTTTGTCACTTCTGCCCTTTTAGAGCTTTTGCAAGTATGCTGTCAGCTTCTAATAATTTTTTTCCTTTTTGTAACTCAAGCCTGCATCTGAGGTGAAGAAAATGGTTATGAAAGAGCAGCTTAAAAACACTGAGCATTCTTGCCACTGAGATTCTCTGGTACTGTCCAGTATCCTAGGCATTGAAAGAAAAAGTTACCTCTGCTTTTAGCTGCAAGGGCTAAAGTAGAAGCTGGAAGATGAGTCTGTGTCATGGAACTCTCCCAGTGATCAGCATTAACAAAGTAAACTTACTCCCAGCACTAGTTAAGGAAAGAAGCTCCAAAGTCTTAAGGAAATTTACAAGAGCAGCACAATCAAATATCCTGCCTTTGATCATTCCCCTAACTCCTTTTTGTGGTGTTTTGAGAGTATCACTAGATAAGTCTTACTGACTTTCAAAGCCAAATTTATAATTAGGTGGCATTTAATATCAATTTCTTTTAGGGAAAATACTGCATCTAAAAGGTAACTCATAAGCATTGCTTATGGTCAGAACAAAATATTTTAGTTCTTAACTGAAAACCAGTCAAAAATAATGAGTCAAAAAATACAAGTTCAGAGCTGAACATTAACCGACTGCAGTTTGTAAATGAATGACAAGCACATCTGCCAGATATTGCCAAGATGTTACTGAAATAAAGCAATTGGGCCTATTCACTGTGACAAGTAAAGTTATGAAAGAAGCATGCTTTTTATAAAAGCTGTATTAATTTGTCATGTATACCAATGCATTCATTTCTGAGATTCTCCTTCAGGCATCAAAATTATTTTAAGTACTTACATTTTCAGATTTTGGGAAAGGGAACAATATTTTTATAGGTGGAGAGGAAAAAAAAATCAACCATTCTACATGTCAGATACTTTTATATCAAATTACTTTCATTCTAAAATAGCCAAATCACTCAACCATACTGCTGCTAGTATAATATTTGTATTTTATTGCTATTGCTCTGCTGGTAATGGAGAATGATATAGCATATGACCACCACTGAAGAATGTGGTGATTTACCCAGAATGTAACATGGAAAATGTGAACCATCTGGTTGGCTCTGGAAGTTTGTGTTGCCTGCTAGGAAATTGACCTAGCAGGTGACCTTACAATATTCTGTTAGCTGGGATGGACTTTTAAAATTTTGCTTCTAGGATTTTGCAGAAGACTTTGCAATCTGTTTGCTAAACAGTGCTTTCTTCAAGGGTAAATGGGAGGTTTGCCATCTTTGGCTGCAAAATATTGACCTAGTGATATAATCCAGAAATGGCTAAATCTGTCACGCATAATACTTGCTGGGTGGATATTGGCAGTCTTGGTGGTTTCCTGACTTTGAATCTTTTGCTACAGATTCAGCTTGTCTTATCTATTCCAAACTTTCCTATTCCAAACTTTTCATTTTCTTCTTGTATGTCCAGCAGTGCATTAATGTCATAGCCGTCTCTAACTTCACAAATAAAAATACCATCTTCGATATTGGACTCTGTTTGCAGTTGGATGTGAAAACCAGTGGTCTTTCCTGTCATCTTTAGCTTATCTGCCTAGAAAAGACGCTTTGCAGAATGACTTCAGAATTTTCAGATTAATGTATTTAATAAAAAACTGTGGTCTCTTCATTGGTTTTACTGGAATGCAACAAATTGCCTATGTCAGAATTTCCATCTCTCTCCTATTTAAGTTCTGTTTGGGCTAGCACAAAACTGAGCTGAAAAAGTAACAAATGGAAGAATGTGGGTTGGTTCAAAACAAGATTCAAGTGAACTATCTCGTGGATTCAAGCTGGGCAAAGAGTATTTGTTATTTATTTCTCTGTCATTCCATATAACAAAAATAGTTCCCTCTCTATATATTAATTAGTCTTTCTATGTCATGAATAATGATAATATTGAAAATACGGCTTAACTGGAAAGAAGCAAAGAAATTTTCCTCATTGGTTTATTTCACTCATTCTACTGCACCCTTTCTAGAAGTTAGTTTAACATCAGGTGGTAGTAAATGTGACAGTAAAATATTTTTATGTTGTTGTGTTCTTTTTTTTTTTCTTTTGAGACAAAGCACTTATCACTTACAGGCATGTGGCCCTAATCTGAAAGATGAATTGGTTCATTCACTTCAAGTACCACATAACCATTCACACACCATCAAGCTTAACACTATTAAAGGGTAATTTCCCCTGTGGGAGCTATGCCCAGTACAGGTGCTGTCGCTACACAGTGTCTTTGATCTTTCCATGGCAGGTAAGGAGATTTAAATAAGAGGCTTCATCAAGAGTGCAATCACAGACATATTCTTCCTATTGAAATACCCATGAAATAGAAAATAAACACTCCTAAAATCTTAGTACTCCGAAACATTACCAAGAAGTCTTTGCCAGGTGTACAGTTCCCACTTTGAAATTCTGTGTTGAAATCAAGGCATGTGAGATGCATCATGGGCTTGTAGAGGACAGAAAATATTGTGGGATAATTTGCATGTCCTGGTAAATTCTGAATGTAGTAAAGCAGTTCCAAGTAATCAAGGAGTATATTTTGCCTTCATCTCTTATAATCATCATGATTTCTTTGTAATTTTCCCATAATTTCTTTAGTTTATTATTATGTGTTCTATCAAAAGTGATAATTAAGTCTGTGGTGAAGTTTTCTTCAGAACATAATATTCATATGCTTTTGCTCAAACATTTAGACTAAAGTTCTATCTGCAGTAATTTTGCATCGTTTCATCTAAAGATGAATTGTCTAGGGAGGCCAATAAAAATCTGCTTTCTGAGTAAAGTACAGAAAAGTTATACAAATAATTTTTTTTTTTTCTTCAAGAGAGACAGTATTTTTTCACATTATTTTCTCTGTTAAATTGTTTTTCTGATAAGGTCTTTTTTTTTCCCACAAGAATGAACAGGCTTTTTTAAATTTAATAAATTTTCTTTAACTTAAGGTCACAGAGTATGTTGTCTTTGATTTAAATGCAATAAACAGTTATGTCTAAAACTTTCTTTAAATTTTTTGCAGTTTTGGACTCACAGCTCAGAATCATCTTATTAGTGAGGCCAAACCAATTTACATGCCCTGTAGATATGAATTTGAAGTTTTGTCAGAGCATAGGGCATGTTTACAAAACTGTTTTGATTAAGTATGAGTAACCTAAGTGCTATTCTTCATGTCAGAGAAGCCCTGCTGAGATTCACAAGCCTCTCTGTGGCAGTCTCATTTGCAGGCCACCATGCTTGGCTTTCCTAAATCACATAAAATTCAGGTTCTGCTCAAAGTACTGAAGCTGATATGTCAACAGCACTGGCCTTTTACCCAAGAGTTCAGAACTTAGCACAGTAATAAGTCAAAGCCTCACAGATACTAATTCTCCCTTATGCCTGAGGGAAGTCACCTTGCTTCTTCAAAATGAGTACTTTACCCTGAAGTAATCAAAAGTGAAAGGGACATTATTTTTAGGGTTTTTGAAGCTTTTCTACTTCGCATTGACTATTGCCAAGACCAAGTTGGGTCAAAAAACGTGAAAGGGTGAGCATTTGGTTATCCATAGCAATGCATCACTCATCTCAAAGGAGGAAGAAAATAGGAAAGGCTAAATTTCAATCGTCCTTTATCAAAAATACTTTGCTATTATGTACTAAGCATTCTTTGGATCAAGGCTTTAATTTAAGAAGTGGTTTGGAATTTTGTACCAGATGAAACCCAATTTGGAAACTGAATGCTTTTTTACTTGAAGCAATTTGATGCCACACAGCATAAGGACTCCTACACAGAGTTTTATTTCATGGAAATTTCTATGCTGAGCTCTTCAATTTTTCCCATAAGTGCAAGCTGTCTAGAGCAGAGCTTGTCAAGAGCATTTAGATATTTCTCATACTGAATATTCAGTTTTTAGCACTGTTTGTTTGGTATGTTCATAATGGATGAAGTTCATCCATGGCCAGGGGGACAGCTGATGACTGCACACCACTTAATTAATGTGTGGGCCTGCATATTAGCCTTAAAATAGACATTCAATGGGACATGGCCTTTTCCCCTCATCCCTTGTCCCCCAGAACTGAATGAGATGTAAATTGTGATAGCTAAACTTAGTAGTGAAGTTTTCCTGACAAACTGAGTGGACTTAAACCCACATAAACTCTTACTGCTAGGTCCAAGAAGTGGATTAACTTTGATTTTTGATAAACAGGACAGAGTGCAGTAGTCAGGAAATACCTTGTAAATTTGCCAGCCATAAAGGTACAGTTTTTACCTACAGATCTAGTGATAAGAGTCCAGCTGGGTCCTGTGCAGGGCTCGAAGTGAATTCATGTGTTGAGCTGAGCTCTTAAGAACAGGATTTTCTTCTAAAACTGGAAATACTATTATATGCCACTGAAAATGTCAGGGGTTTAGAGCTATCCTTTCAGAGCTCTTAAAAGTAATCTTCTTTATAAATAAAGTGAAATTAGACATAAAAGGTAATCATTTACCATTGAAGTGTGATATTAAGTACTCAAACTTATGGTAATGAAAGTGTTCCCACAGTAGCCATAGTCTGTCATCAGATTTCACAGGTGACTTCTCTCTAAGCTCTTAGTTTAGTGTAATACTCCCAGTCTTGGTGAAAGGTAATAAAAACCTAGATATATTAGATGAGTAAGTCATCAATGTGAGATTAGATGAGTATTCTTTTCTGTAATTTTATATTAATTATAGTTAATTTTATGTAGATTCTAAAGATTAAATCATGAAACACAATAGGTTTCATCTTACATTCACTCTGTCTATAAGGCAATTTTGAGAGAGGAGGTGGAGGAGAAATTCATTCAGGAGTTTAACATATCTGTGTTCCAGACTAAAGGTCCTGTGTAGCCTCTAAAAATAAGGACTTTCCACTTTGTGAAATAATGTGGGAAAAATTGCATTTTAAACAAAGTCATGTGTAATTCACATACAGCAAAAATTATTAATCAAACTGCAAATAATATTGTTGAATTAGATATTATTACTTCTGCAGATAAAAATAAAAACAACTTTTGTTCTCATTGCTATTATGTTCCTGAACCACCCAATATACTGTCAGTTTAAAACTCTGTTGCCCTCCTATTTTCATTTTTTATTAAATCTACTAGAAACATGAAATTTATTTACTGTTTCAGTATTTTACATCATTATTATGATAGCAATTTTGCTGCAATTTTTTGAAGACACTCTTGAAAGAAAAAATATTCTTAAAGATGTTTGTTGAAATTCTCAATAAATATAACACATTTACAAAACATGTATTGCTTATGCAGGAGTTAGTTTTGTTTATGGCTATTCATTTGAAATGAACTGATTTAATTAAGTGGATTATTTAATTAATTGGGTAGACTGTATGAGGTAGAGCTGAGTTTGGGGTTTTAAGTACATTTGAAGAAACAGGAAAGTGCGAAGATAAAATACCCTCAAGAACTTTTTTACTAAAATTACATCACAGAAAGACTCAAGATTTTTGGTTTGTTGGTTTGGTTTTTTAATTGGTTTAGGTTTTTACTTAAATCAACAAACAGGCTTTATTTTATAGTGCTAGCAAGGGAATTCATAAAACTCCAATCAGTTCACTTCTTTTATGTATATTTTCTGAAACAATAGTAAAAGATAGCATATTTTCAGCAGATTTCATCCTTCTTGATTGAGGTGGGGCATACTGAACATATATAAAGTGTTGGTTATGGTTTTTTCCCAAATGACCATTTTTATATCAGCTTCAACTCATCTGCATGTCTTGCATCCAGCTATAACTATTGTACTCCAGAGCTAAGATTTTCCATTATTCATTTCAACACAGTAGTTACTAAAATAGCTAACTGCAGCAGTCTATGCATATGTTCACAACTTTTTTTACATTTTGCAATAAAAATAAACTGAATTATAAACAAAAAAAATCATCTTTGAGACACTGCAGGAATAAAGTAGCTGAGTGAGGAAATTAATTCATGCATCTGACACTGTGCATACGGGAAACCAGGTATTTGACCAAAGAAAGGAGAATCTGAAAGAATTATTTGGGTTGAAAGGGAACCTTTAAAGGCCATCTAGTCCAACCCCACCCCGCAGTGAAGGTTCGACATCTTCAACTACATTGAATCACTCAGTCCCATCCAGCTTAAATGTTAAACAACAGTCCCAGTCCCTTAAATGTTTCCAGGGATGGGACATCCATCACGTGTCTGGGCAACCTGTTCCAGTGCCTCATCTCCCTCACTGCAAAAACTTCCTTTGTTATATCTTGTCCAAATTTACCCTCTTTCGTTTAAAATCATTATTCCTTTTCAAATTGCAACAGGCCCTGCTAAAAAGCCTCTCCTCCTCTATCTTGTAGTCCCTTTAGGACTGGAAGGCTGCAAAAGATCTCCCCAGAACCTTCAGTTCTCTAGGCTGAAGAACCCTAACTCTCCCAGCCTGACTCCCTAGGAGAGGTGCTTCACCCCTCTGAGCATCCTTGAGGCCTCCTCTGGACTTGCTCCTGTAGGGCCATGTTCTTCCTGGGCTGGGGCCCCAGAGCTGGACACAGCACTGCAGGTGGGGCCTCATTACAGCAGAGCAGAGGGGCACGATTCCCTGCCTGGCCCTGCTGCCCACGCTGCTCTGGATGCAGCCCAGGATGTAGCTGACTTTCTGAGCTACAAGCCTGTTAAGATTCAGTGAGAGATGCCGAATAAAGATGCACATGAGTCCATATGCCAAAGTCAATAATACAGATTTTATTTGGCAGTAAATGTGAGGTAGAGAAATAGAAAAAAATAGAAAAGGGGGGCTGGGGGTGGAGGGGGGAGAGAGAGAGAGATCAAGCAGAATACAGTCAGCACCCATAAATCCAGCATCATCCTGTTGGCCATTCTTCACCCTGGACCTCTTGGTGGTGAGGGTCCCAAGATGGTTAAAAACTTTTTACTGTCTACACAGTTGGCTTATTCTATTGGTTAAATGATTTCCTCACTTCTAATGCTATATAGTCCTATGCTCAGTCTCTCTTCTTTTGGGTTGGTGGGCCATGAGTTGGCAGTCACGATCTCCCCCTGCCGGAACTTTTACCCCATCGGAGCTGACTTCAACATAATTGCTGAGTTGGCTTGCCCTGTGGCCTCCAAATTCTGCATTCTCTTTGCCCATTGTTAGTGATACATCCTTCTCTCCCAGCCTTGTTAGCCTTTCCCTCAGCCTGAGGTAACACCTGGACAGGAGAACCACCTTTATATTATCTCAAGTTCCCACCATGGTGGCTTATCTTACTGTAAGCTCCAGGTATCCACAGAAGCATATTTGGCACGGGTGTTCAGTGGTTATTGGTGGTCAGAGATACCATCTGTCCCATAACTTGGGGTGATCTTTGATATGCATATGTGATAAGCACATGAGAAGTTGCTTCTTTAGGCAGTTTGCCTCAGTGGGAATTCTTGCCTGGATACATTACCCAGGATGTGCTACCCAGATCTTCCTCCACCAGGCCTGGAGTGAGTGACAGTGCTATCCTGTCACTCCATCCTGTGCTTATCTCTTGACAAAGTCCTTCTGTGGTAACAGTGCTTGAGTATGATTTCTTTTGTATTAAGACTGCTGTACAAATATTTAAGAAAATAAGTGTATACAAAAACTGAAATTAGACAAGCAGAATATCATTATTTTATGCTTTTAATGCTTCATGTGTGGTATTTTTCTCTGATGCAGGAGATAGAGCTAAAACTGGTTTAAAAAGTTATTCAGACTGTACTTTATGAATATGTGCAGCAATTTATGTAAATACATGGTTACAATTTTCAGCCAATAGTTTCTGGCCATTGTATGATTTGCTGTGGTTTTTGGCCTATTCTTTCTCTGACTGGAGCTCTGTTGCTCAGGTACTTTTTGACCAGGAAGTCTGAGAGGATTTCTTCTGGTTTCTGTTTTGGTTGTCATTACTGATAGAAGCAAGTTTTCACTTCAGAGAATTAAGTTCATAAGTTTCTAGATAATTTTCTATGCATATTTTCTAGTGATTGAGAGTGATTCTTTTATTATATGGTTCTCAGGAAATGTTGGCTAAAATCTGCACAGAGAGCAACACAGATGAGGAGTAAATACAGTCAAAGTAGATGTAATATGCCTTCCTGATCATAGAAATATCTTTGAGCTATTCTTTCAAGTATATTCGACTTTGGAGTCTAGTAGCCCCGAGCTACCCTGGATTTGGCTTGGGTAGAATTAATTTTTCCTCTCAGTGGCTTGAACTATGTTTTGGATTTGTGGTGAACAGAGGGTAGATAACATGTTTTTGTTATCTCCAAGCAGGGCTTACCCAGAGCCAAGGCCCTTTGTGCTTTTCATAGTGCCGCACTGGTGAGGGCACTGGGGGTGTGTGGGAGGCTGGGAGGGGACACAGCCAGGACAGGTGACCCAAACTGACCAAGGGGATATCCCAGACCGTGTGAGATCGTGCTCAGTACATAAAGTGGGGGGAAGCAGGAGGAAGGGGGTGGGCATTGGAAACAATGGTATTTGTCTTCCCAAGTCACCGCTACATGTGATGGAGCCCTGCTTTCGAGGTGGTTGCTGAACATCTGCCTGCCAATGGGAAGCAGGAAATTAATTCCTTGTTTTGCTTTGCTTGTGTGCACAACTTTTGCTTTCCCTATTGAACTGCCTGTATCTCAACCCATGAGTTCCCTGGCTTTTACCTTTCTGGTTCTCTCCTGCATCCTGCTCGTGGGGTAGTGAGCAAGTGGCTGCGTGGTACTTGGATGCTGGCGGGGGTTAAACCATGATACCACCATAGTAGGGGTGATGAATAAGCCCAGGTAAAGGGCTAGCTCACTTTCTAATTTTCTATGAGAGATGCTGCTAGATAAGACAATCAAAGGAAAAAGTGTCTACTGGAACTGCCTGGAGGAGAAGTGCTGCCTGGGAGCTGTTTGGAGAACTGGGCAGTGGAGAAAGCAACAGGATATATCTTTGCAGAGGAGATGAGTTGGAGAGGACCGAGATGCAGTGACTCACTTCAGCCTCTCCAAGTTGGGGAACCAGCAGCTGTGAAGGTCCTGGAACAAACAGCATCAGGAGAGACAGGTTGCAAGTCAGTGATTATTTTAGTGTTACATATGGACTTGGCAGTGTCAGGTTAGGATTAGACTTGATGATCTTAAAGATCTTTTCCAACCTAAATGATCCTATGATTCTGTGTGCACAGTGGAGCAAATATACCTTCTCTGAGTTTTTAAGAGCTATTCTGCACTCCTGGAAAATAAGTAGTTTCAGGTAGACTGAACTACTTGAACGTCTTTGATGTTATCTTGGAATGGCTGAGGAGGTACAGTGAAAAGTGTGGCAGCAAAAAGGGCAATAACTAGATGTTTTTTTAATTAGAAATGTAGCTAAATTTATCTAGTAATCCCTGGTGTTGAAAATTCAACAAAATTCAAATCTTTTGTAGATCCTGCTGTATATATTTTAAAATTCTATTGGGTTTCAGCAGGCAGAAATCACTGTGAGGAAAACCTCCCCTCTAGCAGAACTGTTGCTTCTGTTAATAACACACTACTGAGAAAGCAGTGCATAGGTATATAAAGAATTCTTTGTGAGGGAGGATTTGTTAATTTTTAAAAGGAGAGATGTGGGAGAAACTTGTGTTTTGATTCAAGTCATTGTGAATTTAGGCAATTCAGTGGAGCATACGGCACTCAGTGCTCTAAGGTACTGAAACCTCAGGGCTGTATCCAAAAAAGTATTTAAATACCTACCTACTGTCATGCTCCTGAATAATCTTATAGCAGGAAATGGATCTTTTTTATATTCTTGAAGGTGTATTTCAATGTGCTTTTCTGAAATAGGTCCTTAGTACATTGCGGGTTTGAGCCCATGAGAAGCAAGGAGTACCAATAAAGAACTAAGTACAAAGCAACCAACAAGAAATACCATCTTGATATATGAAGTTGCATCAAAAGAAATGGGCAGGAAAGAGATTTGAGAACTACTGAGTACTGCAAACAAAAAGCTTTAGTTTCTTAGTCATAGAGTGTGTTGTTATATTTGAAGAAGCCGAGATTGTAAACTAGATTAGATATTGATGTTAATCATGTTACTGAAAATCAGAGTAACAATACTGAAATCACTGTCTGATTAACGACTCAGTTTGATAATTGCATGTTGCAAAGCCAGAGTAGTTCAATAATGCCAGCTGACTCTCAATTTAGCATATTCATAGAATCATTTGAGGTATGAAATGAAGTGCTAGATACAACAATAGAAGGAAGGCATGTAAATCTATTTAAGAAGGTGAACAAACTTATGAAAGAGAAGAAGGAGGGAAATCACTGCAGCCATGTGTTAAATATTTGGGTTGAATATAATGAAGTAGAAAATTGCTTCTGTTTTTCACTCTGCATAATGTAAGTACAAGCCCTATAGGATTGTTATCTCTGACTCTTGATTATTCATGGGTTTCTCTAGATGGACTACGGAAATGGGACACAGCATCCTGAGATGCTGTTTAAAACAAAAGAAAAGCAGGTTGTTGAATGCTGCTATTGTTTGACTAATCTTTCTTTTCTTCTGTGTGTTGCTTCCTTTTGTTTTTCCCCGTCTCATATAAAATACTGCAATCTTCTTATGTTCCTTTGAGTCACAAAACTGCACTGTCAAAAAGACCACTGGGGTGTTCATGTTGCTTCTGCATTTTTTGTAATTGTAATTGCATTTTTTATTTGTAATTCTGAGCAACAAAATGCTAAGTGAATCAAAAATCTTGCAAATCTGTCCCAGTGACCAGAGGTAGAACTGTCATACTCTGAGTTTTGGTACTGGCAATGGCAGTAAACTGATGCTGGTGTCTGGATAAGCTGTAGGGATAACCTAGTTTTCAAAAGATATTTACATACCCAACCTGTTTGGAAGCCTTTAGGATTTGTAGGAAAAACACAACTGCCACTAAATCCCCACTCTGTTTTCATTTAGATCCTTAGATATCTTTGAATTTTTTCCCTTTAGTGAATACTTCAGTCCATTTCAAAACTCCTTAAATTCCATAGATATTTCTGTCATTTTTAGATAGTGTCCTAAATTAAGATTGTGACGTTTATATGATGTCAGCATAGCATCATTTCACTTCACAGCTGGAGTTTTCAAATAAGTCTTCAAAACTGAAAATGTTTGTACAGATTTAGTGGCTACCACTTATTTTTCACATTAATATTCTGCATAAGACTTCAAAACAGAAATTATATATGGAGGGAATAAGAGCCTAGATCTGATTTTCATGCATGTAAATTGCTGAGCAGTGCCTGCCAAGAGGCTGGTGGTCTGCTCCCCCTGCCATGGCAGAGTGCCTCTTTACCCAAGTAACTTCATAACCTCCTTTTCCCTGCCAGCCTGTGCAGCAGGAGGTGTACAGCTGAATTCTGAGCTTGCACCAAGTCTGGGTAACAACTGACAGTAAGAAGTGCAGTGAGATCATTACAGGATAAAAAACCCCAAAACCCTAAAGACTCTGTCAGCAGTGAGTGATCTCTCCGTTATCCTAGGTTTAATACTCCTTTTTCTGTCTAGAGCTTCTGCAGACTTGACATCTGCAGAGCACAGTATCAGTCGACTGTTCAGGCAAAGTGAATTAAGAGCTTCCAAAAAAAATTAAAATCAAAGTCCTTGGAATATTTTTATTCAAGTGAAGAGCTTGCAAATTGTACAGTAGTATTTCCCTTATACAACCGAATCTAATTTATCACAATAAACTTCTTGCAGTGTAATAGCAAACTAGTTCATTTAAACTTGTGTGCAAAGATTTCCAGTGCAGCTAATTTGTGAGCATCGTGCATGCTTCGTTACCTGGATTCTGAGGCAGGCAGTGAAAGTATTCTTGCTGTAAACATTTTTAGGAGTGAGAATTTTGAGGACCAGACCTTCGATTTGTTTACCAGTTGGGTATAGTTTTTGTTGCCTACTAGGAAATGAGAATAACTTTTGCCAGCTGAGACTCTGAATCATGTTTTTCTAAATGGTATCTGATCAGTTTTATGTGTAAAGCAGTGCTTGCTCAATACTTTTTCTCTCCTGCTTTTTCTTAGGGCCCCCACAGCGAACCGTTTCCCCCAAACAAGACCACGAAGAAAGGAAGCACGACAAAGTTTTGGACAAGGGCAGTGAAAGTGGGACTTCCTGTAACGAGCTGTCCACCTCGAGCTGTGACAGCCACTCGGAAGCAAGCACCCCTCAAGAAAACGCCACCAGCACTCAGCCATCCACAGCCCACCAGCCCAACACTCTGACGTTGGATCGCCCGTCCAAGAAGGCCCCGGTGCAGTGGATGCCAGCGCCAGACAAACGCAGGAACAGTGAACTCTTTCAAACTCTCATTAGCAAGTCCAGAGAAACAAACCTTTCCAAAAAGAAGGTGTGTGAGAAGCTGAGCATTGAGGAAGAAATGAGAAAATGTATTCAAGATTTTAAAAAAATCCACATTCCAGATTACTTCCCAGAGCGCAAACGTCCCTGGCAGTCTGAACTCTTACAGAAATATGGGTTATAGTAATCAACTGTTTCCTGACGTATCTCTGAGGCATTTGATATTTGTTACATTGCCTCTTACTGATGTCCTCCTCCTCCTGGCCAACTCTGCCACCAGAGCTATTCCTGCTGCTTATTTCTTTCTGTGAACAGTGGATGTTGGATAGTACATGTTTTTCTTTAAATATATATATATATATAAAGATAGAAACTTTAAAAATGCAAAAGGTGTCTCATCTAAACCACTTCATAATAGCAAAGAAAAAATTGCATGGTCAAGAAAGATGGTTTTTGAACCACAGTTTGTTGAGCTTCATTATTATTTTGGAACATAACAAATAACAATCTCAATCATCAGTTAACATCTCATTTTATGTCACCATTAAAAATGACTCAGACTTACTAAGGATGAAGAAAAACAGGGTTTAAAATTCAATTGAACTGGGTTTGGAACTAATTCCCAACATTCTCTCAATGTTAATGCAATAAATCAAATACCTGTTTTGCATGAGCACAATATTACAAATAAATCACACAAGAGCAAGAGGTTGTCTGTTGCTTGGAGAATTACTTGTTTGATACCAAGCCTATAAACGTAAAATGTCTAAAGGATTGAATTTACTTTGTTCTGGATCTGTGATTTTTTTGTGTGTACAGTGTTCTTTCTGTATGTAAGGATGGTGTAAATATGCCTTATATTGTTTTATTATTGCACCAACAACGTTCATCTATTAGTGCTTGTCAGGATTATTTCTGTGAAATGCGAATTTATGGCAGATTGTGAAAACTGGTTTGATGGTCTGAAAGTTTTTGTTATGTTAGTCGCTAAAAATGGAGAAAAATAAAAGAAACTTTAATGTATTTATTAAAAGAACCATCTAGTAGATTTTCTTGGCTGTTGTTGTTGCCTCTCCTTTTTAAATAGAATCAAGCAAGTTTTTACTTTTGTTCAGTGTTTTCATAACTACTCTGCTGGAAATAAAAAAAACAAAACAAAAACATATTTCAAGAGTGAGAAAAAGTATTTAGGGTAGTGCAGTTTAATTGGAACTGCCATACAGACCCTAAGAGAAAGAGAATTATGCTAAGAAGCAGAAGAGGATGAACTGAAAAACTGAGTGGTTTTACTAGCAGAGCGGAAAGCAGTTCCAATTTGACAAGTTCACAAAAATCAGCTTAGAAATAGAAAATTTAGAATACCACAGCAGAGTATGCTACATTTACAAATGAAAAGTTTCTGTGAATAGTCAGCTCTGTATGGCAAAGCTGTTATCTCAGCCCATATACGGGAAAATAAATTCCTTTCTCATTACAGGAACACCAAGAAAACAACTGTGGTTCAGACAGCCACAGCTGAAATGGGTAAGGACTGCTGGAGTTCACAAAAGAGCTGCTGAGTTCTTACAGATTTCAAATTATTACTGTGAGCACACAAATGTACACATCCACATTTAGAAGGGTTAATCTCCATACATGTTCTATAGCGCAAACTGCACAGTTGTATAAGAATAGGTGGTTTACATCTTATGGTAATTTTAAATGGTTTAGCTAAAATGGTTTATAGTTTTTAAATGGTTTTAGATAAAGAGGACTTATTGAATTATAATTTCCAGGGTTATTCCTGATATCTGTATTACTTTTTAGTCCTCTAAAAGGCCACTTCAAAAAACTTCGGATAGGTTTTTAGAAGCAACTTCATTCACTAATTCTTTTCTTAACCCATCTAACTAGTTGTTCTCCTATTCAGATAGTTAGTTGACTTCAACATATTTTGACAACATTTTAATAACTTGAAGGACCACATCTGGGGTAAGTCTAGTCTGAAATGATGCAGACCAGTATGAGACCATTTGGCATCTCAGGTTTGCCTTCATGTTTCTTGCTTGCTTCTTCCTGGTCCAAAAGACCCATTCTTTCTTTTGAAAGTTTAATACTTCTTAGACAAGGTTATCATTTACTTTCTATCTTTTCTAATCTTTGGATTCCTATTCTTTACCTGATGAAGCTTCCAAATGTTTAATCATCACTTATCCTCCAGTGGATACAGTTCTAGTTTTACTTACTCCAAAGTTAGACTAATACTGAGAGCTCTGTTTCCAGCTGGGATTATACATTTCGGATATAGACAGCATCTTGAGCATTCCTAGTAACCCTTGTTGTTGAATTTGGAGGTTTGCTTTGCCTTCCTAGTTATTCTCAGTATTCCAGGAAATAACTGCCTGAGGAATGCTTAGGTGATTTTTTCACCTATCTATTGGTTTTAATTTGTCAGTATATAAATATTTTTATGAGCTCTTTTTTTCTTTTATTATACTGCCTAAAATTTCTCTAAACATATTGATTCATTCTTGAGGAGAACAGATATGTTGATATGTGTTTTTAATACATAAGTACTGTAAGATTATTGATAACCTTAACCACTTTCCATGTGTTCATGAGGCATGTGAATGATGTTGCAGATGAATGACATTACTGCTACTTGGTAACCACAGTGTCATCTTAAGACAAAGTGATTTGGTTATGGAATTAGACAGTGTATGCTGTTCTTCTTTCTGAGTGAAAAATTCCAATGTGTTGCAGTCAGAGAGAGGGGGGAGGAACAAGAGGTCATGAGAATCCCTCAGTTGTATTCTCTAATTCCTGTCATACTTTTCATCCAGTTCACCCAGTTAAAGCTCTAACCCTATCTATGTAGTTATTATTCTACAGTTTTCAGACAATTAGGGAGAACACAAGCTGAGACATTCAGTGGAACCTGTGGGTGTTGAGATGGCTATGTTTGGTTGAAGGCTCCCAGATGTTACAAGAGAATTGCATATTAGAAGCACTTGGAGGGTTGATTGTTTCCTATTGTCTTACATTCTTCTTATTTTCCCATGATAGCTGCTTTTTATTCTTTCATTTTAGTCTTCTTTTTCTCTTCTCAGCTGTTCACTTTGTTACGCACTGGAATAGTCTACCATTGGAATCTGTGCCTTTTATTGGGTTTCAGCAGAGGCAGTCAGCACACTAAATATCCTCTCCATTTGAAGTTTATGAAGATAACGTTCTTCCAAAAAAGAGAACCCAAAACAAATCCAAATGCTGATATTGGTCGATCCACAATTATAATCATAGAATGGTTTGGGTTGGAAGGGACCCTTCAAAGGTTATCTAGTCCAACCCTCCTGCAATGATCACAGACATCTTCAACTAAATCAGGTTGTTTGGAAACCTCTTCCAGAGTCTCACCACCCTCATCATAAAAAGTATCTTACTCATAACTAGTCTGAATCTGCCTTCTTAGTTTAAAATAATTAAGCCTTTTCCTTTCACAATCAGCCCTACTAAACATTTGTCCGCATCTTTCTTATAATCTTGTATTTCCTTATTATCAGCTCTGTGTCTCTCCAGGTCACAGGGGAGGATGTTGTGGGGGCTGTGTCAAAGGCCTTACATAAGTGCAGATAGATCTGCAGGTCTTCCCTTCCACTGATGCAGTCACTCCATCACAGAAGACCCCTGGATTGCTGTGGCAGGACTGTCCCTTGGTGAAGCTGTGCTGGCTGTCTACCATAGCACAGCTTCCAAGAGGATCTGTCCCATGATCTTCCCAGACACAGAGGTGAGGCTGACAGGTCAGTAGTTCCTATGCATCCTTTTCAAAGATGGGTGCAAATTTTGTTTAGTGTAATTAAAGACTAAGTCGTTTTGGTGAATGATTAAGTGGTAGGTTTAGATGGTAACTGCTTGGATAAAATTTATTTTAAAAATTAAATAAGAAAAAATACAAAGAAGTAATTTAACATGTAAATTAAGCAAGCATATTTCTGGAAGGAAAGCAATAGAATTCTTGCTTCTGCAGATTTTCTGTCTAAATCAACACAGCTCCTTACATTTTGGTCTTATTGAGAATTCAACATGGAATACATATCCCATTATGTTTTTTCAATGAGTTTAATTCTTAATATTTAACATGTTCAAAAATATGGATTGGTATAGACTATACTAAAGATTTGAAACTGATAAAAATAAAACATTCCTTTATAAGTAATCTCACAGGTAAACTAATATTTAATGAGAGTAATTATTTAAAATCTGATGCCACAGTAATGTTGTTATTATTGCTCATATTTATTTGCTAGACAAGTGAGTTTTAAGCCCTCATCATAAATATTACATGCAGTAGTTTTTATTGTTCTAACTGAATTATGGGGGCTAGAGATAGTTTTGCCATACAGTGATGTTTACTTTTGAAAATGTGTGAACAAAGCTCAGAATGACATGCTTGACTAGTCTATGACTGAAGAATTATTGCATTAACAAAAATGTTTAAATATTCAAATAATTGAAATTAATTCTAAAATAGAATTTTAGAATTCACTTTGATTTCCTTTGAATGAATACAATATGAAAAATTGCATAAAATGCATACTTTTATGGCCTCCTGTAAAAAAAGATAGTGCTTACGCAATATATTTTGACTTGCTAATGTTGTCTTTGTTCAAGTAATGATATTTAAAAATGTACTTCCTACTGGAGGTGGAAAACCCAAATTAGTAACGAGAGGGCAATGTTGAGTTCCTTTTACAAGTGACTCATGTCCTGAACCAGGCTCTTTGGGATGCTCAGAAATTATCAAGAATACTTCAGGTTTCTGCAGGATTGTTCCACTGATGTGGCTTATCATAAAAATAACATTCACACATTATTTCAGCTTATATATTACAGGCCAGCAAGTAGCTTCTCATTTTCCAAGATCTATTCTCTAGAAGAGGCTTTCACCCTGCTTCATATTTTCCACTCTGCCCCTCTCTTTTCCATTGTTACCATGGACATCCCTATGGTCACTTTTATTTAGGAGCTTATCTGTTCCTTGCCTGAAGACACATATTCAAATTCAGGAGAGACTAGACTACACTGGAAATGGGGAAGCTGGACACACTGGCAGTGTTATTAGTTGGAATATCTTCAGCACTGCTGGCAAGAAGATGCCATAAAGCAAAAGCTGGAAGGCAAAGTCACATTGCCCTACAGCTTGTGCTCTGTTTCAGACTGTCGGGTAGCACCTTTTTTCAGCAAAGACCAGTCGTTCAGTGAAACAAGCCACACAGTCATTATTCACTGATAAATGAGCCACTGCTGCTGTCAGTGTCCTGTTGGCCACCTACACCTGCTGTGTGTTGGTACTGCAGCTAAATTGGACACCCCAGTTCAGGGATGGTGCTGCTGGGCTGCACGAGGCTGGGGCAGGCAAGGGCTGGGAGAGCTTTTCCTCACGCCATACACCCATTCATGGGGATATACAGCTTGTTGCTGGCTGCTGTAGTGGGTACTTGCCTTCATACCAGAGGACCTGGCATCACTATCTGCAGTAGGATTCTTGTTTTATTCTGGAGCATCATTACTGTTTGCACAGAAAACAGCCATTCAGGGGGACCAAATCCCGGTATTCGCATGTGTAGAGCCATAGCAGAAGATAGCAATCTCTCCTGCTTTAGCAAACTCTTCCTTCTTTGAAATTGGGCTTGTGACAGCATGAAATGGGGTGCTGAGAAAAGAGAGTACAAGCGGTGCCCAGAAGAGAAACAGCACCGACTGTGCTCCCATCTGTTTGGAGCCTGGCACCCTGGCAATCCTCAGCTGCAGGCATTAGGTTGTGTAAGGCACACTGGGGAAAAGCACAAATGGACTCAATACAGTTAGTGATGAATATAACAGCAAAAGTATTTGAGAGTTTTCTCCTCCCCTAGGGGCTCTTCCTGTTCTTACTGGGCCATCTCTTTGCCTCAGATAATAAGAAGAAGGAATTACAGAAAACAATAATTGACCAGATGGATATAGTGGGAATATCTATGTCTCTATGTTGTATTGCCTATTAAAATTTCTGTTTCTTCACCGTGTTAAAGTTACTTTATGTTCTTTTATATACACAAAAGGGAAATGTAGAAATAGCTTGATGGAATTCATTCTAAGACTCTAGTTCATATAATCCTTCACAGACATTAGATGAAGTTCTAGCAGTGAGCATGTTAAGTGTTTCAATTACAGTGCAGTGTAATTTTTAGCAAGCAGTCACCCCAGAACAGATGAGTGCCAGTAACAAGAAGTAAATTAAATTTACATAGAAGGAATGGAAATCATAAATATGCAATAAATAATCTTTCCAGATTCCAAAGCAACATTTAATTCTGAAATACTATCACTTACCTCTTATCTGCTTAGCATGCATGCAATTCATTATTTTAACACCAATCAATTGATAATGTGCTCCAAACTTAGATTCCTCCTGATATATTGCTGAAAGATTGTTTTCTTAATAAATATGTACTGTACATAGTAAATGTAAAGTTTTGAGAGCAGGCAATACCTGATAGAATATTTTTCATCCCTACTGGATTGCTAGTTTGTCCTAGGAGGAATTGTGAAAACTATCAATCAATGACCCTTAAAAGCTTTATTCCCTGTTTCTCTTCCTATTTAGGTGAATTGTGTGTTTCATATGGTGTCATTTTTCTGTTGAAGGTAGCATTTGTTTCAATGCCGCACAAAATAGTCTCTGACAGTGTGGCGCTGAATTGTTCTGATTTATACCTACCCCTGATTTAAATTACATTAGTAAGCTTCTGACACGAGCAGTTTGGGTGACTGCTGAGTGATTGAACACCTGCCACACAGTTGAGAAAAGAGCTCAAAGAAGATAGGGGTAAGAGTAGTCCTCCATGCCACTGTGGATTTGGAGGCATCCCAAAGGATTGAAAGCCCCAGCCCCTGCAGGACGTGTCATGTGGTGCTTCAGTCTCTGTCACAGGAGGGATGAGGGGTCCGTGTGTATCCTTTGCCAAGGACAAGCTTGCTTTCACCATCTTGCAGAACTAAGACCAGCCTTTGGGAAAAAAGCTGCTCTTTCACAGGTTTATGATGCCAGTCCTGAATGTCCCCATGGAAAAAATATAGAGCACCTTCTTGCTCTCTGATGAAAATGTGGGCTTGCCTTCTATTTTTGTCACTGAAGTCTCCACATTTATGTGAACATTTACCTGAAGCTTCTGTGCCAATTTAAGGACTGTTGTTTCAAATAGGTCTCATGACTCTTCTTGAGCTTCTTCCAACTGTTCAATAGTGTTTTGGGAAAGAGGATGCACATATTCTAGTTTTGGTCAGTAATGGAAGGACAGAGAAAGGAAAAAAAATATTCCCTTCTTGCAACGTGGTGGGGTGTTTCAATATATAGAATTATTAATTGCTTTTATATTGCAAATTATGTCACCTTTTTTCTTTCATTTTTTCCCCCATTGCTTTTTCCTGGAAATATACAGCCCAGATTTTCAATTATTTCTAACCAGGCTGCTTTATTCAAATGTTCAGCCATATTTTACTTTTCTCTCTATTTCTAATTACTTTTGAGTCTTTTTTTTTTAATCAAATTTCATGAACATTCCATTTACTTTAACTTTGAGAAGATGGCAAGCAAAACATATGAAAGAGATCTTCAAAGGCACAAAGAGATCTCAAATTCCCTGTGGCATTTACTGAGACTTGAGCATGTAACTCTTTTTTCTTTTATTTCTGAAAAACTCATGTTATCTCTGCAGTGATCCCTATGCCCTTCCCCTCATCTCAATAAGACTGATCATCATCTTTACCACAGCTTCCTACTTCCACTCCAAATCAATTTGAATTAATTTTACAAGTATGCTTTCTTGACATTGAAATCAGGAATTATTATGCTGTCCCATTCCTTTCTTCCACTAATTCTTTAGTGCATTTGAAAGGAATAATGAATCAAGTTTGTCTGACAAGAGCTATGTTTTAATACTCGTTGTGAGTCTGTCTTAATCCCAGACAGTGGTAAACAGCAATTGTCTGAGCCAATCTGTGATAGGCATCTCAGCAGGTGGCAAGTAATGATGCTGCTCTGTCAGCTACAGAAGCAAGAAGAACTCTTACACATACAAGCTTTCAATAAATTAGCTGTACATCAGTGTTTCTGAAAAGCTAGGGAAGTTTTCCAAAGTCTTCTGTGTCCCTCTGTAAGTCTTCACACACAGTGAAAATGTCATGGAGGAAAGAGAGGGAAATTATGTCAAGAACAGAATTTAAAAAAAACCTTTTTGATGGCTTTGAAAGTGACTTGAGTGGTTTCCTCCCATCTTCCAGTACCTGGGGATCAATGTGATATTTATGTGCTTTAAATTCATCATCCCCACATGATTACCTTGATGGTCTGCTGATGGCCATCCTGGGAACTGAGGCTCCCAAACCAATGAGTTGTTCCCAGCTGGTGCTCAGGAGCCGAGATCCTGCTTGAGTTCATAGCAGCCATCAAGGGCGTCATCTCCAGAACTGCATCAATGCCCCACCTTAGGAAGCATAGCTGTAAATTCATGGATCATATTACTCCAAAAAATATATTTTTTTGGATGTGTGCTACACCCCATCATGATCTTGACAGCAGAAAATTTCAGCAAAACTGCAATATTATGTGGGCCCCATGTCCAGAATTATATCTTGTATTTACTGTACCATTAAATGATCAAAGGATTCTTTTCAGCTGGTAAGATACCAGGCTCTTAAGCTGTCCCGTGCTTACAGGATTATCCAGTTGATGCTTTCTCACAGGTCTGAAGATGTCTCATTTTCTTCAGGCTCTTCAGTCATCCATAGATACTCAATAAGAATGACTATGCAGTAGGCGTGTGCTGATTTACTTAATATCCCAGAATGCCTGCCATGATTTGCTTTTATATTTATTTTGCATGAGCTGCATGTTTAATGCTGTACAGCTAAGCATAAAGACTTGTCTCCTGTCCCAAGACAATTTAAAATGGTAAAATAAGAACTGAGACCATTGAAATGAATGTAACATAAATGCAAAGAGATTGGAATTCCTACTGGTATTCCTCAGAATAATTCTGTTTAAATTTTATTACAGTATCTCACAATCTCTTAATATTCTTTTGTTTTTACATAAATTAAATCCCCTGTGAATTAAATCAAGTCATGTCTGGAGCATGCTTTTTCTGCACCAAATCTTCCTGATTACCCATCTTCCTATTTGACACCTTCATATTTGTAAGATTTATCAAATTAGTTTGCTCTATTGTTTGCTCATCAACTGTGTGATCAGCTAAGTCAGAAATCATATAATGAGAATGCAAATTACGAGAAAAAAGTTCTCATGTACAACCAATTCCCCTGCAGAAGATTCTGGTTGGTGTGGTAGCTGAGAAGTTGTATCTTGTGCCACTGAGCAGGAAAACTCCTGGATGGCCAAGGGTATTTCCTCACAGGCCTTGGCCCTGCAGCCTAATGTTTGAGTAAGATCCTGTGCTTTGTCAAAGGTCTGTTCATATGAATTGGTTTCTTTTCCATGGATATTCAATTGCAAGATTAATGCCTTAAAACTGAGCCCTTAAATTTACCCTTCTGTCCTTTAAGTTCAAGTGCTAGCAGTACAGAGCAATAATCTGATGCAGCTGGTAGTCAGGGAATCTTATCTCATGGAAGAGGGGTAGATGGAAGAGCACCATGTTCCTCAGAAAGAGTGGTTAAACGATTCTAAAAAGGAGCATAAAAGCTCATCTACCTCTAAGAATGGAGACCCAGACATTTCCAGAAGTTCAAGGCAGAGCGTTTCCATCTTATTGCCACACAGCTGAATTCTGCAAATCCATTCATCAGGCAGAAGTACTGGGGTAGGTGGTGCAATTTTCAGCTCTTTGTAACAGATGTTTCAACCAAAGTTTCTCAAAGAAAGCCTGAAAAGATGCTGCCTAGACTCTGTAGAAGGCTCTTGTCTGAAACAATTTGCTGACCCATCACTGCCATTAATTGTTTCAACATTTAATGTTGCAAGTCTGTTTATGTTACCCAAGTGCAGTGCTGCATGGTAGAAAAGGTGCATTCTCCTCTGTGGAGAATAACCATATCTGTGCCTTCTGTGCTGTGCTGTTCTGTATGCAAGTCAGGTGGGGAAATGCTTGCACTTTTTTTGAAAGTTTTTTGAAAGAGAGAACCATTTCTGGCTGTGGGGATATTTTCTGTCAGTGGCAGAGTGTATTTTCTCTAAGCCATCACAGCAAATTCCAATTTTTGACAGGCTCTATCTCCTGCACTGCACAGCATTGCTAAAATCATTGCTCCCACCTGGGATTCTCAGTTTATTTGTCACCACTGGAGGAGAGAGAGCAACTACTGCTGCTCTTCCCATCACAGGAGAAAGCACTTATAGCCTTTACCTCCTCTCAGTCTCTCTCTTTACCTCTTATAAGGCTGAATGAATCCAACTGCATAGTCTGCAGATTCAGCATGGAATTTGGGTTATTTGTTTACTGGTTTGTGGGGTTTTTTCCCTCTGTAAGCTTTCTTCTAGAGACACCAGCTGCAAATCTGGGCTGGAAGCCAACTTTGTCTCTCCTTGAATAAAAATAAGACAGAGCTAGTGGGAAGTGCAGAGAGGACAGCGGAAGATCAGACAGAAACTTACATCAACCGTGCAATGAACCCCCAAGATGCAGCAATGCTTCTCCAGAGGAGGAGCCTTAACAACATCCAAGCAGACACAGAAACCTGCAGATGCACAGCCCCTTGCCAAGCAGAGGCCAGGTGATGATGGCAATAAACTGATCTCAGCTTTTTTGAGCTTGCAGGAGCAGAGCTGCAGGATGGGAGGGCTTACAGCCCCTGCACCAGCTGGGTGCAGGCTCTCCCTGCCTGCCACAATGCCTGCATGGGACAGGCTGAGAAGGATCCTGCAGGCAGCAGAAGCAGGCACAGTGTGCTCAGAGATCATGGTTTTCCTAGGCTGAGTGGGGCTCATCAGCATATTCACTGTGGGGAGGCCAGGACCACCCCTGTGCCATTTGTGAGAGGCTGAAAACAGAAGCTTAGACTGGAGTCAAGGCCATGAAAAAAAGCAGTGGCTGCTCAGTAAAGTGATGATGAGAGTGGAATGGGAAGCAGTGATTTCATCCCTTACAAGCTGTGGAGGATAGAAATATTGCTTCCAAAGGAAATAAAGTTGAAGAGTAGGGAAAGGAAGAGAGGCATTTCTGAGTTCTGCCAGACTTGTCTGGTCCAGAAAATTTTCTCTCTTATTAATCCACCTTCTCACAGAACTGATAACTGCTTCCCAGCACAAACCTTGCCTTTCCACTCCTTTCCCAGAGTGGTTTCTTCACCAGCTAGCTTTTGACCAGTTGCATTGCAATTGGACACAGATTCAAGATGGAAAGCAGCTGCTCAGCTCTAGCATCACCAACTGAGCCACCCTTGGCAGCATAATAGCTGTGTCATTCACCTCATTGAAAAGAAAAATAAAAAGGTAGGCTTTCAGGGAAATGCTGAGCAGCAAAGCAGTTCCAGGATGTGACAGATGTGACTGTCCAGATGTTCTGCTGGATGAGCTGGGGATGGTTCCTGTCTACAAGACCTGGGGCGTGACTCTTTGGTGGGTACTGAGGTTGCAGCATTTGGGTAGGTAGGTGATGGTGGATGGACAGATACCTGAAGGTGAGTTACAGTTTGACAGACATTTAGGATTTGTGGATTGTAAGCAAAGCTGCCAGCCTGCCTCTTTATAAATCCCCCTCTGTGGTTGATGTGCTGGCCTCTGTCCATCGCCATCCCCAGGGAGGTGCACACAGCTCGGTGCCGGGGCTGTCCCTGTGTCCTGGCTGCTCTTCTGGGATGGGGGACAAGGCCTGGCTGCCTGTCCCTGCACTGCTGTTCCCCAGCGAGCCACCATGGTTCCTAACAGTGGATATGCATACAGCAGCTGTTCTACTAGGTATGTTCTTAGGAAAAGAAATAAGATTGGAATACTAAAGTATTAAAAAAATATAAAGGAATATTCACAAAAATGCAGGAGCAACAATGATGTCTCTGTCATTACAGTTGTGGTTGATTAAAAATAATCTCTTTCCTGCAAGTTTTCTATATTTTTCAGGTCAAGGAACAGAAGCTGTGCAAATTTCTGCCTTGGACAGTTCTGCTTACTGCTCATTTCTACTTCTTTGCATTTGAAACAGCTCATAATAATTTTGTTTGGGACAAATAGGTTATGTTCTTCAGCTAATACAGGATAGCAATGAAGCTATAACTCTGTGTATTGGAAGCAATCACCCACAAAATATAGCCCTTCTTCCAGGATACAATAGTCCAGAGGATGATAAAATGTCAGTATGCTTCTGGAAATACCTGTTTGTCAGAGAAACAAAAAAAACCCCAAAACCGCTTCCTGCCCCTCTCCCCTTCAATTTATGTAACTGCTGAAACTGACTTCTAAAAGCAGTGGAGCTGGTAGAAGAAAAAATACAGGCCTTAGAAAGTCTTATCAACAGGGAGAGCATCAGGCATGTCTCTAGGGTTATTGACAAAAAACCTTATGGTAATAACTGAACAGTTTAGCAAATGAAATATGGTGTATGTACATGTAACGAGTTCCAAATCCTAGAACCAGCATTTGTCATTCACTGCCTGTTTGCTTTTCTGCTCACAAAATCTTAGATCTTTGCACATTTGGACACTGTCAGAACAGCTGTCCATTCTATCAGTAGAGAGAGGTTTTTAAAACTGGAGACAAAGCATCTACGCCCCTATTCAGCCTCTTTTACTGTCATTCCTTGTGAAGAGCCTTACTGCAAATGAGAATCTGGCACCTTTCTCTTCATAAATACTGACATTTATTAGCAGGTTAAGATAGGAGAAGAGGAGTCCTTTTGATGAGTAGCATAGAAGATAATTAATTAGAGTTGTAATTTGGCAGAAAAGTGTTAATTTAAACTTCAGAAGAATTATAAAACTTAATGAATTGACCTGGAATGTGCTGAAATTCCTGGCAGCTTCCTAACTGCCCTAAATTAAATGACCTAAACTCACGATCAGACATTAAAAAATTGAATTTGTTGACCTGACCTGTGAGCAGGCAATAAATAACAAATTGGAAGGACTGATAATAGATGTGTGTTCTGAAAGAATATGCCTATCTATAGAAAATACAAATAATTTATTTGATAATTCCTAGCCAACAAAGATTACCATTTTAAATCTGTTTCCATTAATTTCTAGGAAGGGACTTCAGCAGGGGAGCTTCAAATAAGATTTTAAATGAAGGAGTTCCCAATATGAGCGTATAAATCAGGAAATGCCAAATGGGCAGCTTTCTTTTGGCTGCTCTGCTTTCCTGCCTCACTTAACTCCTTTCTCTTTTGTGCTGTGCATGCTGGCCTGGCACACAGTCACCTGGCTGTCACAGGTGCTGGAAGACATGCACTGACGAACATGCTCCATGTAGAGTGTTTCTGATCTTCAGATTTTAATATTTTCTAGATATTTTTTAGAGTTCCCTAACCTTACACCACATCTATAAAAGTAGGGACATTCAGTTTAATGGGCTACGAATCTGGTATAGCTGAACCTGAGAGCGCACACAGAAGTCTTATGCAAGGTTCTTATAACCAAAGAAATTTTCCAAATCAAAAATAGCGTATTAAAACAGAACCAGAAACAGAAAAAAAAAAAAAAAGAAGGAAAAAAAAAAAGAAAAATATGTTCTACAGCTCAGCTTTAAGGAGCCCAGCTTCACTCCCCATTTATTGCTATAAATGCTGATGGAGGCCACTGGGCAGCAGAAGGGAATTTGGGCCAGTCTCCAGTCTGTATGTACTGTGGCAGGCTTAATCATTCCATATGTTTGCTTATTTTATCATTTCCTCACCCACATATGGCTAAAGCATAATGTTCAGGCTTCACAGGAGGCAAAAAGAGCTGCATTCTTAGCATCCTTATGGCTGACATTCATACTGGATATAATGCAATGTTTTAAACACTGCCACCCTCCCTCCCTGCTCCCCACAAACACAAGGTGTCCTGTAGCTGGTCATGAACTATTCTGGGGAGGTTCTCAACCTTTTCTATGTTGAGGATATCTGAAACTTTAGAGGATATGCTGAAACAATTTTCATTAATGTCTGAAACATCGTGTCTGTTTCCTCACACTGATCGAAAGTCAGCTGACTGCTCCCCAAATGCCAACATTTTTCTTTTTCATTGCCATTCTCACTCTGCTGAAATCGTGATGTGTTCGAGTGATGCCAAATGGCATTAGATCACTGGCACTACAGGAATAAAACTGTATGAAAATCTAAGGGATTGGAAAAGCTGCTCAGAGGCTCAGGTGGCTTTATGTGGTGAAAGCTAAGGCAAACAGATCCTGCAATAATGCTTGGTAGGGACCTGGGTATCCTAGGACAGAAATGCTGCAAACACTCTCAGTCTGCTGAAGTTCTGGGCAAGTTGCAGTGTTTATCAGAATCAGAAAGTCATCTGCCTAATTAGGGATTGATTCTAAACTTTTACTTCCCCTTCATTATTATGCACTGCAGGAGCATATTACAAATATTAGCATCCCGTTATTGGTTCATAATGTTGTGCCATTACTCTGTCCCAGCTGAAATTACCACTGTAATGGCTGTTGGCTTCCAGTAACCTACCCCAGTGTGAGATCCCACAAGGGAGACACAGTTTATGTGAGGTACCACTAAAAATGTCCCGTAATATGCATAAAAGACCAAATTGCCCATAAAACATTGAGCAGCATCTGAGTGCAGAGCTTTCCTGCTCTCTGCAACAGATGTTTTCTTTCATGCTGCCCAGAAAGCATATATCTTGGGGATTGTTTTAATGCAAATATATATAATTTTCTCTAGAAACATTCATTGGTGCCACTTGTGGTCTCTACTTTCACATTGACTTCTCTTTAGTTTACACTGGGATGTGAATACATGGAAAAATGTAGGACTCACCCTTTAGAGTGCAAAGATGTGCAGGTATCATCCTTTATGGAGCTGTTTCACCCTCTCCTGTCACATGGCATTGAGCAGTGTGATGTCAATTACCTGTATGACATCAAATTCATTCCTGTTTCCTGCAGTGTCTTCTCTGACACCAAAGTGCTGGAGTTCCCTCCTGTCCAGTGCTCACATCAGTCCTTACCACAGTTATGCTCTGCTAAATAAACACCACACACACTCCATTTCCCAACCACCTCCTCTAAGGCTATCATTATTTACTTGGAACTTTGCCTTTTTTTCTGTTGTAATTATAATTCTCTGTTCCTTTTTTTCTCTATTTGTATTTGCAATCATGCTTTAACTAAACTTTGATTGAATAATCCTAAAAATATATCCTGAAGGGTCAGCCCTATTTTAAAACCAAAAGATAACATGTCGCTCTAACACGGATATTCAATTTAGACTAACACTTCTTTTCACACTGTTTATTCATTCATATATAGAATATAGGCAACTAGCCAATCTATCAGGGGAAAACTTCCCTTTATTTTTTCTTTTACCCCTCTCCCTCTGTGATCTGCATCTCACAGTGAATAACACTTTCACTCCCACATCATATGTCCTGTCAGCTTTCTTTCCTAAGATTTTAAATGAAAAGGCAGACTTCTTTTTTAAATCTATGCATAATTTTTCGTATTTGTTGATGCAAAACCCTATAACATTTTCTATTTTACTTTTAAGAAAACTTCATCTCTCTCATTAAAATTCACTTCTTTGCCATCCATCACAATAAAACCTTGCATACTTCATAGTATTAGGTAATATTATTTCTATTAACATCAGTAACCTGCAGGCAGAAGTTCTCTGTTTTTCTTGCCTGTTACTATATGAGGCAGTACGCTACCAAAAAGTTCTGATAAGGATTGGGGACCATTCCCAATAGTGCCCATATGATAAAGCTCTAATCTTTGATAAAAGTCAGAGTGTGGACATATGAATGAAGGAGTATAAAGAGGCTACTAATGCAAATTGTGTTCTTAATTTCTTAAAGGAGGATTAAGGGTTTCCTATGAGCGCATCCTGACACATTGAAGTTGGCAAGTACTTTAACAGTGAGTCTTCTTGAGTTTTAATTGCCATGGGGACTCTAGCAGATGGACAGATATCTGTTTGTGTGGAAGTTATTTTGTTCCCCTTCTTTAAAAATAATATCTGAATGTGGTGATGCTCTTACTTGCCAGCTTTAACATTATCAGAATTCCATATCCTAATTTCTTTGGCAGGTTTCTAATAATGTGATATGAAACATGGCTATGAAGTAAAGATTTTTTGTTATTGCATTCAGGAAGTGGTGAGAAAAGGAAGATGCCAAGTTTCACAAAGTATTTAAAAGGTTTTAATTTTTTCGTACATAGGGCAAATGGGCTCTGACTGGAATAGAAATTTGTGTTTCAATGAACAATCAGCTAGCTTGTGCCATATTAAAATCGAAAGAAAATAAATGGAATATGAATGTGGCCAAAACACAAGCCATTTACTGTAGCAAAATCATTATTGTCTTGTAGGAACTTTGGTCTAAAATGATATTAAATTAGAATAAAATTATATTAAATTAGAATTAAATTATATTTCTTATGAGATTGAAGGCATTTATGTTAGAAATAACTTTCAAAAGATCTCTGGAAGGAAGCAAAATTGTTGAGGGAATATATTTCTCTTTTCTTGCTTTGTGATTAACAGTCATTAATATCATGGAATCAATCTGATTAATGAGGCATTGTCTTTGCAAATTTGTTTTCTGTCCTTTAAGGAAAAGACTGAGGAAGAACTGGGAGAAAGGTTATTAAGACAACACAAGCTTCAGTAATGAGACTAGGCAAACTCCATGTCACTTCTAATAGAACAAATGAACAAGAGACATAAAAACTCTTTGCAAAGACAATTTACCAATAAAGGCTGTAGACTACAATTTCAGACTAAGACTTTTAGGAATGAAATCTAACCATAAGGTATCCTGTGTCTCAGAGCTCCCAAGATTAATGATCTGTCCTTTTCAAATTACAAATTTAGCCAAATACTTTCTAAGTTTTCTTTTTTTTTTTTTAAGCTGGTTGAAATTAGTGGGGACAAGCACAGTAACCTTAGAATGTTTTATATCAGATCTTTGCCTTCTAATAAGACTGTGCCAACTTAGATAACAAGTACTGGTGAAAGAACAATAGCTTTAAATGGGAATGGCCTATCTTCTGCTTTGAAAATGACTTGCAGCACAAAGCTAACTGAGTTTCTCTCTTTATTACATCTTTTTGTACTAAGGCTGAGAGAAACTGGCATTCTGATTTGATATGACAGTATTCGAGCTCTCATTTTTCTGCAGGACCCAGAATACTCTGAAATGAAAATTAATAAAAATAATCTAGTTATGACATTCCAATATTTAGGAATCAGAGGATCTGCTTGGTGTTGGTAGCTCCAATTTTCTGGAAAATTACCTGGGTCTTCACAGCTAAGCCTGCAACCAGGGCCCCCTTAGCTCTACTGATCTCCATTTACTCATGATTTGAAAAGTCCCTTACTGAAACTGGGCACCTTCAAGAATGGAAGTCTCTTTGTTTTCAACTCTTTGAAATACTTCATCCTTTGTCCAAGCCTCCTTTTCCTGTCATAGGATCAGTGTTATTTCATAAGAAGCATCCTATTGTAATTTGCTGTTTCTGAGAGATGCACAAGAATATATACATTTCACCTCAGCTGGCTCTACTGAATTTTATCTAAAATTGTTCACCTGCTATGATATAAGAGAAACTTGACTTCAAGTGTCCTATTTCACATGATGAACGTCTGCTCTATTGTCAGCTATTTCCTGCATCAGATACTCAAAAACATTTATATTCAAAACAGTAATTTTTTTTTGGTGGTAAATACTGGCAAAAGCTATGAAGTGGGGTTTTTTTAATGTTGGAAAAGAATTAAACTGAAAGTAAAAAAATATAATGATTTTAAGATGCAGTAAAATAAATTCTACTGACTAAATAATGCAGCTCAAACAAGCAGGAATTCTGTAGGAAAAAATTACAGACCTGGGTGTTGTGTGTGTTGCCTTAAGAGTTTCTTTCCCAACCTTCCATAAACCATTTGCCTGGGATGTCAGAAAGTTGCTTAGACTGCATTACTGAACAATTAAAACTCAAGTATTTCTGCAAGGCTTGAAAACTCCATGTGTTCTTTCTATTCTTTTTTTTGAGTTGCTTTTGTTTTTTTTGTTTTCCTAGGGAGCCACCTTATATAAGACTACAATAAAATACTTACTCATCTGGAGCCTACAGTGCATTAGAAAAATTCATCTATTCATCTTAAGAAAGTACTGCAGGTAAAAGCCTCTCTTTTTTTAACCTGAAAGAGAGTTAAGAGAGCATTACAAAAAAAAAAAAAAGGAGGAAAAGAAAATAAACACATGAGATGTGTCATTCTTAATGCTTTGAACTTTTTCTGATGTAAACTACATGTTTTTGAGCCAAAGAAAGAAACTGCCTATGTTCCTGGTTTTATGAAGTCTATCTATAATGGTTTCAGCATGGATATGTGAGAAAAATGATCTGATCATAAGCCAACAGCAAAAAAATTCAGTTTCATGATCTGTCAGTGGAAAAAAATCTTCACCTATTCAAGTTTAAAGCTAGAGAAAATAATGCAAGGTAGCATATTTTAGGTAATGCTGTCAAGGTAAAGAAAAATAGCATGAAGACAATAAAATTAAAGTATATAAAAGAAGATGCAACTTCTTTGCTTAAAGGTGGATCTTATTCTAGATTATCTTGTCTTTAATACTCTATTGTATTAGTTTATTATTTTTCTTTAATTTTCCTGTATAGAACTCTCAGTTTAAACAGCTGGTGAATTGTAGAATATAAATATTTTTCAAATACATTTTTTTCCAATATGGACATTTTATCTTAGCATAAAAGGATTTGTTTGTGAAATACCTTTTGTGAAGCATTTTGTTGCATATTTTGTTGGTTTTAATTCTTTGGTCTATCTAATAGAGTACCTAACTCTTACCTAAAGAAGAGGAAAGAAATTGAGAAATGCAACAATGATATTGGAAAAAACTAGAGATGGTGGTTTGTGGAAAAAACTTGTCTTTCTTATACAATCAATTCACTTGACACTTATGGGTGTAGAAAAGTATAAGGTAAATAAATAATAACACAGTAAAATAAACTAAAAAATATTAAACCCCAAATATTATAAAAATT
The DNA here is from genome assembly GCF_027579445.1 of Ammospiza nelsoni. NCBI lineage: Eukaryota > Metazoa > Chordata > Aves > Passeriformes > Passerellidae > Ammospiza > Ammospiza nelsoni. The sequence goes on along the minus strand of NC_080636.1, from coordinate 25,048,111 downwards.
CAAGCTTAAATTTCTGTTCCAGAAGCCTGTTAAAAACATATCACAGAACTCACCTATTACATTATCTACCAAAGTTACTATATTGGAAGAAAGTTATTGAAAGTTTAACATGAATCAGTTTAAAGCTAGCAATTTTCTGTTACACCTGGCATTTAAAAAACTATATAAAAACACCTTTGCTAGTCTTATCTGTATACATACTATTTTTTCTCAGGATTGGTGTCACATCCAGGTCATTAAATACATTTCTTAAAATCTGCATCTTTTATTAAATATACATTATGCCAAGAGTTTTGAAATTTTGAAAATTTCCTCCTGGGGAAGACTTACCACTACATAGATTTTTGAAAAGTGAAACATATATTTTTGTGAATCTGGGGATTTTTTTCCTGATTTTTATTACCAGCTTGAAGAAATGTAGCAATCTGGGACTCAAGAGGTGAACAAACAAAAGAACAATCCCTGATCACTCTCGCTGCAACAGATTTATTTAAAAAACAGCAGCCTAGCATTTGTGAGCAATGAGATACATGGCTACTGGGAATGCCCTCATTCTTGGAATGGCTCTGACATTATAACAACAGTAATCTGGTGTGAACCAGGACCATTAAAATGTCAAGGAATGAACTGTCTTTGGAGGGCTCTGAGGATAGATTTATTTCATTGGTTTTCCACACAACAGATCAGAGGAAACAAAAATCCAGCATCTCTAGGAAGATTCATGGGACAAACATGGCTCAGAGTATTGCAGAATTCCTAATATTATAAAAAAATTTAGAGCCATCCTATAAAGAGTATTTTTTGGTAAATTTTGTAAATCCTCAATATCCACAGTATAGGGCTTAATATTTTTAGTTAAAATGTGCAGAAATACACACACACATGTATATGTTGAGCATGAATATGTTTAACTTTAGTAACCATTATTGCAGATTTCTGATACAACTAATCTAAGCTTTTTAGTGTATGGTTCACTGAGATGGAAAAGATTATATCAAGTCCTGAAGAAACTTTGTTATCAAAAAAATCATTGCTACTTATTGTGCCCTTTGCTTCAGGATAAGTATTGATGACAAAAAAAATTATATCCTCAGTGCTGACTATTCTCCTTTTAAAAATATATTATTATAACTTCATTTTAATGTATTCTGGCATCTTGAGTATCTTAAATCAAGATGTATCTTAGTCTAAAACTACTAGTCTAAACTATGTATAAACAGCTGAACGGGATCACACCAAAACCCATCCAGTCTGATGCCCTGTGCTGGAAAGTGGTTAGAAGAAGGTGCCTCAGGAAACAGTGTAGGAAACAGAGCATCCTCATCCTCACATTTCCTCCCACAACTGAGTCTTGGCAGCAGTTGGATTCCCTGGCCTAAGTGAAGGATCATTATGCTTAATAGGTGCTCATACATCTATTCTCCAAGATGGCTTATTAAACAATTTATATATATATATATATATATATATATATATATATATATATATATATGTGTGGTTCTGCAGCATCCTATAGCAACACATTTGCAAACACTAATAATGTGTCATCTAGAAGCTGGATCCATGGCCCTGATTTAGGCACCCTGGCTCCCTTTTGCAAAATGCAAAAAATTTTAAGGGATAGGCCCTCTTTTGTATCCAGGATTTCTATGCAGGTCTTTGCCTTCTGTCAAATGGGAAGGTTGCAATTCCTCTCCTGAGCCCTGAGGACTTTGGATAACAGGAAGGGAGAGGCATCTAAACACCTTAGGTAGGAGGTAATCTCAGGTTTATGAGATTATGAGGGTTCTCTTGACAGTTTTGTTACAATGGTCAAGGGTCTCTGAGGGCCCAATACCAAATCACTGGCATCTGGAATGAGGAAAGGGTAAAGAGGATGCCTGTAAAAAAAGGAGGCATGCTGTGACCATACAAAACCAGAAGACCATGCTGTGTGGAAAGAGCCAAGCTGTGAAGCAAGTCCAGAGAAGGGCTACCAAGATGATTAGATGGATGGAGTTCCTCTCCTGTCAGGAAAGGTTGAGAGAATTGGGATGGTTCTGCCTGGAGAAGAGAAGCATCCAGGATGACTCTGTTGTAGCCTTGCCTACAAGACAGATGGACAGGAACTATTTACAGGGCATGTAGTGACAGGACAGGGGGAATGGGTTCAAACTGAGAAACAATGGATTTACATTAGGTGTTAGGAAAATATTCTTTACTGTGAGTGCAGCAAGGCACCAGAACAGGTTGCCCTTAGAAGCTGTGGATGCCCCATCCCTGGAAATGTTCAAGGCCAGGTTGGAAGAGGCTCTGAGATACCTGGTCTGGTGCAAGGTGTCCCTGCTTACCACAGGTTGGTTGGATATTTAAAGTCCTTCCTTCCAGGCCAAACCATTCTATGATTCTATGTGAAGCAGAGATTTGATTATTGGAGACAGCATGCAGTTGGAGGGCATTATCGGCACTAAGTGGATGAAGGCATTTATCCAGGCAAGTTAGCAGGGCAGGAAAGAGGCTTACTGAGGCTGGGGCAAAATTCACATGCACTAGAGGGGCTGGAATTCTTTGACAGCAGAACTGAGATCTGAACACAGATCTTTCTCTGTCTAAAACCTGAGAAAGATAGATTCAGTGTCTCATTTCTAATAAATTCAAAGAATTGGAATAATGAGGAGTATTGCCATATGTTCTGGTGGACCACTTGCACAGCTGGAACAGCATTTTATTGAAATGTCTGTGTGCAAACCAGTTTATGTAATCTGCCCAGGAGATAGATGAAGGCAGAATTAGGTAGGTGATATATGGTATGGATGAAAGTGTGCCAAACTAAGATTTTAGATGTGCAGCATTGAGTTAGTGAAAAAAGGAAACAAATCTATGCAAGGCACAGAAAGGCAAATTAATTTTGTAAATTCATTAGACTACACTGGGGGAAAGGGTACTTCAGTAATAGGGGGTTGGCTACTTTTTTTTGGTCTTTTTTTTCAAGTGTTGAGAAGTCTCTTTTACTTCATTACTTGCTTTGAAATTTGTATTTATAGCAAGCCCTTTCCATCCAGTTTTTTTGGGGGGTTTTGGTTTATTTGTTTTTTATTTTTTAGTATATAATTTTAATTGCACATACAAAAATATAAAATACAACATAAATTATTGCAAAAGATGCAAAGGGATAAACTACAACAAGCTAGCCATCCAAAACCTTACAGAAGGTAAGGGTAGCTTCAGTACTTCTCTAAAAGCACTGGGGTATATTCACTCTAATGAGTCTTCCAGTATCAGTGACAATTCTGCATCTCAACTAGAGAGTAAAAACACTTAGTGTTCATCTTTCTTCTCAGCAAGTTTCACATAAACAAATAAGAAATTGAATCCATTGTAAATCTTATATAGAATCTGCACCTTTGTTAAGCAAGCTGCAAAGAAAAGTAATTTAATTTAAGATAGGTTTAAGAAAAGTAATTAAATTGAAGATGTGGCTTCTAATTAAGATGTATAGTATATTAGTGACTTAATTTCTCAGGTTATTAATTGCTATAAAATAAATATCTATATGACTCAACCTTTCAAACTTCTGGATTTAAGGGCAATTCAAAGCCTTTGACATTTCTATAATGTGCTCAATGCTACAGAGGATCAAGTGCCTAAAAGAAAAGGAGGCATATTTTCCATTTTACTTAAGGTCAAAGTAATGAACATCCAGCTTCTCAGAGACATGTCAAATGTACGTATGGATGCATAAAACCATAATGTGATCTTCCACTACAATTAAACCAATGATGCAGAAAAAAACCCTTGCAGATTCCTACTGGCTTGGATTCAGTTTTGTGTCCATTAGTCTATATAAGTAATTCTGCAGAAATTAGAATGTTCATTTTGATAACTGAGAATTTCTGAATCAGGTCTTGCTCCGTGGGACTGTTTTACATCTTAGTATTAATCTAATCTTGGTGGGCCCAATCTGTTTTTATATATCAATGTCACTGTGAACAGCTTCAATGATGTTGACAGTTAAACCTTTAAAAACTTTGCATAAAAGATACTGGATTCTGAACTATTTATCTTTATGCTGCGTGACTTTCTCACTGAATTTCTTGTGGCCAAAACTTGCCTCTGAAAATTAACGTACATTTTCAAATTCCTTCTGTTGGATCAGGATTGGACCATTGAAAAACTGTGTTAGTACACTCCCCAATGGTGTTCATAGTCCAGTAAACTCCATTAGCAGAACTAATTTTATTCTAAACACTTACAACACAGCATTTAGGTAAGAAAGAAGTGCCATCAATCACTTGGCGTTATCCCACAGACAACACTACACGCATCAGCGATGTGCTCACCAGGCAAGAAGACCCAGATGATTTGTTAGATTGTCAGGTTTTTTCACTTTATAAACTAAAGTGTTGCAGAGTTATAAAACACTATGTAGCTATCATCTCTACTGTTAAACTCAGGCATATAAAATGACCTTTGAGGAAAACAGCAAGACTAAACAACAAAGGAAAAATTTACATAATTGTACAGGAAAATGTATGAAACCAGCCTTACAAGAAAAAAAAATTAGTATGATAGACTTACGATTAACAGCCAGGCATTAAACTTTAATTTATGTCTTCTGCTTATGGACTGAAGTTAGTAAAAAATTTTGCTTGTATAAAATAGAAAGGACTTTATTTATCTAATTGCATAATTTGGGTTTGTAGTAGCAGAAGTGGAGTGACTCAAGGTTCTAAAAGGAACATGCTAAATAGAATGTAATTAATAATGCCTCTTAATATATTGACTTTCTTGAGAAGGGCAAGGAGCCTTGGCTACCTAATTTTCTGAAGTCATAAGACATATCTAACAATCAAGAACCATCTTTAAAATATCTGAAAATCATTGGAAAACAATTATTTTCTGAATAATTCTCAGCAACCAGCATGGCCATTGGCCATTCGATCATCATCTGTCAAGTAATACAGATCATGTGAAGTTCCGAAGAAATAGCTGAAAATGGAAATAATGCAAAATAGTGTATAATAGACATAACAAAATTTATTGGCTGCAAATACTTAAGAAATTTTAAAAGTTCACTTTAGCATGTTAATAATTTTCTGCCTAAATTCTGAAATAATTAAAATCATATCTCTTTTATTTTCACATTATTTATCTTGACATAGTGTGTTGACTGTGCTGTTTATTAATGTAATGTCACGAAATGTAATATTATTAGATATTAAAGCTAGAAGAGATGGGCACATCTTTTTTTGTAACAATTGCCATAGCATTTTATCAAGCAGTTCTTGCATACAGCTAAAGAAGCTGCATATTATTATCTACAGAAAGGCTTAATATTGATTTAAGAACTCAAAGTAATGATAAAGCTGTGTTATTCTTTGCAACAATTTTATTAGTTAGGGTAGGAAAAAGCATTTTTCTTTTTTTTTATGAAAGAGAAGAAATTCTTATTAATATGTATGCGCTTAGGGCTAGTTAAGCCATTCTTATAAGCTGAGACATTTAAAGACTAGAGATGATCATTATTGTTGAACTTGTTGAACAGAATGTAGTAATTTTCATTTTCTCTTATAACATCAAGTCTAAATAGGTCTGCATTCTATATTACGTTGCATTACTCTGAAAATTATTCTCATTTGTGCCCAGTGAACTTGATAAGGTAATATGGACAAAGTTTCATTTTGTTCAGTTTGCATTCACATCATAAAAGAGAATCAACCTACCAGAATCAGTTCACCTATATTTTTCCTTCAGAAAATTAAGTCTTGATGAGGCAGGTGTAAGTAAAAGAAAATTAAGGTCTTTCACTTCAGTCTTTTAAAATACTTTTCCCAACATGTTATTGTTATATTCAGCCACAGCCAATGAGAATTTTGTTCAGCAGATCTGAAGAAACCAACAGAATTGTCTTTATAACTCCAGCAAAATTATTCTTTTCATGCAATAAAAATAGCATCCCACCTCCTTTCTTCTCTTCAGGCCTTGTTTATTTACAACTTAAATGTCAGTAACTGCAATAACTTAACCTTTGCAGGGTTATAATGGATTTGAAATTAAACAGCGAGGTTTTAATTGGCCTCTGAGTGTAGCGGTGCTGGGCCCTGCTCAGCTGAGCTGCTGCAGAGCGTGTGTAGGAGAGAGGCATTCACTCCATCTGGGTGTTTGCAACAACTTCTGGGGGCTGTGCCTCTGCAATAAATACATTATTGATCAAACACTTGGTATAAATAGGAGCAGCCAGTTCTGCTACCAGCACCAGCCCTCAGATCTCTGAAAGCTAAGATGCAATTAATGTATTCGTATAGAGAACATAAACTGAGAGTAGGAAACTGCGGAGAAACAACAGCGTAATGAAAAAATAAAAATCACCAAGATAAAACCCATTAAGAATTATGGTATTTATTAGATTAGACAGCTTTCGTGACCTCTGTGCTGCTCCCCAACATGCCCTTCTTCTGTCAACATTCAAAACCTCGTTACAATTTTGCCAAAACAGGTCAGTTCTCAGTTTGATCAGAGAAAGAAAATCATATGATATTACCGCGACCTGTGTGGGTCGCAGTTGGTGAGAGAGAGACGGTGAATCTTGTATCTTGATCAGAAGGCTGAATTTATTAATATATGATATAATACATTATAATTATACAAAAAGAATATAGAGAGAGGTTTGCAGAGCAGCTAGCTAAGCTGAGAAGAGATAGAAAAGAACCCACAACAAAGTTGTGGCCAAGGACTCAGTCCCCTGGCTTGAACTGGTGATTGGCTCTTAATTATAAACATAGAAAATGAGCCAATCAAGGTGAATCCTATTGCATTCCACAGCAGCTGATAATAATTGTTTACCTTCTCTTCGGGGGCCTCTGGCTCCCGAAGACACAGAAATATGAAAGGAAGGATTTCTGTGGAGAAATGTCTGCGACACATATGATTCCACTAAATCTTCTGACAGTTCTGCCGTCAGGGCTGTCAGGCTGGGTTATGTACTTTACACTAAATGAAGCAGAATATAGTAGTGTAAAACGGCCTGTAAGGGTCTCTTCACAATAACTATTTATTTATTTTTGCTTTAAATTTACATTTGTGTTGTCAGATGATGCAAAGTTTCTTATTATTTATAGCTGGCATTATTGATATCATGCCTCAGAGTAGCCATGGACTATGATCCAATTGTTCTTTTGGCCACACACTATTCTGCCAAGGAGCTTAGAACTCAGAGGATGTTTAGAGAGCCATCAGATGTGGGACAGTGTGGTATTTTCTGGGGTCCCCTGTGGCAGGAAGGAATGAATCTGACTCCATGTTCTTAGAAGGCATATTATATTATATTATATTATATTATATTATATTATATTATATTATATTATATTATATTATATTATATTATAGTATTATATTTATGTTATATTATATGACATTATATTACATTATATGACATTATATTACATTATATGACAGAATCCCATATTAAAACTACACTATAGAATAGAGAAAGGATACAGACAGAAGGCTACAAAGATGATAATGAAAAACTCGTGACTCCTTCCAGAGTCCCGACACAGGCTGACCGTGATTGGTCATTAAGTTAAAACAATTCAGATGAAACCAATCAAACACCCACCTCTTGGATAAACAATCTCCAAACTACATTCCAAAGCAGCAAAACACAGGAGAAGCAAATGAGATAATATTGTTTTCCTTTTTCTCTGAGGCTTCTCAGTTTCCCATGAGAAGAATCCTGGGCAAGGGGGTTTTTCAGCAAATATGCTGGTGACAGACAGCAGCAAGCTTTACTCACCCTCTCATGGGTGCCAGGAGCAGTGAAACCCCCACAGCGTGCTCTGTGGCTGCGTCAGTCCATTCCCTGTGGGATCTGAGGATCTTACTCCTTTTTGGTCTTTGCTGCTCCCACCGCAGTGCGTGGTACAACGTGATGGGGGTGGGCGCCAGGGCAGGCAGCCGGGTGATTGCACAGCAATGAGACAGAGAAGATACAGGACAAAGGGAACGTGAGACAGGCAGGCAGGAGAAAGCAGTGAGTCCCAGTGTGACACACACAGTGGTCACAGGACACCAGCTGCCTATCTAGTTATGCTTTAATTTGAGCTTTCAAGGGAAATTAGGACATTTTGCAAAGGAATTAAGCTTACAGTGTTCTGCAGGTGGAGAAAGCCAAATTTTACTCACCAAATGAAGATACCAAATTGGGTCAGTAAAAGGGAAAAGCTTTTGAGAAGACCAGAAGAAAATCCAGAGAGGTGAGAAGCTACAAATGATTTATCCAAAGAAATGGGCCAGGAATGTGAGTTTTTCAAAAACTGCAGTAATTTTACATGTGAAAGAAGAGAGCAATGACAGAAGTTACCATTGGAACCCAACCTATTTCTAAAAATTTTTTTTCTGCTGAATATTTTAGGTGGATAATGTGTCTGTTTTAAGGAAAATTAAGTCGCAGCCTTTGTTTTATGGTTATGAAAGACTACAAAGAGGATAGACTAATTTTTATCCATGAAAGAACTAAACTTATTTGCCTCTATCATTCTGTACATTTGCAGAGACACTAACCTTTGGACAGCCTAAAATTCCCTCAGAGCCTTGCTGCAGAAGAGTAGTAATCACAGGGATATCAAATATAGGCAAGTAAAAAGGAAGTATTAGACTTCCAATATTTTTATCTTCATATTGGGAAAATCCTTTCTGCCATAGAAAGTGTTTATATTTAGTATATAAATACTTACATAACCCTATCATAGTTACTGGTAGTTTTTCCTTCCAAGTAGTCATTATAGTATCAAAAAAAAAGCTTTATTTTTGAGCTGATCTTCCTTGAAGAGGGCTAAAGTGCTTTTAATATTCTATAAATATATTTGAAATAACAGAAGTCTGAATTAAATAGAAACAGAAGATCTAGTTCTAAAAGGTCTATTTGAAACAAACTGAGCATTTTATCCATGCATCCATGGATATCCACTTTGAAAAACAAAATGAAGGAAATCTGTCTAATACAGGAAAAAAAAAACACCAAGCAGGAAAAAGAAGAAGATCTTTAGATAAAGTAATATGATATGTTATGTTACTATATTATAGAACACATTAGTAAATTGTCCAAATCTGTTTAACAACTTGAGAAACCTTTTGCTTCAGTGGGGAAACTTCAGGACCAGTTGGAAAGAGGTGCAAGATTGAGAAAATGGAAAAACTCCTGTGTTCTGCATATTGTAATGACACATGGAACATAAAGGAGATATGGAGATCTGGATGTGAGGACATCTGTCTTGTGAGAATAAACAGTTAACATAAAATAAAAAAATCCCACAAAAATTATATTACATATTAACATAATACAGACTATATTAATACATAGAGACAATTAAGATAATAATAACTGATAAACACCCAGGAATACTAATGATCCAGAGAAAACAGAGATGATAGCCAAAGATGGATCCCTCAAGTCAGCGACTGACAGGGCCTTGGAGGAACCACTCAAGCACAGCTTGGAAAATTTTTGGCCAGACTTTGTAAGTGATAAAAAAGGGCAAAACTATTGTGGGTCTTATGGGAATAAGACACTAAAATCCCTCTAAGGAAGCATTTACCGTAGTTTTAAATTTATTTTTGGACAAGGTTCAAAGTATACTACATTGAGATAAGTCCTGACTTCAAAGAAACATAATTTGGTTTTTTCTTTGGTAAGGCACAGGGTCTGTACTGCACAGCACTTATAACAAGTGAAACGCAATGGGCAGAAACTAGAAACAATTTCATTGATCCAACAGTGGTTATCTTTGCTGAGAACACTAGTGTTTCATTATAAATCATAATATGTAAGGCTCTTTGTAATTAAAGAACATTTTTATTTTCCTAGATTGGTGACTTGATGGAAAAGTTGTACTCTCCCTTAAGGAAATGATCTGCTTTAGGGAATGCCTTTAAATATATCAAAATGGAGGGATCATTACCTTGTCTGTGGCTCATTTGCAATATAATCTCATTTTGGCTCCAACCATCACTGAATGGTAATGGATATTGATCAGTTGTTTTAGCAGTGGAATAACAACTTCAATTTAATGACTGTGTAATAACATTATAATGGCTGAGACTGTGAGCTGAAAATGTTCATTTTATCACAAGCCATACAAGGCAGCATTAGACTTTTTAATGGATTTTTGTATGATTTAATTGTGCACCAGGTTGTACATTTATACATGGAACAACAATAGTACACAGAGGATTACAAAGTTTTTTTTAATGTAAAATATGTACAACTTATGCAAATAGAGCTGATCACATTTCCATTTTTATTTATAGATACCTGCCTATTTTAAAATAAACTTAAAGCATTAATTTTCTTTCAACAGTACACGGCATTACAAATGCAATCTCAGCAGAAGCAAATGTGAGTGTCTGTGTCCTTTCAACCGACACGCCTGCTTCCAGCCAGAGCACAGCTAACCACTGGATTAGAAAAATTAAAGAGAACTATCAGACATGTTAAAAATCAGTCTCCAAATTTACCAGATCAGACAGGCTGACATAAAGTGGAAGTCTTTTTTTAGTGCACTAATGCACCAAGCTTCATTAATCACAATTTGCAGATGTGTTACAAAGCACCATCTCATGCTTCTTTTTTTTTTTTCCCCCTTATTTTTTTCACAAGATTTCTTTAGTTTCAGCCTTTTCTAGTTGCACTTCTTGGAACCATATCCCATATTTTTTTTCACCTCTGAAAAATGCCAGCATTTTTGAAGAGATTTAAAACTTAGTTATTACCTTGACAAGTTTCCACCATGTAATATTACTGCTTTGTTGAAATAAGAACTTTTTTTTTTTGCACACAACTTCACACATTTAATAAAAATATCCATTCAATGTTGGAACAGAAAATATTAAATCATTGTCTAATCAATGAAAATAGCAACAAATAAACTGTGGATTTATACCAAATAGTATCATTTCCATCTTTATGTATTTGGAGACAAAAATTTTGCTTCATTTAGAAAGTACAAAAGTAAATCTTATCTTCAAAAAACTCCAAATACTACCATGTAGTATTATTTGGGAAAAAAATTGCTGAAAGGAAGCTGTGGAAACTATTTAAGTGAGTTTAATTTAATCTTTAAAACATTACCCTGAAAACATATGAAAAAGCTAAGAAATTTTTATAGTTGAATAAGCAATGTAGTTTATTCTTAGAGTTATTCAAGTGTTTAAGGAAATCTGCGATTTTTTTGAGAATGAAAAATATTTGAAACTCATGATGAGGTGAAGTGAGCTTCCTTAGTCTAATCTGAGAACCTGCTTTATATTTCTGGTAGATGATTTAATCCCAAATCAGTTTTAGTGGAGTAACACAACTGTTGTGGCCTACAAAACTGCAGGGTGATGTTTCTGTTCAATAGTTCTAAACCTCTGAAATAGTTTTCATCATTTTCAGAAGGTACTGAACATGAGTGTGTCTCCCAGCTTCCTGGCAGTTTTTATGGAGGCACATAGCTCCATCTTCATACAGCTAATTGTAGGCTTAGAACCAGTTTTAAGCTTTTGTGACCATTTAAAAAAATGTTATGGTTTTAAATTTATCATAACTTTAAAGAATCATTTTCTAGGAAAATATCTACCTCTAAATTTTCTCAAAACTTTACTCCTTAACATGTACTTCTTGTCAAATACTCATGGAACAGCTCAGAAGAGAAAGCAAGAGCACATTTTAGAAGAATTTTGAGGATGAAAAGACCAAACTTATTTTTTTCATCAGCATGTACACATAATACTTTCTAGCCAGTGCTGTAAAACGTGCTATAAAACTCACCACCACTCTGTTTGAAAGTGGAGAGTAGATATACTATCAGTCACATCAGACATTAATATGCTGTATATCCCATCTCCTGCAAAATTTGACATACATAATTATCTGTCTAGATGCATTGAATGTTACCAGAACCTTCCGTTATCAGAAATAAGGCTACCTTCCATTTGCTTTCCTACAAGTGCCATGTATATGGATTAAATCTTTCTTGGATTCTTTGAGTTTCCAGGGGATTGCAGGTCTGACAGAGCATTTATCTTTAGTATTCTACCATGCTATTGTTATTCTTCATTTGATTTAACTCCTAACTCTGTGTGTTGTTCACAGTCTCTTTGAGCCCAAATAGCAAAAAATTGACCCAGTTTATTTTGGAGCATGAGACTAATTTAACAGGTAATATCTACTTTTTATGTATTCCAAAATAGCTTCTTTTGAACAGGTAAAGCACTTACATTCCTAACACACAGGCATCAGAAGTACACACAAAACTTTTCATTTCAATACCTTAAGCAGAAAAATACAGTCTATTTGCAAACTACATCTATAGCTTGAAACATTAGCTTTAAGTTGTACATCTTACAGAATAGAAACTTTTTTACAATTCTGCCTATCATGTTTAAGGCATGATTTTTTATTTGACATCCCAGCAAAACACAATTAACTGCCTATATTTAGTAACTTGATGATATTTGTCCCATCTCAGTAGATTCCAGCCAGGGCTTGCTTGCAACCCTTCCGATTTCAGACATCTGTGTAGTAGTAACAGCTCATTTTAGCAGGTGGCACAGCCTTCCTTAAATATATTCAGGATCCCTAGCATAATTTATTCATAAATTAACTCTATGAACCTCGCTTTCACGTCCTGATCCGTTCATACTTTAATTTCACACATTGATGAGCACTGCAAGAGTAAGTGTGAAACATTTCTAAAAATAGGCAAGGAGGATATAACAGGACAGGAAAGCATCTTGTAAACTGCATGTAAAGAACTCACTGCAGCTGGGAATCTGGTGTCTGTCTGGTAAAAGCAACACATTAGATGCCACCAATAGCACTTCAGGATTTGATCTGTAACTTCTGGTATTGATCAGTGATGATCACACCATTGTGACAATGAATCAATGAAGATGTCTTTGAACAGATGAAGTACATTTTCTGACCTCTATTGTCATTATTTAATATTATATGTGCTTATTGTTTGAGGTCTTTGATTTCATCTCCGCTATGGTTGCATTGCTTAGTAAACTTATATATAACTGTGTAGTAATTGCTTGTCTTATTATATTTAGGAGCCAATGATCAGCACTACAACTAGGTAAGAGAATTTAATATATTTATTTTTGTCAAAATATATTAAGTTAGTTGTAAGTTAGTGCTATATGTTAAAAACAGGGCCACATCCTTTGCCTCCCTGGGCAGCTGAGCAGATCACTTTTTCTGTGGGCAGCTGCAACATCTAAACTCAGAGTAATCAGTCAGTGCTGAGCCACGTGAGCAGTCAAGGCCTAACTCTCATGGAATGGCTGCAATTTGTCTTACAAACAAACAAAAGAAACCCAAATACCCAAATACAAAACCATAATTTAATAGCTAGGAGAAAAAAAAAAAGGTAGGAAATAAATTTGTGGTCCAAATATGTTGCTTGTTTTTAGGGAGAGTAGTTAAATGAATCTAGCCTTTGCTAGATTTTATATTATGCTTTTATTTTATATTATGTTATATAGTAAATAACTTTTAGATGTAGATGAAAGCAATAATGAAGACAAGGAGGGACACTTGTCACTAGGTCAGTGATAACCTTATATTTACCATTCTAAACTTCTTTTTCTTAGTGTAAAGAATTTTCTATTTGGTTTTCTCATGGAAGCAATGAGAGAAAATATATTCAGAATTGTGCCTTTTAAAATTTTTTTTTTACTTTAAGTCTAACCTGTATTCTCTGTTCATTCCTATTCCTGGGTTTAATTTCTGGAAAATAATTATTCACCATTGTGTCAGGTTCTCATTATGCTCATTTTGTTCAAAAACATTTTGTCCTTGTTTTTTTAAGAATCAGAATTCTCAGAGAAATCTATAAAATTTTACGCGTAAAAGTGGAGCAAAAAGCAGCTCCAAATATCTGCTTAAATAGTTCTCCACTTTACACTGCAGAGGGAAGCTCAATTTATTAATATTTATCTACTGTGCCTGTTTAAATTACTGGTTTAAGCATTCTTATTTGTGGGTTCCAAAATGTATTTTAAAATAGCTCAGCTTTCTTTTCAGTGATGGAGCTCAGCTCCTGGTGCTTGGGTGTCTTTATCCCCTCCCCTTCCACTTTCATGCTTATAACTCCTCAGCAGTCCTCTAGCTCTGGCCTGCTGCTATAAAGCCATCATCACTTTTCTTCTGCTTTCTCAGGTGAACAAGGAGAATAAAAAGTTGAGTGGTGCCTGTAATTGCAACACTTAGTCAATTCCTCTGGTTGCAGTAAAAAAACAGCAAAGCAGTGAGGCCTCCCTTGATACAAAAGAAAATGATGCATTGTGCTGCCTTGCTACTGTCTTAATCACGAGTGAAGCCACAGTGGATGAACATTTTGTTCAGGAACCAGAGGGACTCTAATAGGCACTTGTTTAGGAAAACAGGTGATCATCTTGAAAAAAAACTGAAAACTGAAGTGCTAAAACTACTCACTTTGTTCCCATGATGCACATGTATCTGTTGAAAACAAGTACTTAGATATAAGTAGTAAACAAATAGGATGTATTTTGATTTAGCAATGTTTATTTTTCTCTAATGCAAAATTTTAGTCAGTGGTCTAATTATTGTGCTTCTCAGTCTTTTAGAATTTTTTTAGACACTGTGTAATTTACTTGTCTAACAAAAAAGACAAGTGTTATAGCAAAATAAGAAAAAAAATAGTTGTTTTTTATATATGAGCATGAGAGGGGCTCCCACAGTAGCTGTTACATATAGGCTGTCTTTTATAGCCTCAATTACATAGTCACTGGAAAATCAGTTGCTGTGTATCTAAATTCATTTGCACACATAATGTTTTTCACCCCTGAGGAGTAATATGGCATATAACTACATATGAAAACTAAACTAGTGAAATTTATGTCATGCCGGTGTTTATTTTGTCGTAAAATTGACTTTCTACAAGCAATCCAATATCCAGTAAAGGGCTCTGATCAGGCAGGCTTATAATATCATTAACTGCTGCATTTGTTAATGGCTGCAAAAATTTTCTTTCCTACCACTTAAGGGTGTCAAAAATCTTCCTCATGGAGCTACAAATGAATGCATACATAGGGTGGTAAAGTAATTCAGCCCTTGCTCTTCATCTTTAAACTGAAAAAAAAATGTCAGCAAGGACAAAAATGATAGAGAGATCACAGAGAGCCTTCAGCCTGGTGGACATATTTATTTGGAACAATTTTCTGAAGGAACAGATAGGAGCTAGATTTTTGAACCATTAAGAAAATAATGTGATGAAGTAGTGAAGAACAAAGCAGTCTTGACTTCCCATGGATAGAGATTCTGAGTCTTTGGTCTAAGATCTGGAAAGCATTCCTCAGACACTGCAGACCTTTCCAATGTTGACCGGGTGTTACTTAAGTGCTGGTAACTTCCCATACAGAAACAACCCTGTGTTAAGCCAAGAGTTAAACTACTGAGGAACTGTGACCATTCCTCCTCGACTGACTGCAATTCTGTGTCATGGTAAGAGAGGAGAGGGTTTTTAGCTTCTTCAGATGTGCTGCTCTTTGTTATCTGTTTTCCTATCTGGCCCTAGTTCAACACTGTTCTTCAGCTGCAGCACAAAGGAGGTGATTCCTTACAAAAAGAAATCTGTTTCCAGCAATCCCCACTGAGAGAGAAGGTGAAGATGTTTTGTTACAATACAAATGGCTCTTGGGACCAAAGGTGTGGAAATCAACCAGAGGAGCTTCAGACTGTGGTTCAAATAGCAACATTTAAGTATTGGTATAACAGGATCATCAGCTTGTTTTGATATCTTTATACTTTAGGCCACAGTATTGCTCAAGAACAGTGGAAAAAAGCCACATGGCATTTTGAAAGAAAAAGCTTATATGTGATGTGTGAGTGAAAGAAAGGTCAGGATTTATTTGCTGTGCAGTTGCTACAGGAGTCCATCTGGCATTTCCCTTGCCAGGAGGCCACCCTGACTAACATTAACTGGTGCTGGGAACTTGTGCTGCAGGTTTAGCAGGCTTTGCACCACTGTAAAGCCAATGAAGCCCAAAATCTTCCTTTGCACATTTTTCTTCAATATGGGAATAAATTCTGAGGTAAATTAGAAGGAAAATCTATCTCCATCTTCCAAGATACTACCTGCAAAATCAATGCTAAAAGCAATGCTGGAAGGATAAAAATTTCAGTGTAGAGGCCAATTTTTTTTCCTACTTCTTAATTCTTTGACCCCAATTTACTTATTGTTCCTGAATCTTCACATGGGATGTAAATTTTTACTGTTTATGGTATGTCTTTCTAATTTTTATCATGACCTATTGCTAATTTATCCACAGACCAGATGAGAGATGAGTAAGAGCGAGTTGAAAAAAATTATGTATAAGACTCATGTCAAGAGAATGAATTTCAAATTTGTGAAAGTGCAAACTCTGTCAGATACCCAAGTAGTCGCAAACAGCTTGCCATCAAAAGCAAAGGAGTCTCTAATATGAAGTGCTGAACTCCGAAATGGGTTAATCATTTAATTAGTGTTATCGTAGAAATAAATTAATCTTATGGGGACCAAAATCTGTCCATTCCAAAAGATACCAAAATTGCTGTAACAGAAAATTAATGAAATTATAAAAATTTGAATAGGAGTTAATTTGATGTTCCCTGAATTAAGTGCTCTGGACCAATCTTATCTCAGCTCTAGCAAATAACAAGTATATTTCTTCAGTTACTCTGTTTTTGCTAGATTTGGAAGGGACTTAAGCCCTTCTCATAGCCTATTTTTTTTTTAACTGTAGAAGCAGTTAGAATTAGTAGTGGGTGCAGAGACCCAAAAAGGGATGAAATGGGGTTGTCCTGCTTAGCTTCTGTACCTATTTTCTGTGGATTTTTACAATACTTTTACTTACTTCAAGGAACTGTCAGATTGCACAACCATTTAATGCAAACTGGAGCAGAGGGGAATCTGGATGAATGTCATGGGGCAGGTAGGGAAAATACAAAATGAGCATAACCACTAATTACAAAGTTGATTTGGGGGAGGAAAGTGGTTTTTGAGAATTTAGGTTTTGGGTGTTTTGTTTTTATTTTCTTTGTGGCTTGGTTTGGTTTGATTTGGTTTTCTTATTAGTTTTGTTTATTTTAAAATATCGAATAGTTTGCCTCAGACATCAGACACCTGTCTATCAGATAAGGTGTAGAAAAGACAAGAACAAATGAGGCAAAATATTAGTGAAAAAAAAATGTGGCATAATGATGAAAGAGAAATGTATGAACAGGAGGAGGTAAGACAGAGACAGTTCTATTTCTTGGCAGTTAGATGTGAAAATCTTAGGTATAGATCTAACAAAAATTAAAATGGTTTCAAAGCCCACACTAGAGAGAGTTACATTAGGAAAAAGCTAGTCTTTTCTTGTCAAAGTGCAGAAGTCTCTACACAACACTATTTATTCCCTTATTATAAAGGCAATAGCCTTAGTGGATTTCTGTCTTCTCAGAACACAAACTTGAGCAGTGCTTTATCTACACTTGGATGGCTACCTAAAAATAAGAAACCAAAATGCAAATGTTTGCATTTGTAAATGTTAATATGACAAGTTAGAGAAATCACTGTCTCATCACGATGTGTGCAGTCAAATGGAGAGGAAAAAATAGACTGGGCTTTCACCAACAGAGTGAGACATTGTGGGAGCAAGTAGCAAAAGTGTAAAGAGACCATGAAAAATTTAGAAGTTGAGAGGGTGATTTTTATTTCCTTCCTTGATAAAATAGAAATGAAGAAATGGAAAAGGTGGTGAGATAATTGCAGGTTCCTGCAACTTGGTGAAAAGCTTAGTAGGTCCAAGAATTATTACAAGGTTACTCACACTGACTCTATTTACTTTGTAACATTTATATCTATTATCTTACCATTAGACTGATACTATCGGATATTTGCTCTGCAATAAAATGGCAAAATCTACCATGAAATGTGATAAATAGAAGAAATATGGCAATAGTGATTTTCAACTTTATTTATTGCCAAATAATAATTACAACATAACTTAGGGCATTTCTCACTCAAGAATGGTTTTTAGAATGGTGTAGGTGCAAATCACAGACCAAAATAAAGTTATTTCTTCCAAGGAAATTAAATTTTAGACTTCAGATATTTACTCTGATGTTATTTTTGGACACCTTCCATCAAGCTTGGCCAAGTTCCTACTTCAAGGAAGAGTCTGGGATAATTCCACTGCAGTAAAGCACTGAAGAGACAGAATTGTTGTCTCCTCAGACCCCCTCCATTGCTATGAAGATAGGGGAAGAGGCATATCTAAAGGAAAACTGTTGAGTCTGATGAGCTAAAATGTAGTCTAGAGGTATTTATTTTTTTCCATTGACTATTAAAGGTGTTCATAATCCTAACATAAGCATCTCTGTTAAATGCATGAAACTAGATAAATAGCACTTAATTCTGAATTAAAAAGCCAAATAGATTAAAAATAAAATCACCAGTACTCTGCCTGAAAAGATCAGGCTCTGATTTGAAGGTCTCCTGTGTATGCCACATGTTTGTAAAATTATTTACATGCCCACTCAGCCTCAGTATATAAATATAATTATCACTTTCATTGCCTTCATGTCTTTTGCATGTTATCCAACAAACTCTGAAATCATTAGTTAAAAGTTGTATCTGATACTTGAGAATGAGGTAAATGTAATCAGTGTAGCTTATAGTAATGCTACACTTACTGGCAATGTGTTTTCAATAAATTTGAATTTGGACCATTACTTTTGATTATATAATAAGCATTTAAAAGATAAAGAGGATAGATTTAAGATCATAAGACAGCTTCAACAAGTGAAGTACATCAGAGTTACTGAAAATGAAATTATAACTTGCAGACTAGTTTCTAGTGAGCCAAAATCTTTGCTCAAAAAATTCAAATGACCATGAAAAACCTAAAAAGAAAATCTATTCATGCAATGGATCCTTAGATCCTTGTTTAAATAAATATTTAATGAAAAGCTAAGAAGTAAACAAGAAAAAAAGGAAAAACATTTATCCTTTCCAAAATTTATAGAAAAATATATCCACTGAGGATACGCACCTCAGCTTCACAGAGCAATGAATGAATTCACAAATATATTTGCATATGCCTCATGTTCATGATTTCCATTCCCTTGTTTTGGACACTATTTTTGGAAAAGCAGAGGAGGGTCCCTTATTTCATTCCTCTCATTGAAAAGGCTTCAAATATGAGAATAAAATCTGAAAGAAAGTGAATATAAATTAGTAGAAGATTGGCAGAATGAAAGACCTGACAGAATGTCTACGATCCCTTGAAAAAAATATGTGATGACAAACTGATGGTCTAAATTTATGTATCTTTGTTCTCATCCTAAATGGGTAACAATGATGTATTGAGGTTGGTAAAAAATGACAACATTGACAAAGCATTGATTTAATATTTCCTATTTTTTGAACAATAATAAAATTATTATGGCCACTCAATTACTTTTTCTTTCCATTTCATATTATGAATATAGGTGTTTGTATTACCAAATTTTCCTCATAATGAAAAACCTCATTGAAGACTATCTAATTTTTACTATCCAGCCTTCATTCTTTTTCTTGATTCAGGAAATCACAGGTTATTTGCTGCACCTGTACAGAGAATGTCTATTCTAATGACACTGATGTTCTGAAAGCAATTCTTGTTTTTACTGGTAAAAAAAAATTTTTTCAAGTACTGTCTTACTTTTTAGAGCTTTATCCATATTTTTAGCGTGATATAGCCTGTCTTCATGCAATGTGGAGACTGTTGTCTTCGCTGTCCTCTCTTCCTGTTGGCTGAGATGCTGTAAATTGTTTCTGGACAAGTTTCAGTGCTGCCTGTAGCACACTTTTAATGTATGTTCTCAGAACACTACTGTGGGAAACAGTTTAGCTTTTTGCAGCCTTCTCTAACATACACCTTGTTCCTAGAATGTGTTTAATGTATGTCTTTCCACTTCTTTACTCACCTTATGTAAGGGGATCTATTCATAGCTGGTTAGGAAGTGAGCAAGCTATCACTGCCAGCTCTTCTCCCAAGGCGGTAAAAGAATTCTTTGCAGTTTCTCCCTCCCACAGCAGGATACAGAGTTACATCAGGGGAACTTCAGTTTACATTTCTTGGAGAATTCAGATGTCTTCACAGTGGTGATGCCTTGTCAGACTGACACTTAGGCTGTACTCAGTAAAGCTAGAAGAGGCTATTTCAGTGCTTGGGACTACAGCTTCACTTAGAAGAATAAAGCAGCATAGCACCATGTTTGAAACCAGAGATTAAATAATCAAGCTAATTCAGAACTTCCAGTCTTAAAACTCAAGCCTTGTAGCAGCACCCTTCTGGGTTAGGGTGTAAGGAAATCTCATTCCGGATATAAAGGGGAACTGAGAATTCAGAGACAGTAAAATTTCTCTCATTATGTTATCTCCTGACAAAGTCAGGTGTGCTTTGCGGAAAATTGCAAAACCAATTGGGAAACTCTTGCTTCTGGCCTTCTTGATTCCAACAAATATATGTTTTGAATTATTCATGGAATTTTGAACAATGGTTTCATAACCACCACCAATTAGACCCAGAATTCACATGGGCAAGACAAGAGCTCTAACTTCAGATTCAGTTTTGCCAGGCAGAATTCTCTGTATAGCGTAGGGAGGACCTGGTCATTGACTGACACTTTTTCATAATTGAATATTAAACCCTGAAAGTGATTACTGGTTTCTAGTAAGGTAAACATCTGGTTTTCCTTTCATGTTAGAAATCCTGCCTCTGGTGGTACCACTGTGAGGATGCTCCACTCCTACTAACATTCTTTAGAGCTCAGTCTACACAGTGGCTTTCCCAGACACAATTTAACTTCCTGCTTTTTGCTGAAGCAGAAAGGATTAAAAAATATTTCTAGGGTAGGCTTGCAGTAATAAGAGAAGTGCCAGTAGAGCACCATGCCACAGGACAGCAGTTTGAAGGATTTATCCTTACACATAGCCATGGTAGAAATTAAAATACAAGATGCAGGGATTCTAAATACAGGACAAACCTATGTCTCATTTTCCAGGACTTGAAATTATTAATCAGGTAGAAAAGGTAACTGTTTATTTTTACAATTCAATTGGTTACCCTGTCCAAGGAGACTTAGAAAAATCTGTTTTCTGTCTAAACACCAAAAAATGTGTGTGTTACCACTTTGATTTTTTTATCCACTGTATTTTTAGCAGTGGATCTGGTACAACATCTTTTTGAATAATTAGTTCCATCTCAGTTAAAATTGGTTTTGTTAGAAACAGCGAATTTTAAACCTCTCTGTGTTTATTTTTTCATCTTAATGAGAACAGTGTGAGTTAAGGTGAAGGGAGGCTGCATCCGGAGTAATGTGTCCAGCTGGGGGTTCCTCAGCACAAAGGAGACATGGAGCTCCTGGAGTGAGTCCAGAAGAAGGCTGCAAGGATGGTTAAGGGACTGGAGCACCTCTATTACAAGGAAAGGCTGAGTGAGCTGGGTCTGTTCAGCACTGAGGTGAGACATCTGAGGTGGGACCTCATCAATGTCTATAAATATTGGAAGGGATGGTGTTATGATGGAGCCAGGCACTGCTAAGTGATGTCAAGCAATAGGACCAGAGGCAACAGGCAGGAACTGATGCACAGGAAATTCCACCCAAACCTGAGAAAGAACATTATCGTGTGGGTGACCACAAACTGGAATGGATTGCTCAGAAAGGGTATAGTATTCCTCACTGGAGATATTCAAGAACCATCTGGACATAAGCCTGTGTCCTGTGCTCTAGGATGACCCTCCTTGATTAAGGAATGTTGGACCAGATGACCCACTGTGGTCCTTTCCCATCTGACTTATTCTGTAATTCTGTAAAATAAATCATTGGTGATTGCAAAATTGTTTTCCAAAGAAGAAATACAATTTCAGAAAACAATGAAATTTATGCATATTTCTGAATGTATTTTTACACCAATAGAAAGTAAAAGCTTTCAATAGAATTGAATGGTTCCTTTCTATTCATGTAGAAGAGATTCTACAATAACCAATTCATTGTGAAGCAAGTTTGAAAGTGGGCATTTGAATAACTCACACTTCTGTTGGCTGGAAGGAATACTTTTTAAGACACAATTCTGAGCTACATAGGCAAAATCCTGGTGTCATTGGACTCAGCAGAAACTTACCATTTACTCCTATTAAATAGAAACTTGGCTCCATGCTAGATAAAAACTCAGAGAGACTTTGTTGCTTTCCTGGGATATGTCCTTGCCTCCTGGAAGAAGTCCAAGAGGTTCTTGCAGGTTCATGAAACTCGTAAGAAGTTGTTGCTGTTGCCTATATTAAGAGAAGTTGGGAAAAAAGAAATCAAGCTTGTGATTAGAGGTTCTCTATAAAATAAGTTGGTGTCCTGGTGCTTTGCTTTGAATTTGATACCAAAACAATATTGATTCAAGGGCACCAGGAATGGGGTAAATTGTGCAGAACTCTTGAGTGCAGATTTAAGGCAAATTTACAGGAGAATACTCTCTTCAGTGTATCAAATTGTGGAAGGATCAAATACTATATGATGGTGAAAAACAAAATGAGATAAGGAAATTTAGATGATATAGTTAAGATGGAATCTTACAGAAGAAATTAAAACTATAGGTGACATCTCTTGAATGGACATTTACATTGGAGCTCAATGCAATTGTAAAGGATGTAAGCACTGCTCAGATGAGCAAAGCAAAGTACAAAAGTAATAATCTTTGCATCATCTGGCAGGCCAACAAAAAGGACAGACAACTCCTGAATTCCACAAGTTAGTGTTTCAGAGGAAGAGAGCTCTGTTTTTACTATGTCCAGTCATTTTTCACACTTGAGCTTGACATGGTACTTCTGTTATTGTCAGTGGGTGACAATCAAAATGCAAAAATGTAAATCAAACCCTTAAAGCTGCTCATCCTTGAGAATGACAAGACTAAGTACTGATGTGGGTGGGGAAGAGAACAAAAAGGTACACATCCGTGAAAAGTATTACTTTCTCTCCCAAATTACAAAGGAAGCCAATCTGAAGCATTGCTCACATATCCTAAGGCTGTGTCTTGTAAGACACCACACAGTCCTGCTGTCTTTGCTTTGAAACCTCTGAGTGAGACATGCAGTGAAAATAAAAATACCAATGGCTTGCCACTTTGTTGCTCTAAGTAGGACAACCAGCTTCCTTTTCTCTTTCCTTGCATCTAATTATGGATTTTCTTGACTTTTCCCAAGGTCTGGCTAGTGTCAGTGAGGTATCTCTAAATTAAGCCATATAAGGATGAAACT
Organism: Ammospiza nelsoni; assembly: GCF_027579445.1. Lineage (NCBI taxonomy): Eukaryota > Metazoa > Chordata > Aves > Passeriformes > Passerellidae > Ammospiza > Ammospiza nelsoni. Next base: position 25,024,810 of record NC_080636.1, on the reverse strand, counting down.
ATGTTGGAATGGCATTTTTAAGCTCTCAAGGAAGAGCAGTAACTCTTTCATTTATGACAGTTTAAAGGCTGAATATATCTGGGGAGTGTTACTGAATCCTCCAAAATTAATGAAGTATGGAAACACTAGCCACAATGAAAAGTATCAGGATTTGACCTATCTTAAAAATGTATTTATGCAAATTTTCCTGTATCCTTTAGAGTGGACAAAATTTTGCTTGCACAATAGGGGTGCTTTACAAGTTCAAAACCATCAAAACAAGTGTAGTTCAACTCATGATCAAGAACTGGAATGGGTTGCCTAGGACGAGGTGGACTGACCATCCTTGGAGAGATTTAAAAGATGTGTCAATGTGGAACTTAGGGGTATAATTTAGTGGTGGGCTTGGCAGTGTTGGGTTAAGAGTTGGGTTAGGAGTTGGTCTTGATGATCTTAAAATTATTTTCTAACCTAAATTATTCTATTATTAAGTTATGATTATAATTTCATTCTCTGTTTATCCTTGGTTCAGCAGTACAAATTGGATTGAATACAAATGGGGAAATTACCTGAAAAATCTCCCTGTTAGTTTTCCCTAAAACAGGTGAAAAACAAGGTCCATGAATCCATTGATCACTGCTATCACAGGATGGTAGTGTGGGGTTTTCATTAGAGTCAGTTGTACATTATGCCAAAAGCGTTCTTGAGCACGAAGGAGAACAGTAGCTATGGTGGTACTGGCAAATACAGATTCATGTTTGACAAAGCAGCAAACTCCTCTTTATGCCACTGGGGTCAAGCATCTTCCATGTGACTGGTCACAACGGCAATGGCTTCTAACTCCTGCACTTCCAACCACAGACTGTTTAATGCAGCATTAAGTGACAAAATCTGTATTTAGGATGGAATTTATCTTCCTTACTTTAGCCACCAAAAAGACTTTCTAATCCAAGTTAGCCACCAGTGACCTAAGTAGATTCCCTCAGTCAATGGAGATAGGTCTTACATAGCTATCTTTATTACCTGAACCATTTATCAGCTGAACCAATTCCTGATGGAAGTTCATCTTCTCCTGCTGTGTTCCAACAAATCTAGATTATTAGAATAGATCCTCACCATTCAGACAGTCAAAATAAGAATCCCACTCTCAAGGGAAACAAAAAGAGGAAGTCACTGTTTGTGTGAGTAGTCAGTCATAACCCTCCTTTCCCATGAGAAGGCCACATACACATGGAAAATTCACACGAGAGGCGACTGAGGAGGTCTCACAAATCATCAAAGACCCCTGAAGTGCCTCTCTCAGACTCATTCCTGAGGCCTTGCAGCAGAGCACTGCTCATGGTGCAACAGATCCAGAGTCTGCTGCAAGAATGGCAAACTTGCCCCCCGCCAGGGGAGGTACCTGGCCATTCCCAACCAGCCCAAACATAATATTAGTCCATTGAACTCTGTGTTTTGCAGGACCCTCACCACCGAAAAGATCAGAAGAAAAGGATCAACAGGATGCTATTGGGATCCATGGAGTGGTTATATTTTCTATTTAATCCATCTGTCTCTCTGTTTCCCCCACTCCTCTTTTTCTCTTCCTTTCTATCTCTTTGTCTCTCTACCTCACATTTAATGTTAAATAAAATACATAGTATTGACTTCAGCCTATGATCTCGTTTGGACATTAATTCAGGCAGAGGCATCTCTCTAATTATTTTAATAACTGGATCATAACAGTTTGGTGAGGGCAATTATATCCTTTCATGGAGAGAAGGCATTCTGCAGAAATAACATTGCTTTGACAAACACATCACTTTGCCTTAGTTTTCGCTCATGTTCATATGCGTTGGCAAGTCTTCAAGACAGAAAAGGACAAGCAAAGAACTTAAGAAGAGACTAAATGCTATGTCAGGGTACCCTGGTAGATGGTGAGTTTTCTCCTTCCTGATGAGCTTTGTCGCCCAGAGCAGAAAGAAGATGGAGAAAGCATGAACCATAACATTGTGGATGTGTTTGTGTACATGTAATTAGAAGTCCATTGTTCAGTATGTCAGTATGCAGATCAACTTGGTTTTGCTGTTTTATTCCATACCTGAAAAAAAATCTTTTTTTTTCTGTGAGACTATAATAAGTGCTATAAATAATAATTCTAATAATTTAATATTTCTTTAATCTTTGTTCATGGTATCCGAAGAAGGAAATAACTGTTTCTAAAGTTCAAAGCTTCCTGACTACTTTTGAAGTCATGACAGCACTGCTCCCAGGGAGGACTGTGATCTAGGCAGCTGTCCGCCAGGAATAAAAGTAAATTAATGGGAAAAAAAATCATAGAGATATAAAACGGTGCTTTCATCAATAAGGTTTTTCAGTTTTGCTTTATGATATGTCATCTGGTGTGGGAGGGAAAGCAAAGTTGCCTGCACTTTGAAGTGGGAGCATGTTCTGAAGCAGTCATTAGTGCAGTTCATACCTCTTCTTATGTACTTGATTCATCAAGGTGCTCTGTGCAGTCAGGATACCTTGCAAGACCCAGACCTGCACAAGCAGCCTGGAGGGTAAAAATCTGACAAAGAAAACTATTAACTGGAGAGCTTTGGTGTGGAAAATATAAAATATTTTTCAGTTAAGATGTTATAATTTTCTATCTTTTTAGAGAGATCTTACAGCTAGCCTAGCTTTTAGAAAAGTGTCTTACATTCAATTATTTACAGCTAAGAAAAGTAGCTTTCTCTTTAGCTCCTTTTAATTTCAAGTTGAAAAGTTAGATCATAGGTTTCACTACTTTTCTTCATATTTAAATTAAGACAAAAAAATCTTTTTGCATTATATTACAAATACATGAGTACATTCCTATAATTTTTATCAGTCTGCACACACTTTCATAATGTGTTAATGCCTGTCTCATACAGTTATTTCTAATCCTAACAGGGAACTTTAATGTCTTCTTCCATGGCATAAGCATCCTCTTATTCGGTTGATGCATAATTAACACAATGGCTCTTGTATGATAAAAATCAGTTATTTCCCCTATTGTGAGCATATACAGCTTCCATCACATTTCCCTTCTTTGAAGGGTCAAAGAAATTGGAGGTCACTACAGAACTGAATTCTTGTGATGAATTGTACCTAATTACTTAATCATATTGGTTGACTGTGAGAGACTGAAATGGTTAATGGCTTAAACATTGCTAAGATCATCTGAGGGCTTGTGCCCACTGTAGTGAACTGCGTTCATCTGCAACCACCAAAGCCCACACCTTGCTGAATATGGCTACTAACTAGATTTTGGCCAGTGCTGCGAACTTGAGATATGACAAAGGTGGTTCTTTTGTTCAGTTCTGCCCCTGGGGAGAAGAATGTATTCACAAGTGATACTGGAAGAGAGAGTGGAATGCTGGTGGCTCAAACATCGAGGGGGTGAGCTGCCGATGGGCAAAGTGCCTGCCCAGGTGGAGAGGGTGAGCACAGCTGTACAGGCTGCAGCTGGCTGTTGAACGAGCTAAGGAAAGTGGCAAACCTTGTGAGCCAGGGACTCTCTCTGTCCTCAGTCAAGTGAACTCAGATGACATAACTTCCCTGCCAGGGATGTAACAGGTAGCTGTAACATCTTAGCAGGAGTCAAAGGCCCCTGAAGTGCCATCAGGTGCCTCCTGAGCCACAGCATTCAGTGTGAAGTGTGGGTTTTCTCCACCATGGTGATGGAATTTGCCCAAGAACATGACAGATTATTCAGTCTGCAATTGCCTCTTTGACCAAGAGACATCAAAATTTCAAGCCTTGCCAAGGACTCTAATTGATGGTGACTATATACTTTCTATCTTATTCCTTCTCTTTTTCCTATTTCTTTTTATCTCTACCTCACATTTACTGTTAATAAAAATGTGCACGATTGACTTTGTTATATGATCTCATTTGCACCTAAATTTGGGCAGAGGCATGTCTCAAATGTTTTTAATAACCAGATTGTGACATTGACCCATGTGATAGGCATTGTATTGCATTATTTTAGCTGATAATGGATGGTGTAATTTAGCCAAAATAGAAAAATTCTTGGAAATAAGCTCAATATCTCTATATTTGGTACCCTTTAGAAGGGCTTTTTATCTGAGGCCTACTAAAGACCTGAGAAATTCAAGTGTTTTGAGTTTTCCTTGCACGTTTTCTATCACAGATTCTGCTTTGAACCAAATTCCATTTAGGATTGACTCTCACAGGTGAGAGCAATGCCTACTTAGACACCCTGTAGCATTCCCAAAGGAGACAGTCAGAACAAGAGATGCAAGATGAACTTTCACAGATGTTCTCCCTGCTTCCAGTAATTTTTGGGTGAGTTGATTCCTTGCAGTCTTATCTTGGTATTTAATAATCACAGACAGACTCTTCTTCCATGTCTTTTTTCAGTGATTTTTGTCAACTCTGTCATCTACTAGAAATCTACAATCCTGTGGCAGAGTAATTACAGCTCAGTTACAAATTGTAGAATAAATCCCTTACTTTCACAAGTACCTTTAAGTTTCTATTGAAACTTTTTTCATTTTTTTATTGAAGGATACCATGAATATCTGATCAGATTCACTCTTCGTTATTTGCTTTTGTATGTTATTAAAATTCTATTCAAATTACTTGATGACTAACAGAATTGTCTTAGCTCTTTCCTCACATTTGCTTATTTTCCATGGCATTCACTGCTCCATACATATACTTCTCATACCTAAGCCAGCTCATAACTTTGATTATCCTAGATGTCCTTTGCTGAAAACTCTCAAATTATACTAATTTGGTACCTTGCACAGAAAGCAAATATTAAACTGATATTTCTCACTTTATTGCAGCAGTAAAACATAGAAAACTGGACAGTAACACGAATTTGTTATATTTCAGTGTATTGAGTTTGCAGGTCAAAGTTTTGGTAGTGGAAGGGGCTACAGGTGTGCCTTCTTTGAGAAGCTACCAGAAGTTTCCCCCATGTCCAACAGAATCAATGCCACCAGCTACAAGAGGGACCCACTCAGCCAAGGCTGAGTCCATCAGCAATGCACTGCTGTGGTAACATTTATAAGGGGAAAAAGTTGCTAAACAACTGAAGCCACATGGAAGAGTGAGAATATGTGAGGAAAACAGCTTTGCAGATAGCAAGGCCAGTGGAAAAGAAGGGGAGAAAGTGCTCCAGGTGCCAGAGCAGAGATTCCCCTGCAGTTCATCATGAGACAGCTGTCCCCCTGCAGACCATGGAGGTCCGTGGTGGAGCAGAGATCCACCTGCAGCCCTTGGAGGACCCCACACCAGTTCAGGCAGATGCCCGAAGGAAGCTGTGACCCTGGGGAGAACCCTCACTGGAGCACCCTGCGCCTGAGGGATGCGCCTCCTGTGCCTCCCACCCTGTGGGAGGACCCACCCTGAAGGAGCTCATGAAGAACAGCAGCTCATGGGAAGGACTCATGTTGGAGAAGTTTGTGGAAGACTGTCCACCGTGGGAGGGCCCCCATGCTATCTCTGGGGAAGTGTGTGGGGAGGAAGGAGAGGCAGAGAAAAGGTGTGATTCTGTGACTGCAGCCCCCATTCCTCTCCTCCTGTATCACCGCAGCGAAGGAGGTAAAGAAAATCTGAAGCTGAGCCCAGGAGGAAGGGAAGGGAACGGGGGAAGGTGTTTTTTAAAATTTGATTTTATACCTCATTACTCTACTCTGACTTGACTGGCAATAAATTAAAGTAATTTTCCCCAAGTCAAATCTGTTTTGCCCATGACAGTAATTGTTGAATGATCTCTCCCTGCCCATATCTCAACCCACCAGCCTTCTGTTAGAGTTTTTCTCTCCTCTGTGCAACCAAGGAGGGCAGTGATAGAATGGCTTAGGTGGGCACCTGGCATGCAGCCAGGGTCATCCCACTGCATACAGTTAGCTTCACTTTTGCTTCTACATGTCACCCTCCATTACGTGAAGGAGAAAGCAATATGCTTCTTTAATTTTTGCAAATTATCCTTTCCAGGTATTCAAACTCCTGAATACTGAATAGGTCAGATTACAGTAGCTCACCAGTGTAATTTATTATATGTCTTGTGAATGCAAAGAAAGCACACATAGATGAAAAATGTAAACTGAATGAAAAAAAAATTATCAAATTAAGCCAAGGATGGTGTCCTTCAAGAGTAATAGTTGAATTTTAATTTCCTATTTAATTTATGTTCCATTTAGATGACAAAACTTCAGCTGCTGTTGAAATAATTTACAAATATTGATTCATTTGTACCTTAGTTAAATAAGTATTATGACAAAGTAGGGAGTGTGGTGTGATCTTCCAGTTAGAGCATATACTCCTACTTAAATTAAATAGTTTACTCTCAGCGACAAAGGTGGCTTAATTAGGAGGAACTAGAATCCAGAACTTCCTGGAAAATGCAAATTTTTCTTCCTACAATACAAATGTGTTGTACTTTTAGGACGTTTTGGTGGGCAACAATCCTCAGCTTGTTTCTAATTCAAAATCTAGATTTCTGGACTGCTTCTAAATTCAAGACTTCATTGTGGCCCGGCTGAAGCTACTGTTCAAACTACTCTAAAAGTCAAGGTCAAAATGATGGTTTCTGTCATCATGTGAAGCTGCACTTTGCTCATGCAATAACCTAGTACATAAACCAGTAAGGCTGCATGTGCAATTTCTGATTTGAAACTATTATTTTCTATGACTCAAGTCCTGGCTACCTGAGATAACACCTCTTTCTCAAGGACACATTATGTTTGAGTGTAATTGAGCAGCTGGAGCCATGGGCTTTCCCATATAGACAAATACGAGTTGCTGAAGGTGTAGTCTGTAAGGGATACTTCTATTGTTGTCTCACTCCACCTGTGGAACCTCTAATCCAACCCAGGATGGCTGTCAGTCTGTGACACACCTGAAGCAATGCCCCACATGCAGCCGCTGGAGTGCCAATGGAACCCTTGAAACAGGGGTATATAAGGTTGGATGGGTAGGGTTTGCTAAGTCAGTGCCTGGTGAAATGCCTTATTTTGATTGAATGCTTTATCTTAAATTTTGCCAAATTTCTGGCCTTCTAAAGTTTGTCAGTAAAGTTTGTTTTTACACCTCCTGTGAACGTTGTTGTGTGTCTCTCATGCACCCAATCCAGGGAAGGGTAGCACCACAAACACTTTTAAGTAAACTTGCTAAGCAAAGATGGGGGATGAGCAATGGATAAGGTGTTTTTTAGAGGGGAAAAAGAGTGAAATGTACTTGAGCAGGAATTGAATGCATCATGTGATGCTTTTTTAAATGGCTTTAGAATTCCAAATGCAGTTTGCAATGAAATTATGTCTCTAAATGTAATCATAGAACCAACACCAATGGACTATTTCATACCCATGTGTATGCAGTGAAAAATGGAATTTCAATTATTACACTTGACATCTTATTAAACTTCTCTATTTTAGTATTTTTTCTCAACTTTTCTGTCCTGATAGTCACAAGAGAAACTTATTTTTCCCTGTATTTATTTATTTCTGACAGGATGGAATTCAATTACCATTTTTTATATTGAGCCACCCTATCGTTATAAACTACCTTCTTCTTTCTGGGCTCAAAACATGTATTTAGGTGAAGATATTCCTATCCTTCAGAGATATTTTTGTGATACTTTATATTTGACTGGCAGTGTAGCACAACAGTGATTGAGCAAAATAAATAAACAATAACAATATATTTCAGCAAAACTAAGTCTTGGTAGTAGCAAAAGTGCATTGCAGGTTGATAATTGACAAATTGATTCATTTAGTCATTCTGGATTCTGGACACTTGTATAAGTATTTTGAATCAAATCTTATTTAAAGTATGCTATAGAAAAAACTCCTCTTGTTTATACATGTCAGTGCAATGAGTCCTCCAGTGGAGTACTTTTGAATACATACTTAGGAAGACTGAGACAAGCTTTAAAAGTCAGAACTATGTTTGAAATATTGCTGTGGTGTTTCACCAAATAAGGCTCTTAAGAATCTTCCAAGCCCTGGAAATACGGTCAAAGTAATAGCCCCAAGGAAGCAAAACATCTTCTAAGCAATCATGTTCTGCTTTAACCATCAATCTCAGAACCCTTCATGTGAAACTACTGGTAAACACTAACCATTCACCATGTGATACCATCACAAGAGAAGATTTGAACCACTTTGCAAATGTCTTTCTGAATCCTCTTACTTTGTGGCAGGGTGTTTAGATGGCAGCGGGATTCATGGAAGTGAGAGAGAGGCTTCTTGTATAACGCCCCACAGGACAGAGAAAACTGTAGATTCTCACCTGTTGAAGGACCTAAGATTTGTCAACATAACTAATATGACACTCAAGGTAAGCCCCTGTCACTGGGACTTGGGATGAATCTCAGGCAGTGTCTTTGCAGGGTGCCTTCTAACTGCTTCCCCTCATAGGACAGAGTAGGGAGAACCTAAAGTAAGCTCTGTTTGTAGACCAAAATACACCCTATGCTTTGTACTGACATTGTTACACCATGAAGGCAGGAGTCTGAATGGTGGAAGTGATCCTTTAAATGGGCAGCAACATCAGCACATTTCAAGCTAGTCTTTCAAGGAAGAAAACAGTGAACTCAGTCAAGTAATTCTAACTGCAGTTTAGTAGTATTTATTAGGAGAACCTGGAAGGGGACCAGGACATGAAAGTTTTGTACATTTTCTGCAGTATTCTACAGAGGAATTTTGTCACCCACCTTAAGGTGACAAACAAAGCAATGAAGTGCTCAGAGTTGGTCTGTGACTTTACTATTGAAATTGAATTTTTTTAAAAGCCAGCATTACAAGCATTAGCTTTTTTTTTCTCAATAAATCTCCCACATGACTGAACCCCTGAACAGCCTATACCAGGAAAGAGCTTACATATTTGATTGTTATGACAATAGCCAGACCTGAAAAAGAAAAAATATATCATCCGTCTACTAAAGTAATAATCAAAGATTTATTCTGTTGAAAGCAAAAGCTACCCTACCTAGATTTTGAATAGTGCTCCGTGGTCTCCAGAATGCAGAAAAGCACAGCAGAGAGCATTGGCCAAATAATGTAAATAACTAATTTTAAATATCCTTTTCCTTTAAGTCATGATATATGTGTCTTGCATCTCAATTTCATTAAGGAATAAGACCCTTTCAGATGCTTGCTTAGACTAATATTATGTTATCAGAGAGAAAAGTATACAGAAAATTACAAAATGTTATAGCATGCTATAATAAGATAAAGTTAAGCTCTTATGTGCTACACTTTGAAGAAGCACTACAAGAGTATTTGCCCTACACACTCAATAGTATTAGATACCACACAGGACTATTAATGTTCCCATTTTGACCTCATATTCAGGAAGCAAATTATCTGCTATTAACACGCCCACTTTGTGTCCCCCTCTTCCCAAACAGATTTGGCTTAGTGTGAATGTAGGATGGGGTAATTTGACTTTTGCAATCACAGCAGACAGCTGTGAATGATACATGACATGAAAATGAATTATCTTTGCTCTTGCTCACTGAGAGCACAGAGTGCTCTGCAGTTAGTATGCTCTGTTGTAGTCTGTACCTGACAGGTATGGAGTACAGGAAGATTAAAAAAGCTTTTACACCAAGTTTTATTAATTATTCTTACACATACTGAAAAATAGTTTTATATAAATACCATGTTCCTTAATTTCCTTTCTATCTCTCCCCTCTCTCCATTCTTCATCACTGTGAGATAATTCTACCACGCTCCCAGTCATTCAGGCTTAATAGCAGAGTGCTAAACTTGACCCCCCTTTTCCCTCTCTACCCACTGCTAGAATGTTGTTAAATGTCAGCAGTTATTCCTCAGTAAGATGAAGAAGCTATGTAATTTATTTTCTATCTCAGCTGTTGCAATTCTGATAATTTATCAAAACTGTCTTATCTTCTCTCCTCTCACCTGATTCAGCTTTGTTTTTTCCTCTTAGGTTTTACACTGTGAGCTTTCTGTCCCACTTATCAGACCTTTTTCTCAGCTTAGCCTCATTATCCCCCTTCATATATTGAACTCCCATTTCACTAATTTTGGAGACTCTCTGTGGCTTCTTTGTGAGATAAACCCCCCCTGTTACAACCTGTCACTTCTATATTTTCCATCCCAAGCTGCCAACTGTTGCTTGGAGTTCAGTACCTTCTGCTCCCGGGCCCCTTCATATTTGCTATCTTTTTCTCATTGGAGGGATCTAAAATTTTTTAATTCAGAAAATTCTCATTTTCTTTCCTCTTTTCTGAGACCTTAAATCTTGGCTCATTTACACCAGAAATAGTTTAATTATTTTCTTTTGTGTTTTACTTATTCCGAGCTTACTCTGTCTCTCAGATACAGATTTGAACAATTTGCGTGACTTGTCTTTTGCTATGAACTCCAATTACAAATAAGGGCAAGCAGGAGTGGTTTTGTGGACTTGTGTGTTACCATCTGAGTCAGTGAGCCATGCTTGGCAACTGTAGTTTGAATAATTGTTTGAATTACAGAATAATGAGAGCAAGGAAACTTTTTTTTCCTGGATTCTTTTTGATGAGTTTTGAAAAAAAAAAATCAACAGCTTATGTAATGTAGTAAACATGACAAGTGGATACCTGTAAACATTCATTTGGAATCTGGGTGTCCACAGATAGGTTCCTAAAATCTGATGTAGACAGTCACGTGAGAAATCTACTTTGAAGTGTTCAATAGTCACATCTCATGGTGACTGCCTGACCTGTCTGGTTTCTCTTTGAATGCACCCCCATGAATTCATGCGACCTACCAGCCACCAGAAAGACCAACTGGCCTGACCAGCCCATGCCAACATTTCTGTCTGCCCCGAGCAGTCCCTGGAAAATACCTGATTTCCAAACAAACCGCTCTGATATGCTACCCTGAAAGCAGCTTTTGCATTAGCAAGTGCATGTGAGAGCCTGCATTTTCATTTTGTGTATTGCTGTTATGTGTGTGCTGCTATTTGTGACTCGGCCTCATAGGAAGTGTTGTGGTCCTCTGCGTGGTGTGACTGGTTCTGTACAGTCAACAATGGGTGAGGGAGGGTAAAGGTTTTGTCTCCTCTTCATTTATTCTGTTTTGTTTACTGGGCCACAAAGAGTTGCTTCTAGCTTATTTTGCCACCTGACAAGCTCTCTTTCTTTCATGTGGATCTGCAAAGGGGAATATCCTTCTACATCTGTCCAGCCACACACCCTGGTGCAAGGACTGCAGCATAGGCATGGGACATGCTATGGGTGGTGCACGAGTAAGGTACCAGTCAGAGGGAAGCAATTTTATGCTTTCTCAAAAGGAAAACAAATGACAGATCTAGCTGTGCCTGACACTGCCTGAGCACCAGAGACTCTCTCTCCCTCCAGGGAACCTCAGGTTAATGAGATGGAAAATGCAGGCAGCAGATTCCATGCCATCAGAAACCACCAAACTTGCACAAACTGCCCTTGTATCTCTGAACTGTGCCTTATTTCTAAAGCTAAAGCACTCTTAATACCAAATTCTTAGCTCAGTCCTGATCTGATTTTTAATATCTTCGCTCTGCCCTTCATACTAATCAGATTTTTAAAAGAAAAAGCAGAGGAGGTTGCCTCAGATACTGAAGTCTCTACAGTAATTTTCAGGCAGAAAATCAAATTGCCTGTGGGCTGTAGATTTTCATAGTGTGTATGCATAGAGGTCACCTTTAACATTAAGGGCATGAATCTCGTTTTCCCTCCATCATTTGAGCTCTGGTGTAACGTCATTAATAACTTCAGCAGGTTCACACTGACTGATCTGTAGGGTTACTAAGACCATTAATTTGGCCCAGACCCTGTATTTAAAGTGTAACTAATGGCAACAAAAACTCTTAACTGTGCTTTAGAGAGAAAATATAATAATGAAAAGCTACTGACAGCTTCTAGGAGTCATACCAGAATGCTTACTTAATTTTATACAAAATTGGCTCATTGCTAGAACCCACCATTATGTCTTTCAGAGATGAAAATTAACCCATTACCACCATTTTGCAGACAGAAGTTGAGGTTCTAAGAGATAAAAGGACTGCTAAAAGTCATTTAAAGGGCAAAATTGCATGGTTTTTTCAGTCCTCTTATAGTCCATTACACTTAAAATATGTCAAGCTAGATCCTCCAGAGAGAAGGTGGAACTGCAGTAGTATAGGACATTGAGAAGGGAACAGAAGGAAGTGTGGCTTTTGATATTATTTTGAATTTTGATAATGGAAAGGCAACAACTATTTGGCTATTTACAGGGCTCCTAAAATCCCAAAATATTAGTCCTTTTGTGTGAAGGAGCTATCACAGAGAGAGAAACATGAAACAGTCAGAACCTCAAAATTTCCAGGATAAATATGAAGAGTACAAACTGTAGTGATTGCTAGTCATAGACTTAAAGCATGGCCTGTTTTAGCTACTGTGTTTCCACCAAGAAGCAGCTTACTTGGCCACTGAGGTTTTGTGTTCTGCTGAACAGCAATGAGCTGCACTGTCACACCCCATTTACACTCATATACCCTTGGTTTGCTGGGAGAACCTCGAGTCAAATCTGCTGCTGCTGGTAGAGGCTCTCTCTGAACATTTTTCCTTGTAAATAAGAAGAGCTATACAAAATGCAGCAATGAGTCATTCCAAACTCATGACCCTTTTGCATGATAATTCTAAACAAAACAGCTGTGATATGCAGTACATTAGTTTAATGTGCTCTATAACAAGGTTTTTAAGTACATCTCCAATACTAAAGTTGGAGACTCCATCACCTGCTTAATTCAACTGCATTTGCACTAATGTCCTAATACTGACTGTGGTGAAGTATCTGTGCCTGCACTTTCCCTCCATCTCAGAAGTTCCCAGGAAAAAACAGTGAAATTCTGCTTCAAGAGTGGTAGAGCCTGTATTACATTTATTTCTGATTCCTCTTTCCATGCCTACTTGCTTCCAGAGATTAAAGAAACCATTTCTTTGCAGCCTTCCAGAGTTTCACACCTTTCACACATTACTCATCTCCATTTAGCTGTGTCCTTTATGCCCTAAAGCAAACATTTGTATGTACTTGCTTTTCTTGAGATTTGTGTGTTTGTTGGCTTCTGGGAAGATTTCCTGCACTGGTGCTTGCTTTTCTTGACTCTTTTCAAAACTGTGCAGTAACTTGCAAGGATCTTTATACTGAGGTTAAAACTACAGGGCTTAATTACCTGGGTGTAGCAGTAGGGTACCTGGAGAGAGCCAAGTATGCAAATCTGTGACACTTTGGTAATGGCTTTCTATGACAAGGCATTGTTCTTTCAGCCAAGGCAATCTAAGTGATCTAACTGATATTTATGGTTATTGTGATACAGCAATGTATCCATGTGGAGTATATCCACCTGTGGAATGCACTCATTTGGGTGTGCATAAAGATTTGACCTTTGATAAGATCATGTTTCTTTTGTGGTAGTCTCTGTGACTGGCACAACCTCTTACTAACTGTTATCTATCTTCCTCTTCACCATCTTGGAACTTCTGATTTTGAGCAATAAATTTCATGCTTTGCACCCATTAAATCACATTGAACAATGGGCTTATAAAATGGCCCACAATTCTACTTTCATAAACACGAAATTTTATACAATTACTACTGAATTTTCCAATAATAGTGTTTCTAGTATGGATGGGCAAAACCTTCAACATGGACTTGTTTTTTTGACAGTTCATCTTCAGATCAAACTCTGCACATTATGTCTTGGTTCATTTTTACTGCTGTATATACTTTCTTGAGAGAAACCTCTTATTGCACTGAAATTCAGGAAAAATTATGCAAAAAGTGTGTAAGAACAATTAAGAGCATAGCTGGGATCAGTTAAGAATTACTTGTTGTCAGCTTCAGCTTCAGTATAGACAGATTTTTCAGATGCTATTTTCACACACACTGTTTAAGCAAATAGCATATGCTAGTTTGTAAATCTGAATTTACATCTAACTGAATTATCTGAACACAGCCAAGTTACAGTCATATACCTTCTACTTCTAAGATTTACAATGATTCAGATCACTTCTAAGAGTCATAATTTTCTGCAAAATCAAAGTATGTTCTTTATGGTCTTTTGATTGTTTAGAATGTATTTGAGTTTCCTGAACATGTGCTATACATTTACATATTTTTCAATAGTAATGTTTTCCCTGCATTGAAGATTATTAAAAAAAAAAAAAAAGTGAAACAAAGGAACGCCACAAAAACCAAACTATCAGAAAACACAGAGACAAAAAATAGGCAGAGCTTTTATTTTCTCATACAGATTTTAGCCTTTATGTTTAAGATTCTGCCTTTTTTCCCCCTAAGTAATGTCAGAATAGGATTAGAGCTAACTAGAATTTAATTTACTGTTTCAAGTGAATGTACATAGCTACTAATCCTGTCAGAACACATTTTGGTTGACATACTTCTAAGGACAGACCTTTAAGATTTCTGCAAAGCATACATCAGCATTCATCCTACAAAGAACATTAGTTTAAATAGAGGTAGGTAAAAATTTCCATTTCAATTTCCTATGATTTAAGCATCTAGTTTTACTTAAAAAAAAGAAATTCTAATTTCTTAGAAAATAAAATTACTAAGAGAATGTTTGGCCAGTAAGGAATTTTTGTTACTATCAAGTTGAAACAATCTTTTGAACTTTAAGTCTAAAATTAATTTTGAAAGGTTTCATTTTGCACAATTTTTGGGAAACGTTTCAAAATGGCAACATGAAACTTTATACCACCAGAAAAATGTTTTTGCAGTCAGAACATGATGCATTATTGAGTGCTCCCCTATTATTGCAGACAATGTTCTGCTAAGAGCTTCCTGATCCATTTCTTGAAAGGTGAATCTCATCAAGCCCTCCTCACCCACAAGGACAGATCTTCTGAAAGTAGTTGGGGTTAAGCTGGTGCTCCAACCACCAAGTCCCACCCAGATGCTTGCTCACTCCCCACCACATATATATGAGAGAGAGATTTGGAAAGGTAAAACTGAGAAAACTCGTGGGAAGAAAACTTGATATAAAGCTGATTTATTGGTAAAGCAAAAGCTGTGAAATGCAAGCAAAGCCAACCAAGGAATCCATTCACCTATTCCCATGGGCAGGCAGGTGTTCAGCCATACCCAAAAAAGCTGGGCTCCAGCATGCCTAATAATTACTTGGGAGGACAATAATTTCAAACATCCCCACATTCCACTGTCTTCCCCAAGCTCTATATGCTTGTTTGTTATCATATACCATAGGGGATGAAACACTTTCATTTTTGTTATGGTTTGGGCCTGGCAAAGCCAGAGCCCCATGGGTACAACCTCCTCCCCGGTGTCTGCTGTGAGATGTGACCAGGAATAAGCAAAGCAGGCTCCAAACTTAACATAAAGAAAATTTTATTAACTAAGCTACACACAAACAATTACTAAACTACACACAAAAGGAAAAAAAAAAAAAAACAAGGAAAATGAAAACCTCACAAAAACACTCTCCTCCTCCTCCCCCCTAAATTCCCAATACCATACATCCTCCAAATCACCAATTCTAGGTCCAACACCACCCTTCAGATTGCTCAGACTTTCAGCTCCTCAAGAGGAGAGGGAGTCCTTCCATGTGTCCTGGTGGCCTTTTCCGTCCTTGTTCCGGTGCTCTCACCACCGAACAGGGATCAGGGCTGCTTCCAGGGTTGTCTTTTTTTAAGGATGCTTTGCCCAGTTCCAGAAAAGCACAGTATCTCACTTTCTCACCTTTGGGACATCTGTCCCCCCCATATTTTATATACCCCCTGGGGCCGAGGGGTACCCACACTGAATCTTCTCTGGCACTGGGACATTTCTCCCCCTGGACTCAGTCTCTGTATCACACGGAAACATGGCTCTGTCCATGGCTACACAAAAGAGTCCAGCATAAAATGCCACTCCATCTTCTCCCTTCTTTCAACATCTCTCACTCTCTCTCTCTCCGGTCCAGGCCTTCATCACTCACTCATTTCCTTCGTCCTTCTTCACTCTTATCACTCGTCTAGGAAGGGTTAATGTTCTGTAGGGTTTTCATTGTCCAAAAGAGGTTAAAAACTCCTCCAGGCGGCTGGACTGCTGGCTGCACCCCCCTCCCCCCATCTCCTCAGCCGGGCTGCCTGCTGCCAGCACATATTTACTGAATTTCAAGGTAACACAGACACAGGCTGCACTCTCTCTCTCTCTCTATCTGTCTCTGGAGGGGGGGGGGGGGGAAGGATGGCTGCCCGATGTCTCTTGTTGCTCTCCACCCTTCCATCCTCCAAGGCCTCCTTACTCCCATCTCTGTCCAGGCCCAGGCCTACCGCATGGCTGCCCCTCCCCCGCCCAGCGGCAGCGGCTGAACGGGGGAGAGCTCCGACCTCGGTCCCTCGAAGTCCCAAGAGAGCCTCCCGGGCCCGAAGCTCTGCTTTTAACCCCTGGGTGTTCTCGGAGGTGTGTCCTAAAACCCACTGGCTACCCTAGGTGCCAATATCAAAATCCAAGCACCCATTGGTTTGACCAGAACATCCCAGAATTCCCACTTCTTTGTGGTCAAACCACCACATTTTCTTATCTTCTTTACATCTCTGTTACTTCACTGTGTGTGTGAATCTGCCAAGAATGTTGATTTACACCTATGATGATATCGAAAGACCATCTTGCCTCTGACCCCTCTGGGACTGCCAAGGTACCCTCACTCTCTGATTATCTCATCTTTGCTTACTGTGCAGCTCAACTATTCAACTTTTTCTTCCTATGTGGTAGAAGAATTTACTGCAGGATAATAATTCATTCTAGTTGATCCTGAAGAAAAACAATGCTATTAAATGCACACTATAAAAATAATTTTTCTTCTGCCAATATTTTTAGCAGTCCAACTTCTTACAGAGATACAACAGACAATGATTATTAGCTTCAGTGCTGTATTTGAGTAGATTTATATATATGAAGAAAACTGACAAAAGAGAAAATTAATCCATTTTGACTACCAAAATATTTGTTTATGTAGCTGTTTCATTATTATAATGGCAAAAGTGGTGCAAACAAACTATATAAACTATGCAAAAGCAGATGAGGAACAGTCCCAGCAAAACCTCTCTAGTAACACAACTTCAAAAGTAAATCGGCTAACTTCACAATTATTTCCACCCTAAATAAAATTATGCTGAAAAAAAAAACAAAAGGGATAAACTCACTACACAGTAATATAACTAAAAGGTATTCTTAGAAAAATAAAAAAATTACATTACTATTTTGTTTCACATGATTCTTTTCTTTTCTTCTCTCTGCACAAAAAAAAGATTCTTGTTTTTCAGTCAGTTCTTTTTCCTCTGCTGTTGCAAGGATAGAAATCTTCCCATCCTCCTGGGGCATGGCTGCAAAACAGCCGCTGTGTCTTCCCGTGCCTGTGTTTGGGCTGTGCTGAGGCCAGAGCCGGCCAGCTTGTGCTCTGCTGTGCCAAGAGCGTTCTGGGCAGGCAGGCAGAAGTGCTGCGTGCACAGTGGGGAAGGGGCTCACGAGAGCCTCCTGCGGGAACAGGGCTCTGCTCCCCGGCTGGGAACAGCCTGGTTTTGCTGCCGTGAGCGCAGGAAGGAGTTTGGGCACTTGAAGGGGCAGCGGGCAGCTCTTGTTTCTAGGGGGCCCGAGGCTGCGTGCCACAAGGGACACGAGGAAACAGACTCGGGAGAAGGAAGATGAGCTCGAGCTGGAGTGCCTGTGCTACAACGTGCAGAAGTAATTGAGCCTTGTCAGGGTTTCTCCTGAGTGTGTGTCGGTGTTCCCCAGGAAATGGACACATTTGGGGAATGCATGCATTTGGGGAAATGCCTTTGGAAGAGAGGGGCTTGCTTCTCAAGCAAAGTGCTTCCCCAGGAGCCCCCAGTGAGCTAGGTGCAGCTGTCTCCCTTTGGTCCCTGCGCTCCTTTCCATCCTTGAGGCCCCTTGCACTTGGCAGAGGGGCGTGGGAAGGGAGAAGGCTGTGAGGAGCAGCTTTGGCATCTGCCTGGGCCTGCAGAGACCAAGGCAAGCACCAGCGGCAGGGTGTGTCCCCCCACTTTGAGCACAGGACAGAGGGGGATTATACCCGTCCAGCCGAGAGCCCCAAATGACTCTCAGACAGCTGTGAATTCAAAGGCCTTTATGCCCACATTCATGCCATCTTCCTTATCTGCTGTGTTTTAACTCTTGGCAAGATGCGTTTGCCCCTAGCTTGCTGCAAGCTGCTCTGCTGCAGGGCCGGCAGCGAGCTGGGCTGTGCGGGCACCGTGGAGAGTCCTTCCCCGAGCACTTGGGGGGTCGTGGTGTGTCCAGGGCTGTGTTAGACACTCGGGGCAATGGATTCCTTCCAAGCGGGGGCACCTTGGGTGGGGAGGGGATGGCCCCGTGGGGCGTGGCAGCGTGTCCCTTTGTGACACGGTGTAGCAGGTTCCCCGTGGAACCGAAAGGGACACCATGTCTTAGCAGCCCTTTGTGACACGCGCTGACCTCAGGGCTGGCAGCCACACAGCCACTCCAGAGTGCTCGGTGCATGCAACGGGACAGGAGGTGACAGAGCGGTGCTGTGAGGTGTCCCCGCACAGCCTGCTCGTTGGTTCCTGACCCGGAGCTTTTCTGAAGCATTCCTCCTGCGGCTGGCCTCACGGCCAGACCTCAGCATTGGTGACTCAGAGCTTTTCTGAGGCATCTCCCATCCCTGCGGCCGGTGCCCTCGTGGCCAGGCCGTGGCACTTGGTGACCTCCATCGTTCACCAAGAGTCTCCTGTCATTGTGGCAGGAGACCTCGAGCGCAGCACGTGCTGTCCTCTAGCTTTCCTGAGGCTCCTCTGCTGCAGGTGCCTGCAAGGCACGACTCCAGCCCTTGCTGTCTGGGCCTTTGCCAAGGCATTTGAAAGTGCCCTCCAGGTCAGACATCAGGATGGCGGGCAGACTGCTCAGCCTGGTCAAGGGGCTTCGGGGCAAGAAAAGCAAAGGCCCTGCAGCTGCCCCAGCGCAGCAGCCAGCGGAGCCGGAGCAGTTGCAGACGCTGCAGGATGGTGAGTGGCAGAGCTGGGACGCAGGGCTGGTGCCTGCAGCTGCCCTGGCCCATCCCATCCCATCCCATCCCATCCCATCCCATCCCATCCCATCCCATCCCATCCCATCCCATCTCATCTCATCCCTGTGGACATGACCATGGATGGGATGGGAGAGAGGCCAGGGCTGCCCCCCCGAATGGCCGTGCTCTTTTCCCTGGGCGCCCGGGAACTGTCCCTGCCTGGGGAGCGCAGGGCTGGGCTGTGTTCTCCGGCCTCTCCCGCAGCCCCTCAGCTCTGGCTGCACTCGCTCTTTGGCAGATGCAGCCAGGGATCCAACTCAAGAGCAGGAGCCCACCCGTGGCCGCTTCCAGAGAGCAGCGCAGGTACCTGCGGCCATCCCCACCTGGACCAGGCTTGCTGGCGCTGCTCGGCCGGGGCCTGCGCTTGGAGCAGACCATGGAACGTCCCTCTCTTCCCGCCCTTCCTTCTGCTGCAGACACTGCGGAGGTTCCTGCGCCTTCGGCGCACAAAGGCCAGCGGCTCCGCGCCCGTGGCCACGGCCGAGCCCGACCCCAGGCCCAGCGAGCTGCGGGCAGAGGCTGCTGCCAGCACAGCATCCTCTGACCTGGCCACCAGCTCTGACTGGGAAAGCGACGAGGGCTGGGACGAGGCTGACATGGCCCTGACGGAGGGCATGGCCACCACCAACACCATCCCACCGGCCATCCCAGAGACTGAGGCCATGCCCTCGCTCACTGTGAGTCCTGGACCCACTCTGGAGTTTTTCCAGAAGGCTTTTTATTCTCTACAGTAGCCTGGGGCCAGGGCTGAAGGCCTCCCAGGATCACGTGGCCCCTCAAGCCGTGTGCGCTGGGCCCCCTCAGCCCCATCACCGTGGGCTGGGAAGGCAAGCACTTCCTGAGGGGAAGCTGGGCAAGCTGATCCCTTGGAAAGCACTACAAGTCTTCCCCATGCTGCTTCCTCCAGGTACATGCCACGGTGAGTGCCCTGCTGCAGAGACTCACATCCCGTGAGTCTGTGGACGCCGGGCTGCAAATGGCCATTGTCAGCCTTGCTGAACAACACCCGGCCCACGTGGTGATGAGCCTCCTGCGCTGTGCCCCAACGTGTGACGGGTAAGGGGCACAAGTGCCTCGAGAGCTCGATGCTCACTGGCCCGTAGGGCCCCTCGCCCTGTACAGCCTGTCCAGCGGCGTCTGCCACACAGGCGGAGAGCAGCGGCACCCTCGGGCCCCTCTGTTTCCTGAGCCTGCTGCCGTGCTCCCTCCCGGCCCCACGCAGCTGCTCGGGGCACGGTACTGACGCACAGCTCTGGTCCCACAGAGCCGCTGCGCTGATCTGGAGAGCCGTGGGGACCTCAGAAGTGGCCGTGGAGCAGGTGCTTCCAGCGCTGCTCTCTGCGATAGAGGAGCAGCCACCGTACGGCGGCTTCCTCTGCAGTGGGGACAACGAGGCTGTCCTTGCCCTGGCTGTGAGTTTCTGGAGCTGGCCTATGCTGGCCCTCCAGGTCGCCTTCTCAGAAGACCTCCATGTTCTCCCCACCCTGCAGCTCCCTGCCTGGGCTCAAAGCTGGGCTAGGGGCAGCAGGCCGGGTGCTCCCCCTGCCTCTCCCCTCAGGCCCTGCCTCATGGACACCTCGGCACTGAGCGCTGCCTCGGGGTGCTTTGTCTCTTGCAGGCAACTCTGGTGCTGTGGAGGATTGCAAGCATGCCCGAGTGGCACTTCGCAATCCTCCTTCATTCTCCCCACCTGCTCGTGGCTCTGCTCTTGCAAATTTTCACCACCACGGAGCAGAGGCCAGTGGACGTGGAGACCCATGGCTTCTGGAGAGCGTGCCAGGAGGAACACGGCCTTCCCAGCCAGCCCAACAGGTGCCAGTCGCCCTGTCCTTCCCACACCCTTGCGGCCAGGGCCAGTGCTCCCAGAGTGACCTGGCCTTGGCTCGGCACACAGGTTTGCAGCGCAGACACTGAAGGCTCTGCTCTCCCGACTGGGCGTTGGCAAGAACCTGCTGGCTCTGGAGCACAAGCAGCTCTGGGACAGCCTGCTCTGTGCCAACAGCCAGCACTGTGCAGCAGGTCTGCTGGCCAGGTGAGATCCTCTAGTCCCCGCTGCCACTGCCGGCATTAGTACCCCATTGCCCGAGTGCCCCACACAGTCCCCGGGGCTTGTAAGCGAGAGGGCCTCGTCACTGAGGGAGGGCTGAGCGCACTGCAAAGGGCTGGGAGAGGAGGATGCCCAGCAGCAGCCGCTTCCCAAGGGGCCCGTGTCCCCTTGCAGAGTGCTGGGGACCTCTGTGAGTCACTCCTGGGAGAGGTCTGCCCGCCTAGCTCAGGGCCTTGGTGCCTTTTTTCCCTGCCAGGGAGATGCGCTGTGCCTTGACCCCCTTGTGTCCCCACATGGCCTCGCACCTGCTCAGCCTGCTCGTCGGGAAGCAGCCCCGCTGCCATCTGCCTGCCCTGGCCTTCTTTGTGGAGGTGAGCCTGATGGCCAGCGCTGCCTGGCTGAGCTGCCTCCCGGCTCTCTGGCCTCTGGGAGCTGCAGCCGCCTGGGACGCTGCCCGCGCCCGCTGCTGCTGCCTGGAGCCGGCCCTGCGCGGCCCTGGGCTCCTGCCGGCCGGCTGCCCTGCCACTGCCCTGTGCCTTTCAGCTCCTGCAGTGTCTGGACCTGAGCCAACATGGTCCCAGTGCCCTGTTGGTGCTATCCCGGCACCTGCCCAGCCAGTGCAGGGACAGGCTGCGCCTGGTGCTCAGAGGCCTCGTGGTGCTCAGCAAGGAGCCCTCGCTGGTGAGAAAGGGACAGTGGCTGAAGCCGTGCTGGCAGCGTGGGGCTGGGGAAGGCAAACCTTGGGGCTTGGCTGGGCTTGGCAGCAGAGGCAGCTGTTGCCAGCTCTCCCGACTCCCACTTCAGCTGCCCGAGTGCCCCGAGCAGCTGTCAGTGCTGCGGCCAGTCACGGCTTCACAGCACAGCCTGGTCTTGCACACAGGCCGGAGGAATACGTGGCCTCTATCCACACCTGGTGGAGCAGCTGGCCGATCCAGACACAGAGATGGTCGGGATGAGCCTCTCTGTGCTCACGCATGTGCTCCCGGACAAAGACCTCGAGATACCCAGCATCACCGCCCTGCAGCTGGCTGAGTCCCTCCTGCCACACTTTGAGAATGTAAGCCTCTGTGCCCCCAGCCAAGGGCACTGGACGCTGCCTGCCTGGAAACCTTGTGCCCTGTGCCCTTTTGGGCCTTTGCCCCAATCGGCCTGGAGTAGTTGGTGCTTAGGACTTTTCCTTTCCTCCAGGACAACAGCCATGTGCAGCTGCTCTCCATTCAGCTCTTCGGCAAGCTGATGGAGCTGGTACTGGAAGAGAGGGAAAATGCTCTCACGACAGTTGTGAGCCAGAGCCTGCTCCCTCTCTTCTTACACTGGCACCATGAGAAGCTGCACGTGGCCGAGGTGAGGTTTGCCGTGATGCTGCCGCATCCCTGGCAGGGGGCTCGCCCGCCTCCTGCCCCGGCGCCTGGCGGGCTCCAGCCTCCCCTGGCCTTGGCACAGGGAGCCGGCTCCCGTGTGACTCACCTGGGCTCTGGTGCCACCTGCGGCTCTCTGCTGCTCTGCAGGCGTCTGGCGAAGCCCTGCTTGGCGCGGCCCGCTTCCTGAGAAGGAGGGATCTCGAGGAGCTGCTGTGGAAGAAGCGGCGGATGAAGTTTGTCGAGAGCCTGGTAAGGACAGCCCGGCAGCCCCAGCCGCAGGCTGGAGTGGGGCAGCCCCTGCCCCCGGTGCTCAGTGTCAGGGGCCGGCAGCTGTGCCCCTGGCCAGCGCCGCAGCCGGGCCCGCCAGCCTGCGCCCCCCACGCTGCTCCCTGCCCTGGGCCCTGCGGGCCGCCTCGGCCGGTGCTGGGCGCAGGGAGCGCCCGGCCGAGAGGCAGAGCCCGCGCTGAGCCTTCCCTGCCGCCGCTCCCCGCAGCTGCTGCTGGACGAGAGCCGAGCGGCCGAGCACCTGCGCTGGGCCCTGCCGCACCTGCAGAGCCCACAGAGGCCCCTACGAGAGGCGGCCGTCAGGTTCATCGGTGAGCCAGCAGCCCGGCGCCCCTCCCCGCCTCCCGGCCCGGCTGCTGCCCCGGCTACAGCGGGAGCCGCGCCCGGGCCGCTGCAGCCCCGCCCTCCCTGGGCGCTGCCGCCGCCCTCCCGCAGCCGTGCCCTCGGGCGGCAGCGTGCGGCAGCGGCCCGGCAGGAGCCCGGCCCGCCAGGAGGGCGTGCGGCCACAGGGCTGGCAGCGCCCGTGTCGGGCAGCTGTGCCGCCTGGCGCCGCCACATGCTCTGTCTTGCAGGGGTGGCCGGAGTGCTGATGATGGGGCAGGAGGAGGAGCTCCAGGTCCTCACTGAGGGTGAGTCAGGGCTACCGTGTGGCAGCCAGCACTGCCGGGGCTGAGGGAGCAGCTGCAAATCCCGGCCCCGCAGCTACAATCTGTGCCCGGGCTGCGGAGGGCTCTGCTGCCTGTGCGGACCAGGGGCGCTGGGGGCACAGCCCGGAGAGCTTTCGGGGACACGGGGGGGATCCGTGGCCAGCACCTTCCGGCCATAGCCCTTGTCTCCCGCTCCCTCCTGGCCACGGCAAGAGCCGGCTGGGATGGCCCTGGCAGGAGGCTTTCCTTCGATTCCCTCAATCTGGCCTCTGACCGTGGCTCTGTTCCTCTCTCTTCCAGCTCTTCGAGCCCTCAGGGAAGACGAGAACCTGTCCTGCATGAACACATGGATTCAGATGCAATTCGAAAGAAGATCTGCCGAACTTCATTTGTCTCCTGGATCCGATGTACCTGTACCGGCCTCCTTCGATGATTTCCTGTTCCCTTCGAAGATGGGACCACGTGCAGAGCAGAAGGGACCAGATGCAGCTCCAGACACGGCTCTGGCTGCTCACAGCTGTGAGCCTGTGTGAAGCTCCAGCAGCTCCTGCCATCTCTTTCCCTGCTGACAGCTCCTTCCCTGCAGCCCTCAGGCCCTGCCCATGCCCTTTTTTACCTCCCAGCTCACCCCTTAGCTTTGCTTTCCCTTAATAAACTTTTTGTGTTTTTCACTTTACCCGCGTCTCTGTGGAGCTGAAGCGGTGCAAAACCTGAGCCCGGGGACACGCAGGGCCCCTCTGCCCTTCTCCTCCCCGCTGTGTTCCAGACACAGACAGAGAGGAACAAGGGCAGCTCAGGCTGCAAAGGTCCATGTCCCGCTGCTCCAGCTGCACAGCGGCATGGACTTATAAAGGGCGTGCTGAGCACGCTGAAGGGAAAAGGACCCTGGGTGATAGAAGAGCCAACTTGAGTGTGCTCTGAACCCAGCCGTGAGGGATTCCAGTGCAGGCATCCACGAGGGCAAAGGAGCTTGCAATGGCAGAAGTTTCCACAAAGAGCTTCCAGAAAGCACAGCAATGCTCCATCTCTACACAGGGACAGGAAGAGGGCAGTGAGACCAGAGGCCGGGGCCCCTTCCCATCCCCCTGGGGCATGGCTGCAAAACAGCCGCTGTGTCTTCCCGTGCCTGTGTTTGGGCTGTGCTGAGGCCAGAGCCGGCCAGCTTGTTCTCTGCTGTGCCAAGAGCGTTCTGGGCGGGCAGGCAGAAGTGCTGCGTGCACAGTGGGGAAGGGGCTCACGAGAGCCTCCTGCGGGAACAGGGCTCTGCTCCCCGGCTGGGAACAGCCTGGTTTTGCTGCCGTGAGCACAGGCAGGAGTTTGGGCACTTGAAGGGGCAGCGGGCAGCTCTTGTTTCTAGGGGGCCCGGGGCTGCGTGCCACAAGGGACACGAGGAAACAGACTGGGGAGAAGGAAGATGAGCGCGAGCTGGAATGCCTGTGCTACAAGGTGCAGAAGTAATTGAGCCTTGTCAGGGTTTCTCCTGAGTGTGTGTCGGTGTTCCCCAGGAAATGGACACATTTGGGGAAATGCATGCATTTGGGGAAATGCCTTTGGAAGAGAGGGGCTTGCTTCTCAAGCAAAGTGCTTCCCCAGGAGCCCCCAGTGAGCTAGGTGCAGCTGTCTCCCTTTGGTCCCTGCGCTCCTTTCCATCCTTGAGGCCCCTTGCGCTTGGCAGAGGGGCGTGGGAAGGGAGAAGGCTGTGAGGAGCAGCTTTGGCATCTGCCTGGGCCTGCAGAGACCAAGGCAAGCACCAGCGGCAGGGTGTGTCCCCCCACTTTGAGCACAGGACAGAGGGGGATTATACCCGTCCAGCCGAGAGCCCCAAATGACTCTCAGACAGCTGTGAATTCAAAGGCCTTTATGCCCACATTCATGCCATCTTCCTTATCTGCTGTGTTTTAACTCTTGGCAAGATGCGTTTGCCCCTAGCTTGCTGCAAGCTGCTCTGCTGCAGGGCCGGCAGCGAGCTGGGCTGTGTGGGCACCGTGGAGAGTCCTTCCCCGAGCACTTGGGGGGTCGTGGTGTGTCCAGGGCTGTGTTAGACACTCGGGGCATGGGATTCCTTCCAAGCGGGGGCACCTTGGGTGGGGAGGGGATGGCCCCGTGGGGCGTGGCAGCGTGTCCCTTTGTGACACGGTGTAGCAGGTTCCCCGTGGAACCGAAAGGGACACCGTGTCTTAGCAGCCCTTTGTGACACGCGCTGACCTCAGGGCTGGCAGCCACACAGCCACTCCAGAGTGCTCGGTGCATGCAACGGGACAGGAGGTGACAGAGCGGTGCTGTGAGGTGTCCCCGCACAGCCTGCTCGTTGGTTCCTGACCCGGAGCTTTTCTGAAGCATTCCTCCTGCGGCTGGCCTCACGGCCAGACCTCAGCATTGGTGACTCAGAGCTTTTCTGAGGCATCTCCCATCCCTGCGGCCGGTGCCCTCGTGGCCAGGCCGTGGCACTTGGTGACCTCCATCGTTCACCAAGAGTCTCCTGTCATTGTGGCAGGAGACCTCGAGCGCAGCACGTGCTGTCCTCTAGCTTTCCTGAGGCTCCTCTGCTGCAGGTGCCTGCAAGGCACGACTCCAGCCCTTGCTGTCTGGGCCTTTGCCAAGGCATTTGAAAGTGCCCTCCAGGTCAGACATCAGGATGGCGGGCAGACTGCTCAGCCTGGTCAAGGGGCTTCGGGGCAAGAAAAGCAAAGGCCCTGCAGCTGCCCCAGCGCAGCAGCCAGCGGAGCCGGAGCAGTTGCAGACGCTGCAGGATGGTGAGTGGCAGAGCTGGGACGCAGGGCTGGTGCCTGCAGCTGCCCTGGCCCATCCCATCCCATCCCATCCCATCCCATCCCATCCCATCCCATCCCATCTCATCTCATCCCTGTGGACATGACCATGGATGGGATGGGAGAGAGGCCAGGGCTGCCCCCCCGAATGGCCGTGCTCTTTTCCCTGGGCGCCCGGGAACTGTCCCTGCCTGGGGAGCGCAGGGCTGGGCTGTGTTCTCCGGCCTCTCCCGCAGCCCCTCAGCTCTGGCTGCACTCGCTCTTTGGCAGATGCAGCCAGGGATCCAACTCAAGAGCAGGAGCCCACCCGTGGCCGCTTCCAGAGAGCAGCGCAGGTACCTGCGGCCATCCCCACCTGGACCAGGCTTGCTGGCGCTGCTCGGCCGGGGCCTGCGCTTGGAGCAGACCATGGAACGTCCCTCTCTTCCCGCCCTTCCTTCTGCTGCAGACACTGCGGAGGTTCCTGCGCCTTCGGCGCACAAAGGCCAGCGGCTCCGCGCCCGTGGCCACGGCCGAGCCCGACCCCAGGCCCAGCGAGCTGCGGGCAGAGGCTGCTGCCAGCACAGCATCCTCTGACCTGGCCACCAGCTCTGACTGGGAAAGCGACGAGGGCTGGGACGAGGCTGACATGGCCCTGACGGAGGGCATGGCCACCACCAACACCATCCCACCGGCCATCCCAGAGACTGAGGCCATGCCCTCGCTCACTGTGAGTCCTGGACCCACTCTGGAGTTTTTCCAGAAGGCTTTTTATTCTCTACAGTAGCCTGGGGCCAGGGCTGAAGGCCTCCCAGGATCACGTGGCCCCTCAAGCCGTGTGCGCTGGGCCCCCTCAGCCCCATCACCGTGGGCTGGGAAGGCAAGCACTTCCTGAGGGGAAGCTGGGCAAGCTGATCCCTTGGAAAGCACTACAAGTCTTCCCCATGCTGCTTCCTCCAGGTACATGCCACGGTGAGTGCCCTGCTGCAGAGACTCACATCCCGTGAGTCTGTGGACGCCGGGCTGCAAATGGCCATTGTCAGCCTTGCTGAACAACACCCAGCCCACGTGGTGATGAGCCTCCTGCGCTGTGCCCCAACGTGTGACGGGTAAGGGGCACAAGTGCCTCGAGAGCTCGATGCTCACCGGCCCGTAGGGCCCCTCGCCCTGTACAGCCTGTCCAGCGGCGTCTGCCACACAGGCGGAGAGCAGCGGCACCCTCGGGCCCCTCTGTTTCCTGAGCCTGCTGCCGTGCTCCCTCCCGGCCCCACGCAGCTGCTCGGGGCACGGTACTGACGCACAGCTCTGGTCCCACAGAGCCGCTGCGCTGATCTGGAGAGCCGTGGGGACCTCAGAAGTGGCCGTGGAGCAGGTGCTTCCAGCGCTGCTCTCTGCGATAGAGGAGCAGCCACCGTACGGCGGCTTCCTCTGCAGTGGGGACAACGAGGCTGTCCTTGCCCTGGCTGTGAGTTTCTGGAGCTGGCCTATGCTGGCCCTCCAGGTCGCCTTCTCAGAAGACCTCCATGTTCTCCCCACCCTGCAGCTCCCTGCCTGGGCTCAAAGCTGGGCTAGGGGCAGCAGGCCGGGTGCTCCCCCTGCCTCTCCCCTCAGGCCCTGCCTCATGGACACCTCGGCACTGAGCGCTGCCTCGGGGTGCTTTGTCTCTTGCAGGCAACTCTGGTGCTGTGGAGGATTGCAAGCATGCCCGAGTGGCACTTCGCAATCCTCCTTCATTCTCCCCACCTGCTCGTGGCTCTGCTCTTGCAAATTTTCACCACCACGGAGCAGAGGCCAGTGGACGTGGAGACCCATGGCTTCTGGAGAGCGTGCCAGGAGGAACACGGCCTTCCCAGCCAGCCCAACAGGTGCCAGTCGCCCTGTCCTTCCCACACCCTTGCGGCCAGGGCCAGTGCTCCCAGAGTGACCTGGCCTTGGCTCGGCACACAGGTTTGCAGCGCAGACACTGAAGGCTCTGCTCTCCCGACTGGGCGTTGGCAAGAACCTGCTGGCTCTGGAGCACAAGCAGCTCTGGGACAGCCTGCTCTGTGCCAACAGCCAGCACTGTGCAGCAGGTCTGCTGGCCAGGTGAGATCCTCTAGTCCCCGCTGCCACTGCCGGCATTAGTACCCCATTGCCCGAGTGCCCCACACAGTCCCCGGGGCTTGTAAGCGAGAGGGCCTCGTCACTGAGGGAGGGCTGAGCGCACTGCAAAGGGCTGGGAGAGGAGGATGCCCAGCAGCAGCCGCTTCCCAAGGGGCCCGTGTCCCCTTGCAGAGTGCTGGGGACCTCTGTGAGTCACTCCTGGGAGAGGTCTGCCCGCCTAGCTCAGGGCCTTGGTGCCTTTTTTCCCTGCCAGGGAGATGCGCTGTGCCTTGACCCCCTTGTGTCCCCACATGGCCTCGCACCTGCTCAGCCTGCTCGTCGGGAAGCAGCCCCGCTGCCATCTGCCTGCCCTGGCCTTCTTTGTGGAGGTGAGCCTGATGGCCAGCGCTGCCTGGCTGAGCTGCCTCCCGGCTCTCTGGCCTCTGGGAGCTGCAGCCGCCTGGGACGCTGCCCGCGCCCGCTGCTGCTGCCTGGAGCCGGCCCTGCGCGGCCCTGGGCTCCTGCCGGCCGGCTGCCCTGCCACTGCCCTGTGCCTTTCAGCTCCTGCAGTGTCTGGACCTGAGCCAACATGGTCCCAGTGCCCTGTTGGTGCTATCCCGGCACCTGCCCAGCCAGTGCAGGGACAGGCTGCGCCTGGTGCTCAGAGGCCTCGTGGTGCTCAGCAAGGAGCCCTCGCTGGTGAGAAAGGGACAGTGGCTGAAGCCGTGCTGGCAGCGTGGGGCTGGGGAAGGCAAACCTTGGGGCTTGGCTGGGCTTGGCAGCAGAGGCAGCTGTTGCCAGCTCTCCCGACTCCCACTTCAGCTGCCCGAGTGCCCCGAGCAGCTGTCAGTGCTGCGGCCAGTCACGGCTTCACAGCACAGCCTGGTCTTGCACACAGGCCGGAGGAATACGTGGCCTCTATCCACACCTGGTGGAGCAGCTGGCCGATCCAGACACAGAGATGGTCGGGATGAGCCTCTCTGTGCTCACGCATGTGCTCCCGGACAAAGACCTCGAGATACCCAGCATCACCGCCCTGCAGCTGGCTGAGTCCCTCCTGCCACACTTTGAGAATGTAAGCCTCTGTGCCCCCAGCCAAGGGCACTGGACGCTGCCTGCCTGGAAACCTTGTGCCCTGTGCCCTTTTGGGCCTTTGCCCCAATCGGCCTGGAGTAGTTGGTGCTTAGGACTTTTCCTTTCCTCCAGGACAACAGCCATGTGCAGCTGCTCTCCATTCAGCTCTTCGGCAAGCTGATGGAGCTGGTACTGGAAGAGAGGGAAAATGCTCTCACGACAGTTGTGAGCCAGAGCCTGCTCCCTCTCTTCTTACACTGGCACCATGAGAAGCTGCACGTGGCCGAGGTGAGGTTTGCCGTGATGCTGCCGCATCCCTGGCAGGGGGCTCGCCCGCCTCCTGCCCCGGCGCCTGGCGGGCTCCAGCCTCCCCTGGCCTTGGCACAGGGAGCCGGCTCCCGTGTGACTCACCTGGGCTCTGGTGCCACCTGCGGCTCTCTGCTGCTCTGCAGGCGTCTGGCGAAGCCCTGCTTGGCGCGGCCCGCTTCCTGAGAAGGAGGGATCTCGAGGAGCTGCTGTGGAAGAAGCGGCGGATGAAGTTTGTCGAGAGCCTGGTAAGGACAGCCCGGCAGCCCCAGCCGCAGGCTGGAGTGGGGCAGCCCCTGCCCCCGGTGCTCAGTGTCAGGGGCCGGCAGCTGTGCCCCTGGCCAGCGCCGCAGCCGGGCCCGCCAGCCTGCGCCCCCCACGCTGCTCCCTGCCCTGGGCCCTGCGGGCCGCCTCGGCCGGTGCTGGGCGCAGGGAGCGCCCGGCCGAGAGGCAGAGCCCGCGCTGAGCCTTCCCTGCCGCCGCTCCCCGCAGCTGCTGCTGGACGAGAGCCGAGCGGCCGAGCACCTGCGCTGGGCCCTGCCGCACCTGCAGAGCCCACAGAGGCCCCTACGAGAGGCGGCCGTCAGGTTCATCGGTGAGCCAGCAGCCCGGCGCCCCTCCCCGCCTCCCGGCCCGGCTGCTGCCCCGGCTACAGCGGGAGCCGCGCCCGGGCCGCTGCAGCCCCGCCCTCCCTGGGCGCTGCCGCCGCCCTCCCGCAGCCGTGCCCTCGGGCGGCAGCGTGCGGCAGCGGCCCGGCAGGAGCCCGGCCCGCCAGGAGGGCGTGCGGCCACAGGGCTGGCAGCGCCCGTGTCGGGCAGCTGTGCCGCCTGGCGCCGCCACATGCTCTGTCTTGCAGGGGTGGCCGGAGTGCTGATGATGGGGCAGGAGGAGGAGCTCCAGGTCCTCACTGAGGGTGAGTCAGGGCTACCGTGTGGCAGCCAGCACTGCCGGGGCTGAGGGAGCAGCTGCAAATCCCGGCCCCGCAGCTACAATCTGTGCCCGGGCTGCGGAGGGCTCTGCTGCCTGTGCGGACCAGGGGCGCTGGGGGCACAGCCCGGAGAGCTTTCGGGGACACGGGGGGGATCCGTGGCCAGCACCTTCCGGCCATAGCCCTTGTCTCCCGCTCCCTCCTGGCCACGGCAAGAGCCGGCTGGGATGGCCCTGGCAGGAGGCTTTCCTTCGATTCCCTCAATCTGGCCTCTGACCGTGGCTCTGTTCCTCTCTCTTCCAGCTCTTCGAGCCCTCAGGGAAGACGAGAACCTGTCCTGCATGAACACATGGATTCAGATGCAATTCGAAAGAAGATCTGCCGAACTTCATTTGTCTCCTGGATCCGATGTACCTGTACCGGCCTCCTTCGATGATTTCCTGTTCCCTTCGAAGATGGGACCACGTGCAGAGCAGAAGGGACCAGATGCAGCTCCAGACACGGCTCTGGCTGCTCACAGCTGTGAGCCTGTGTGAAGCTCCAGCAGCTCCTGCCATCTCTTTCCCTGCTGACAGCTCCTTCCCTGCAGCCCTCAGGCCCTGCCCATGCCCTTTTTTACCTCCCAGCTCACCCCTTAGCTTTGCTTTCCCTTAATAAACTTTTTGTGTTTTTC
The DNA here is from genome assembly GCF_027579445.1 of Ammospiza nelsoni. Classification (NCBI taxonomy): domain Eukaryota; kingdom Metazoa; phylum Chordata; class Aves; order Passeriformes; family Passerellidae; genus Ammospiza; species Ammospiza nelsoni. The sequence goes on along the minus strand of NC_080636.1, from coordinate 24,993,616 downwards.
ACTTTACCCGCGTCTCTGTGGAGCTGAAGCGGTGCAAAACCTGAGCCCGGGGACACGCAGGGCCCCTCTGCCCTTCTCCTCCCCGCTGTGTTCCAGACACAGACAGAGAGGAACAAGGGCAGCTCAGGCTGCAAAGGTCCATGTCCCGCTGCTCCAGCTGCACAGCGGCATGGACTTATAAAGGGCGTGCTGAGCACGCTGAAGGGAAAAGGACCCTGGGTGATAGAAGAGCCAACTTGAGTGTGCTCTGAACCCAGCCGTGAGGGATTCCAGTGCAGGCATCCACGAGGGCAAAGGAGCTTGCAATGGCAGAAGTTTCCACAAAGAGCTTCCAGAAAGCACAGCAATGCTCCATCTCTACACAGGGACAGGAAGAGGGCAGTGAGACCAGAGGCCGGGGCCCCTTCCCATCCCCCTGGGGCATGGCTGCAAAACAGCCGCTGTGTCTTCCCGTGCCTGTGTTTGGGCTGTGCTGAGGCCAGAGCCGGCCAGCTTGTTCTCTGCTGTGCCAAGAGCGTTCTGGGCGGGCAGGCAGAAGTGCTGCGTGCACAGTGGGGAAGGGGCTCACGAGAGCCTCCTGCGGGAACAGGGCTCTGCTCCCCGGCTGGGAACAGCCTGGTTTTGCTGCCGTGAGCACAGGCAGGAGTTTGGGCACTTGAAGGGGCAGCGGGCAGCTCTTGTTTCTAGGGGGCCCGGGGCTGCGTGCCACAAGGGACACGAGGAAACAGACTGGGGAGAAGGAAGATGAGCGCGAGCTGGAATGCCTGTGCTACAAGGTGCAGAAGTAATTGAGCCTTGTCAGGGTTTCTCCTGAGTGTGTGTCGGTGTTCCCCAGGAAATGGACACATTTGGGGAAATGCATGCATTTGGGGAAATGCCTTTGGAAGAGAGGGGCTTGCTTCTCAAGCAAAGTGCTTCCCCAGGAGCCCCCAGTGAGCTAGGTGCAGCTGTCTCCCTTTGGTCCCTGCGCTCCTTTCCATCCTTGAGGCCCCTTGCGCTTGGCAGAGGGGCGTGGGAAGGGAGAAGGCTGTGAGGAGCAGCTTTGGCATCTGCCTGGGCCTGCAGAGACCAAGGCAAGCACCAGCGGCAGGGTGTGTCCCCCCACTTTGAGCACAGGACAGAGGGGGATTATACCCGTCCAGCCGAGAGCCCCAAATGACTCTCAGACAGCTGTGAATTCAAAGGCCTTTATGCCCACATTCATGCCATCTTCCTTATCTGCTGTGTTTTAACTCTTGGCAAGATGCGTTTGCCCCTAGCTTGCTGCAAGCTGCTCTGCTGCAGGGCCGGCAGCGAGCTGGGCTGTGTGGGCACCGTGGAGAGTCCTTCCCCGAGCACTTGGGGGGTCGTGGTGTGTCCAGGGCTGTGTTAGACACTCGGGGCATGGGATTCCTTCCAAGCGGGGGCACCTTGGGTGGGGAGGGGATGGCCCCGTGGGGCGTGGCAGCGTGTCCCTTTGTGACACGGTGTAGCAGGTTCCCCGTGGAACCGAAAGGGACACCGTGTCTTAGCAGCCCTTTGTGACACGCGCTGACCTCAGGGCTGGCAGCCACACAGCCACTCCAGAGTGCTCGGTGCATGCAACGGGACAGGAGGTGACAGAGCGGTGCTGTGAGGTGTCCCCGCACAGCCTGCTCGTTGGTTCCTGACCCGGAGCTTTTCTGAAGCATTCCTCCTGCGGCTGGCCTCACGGCCAGACCTCAGCATTGGTGACTCAGAGCTTTTCTGAGGCATCTCCCATCCCTGCGGCCGGTGCCCTCGTGGCCAGGCCGTGGCACTTGGTGACCTCCATCGTTCACCAAGAGTCTCCTGTCATTGTGGCAGGAGACCTCGAGCGCAGCACGTGCTGTCCTCTAGCTTTCCTGAGGCTCCTCTGCTGCAGGTGCCTGCAAGGCACGACTCCAGCCCTTGCTGTCTGGGCCTTTGCCAAGGCATTTGAAAGTGCCCTCCAGGTCAGACATCAGGATGGCGGGCAGACTGCTCAGCCTGGTCAAGGGGCTTCGGGGCAAGAAAAGCAAAGGCCCTGCAGCTGCCCCAGCGCAGCAGCCAGCGGAGCCGGAGCAGTTGCAGACGCTGCAGGATGGTGAGTGGCAGAGCTGGGACGCAGGGCTGGTGCCTGCAGCTGCCCTGGCCCATCCCATCCCATCCCATCCCATCCCATCCCATCCCATCCCATCCCATCCCATCCCATCTCATCTCATCCCTGTGGACATGACCATGGATGGGATGGGAGAGAGGCCAGGGCTGCCCCCCCGAATGGCCGTGCTCTTTTCCCTGGGCGCCCGGGAACTGTCCCTGCCTGGGGAGCGCAGGGCTGGGCTGTGTTCTCCGGCCTCTCCCGCAGCCCCTCAGCTCTGGCTGCACTCGCTCTTTGGCAGATGCAGCCAGGGATCCAACTCAAGAGCAGGAGCCCACCCGTGGCCGCTTCCAGAGAGCAGCGCAGGTACCTGCGGCCATCCCCACCTGGACCAGGCTTGCTGGCGCTGCTCGGCCGGGGCCTGCGCTTGGAGCAGACCATGGAACGTCCCTCTCTTCCCGCCCTTCCTTCTGCTGCAGACACTGCGGAGGTTCCTGCGCCTTCGGCGCACAAAGGCCAGCGGCTCCGCGCCCGTGGCCACGGCCGAGCCCGACCCCAGGCCCAGCGAGCTGCGGGCAGAGGCTGCTGCCAGCACAGCATCCTCTGACCTGGCCACCAGCTCTGACTGGGAAAGCGACGAGGGCTGGGACGAGGCTGACATGGCCCTGACGGAGGGCATGGCCACCACCAACACCATCCCACCGGCCATCCCAGAGACTGAGGCCATGCCCTCGCTCACTGTGAGTCCTGGACCCACTCTGGAGTTTTTCCAGAAGGCTTTTTATTCTCTACAGTAGCCTGGGGCCAGGGCTGAAGGCCTCCCAGGATCACGTGGCCCCTCAAGCCGTGTGCGCTGGGCCCCCTCAGCCCCATCACCGTGGGCTGGGAAGGCAAGCACTTCCTGAGGGGAAGCTGGGCAAGCTGATCCCTTGGAAAGCACTACAAGTCTTCCCCATGCTGCTTCCTCCAGGTACATGCCACGGTGAGTGCCCTGCTGCAGAGACTCACATCCCGTGAGTCTGTGGACGCCGGGCTGCAAATGGCCATTGTCAGCCTTGCTGAACAACACCCAGCCCACGTGGTGATGAGCCTCCTGCGCTGTGCCCCAACGTGTGACGGGTAAGGGGCACAAGTGCCTCGAGAGCTCGATGCTCACCGGCCCGTAGGGCCCCTCGCCCTGTACAGCCTGTCCAGCGGCGTCTGCCACACAGGCGGAGAGCAGCGGCACCCTCGGGCCCCTCTGTTTCCTGAGCCTGCTGCCGTGCTCCCTCCCGGCCCCACGCAGCTGCTCGGGGCACGGTACTGACGCACAGCTCTGGTCCCACAGAGCCGCTGCGCTGATCTGGAGAGCCGTGGGGACCTCAGAAGTGGCCGTGGAGCAGGTGCTTCCAGCGCTGCTCTCTGCGATAGAGGAGCAGCCACCGTACGGCGGCTTCCTCTGCAGTGGGGACAACGAGGCTGTCCTTGCCCTGGCTGTGAGTTTCTGGAGCTGGCCTATGCTGGCCCTCCAGGTCGCCTTCTCAGAAGACCTCCATGTTCTCCCCACCCTGCAGCTCCCTGCCTGGGCTCAAAGCTGGGCTAGGGGCAGCAGGCCGGGTGCTCCCCCTGCCTCTCCCCTCAGGCCCTGCCTCATGGACACCTCGGCACTGAGCGCTGCCTCGGGGTGCTTTGTCTCTTGCAGGCAACTCTGGTGCTGTGGAGGATTGCAAGCATGCCCGAGTGGCACTTCGCAATCCTCCTTCATTCTCCCCACCTGCTCGTGGCTCTGCTCTTGCAAATTTTCACCACCACGGAGCAGAGGCCAGTGGACGTGGAGACCCATGGCTTCTGGAGAGCGTGCCAGGAGGAACACGGCCTTCCCAGCCAGCCCAACAGGTGCCAGTCGCCCTGTCCTTCCCACACCCTTGCGGCCAGGGCCAGTGCTCCCAGAGTGACCTGGCCTTGGCTCGGCACACAGGTTTGCAGCGCAGACACTGAAGGCTCTGCTCTCCCGACTGGGCGTTGGCAAGAACCTGCTGGCTCTGGAGCACAAGCAGCTCTGGGACAGCCTGCTCTGTGCCAACAGCCAGCACTGTGCAGCAGGTCTGCTGGCCAGGTGAGATCCTCTAGTCCCCGCTGCCACTGCCGGCATTAGTACCCCATTGCCGGAGTGCCCCACACAGTCCCCGGGGCTTGTAAGCGAGAGGGCCTCGTCACTGAGGGAGGGCTGAGCGCACTGCAAAGGGCTGGGAGAGGAGGATGCCCAGCAGCAGCCGCTTCCCAAGGGGCCCGTGTCCCCTTGCAGAGTGCTGGGGACCTCTGTGAGTCACTCCTGGGAGAGGTCTGCCCGCCTAGCTCAGGGCCTTGGTGCCTTTTTTCCCTGCCAGGGAGATGCGCTGTGCCTTGACCCCCTTGTGTCCCCACATGGCCTCGCACCTGCTCAGCCTGCTCGTCGGGAAGCAGCCCCGCTGCCATCTGCCTGCCCTGGCCTTCTTTGTGGAGGTGAGCCTGATGGCCAGCGCTGCCTGGCTGAGCTGCCTCCCGGCTCTCTGGCCTCTGGGAGCTGCAGCCGCCTGGGACGCTGCCCGCGCCCGCTGCTGCTGCCTGGAGCCGGCCCTGCGCGGCCCTGGGCTCCTGCCGGCCGGCTGCCCTGCCACTGCCCTGTGCCTTTCAGCTCCTGCAGTGTCTGGACCTGAGCCAACATGGTCCCAGTGCCCTGTTGGTGCTATCCCGGCACCTGCCCAGCCAGTGCAGGGACAGGCTGCGCCTGGTGCTCAGAGGCCTCGTGGTGCTCAGCAAGGAGCCCTCGCTGGTGAGAAAGGGACAGTGGCTGAAGCCGTGCTGGCAGCGTGGGGCTGGGGAAGGCAAACCTTGGGGCTTGGCTGGGCTTGGCAGCAGAGGCAGCTGTTGCCAGCTCTCCCGACTCCCACTTCAGCTGCCCGAGTGCCCCGAGCAGCTGTCAGTGCTGCGGCCAGTCACGGCTTCACAGCACAGCCTGGTCTTGCACACAGGCCGGAGGAATACGTGGCCTCTATCCACACCTGGTGGAGCAGCTGGCCGATCCAGACACAGAGATGGTCGGGATGAGCCTCTCTGTGCTCACGCATGTGCTCCCGGACAAAGACCTCGAGATACCCAGCATCACCGCCCTGCAGCTGGCTGAGTCCCTCCTGCCACACTTTGAGAATGTAAGCCTCTGTGCCCCCAGCCAAGGGCACTGGACGCTGCCTGCCTGGAAACCTTGTGCCCTGTGCCCTTTTGGGCCTTTGCCCCAATCGGCCTGGAGTAGTTGGTGCTTAGGACTTTTCCTTTCCTCCAGGACAACAGCCATGTGCAGCTGCTCTCCATTCAGCTCTTCGGCAAGCTGATGGAGCTGGTACTGGAAGAGAGGGAAAATGCTCTCACGACAGTTGTGAGCCAGAGCCTGCTCCCTCTCTTCTTACACTGGCACCATGAGAAGCTGCACGTGGCCGAGGTGAGGTTTGCCGTGATGCTGCCGCATCCCTGGCAGGGGGCTCGCCCGCCTCCTGCCCCGGCGCCTGGCGGGCTCCAGCCTCCCCTGGCCTTGGCACAGGGAGCCGGCTCCCGTGTGACTCACCTGGGCTCTGGTGCCACCTGCGGCTCTCTGCTGCTCTGCAGGCGTCTGGCGAAGCCCTGCTTGGCGCGGCCCGCTTCCTGAGAAGGAGGGATCTCGAGGAGCTGCTGTGGAAGAAGCGGCGGATGAAGTTTGTCGAGAGCCTGGTAAGGACAGCCCGGCAGCCCCAGCCGCAGGCTGGAGTGGGGCAGCCCCTGCCCCCGGTGCTCAGTGTCAGGGGCCGGCAGCTGTGCCCCTGGCCAGCGCCGCAGCCGGGCCCGCCAGCCTGCGCCCCCCACGCTGCTCCCTGCCCTGGGCCCTGCGGGCCGCCTCGGCCGGTGCTGGGCGCAGGGAGCGCCCGGCCGAGAGGCAGAGCCCGCGCTGAGCCTTCCCTGCCGCCGCTCCCCGCAGCTGCTGCTGGACGAGAGCCGAGCGGCCGAGCACCTGCGCTGGGCCCTGCCGCACCTGCAGAGCCCACAGAGGCCCCTACGAGAGGCGGCCGTCAGGTTCATCGGTGAGCCAGCAGCCCGGCGCCCCTCCCCGCCTCCCGGCCCGGCTGCTGCCCCGGCTACAGCGGGAGCCGCGCCCGGGCCGCTGCAGCCCCGCCCTCCCTGGGCGCTGCCGCCGCCCTCCCGCAGCCGTGCCCTCGGGCGGCAGCGTGCGGCAGCGGCCCGGCAGGAGCCCGGCCCGCCAGGAGGGCGTGCGGCCACAGGGCTGGCAGCGCCCGTGTCGGGCAGCTGTGCCGCCTGGCGCCGCCACATGCTCTGTCTTGCAGGGGTGGCCGGAGTGCTGATGATGGGGCAGGAGGAGGAGCTCCAGGTCCTCACTGAGGGTGAGTCAGGGCTACCGTGTGGCAGCCAGCACTGCCGGGGCTGAGGGAGCAGCTGCAAATCCCGGCCCCGCAGCTACAATCTGTGCCCGGGCTGCGGAGGGCTCTGCTGCCTGTGCGGACCAGGGGCGCTGGGGGCACAGCCCGGAGAGCTTTCGGGGACACGGGGGGGATCCGTGGCCAGCACCTTCCGGCCATAGCCCTTGTCTCCCGCTCCCTCCTGGCCACGGCAAGAGCCGGCTGGGATGGCCCTGGCAGGAGGCTTTCCTTCGATTCCCTCAATCTGGCCTCTGACCGTGGCTCTGTTCCTCTCTCTTCCAGCTCTTCGAGCCCTCAGGGAAGACGAGAACCTGTCCTGCATGAACACATGGATTCAGATGCAATTCGAAAGAAGATCTGCCGAACTTCATTTGTCTCCTGGATCCGATGTACCTGTACCGGCCTCCTTCGATGATTTCCTGTTCCCTTCGAAGATGGGACCACGTGCAGAGCAGAAGGGACCAGATGCAGCTCCAGACACGGCTCTGGCTGCTCACAGCTGTGAGCCTGTGTGAAGCTCCAGCAGCTCCTGCCATCTCTTTCCCTGCTGACAGCTCCTTCCCTGCAGCCCTCAGGCCCTGCCCATGCCCTTTTTTACCTCCCAGCTCACCCCTTAGCTTTGCTTTCCCTTAATAAACTTTTTGTGTTTTTCACTTTACCCGCGTCTCTGTGGAGCTGAAGCGGTGCAAAACCTGAGCCCGGGGACACGCAGGGCCCCTCTGCCCTTCTCCTCCCCGCTGTGTTCCAGACACAGACAGAGAGGAACAAGGGCAGCTCAGGCTGCAAAGGTCCATGTCCCGCTGCTCCAGCTGCACAGCGGCATGGACTTATAAAGGGCGTGCTGAGCACGCTGAAGGGAAAAGGACCCTGGGTGATAGAAGAGCCAACTTGAGTGTGCTCTGAACCCAGCCGTGAGGGATTCCAGTGCAGGCATCCACGAGGGCAAAGGAGCTTGCAATGGCAGAAGTTTCCACAAAGAGCTTCCAGAAAGCACAGCAATGCTCCATCTCTACACAGGGACAGGAAGAGGGCAGTGAGACCAGAGGCCGGGGCCCCTTCCCATCCCCCTGGGGCATGGCTGCAAAACAGCCGCTGTGTCTTCCCGTGCCTGTGTTTGGGCTGTGCTGAGGCCAGAGCCGGCCAGCTTGTTCTCTGCTGTGCCAAGAGCGTTCTGGGCGGGCAGGCAGAAGTGCTGCGTGCACAGTGGGGAAGGGGCTCACGAGAGCCTCCTGCGGGAACAGGGCTCTGCTCCCCGGCTGGGAACAGCCTGGTTTTGCTGCCGTGAGCACAGGCAGGAGTTTGGGCACTTGAAGGGGCAGCGGGCAGCTCTTGTTTCTAGGGGGCCCGGGGCTGCGTGCCACAAGGGACACGAGGAAACAGACTGGGGAGAAGGAAGATGAGCGCGAGCTGGAATGCCTGTGCTACAAGGTGCAGAAGTAATTGAGCCTTGTCAGGGTTTCTCCTGAGTGTGTGTCGGTGTTCCCCAGGAAATGGACACATTTGGGGAAATGCATGCATTTGGGGAAATGCCTTTGGAAGAGAGGGGCTTGCTTCTCAAGCAAAGTGCTTCCCCAGGAGCCCCCAGTGAGCTAGGTGCAGCTGTCTCCCTTTGGTCCCTGCGCTCCTTTCCATCCTTGAGGCCCCTTGCGCTTGGCAGAGGGGCGTGGGAAGGGAGAAGGCTGTGAGGAGCAGCTTTGGCATCTGCCTGGGCCTGCAGAGACCAAGGCAAGCACCAGCGGCAGGGTGTGTCCCCCCACTTTGAGCACAGGACAGAGGGGGATTATACCCGTCCAGCCGAGAGCCCCAAATGACTCTCAGACAGCTGTGAATTCAAAGGCCTTTATGCCCACATTCATGCCATCTTCCTTATCTGCTGTGTTTTAACTCTTGGCAAGATGCGTTTGCCCCTAGCTTGCTGCAAGCTGCTCTGCTGCAGGGCCGGCAGCGAGCTGGGCTGTGTGGGCACCGTGGAGAGTCCTTCCCCGAGCACTTGGGGGGTCGTGGTGTGTCCAGGGCTGTGTTAGACACTCGGGGCATGGGATTCCTTCCAAGCGGGGGCACCTTGGGTGGGGAGGGGATGGCCCCGTGGGGCGTGGCAGCGTGTCCCTTTGTGACACGGTGTAGCAGGTTCCCCGTGGAACCGAAAGGGACACCGTGTCTTAGCAGCCCTTTGTGACACGCGCTGACCTCAGGGCTGGCAGCCACACAGCCACTCCAGAGTGCTCGGTGCATGCAACGGGACAGGAGGTGACAGAGCGGTGCTGTGAGGTGTCCCCGCACAGCCTGCTCGTTGGTTCCTGACCCGGAGCTTTTCTGAAGCATTCCTCCTGCGGCTGGCCTCACGGCCAGACCTCAGCATTGGTGACTCAGAGCTTTTCTGAGGCATCTCCCATCCCTGCGGCCGGTGCCCTCGTGGCCAGGCCGTGGCACTTGGTGACCTCCATCGTTCACCAAGAGTCTCCTGTCATTGTGGCAGGAGACCTCGAGCGCAGCACGTGCTGTCCTCTAGCTTTCCTGAGGCTCCTCTGCTGCAGGTGCCTGCAAGGCACGACTCCAGCCCTTGCTGTCTGGGCCTTTGCCAAGGCATTTGAAAGTGCCCTCCAGGTCAGACATCAGGATGGCGGGCAGACTGCTCAGCCTGGTCAAGGGGCTTCGGGGCAAGAAAAGCAAAGGCCCTGCAGCTGCCCCAGCGCAGCAGCCAGCGGAGCCGGAGCAGTTGCAGACGCTGCAGGATGGTGAGTGGCAGAGCTGGGACGCAGGGCTGGTGCCTGCAGCTGCCCTGGCCCATCCCATCCCATCCCATCCCATCCCATCCCATCCCATCCCATCCCATCCCATCTCATCTCATCCCTGTGGACATGACCATGGATGGGATGGGAGAGAGGCCAGGGCTGCCCCCCCGAATGGCCGTGCTCTTTTCCCTGGGCGCCCGGGAACTGTCCCTGCCTGGGGAGCGCAGGGCTGGGCTGTGTTCTCCGGCCTCTCCCGCAGCCCCTCAGCTCTGGCTGCACTCGCTCTTTGGCAGATGCAGCCAGGGATCCAACTCAAGAGCAGGAGCCCACCCGTGGCCGCTTCCAGAGAGCAGCGCAGGTACCTGCGGCCATCCCCACCTGGACCAGGCTTGCTGGCGCTGCTCGGCCGGGGCCTGCGCTTGGAGCAGACCATGGAACGTCCCTCTCTTCCCGCCCTTCCTTCTGCTGCAGACACTGCGGAGGTTCCTGCGCCTTCGGCGCACAAAGGCCAGCGGCTCCGCGCCCGTGGCCACGGCCGAGCCCGACCCCAGGCCCAGCGAGCTGCGGGCAGAGGCTGCTGCCAGCACAGCATCCTCTGACCTGGCCACCAGCTCTGACTGGGAAAGCGACGAGGGCTGGGACGAGGCTGACATGGCCCTGACGGAGGGCATGGCCACCACCAACACCATCCCACCGGCCATCCCAGAGACTGAGGCCATGCCCTCGCTCACTGTGAGTCCTGGACCCACTCTGGAGTTTTTCCAGAAGGCTTTTTATTCTCTACAGTAGCCTGGGGCCAGGGCTGAAGGCCTCCCAGGATCACGTGGCCCCTCAAGCCGTGTGCGCTGGGCCCCCTCAGCCCCATCACCGTGGGCTGGGAAGGCAAGCACTTCCTGAGGGGAAGCTGGGCAAGCTGATCCCTTGGAAAGCACTACAAGTCTTCCCCATGCTGCTTCCTCCAGGTACATGCCACGGTGAGTGCCCTGCTGCAGAGACTCACATCCCGTGAGTCTGTGGACGCCGGGCTGCAAATGGCCATTGTCAGCCTTGCTGAACAACACCCAGCCCACGTGGTGATGAGCCTCCTGCGCTGTGCCCCAACGTGTGACGGGTAAGGGGCACAAGTGCCTCGAGAGCTCGATGCTCACCGGCCCGTAGGGCCCCTCGCCCTGTACAGCCTGTCCAGCGGCGTCTGCCACACAGGCGGAGAGCAGCGGCACCCTCGGGCCCCTCTGTTTCCTGAGCCTGCTGCCGTGCTCCCTCCCGGCCCCACGCAGCTGCTCGGGGCACGGTACTGACGCACAGCTCTGGTCCCACAGAGCCGCTGCGCTGATCTGGAGAGCCGTGGGGACCTCAGAAGTGGCCGTGGAGCAGGTGCTTCCAGCGCTGCTCTCTGCGATAGAGGAGCAGCCACCGTACGGCGGCTTCCTCTGCAGTGGGGACAACGAGGCTGTCCTTGCCCTGGCTGTGAGTTTCTGGAGCTGGCCTATGCTGGCCCTCCAGGTCGCCTTCTCAGAAGACCTCCATGTTCTCCCCACCCTGCAGCTCCCTGCCTGGGCTCAAAGCTGGGCTAGGGGCAGCAGGCCGGGTGCTCCCCCTGCCTCTCCCCTCAGGCCCTGCCTCATGGACACCTCGGCACTGAGCGCTGCCTCGGGGTGCTTTGTCTCTTGCAGGCAACTCTGGTGCTGTGGAGGATTGCAAGCATGCCCGAGTGGCACTTCGCAATCCTCCTTCATTCTCCCCACCTGCTCGTGGCTCTGCTCTTGCAAATTTTCACCACCACGGAGCAGAGGCCAGTGGACGTGGAGACCCATGGCTTCTGGAGAGCGTGCCAGGAGGAACACGGCCTTCCCAGCCAGCCCAACAGGTGCCAGTCGCCCTGTCCTTCCCACACCCTTGCGGCCAGGGCCAGTGCTCCCAGAGTGACCTGGCCTTGGCTCGGCACACAGGTTTGCAGCGCAGACACTGAAGGCTCTGCTCTCCCGACTGGGCGTTGGCAAGAACCTGCTGGCTCTGGAGCACAAGCAGCTCTGGGACAGCCTGCTCTGTGCCAACAGCCAGCACTGTGCAGCAGGTCTGCTGGCCAGGTGAGATCCTCTAGTCCCCGCTGCCACTGCCGGCATTAGTACCCCATTGCCCGAGTGCCCCACACAGTCCCCGGGGCTTGTAAGCGAGAGGGCCTCGTCACTGAGGGAGGGCTGAGCGCACTGCAAAGGGCTGGGAGAGGAGGATGCCCAGCAGCAGCCGCTTCCCAAGGGGCCCGTGTCCCCTTGCAGAGTGCTGGGGACCTCTGTGAGTCACTCCTGGGAGAGGTCTGCCCGCCTAGCTCAGGGCCTTGGTGCCTTTTTTCCCTGCCAGGGAGATGCGCTGTGCCTTGACCCCCTTGTGTCCCCACATGGCCTCGCACCTGCTCAGCCTGCTCGTCGGGAAGCAGCCCCGCTGCCATCTGCCTGCCCTGGCCTTCTTTGTGGAGGTGAGCCTGATGGCCAGCGCTGCCTGGCTGAGCTGCCTCCCGGCTCTCTGGCCTCTGGGAGCTGCAGCCGCCTGGGACGCTGCCCGCGCCCGCTGCTGCTGCCTGGAGCCGGCCCTGCGCGGCCCTGGGCTCCTGCCGGCCGGCTGCCCTGCCACTGCCCTGTGCCTTTCAGCTCCTGCAGTGTCTGGACCTGAGCCAACATGGTCCCAGTGCCCTGTTGGTGCTATCCCGGCACCTGCCCAGCCAGTGCAGGGACAGGCTGCGCCTGGTGCTCAGAGGCCTCGTGGTGCTCAGCAAGGAGCCCTCGCTGGTGAGAAAGGGACAGTGGCTGAAGCCGTGCTGGCAGCGTGGGGCTGGGGAAGGCAAACCTTGGGGCTTGGCTGGGCTTGGCAGCAGAGGCAGCTGTTGCCAGCTCTCCCGACTCCCACTTCAGCTGCCCGAGTGCCCCGAGCAGCTGTCAGTGCTGCGGCCAGTCACGGCTTCACAGCACAGCCTGGTCTTGCACACAGGCCGGAGGAATACGTGGCCTCTATCCACACCTGGTGGAGCAGCTGGCCGATCCAGACACAGAGATGGTCGGGATGAGCCTCTCTGTGCTCACGCATGTGCTCCCGGACAAAGACCTCGAGATACCCAGCATCACCGCCCTGCAGCTGGCTGAGTCCCTCCTGCCACACTTTGAGAATGTAAGCCTCTGTGCCCCCAGCCAAGGGCACTGGACGCTGCCTGCCTGGAAACCTTGTGCCCTGTGCCCTTTTGGGCCTTTGCCCCAATCGGCCTGGAGTAGTTGGTGCTTAGGACTTTTCCTTTCCTCCAGGACAACAGCCATGTGCAGCTGCTCTCCATTCAGCTCTTCGGCAAGCTGATGGAGCTGGTACTGGAAGAGAGGGAAAATGCTCTCACGACAGTTGTGAGCCAGAGCCTGCTCCCTCTCTTCTTACACTGGCACCATGAGAAGCTGCACGTGGCCGAGGTGAGGTTTGCCGTGATGCTGCCGCATCCCTGGCAGGGGGCTCGCCCGCCTCCTGCCCCGGCGCCTGGCGGGCTCCAGCCTCCCCTGGCCTTGGCACAGGGAGCCGGCTCCCGTGTGACTCACCTGGGCTCTGGTGCCACCTGCGGCTCTCTGCTGCTCTGCAGGCGTCTGGCGAAGCCCTGCTTGGCGCGGCCCGCTTCCTGAGAAGGAGGGATCTCGAGGAGCTGCTGTGGAAGAAGCGGCGGATGAAGTTTGTCGAGAGCCTGGTAAGGACAGCCCGGCAGCCCCAGCCGCAGGCTGGAGTGGGGCAGCCCCTGCCCCCGGTGCTCAGTGTCAGGGGCCGGCAGCTGTGCCCCTGGCCAGCGCCGCAGCCGGGCCCGCCAGCCTGCGCCCCCCACGCTGCTCCCTGCCCTGGGCCCTGCGGGCCGCCTCGGCCGGTGCTGGGCGCAGGGAGCGCCCGGCCGAGAGGCAGAGCCCGCGCTGAGCCTTCCCTGCCGCCGCTCCCCGCAGCTGCTGCTGGACGAGAGCCGAGCGGCCGAGCACCTGCGCTGGGCCCTGCCGCACCTGCAGAGCCCACAGAGGCCCCTACGAGAGGCGGCCGTCAGGTTCATCGGTGAGCCAGCAGCCCGGCGCCCCTCCCCGCCTCCCGGCCCGGCTGCTGCCCCGGCTACAGCGGGAGCCGCGCCCGGGCCGCTGCAGCCCCGCCCTCCCTGGGCGCTGCCGCCGCCCTCCCGCAGCCGTGCCCTCGGGCGGCAGCGTGCGGCAGCGGCCCGGCAGGAGCCCGGCCCGCCAGGAGGGCGTGCGGCCACAGGGCTGGCAGCGCCCGTGTCGGGCAGCTGTGCCGCCTGGCGCCGCCACATGCTCTGTCTTGCAGGGGTGGCCGGAGTGCTGATGATGGGGCAGGAGGAGGAGCTCCAGGTCCTCACTGAGGGTGAGTCAGGGCTACCGTGTGGCAGCCAGCACTGCCGGGGCTGAGGGAGCAGCTGCAAATCCCGGCCCCGCAGCTACAATCTGTGCCCGGGCTGCGGAGGGCTCTGCTGCCTGTGCGGACCAGGGGCGCTGGGGGCACAGCCCGGAGAGCTTTCGGGGACACGGGGGGGATCCGTGGCCAGCACCTTCCGGCCATAGCCCTTGTCTCCCGCTCCCTCCTGGCCACGGCAAGAGCCGGCTGGGATGGCCCTGGCAGGAGGCTTTCCTTCGATTCCCTCAATCTGGCCTCTGACCGTGGCTCTGTTCCTCTCTCTTCCAGCTCTTCGAGCCCTCAGGGAAGACGAGAACCTGTCCTGCATGAACACATGGATTCAGATGCAATTCGAAAGAAGATCTGCCGAACTTCATTTGTCTCCTGGATCCGATGTACCTGTACCGGCCTCCTTCGATGATTTCCTGTTCCCTTCGAAGATGGGACCACGTGCAGAGCAGAAGGGACCAGATGCAGCTCCAGACACGGCTCTGGCTGCTCACAGCTGTGAGCCTGTGTGAAGCTCCAGCAGCTCCTGCCATCTCTTTCCCTGCTGACAGCTCCTTCCCTGCAGCCCTCAGGCCCTGCCCATGCCCTTTTTTACCTCCCAGCTCACCCCTTAGCTTTGCTTTCCCTTAATAAACTTTTTGTGTTTTTCACTTTACCCGCGTCTCTGTGGAGCTGAAGCGGTGCAAAACCTAAGCCCGGGGACACGCAGGGCCCCTCTGCCCTTCTCCTCCCCGCTGTGTTCCAGACACAGACAGAGAGGAACAAGGGCAGCTCAGGCTGCAAAGGTCCATGTCCCGCTGCTCCAGCTGCACAGCGGCATGGACTTATAAAGGGCGTGCTGAGCACGCTGAAGGGAAAAGGACCCTGGGTGATAGAAGAGCCAACTTGAGTGTGCTCTGAACCCAGCCGTGAGGGATTCCAGTGCAGGCATCCACGAGGGCAAAGGAGCTTGCAATGGCAGAAGTTTCCACAAAGAGCTTCCAGAAAGCACAGCAATGCTCCATCTCTACACAGGGACAGGAAGAGGGCAGTGAGACCAGAGGCCGGGGCCCCTTCCCATCCCCCTGGGGCATGGCTGCAAAACAGCCGCTGTGTCTTCCCGTGCCTGTGTTTGGGCTGTGCTGAGGCCAGAGCCGGCCAGCTTGTTCTCTGCTGTGCCAAGAGCGTTCTGGGCGGGCAGGCAGAAGTGCTGCGTGCACAGTGGGGAAGGGGCTCACGAGAGCCTCCTGCGGGAACAGGGCTCTGCTCCCCGGCTGGGAACAGCCTGGTTTTGCTGCCGTGAGCACAGGCAGGAGTTTGGGCACTTGAAGGGGCAGCGGGCAGCTCTTGTTTCTAGGGGGCCCGGGGCTGCGTGCCACAAGGGACACGAGGAAACAGACTGGGGAGAAGGAAGATGAGCGCGAGCTGGAATGCCTGTGCTACAAGGTGCAGAAGTAATTGAGCCTTGTCAGGGTTTCTCCTGAGTGTGTGTCGGTGTTCCCCAGGAAATGGACACATTTGGGGAAATGCATGCATTTGGGGAAATGCCTTTGGAAGAGAGGGGCTTGCTTCTCAAGCAAAGTGCTTCCCCAGGAGCCCCCAGTGAGCTAGGTGCAGCTGTCTCCCTTTGGTCCCTGCGCTCCTTTCCATCCTTGAGGCCCCTTGCGCTTGGCAGAGGGGCGTGGGAAGGGAGAAGGCTGTGAGGAGCAGCTTTGGCATCTGCCTGGGCCTGCAGAGACCAAGGCAAGCACCAGCGGCAGGGTGTGTCCCCCCACTTTGAGCACAGGACAGAGGGGGATTATACCCGTCCAGCCGAGAGCCCCAAATGACTCTCAGACAGCTGTGAATTCAAAGGCCTTTATGCCCACATTCATGCCATCTTCCTTATCTGCTGTGTTTTAACTCTTGGCAAGATGCGTTTGCCCCTAGCTTGCTGCAAGCTGCTCTGCTGCAGGGCCGGCAGCGAGCTGGGCTGTGTGGGCACCGTGGAGAGTCCTTCCCCGAGCACTTGGGGGGTCGTGGTGTGTCCAGGGCTGTGTTAGACACTCGGGGCATGGGATTCCTTCCAAGCGGGGGCACCTTGGGTGGGGAGGGGATGGCCCCGTGGGGCGTGGCAGCGTGTCCCTTTGTGACACGGTGTAGCAGGTTCCCCGTGGAACCGAAAGGGACACCGTGTCTTAGCAGCCCTTTGTGACACGCGCTGACCTCAGGGCTGGCAGCCACACAGCCACTCCAGAGTGCTCGGTGCATGCAACGGGACAGGAGGTGACAGAGCGGTGCTGTGAGGTGTCCCCGCACAGCCTGCTCGTTGGTTCCTGACCCGGAGCTTTTCTGAAGCATTCCTCCTGCGGCTGGCCTCACGGCCAGACCTCAGCATTGGTGACTCAGAGCTTTTCTGAGGCATCTCCCATCCCTGCGGCCGGTGCCCTCGTGGCCAGGCCGTGGCACTTGGTGACCTCCATCGTTCACCAAGAGTCTCCTGTCATTGTGGCAGGAGACCTCGAGCGCAGCACGTGCTGTCCTCTAGCTTTCCTGAGGCTCCTCTGCTGCAGGTGCCTGCAAGGCACGACTCCAGCCCTTGCTGTCTGGGCCTTTGCCAAGGCATTTGAAAGTGCCCTCCAGGTCAGACATCAGGATGGCGGGCAGACTGCTCAGCCTGGTCAAGGGGCTTCGGGGCAAGAAAAGCAAAGGCCCTGCAGCTGCCCCAGCGCAGCAGCCAGCGGAGCCGGAGCAGTTGCAGACGCTGCAGGATGGTGAGTGGCAGAGCTGGGACGCAGGGCTGGTGCCTGCAGCTGCCCTGGCCCATCCCATCCCATCCCATCCCATCCCATCCCATCCCATCCCATCCCATCTCATCTCATCCCTGTGGACATGACCATGGATGGGATGGGAGAGAGGCCAGGGCTGCCCCCCCGAATGGCCGTGCTCTTTTCCCTGGGCGCCCGGGAACTGTCCCTGCCTGGGGAGCGCAGGGCTGGGCTGTGTTCTCCGGCCTCTCCCGCAGCCCCTCAGCTCTGGCTGCACTCGCTCTTTGGCAGATGCAGCCAGGGATCCAACTCAAGAGCAGGAGCCCACCCGTGGCCGCTTCCAGAGAGCAGCGCAGGTACCTGCGGCCATCCCCACCTGGACCAGGCTTGCTGGCGCTGCTCGGCCGGGGCCTGCGCTTGGAGCAGACCATGGAACGTCCCTCTCTTCCCGCCCTTCCTTCTGCTGCAGACACTGCGGAGGTTCCTGCGCCTTCGGCGCACAAAGGCCAGCGGCTCCGCGCCCGTGGCCACGGCCGAGCCCGACCCCAGGCCCAGCGAGCTGCGGGCAGAGGCTGCTGCCAGCACAGCATCCTCTGACCTGGCCACCAGCTCTGACTGGGAAAGCGACGAGGGCTGGGACGAGGCTGACATGGCCCTGACGGAGGGCATGGCCACCACCAACACCATCCCACCGGCCATCCCAGAGACTGAGGCCATGCCCTCGCTCACTGTGAGTCCTGGACCCACTCTGGAGTTTTTCCAGAAGGCTTTTTATTCTCTACAGTAGCCTGGGGCCAGGGCTGAAGGCCTCCCAGGATCACGTGGCCCCTCAAGCCGTGTGCGCTGGGCCCCCTCAGCCCCATCACCGTGGGCTGGGAAGGCAAGCACTTCCTGAGGGGAAGCTGGGCAAGCTGATCCCTTGGAAAGCACTACAAGTCTTCCCCATGCTGCTTCCTCCAGGTACATGCCACGGTGAGTGCCCTGCTGCAGAGACTCACATCCCGTGAGTCTGTGGACGCCGGGCTGCAAATGGCCATTGTCAGCCTTGCTGAACAACACCCAGCCCACGTGGTGATGAGCCTCCTGCGCTGTGCCCCAACGTGTGACGGGTAAGGGGCACAAGTGCCTCGAGAGCTCGATGCTCACCGGCCCGTAGGGCCCCTCGCCCTGTACAGCCTGTCCAGCGGCGTCTGCCACACAGGCGGAGAGCAGCAGCACCCTCGGGCCCCTCTGTTTCCTGAGCCTGCTGCCGTGCTCCCTCCCGGCCCCACGCAGCTGCTCGGGGCACGGTACTGACGCACAGCTCTGGTCCCACAGAGCCGCTGCGCTGATCTGGAGAGCCGTGGGGACCTCAGAAGTGGCCGTGGAGCAGGTGCTTCCAGCGCTGCTCTCTGCGATAGAGGAGCAGCCACCGTACGGCGGCTTCCTCTGCAGTGGGGACAACGAGGCTGTCCTTGCCCTGGCTGTGAGTTTCTGGAGCTGGCCTATGCTGGCCCTCCAGGTCGCCTTCTCAGAAGACCTCCATGTTCTCCCCACCCTGCAGCTCCCTGCCTGGGCTCAAAGCTGGGCTAGGGGCAGCAGGCCGGGTGCTCCCCCTGCCTCTCCCCTCAGGCCCTGCCTCATGGACACCTCGGCACTGAGCGCTGCCTCGGGGTGCTTTGTCTCTTGCAGGCAACTCTGGTGCTGTGGAGGATTGCAAGCATGCCCGAGTGGCACTTCGCAATCCTCCTTCATTCTCCCCACCTGCTCGTGGCTCTGCTCTTGCAAATTTTCACCACCACGGAGCAGAGGCCAGTGGACGTGGAGACCCATGGCTTCTGGAGAGCGTGCCAGGAGGAACACGGCCTTCCCAGCCAGCCCAACAGGTGCCAGTCGCCCTGTCCTTCCCACACCCTTGCGGCCAGGGCCAGTGCTCCCAGAGTGACCTGGCCTTGGCTCGGCACACAGGTTTGCAGCGCAGACACTGAAGGCTCTGCTCTCCCGACTGGGCGTTGGCAAGAACCTGCTGGCTCTGGAGCACAAGCAGCTCTGGGACAGCCTGCTCTGTGCCAACAGCCAGCACTGTGCAGCAGGTCTGCTGGCCAGGTGAGATCCTCTAGTCCCCGCTGCCACTGCCGGCATTAGTACCCCATTGCCCGAGTGCCCCACACAGTCCCCGGGGCTTGTAAGCGAGAGGGCCTCGTCACTGAGGGAGGGCTGAGCGCACTGCAAAGGGCTGGGAGAGGAGGATGCCCAGCAGCAGCCGCTTCCCAAGGGGCCCGTGTCCCCTTGCAGAGTGCTGGGGACCTCTGTGAGTCACTCCTGGGAGAGGTCTGCCCGCCTAGCTCAGGGCCTTGGTGCCTTTTTTCCCTGCCAGGGAGATGCGCTGTGCCTTGACCCCCTTGTGTCCCCACATGGCCTCGCACCTGCTCAGCCTGCTCGTCGGGAAGCAGCCCCGCTGCCATCTGCCTGCCCTGGCCTTCTTTGTGGAGGTGAGCCTGATGGCCAGCGCTGCCTGGCTGAGCTGCCTCCCGGCTCTCTGGCCTCTGGGAGCTGCAGCCGCCTGGGACGCTGCCCGCGCCCGCTGCTGCTGCCTGGAGCCGGCCCTGCGTGGCCCTGGGCTCCTGCCGGCCGGCTGCCCTGCCACTGCCCTGTGCCTTTCAGCTCCTGCAGTGTCTGGACCTGAGCCAACATGGTCCCAGTGCCCTGTTGGTGCTATCCCGGCACCTGCCCAGCCAGTGCAGGGACAGGCTGCGCCTGGTGCTCAGAGGCCTCGTGGTGCTCAGCAAGGAGCCCTCGCTGGTGAGAAAGGGACAGTGGCTGAAGCCGTGCTGGCAGCGTGGGGCTGGGGAAGGCAAACCTTGGGGCTTGGCTGGGCTTGGCAGCAGAGGCAGCTGTTGCCAGCTCTCCCGACTCCCACTTCAGCTGCCCGAGTGCCCCGAGCAGCTGTCAGTGCTGCGGCCAGTCACGGCTTCACAGCACAGCCTGGTCTTGCACACAGGCCGGAGGAATACGTGGCCTCTATCCACACCTGGTGGAGCAGCTGGCCGATCCAGACACAGAGATGGTCGGGATGAGCCTCTCTGTGCTCACGCATGTGCTCCCGGACAAAGACCTCGAGATACCCAGCATCACCGCCCTGCAGCTGGCTGAGTCCCTCCTGCCACACTTTGAGAATGTAAGCCTCTGTGCCCCCAGCCAAGGGCACTGGACGCTGCCTGCCTGGAAACCTTGTGCCCTGTGCCCTTTTGGGCCTTTGCCCCAATCGGCCTGGAGTAGTTGGTGCTTAGGACTTTTCCTTTCCTCCAGGACAACAGCCATGTGCAGCTGCTCTCCATTCAGCTCTTCGGCAAGCTGATGGAGCTGGTACTGGAAGAGAGGGAAAATGCTCTCACGACAGTTGTGAGCCAGAGCCTGCTCCCTCTCTTCTTACACTGGCACCATGAGAAGCTGCACGTGGCCGAGGTGAGGTTTGCCGTGATGCTGCCGCATCCCTGGCAGGGGGCTCGCCCGCCTCCTGCCCCGGCGCCTGGCGGGCTCCAGCCTCCCCTGGCCTTGGCACAGGGAGCCGGCTCCCGTGTGACTCACCTGGGCTCTGGTGCCACCTGCGGCTCTCTGCTGCTCTGCAGGCGTCTGGCGAAGCCCTGCTTGGCGCGGCCCGCTTCCTGAGAAGGAGGGATCTCGAGGAGCTGCTGTGGAAGAAGCGGCGGATGAAGTTTGTCGAGAGCCTGGTAAGGACAGCCCGGCAGCCCCAGCCGCAGGCTGGAGTGGGGCAGCCCCTGCCCCCGGTGCTCAGTGTCAGGGGCCGGCAGCTGTGCCCCTGGCCAGCGCCGCAGCCGGGCCCGCCAGCCTGCGCCCCCCACGCTGCTCCCTGCCCTGGGCCCTGCGGGCCGCCTCGGCCGGTGCTGGGCGCAGGGAGCGCCCGGCCGAGAGGCAGAGCCCGCGCTGAGCCTTCCCTGCCGCCGCTCCCCGCAGCTGCTGCTGGACGAGAGCCGAGCGGCCGAGCACCTGCGCTGGGCCCTGCCGCACCTGCAGAGCCCACAGAGGCCCCTACGAGAGGCGGCCGTCAGGTTCATCGGTGAGCCAGCAGCCCGGCGCCCCTCCCCGCCTCCCGGCCCGGCTGCTGCCCCGGCTACAGCGGGAGCCGCGCCCGGGCCGCTGCAGCCCCGCCCTCCCTGGGCGCTGCCGCCGCCCTCCCGCAGCCGTGCCCTCGGGCGGCAGCGTGCGGCAGCGGCCCGGCAGGAGCCCGGCCCGCCAGGAGGGCGTGCGGCCACAGGGCTGGCAGCGCCCGTGTCGGGCAGCTGTGCCGCCTGGCGCCGCCACATGCTCTGTCTTGCAGGGGTGGCCGGAGTGCTGATGATGGGGCAGGAGGAGGAGCTCCAGGTCCTCACTGAGGGTGAGTCAGGGCTACCGTGTGGCAGCCAGCACTGCCGGGGCTGAGGGAGCAGCTGCAAATCCCGGCCCCGCAGCTACAATCTGTGCCCGGGCTGCGGAGGGCTCTGCTGCCTGTGCGGACCAGGGGCGCTGGGGGCACAGCCCGGAGAGCTTTCGGGGACACGGGGGGGATCCGTGGCCAGCACCTTCCGGCCATAGCCCTTGTCTCCCGCTCCCTCCTGGCCACGGCAAGAGCCGGCTGGGATGGCCCTGGCAGGAGGCTTTCCTTCGATTCCCTCAATCTGGCCTCTGACCGTGGCTCTGTTCCTCTCTCTTCCAGCTCTTCGAGCCCTCAGGGAAGACGAGAACCTGTCCTGCATGAACACATGGATTCAGATGCAATTCGAAAGAAGATCTGCCGAACTTCATTTGTCTCCTGGATCCGATGTACCTGTACCGGCCTCCTTCGATGATTTCCTGTTCCCTTCGAAGATGGGACCACGTGCAGAGCAGAAGGGACCAGATGCAGCTCCAGACACGGCTCTGGCTGCTCACAGCTGTGAGCCTGTGTGAAGCTCCAGCAGCTCCTGCCATCTCTTTCCCTGCTGACAGCTCCTTCCCTGCAGCCCTCAGGCCCTGCCCATGCCCTTTTTTACCTCCCAGCTCACCCCTTAGCTTTGCTTTCCCTTAATAAACTTTTTGTGTTTTTCACTTTACCCGCGTCTCTGTGGAGCTGAAGCGGTGCAAAACCTGAGCCCGGGGACACGCAGGGCCCCTCTGCCCTTCTCCTCCCCGCTGTGTTCCAGACACAGACAGAGAGGAACAAGGGCAGCTCAGGCTGCAAAGGTCCATGTCCCGCTGCTCCAGCTGCACAGCGGCATGGACTTATAAAGGGCGTGCTGAGCACGCTGAAGGGAAAAGGACCCTGGGTGATAGAAGAGCCAACTTGAGTGTGCTCTGAACCCAGCCGTGAGGGATTCCAGTGCAGGCATCCACGAGGGCAAAGGAGCTTGCAATGGCAGAAGTTTCCACAAAGAGCTTCCAGAAAGCACAGCAATGCTCCATCTCTACACAGGGACAGGAAGAGGGCAGTGAGACCAGAGGCCGGGGCCCCTTCCCATCCCCCTGGGGCATGGCTGCAAAACAGCCGCTGTGTCTTCCCGTGCCTGTGTTTGGGCTGTGCTGAGGCCAGAGCCGGCCAGCTTGTTCTCTGCTGTGCCAAGAGCGTTCTGGGCGGGCAGGCAGAAGTGCTGCGTGCACAGTGGGGAAGGGGCTCACGAGAGCCTCCTGCGGGAACAGGGCTCTGCTCCCCGGCTGGGAACAGCCTGGTTTTGCTGCCGTGAGCACAGGCAGGAGTTTGGGCACTTGAAGGGGCAGCGGGCAGCTCTTGTTTCTAGGGGGCCCAGGGCTGCGTGCCACAAGGGACACGAGGAAACAGACTGGGGAGAAGGAAGATGAGCGCGAGCTGGAATGCCTGTGCTACAAGGTGCAGAAGTAATTGAGCCTTGTCAGGGTTTCTCCTGAGTGTGTGTCGGTGTTCCCCAGGAAATGGACACATTTGGGGAAATGCATGCATTTGGGGAAATGCCTTTGGAAGAGAGGGGCTTGCTTCTCAAGCAAAGTGCTTCCCCAGGAGCCCCCAGTGAGCTAGGTGCAGCTGTCTCCCTTTGGTCCCTGCGCTCCTTTCCATCCTTGAGGCCCCTTGCGCTTGGCAGAGGGGCGTGGGAAGGGAGAAGGCTGTGAGGAGCAGCTTTGGCATCTGCCTGGGCCTGCAGAGACCAAGGCAAGCACCAGCGGCAGGGTGTGTCCCCCCACTTTGAGCACAGGACAGAGGGGGATTATACCCGTCCAGCCGAGAGCCCCAAATGACTCTCAGACAGCTGTGAATTCAAAGGCCTTTATGCCCACATTCATGCCATCTTCCTTATCTGCTGTGTTTTAACTCTTGGCAAGATGCGTTTGCCCCTAGCTTGCTGCAAGCTGCTCTGCTGCAGGGCCGGCAGCGAGCTGGGCTGTGTGGGCACAGTGGAGAGTCCTTCCCCGAGCACTTGGGGGGTCGTGGTGTGTCCAGGGCTGTGTTAGACACTCGGGGCATGGGATTCCTTCCAAGCGGGGGCACCTTGGGTGGGGAGGGGATGGCCCCGTGGGGCGTGGCAGCGTGTCCCTTTGTGACACGGTGTAGCAGGTTCCCCGTGGAACCGAAAGGGACACCGTGTCTTAGCAGCCCTTTGTGACACGCGCTGACCTCAGGGCTGGCAGCCACACAGCCACTCCAGAGTGCTCGGTGCATGCAACGGGACAGGAGGTGACAGAGCGGTGCTGTGAGGTGTCCCCGCACAGCCTGCTCGTTGGTTCCTGACCCGGAGCTTTTCTGAAGCATTCCTCCTGCGGCTGGCCTCACGGCCAGACCTCAGCATTGGTGACTCAGAGCTTTTCTGAGGCATCTCCCATCCCTGCGGCCGGTGCCCTCGTGGCCAGGCCGTGGCACTTGGTGACCTCCATCGTTCACCAAGAGTCTCCTGTCATTGTGGCAGGAGACCTCGAGCGCAGCACGTGCTGTCCTCTAGCTTTCCTGAGGCTCCTCTGCTGCAGGTGCCTGCAAGGCACGACTCCAGCCCTTGCTGTCTGGGCCTTTGCCAAGGCATTTGAAAGTGCCCTCCAGGTCAGACATCAGGATGGCGGGCAGACTGCTCAGCCTGGTCAAGGGGCTTCGGGGCAAGAAAAGCAAAGGCCCTGCAGCTGCCCCAGCGCAGCAGCCAGCGGAGCCGGAGCAGTTGCAGACGCTGCAGGATGGTGAGTGGCAGAGCTGGGACGCAGGGCTGGTGCCTGCAGCTGCCCTGGCCCATCCCATCCCATCCCATCCCATCCCATCCCATCCCATCCCATCCCATCCCATCCCATCTCATCTCATCCCTGTGGACATGACCAT
Organism: Ammospiza nelsoni; assembly: GCF_027579445.1. Classification (NCBI taxonomy): domain Eukaryota; kingdom Metazoa; phylum Chordata; class Aves; order Passeriformes; family Passerellidae; genus Ammospiza; species Ammospiza nelsoni. The sequence goes on along the minus strand of NC_080636.1, from coordinate 24,969,962 downwards.
GGATGGGATGGGAGAGAGGCCAGGGCTGCCCCCCCGAATGGCCGTGCTCTTTTCCCTGGGCGCCCGGGAACTGTCCCTGCCTGGGGAGCGCAGGGCTGGGCTGTGTTCTCCGGCCTCTCCCGCAGCCCCTCAGCTCTGGCTGCACTCGCTCTTTGGCAGATGCAGCCAGGGATCCAACTCAAGAGCAGGAGCCCACCCGTGGCCGCTTCCAGAGAGCAGCGCAGGTACCTGCGGCCATCCCCACCTGGACCAGGCTTGCTGGCGCTGCTCGGCCGGGGCCTGCGCTTGGAGCAGACCATGGAACGTCCCTCTCTTCCCGCCCTTCCTTCTGCTGCAGACACTGCGGAGGTTCCTGCGCCTTCGGCGCACAAAGGCCAGCGGCTCCGCGCCCGTGGCCACGGCCGAGCCCGACCCCAGGCCCAGCGAGCTGCGGGCAGAGGCTGCTGCCAGCACAGCATCCTCTGACCTGGCCACCAGCTCTGACTGGGAAAGCGACGAGGGCTGGGACGAGGCTGACATGGCCCTGACGGAGGGCATGGCCACCACCAACACCATCCCACCGGCCATCCCAGAGACTGAGGCCATGCCCTCGCTCACTGTGAGTCCTGGACCCACTCTGGAGTTTTTCCAGAAGGCTTTTTATTCTCTACAGTAGCCTGGGGCCAGGGCTGAAGGCCTCCCAGGATCACGTGGCCCCTCAAGCCGTGTGCGCTGGGCCCCCTCAGCCCCATCACCGTGGGCTGGGAAGGCAAGCACTTCCTGAGGGGAAGCTGGGCAAGCTGATCCCTTGGAAAGCACTACAAGTCTTCCCCATGCTGCTTCCTCCAGGTACATGCCACGGTGAGTGCCCTGCTGCAGAGACTCACATCCCGTGAGTCTGTGGACGCCGGGCTGCAAATGGCCATTGTCAGCCTTGCTGAACAACACCCAGCCCACGTGGTGATGAGCCTCCTGCGCTGTGCCCCAACGTGTGACGGGTAAGGGGCACAAGTGCCTCGAGAGCTCGATGCTCACCGGCCCGTAGGGCCCCTCGCCCTGTACAGCCTGTCCAGCGGCGTCTGCCACACAGGCGGAGAGCAGCGGCACCCTCGGGCCCCTCTGTTTCCTGAGCCTGCTGCCGTGCTCCCTCCCGGCCCCACGCAGCTGCTCGGGGCACGGTACTGACGCACAGCTCTGGTCCCACAGAGCCGCTGCGCTGATCTGGAGAGCCGTGGGGACCTCAGAAGTGGCCGTGGAGCAGGTGCTTCCAGCGCTGCTCTCTGCGATAGAGGAGCAGCCACCGTACGGCGGCTTCCTCTGCAGTGGGGACAACGAGGCTGTCCTTGCCCTGGCTGTGAGTTTCTGGAGCTGGCCTATGCTGGCCCTCCAGGTCGCCTTCTCAGAAGACCTCCATGTTCTCCCCACCCTGCAGCTCCCTGCCTGGGCTCAAAGCTGGGCTAGGGGCAGCAGGCCGGGTGCTCCCCCTGCCTCTCCCCTCAGGCCCTGCCTCATGGACACCTCGGCACTGAGCGCTGCCTCGGGGTGCTTTGTCTCTTGCAGGCAACTCTGGTGCTGTGGAGGATTGCAAGCATGCCCGAGTGGCACTTCGCAATCCTCCTTCATTCTCCCCACCTGCTCGTGGCTCTGCTCTTGCAAATTTTCACCACCACGGAGCAGAGGCCAGTGGACGTGGAGACCCATGGCTTCTGGAGAGCGTGCCAGGAGGAACACGGCCTTCCCAGCCAGCCCAACAGGTGCCAGTCGCCCTGTCCTTCCCACACCCTTGCGGCCAGGGCCAGTGCTCCCAGAGTGACCTGGCCTTGGCTCGGCACACAGGTTTGCAGCGCAGACACTGAAGGCTCTGCTCTCCCGACTGGGCGTTGGCAAGAACCTGCTGGCTCTGGAGCACAAGCAGCTCTGGGACAGCCTGCTCTGTGCCAACAGCCAGCACTGTGCAGCAGGTCTGCTGGCCAGGTGAGATCCTCTAGTCCCCGCTGCCACTGCCGGCATTAGTACCCCATTGCCCGAGTGCCCCACACAGTCCCCGGGGCTTGTAAGCGAGAGGGCCTCGTCACTGAGGGAGGGCTGAGCGCACTGCAAAGGGCTGGGAGAGGAGGATGCCCAGCAGCAGCCGCTTCCCAAGGGGCCCGTGTCCCCTTGCAGAGTGCTGGGGACCTCTGTGAGTCACTCCTGGGAGAGGTCTGCCCGCCTAGCTCAGGGCCTTGGTGCCTTTTTTCCCTGCCAGGGAGATGCGCTGTGCCTTGACCCCCTTGTGTCCCCACATGGCCTCGCACCTGCTCAGCCTGCTCGTCGGGAAGCAGCCCCGCTGCCATCTGCCTGCCCTGGCCTTCTTTGTGGAGGTGAGCCTGATGGCCAGCGCTGCCTGGCTGAGCTGCCTCCCGGCTCTCTGGCCTCTGGGAGCTGCAGCCGCCTGGGACGCTGCCCGCGCCCGCTGCTGCTGCCTGGAGCCGGCCCTGCGCGGCCCTGGGCTCCTGCCGGCCGGCTGCCCTGCCACTGCCCTGTGCCTTTCAGCTCCTGCAGTGTCTGGACCTGAGCCAACATGGTCCCAGTGCCCTGTTGGTGCTATCCCGGCACCTGCCCAGCCAGTGCAGGGACAGGCTGCGCCTGGTGCTCAGAGGCCTCGTGGTGCTCAGCAAGGAGCCCTCGCTGGTGAGAAAGGGACAGTGGCTGAAGCCGTGCTGGCAGCGTGGGGCTGGGGAAGGCAAACCTTGGGGCTTGGCTGGGCTTGGCAGCAGAGGCAGCTGTTGCCAGCTCTCCCGACTCCCACTTCAGCTGCCCGAGTGCCCCGAGCAGCTGTCAGTGCTGCGGCCAGTCACGGCTTCACAGCACAGCCTGGTCTTGCACACAGGCCGGAGGAATACGTGGCCTCTATCCACACCTGGTGGAGCAGCTGGCCGATCCAGACACAGAGATGGTCGGGATGAGCCTCTCTGTGCTCACGCATGTGCTCCCGGACAAAGACCTCGAGATACCCAGCATCACCGCCCTGCAGCTGGCTGAGTCCCTCCTGCCACACTTTGAGAATGTAAGCCTCTGTGCCCCCAGCCAAGGGCACTGGACGCTGCCTGCCTGGAAACCTTGTGCCCTGTGCCCTTTTGGGCCTTTGCCCCAATCGGCCTGGAGTAGTTGGTGCTTAGGACTTTTCCTTTCCTCCAGGACAACAGCCATGTGCAGCTGCTCTCCATTCAGCTCTTCGGCAAGCTGATGGAGCTGGTACTGGAAGAGAGGGAAAATGCTCTCACGACAGTTGTGAGCCAGAGCCTGCTCCCTCTCTTCTTACACTGGCACCATGAGAAGCTGCACGTGGCCGAGGTGAGGTTTGCCGTGATGCTGCCGCATCCCTGGCAGGGGGCTCGCCCGCCTCCTGCCCCGGCGCCTGGCGGGCTCCAGCCTCCCCTGGCCTTGGCACAGGGAGCCGGCTCCCGTGTGACTCACCTGGGCTCTGGTGCCACCTGCGGCTCTCTGCTGCTCTGCAGGCGTCTGGCGAAGCCCTGCTTGGCGCGGCCCGCTTCCTGAGAAGGAGGGATCTCGAGGAGCTGCTGTGGAAGAAGCGGCGGATGAAGTTTGTCGAGAGCCTGGTAAGGACAGCCCGGCAGCCCCAGCCGCAGGCTGGAGTGGGGCAGCCCCTGCCCCCGGTGCTCAGTGTCAGGGGCCGGCAGCTGTGCCCCTGGCCAGCGCCGCAGCCGGGCCCGCCAGCCTGCGCCCCCCACGCTGCTCCCTGCCCTGGGCCCTGCGGGCCGCCTCGGCCGGTGCTGGGCGCAGGGAGCGCCCGGCCGAGAGGCAGAGCCCGCGCTGAGCCTTCCCTGCCGCCGCTCCCCGCAGCTGCTGCTGGACGAGAGCCGAGCGGCCGAGCACCTGCGCTGGGCCCTGCCGCACCTGCAGAGCCCACAGAGGCCCCTACGAGAGGCGGCCGTCAGGTTCATCGGTGAGCCAGCAGCCCGGCGCCCCTCCCCGCCTCCCGGCCCGGCTGCTGCCCCGGCTACAGCGGGAGCCGCGCCCGGGCCGCTGCAGCCCCGCCCTCCCTGGGCGCTGCCGCCGCCCTCCCGCAGCCGTGCCCTCGGGCGGCAGCGTGCGGCAGCGGCCCGGCAGGAGCCCGGCCCGCCAGGAGGGCGTGCGGCCACAGGGCTGGCAGCGCCCGTGTCGGGCAGCTGTGCCGCCTGGCGCCGCCACATGCTCTGTCTTGCAGGGGTGGCCGGAGTGCTGATGATGGGGCAGGAGGAGGAGCTCCAGGTCCTCACTGAGGGTGAGTCAGGGCTACCGTGTGGCAGCCAGCACTGCCGGGGCTGAGGGAGCAGCTGCAAATCCCGGCCCCGCAGCTACAATCTGTGCCCGGGCTGCGGAGGGCTCTGCTGCCTGTGCGGACCAGGGGCGCTGGGGGCACAGCCCGGAGAGCTTTCGGGGACACGGGGGGGATCCGTGGCCAGCACCTTCCGGCCATAGCCCTTGTCTCCCGCTCCCTCCTGGCCACGGCAAGAGCCGGCTGGGATGGCCCTGGCAGGAGGCTTTCCTTCGATTCCCTCAATCTGGCCTCTGACCGTGGCTCTGTTCCTCTCTCTTCCAGCTCTTCGAGCCCTCAGGGAAGACGAGAACCTGTCCTGCATGAACACATGGATTCAGATGCAATTCGAAAGAAGATCTGCCGAACTTCATTTGTCTCCTGGATCCGATGTACCTGTACCGGCCTCCTTCGATGATTTCCTGTTCCCTTCGAAGATGGGACCACGTGCAGAGCAGAAGGGACCAGATGCAGCTCCAGACACGGCTCTGGCTGCTCACAGCTGTGAGCCTGTGTGAAGCTCCAGCAGCTCCTGCCATCTCTTTCCCTGCTGACAGCTCCTTCCCTGCAGCCCTCAGGCCCTGCCCATGCCCTTTTTTACCTCCCAGCTCACCCCTTAGCTTTGCTTTCCCTTAATAAACTTTTTGTGTTTTTCACTTTACCCGCGTCTCTGTGGAGCTGAAGCGGTGCAAAACCTGAGCCCGGGGACACGCAGGGCCCCTCTGCCCTTCTCCTCCCCGCTGTGTTCCAGACACAGACAGAGAGGAACAAGGGCAGCTCAGGCTGCAAAGGTCCATGTCCCGCTGCTCCAGCTGCACAGCGGCATGGACTTATAAAGGGCGTGCTGAGCACGCTGAAGGGAAAAGGACCCTGGGTGATAGAAGAGCCAACTTGAGTGTGCTCTGAACCCAGCCGTGAGGGATTCCAGTGCAGGCATCCACGAGGGCAAAGGAGCTTGCAATGGCAGAAGTTTCCACAAAGAGCTTCCAGAAAGCACAGCAATGCTCCATCTCTACACAGGGACAGGAAGAGGGCAGTGAGACCAGAGGCCGGGGCCCCTTCCCATCCCCCTGGGGCATGGCTGCAAAACAGCCGCTGTGTCTTCCCGTGCCTGTGTTTGGGCTGTGCTGAGGCCAGAGCCGGCCAGCTTGTTCTCTGCTGTGCCAAGAGCGTTCTGGGCGGGCAGGCAGAAGTGCTGCGTGCACAGTGGGGAAGGGGCTCACGAGAGCCTCCTGCGGGAACAGGGCTCTGCTCCCCGGCTGGGAACAGCCTGGTTTTGCTGCCGTGAGCACAGGCAGGAGTTTGGGCACTTGAAGGGGCAGCGGGCAGCTCTTGTTTCTAGGGGGCCCAGGGCTGCGTGCCACAAGGGACACGAGGAAACAGACTGGGGAGAAGGAAGATGAGCGCGAGCTGGAATGCCTGTGCTACAAGGTGCAGAAGTAATTGAGCCTTGTCAGGGTTTCTCCTGAGTGTGTGTCGGTGTTCCCCAGGAAATGGACACATTTGGGGAAATGCATGCATTTGGGGAAATGCCTTTGGAAGAGAGGGGCTTGCTTCTCAAGCAAAGTGCTTCCCCAGGAGCCCCCAGTGAGCTAGGTGCAGCTGTCTCCCTTTGGTCCCTGCGCTCCTTTCCATCCTTGAGGCCCCTTGCGCTTGGCAGAGGGGCGTGGGAAGGGAGAAGGCTGTGAGGAGCAGCTTTGGCATCTGCCTGGGCCTGCAGAGACCAAGGCAAGCACCAGCGGCAGGGTGTGTCCCCCCACTTTGAGCACAGGACAGAGGGGGATTATACCCGTCCAGCCGAGAGCCCCAAATGACTCTCAGACAGCTGTGAATTCAAAGGCCTTTATGCCCACATTCATGCCATCTTCCTTATCTGCTGTGTTTTAACTCTTGGCAAGATGCGTTTGCCCCTAGCTTGCTGCAAGCTGCTCTGCTGCAGGGCCGGCAGCGAGCTGGGCTGTGTGGGCACAGTGGAGAGTCCTTCCCCGAGCACTTGGGGGGTCGTGGTGTGTCCAGGGCTGTGTTAGACACTCGGGGCATGGGATTCCTTCCAAGCGGGGGCACCTTGGGTGGGGAGGGGATGGCCCCGTGGGGCGTGGCAGCGTGTCCCTTTGTGACACGGTGTAGCAGGTTCCCCGTGGAACCGAAAGGGACACCGTGTCTTAGCAGCCCTTTGTGACACGCGCTGACCTCAGGGCTGGCAGCCACACAGCCACTCCAGAGTGCTCGGTGCATGCAACGGGACAGGAGGTGACAGAGCGGTGCTGTGAGGTGTCCCCGCACAGCCTGCTCGTTGGTTCCTGACCCGGAGCTTTTCTGAAGCATTCCTCCTGCGGCTGGCCTCACGGCCAGACCTCAGCATTGGTGACTCAGAGCTTTTCTGAGGCATCTCCCATCCCTGCGGCCGGTGCCCTCGTGGCCAGGCCGTGGCACTTGGTGACCTCCATCGTTCACCAAGAGTCTCCTGTCATTGTGGCAGGAGACCTCGAGCGCAGCACGTGCTGTCCTCTAGCTTTCCTGAGGCTCCTCTGCTGCAGGTGCCTGCAAGGCACGACTCCAGCCCTTGCTGTCTGGGCCTTTGCCAAGGCATTTGAAAGTGCCCTCCAGGTCAGACATCAGGATGGCGGGCAGACTGCTCAGCCTGGTCAAGGGGCTTCGGGGCAAGAAAAGCAAAGGCCCTGCAGCTGCCCCAGCGCAGCAGCCAGCGGAGCCGGAGCAGTTGCAGACGCTGCAGGATGGTGAGTGGCAGAGCTGGGACGCAGGGCTGGTGCCTGCAGCTGCCCTGGCCCATCCCATCCCATCCCATCCCATCCCATCCCATCCCATCCCATCCCATCTCATCTCATCCCTGTGGACATGACCATGGATGGGATGGGAGAGAGGCCAGGGCTGCCCCCCCGAATGGCCGTGCTCTTTTCCCTGGGCGCCCGGGAACTGTCCCTGCCTGGGGAGCGCAGGGCTGGGCTGTGTTCTCCGGCCTCTCCCGCAGCCCCTCAGCTCTGGCTGCACTCGCTCTTTGGCAGATGCAGCCAGGGATCCAACTCAAGAGCAGGAGCCCACCCGTGGCCGCTTCCAGAGAGCAGCGCAGGTACCTGCGGCCATCCCCACCTGGACCAGGCTTGCTGGCGCTGCTCGGCCGGGGCCTGCGCTTGGAGCAGACCATGGAACGTCCCTCTCTTCCCGCCCTTCCTTCTGCTGCAGACACTGCGGAGGTTCCTGCGCCTTCGGCGCACAAAGGCCAGCGGCTCCGCGCCCGTGGCCACGGCCGAGCCCGACCCCAGGCCCAGCGAGCTGCGGGCAGAGGCTGCTGCCAGCACAGCATCCTCTGACCTGGCCACCAGCTCTGACTGGGAAAGCGACGAGGGCTGGGACGAGGCTGACATGGCCCTGACGGAGGGCATGGCCACCACCAACACCATCCCACCGGCCATCCCAGAGACTGAGGCCATGCCCTCGCTCACTGTGAGTCCTGGACCCACTCTGGAGTTTTTCCAGAAGGCTTTTTATTCTCTACAGTAGCCTGGGGCCAGGGCTGAAGGCCTCCCAGGATCACGTGGCCCCTCAAGCCGTGTGCGCTGGGCCCCCTCAGCCCCATCACCGTGGGCTGGGAAGGCAAGCACTTCCTGAGGGGAAGCTGGGCAAGCTGATCCCTTGGAAAGCACTACAAGTCTTCCCCATGCTGCTTCCTCCAGGTACATGCCACGGTGAGTGCCCTGCTGCAGAGACTCACATCCCGTGAGTCTGTGGACGCCGGGCTGCAAATGGCCATTGTCAGCCTTGCTGAACAACACCCAGCCCACGTGGTGATGAGCCTCCTGCGCTGTGCCCCAACGTGTGACGGGTAAGGGGCACAAGTGCCTCGAGAGCTCGATGCTCACCGGCCCGTAGGGCCCCTCGCCCTGTACAGCCTGTCCAGCGGCGTCTGCCACACAGGCGGAGAGCAGCGGCACCCTCGGGCCCCTCTGTTTCCTGAGCCTGCTGCCGTGCTCCCTCCCGGCCCCACGCAGCTGCTCGGGGCACGGTACTGACGCACAGCTCTGGTCCCACAGAGCCGCTGCGCTGATCTGGAGAGCCGTGGGGACCTCAGAAGTGGCCGTGGAGCAGGTGCTTCCAGCGCTGCTCTCTGCGATAGAGGAGCAGCCACCGTACGGCGGCTTCCTCTGCAGTGGGGACAACGAGGCTGTCCTTGCCCTGGCTGTGAGTTTCTGGAGCTGGCCTATGCTGGCCCTCCAGGTCGCCTTCTCAGAAGACCTCCATGTTCTCCCCACCCTGCAGCTCCCTGCCTGGGCTCAAAGCTGGGCTAGGGGCAGCAGGCCGGGTGCTCCCCCTGCCTCTCCCCTCAGGCCCTGCCTCATGGACACCTCGGCACTGAGCGCTGCCTCGGGGTGCTTTGTCTCTTGCAGGCAACTCTGGTGCTGTGGAGGATTGCAAGCATGCCCGAGTGGCACTTCGCAATCCTCCTTCATTCTCCCCACCTGCTCGTGGCTCTGCTCTTGCAAATTTTCACCACCACGGAGCAGAGGCCAGTGGACGTGGAGACCCATGGCTTCTGGAGAGCGTGCCAGGAGGAACACGGCCTTCCCAGCCAGCCCAACAGGTGCCAGTCGCCCTGTCCTTCCCACACCCTTGCGGCCAGGGCCAGTGCTCCCAGAGTGACCTGGCCTTGGCTCGGCACACAGGTTTGCAGCGCAGACACTGAAGGCTCTGCTCTCCCGACTGGGCGTTGGCAAGAACCTGCTGGCTCTGGAGCACAAGCAGCTCTGGGACAGCCTGCTCTGTGCCAACAGCCAGCACTGTGCAGCAGGTCTGCTGGCCAGGTGAGATCCTCTAGTCCCCGCTGCCACTGCCGGCATTAGTACCCCATTGCCCGAGTGCCCCACACAGTCCCCGGGGCTTGTAAGCGAGAGGGCCTCGTCACTGAGGGAGGGCTGAGCGCACTGCAAAGGGCTGGGAGAGGAGGATGCCCAGCAGCAGCCGCTTCCCAAGGGGCCCGTGTCCCCTTGCAGAGTGCTGGGGACCTCTGTGAGTCACTCCTGGGAGAGGTCTGCCCGCCTAGCTCAGGGCCTTGGTGCCTTTTTTCCCTGCCAGGGAGATGCGCTGTGCCTTGACCCCCTTGTGTCCCCACATGGCCTCGCACCTGCTCAGCCTGCTCGTCGGGAAGCAGCCCCGCTGCCATCTGCCTGCCCTGGCCTTCTTTGTGGAGGTGAGCCTGATGGCCAGCGCTGCCTGGCTGAGCTGCCTCCCGGCTCTCTGGCCTCTGGGAGCTGCAGCCGCCTGGGACGCTGCCCGCGCCCGCTGCTGCTGCCTGGAGCCGGCCCTGCGCGGCCCTGGGCTCCTGCCGGCCGGCTGCCCTGCCACTGCCCTGTGCCTTTCAGCTCCTGCAGTGTCTGGACCTGAGCCAACATGGTCCCAGTGCCCTGTTGGTGCTATCCCGGCACCTGCCCAGCCAGTGCAGGGACAGGCTGCGCCTGGTGCTCAGAGGCCTCGTGGTGCTCAGCAAGGAGCCCTCGCTGGTGAGAAAGGGACAGTGGCTGAAGCCGTGCTGGCAGCGTGGGGCTGGGGAAGGCAAACCTTGGGGCTTGGCTGGGCTTGGCAGCAGAGGCAGCTGTTGCCAGCTCTCCCGACTCCCACTTCAGCTGCCCGAGTGCCCCGAGCAGCTGTCAGTGCTGCGGCCAGTCACGGCTTCACAGCACAGCCTGGTCTTGCACACAGGCCGGAGGAATACGTGGCCTCTATCCACACCTGGTGGAGCAGCTGGCCGATCCAGACACAGAGATGGTCGGGATGAGCCTCTCTGTGCTCACGCATGTGCTCCCGGACAAAGACCTCGAGATACCCAGCATCACCGCCCTGCAGCTGGCTGAGTCCCTCCTGCCACACTTTGAGAATGTAAGCCTCTGTGCCCCCAGCCAAGGGCACTGGACGCTGCCTGCCTGGAAACCTTGTGCCCTGTGCCCTTTTGGGCCTTTGCCCCAATCGGCCTGGAGTAGTTGGTGCTTAGGACTTTTCCTTTCCTCCAGGACAACAGCCATGTGCAGCTGCTCTCCATTCAGCTCTTCGGCAAGCTGATGGAGCTGGTACTGGAAGAGAGGGAAAATGCTCTCACGACAGTTGTGAGCCAGAGCCTGCTCCCTCTCTTCTTACACTGGCACCATGAGAAGCTGCACGTGGCCGAGGTGAGGTTTGCCGTGATGCTGCCGCATCCCTGGCAGGGGGCTCGCCCGCCTCCTGCCCCGGCGCCTGGCGGGCTCCAGCCTCCCCTGGCCTTGGCACAGGGAGCCGGCTCCCGTGTGACTCACCTGGGCTCTGGTGCCACCTGCGGCTCTCTGCTGCTCTGCAGGCGTCTGGCGAAGCCCTGCTTGGCGCGGCCCGCTTCCTGAGAAGGAGGGATCTCGAGGAGCTGCTGTGGAAGAAGCGGCGGATGAAGTTTGTCGAGAGCCTGGTAAGGACAGCCCGGCAGCCCCAGCCGCAGGCTGGAGTGGGGCAGCCCCTGCCCCCGGTGCTCAGTGTCAGGGGCCGGCAGCTGTGCCCCTGGCCAGCGCCGCAGCCGGGCCCGCCAGCCTGCGCCCCCCACGCTGCTCCCTGCCCTGGGCCCTGCGGGCCGCCTCGGCCGGTGCTGGGCGCAGGGAGCGCCCGGCCGAGAGGCAGAGCCCGCGCTGAGCCTTCCCTGCCGCCGCTCCCCGCAGCTGCTGCTGGACGAGAGCCGAGCGGCCGAGCACCTGCGCTGGGCCCTGCCGCACCTGCAGAGCCCACAGAGGCCCCTACGAGAGGCGGCCGTCAGGTTCATCGGTGAGCCAGCAGCCCGGCGCCCCTCCCCGCCTCCCGGCCCGGCTGCTGCCCCGGCTACAGCGGGAGCCGCGCCCGGGCCGCTGCAGCCCCGCCCGCCCTGGGCGCTGCCGCCGCCCTCCCGCAGCCGTGCCCTCGGGCGGCAGCGTGCGGCAGCGGCCCGGCAGGAGCCCTGCCCGCCAGGAGGGCGTGCGGCCACAGGGCTGGCAGCGCCCGTGTCGGGCAGCTGTGCCGCCTGGCGCCGCCACATGCTCTGTCTTGCAGGGGTGGCCGGAGTGCTGATGATGGGGCAGGAGGAGGAGCTCCAGGTCCTCACTGAGGGTGAGTCAGGGCAGCCGCGTGGCAGCCAGCACTGCCGGGGCTGAGGGAGCAGCTGCAAATCCCGGCCCCGCAGCTACAATCTGTGCCCGGGCTGCGGAGGGCTCTGCTGCCTGTGCGGACCAGGGGCGCTGGGGGCACAGCCCGGAGAGCTTTCGGGGACACGGGGGGGATCCGTGGCCAGCACCTTCCGGCCATAGCCCTTGTCTCCCGCTCCCTCCTGGCCACGGCAAGAGCCGGCTGGGATGGCCCTGGCAGGAGGCTTTCCTTCGATTCCCTCAATCTGGCCTCTGACCGTGGCTCTGTTCCTCTCTCTTCCAGCTCTTCGAGCCCTCAGGGAAGACGAGAACCTGTCCTGCATGAACACATGGATTCAGATGCAATTCGAAAGAAGATCTGCCGAACTTCATTTGTCTCCTGGATCCGATGTACCTGTACCGGCCTCCTTCGATGATTTCCTGTTCCCTTCGAAGATGGGACCACGTGCAGAGCAGAAGGGACCAGATGCAGCTCCAGACACGGCTCTGGCTGCTCACAGCTGTGAGCCTGTGTGAAGCTCCAGCAGCTCCTGCCATCTCTTTCCCTGCTGACAGCTCCTTCCCTGCAGCCCTCAGGCCCTGCCCATGCCCTTTTTTACCTCCCAGCTCACCCCTTAGCTTTGCTTTCCCTTAATAAACTTTTTGTGTTTTTCACTTTACCCGCGTCTCTGTGGAGCTGAAGCGGTGCAAAACCTGAGCCCGGGGACACGCAGGGCCCCTCTGCCCTTCTCCTCCCCGCTGTGTTCCAGACACAGACAGAGAGGAACAAGGGCAGCTCAGGCTGCAAAGGTCCATGTCCCGCTGCTCCAGCTGCACAGCGGCATGGACTTATAAAGGGCGTGCTGAGCACGCTGAAGGGAAAAGGACCCTGGGTGATAGAAGAGCCAACTTGAGTGTGCTCTGAACCCAGCCGTGAGGGATTCCAGTGCAGGCATCCACGAGGGCAAAGGAGCTTGCAATGGCAGAAGTTTCCACAAAGAGCTTCCAGAAAGCACAGCAATGCTCCATCTCTACACAGGGACAGGAAGAGGGCAGTGAGACCAGAGGCCGGGGCCCCTTCCCATCCCCCTGGGGCATGGCTGCAAAACAGCCGCTGTGTCTTCCCGTGCCTGTGTTTGGGCTGTGCTGAGGCCAGAGCCGGCCAGCTTGTTCTCTGCTGTGCCAAGAGCGTTCTGGGCGGGCAGGCAGAAGTGCTGCGTGCACAGTGGGGAAGGGGCTCACGAGAGCCTCCTGCGGGAACAGGGCTCTGCTCCCCGGCTGGGAACAGCCTGGTTTTGCTGCCGTGAGCACAGGCAGGAGTTTGGGCACTTGAAGGGGCAGCGGGCAGCTCTTGTTTCTAGGGGGCCCGGGGCTGCGTGCCACAAGGGACACGAGGAAACAGACTGGGGAGAAGGAAGATGAGCGCGAGCTGGAATGCCTGTGCTACAAGGTGCAGAAGTAATTGAGCCTTGTCAGGGTTTCTCCTGAGTGTGTGTCGGTGTTCCCCAGGAAATGGACACATTTGGGGAAATGCATGCATTTGGGGAAATGCCTTTGGAAGAGAGGGGCTTGCTTCTCAAGCAAAGTGCTTCCCCAGGAGCCCCCAGTGAGCTAGGTGCAGCTGTCTCCCTTTGGTCCCTGCGCTCCTTTCCATCCTTGAGGCCCCTTGCGCTTGGCAGAGGGGCGTGGGAAGGGAGAAGGCTGTGAGGAGCAGCTTTGGCATCTGCCTGGGCCTGCAGAGACCAAGGCAAGCACCAGCGGCAGGGTGTGTCCCCCCACTTTGAGCACAGGACAGAGGGGGATTATACCCGTCCAGCCGAGAGCCCCAAATGACTCTCAGACAGCTGTGAATTCAAAGGCCTTTATGCCCACATTCATGCCATCTTCCTTATCTGCTGTGTTTTAACTCTTGGCAAGATGCGTTTGCCCCTAGCTTGCTGCAAGCTGCTCTGCTGCAGGGCCGGCAGCGAGCTGGGCTGTGTGGGCACCGTGGAGAGTCCTTCCCCGAGCACTTGGGGGGTCGTGGTGTGTCCAGGGCTGTGTTAGACACTCGGGGCATGGGATTCCTTCCAAGCGGGGGCACCTTGGGTGGGGAGGGGATGGCCCCGTGGGGCGTGGCAGCGTGTCCCTTTGTGACACGGTGTAGCAGGTTCCCCGTGGAACCGAAAGGGACACCGTGTCTTAGCAGCCCTTTGTGACACGCGCTGACCTCAGGGCTGGCAGCCACACAGCCACTCCAGAGTGCTCGGTGCATGCAACGGGACAGGAGGTGACAGAGCGGTGCTGTGAGGTGTCCCCGCACAGCCTGCTCGTTGGTTCCTGACCCGGAGCTTTTCTGAAGCATTCCTCCTGCGGCTGGCCTCACGGCCAGACCTCAGCATTGGTGACTCAGAGCTTTTCTGAGGCATCTCCCATCCCTGCGGCCGGTGCCCTCGTGGCCAGGCCGTGGCACTTGGTGACCTCCATCGTTCACCAAGAGTCTCCTGTCATTGTGGCAGGAGACCTCGAGCGCAGCACGTGCTGTCCTCTAGCTTTCCTGAGGCTCCTCTGCTGCAGGTGCCTGCAAGGCACGACTCCAGCCCTTGCTGTCTGGGCCTTTGCCAAGGCATTTGAAAGTGCCCTCCAGGTCAGACATCAGGATGGCGGGCAGACTGCTCAGCCTGGTCAAGGGGCTTCGGGGCAAGAAAAGCAAAGGCCCTGCAGCTGCCCCAGCGCAGCAGCCAGCGGAGCCGGAGCAGTTGCAGACGCTGCAGGATGGTGAGTGGCAGAGCTGGGACGCAGGGCTGGTGCCTGCAGCTGCCCTGGCCCATCCCATCCCATCCCATCCCATCCCATCCCATCTCATCTCATCCCTGTGGACATGACCATGGATGGGATGGGAGAGAGGCCAGGGCTGCCCCCCCGAATGGCCGTGCTCTTTTCCCTGGGCGCCCGGGAACTGTCCCTGCCTGGGGAGCGCAGGGCTGGGCTGTGTTCTCCGGCCTCTCCCGCAGCCCCTCAGCTCTGGCTGCACTCGCTCTTTGGCAGATGCAGCCAGGGATCCAACTCAAGAGCAGGAGCCCACCCGTGGCCGCTTCCAGAGAGCAGCGCAGGTACCTGCGGCCATCCCCACCTGGACCAGGCTTGCTGGCGCTGCTCGGCCGGGGCCTGCGCTTGGAGCAGACCATGGAACGTCCCTCTCTTCCCGCCCTTCCTTCTGCTGCAGACACTGCGGAGGTTCCTGCGCCTTCGGCGCACAAAGGCCAGCGGCTCCGCGCCCGTGGCCACGGCCGAGCCCGACCCCAGGCCCAGCGAGCTGCGGGCAGAGGCTGCTGCCAGCACAGCATCCTCTGACCTGGCCACCAGCTCTGACTGGGAAAGCGACGAGGGCTGGGACGAGGCTGACATGGCCCTGACGGAGGGCATGGCCACCACCAACACCATCCCACCGGCCATCCCAGAGACTGAGGCCATGCCCTTGCTCACTGTGAGTCCTGGACCCACTCTGGAGTTTTTCCAGAAGGCTTTTTATTCTCTACAGTAGCCTGGGGCCAGGGCTGAAGGCCTCCCAGGATCACGTGGCCCCTCAAGCCGTGTGCGCTGGGCCCCCTCAGCCCCATCACCGTGGGCTGGGAAGGCAAGCACTTCCTGAGGGGAAGCTGGGCAAGCTGATCCCTTGGAAAGCACTACAAGTCTTCCCCATGCTGCTTCCTCCAGGTACATGCCACGGTGAGTGCCCTGCTGCAGAGACTCACATCCCGTGAGTCTGTGGACGCCGGGCTGCAAATGGCCATTGTCAGCCTTGCTGAACAACACCCAGCCCACGTGGTGATGAGCCTCCTGCGCTGTGCCCCAACGTGTGACGGGTAAGGGGCACAAGTGCCTCGAGAGCTCGATGCTCACCGGCCCGTAGGGCCCCTCGCCCTGTACAGCCTGTCCAGCGGCGTCTGCCACACAGGCGGAGAGCAGCGGCACCCTCGGGCCCCTCTGTTTCCTGAGCCTGCTGCCGTGCTCCCTCCCGGCCCCACGCAGCTGCTCGGGGCACGGTACTGACGCACAGCTCTGGTCCCACAGAGCCGCTGCGCTGATCTGGAGAGCCGTGGGGACCTCAGAAGTGGCCGTGGAGCAGGTGCTTCCAGCGCTGCTCTCTGCGATAGAGGAGCAGCCACCGTACGGCGGCTTCCTCTGCAGTGGGGACAACGAGGCTGTCCTTGCCCTGGCTGTGAGTTTCTGGAGCTGGCCTATGCTGGCCCTCCAGGTCGCCTTCTCAGAAGACCTCCATGTTCTCCCCACCCTGCAGCTCCCTGCCTGGGCTCAAAGCTGGGCTAGGGGCAGCAGGCCGGGTGCTCCCCCTGCCTCTCCCCTCAGGCCCTGCCTCATGGACACCTCGGCACTGAGCGCTGCCTCGGGGTGCTTTGTCTCTTGCAGGCAACTCTGGTGCTGTGGAGGATTGCAAGCATGCCCGAGTGGCACTTCGCAATCCTCCTTCATTCTCCCCACCTGCTCGTGGCTCTGCTCTTGCAAATTTTCACCACCACGGAGCAGAGGCCAGTGGACGTGGAGACCCATGGCTTCTGGAGAGCGTGCCAGGAGGAACACGGCCTTCCCAGCCAGCCCAACAGGTGCCAGTCGCCCTGTCCTTCCCACACCCTTGCGGCCAGGGCCAGTGCTCCCAGAGTGACCTGGCCTTGGCTCGGCACACAGGTTTGCAGCGCAGACACTGAAGGCTCTGCTCTCCCGACTGGGCGTTGGCAAGAACCTGCTGGCTCTGGAGCACAAGCAGCTCTGGGACAGCCTGCTCTGTGCCAACAGCCAGCACTGTGCAGCAGGTCTGCTGGCCAGGTGAGATCCTCTAGTCCCCGCTGCCACTGCCGGCATTAGTACCCCATTGCCCGAGTGCCCCACACAGTCCCCGGGGCTTGTAAGCGAGAGGGCCTCGTCACTGAGGGAGGGCTGAGCGCACTGCAAAGGGCTGGGAGAGGAGGATGCCCAGCAGCAGCCGCTTCCCAAGGGGCCCGTGTCCCCTTGCAGAGTGCTGGGGACCTCTGTGAGTCACTCCTGGGAGAGGTCTGCCCGCCTAGCTCAGGGCCTTGGTGCCTTTTTTCCCTGCCAGGGAGATGCGCTGTGCCTTGACCCCCTTGTGTCCCCACATGGCCTCGCACCTGCTCAGCCTGCTCGTCGGGAAGCAGCCCCGCTGCCATCTGCCTGCCCTGGCCTTCTTTGTGGAGGTGAGCCTGATGGCCAGCGCTGCCTGGCTGAGCTGCCTCCCGGCTCTCTGGCCTCTGGGAGCTGCAGCCGCCTGGGACGCTGCCCGCGCCCGCTGCTGCTGCCTGGAGCCGGCCCTGCGCGGCCCTGGGCTCCTGCCGGCCGGCTGCCCTGCCACTGCCCTGTGCCTTTCAGCTCCTGCAGTGTCTGGACCTGAGCCAACATGGTCCCAGTGCCCTGTTGGTGCTATCCCGGCACCTGCCCAGCCAGTGCAGGGACAGGCTGCGCCTGGTGCTCAGAGGCCTCGTGGTGCTCAGCAAGGAGCCCTCGCTGGTGAGAAAGGGACAGTGGCTGAAGCCGTGCTGGCAGCGTGGGGCTGGGGAAGGCAAACCTTGGGGCTTGGCTGGGCTTGGCAGCAGAGGCAGCTGTTGCCAGCTCTCCCGACTCCCACTTCAGCTGCCCGAGTGCCCCGAGCAGCTGTCAGTGCTGCGGCCAGTCACGGCTTCACAGCACAGCCTGGTCTTGCACACAGGCCGGAGGAATACGTGGCCTCTATCCACACCTGGTGGAGCAGCTGGCCGATCCAGACACAGAGATGGTCGGGATGAGCCTCTCTGTGCTCACGCATGTGCTCCCGGACAAAGACCTCGAGATACCCAGCATCACCGCCCTGCAGCTGGCTGAGTCCCTCCTGCCACACTTTGAGAATGTAAGCCTCTGTGCCCCCAGCCAAGGGCACTGGACGCTGCCTGCCTGGAAACCTTGTGCCCTGTGCCCTTTTGGGCCTTTGCCCCAATCGGCCTGGAGTAGTTGGTGCTTAGGACTTTTCCTTTCCTCCAGGACAACAGCCATGTGCAGCTGCTCTCCATTCAGCTCTTCGGCAAGCTGATGGAGCTGGTACTGGAAGAGAGGGAAAATGCTCTCACGACAGTTGTGAGCCAGAGCCTGCTCCCTCTCTTCTTACACTGGCACCATGAGAAGCTGCACGTGGCCGAGGTGAGGTTTGCCGTGATGCTGCCGCATCCCTGGCAGGGGGCTCGCCCGCCTCCTGCCCCGGCGCCTGGCGGGCTCCAGCCTCCCCTGGCCTTGGCACAGGGAGCCGGCTCCCGTGTGACTCACCTGGGCTCTGGTGCCACCTGCGGCTCTCTGCTGCTCTGCAGGCGTCTGGCGAAGCCCTGCTTGGCGCGGCCCGCTTCCTGAGAAGGAGGGATCTCGAGGAGCTGCTGTGGAAGAAGCGGCGGATGAAGTTTGTCGAGAGCCTGGTAAGGACAGCCCGGCAGCCCCAGCCGCAGGCTGGAGTGGGGCAGCCCCTGTCCCCGGTGCTCAGTGTCAGGGGCCGGCAGCTGTGCCCCTGGCCAGCGCCGCAGCCGGGCCCGCCAGCCTGCGCCCCCCACGCTGCTCCCTGCCCTGGGCCCTGCGGGCCGCCTCGGCCGGTGCTGGGCGCAGGGAGCGCCCGGCCGAGAGGCAGAGCCCGCGCTGAGCCTTCCCTGCCGCCGCTCCCCGCAGCTGCTGCTGGACGAGAGCCGAGCGGCCGAGCACCTGCGCTGGGCCCTGCCGCACCTGCAGAGCCCACAGAGGCCCCTACGAGAGGCGGCCGTCAGGTTCATCGGTGAGCCAGCAGCCCGGCGCCCCTCCCCGCCTCCCGGCCCGGCTGCTGCCCCGGCTACAGCGGGAGCCGCGCCCGGGCCGCTGCAGCCCCGCCCTCCCTGGGCGCTGCCGCCGCCCTCCCGCAGCCGTGCCCTCGGGCGGCAGCGTGCGGCAGCGGCCCGGCAGGAGCCCGGCCCGCCAGGAGGGCGTGCGGCCACAGGGCTGGCAGCGCCCGTGTCGGGCAGCTGTGCCGCCTGGCGCCGCCACATGCTCTGTCTTGCAGGGGTGGCCGGAGTGCTGATGATGGGGCAGGAGGAGGAGCTCCAGGTCCTCACTGAGGGTGAGTCAGGGCTACCGTGTGGCAGCCAGCACTGCCGGGGCTGAGGGAGCAGCTGCAAATCCCGGCCCCGCAGCTACAATCTGTGCCCGGGCTGCGGAGGGCTCTGCTGCCTGTGCGGACCAGGGGCGCTGGGGGCACAGCCCGGAGAGCTTTCGGGGACACGGGGGGGATCCGTGGCCAGCACCTTCCGGCCATAGCCCTTGTCTCCCGCTCCCTCCTGGCCACGGCAAGAGCCGGCTGGGATGGCCCTGGCAGGAGGCTTTCCTTCGATTCCCTCAATCTGGCCTCTGACCGTGGCTCTGTTCCTCTCTCTTCCAGCTCTTCGAGCCCTCAGGGAAGACGAGAACCTGTCCTGCATGAACACATGGATTCAGATGCAATTCGAAAGAAGATCTGCCGAACTTCATTTGTCTCCTGGATCCGATGTACCTGTACCGGCCTCCTTCGATGATTTCCTGTTCCCTTCGAAGATGGGACCACGTGCAGAGCAGAAGGGACCAGATGCAGCTCCAGACACGGCTCTGGCTGCTCACAGCTGTGAGCCTGTGTGAAGCTCCAGCAGCTCCTGCCATCTCTTTCCCTGCTGACAGCTCCTTCCCTGCAGCCCTCAGGCCCTGCCCATGCCCTTTTTTACCTCCCAGCTCACCCCTTAGCTTTGCTTTCCCTTAATAAACTTTTTGTGTTTTTCACTTTACCCGCGTCTCTGTGGAGCTGAAGCGGTGCAAAACCTGAGCCCGGGGACACGCAGGGCCCCTCTGCCCTTCTCCTCCCCGCTGTGTTCCAGACACAGACAGAGAGGAACAAGGGCAGCTCAGGCTGCAAAGGTCCATGTCCCGCTGCTCCAGCTGCACAGCGGCATGGACTTATAAAGGGCGTGCTGAGCACGCTGAAGGGAAAAGGACCCTGGGTGATAGAAGAGCCAACTTGAGTGTGCTCTGAACCCAGCCGTGAGGGATTCCAGTGCAGGCATCCACGAGGGCAAAGGAGCTTGCAATGGCAGAAGTTTCCACAAAGAGCTTCCAGAAAGCACAGCAATGCTCCATCTCTACACAGGGACAGGAAGAGGGCAGTGAGACCAGAGGCCGGGGCCCCTTCCCATCCCCCTGGGGCATGGCTGCAAAACAGCCGCTGTGTCTTCCCGTGCCTGTGTTTGGGCTGTGCTGAGGCCAGAGCCGGCCAGCTTGTTCTCTGCTGTGCCAAGAGCGTTCTGGGCGGGCAGGCAGAAGTGCTGCGTGCACAGTGGGGAAGGGGCTCACGAGAGCCTCCTGCGGGAACAGGGCTCTGCTCCCCGGCTGGGAACAGCCTGGTTTTGCTGCCGTGAGCACAGGCAGGAGTTTGGGCACTTGAAGGGGCAGCGGGCAGCTCTTGTTTCTAGGGGGCCCGGGGCTGCGTGCCACAAGGGACACGAGGAAACAGACTGGGGAGAAGGAAGATGAGCGCGAGCTGGAATGCCTGTGCTACAAGGTGCAGAAGTAATTGAGCCTTGTCAGGGTTTCTCCTGAGTGTGTGTCGGTGTTCCCCAGGAAATGGACACATTTGGGGAAATGCATGCATTTGGGGAAATGCCTTTGGAAGAGAGGGGCTTGCTTCTCAAGCAAAGTGCTTCCCCAGGAGCCCCCAGTGAGCTAGGTGCAGCTGTCTCCCTTTGGTCCCTGCGCTCCTTTCCATCCTTGAGGCCCCTTGCGCTTGGCAGAGGGGCGTGGGAAGGGAGAAGGCTGTGAGGAGCAGCTTTGGCATCTGCCTGGGCCTGCAGAGACCAAGGCAAGCACCAGCGGCAGGGTGTGTCCCCCCACTTTGAGCACAGGACAGAGGGGGATTATACCCGTCCAGCCGAGAGCCCCAAATGACTCTCAGACAGCTGTGAATTCAAAGGCCTTTATGCCCACATTCATGCCATCTTCCTTATCTGCTGTGTTTTAACTCTTGGCAAGATGCGTTTGCCCCTAGCTTGCTGCAAGCTGCTCTGCTGCAGGGCCGGCAGCGAGCTGGGCTGTGTGGGCACCGTGGAGAGTCCTTCCCCGAGCACTTGGGGGGTCGTGGTGTGTCCAGGGCTGTGTTAGACACTCGGGGCATGGGATTCCTTCCAAGCGGGGGCACCTTGGGTGGGGAGGGGATGGCCCCGTGGGGCGTGGCAGCGTGTCCCTTTGTGACACGGTGTAGCAGGTTCCCCGTGGAACCGAAAGGGACACCGTGTCTTAGCAGCCCTTTGTGACACGCGCTGACCTCAGGGCTGGCAGCCACACAGCCACTCCAGAGTGCTCGGTGCATGCAACGGGACAGGAGGTGACAGAGCGGTGCTGTGAGGTGTCCCCGCACAGCCTGCTCGTTGGTTCCTGACCCGGAGCTTTTCTGAAGCATTCCTCCTGCGGCTGGCCTCACGGCCAGACCTCAGCATTGGTGACTCAGAGCTTTTCTGAGGCATCTCCCATCCCTGCGGCCGGTGCCCTCGTGGCCAGGCCGTGGCACTTGGTGACCTCCATCGTTCACCAAGAGTCTCCTGTCATTGTGGCAGGAGACCTCGAGCGCAGCACGTGCTGTCCTCTAGCTTTCCTGAGGCTCCTCTGCTGCAGGTGCCTGCAAGGCACGACTCCAGCCCTTGCTGTCTGGGCCTTTGCCAAGGCATTTGAAAGTGCCCTCCAGGTCAGACATCAGGATGGCGGGCAGACTGCTCAGCCTGGTCAAGGGGCTTCGGGGCAAGAAAAGCAAAGGCCCTGCAGCTGCCCCAGCGCAGCAGCCAGCGGAGCCGGAGCAGTTGCAGACGCTGCAGGATGGTGAGTGGCAGAGCTGGGACGCAGGGCTGGTGCCTGCAGCTGCCCTGGCCCATCCCATCCCATCCCATCCCATCCCATCCCATCCCATCCCATCTCATCTCATCCCTGTGGACATGACCATGGATGGGATGGGAGAGAGGCCAGGGCTGCCCCCCCGAATGGCCGTGCTCTTTTCCCTGGGCGCCCGGGAACTGTCCCTGCCTGGGGAGCGCAGGGCTGGGCTGTGTTCTCCGGCCTCTCCCGCAGCCCCTCAGCTCTGGCTGCACTCGCTCTTTGGCAGATGCAGCCAGGGATCCAACTCAAGAGCAGGAGCCCACCCGTGGCCGCTTCCAGAGAGCAGCGCAGGTACCTGCGGCCATCCCCACCTGGACCAGGCTTGCTGGCGCTGCTCGGCCGGGGCCTGCGCTTGGAGCAGACCATGGAACGTCCCTCTCTTCCCGCCCTTCCTTCTGCTGCAGACACTGCGGAGGTTCCTGCGCCTTCGGCGCACAAAGGCCAGCGGCTCCGCGCCCGTGGCCACGGCCGAGCCCGACCCCAGGCCCAGCGAGCTGCGGGCAGAGGCTGCTGCCAGCACAGCATCCTCTGACCTGGCCACCAGCTCTGACTGGGAAAGCGACGAGGGCTGGGACGAGGCTGACATGGCCCTGACGGAGGGCATGGCCACCACCAACACCATCCCACCGGCCATCCCAGAGACTGAGGCCATGCCCTCGCTCACTGTGAGTCCTGGACCCACTCTGGAGTTTTTCCAGAAGGCTTTTTATTCTCTACAGTAGCCTGGGGCCAGGGCTGAAGGCCTCCCAGGATCACGTGGCCCCTCAAGCCGTGTGCGCTGGGCCCCCTCAGCCCCATCACCGTGGGCTGGGAAGGCAAGCACTTCCTGAGGGGAAGCTGGGCAAGCTGATCCCTTGGAAAGCACTACAAGTCTTCCCCATGCTGCTTCCTCCAGGTACATGCCACGGTGAGTGCCCTGCTGCAGAGACTCACATCCCGTGAGTCTGTGGACGCCGGGCTGCAAATGGCCATTGTCAGCCTTGCTGAACAACACCCAGCCCACGTGGTGATGAGCCTCCTGCGCTGTGCCCCAACGTGTGACGGGTAAGGGGCACAAGTGCCTCGAGAGCTCGATGCTCACCGGCCCGTAGGGCCCCTCGCCCTGTACAGCCTGTCCAGCGGCGTCTGCCACACAGGCGGAGAGCAGCAGCACCCTCGGGCCCCTCTGTTTCCTGAGCCTGCTGCCGTGCTCCCTCCCGGCCCCACGCAGCTGCTCGGGGCACGGTACTGACGCACAGCTCTGGTCCCACAGAGCCGCTGCGCTGATCTGGAGAGCCGTGGGGACCTCAGAAGTGGCCGTGGAGCAGGTGCTTCCAGCGCTGCTCTCTGCGATAGAGGAGCAGCCACCGTACGGCGGCTTCCTCTGCAGTGGGGACAACGAGGCTGTCCTTGCCCTGGCTGTGAGTTTCTGGAGCTGGCCTATGCTGGCCCTCCAGGTCGCCTTCTCAGAAGACCTCCATGTTCTCCCCACCCTGCAGCTCCCTGCCTGGGCTCAAAGCTGGGCTAGGGGCAGCAGGCCGGGTGCTCCCCCTGCCTCTCCCCTCAGGCCCTGCCTCATGGACACCTCGGCACTGAGCGCTGCCTCGGGGTGCTTTGTCTCTTGCAGGCAACTCTGGTGCTGTGGAGGATTGCAAGCATGCCCGAGTGGCACTTCGCAATCCTCCTTCATTCTCCCCACCTGCTCGTGGCTCTGCTCTTGCAAATTTTCACCACCACGGAGCAGAGGCCAGTGGACGTGGAGACCCATGGCTTCTGGAGAGCGTGCCAGGAGGAACACGGCCTTCCCAGCCAGCCCAACAGGTGCCAGTCGCCCTGTCCTTCCCACACCCTTGCGGCCAGGGCCAGTGCTCCCAGAGTGACCTGGCCTTGGCTCGGCACACAGGTTTGCAGCGCAGACACTGAAGGCTCTGCTCTCCCGACTGGGCGTTGGCAAGAACCTGCTGGCTCTGGAGCACAAGCAGCTCTGGGACAGCCTGCTCTGTGCCAACAGCCAGCACTGTGCAGCAGGTCTGCTGGCCAGGTGAGATCCTCTAGTCCCCGCTGCCACTGCCGGCATTAGTACCCCATTGCCCGAGTGCCCCACACAGTCCCCGGGGCTTGTAAGCGAGAGGGCCTCGTCACTGAGGGAGGGCTGAGCGCACTGCAAAGGGCTGGGAGAGGAGGATGCCCAGCAGCAGCCGCTTCCCAAGGGGCCCGTGTCCCCTTGCAGAGTGCTGGGGACCTCTGTGAGTCACTCCTGGGAGAGGTCTGCCCGCCTAGCTCAGGGCCTTGGTGCCTTTTTTCCCTGCCAGGGAGATGCGCTGTGCCTTGACCCCCTTGTGTCCCCACATGGCCTCGCACCTGCTCAGCCTGCTCGTCGGGAAGCAGCCCCGCTGCCATCTGCCTGCCCTGGCCTTCTTTGTGGAGGTGAGCCTGATGGCCAGCGCTGCCTGGCTGAGCTGCCTCCCGGCTCTCTGGCCTCTGGGAGCTGCAGCCGCCTGGGACGCTGCCCGCGCCCGCTGCTGCTGCCTGGAGCCGGCCCTGCGCGGCCCTGGGCTCCTGCCGGCCGGCTGCCCTGCCACTGCCCTGTGCCTTTCAGCTCCTGCAGTGTCTGGACCTGAGCCAACATGGTCCCAGTGCCCTGTTGGTGCTATCCCGGCACCTGCCCAGCCAGTGCAGGGACAGGCTGCGCCTGGTGCTCAGAGGCCTCGTGGTGCTCAGCAAGGAGCCCTCGCTGGTGAGAAAGGGACAGTGGCTGAAGCCGTGCTGGCAGCGTGGGGCTGGGGAAGGCAAACCTTGGGGCTTGGCTGGGCTTGGCAGCAGAGGCAGCTGTTGCCAGCTCTCCCGACTCCCACTTCAGCTGCCCGAGTGCCCCGAGCAGCTGTCAGTGCTGCGGCCAGTCACGGCTTCACAGCACAGCCTGGTCTTGCACACAGGCCGGAGGAATACGTGGCCTCTATCCACACCTGGTGGAGCAGCTGGCCGATCCAGACACAGAGATGGTCGGGATGAGCCTCTCTGTGCTCACGCATGTGCTCCCGGACAAAGACCTCGAGATACCCAGCATCACCGCCCTGCAGCTGGCTGAGTCCCTCCTGCCACACTTTGAGAATGTAAGCCTCTGTGCCCCCAGCCAAGGGCACTGGACGCTGCCTGCCTGGAAACCTTGTGCCCTGTGCCCTTTTGGGCCTTTGCCCCAATCGGCCTGGAGTAGTTGGTGCTTAGGACTTTTCCTTTCCTCCAGGACAACAGCCATGTGCAGCTGCTCTCCATTCAGCTCTTCGGCAAGCTGATGGAGCTGGTACTGGAAGAGAGGGAAAATGCTCTCACGACAGTTGTGAGCCAGAGCCTGCTCCCTCTCTTCTTACACTGGCACCATGAGAAGCTGCACGTGGCCGAGGTGAGGTTTGCCGTGATGCTGCCGCATCCCTGGCAGGGGGCTCGCCCGCCTCCTGCCCCGGCGCCTGGCGGGCTCCAGCCTCCCCTGGCCTTGGCACAGGGAGCCGGCTCCCGTGTGACTCACCTGGGCTCTGGTGCCACCTGCGGCTCTCTGCTGCTCTGCAGGCGTCTGGCGAAGCCCTGCTTGGCGCGGCCCGCTTCCTGAGAAGGAGGGATCTCGAGGAGCTGCTGTGGAAGAAGCGGCGGATGAAGTTTGTCGAGAGCCTGGTAAGGACAGCCCGGCAGCCCCAGCCGCAGGCTGGAGTGGGGCAGCCCCTGCCCCCGGTGCTCAGTGTCAGGGGCCGGCAGCTGTGCCCCTGGCCAGCGCCGCAGCCGGGCCCGCCAGCCTGCGCCCCCCACGCTGCTCCCTGCCCTGGGCCCTGCGGGCCGCCTCGGCCGGTGCTGGGCGCAGGGAGCGCCCGGCCGAGAGGCAGAGCCCGCGCTGAGCCTTCCCTGCCGCCGCTCCCCGCAGCTGCTGCTGGACGAGAGCCGAGCGGCCGAGCACCTGCGCTGGGCCCTGCCGCACCTGCAGAGCCCACAGAGGCCCCTACGAGAGGCGGCCGTCAGGTTCATCGGTGAGCCAGCAGCCCGGCGCCCCTCCCCGCCTCCCGGCCCGGCTGCTGCCCCGGCTACAGCGGGAGCCGCGCCCGGGCCGCTGCAGCCCCGCCCTCCCTGGGCGCTGCCGCCGCCCTCCCGCAGCCGTGCCCTCGGGCGGCAGCGTGCGGCAGCGGCCCGGCAGGAGCCCGGCCCGCCAGGAGGGCGTGCGGCCACAGGGCTGGCAGCGCCCGTGTCGGGCAGCTGTGCCGCCTGGCGCCGCCACATGCTCTGTCTTGCAGGGGTGGCCGGAGTGCTGATGATGGGGCAGGAGGAGGAGCTCCAGGTCCTCACTGAGGGTGAGTCAGGGCTACCGTGTGGCAGCCAGCACTGCCGGGGCTGAGGGAGCAGCTGCAAATCCCGGCCCCGCAGCTACAATCTGTGCCCGGGCTGCGGAGGGCTCTGCTGCCTGTGCGGACCAGGGGCGCTGGGGGCACAGCCCGGAGAGCTTTCGGGGACACGGGGGGGATCCGTGGCCAGCACCTTCCGGCCATAGCCCTTGTCTCCCGCTCCCTCCTGGCCACGGCAAGAGCCGGCTGGGATGGCCCTGGCAGGAGGCTTTCCTTCGATTCCCTCAATCTGGCCTCTGACCGTGGCTCTGTTCCTCTCTCTTCCAGCTCTTCGAGCCCTCAGGGAAGACGAGAACCTGTCCTGCATGAACACATGGATTCAGATGCAATTCGAAAGAAGATCTGCCGAACTTCATTTGTCTCCTGGATCCGATGTACCTGTACCGGCCTCCTTCGATGATTTCCTGTTCCCTTCGAAGATGGGACCACGTGCAGAGCAGAAGGGACCAGATGCAGCTCCAGACACGGCTCTGGCTGCTCACAGCTGTGAGCCTGTGTGAAGCTCCAGCAGCTCCTGCCATCTCTTTCCCTGCTGACAGCTCCTTCCCTGCAGCCCTCAGGCCCTGCCCATGCCCTTTTTTACCTCCCAGCTCACCCCTTAGCTTTGCTTTCCCTTAATAAACTTTTTGTGTTTTTCACTTTACCCGCGTCTCTGTGGAGCTGAAGCGGTGCAAAACCTGAGCCCGGGGACACGCAGGGCCCCTCTGCCCTTCTCCTCCCCGCTGTGTTCCAGACACAGACAGAGAGGAACAAGGGCAGCTCAGGCTGCAAAGGTCCATGTCCCGCTGCTCCAGCTGCACAGCGGCATGGACTTATAAAGGGCGTGCTGAGCACGCTGAAGGGAAAAGGACCCTGGGTGATAGAAGAGCCAACTTGAGTGTGCTCTGAACCCAGCCGTGAGGGATTCCAGTGCAGGCATCCACGAGGGCAAAGGAGCTTGCAATGGCAGAAGTTTCCACAAAGAGCTTCCAGAAAGCACAGCAATGCTCCATCTCTACACAGGGACAGGAAGAGGGCAGTGAGACCAGAGGCCGGGGCCCCTTCCCATCCCCCTGGGGCATGGCTGCAAAACAGCCGCTGTGTCTTCCCGTGCCTGTGTTTGGGCTGTGCTGAGGCCAGAGCCGGCCAGCTTGTTCTCTGCTGTGCCAAGAGCGTTCTGGGCGGGCAGGCAGAAGTGCTGCGTGCACAGTGGGGAAGGGGCTCACGAGAGCCTCCTGCGGGAACAGGGCTCTGCTCCCCGGCTGGGAACAGCCTGGTTTTGCTGCCGTGAGCACAGGCAGGAGTTTGGGCACTTGAAGGGGCAGCGGGCAGCTCTTGTTTCTAGGGGGCCCGGGGCTGCGTGCCACAAGGGACACGAGGAAACAGACTGGGGAGAAGGAAGATGAGCGCGAGCTGGAATGCCTGTGCTACAAGGTGCAGAAGTAATTGAGCCTTGTCAGGGTTTCTCCTGAGTGTGTGTCGGTGTTCCCCAGGAAATGGACACATTTGGGGAAATGCATGCATTTGGGGAAATGCCTTTGGAAGAGAGGGGCTTGCTTCTCAAGCAAAGTGCTTCCCCAGGAGCCCCCAGTGAGCTAGGTGCAGCTGTCTCCCTTTGGTCCCTGCGCTCCTTTCCATCCTTGAGGCCCCTTGCGCTTGGCAGAGGGGCGTGGGAAGGGAGAAGGCTGTGAGGAGCAGCTTTGGCATCTGCCTGGGCCTGCAGAGACCAAGGCAAGCACCAGCGGCAGGGTGTGTCCCCCCACTTTGAGCACAGGACAGAGGGGGATTATACCCGTCCAGCCGAGAGCCCCAAATGACTCTCAGACAGCTGTGAATTCAAAGGCCTTTATGCCCACATTCATGCCATCTTCCTTATCTGCTGTGTTTTAACTCTTGGCAAGATGCGTTTGCCCCTAGCTTGCTGCAAGCTGCTCTGCTGCAGGGCCGGCAGCGAGCTGGGCTGTGTGGGCACCGTGGAGAGTCCTTCCCCGAGCACTTGGGGGGTCGTGGTGTGTCCAGGGCTGTGTTAGACACTCGGGGCATGGGATTCCTTCCAAGCGGGGGCACCTTGGGTGGGGAGGGGATGGCCCCGTGGGGCGTGGCAGCGTGTCCCTTTGTGACACGGTGTAGCAGGTTCCCCGTGGAACCGAAAGGGACACCGTGTCTTAGCAGCCCTTTGTGACACGCGCTGACCTCAGGGCTGGCAGCCACACAGCCACTCCAGAGTGCTCGGTGCATGCAACGGGACAGGAGGTGACAGAGCGGTGCTGTGAGGTGTCCCCGCACAGCCTGCTCGTTGGTTCCTGACCCGGAGCTTTTCTGAAGCATTCCTCCTGCGGCTGGCCTCACGGCCAGACCTCAGCATTGGTGACTCAGAGCTTTTCTGAGGCATCTCCCATCCCTGCGGCCGGTGCCCTCGTGGCCAGGCCGTGGCACTTGGTGACCTCCATCGTTCACCAAGAGTCTCCTGTCATTGTGGCAGGAGACCTCGAGCGCAGCACGTGCTGTCCTCTAGCTTTCCTGAGGCTCCTCTGCTGCAGGTGCCTGCAAGGCACGACTCCAGCCCTTGCTGTCTGGGCCTTTGCCAAGGCATTTGAAAGTGCCCTCCAGGTCAGACATCAGGATGGCGGGCAGACTGCTCAGCCTGGTCAAGGGGCTTCGGGGCAAGAAAAGCAAAGGCCCTGCAGCTGCCCCAGCGCAGCAGCCAGCGGAGCCGGAGCAGTTGCAGACGCTGCAGGATGGTGAGTGGCAGAGCTGGGACGCAGGGCTGGTGCCTGCAGCTGCCCTGGCCCATCCCATCCCATCCCATCCCATCCCATCCCATCCCATCCCATCCCATCTCATCTCATCCCTGTGGACATGACCATGGATGGGATGGGAGAGAGGCCAGGGCTGCCCCCCCGAATGGCCGTGCTCTTTTCCCTGGGCGCCCGGGAACTGTCCCTGCCTGGGGAGCGCAGGGCTGGGCTGTGTTCTCCGGCCTCTCCCGCAGCCCCTCAGCTCTGGCTGCACTCGCTCTTTGGCAGATGCAGCCAGGGATCCAACTCAAGAGCAGGAGCCCACCCGTGGCCGCTTCCAGAGAGCAGCGCAGGTACCTGCGGCCATCCCCACCTGGACCAGGCTTGCTGGCGCTGCTCGGCCGGGGCCTGCGCTTGGAGCAGACCATGGAACGTCCCTCTCTTCCCGCCCTTCCTTCTGCTGCAGACACTGCGGAGGTTCCTGCGCCTTCGGCGCACAAAGGCCAGCGGCTCCGCGCCCGTGGCCACGGCCGAGCCCGACCCCAGGCCCAGCGAGCTGCGGGCAGAGGCTGCTGCCAGCACAGCATCCTCTGACCTGGCCACCAGCTCTGACTGGGAAAGCGACGAGGGCTGGGACGAGGCTGACATGGCCCTGACGGAGGGCATGGCCACCACCAACACCATCCCACCGGCCATCCCAGAGACTGAGGCCATGCCCTCGCTCACTGTGAGTCCTGGACCCACTCTGGAGTTTTTCCAGAAGGCTTTTTATTCTCTACAGTAGCCTGGGGCCAGGGCTGAAGGCCTCCCAGGATCACGTGGCCCCTCAAGCCGTGTGCGCTGGGCCCCCTCAGCCCCATCACCGTGGGCTGGGAAGGCAAGCACTTCCTGAGGGGAAGCTGGGCAAGCTGATCCCTTGGAAAGCACTACAAGTCTTCCCCATGCTGCTTCCTCCAGGTACATGCCACGGTGAGTGCCCTGCTGCAGAGACTCACATCCCGTGAGTCTGTGGACGCCGGGCTGCAAATGGCCATTGTCAGCCTTGCTGAACAACACCCAGCCCACGTGGTGATGAGCCTCCTGCGCTGTGCCCCAACGTGTGACGGGTAAGGGGCACAAGTGCCTCGAGAGCTCGATGCTCACCGGCCCGTAGGGCCCCTCGCCCTGTACAGCCTGTCCAGCGGCGTCTGCCACACAGGCGGAGAGCAGCGGCACCCTCGGGCCCCTCTGTTTCCTGAGCCTGCTGCCGTGCTCCCTCCCGGCCCCACGCAGCTGCTCGGGGCACGGTACTGACGCACAGCTCTGGTCCCACAGAGCCGCTGCGCTGATCTGGAGAGCCGTGGGGACCTCAGAAGTGGCCGTGGAGCAGGTGCTTCCAGCGCTGCTCTCTGCGATAGAGGAGCAGCCACCGTACGGCGGCTTCCTCTGCAGTGGGGACAACGAGGCTGTCCTTGCCCTGGCTGTGAGTTTCTGGAGCTGGCCTATGCTGGCCCTCCAGGTCGCCTTCTCAGAAGACCTCCATGTTCTCCCCACCCTGCAGCTCCCTGCCTGGGCTCAAAGCTGGGCTAGGGGCAGCAGGCCGGGTGCTCCCCCTGCCTCTCCCCTCAGGCCCTGCCTCATGGACACCTCGGCACTGAGCGCTGCCTCGGGGTGCTTTGTCTCTTGCAGGCAACTCTGGTGCTGTGGAGGATTGCAAGCATGCCCGAGTGGCACTTCGCAATCCTCCTTCATTCTCCCCACCTGCTCGTGGCTCTGCTCTTGCAAATTTTCACCACCACGGAGCAGAGGCCAGTGGACGTGGAGACCCATGGCTTCTGGAGAGCGTGCCAGGAGGAACACGGCCTTCCCAGCCAGCCCAACAGGTGCCAGTCGCCCTGTCCTTCCCACACCCTTGCGGCCAGGGCCAGTGCTCCCAGAGTGACCTGGCCTTGGCTCGGCACACAGGTTTGCAGCGCAGACACTGAAGGCTCTGCTCTCCCGACTGGGCGTTGGCAAGAACCTGCTGGCTCTGGAGCACAAGCAGCTCTGGGACAGCCTGCTCTGTGCCAACAGCCAGCACTGTGCAGCAGGTCTGCTGGCCAGGTGAGATCCTCTAGTCCCCGCTGCCACTGCCGGCATTAGTACCCCATTGCCCGAGTGCCCCACACAGTCCCCGGGGCTTGTAAGCGAGAGGGCCTCGTCACTGAGGGAGGGCTGAGCGCACTGCAAAGGGCTGGGAGAGGAGGATGCCCAGCAGCAGCCGCTTCCCAAGGGGCCCGTGTCCCCTTGCAGAGTGCTGGGGACCTCTGTGAGTCACTCCTGGGAGAGGTCTGCCCGCCTAGCTCAGGGCCTTGGTGCCTTTTTTCCCTGCCAGGGAGATGCGCTGTGCCTTGACCCCCTTGTGTCCCCACATGGCCTCGCACCTGCTCAGCCTGCTCGTCGGGAAGCAGCCCCGCTGCCATCTGCCTGCCCTGGCCTTCTTTGTGGAGGTGAGCCTGATGGCCAGCGCTGCCTGGCTGAGCTGCCTCCCGGCTCTCTGGCCTCTGGGAGCTGCAGCCGCCTGGGACGCTGCCCGCGCCCGCTGCTGCTGCCTGGAGCCGGCCCTGCGCGGCCCTGGGCTCCTGCCGGCCGGCTGCCCTGCCACTGCCCTGTGCCTTTCAGCTCCTGCAGTGTCTGGACCTGAGCCAACATGGTCCCAGTGCCCTGTTGGTGCTATCCCGGCACCTGCCCAGCCAGTGCAGGGACAGGCTGCGCCTGGTGCTCAGAGGCCTCGTGGTGCTCAGCAAGGAGCCCTCGCTGGTGAGAAAGGGACAGTGGCTGAAGCCGTGCTGGCAGCGTGGGGCTGGGGAAGGCAAACCTTGGGGCTTGGCTGGGCTTGGCAGCAGAGGCAGCTGTTGCCAGCTCTCCCGACTCCCACTTCAGCTGCCCGAGTGCCCCGAGCAGCTGTCAGTGCTGCGGCCAGTCACGGCTTCACAGCACAGCCTGGTCTTGCACACAGGCCGGAGGAATACGTGGCCTCTATCCACACCTGGTGGAGCAGCTGGCCGATCCAGACACAGAGATGGTCGGGATGAGCCTCTCTGTGCTCACGCATGTGCTCCCGGACAAAGACCTCGAGATACCCAGCATCACCGCCCTGCAGCTGGCTGAGTCCCTCCTGCCACACTTTGAGAATGTAAGCCTCTGTGCCCCCAGCCAAGGGCACTGGACGCTGCCTGCCTGGAAACCTTGTGCCCTGTGCCCTTTTGGGCCTTTGCCCCAATCGGCCTGGAGTAGTTGGTGCTTAGGACTTTTCCTTTCCTCCAGGACAACAGCCATGTGCAGCTGCTCTCCATTCAGCTCTTCGGCAAGCTGATGGAGCTGGTACTGGAAGAGAGGGAAAATGCTCTCACGACAGTTGTGAGCCAGAGCCTGCTCCCTCTCTTCTTACACTGGCACCATGAGAAGCTGCACGTGGCCGAGGTGAGGTTTGCCGTGATGCTGCCGCATCCCTGGCAGGGGGCTCGCCCGCCTCCTGCCCCGGCGCCTGGCGGGCTCCAGCCTCCCCTGGCCTTGGCACAGGGAGCCGGCTCCCGTGTGACTCACCTGGGCTCTGGTGCCACCTGCGGCTCTCTGCTGCTCTGCAGGCGTCTGGCGAAGCCCTGCTTGGCGCGGCCCGCTTCCTGAGAAGGAGGGATCTCGAGGAGCTGCTGTGGAAGAAGCGGCGGATGAAGTTTGTCGAGAGCCTGGTAAGGACAGCCCGGCAGCCCCAGCCGCAGGCTGGAGTGGGGCAGCCCCTGTCCCCGGTGCTCAGTGTCAGGGGCCGGCAGCTGTGCCCCTGGCCAGCGCCGCAGCCGGGCCCGCCAGCCTGCGCCCCCCACGCTGCTCCCTGCCCTGGGCCCTGCGGGCCGCCTCGGCCGGTGCTGGGCGCAGGGAGCGCCCGGCCGAGAGGCAGAGCCCGCGCTGAGCCTTCCCTGCCGCCGCTCCCCGCAGCTGCTGCTGGACGAGAGCCGAGCGGCCGAGCACCTGCGCTGGGCCCTGCCGCACCTGCAGAGCCCACAGAGGCCCCTACGAGAGGCGGCCGTCAGGTTCATCGGTGAGCCAGCAGCCCGGCGCCCCTCCCCGCCTCCCGGCCCGGCTGCTGCCCCGGCTACAGCGGGAGCCGCGCCCGGGCCGCTGCAGCCCCGCCCTCCCTGGGCGCTGCCGCCGCCCTCCCGCAGCCGTGCCCTCGGGCGGCAGCGTGCGGCAGCGGCCCGGCAGGAGCCCGGCCCGCCAGGAGGGCGTGCGGCCACAGGGCTGGCAGCGCCCGTGTCGGGCAGCTGTGCCGCCTGGCGCCGCCACATGCTCTGTCTTGCAGGGGTGGCCGGAGTGCTGATGATGGGGCAGGAGGAGGAGCTCCAGGTCCTCACTGAGGGTGAGTCAGGGCTACCGTGTGGCAGCCAGCACTGCCGGGGCTGAGGGAGCAGCTGCAAATCCCGGCCCCGCAGCTACAATCTGTGCCCGGGCTGCGGAGGGCTCTGCTGCCTGTGCGGACCAGGGGCGCTGGGGGCACAGCCCGGAGAGCTTTCGGGGACACGGGGGGGATCCGTGGCCAGCACCTTCCGGCCATAGCCCTTGTCTCCCGCTCCCTCCTGGCCACGGCAAGAGCCGGCTGGGATGGCCCTGGCAGGAGGCTTTCCTTCGATTCCCTCAATCTGGCCTCTGACCGTGGCTCTGTTCCTCTCTCTTCCAGCTCTTCGAGCCCTCAGGGAAGACGAGAACCTGTCCTGCATGAACACATGGATTCAGATGCAATTCGAAAGAAGATCTGCCGAACTTCATTTGTCTCCTGGATCCGATGTACCTGTACCGGCCTCCTTCGATGATTTCCTGTTCCCTTCGAAGATGGGACCACGTGCAGAGCAGAAGGGACCAGATGCAGCTCCAGACACGGCTCTGGCTGCTCACAGCTGTGAGCCTGTGTGAAGCTCCAGCAGCTCCTGCCATCTCTTTCCCTGCTGACAGCTCCTTCCCTGCAGCCCTCAGGCCCTGCCCATGCCCTTTTTTACCTCCCAGCTCACCCCTTAGCTTTGCTTTCCCTTAATAAACTTTTTGTGTTTTTCACTTTACCCGCGTCTCTGTGGAGCTGAAGCGGTGCAAAACCTGAGCCCGGGGACACGCAGGGCCCCTCTGCCCTTCTCCTCCCCGCTGTGTTCCAGACACAGACAGAGAGGAACAAGGGCAGCTCAGGCTGCAAAGGTCCATGTCCCGCTGCTCCAGCTGCACAGCGGCATGGACTTATAAAGGGCGTGCTGAGCACGCTGAAGGGAAAAGGACCCTGGGTGATAGAAGAGCCAACTTGAGTGTGCTCTGAACCCAGCCGTGAGGGATTCCAGTGCAGGCATCCACGAGGGCAAAGGAGCTTGCAATGGCAGAAGTTTCCACAAAGAGCTTCCAGAAAGCACAGCAATGCTCCATCTCTACACAGGGACAGGAAGAGGGCAGTGAGACCAGAGGCCGGGGCCCCTTCCCATCCCCCTGGGGCATGGCTGCAAAACAGCCGCTGTGTCTTCCCGTGCCTGTGTTTGGGCTGTGCTGAGGCCAGAGCCGGCCAGCTTGTTCTCTGCTGTGCCAAGAGCGTTCTGGGCGGGCAGGCAGAAGTGCTGCGTGCACAGTGGGGAAGGGGCTCACGAGAGCCTCCTGCGGGAACAGGGCTCTGCTCCCCGGCTGGGAACAGCCTGGTTTTGCTGCCGTGAGCACAGGCAGGAGTTTGGGCACTTGAAGGGGCAGCGGGCAGCTCTTGTTTCTAGGGGGCCCGGGGCTGCGTGCCACAAGGGACACGAGGAAACAGACTGGGGAGAAGGAAGATGAGCGCGAGCTGGAATGCCTGTGCTACAAGGTGCAGAAGTAATTGAGCCTTGTCAGGGTTTCTCCTGAGTGTGTGTCGGTGTTCCCCAGGAAATGGACACATTTGGGGAAATGCATGCATTTGGGGAAATGCCTTTGGAAGAGAGGGGCTTGCTTCTCAAGCAAAGTGCTTCCCCAGGAGCCCCCAGTGAGCTAGGTGCAGCTGTCTCCCTTTGGTCCCTGCGCTCCTTTCCATCCTTGAGGCCCCTTGCGCTTGGCAGAGGGGCGTGGGAAGGGAGAAGGCTGTGAGGAGCAGCTTTGGCATCTGCCTGGGCCTGCAGAGACCAAGGCAAGCACCAGCGGCAGGGTGTGTCCCCCCACTTTGAGCACAGGACAGAGGGGGATTATACCCGTCCAGCCGAGAGCCCCAAATGACTCTCAGACAGCTGTGAATTCAAAGGCCTTTATGCCCACATTCATGCCATCTTCCTTATCTGCTGTGTTTTAACTCTTGGCAAGATGCGTTTGCCCCTAGCTTGCTGCAAGCTGCTCTGCTGCAGGGCCGGCAGCGAGCTGGGCTGTGTGGGCACCGTGGAGAGTCCTTCCCCGAGCACTTGGGGGGTCGTGGTGTGTCCAGGGCTGTGTTAGACACTCGGGGCATGGGATTCCTTCCAAGCGGGGGCACCTTGGGTGGGGAGGGGATGGCCCCGTGGGGCGTGGCAGCGTGTCCCTTTGTGACACGGTGTAGCAGGTTCCCCGTGGAACCGAAAGGGACACCGTGTCTTAGCAGCCCTTTGTGACACGCGCTGACCTCAGGGCTGGCAGCCACACAGCCACTCCAGAGTGCTCGGTGCATGCAACGGGACAGGAGGTGACAGAGCGGTGCTGTGAGGTGTCCCCGCACAGCCTGCTCGTTGGTTCCTGACCCGGAGCTTTTCTGAAGCATTCCTCCTGCGGCTGGCCTCACGGCCAGACCTCAGCATTGGTGACTCAGAGCTTTTCTGAGGCATCTCCCATCCCTGCGGCCGGTGCCCTCGTGGCCAGGCCGTGGCACTTGGTGACCTCCATCGTTCACCAAGAGTCTCCTGTCATTGTGGCAGGAGACCTCGAGCGCAGCACGTGCTGTCCTCTAGCTTTCCTGAGGCTCCTCTGCTGCAGGTGCCTGCAAGGCACGACTCCAGCCCTTGCTGTCTGGGCCTTTGCCAAGGCATTTGAAAGTGCCCTCCAGGTCAGACATCAGGATGGCGGGCAGACTGCTCAGCCTGGTCAAGGGGCTTCGGGGCAAGAAAAGCAAAGGCCCTGCAGCTGCCCCAGCGCAGCAGCCAGCGGAGCCGGAGCAGTTGCAGACGCTGCAGGATGGTGAGTGGCAGAGCTGGGACGCAGGGCTGGTGCCTGCAGCTGCCCTGGCCCATCCCATCCCATCCCATCCCATCCCATCCCATCCCATCCCATCCCATCCCATCCCATCTCATCTCATCCCTGTGGACATGACCATGGATGGGATGGGAGAGAGGCCAGGGCTGCCCCCCCGAATGGCCGTGCTCTTTTCCCTGGGCGCCCGGGAACTGTCCCTGCCTGGGGAGCGCAGGGCTGGGCTGTGTTCTCCGGCCTCTCCCGCAGCCCCTCAGCTCTGGCTGCACTCGCTCTTTGGCAGATGCAGCCAGGGATCCAACTCAAGAGCAGGAGCCCACCCGTGGCCGCTTCCAGAGAGCAGCGCAGGTACCTGCGGCCATCCCCACCTGGACCAGGCTTGCTGGCGCTGCTCGGCCGGGGCCTGCGCTTGGAGCAGACCATGGAACGTCCCTCTCTTCCCGCCCTTCCTTCTGCTGCAGACACTGCGGAGGTTCCTGCGCCTTCGGCGCACAAAGGCCAGCGGCTCCGCGCCCGTGGCCACGGCCGAGCCCGACCCCAGGCCCAGCGAGCTGCGGGCAGAGGCTGCTGCCAGCACAGCATCCTCTGACCTGGCCACCAGCTCTGACTGGGAAAGCGACGAGGGCTGGGACGAGGCTGACATGGCCCTGACGGAGGGCATGGCCACCACCAACACCATCCCACCGGCCATCCCAGAGACTGAGGCCATGCCCTCGCTCACTGTGAGTCCTGGACCCACTCTGGAGTTTTTCCAGAAGGCTTTTTATTCTCTACAGTAGCCTGGGGCCAGGGCTGAAGGCCTCCCAGGATCACGTGGCCCCTCAAGCCGTGTGCGCTGGGCCCCCTCAGCCCCATCACCGTGGGCTGGGAAGGCAAGCACTTCCTGAGGGGAAGCTGGGCAAGCTGATCCCTTGGAAAGCACTACAAGTCTTCCCCATGCTGCTTCCTCCAGGTACATGCCACGGTGAGTGCCCTGCTGCAGAGACTCACATCCCGTGAGTCTGTGGACGCCGGGCTGCAAATGGCCATTGTCAGCCTTGCTGAACAACACCCAGCCCACGTGGTGATGAGCCTCCTGCGCTGTGCCCCAACGTGTGACGGGTAAGGGGCACAAGTGCCTCGAGAGCTCGATGCTCACCGGCCCGTAGGGCCCCTCGCCCTGTACAGCCTGTCCAGCGGCGTCTGCCACACAGGCGGAGAGCAGCGGCACCCTCGGGCCCCTCTGTTTCCTGAGCCTGCTGCCGTGCTCCCTCCCGGCCCCACGCAGCTGCTCGGGGCACGGTACTGACGCACAGCTCTGGTCCCACAGAGCCGCTGCGCTGATCTGGAGAGCCGTGGGGACCTCAGAAGTGGCCGTGGAGCAGGTGCTTCCAGCGCTGCTCTCTGCGATAGAGGAGCAGCCACCGTACGGCGGCTTCCTCTGCAGTGGGGACAACGAGGCTGTCCTTGCCCTGGCTGTGAGTTTCTGGAGCTGGCCTATGCTGGCCCTCCAGGTCGCCTTCTCAGAAGACCTCCATGTTCTCCCCACCCTGCAGCTCCCTGCCTGGGCTCAAAGCTGGGCTAGGGGCAGCAGGCCGGGTGCTCCCCCTGCCTCTCCCCTCAGGCCCTGCCTCATGGACACCTCGGCACTGAGCGCTGCCTCGGGGTGCTTTGTCTCTTGCAGGCAACTCTGGTGCTGTGGAGGATTGCAAGCATGCCCGAGTGGCACTTCGCAATCCTCCTTCATTCTCCCCACCTGCTCGTGGCTCTGCTCTTGCAAATTTTCACCACCACGGAGCAGAGGCCAGTGGACGTGGAGACCCATGGCTTCTGGAGAGCGTGCCAGGAGGAACACGGCCTTCCCAGCCAGCCCAACAGGTGCCAGTCGCCCTGTCCTTCCCACACCCTTGCGGCCAGGGCCAGTGCTCCCAGAGTGACCTGGCCTTGGCTCGGCACACAGGTTTGCAGCGCAGACACTGAAGGCTCTGCTCTCCCGACTGGGCGTTGGCAAGAACCTGCTGGCTCTGGAGCACAAGCAGCTCTGGGACAGCCTGCTCTGTGCCAACAGCCAGCACTGTGCAGCAGGTCTGCTGGCCAGGTGAGA
Source organism: Ammospiza nelsoni (assembly GCF_027579445.1). Taxonomy (NCBI): domain Eukaryota; kingdom Metazoa; phylum Chordata; class Aves; order Passeriformes; family Passerellidae; genus Ammospiza; species Ammospiza nelsoni. The sequence goes on along the minus strand of NC_080636.1, from coordinate 24,932,313 downwards.
TCCTCTAGTCCCCGCTGCCACTGCCGGCATTAGTACCCCATTGCCCGAGTGCCCCACACAGTCCCCGGGGCTTGTAAGCGAGAGGGCCTCGTCACTGAGGGAGGGCTGAGCGCACTGCAAAGGGCTGGGAGAGGAGGATGCCCAGCAGCAGCCGCTTCCCAAGGGGCCCGTGTCCCCTTGCAGAGTGCTGGGGACCTCTGTGAGTCACTCCTGGGAGAGGTCTGCCCGCCTAGCTCAGGGCCTTGGTGCCTTTTTTCCCTGCCAGGGAGATGCGCTGTGCCTTGACCCCCTTGTGTCCCCACATGGCCTCGCACCTGCTCAGCCTGCTCGTCGGGAAGCAGCCCCGCTGCCATCTGCCTGCCCTGGCCTTCTTTGTGGAGGTGAGCCTGATGGCCAGCGCTGCCTGGCTGAGCTGCCTCCCGGCTCTCTGGCCTCTGGGAGCTGCAGCCGCCTGGGACGCTGCCCGCGCCCGCTGCTGCTGCCTGGAGCCGGCCCTGCGCGGCCCTGGGCTCCTGCCGGCCGGCTGCCCTGCCACTGCCCTGTGCCTTTCAGCTCCTGCAGTGTCTGGACCTGAGCCAACATGGTCCCAGTGCCCTGTTGGTGCTATCCCGGCACCTGCCCAGCCAGTGCAGGGACAGGCTGCGCCTGGTGCTCAGAGGCCTCGTGGTGCTCAGCAAGGAGCCCTCGCTGGTGAGAAAGGGACAGTGGCTGAAGCCGTGCTGGCAGCGTGGGGCTGGGGAAGGCAAACCTTGGGGCTTGGCTGGGCTTGGCAGCAGAGGCAGCTGTTGCCAGCTCTCCCGACTCCCACTTCAGCTGCCCGAGTGCCCCGAGCAGCTGTCAGTGCTGCGGCCAGTCACGGCTTCACAGCACAGCCTGGTCTTGCACACAGGCCGGAGGAATACGTGGCCTCTATCCACACCTGGTGGAGCAGCTGGCCGATCCAGACACAGAGATGGTCGGGATGAGCCTCTCTGTGCTCACGCATGTGCTCCCGGACAAAGACCTCGAGATACCCAGCATCACCGCCCTGCAGCTGGCTGAGTCCCTCCTGCCACACTTTGAGAATGTAAGCCTCTGTGCCCCCAGCCAAGGGCACTGGACGCTGCCTGCCTGGAAACCTTGTGCCCTGTGCCCTTTTGGGCCTTTGCCCCAATCGGCCTGGAGTAGTTGGTGCTTAGGACTTTTCCTTTCCTCCAGGACAACAGCCATGTGCAGCTGCTCTCCATTCAGCTCTTCGGCAAGCTGATGGAGCTGGTACTGGAAGAGAGGGAAAATGCTCTCACGACAGTTGTGAGCCAGAGCCTGCTCCCTCTCTTCTTACACTGGCACCATGAGAAGCTGCACGTGGCCGAGGTGAGGTTTGCCGTGATGCTGCCGCATCCCTGGCAGGGGGCTCGCCCGCCTCCTGCCCCGGCGCCTGGCGGGCTCCAGCCTCCCCTGGCCTTGGCACAGGGAGCCGGCTCCCGTGTGACTCACCTGGGCTCTGGTGCCACCTGCGGCTCTCTGCTGCTCTGCAGGCGTCTGGCGAAGCCCTGCTTGGCGCGGCCCGCTTCCTGAGAAGGAGGGATCTCGAGGAGCTGCTGTGGAAGAAGCGGCGGATGAAGTTTGTCGAGAGCCTGGTAAGGACAGCCCGGCAGCCCCAGCCGCAGGCTGGAGTGGGGCAGCCCCTGTCCCCGGTGCTCAGTGTCAGGGGCCGGCAGCTGTGCCCCTGGCCAGCGCCGCAGCCGGGCCCGCCAGCCTGCGCCCCCCACGCTGCTCCCTGCCCTGGGCCCTGCGGGCCGCCTCGGCCGGTGCTGGGCGCAGGGAGCGCCCGGCCGAGAGGCAGAGCCCGCGCTGAGCCTTCCCTGCCGCCGCTCCCCGCAGCTGCTGCTGGACGAGAGCCGAGCGGCCGAGCACCTGCGCTGGGCCCTGCCGCACCTGCAGAGCCCACAGAGGCCCCTACGAGAGGCGGCCGTCAGGTTCATCGGTGAGCCAGCAGCCCGGCGCCCCTCCCCGCCTCCCGGCCCGGCTGCTGCCCCGGCTACAGCGGGAGCCGCGCCCGGGCCGCTGCAGCCCCGCCCTCCCTGGGCGCTGCCGCCGCCCTCCCGCAGCCGTGCCCTCGGGCGGCAGCGTGCGGCAGCGGCCCGGCAGGAGCCCGGCCCGCCAGGAGGGCGTGCGGCCACAGGGCTGGCAGCGCCCGTGTCGGGCAGCTGTGCCGCCTGGCGCCGCCACATGCTCTGTCTTGCAGGGGTGGCCGGAGTGCTGATGATGGGGCAGGAGGAGGAGCTCCAGGTCCTCACTGAGGGTGAGTCAGGGCTACCGTGTGGCAGCCAGCACTGCCGGGGCTGAGGGAGCAGCTGCAAATCCCGGCCCCGCAGCTACAATCTGTGCCCGGGCTGCGGAGGGCTCTGCTGCCTGTGCGGACCAGGGGCGCTGGGGGCACAGCCCGGAGAGCTTTCGGGGACACGGGGGGGATCCGTGGCCAGCACCTTCCGGCCATAGCCCTTGTCTCCCGCTCCCTCCTGGCCACGGCAAGAGCCGGCTGGGATGGCCCTGGCAGGAGGCTTTCCTTCGATTCCCTCAATCTGGCCTCTGACCGTGGCTCTGTTCCTCTCTCTTCCAGCTCTTCGAGCCCTCAGGGAAGACGAGAACCTGTCCTGCATGAACACATGGATTCAGATGCAATTCGAAAGAAGATCTGCCGAACTTCATTTGTCTCCTGGATCCGATGTACCTGTACCGGCCTCCTTCGATGATTTCCTGTTCCCTTCGAAGATGGGACCACGTGCAGAGCAGAAGGGACCAGATGCAGCTCCAGACACGGCTCTGGCTGCTCACAGCTGTGAGCCTGTGTGAAGCTCCAGCAGCTCCTGCCATCTCTTTCCCTGCTGACAGCTCCTTCCCTGCAGCCCTCAGGCCCTGCCCATGCCCTTTTTTACCTCCCAGCTCACCCCTTAGCTTTGCTTTCCCTTAATAAACTTTTTGTGTTTTTCACTTTACCCGCGTCTCTGTGGAGCTGAAGCGGTGCAAAACCTGAGCCCGGGGACACGCAGGGCCCCTCTGCCCTTCTCCTCCCCGCTGTGTTCCAGACACAGACAGAGAGGAACAAGGGCAGCTCAGGCTGCAAAGGTCCATGTCCCGCTGCTCCAGCTGCACAGCGGCATGGACTTATAAAGGGCGTGCTGAGCACGCTGAAGGGAAAAGGACCCTGGGTGATAGAAGAGCCAACTTGAGTGTGCTCTGAACCCAGCCGTGAGGGATTCCAGTGCAGGCATCCACGAGGGCAAAGGAGCTTGCAATGGCAGAAGTTTCCACAAAGAGCTTCCAGAAAGCACAGCAATGCTCCATCTCTACACAGGGACAGGAAGAGGGCAGTGAGACCAGAGGCCGGGGCCCCTTCCCATCCCCCTGGGGCATGGCTGCAAAACAGCCGCTGTGTCTTCCCGTGCCTGTGTTTGGGCTGTGCTGAGGCCAGAGCCGGCCAGCTTGTTCTCTGCTGTGCCAAGAGCGTTCTGGGCGGGCAGGCAGAAGTGCTGCGTGCACAGTGGGGAAGGGGCTCACGAGAGCCTCCTGCGGGAACAGGGCTCTGCTCCCCGGCTGGGAACAGCCTGGTTTTGCTGCCGTGAGCACAGGCAGGAGTTTGGGCACTTGAAGGGGCAGCGGGCAGCTCTTGTTTCTAGGGGGCCCGGGGCTGCGTGCCACAAGGGACACGAGGAAACAGACTGGGGAGAAGGAAGATGAGCGCGAGCTGGAATGCCTGTGCTACAAGGTGCAGAAGTAATTGAGCCTTGTCAGGGTTTCTCCTGAGTGTGTGTCGGTGTTCCCCAGGAAATGGACACATTTGGGGAAATGCATGCATTTGGGGAAATGCCTTTGGAAGAGAGGGGCTTGCTTCTCAAGCAAAGTGCTTCCCCAGGAGCCCCCAGTGAGCTAGGTGCAGCTGTCTCCCTTTGGTCCCTGCGCTCCTTTCCATCCTTGAGGCCCCTTGCGCTTGGCAGAGGGGCGTGGGAAGGGAGAAGGCTGTGAGGAGCAGCTTTGGCATCTGCCTGGGCCTGCAGAGACCAAGGCAAGCACCAGCGGCAGGGTGTGTCCCCCCACTTTGAGCACAGGACAGAGGGGGATTATACCCGTCCAGCCGAGAGCCCCAAATGACTCTCAGACAGCTGTGAATTCAAAGGCCTTTATGCCCACATTCATGCCATCTTCCTTATCTGCTGTGTTTTAACTCTTGGCAAGATGCGTTTGCCCCTAGCTTGCTGCAAGCTGCTCTGCTGCAGGGCCGGCAGCGAGCTGGGCTGTGTGGGCACCGTGGAGAGTCCTTCCCCGAGCACTTGGGGGGTCGTGGTGTGTCCAGGGCTGTGTTAGACACTCGGGGCATGGGATTCCTTCCAAGCGGGGGCACCTTGGGTGGGGAGGGGATGGCCCCGTGGGGCGTGGCAGCGTGTCCCTTTGTGACACGGTGTAGCAGGTTCCCCGTGGAACCGAAAGGGACACCGTGTCTTAGCAGCCCTTTGTGACACGCGCTGACCTCAGGGCTGGCAGCCACACAGCCACTCCAGAGTGCTCGGTGCATGCAACGGGACAGGAGGTGACAGAGCGGTGCTGTGAGGTGTCCCCGCACAGCCTGCTCGTTGGTTCCTGACCCGGAGCTTTTCTGAAGCATTCCTCCTGCGGCTGGCCTCACGGCCAGACCTCAGCATTGGTGACTCAGAGCTTTTCTGAGGCATCTCCCATCCCTGCGGCCGGTGCCCTCGTGGCCAGGCCGTGGCACTTGGTGACCTCCATCGTTCACCAAGAGTCTCCTGTCATTGTGGCAGGAGACCTCGAGCGCAGCACGTGCTGTCCTCTAGCTTTCCTGAGGCTCCTCTGCTGCAGGTGCCTGCAAGGCACGACTCCAGCCCTTGCTGTCTGGGCCTTTGCCAAGGCATTTGAAAGTGCCCTCCAGGTCAGACATCAGGATGGCGGGCAGACTGCTCAGCCTGGTCAAGGGGCTTCGGGGCAAGAAAAGCAAAGGCCCTGCAGCTGCCCCAGCGCAGCAGCCAGCGGAGCCGGAGCAGTTGCAGACGCTGCAGGATGGTGAGTGGCAGAGCTGGGACGCAGGGCTGGTGCCTGCAGCTGCCCTGGCCCATCCCATCCCATCCCATCCCATCCCATCCCATCCCATCCCATCCCATCCCATCCCATCTCATCTCATCCCTGTGGACATGACCATGGATGGGATGGGAGAGAGGCCAGGGCTGCCCCCCCGAATGGCCGTGCTCTTTTCCCTGGGCGCCCGGGAACTGTCCCTGCCTGGGGAGCGCAGGGCTGGGCTGTGTTCTCCGGCCTCTCCCGCAGCCCCTCAGCTCTGGCTGCACTCGCTCTTTGGCAGATGCAGCCAGGGATCCAACTCAAGAGCAGGAGCCCACCCGTGGCCGCTTCCAGAGAGCAGCGCAGGTACCTGCGGCCATCCCCACCTGGACCAGGCTTGCTGGCGCTGCTCGGCCGGGGCCTGCGCTTGGAGCAGACCATGGAACGTCCCTCTCTTCCCGCCCTTCCTTCTGCTGCAGACACTGCGGAGGTTCCTGCGCCTTCGGCGCACAAAGGCCAGCGGCTCCGCGCCCGTGGCCACGGCCGAGCCCGACCCCAGGCCCAGCGAGCTGCGGGCAGAGGCTGCTGCCAGCACAGCATCCTCTGACCTGGCCACCAGCTCTGACTGGGAAAGCGACGAGGGCTGGGACGAGGCTGACATGGCCCTGACGGAGGGCATGGCCACCACCAACACCATCCCACCGGCCATCCCAGAGACTGAGGCCATGCCCTCGCTCACTGTGAGTCCTGGACCCACTCTGGAGTTTTTCCAGAAGGCTTTTTATTCTCTACAGTAGCCTGGGGCCAGGGCTGAAGGCCTCCCAGGATCACGTGGCCCCTCAAGCCGTGTGCGCTGGGCCCCCTCAGCCCCATCACCGTGGGCTGGGAAGGCAAGCACTTCCTGAGGGGAAGCTGGGCAAGCTGATCCCTTGGAAAGCACTACAAGTCTTCCCCATGCTGCTTCCTCCAGGTACATGCCACGGTGAGTGCCCTGCTGCAGAGACTCACATCCCGTGAGTCTGTGGACGCCGGGCTGCAAATGGCCATTGTCAGCCTTGCTGAACAACACCCAGCCCACGTGGTGATGAGCCTCCTGCGCTGTGCCCCAACGTGTGACGGGTAAGGGGCACAAGTGCCTCGAGAGCTCGATGCTCACCGGCCCGTAGGGCCCCTCGCCCTGTACAGCCTGTCCAGCGGCGTCTGCCACACAGGCGGAGAGCAGCAGCACCCTCGGGCCCCTCTGTTTCCTGAGCCTGCTGCCGTGCTCCCTCCCGGCCCCACGCAGCTGCTCGGGGCACGGTACTGACGCACAGCTCTGGTCCCACAGAGCCGCTGCGCTGATCTGGAGAGCCGTGGGGACCTCAGAAGTGGCCGTGGAGCAGGTGCTTCCAGCGCTGCTCTCTGCGATAGAGGAGCAGCCACCGTACGGCGGCTTCCTCTGCAGTGGGGACAACGAGGCTGTCCTTGCCCTGGCTGTGAGTTTCTGGAGCTGGCCTATGCTGGCCCTCCAGGTCGCCTTCTCAGAAGACCTCCATGTTCTCCCCACCCTGCAGCTCCCTGCCTGGGCTCAAAGCTGGGCTAGGGGCAGCAGGCCGGGTGCTCCCCCTGCCTCTCCCCTCAGGCCCTGCCTCATGGACACCTCGGCACTGAGCGCTGCCTCGGGGTGCTTTGTCTCTTGCAGGCAACTCTGGTGCTGTGGAGGATTGCAAGCATGCCCGAGTGGCACTTCGCAATCCTCCTTCATTCTCCCCACCTGCTCGTGGCTCTGCTCTTGCAAATTTTCACCACCACGGAGCAGAGGCCAGTGGACGTGGAGACCCATGGCTTCTGGAGAGCGTGCCAGGAGGAACACGGCCTTCCCAGCCAGCCCAACAGGTGCCAGTCGCCCTGTCCTTCCCACACCCTTGCGGCCAGGGCCAGTGCTCCCAGAGTGACCTGGCCTTGGCTCGGCACACAGGTTTGCAGCGCAGACACTGAAGGCTCTGCTCTCCCGACTGGGCGTTGGCAAGAACCTGCTGGCTCTGGAGCACAAGCAGCTCTGGGACAGCCTGCTCTGTGCCAACAGCCAGCACTGTGCAGCAGGTCTGCTGGCCAGGTGAGATCCTCTAGTCCCCGCTGCCACTGCCGGCATTAGTACCCCATTGCCCGAGTGCCCCACACAGTCCCCGGGGCTTGTAAGCGAGAGGGCCTCGTCACTGAGGGAGGGCTGAGCGCACTGCAAAGGGCTGGGAGAGGAGGATGCCCAGCAGCAGCCGCTTCCCAAGGGGCCCGTGTCCCCTTGCAGAGTGCTGGGGACCTCTGTGAGTCACTCCTGGGAGAGGTCTGCCCGCCTAGCTCAGGGCCTTGGTGCCTTTTTTCCCTGCCAGGGAGATGCGCTGTGCCTTGACCCCCTTGTGTCCCCACATGGCCTCGCACCTGCTCAGCCTGCTCGTCGGGAAGCAGCCCCGCTGCCATCTGCCTGCCCTGGCCTTCTTTGTGGAGGTGAGCCTGATGGCCAGCGCTGCCTGGCTGAGCTGCCTCCCGGCTCTCTGGCCTCTGGGAGCTGCAGCCGCCTGGGACGCTGCCCGCGCCCGCTGCTGCTGCCTGGAGCCGGCCCTGCGTGGCCCTGGGCTCCTGCCGGCCGGCTGCCCTGCCACTGCCCTGTGCCTTTCAGCTCCTGCAGTGTCTGGACCTGAGCCAACATGGTCCCAGTGCCCTGTTGGTGCTATCCCGGCACCTGCCCAGCCAGTGCAGGGACAGGCTGCGCCTGGTGCTCAGAGGCCTCGTGGTGCTCAGCAAGGAGCCCTCGCTGGTGAGAAAGGGACAGTGGCTGAAGCCGTGCTGGCAGCGTGGGGCTGGGGAAGGCAAACCTTGGGGCTTGGCTGGGCTTGGCAGCAGAGGCAGCTGTTGCCAGCTCTCCCGACTCCCACTTCAGCTGCCCGAGTGCCCCGAGCAGCTGTCAGTGCTGCGGCCAGTCACGGCTTCACAGCACAGCCTGGTCTTGCACACAGGCCGGAGGAATACGTGGCCTCTATCCACACCTGGTGGAGCAGCTGGCCGATCCAGACACAGAGATGGTCTGGATGAGCCTCTCTGTGCTCACGCATGTGCTCCCGGACAAAGACCTCGAGATACCCAGCATCACCGCCCTGCAGCTGGCTGAGTCCCTCCTGCCACACTTTGAGAATGTAAGCCTCTGTGCCCCCAGCCAAGGGCACTGGACGCTGCCTGCCTGGAAACCTTGTGCCCTGTGCCCTTTTGGGCCTTTGCCCCAATCGGCCTGGAGTAGTTGGTGCTTAGGACTTTTCCTTTCCTCCAGGACAACAGCCATGTGCAGCTGCTCTCCATTCAGCTCTTCGGCAAGCTGATGGAGCTGGTACTGGAAGAGAGGGAAAATGCTCTCACGACAGTTGTGAGCCAGAGCCTGCTCCCTCTCTTCTTACACTGGCACCATGAGAAGCTGCACGTGGCCGAGGTGAGGTTTGCCGTGATGCTGCCGCATCCCTGGCAGGGGGCTCGCCCGCCTCCTGCCCCGGCGCCTGGCGGGCTCCAGCCTCCCCTGGCCTTGGCACAGGGAGCCGGCTCCCGTGTGACTCACCTGGGCTCTGGTGCCACCTGCGGCTCTCTGCTGCTCTGCAGGCGTCTGGCGAAGCCCTGCTTGGCGCGGCCCGCTTCCTGAGAAGGAGGGATCTCGAGGAGCTGCTGTGGAAGAAGCGGCGGATGAAGTTTGTCGAGAGCCTGGTAAGGACAGCCCGGCAGCCCCAGCCGCAGGCTGGAGTGGGGCAGCCCCTGTCCCCGGTGCTCAGTGTCAGGGGCCGGCAGCTGTGCCCCTGGCCAGCGCCGCAGCCGGGCCCGCCAGCCTGCGCCCCCCACGCTGCTCCCTGCCCTGGGCCCTGCGGGCCGCCTCGGCCGGTGCTGGGCGCAGGGAGCGCCCGGCCGAGAGGCAGAGCCCGCGCTGAGCCTTCCCTGCCGCCGCTCCCCGCAGCTGCTGCTGGACGAGAGCCGAGCGGCCGAGCACCTGCGCTGGGCCCTGCCGCACCTGCAGAGCCCACAGAGGCCCCTACGAGAGGCGGCCGTCAGGTTCATCGGTGAGCCAGCAGCCCGGCGCCCCTCCCCGCCTCCCGGCCCGGCTGCTGCCCCGGCTACAGCGGGAGCCGCGCCCGGGCCGCTGCAGCCCCGCCCTCCCTGGGCGCTGCCGCCGCCCTCCCGCAGCCGTGCCCTCGGGCGGCAGCGTGCGGCAGCGGCCCGGCAGGAGCCCGGCCCGCCAGGAGGGCGTGCGGCCACAGGGCTGGCAGCGCCCGTGTCGGGCAGCTGTGCCGCCTGGCGCCGCCACATGCTCTGTCTTGCAGGGGTGGCCGGAGTGCTGATGATGGGGCAGGAGGAGGAGCTCCAGGTCCTCACTGAGGGTGAGTCAGGGCTACCGTGTGGCAGCCAGCACTGCCGGGGCTGAGGGAGCAGCTGCAAATCCCGGCCCCGCAGCTACAATCTGTGCCCGGGCTGCGGAGGGCTCTGCTGCCTGTGCGGACCAGGGGCGCTGGGGGCACAGCCCGGAGAGCTTTCGGGGACACGGGGGGGATCCGTGGCCAGCACCTTCCGGCCATAGCCCTTGTCTCCCGCTCCCTCCTGGCCACGGCAAGAGCCGGCTGGGATGGCCCTGGCAGGAGGCTTTCCTTCGATTCCCTCAATCTGGCCTCTGACCGTGGCTCTGTTCCTCTCTCTTCCAGCTCTTCGAGCCCTCAGGGAAGACGAGAACCTGTCCTGCATGAACACATGGATTCAGATGCAATTCGAAAGAAGATCTGCCGAACTTCATTTGTCTCCTGGATCCGATGTACCTGTACCGGCCTCCTTCGATGATTTCCTGTTCCCTTCGAAGATGGGACCACGTGCAGAGCAGAAGGGACCAGATGCAGCTCCAGACACGGCTCTGGCTGCTCACAGCTGTGAGCCTGTGTGAAGCTCCAGCAGCTCCTGCCATCTCTTTCCCTGCTGACAGCTCCTTCCCTGCAGCCCTCAGGCCCTGCCCATGCCCTTTTTTACCTCCCAGCTCACCCCTTAGCTTTGCTTTCCCTTAATAAACTTTTTGTGTTTTTCACTTTACCCGCGTCTCTGTGGAGCTGAAGCGGTGCAAAACCTGAGCCCGGGGACACGCAGGGCCCCTCTGCCCTTCTCCTCCCCGCTGTGTTCCAGACACAGACAGAGAGGAACAAGGGCAGCTCAGGCTGCAAAGGTCCATGTCCCGCTGCTCCAGCTGCACAGCGGCATGGACTTATAAAGGGCGTGCTGAGCACGCTGAAGGGAAAAGGACCCTGGGTGATAGAAGAGCCAACTTGAGTGTGCTCTGAACCCAGCCGTGAGGGATTCCAGTGCAGGCATCCACGAGGGCAAAGGAGCTTGCAATGGCAGAAGTTTCCACAAAGAGCTTCCAGAAAGCACAGCAATGCTCCATCTCTACACAGGGACAGGAAGAGGGCAGTGAGACCAGAGGCCGGGGCCCCTTCCCATCCCCCTGGGGCATGGCTGCAAAACAGCCGCTGTGTCTTCCCGTGCCTGTGTTTGGGCTGTGCTGAGGCCAGAGCCGGCCAGCTTGTTCTCTGCTGTGCCAAGAGCGTTCTGGGCGGGCAGGCAGAAGTGCTGCGTGCACAGTGGGGAAGGGGCTCACGAGAGCCTCCTGCGGGAACAGGGCTCTGCTCCCCGGCTGGGAACAGCCTGGTTTTGCTGCCGTGAGCACAGGCAGGAGTTTGGGCACTTGAAGGGGCAGCGGGCAGCTCTTGTTTCTAGGGGGCCCGGGGCTGCGTGCCACAAGGGACACGAGGAAACAGACTGGGGAGAAGGAAGATGAGCGCGAGCTGGAATGCCTGTGCTACAAGGTGCAGAAGTAATTGAGCCTTGTCAGGGTTTCTCCTGAGTGTGTGTCGGTGTTCCCCAGGAAATGGACACATTTGGGGAAATGCATGCATTTGGGGAAATGCCTTTGGAAGAGAGGGGCTTGCTTCTCAAGCAAAGTGCTTCCCCAGGAGCCCCCAGTGAGCTAGGTGCAGCTGTCTCCCTTTGGTCCCTGCGCTCCTTTCCATCCTTGAGGCCCCTTGCGCTTGGCAGAGGGGCGTGGGAAGGGAGAAGGCTGTGAGGAGCAGCTTTGGCATCTGCCTGGGCCTGCAGAGACCAAGGCAAGCACCAGCGGCAGGGTGTGTCCCCCCACTTTGAGCACAGGACAGAGGGGGATTATACCCGTCCAGCCGAGAGCCCCAAATGACTCTCAGACAGCTGTGAATTCAAAGGCCTTTATGCCCACATTCATGCCATCTTCCTTATCTGCTGTGTTTTAACTCTTGGCAAGATGCGTTTGCCCCTAGCTTGCTGCAAGCTGCTCTGCTGCAGGGCCGGCAGCGAGCTGGGCTGTGTGGGCACCGTGGAGAGTCCTTCCCCGAGCACTTGGGGGGTCGTGGTGTGTCCAGGGCTGTGTTAGACACTCGGGGCATGGGATTCCTTCCAAGCGGGGGCACCTTGGGTGGGGAGGGGATGGCCCCGTGGGGCGTGGCAGCGTGTCCCTTTGTGACACGGTGTAGCAGGTTCCCCGTGGAACCGAAAGGGACACCGTGTCTTAGCAGCCCTTTGTGACACGCGCTGACCTCAGGGCTGGCAGCCACACAGCCACTCCAGAGTGCTCGGTGCATGCAACGGGACAGGAGGTGACAGAGCGGTGCTGTGAGGTGTCCCCGCACAGCCTGCTCGTTGGTTCCTGACCCGGAGCTTTTCTGAAGCATTCCTCCTGCGGCTGGCCTCACGGCCAGACCTCAGCATTGGTGACTCAGAGCTTTTCTGAGGCATCTCCCATCCCTGCGGCCGGTGCCCTCGTGGCCAGGCCGTGGCACTTGGTGACCTCCATCGTTCACCAAGAGTCTCCTGTCATTGTGGCAGGAGACCTCGAGCGCAGCACGTGCTGTCCTCTAGCTTTCCTGAGGCTCCTCTGCTGCAGGTGCCTGCAAGGCACGACTCCAGCCCTTGCTGTCTGGGCCTTTGCCAAGGCATTTGAAAGTGCCCTCCAGGTCAGACATCAGGATGGCGGGCAGACTGCTCAGCCTGGTCAAGGGGCTTCGGGGCAAGAAAAGCAAAGGCCCTGCAGCTGCCCCAGCGCAGCAGCCAGCGGAGCCGGAGCAGTTGCAGACGCTGCAGGATGGTGAGTGGCAGAGCTGGGACGCAGGGCTGGTGCCTGCAGCTGCCCTGGCCCATCCCATCCCATCCCATCCCATCCCATCTCATCTCATCCCTGTGGACATGACCATGGATGGGATGGGAGAGAGGCCAGGGCTGCCCCCCCGAATGGCCGTGCTCTTTTCCCTGGGCGCCCGGGAACTGTCCCTGCCTGGGGAGCGCAGGGCTGGGCTGTGTTCTCCGGCCTCTCCCGCAGCCCCTCAGCTCTGGCTGCACTCGCTCTTTGGCAGATGCAGCCAGGGATCCAACTCAAGAGCAGGAGCCCACCCGTGGCCGCTTCCAGAGAGCAGCGCAGGTACCTGCGGCCATCCCCACCTGGACCAGGCTTGCTGGCGCTGCTCGGCCGGGGCCTGCGCTTGGAGCAGACCATGGAACGTCCCTCTCTTCCCGCCCTTCCTTCTGCTGCAGACACTGCGGAGGTTCCTGCGCCTTCGGCGCACAAAGGCCAGCGGCTCCGCGCCCGTGGCCACGGCCGAGCCCGACCCCAGGCCCAGCGAGCTGCGGGCAGAGGCTGCTGCCAGCACAGCATCCTCTGACCTGGCCACCAGCTCTGACTGGGAAAGCGACGAGGGCTGGGACGAGGCTGACATGGCCCTGACGGAGGGCATGGCCACCACCAACACCATCCCACCGGCCATCCCAGAGACTGAGGCCATGCCCTCGCTCACTGTGAGTCCTGGACCCACTCTGGAGTTTTTCCAGAAGGCTTTTTATTCTCTACAGTAGCCTGGGGCCAGGGCTGAAGGCCTCCCAGGATCACGTGGCCCCTCAAGCCGTGTGCGCTGGGCCCCCTCAGCCCCATCACCGTGGGCTGGGAAGGCAAGCACTTCCTGAGGGGAAGCTGGGCAAGCTGATCCCTTGGAAAGCACTACAAGTCTTCCCCATGCTGCTTCCTCCAGGTACATGCCACGGTGAGTGCCCTGCTGCAGAGACTCACATCCCGTGAGTCTGTGGACGCCGGGCTGCAAATGGCCATTGTCAGCCTTGCTGAACAACACCCAGCCCACGTGGTGATGAGCCTCCTGCGCTGTGCCCCAACGTGTGACGGGTAAGGGGCACAAGTGCCTCGAGAGCTCGATGCTCACCGGCCCGTAGGGCCCCTCGCCCTGTACAGCCTGTCCAGCGGCGTCTGCCACACAGGCGGAGAGCAGCAGCACCCTCGGGCCCCTCTGTTTCCTGAGCCTGCTGCCGTGCTCCCTCCCGGCCCCACGCAGCTGCTCGGGGCACGGTACTGACGCACAGCTCTGGTCCCACAGAGCCGCTGCGCTGATCTGGAGAGCCGTGGGGACCTCAGAAGTGGCCGTGGAGCAGGTGCTTCCAGCGCTGCTCTCTGCGATAGAGGAGCAGCCACCGTACGGCGGCTTCCTCTGCAGTGGGGACAACGAGGCTGTCCTTGCCCTGGCTGTGAGTTTCTGGAGCTGGCCTATGCTGGCCCTCCAGGTCGCCTTCTCAGAAGACCTCCATGTTCTCCCCACCCTGCAGCTCCCTGCCTGGGCTCAAAGCTGGGCTAGGGGCAGCAGGCCGGGTGCTCCCCCTGCCTCTCCCCTCAGGCCCTGCCTCATGGACACCTCGGCACTGAGCGCTGCCTCGGGGTGCTTTGTCTCTTGCAGGCAACTCTGGTGCTGTGGAGGATTGCAAGCATGCCCGAGTGGCACTTCGCAATCCTCCTTCATTCTCCCCACCTGCTCGTGGCTCTGCTCTTGCAAATTTTCACCACCACGGAGCAGAGGCCAGTGGACGTGGAGACCCATGGCTTCTGGAGAGCGTGCCAGGAGGAACACGGCCTTCCCAGCCAGCCCAACAGGTGCCAGTCGCCCTGTCCTTCCCACACCCTTGCGGCCAGGGCCAGTGCTCCCAGAGTGACCTGGCCTTGGCTCGGCACACAGGTTTGCAGCGCAGACACTGAAGGCTCTGCTCTCCCGACTGGGCGTTGGCAAGAACCTGCTGGCTCTGGAGCACAAGCAGCTCTGGGACAGCCTGCTCTGTGCCAACAGCCAGCACTGTGCAGCAGGTCTGCTGGCCAGGTGAGATCCTCTAGTCCCCGCTGCCACTGCCGGCATTAGTACCCCATTGCCCGAGTGCCCCACACAGTCCCCGGGGCTTGTAAGCGAGAGGGCCTCGTCACTGAGGGAGGGCTGAGCGCACTGCAAAGGGCTGGGAGAGGAGGATGCCCAGCAGCAGCCGCTTCCCAAGGGGCCCGTGTCCCCTTGCAGAGTGCTGGGGACCTCTGTGAGTCACTCCTGGGAGAGGTCTGCCCGCCTAGCTCAGGGCCTTGGTGCCTTTTTTCCCTGCCAGGGAGATGCGCTGTGCCTTGACCCCCTTGTGTCCCCACATGGCCTCGCACCTGCTCAGCCTGCTCGTCGGGAAGCAGCCCCGCTGCCATCTGCCTGCCCTGGCCTTCTTTGTGGAGGTGAGCCTGATGGCCAGCGCTGCCTGGCTGAGCTGCCTCCCGGCTCTCTGGCCTCTGGGAGCTGCAGCCGCCTGGGACGCTGCCCGCGCCCGCTGCTGCTGCCTGGAGCCGGCCCTGCGTGGCCCTGGGCTCCTGCCGGCCGGCTGCCCTGCCACTGCCCTGTGCCTTTCAGCTCCTGCAGTGTCTGGACCTGAGCCAACATGGTCCCAGTGCCCTGTTGGTGCTATCCCGGCACCTGCCCAGCCAGTGCAGGGACAGGCTGCGCCTGGTGCTCAGAGGCCTCGTGGTGCTCAGCAAGGAGCCCTCGCTGGTGAGAAAGGGACAGTGGCTGAAGCCGTGCTGGCAGCGTGGGGCTGGGGAAGGCAAACCTTGGGGCTTGGCTGGGCTTGGCAGCAGAGGCAGCTGTTGCCAGCTCTCCCGACTCCCACTTCAGCTGCCCGAGTGCCCCGAGCAGCTGTCAGTGCTGCGGCCAGTCACGGCTTCACAGCACAGCCTGGTCTTGCACACAGGCCGGAGGAATACGTGGCCTCTATCCACACCTGGTGGAGCAGCTGGCCGATCCAGACACAGAGATGGTCGGGATGAGCCTCTCTGTGCTCACGCATGTGCTCCCGGACAAAGACCTCGAGATACCCAGCATCACCGCCCTGCAGCTGGCTGAGTCCCTCCTGCCACACTTTGAGAATGTAAGCCTCTGTGCCCCCAGCCAAGGGCACTGGACGCTGCCTGCCTGGAAACCTTGTGCCCTGTGCCCTTTTGGGCCTTTGCCCCAATCGGCCTGGAGTAGTTGGTGCTTAGGACTTTTCCTTTCCTCCAGGACAACAGCCATGTGCAGCTGCTCTCCATTCAGCTCTTCGGCAAGCTGATGGAGCTGGTACTGGAAGAGAGGGAAAATGCTCTCACGACAGTTGTGAGCCAGAGCCTGCTCCCTCTCTTCTTACACTGGCACCATGAGAAGCTGCACGTGGCCGAGGTGAGGTTTGCCGTGATGCTGCCGCATCCCTGGCAGGGGGCTCGCCCGCCTCCTGCCCCGGCGCCTGGCGGGCTCCAGCCTCCCCTGGCCTTGGCACAGGGAGCCGGCTCCCGTGTGACTCACCTGGGCTCTGGTGCCACCTGCGGCTCTCTGCTGCTCTGCAGGCGTCTGGCGAAGCCCTGCTTGGCGCGGCCCGCTTCCTGAGAAGGAGGGATCTCGAGGAGCTGCTGTGGAAGAAGCGGCGGATGAAGTTTGTCGAGAGCCTGGTAAGGACAGCCCGGCAGCCCCAGCCGCAGGCTGGAGTGGGGCAGCCCCTGTCCCCGGTGCTCAGTGTCAGGGGCCGGCAGCTGTGCCCCTGGCCAGCGCCGCAGCCGGGCCCGCCAGCCTGCGCCCCCCACGCTGCTCCCTGCCCTGGGCCCTGCGGGCCGCCTCGGCCGGTGCTGGGCGCAGGGAGCGCCCGGCCGAGAGGCAGAGCCCGCGCTGAGCCTTCCCTGCCGCCGCTCCCCGCAGCTGCTGCTGGACGAGAGCCGAGCGGCCGAGCACCTGCGCTGGGCCCTGCCGCACCTGCAGAGCCCACAGAGGCCCCTACGAGAGGCGGCCGTCAGGTTCATCGGTGAGCCAGCAGCCCGGCGCCCCTCCCCGCCTCCCGGCCCGGCTGCTGCCCCGGCTACAGCGGGAGCCGCGCCCGGGCCGCTGCAGCCCCGCCCTCCCTGGGCGCTGCCGCCGCCCTCCCGCAGCCGTGCCCTCGGGCGGCAGCGTGCGGCAGCGGCCCGGCAGGAGCCCGGCCCGCCAGGAGGGCGTGCGGCCACAGGGCTGGCAGCGCCCGTGTCGGGCAGCTGTGCCGCCTGGCGCCGCCACATGCTCTGTCTTGCAGGGGTGGCCGGAGTGCTGATGATGGGGCAGGAGGAGGAGCTCCAGGTCCTCACTGAGGGTGAGTCAGGGCTACCGTGTGGCAGCCAGCACTGCCGGGGCTGAGGGAGCAGCTGCAAATCCCGGCCCCGCAGCTACAATCTGTGCCCGGGCTGCGGAGGGCTCTGCTGCCTGTGCGGACCAGGGGCGCTGGGGGCACAGCCCGGAGAGCTTTCGGGGACACGGGGGGGATCCGTGGCCAGCACCTTCCGGCCATAGCCCTTGTCTCCCGCTCCCTCCTGGCCACGGCAAGAGCCGGCTGGGATGGCCCTGGCAGGAGGCTTTCCTTCGATTCCCTCAATCTGGCCTCTGACCGTGGCTCTGTTCCTCTCTCTTCCAGCTCTTCGAGCCCTCAGGGAAGACGAGAACCTGTCCTGCATGAACACATGGATTCAGATGCAATTCGAAAGAAGATCTGCCGAACTTCATTTGTCTCCTGGATCCGATGTACCTGTACCGGCCTCCTTCGATGATTTCCTGTTCCCTTCGAAGATGGGACCACGTGCAGAGCAGAAGGGACCAGATGCAGCTCCAGACACGGCTCTGGCTGCTCACAGCTGTGAGCCTGTGTGAAGCTCCAGCAGCTCCTGCCATCTCTTTCCCTGCTGACAGCTCCTTCCCTGCAGCCCTCAGGCCCTGCCCATGCCCTTTTTTACCTCCCAGCTCACCCCTTAGCTTTGCTTTCCCTTAATAAACTTTTTGTGTTTTTCACTTTACCCGCGTCTCTGTGGAGCTGAAGCGGTGCAAAACCTGAGCCCGGGGACACGCAGGGCCCCTCTGCCCTTCTCCTCCCCGCTGTGTTCCAGACACAGACAGAGAGGAACAAGGGCAGCTCAGGCTGCAAAGGTCCATGTCCCGCTGCTCCAGCTGCACAGCGGCATGGACTTATAAAGGGCGTGCTGAGCACGCTGAAGGGAAAAGGACCCTGGGTGATAGAAGAGCCAACTTGAGTGTGCTCTGAACCCAGCCGTGAGGGATTCCAGTGCAGGCATCCACGAGGGCAAAGGAGCTTGCAATGGCAGAAGTTTCCACAAAGAGCTTCCAGAAAGCACAGCAATGCTCCATCTCTACACAGGGACAGGAAGAGGGCAGTGAGACCAGAGGCCGGGGCCCCTTCCCATCCCCCTGGGGCATGGCTGCAAAACAGCCGCTGTGTCTTCCCGTGCCTGTGTTTGGGCTGTGCTGAGGCCAGAGCCGGCCAGCTTGTTCTCTGCTGTGCCAAGAGCGTTCTGGGCGGGCAGGCAGAAGTGCTGCGTGCACAGTGGGGAAGGGGCTCACGAGAGCCTCCTGCGGGAACAGGGCTCTGCTCCCCGGCTGGGAACAGCCTGGTTTTGCTGCCGTGAGCACAGGCAGGAGTTTGGGCACTTGAAGGGGCAGCGGGCAGCTCTTGTTTCTAGGGGGCCCGGGGCTGCGTGCCACAAGGGACACGAGGAAACAGACTGGGGAGAAGGAAGATGAGCGCGAGCTGGAATGCCTGTGCTACAAGGTGCAGAAGTAATTGAGCCTTGTCAGGGTTTCTCCTGAGTGTGTGTCGGTGTTCCCCAGGAAATGGACACATTTGGGGAAATGCATGCATTTGGGGAAATGCCTTTGGAAGAGAGGGGCTTGCTTCTCAAGCAAAGTGCTTCCCCAGGAGCCCCCAGTGAGCTAGGTGCAGCTGTCTCCCTTTGGTCCCTGCGCTCCTTTCCATCCTTGAGGCCCCTTGCGCTTGGCAGAGGGGCGTGGGAAGGGAGAAGGCTGTGAGGAGCAGCTTTGGCATCTGCCTGGGCCTGCAGAGACCAAGGCAAGCACCAGCGGCAGGGTGTGTCCCCCCACTTTGAGCACAGGACAGAGGGGGATTATACCCGTCCAGCCGAGAGCCCCAAATGACTCTCAGACAGCTGTGAATTCAAAGGCCTTTATGCCCACATTCATGCCATCTTCCTTATCTGCTGTGTTTTAACTCTTGGCAAGATGCGTTTGCCCCTAGCTTGCTGCAAGCTGCTCTGCTGCAGGGCCGGCAGCGAGCTGGGCTGTGTGGGCACCGTGGAGAGTCCTTCCCCGAGCACTTGGGGGGTCGTGGTGTGTCCAGGGCTGTGTTAGACACTCGGGGCATGGGATTCCTTCCAAGCGGGGGCACCTTGGGTGGGGAGGGGATGGCCCCGTGGGGCGTGGCAGCGTGTCCCTTTGTGACACGGTGTAGCAGGTTCCCCGTGGAACCGAAAGGGACACCGTGTCTTAGCAGCCCTTTGTGACACGCGCTGACCTCAGGGCTGGCAGCCACACAGCCACTCCAGAGTGCTCGGTGCATGCAACGGGACAGGAGGTGACAGAGCGGTGCTGTGAGGTGTCCCCGCACAGCCTGCTCGTTGGTTCCTGACCCGGAGCTTTTCTGAAGCATTCCTCCTGCGGCTGGCCTCACGGCCAGACCTCAGCATTGGTGACTCAGAGCTTTTCTGAGGCATCTCCCATCCCTGCGGCCGGTGCCCTCGTGGCCAGGCCGTGGCACTTGGTGACCTCCATCGTTCACCAAGAGTCTCCTGTCATTGTGGCAGGAGACCTCGAGCGCAGCACGTGCTGTCCTCTAGCTTTCCTGAGGCTCCTCTGCTGCAGGTGCCTGCAAGGCACGACTCCAGCCCTTGCTGTCTGGGCCTTTGCCAAGGCATTTGAAAGTGCCCTCCAGGTCAGACATCAGGATGGCGGGCAGACTGCTCAGCCTGGTCAAGGGGCTTCGGGGCAAGAAAAGCAAAGGCCCTGCAGCTGCCCCAGCGCAGCAGCCAGCGGAGCCGGAGCAGTTGCAGACGCTGCAGGATGGTGAGTGGCAGAGCTGGGACGCAGGGCTGGTGCCTGCAGCTGCCCTGGCCCATCCCATCCCATCCCATCCCATCCCATCCCATCTCATCTCATCCCTGTGGACATGACCATGGATGGGATGGGAGAGAGGCCAGGGCTGCCCCCCCGAATGGCCGTGCTCTTTTCCCTGGGCGCCCGGGAACTGTCCCTGCCTGGGGAGCGCAGGGCTGGGCTGTGTTCTCCGGCCTCTCCCGCAGCCCCTCAGCTCTGGCTGCACTCGCTCTTTGGCAGATGCAGCCAGGGATCCAACTCAAGAGCAGGAGCCCACCCGTGGCCGCTTCCAGAGAGCAGCGCAGGTACCTGCGGCCATCCCCACCTGGACCAGGCTTGCTGGCGCTGCTCGGCCGGGGCCTGCGCTTGGAGCAGACCATGGAACGTCCCTCTCTTCCCGCCCTTCCTTCTGCTGCAGACACTGCGGAGGTTCCTGCGCCTTCGGCGCACAAAGGCCAGCGGCTCCGCGCCCGTGGCCACGGCCGAGCCCGACCCCAGGCCCAGCGAGCTGCGGGCAGAGGCTGCTGCCAGCACAGCATCCTCTGACCTGGCCACCAGCTCTGACTGGGAAAGCGACGAGGGCTGGGACGAGGCTGACATGGCCCTGACGGAGGGCATGGCCACCACCAACACCATCCCACCGGCCATCCCAGAGACTGAGGCCATGCCCTCGCTCACTGTGAGTCCTGGACCCACTCTGGAGTTTTTCCAGAAGGCTTTTTATTCTCTACAGTAGCCTGGGGCCAGGGCTGAAGGCCTCCCAGGATCACGTGGCCCCTCAAGCCGTGTGCGCTGGGCCCCCTCAGCCCCATCACCGTGGGCTGGGAAGGCAAGCACTTCCTGAGGGGAAGCTGGGCAAGCTGATCCCTTGGAAAGCACTACAAGTCTTCCCCATGCTGCTTCCTCCAGGTACATGCCACGGTGAGTGCCCTGCTGCAGAGACTCACATCCCGTGAGTCTGTGGACGCCGGGCTGCAAATGGCCATTGTCAGCCTTGCTGAACAACACCCAGCCCACGTGGTGATGAGCCTCCTGCGCTGTGCCCCAACGTGTGACGGGTAAGGGGCACAAGTGCCTCGAGAGCTCGATGCTCACCGGCCCGTAGGGCCCCTCGCCCTGTACAGCCTGTCCAGCGGCGTCTGCCACACAGGCGGAGAGCAGCGGCACCCTCGGGCCCCTCTGTTTCCTGAGCCTGCTGCCGTGCTCCCTCCCGGCCCCACGCAGCTGCTCGGGGCACGGTACTGACGCACAGCTCTGGTCCCACAGAGCCGCTGCGCTGATCTGGAGAGCCGTGGGGACCTCAGAAGTGGCCGTGGAGCAGGTGCTTCCAGCGCTGCTCTCTGCGATAGAGGAGCAGCCACCGTACGGCGGCTTCCTCTGCAGTGGGGACAACGAGGCTGTCCTTGCCCTGGCTGTGAGTTTCTGGAGCTGGCCTATGCTGGCCCTCCAGGTCGCCTTCTCAGAAGACCTCCATGTTCTCCCCACCCTGCAGCTCCCTGCCTGGGCTCAAAGCTGGGCTAGGGGCAGCAGGCCGGGTGCTCCCCCTGCCTCTCCCCTCAGGCCCTGCCTCATGGACACCTCGGCACTGAGCGCTGCCTCGGGGTGCTTTGTCTCTTGCAGGCAACTCTGGTGCTGTGGAGGATTGCAAGCATGCCCGAGTGGCACTTCGCAATCCTCCTTCATTCTCCCCACCTGCTCGTGGCTCTGCTCTTGCAAATTTTCACCACCACGGAGCAGAGGCCAGTGGACGTGGAGACCCATGGCTTCTGGAGAGCGTGCCAGGAGGAACACGGCCTTCCCAGCCAGCCCAACAGGTGCCAGTCGCCCTGTCCTTCCCACACCCTTGCGGCCAGGGCCAGTGCTCCCAGAGTGACCTGGCCTTGGCTCGGCACACAGGTTTGCAGCGCAGACACTGAAGGCTCTGCTCTCCCGACTGGGCGTTGGCAAGAACCTGCTGGCTCTGGAGCACAAGCAGCTCTGGGACAGCCTGCTCTGTGCCAACAGCCAGCACTGTGCAGCAGGTCTGCTGGCCAGGTGAGATCCTCTAGTCCCCGCTGCCACTGCCGGCATTAGTACCCCATTGCCCGAGTGCCCCACACAGTCCCCGGGGCTTGTAAGCGAGAGGGCCTCGTCACTGAGGGAGGGCTGAGCGCACTGCAAAGGGCTGGGAGAGGAGGATGCCCAGCAGCAGCCGCTTCCCAAGGGGCCCGTGTCCCCTTGCAGAGTGCTGGGGACCTCTGTGAGTCACTCCTGGGAGAGGTCTGCCCGCCTAGCTCAGGGCCTTGGTGCCTTTTTTCCCTGCCAGGGAGATGCGCTGTGCCTTGACCCCCTTGTGTCCCCACATGGCCTCGCACCTGCTCAGCCTGCTCGTCGGGAAGCAGCCCCGCTGCCATCTGCCTGCCCTGGCCTTCTTTGTGGAGGTGAGCCTGATGGCCAGCGCTGCCTGGCTGAGCTGCCTCCCGGCTCTCTGGCCTCTGGGAGCTGCAGCCGCCTGGGACGCTGCCCGCGCCCGCTGCTGCTGCCTGGAGCCGGCCCTGCGCGGCCCTGGGCTCCTGCCGGCCGGCTGCCCTGCCACTGCCCTGTGCCTTTCAGCTCCTGCAGTGTCTGGACCTGAGCCAACATGGTCCCAGTGCCCTGTTGGTGCTATCCCGGCACCTGCCCAGCCAGTGCAGGGACAGGCTGCGCCTGGTGCTCAGAGGCCTCGTGGTGCTCAGCAAGGAGCCCTCGCTGGTGAGAAAGGGACAGTGGCTGAAGCCGTGCTGGCAGCGTGGGGCTGGGGAAGGCAAACCTTGGGGCTTGGCTGGGCTTGGCAGCAGAGGCAGCTGTTGCCAGCTCTCCCGACTCCCACTTCAGCTGCCCGAGTGCCCCGAGCAGCTGTCAGTGCTGCGGCCAGTCACGGCTTCACAGCACAGCCTGGTCTTGCACACAGGCCGGAGGAATACGTGGCCTCTATCCACACCTGGTGGAGCAGCTGGCCGATCCAGACACAGAGATGGTCGGGATGAGCCTCTCTGTGCTCACGCATGTGCTCCCGGACAAAGACCTCGAGATACCCAGCATCACCGCCCTGCAGCTGGCTGAGTCCCTCCTGCCACACTTTGAGAATGTAAGCCTCTGTGCCCCCAGCCAAGGGCACTGGACGCTGCCTGCCTGGAAACCTTGTGCCCTGTGCCCTTTTGGGCCTTTGCCCCAATCGGCCTGGAGTAGTTGGTGCTTAGGACTTTTCCTTTCCTCCAGGACAACAGCCATGTGCAGCTGCTCTCCATTCAGCTCTTCGGCAAGCTGATGGAGCTGGTACTGGAAGAGAGGGAAAATGCTCTCACGACAGTTGTGAGCCAGAGCCTGCTCCCTCTCTTCTTACACTGGCACCATGAGAAGCTGCACGTGGCCGAGGTGAGGTTTGCCGTGATGCTGCCGCATCCCTGGCAGGGGGCTCGCCCGCCTCCTGCCCCGGCGCCTGGCGGGCTCCAGCCTCCCCTGGCCTTGGCACAGGGAGCCGGCTCCCGTGTGACTCACCTGGGCTCTGGTGCCACCTGCGGCTCTCTGCTGCTCTGCAGGCGTCTGGCGAAGCCCTGCTTGGCGCGGCCCGCTTCCTGAGAAGGAGGGATCTCGAGGAGCTGCTGTGGAAGAAGCGGCGGATGAAGTTTGTCGAGAGCCTGGTAAGGACAGCCCGGCAGCCCCAGCCGCAGGCTGGAGTGGGGCAGCCCCTGCCCCCGGTGCTCAGTGTCAGGGGCCGGCAGCTGTGCCCCTGGCCAGCGCCGCAGCCGGGCCCGCCAGCCTGCGCCCCCCACGCTGCTCCCTGCCCTGGGCCCTGCGGGCCGCCTCGGCCGGTGCTGGGCGCAGGGAGCGCCCGGCCGAGAGGCAGAGCCCGCGCTGAGCCTTCCCTGCCGCCGCTCCCCGCAGCTGCTGCTGGACGAGAGCCGAGCGGCCGAGCACCTGCGCTGGGCCCTGCCGCACCTGCAGAGCCCACAGAGGCCCCTACGAGAGGCGGCCGTCAGGTTCATCGGTGAGCCAGCAGCCCGGCGCCCCTCCCCGCCTCCCGGCCCGGCTGCTGCCCCGGCTACAGCGGGAGCCGCGCCCGGGCCGCTGCAGCCCCGCCCTCCCTGGGCGCTGCCGCCGCCCTCCCGCAGCCGTGCCCTCGGGCGGCAGCGTGCGGCAGCGGCCCGGCAGGAGCCCGGCCCGCCAGGAGGGCGTGCGGCCACAGGGCTGGCAGCGCCCGTGTCGGGCAGCTGTGCCGCCTGGCGCCGCCACATGCTCTGTCTTGCAGGGGTGGCCGGAGTGCTGATGATGGGGCAGGAGGAGGAGCTCCAGGTCCTCACTGAGGGTGAGTCAGGGCTACCGTGTGGCAGCCAGCACTGCCGGGGCTGAGGGAGCAGCTGCAAATCCCGGCCCCGCAGCTACAATCTGTGCCCGGGCTGCGGAGGGCTCTGCTGCCTGTGCGGACCAGGGGCGCTGGGGGCACAGCCCGGAGAGCTTTCGGGGACACGGGGGGGATCCGTGGCCAGCACCTTCCGGCCATAGCCCTTGTCTCCCGCTCCCTCCTGGCCACGGCAAGAGCCGGCTGGGATGGCCCTGGCAGGAGGCTTTCCTTCGATTCCCTCAATCTGGCCTCTGACCGTGGCTCTGTTCCTCTCTCTTCCAGCTCTTCGAGCCCTCAGGGAAGACGAGAACCTGTCCTGCATGAACACATGGATTCAGATGCAATTCGAAAGAAGATCTGCCGAACTTCATTTGTCTCCTGGATCCGATGTACCTGTACCGGCCTCCTTTGATGATTTCCTGTTCCCTTCGAAGATGGGACCACGTGCAGAGCAGAAGGGACCAGATGCAGCTCCAGACACGGCTCTGGCTGCTCACAGCTGTGAGCCTGTGTGAAGCTCCAGCAGCTCCTGCCATCTCTTTCCCTGCTGACAGCTCCTTCCCTGCAGCCCTCAGGCCCTGCCCATGCCCTTTTTTACCTCCCAGCTCACCCCTTAGCTTTGCTTTCCCTTAATAAACTTTTTGTGTTTTTCACTTTACCCGCGTCTCTGTGGAGCTGAAGCGGTGCAAAACCTGAGCCCGGGGACACGCAGGGCCCCTCTGCCCTTCTCCTCCCCGCTGTGTTCCAGACACAGACAGAGAGGAACAAGGGCAGCTCAGGCTGCAAAGGTCCATGTCCCGCTGCTCCAGCTGCACAGCGGCATGGACTTATAAAGGGCGTGCTGAGCACGCTGAAGGGAAAAGGACCCTGGGTGATAGAAGAGCCAACTTGAGTGTGCTCTGAACCCAGCCGTGAGGGATTCCAGTGCAGGCATCCACGAGGGCAAAGGAGCTTGCAATGGCAGAAGTTTCCACAAAGAGCTTCCAGAAAGCACAGCAATGCTCCATCTCTACACAGGGACAGGAAGAGGGCAGTGAGACCAGAGGCCGGGGCCCCTTCCCATCCCCCTGGGGCATGGCTGCAAAACAGCCGCTGTGTCTTCCCGTGCCTGTGTTTGGGCTGTGCTGAGGCCAGAGCCGGCCAGCTTGTTCTCTGCTGTGCCAAGAGCGTTCTGGGCGGGCAGGCAGAAGTGCTGCGTGCACAGTGGGGAAGGGGCTCACGAGAGCCTCCTGCGGGAACAGGGCTCTGCTCCCCGGCTGGGAACAGCCTGGTTTTGCTGCCGTGAGCACAGGCAGGAGTTTGGGCACTTGAAGGGGCAGCGGGCAGCTCTTGTTTCTAGGGGGCCCGGGGCTGCGTGCCACAAGGGACACGAGGAAACAGACTGGGGAGAAGGAAGATGAGCGCGAGCTGGAATGCCTGTGCTACAAGGTGCAGAAGTAATTGAGCCTTGTCAGGGTTTCTCCTGAGTGTGTGTCGGTGTTCCCCAGGAAATGGACACATTTGGGGAAATGCATGCATTTGGGGAAATGCCTTTGGAAGAGAGGGGCTTGCTTCTCAAGCAAAGTGCTTCCCCAGGAGCCCCCAGTGAGCTAGGTGCAGCTGTCTCCCTTTGGTCCCTGCGCTCCTTTCCATCCTTGAGGCCCCTTGCGCTTGGCAGAGGGGCGTGGGAAGGGAGAAGGCTGTGAGGAGCAGCTTTGGCATCTGCCTGGGCCTGCAGAGACCAAGGCAAGCACCAGCGGCAGGGTGTGTCCCCCCACTTTGAGCACAGGACAGAGGGGGATTATACCCGTCCAGCCGAGAGCCCCAAATGACTCTCAGACAGCTGTGAATTCAAAGGCCTTTATGCCCACATTCATGCCATCTTCCTTATCTGCTGTGTTTTAACTCTTGGCAAGATGCGTTTGCCCCTAGCTTGCTGCAAGCTGCTCTGCTGCAGGGCCGGCAGCGAGCTGGGCTGTGTGGGCACCGTGGAGAGTCCTTCCCCGAGCACTTGGGGGGTCGTGGTGTGTCCAGGGCTGTGTTAGACACTCGGGGCATGGGATTCCTTCCAAGCGGGGGCACCTTGGGTGGGGAGGGGATGGCCCCGTGGGGCGTGGCAGCGTGTCCCTTTGTGACACGGTGTAGCAGGTTCCCCGTGGAACCGAAAGGGACACCGTGTCTTAGCAGCCCTTTGTGACACGCGCTGACCTCAGGGCTGGCAGCCACACAGCCACTCCAGAGTGCTCGGTGCATGCAACGGGACAGGAGGTGACAGAGCGGTGCTGTGAGGTGTCCCCGCACAGCCTGCTCGTTGGTTCCTGACCCGGAGCTTTTCTGAAGCATTCCTCCTGCGGCTGGCCTCACGGCCAGACCTCAGCATTGGTGACTCAGAGCTTTTCTGAGGCATCTCCCATCCCTGCGGCCGGTGCCCTCGTGGCCAGGCCGTGGCACTTGGTGACCTCCATCGTTCACCAAGAGTCTCCTGTCATTGTGGCAGGAGACCTCGAGCGCAGCACGTGCTGTCCTCTAGCTTTCCTGAGGCTCCTCTGCTGCAGGTGCCTGCAAGGCACGACTCCAGCCCTTGCTGTCTGGGCCTTTGCCAAGGCATTTGAAAGTGCCCTCCAGGTCAGACATCAGGATGGCGGGCAGACTGCTCAGCCTGGTCAAGGGGCTTCGGGGCAAGAAAAGCAAAGGCCCTGCAGCTGCCCCAGCGCAGCAGCCAGCGGAGCCGGAGCAGTTGCAGACGCTGCAGGATGGTGAGTGGCAGAGCTGGGACGCAGGGCTGGTGCCTGCAGCTGCCCTGGCCCATCCCATCCCATCCCATCCCATCCCATCCCATCCCATCCCATCTCATCTCATCCCTGTGGACATGACCATGGATGGGATGGGAGAGAGGCCAGGGCTGCCCCCCCGAATGGCCGTGCTCTTTTCCCTGGGCGCCCGGGAACTGTCCCTGCCTGGGGAGCGCAGGGCTGGGCTGTGTTCTCCGGCCTCTCCCGCAGCCCCTCAGCTCTGGCTGCACTCGCTCTTTGGCAGATGCAGCCAGGGATCCAACTCAAGAGCAGGAGCCCACCCGTGGCCGCTTCCAGAGAGCAGCGCAGGTACCTGCGGCCATCCCCACCTGGACCAGGCTTGCTGGCGCTGCTCGGCCGGGGCCTGCGCTTGGAGCAGACCATGGAACGTCCCTCTCTTCCCGCCCTTCCTTCTGCTGCAGACACTGCGGAGGTTCCTGCGCCTTCGGCGCACAAAGGCCAGCGGCTCCGCGCCCGTGGCCACGGCCGAGCCCGACCCCAGGCCCAGCGAGCTGCGGGCAGAGGCTGCTGCCAGCACAGCATCCTCTGACCTGGCCACCAGCTCTGACTGGGAAAGCGACGAGGGCTGGGACGAGGCTGACATGGCCCTGACGGAGGGCATGGCCACCACCAACACCATCCCACCGGCCATCCCAGAGACTGAGGCCATGCCCTCGCTCACTGTGAGTCCTGGACCCACTCTGGAGTTTTTCCAGAAGGCTTTTTATTCTCTACAGTAGCCTGGGGCCAGGGCTGAAGGCCTCCCAGGATCACGTGGCCCCTCAAGCCGTGTGCGCTGGGCCCCCTCAGCCCCATCACCGTGGGCTGGGAAGGCAAGCACTTCCTGAGGGGAAGCTGGGCAAGCTGATCCCTTGGAAAGCACTACAAGTCTTCCCCATGCTGCTTCCTCCAGGTACATGCCACGGTGAGTGCCCTGCTGCAGAGACTCACATCCCGTGAGTCTGTGGACGCCGGGCTGCAAATGGCCATTGTCAGCCTTGCTGAACAACACCCAGCCCACGTGGTGATGAGCCTCCTGCGCTGTGCCCCAACGTGTGACGGGTAAGGGGCACAAGTGCCTCGAGAGCTCGATGCTCACCGGCCCGTAGGGCCCCTCGCCCTGTACAGCCTGTCCAGCGGCGTCTGCCACACAGGCGGAGAGCAGCGGCACCCTCGGGCCCCTCTGTTTCCTGAGCCTGCTGCCGTGCTCCCTCCCGGCCCCACGCAGCTGCTCGGGGCACGGTACTGACGCACAGCTCTGGTCCCACAGAGCCGCTGCGCTGATCTGGAGAGCCGTGGGGACCTCAGAAGTGGCCGTGGAGCAGGTGCTTCCAGCGCTGCTCTCTGCGATAGAGGAGCAGCCACCGTACGGCGGCTTCCTCTGCAGTGGGGACAACGAGGCTGTCCTTGCCCTGGCTGTGAGTTTCTGGAGCTGGCCTATGCTGGCCCTCCAGGTCGCCTTCTCAGAAGACCTCCATGTTCTCCCCACCCTGCAGCTCCCTGCCTGGGCTCAAAGCTGGGCTAGGGGCAGCAGGCCGGGTGCTCCCCCTGCCTCTCCCCTCAGGCCCTGCCTCATGGACACCTCGGCACTGAGCGCTGCCTCGGGGTGCTTTGTCTCTTGCAGGCAACTCTGGTGCTGTGGAGGATTGCAAGCATGCCCGAGTGGCACTTCGCAATCCTCCTTCATTCTCCCCACCTGCTCGTGGCTCTGCTCTTGCAAATTTTCACCACCACGGAGCAGAGGCCAGTGGACGTGGAGACCCATGGCTTCTGGAGAGCGTGCCAGGAGGAACACGGCCTTCCCAGCCAGCCCAACAGGTGCCAGTCGCCCTGTCCTTCCCACACCCTTGCGGCCAGGGCCAGTGCTCCCAGAGTGACCTGGCCTTGGCTCGGCACACAGGTTTGCAGCGCAGACACTGAAGGCTCTGCTCTCCCGACTGGGCGTTGGCAAGAACCTGCTGGCTCTGGAGCACAAGCAGCTCTGGGACAGCCTGCTCTGTGCCAACAGCCAGCACTGTGCAGCAGGTCTGCTGGCCAGGTGAGATCCTCTAGTCCCCGCTGCCACTGCCGGCATTAGTACCCCATTGCCCGAGTGCCCCACACAGTCCCCGGGGCTTGTAAGCGAGAGGGCCTCGTCACTGAGGGAGGGCTGAGCGCACTGCAAAGGGCTGGGAGAGGAGGATGCCCAGCAGCAGCCGCTTCCCAAGGGGCCCGTGTCCCCTTGCAGAGTGCTGGGGACCTCTGTGAGTCACTCCTGGGAGAGGTCTGCCCGCCTAGCTCAGGGCCTTGGTGCCTTTTTTCCCTGCCAGGGAGATGCGCTGTGCCTTGACCCCCTTGTGTCCCCACATGGCCTCGCACCTGCTCAGCCTGCTCGTCGGGAAGCAGCCCCGCTGCCATCTGCCTGCCCTGGCCTTCTTTGTGGAGGTGAGCCTGATGGCCAGCGCTGCCTGGCTGAGCTGCCTCCCGGCTCTCTGGCCTCTGGGAGCTGCAGCCGCCTGGGACGCTGCCCGCGCCCGCTGCTGCTGCCTGGAGCCGGCCCTGCGCGGCCCTGGGCTCCTGCCGGCCGGCTGCCCTGCCACTGCCCTGTGCCTTTCAGCTCCTGCAGTGTCTGGACCTGAGCCAACATGGTCCCAGTGCCCTGTTGGTGCTATCCCGGCACCTGCCCAGCCAGTGCAGGGACAGGCTGCGCCTGGTGCTCAGAGGCCTCGTGGTGCTCAGCAAGGAGCCCTCGCTGGTGAGAAAGGGACAGTGGCTGAAGCCGTGCTGGCAGCGTGGGGCTGGGGAAGGCAAACCTTGGGGCTTGGCTGGGCTTGGCAGCAGAGGCAGCTGTTGCCAGCTCTCCCGACTCCCACTTCAGCTGCCCGAGTGCCCCGAGCAGCTGTCAGTGCTGCGGCCAGTCACGGCTTCACAGCACAGCCTGGTCTTGCACACAGGCCGGAGGAATACGTGGCCTCTATCCACACCTGGTGGAGCAGCTGGCCGATCCAGACACAGAGATGGTCGGGATGAGCCTCTCTGTGCTCACGCATGTGCTCCCGGACAAAGACCTCGAGATACCCAGCATCACCGCCCTGCAGCTGGCTGAGTCCCTCCTGCCACACTTTGAGAATGTAAGCCTCTGTGCCCCCAGCCAAGGGCACTGGACGCTGCCTGCCTGGAAACCTTGTGCCCTGTGCCCTTTTGGGCCTTTGCCCCAATCGGCCTGGAGTAGTTGGTGCTTAGGACTTTTCCTTTCCTCCAGGACAACAGCCATGTGCAGCTGCTCTCCATTCAGCTCTTCGGCAAGCTGATGGAGCTGGTACTGGAAGAGAGGGAAAATGCTCTCACGACAGTTGTGAGCCAGAGCCTGCTCCCTCTCTTCTTACACTGGCACCATGAGAAGCTGCACGTGGCCGAGGTGAGGTTTGCCGTGATGCTGCCGCATCCCTGGCAGGGGGCTCGCCCGCCTCCTGCCCCGGCGCCTGGCGGGCTCCAGCCTCCCCTGGCCTTGGCACAGGGAGCCGGCTCCCGTGTGACTCACCTGGGCTCTGGTGCCACCTGCGGCTCTCTGCTGCTCTGCAGGCGTCTGGCGAAGCCCTGCTTGGCGCGGCCCGCTTCCTGAGAAGGAGGGATCTCGAGGAGCTGCTGTGGAAGAAGCGGCGGATGAAGTTTGTCGAGAGCCTGGTAAGGACAGCCCGGCAGCCCCAGCCGCAGGCTGGAGTGGGGCAGCCCCTGCCCCCGGTGCTCAGTGTCAGGGGCCGGCAGCTGTGCCCCTGGCCAGCGCCGCAGCCGGGCCCGCCAGCCTGCGCCCCCCACGCTGCTCCCTGCCCTGGGCCCTGCGGGCCGCCTCGGCCGGTGCTGGGCGCAGGGAGCGCCCGGCCGAGAGGCAGAGCCCGCGCTGAGCCTTCCCTGCCGCCGCTCCCCGCAGCTGCTGCTGGACGAGAGCCGAGCGGCCGAGCACCTGCGCTGGGCCCTGCCGCACCTGCAGAGCCCACAGAGGCCCCTACGAGAGGCGGCCGTCAGGTTCATCGGTGAGCCAGCAGCCCGGCGCCCCTCCCCGCCTCCCGGCCCGGCTGCTGCCCCGGCTACAGCGGGAGCCGCGCCCGGGCCGCTGCAGCCCCGCCCTCCCTGGGCGCTGCCGCCGCCCTCCCGCAGCCGTGCCCTCGGGCGGCAGCGTGCGGCAGCGGCCCGGCAGGAGCCCGGCCCGCCAGGAGGGCGTGCGGCCACAGGGCTGGCAGCGCCCGTGTCGGGCAGCTGTGCCGCCTGGCGCCGCCACATGCTCTGTCTTGCAGGGGTGGCCGGAGTGCTGATGATGGGGCAGGAGGAGGAGCTCCAGGTCCTCACTGAGGGTGAGTCAGGGCTACCGTGTGGCAGCCAGCACTGCCGGGGCTGAGGGAGCAGCTGCAAATCCCGGCCCCGCAGCTACAATCTGTGCCCGGGCTGCGGAGGGCTCTGCTGCCTGTGCGGACCAGGGGCGCTGGGGGCACAGCCCGGAGAGCTTTCGGGGACACGGGGGGGATCCGTGGCCAGCACCTTCCGGCCATAGCCCTTGTCTCCCGCTCCCTCCTGGCCACGGCAAGAGCCGGCTGGGATGGCCCTGGCAGGAGGCTTTCCTTCGATTCCCTCAATCTGGCCTCTGACCGTGGCTCTGTTCCTCTCTCTTCCAGCTCTTCGAGCCCTCAGGGAAGACGAGAACCTGTCCTGCATGAACACATGGATTCAGATGCAATTCGAAAGAAGATCTGCCGAACTTCATTTGTCTCCTGGATCCGATGTACCTGTACCGGCCTCCTTCGATGATTTCCTGTTCCCTTCGAAGATGGGACCACGTGCAGAGCAGAAGGGACCAGATGCAGCTCCAGACACGGCTCTGGCTGCTCACAGCTGTGAGCCTGTGTGAAGCTCCAGCAGCTCCTGCCATCTCTTTCCCTGCTGACAGCTCCTTCCCTGCAGCCCTCAGGCCCTGCCCATGCCCTTTTTTACCTCCCAGCTCACCCCTTAGCTTTGCTTTCCCTTAATAAACTTTTTGTGTTTTTCACTTTACCCGCGTCTCTGTGGAGCTGAAGCGGTGCAAAACCTGAGCCCGGGGACACGCAGGGCCCCTCTGCCCTTCTCCTCCCCGCTGTGTTCCAGACACAGACAGAGAGGAACAAGGGCAGCTCAGGCTGCAAAGGTCCATGTCCCGCTGCTCCAGCTGCACAGCGGCATGGACTTATAAAGGGCGTGCTGAGCACGCTGAAGGGAAAAGGACCCTGGGTGATAGAAGAGCCAACTTGAGTGTGCTCTGAACCCAGCCGTGAGGGATTCCAGTGCAGGCATCCACGAGGGCAAAGGAGCTTGCAATGGCAGAAGTTTCCACAAAGAGCTTCCAGAAAGCACAGCAATGCTCCATCTCTACACAGGGACAGGAAGAGGGCAGTGAGACCAGAGGCCGGGGCCCCTTCCCATCCCCCTGGGGCATGGCTGCAAAACAGCCGCTGTGTCTTCCCGTGCCTGTGTTTGGGCTGTGCTGAGGCCAGAGCCGGCCAGCTTGTTCTCTGCTGTGCCAAGAGCGTTCTGGGCGGGCAGGCAGAAGTGCTGCGTGCACAGTGGGGAAGGGGCTCACGAGAGCCTCCTGCGGGAACAGGGCTCTGCTCCCCGGCTGGGAACAGCCTGGTTTTGCTGCCGTGAGCACAGGCAGGAGTTTGGGCACTTGAAGGGGCAGCGGGCAGCTCTTGTTTCTAGGGGGCCCGGGGCTGCGTGCCACAAGGGACACGAGGAAACAGACTGGGGAGAAGGAAGATGAGCGCGAGCTGGAATGCCTGTGCTACAAGGTGCAGAAGTAATTGAGCCTTGTCAGGGTTTCTCCTGAGTGTGTGTCGGTGTTCCCCAGGAAATGGACACATTTGGGGAAATGCATGCATTTGGGGAAATGCCTTTGGAAGAGAGGGGCTTGCTTCTCAAGCAAAGTGCTTCCCCAGGAGCCCCCAGTGAGCTAGGTGCAGCTGTCTCCCTTTGGTCCCTGCGCTCCTTTCCATCCTTGAGGCCCCTTGCGCTTGGCAGAGGGGCGTGGGAAGGGAGAAGGCTGTGAGGAGCAGCTTTGGCATCTGCCTGGGCCTGCAGAGACCAAGGCAAGCACCAGCGGCAGGGTGTGTCCCCCCACTTTGAGCACAGGACAGAGGGGGATTATACCCGTCCAGCCGAGAGCCCCAAATGACTCTCAGACAGCTGTGAATTCAAAGGCCTTTATGCCCACATTCATGCCATCTTCCTTATCTGCTGTGTTTTAACTCTTGGCAAGATGCGTTTGCCCCTAGCTTGCTGCAAGCTGCTCTGCTGCAGGGCCGGCAGCGAGCTGGGCTGTGTGGGCACCGTGGAGAGTCCTTCCCCGAGCACTTGGGGGGTCGTGGTGTGTCCAGGGCTGTGTTAGACACTCGGGGCATGGGATTCCTTCCAAGCGGGGGCACCTTGGGTGGGGAGGGGATGGCCCCGTGGGGCGTGGCAGCGTGTCCCTTTGTGACACGGTGTAGCAGGTTCCCCGTGGAACCGAAAGGGACACCGTGTCTTAGCAGCCCTTTGTGACACGCGCTGACCTCAGGGCTGGCAGCCACACAGCCACTCCAGAGTGCTCGGTGCATGCAACGGGACAGGAGGTGACAGAGCGGTGCTGTGAGGTGTCCCCGCACAGCCTGCTCGTTGGTTCCTGACCCGGAGCTTTTCTGAAGCATTCCTCCTGCGGCTGGCCTCACGGCCAGACCTCAGCATTGGTGACTCAGAGCTTTTCTGAGGCATCTCCCATCCCTGCGGCCGGTGCCCTCGTGGCCAGGCCGTGGCACTTGGTGACCTCCATCGTTCACCAAGAGTCTCCTGTCATTGTGGCAGGAGACCTCGAGCGCAGCACGTGCTGTCCTCTAGCTTTCCTGAGGCTCCTCTGCTGCAGGTGCCTGCAAGGCACGACTCCAGCCCTTGCTGTCTGGGCCTTTGCCAAGGCATTTGAAAGTGCCCTCCAGGTCAGACATCAGGATGGCGGGCAGACTGCTCAGCCTGGTCAAGGGGCTTCGGGGCAAGAAAAGCAAAGGCCCTGCAGCTGCCCCAGCGCAGCAGCCAGCGGAGCCGGAGCAGTTGCAGACGCTGCAGGATGGTGAGTGGCAGAGCTGGGACGCAGGGCTGGTGCCTGCAGCTGCCCTGGCCCATCCCATCCCATCCCATCCCATCCCATCCCATCCCATCCCATCCCATCTCATCTCATCCCTGTGGACATGACCATGGATGGGATGGGAGAGAGGCCAGGGCTGCCCCCCCGAATGGCCGTGCTCTTTTCCCTGGGCGCCCGGGAACTGTCCCTGCCTGGGGAGCGCAGGGCTGGGCTGTGTTCTCCGGCCTCTCCCGCAGCCCCTCAGCTCTGGCTGCACTCGCTCTTTGGCAGATGCAGCCAGGGATCCAACTCAAGAGCAGGAGCCCACCCGTGGCCGCTTCCAGAGAGCAGCGCAGGTACCTGCGGCCATCCCCACCTGGACCAGGCTTGCTGGCGCTGCTCGGCCGGGGCCTGCGCTTGGAGCAGACCATGGAACGTCCCTCTCTTCCCGCCCTTCCTTCTGCTGCAGACACTGCGGAGGTTCCTGCGCCTTCGGCGCACAAAGGCCAGCGGCTCCGCGCCCGTGGCCACGGCCGAGCCCGACCCCAGGCCCAGCGAGCTGCGGGCAGAGGCTGCTGCCAGCACAGCATCCTCTGACCTGGCCACCAGCTCTGACTGGGAAAGCGACGAGGGCTGGGACGAGGCTGACATGGCCCTGACGGAGGGCATGGCCACCACCAACACCATCCCACCGGCCATCCCAGAGACTGAGGCCATGCCCTCGCTCACTGTGAGTCCTGGACCCACTCTGGAGTTTTTCCAGAAGGCTTTTTATTCTCTACAGTAGCCTGGGGCCAGGGCTGAAGGCCTCCCAGGATCACGTGGCCCCTCAAGCCGTGTGCGCTGGGCCCCCTCAGCCCCATCACCGTGGGCTGGGAAGGCAAGCACTTCCTGAGGGGAAGCTGGGCAAGCTGATCCCTTGGAAAGCACTACAAGTCTTCCCCATGCTGCTTCCTCCAGGTACATGCCACGGTGAGTGCCCTGCTGCAGAGACTCACATCCCGTGAGTCTGTGGACGCCGGGCTGCAAATGGCCATTGTCAGCCTTGCTGAACAACACCCAGCCCACGTGGTGATGAGCCTCCTGCGCTGTGCCCCAACGTGTGACGGGTAAGGGGCACAAGTGCCTCGAGAGCTCGATGCTCACCGGCCCGTAGGGCCCCTCGCCCTGTACAGCCTGTCCAGCGGCGTCTGCCACACAGGCGGAGAGCAGCGGCACCCTCGGGCCCCTCTGTTTCCTGAGCCTGCTGCCGTGCTCCCTCCCGGCCCCACGCAGCTGCTCGGGGCACGGTACTGACGCACAGCTCTGGTCCCACAGAGCCGCTGCGCTGATCTGGAGAGCCGTGGGGACCTCAGAAGTGGCCGTGGAGCAGGTGCTTCCAGCGCTGCTCTCTGCGATAGAGGAGCAGCCACCGTACGGCGGCTTCCTCTGCAGTGGGGACAACGAGGCTGTCCTTGCCCTGGCTGTGAGTTTCTGGAGCTGGCCTATGCTGGCCCTCCAGGTCGCCTTCTCAGAAGACCTCCATGTTCTCCCCACCCTGCAGCTCCCTGCCTGGGCTCAAAGCTGGGCTAGGGGCAGCAGGCCGGGTGCTCCCCCTGCCTCTCCCCTCAGGCCCTGCCTCATGGACACCTCGGCACTGAGCGCTGCCTCGGGGTGCTTTGTCTCTTGCAGGCAACTCTGGTGCTGTGGAGGATTGCAAGCATGCCCGAGTGGCACTTCGCAATCCTCCTTCATTCTCCCCACCTGCTCGTGGCTCTGCTCTTGCAAATTTTCACCACCACGGAGCAGAGGCCAGTGGACGTGGAGACCCATGGCTTCTGGAGAGCGTGCCAGGAGGAACACGGCCTTCCCAGCCAGCCCAACAGGTGCCAGTCGCCCTGTCCTTCCCACACCCTTGCGGCCAGGGCCAGTGCTCCCAGAGTGACCTGGCCTTGGCTCGGCACACAGGTTTGCAGCGCAGACACTGAAGGCTCTGCTCTCCCGACTGGGCGTTGGCAAGAACCTGCTGGCTCTGGAGCACAAGCAGCTCTGGGACAGCCTGCTCTGTGCCAACAGCCAGCACTGTGCAGCAGGTCTGCTGGCCAGGTGAGATCCTCTAGTCCCCGCTGCCACTGCCGGCATTAGTACCCCATTGCCCGAGTGCCCCACACAGTCCCCGGGGCTTGTAAGCGAGAGGGCCTCGTCACTGAGGGAGGGCTGAGCGCACTGCAAAGGGCTGGGAGAGGAGGATGCCCAGCAGCAGCCGCTTCCCAAGGGGCCCGTGTCCCCTTGCAGAGTGCTGGGGACCTCTGTGAGTCACTCCTGGGAGAGGTCTGCCCGCCTAGCTCAGGGCCTTGGTGCCTTTTTTCCCTGCCAGGGAGATGCGCTGTGCCTTGACCCCCTTGTGTCCCCACATGGCCTCGCACCTGCTCAGCCTGCTCGTCGGGAAGCAGCCCCGCTGCCATCTGCCTGCCCTGGCCTTCTTTGTGGAGGTGAGCCTGATGGCCAGCGCTGCCTGGCTGAGCTGCCTCCCGGCTCTCTGGCCTCTGGGAGCTGCAGCCGCCTGGGACGCTGCCCGCGCCCGCTGCTGCTGCCTGGAGCCGGCCCTGCGCGGCCCTGGGCTCCTGCCGGCCGGCTGCCCTGCCACTGCCCTGTGCCTTTCAGCTCCTGCAGTGTCTGGACCTGAGCCAACATGGTCCCAGTGCCCTGTTGGTGCTATCCCGGCACCTGCCCAGCCAGTGCAGGGACAGGCTGCGCCTGGTGCTCAGAGGCCTCGTGGTGCTCAGCAAGGAGCCCTCGCTGGTGAGAAAGGGACAGTGGCTGAAGCCGTGCTGGCAGCGTGGGGCTGGGGAAGGCAAACCTTGGGGCTTGGCTGGGCTTGGCAGCAGAGGCAGCTGTTGCCAGCTCTCCCGACTCCCACTTCAGCTGCCCGAGTGCCCCGAGCAGCTGTCAGTGCTGCGGCCAGTCACGGCTTCACAGCACAGCCTGGTCTTGCACACAGGCCGGAGGAATACGTGGCCTCTATCCACACCTGGTGGAGCAGCTGGCCGATCCAGACACAGAGATGGTCGGGATGAGCCTCTCTGTGCTCACGCATGTGCTCCCGGACAAAGACCTCGAGATACCCAGCATCACCGCCCTGCAGCTGGCTGAGTCCCTCCTGCCACACTTTGAGAATGTAAGCCTCTGTGCCCCCAGCCAAGGGCACTGGACGCTGCCTGCCTGGAAACCTTGTGCCCTGTGCCCTTTTGGGCCTTTGCCCCAATCGGCCTGGAGTAGTTGGTGCTTAGGACTTTTCCTTTCCTCCAGGACAACAGCCATGTGCAGCTGCTCTCCATTCAGCTCTTCGGCAAGCTGATGGAGCTGGTACTGGAAGAGAGGGAAAATGCTCTCACGACAGTTGTGAGCCAGAGCCTGCTCCCTCTCTTCTTACACTGGCACCATGAGAAGCTGCACGTGGCCGAGGTGAGGTTTGCCGTGATGCTGCCGCATCCCTGGCAGGGGGCTCGCCCGCCTCCTGCCCCGGCGCCTGGCGGGCTCCAGCCTCCCCTGGCCTTGGCACAGGGAGCCGGCTCCCGTGTGACTCACCTGGGCTCTGGTGCCACCTGCGGCTCTCTGCTGCTCTGCAGGCGTCTGGCGAAGCCCTGCTTGGCGCGGCCCGCTTCCTGAGAAGGAGGGATCTCGAGGAGCTGCTGTGGAAGAAGCGGCGGATGAAGTTTGTCGAGAGCCTGGTAAGGACAGCCCGGCAGCCCCAGCCGCAGGCTGGAGTGGGGCAGCCCCTGCCCCCGGTGCTCAGTGTCAGGGGCCGGCAGCTGTGCCCCTGGCCAGCGCCGCAGCCGGGCCCGCCAGCCTGCGCCCCCCACGCTGCTCCCTGCCCTGGGCCCTGCGGGCCGCCTCGGCCGGTGCTGGGCGCAGGGAGCGCCCGGCCGAGAGGCAGAGCCCGCGCTGAGCCTTCCCTGCCGCCGCTCCCCGCAGCTGCTGCTGGACGAGAGCCGAGCGGCCGAGCACCTGCGCTGGGCCCTGCCGCACCTGCAGAGCCCACAGAGGCCCCTACGAGAGGCGGCCGTCAGGTTCATCGGTGAGCCAGCAGCCCGGCGCCCCTCCCCGCCTCCCGGCCCGGCTGCTGCCCCGGCTACAGCGGGAGCCGCGCCCGGGCCGCTGCAGCCCCGCCCTCCCTGGGCGCTGCCGCCGCCCTCCCGCAGCCGTGCCCTCGGGCGGCAGCGTGCGGCAGCGGCCCGGCAGGAGCCCGGCCCGCCAGGAGGGCGTGCGGCCACAGGGCTGGCAGCGCCCGTGTCGGGCAGCTGTGCCGCCTGGCGCCGCCACATGCTCTGTCTTGCAGGGGTGGCCGGAGTGCTGATGATGGGGCAGGAGGAGGAGCTCCAGGTCCTCACTGAGGGTGAGTCAGGGCTACCGTGTGGCAGCCAGCACTGCCGGGGCTGAGGGAGCAGCTGCAAATCCCGGCCCCGCAGCTACAATCTGTGCCCGGGCTGCGGAGGGCTCTGCTGCCTGTGCGGACCAGGGGCGCTGGGGGCACAGCCCGGAGAGCTTTCGGGGACACGGGGGGGATCCGTGGCCAGCACCTTCCGGCCATAGCCCTTGTCTCCCGCTCCCTCCTGGCCACGGCAAGAGCCGGCTGGGATGGCCCTGGCAGGAGGCTTTCCTTCGATTCCCTCAATCTGGCCTCTGACCGTGGCTCTGTTCCTCTCTCTTCCAGCTCTTCGAGCCCTCAGGGAAGACGAGAACCTGTCCTGCATGAACACATGGATTCAGATGCAATTCGAAAGAAGATCTGCCGAACTTCATTTGTCTCCTGGATCCGATGTACCTGTACCGGCCTCCTTCGATGATTTCCTGTTCCCTTCGAAGATGGGACCACGTGCAGAGCAGAAGGGACCAGATGCAGCTCCAGACACGGCTCTGGCTGCTCACAGCTGTGAGCCTGTGTGAAGCTCCAGCAGCTCCTGCCATCTCTTTCCCTGCTGACAGCTCCTTCCCTGCAGCCCTCAGGCCCTGCCCATGCCCTTTTTTACCTCCCAGCTCACCCCTTAGCTTTGCTTTCCCTTAATAAACTTTTTGTGTTTTTCACTTTACCCGCGTCTCTGTGGAGCTGAAGCGGTGCAAAACCTGAGCCCGGGGACACGCAGGGCCCCTCTGCCCTTCTCCTCCCCGCTGTGTTCCAGACACAGACAGAGAGGAACAAGGGCAGCTCAGGCTGCAAAGGTCCATGTCCCGCTGCTCCAGCTGCACAGCGGCATGGACTTATAAAGGGCGTGCTGAGCACGCTGAAGGGAAAAGGACCCTGGGTGATAGAAGAGCCAACTTGAGTGTGCTCTGAACCCAGCCGTGAGGGATTCCAGTGCAGGCATCCACGAGGGCAAAGGAGCTTGCAATGGCAGAAGTTTCCACAAAGAGCTTCCAGAAAGCACAGCAATGCTCCATCTCTACACAGGGACAGGAAGAGGGCAGTGAGACCAGAGGCCGGGGCCCCTTCCCATCCCCCTGGGGCATGGCTGCAAAACAGCCGCTGTGTCTTCCCGTGCCTGTGTTTGGGCTGTGCTGAGGCCAGAGCCGGCCAGCTTGTTCTCTGCTGTGCCAAGAGCGTTCTGGGCGGGCAGGCAGAAGTGCTGCGTGCACAGTGGGGAAGGGGCTCACGAGAGCCTCCTGCGGGAACAGGGCTCTGCTCCCCGGCTGGGAACAGCCTGGTTTTGCTGCCGTGAGCACAGGCAGGAGTTTGGGCACTTGAAGGGGCAGCGGGCAGCTCTTGTTTCTAGGGGGCCCAGGGCTGCGTGCCACAAGGGACACGAGGAAACAGACTGGGGAGAAGGAAGATGAGCGCGAGCTGGAATGCCTGTGCTACAAGGTGCAGAAGTAATTGAGCCTTGTCAGGGTTTCTCCTGAGTGTGTGTCGGTGTTCCCCAGGAAATGGACACATTTGGGGAAATGCATGCATTTGGGGAAATGCCTTTGGAAGAGAGGGGCTTGCTTCTCAAGCAAAGTGCTTCCCCAGGAGCCCCCAGTGAGCTAGGTGCAGCTGTCTCCCTTTGGTCCCTGCGCTCCTTTCCATCCTTGAGGCCCCTTGCGCTTGGCAGAGGGGCGTGGGAAGGGAGAAGGCTGTGAGGAGCAGCTTTGGCATCTGCCTGGGCCTGCAGAGACCAAGGCAAGCACCAGCGGCAGGGTGTGTCCCCCCACTTTGAGCACAGGACAGAGGGGGATTATACCCGTCCAGCCGAGAGCCCCAAATGACTCTCAGACAGCTGTGAATTCAAAGGCCTTTATGCCCACATTCATGCCATCTTCCTTATCTGCTGTGTTTTAACTCTTGGCAAGATGCGTTTGCCCCTAGCTTGCTGCAAGCTGCTCTGCTGCAGGGCCGGCAGCGAGCTGGGCTGTGTGGGCACCGTGGAGAGTCCTTCCCCGAGCACTTGGGGGGTCGTGGTGTGTCCAGGGCTGTGTTAGACACTCGGGGCATGGGATTCCTTCCAAGCGGGGGCACCTTGGGTGGGGAGGGGATGGCCCCGTGGGGCGTGGCAGCGTGTCCCTTTGTGACACGGTGTAGCAGGTTCCCCGTGGAACCGAAAGGGACACCGTGTCTTAGCAGCCCTTTGTGACACGCGCTGACCTCAGGGCTGGCAGCCACACAGCCACTCCAGAGTGCTCGGTGCATGCAACGGGACAGGAGGTGACAGAGCGGTGCTGTGAGGTGTCCCCGCACAGCCTGCTCGTTGGTTCCTGACCCGGAGCTTTTCTGAAGCATTCCTCCTGCGGCTGGCCTCACGGCCAGACCTCAGCATTGGTGACTCAGAGCTTTTCTGAGGCATCTCCCATCCCTGCGGCCGGTGCCCTCGTGGCCAGGCCGTGGCACTTGGTGACCTCCATCGTTCACCAAGAGTCTCCTGTCATTGTGGCAGGAGACCTCGAGCGCAGCACGTGCTGTCCTCTAGCTTTCCTGAGGCTCCTCTGCTGCAGGTGCCTGCAAGGCACGACTCCAGCCCTTGCTGTCTGGGCCTTTGCCAAGGCATTTGAAAGTGCCCTCCAGGTCAGACATCAGGATGGCGGGCAGACTGCTCAGCCTGGTCAAGGGGCTTCGGGGCAAGAAAAGCAAAGGCCCTGCAGCTGCCCCAGCGCAGCAGCCAGCGGAGCCGGAGCAGTTGCAGACGCTGCAGGATGGTGAGTGGCAGAGCTGGGACGCAGGGCTGGTGCCTGCAGCTGCCCTGGCCCATCCCATCCCATCCCATCCCATCCCATCCCATCCCATCCCATCCCATCTCATCTCATCCCTGTGGACATGACCATGGATGGGATGGGAGAGAGGCCAGGGCTGCCCCCCCGAATGGCCGTGCTCTTTTCCCTGGGCGCCCGGGAACTGTCCCTGCCTGGGGAGCGCAGGGCTGGGCTGTGTTCTCCGGCCTCTCCCGCAGCCCCTCAGCTCTGGCTGCACTCGCTCTTTGGCAGATGCAGCCAGGGATCCAACTCAAGAGCAGGAGCCCACCCGTGGCCGCTTCCAGAGAGCAGCGCAGGTACCTGCGGCCATCCCCACCTGGACCAGGCTTGCTGGCGCTGCTCGGCCGGGGCCTGCGCTTGGAGCAGACCATGGAACGTCCCTCTCTTCCCGCCCTTCCTTCTGCTGCAGACACTGCGGAGGTTCCTGCGCCTTCGGCGCACAAAGGCCAGCGGCTCCGCGCCCGTGGCCACGGCCGAGCCCGACCCCAGGCCCAGCGAGCTGCGGGCAGAGGCTGCTGCCAGCACAGCATCCTCTGACCTGGCCACCAGCTCTGACTGGGAAAGCGACGAGGGCTGGGACGAGGCTGACATGGCCCTGACGGAGGGCATGGCCACCACCAACACCATCCCACCGGCCATCCCAGAGACTGAGGCCATGCCCTCGCTCACTGTGAGTCCTGGACCCACTCTGGAGTTTTTCCAGAAGGCTTTTTATTCTCTACAGTAGCCTGGGGCCAGGGCTGAAGGCCTCCCAGGATCACGTGGCCCCTCAAGCCGTGTGCGCTGGGCCCCCTCAGCCCCATCACCGTGGGCTGGGAAGGCAAGCACTTCCTGAGGGGAAGCTGGGCAAGCTGATCCCTTGGAAAGCACTACAAGTCTTCCCCATGCTGCTTCCTCCAGGTACATGCCACGGTGAGTGCCCTGCTGCAGAGACTCACATCCCGTGAGTCTGTGGACGCCGGGCTGCAAATGGCCATTGTCAGCCTTGCTGAACAACACCCAGCCCACGTGGTGATGAGCCTCCTGCGCTGTGCCCCAACGTGTGACGGGTAAGGGGCACAAGTGCCTCGAGAGCTCGATGCTCACCGGCCCGTAGGGCCCCTCGCCCTGTACAGCCTGTCCAGCGGCGTCTGCCACACAGGCGGAGAGCAGCGGCACCCTCGGGCCCCTCTGTTTCCTGAGCCTGCTGCCGTGCTCCCTCCCGGCCCCACGCAGCTGCTCGGGGCACGGTACTGACGCACAGCTCTGGTCCCACAGAGCCGCTGCGCTGATCTGGAGAGCCGTGGGGACCTCAGAAGTGGCCGTGGAGCAGGTGCTTCCAGCGCTGCTCTCTGCGATAGAGGAGCAGCCACCGTACGGCGGCTTCCTCTGCAGTGGGGACAACGAGGCTGTCCTTGCCCTGGCTGTGAGTTTCTGGAGCTGGCCTATGCTGGCCCTCCAGGTCGCCTTCTCAGAAGACCTCCATGTTCTCCCCACCCTGCAGCTCCCTGCCTGGGCTCAAAGCTGGGCTAGGGGCAGCAGGCCGGGTGCTCCCCCTGCCTCTCCCCTCAGGCCCTGCCTCATGGACACCTCGGCACTGAGCGCTGCCTCGGGGTGCTTTGTCTCTTGCAGGCAACTCTGGTGCTGTGGAGGATTGCAAGCATGCCCGAGTGGCACTTCGCAATCCTCCTTCATTCTCCCCACCTGCTCGTGGCTCTGCTCTTGCAAATTTTCACCACCACGGAGCAGAGGCCAGTGGACGTGGAGACCCATGGCTTCTGGAGAGCGTGCCAGGAGGAACACGGCCTTCCCAGCCAGCCCAACAGGTGCCAGTCGCCCTGTCCTTCCCACACCCTTGCGGCCAGGGCCAGTGCTCCCAGAGTGACCTGGCCTTGGCTCGGCACACAGGTTTGCAGCGCAGACACTGAAGGCTCTGCTCTCCCGACTGGGCGTTGGCAAGAACCTGCTGGCTCTGGAGCACAAGCAGCTCTGGGACAGCCTGCTCTGTGCCAACAGCCAGCACTGTGCAGCAGGTCTGCTGGCCAGGTGAGATCCTCTAGTCCCCGCTGCCACTGCCGGCATTAGTACCCCATTGCCCGAGTGCCCCACACAGTCCCCGGGGCTTGTAAGCGAGAGGGCCTCGTCACTGAGGGAGGGCTGAGCGCACTGCAAAGGGCTGGGAGAGGAGGATGCCCAGCAGCAGCCGCTTCCCAAGGGGCCCGTGTCCCCTTGCAGAGTGCTGGGGACCTCTGTGAGTCACTCCTGGGAGAGGTCTGCCCGCCTAGCTCAGGGCCTTGGTGCCTTTTTTCCCTGCCAGGGAGATGCGCTGTGCCTTGACCCCCTTGT
The DNA here is from genome assembly GCF_027579445.1 of Ammospiza nelsoni. Classification (NCBI taxonomy): domain Eukaryota; kingdom Metazoa; phylum Chordata; class Aves; order Passeriformes; family Passerellidae; genus Ammospiza; species Ammospiza nelsoni. Next base: position 24,889,209 of record NC_080636.1, on the reverse strand, counting down.
GTCCCCACATGGCCTCGCACCTGCTCAGCCTGCTCGTCGGGAAGCAGCCCCGCTGCCATCTGCCTGCCCTGGCCTTCTTTGTGGAGGTGAGCCTGATGGCCAGCGCTGCCTGGCTGAGCTGCCTCCCGGCTCTCTGGCCTCTGGGAGCTGCAGCCGCCTGGGACGCTGCCCGCGCCCGCTGCTGCTGCCTGGAGCCGGCCCTGCGCGGCCCTGGGCTCCTGCCGGCCGGCTGCCCTGCCACTGCCCTGTGCCTTTCAGCTCCTGCAGTGTCTGGACCTGAGCCAACATGGTCCCAGTGCCCTGTTGGTGCTATCCCGGCACCTGCCCAGCCAGTGCAGGGACAGGCTGCGCCTGGTGCTCAGAGGCCTCGTGGTGCTCAGCAAGGAGCCCTCGCTGGTGAGAAAGGGACAGTGGCTGAAGCCGTGCTGGCAGCGTGGGGCTGGGGAAGGCAAACCTTGGGGCTTGGCTGGGCTTGGCAGCAGAGGCAGCTGTTGCCAGCTCTCCCGACTCCCACTTCAGCTGCCCGAGTGCCCCGAGCAGCTGTCAGTGCTGCGGCCAGTCACGGCTTCACAGCACAGCCTGGTCTTGCACACAGGCCGGAGGAATACGTGGCCTCTATCCACACCTGGTGGAGCAGCTGGCCGATCCAGACACAGAGATGGTCGGGATGAGCCTCTCTGTGCTCACGCATGTGCTCCCGGACAAAGACCTCGAGATACCCAGCATCACCGCCCTGCAGCTGGCTGAGTCCCTCCTGCCACACTTTGAGAATGTAAGCCTCTGTGCCCCCAGCCAAGGGCACTGGACGCTGCCTGCCTGGAAACCTTGTGCCCTGTGCCCTTTTGGGCCTTTGCCCCAATCGGCCTGGAGTAGTTGGTGCTTAGGACTTTTCCTTTCCTCCAGGACAACAGCCATGTGCAGCTGCTCTCCATTCAGCTCTTCGGCAAGCTGATGGAGCTGGTACTGGAAGAGAGGGAAAATGCTCTCACGACAGTTGTGAGCCAGAGCCTGCTCCCTCTCTTCTTACACTGGCACCATGAGAAGCTGCACGTGGCCGAGGTGAGGTTTGCCGTGATGCTGCCGCATCCCTGGCAGGGGGCTCGCCCGCCTCCTGCCCCGGCGCCTGGCGGGCTCCAGCCTCCCCTGGCCTTGGCACAGGGAGCCGGCTCCCGTGTGACTCACCTGGGCTCTGGTGCCACCTGCGGCTCTCTGCTGCTCTGCAGGCGTCTGGCGAAGCCCTGCTTGGCGCGGCCCGCTTCCTGAGAAGGAGGGATCTCGAGGAGCTGCTGTGGAAGAAGCGGCGGATGAAGTTTGTCGAGAGCCTGGTAAGGACAGCCCGGCAGCCCCAGCCGCAGGCTGGAGTGGGGCAGCCCCTGCCCCCGGTGCTCAGTGTCAGGGGCCGGCAGCTGTGCCCCTGGCCAGCGCCGCAGCCGGGCCCGCCAGCCTGCGCCCCCCACGCTGCTCCCTGCCCTGGGCCCTGCGGGCCGCCTCGGCCGGTGCTGGGCGCAGGGAGCGCCCGGCCGAGAGGCAGAGCCCGCGCTGAGCCTTCCCTGCCGCCGCTCCCCGCAGCTGCTGCTGGACGAGAGCCGAGCGGCCGAGCACCTGCGCTGGGCCCTGCCGCACCTGCAGAGCCCACAGAGGCCCCTACGAGAGGCGGCCGTCAGGTTCATCGGTGAGCCAGCAGCCCGGCGCCCCTCCCCGCCTCCCGGCCCGGCTGCTGCCCCGGCTACAGCGGGAGCCGCGCCCGGGCCGCTGCAGCCCCGCCCGCCCTGGGCGCTGCCGCCGCCCTCCCGCAGCCGTGCCCTCGGGCGGCAGCGTGCGGCAGCGGCCCGGCAGGAGCCCTGCCCGCCAGGAGGGCGTGCGGCCACAGGGCTGGCAGCGCCCGTGTCGGGCAGCTGTGCCGCCTGGCGCCGCCACATGCTCTGTCTTGCAGGGGTGGCCGGAGTGCTGATGATGGGGCAGGAGGAGGAGCTCCAGGTCCTCACTGAGGGTGAGTCAGGGCAGCCGCGTGGCAGCCAGCACTGCCGGGGCTGAGGGAGCAGCTGCAAATCCCGGCCCCGCAGCTACAATCTGTGCCCGGGCTGCGGAGGGCTCTGCTGCCTGTGCGGACCAGGGGCGCTGGGGGCACAGCCCGGAGAGCTTTCGGGGACACGGGGGGGATCCGTGGCCAGCACCTTCCGGCCATAGCCCTTGTCTCCCGCTCCCTCCTGGCCACGGCAAGAGCCGGCTGGGATGGCCCTGGCAGGAGGCTTTCCTTCGATTCCCTCAATCTGGCCTCTGACCGTGGCTCTGTTCCTCTCTCTTCCAGCTCTTCGAGCCCTCAGGGAAGACGAGAACCTGTCCTGCATGAACACATGGATTCAGATGCAATTCGAAAGAAGATCTGCCGAACTTCATTTGTCTCCTGGATCCGATGTACCTGTACCGGCCTCCTTCGATGATTTCCTGTTCCCTTCGAAGATGGGACCACGTGCAGAGCAGAAGGGACCAGATGCAGCTCCAGACACGGCTCTGGCTGCTCACAGCTGTGAGCCTGTGTGAAGCTCCAGCAGCTCCTGCCATCTCTTTCCCTGCTGACAGCTCCTTCCCTGCAGCCCTCAGGCCCTGCCCATGCCCTTTTTTACCTCCCAGCTCACCCCTTAGCTTTGCTTTCCCTTAATAAACTTTTTGTGTTTTTCACTTTACCCGCGTCTCTGTGGAGCTGAAGCGGTGCAAAACCTGAGCCCGGGGACACGCAGGGCCCCTCTGCCCTTCTCCTCCCCGCTGTGTTCCAGACACAGACAGAGAGGAACAAGGGCAGCTCAGGCTGCAAAGGTCCATGTCCCGCTGCTCCAGCTGCACAGCGGCATGGACTTATAAAGGGCGTGCTGAGCACGCTGAAGGGAAAAGGACCCTGGGTGATAGAAGAGCCAACTTGAGTGTGCTCTGAACCCAGCCGTGAGGGATTCCAGTGCAGGCATCCACGAGGGCAAAGGAGCTTGCAATGGCAGAAGTTTCCACAAAGAGCTTCCAGAAAGCACAGCAATGCTCCATCTCTACACAGGGACAGGAAGAGGGCAGTGAGACCAGAGGCCGGGGCCCCTTCCCATCCCCCTGGGGCATGGCTGCAAAACAGCCGCTGTGTCTTCCCGTGCCTGTGTTTGGGCTGTGCTGAGGCCAGAGCCGGCCAGCTTGTTCTCTGCTGTGCCAAGAGCGTTCTGGGCGGGCAGGCAGAAGTGCTGCGTGCACAGTGGGGAAGGGGCTCACGAGAGCCTCCTGCGGGAACAGGGCTCTGCTCCCCGGCTGGGAACAGCCTGGTTTTGCTGCCGTGAGCACAGGCAGGAGTTTGGGCACTTGAAGGGGCAGCGGGCAGCTCTTGTTTCTAGGGGGCCCGGGGCTGCGTGCCACAAGGGACACGAGGAAACAGACTGGGGAGAAGGAAGATGAGCGCGAGCTGGAATGCCTGTGCTACAAGGTGCAGAAGTAATTGAGCCTTGTCAGGGTTTCTCCTGAGTGTGTGTCGGTGTTCCCCAGGAAATGGACACATTTGGGGAAATGCATGCATTTGGGGAAATGCCTTTGGAAGAGAGGGGCTTGCTTCTCAAGCAAAGTGCTTCCCCAGGAGCCCCCAGTGAGCTAGGTGCAGCTGTCTCCCTTTGGTCCCTGCGCTCCTTTCCATCCTTGAGGCCCCTTGCGCTTGGCAGAGGGGCGTGGGAAGGGAGAAGGCTGTGAGGAGCAGCTTTGGCATCTGCCTGGGCCTGCAGAGACCAAGGCAAGCACCAGCGGCAGGGTGTGTCCCCCCACTTTGAGCACAGGACAGAGGGGGATTATACCCGTCCAGCCGAGAGCCCCAAATGACTCTCAGACAGCTGTGAATTCAAAGGCCTTTATGCCCACATTCATGCCATCTTCCTTATCTGCTGTGTTTTAACTCTTGGCAAGATGCGTTTGCCCCTAGCTTGCTGCAAGCTGCTCTGCTGCAGGGCCGGCAGCGAGCTGGGCTGTGTGGGCACCGTGGAGAGTCCTTCCCCGAGCACTTGGGGGGTCGTGGTGTGTCCAGGGCTGTGTTAGACACTCGGGGCATGGGATTCCTTCCAAGCGGGGGCACCTTGGGTGGGGAGGGGATGGCCCCGTGGGGCGTGGCAGCGTGTCCCTTTGTGACACGGTGTAGCAGGTTCCCCGTGGAACCGAAAGGGACACCGTGTCTTAGCAGCCCTTTGTGACACGCGCTGACCTCAGGGCTGGCAGCCACACAGCCACTCCAGAGTGCTCGGTGCATGCAACGGGACAGGAGGTGACAGAGCGGTGCTGTGAGGTGTCCCCGCACAGCCTGCTCGTTGGTTCCTGACCCGGAGCTTTTCTGAAGCATTCCTCCTGCGGCTGGCCTCACGGCCAGACCTCAGCATTGGTGACTCAGAGCTTTTCTGAGGCATCTCCCATCCCTGCGGCCGGTGCCCTCGTGGCCAGGCCGTGGCACTTGGTGACCTCCATCGTTCACCAAGAGTCTCCTGTCATTGTGGCAGGAGACCTCGAGCGCAGCACGTGCTGTCCTCTAGCTTTCCTGAGGCTCCTCTGCTGCAGGTGCCTGCAAGGCACGACTCCAGCCCTTGCTGTCTGGGCCTTTGCCAAGGCATTTGAAAGTGCCCTCCAGGTCAGACATCAGGATGGCGGGCAGACTGCTCAGCCTGGTCAAGGGGCTTCGGGGCAAGAAAAGCAAAGGCCCTGCAGCTGCCCCAGCGCAGCAGCCAGCGGAGCCGGAGCAGTTGCAGACGCTGCAGGATGGTGAGTGGCAGAGCTGGGACGCAGGGCTGGTGCCTGCAGCTGCCCTGGCCCATCCCATCCCATCCCATCCCATCCCATCCCATCTCATCTCATCCCTGTGGACATGACCATGGATGGGATGGGAGAGAGGCCAGGGCTGCCCCCCCGAATGGCCGTGCTCTTTTCCCTGGGCGCCCGGGAACTGTCCCTGCCTGGGGAGCGCAGGGCTGGGCTGTGTTCTCCGGCCTCTCCCGCAGCCCCTCAGCTCTGGCTGCACTCGCTCTTTGGCAGATGCAGCCAGGGATCCAACTCAAGAGCAGGAGCCCACCCGTGGCCGCTTCCAGAGAGCAGCGCAGGTACCTGCGGCCATCCCCACCTGGACCAGGCTTGCTGGCGCTGCTCGGCCGGGGCCTGCGCTTGGAGCAGACCATGGAACGTCCCTCTCTTCCCGCCCTTCCTTCTGCTGCAGACACTGCGGAGGTTCCTGCGCCTTCGGCGCACAAAGGCCAGCGGCTCCGCGCCCGTGGCCACGGCCGAGCCCGACCCCAGGCCCAGCGAGCTGCGGGCAGAGGCTGCTGCCAGCACAGCATCCTCTGACCTGGCCACCAGCTCTGACTGGGAAAGCGACGAGGGCTGGGACGAGGCTGACATGGCCCTGACGGAGGGCATGGCCACCACCAACACCATCCCACCGGCCATCCCAGAGACTGAGGCCATGCCCTTGCTCACTGTGAGTCCTGGACCCACTCTGGAGTTTTTCCAGAAGGCTTTTTATTCTCTACAGTAGCCTGGGGCCAGGGCTGAAGGCCTCCCAGGATCACGTGGCCCCTCAAGCCGTGTGCGCTGGGCCCCCTCAGCCCCATCACCGTGGGCTGGGAAGGCAAGCACTTCCTGAGGGGAAGCTGGGCAAGCTGATCCCTTGGAAAGCACTACAAGTCTTCCCCATGCTGCTTCCTCCAGGTACATGCCACGGTGAGTGCCCTGCTGCAGAGACTCACATCCCGTGAGTCTGTGGACGCCGGGCTGCAAATGGCCATTGTCAGCCTTGCTGAACAACACCCAGCCCACGTGGTGATGAGCCTCCTGCGCTGTGCCCCAACGTGTGACGGGTAAGGGGCACAAGTGCCTCGAGAGCTCGATGCTCACCGGCCCGTAGGGCCCCTCGCCCTGTACAGCCTGTCCAGCGGCGTCTGCCACACAGGCGGAGAGCAGCGGCACCCTCGGGCCCCTCTGTTTCCTGAGCCTGCTGCCGTGCTCCCTCCCGGCCCCACGCAGCTGCTCGGGGCACGGTACTGACGCACAGCTCTGGTCCCACAGAGCCGCTGCGCTGATCTGGAGAGCCGTGGGGACCTCAGAAGTGGCCGTGGAGCAGGTGCTTCCAGCGCTGCTCTCTGCGATAGAGGAGCAGCCACCGTACGGCGGCTTCCTCTGCAGTGGGGACAACGAGGCTGTCCTTGCCCTGGCTGTGAGTTTCTGGAGCTGGCCTATGCTGGCCCTCCAGGTCGCCTTCTCAGAAGACCTCCATGTTCTCCCCACCCTGCAGCTCCCTGCCTGGGCTCAAAGCTGGGCTAGGGGCAGCAGGCCGGGTGCTCCCCCTGCCTCTCCCCTCAGGCCCTGCCTCATGGACACCTCGGCACTGAGCGCTGCCTCGGGGTGCTTTGTCTCTTGCAGGCAACTCTGGTGCTGTGGAGGATTGCAAGCATGCCCGAGTGGCACTTCGCAATCCTCCTTCATTCTCCCCACCTGCTCGTGGCTCTGCTCTTGCAAATTTTCACCACCACGGAGCAGAGGCCAGTGGACGTGGAGACCCATGGCTTCTGGAGAGCGTGCCAGGAGGAACACGGCCTTCCCAGCCAGCCCAACAGGTGCCAGTCGCCCTGTCCTTCCCACACCCTTGCGGCCAGGGCCAGTGCTCCCAGAGTGACCTGGCCTTGGCTCGGCACACAGGTTTGCAGCGCAGACACTGAAGGCTCTGCTCTCCCGACTGGGCGTTGGCAAGAACCTGCTGGCTCTGGAGCACAAGCAGCTCTGGGACAGCCTGCTCTGTGCCAACAGCCAGCACTGTGCAGCAGGTCTGCTGGCCAGGTGAGATCCTCTAGTCCCCGCTGCCACTGCCGGCATTAGTACCCCATTGCCCGAGTGCCCCACACAGTCCCCGGGGCTTGTAAGCGAGAGGGCCTCGTCACTGAGGGAGGGCTGAGCGCACTGCAAAGGGCTGGGAGAGGAGGATGCCCAGCAGCAGCCGCTTCCCAAGGGGCCCGTGTCCCCTTGCAGAGTGCTGGGGACCTCTGTGAGTCACTCCTGGGAGAGGTCTGCCCGCCTAGCTCAGGGCCTTGGTGCCTTTTTTCCCTGCCAGGGAGATGCGCTGTGCCTTGACCCCCTTGTGTCCCCACATGGCCTCGCACCTGCTCAGCCTGCTCGTCGGGAAGCAGCCCCGCTGCCATCTGCCTGCCCTGGCCTTCTTTGTGGAGGTGAGCCTGATGGCCAGCGCTGCCTGGCTGAGCTGCCTCCCGGCTCTCTGGCCTCTGGGAGCTGCAGCCGCCTGGGACGCTGCCCGCGCCCGCTGCTGCTGCCTGGAGCCGGCCCTGCGCGGCCCTGGGCTCCTGCCGGCCGGCTGCCCTGCCACTGCCCTGTGCCTTTCAGCTCCTGCAGTGTCTGGACCTGAGCCAACATGGTCCCAGTGCCCTGTTGGTGCTATCCCGGCACCTGCCCAGCCAGTGCAGGGACAGGCTGCGCCTGGTGCTCAGAGGCCTCGTGGTGCTCAGCAAGGAGCCCTCGCTGGTGAGAAAGGGACAGTGGCTGAAGCCGTGCTGGCAGCGTGGGGCTGGGGAAGGCAAACCTTGGGGCTTGGCTGGGCTTGGCAGCAGAGGCAGCTGTTGCCAGCTCTCCCGACTCCCACTTCAGCTGCCCGAGTGCCCCGAGCAGCTGTCAGTGCTGCGGCCAGTCACGGCTTCACAGCACAGCCTGGTCTTGCACACAGGCCGGAGGAATACGTGGCCTCTATCCACACCTGGTGGAGCAGCTGGCCGATCCAGACACAGAGATGGTCGGGATGAGCCTCTCTGTGCTCACGCATGTGCTCCCGGACAAAGACCTCGAGATACCCAGCATCACCGCCCTGCAGCTGGCTGAGTCCCTCCTGCCACACTTTGAGAATGTAAGCCTCTGTGCCCCCAGCCAAGGGCACTGGACGCTGCCTGCCTGGAAACCTTGTGCCCTGTGCCCTTTTGGGCCTTTGCCCCAATCGGCCTGGAGTAGTTGGTGCTTAGGACTTTTCCTTTCCTCCAGGACAACAGCCATGTGCAGCTGCTCTCCATTCAGCTCTTCGGCAAGCTGATGGAGCTGGTACTGGAAGAGAGGGAAAATGCTCTCACGACAGTTGTGAGCCAGAGCCTGCTCCCTCTCTTCTTACACTGGCACCATGAGAAGCTGCACGTGGCCGAGGTGAGGTTTGCCGTGATGCTGCCGCATCCCTGGCAGGGGGCTCGCCCGCCTCCTGCCCCGGCGCCTGGCGGGCTCCAGCCTCCCCTGGCCTTGGCACAGGGAGCCGGCTCCCGTGTGACTCACCTGGGCTCTGGTGCCACCTGCGGCTCTCTGCTGCTCTGCAGGCGTCTGGCGAAGCCCTGCTTGGCGCGGCCCGCTTCCTGAGAAGGAGGGATCTCGAGGAGCTGCTGTGGAAGAAGCGGCGGATGAAGTTTGTCGAGAGCCTGGTAAGGACAGCCCGGCAGCCCCAGCCGCAGGCTGGAGTGGGGCAGCCCCTGTCCCCGGTGCTCAGTGTCAGGGGCCGGCAGCTGTGCCCCTGGCCAGCGCCGCAGCCGGGCCCGCCAGCCTGCGCCCCCCACGCTGCTCCCTGCCCTGGGCCCTGCGGGCCGCCTCGGCCGGTGCTGGGCGCAGGGAGCGCCCGGCCGAGAGGCAGAGCCCGCGCTGAGCCTTCCCTGCCGCCGCTCCCCGCAGCTGCTGCTGGACGAGAGCCGAGCGGCCGAGCACCTGCGCTGGGCCCTGCCGCACCTGCAGAGCCCACAGAGGCCCCTACGAGAGGCGGCCGTCAGGTTCATCGGTGAGCCAGCAGCCCGGCGCCCCTCCCCGCCTCCCGGCCCGGCTGCTGCCCCGGCTACAGCGGGAGCCGCGCCCGGGCCGCTGCAGCCCCGCCCTCCCTGGGCGCTGCCGCCGCCCTCCCGCAGCCGTGCCCTCGGGCGGCAGCGTGCGGCAGCGGCCCGGCAGGAGCCCGGCCCGCCAGGAGGGCGTGCGGCCACAGGGCTGGCAGCGCCCGTGTCGGGCAGCTGTGCCGCCTGGCGCCGCCACATGCTCTGTCTTGCAGGGGTGGCCGGAGTGCTGATGATGGGGCAGGAGGAGGAGCTCCAGGTCCTCACTGAGGGTGAGTCAGGGCTACCGTGTGGCAGCCAGCACTGCCGGGGCTGAGGGAGCAGCTGCAAATCCCGGCCCCGCAGCTACAATCTGTGCCCGGGCTGCGGAGGGCTCTGCTGCCTGTGCGGACCAGGGGCGCTGGGGGCACAGCCCGGAGAGCTTTCGGGGACACGGGGGGGATCCGTGGCCAGCACCTTCCGGCCATAGCCCTTGTCTCCCGCTCCCTCCTGGCCACGGCAAGAGCCGGCTGGGATGGCCCTGGCAGGAGGCTTTCCTTCGATTCCCTCAATCTGGCCTCTGACCGTGGCTCTGTTCCTCTCTCTTCCAGCTCTTCGAGCCCTCAGGGAAGACGAGAACCTGTCCTGCATGAACACATGGATTCAGATGCAATTCGAAAGAAGATCTGCCGAACTTCATTTGTCTCCTGGATCCGATGTACCTGTACCGGCCTCCTTCGATGATTTCCTGTTCCCTTCGAAGATGGGACCACGTGCAGAGCAGAAGGGACCAGATGCAGCTCCAGACACGGCTCTGGCTGCTCACAGCTGTGAGCCTGTGTGAAGCTCCAGCAGCTCCTGCCATCTCTTTCCCTGCTGACAGCTCCTTCCCTGCAGCCCTCAGGCCCTGCCCATGCCCTTTTTTACCTCCCAGCTCACCCCTTAGCTTTGCTTTCCCTTAATAAACTTTTTGTGTTTTTCACTTTACCCGCGTCTCTGTGGAGCTGAAGCGGTGCAAAACCTGAGCCCGGGGACACGCAGGGCCCCTCTGCCCTTCTCCTCCCCGCTGTGTTCCAGACACAGACAGAGAGGAACAAGGGCAGCTCAGGCTGCAAAGGTCCATGTCCCGCTGCTCCAGCTGCACAGCGGCATGGACTTATAAAGGGCGTGCTGAGCACGCTGAAGGGAAAAGGACCCTGGGTGATAGAAGAGCCAACTTGAGTGTGCTCTGAACCCAGCCGTGAGGGATTCCAGTGCAGGCATCCACGAGGGCAAAGGAGCTTGCAATGGCAGAAGTTTCCACAAAGAGCTTCCAGAAAGCACAGCAATGCTCCATCTCTACACAGGGACAGGAAGAGGGCAGTGAGACCAGAGGCCGGGGCCCCTTCCCATCCCCCTGGGGCATGGCTGCAAAACAGCCGCTGTGTCTTCCCGTGCCTGTGTTTGGGCTGTGCTGAGGCCAGAGCCGGCCAGCTTGTTCTCTGCTGTGCCAAGAGCGTTCTGGGCGGGCAGGCAGAAGTGCTGCGTGCACAGTGGGGAAGGGGCTCACGAGAGCCTCCTGCGGGAACAGGGCTCTGCTCCCCGGCTGGGAACAGCCTGGTTTTGCTGCCGTGAGCACAGGCAGGAGTTTGGGCACTTGAAGGGGCAGCGGGCAGCTCTTGTTTCTAGGGGGCCCGGGGCTGCGTGCCACAAGGGACACGAGGAAACAGACTGGGGAGAAGGAAGATGAGCGCGAGCTGGAATGCCTGTGCTACAAGGTGCAGAAGTAATTGAGCCTTGTCAGGGTTTCTCCTGAGTGTGTGTCGGTGTTCCCCAGGAAATGGACACATTTGGGGAAATGCATGCATTTGGGGAAATGCCTTTGGAAGAGAGGGGCTTGCTTCTCAAGCAAAGTGCTTCCCCAGGAGCCCCCAGTGAGCTAGGTGCAGCTGTCTCCCTTTGGTCCCTGCGCTCCTTTCCATCCTTGAGGCCCCTTGCGCTTGGCAGAGGGGCGTGGGAAGGGAGAAGGCTGTGAGGAGCAGCTTTGGCATCTGCCTGGGCCTGCAGAGACCAAGGCAAGCACCAGCGGCAGGGTGTGTCCCCCCACTTTGAGCACAGGACAGAGGGGGATTATACCCGTCCAGCCGAGAGCCCCAAATGACTCTCAGACAGCTGTGAATTCAAAGGCCTTTATGCCCACATTCATGCCATCTTCCTTATCTGCTGTGTTTTAACTCTTGGCAAGATGCGTTTGCCCCTAGCTTGCTGCAAGCTGCTCTGCTGCAGGGCCGGCAGCGAGCTGGGCTGTGTGGGCACCGTGGAGAGTCCTTCCCCGAGCACTTGGGGGGTCGTGGTGTGTCCAGGGCTGTGTTAGACACTCGGGGCATGGGATTCCTTCCAAGCGGGGGCACCTTGGGTGGGGAGGGGATGGCCCCGTGGGGCGTGGCAGCGTGTCCCTTTGTGACACGGTGTAGCAGGTTCCCCGTGGAACCGAAAGGGACACCGTGTCTTAGCAGCCCTTTGTGACACGCGCTGACCTCAGGGCTGGCAGCCACACAGCCACTCCAGAGTGCTCGGTGCATGCAACGGGACAGGAGGTGACAGAGCGGTGCTGTGAGGTGTCCCCGCACAGCCTGCTCGTTGGTTCCTGACCCGGAGCTTTTCTGAAGCATTCCTCCTGCGGCTGGCCTCACGGCCAGACCTCAGCATTGGTGACTCAGAGCTTTTCTGAGGCATCTCCCATCCCTGCGGCCGGTGCCCTCGTGGCCAGGCCGTGGCACTTGGTGACCTCCATCGTTCACCAAGAGTCTCCTGTCATTGTGGCAGGAGACCTCGAGCGCAGCACGTGCTGTCCTCTAGCTTTCCTGAGGCTCCTCTGCTGCAGGTGCCTGCAAGGCACGACTCCAGCCCTTGCTGTCTGGGCCTTTGCCAAGGCATTTGAAAGTGCCCTCCAGGTCAGACATCAGGATGGCGGGCAGACTGCTCAGCCTGGTCAAGGGGCTTCGGGGCAAGAAAAGCAAAGGCCCTGCAGCTGCCCCAGCGCAGCAGCCAGCGGAGCCGGAGCAGTTGCAGACGCTGCAGGATGGTGAGTGGCAGAGCTGGGACGCAGGGCTGGTGCCTGCAGCTGCCCTGGCCCATCCCATCCCATCCCATCCCATCCCATCCCATCCCATCCCATCTCATCTCATCCCTGTGGACATGACCATGGATGGGATGGGAGAGAGGCCAGGGCTGCCCCCCCGAATGGCCGTGCTCTTTTCCCTGGGCGCCCGGGAACTGTCCCTGCCTGGGGAGCGCAGGGCTGGGCTGTGTTCTCCGGCCTCTCCCGCAGCCCCTCAGCTCTGGCTGCACTCGCTCTTTGGCAGATGCAGCCAGGGATCCAACTCAAGAGCAGGAGCCCACCCGTGGCCGCTTCCAGAGAGCAGCGCAGGTACCTGCGGCCATCCCCACCTGGACCAGGCTTGCTGGCGCTGCTCGGCCGGGGCCTGCGCTTGGAGCAGACCATGGAACGTCCCTCTCTTCCCGCCCTTCCTTCTGCTGCAGACACTGCGGAGGTTCCTGCGCCTTCGGCGCACAAAGGCCAGCGGCTCCGCGCCCGTGGCCACGGCCGAGCCCGACCCCAGGCCCAGCGAGCTGCGGGCAGAGGCTGCTGCCAGCACAGCATCCTCTGACCTGGCCACCAGCTCTGACTGGGAAAGCGACGAGGGCTGGGACGAGGCTGACATGGCCCTGACGGAGGGCATGGCCACCACCAACACCATCCCACCGGCCATCCCAGAGACTGAGGCCATGCCCTCGCTCACTGTGAGTCCTGGACCCACTCTGGAGTTTTTCCAGAAGGCTTTTTATTCTCTACAGTAGCCTGGGGCCAGGGCTGAAGGCCTCCCAGGATCACGTGGCCCCTCAAGCCGTGTGCGCTGGGCCCCCTCAGCCCCATCACCGTGGGCTGGGAAGGCAAGCACTTCCTGAGGGGAAGCTGGGCAAGCTGATCCCTTGGAAAGCACTACAAGTCTTCCCCATGCTGCTTCCTCCAGGTACATGCCACGGTGAGTGCCCTGCTGCAGAGACTCACATCCCGTGAGTCTGTGGACGCCGGGCTGCAAATGGCCATTGTCAGCCTTGCTGAACAACACCCAGCCCACGTGGTGATGAGCCTCCTGCGCTGTGCCCCAACGTGTGACGGGTAAGGGGCACAAGTGCCTCGAGAGCTCGATGCTCACCGGCCCGTAGGGCCCCTCGCCCTGTACAGCCTGTCCAGCGGCGTCTGCCACACAGGCGGAGAGCAGCAGCACCCTCGGGCCCCTCTGTTTCCTGAGCCTGCTGCCGTGCTCCCTCCCGGCCCCACGCAGCTGCTCGGGGCACGGTACTGACGCACAGCTCTGGTCCCACAGAGCCGCTGCGCTGATCTGGAGAGCCGTGGGGACCTCAGAAGTGGCCGTGGAGCAGGTGCTTCCAGCGCTGCTCTCTGCGATAGAGGAGCAGCCACCGTACGGCGGCTTCCTCTGCAGTGGGGACAACGAGGCTGTCCTTGCCCTGGCTGTGAGTTTCTGGAGCTGGCCTATGCTGGCCCTCCAGGTCGCCTTCTCAGAAGACCTCCATGTTCTCCCCACCCTGCAGCTCCCTGCCTGGGCTCAAAGCTGGGCTAGGGGCAGCAGGCCGGGTGCTCCCCCTGCCTCTCCCCTCAGGCCCTGCCTCATGGACACCTCGGCACTGAGCGCTGCCTCGGGGTGCTTTGTCTCTTGCAGGCAACTCTGGTGCTGTGGAGGATTGCAAGCATGCCCGAGTGGCACTTCGCAATCCTCCTTCATTCTCCCCACCTGCTCGTGGCTCTGCTCTTGCAAATTTTCACCACCACGGAGCAGAGGCCAGTGGACGTGGAGACCCATGGCTTCTGGAGAGCGTGCCAGGAGGAACACGGCCTTCCCAGCCAGCCCAACAGGTGCCAGTCGCCCTGTCCTTCCCACACCCTTGCGGCCAGGGCCAGTGCTCCCAGAGTGACCTGGCCTTGGCTCGGCACACAGGTTTGCAGCGCAGACACTGAAGGCTCTGCTCTCCCGACTGGGCGTTGGCAAGAACCTGCTGGCTCTGGAGCACAAGCAGCTCTGGGACAGCCTGCTCTGTGCCAACAGCCAGCACTGTGCAGCAGGTCTGCTGGCCAGGTGAGATCCTCTAGTCCCCGCTGCCACTGCCGGCATTAGTACCCCATTGCCCGAGTGCCCCACACAGTCCCCGGGGCTTGTAAGCGAGAGGGCCTCGTCACTGAGGGAGGGCTGAGCGCACTGCAAAGGGCTGGGAGAGGAGGATGCCCAGCAGCAGCCGCTTCCCAAGGGGCCCGTGTCCCCTTGCAGAGTGCTGGGGACCTCTGTGAGTCACTCCTGGGAGAGGTCTGCCCGCCTAGCTCAGGGCCTTGGTGCCTTTTTTCCCTGCCAGGGAGATGCGCTGTGCCTTGACCCCCTTGTGTCCCCACATGGCCTCGCACCTGCTCAGCCTGCTCGTCGGGAAGCAGCCCCGCTGCCATCTGCCTGCCCTGGCCTTCTTTGTGGAGGTGAGCCTGATGGCCAGCGCTGCCTGGCTGAGCTGCCTCCCGGCTCTCTGGCCTCTGGGAGCTGCAGCCGCCTGGGACGCTGCCCGCGCCCGCTGCTGCTGCCTGGAGCCGGCCCTGCGCGGCCCTGGGCTCCTGCCGGCCGGCTGCCCTGCCACTGCCCTGTGCCTTTCAGCTCCTGCAGTGTCTGGACCTGAGCCAACATGGTCCCAGTGCCCTGTTGGTGCTATCCCGGCACCTGCCCAGCCAGTGCAGGGACAGGCTGCGCCTGGTGCTCAGAGGCCTCGTGGTGCTCAGCAAGGAGCCCTCGCTGGTGAGAAAGGGACAGTGGCTGAAGCCGTGCTGGCAGCGTGGGGCTGGGGAAGGCAAACCTTGGGGCTTGGCTGGGCTTGGCAGCAGAGGCAGCTGTTGCCAGCTCTCCCGACTCCCACTTCAGCTGCCCGAGTGCCCCGAGCAGCTGTCAGTGCTGCGGCCAGTCACGGCTTCACAGCACAGCCTGGTCTTGCACACAGGCCGGAGGAATACGTGGCCTCTATCCACACCTGGTGGAGCAGCTGGCCGATCCAGACACAGAGATGGTCGGGATGAGCCTCTCTGTGCTCACGCATGTGCTCCCGGACAAAGACCTCGAGATACCCAGCATCACCGCCCTGCAGCTGGCTGAGTCCCTCCTGCCACACTTTGAGAATGTAAGCCTCTGTGCCCCCAGCCAAGGGCACTGGACGCTGCCTGCCTGGAAACCTTGTGCCCTGTGCCCTTTTGGGCCTTTGCCCCAATCGGCCTGGAGTAGTTGGTGCTTAGGACTTTTCCTTTCCTCCAGGACAACAGCCATGTGCAGCTGCTCTCCATTCAGCTCTTCGGCAAGCTGATGGAGCTGGTACTGGAAGAGAGGGAAAATGCTCTCACGACAGTTGTGAGCCAGAGCCTGCTCCCTCTCTTCTTACACTGGCACCATGAGAAGCTGCACGTGGCCGAGGTGAGGTTTGCCGTGATGCTGCCGCATCCCTGGCAGGGGGCTCGCCCGCCTCCTGCCCCGGCGCCTGGCGGGCTCCAGCCTCCCCTGGCCTTGGCACAGGGAGCCGGCTCCCGTGTGACTCACCTGGGCTCTGGTGCCACCTGCGGCTCTCTGCTGCTCTGCAGGCGTCTGGCGAAGCCCTGCTTGGCGCGGCCCGCTTCCTGAGAAGGAGGGATCTCGAGGAGCTGCTGTGGAAGAAGCGGCGGATGAAGTTTGTCGAGAGCCTGGTAAGGACAGCCCGGCAGCCCCAGCCGCAGGCTGGAGTGGGGCAGCCCCTGCCCCCGGTGCTCAGTGTCAGGGGCCGGCAGCTGTGCCCCTGGCCAGCGCCGCAGCCGGGCCCGCCAGCCTGCGCCCCCCACGCTGCTCCCTGCCCTGGGCCCTGCGGGCCGCCTCGGCCGGTGCTGGGCGCAGGGAGCGCCCGGCCGAGAGGCAGAGCCCGCGCTGAGCCTTCCCTGCCGCCGCTCCCCGCAGCTGCTGCTGGACGAGAGCCGAGCGGCCGAGCACCTGCGCTGGGCCCTGCCGCACCTGCAGAGCCCACAGAGGCCCCTACGAGAGGCGGCCGTCAGGTTCATCGGTGAGCCAGCAGCCCGGCGCCCCTCCCCGCCTCCCGGCCCGGCTGCTGCCCCGGCTACAGCGGGAGCCGCGCCCGGGCCGCTGCAGCCCCGCCCTCCCTGGGCGCTGCCGCCGCCCTCCCGCAGCCGTGCCCTCGGGCGGCAGCGTGCGGCAGCGGCCCGGCAGGAGCCCGGCCCGCCAGGAGGGCGTGCGGCCACAGGGCTGGCAGCGCCCGTGTCGGGCAGCTGTGCCGCCTGGCGCCGCCACATGCTCTGTCTTGCAGGGGTGGCCGGAGTGCTGATGATGGGGCAGGAGGAGGAGCTCCAGGTCCTCACTGAGGGTGAGTCAGGGCTACCGTGTGGCAGCCAGCACTGCCGGGGCTGAGGGAGCAGCTGCAAATCCCGGCCCCGCAGCTACAATCTGTGCCCGGGCTGCGGAGGGCTCTGCTGCCTGTGCGGACCAGGGGCGCTGGGGGCACAGCCCGGAGAGCTTTCGGGGACACGGGGGGGATCCGTGGCCAGCACCTTCCGGCCATAGCCCTTGTCTCCCGCTCCCTCCTGGCCACGGCAAGAGCCGGCTGGGATGGCCCTGGCAGGAGGCTTTCCTTCGATTCCCTCAATCTGGCCTCTGACCGTGGCTCTGTTCCTCTCTCTTCCAGCTCTTCGAGCCCTCAGGGAAGACGAGAACCTGTCCTGCATGAACACATGGATTCAGATGCAATTCGAAAGAAGATCTGCCGAACTTCATTTGTCTCCTGGATCCGATGTACCTGTACCGGCCTCCTTCGATGATTTCCTGTTCCCTTCGAAGATGGGACCACGTGCAGAGCAGAAGGGACCAGATGCAGCTCCAGACACGGCTCTGGCTGCTCACAGCTGTGAGCCTGTGTGAAGCTCCAGCAGCTCCTGCCATCTCTTTCCCTGCTGACAGCTCCTTCCCTGCAGCCCTCAGGCCCTGCCCATGCCCTTTTTTACCTCCCAGCTCACCCCTTAGCTTTGCTTTCCCTTAATAAACTTTTTGTGTTTTTCACTTTACCCGCGTCTCTGTGGAGCTGAAGCGGTGCAAAACCTGAGCCCGGGGACACGCAGGGCCCCTCTGCCCTTCTCCTCCCCGCTGTGTTCCAGACACAGACAGAGAGGAACAAGGGCAGCTCAGGCTGCAAAGGTCCATGTCCCGCTGCTCCAGCTGCACAGCGGCATGGACTTATAAAGGGCGTGCTGAGCACGCTGAAGGGAAAAGGACCCTGGGTGATAGAAGAGCCAACTTGAGTGTGCTCTGAACCCAGCCGTGAGGGATTCCAGTGCAGGCATCCACGAGGGCAAAGGAGCTTGCAATGGCAGAAGTTTCCACAAAGAGCTTCCAGAAAGCACAGCAATGCTCCATCTCTACACAGGGACAGGAAGAGGGCAGTGAGACCAGAGGCCGGGGCCCCTTCCCATCCCCCTGGGGCATGGCTGCAAAACAGCCGCTGTGTCTTCCCGTGCCTGTGTTTGGGCTGTGCTGAGGCCAGAGCCGGCCAGCTTGTTCTCTGCTGTGCCAAGAGCGTTCTGGGCGGGCAGGCAGAAGTGCTGCGTGCACAGTGGGGAAGGGGCTCACGAGAGCCTCCTGCGGGAACAGGGCTCTGCTCCCCGGCTGGGAACAGCCTGGTTTTGCTGCCGTGAGCACAGGCAGGAGTTTGGGCACTTGAAGGGGCAGCGGGCAGCTCTTGTTTCTAGGGGGCCCGGGGCTGCGTGCCACAAGGGACACGAGGAAACAGACTGGGGAGAAGGAAGATGAGCGCGAGCTGGAATGCCTGTGCTACAAGGTGCAGAAGTAATTGAGCCTTGTCAGGGTTTCTCCTGAGTGTGTGTCGGTGTTCCCCAGGAAATGGACACATTTGGGGAAATGCATGCATTTGGGGAAATGCCTTTGGAAGAGAGGGGCTTGCTTCTCAAGCAAAGTGCTTCCCCAGGAGCCCCCAGTGAGCTAGGTGCAGCTGTCTCCCTTTGGTCCCTGCGCTCCTTTCCATCCTTGAGGCCCCTTGCGCTTGGCAGAGGGGCGTGGGAAGGGAGAAGGCTGTGAGGAGCAGCTTTGGCATCTGCCTGGGCCTGCAGAGACCAAGGCAAGCACCAGCGGCAGGGTGTGTCCCCCCACTTTGAGCACAGGACAGAGGGGGATTATACCCGTCCAGCCGAGAGCCCCAAATGACTCTCAGACAGCTGTGAATTCAAAGGCCTTTATGCCCACATTCATGCCATCTTCCTTATCTGCTGTGTTTTAACTCTTGGCAAGATGCGTTTGCCCCTAGCTTGCTGCAAGCTGCTCTGCTGCAGGGCCGGCAGCGAGCTGGGCTGTGTGGGCACCGTGGAGAGTCCTTCCCCGAGCACTTGGGGGGTCGTGGTGTGTCCAGGGCTGTGTTAGACACTCGGGGCATGGGATTCCTTCCAAGCGGGGGCACCTTGGGTGGGGAGGGGATGGCCCCGTGGGGCGTGGCAGCGTGTCCCTTTGTGACACGGTGTAGCAGGTTCCCCGTGGAACCGAAAGGGACACCGTGTCTTAGCAGCCCTTTGTGACACGCGCTGACCTCAGGGCTGGCAGCCACACAGCCACTCCAGAGTGCTCGGTGCATGCAACGGGACAGGAGGTGACAGAGCGGTGCTGTGAGGTGTCCCCGCACAGCCTGCTCGTTGGTTCCTGACCCGGAGCTTTTCTGAAGCATTCCTCCTGCGGCTGGCCTCACGGCCAGACCTCAGCATTGGTGACTCAGAGCTTTTCTGAGGCATCTCCCATCCCTGCGGCCGGTGCCCTCGTGGCCAGGCCGTGGCACTTGGTGACCTCCATCGTTCACCAAGAGTCTCCTGTCATTGTGGCAGGAGACCTCGAGCGCAGCACGTGCTGTCCTCTAGCTTTCCTGAGGCTCCTCTGCTGCAGGTGCCTGCAAGGCACGACTCCAGCCCTTGCTGTCTGGGCCTTTGCCAAGGCATTTGAAAGTGCCCTCCAGGTCAGACATCAGGATGGCGGGCAGACTGCTCAGCCTGGTCAAGGGGCTTCGGGGCAAGAAAAGCAAAGGCCCTGCAGCTGCCCCAGCGCAGCAGCCAGCGGAGCCGGAGCAGTTGCAGACGCTGCAGGATGGTGAGTGGCAGAGCTGGGACGCAGGGCTGGTGCCTGCAGCTGCCCTGGCCCATCCCATCCCATCCCATCCCATCCCATCCCATCCCATCCCATCCCATCTCATCTCATCCCTGTGGACATGACCATGGATGGGATGGGAGAGAGGCCAGGGCTGCCCCCCCGAATGGCCGTGCTCTTTTCCCTGGGCGCCCGGGAACTGTCCCTGCCTGGGGAGCGCAGGGCTGGGCTGTGTTCTCCGGCCTCTCCCGCAGCCCCTCAGCTCTGGCTGCACTCGCTCTTTGGCAGATGCAGCCAGGGATCCAACTCAAGAGCAGGAGCCCACCCGTGGCCGCTTCCAGAGAGCAGCGCAGGTACCTGCGGCCATCCCCACCTGGACCAGGCTTGCTGGCGCTGCTCGGCCGGGGCCTGCGCTTGGAGCAGACCATGGAACGTCCCTCTCTTCCCGCCCTTCCTTCTGCTGCAGACACTGCGGAGGTTCCTGCGCCTTCGGCGCACAAAGGCCAGCGGCTCCGCGCCCGTGGCCACGGCCGAGCCCGACCCCAGGCCCAGCGAGCTGCGGGCAGAGGCTGCTGCCAGCACAGCATCCTCTGACCTGGCCACCAGCTCTGACTGGGAAAGCGACGAGGGCTGGGACGAGGCTGACATGGCCCTGACGGAGGGCATGGCCACCACCAACACCATCCCACCGGCCATCCCAGAGACTGAGGCCATGCCCTCGCTCACTGTGAGTCCTGGACCCACTCTGGAGTTTTTCCAGAAGGCTTTTTATTCTCTACAGTAGCCTGGGGCCAGGGCTGAAGGCCTCCCAGGATCACGTGGCCCCTCAAGCCGTGTGCGCTGGGCCCCCTCAGCCCCATCACCGTGGGCTGGGAAGGCAAGCACTTCCTGAGGGGAAGCTGGGCAAGCTGATCCCTTGGAAAGCACTACAAGTCTTCCCCATGCTGCTTCCTCCAGGTACATGCCACGGTGAGTGCCCTGCTGCAGAGACTCACATCCCGTGAGTCTGTGGACGCCGGGCTGCAAATGGCCATTGTCAGCCTTGCTGAACAACACCCAGCCCACGTGGTGATGAGCCTCCTGCGCTGTGCCCCAACGTGTGACGGGTAAGGGGCACAAGTGCCTCGAGAGCTCGATGCTCACCGGCCCGTAGGGCCCCTCGCCCTGTACAGCCTGTCCAGCGGCGTCTGCCACACAGGCGGAGAGCAGCGGCACCCTCGGGCCCCTCTGTTTCCTGAGCCTGCTGCCGTGCTCCCTCCCGGCCCCACGCAGCTGCTCGGGGCACGGTACTGACGCACAGCTCTGGTCCCACAGAGCCGCTGCGCTGATCTGGAGAGCCGTGGGGACCTCAGAAGTGGCCGTGGAGCAGGTGCTTCCAGCGCTGCTCTCTGCGATAGAGGAGCAGCCACCGTACGGCGGCTTCCTCTGCAGTGGGGACAACGAGGCTGTCCTTGCCCTGGCTGTGAGTTTCTGGAGCTGGCCTATGCTGGCCCTCCAGGTCGCCTTCTCAGAAGACCTCCATGTTCTCCCCACCCTGCAGCTCCCTGCCTGGGCTCAAAGCTGGGCTAGGGGCAGCAGGCCGGGTGCTCCCCCTGCCTCTCCCCTCAGGCCCTGCCTCATGGACACCTCGGCACTGAGCGCTGCCTCGGGGTGCTTTGTCTCTTGCAGGCAACTCTGGTGCTGTGGAGGATTGCAAGCATGCCCGAGTGGCACTTCGCAATCCTCCTTCATTCTCCCCACCTGCTCGTGGCTCTGCTCTTGCAAATTTTCACCACCACGGAGCAGAGGCCAGTGGACGTGGAGACCCATGGCTTCTGGAGAGCGTGCCAGGAGGAACACGGCCTTCCCAGCCAGCCCAACAGGTGCCAGTCGCCCTGTCCTTCCCACACCCTTGCGGCCAGGGCCAGTGCTCCCAGAGTGACCTGGCCTTGGCTCGGCACACAGGTTTGCAGCGCAGACACTGAAGGCTCTGCTCTCCCGACTGGGCGTTGGCAAGAACCTGCTGGCTCTGGAGCACAAGCAGCTCTGGGACAGCCTGCTCTGTGCCAACAGCCAGCACTGTGCAGCAGGTCTGCTGGCCAGGTGAGATCCTCTAGTCCCCGCTGCCACTGCCGGCATTAGTACCCCATTGCCCGAGTGCCCCACACAGTCCCCGGGGCTTGTAAGCGAGAGGGCCTCGTCACTGAGGGAGGGCTGAGCGCACTGCAAAGGGCTGGGAGAGGAGGATGCCCAGCAGCAGCCGCTTCCCAAGGGGCCCGTGTCCCCTTGCAGAGTGCTGGGGACCTCTGTGAGTCACTCCTGGGAGAGGTCTGCCCGCCTAGCTCAGGGCCTTGGTGCCTTTTTTCCCTGCCAGGGAGATGCGCTGTGCCTTGACCCCCTTGTGTCCCCACATGGCCTCGCACCTGCTCAGCCTGCTCGTCGGGAAGCAGCCCCGCTGCCATCTGCCTGCCCTGGCCTTCTTTGTGGAGGTGAGCCTGATGGCCAGCGCTGCCTGGCTGAGCTGCCTCCCGGCTCTCTGGCCTCTGGGAGCTGCAGCCGCCTGGGACGCTGCCCGCGCCCGCTGCTGCTGCCTGGAGCCGGCCCTGCGCGGCCCTGGGCTCCTGCCGGCCGGCTGCCCTGCCACTGCCCTGTGCCTTTCAGCTCCTGCAGTGTCTGGACCTGAGCCAACATGGTCCCAGTGCCCTGTTGGTGCTATCCCGGCACCTGCCCAGCCAGTGCAGGGACAGGCTGCGCCTGGTGCTCAGAGGCCTCGTGGTGCTCAGCAAGGAGCCCTCGCTGGTGAGAAAGGGACAGTGGCTGAAGCCGTGCTGGCAGCGTGGGGCTGGGGAAGGCAAACCTTGGGGCTTGGCTGGGCTTGGCAGCAGAGGCAGCTGTTGCCAGCTCTCCCGACTCCCACTTCAGCTGCCCGAGTGCCCCGAGCAGCTGTCAGTGCTGCGGCCAGTCACGGCTTCACAGCACAGCCTGGTCTTGCACACAGGCCGGAGGAATACGTGGCCTCTATCCACACCTGGTGGAGCAGCTGGCCGATCCAGACACAGAGATGGTCGGGATGAGCCTCTCTGTGCTCACGCATGTGCTCCCGGACAAAGACCTCGAGATACCCAGCATCACCGCCCTGCAGCTGGCTGAGTCCCTCCTGCCACACTTTGAGAATGTAAGCCTCTGTGCCCCCAGCCAAGGGCACTGGACGCTGCCTGCCTGGAAACCTTGTGCCCTGTGCCCTTTTGGGCCTTTGCCCCAATCGGCCTGGAGTAGTTGGTGCTTAGGACTTTTCCTTTCCTCCAGGACAACAGCCATGTGCAGCTGCTCTCCATTCAGCTCTTCGGCAAGCTGATGGAGCTGGTACTGGAAGAGAGGGAAAATGCTCTCACGACAGTTGTGAGCCAGAGCCTGCTCCCTCTCTTCTTACACTGGCACCATGAGAAGCTGCACGTGGCCGAGGTGAGGTTTGCCGTGATGCTGCCGCATCCCTGGCAGGGGGCTCGCCCGCCTCCTGCCCCGGCGCCTGGCGGGCTCCAGCCTCCCCTGGCCTTGGCACAGGGAGCCGGCTCCCGTGTGACTCACCTGGGCTCTGGTGCCACCTGCGGCTCTCTGCTGCTCTGCAGGCGTCTGGCGAAGCCCTGCTTGGCGCGGCCCGCTTCCTGAGAAGGAGGGATCTCGAGGAGCTGCTGTGGAAGAAGCGGCGGATGAAGTTTGTCGAGAGCCTGGTAAGGACAGCCCGGCAGCCCCAGCCGCAGGCTGGAGTGGGGCAGCCCCTGTCCCCGGTGCTCAGTGTCAGGGGCCGGCAGCTGTGCCCCTGGCCAGCGCCGCAGCCGGGCCCGCCAGCCTGCGCCCCCCACGCTGCTCCCTGCCCTGGGCCCTGCGGGCCGCCTCGGCCGGTGCTGGGCGCAGGGAGCGCCCGGCCGAGAGGCAGAGCCCGCGCTGAGCCTTCCCTGCCGCCGCTCCCCGCAGCTGCTGCTGGACGAGAGCCGAGCGGCCGAGCACCTGCGCTGGGCCCTGCCGCACCTGCAGAGCCCACAGAGGCCCCTACGAGAGGCGGCCGTCAGGTTCATCGGTGAGCCAGCAGCCCGGCGCCCCTCCCCGCCTCCCGGCCCGGCTGCTGCCCCGGCTACAGCGGGAGCCGCGCCCGGGCCGCTGCAGCCCCGCCCTCCCTGGGCGCTGCCGCCGCCCTCCCGCAGCCGTGCCCTCGGGCGGCAGCGTGCGGCAGCGGCCCGGCAGGAGCCCGGCCCGCCAGGAGGGCGTGCGGCCACAGGGCTGGC
Organism: Ammospiza nelsoni; assembly: GCF_027579445.1. NCBI lineage: Eukaryota > Metazoa > Chordata > Aves > Passeriformes > Passerellidae > Ammospiza > Ammospiza nelsoni. The sequence continues at coordinate 24,865,932 of NC_080636.1, read as the reverse complement.
AGCGCCCGTGTCGGGCAGCTGTGCCGCCTGGCGCCGCCACATGCTCTGTCTTGCAGGGGTGGCCGGAGTGCTGATGATGGGGCAGGAGGAGGAGCTCCAGGTCCTCACTGAGGGTGAGTCAGGGCTACCGTGTGGCAGCCAGCACTGCCGGGGCTGAGGGAGCAGCTGCAAATCCCGGCCCCGCAGCTACAATCTGTGCCCGGGCTGCGGAGGGCTCTGCTGCCTGTGCGGACCAGGGGCGCTGGGGGCACAGCCCGGAGAGCTTTCGGGGACACGGGGGGGATCCGTGGCCAGCACCTTCCGGCCATAGCCCTTGTCTCCCGCTCCCTCCTGGCCACGGCAAGAGCCGGCTGGGATGGCCCTGGCAGGAGGCTTTCCTTCGATTCCCTCAATCTGGCCTCTGACCGTGGCTCTGTTCCTCTCTCTTCCAGCTCTTCGAGCCCTCAGGGAAGACGAGAACCTGTCCTGCATGAACACATGGATTCAGATGCAATTCGAAAGAAGATCTGCCGAACTTCATTTGTCTCCTGGATCCGATGTACCTGTACCGGCCTCCTTCGATGATTTCCTGTTCCCTTCGAAGATGGGACCACGTGCAGAGCAGAAGGGACCAGATGCAGCTCCAGACACGGCTCTGGCTGCTCACAGCTGTGAGCCTGTGTGAAGCTCCAGCAGCTCCTGCCATCTCTTTCCCTGCTGACAGCTCCTTCCCTGCAGCCCTCAGGCCCTGCCCATGCCCTTTTTTACCTCCCAGCTCACCCCTTAGCTTTGCTTTCCCTTAATAAACTTTTTGTGTTTTTCACTTTACCCGCGTCTCTGTGGAGCTGAAGCGGTGCAAAACCTGAGCCCGGGGACACGCAGGGCCCCTCTGCCCTTCTCCTCCCCGCTGTGTTCCAGACACAGACAGAGAGGAACAAGGGCAGCTCAGGCTGCAAAGGTCCATGTCCCGCTGCTCCAGCTGCACAGCGGCATGGACTTATAAAGGGCGTGCTGAGCACGCTGAAGGGAAAAGGACCCTGGGTGATAGAAGAGCCAACTTGAGTGTGCTCTGAACCCAGCCGTGAGGGATTCCAGTGCAGGCATCCACGAGGGCAAAGGAGCTTGCAATGGCAGAAGTTTCCACAAAGAGCTTCCAGAAAGCACAGCAATGCTCCATCTCTACACAGGGACAGGAAGAGGGCAGTGAGACCAGAGGCCGGGGCCCCTTCCCATCCCCCTGGGGCATGGCTGCAAAACAGCCGCTGTGTCTTCCCGTGCCTGTGTTTGGGCTGTGCTGAGGCCAGAGCCGGCCAGCTTGTTCTCTGCTGTGCCAAGAGCGTTCTGGGCGGGCAGGCAGAAGTGCTGCGTGCACAGTGGGGAAGGGGCTCACGAGAGCCTCCTGCGGGAACAGGGCTCTGCTCCCCGGCTGGGAACAGCCTGGTTTTGCTGCCGTGAGCACAGGCAGGAGTTTGGGCACTTGAAGGGGCAGCGGGCAGCTCTTGTTTCTAGGGGGCCCGGGGCTGCGTGCCACAAGGGACACGAGGAAACAGACTGGGGAGAAGGAAGATGAGCGCGAGCTGGAATGCCTGTGCTACAAGGTGCAGAAGTAATTGAGCCTTGTCAGGGTTTCTCCTGAGTGTGTGTCGGTGTTCCCCAGGAAATGGACACATTTGGGGAAATGCATGCATTTGGGGAAATGCCTTTGGAAGAGAGGGGCTTGCTTCTCAAGCAAAGTGCTTCCCCAGGAGCCCCCAGTGAGCTAGGTGCAGCTGTCTCCCTTTGGTCCCTGCGCTCCTTTCCATCCTTGAGGCCCCTTGCGCTTGGCAGAGGGGCGTGGGAAGGGAGAAGGCTGTGAGGAGCAGCTTTGGCATCTGCCTGGGCCTGCAGAGACCAAGGCAAGCACCAGCGGCAGGGTGTGTCCCCCCACTTTGAGCACAGGACAGAGGGGGATTATACCCGTCCAGCCGAGAGCCCCAAATGACTCTCAGACAGCTGTGAATTCAAAGGCCTTTATGCCCACATTCATGCCATCTTCCTTATCTGCTGTGTTTTAACTCTTGGCAAGATGCGTTTGCCCCTAGCTTGCTGCAAGCTGCTCTGCTGCAGGGCCGGCAGCGAGCTGGGCTGTGTGGGCACCGTGGAGAGTCCTTCCCCGAGCACTTGGGGGGTCGTGGTGTGTCCAGGGCTGTGTTAGACACTCGGGGCATGGGATTCCTTCCAAGCGGGGGCACCTTGGGTGGGGAGGGGATGGCCCCGTGGGGCGTGGCAGCGTGTCCCTTTGTGACACGGTGTAGCAGGTTCCCCGTGGAACCGAAAGGGACACCGTGTCTTAGCAGCCCTTTGTGACACGCGCTGACCTCAGGGCTGGCAGCCACACAGCCACTCCAGAGTGCTCGGTGCATGCAACGGGACAGGAGGTGACAGAGCGGTGCTGTGAGGTGTCCCCGCACAGCCTGCTCGTTGGTTCCTGACCCGGAGCTTTTCTGAAGCATTCCTCCTGCGGCTGGCCTCACGGCCAGACCTCAGCATTGGTGACTCAGAGCTTTTCTGAGGCATCTCCCATCCCTGCGGCCGGTGCCCTCGTGGCCAGGCCGTGGCACTTGGTGACCTCCATCGTTCACCAAGAGTCTCCTGTCATTGTGGCAGGAGACCTCGAGCGCAGCACGTGCTGTCCTCTAGCTTTCCTGAGGCTCCTCTGCTGCAGGTGCCTGCAAGGCACGACTCCAGCCCTTGCTGTCTGGGCCTTTGCCAAGGCATTTGAAAGTGCCCTCCAGGTCAGACATCAGGATGGCGGGCAGACTGCTCAGCCTGGTCAAGGGGCTTCGGGGCAAGAAAAGCAAAGGCCCTGCAGCTGCCCCAGCGCAGCAGCCAGCGGAGCCGGAGCAGTTGCAGACGCTGCAGGATGGTGAGTGGCAGAGCTGGGACGCAGGGCTGGTGCCTGCAGCTGCCCTGGCCCATCCCATCCCATCCCATCCCATCCCATCCCATCCCATCCCATCCCATCCCATCCCATCTCATCTCATCCCTGTGGACATGACCATGGATGGGATGGGAGAGAGGCCAGGGCTGCCCCCCCGAATGGCCGTGCTCTTTTCCCTGGGCGCCCGGGAACTGTCCCTGCCTGGGGAGCGCAGGGCTGGGCTGTGTTCTCCGGCCTCTCCCGCAGCCCCTCAGCTCTGGCTGCACTCGCTCTTTGGCAGATGCAGCCAGGGATCCAACTCAAGAGCAGGAGCCCACCCGTGGCCGCTTCCAGAGAGCAGCGCAGGTACCTGCGGCCATCCCCACCTGGACCAGGCTTGCTGGCGCTGCTCGGCCGGGGCCTGCGCTTGGAGCAGACCATGGAACGTCCCTCTCTTCCCGCCCTTCCTTCTGCTGCAGACACTGCGGAGGTTCCTGCGCCTTCGGCGCACAAAGGCCAGCGGCTCCGCGCCCGTGGCCACGGCCGAGCCCGACCCCAGGCCCAGCGAGCTGCGGGCAGAGGCTGCTGCCAGCACAGCATCCTCTGACCTGGCCACCAGCTCTGACTGGGAAAGCGACGAGGGCTGGGACGAGGCTGACATGGCCCTGACGGAGGGCATGGCCACCACCAACACCATCCCACCGGCCATCCCAGAGACTGAGGCCATGCCCTCGCTCACTGTGAGTCCTGGACCCACTCTGGAGTTTTTCCAGAAGGCTTTTTATTCTCTACAGTAGCCTGGGGCCAGGGCTGAAGGCCTCCCAGGATCACGTGGCCCCTCAAGCCGTGTGCGCTGGGCCCCCTCAGCCCCATCACCGTGGGCTGGGAAGGCAAGCACTTCCTGAGGGGAAGCTGGGCAAGCTGATCCCTTGGAAAGCACTACAAGTCTTCCCCATGCTGCTTCCTCCAGGTACATGCCACGGTGAGTGCCCTGCTGCAGAGACTCACATCCCGTGAGTCTGTGGACGCCGGGCTGCAAATGGCCATTGTCAGCCTTGCTGAACAACACCCAGCCCACGTGGTGATGAGCCTCCTGCGCTGTGCCCCAACGTGTGACGGGTAAGGGGCACAAGTGCCTCGAGAGCTCGATGCTCACCGGCCCGTAGGGCCCCTCGCCCTGTACAGCCTGTCCAGCGGCGTCTGCCACACAGGCGGAGAGCAGCGGCACCCTCGGGCCCCTCTGTTTCCTGAGCCTGCTGCCGTGCTCCCTCCCGGCCCCACGCAGCTGCTCGGGGCACGGTACTGACGCACAGCTCTGGTCCCACAGAGCCGCTGCGCTGATCTGGAGAGCCGTGGGGACCTCAGAAGTGGCCGTGGAGCAGGTGCTTCCAGCGCTGCTCTCTGCGATAGAGGAGCAGCCACCGTACGGCGGCTTCCTCTGCAGTGGGGACAACGAGGCTGTCCTTGCCCTGGCTGTGAGTTTCTGGAGCTGGCCTATGCTGGCCCTCCAGGTCGCCTTCTCAGAAGACCTCCATGTTCTCCCCACCCTGCAGCTCCCTGCCTGGGCTCAAAGCTGGGCTAGGGGCAGCAGGCCGGGTGCTCCCCCTGCCTCTCCCCTCAGGCCCTGCCTCATGGACACCTCGGCACTGAGCGCTGCCTCGGGGTGCTTTGTCTCTTGCAGGCAACTCTGGTGCTGTGGAGGATTGCAAGCATGCCCGAGTGGCACTTCGCAATCCTCCTTCATTCTCCCCACCTGCTCGTGGCTCTGCTCTTGCAAATTTTCACCACCACGGAGCAGAGGCCAGTGGACGTGGAGACCCATGGCTTCTGGAGAGCGTGCCAGGAGGAACACGGCCTTCCCAGCCAGCCCAACAGGTGCCAGTCGCCCTGTCCTTCCCACACCCTTGCGGCCAGGGCCAGTGCTCCCAGAGTGACCTGGCCTTGGCTCGGCACACAGGTTTGCAGCGCAGACACTGAAGGCTCTGCTCTCCCGACTGGGCGTTGGCAAGAACCTGCTGGCTCTGGAGCACAAGCAGCTCTGGGACAGCCTGCTCTGTGCCAACAGCCAGCACTGTGCAGCAGGTCTGCTGGCCAGGTGAGATCCTCTAGTCCCCGCTGCCACTGCCGGCATTAGTACCCCATTGCCCGAGTGCCCCACACAGTCCCCGGGGCTTGTAAGCGAGAGGGCCTCGTCACTGAGGGAGGGCTGAGCGCACTGCAAAGGGCTGGGAGAGGAGGATGCCCAGCAGCAGCCGCTTCCCAAGGGGCCCGTGTCCCCTTGCAGAGTGCTGGGGACCTCTGTGAGTCACTCCTGGGAGAGGTCTGCCCGCCTAGCTCAGGGCCTTGGTGCCTTTTTTCCCTGCCAGGGAGATGCGCTGTGCCTTGACCCCCTTGTGTCCCCACATGGCCTCGCACCTGCTCAGCCTGCTCGTCGGGAAGCAGCCCCGCTGCCATCTGCCTGCCCTGGCCTTCTTTGTGGAGGTGAGCCTGATGGCCAGCGCTGCCTGGCTGAGCTGCCTCCCGGCTCTCTGGCCTCTGGGAGCTGCAGCCGCCTGGGACGCTGCCCGCGCCCGCTGCTGCTGCCTGGAGCCGGCCCTGCGCGGCCCTGGGCTCCTGCCGGCCGGCTGCCCTGCCACTGCCCTGTGCCTTTCAGCTCCTGCAGTGTCTGGACCTGAGCCAACATGGTCCCAGTGCCCTGTTGGTGCTATCCCGGCACCTGCCCAGCCAGTGCAGGGACAGGCTGCGCCTGGTGCTCAGAGGCCTCGTGGTGCTCAGCAAGGAGCCCTCGCTGGTGAGAAAGGGACAGTGGCTGAAGCCGTGCTGGCAGCGTGGGGCTGGGGAAGGCAAACCTTGGGGCTTGGCTGGGCTTGGCAGCAGAGGCAGCTGTTGCCAGCTCTCCCGACTCCCACTTCAGCTGCCCGAGTGCCCCGAGCAGCTGTCAGTGCTGCGGCCAGTCACGGCTTCACAGCACAGCCTGGTCTTGCACACAGGCCGGAGGAATACGTGGCCTCTATCCACACCTGGTGGAGCAGCTGGCCGATCCAGACACAGAGATGGTCGGGATGAGCCTCTCTGTGCTCACGCATGTGCTCCCGGACAAAGACCTCGAGATACCCAGCATCACCGCCCTGCAGCTGGCTGAGTCCCTCCTGCCACACTTTGAGAATGTAAGCCTCTGTGCCCCCAGCCAAGGGCACTGGACGCTGCCTGCCTGGAAACCTTGTGCCCTGTGCCCTTTTGGGCCTTTGCCCCAATCGGCCTGGAGTAGTTGGTGCTTAGGACTTTTCCTTTCCTCCAGGACAACAGCCATGTGCAGCTGCTCTCCATTCAGCTCTTCGGCAAGCTGATGGAGCTGGTACTGGAAGAGAGGGAAAATGCTCTCACGACAGTTGTGAGCCAGAGCCTGCTCCCTCTCTTCTTACACTGGCACCATGAGAAGCTGCACGTGGCCGAGGTGAGGTTTGCCGTGATGCTGCCGCATCCCTGGCAGGGGGCTCGCCCGCCTCCTGCCCCGGCGCCTGGCGGGCTCCAGCCTCCCCTGGCCTTGGCACAGGGAGCCGGCTCCCGTGTGACTCACCTGGGCTCTGGTGCCACCTGCGGCTCTCTGCTGCTCTGCAGGCGTCTGGCGAAGCCCTGCTTGGCGCGGCCCGCTTCCTGAGAAGGAGGGATCTCGAGGAGCTGCTGTGGAAGAAGCGGCGGATGAAGTTTGTCGAGAGCCTGGTAAGGACAGCCCGGCAGCCCCAGCCGCAGGCTGGAGTGGGGCAGCCCCTGTCCCCGGTGCTCAGTGTCAGGGGCCGGCAGCTGTGCCCCTGGCCAGCGCCGCAGCCGGGCCCGCCAGCCTGCGCCCCCCACGCTGCTCCCTGCCCTGGGCCCTGCGGGCCGCCTCGGCCGGTGCTGGGCGCAGGGAGCGCCCGGCCGAGAGGCAGAGCCCGCGCTGAGCCTTCCCTGCCGCCGCTCCCCGCAGCTGCTGCTGGACGAGAGCCGAGCGGCCGAGCACCTGCGCTGGGCCCTGCCGCACCTGCAGAGCCCACAGAGGCCCCTACGAGAGGCGGCCGTCAGGTTCATCGGTGAGCCAGCAGCCCGGCGCCCCTCCCCGCCTCCCGGCCCGGCTGCTGCCCCGGCTACAGCGGGAGCCGCGCCCGGGCCGCTGCAGCCCCGCCCTCCCTGGGCGCTGCCGCCGCCCTCCCGCAGCCGTGCCCTCGGGCGGCAGCGTGCGGCAGCGGCCCGGCAGGAGCCCGGCCCGCCAGGAGGGCGTGCGGCCACAGGGCTGGCAGCGCCCGTGTCGGGCAGCTGTGCCGCCTGGCGCCGCCACATGCTCTGTCTTGCAGGGGTGGCCGGAGTGCTGATGATGGGGCAGGAGGAGGAGCTCCAGGTCCTCACTGAGGGTGAGTCAGGGCTACCGTGTGGCAGCCAGCACTGCCGGGGCTGAGGGAGCAGCTGCAAATCCCGGCCCCGCAGCTACAATCTGTGCCCGGGCTGCGGAGGGCTCTGCTGCCTGTGCGGACCAGGGGCGCTGGGGGCACAGCCCGGAGAGCTTTCGGGGACACGGGGGGGATCCGTGGCCAGCACCTTCCGGCCATAGCCCTTGTCTCCCGCTCCCTCCTGGCCACGGCAAGAGCCGGCTGGGATGGCCCTGGCAGGAGGCTTTCCTTCGATTCCCTCAATCTGGCCTCTGACCGTGGCTCTGTTCCTCTCTCTTCCAGCTCTTCGAGCCCTCAGGGAAGACGAGAACCTGTCCTGCATGAACACATGGATTCAGATGCAATTCGAAAGAAGATCTGCCGAACTTCATTTGTCTCCTGGATCCGATGTACCTGTACCGGCCTCCTTCGATGATTTCCTGTTCCCTTCGAAGATGGGACCACGTGCAGAGCAGAAGGGACCAGATGCAGCTCCAGACACGGCTCTGGCTGCTCACAGCTGTGAGCCTGTGTGAAGCTCCAGCAGCTCCTGCCATCTCTTTCCCTGCTGACAGCTCCTTCCCTGCAGCCCTCAGGCCCTGCCCATGCCCTTTTTTACCTCCCAGCTCACCCCTTAGCTTTGCTTTCCCTTAATAAACTTTTTGTGTTTTTCACTTTACCCGCGTCTCTGTGGAGCTGAAGCGGTGCAAAACCTGAGCCCGGGGACACGCAGGGCCCCTCTGCCCTTCTCCTCCCCGCTGTGTTCCAGACACAGACAGAGAGGAACAAGGGCAGCTCAGGCTGCAAAGGTCCATGTCCCGCTGCTCCAGCTGCACAGCGGCATGGACTTATAAAGGGCGTGCTGAGCACGCTGAAGGGAAAAGGACCCTGGGTGATAGAAGAGCCAACTTGAGTGTGCTCTGAACCCAGCCGTGAGGGATTCCAGTGCAGGCATCCACGAGGGCAAAGGAGCTTGCAATGGCAGAAGTTTCCACAAAGAGCTTCCAGAAAGCACAGCAATGCTCCATCTCTACACAGGGACAGGAAGAGGGCAGTGAGACCAGAGGCCGGGGCCCCTTCCCATCCCCCTGGGGCATGGCTGCAAAACAGCCGCTGTGTCTTCCCGTGCCTGTGTTTGGGCTGTGCTGAGGCCAGAGCCGGCCAGCTTGTTCTCTGCTGTGCCAAGAGCGTTCTGGGCGGGCAGGCAGAAGTGCTGCGTGCACAGTGGGGAAGGGGCTCACGAGAGCCTCCTGCGGGAACAGGGCTCTGCTCCCCGGCTGGGAACAGCCTGGTTTTGCTGCCGTGAGCACAGGCAGGAGTTTGGGCACTTGAAGGGGCAGCGGGCAGCTCTTGTTTCTAGGGGGCCCGGGGCTGCGTGCCACAAGGGACACGAGGAAACAGACTGGGGAGAAGGAAGATGAGCGCGAGCTGGAATGCCTGTGCTACAAGGTGCAGAAGTAATTGAGCCTTGTCAGGGTTTCTCCTGAGTGTGTGTCGGTGTTCCCCAGGAAATGGACACATTTGGGGAAATGCATGCATTTGGGGAAATGCCTTTGGAAGAGAGGGGCTTGCTTCTCAAGCAAAGTGCTTCCCCAGGAGCCCCCAGTGAGCTAGGTGCAGCTGTCTCCCTTTGGTCCCTGCGCTCCTTTCCATCCTTGAGGCCCCTTGCGCTTGGCAGAGGGGCGTGGGAAGGGAGAAGGCTGTGAGGAGCAGCTTTGGCATCTGCCTGGGCCTGCAGAGACCAAGGCAAGCACCAGCGGCAGGGTGTGTCCCCCCACTTTGAGCACAGGACAGAGGGGGATTATACCCGTCCAGCCGAGAGCCCCAAATGACTCTCAGACAGCTGTGAATTCAAAGGCCTTTATGCCCACATTCATGCCATCTTCCTTATCTGCTGTGTTTTAACTCTTGGCAAGATGCGTTTGCCCCTAGCTTGCTGCAAGCTGCTCTGCTGCAGGGCCGGCAGCGAGCTGGGCTGTGTGGGCACCGTGGAGAGTCCTTCCCCGAGCACTTGGGGGGTCGTGGTGTGTCCAGGGCTGTGTTAGACACTCGGGGCATGGGATTCCTTCCAAGCGGGGGCACCTTGGGTGGGGAGGGGATGGCCCCGTGGGGCGTGGCAGCGTGTCCCTTTGTGACACGGTGTAGCAGGTTCCCCGTGGAACCGAAAGGGACACCGTGTCTTAGCAGCCCTTTGTGACACGCGCTGACCTCAGGGCTGGCAGCCACACAGCCACTCCAGAGTGCTCGGTGCATGCAACGGGACAGGAGGTGACAGAGCGGTGCTGTGAGGTGTCCCCGCACAGCCTGCTCGTTGGTTCCTGACCCGGAGCTTTTCTGAAGCATTCCTCCTGCGGCTGGCCTCACGGCCAGACCTCAGCATTGGTGACTCAGAGCTTTTCTGAGGCATCTCCCATCCCTGCGGCCGGTGCCCTCGTGGCCAGGCCGTGGCACTTGGTGACCTCCATCGTTCACCAAGAGTCTCCTGTCATTGTGGCAGGAGACCTCGAGCGCAGCACGTGCTGTCCTCTAGCTTTCCTGAGGCTCCTCTGCTGCAGGTGCCTGCAAGGCACGACTCCAGCCCTTGCTGTCTGGGCCTTTGCCAAGGCATTTGAAAGTGCCCTCCAGGTCAGACATCAGGATGGCGGGCAGACTGCTCAGCCTGGTCAAGGGGCTTCGGGGCAAGAAAAGCAAAGGCCCTGCAGCTGCCCCAGCGCAGCAGCCAGCGGAGCCGGAGCAGTTGCAGACGCTGCAGGATGGTGAGTGGCAGAGCTGGGACGCAGGGCTGGTGCCTGCAGCTGCCCTGGCCCATCCCATCCCATCCCATCCCATCCCATCCCATCCCATCCCATCCCATCCCATCCCATCTCATCTCATCCCTGTGGACATGACCATGGATGGGATGGGAGAGAGGCCAGGGCTGCCCCCCCGAATGGCCGTGCTCTTTTCCCTGGGCGCCCGGGAACTGTCCCTGCCTGGGGAGCGCAGGGCTGGGCTGTGTTCTCCGGCCTCTCCCGCAGCCCCTCAGCTCTGGCTGCACTCGCTCTTTGGCAGATGCAGCCAGGGATCCAACTCAAGAGCAGGAGCCCACCCGTGGCCGCTTCCAGAGAGCAGCGCAGGTACCTGCGGCCATCCCCACCTGGACCAGGCTTGCTGGCGCTGCTCGGCCGGGGCCTGCGCTTGGAGCAGACCATGGAACGTCCCTCTCTTCCCGCCCTTCCTTCTGCTGCAGACACTGCGGAGGTTCCTGCGCCTTCGGCGCACAAAGGCCAGCGGCTCCGCGCCCGTGGCCACGGCCGAGCCCGACCCCAGGCCCAGCGAGCTGCGGGCAGAGGCTGCTGCCAGCACAGCATCCTCTGACCTGGCCACCAGCTCTGACTGGGAAAGCGACGAGGGCTGGGACGAGGCTGACATGGCCCTGACGGAGGGCATGGCCACCACCAACACCATCCCACCGGCCATCCCAGAGACTGAGGCCATGCCCTCGCTCACTGTGAGTCCTGGACCCACTCTGGAGTTTTTCCAGAAGGCTTTTTATTCTCTACAGTAGCCTGGGGCCAGGGCTGAAGGCCTCCCAGGATCACGTGGCCCCTCAAGCCGTGTGCGCTGGGCCCCCTCAGCCCCATCACCGTGGGCTGGGAAGGCAAGCACTTCCTGAGGGGAAGCTGGGCAAGCTGATCCCTTGGAAAGCACTACAAGTCTTCCCCATGCTGCTTCCTCCAGGTACATGCCACGGTGAGTGCCCTGCTGCAGAGACTCACATCCCGTGAGTCTGTGGACGCCGGGCTGCAAATGGCCATTGTCAGCCTTGCTGAACAACACCCAGCCCACGTGGTGATGAGCCTCCTGCGCTGTGCCCCAACGTGTGACGGGTAAGGGGCACAAGTGCCTCGAGAGCTCGATGCTCACCGGCCCGTAGGGCCCCTCGCCCTGTACAGCCTGTCCAGCGGCGTCTGCCACACAGGCGGAGAGCAGCAGCACCCTCGGGCCCCTCTGTTTCCTGAGCCTGCTGCCGTGCTCCCTCCCGGCCCCACGCAGCTGCTCGGGGCACGGTACTGACGCACAGCTCTGGTCCCACAGAGCCGCTGCGCTGATCTGGAGAGCCGTGGGGACCTCAGAAGTGGCCGTGGAGCAGGTGCTTCCAGCGCTGCTCTCTGCGATAGAGGAGCAGCCACCGTACGGCGGCTTCCTCTGCAGTGGGGACAACGAGGCTGTCCTTGCCCTGGCTGTGAGTTTCTGGAGCTGGCCTATGCTGGCCCTCCAGGTCGCCTTCTCAGAAGACCTCCATGTTCTCCCCACCCTGCAGCTCCCTGCCTGGGCTCAAAGCTGGGCTAGGGGCAGCAGGCCGGGTGCTCCCCCTGCCTCTCCCCTCAGGCCCTGCCTCATGGACACCTCGGCACTGAGCGCTGCCTCGGGGTGCTTTGTCTCTTGCAGGCAACTCTGGTGCTGTGGAGGATTGCAAGCATGCCCGAGTGGCACTTCGCAATCCTCCTTCATTCTCCCCACCTGCTCGTGGCTCTGCTCTTGCAAATTTTCACCACCACGGAGCAGAGGCCAGTGGACGTGGAGACCCATGGCTTCTGGAGAGCGTGCCAGGAGGAACACGGCCTTCCCAGCCAGCCCAACAGGTGCCAGTCGCCCTGTCCTTCCCACACCCTTGCGGCCAGGGCCAGTGCTCCCAGAGTGACCTGGCCTTGGCTCGGCACACAGGTTTGCAGCGCAGACACTGAAGGCTCTGCTCTCCCGACTGGGCGTTGGCAAGAACCTGCTGGCTCTGGAGCACAAGCAGCTCTGGGACAGCCTGCTCTGTGCCAACAGCCAGCACTGTGCAGCAGGTCTGCTGGCCAGGTGAGATCCTCTAGTCCCCGCTGCCACTGCCGGCATTAGTACCCCATTGCCCGAGTGCCCCACACAGTCCCCGGGGCTTGTAAGCGAGAGGGCCTCGTCACTGAGGGAGGGCTGAGCGCACTGCAAAGGGCTGGGAGAGGAGGATGCCCAGCAGCAGCCGCTTCCCAAGGGGCCCGTGTCCCCTTGCAGAGTGCTGGGGACCTCTGTGAGTCACTCCTGGGAGAGGTCTGCCCGCCTAGCTCAGGGCCTTGGTGCCTTTTTTCCCTGCCAGGGAGATGCGCTGTGCCTTGACCCCCTTGTGTCCCCACATGGCCTCGCACCTGCTCAGCCTGCTCGTCGGGAAGCAGCCCCGCTGCCATCTGCCTGCCCTGGCCTTCTTTGTGGAGGTGAGCCTGATGGCCAGCGCTGCCTGGCTGAGCTGCCTCCCGGCTCTCTGGCCTCTGGGAGCTGCAGCCGCCTGGGACGCTGCCCGCGCCCGCTGCTGCTGCCTGGAGCCGGCCCTGCGTGGCCCTGGGCTCCTGCCGGCCGGCTGCCCTGCCACTGCCCTGTGCCTTTCAGCTCCTGCAGTGTCTGGACCTGAGCCAACATGGTCCCAGTGCCCTGTTGGTGCTATCCCGGCACCTGCCCAGCCAGTGCAGGGACAGGCTGCGCCTGGTGCTCAGAGGCCTCGTGGTGCTCAGCAAGGAGCCCTCGCTGGTGAGAAAGGGACAGTGGCTGAAGCCGTGCTGGCAGCGTGGGGCTGGGGAAGGCAAACCTTGGGGCTTGGCTGGGCTTGGCAGCAGAGGCAGCTGTTGCCAGCTCTCCCGACTCCCACTTCAGCTGCCCGAGTGCCCCGAGCAGCTGTCAGTGCTGCGGCCAGTCACGGCTTCACAGCACAGCCTGGTCTTGCACACAGGCCGGAGGAATACGTGGCCTCTATCCACACCTGGTGGAGCAGCTGGCCGATCCAGACACAGAGATGGTCTGGATGAGCCTCTCTGTGCTCACGCATGTGCTCCCGGACAAAGACCTCGAGATACCCAGCATCACCGCCCTGCAGCTGGCTGAGTCCCTCCTGCCACACTTTGAGAATGTAAGCCTCTGTGCCCCCAGCCAAGGGCACTGGACGCTGCCTGCCTGGAAACCTTGTGCCCTGTGCCCTTTTGGGCCTTTGCCCCAATCGGCCTGGAGTAGTTGGTGCTTAGGACTTTTCCTTTCCTCCAGGACAACAGCCATGTGCAGCTGCTCTCCATTCAGCTCTTCGGCAAGCTGATGGAGCTGGTACTGGAAGAGAGGGAAAATGCTCTCACGACAGTTGTGAGCCAGAGCCTGCTCCCTCTCTTCTTACACTGGCACCATGAGAAGCTGCACGTGGCCGAGGTGAGGTTTGCCGTGATGCTGCCGCATCCCTGGCAGGGGGCTCGCCCGCCTCCTGCCCCGGCGCCTGGCGGGCTCCAGCCTCCCCTGGCCTTGGCACAGGGAGCCGGCTCCCGTGTGACTCACCTGGGCTCTGGTGCCACCTGCGGCTCTCTGCTGCTCTGCAGGCGTCTGGCGAAGCCCTGCTTGGCGCGGCCCGCTTCCTGAGAAGGAGGGATCTCGAGGAGCTGCTGTGGAAGAAGCGGCGGATGAAGTTTGTCGAGAGCCTGGTAAGGACAGCCCGGCAGCCCCAGCCGCAGGCTGGAGTGGGGCAGCCCCTGTCCCCGGTGCTCAGTGTCAGGGGCCGGCAGCTGTGCCCCTGGCCAGCGCCGCAGCCGGGCCCGCCAGCCTGCGCCCCCCACGCTGCTCCCTGCCCTGGGCCCTGCGGGCCGCCTCGGCCGGTGCTGGGCGCAGGGAGCGCCCGGCCGAGAGGCAGAGCCCGCGCTGAGCCTTCCCTGCCGCCGCTCCCCGCAGCTGCTGCTGGACGAGAGCCGAGCGGCCGAGCACCTGCGCTGGGCCCTGCCGCACCTGCAGAGCCCACAGAGGCCCCTACGAGAGGCGGCCGTCAGGTTCATCGGTGAGCCAGCAGCCCGGCGCCCCTCCCCGCCTCCCGGCCCGGCTGCTGCCCCGGCTACAGCGGGAGCCGCGCCCGGGCCGCTGCAGCCCCGCCCTCCCTGGGCGCTGCCGCCGCCCTCCCGCAGCCGTGCCCTCGGGCGGCAGCGTGCGGCAGCGGCCCGGCAGGAGCCCGGCCCGCCAGGAGGGCGTGCGGCCACAGGGCTGGCAGCGCCCGTGTCGGGCAGCTGTGCCGCCTGGCGCCGCCACATGCTCTGTCTTGCAGGGGTGGCCGGAGTGCTGATGATGGGGCAGGAGGAGGAGCTCCAGGTCCTCACTGAGGGTGAGTCAGGGCTACCGTGTGGCAGCCAGCACTGCCGGGGCTGAGGGAGCAGCTGCAAATCCCGGCCCCGCAGCTACAATCTGTGCCCGGGCTGCGGAGGGCTCTGCTGCCTGTGCGGACCAGGGGCGCTGGGGGCACAGCCCGGAGAGCTTTCGGGGACACGGGGGGGATCCGTGGCCAGCACCTTCCGGCCATAGCCCTTGTCTCCCGCTCCCTCCTGGCCACGGCAAGAGCCGGCTGGGATGGCCCTGGCAGGAGGCTTTCCTTCGATTCCCTCAATCTGGCCTCTGACCGTGGCTCTGTTCCTCTCTCTTCCAGCTCTTCGAGCCCTCAGGGAAGACGAGAACCTGTCCTGCATGAACACATGGATTCAGATGCAATTCGAAAGAAGATCTGCCGAACTTCATTTGTCTCCTGGATCCGATGTACCTGTACCGGCCTCCTTCGATGATTTCCTGTTCCCTTCGAAGATGGGACCACGTGCAGAGCAGAAGGGACCAGATGCAGCTCCAGACACGGCTCTGGCTGCTCACAGCTGTGAGCCTGTGTGAAGCTCCAGCAGCTCCTGCCATCTCTTTCCCTGCTGACAGCTCCTTCCCTGCAGCCCTCAGGCCCTGCCCATGCCCTTTTTTACCTCCCAGCTCACCCCTTAGCTTTGCTTTCCCTTAATAAACTTTTTGTGTTTTTCACTTTACCCGCGTCTCTGTGGAGCTGAAGCGGTGCAAAACCTGAGCCCGGGGACACGCAGGGCCCCTCTGCCCTTCTCCTCCCCGCTGTGTTCCAGACACAGACAGAGAGGAACAAGGGCAGCTCAGGCTGCAAAGGTCCATGTCCCGCTGCTCCAGCTGCACAGCGGCATGGACTTATAAAGGGCGTGCTGAGCACGCTGAAGGGAAAAGGACCCTGGGTGATAGAAGAGCCAACTTGAGTGTGCTCTGAACCCAGCCGTGAGGGATTCCAGTGCAGGCATCCACGAGGGCAAAGGAGCTTGCAATGGCAGAAGTTTCCACAAAGAGCTTCCAGAAAGCACAGCAATGCTCCATCTCTACACAGGGACAGGAAGAGGGCAGTGAGACCAGAGGCCGGGGCCCCTTCCCATCCCCCTGGGGCATGGCTGCAAAACAGCCGCTGTGTCTTCCCGTGCCTGTGTTTGGGCTGTGCTGAGGCCAGAGCCGGCCAGCTTGTTCTCTGCTGTGCCAAGAGCGTTCTGGGCGGGCAGGCAGAAGTGCTGCGTGCACAGTGGGGAAGGGGCTCACGAGAGCCTCCTGCGGGAACAGGGCTCTGCTCCCCGGCTGGGAACAGCCTGGTTTTGCTGCCGTGAGCACAGGCAGGAGTTTGGGCACTTGAAGGGGCAGCGGGCAGCTCTTGTTTCTAGGGGGCCCGGGGCTGCGTGCCACAAGGGACACGAGGAAACAGACTGGGGAGAAGGAAGATGAGCGCGAGCTGGAATGCCTGTGCTACAAGGTGCAGAAGTAATTGAGCCTTGTCAGGGTTTCTCCTGAGTGTGTGTCGGTGTTCCCCAGGAAATGGACACATTTGGGGAAATGCATGCATTTGGGGAAATGCCTTTGGAAGAGAGGGGCTTGCTTCTCAAGCAAAGTGCTTCCCCAGGAGCCCCCAGTGAGCTAGGTGCAGCTGTCTCCCTTTGGTCCCTGCGCTCCTTTCCATCCTTGAGGCCCCTTGCGCTTGGCAGAGGGGCGTGGGAAGGGAGAAGGCTGTGAGGAGCAGCTTTGGCATCTGCCTGGGCCTGCAGAGACCAAGGCAAGCACCAGCGGCAGGGTGTGTCCCCCCACTTTGAGCACAGGACAGAGGGGGATTATACCCGTCCAGCCGAGAGCCCCAAATGACTCTCAGACAGCTGTGAATTCAAAGGCCTTTATGCCCACATTCATGCCATCTTCCTTATCTGCTGTGTTTTAACTCTTGGCAAGATGCGTTTGCCCCTAGCTTGCTGCAAGCTGCTCTGCTGCAGGGCCGGCAGCGAGCTGGGCTGTGTGGGCACCGTGGAGAGTCCTTCCCCGAGCACTTGGGGGGTCGTGGTGTGTCCAGGGCTGTGTTAGACACTCGGGGCATGGGATTCCTTCCAAGCGGGGGCACCTTGGGTGGGGAGGGGATGGCCCCGTGGGGCGTGGCAGCGTGTCCCTTTGTGACACGGTGTAGCAGGTTCCCCGTGGAACCGAAAGGGACACCGTGTCTTAGCAGCCCTTTGTGACACGCGCTGACCTCAGGGCTGGCAGCCACACAGCCACTCCAGAGTGCTCGGTGCATGCAACGGGACAGGAGGTGACAGAGCGGTGCTGTGAGGTGTCCCCGCACAGCCTGCTCGTTGGTTCCTGACCCGGAGCTTTTCTGAAGCATTCCTCCTGCGGCTGGCCTCACGGCCAGACCTCAGCATTGGTGACTCAGAGCTTTTCTGAGGCATCTCCCATCCCTGCGGCCGGTGCCCTCGTGGCCAGGCCGTGGCACTTGGTGACCTCCATCGTTCACCAAGAGTCTCCTGTCATTGTGGCAGGAGACCTCGAGCGCAGCACGTGCTGTCCTCTAGCTTTCCTGAGGCTCCTCTGCTGCAGGTGCCTGCAAGGCACGACTCCAGCCCTTGCTGTCTGGGCCTTTGCCAAGGCATTTGAAAGTGCCCTCCAGGTCAGACATCAGGATGGCGGGCAGACTGCTCAGCCTGGTCAAGGGGCTTCGGGGCAAGAAAAGCAAAGGCCCTGCAGCTGCCCCAGCGCAGCAGCCAGCGGAGCCGGAGCAGTTGCAGACGCTGCAGGATGGTGAGTGGCAGAGCTGGGACGCAGGGCTGGTGCCTGCAGCTGCCCTGGCCCATCCCATCCCATCCCATCCCATCCCATCCCATCCCATCCCATCTCATCTCATCCCTGTGGACATGACCATGGATGGGATGGGAGAGAGGCCAGGGCTGCCCCCCCGAATGGCCGTGCTCTTTTCCCTGGGCGCCCGGGAACTGTCCCTGCCTGGGGAGCGCAGGGCTGGGCTGTGTTCTCCGGCCTCTCCCGCAGCCCCTCAGCTCTGGCTGCACTCGCTCTTTGGCAGATGCAGCCAGGGATCCAACTCAAGAGCAGGAGCCCACCCGTGGCCGCTTCCAGAGAGCAGCGCAGGTACCTGCGGCCATCCCCACCTGGACCAGGCTTGCTGGCGCTGCTCGGCCGGGGCCTGCGCTTGGAGCAGACCATGGAACGTCCCTCTCTTCCCGCCCTTCCTTCTGCTGCAGACACTGCGGAGGTTCCTGCGCCTTCGGCGCACAAAGGCCAGCGGCTCCGCGCCCGTGGCCACGGCCGAGCCCGACCCCAGGCCCAGCGAGCTGCGGGCAGAGGCTGCTGCCAGCACAGCATCCTCTGACCTGGCCACCAGCTCTGACTGGGAAAGCGACGAGGGCTGGGACGAGGCTGACATGGCCCTGACGGAGGGCATGGCCACCACCAACACCATCCCACCGGCCATCCCAGAGACTGAGGCCATGCCCTCGCTCACTGTGAGTCCTGGACCCACTCTGGAGTTTTTCCAGAAGGCTTTTTATTCTCTACAGTAGCCTGGGGCCAGGGCTGAAGGCCTCCCAGGATCACGTGGCCCCTCAAGCCGTGTGCGCTGGGCCCCCTCAGCCCCATCACCGTGGGCTGGGAAGGCAAGCACTTCCTGAGGGGAAGCTGGGCAAGCTGATCCCTTGGAAAGCACTACAAGTCTTCCCCATGCTGCTTCCTCCAGGTACATGCCACGGTGAGTGCCCTGCTGCAGAGACTCACATCCCGTGAGTCTGTGGACGCCGGGCTGCAAATGGCCATTGTCAGCCTTGCTGAACAACACCCAGCCCACGTGGTGATGAGCCTCCTGCGCTGTGCCCCAACGTGTGACGGGTAAGGGGCACAAGTGCCTCGAGAGCTCGATGCTCACCGGCCCGTAGGGCCCCTCGCCCTGTACAGCCTGTCCAGCGGCGTCTGCCACACAGGCGGAGAGCAGCAGCACCCTCGGGCCCCTCTGTTTCCTGAGCCTGCTGCCGTGCTCCCTCCCGGCCCCACGCAGCTGCTCGGGGCACGGTACTGACGCACAGCTCTGGTCCCACAGAGCCGCTGCGCTGATCTGGAGAGCCGTGGGGACCTCAGAAGTGGCCGTGGAGCAGGTGCTTCCAGCGCTGCTCTCTGCGATAGAGGAGCAGCCACCGTACGGCGGCTTCCTCTGCAGTGGGGACAACGAGGCTGTCCTTGCCCTGGCTGTGAGTTTCTGGAGCTGGCCTATGCTGGCCCTCCAGGTCGCCTTCTCAGAAGACCTCCATGTTCTCCCCACCCTGCAGCTCCCTGCCTGGGCTCAAAGCTGGGCTAGGGGCAGCAGGCCGGGTGCTCCCCCTGCCTCTCCCCTCAGGCCCTGCCTCATGGACACCTCGGCACTGAGCGCTGCCTCGGGGTGCTTTGTCTCTTGCAGGCAACTCTGGTGCTGTGGAGGATTGCAAGCATGCCCGAGTGGCACTTCGCAATCCTCCTTCATTCTCCCCACCTGCTCGTGGCTCTGCTCTTGCAAATTTTCACCACCACGGAGCAGAGGCCAGTGGACGTGGAGACCCATGGCTTCTGGAGAGCGTGCCAGGAGGAACACGGCCTTCCCAGCCAGCCCAACAGGTGCCAGTCGCCCTGTCCTTCCCACACCCTTGCGGCCAGGGCCAGTGCTCCCAGAGTGACCTGGCCTTGGCTCGGCACACAGGTTTGCAGCGCAGACACTGAAGGCTCTGCTCTCCCGACTGGGCGTTGGCAAGAACCTGCTGGCTCTGGAGCACAAGCAGCTCTGGGACAGCCTGCTCTGTGCCAACAGCCAGCACTGTGCAGCAGGTCTGCTGGCCAGGTGAGATCCTCTAGTCCCCGCTGCCACTGCCGGCATTAGTACCCCATTGCCCGAGTGCCCCACACAGTCCCCGGGGCTTGTAAGCGAGAGGGCCTCGTCACTGAGGGAGGGCTGAGCGCACTGCAAAGGGCTGGGAGAGGAGGATGCCCAGCAGCAGCCGCTTCCCAAGGGGCCCGTGTCCCCTTGCAGAGTGCTGGGGACCTCTGTGAGTCACTCCTGGGAGAGGTCTGCCCGCCTAGCTCAGGGCCTTGGTGCCTTTTTTCCCTGCCAGGGAGATGCGCTGTGCCTTGACCCCCTTGTGTCCCCACATGGCCTCGCACCTGCTCAGCCTGCTCGTCGGGAAGCAGCCCCGCTGCCATCTGCCTGCCCTGGCCTTCTTTGTGGAGGTGAGCCTGATGGCCAGCGCTGCCTGGCTGAGCTGCCTCCCGGCTCTCTGGCCTCTGGGAGCTGCAGCCGCCTGGGACGCTGCCCGCGCCCGCTGCTGCTGCCTGGAGCCGGCCCTGCGCGGCCCTGGGCTCCTGCCGGCCGGCTGCCCTGCCACTGCCCTGTGCCTTTCAGCTCCTGCAGTGTCTGGACCTGAGCCAACATGGTCCCAGTGCCCTGTTGGTGCTATCCCGGCACCTGCCCAGCCAGTGCAGGGACAGGCTGCGCCTGGTGCTCAGAGGCCTCGTGGTGCTCAGCAAGGAGCCCTCGCTGGTGAGAAAGGGACAGTGGCTGAAGCCGTGCTGGCAGCGTGGGGCTGGGGAAGGCAAACCTTGGGGCTTGGCTGGGCTTGGCAGCAGAGGCAGCTGTTGCCAGCTCTCCCGACTCCCACTTCAGCTGCCCGAGTGCCCCGAGCAGCTGTCAGTGCTGCGGCCAGTCACGGCTTCACAGCACAGCCTGGTCTTGCACACAGGCCGGAGGAATACGTGGCCTCTATCCACACCTGGTGGAGCAGCTGGCCGATCCAGACACAGAGATGGTCGGGATGAGCCTCTCTGTGCTCACGCATGTGCTCCCGGACAAAGACCTCGAGATACCCAGCATCACCGCCCTGCAGCTGGCTGAGTCCCTCCTGCCACACTTTGAGAATGTAAGCCTCTGTGCCCCCAGCCAAGGGCACTGGACGCTGCCTGCCTGGAAACCTTGTGCCCTGTGCCCTTTTGGGCCTTTGCCCCAATCGGCCTGGAGTAGTTGGTGCTTAGGACTTTTCCTTTCCTCCAGGACAACAGCCATGTGCAGCTGCTCTCCATTCAGCTCTTCGGCAAGCTGATGGAGCTGGTACTGGAAGAGAGGGAAAATGCTCTCACGACAGTTGTGAGCCAGAGCCTGCTCCCTCTCTTCTTACACTGGCACCATGAGAAGCTGCACGTGGCCGAGGTGAGGTTTGCCGTGATGCTGCCGCATCCCTGGCAGGGGGCTCGCCCGCCTCCTGCCCCGGCGCCTGGCGGGCTCCAGCCTCCCCTGGCCTTGGCACAGGGAGCCGGCTCCCGTGTGACTCACCTGGGCTCTGGTGCCACCTGCGGCTCTCTGCTGCTCTGCAGGCGTCTGGCGAAGCCCTGCTTGGCGCGGCCCGCTTCCTGAGAAGGAGGGATCTCGAGGAGCTGCTGTGGAAGAAGCGGCGGATGAAGTTTGTCGAGAGCCTGGTAAGGACAGCCCGGCAGCCCCAGCCGCAGGCTGGAGTGGGGCAGCCCCTGCCCCCGGTGCTCAGTGTCAGGGGCCGGCAGCTGTGCCCCTGGCCAGCGCCGCAGCCGGGCCCGCCAGCCTGCGCCCCCCACGCTGCTCCCTGCCCTGGGCCCTGCGGGCCGCCTCGGCCGGTGCTGGGCGCAGGGAGCGCCCGGCCGAGAGGCAGAGCCCGCGCTGAGCCTTCCCTGCCGCCGCTCCCCGCAGCTGCTGCTGGACGAGAGCCGAGCGGCCGAGCACCTGCGCTGGGCCCTGCCGCACCTGCAGAGCCCACAGAGGCCCCTACGAGAGGCGGCCGTCAGGTTCATCGGTGAGCCAGCAGCCCGGCGCCCCTCCCCGCCTCCCGGCCCGGCTGCTGCCCCGGCTACAGCGGGAGCCGCGCCCGGGCCGCTGCAGCCCCGCCCTCCCTGGGCGCTGCCGCCGCCCTCCCGCAGCCGTGCCCTCGGGCGGCAGCGTGCGGCAGCGGCCCGGCAGGAGCCCGGCCCGCCAGGAGGGCGTGCGGCCACAGGGCTGGCAGCGCCCGTGTCGGGCAGCTGTGCCGCCTGGCGCCGCCACATGCTCTGTCTTGCAGGGGTGGCCGGAGTGCTGATGATGGGGCAGGAGGAGGAGCTCCAGGTCCTCACTGAGGGTGAGTCAGGGCTACCGTGTGGCAGCCAGCACTGCCGGGGCTGAGGGAGCAGCTGCAAATCCCGGCCCCGCAGCTACAATCTGTGCCCGGGCTGCGGAGGGCTCTGCTGCCTGTGCGGACCAGGGGCGCTGGGGGCACAGCCCGGAGAGCTTTCGGGGACACGGGGGGGATCCGTGGCCAGCACCTTCCGGCCATAGCCCTTGTCTCCCGCTCCCTCCTGGCCACGGCAAGAGCCGGCTGGGATGGCCCTGGCAGGAGGCTTTCCTTCGATTCCCTCAATCTGGCCTCTGACCGTGGCTCTGTTCCTCTCTCTTCCAGCTCTTCGAGCCCTCAGGGAAGACGAGAACCTGTCCTGCATGAACACATGGATTCAGATGCAATTCGAAAGAAGATCTGCCGAACTTCATTTGTCTCCTGGATCCGATGTACCTGTACCGGCCTCCTTCGATGATTTCCTGTTCCCTTCGAAGATGGGACCACGTGCAGAGCAGAAGGGACCAGATGCAGCTCCAGACACGGCTCTGGCTGCTCACAGCTGTGAGCCTGTGTGAAGCTCCAGCAGCTCCTGCCATCTCTTTCCCTGCTGACAGCTCCTTCCCTGCAGCCCTCAGGCCCTGCCCATGCCCTTTTTTACCTCCCAGCTCACCCCTTAGCTTTGCTTTCCCTTAATAAACTTTTTGTGTTTTTCACTTTACCCGCGTCTCTGTGGAGCTGAAGCGGTGCAAAACCTGAGCCCGGGGACACGCAGGGCCCCTCTGCCCTTCTCCTCCCCGCTGTGTTCCAGACACAGACAGAGAGGAACAAGGGCAGCTCAGGCTGCAAAGGTCCATGTCCCGCTGCTCCAGCTGCACAGCGGCATGGACTTATAAAGGGCGTGCTGAGCACGCTGAAGGGAAAAGGACCCTGGGTGATAGAAGAGCCAACTTGAGTGTGCTCTGAACCCAGCCGTGAGGGATTCCAGTGCAGGCATCCACGAGGGCAAAGGAGCTTGCAATGGCAGAAGTTTCCACAAAGAGCTTCCAGAAAGCACAGCAATGCTCCATCTCTACACAGGGACAGGAAGAGGGCAGTGAGACCAGAGGCCGGGGCCCCTTCCCATCCCCCTGGGGCATGGCTGCAAAACAGCCGCTGTGTCTTCCCGTGCCTGTGTTTGGGCTGTGCTGAGGCCAGAGCCGGCCAGCTTGTTCTCTGCTGTGCCAAGAGCGTTCTGGGCGGGCAGGCAGAAGTGCTGCGTGCACAGTGGGGAAGGGGCTCACGAGAGCCTCCTGCGGGAACAGGGCTCTGCTCCCCGGCTGGGAACAGCCTGGTTTTGCTGCCGTGAGCACAGGCAGGAGTTTGGGCACTTGAAGGGGCAGCGGGCAGCTCTTGTTTCTAGGGGGCCCGGGGCTGCGTGCCACAAGGGACACGAGGAAACAGACTGGGGAGAAGGAAGATGAGCGCGAGCTGGAATGCCTGTGCTACAAGGTGCAGAAGTAATTGAGCCTTGTCAGGGTTTCTCCTGAGTGTGTGTCGGTGTTCCCCAGGAAATGGACACATTTGGGGAAATGCATGCATTTGGGGAAATGCCTTTGGAAGAGAGGGGCTTGCTTCTCAAGCAAAGTGCTTCCCCAGGAGCCCCCAGTGAGCTAGGTGCAGCTGTCTCCCTTTGGTCCCTGCGCTCCTTTCCATCCTTGAGGCCCCTTGCGCTTGGCAGAGGGGCGTGGGAAGGGAGAAGGCTGTGAGGAGCAGCTTTGGCATCTGCCTGGGCCTGCAGAGACCAAGGCAAGCACCAGCGGCAGGGTGTGTCCCCCCACTTTGAGCACAGGACAGAGGGGGATTATACCCGTCCAGCCGAGAGCCCCAAATGACTCTCAGACAGCTGTGAATTCAAAGGCCTTTATGCCCACATTCATGCCATCTTCCTTATCTGCTGTGTTTTAACTCTTGGCAAGATGCGTTTGCCCCTAGCTTGCTGCAAGCTGCTCTGCTGCAGGGCCGGCAGCGAGCTGGGCTGTGTGGGCACCGTGGAGAGTCCTTCCCCGAGCACTTGGGGGGTCGTGGTGTGTCCAGGGCTGTGTTAGACACTCGGGGCATGGGATTCCTTCCAAGCGGGGGCACCTTGGGTGGGGAGGGGATGGCCCCGTGGGGCGTGGCAGCGTGTCCCTTTGTGACACGGTGTAGCAGGTTCCCCGTGGAACCGAAAGGGACACCGTGTCTTAGCAGCCCTTTGTGACACGCGCTGACCTCAGGGCTGGCAGCCACACAGCCACTCCAGAGTGCTCGGTGCATGCAACGGGACAGGAGGTGACAGAGCGGTGCTGTGAGGTGTCCCCGCACAGCCTGCTCGTTGGTTCCTGACCCGGAGCTTTTCTGAAGCATTCCTCCTGCGGCTGGCCTCACGGCCAGACCTCAGCATTGGTGACTCAGAGCTTTTCTGAGGCATCTCCCATCCCTGCGGCCGGTGCCCTCGTGGCCAGGCCGTGGCACTTGGTGACCTCCATCGTTCACCAAGAGTCTCCTGTCATTGTGGCAGGAGACCTCGAGCGCAGCACGTGCTGTCCTCTAGCTTTCCTGAGGCTCCTCTGCTGCAGGTGCCTGCAAGGCACGACTCCAGCCCTTGCTGTCTGGGCCTTTGCCAAGGCATTTGAAAGTGCCCTCCAGGTCAGACATCAGGATGGCGGGCAGACTGCTCAGCCTGGTCAAGGGGCTTCGGGGCAAGAAAAGCAAAGGCCCTGCAGCTGCCCCAGCGCAGCAGCCAGCGGAGCCGGAGCAGTTGCAGACGCTGCAGGATGGTGAGTGGCAGAGCTGGGACGCAGGGCTGGTGCCTGCAGCTGCCCTGGCCCATCCCATCCCATCCCATCCCATCCCATCCCATCCCATCCCATCCCATCCCATCCCATCTCATCTCATCCCTGTGGACATGACCATGGATGGGATGGGAGAGAGGCCAGGGCTGCCCCCCCGAATGGCCGTGCTCTTTTCCCTGGGCGCCCGGGAACTGTCCCTGCCTGGGGAGCGCAGGGCTGGGCTGTGTTCTCCGGCCTCTCCCGCAGCCCCTCAGCTCTGGCTGCACTCGCTCTTTGGCAGATGCAGCCAGGGATCCAACTCAAGAGCAGGAGCCCACCCGTGGCCGCTTCCAGAGAGCAGCGCAGGTACCTGCGGCCATCCCCACCTGGACCAGGCTTGCTGGCGCTGCTCGGCCGGGGCCTGCGCTTGGAGCAGACCATGGAACGTCCCTCTCTTCCCGCCCTTCCTTCTGCTGCAGACACTGCGGAGGTTCCTGCGCCTTCGGCGCACAAAGGCCAGCGGCTCCGCGCCCGTGGCCACGGCCGAGCCCGACCCCAGGCCCAGCGAGCTGCGGGCAGAGGCTGCTGCCAGCACAGCATCCTCTGACCTGGCCACCAGCTCTGACTGGGAAAGCGACGAGGGCTGGGACGAGGCTGACATGGCCCTGACGGAGGGCATGGCCACCACCAACACCATCCCACCGGCCATCCCAGAGACTGAGGCCATGCCCTCGCTCACTGTGAGTCCTGGACCCACTCTGGAGTTTTTCCAGAAGGCTTTTTATTCTCTACAGTAGCCTGGGGCCAGGGCTGAAGGCCTCCCAGGATCACGTGGCCCCTCAAGCCGTGTGCGCTGGGCCCCCTCAGCCCCATCACCGTGGGCTGGGAAGGCAAGCACTTCCTGAGGGGAAGCTGGGCAAGCTGATCCCTTGGAAAGCACTACAAGTCTTCCCCATGCTGCTTCCTCCAGGTACATGCCACGGTGAGTGCCCTGCTGCAGAGACTCACATCCCGTGAGTCTGTGGACGCCGGGCTGCAAATGGCCATTGTCAGCCTTGCTGAACAACACCCAGCCCACGTGGTGATGAGCCTCCTGCGCTGTGCCCCAACGTGTGACGGGTAAGGGGCACAAGTGCCTCGAGAGCTCGATGCTCACCGGCCCGTAGGGCCCCTCGCCCTGTACAGCCTGTCCAGCGGCGTCTGCCACACAGGCGGAGAGCAGCAGCACCCTCGGGCCCCTCTGTTTCCTGAGCCTGCTGCCGTGCTCCCTCCCGGCCCCACGCAGCTGCTCGGGGCACGGTACTGACGCACAGCTCTGGTCCCACAGAGCCGCTGCGCTGATCTGGAGAGCCGTGGGGACCTCAGAAGTGGCCGTGGAGCAGGTGCTTCCAGCGCTGCTCTCTGCGATAGAGGAGCAGCCACCGTACGGCGGCTTCCTCTGCAGTGGGGACAACGAGGCTGTCCTTGCCCTGGCTGTGAGTTTCTGGAGCTGGCCTATGCTGGCCCTCCAGGTCGCCTTCTCAGAAGACCTCCATGTTCTCCCCACCCTGCAGCTCCCTGCCTGGGCTCAAAGCTGGGCTAGGGGCAGCAGGCCGGGTGCTCCCCCTGCCTCTCCCCTCAGGCCCTGCCTCATGGACACCTCGGCACTGAGCGCTGCCTCGGGGTGCTTTGTCTCTTGCAGGCAACTCTGGTGCTGTGGAGGATTGCAAGCATGCCCGAGTGGCACTTCGCAATCCTCCTTCATTCTCCCCACCTGCTCGTGGCTCTGCTCTTGCAAATTTTCACCACCACGGAGCAGAGGCCAGTGGACGTGGAGACCCATGGCTTCTGGAGAGCGTGCCAGGAGGAACACGGCCTTCCCAGCCAGCCCAACAGGTGCCAGTCGCCCTGTCCTTCCCACACCCT
This sequence comes from Ammospiza nelsoni, assembly GCF_027579445.1. Taxonomy (NCBI): domain Eukaryota; kingdom Metazoa; phylum Chordata; class Aves; order Passeriformes; family Passerellidae; genus Ammospiza; species Ammospiza nelsoni. The sequence continues at coordinate 24,839,714 of NC_080636.1, read as the reverse complement.
TGCGGCCAGGGCCAGTGCTCCCAGAGTGACCTGGCCTTGGCTCGGCACACAGGTTTGCAGCGCAGACACTGAAGGCTCTGCTCTCCCGACTGGGCGTTGGCAAGAACCTGCTGGCTCTGGAGCACAAGCAGCTCTGGGACAGCCTGCTCTGTGCCAACAGCCAGCACTGTGCAGCAGGTCTGCTGGCCAGGTGAGATCCTCTAGTCCCCGCTGCCACTGCCGGCATTAGTACCCCATTGCCCGAGTGCCCCACACAGTCCCCGGGGCTTGTAAGCGAGAGGGCCTCGTCACTGAGGGAGGGCTGAGCGCACTGCAAAGGGCTGGGAGAGGAGGATGCCCAGCAGCAGCCGCTTCCCAAGGGGCCCGTGTCCCCTTGCAGAGTGCTGGGGACCTCTGTGAGTCACTCCTGGGAGAGGTCTGCCCGCCTAGCTCAGGGCCTTGGTGCCTTTTTTCCCTGCCAGGGAGATGCGCTGTGCCTTGACCCCCTTGTGTCCCCACATGGCCTCGCACCTGCTCAGCCTGCTCGTCGGGAAGCAGCCCCGCTGCCATCTGCCTGCCCTGGCCTTCTTTGTGGAGGTGAGCCTGATGGCCAGCGCTGCCTGGCTGAGCTGCCTCCCGGCTCTCTGGCCTCTGGGAGCTGCAGCCGCCTGGGACGCTGCCCGCGCCCGCTGCTGCTGCCTGGAGCCGGCCCTGCGCGGCCCTGGGCTCCTGCCGGCCGGCTGCCCTGCCACTGCCCTGTGCCTTTCAGCTCCTGCAGTGTCTGGACCTGAGCCAACATGGTCCCAGTGCCCTGTTGGTGCTATCCCGGCACCTGCCCAGCCAGTGCAGGGACAGGCTGCGCCTGGTGCTCAGAGGCCTCGTGGTGCTCAGCAAGGAGCCCTCGCTGGTGAGAAAGGGACAGTGGCTGAAGCCGTGCTGGCAGCGTGGGGCTGGGGAAGGCAAACCTTGGGGCTTGGCTGGGCTTGGCAGCAGAGGCAGCTGTTGCCAGCTCTCCCGACTCCCACTTCAGCTGCCCGAGTGCCCCGAGCAGCTGTCAGTGCTGCGGCCAGTCACGGCTTCACAGCACAGCCTGGTCTTGCACACAGGCCGGAGGAATACGTGGCCTCTATCCACACCTGGTGGAGCAGCTGGCCGATCCAGACACAGAGATGGTCGGGATGAGCCTCTCTGTGCTCACGCATGTGCTCCCGGACAAAGACCTCGAGATACCCAGCATCACCGCCCTGCAGCTGGCTGAGTCCCTCCTGCCACACTTTGAGAATGTAAGCCTCTGTGCCCCCAGCCAAGGGCACTGGACGCTGCCTGCCTGGAAACCTTGTGCCCTGTGCCCTTTTGGGCCTTTGCCCCAATCGGCCTGGAGTAGTTGGTGCTTAGGACTTTTCCTTTCCTCCAGGACAACAGCCATGTGCAGCTGCTCTCCATTCAGCTCTTCGGCAAGCTGATGGAGCTGGTACTGGAAGAGAGGGAAAATGCTCTCACGACAGTTGTGAGCCAGAGCCTGCTCCCTCTCTTCTTACACTGGCACCATGAGAAGCTGCACGTGGCCGAGGTGAGGTTTGCCGTGATGCTGCCGCATCCCTGGCAGGGGGCTCGCCCGCCTCCTGCCCCGGCGCCTGGCGGGCTCCAGCCTCCCCTGGCCTTGGCACAGGGAGCCGGCTCCCGTGTGACTCACCTGGGCTCTGGTGCCACCTGCGGCTCTCTGCTGCTCTGCAGGCGTCTGGCGAAGCCCTGCTTGGCGCGGCCCGCTTCCTGAGAAGGAGGGATCTCGAGGAGCTGCTGTGGAAGAAGCGGCGGATGAAGTTTGTCGAGAGCCTGGTAAGGACAGCCCGGCAGCCCCAGCCGCAGGCTGGAGTGGGGCAGCCCCTGCCCCCGGTGCTCAGTGTCAGGGGCCGGCAGCTGTGCCCCTGGCCAGCGCCGCAGCCGGGCCCGCCAGCCTGCGCCCCCCACGCTGCTCCCTGCCCTGGGCCCTGCGGGCCGCCTCGGCCGGTGCTGGGCGCAGGGAGCGCCCGGCCGAGAGGCAGAGCCCGCGCTGAGCCTTCCCTGCCGCCGCTCCCCGCAGCTGCTGCTGGACGAGAGCCGAGCGGCCGAGCACCTGCGCTGGGCCCTGCCGCACCTGCAGAGCCCACAGAGGCCCCTACGAGAGGCGGCCGTCAGGTTCATCGGTGAGCCAGCAGCCCGGCGCCCCTCCCCGCCTCCCGGCCCGGCTGCTGCCCCGGCTACAGCGGGAGCCGCGCCCGGGCCGCTGCAGCCCCGCCCTCCCTGGGCGCTGCCGCCGCCCTCCCGCAGCCGTGCCCTCGGGCGGCAGCGTGCGGCAGCGGCCCGGCAGGAGCCCGGCCCGCCAGGAGGGCGTGCGGCCACAGGGCTGGCAGCGCCCGTGTCGGGCAGCTGTGCCGCCTGGCGCCGCCACATGCTCTGTCTTGCAGGGGTGGCCGGAGTGCTGATGATGGGGCAGGAGGAGGAGCTCCAGGTCCTCACTGAGGGTGAGTCAGGGCTACCGTGTGGCAGCCAGCACTGCCGGGGCTGAGGGAGCAGCTGCAAATCCCGGCCCCGCAGCTACAATCTGTGCCCGGGCTGCGGAGGGCTCTGCTGCCTGTGCGGACCAGGGGCGCTGGGGGCACAGCCCGGAGAGCTTTCGGGGACACGGGGGGGATCCGTGGCCAGCACCTTCCGGCCATAGCCCTTGTCTCCCGCTCCCTCCTGGCCACGGCAAGAGCCGGCTGGGATGGCCCTGGCAGGAGGCTTTCCTTCGATTCCCTCAATCTGGCCTCTGACCGTGGCTCTGTTCCTCTCTCTTCCAGCTCTTCGAGCCCTCAGGGAAGACGAGAACCTGTCCTGCATGAACACATGGATTCAGATGCAATTCGAAAGAAGATCTGCCGAACTTCATTTGTCTCCTGGATCCGATGTACCTGTACCGGCCTCCTTCGATGATTTCCTGTTCCCTTCGAAGATGGGACCACGTGCAGAGCAGAAGGGACCAGATGCAGCTCCAGACACGGCTCTGGCTGCTCACAGCTGTGAGCCTGTGTGAAGCTCCAGCAGCTCCTGCCATCTCTTTCCCTGCTGACAGCTCCTTCCCTGCAGCCCTCAGGCCCTGCCCATGCCCTTTTTTACCTCCCAGCTCACCCCTTAGCTTTGCTTTCCCTTAATAAACTTTTTGTGTTTTTCACTTTACCCGCGTCTCTGTGGAGCTGAAGCGGTGCAAAACCTGAGCCCGGGGACACGCAGGGCCCCTCTGCCCTTCTCCTCCCCGCTGTGTTCCAGACACAGACAGAGAGGAACAAGGGCAGCTCAGGCTGCAAAGGTCCATGTCCCGCTGCTCCAGCTGCACAGCGGCATGGACTTATAAAGGGCGTGCTGAGCACGCTGAAGGGAAAAGGACCCTGGGTGATAGAAGAGCCAACTTGAGTGTGCTCTGAACCCAGCCGTGAGGGATTCCAGTGCAGGCATCCACGAGGGCAAAGGAGCTTGCAATGGCAGAAGTTTCCACAAAGAGCTTCCAGAAAGCACAGCAATGCTCCATCTCTACACAGGGACAGGAAGAGGGCAGTGAGACCAGAGGCCGGGGCCCCTTCCCATCCCCCTGGGGCATGGCTGCAAAACAGCCGCTGTGTCTTCCCGTGCCTGTGTTTGGGCTGTGCTGAGGCCAGAGCCGGCCAGCTTGTTCTCTGCTGTGCCAAGAGCGTTCTGGGCGGGCAGGCAGAAGTGCTGCGTGCACAGTGGGGAAGGGGCTCACGAGAGCCTCCTGCGGGAACAGGGCTCTGCTCCCCGGCTGGGAACAGCCTGGTTTTGCTGCCGTGAGCACAGGCAGGAGTTTGGGCACTTGAAGGGGCAGCGGGCAGCTCTTGTTTCTAGGGGGCCCGGGGCTGCGTGCCACAAGGGACACGAGGAAACAGACTGGGGAGAAGGAAGATGAGCGCGAGCTGGAATGCCTGTGCTACAAGGTGCAGAAGTAATTGAGCCTTGTCAGGGTTTCTCCTGAGTGTGTGTCGGTGTTCCCCAGGAAATGGACACATTTGGGGAAATGCATGCATTTGGGGAAATGCCTTTGGAAGAGAGGGGCTTGCTTCTCAAGCAAAGTGCTTCCCCAGGAGCCCCCAGTGAGCTAGGTGCAGCTGTCTCCCTTTGGTCCCTGCGCTCCTTTCCATCCTTGAGGCCCCTTGCGCTTGGCAGAGGGGCGTGGGAAGGGAGAAGGCTGTGAGGAGCAGCTTTGGCATCTGCCTGGGCCTGCAGAGACCAAGGCAAGCACCAGCGGCAGGGTGTGTCCCCCCACTTTGAGCACAGGACAGAGGGGGATTATACCCGTCCAGCCGAGAGCCCCAAATGACTCTCAGACAGCTGTGAATTCAAAGGCCTTTATGCCCACATTCATGCCATCTTCCTTATCTGCTGTGTTTTAACTCTTGGCAAGATGCGTTTGCCCCTAGCTTGCTGCAAGCTGCTCTGCTGCAGGGCCGGCAGCGAGCTGGGCTGTGTGGGCACCGTGGAGAGTCCTTCCCCGAGCACTTGGGGGGTCGTGGTGTGTCCAGGGCTGTGTTAGACACTCGGGGCATGGGATTCCTTCCAAGCGGGGGCACCTTGGGTGGGGAGGGGATGGCCCCGTGGGGCGTGGCAGCGTGTCCCTTTGTGACACGGTGTAGCAGGTTCCCCGTGGAACCGAAAGGGACACCGTGTCTTAGCAGCCCTTTGTGACACGCGCTGACCTCAGGGCTGGCAGCCACACAGCCACTCCAGAGTGCTCGGTGCATGCAACGGGACAGGAGGTGACAGAGCGGTGCTGTGAGGTGTCCCCGCACAGCCTGCTCGTTGGTTCCTGACCCGGAGCTTTTCTGAAGCATTCCTCCTGCGGCTGGCCTCACGGCCAGACCTCAGCATTGGTGACTCAGAGCTTTTCTGAGGCATCTCCCATCCCTGCGGCCGGTGCCCTCGTGGCCAGGCCGTGGCACTTGGTGACCTCCATCGTTCACCAAGAGTCTCCTGTCATTGTGGCAGGAGACCTCGAGCGCAGCACGTGCTGTCCTCTAGCTTTCCTGAGGCTCCTCTGCTGCAGGTGCCTGCAAGGCACGACTCCAGCCCTTGCTGTCTGGGCCTTTGCCAAGGCATTTGAAAGTGCCCTCCAGGTCAGACATCAGGATGGCGGGCAGACTGCTCAGCCTGGTCAAGGGGCTTCGGGGCAAGAAAAGCAAAGGCCCTGCAGCTGCCCCAGCGCAGCAGCCAGCGGAGCCGGAGCAGTTGCAGACGCTGCAGGATGGTGAGTGGCAGAGCTGGGACGCAGGGCTGGTGCCTGCAGCTGCCCTGGCCCATCCCATCCCATCCCATCCCATCCCATCCCATCCCATCCCATCCCATCCCATCCCATCTCATCTCATCCCTGTGGACATGACCATGGATGGGATGGGAGAGAGGCCAGGGCTGCCCCCCCGAATGGCCGTGCTCTTTTCCCTGGGCGCCCGGGAACTGTCCCTGCCTGGGGAGCGCAGGGCTGGGCTGTGTTCTCCGGCCTCTCCCGCAGCCCCTCAGCTCTGGCTGCACTCGCTCTTTGGCAGATGCAGCCAGGGATCCAACTCAAGAGCAGGAGCCCACCCGTGGCCGCTTCCAGAGAGCAGCGCAGGTACCTGCGGCCATCCCCACCTGGACCAGGCTTGCTGGCGCTGCTCGGCCGGGGCCTGCGCTTGGAGCAGACCATGGAACGTCCCTCTCTTCCCGCCCTTCCTTCTGCTGCAGACACTGCGGAGGTTCCTGCGCCTTCGGCGCACAAAGGCCAGCGGCTCCGCGCCCGTGGCCACGGCCGAGCCCGACCCCAGGCCCAGCGAGCTGCGGGCAGAGGCTGCTGCCAGCACAGCATCCTCTGACCTGGCCACCAGCTCTGACTGGGAAAGCGACGAGGGCTGGGACGAGGCTGACATGGCCCTGACGGAGGGCATGGCCACCACCAACACCATCCCACCGGCCATCCCAGAGACTGAGGCCATGCCCTCGCTCACTGTGAGTCCTGGACCCACTCTGGAGTTTTTCCAGAAGGCTTTTTATTCTCTACAGTAGCCTGGGGCCAGGGCTGAAGGCCTCCCAGGATCACGTGGCCCCTCAAGCCGTGTGCGCTGGGCCCCCTCAGCCCCATCACCGTGGGCTGGGAAGGCAAGCACTTCCTGAGGGGAAGCTGGGCAAGCTGATCCCTTGGAAAGCACTACAAGTCTTCCCCATGCTGCTTCCTCCAGGTACATGCCACGGTGAGTGCCCTGCTGCAGAGACTCACATCCCGTGAGTCTGTGGACGCCGGGCTGCAAATGGCCATTGTCAGCCTTGCTGAACAACACCCAGCCCACGTGGTGATGAGCCTCCTGCGCTGTGCCCCAACGTGTGACGGGTAAGGGGCACAAGTGCCTCGAGAGCTCGATGCTCACCGGCCCGTAGGGCCCCTCGCCCTGTACAGCCTGTCCAGCGGCGTCTGCCACACAGGCGGAGAGCAGCAGCACCCTCGGGCCCCTCTGTTTCCTGAGCCTGCTGCCGTGCTCCCTCCCGGCCCCACGCAGCTGCTCGGGGCACGGTACTGACGCACAGCTCTGGTCCCACAGAGCCGCTGCGCTGATCTGGAGAGCCGTGGGGACCTCAGAAGTGGCCGTGGAGCAGGTGCTTCCAGCGCTGCTCTCTGCGATAGAGGAGCAGCCACCGTACGGCGGCTTCCTCTGCAGTGGGGACAACGAGGCTGTCCTTGCCCTGGCTGTGAGTTTCTGGAGCTGGCCTATGCTGGCCCTCCAGGTCGCCTTCTCAGAAGACCTCCATGTTCTCCCCACCCTGCAGCTCCCTGCCTGGGCTCAAAGCTGGGCTAGGGGCAGCAGGCCGGGTGCTCCCCCTGCCTCTCCCCTCAGGCCCTGCCTCATGGACACCTCGGCACTGAGCGCTGCCTCGGGGTGCTTTGTCTCTTGCAGGCAACTCTGGTGCTGTGGAGGATTGCAAGCATGCCCGAGTGGCACTTCGCAATCCTCCTTCATTCTCCCCACCTGCTCGTGGCTCTGCTCTTGCAAATTTTCACCACCACGGAGCAGAGGCCAGTGGACGTGGAGACCCATGGCTTCTGGAGAGCGTGCCAGGAGGAACACGGCCTTCCCAGCCAGCCCAACAGGTGCCAGTCGCCCTGTCCTTCCCACACCCTTGCGGCCAGGGCCAGTGCTCCCAGAGTGACCTGGCCTTGGCTCGGCACACAGGTTTGCAGCGCAGACACTGAAGGCTCTGCTCTCCCGACTGGGCGTTGGCAAGAACCTGCTGGCTCTGGAGCACAAGCAGCTCTGGGACAGCCTGCTCTGTGCCAACAGCCAGCACTGTGCAGCAGGTCTGCTGGCCAGGTGAGATCCTCTAGTCCCCGCTGCCACTGCCGGCATTAGTACCCCATTGCCCGAGTGCCCCACACAGTCCCCGGGGCTTGTAAGCGAGAGGGCCTCGTCACTGAGGGAGGGCTGAGCGCACTGCAAAGGGCTGGGAGAGGAGGATGCCCAGCAGCAGCCGCTTCCCAAGGGGCCCGTGTCCCCTTGCAGAGTGCTGGGGACCTCTGTGAGTCACTCCTGGGAGAGGTCTGCCCGCCTAGCTCAGGGCCTTGGTGCCTTTTTTCCCTGCCAGGGAGATGCGCTGTGCCTTGACCCCCTTGTGTCCCCACATGGCCTCGCACCTGCTCAGCCTGCTCGTCGGGAAGCAGCCCCGCTGCCATCTGCCTGCCCTGGCCTTCTTTGTGGAGGTGAGCCTGATGGCCAGCGCTGCCTGGCTGAGCTGCCTCCCGGCTCTCTGGCCTCTGGGAGCTGCAGCCGCCTGGGACGCTGCCCGCGCCCGCTGCTGCTGCCTGGAGCCGGCCCTGCGTGGCCCTGGGCTCCTGCCGGCCGGCTGCCCTGCCACTGCCCTGTGCCTTTCAGCTCCTGCAGTGTCTGGACCTGAGCCAACATGGTCCCAGTGCCCTGTTGGTGCTATCCCGGCACCTGCCCAGCCAGTGCAGGGACAGGCTGCGCCTGGTGCTCAGAGGCCTCGTGGTGCTCAGCAAGGAGCCCTCGCTGGTGAGAAAGGGACAGTGGCTGAAGCCGTGCTGGCAGCGTGGGGCTGGGGAAGGCAAACCTTGGGGCTTGGCTGGGCTTGGCAGCAGAGGCAGCTGTTGCCAGCTCTCCCGACTCCCACTTCAGCTGCCCGAGTGCCCCGAGCAGCTGTCAGTGCTGCGGCCAGTCACGGCTTCACAGCACAGCCTGGTCTTGCACACAGGCCGGAGGAATACGTGGCCTCTATCCACACCTGGTGGAGCAGCTGGCCGATCCAGACACAGAGATGGTCGGGATGAGCCTCTCTGTGCTCACGCATGTGCTCCCGGACAAAGACCTCGAGATACCCAGCATCACCGCCCTGCAGCTGGCTGAGTCCCTCCTGCCACACTTTGAGAATGTAAGCCTCTGTGCCCCCAGCCAAGGGCACTGGACGCTGCCTGCCTGGAAACCTTGTGCCCTGTGCCCTTTTGGGCCTTTGCCCCAATCGGCCTGGAGTAGTTGGTGCTTAGGACTTTTCCTTTCCTCCAGGACAACAGCCATGTGCAGCTGCTCTCCATTCAGCTCTTCGGCAAGCTGATGGAGCTGGTACTGGAAGAGAGGGAAAATGCTCTCACGACAGTTGTGAGCCAGAGCCTGCTCCCTCTCTTCTTACACTGGCACCATGAGAAGCTGCACGTGGCCGAGGTGAGGTTTGCCGTGATGCTGCCGCATCCCTGGCAGGGGGCTCGCCCGCCTCCTGCCCCGGCGCCTGGCGGGCTCCAGCCTCCCCTGGCCTTGGCACAGGGAGCCGGCTCCCGTGTGACTCACCTGGGCTCTGGTGCCACCTGCGGCTCTCTGCTGCTCTGCAGGCGTCTGGCGAAGCCCTGCTTGGCGCGGCCCGCTTCCTGAGAAGGAGGGATCTCGAGGAGCTGCTGTGGAAGAAGCGGCGGATGAAGTTTGTCGAGAGCCTGGTAAGGACAGCCCGGCAGCCCCAGCCGCAGGCTGGAGTGGGGCAGCCCCTGCCCCCGGTGCTCAGTGTCAGGGGCCGGCAGCTGTGCCCCTGGCCAGCGCCGCAGCCGGGCCCGCCAGCCTGCGCCCCCCACGCTGCTCCCTGCCCTGGGCCCTGCGGGCCGCCTCGGCCGGTGCTGGGCGCAGGGAGCGCCCGGCCGAGAGGCAGAGCCCGCGCTGAGCCTTCCCTGCCGCCGCTCCCCGCAGCTGCTGCTGGACGAGAGCCGAGCGGCCGAGCACCTGCGCTGGGCCCTGCCGCACCTGCAGAGCCCACAGAGGCCCCTACGAGAGGCGGCCGTCAGGTTCATCGGTGAGCCAGCAGCCCGGCGCCCCTCCCCGCCTCCCGGCCCGGCTGCTGCCCCGGCTACAGCGGGAGCCGCGCCCGGGCCGCTGCAGCCCCGCCCTCCCTGGGCGCTGCCGCCGCCCTCCCGCAGCCGTGCCCTCGGGCGGCAGCGTGCGGCAGCGGCCCGGCAGGAGCCCGGCCCGCCAGGAGGGCGTGCGGCCACAGGGCTGGCAGCGCCCGTGTCGGGCAGCTGTGCCGCCTGGCGCCGCCACATGCTCTGTCTTGCAGGGGTGGCCGGAGTGCTGATGATGGGGCAGGAGGAGGAGCTCCAGGTCCTCACTGAGGGTGAGTCAGGGCTACCGTGTGGCAGCCAGCACTGCCGGGGCTGAGGGAGCAGCTGCAAATCCCGGCCCCGCAGCTACAATCTGTGCCCGGGCTGCGGAGGGCTCTGCTGCCTGTGCGGACCAGGGGCGCTGGGGGCACAGCCCGGAGAGCTTTCGGGGACACGGGGGGGATCCGTGGCCAGCACCTTCCGGCCATAGCCCTTGTCTCCCGCTCCCTCCTGGCCACGGCAAGAGCCGGCTGGGATGGCCCTGGCAGGAGGCTTTCCTTCGATTCCCTCAATCTGGCCTCTGACCGTGGCTCTGTTCCTCTCTCTTCCAGCTCTTCGAGCCCTCAGGGAAGACGAGAACCTGTCCTGCATGAACACATGGATTCAGATGCAATTCGAAAGAAGATCTGCCGAACTTCATTTGTCTCCTGGATCCGATGTACCTGTACCGGCCTCCTTCGATGATTTCCTGTTCCCTTCGAAGATGGGACCACGTGCAGAGCAGAAGGGACCAGATGCAGCTCCAGACACGGCTCTGGCTGCTCACAGCTGTGAGCCTGTGTGAAGCTCCAGCAGCTCCTGCCATCTCTTTCCCTGCTGACAGCTCCTTCCCTGCAGCCCTCAGGCCCTGCCCATGCCCTTTTTTACCTCCCAGCTCACCCCTTAGCTTTGCTTTCCCTTAATAAACTTTTTGTGTTTTTCACTTTACCCGCGTCTCTGTGGAGCTGAAGCGGTGCAAAACCTGAGCCCGGGGACACGCAGGGCCCCTCTGCCCTTCTCCTCCCCGCTGTGTTCCAGACACAGACAGAGAGGAACAAGGGCAGCTCAGGCTGCAAAGGTCCATGTCCCGCTGCTCCAGCTGCACAGCGGCATGGACTTATAAAGGGCGTGCTGAGCACGCTGAAGGGAAAAGGACCCTGGGTGATAGAAGAGCCAACTTGAGTGTGCTCTGAACCCAGCCGTGAGGGATTCCAGTGCAGGCATCCACGAGGGCAAAGGAGCTTGCAATGGCAGAAGTTTCCACAAAGAGCTTCCAGAAAGCACAGCAATGCTCCATCTCTACACAGGGACAGGAAGAGGGCAGTGAGACCAGAGGCCGGGGCCCCTTCCCATCCCCCTGGGGCATGGCTGCAAAACAGCCGCTGTGTCTTCCCGTGCCTGTGTTTGGGCTGTGCTGAGGCCAGAGCCGGCCAGCTTGTTCTCTGCTGTGCCAAGAGCGTTCTGGGCGGGCAGGCAGAAGTGCTGCGTGCACAGTGGGGAAGGGGCTCACGAGAGCCTCCTGCGGGAACAGGGCTCTGCTCCCCGGCTGGGAACAGCCTGGTTTTGCTGCCGTGAGCACAGGCAGGAGTTTGGGCACTTGAAGGGGCAGCGGGCAGCTCTTGTTTCTAGGGGGCCCAGGGCTGCGTGCCACAAGGGACACGAGGAAACAGACTGGGGAGAAGGAAGATGAGCGCGAGCTGGAATGCCTGTGCTACAAGGTGCAGAAGTAATTGAGCCTTGTCAGGGTTTCTCCTGAGTGTGTGTCGGTGTTCCCCAGGAAATGGACACATTTGGGGAAATGCATGCATTTGGGGAAATGCCTTTGGAAGAGAGGGGCTTGCTTCTCAAGCAAAGTGCTTCCCCAGGAGCCCCCAGTGAGCTAGGTGCAGCTGTCTCCCTTTGGTCCCTGCGCTCCTTTCCATCCTTGAGGCCCCTTGCGCTTGGCAGAGGGGCGTGGGAAGGGAGAAGGCTGTGAGGAGCAGCTTTGGCATCTGCCTGGGCCTGCAGAGACCAAGGCAAGCACCAGCGGCAGGGTGTGTCCCCCCACTTTGAGCACAGGACAGAGGGGGATTATACCCGTCCAGCCGAGAGCCCCAAATGACTCTCAGACAGCTGTGAATTCAAAGGCCTTTATGCCCACATTCATGCCATCTTCCTTATCTGCTGTGTTTTAACTCTTGGCAAGATGCGTTTGCCCCTAGCTTGCTGCAAGCTGCTCTGCTGCAGGGCCGGCAGCGAGCTGGGCTGTGTGGGCACAGTGGAGAGTCCTTCCCCGAGCACTTGGGGGGTCGTGGTGTGTCCAGGGCTGTGTTAGACACTCGGGGCATGGGATTCCTTCCAAGCGGGGGCACCTTGGGTGGGGAGGGGATGGCCCCGTGGGGCGTGGCAGCGTGTCCCTTTGTGACACGGTGTAGCAGGTTCCCCGTGGAACCGAAAGGGACACCGTGTCTTAGCAGCCCTTTGTGACACGCGCTGACCTCAGGGCTGGCAGCCACACAGCCACTCCAGAGTGCTCGGTGCATGCAACGGGACAGGAGGTGACAGAGCGGTGCTGTGAGGTGTCCCCGCACAGCCTGCTCGTTGGTTCCTGACCCGGAGCTTTTCTGAAGCATTCCTCCTGCGGCTGGCCTCACGGCCAGACCTCAGCATTGGTGACTCAGAGCTTTTCTGAGGCATCTCCCATCCCTGCGGCCGGTGCCCTCGTGGCCAGGCCGTGGCACTTGGTGACCTCCATCGTTCACCAAGAGTCTCCTGTCATTGTGGCAGGAGACCTCGAGCGCAGCACGTGCTGTCCTCTAGCTTTCCTGAGGCTCCTCTGCTGCAGGTGCCTGCAAGGCACGACTCCAGCCCTTGCTGTCTGGGCCTTTGCCAAGGCATTTGAAAGTGCCCTCCAGGTCAGACATCAGGATGGCGGGCAGACTGCTCAGCCTGGTCAAGGGGCTTCGGGGCAAGAAAAGCAAAGGCCCTGCAGCTGCCCCAGCGCAGCAGCCAGCGGAGCCGGAGCAGTTGCAGACGCTGCAGGATGGTGAGTGGCAGAGCTGGGACGCAGGGCTGGTGCCTGCAGCTGCCCTGGCCCATCCCATCCCATCCCATCCCATCCCATCCCATCCCATCCCATCCCATCCCATCTCATCTCATCCCTGTGGACATGACCATGGATGGGATGGGAGAGAGGCCAGGGCTGCCCCCCCGAATGGCCGTGCTCTTTTCCCTGGGCGCCCGGGAACTGTCCCTGCCTGGGGAGCGCAGGGCTGGGCTGTGTTCTCCGGCCTCTCCCGCAGCCCCTCAGCTCTGGCTGCACTCGCTCTTTGGCAGATGCAGCCAGGGATCCAACTCAAGAGCAGGAGCCCACCCGTGGCCGCTTCCAGAGAGCAGCGCAGGTACCTGCGGCCATCCCCACCTGGACCAGGCTTGCTGGCGCTGCTCGGCCGGGGCCTGCGCTTGGAGCAGACCATGGAACGTCCCTCTCTTCCCGCCCTTCCTTCTGCTGCAGACACTGCGGAGGTTCCTGCGCCTTCGGCGCACAAAGGCCAGCGGCTCCGCGCCCGTGGCCACGGCCGAGCCCGACCCCAGGCCCAGCGAGCTGCGGGCAGAGGCTGCTGCCAGCACAGCATCCTCTGACCTGGCCACCAGCTCTGACTGGGAAAGCGACGAGGGCTGGGACGAGGCTGACATGGCCCTGACGGAGGGCATGGCCACCACCAACACCATCCCACCGGCCATCCCAGAGACTGAGGCCATGCCCTCGCTCACTGTGAGTCCTGGACCCACTCTGGAGTTTTTCCAGAAGGCTTTTTATTCTCTACAGTAGCCTGGGGCCAGGGCTGAAGGCCTCCCAGGATCACGTGGCCCCTCAAGCCGTGTGCGCTGGGCCCCCTCAGCCCCATCACCGTGGGCTGGGAAGGCAAGCACTTCCTGAGGGGAAGCTGGGCAAGCTGATCCCTTGGAAAGCACTACAAGTCTTCCCCATGCTGCTTCCTCCAGGTACATGCCACGGTGAGTGCCCTGCTGCAGAGACTCACATCCCGTGAGTCTGTGGACGCCGGGCTGCAAATGGCCATTGTCAGCCTTGCTGAACAACACCCAGCCCACGTGGTGATGAGCCTCCTGCGCTGTGCCCCAACGTGTGACGGGTAAGGGGCACAAGTGCCTCGAGAGCTCGATGCTCACCGGCCCGTAGGGCCCCTCGCCCTGTACAGCCTGTCCAGCGGCGTCTGCCACACAGGCGGAGAGCAGCGGCACCCTCGGGCCCCTCTGTTTCCTGAGCCTGCTGCCGTGCTCCCTCCCGGCCCCACGCAGCTGCTCGGGGCACGGTACTGACGCACAGCTCTGGTCCCACAGAGCCGCTGCGCTGATCTGGAGAGCCGTGGGGACCTCAGAAGTGGCCGTGGAGCAGGTGCTTCCAGCGCTGCTCTCTGCGATAGAGGAGCAGCCACCGTACGGCGGCTTCCTCTGCAGTGGGGACAACGAGGCTGTCCTTGCCCTGGCTGTGAGTTTCTGGAGCTGGCCTATGCTGGCCCTCCAGGTCGCCTTCTCAGAAGACCTCCATGTTCTCCCCACCCTGCAGCTCCCTGCCTGGGCTCAAAGCTGGGCTAGGGGCAGCAGGCCGGGTGCTCCCCCTGCCTCTCCCCTCAGGCCCTGCCTCATGGACACCTCGGCACTGAGCGCTGCCTCGGGGTGCTTTGTCTCTTGCAGGCAACTCTGGTGCTGTGGAGGATTGCAAGCATGCCCGAGTGGCACTTCGCAATCCTCCTTCATTCTCCCCACCTGCTCGTGGCTCTGCTCTTGCAAATTTTCACCACCACGGAGCAGAGGCCAGTGGACGTGGAGACCCATGGCTTCTGGAGAGCGTGCCAGGAGGAACACGGCCTTCCCAGCCAGCCCAACAGGTGCCAGTCGCCCTGTCCTTCCCACACCCTTGCGGCCAGGGCCAGTGCTCCCAGAGTGACCTGGCCTTGGCTCGGCACACAGGTTTGCAGCGCAGACACTGAAGGCTCTGCTCTCCCGACTGGGCGTTGGCAAGAACCTGCTGGCTCTGGAGCACAAGCAGCTCTGGGACAGCCTGCTCTGTGCCAACAGCCAGCACTGTGCAGCAGGTCTGCTGGCCAGGTGAGATCCTCTAGTCCCCGCTGCCACTGCCGGCATTAGTACCCCATTGCCCGAGTGCCCCACACAGTCCCCGGGGCTTGTAAGCGAGAGGGCCTCGTCACTGAGGGAGGGCTGAGCGCACTGCAAAGGGCTGGGAGAGGAGGATGCCCAGCAGCAGCCGCTTCCCAAGGGGCCCGTGTCCCCTTGCAGAGTGCTGGGGACCTCTGTGAGTCACTCCTGGGAGAGGTCTGCCCGCCTAGCTCAGGGCCTTGGTGCCTTTTTTCCCTGCCAGGGAGATGCGCTGTGCCTTGACCCCCTTGTGTCCCCACATGGCCTCGCACCTGCTCAGCCTGCTCGTCGGGAAGCAGCCCCGCTGCCATCTGCCTGCCCTGGCCTTCTTTGTGGAGGTGAGCCTGATGGCCAGCGCTGCCTGGCTGAGCTGCCTCCCGGCTCTCTGGCCTCTGGGAGCTGCAGCCGCCTGGGACGCTGCCCGCGCCCGCTGCTGCTGCCTGGAGCCGGCCCTGCGCGGCCCTGGGCTCCTGCCGGCCGGCTGCCCTGCCACTGCCCTGTGCCTTTCAGCTCCTGCAGTGTCTGGACCTGAGCCAACATGGTCCCAGTGCCCTGTTGGTGCTATCCCGGCACCTGCCCAGCCAGTGCAGGGACAGGCTGCGCCTGGTGCTCAGAGGCCTCGTGGTGCTCAGCAAGGAGCCCTCGCTGGTGAGAAAGGGACAGTGGCTGAAGCCGTGCTGGCAGCGTGGGGCTGGGGAAGGCAAACCTTGGGGCTTGGCTGGGCTTGGCAGCAGAGGCAGCTGTTGCCAGCTCTCCCGACTCCCACTTCAGCTGCCCGAGTGCCCCGAGCAGCTGTCAGTGCTGCGGCCAGTCACGGCTTCACAGCACAGCCTGGTCTTGCACACAGGCCGGAGGAATACGTGGCCTCTATCCACACCTGGTGGAGCAGCTGGCCGATCCAGACACAGAGATGGTCGGGATGAGCCTCTCTGTGCTCACGCATGTGCTCCCGGACAAAGACCTCGAGATACCCAGCATCACCGCCCTGCAGCTGGCTGAGTCCCTCCTGCCACACTTTGAGAATGTAAGCCTCTGTGCCCCCAGCCAAGGGCACTGGACGCTGCCTGCCTGGAAACCTTGTGCCCTGTGCCCTTTTGGGCCTTTGCCCCAATCGGCCTGGAGTAGTTGGTGCTTAGGACTTTTCCTTTCCTCCAGGACAACAGCCATGTGCAGCTGCTCTCCATTCAGCTCTTCGGCAAGCTGATGGAGCTGGTACTGGAAGAGAGGGAAAATGCTCTCACGACAGTTGTGAGCCAGAGCCTGCTCCCTCTCTTCTTACACTGGCACCATGAGAAGCTGCACGTGGCCGAGGTGAGGTTTGCCGTGATGCTGCCGCATCCCTGGCAGGGGGCTCGCCCGCCTCCTGCCCCGGCGCCTGGCGGGCTCCAGCCTCCCCTGGCCTTGGCACAGGGAGCCGGCTCCCGTGTGACTCACCTGGGCTCTGGTGCCACCTGCGGCTCTCTGCTGCTCTGCAGGCGTCTGGCGAAGCCCTGCTTGGCGCGGCCCGCTTCCTGAGAAGGAGGGATCTCGAGGAGCTGCTGTGGAAGAAGCGGCGGATGAAGTTTGTCGAGAGCCTGGTAAGGACAGCCCGGCAGCCCCAGCCGCAGGCTGGAGTGGGGCAGCCCCTGCCCCCGGTGCTCAGTGTCAGGGGCCGGCAGCTGTGCCCCTGGCCAGCGCCGCAGCCGGGCCCGCCAGCCTGCGCCCCCCACGCTGCTCCCTGCCCTGGGCCCTGCGGGCCGCCTCGGCCGGTGCTGGGCGCAGGGAGCGCCCGGCCGAGAGGCAGAGCCCGCGCTGAGCCTTCCCTGCCGCCGCTCCCCGCAGCTGCTGCTGGACGAGAGCCGAGCGGCCGAGCACCTGCGCTGGGCCCTGCCGCACCTGCAGAGCCCACAGAGGCCCCTACGAGAGGCGGCCGTCAGGTTCATCGGTGAGCCAGCAGCCCGGCGCCCCTCCCCGCCTCCCGGCCCGGCTGCTGCCCCGGCTACAGCGGGAGCCGCGCCCGGGCCGCTGCAGCCCCGCCCTCCCTGGGCGCTGCCGCCGCCCTCCCGCAGCCGTGCCCTCGGGCGGCAGCGTGCGGCAGCGGCCCGGCAGGAGCCCGGCCCGCCAGGAGGGCGTGCGGCCACAGGGCTGGCAGCGCCCGTGTCGGGCAGCTGTGCCGCCTGGCGCCGCCACATGCTCTGTCTTGCAGGGGTGGCCGGAGTGCTGATGATGGGGCAGGAGGAGGAGCTCCAGGTCCTCACTGAGGGTGAGTCAGGGCTACCGTGTGGCAGCCAGCACTGCCGGGGCTGAGGGAGCAGCTGCAAATCCCGGCCCCGCAGCTACAATCTG
Organism: Ammospiza nelsoni; assembly: GCF_027579445.1. Classification (NCBI taxonomy): domain Eukaryota; kingdom Metazoa; phylum Chordata; class Aves; order Passeriformes; family Passerellidae; genus Ammospiza; species Ammospiza nelsoni. The sequence continues at coordinate 24,822,856 of NC_080636.1, read as the reverse complement.
TGCCCGGGCTGCGGAGGGCTCTGCTGCCTGTGCGGACCAGGGGCGCTGGGGGCACAGCCCGGAGAGCTTTCGGGGACACGGGGGGGATCCGTGGCCAGCACCTTCCGGCCATAGCCCTTGTCTCCCGCTCCCTCCTGGCCACGGCAAGAGCCGGCTGGGATGGCCCTGGCAGGAGGCTTTCCTTCGATTCCCTCAATCTGGCCTCTGACCGTGGCTCTGTTCCTCTCTCTTCCAGCTCTTCGAGCCCTCAGGGAAGACGAGAACCTGTCCTGCATGAACACATGGATTCAGATGCAATTCGAAAGAAGATCTGCCGAACTTCATTTGTCTCCTGGATCCGATGTACCTGTACCGGCCTCCTTCGATGATTTCCTGTTCCCTTCGAAGATGGGACCACGTGCAGAGCAGAAGGGACCAGATGCAGCTCCAGACACGGCTCTGGCTGCTCACAGCTGTGAGCCTGTGTGAAGCTCCAGCAGCTCCTGCCATCTCTTTCCCTGCTGACAGCTCCTTCCCTGCAGCCCTCAGGCCCTGCCCATGCCCTTTTTTACCTCCCAGCTCACCCCTTAGCTTTGCTTTCCCTTAATAAACTTTTTGTGTTTTTCACTTTACCCGCGTCTCTGTGGAGCTGAAGCGGTGCAAAACCTGAGCCCGGGGACACGCAGGGCCCCTCTGCCCTTCTCCTCCCCGCTGTGTTCCAGACACAGACAGAGAGGAACAAGGGCAGCTCAGGCTGCAAAGGTCCATGTCCCGCTGCTCCAGCTGCACAGCGGCATGGACTTATAAAGGGCGTGCTGAGCACGCTGAAGGGAAAAGGACCCTGGGTGATAGAAGAGCCAACTTGAGTGTGCTCTGAACCCAGCCGTGAGGGATTCCAGTGCAGGCATCCACGAGGGCAAAGGAGCTTGCAATGGCAGAAGTTTCCACAAAGAGCTTCCAGAAAGCACAGCAATGCTCCATCTCTACACAGGGACAGGAAGAGGGCAGTGAGACCAGAGGCCGGGGCCCCTTCCCATCCCCCTGGGGCATGGCTGCAAAACAGCCGCTGTGTCTTCCCGTGCCTGTGTTTGGGCTGTGCTGAGGCCAGAGCCGGCCAGCTTGTTCTCTGCTGTGCCAAGAGCGTTCTGGGCGGGCAGGCAGAAGTGCTGCGTGCACAGTGGGGAAGGGGCTCACGAGAGCCTCCTGCGGGAACAGGGCTCTGCTCCCCGGCTGGGAACAGCCTGGTTTTGCTGCCGTGAGCACAGGCAGGAGTTTGGGCACTTGAAGGGGCAGCGGGCAGCTCTTGTTTCTAGGGGGCCCGGGGCTGCGTGCCACAAGGGACACGAGGAAACAGACTGGGGAGAAGGAAGATGAGCGCGAGCTGGAATGCCTGTGCTACAAGGTGCAGAAGTAATTGAGCCTTGTCAGGGTTTCTCCTGAGTGTGTGTCGGTGTTCCCCAGGAAATGGACACATTTGGGGAAATGCATGCATTTGGGGAAATGCCTTTGGAAGAGAGGGGCTTGCTTCTCAAGCAAAGTGCTTCCCCAGGAGCCCCCAGTGAGCTAGGTGCAGCTGTCTCCCTTTGGTCCCTGCGCTCCTTTCCATCCTTGAGGCCCCTTGCGCTTGGCAGAGGGGCGTGGGAAGGGAGAAGGCTGTGAGGAGCAGCTTTGGCATCTGCCTGGGCCTGCAGAGACCAAGGCAAGCACCAGCGGCAGGGTGTGTCCCCCCACTTTGAGCACAGGACAGAGGGGGATTATACCCGTCCAGCCGAGAGCCCCAAATGACTCTCAGACAGCTGTGAATTCAAAGGCCTTTATGCCCACATTCATGCCATCTTCCTTATCTGCTGTGTTTTAACTCTTGGCAAGATGCGTTTGCCCCTAGCTTGCTGCAAGCTGCTCTGCTGCAGGGCCGGCAGCGAGCTGGGCTGTGTGGGCACCGTGGAGAGTCCTTCCCCGAGCACTTGGGGGGTCGTGGTGTGTCCAGGGCTGTGTTAGACACTCGGGGCATGGGATTCCTTCCAAGCGGGGGCACCTTGGGTGGGGAGGGGATGGCCCCGTGGGGCGTGGCAGCGTGTCCCTTTGTGACACGGTGTAGCAGGTTCCCCGTGGAACCGAAAGGGACACCGTGTCTTAGCAGCCCTTTGTGACACGCGCTGACCTCAGGGCTGGCAGCCACACAGCCACTCCAGAGTGCTCGGTGCATGCAACGGGACAGGAGGTGACAGAGCGGTGCTGTGAGGTGTCCCCGCACAGCCTGCTCGTTGGTTCCTGACCCGGAGCTTTTCTGAAGCATTCCTCCTGCGGCTGGCCTCACGGCCAGACCTCAGCATTGGTGACTCAGAGCTTTTCTGAGGCATCTCCCATCCCTGCGGCCGGTGCCCTCGTGGCCAGGCCGTGGCACTTGGTGACCTCCATCGTTCACCAAGAGTCTCCTGTCATTGTGGCAGGAGACCTCGAGCGCAGCACGTGCTGTCCTCTAGCTTTCCTGAGGCTCCTCTGCTGCAGGTGCCTGCAAGGCACGACTCCAGCCCTTGCTGTCTGGGCCTTTGCCAAGGCATTTGAAAGTGCCCTCCAGGTCAGACATCAGGATGGCGGGCAGACTGCTCAGCCTGGTCAAGGGGCTTCGGGGCAAGAAAAGCAAAGGCCCTGCAGCTGCCCCAGCGCAGCAGCCAGCGGAGCCGGAGCAGTTGCAGACGCTGCAGGATGGTGAGTGGCAGAGCTGGGACGCAGGGCTGGTGCCTGCAGCTGCCCTGGCCCATCCCATCCCATCCCATCCCATCCCATCCCATCCCATCCCATCCCATCCCATCCCATCTCATCTCATCCCTGTGGACATGACCATGGATGGGATGGGAGAGAGGCCAGGGCTGCCCCCCCGAATGGCCGTGCTCTTTTCCCTGGGCGCCCGGGAACTGTCCCTGCCTGGGGAGCGCAGGGCTGGGCTGTGTTCTCCGGCCTCTCCCGCAGCCCCTCAGCTCTGGCTGCACTCGCTCTTTGGCAGATGCAGCCAGGGATCCAACTCAAGAGCAGGAGCCCACCCGTGGCCGCTTCCAGAGAGCAGCGCAGGTACCTGCGGCCATCCCCACCTGGACCAGGCTTGCTGGCGCTGCTCGGCCGGGGCCTGCGCTTGGAGCAGACCATGGAACGTCCCTCTCTTCCCGCCCTTCCTTCTGCTGCAGACACTGCGGAGGTTCCTGCGCCTTCGGCGCACAAAGGCCAGCGGCTCCGCGCCCGTGGCCACGGCCGAGCCCGACCCCAGGCCCAGCGAGCTGCGGGCAGAGGCTGCTGCCAGCACAGCATCCTCTGACCTGGCCACCAGCTCTGACTGGGAAAGCGACGAGGGCTGGGACGAGGCTGACATGGCCCTGACGGAGGGCATGGCCACCACCAACACCATCCCACCGGCCATCCCAGAGACTGAGGCCATGCCCTTGCTCACTGTGAGTCCTGGACCCACTCTGGAGTTTTTCCAGAAGGCTTTTTATTCTCTACAGTAGCCTGGGGCCAGGGCTGAAGGCCTCCCAGGATCACGTGGCCCCTCAAGCCGTGTGCGCTGGGCCCCCTCAGCCCCATCACCGTGGGCTGGGAAGGCAAGCACTTCCTGAGGGGAAGCTGGGCAAGCTGATCCCTTGGAAAGCACTACAAGTCTTCCCCATGCTGCTTCCTCCAGGTACATGCCACGGTGAGTGCCCTGCTGCAGAGACTCACATCCCGTGAGTCTGTGGACGCCGGGCTGCAAATGGCCATTGTCAGCCTTGCTGAACAACACCCAGCCCACGTGGTGATGAGCCTCCTGCGCTGTGCCCCAACGTGTGACGGGTAAGGGGCACAAGTGCCTCGAGAGCTCGATGCTCACCGGCCCGTAGGGCCCCTCGCCCTGTACAGCCTGTCCAGCGGCGTCTGCCACACAGGCGGAGAGCAGCGGCACCCTCGGGCCCCTCTGTTTCCTGAGCCTGCTGCCGTGCTCCCTCCCGGCCCCACGCAGCTGCTCGGGGCACGGTACTGACGCACAGCTCTGGTCCCACAGAGCCGCTGCGCTGATCTGGAGAGCCGTGGGGACCTCAGAAGTGGCCGTGGAGCAGGTGCTTCCAGCGCTGCTCTCTGCGATAGAGGAGCAGCCACCGTACGGCGGCTTCCTCTGCAGTGGGGACAACGAGGCTGTCCTTGCCCTGGCTGTGAGTTTCTGGAGCTGGCCTATGCTGGCCCTCCAGGTCGCCTTCTCAGAAGACCTCCATGTTCTCCCCACCCTGCAGCTCCCTGCCTGGGCTCAAAGCTGGGCTAGGGGCAGCAGGCCGGGTGCTCCCCCTGCCTCTCCCCTCAGGCCCTGCCTCATGGACACCTCGGCACTGAGCGCTGCCTCGGGGTGCTTTGTCTCTTGCAGGCAACTCTGGTGCTGTGGAGGATTGCAAGCATGCCCGAGTGGCACTTCGCAATCCTCCTTCATTCTCCCCACCTGCTCGTGGCTCTGCTCTTGCAAATTTTCACCACCACGGAGCAGAGGCCAGTGGACGTGGAGACCCATGGCTTCTGGAGAGCGTGCCAGGAGGAACACGGCCTTCCCAGCCAGCCCAACAGGTGCCAGTCGCCCTGTCCTTCCCACACCCTTGCGGCCAGGGCCAGTGCTCCCAGAGTGACCTGGCCTTGGCTCGGCACACAGGTTTGCAGCGCAGACACTGAAGGCTCTGCTCTCCCGACTGGGCGTTGGCAAGAACCTGCTGGCTCTGGAGCACAAGCAGCTCTGGGACAGCCTGCTCTGTGCCAACAGCCAGCACTGTGCAGCAGGTCTGCTGGCCAGGTGAGATCCTCTAGTCCCCGCTGCCACTGCCGGCATTAGTACCCCATTGCCCGAGTGCCCCACACAGTCCCCGGGGCTTGTAAGCGAGAGGGCCTCGTCACTGAGGGAGGGCTGAGCGCACTGCAAAGGGCTGGGAGAGGAGGATGCCCAGCAGCAGCCGCTTCCCAAGGGGCCCGTGTCCCCTTGCAGAGTGCTGGGGACCTCTGTGAGTCACTCCTGGGAGAGGTCTGCCCGCCTAGCTCAGGGCCTTGGTGCCTTTTTTCCCTGCCAGGGAGATGCGCTGTGCCTTGACCCCCTTGTGTCCCCACATGGCCTCGCACCTGCTCAGCCTGCTCGTCGGGAAGCAGCCCCGCTGCCATCTGCCTGCCCTGGCCTTCTTTGTGGAGGTGAGCCTGATGGCCAGCGCTGCCTGGCTGAGCTGCCTCCCGGCTCTCTGGCCTCTGGGAGCTGCAGCCGCCTGGGACGCTGCCCGCGCCCGCTGCTGCTGCCTGGAGCCGGCCCTGCGCGGCCCTGGGCTCCTGCCGGCCGGCTGCCCTGCCACTGCCCTGTGCCTTTCAGCTCCTGCAGTGTCTGGACCTGAGCCAACATGGTCCCAGTGCCCTGTTGGTGCTATCCCGGCACCTGCCCAGCCAGTGCAGGGACAGGCTGCGCCTGGTGCTCAGAGGCCTCGTGGTGCTCAGCAAGGAGCCCTCGCTGGTGAGAAAGGGACAGTGGCTGAAGCCGTGCTGGCAGCGTGGGGCTGGGGAAGGCAAACCTTGGGGCTTGGCTGGGCTTGGCAGCAGAGGCAGCTGTTGCCAGCTCTCCCGACTCCCACTTCAGCTGCCCGAGTGCCCCGAGCAGCTGTCAGTGCTGCGGCCAGTCACGGCTTCACAGCACAGCCTGGTCTTGCACACAGGCCGGAGGAATACGTGGCCTCTATCCACACCTGGTGGAGCAGCTGGCCGATCCAGACACAGAGATGGTCGGGATGAGCCTCTCTGTGCTCACGCATGTGCTCCCGGACAAAGACCTCGAGATACCCAGCATCACCGCCCTGCAGCTGGCTGAGTCCCTCCTGCCACACTTTGAGAATGTAAGCCTCTGTGCCCCCAGCCAAGGGCACTGGACGCTGCCTGCCTGGAAACCTTGTGCCCTGTGCCCTTTTGGGCCTTTGCCCCAATCGGCCTGGAGTAGTTGGTGCTTAGGACTTTTCCTTTCCTCCAGGACAACAGCCATGTGCAGCTGCTCTCCATTCAGCTCTTCGGCAAGCTGATGGAGCTGGTACTGGAAGAGAGGGAAAATGCTCTCACGACAGTTGTGAGCCAGAGCCTGCTCCCTCTCTTCTTACACTGGCACCATGAGAAGCTGCACGTGGCCGAGGTGAGGTTTGCCGTGATGCTGCCGCATCCCTGGCAGGGGGCTCGCCCGCCTCCTGCCCCGGCGCCTGGCGGGCTCCAGCCTCCCCTGGCCTTGGCACAGGGAGCCGGCTCCCGTGTGACTCACCTGGGCTCTGGTGCCACCTGCGGCTCTCTGCTGCTCTGCAGGCGTCTGGCGAAGCCCTGCTTGGCGCGGCCCGCTTCCTGAGAAGGAGGGATCTCGAGGAGCTGCTGTGGAAGAAGCGGCGGATGAAGTTTGTCGAGAGCCTGGTAAGGACAGCCCGGCAGCCCCAGCCGCAGGCTGGAGTGGGGCAGCCCCTGTCCCCGGTGCTCAGTGTCAGGGGCCGGCAGCTGTGCCCCTGGCCAGCGCCGCAGCCGGGCCCGCCAGCCTGCGCCCCCCACGCTGCTCCCTGCCCTGGGCCCTGCGGGCCGCCTCGGCCGGTGCTGGGCGCAGGGAGCGCCCGGCCGAGAGGCAGAGCCCGCGCTGAGCCTTCCCTGCCGCCGCTCCCCGCAGCTGCTGCTGGACGAGAGCCGAGCGGCCGAGCACCTGCGCTGGGCCCTGCCGCACCTGCAGAGCCCACAGAGGCCCCTACGAGAGGCGGCCGTCAGGTTCATCGGTGAGCCAGCAGCCCGGCGCCCCTCCCCGCCTCCCGGCCCGGCTGCTGCCCCGGCTACAGCGGGAGCCGCGCCCGGGCCGCTGCAGCCCCGCCCTCCCTGGGCGCTGCCGCCGCCCTCCCGCAGCCGTGCCCTCGGGCGGCAGCGTGCGGCAGCGGCCCGGCAGGAGCCCGGCCCGCCAGGAGGGCGTGCGGCCACAGGGCTGGCAGCGCCCGTGTCGGGCAGCTGTGCCGCCTGGCGCCGCCACATGCTCTGTCTTGCAGGGGTGGCCGGAGTGCTGATGATGGGGCAGGAGGAGGAGCTCCAGGTCCTCACTGAGGGTGAGTCAGGGCTACCGTGTGGCAGCCAGCACTGCCGGGGCTGAGGGAGCAGCTGCAAATCCCGGCCCCGCAGCTACAATCTGTGCCCGGGCTGCGGAGGGCTCTGCTGCCTGTGCGGACCAGGGGCGCTGGGGGCACAGCCCGGAGAGCTTTCGGGGACACGGGGGGGATCCGTGGCCAGCACCTTCCGGCCATAGCCCTTGTCTCCCGCTCCCTCCTGGCCACGGCAAGAGCCGGCTGGGATGGCCCTGGCAGGAGGCTTTCCTTCGATTCCCTCAATCTGGCCTCTGACCGTGGCTCTGTTCCTCTCTCTTCCAGCTCTTCGAGCCCTCAGGGAAGACGAGAACCTGTCCTGCATGAACACATGGATTCAGATGCAATTCGAAAGAAGATCTGCCGAACTTCATTTGTCTCCTGGATCCGATGTACCTGTACCGGCCTCCTTCGATGATTTCCTGTTCCCTTCGAAGATGGGACCACGTGCAGAGCAGAAGGGACCAGATGCAGCTCCAGACACGGCTCTGGCTGCTCACAGCTGTGAGCCTGTGTGAAGCTCCAGCAGCTCCTGCCATCTCTTTCCCTGCTGACAGCTCCTTCCCTGCAGCCCTCAGGCCCTGCCCATGCCCTTTTTTACCTCCCAGCTCACCCCTTAGCTTTGCTTTCCCTTAATAAACTTTTTGTGTTTTTCACTTTACCCGCGTCTCTGTGGAGCTGAAGCGGTGCAAAACCTGAGCCCGGGGACACGCAGGGCCCCTCTGCCCTTCTCCTCCCCGCTGTGTTCCAGACACAGACAGAGAGGAACAAGGGCAGCTCAGGCTGCAAAGGTCCATGTCCCGCTGCTCCAGCTGCACAGCGGCATGGACTTATAAAGGGCGTGCTGAGCACGCTGAAGGGAAAAGGACCCTGGGTGATAGAAGAGCCAACTTGAGTGTGCTCTGAACCCAGCCGTGAGGGATTCCAGTGCAGGCATCCACGAGGGCAAAGGAGCTTGCAATGGCAGAAGTTTCCACAAAGAGCTTCCAGAAAGCACAGCAATGCTCCATCTCTACACAGGGACAGGAAGAGGGCAGTGAGACCAGAGGCCGGGGCCCCTTCCCATCCCCCTGGGGCATGGCTGCAAAACAGCCGCTGTGTCTTCCCGTGCCTGTGTTTGGGCTGTGCTGAGGCCAGAGCCGGCCAGCTTGTTCTCTGCTGTGCCAAGAGCGTTCTGGGCGGGCAGGCAGAAGTGCTGCGTGCACAGTGGGGAAGGGGCTCACGAGAGCCTCCTGCGGGAACAGGGCTCTGCTCCCCGGCTGGGAACAGCCTGGTTTTGCTGCCGTGAGCACAGGCAGGAGTTTGGGCACTTGAAGGGGCAGCGGGCAGCTCTTGTTTCTAGGGGGCCCGGGGCTGCGTGCCACAAGGGACACGAGGAAACAGACTGGGGAGAAGGAAGATGAGCGCGAGCTGGAATGCCTGTGCTACAAGGTGCAGAAGTAATTGAGCCTTGTCAGGGTTTCTCCTGAGTGTGTGTCGGTGTTCCCCAGGAAATGGACACATTTGGGGAAATGCATGCATTTGGGGAAATGCCTTTGGAAGAGAGGGGCTTGCTTCTCAAGCAAAGTGCTTCCCCAGGAGCCCCCAGTGAGCTAGGTGCAGCTGTCTCCCTTTGGTCCCTGCGCTCCTTTCCATCCTTGAGGCCCCTTGCGCTTGGCAGAGGGGCGTGGGAAGGGAGAAGGCTGTGAGGAGCAGCTTTGGCATCTGCCTGGGCCTGCAGAGACCAAGGCAAGCACCAGCGGCAGGGTGTGTCCCCCCACTTTGAGCACAGGACAGAGGGGGATTATACCCGTCCAGCCGAGAGCCCCAAATGACTCTCAGACAGCTGTGAATTCAAAGGCCTTTATGCCCACATTCATGCCATCTTCCTTATCTGCTGTGTTTTAACTCTTGGCAAGATGCGTTTGCCCCTAGCTTGCTGCAAGCTGCTCTGCTGCAGGGCCGGCAGCGAGCTGGGCTGTGTGGGCACCGTGGAGAGTCCTTCCCCGAGCACTTGGGGGGTCGTGGTGTGTCCAGGGCTGTGTTAGACACTCGGGGCATGGGATTCCTTCCAAGCGGGGGCACCTTGGGTGGGGAGGGGATGGCCCCGTGGGGCGTGGCAGCGTGTCCCTTTGTGACACGGTGTAGCAGGTTCCCCGTGGAACCGAAAGGGACACCGTGTCTTAGCAGCCCTTTGTGACACGCGCTGACCTCAGGGCTGGCAGCCACACAGCCACTCCAGAGTGCTCGGTGCATGCAACGGGACAGGAGGTGACAGAGCGGTGCTGTGAGGTGTCCCCGCACAGCCTGCTCGTTGGTTCCTGACCCGGAGCTTTTCTGAAGCATTCCTCCTGCGGCTGGCCTCACGGCCAGACCTCAGCATTGGTGACTCAGAGCTTTTCTGAGGCATCTCCCATCCCTGCGGCCGGTGCCCTCGTGGCCAGGCCGTGGCACTTGGTGACCTCCATCGTTCACCAAGAGTCTCCTGTCATTGTGGCAGGAGACCTCGAGCGCAGCACGTGCTGTCCTCTAGCTTTCCTGAGGCTCCTCTGCTGCAGGTGCCTGCAAGGCACGACTCCAGCCCTTGCTGTCTGGGCCTTTGCCAAGGCATTTGAAAGTGCCCTCCAGGTCAGACATCAGGATGGCGGGCAGACTGCTCAGCCTGGTCAAGGGGCTTCGGGGCAAGAAAAGCAAAGGCCCTGCAGCTGCCCCAGCGCAGCAGCCAGCGGAGCCGGAGCAGTTGCAGACGCTGCAGGATGGTGAGTGGCAGAGCTGGGACGCAGGGCTGGTGCCTGCAGCTGCCCTGGCCCATCCCATCCCATCCCATCCCATCCCATCCCATCCCATCCCATCTCATCTCATCCCTGTGGACATGACCATGGATGGGATGGGAGAGAGGCCAGGGCTGCCCCCCCGAATGGCCGTGCTCTTTTCCCTGGGCGCCCGGGAACTGTCCCTGCCTGGGGAGCGCAGGGCTGGGCTGTGTTCTCCGGCCTCTCCCGCAGCCCCTCAGCTCTGGCTGCACTCGCTCTTTGGCAGATGCAGCCAGGGATCCAACTCAAGAGCAGGAGCCCACCCGTGGCCGCTTCCAGAGAGCAGCGCAGGTACCTGCGGCCATCCCCACCTGGACCAGGCTTGCTGGCGCTGCTCGGCCGGGGCCTGCGCTTGGAGCAGACCATGGAACGTCCCTCTCTTCCCGCCCTTCCTTCTGCTGCAGACACTGCGGAGGTTCCTGCGCCTTCGGCGCACAAAGGCCAGCGGCTCCGCGCCCGTGGCCACGGCCGAGCCCGACCCCAGGCCCAGCGAGCTGCGGGCAGAGGCTGCTGCCAGCACAGCATCCTCTGACCTGGCCACCAGCTCTGACTGGGAAAGCGACGAGGGCTGGGACGAGGCTGACATGGCCCTGACGGAGGGCATGGCCACCACCAACACCATCCCACCGGCCATCCCAGAGACTGAGGCCATGCCCTCGCTCACTGTGAGTCCTGGACCCACTCTGGAGTTTTTCCAGAAGGCTTTTTATTCTCTACAGTAGCCTGGGGCCAGGGCTGAAGGCCTCCCAGGATCACGTGGCCCCTCAAGCCGTGTGCGCTGGGCCCCCTCAGCCCCATCACCGTGGGCTGGGAAGGCAAGCACTTCCTGAGGGGAAGCTGGGCAAGCTGATCCCTTGGAAAGCACTACAAGTCTTCCCCATGCTGCTTCCTCCAGGTACATGCCACGGTGAGTGCCCTGCTGCAGAGACTCACATCCCGTGAGTCTGTGGACGCCGGGCTGCAAATGGCCATTGTCAGCCTTGCTGAACAACACCCAGCCCACGTGGTGATGAGCCTCCTGCGCTGTGCCCCAACGTGTGACGGGTAAGGGGCACAAGTGCCTCGAGAGCTCGATGCTCACCGGCCCGTAGGGCCCCTCGCCCTGTACAGCCTGTCCAGCGGCGTCTGCCACACAGGCGGAGAGCAGCAGCACCCTCGGGCCCCTCTGTTTCCTGAGCCTGCTGCCGTGCTCCCTCCCGGCCCCACGCAGCTGCTCGGGGCACGGTACTGACGCACAGCTCTGGTCCCACAGAGCCGCTGCGCTGATCTGGAGAGCCGTGGGGACCTCAGAAGTGGCCGTGGAGCAGGTGCTTCCAGCGCTGCTCTCTGCGATAGAGGAGCAGCCACCGTACGGCGGCTTCCTCTGCAGTGGGGACAACGAGGCTGTCCTTGCCCTGGCTGTGAGTTTCTGGAGCTGGCCTATGCTGGCCCTCCAGGTCGCCTTCTCAGAAGACCTCCATGTTCTCCCCACCCTGCAGCTCCCTGCCTGGGCTCAAAGCTGGGCTAGGGGCAGCAGGCCGGGTGCTCCCCCTGCCTCTCCCCTCAGGCCCTGCCTCATGGACACCTCGGCACTGAGCGCTGCCTCGGGGTGCTTTGTCTCTTGCAGGCAACTCTGGTGCTGTGGAGGATTGCAAGCATGCCCGAGTGGCACTTCGCAATCCTCCTTCATTCTCCCCACCTGCTCGTGGCTCTGCTCTTGCAAATTTTCACCACCACGGAGCAGAGGCCAGTGGACGTGGAGACCCATGGCTTCTGGAGAGCGTGCCAGGAGGAACACGGCCTTCCCAGCCAGCCCAACAGGTGCCAGTCGCCCTGTCCTTCCCACACCCTTGCGGCCAGGGCCAGTGCTCCCAGAGTGACCTGGCCTTGGCTCGGCACACAGGTTTGCAGCGCAGACACTGAAGGCTCTGCTCTCCCGACTGGGCGTTGGCAAGAACCTGCTGGCTCTGGAGCACAAGCAGCTCTGGGACAGCCTGCTCTGTGCCAACAGCCAGCACTGTGCAGCAGGTCTGCTGGCCAGGTGAGATCCTCTAGTCCCCGCTGCCACTGCCGGCATTAGTACCCCATTGCCCGAGTGCCCCACACAGTCCCCGGGGCTTGTAAGCGAGAGGGCCTCGTCACTGAGGGAGGGCTGAGCGCACTGCAAAGGGCTGGGAGAGGAGGATGCCCAGCAGCAGCCGCTTCCCAAGGGGCCCGTGTCCCCTTGCAGAGTGCTGGGGACCTCTGTGAGTCACTCCTGGGAGAGGTCTGCCCGCCTAGCTCAGGGCCTTGGTGCCTTTTTTCCCTGCCAGGGAGATGCGCTGTGCCTTGACCCCCTTGTGTCCCCACATGGCCTCGCACCTGCTCAGCCTGCTCGTCGGGAAGCAGCCCCGCTGCCATCTGCCTGCCCTGGCCTTCTTTGTGGAGGTGAGCCTGATGGCCAGCGCTGCCTGGCTGAGCTGCCTCCCGGCTCTCTGGCCTCTGGGAGCTGCAGCCGCCTGGGACGCTGCCCGCGCCCGCTGCTGCTGCCTGGAGCCGGCCCTGCGCGGCCCTGGGCTCCTGCCGGCCGGCTGCCCTGCCACTGCCCTGTGCCTTTCAGCTCCTGCAGTGTCTGGACCTGAGCCAACATGGTCCCAGTGCCCTGTTGGTGCTATCCCGGCACCTGCCCAGCCAGTGCAGGGACAGGCTGCGCCTGGTGCTCAGAGGCCTCGTGGTGCTCAGCAAGGAGCCCTCGCTGGTGAGAAAGGGACAGTGGCTGAAGCCGTGCTGGCAGCGTGGGGCTGGGGAAGGCAAACCTTGGGGCTTGGCTGGGCTTGGCAGCAGAGGCAGCTGTTGCCAGCTCTCCCGACTCCCACTTCAGCTGCCCGAGTGCCCCGAGCAGCTGTCAGTGCTGCGGCCAGTCACGGCTTCACAGCACAGCCTGGTCTTGCACACAGGCCGGAGGAATACGTGGCCTCTATCCACACCTGGTGGAGCAGCTGGCCGATCCAGACACAGAGATGGTCGGGATGAGCCTCTCTGTGCTCACGCATGTGCTCCCGGACAAAGACCTCGAGATACCCAGCATCACCGCCCTGCAGCTGGCTGAGTCCCTCCTGCCACACTTTGAGAATGTAAGCCTCTGTGCCCCCAGCCAAGGGCACTGGACGCTGCCTGCCTGGAAACCTTGTGCCCTGTGCCCTTTTGGGCCTTTGCCCCAATCGGCCTGGAGTAGTTGGTGCTTAGGACTTTTCCTTTCCTCCAGGACAACAGCCATGTGCAGCTGCTCTCCATTCAGCTCTTCGGCAAGCTGATGGAGCTGGTACTGGAAGAGAGGGAAAATGCTCTCACGACAGTTGTGAGCCAGAGCCTGCTCCCTCTCTTCTTACACTGGCACCATGAGAAGCTGCACGTGGCCGAGGTGAGGTTTGCCGTGATGCTGCCGCATCCCTGGCAGGGGGCTCGCCCGCCTCCTGCCCCGGCGCCTGGCGGGCTCCAGCCTCCCCTGGCCTTGGCACAGGGAGCCGGCTCCCGTGTGACTCACCTGGGCTCTGGTGCCACCTGCGGCTCTCTGCTGCTCTGCAGGCGTCTGGCGAAGCCCTGCTTGGCGCGGCCCGCTTCCTGAGAAGGAGGGATCTCGAGGAGCTGCTGTGGAAGAAGCGGCGGATGAAGTTTGTCGAGAGCCTGGTAAGGACAGCCCGGCAGCCCCAGCCGCAGGCTGGAGTGGGGCAGCCCCTGCCCCCGGTGCTCAGTGTCAGGGGCCGGCAGCTGTGCCCCTGGCCAGCGCCGCAGCCGGGCCCGCCAGCCTGCGCCCCCCACGCTGCTCCCTGCCCTGGGCCCTGCGGGCCGCCTCGGCCGGTGCTGGGCGCAGGGAGCGCCCGGCCGAGAGGCAGAGCCCGCGCTGAGCCTTCCCTGCCGCCGCTCCCCGCAGCTGCTGCTGGACGAGAGCCGAGCGGCCGAGCACCTGCGCTGGGCCCTGCCGCACCTGCAGAGCCCACAGAGGCCCCTACGAGAGGCGGCCGTCAGGTTCATCGGTGAGCCAGCAGCCCGGCGCCCCTCCCCGCCTCCCGGCCCGGCTGCTGCCCCGGCTACAGCGGGAGCCGCGCCCGGGCCGCTGCAGCCCCGCCCTCCCTGGGCGCTGCCGCCGCCCTCCCGCAGCCGTGCCCTCGGGCGGCAGCGTGCGGCAGCGGCCCGGCAGGAGCCCGGCCCGCCAGGAGGGCGTGCGGCCACAGGGCTGGCAGCGCCCGTGTCGGGCAGCTGTGCCGCCTGGCGCCGCCACATGCTCTGTCTTGCAGGGGTGGCCGGAGTGCTGATGATGGGGCAGGAGGAGGAGCTCCAGGTCCTCACTGAGGGTGAGTCAGGGCTACCGTGTGGCAGCCAGCACTGCCGGGGCTGAGGGAGCAGCTGCAAATCCCGGCCCCGCAGCTACAATCTGTGCCCGGGCTGCGGAGGGCTCTGCTGCCTGTGCGGACCAGGGGCGCTGGGGGCACAGCCCGGAGAGCTTTCGGGGACACGGGGGGGATCCGTGGCCAGCACCTTCCGGCCATAGCCCTTGTCTCCCGCTCCCTCCTGGCCACGGCAAGAGCCGGCTGGGATGGCCCTGGCAGGAGGCTTTCCTTCGATTCCCTCAATCTGGCCTCTGACCGTGGCTCTGTTCCTCTCTCTTCCAGCTCTTCGAGCCCTCAGGGAAGACGAGAACCTGTCCTGCATGAACACATGGATTCAGATGCAATTCGAAAGAAGATCTGCCGAACTTCATTTGTCTCCTGGATCCGATGTACCTGTACCGGCCTCCTTCGATGATTTCCTGTTCCCTTCGAAGATGGGACCACGTGCAGAGCAGAAGGGACCAGATGCAGCTCCAGACACGGCTCTGGCTGCTCACAGCTGTGAGCCTGTGTGAAGCTCCAGCAGCTCCTGCCATCTCTTTCCCTGCTGACAGCTCCTTCCCTGCAGCCCTCAGGCCCTGCCCATGCCCTTTTTTACCTCCCAGCTCACCCCTTAGCTTTGCTTTCCCTTAATAAACTTTTTGTGTTTTTCACTTTACCCGCGTCTCTGTGGAGCTGAAGCGGTGCAAAACCTGAGCCCGGGGACACGCAGGGCCCCTCTGCCCTTCTCCTCCCCGCTGTGTTCCAGACACAGACAGAGAGGAACAAGGGCAGCTCAGGCTGCAAAGGTCCATGTCCCGCTGCTCCAGCTGCACAGCGGCATGGACTTATAAAGGGCGTGCTGAGCACGCTGAAGGGAAAAGGACCCTGGGTGATAGAAGAGCCAACTTGAGTGTGCTCTGAACCCAGCCGTGAGGGATTCCAGTGCAGGCATCCACGAGGGCAAAGGAGCTTGCAATGGCAGAAGTTTCCACAAAGAGCTTCCAGAAAGCACAGCAATGCTCCATCTCTACACAGGGACAGGAAGAGGGCAGTGAGACCAGAGGCCGGGGCCCCTTCCCATCCCCCTGGGGCATGGCTGCAAAACAGCCGCTGTGTCTTCCCGTGCCTGTGTTTGGGCTGTGCTGAGGCCAGAGCCGGCCAGCTTGTTCTCTGCTGTGCCAAGAGCGTTCTGGGCGGGCAGGCAGAAGTGCTGCGTGCACAGTGGGGAAGGGGCTCACGAGAGCCTCCTGCGGGAACAGGGCTCTGCTCCCCGGCTGGGAACAGCCTGGTTTTGCTGCCGTGAGCACAGGCAGGAGTTTGGGCACTTGAAGGGGCAGCGGGCAGCTCTTGTTTCTAGGGGGCCCGGGGCTGCGTGCCACAAGGGACACGAGGAAACAGACTGGGGAGAAGGAAGATGAGCGCGAGCTGGAATGCCTGTGCTACAAGGTGCAGAAGTAATTGAGCCTTGTCAGGGTTTCTCCTGAGTGTGTGTCGGTGTTCCCCAGGAAATGGACACATTTGGGGAAATGCATGCATTTGGGGAAATGCCTTTGGAAGAGAGGGGCTTGCTTCTCAAGCAAAGTGCTTCCCCAGGAGCCCCCAGTGAGCTAGGTGCAGCTGTCTCCCTTTGGTCCCTGCGCTCCTTTCCATCCTTGAGGCCCCTTGCGCTTGGCAGAGGGGCGTGGGAAGGGAGAAGGCTGTGAGGAGCAGCTTTGGCATCTGCCTGGGCCTGCAGAGACCAAGGCAAGCACCAGCGGCAGGGTGTGTCCCCCCACTTTGAGCACAGGACAGAGGGGGATTATACCCGTCCAGCCGAGAGCCCCAAATGACTCTCAGACAGCTGTGAATTCAAAGGCCTTTATGCCCACATTCATGCCATCTTCCTTATCTGCTGTGTTTTAACTCTTGGCAAGATGCGTTTGCCCCTAGCTTGCTGCAAGCTGCTCTGCTGCAGGGCCGGCAGCGAGCTGGGCTGTGTGGGCACCGTGGAGAGTCCTTCCCCGAGCACTTGGGGGGTCGTGGTGTGTCCAGGGCTGTGTTAGACACTCGGGGCATGGGATTCCTTCCAAGCGGGGGCACCTTGGGTGGGGAGGGGATGGCCCCGTGGGGCGTGGCAGCGTGTCCCTTTGTGACACGGTGTAGCAGGTTCCCCGTGGAACCGAAAGGGACACCGTGTCTTAGCAGCCCTTTGTGACACGCGCTGACCTCAGGGCTGGCAGCCACACAGCCACTCCAGAGTGCTCGGTGCATGCAACGGGACAGGAGGTGACAGAGCGGTGCTGTGAGGTGTCCCCGCACAGCCTGCTCGTTGGTTCCTGACCCGGAGCTTTTCTGAAGCATTCCTCCTGCGGCTGGCCTCACGGCCAGACCTCAGCATTGGTGACTCAGAGCTTTTCTGAGGCATCTCCCATCCCTGCGGCCGGTGCCCTCGTGGCCAGGCCGTGGCACTTGGTGACCTCCATCGTTCACCAAGAGTCTCCTGTCATTGTGGCAGGAGACCTCGAGCGCAGCACGTGCTGTCCTCTAGCTTTCCTGAGGCTCCTCTGCTGCAGGTGCCTGCAAGGCACGACTCCAGCCCTTGCTGTCTGGGCCTTTGCCAAGGCATTTGAAAGTGCCCTCCAGGTCAGACATCAGGATGGCGGGCAGACTGCTCAGCCTGGTCAAGGGGCTTCGGGGCAAGAAAAGCAAAGGCCCTGCAGCTGCCCCAGCGCAGCAGCCAGCGGAGCCGGAGCAGTTGCAGACGCTGCAGGATGGTGAGTGGCAGAGCTGGGACGCAGGGCTGGTGCCTGCAGCTGCCCTGGCCCATCCCATCCCATCCCATCCCATCCCATCCCATCCCATCCCATCTCATCTCATCCCTGTGGACATGACCATGGATGGGATGGGAGAGAGGCCAGGGCTGCCCCCCCGAATGGCCGTGCTCTTTTCCCTGGGCGCCCGGGAACTGTCCCTGCCTGGGGAGCGCAGGGCTGGGCTGTGTTCTCCGGCCTCTCCCGCAGCCCCTCAGCTCTGGCTGCACTCGCTCTTTGGCAGATGCAGCCAGGGATCCAACTCAAGAGCAGGAGCCCACCCGTGGCCGCTTCCAGAGAGCAGCGCAGGTACCTGCGGCCATCCCCACCTGGACCAGGCTTGCTGGCGCTGCTCGGCCGGGGCCTGCGCTTGGAGCAGACCATGGAACGTCCCTCTCTTCCCGCCCTTCCTTCTGCTGCAGACACTGCGGAGGTTCCTGCGCCTTCGGCGCACAAAGGCCAGCGGCTCCGCGCCCGTGGCCACGGCCGAGCCCGACCCCAGGCCCAGCGAGCTGCGGGCAGAGGCTGCTGCCAGCACAGCATCCTCTGACCTGGCCACCAGCTCTGACTGGGAAAGCGACGAGGGCTGGGACGAGGCTGACATGGCCCTGACGGAGGGCATGGCCACCACCAACACCATCCCACCGGCCATCCCAGAGACTGAGGCCATGCCCTCGCTCACTGTGAGTCCTGGACCCACTCTGGAGTTTTTCCAGAAGGCTTTTTATTCTCTACAGTAGCCTGGGGCCAGGGCTGAAGGCCTCCCAGGATCACGTGGCCCCTCAAGCCGTGTGCGCTGGGCCCCCTCAGCCCCATCACCGTGGGCTGGGAAGGCAAGCACTTCCTGAGGGGAAGCTGGGCAAGCTGATCCCTTGGAAAGCACTACAAGTCTTCCCCATGCTGCTTCCTCCAGGTACATGCCACGGTGAGTGCCCTGCTGCAGAGACTCACATCCCGTGAGTCTGTGGACGCCGGGCTGCAAATGGCCATTGTCAGCCTTGCTGAACAACACCCAGCCCACGTGGTGATGAGCCTCCTGCGCTGTGCCCCAACGTGTGACGGGTAAGGGGCACAAGTGCCTCGAGAGCTCGATGCTCACCGGCCCGTAGGGCCCCTCGCCCTGTACAGCCTGTCCAGCGGCGTCTGCCACACAGGCGGAGAGCAGCAGCACCCTCGGGCCCCTCTGTTTCCTGAGCCTGCTGCCGTGCTCCCTCCCGGCCCCACGCAGCTGCTCGGGGCACGGTACTGACGCACAGCTCTGGTCCCACAGAGCCGCTGCGCTGATCTGGAGAGCCGTGGGGACCTCAGAAGTGGCCGTGGAGCAGGTGCTTCCAGCGCTGCTCTCTGCGATAGAGGAGCAGCCACCGTACGGCGGCTTCCTCTGCAGTGGGGACAACGAGGCTGTCCTTGCCCTGGCTGTGAGTTTCTGGAGCTGGCCTATGCTGGCCCTCCAGGTCGCCTTCTCAGAAGACCTCCATGTTCTCCCCACCCTGCAGCTCCCTGCCTGGGCTCAAAGCTGGGCTAGGGGCAGCAGGCCGGGTGCTCCCCCTGCCTCTCCCCTCAGGCCCTGCCTCATGGACACCTCGGCACTGAGCGCTGCCTCGGGGTGCTTTGTCTCTTGCAGGCAACTCTGGTGCTGTGGAGGATTGCAAGCATGCCCGAGTGGCACTTCGCAATCCTCCTTCATTCTCCCCACCTGCTCGTGGCTCTGCTCTTGCAAATTTTCACCACCACGGAGCAGAGGCCAGTGGACGTGGAGACCCATGGCTTCTGGAGAGCGTGCCAGGAGGAACACGGCCTTCCCAGCCAGCCCAACAGGTGCCAGTCGCCCTGTCCTTCCCACACCCTTGCGGCCAGGGCCAGTGCTCCCAGAGTGACCTGGCCTTGGCTCGGCACACAGGTTTGCAGCGCAGACACTGAAGGCTCTGCTCTCCCGACTGGGCGTTGGCAAGAACCTGCTGGCTCTGGAGCACAAGCAGCTCTGGGACAGCCTGCTCTGTGCCAACAGCCAGCACTGTGCAGCAGGTCTGCTGGCCAGGTGAGATCCTCTAGTCCCCGCTGCCACTGCCGGCATTAGTACCCCATTGCCCGAGTGCCCCACACAGTCCCCGGGGCTTGTAAGCGAGAGGGCCTCGTCACTGAGGGAGGGCTGAGCGCACTGCAAAGGGCTGGGAGAGGAGGATGCCCAGCAGCAGCCGCTTCCCAAGGGGCCCGTGTCCCCTTGCAGAGTGCTGGGGACCTCTGTGAGTCACTCCTGGGAGAGGTCTGCCCGCCTAGCTCAGGGCCTTGGTGCCTTTTTTCCCTGCCAGGGAGATGCGCTGTGCCTTGACCCCCTTGTGTCCCCACATGGCCTCGCACCTGCTCAGCCTGCTCGTCGGGAAGCAGCCCCGCTGCCATCTGCCTGCCCTGGCCTTCTTTGTGGAGGTGAGCCTGATGGCCAGCGCTGCCTGGCTGAGCTGCCTCCCGGCTCTCTGGCCTCTGGGAGCTGCAGCCGCCTGGGACGCTGCCCGCGCCCGCTGCTGCTGCCTGGAGCCGGCCCTGCGCGGCCCTGGGCTCCTGCCGGCCGGCTGCCCTGCCACTGCCCTGTGCCTTTCAGCTCCTGCAGTGTCTGGACCTGAGCCAACATGGTCCCAGTGCCCTGTTGGTGCTATCCCGGCACCTGCCCAGCCAGTGCAGGGACAGGCTGCGCCTGGTGCTCAGAGGCCTCGTGGTGCTCAGCAAGGAGCCCTCGCTGGTGAGAAAGGGACAGTGGCTGAAGCCGTGCTGGCAGCGTGGGGCTGGGGAAGGCAAACCTTGGGGCTTGGCTGGGCTTGGCAGCAGAGGCAGCTGTTGCCAGCTCTCCCGACTCCCACTTCAGCTGCCCGAGTGCCCCGAGCAGCTGTCAGTGCTGCGGCCAGTCACGGCTTCACAGCACAGCCTGGTCTTGCACACAGGCCGGAGGAATACGTGGCCTCTATCCACACCTGGTGGAGCAGCTGGCCGATCCAGACACAGAGATGGTCGGGATGAGCCTCTCTGTGCTCACGCATGTGCTCCCGGACAAAGACCTCGAGATACCCAGCATCACCGCCCTGCAGCTGGCTGAGTCCCTCCTGCCACACTTTGAGAATGTAAGCCTCTGTGCCCCCAGCCAAGGGCACTGGACGCTGCCTGCCTGGAAACCTTGTGCCCTGTGCCCTTTTGGGCCTTTGCCCCAATCGGCCTGGAGTAGTTGGTGCTTAGGACTTTTCCTTTCCTCCAGGACAACAGCCATGTGCAGCTGCTCTCCATTCAGCTCTTCGGCAAGCTGATGGAGCTGGTACTGGAAGAGAGGGAAAATGCTCTCACGACAGTTGTGAGCCAGAGCCTGCTCCCTCTCTTCTTACACTGGCACCATGAGAAGCTGCACGTGGCCGAGGTGAGGTTTGCCGTGATGCTGCCGCATCCCTGGCAGGGGGCTCGCCCGCCTCCTGCCCCGGCGCCTGGCGGGCTCCAGCCTCCCCTGGCCTTGGCACAGGGAGCCGGCTCCCGTGTGACTCACCTGGGCTCTGGTGCCACCTGCGGCTCTCTGCTGCTCTGCAGGCGTCTGGCGAAGCCCTGCTTGGCGCGGCCCGCTTCCTGAGAAGGAGGGATCTCGAGGAGCTGCTGTGGAAGAAGCGGCGGATGAAGTTTGTCGAGAGCCTGGTAAGGACAGCCCGGCAGCCCCAGCCGCAGGCTGGAGTGGGGCAGCCCCTGCCCCCGGTGCTCAGTGTCAGGGGCCGGCAGCTGTGCCCCTGGCCAGCGCCGCAGCCGGGCCCGCCAGCCTGCGCCCCCCACGCTGCTCCCTGCCCTGGGCCCTGCGGGCCGCCTCGGCCGGTGCTGGGCGCAGGGAGCGCCCGGCCGAGAGGCAGAGCCCGCGCTGAGCCTTCCCTGCCGCCGCTCCCCGCAGCTGCTGCTGGACGAGAGCCGAGCGGCCGAGCACCTGCGCTGGGCCCTGCCGCACCTGCAGAGCCCACAGAGGCCCCTACGAGAGGCGGCCGTCAGGTTCATCGGTGAGCCAGCAGCCCGGCGCCCCTCCCCGCCTCCCGGCCCGGCTGCTGCCCCGGCTACAGCGGGAGCCGCGCCCGGGCCGCTGCAGCCCCGCCCGCCCTGGGCGCTGCCGCCGCCCTCCCGCAGCCGTGCCCTCGGGCGGCAGCGTGCGGCAGCGGCCCGGCAGGAGCCCTGCCCGCCAGGAGGGCGTGCGGCCACAGGGCTGGCAGCGCCCGTGTCGGGCAGCTGTGCCGCCTGGCGCCGCCACATGCTCTGTCTTGCAGGGGTGGCCGGAGTGCTGATGATGGGGCAGGAGGAGGAGCTCCAGGTCCTCACTGAGGGTGAGTCAGGGCAGCCGCGTGGCAGCCAGCACTGCCGGGGCTGAGGGAGCAGCTGCAAATCCCGGCCCCGCAGCTACAATCTGTGCCCGGGCTGCGGAGGGCTCTGCTGCCTGTGCGGACCAGGGGCGCTGGGGGCACAGCCCGGAGAGCTTTCGGGGACACGGGGGGGATCCGTGGCCAGCACCTTCCGGCCATAGCCCTTGTCTCCCGCTCCCTCCTGGCCACGGCAAGAGCCGGCTGGGATGGCCCTGGCAGGAGGCTTTCCTTCGATTCCCTCAATCTGGCCTCTGACCGTGGCTCTGTTCCTCTCTCTTCCAGCTCTTCGAGCCCTCAGGGAAGACGAGAACCTGTCCTGCATGAACACATGGATTCAGATGCAATTCGAAAGAAGATCTGCCGAACTTCATTTGTCTCCTGGATCCGATGTACCTGTACCGGCCTCCTTCGATGATTTCCTGTTCCCTTCGAAGATGGGACCACGTGCAGAGCAGAAGGGACCAGATGCAGCTCCAGACACGGCTCTGGCTGCTCACAGCTGTGAGCCTGTGTGAAGCTCCAGCAGCTCCTGCCATCTCTTTCCCTGCTGACAGCTCCTTCCCTGCAGCCCTCAGGCCCTGCCCATGCCCTTTTTTACCTCCCAGCTCACCCCTTAGCTTTGCTTTCCCTTAATAAACTTTTTGTGTTTTTCACTTTACCCGCGTCTCTGTGGAGCTGAAGCGGTGCAAAACCTGAGCCCGGGGACACGCAGGGCCCCTCTGCCCTTCTCCTCCCCGCTGTGTTCCAGACACAGACAGAGAGGAACAAGGGCAGCTCAGGCTGCAAAGGTCCATGTCCCGCTGCTCCAGCTGCACAGCGGCATGGACTTATAAAGGGCGTGCTGAGCACGCTGAAGGGAAAAGGACCCTGGGTGATAGAAGAGCCAACTTGAGTGTGCTCTGAACCCAGCCGTGAGGGATTCCAGTGCAGGCATCCACGAGGGCAAAGGAGCTTGCAATGGCAGAAGTTTCCACAAAGAGCTTCCAGAAAGCACAGCAATGCTCCATCTCTACACAGGGACAGGAAGAGGGCAGTGAGACCAGAGGCCGGGGCCCCTTCCCATCCCCCTGGGGCATGGCTGCAAAACAGCCGCTGTGTCTTCCCGTGCCTGTGTTTGGGCTGTGCTGAGGCCAGAGCCGGCCAGCTTGTTCTCTGCTGTGCCAAGAGCGTTCTGGGCGGGCAGGCAGAAGTGCTGCGTGCACAGTGGGGAAGGGGCTCACGAGAGCCTCCTGCGGGAACAGGGCTCTGCTCCCCGGCTGGGAACAGCCTGGTTTTGCTGCCGTGAGCACAGGCAGGAGTTTGGGCACTTGAAGGGGCAGCGGGCAGCTCTTGTTTCTAGGGGGCCCGGGGCTGCGTGCCACAAGGGACACGAGGAAACAGACTGGGGAGAAGGAAGATGAGCGCGAGCTGGAATGCCTGTGCTACAAGGTGCAGAAGTAATTGAGCCTTGTCAGGGTTTCTCCTGAGTGTGTGTCGGTGTTCCCCAGGAAATGGACACATTTGGGGAAATGCATGCATTTGGGGAAATGCCTTTGGAAGAGAGGGGCTTGCTTCTCAAGCAAAGTGCTTCCCCAGGAGCCCCCAGTGAGCTAGGTGCAGCTGTCTCCCTTTGGTCCCTGCGCTCCTTTCCATCCTTGAGGCCCCTTGCGCTTGGCAGAGGGGCGTGGGAAGGGAGAAGGCTGTGAGGAGCAGCTTTGGCATCTGCCTGGGCCTGCAGAGACCAAGGCAAGCACCAGCGGCAGGGTGTGTCCCCCCACTTTGAGCACAGGACAGAGGGGGATTATACCCGTCCAGCCGAGAGCCCCAAATGACTCTCAGACAGCTGTGAATTCAAAGGCCTTTATGCCCACATTCATGCCATCTTCCTTATCTGCTGTGTTTTAACTCTTGGCAAGATGCGTTTGCCCCTAGCTTGCTGCAAGCTGCTCTGCTGCAGGGCCGGCAGCGAGCTGGGCTGTGTGGGCACCGTGGAGAGTCCTTCCCCGAGCACTTGGGGGGTCGTGGTGTGTCCAGGGCTGTGTTAGACACTCGGGGCATGGGATTCCTTCCAAGCGGGGGCACCTTGGGTGGGGAGGGGATGGCCCCGTGGGGCGTGGCAGCGTGTCCCTTTGTGACACGGTGTAGCAGGTTCCCCGTGGAACCGAAAGGGACACCGTGTCTTAGCAGCCCTTTGTGACACGCGCTGACCTCAGGGCTGGCAGCCACACAGCCACTCCAGAGTGCTCGGTGCATGCAACGGGACAGGAGGTGACAGAGCGGTGCTGTGAGGTGTCCCCGCACAGCCTGCTCGTTGGTTCCTGACCCGGAGCTTTTCTGAAGCATTCCTCCTGCGGCTGGCCTCACGGCCAGACCTCAGCATTGGTGACTCAGAGCTTTTCTGAGGCATCTCCCATCCCTGCGGCCGGTGCCCTCGTGGCCAGGCCGTGGCACTTGGTGACCTCCATCGTTCACCAAGAGTCTCCTGTCATTGTGGCAGGAGACCTCGAGCGCAGCACGTGCTGTCCTCTAGCTTTCCTGAGGCTCCTCTGCTGCAGGTGCCTGCAAGGCACGACTCCAGCCCTTGCTGTCTGGGCCTTTGCCAAGGCATTTGAAAGTGCCCTCCAGGTCAGACATCAGGATGGCGGGCAGACTGCTCAGCCTGGTCAAGGGGCTTCGGGGCAAGAAAAGCAAAGGCCCTGCAGCTGCCCCAGCGCAGCAGCCAGCGGAGCCGGAGCAGTTGCAGACGCTGCAGGATGGTGAGTGGCAGAGCTGGGACGCAGGGCTGGTGCCTGCAGCTGCCCTGGCCCATCCCATCCCATCCCATCCCATCCCATCCCATCCCATCTCATCTCATCCCTGTGGACATGACCATGGATGGGATGGGAGAGAGGCCAGGGCTGCCCCCCCGAATGGCCGTGCTCTTTTCCCTGGGCGCCCGGGAACTGTCCCTGCCTGGGGAGCGCAGGGCTGGGCTGTGTTCTCCGGCCTCTCCCGCAGCCCCTCAGCTCTGGCTGCACTCGCTCTTTGGCAGATGCAGCCAGGGATCCAACTCAAGAGCAGGAGCCCACCCGTGGCCGCTTCCAGAGAGCAGCGCAGGTACCTGCGGCCATCCCCACCTGGACCAGGCTTGCTGGCGCTGCTCGGCCGGGGCCTGCGCTTGGAGCAGACCATGGAACGTCCCTCTCTTCCCGCCCTTCCTTCTGCTGCAGACACTGCGGAGGTTCCTGCGCCTTCGGCGCACAAAGGCCAGCGGCTCCGCGCCCGTGGCCACGGCCGAGCCCGACCCCAGGCCCAGCGAGCTGCGGGCAGAGGCTGCTGCCAGCACAGCATCCTCTGACCTGGCCACCAGCTCTGACTGGGAAAGCGACGAGGGCTGGGACGAGGCTGACATGGCCCTGACGGAGGGCATGGCCACCACCAACACCATCCCACCGGCCATCCCAGAGACTGAGGCCATGCCCTCGCTCACTGTGAGTCCTGGACCCACTCTGGAGTTTTTCCAGAAGGCTTTTTATTCTCTACAGTAGCCTGGGGCCAGGGCTGAAGGCCTCCCAGGATCACGTGGCCCCTCAAGCCGTGTGCGCTGGGCCCCCTCAGCCCCATCACCGTGGGCTGGGAAGGCAAGCACTTCCTGAGGGGAAGCTGGGCAAGCTGATCCCTTGGAAAGCACTACAAGTCTTCCCCATGCTGCTTCCTCCAGGTACATGCCACGGTGAGTGCCCTGCTGCAGAGACTCACATCCCGTGAGTCTGTGGACGCCGGGCTGCAAATGGCCATTGTCAGCCTTGCTGAACAACACCCAGCCCACGTGGTGATGAGCCTCCTGCGCTGTGCCCCAACGTGTGACGGGTAAGGGGCACAAGTGCCTCGAGAGCTCGATGCTCACCGGCCCGTAGGGCCCCTCGCCCTGTACAGCCTGTCCAGCGGCGTCTGCCACACAGGCGGAGAGCAGCAGCACCCTCGGGCCCCTCTGTTTCCTGAGCCTGCTGCCGTGCTCCCTCCCGGCCCCACGCAGCTGCTCGGGGCACGGTACTGACGCACAGCTCTGGTCCCACAGAGCCGCTGCGCTGATCTGGAGAGCCGTGGGGACCTCAGAAGTGGCCGTGGAGCAGGTGCTTCCAGCGCTGCTCTCTGCGATAGAGGAGCAGCCACCGTACGGCGGCTTCCTCTGCAGTGGGGACAACGAGGCTGTCCTTGCCCTGGCTGTGAGTTTCTGGAGCTGGCCTATGCTGGCCCTCCAGGTCGCCTTCTCAGAAGACCTCCATGTTCTCCCCACCCTGCAGCTCCCTGCCTGGGCTCAAAGCTGGGCTAGGGGCAGCAGGCCGGGTGCTCCCCCTGCCTCTCCCCTCAGGCCCTGCCTCATGGACACCTCGGCACTGAGCGCTGCCTCGGGGTGCTTTGTCTCTTGCAGGCAACTCTGGTGCTGTGGAGGATTGCAAGCATGCCCGAGTGGCACTTCGCAATCCTCCTTCATTCTCCCCACCTGCTCGTGGCTCTGCTCTTGCAAATTTTCACCACCACGGAGCAGAGGCCAGTGGACGTGGAGACCCATGGCTTCTGGAGAGCGTGCCAGGAGGAACACGGCCTTCCCAGCCAGCCCAACAGGTGCCAGTCGCCCTGTCCTTCCCACACCCTTGCGGCCAGGGCCAGTGCTCCCAGAGTGACCTGGCCTTGGCTCGGCACACAGGTTTGCAGCGCAGACACTGAAGGCTCTGCTCTCCCGACTGGGCGTTGGCAAGAACCTGCTGGCTCTGGAGCACAAGCAGCTCTGGGACAGCCTGCTCTGTGCCAACAGCCAGCACTGTGCAGCAGGTCTGCTGGCCAGGTGAGATCCTCTAGTCCCCGCTGCCACTGCCGGCATTAGTACCCCATTGCCCGAGTGCCCCACACAGTCCCCGGGGCTTGTAAGCGAGAGGGCCTCGTCACTGAGGGAGGGCTGAGCGCACTGCAAAGGGCTGGGAGAGGAGGATGCCCAGCAGCAGCCGCTTCCCAAGGGGCCCGTGTCCCCTTGCAGAGTGCTGGGGACCTCTGTGAGTCACTCCTGGGAGAGGTCTGCCCGCCTAGCTCAGGGCCTTGGTGCCTTTTTTCCCTGCCAGGGAGATGCGCTGTGCCTTGACCCCCTTGTGTCCCCACATGGCCTCGCACCTGCTCAGCCTGCTCGTCGGGAAGCAGCCCCGCTGCCATCTGCCTGCCCTGGCCTTCTTTGTGGAGGTGAGCCTGATGGCCAGCGCTGCCTGGCTGAGCTGCCTCCCGGCTCTCTGGCCTCTGGGAGCTGCAGCCGCCTGGGACGCTGCCCGCGCCCGCTGCTGCTGCCTGGAGCCGGCCCTGCGCGGCCCTGGGCTCCTGCCGGCCGGCTGCCCTGCCACTGCCCTGTGCCTTTCAGCTCCTGCAGTGTCTGGACCTGAGCCAACATGGTCCCAGTGCCCTGTTGGTGCTATCCCGGCACCTGCCCAGCCAGTGCAGGGACAGGCTGCGCCTGGTGCTCAGAGGCCTCGTGGTGCTCAGCAAGGAGCCCTCGCTGGTGAGAAAGGGACAGTGGCTGAAGCCGTGCTGGCAGCGTGGGGCTGGGGAAGGCAAACCTTGGGGCTTGGCTGGGCTTGGCAGCAGAGGCAGCTGTTGCCAGCTCTCCCGACTCCCACTTCAGCTGCCCGAGTGCCCCGAGCAGCTGTCAGTGCTGCGGCCAGTCACGGCTTCACAGCACAGCCTGGTCTTGCACACAGGCCGGAGGAATACGTGGCCTCTATCCACACCTGGTGGAGCAGCTGGCCGATCCAGACACAGAGATGGTCGGGATGAGCCTCTCTGTGCTCACGCATGTGCTCCCGGACAAAGACCTCGAGATACCCAGCATCACCGCCCTGCAGCTGGCTGAGTCCCTCCTGCCACACTTTGAGAATGTAAGCCTCTGTGCCCCCAGCCAAGGGCACTGGACGCTGCCTGCCTGGAAACCTTGTGCCCTGTGCCCTTTTGGGCCTTTGCCCCAATCGGCCTGGAGTAGTTGGTGCTTAGGACTTTTCCTTTCCTCCAGGACAACAGCCATGTGCAGCTGCTCTCCATTCAGCTCTTCGGCAAGCTGATGGAGCTGGTACTGGAAGAGAGGGAAAATGCTCTCACGACAGTTGTGAGCCAGAGCCTGCTCCCTCTCTTCTTACACTGGCACCATGAGAAGCTGCACGTGGCCGAGGTGAGGTTTGCCGTGATGCTGCCGCATCCCTGGCAGGGGGCTCGCCCGCCTCCTGCCCCGGCGCCTGGCGGGCTCCAGCCTCCCCTGGCCTTGGCACAGGGAGCCGGCTCCCGTGTGACTCACCTGGGCTCTGGTGCCACCTGCGGCTCTCTGCTGCTCTGCAGGCGTCTGGCGAAGCCCTGCTTGGCGCGGCCCGCTTCCTGAGAAGGAGGGATCTCGAGGAGCTGCTGTGGAAGAAGCGGCGGATGAAGTTTGTCGAGAGCCTGGTAAGGACAGCCCGGCAGCCCCAGCCGCAGGCTGGAGTGGGGCAGCCCCTGCCCCCGGTGCTCAGTGTCAGGGGCCGGCAGCTGTGCCCCTGGCCAGCGCCGCAGCCGGGCCCGCCAGCCTGCGCCCCCCACGCTGCTCCCTGCCCTGGGCCCTGCGGGCCGCCTCGGCCGGTGCTGGGCGCAGGGAGCGCCCGGCCGAGAGGCAGAGCCCGCGCTGAGCCTTCCCTGCCGCCGCTCCCCGCAGCTGCTGCTGGACGAGAGCCGAGCGGCCGAGCACCTGCGCTGGGCCCTGCCGCACCTGCAGAGCCCACAGAGGCCCCTACGAGAGGCGGCCGTCAGGTTCATCGGTGAGCCAGCAGCCCGGCGCCCCTCCCCGCCTCCCGGCCCGGCTGCTGCCCCGGCTACAGCGGGAGCCGCGCCCGGGCCGCTGCAGCCCCGCCCGCCCTGGGCGCTGCCGCCGCCCTCCCGCAGCCGTGCCCTCGGGCGGCAGCGTGCGGCAGCGGCCCGGCAGGAGCCCTGCCCGCCAGGAGGGCGTGCGGCCACAGGGCTGGCAGCGCCCGTGTCGGGCAGCTGTGCCGCCTGGCGCCGCCACATGCTCTGTCTTGCAGGGGTGGCCGGAGTGCTGATGATGGGGCAGGAGGAGGAGCTCCAGGTCCTCACTGAGGGTGAGTCAGGGCAGCCGCGTGGCAGCCAGCACTGCCGGGGCTGAGGGAGCAGCTGCAAATCCCGGCCCCGCAGCTACAATCTGTGCCCGGGCTGCGGAGGGCTCTGCTGCCTGTGCGGACCAGGGGCGCTGGGGGCACAGCCCGGAGAGCTTTCGGGGACACGGGGGGGATCCGTGGCCAGCACCTTCCGGCCATAGCCCTTGTCTCCCGCTCCCTCCTGGCCACGGCAAGAGCCGGCTGGGATGGCCCTGGCAGGAGGCTTTCCTTCGATTCCCTCAATCTGGCCTCTGACCGTGGCTCTGTTCCTCTCTCTTCCAGCTCTTCGAGCCCTCAGGGAAGACGAGAACCTGTCCTGCATGAACACATGGATTCAGATGCAATTCGAAAGAAGATCTGCCGAACTTCATTTGTCTCCTGGATCCGATGTACCTGTACCGGCCTCCTTCGATGATTTCCTGTTCCCTTCGAAGATGGGACCACGTGCAGAGCAGAAGGGACCAGATGCAGCTCCAGACACGGCTCTGGCTGCTCACAGCTGTGAGCCTGTGTGAAGCTCCAGCAGCTCCTGCCATCTCTTTCCCTGCTGACAGCTCCTTCCCTGCAGCCCTCAGGCCCTGCCCATGCCCTTTTTTACCTCCCAGCTCACCCCTTAGCTTTGCTTTCCCTTAATAAACTTTTTGTGTTTTTCACTTTACCCGCGTCTCTGTGGAGCTGAAGCGGTGCAAAACCTGAGCCCGGGGACACGCAGGGCCCCTCTGCCCTTCTCCTCCCCGCTGTGTTCCAGACACAGACAGAGAGGAACAAGGGCAGCTCAGGCTGCAAAGGTCCATGTCCCGCTGCTCCAGCTGCACAGCGGCATGGACTTATAAAGGGCGTGCTGAGCACGCTGAAGGGAAAAGGACCCTGGGTGATAGAAGAGCCAACTTGAGTGTGCTCTGAACCCAGCCGTGAGGGATTCCAGTGCAGGCATCCACGAGGGCAAAGGAGCTTGCAATGGCAGAAGTTTCCACAAAGAGCTTCCAGAAAGCACAGCAATGCTCCATCTCTACACAGGGACAGGAAGAGGGCAGTGAGACCAGAGGCCGGGGCCCCTTCCCATCCCCCTGGGGCATGGCTGCAAAACAGCCGCTGTGTCTTCCCGTGCCTGTGTTTGGGCTGTGCTGAGGCCAGAGCCGGCCAGCTTGTTCTCTGCTGTGCCAAGAGCGTTCTGGGCGGGCAGGCAGAAGTGCTGCGTGCACAGTGGGGAAGGGGCTCACGAGAGCCTCCTGCGGGAACAGGGCTCTGCTCCCCGGCTGGGAACAGCCTGGTTTTGCTGCCGTGAGCACAGGCAGGAGTTTGGGCACTTGAAGGGGCAGCGGGCAGCTCTTGTTTCTAGGGGGCCCGGGGCTGCGTGCCACAAGGGACACGAGGAAACAGACTGGGGAGAAGGAAGATGAGCGCGAGCTGGAATGCCTGTGCTACAAGGTGCAGAAGTAATTGAGCCTTGTCAGGGTTTCTCCTGAGTGTGTGTCGGTGTTCCCCAGGAAATGGACACATTTGGGGAAATGCATGCATTTGGGGAAATGCCTTTGGAAGAGAGGGGCTTGCTTCTCAAGCAAAGTGCTTCCCCAGGAGCCCCCAGTGAGCTAGGTGCAGCTGTCTCCCTTTGGTCCCTGCGCTCCTTTCCATCCTTGAGGCCCCTTGCGCTTGGCAGAGGGGCGTGGGAAGGGAGAAGGCTGTGAGGAGCAGCTTTGGCATCTGCCTGGGCCTGCAGAGACCAAGGCAAGCACCAGCGGCAGGGTGTGTCCCCCCACTTTGAGCACAGGACAGAGGGGGATTATACCCGTCCAGCCGAGAGCCCCAAATGACTCTCAGACAGCTGTGAATTCAAAGGCCTTTATGCCCACATTCATGCCATCTTCCTTATCTGCTGTGTTTTAACTCTTGGCAAGATGCGTTTGCCCCTAGCTTGCTGCAAGCTGCTCTGCTGCAGGGCCGGCAGCGAGCTGGGCTGTGTGGGCACCGTGGAGAGTCCTTCCCCGAGCACTTGGGGGGTCGTGGTGTGTCCAGGGCTGTGTTAGACACTCGGGGCATGGGATTCCTTCCAAGCGGGGGCACCTTGGGTGGGGAGGGGATGGCCCCGTGGGGCGTGGCAGCGTGTCCCTTTGTGACACGGTGTAGCAGGTTCCCCGTGGAACCGAAAGGGACACCGTGTCTTAGCAGCCCTTTGTGACACGCGCTGACCTCAGGGCTGGCAGCCACACAGCCACTCCAGAGTGCTCGGTGCATGCAACGGGACAGGAGGTGACAGAGCGGTGCTGTGAGGTGTCCCCGCACAGCCTGCTCGTTGGTTCCTGACCCGGAGCTTTTCTGAAGCATTCCTCCTGCGGCTGGCCTCACGGCCAGACCTCAGCATTGGTGACTCAGAGCTTTTCTGAGGCATCTCCCATCCCTGCGGCCGGTGCCCTCGTGGCCAGGCCGTGGCACTTGGTGACCTCCATCGTTCACCAAGAGTCTCCTGTCATTGTGGCAGGAGACCTCGAGCGCAGCACGTGCTGTCCTCTAGCTTTCCTGAGGCTCCTCTGCTGCAGGTGCCTGCAAGGCACGACTCCAGCCCTTGCTGTCTGGGCCTTTGCCAAGGCATTTGAAAGTGCCCTCCAGGTCAGACATCAGGATGGCGGGCAGACTGCTCAGCCTGGTCAAGGGGCTTCGGGGCAAGAAAAGCAAAGGCCCTGCAGCTGCCCCAGCGCAGCAGCCAGCGGAGCCGGAGCAGTTGCAGACGCTGCAGGATGGTGAGTGGCAGAGCTGGGACGCAGGGCTGGTGCCTGCAGCTGCCCTGGCCCATCCCATCCCATCCCATCCCATCCCATCCCATCCCATCTCATCTCATCCCTGTGGACATGACCATGGATGGGATGGGAGAGAGGCCAGGGCTGCCCCCCCGAATGGCCGTGCTCTTTTCCCTGGGCGCCCGGGAACTGTCCCTGCCTGGGGAGCGCAGGGCTGGGCTGTGTTCTCCGGCCTCTCCCGCAGCCCCTCAGCTCTGGCTGCACTCGCTCTTTGGCAGATGCAGCCAGGGATCCAACTCAAGAGCAGGAGCCCACCCGTGGCCGCTTCCAGAGAGCAGCGCAGGTACCTGCGGCCATCCCCACCTGGACCAGGCTTGCTGGCGCTGCTCGGCCGGGGCCTGCGCTTGGAGCAGACCATGGAACGTCCCTCTCTTCCCGCCCTTCCTTCTGCTGCAGACACTGCGGAGGTTCCTGCGCCTTCGGCGCACAAAGGCCAGCGGCTCCGCGCCCGTGGCCACGGCCGAGCCCGACCCCAGGCCCAGCGAGCTGCGGGCAGAGGCTGCTGCCAGCACAGCATCCTCTGACCT
The DNA here is from genome assembly GCF_027579445.1 of Ammospiza nelsoni. Classification (NCBI taxonomy): domain Eukaryota; kingdom Metazoa; phylum Chordata; class Aves; order Passeriformes; family Passerellidae; genus Ammospiza; species Ammospiza nelsoni. The sequence continues at coordinate 24,791,034 of NC_080636.1, read as the reverse complement.
GGCCACCAGCTCTGACTGGGAAAGCGACGAGGGCTGGGACGAGGCTGACATGGCCCTGACGGAGGGCATGGCCACCACCAACACCATCCCACCGGCCATCCCAGAGACTGAGGCCATGCCCTCGCTCACTGTGAGTCCTGGACCCACTCTGGAGTTTTTCCAGAAGGCTTTTTATTCTCTACAGTAGCCTGGGGCCAGGGCTGAAGGCCTCCCAGGATCACGTGGCCCCTCAAGCCGTGTGCGCTGGGCCCCCTCAGCCCCATCACCGTGGGCTGGGAAGGCAAGCACTTCCTGAGGGGAAGCTGGGCAAGCTGATCCCTTGGAAAGCACTACAAGTCTTCCCCATGCTGCTTCCTCCAGGTACATGCCACGGTGAGTGCCCTGCTGCAGAGACTCACATCCCGTGAGTCTGTGGACGCCGGGCTGCAAATGGCCATTGTCAGCCTTGCTGAACAACACCCAGCCCACGTGGTGATGAGCCTCCTGCGCTGTGCCCCAACGTGTGACGGGTAAGGGGCACAAGTGCCTCGAGAGCTCGATGCTCACCGGCCCGTAGGGCCCCTCGCCCTGTACAGCCTGTCCAGCGGCGTCTGCCACACAGGCGGAGAGCAGCAGCACCCTCGGGCCCCTCTGTTTCCTGAGCCTGCTGCCGTGCTCCCTCCCGGCCCCACGCAGCTGCTCGGGGCACGGTACTGACGCACAGCTCTGGTCCCACAGAGCCGCTGCGCTGATCTGGAGAGCCGTGGGGACCTCAGAAGTGGCCGTGGAGCAGGTGCTTCCAGCGCTGCTCTCTGCGATAGAGGAGCAGCCACCGTACGGCGGCTTCCTCTGCAGTGGGGACAACGAGGCTGTCCTTGCCCTGGCTGTGAGTTTCTGGAGCTGGCCTATGCTGGCCCTCCAGGTCGCCTTCTCAGAAGACCTCCATGTTCTCCCCACCCTGCAGCTCCCTGCCTGGGCTCAAAGCTGGGCTAGGGGCAGCAGGCCGGGTGCTCCCCCTGCCTCTCCCCTCAGGCCCTGCCTCATGGACACCTCGGCACTGAGCGCTGCCTCGGGGTGCTTTGTCTCTTGCAGGCAACTCTGGTGCTGTGGAGGATTGCAAGCATGCCCGAGTGGCACTTCGCAATCCTCCTTCATTCTCCCCACCTGCTCGTGGCTCTGCTCTTGCAAATTTTCACCACCACGGAGCAGAGGCCAGTGGACGTGGAGACCCATGGCTTCTGGAGAGCGTGCCAGGAGGAACACGGCCTTCCCAGCCAGCCCAACAGGTGCCAGTCGCCCTGTCCTTCCCACACCCTTGCGGCCAGGGCCAGTGCTCCCAGAGTGACCTGGCCTTGGCTCGGCACACAGGTTTGCAGCGCAGACACTGAAGGCTCTGCTCTCCCGACTGGGCGTTGGCAAGAACCTGCTGGCTCTGGAGCACAAGCAGCTCTGGGACAGCCTGCTCTGTGCCAACAGCCAGCACTGTGCAGCAGGTCTGCTGGCCAGGTGAGATCCTCTAGTCCCCGCTGCCACTGCCGGCATTAGTACCCCATTGCCCGAGTGCCCCACACAGTCCCCGGGGCTTGTAAGCGAGAGGGCCTCGTCACTGAGGGAGGGCTGAGCGCACTGCAAAGGGCTGGGAGAGGAGGATGCCCAGCAGCAGCCGCTTCCCAAGGGGCCCGTGTCCCCTTGCAGAGTGCTGGGGACCTCTGTGAGTCACTCCTGGGAGAGGTCTGCCCGCCTAGCTCAGGGCCTTGGTGCCTTTTTTCCCTGCCAGGGAGATGCGCTGTGCCTTGACCCCCTTGTGTCCCCACATGGCCTCGCACCTGCTCAGCCTGCTCGTCGGGAAGCAGCCCCGCTGCCATCTGCCTGCCCTGGCCTTCTTTGTGGAGGTGAGCCTGATGGCCAGCGCTGCCTGGCTGAGCTGCCTCCCGGCTCTCTGGCCTCTGGGAGCTGCAGCCGCCTGGGACGCTGCCCGCGCCCGCTGCTGCTGCCTGGAGCCGGCCCTGCGCGGCCCTGGGCTCCTGCCGGCCGGCTGCCCTGCCACTGCCCTGTGCCTTTCAGCTCCTGCAGTGTCTGGACCTGAGCCAACATGGTCCCAGTGCCCTGTTGGTGCTATCCCGGCACCTGCCCAGCCAGTGCAGGGACAGGCTGCGCCTGGTGCTCAGAGGCCTCGTGGTGCTCAGCAAGGAGCCCTCGCTGGTGAGAAAGGGACAGTGGCTGAAGCCGTGCTGGCAGCGTGGGGCTGGGGAAGGCAAACCTTGGGGCTTGGCTGGGCTTGGCAGCAGAGGCAGCTGTTGCCAGCTCTCCCGACTCCCACTTCAGCTGCCCGAGTGCCCCGAGCAGCTGTCAGTGCTGCGGCCAGTCACGGCTTCACAGCACAGCCTGGTCTTGCACACAGGCCGGAGGAATACGTGGCCTCTATCCACACCTGGTGGAGCAGCTGGCCGATCCAGACACAGAGATGGTCGGGATGAGCCTCTCTGTGCTCACGCATGTGCTCCCGGACAAAGACCTCGAGATACCCAGCATCACCGCCCTGCAGCTGGCTGAGTCCCTCCTGCCACACTTTGAGAATGTAAGCCTCTGTGCCCCCAGCCAAGGGCACTGGACGCTGCCTGCCTGGAAACCTTGTGCCCTGTGCCCTTTTGGGCCTTTGCCCCAATCGGCCTGGAGTAGTTGGTGCTTAGGACTTTTCCTTTCCTCCAGGACAACAGCCATGTGCAGCTGCTCTCCATTCAGCTCTTCGGCAAGCTGATGGAGCTGGTACTGGAAGAGAGGGAAAATGCTCTCACGACAGTTGTGAGCCAGAGCCTGCTCCCTCTCTTCTTACACTGGCACCATGAGAAGCTGCACGTGGCCGAGGTGAGGTTTGCCGTGATGCTGCCGCATCCCTGGCAGGGGGCTCGCCCGCCTCCTGCCCCGGCGCCTGGCGGGCTCCAGCCTCCCCTGGCCTTGGCACAGGGAGCCGGCTCCCGTGTGACTCACCTGGGCTCTGGTGCCACCTGCGGCTCTCTGCTGCTCTGCAGGCGTCTGGCGAAGCCCTGCTTGGCGCGGCCCGCTTCCTGAGAAGGAGGGATCTCGAGGAGCTGCTGTGGAAGAAGCGGCGGATGAAGTTTGTCGAGAGCCTGGTAAGGACAGCCCGGCAGCCCCAGCCGCAGGCTGGAGTGGGGCAGCCCCTGCCCCCGGTGCTCAGTGTCAGGGGCCGGCAGCTGTGCCCCTGGCCAGCGCCGCAGCCGGGCCCGCCAGCCTGCGCCCCCCACGCTGCTCCCTGCCCTGGGCCCTGCGGGCCGCCTCGGCCGGTGCTGGGCGCAGGGAGCGCCCGGCCGAGAGGCAGAGCCCGCGCTGAGCCTTCCCTGCCGCCGCTCCCCGCAGCTGCTGCTGGACGAGAGCCGAGCGGCCGAGCACCTGCGCTGGGCCCTGCCGCACCTGCAGAGCCCACAGAGGCCCCTACGAGAGGCGGCCGTCAGGTTCATCGGTGAGCCAGCAGCCCGGCGCCCCTCCCCGCCTCCCGGCCCGGCTGCTGCCCCGGCTACAGCGGGAGCCGCGCCCGGGCCGCTGCAGCCCCGCCCGCCCTGGGCGCTGCCGCCGCCCTCCCGCAGCCGTGCCCTCGGGCGGCAGCGTGCGGCAGCGGCCCGGCAGGAGCCCTGCCCGCCAGGAGGGCGTGCGGCCACAGGGCTGGCAGCGCCCGTGTCGGGCAGCTGTGCCGCCTGGCGCCGCCACATGCTCTGTCTTGCAGGGGTGGCCGGAGTGCTGATGATGGGGCAGGAGGAGGAGCTCCAGGTCCTCACTGAGGGTGAGTCAGGGCAGCCGCGTGGCAGCCAGCACTGCCGGGGCTGAGGGAGCAGCTGCAAATCCCGGCCCCGCAGCTACAATCTGTGCCCGGGCTGCGGAGGGCTCTGCTGCCTGTGCGGACCAGGGGCGCTGGGGGCACAGCCCGGAGAGCTTTCGGGGACACGGGGGGGATCCGTGGCCAGCACCTTCCGGCCATAGCCCTTGTCTCCCGCTCCCTCCTGGCCACGGCAAGAGCCGGCTGGGATGGCCCTGGCAGGAGGCTTTCCTTCGATTCCCTCAATCTGGCCTCTGACCGTGGCTCTGTTCCTCTCTCTTCCAGCTCTTCGAGCCCTCAGGGAAGACGAGAACCTGTCCTGCATGAACACATGGATTCAGATGCAATTCGAAAGAAGATCTGCCGAACTTCATTTGTCTCCTGGATCCGATGTACCTGTACCGGCCTCCTTCGATGATTTCCTGTTCCCTTCGAAGATGGGACCACGTGCAGAGCAGAAGGGACCAGATGCAGCTCCAGACACGGCTCTGGCTGCTCACAGCTGTGAGCCTGTGTGAAGCTCCAGCAGCTCCTGCCATCTCTTTCCCTGCTGACAGCTCCTTCCCTGCAGCCCTCAGGCCCTGCCCATGCCCTTTTTTACCTCCCAGCTCACCCCTTAGCTTTGCTTTCCCTTAATAAACTTTTTGTGTTTTTCACTTTACCCGCGTCTCTGTGGAGCTGAAGCGGTGCAAAACCTGAGCCCGGGGACACGCAGGGCCCCTCTGCCCTTCTCCTCCCCGCTGTGTTCCAGACACAGACAGAGAGGAACAAGGGCAGCTCAGGCTGCAAAGGTCCATGTCCCGCTGCTCCAGCTGCACAGCGGCATGGACTTATAAAGGGCGTGCTGAGCACGCTGAAGGGAAAAGGACCCTGGGTGATAGAAGAGCCAACTTGAGTGTGCTCTGAACCCAGCCGTGAGGGATTCCAGTGCAGGCATCCACGAGGGCAAAGGAGCTTGCAATGGCAGAAGTTTCCACAAAGAGCTTCCAGAAAGCACAGCAATGCTCCATCTCTACACAGGGACAGGAAGAGGGCAGTGAGACCAGAGGCCGGGGCCCCTTCCCATCCCCCTGGGGCATGGCTGCAAAACAGCCGCTGTGTCTTCCCGTGCCTGTGTTTGGGCTGTGCTGAGGCCAGAGCCGGCCAGCTTGTTCTCTGCTGTGCCAAGAGCGTTCTGGGCGGGCAGGCAGAAGTGCTGCGTGCACAGTGGGGAAGGGGCTCACGAGAGCCTCCTGCGGGAACAGGGCTCTGCTCCCCGGCTGGGAACAGCCTGGTTTTGCTGCCGTGAGCACAGGCAGGAGTTTGGGCACTTGAAGGGGCAGCGGGCAGCTCTTGTTTCTAGGGGGCCCGGGGCTGCGTGCCACAAGGGACACGAGGAAACAGACTGGGGAGAAGGAAGATGAGCGCGAGCTGGAATGCCTGTGCTACAAGGTGCAGAAGTAATTGAGCCTTGTCAGGGTTTCTCCTGAGTGTGTGTCGGTGTTCCCCAGGAAATGGACACATTTGGGGAAATGCATGCATTTGGGGAAATGCCTTTGGAAGAGAGGGGCTTGCTTCTCAAGCAAAGTGCTTCCCCAGGAGCCCCCAGTGAGCTAGGTGCAGCTGTCTCCCTTTGGTCCCTGCGCTCCTTTCCATCCTTGAGGCCCCTTGCGCTTGGCAGAGGGGCGTGGGAAGGGAGAAGGCTGTGAGGAGCAGCTTTGGCATCTGCCTGGGCCTGCAGAGACCAAGGCAAGCACCAGCGGCAGGGTGTGTCCCCCCACTTTGAGCACAGGACAGAGGGGGATTATACCCGTCCAGCCGAGAGCCCCAAATGACTCTCAGACAGCTGTGAATTCAAAGGCCTTTATGCCCACATTCATGCCATCTTCCTTATCTGCTGTGTTTTAACTCTTGGCAAGATGCGTTTGCCCCTAGCTTGCTGCAAGCTGCTCTGCTGCAGGGCCGGCAGCGAGCTGGGCTGTGTGGGCACCGTGGAGAGTCCTTCCCCGAGCACTTGGGGGGTCGTGGTGTGTCCAGGGCTGTGTTAGACACTCGGGGCATGGGATTCCTTCCAAGCGGGGGCACCTTGGGTGGGGAGGGGATGGCCCCGTGGGGCGTGGCAGCGTGTCCCTTTGTGACACGGTGTAGCAGGTTCCCCGTGGAACCGAAAGGGACACCGTGTCTTAGCAGCCCTTTGTGACACGCGCTGACCTCAGGGCTGGCAGCCACACAGCCACTCCAGAGTGCTCGGTGCATGCAACGGGACAGGAGGTGACAGAGTGGTGCTGTGAGGTGTCCCCGCACAGCCTGCTCGTTGGTTCCTGACCCGGAGCTTTTCTGAAGCATTCCTCCTGCGGCTGGCCTCACGGCCAGACCTCAGCATTGGTGACTCAGAGCTTTTCTGAGGCATCTCCCATCCCTGCGGCCGGTGCCCTCGTGGCCAGGCCGTGGCACTTGGTGACCTCCATCGTTCACCAAGAGTCTCCTGTCATTGTGGCAGGAGACCTCGAGCGCAGCACGTGCTGTCCTCTAGCTTTCCTGAGGCTCCTCTGCTGCAGGTGCCTGCAAGGCACGACTCCAGCCCTTGCTGTCTGGGCCTTTGCCAAGGCATTTGAAAGTGCCCTCCAGGTCAGACATCAGGATGGCGGGCAGACTGCTCAGCCTGGTCAAGGGGCTTCGGGGCAAGAAAAGCAAAGGCCCTGCAGCTGCCCCAGCGCAGCAGCCAGCGGAGCCGGAGCAGTTGCAGACGCTGCAGGATGGTGAGTGGCAGAGCTGGGACGCAGGGCTGGTGCCTGCAGCTGCCCTGGCCCATCCCATCCCATCCCATCCCATCCCATCCCATCCCATCCCATCTCATCTCATCCCTGTGGACATGACCATGGATGGGATGGGAGAGAGGCCAGGGCTGCCCCCCCGAATGGCCGTGCTCTTTTCCCTGGGCGCCCGGGAACTGTCCCTGCCTGGGGAGCGCAGGGCTGGGCTGTGTTCTCCGGCCTCTCCCGCAGCCCCTCAGCTCTGGCTGCACTCGCTCTTTGGCAGATGCAGCCAGGGATCCAACTCAAGAGCAGGAGCCCACCCGTGGCCGCTTCCAGAGAGCAGCGCAGGTACCTGCGGCCATCCCCACCTGGACCAGGCTTGCTGGCGCTGCTCGGCCGGGGCCTGCGCTTGGAGCAGACCATGGAACGTCCCTCTCTTCCCGCCCTTCCTTCTGCTGCAGACACTGCGGAGGTTCCTGCGCCTTCGGCGCACAAAGGCCAGCGGCTCCGCGCCCGTGGCCACGGCCGAGCCCGACCCCAGGCCCAGCGAGCTGCGGGCAGAGGCTGCTGCCAGCACAGCATCCTCTGACCTGGCCACCAGCTCTGACTGGGAAAGCGACGAGGGCTGGGACGAGGCTGACATGGCCCTGACGGAGGGCATGGCCACCACCAACACCATCCCACCGGCCATCCCAGAGACTGAGGCCATGCCCTCGCTCACTGTGAGTCCTGGACCCACTCTGGAGTTTTTCCAGAAGGCTTTTTATTCTCTACAGTAGCCTGGGGCCAGGGCTGAAGGCCTCCCAGGATCACGTGGCCCCTCAAGCCGTGTGCGCTGGGCCCCCTCAGCCCCATCACCGTGGGCTGGGAAGGCAAGCACTTCCTGAGGGGAAGCTGGGCAAGCTGATCCCTTGGAAAGCACTACAAGTCTTCCCCATGCTGCTTCCTCCAGGTACATGCCACGGTGAGTGCCCTGCTGCAGAGACTCACATCCCGTGAGTCTGTGGACGCCGGGCTGCAAATGGCCATTGTCAGCCTTGCTGAACAACACCCAGCCCACGTGGTGATGAGCCTCCTGCGCTGTGCCCCAACGTGTGACGGGTAAGGGGCACAAGTGCCTCGAGAGCTCGATGCTCACCGGCCCGTAGGGCCCCTCGCCCTGTACAGCCTGTCCAGCGGCGTCTGCCACACAGGCGGAGAGCAGCAGCACCCTCGGGCCCCTCTGTTTCCTGAGCCTGCTGCCGTGCTCCCTCCCGGCCCCACGCAGCTGCTCGGGGCACGGTACTGACGCACAGCTCTGGTCCCACAGAGCCGCTGCGCTGATCTGGAGAGCCGTGGGGACCTCAGAAGTGGCCGTGGAGCAGGTGCTTCCAGCGCTGCTCTCTGCGATAGAGGAGCAGCCACCGTACGGCGGCTTCCTCTGCAGTGGGGACAACGAGGCTGTCCTTGCCCTGGCTGTGAGTTTCTGGAGCTGGCCTATGCTGGCCCTCCAGGTCGCCTTCTCAGAAGACCTCCATGTTCTCCCCACTCTGCAGCTCCCTGCCTGGGCTCAAAGCTGGGCTAGGGGCAGCAGGCCGGGTGCTCCCCCTGCCTCTCCCCTCAGGCCCTGCCTCATGGACACCTCGGCACTGAGCGCTGCCTCGGGGTGCTTTGTCTCTTGCAGGCAACTCTGGTGCTGTGGAGGATTGCAAGCATGCCCGAGTGGCACTTCGCAATCCTCCTTCATTCTCCCCACCTGCTCGTGGCTCTGCTCTTGCAAATTTTCACCACCACGGAGCAGAGGCCAGTGGACGTGGAGACCCATGGCTTCTGGAGAGCGTGCCAGGAGGAACACGGCCTTCCCAGCCAGCCCAACAGGTGCCAGTCGCCCTGTCCTTCCCACACCCTTGCGGCCAGGGCCAGTGCTCCCAGAGTGACCTGGCCTTGGCTCGGCACACAGGTTTGCAGCGCAGACACTGAAGGCTCTGCTCTCCCGACTGGGCGTTGGCAAGAACCTGCTGGCTCTGGAGCACAAGCAGCTCTGGGACAGCCTGCTCTGTGCCAACAGCCAGCACTGTGCAGCAGGTCTGCTGGCCAGGTGAGATCCTCTAGTCCCCGCTGCCACTGCCGGCATTAGTACCCCATTGCCCGAGTGCCCCACACAGTCCCCGGGGCTTGTAAGCGAGAGGGCCTCGTCACTGAGGGAGGGCTGAGCGCACTGCAAAGGGCTGGGAGAGGAGGATGCCCAGCAGCAGCCGCTTCCCAAGGGGCCCGTGTCCCCTTGCAGAGTGCTGGGGACCTCTGTGAGTCACTCCTGGGAGAGGTCTGCCCGCCTAGCTCAGGGCCTTGGTGCCTTTTTTCCCTGCCAGGGAGATGCGCTGTGCCTTGACCCCCTTGTGTCCCCACATGGCCTCGCACCTGCTCAGCCTGCTCGTCGGGAAGCAGCCCCGCTGCCATCTGCCTGCCCTGGCCTTCTTTGTGGAGGTGAGCCTGATGGCCAGCGCTGCCTGGCTGAGCTGCCTCCCGGCTCTCTGGCCTCTGGGAGCTGCAGCCGCCTGGGACGCTGCCCGCGCCCGCTGCTGCTGCCTGGAGCCGGCCCTGCGCGGCCCTGGGCTCCTGCCGGCCGGCTGCCCTGCCACTGCCCTGTGCCTTTCAGCTCCTGCAGTGTCTGGACCTGAGCCAACATGGTCCCAGTGCCCTGTTGGTGCTATCCCGGCACCTGCCCAGCCAGTGCAGGGACAGGCTGCGCCTGGTGCTCAGAGGCCTCGTGGTGCTCAGCAAGGAGCCCTCGCTGGTGAGAAAGGGACAGTGGCTGAAGCCGTGCTGGCAGCGTGGGGCTGGGGAAGGCAAACCTTGGGGCTTGGCTGGGCTTGGCAGCAGAGGCAGCTGTTGCCAGCTCTCCCGACTCCCACTTCAGCTGCCCGAGTGCCCCGAGCAGCTGTCAGTGCTGCGGCCAGTCACGGCTTCACAGCACAGCCTGGTCTTGCACACAGGCCGGAGGAATACGTGGCCTCTATCCACACCTGGTGGAGCAGCTGGCCGATCCAGACACAGAGATGGTCGGGATGAGCCTCTCTGTGCTCACGCATGTGCTCCCGGACAAAGACCTCGAGATACCCAGCATCACCGCCCTGCAGCTGGCTGAGTCCCTCCTGCCACACTTTGAGAATGTAAGCCTCTGTGCCCCCAGCCAAGGGCACTGGACGCTGCCTGCCTGGAAACCTTGTGCCCTGTGCCCTTTTGGGCCTTTGCCCCAATCGGCCTGGAGTAGTTGGTGCTTAGGACTTTTCCTTTCCTCCAGGACAACAGCCATGTGCAGCTGCTCTCCATTCAGCTCTTCGGCAAGCTGATGGAGCTGGTACTGGAAGAGAGGGAAAATGCTCTCACGACAGTTGTGAGCCAGAGCCTGCTCCCTCTCTTCTTACACTGGCACCATGAGAAGCTGCACGTGGCCGAGGTGAGGTTTGCCGTGATGCTGCCGCATCCCTGGCAGGGGGCTCGCCCGCCTCCTGCCCCGGCGCCTGGCGGGCTCCAGCCTCCCCTGGCCTTGGCACAGGGAGCCGGCTCCCGTGTGACTCACCTGGGCTCTGGTGCCACCTGCGGCTCTCTGCTGCTCTGCAGGCGTCTGGCGAAGCCCTGCTTGGCGCGGCCCGCTTCCTGAGAAGGAGGGATCTCGAGGAGCTGCTGTGGAAGAAGCGGCGGATGAAGTTTGTCGAGAGCCTGGTAAGGACAGCCCGGCAGCCCCAGCCGCAGGCTGGAGTGGGGCAGCCCCTGCCCCCGGTGCTCAGTGTCAGGGGCCGGCAGCTGTGCCCCTGGCCAGCGCCGCAGCCGGGCCCGCCAGCCTGCGCCCCCCACGCTGCTCCCTGCCCTGGGCCCTGCGGGCCGCCTCGGCCGGTGCTGGGCGCAGGGAGCGCCCGGCCGAGAGGCAGAGCCCGCGCTGAGCCTTCCCTGCCGCCGCTCCCCGCAGCTGCTGCTGGACGAGAGCCGAGCGGCCGAGCACCTGCGCTGGGCCCTGCCGCACCTGCAGAGCCCACAGAGGCCCCTACGAGAGGCGGCCGTCAGGTTCATCGGTGAGCCAGCAGCCCGGCGCCCCTCCCCGCCTCCCGGCCCGGCTGCTGCCCCGGCTACAGCGGGAGCCGCGCCCGGGCCGCTGCAGCCCCGCCCGCCCTGGGCGCTGCCGCCGCCCTCCCGCAGCCGTGCCCTCGGGCGGCAGCGTGCGGCAGCGGCCCGGCAGGAGCCCTGCCCGCCAGGAGGGCGTGCGGCCACAGGGCTGGCAGCGCCCGTGTCGGGCAGCTGTGCCGCCTGGCGCCGCCACATGCTCTGTCTTGCAGGGGTGGCCGGAGTGCTGATGATGGGGCAGGAGGAGGAGCTCCAGGTCCTCACTGAGGGTGAGTCAGGGCAGCCGCGTGGCAGCCAGCACTGCCGGGGCTGAGGGAGCAGCTGCAAATCCCGGCCCCGCAGCTACAATCTGTGCCCGGGCTGCGGAGGGCTCTGCTGCCTGTGCGGACCAGGGGCGCTGGGGGCACAGCCCGGAGAGCTTTCGGGGACACGGGGGGGATCCGTGGCCAGCACCTTCCGGCCATAGCCCTTGTCTCCCGCTCCCTCCTGGCCACGGCAAGAGCCGGCTGGGATGGCCCTGGCAGGAGGCTTTCCTTCGATTCCCTCAATCTGGCCTCTGACCGTGGCTCTGTTCCTCTCTCTTCCAGCTCTTCGAGCCCTCAGGGAAGACGAGAACCTGTCCTGCATGAACACATGGATTCAGATGCAATTCGAAAGAAGATCTGCCGAACTTCATTTGTCTCCTGGATCCGATGTACCTGTACCGGCCTCCTTCGATGATTTCCTGTTCCCTTCGAAGATGGGACCACGTGCAGAGCAGAAGGGACCAGATGCAGCTCCAGACACGGCTCTGGCTGCTCACAGCTGTGAGCCTGTGTGAAGCTCCAGCAGCTCCTGCCATCTCTTTCCCTGCTGACAGCTCCTTCCCTGCAGCCCTCAGGCCCTGCCCATGCCCTTTTTTACCTCCCAGCTCACCCCTTAGCTTTGCTTTCCCTTAATAAACTTTTTGTGTTTTTCACTTTACCCGCGTCTCTGTGGAGCTGAAGCGGTGCAAAACCTGAGCCCGGGGACACGCAGGGCCCCTCTGCCCTTCTCCTCCCCGCTGTGTTCCAGACACAGACAGAGAGGAACAAGGGCAGCTCAGGCTGCAAAGGTCCATGTCCCGCTGCTCCAGCTGCACAGCGGCATGGACTTATAAAGGGCGTGCTGAGCACGCTGAAGGGAAAAGGACCCTGGGTGATAGAAGAGCCAACTTGAGTGTGCTCTGAACCCAGCCGTGAGGGATTCCAGTGCAGGCATCCACGAGGGCAAAGGAGCTTGCAATGGCAGAAGTTTCCACAAAGAGCTTCCAGAAAGCACAGCAATGCTCCATCTCTACACAGGGACAGGAAGAGGGCAGTGAGACCAGAGGCCGGGGCCCCTTCCCATCCCCCTGGGGCATGGCTGCAAAACAGCCGCTGTGTCTTCCCGTGCCTGTGTTTGGGCTGTGCTGAGGCCAGAGCCGGCCAGCTTGTTCTCTGCTGTGCCAAGAGCGTTCTGGGCGGGCAGGCAGAAGTGCTGCGTGCACAGTGGGGAAGGGGCTCACGAGAGCCTCCTGCGGGAACAGGGCTCTGCTCCCCGGCTGGGAACAGCCTGGTTTTGCTGCCGTGAGCACAGGCAGGAGTTTGGGCACTTGAAGGGGCAGCGGGCAGCTCTTGTTTCTAGGGGGCCCGGGGCTGCGTGCCACAAGGGACACGAGGAAACAGACTGGGGAGAAGGAAGATGAGCGCGAGCTGGAATGCCTGTGCTACAAGGTGCAGAAGTAATTGAGCCTTGTCAGGGTTTCTCCTGAGTGTGTGTCGGTGTTCCCCAGGAAATGGACACATTTGGGGAAATGCATGCATTTGGGGAAATGCCTTTGGAAGAGAGGGGCTTGCTTCTCAAGCAAAGTGCTTCCCCAGGAGCCCCCAGTGAGCTAGGTGCAGCTGTCTCCCTTTGGTCCCTGCGCTCCTTTCCATCCTTGAGGCCCCTTGCGCTTGGCAGAGGGGCGTGGGAAGGGAGAAGGCTGTGAGGAGCAGCTTTGGCATCTGCCTGGGCCTGCAGAGACCAAGGCAAGCACCAGCGGCAGGGTGTGTCCCCCCACTTTGAGCACAGGACAGAGGGGGATTATACCCGTCCAGCCGAGAGCCCCAAATGACTCTCAGACAGCTGTGAATTCAAAGGCCTTTATGCCCACATTCATGCCATCTTCCTTATCTGCTGTGTTTTAACTCTTGGCAAGATGCGTTTGCCCCTAGCTTGCTGCAAGCTGCTCTGCTGCAGGGCCGGCAGCGAGCTGGGCTGTGTGGGCACCGTGGAGAGTCCTTCCCCGAGCACTTGGGGGGTCGTGGTGTGTCCAGGGCTGTGTTAGACACTCGGGGCATGGGATTCCTTCCAAGCGGGGGCACCTTGGGTGGGGAGGGGATGGCCCCGTGGGGCGTGGCAGCGTGTCCCTTTGTGACACGGTGTAGCAGGTTCCCCGTGGAACCGAAAGGGACACCGTGTCTTAGCAGCCCTTTGTGACACGCGCTGACCTCAGGGCTGGCAGCCACACAGCCACTCCAGAGTGCTCGGTGCATGCAACGGGACAGGAGGTGACAGAGCGGTGCTGTGAGGTGTCCCCGCACAGCCTGCTCGTTGGTTCCTGACCCGGAGCTTTTCTGAAGCATTCCTCCTGCGGCTGGCCTCACGGCCAGACCTCAGCATTGGTGACTCAGAGCTTTTCTGAGGCATCTCCCATCCCTGCGGCCGGTGCCCTCGTGGCCAGGCCGTGGCACTTGGTGACCTCCATCGTTCACCAAGAGTCTCCTGTCATTGTGGCAGGAGACCTCGAGCGCAGCACGTGCTGTCCTCTAGCTTTCCTGAGGCTCCTCTGCTGCAGGTGCCTGCAAGGCACGACTCCAGCCCTTGCTGTCTGGGCCTTTGCCAAGGCATTTGAAAGTGCCCTCCAGGTCAGACATCAGGATGGCGGGCAGACTGCTCAGCCTGGTCAAGGGGCTTCGGGGCAAGAAAAGCAAAGGCCCTGCAGCTGCCCCAGCGCAGCAGCCAGCGGAGCCGGAGCAGTTGCAGACGCTGCAGGATGGTGAGTGGCAGAGCTGGGACGCAGGGCTGGTGCCTGCAGCTGCCCTGGCCCATCCCATCCCATCCCATCCCATCCCATCCCATCCCATCCCATCCCATCCCATCTCATCTCATCCCTGTGGACATGACCATGGATGGGATGGGAGAGAGGCCAGGGCTGCCCCCCCGAATGGCCGTGCTCTTTTCCCTGGGCGCCCGGGAACTGTCCCTGCCTGGGGAGCGCAGGGCTGGGCTGTGTTCTCCGGCCTCTCCCGCAGCCCCTCAGCTCTGGCTGCACTCGCTCTTTGGCAGATGCAGCCAGGGATCCAACTCAAGAGCAGGAGCCCACCCGTGGCCGCTTCCAGAGAGCAGCGCAGGTACCTGCGGCCATCCCCACCTGGACCAGGCTTGCTGGCGCTGCTCGGCCGGGGCCTGCGCTTGGAGCAGACCATGGAACGTCCCTCTCTTCCCGCCCTTCCTTCTGCTGCAGACACTGCGGAGGTTCCTGCGCCTTCGGCGCACAAAGGCCAGCGGCTCCGCGCCCGTGGCCACGGCCGAGCCCGACCCCAGGCCCAGCGAGCTGCGGGCAGAGGCTGCTGCCAGCACAGCATCCTCTGACCTGGCCACCAGCTCTGACTGGGAAAGCGACGAGGGCTGGGACGAGGCTGACATGGCCCTGACGGAGGGCATGGCCACCACCAACACCATCCCACCGGCCATCCCAGAGACTGAGGCCATGCCCTCGCTCACTGTGAGTCCTGGACCCACTCTGGAGTTTTTCCAGAAGGCTTTTTATTCTCTACAGTAGCCTGGGGCCAGGGCTGAAGGCCTCCCAGGATCACGTGGCCCCTCAAGCCGTGTGCGCTGGGCCCCCTCAGCCCCATCACCGTGGGCTGGGAAGGCAAGCACTTCCTGAGGGGAAGCTGGGCAAGCTGATCCCTTGGAAAGCACTACAAGTCTTCCCCATGCTGCTTCCTCCAGGTACATGCCACGGTGAGTGCCCTGCTGCAGAGACTCACATCCCGTGAGTCTGTGGACGCCGGGCTGCAAATGGCCATTGTCAGCCTTGCTGAACAACACCCAGCCCACGTGGTGATGAGCCTCCTGCGCTGTGCCCCAACGTGTGACGGGTAAGGGGCACAAGTGCCTCGAGAGCTCGATGCTCACCGGCCCGTAGGGCCCCTCGCCCTGTACAGCCTGTCCAGCGGCGTCTGCCACACAGGCGGAGAGCAGCAGCACCCTCGGGCCCCTCTGTTTCCTGAGCCTGCTGCCGTGCTCCCTCCCGGCCCCACGCAGCTGCTCGGGGCACGGTACTGACGCACAGCTCTGGTCCCACAGAGCCGCTGCGCTGATCTGGAGAGCCGTGGGGACCTCAGAAGTGGCCGTGGAGCAGGTGCTTCCAGCGCTGCTCTCTGCGATAGAGGAGCAGCCACCGTACGGCGGCTTCCTCTGCAGTGGGGACAACGAGGCTGTCCTTGCCCTGGCTGTGAGTTTCTGGAGCTGGCCTATGCTGGCCCTCCAGGTCGCCTTCTCAGAAGACCTCCATGTTCTCCCCACCCTGCAGCTCCCTGCCTGGGCTCAAAGCTGGGCTAGGGGCAGCAGGCCGGGTGCTCCCCCTGCCTCTCCCCTCAGGCCCTGCCTCATGGACACCTCGGCACTGAGCGCTGCCTCGGGGTGCTTTGTCTCTTGCAGGCAACTCTGGTGCTGTGGAGGATTGCAAGCATGCCCGAGTGGCACTTCGCAATCCTCCTTCATTCTCCCCACCTGCTCGTGGCTCTGCTCTTGCAAATTTTCACCACCACGGAGCAGAGGCCAGTGGACGTGGAGACCCATGGCTTCTGGAGAGCGTGCCAGGAGGAACACGGCCTTCCCAGCCAGCCCAACAGGTGCCAGTCGCCCTGTCCTTCCCACACCCTTGCGGCCAGGGCCAGTGCTCCCAGAGTGACCTGGCCTTGGCTCGGCACACAGGTTTGCAGCGCAGACACTGAAGGCTCTGCTCTCCCGACTGGGCGTTGGCAAGAACCTGCTGGCTCTGGAGCACAAGCAGCTCTGGGACAGCCTGCTCTGTGCCAACAGCCAGCACTGTGCAGCAGGTCTGCTGGCCAGGTGAGATCCTCTAGTCCCCGCTGCCACTGCCGGCATTAGTACCCCATTGCCCGAGTGCCCCACACAGTCCCCGGGGCTTGTAAGCGAGAGGGCCTCGTCACTGAGGGAGGGCTGAGCGCACTGCAAAGGGCTGGGAGAGGAGGATGCCCAGCAGCAGCCGCTTCCCAAGGGGCCCGTGTCCCCTTGCAGAGTGCTGGGGACCTCTGTGAGTCACTCCTGGGAGAGGTCTGCCCGCCTAGCTCAGGGCCTTGGTGCCTTTTTTCCCTGCCAGGGAGATGCGCTGTGCCTTGACCCCCTTGTGTCCCCACATGGCCTCGCACCTGCTCAGCCTGCTCGTCGGGAAGCAGCCCCGCTGCCATCTGCCTGCCCTGGCCTTCTTTGTGGAGGTGAGCCTGATGGCCAGCGCTGCCTGGCTGAGCTGCCTCCCGGCTCTCTGGCCTCTGGGAGCTGCAGCCGCCTGGGACGCTGCCCGCGCCCGCTGCTGCTGCCTGGAGCCGGCCCTGCGCGGCCCTGGGCTCCTGCCGGCCGGCTGCCCTGCCACTGCCCTGTGCCTTTCAGCTCCTGCAGTGTCTGGACCTGAGCCAACATGGTCCCAGTGCCCTGTTGGTGCTATCCCGGCACCTGCCCAGCCAGTGCAGGGACAGGCTGCGCCTGGTGCTCAGAGGCCTCGTGGTGCTCAGCAAGGAGCCCTCGCTGGTGAGAAAGGGACAGTGGCTGAAGCCGTGCTGGCAGCGTGGGGCTGGGGAAGGCAAACCTTGGGGCTTGGCTGGGCTTGGCAGCAGAGGCAGCTGTTGCCAGCTCTCCCGACTCCCACTTCAGCTGCCCGAGTGCCCCGAGCAGCTGTCAGTGCTGCGGCCAGTCACGGCTTCACAGCACAGCCTGGTCTTGCACACAGGCCGGAGGAATACGTGGCCTCTATCCACACCTGGTGGAGCAGCTGGCCGATCCAGACACAGAGATGGTCGGGATGAGCCTCTCTGTGCTCACGCATGTGCTCCCGGACAAAGACCTCGAGATACCCAGCATCACCGCCCTGCAGCTGGCTGAGTCCCTCCTGCCACACTTTGAGAATGTAAGCCTCTGTGCCCCCAGCCAAGGGCACTGGACGCTGCCTGCCTGGAAACCTTGTGCCCTGTGCCCTTTTGGGCCTTTGCCCCAATCGGCCTGGAGTAGTTGGTGCTTAGGACTTTTCCTTTCCTCCAGGACAACAGCCATGTGCAGCTGCTCTCCATTCAGCTCTTCGGCAAGCTGATGGAGCTGGTACTGGAAGAGAGGGAAAATGCTCTCACGACAGTTGTGAGCCAGAGCCTGCTCCCTCTCTTCTTACACTGGCACCATGAGAAGCTGCACGTGGCCGAGGTGAGGTTTGCCGTGATGCTGCCGCATCCCTGGCAGGGGGCTCGCCCGCCTCCTGCCCCGGCGCCTGGCGGGCTCCAGCCTCCCCTGGCCTTGGCACAGGGAGCCGGCTCCCGTGTGACTCACCTGGGCTCTGGTGCCACCTGCGGCTCTCTGCTGCTCTGCAGGCGTCTGGCGAAGCCCTGCTTGGCGCGGCCCGCTTCCTGAGAAGGAGGGATCTCGAGGAGCTGCTGTGGAAGAAGCGGCGGATGAAGTTTGTCGAGAGCCTGGTAAGGACAGCCCGGCAGCCCCAGCCGCAGGCTGGAGTGGGGCAGCCCCTGCCCCCGGTGCTCAGTGTCAGGGGCCGGCAGCTGTGCCCCTGGCCAGCGCCGCAGCCGGGCCCGCCAGCCTGCGCCCCCCACGCTGCTCCCTGCCCTGGGCCCTGCGGGCCGCCTCGGCCGGTGCTGGGCGCAGGGAGCGCCCGGCCGAGAGGCAGAGCCCGCGCTGAGCCTTCCCTGCCGCCGCTCCCCGCAGCTGCTGCTGGACGAGAGCCGAGCGGCCGAGCACCTGCGCTGGGCCCTGCCGCACCTGCAGAGCCCACAGAGGCCCCTACGAGAGGCGGCCGTCAGGTTCATCGGTGAGCCAACAGCCCGGCGCCCCTCCCCGCCTCCCGGCCCGGCAGCTGCCCCGGCTACAGCGGGAGCCGCGCCCGGGCCGCTGCAGCCCCGCCCTCCCTGGGCGCTGCCGCCGCCCTCCCGCAGCCGTGCCCTCGGGCGGCAGCGTGCGGCAGCGGCCCGGCAGGAGCCCTGCCCGCCAGGAGGGCGTGCGGCCACAGGGCTGGCAGCGCCCGTGTCGGGCAGCTGTGCCGCCTGACGCCGCCACATGCTCTGTCTTGCAGGGGTGGCCGGAGTGCTGATGATGGGGCAGGAGGAGGAGCTCCAGGTCCTCACTGAGGGTGAGTCAGGGCTACCGTGTGGCAGCCAGCACTGCCGGGGCTGAGGGAGCAGCTGCAAATCCCGGCCCCGCAGCTACAATCTGTGCCCGGGCTGCGGAGGGCTCTGCTGCCTGTGCGGACCAGGGGCGCTGGGGGCACAGCCCGGAGAGCTTTCGGGGACACGGGGGGGATCCGTGGCCAGCACCTTCCGGCCATAGCCCTTGTCTCCCGCTCCCTCCTGGCCACGGCAAGAGCCGGCTGGGATGGCCCTGGCAGGAGGCTTTCCTTCGATTCCCTCAATCTGGCCTCTGACCGTGGCTCTGTTCCTCTCTCTTCCAGCTCTTCGAGCCCTCAGGGAAGACGAGAACCTGTCCTGCATGAACACATGGATTCAGATGCAATTCGAAAGAAGATCTGCCGAACTTCATTTGTCTCCTGGATCCGATGTACCTGTACCGGCCTCCTTCGATGATTTCCTGTTCCCTTCGAAGATGGGACCACGTGCAGAGCAGAAGGGACCAGATGCAGCTCCAGACACGGCTCTGGCTGCTCACAGCTGTGAGCCTGTGTGAAGCTCCAGCAGCTCCTGCCATCTCTTTCCCTGCTGACAGCTCCTTCCCTGCAGCCCTCAGGCCCTGCCCATGCCCTTTTTTACCTCCCAGCTCACCCCTTAGCTTTGCTTTCCCTTAATAAACTTTTTGTGTTTTTCACTTTACCCGCGTCTCTGTGGAGCTGAAGCGGTGCAAAACCTGAGCCCGGGGACACGCAGGGCCCCTCTGCCCTTCTCCTCCCCGCTGTGTTCCAGACACAGACAGAGAGGAACAAGGGCAGCTCAGGCTGCAAAGGTCCATGTCCCGCTGCTCCAGCTGCACAGCGGCATGGACTTATAAAGGGCGTGCTGAGCACGCTGAAGGGAAAAGGACCCTGGGTGATAGAAGAGCCAACTTGAGTGTGCTCTGAACCCAGCCGTGAGGGATTCCAGTGCAGGCATCCACGAGGGCAAAGGAGCTTGCAATGGCAGAAGTTTCCACAAAGAGCTTCCAGAAAGCACAGCAATGCTCCATCTCTACACAGGGACAGGAAGAGGGCAGTGAGACCAGAGGCCGGGGCCCCTTCCCATCCCCCTGGGGCATGGCTGCAAAACAGCCGCTGTGTCTTCCCGTGCCTGTGTTTGGGCTGTGCTGAGGCCAGAGCCGGCCAGCTTGTTCTCTGCTGTGCCAAGAGCGTTCTGGGCGGGCAGGCAGAAGTGCTGCGTGCACAGTGGGGAAGGGGCTCACGAGAGCCTCCTGCGGGAACAGGGCTCTGCTCCCCGGCTGGGAACAGCCTGGTTTTGCTGCCGTGAGCACAGGCAGGAGTTTGGGCACTTGAAGGGGCAGCGGGCAGCTCTTGTTTCTAGGGGGCCCGGGGCTGCGTGCCACAAGGGACACGAGGAAACAGACTGGGGAGAAGGAAGATGAGCGCGAGCTGGAATGCCTGTGCTACAAGGTGCAGAAGTAATTGAGCCTTGTCAGGGTTTCTCCTGAGTGTGTGTCGGTGTTCCCCAGGAAATGGACACATTTGGGGAAATGCATGCATTTGGGGAAATGCCTTTGGAAGAGAGGGGCTTGCTTCTCAAGCAAAGTGCTTCCCCAGGAGCCCCCAGTGAGCTAGGTGCAGCTGTCTCCCTTTGGTCCCTGCGCTCCTTTCCATCCTTGAGGCCCCTTGCGCTTGGCAGAGGGGCGTGGGAAGGGAGAAGGCTGTGAGGAGCAGCTTTGGCATCTGCCTGGGCCTGCAGAGACCAAGGCAAGCACCAGCGGCAGGGTGTGTCCCCCCACTTTGAGCACAGGACAGAGGGGGATTATACCCGTCCAGCCGAGAGCCCCAAATGACTCTCAGACAGCTGTGAATTCAAAGGCCTTTATGCCCACATTCATGCCATCTTCCTTATCTGCTGTGTTTTAACTCTTGGCAAGATGCGTTTGCCCCTAGCTTGCTGCAAGCTGCTCTGCTGCAGGGCCGGCAGCGAGCTGGGCTGTGTGGGCACCGTGGAGAGTCCTTCCCCGAGCACTTGGGGGGTCGTGGTGTGTCCAGGGCTGTGTTAGACACTCGGGGCATGGGATTCCTTCCAAGCGGGGGCACCTTGGGTGGGGAGGGGATGGCCCCGTGGGGCGTGGCAGCGTGTCCCTTTGTGACACGGTGTAGCAGGTTCCCCGTGGAACCGAAAGGGACACCGTGTCTTAGCAGCCCTTTGTGACACGCGCTGACCTCAGGGCTGGCAGCCACACAGCCACTCCAGAGTGCTCGGTGCATGCAACGGGACAGGAGGTGACAGAGCGGTGCTGTGAGGTGTCCCCGCACAGCCTGCTCGTTGGTTCCTGACCCGGAGCTTTTCTGAAGCATTCCTCCTGCGGCTGGCCTCACGGCCAGACCTCAGCATTGGTGACTCAGAGCTTTTCTGAGGCATCTCCCATCCCTGCGGCCGGTGCCCTCGTGGCCAGGCCGTGGCACTTGGTGACCTCCATCGTTCACCAAGAGTCTCCTGTCATTGTGGCAGGAGACCTCGAGCGCAGCACGTGCTGTCCTCTAGCTTTCCTGAGGCTCCTCTGCTGCAGGTGCCTGCAAGGCACGACTCCAGCCCTTGCTGTCTGGGCCTTTGCCAAGGCATTTGAAAGTGCCCTCCAGGTCAGACATCAGGATGGCGGGCAGACTGCTCAGCCTGGTCAAGGGGCTTCGGGGCAAGAAAAGCAAAGGCCCTGCAGCTGCCCCAGCGCAGCAGCCAGCGGAGCCGGAGCAGTTGCAGACGCTGCAGGATGGTGAGTGGCAGAGCTGGGACGCAGGGCTGGTGCCTGCAGCTGCCCTGGCCCATCCCATCCCATCCCATCCCATCCCATCCCATCCCATCCCATCCCATCCCATCTCATCTCATCCCTGTGGACATGACCATGGATGGGATGGGAGAGAGGCCAGGGCTGCCCCCCCGAATGGCCGTGCTCTTTTCCCTGGGCGCCCGGGAACTGTCCCTGCCTGGGGAGCGCAGGGCTGGGCTGTGTTCTCCGGCCTCTCCCGCAGCCCCTCAGCTCTGGCTGCACTCGCTCTTTGGCAGATGCAGCCAGGGATCCAACTCAAGAGCAGGAGCCCACCCGTGGCCGCTTCCAGAGAGCAGCGCAGGTACCTGCGGCCATCCCCACCTGGACCAGGCTTGCTGGCGCTGCTCGGCCGGGGCCTGCGCTTGGAGCAGACCATGGAACGTCCCTCTCTTCCCGCCCTTCCTTCTGCTGCAGACACTGCGGAGGTTCCTGCGCCTTCGGCGCACAAAGGCCAGCGGCTCCGCGCCCGTGGCCACGGCCGAGCCCGACCCCAGGCCCAGCGAGCTGCGGGCAGAGGCTGCTGCCAGCACAGCATCCTCTGACCTGGCCACCAGCTCTGACTGGGAAAGCGACGAGGGCTGGGACGAGGCTGACATGGCCCTGACGGAGGGCATGGCCACCACCAACACCATCCCACCGGCCATCCCAGAGACTGAGGCCATGCCCTCGCTCACTGTGAGTCCTGGACCCACTCTGGAGTTTTTCCAGAAGGCTTTTTATTCTCTACAGTAGCCTGGGGCCAGGGCTGAAGGCCTCCCAGGATCACGTGGCCCCTCAAGCCGTGTGCGCTGGGCCCCCTCAGCCCCATCACCGTGGGCTGGGAAGGCAAGCACTTCCTGAGGGGAAGCTGGGCAAGCTGATCCCTTGGAAAGCACTACAAGTCTTCCCCATGCTGCTTCCTCCAGGTACATGCCACGGTGAGTGCCCTGCTGCAGAGACTCACATCCCGTGAGTCTGTGGACGCCGGGCTGCAAATGGCCATTGTCAGCCTTGCTGAACAACACCCAGCCCACGTGGTGATGAGCCTCCTGCGCTGTGCCCCAACGTGTGACGGGTAAGGGGCACAAGTGCCTCGAGAGCTCGATGCTCACCGGCCCGTAGGGCCCCTCGCCCTGTACAGCCTGTCCAGCGGCGTCTGCCACACAGGCGGAGAGCAGCAGCACCCTCGGGCCCCTCTGTTTCCTGAGCCTGCTGCCGTGCTCCCTCCCGGCCCCACGCAGCTGCTCGGGGCACGGTACTGACGCACAGCTCTGGTCCCACAGAGCCGCTGCGCTGATCTGGAGAGCCGTGGGGACCTCAGAAGTGGCCGTGGAGCAGGTGCTTCCAGCGCTGCTCTCTGCGATAGAGGAGCAGCCACCGTACGGCGGCTTCCTCTGCAGTGGGGACAACGAGGCTGTCCTTGCCCTGGCTGTGAGTTTCTGGAGCTGGCCTATGCTGGCCCTCCAGGTCGCCTTCTCAGAAGACCTCCATGTTCTCCCCACCCTGCAGCTCCCTGCCTGGGCTCAAAGCTGGGCTAGGGGCAGCAGGCCGGGTGCTCCCCCTGCCTCTCCCCTCAGGCCCTGCCTCATGGACACCTCGGCACTGAGCGCTGCCTCGGGGTGCTTTGTCTCTTGCAGGCAACTCTGGTGCTGTGGAGGATTGCAAGCATGCCCGAGTGGCACTTCGCAATCCTCCTTCATTCTCCCCACCTGCTCGTGGCTCTGCTCTTGCAAATTTTCACCACCACGGAGCAGAGGCCAGTGGACGTGGAGACCCATGGCTTCTGGAGAGCGTGCCAGGAGGAACACGGCCTTCCCAGCCAGCCCAACAGGTGCCAGTCGCCCTGTCCTTCCCACACCCTTGCGGCCAGGGCCAGTGCTCCCAGAGTGACCTGGCCTTGGCTCGGCACACAGGTTTGCAGCGCAGACACTGAAGGCTCTGCTCTCCCGACTGGGCGTTGGCAAGAACCTGCTGGCTCTGGAGCACAAGCAGCTCTGGGACAGCCTGCTCTGTGCCAACAGCCAGCACTGTGCAGCAGGTCTGCTGGCCAGGTGAGATCCTCTAGTCCCCGCTGCCACTGCCGGCATTAGTACCCCATTGCCCGAGTGCCCCACACAGTCCCCGGGGCTTGTAAGCGAGAGGGCCTCGTCACTGAGGGAGGGCTGAGCGCACTGCAAAGGGCTGGGAGAGGAGGATGCCCAGCAGCAGCCGCTTCCCAAGGGGCCCGTGTCCCCTTGCAGAGTGCTGGGGACCTCTGTGAGTCACTCCTGGGAGAGGTCTGCCCGCCTAGCTCAGGGCCTTGGTGCCTTTTTTCCCTGCCAGGGAGATGCGCTGTGCCTTGACCCCCTTGTGTCCCCACATGGCCTCGCACCTGCTCAGCCTGCTCGTCGGGAAGCAGCCCCGCTGCCATCTGCCTGCCCTGGCCTTCTTTGTGGAGGTGAGCCTGATGGCCAGCGCTGCCTGGCTGAGCTGCCTCCCGGCTCTCTGGCCTCTGGGAGCTGCAGCCGCCTGGGACGCTGCCCGCGCCCGCTGCTGCTGCCTGGAGCCGGCCCTGCGCGGCCCTGGGCTCCTGCCGGCCGGCTGCCCTGCCACTGCCCTGTGCCTTTCAGCTCCTGCAGTGTCTGGACCTGAGCCAACATGGTCCCAGTGCCCTGTTGGTGCTATCCCGGCACCTGCCCAGCCAGTGCAGGGACAGGCTGCGCCTGGTGCTCAGAGGCCTCGTGGTGCTCAGCAAGGAGCCCTCGCTGGTGAGAAAGGGACAGTGGCTGAAGCCGTGCTGGCAGCGTGGGGCTGGGGAAGGCAAACCTTGGGGCTTGGCTGGGCTTGGCAGCAGAGGCAGCTGTTGCCAGCTCTCCCGACTCCCACTTCAGCTGCCCGAGTGCCCCGAGCAGCTGTCAGTGCTGCGGCCAGTCACGGCTTCACAGCACAGCCTGGTCTTGCACACAGGCCGGAGGAATACGTGGCCTCTATCCACACCTGGTGGAGCAGCTGGCCGATCCAGACACAGAGATGGTCGGGATGAGCCTCTCTGTGCTCACGCATGTGCTCCCGGACAAAGACCTCGAGATACCCAGCATCACCGCCCTGCAGCTGGCTGAGTCCCTCCTGCCACACTTTGAGAATGTAAGCCTCTGTGCCCCCAGCCAAGGGCACTGGACGCTGCCTGCCTGGAAACCTTGTGCCCTGTGCCCTTTTGGGCCTTTGCCCCAATCGGCCTGGAGTAGTTGGTGCTTAGGACTTTTCCTTTCCTCCAGGACAACAGCCATGTGCAGCTGCTCTCCATTCAGCTCTTCGGCAAGCTGATGGAGCTGGTACTGGAAGAGAGGGAAAATGCTCTCACGACAGTTGTGAGCCAGAGCCTGCTCCCTCTCTTCTTACACTGGCACCATGAGAAGCTGCACGTGGCCGAGGTGAGGTTTGCCGTGATGCTGCCGCATCCCTGGCAGGGGGCTCGCCCGCCTCCTGCCCCGGCGCCTGGCGGGCTCCAGCCTCCCCTGGCCTTGGCACAGGGAGCCGGCTCCCGTGTGACTCACCTGGGCTCTGGTGCCACCTGCGGCTCTCTGCTGCTCTGCAGGCGTCTGGCGAAGCCCTGCTTGGCGCGGCCCGCTTCCTGAGAAGGAGGGATCTCGAGGAGCTGCTGTGGAAGAAGCGGCGGATGAAGTTTGTCGAGAGCCTGGTAAGGACAGCCCGGCAGCCCCAGCCGCAGGCTGGAGTGGGGCAGCCCCTGTCCCCGGTGCTCAGTGTCAGGGGCCGGCAGCTGTGCCCCTGGCCAGCGCCGCAGCCGGGCCCGCCAGCCTGCGCCCCCCACGCTGCTCCCTGCCCTGGGCCCTGCGGGCCGCCTCGGCCGGTGCTGGGCGCAGGGAGCGCCCGGCCGAGAGGCAGAGCCCGCGCTGAGCCTTCCCTGCCGCCGCTCCCCGCAGCTGCTGCTGGACGAGAGCCGAGCGGCCGAGCACCTGCGCTGGGCCCTGCCGCACCTGCAGAGCCCACAGAGGCCCCTACGAGAGGCGGCCGTCAGGTTCATCGGTGAGCCAGCAGCCCGGCGCCCCTCCCCGCCTCCCGGCCCGGCTGCTGCCCCGGCTACAGCGGGAGCCGCGCCCGGGCCGCTGCAGCCCCGCCCTCCCTGGGCGCTGCCGCCGCCCTCCCGCAGCCGTGCCCTCGGGCGGCAGCGTGCGGCAGCGGCCCGGCAGGAGCCCTGCCCGCCAGGAGGGCGTGCGGCCACAGGGCTGGCAGCGCCCGTGTCGGGCAGCTGTGCCGCCTGGCGCCGCCACATGCTCTGTCTTGCAGGGGTGGCCGGAGTGCTGATGATGGGGCAGGAGGAGGAGCTCCAGGTCCTCACTGAGGGTGAGTCAGGGCTACCGTGTGGCAGCCAGCACTGCCGGGGCTGAGGGAGCAGCTGCAAATCCCGGCCCCGCAGCTACAATCTGTGCCCGGGCTGCGGAGGGCTCTGCTGCCTGTGCGGACCAGGGGCGCTGGGGGCACAGCCCGGAGAGCTTTCGGGGACACGGGGGGGATCCGTGGCCAGCACCTTCCGGCCATAGCCCTTGTCTCCCGCTCCCTCCTGGCCACGGCAAGAGCCGGCTGGGATGGCCCTGGCAGGAGGCTTTCCTTGGATTCCCTCAATCTGGCCTCTGACCGTGGCTCTGTTCCTCTCTCTTCCAGCTCTTCGAGCCCTCAGGGAAGACGAGAACCTGTCCTGCATGAACACATGGATTCAGATGCAATTCGAAAGAAGATCTGCCGAACTTCATTTGTCTCCTGGATCCGATGTACCTGTACCGGCCTCCTTCGATGATTTCCTGTTCCCTTCGAAGATGGGACCACGTGCAGAGCAGAAGGGACCAGATGCAGCTCCAGACACGGCTCTGGCTGCTCACAGCTGTGAGCCTGTGTGAAGCTCCAGCAGCTCCTGCCATCTCTTTCCCTGCTGACAGCTCCTTCCCTGCAGCCCTCAGGCCCTGCCCATGCCCTTTTTTACCTCCCAGCTCACCCCTTAGCTTTGCTTTCCCTTAATAAACTTTTTGTGTTTTTCACTTTACCCGCGTCTCTGTGGAGCTGAAGCGGTGCAAAACCTGAGCCCGGGGACACGCAGGGCCCCTCTGCCCTTCTCCTCCCCGCTGTGTTCCAGACACAGACAGAGAGGAACAAGGGCAGCTCAGGCTGCAAAGGTCCATGTCCCGCTGCTCCAGCTGCACAGCGGCATGGACTTATAAAGGGCGTGCTGAGCACGCTGAAGGGAAAAGGACCCTGGGTGATAGAAGAGCCAACTTGAGTGTGCTCTGAACCCAGCCGTGAGGGATTCCAGTGCAGGCATCCACGAGGGCAAAGGAGCTTGCAATGGCAGAAGTTTCCACAAAGAGCTTCCAGAAAGCACAGCAATGCTCCATCTCTACACAGGGACAGGAAGAGGGCAGTGAGACCAGAGGCCGGGGCCCCTTCCCATCCCCCTGGGGCATGGCTGCAAAACAGCCGCTGTGTCTTCCCGTGCCTGTGTTTGGGCTGTGCTGAGGCCAGAGCCGGCCAGCTTGTTCTCTGCTGTGCCAAGAGCGTTCTGGGCGGGCAGGCAGAAGTGCTGCGTGCACAGTGGGGAAGGGGCTCACGAGAGCCTCCTGCGGGAACAGGGCTCTGCTCCCTGGCTGGGAACAGCCTGGTTTTGCTGCCGTGAGCACAGGCAGGAGTTTGGGCACTTGAAGGGGCAGCGGGCAGCTCTTGTTTCTAGGGGGCCCGGGGCTGCGTGCCACAAGGGACACGAGGAAACAGACTGGGGAGAAGGAAGATGAGCGCGAGCTGGAATGCCTGTGCTACAAGGTGCAGAAGTAATTGAGCCTTGTCAGGGTTTCTCCTGAGTGTGTGTCGGTGTTCCCCAGGAAATGGACACATTTGGGGAAATGCATGCATTTGGGGAAATGCCTTTGGAAGAGAGGGGCTTGCTTCTCAAGCAAAGTGCTTCCCCAGGAGCCCCCAGTGAGCTAGGTGCAGCTGTCTCCCTTTGGTCCCTGCGCTCCTTTCCATCCTTGAGGCCCCTTGCACTTGGCAGAGGGGCGTGGGAAGGGAGAAGGCTGTGAGGAGCAGCTTTGGCATCTGCCTGGGCCTGCAGAGACCAAGGCAAGCACCAGCGGCAGGGTGTGTCCCCCCACTTTGAGCACAGGACAGAGGGGGATTATACCCGTCCAGCCGAGAGCCCCAAATGACTCTCAGACAGCTGTGAATTCAAAGGCCTTTATGCCCACATTCATGCCATCTTCCTTATCTGCTGTGTTTTAACTCTTGGCAAGATGCGTTTGCCCCTAGCTTGCTGCAAGCTGCTCTGCTGCAGGGCCGGCAGCGAGCTGGGCTGTGTGGGCACCGTGGAGAGTCCTTCCCCGAGCACTTGGGGGGTCGTGGTGTGTCCAGGGCTGTGTTAGACACTCGGGGCATGGGATTCCTTCCAAGCGGGGGCACCTTGGGTGGGGAGGGGATGGCCCCGTGGGGCGTGGCAGCGTGTCCCTTTGTGACACGGTGTAGCAGGTTCCCCGTGGAACCGAAAGGGACACCGTGTCTTAGCAGCCCTTTGTGACACGCGCTGACCTCAGGGCTGGCAGCCACACAGCCACTCCAGAGTGCTCGGTGCATGCAACGGGACAGGAGGTGACAGAGCGGTGCTGTGAGGTGTCCCCGCACAGCCTGCTCGTTGGTTCCTGACCCGGAGCTTTTCTGAAGCATTCCTCCTGCGGCTGGCCTCACGGCCAGACCTCAGCATTGGTGACTCAGAGCTTTTCTGAGGCATCTCCCATCCCTGCGGCCGGTGCCCTCGTGGCCAGGCCGTGGCACTTGGTGACCTCCATCGTTCACCAAGAGTCTCCTGTCATTGTGGCAGGAGACCTCGAGCGCAGCACGTGCTGTCCTCTAGCTTTCCTGAGGCTCCTCTGCTGCAGGTGCCTGCAAGGCACGACTCCAGCCCTTGCTGTCTGGGCCTTTGCCAAGGCATTTGAAAGTGCCCTCCAGGTCAGACATCAGGATGGCGGGCAGACTGCTCAGCCTGGTCAAGGGGCTTCGGGGCAAGAAAAGCAAAGGCCCTGCAGCTGCCCCAGCGCAGCAGCCAGCGGAGCCGGAGCAGTTGCAGACGCTGCAGGATGGTGAGTGGCAGAGCTGGGACGCAGGGCTGGTGCCTGCAGCTGCCCTGGCCCATCCCATCCCATCCCATCCCATCCCATCCCATCCCATCCCATCCCATCCCATCTCATCTCATCCCTGTGGACATGACCATGGATGGGATGGGAGAGAGGCCAGGGCTGCCCCCCCGAATGGCCGTGCTCTTTTCCCTGGGCGCCCGGGAACTGTCCCTGCCTGGGGAGCGCAGGGCTGGGCTGTGTTCTCCGGCCTCTCCCGCAGCCCCTCAGCTCTGGCTGCACTCGCTCTTTGGCAGATGCAGCCAGGGATCCAACTCAAGAGCAGGAGCCCACCCGTGGCCGCTTCCAGAGAGCAGCGCAGGTACCTGCGGCCATCCCCACCTGGACCAGGCTTGCTGGCGCTGCTCGGCCGGGGCCTGCGCTTGGAGCAGACCATGGAACGTCCCTCTCTTCCCGCCCTTCCTTCTGCTGCAGACACTGCGGAGGTTCCTGCGCCTTCGGCGCACAAAGGCCAGCGGCTCCGCGCCCGTGGCCACGGCCGAGCCCGACCCCAGGCCCAGCGAGCTGCGGGCAGAGGCTGCTGCCAGCACAGCATCCTCTGACCTGGCCACCAGCTCTGACTGGGAAAGCGACGAGGGCTGGGACGAGGCTGACATGGCCCTGACGGAGGGCATGGCCACCACCAACACCATCCCACCGGCCATCCCAGAGACTGAGGCCATGCCCTCGCTCACTGTGAGTCCTGGACCCACTCTGGAGTTTTTCCAGAAGGCTTTTTATTCTCTACAGTAGCCTGGGGCCAGGGCTGAAGGCCTCCCAGGATCACGTGGCCCCTCAAGCCGTGTGCGCTGGGCCCCCTCAGCCCCATCACCGTGGGCTGGGAAGGCAAGCACTTCCTGAGGGGAAGCTGGGCAAGCTGATCCCTTGGAAAGCACTACAAGTCTTCCCCATGCTGCTTCCTCCAGGTACATGCCACGGTGAGTGCCCTGCTGCAGAGACTCACATCCCGTGAGTCTGTGGACGCCGGGCTGCAAATGGCCATTGTCAGCCTTGCTGAACAACACCCAGCCCACGTGGTGATGAGCCTCCTGCGCTGTGCCCCAACGTGTGACGGGTAAGGGGCACAAGTGCCTCGAGAGCTCGATGCTCACCGGCCCGTAGGGCCCCTCGCCCTGTACAGCCTGTCCAGCGGCGTCTGCCACACAGGCGGAGAGCAGCGGCACCCTCGGGCCCCTCTGTTTCCTGAGCCTGCTGCCGTGCTCCCTCCCGGCCCCACGCAGCTGCTCGGGGCACGGTACTGACGCACAGCTCTGGTCCCACAGAGCCGCTGCGCTGATCTGGAGAGCCGTGGGGACCTCAGAAGTGGCCGTGGAGCAGGTGCTTCCAGCGCTGCTCTCTGCGATAGAGGAGCAGCCACCGTACGGCGGCTTCCTCTGCAGTGGGGACAACGAGGCTGTCCTTGCCCTGGCTGTGAGTTTCTGGAGCTGGCCTATGCTGGCCCTCCAGGTCGCCTTCTCAGAAGACCTCCATGTTCTCCCCACCCTGCAGCTCCCTGCCTGGGCTCAAAGCTGGGCTAGGGGCAGCAGGCCGGGTGCTCCCCCTGCCTCTCCCCTCAGGCCCTGCCTCATGGACACCTCGGCACTGAGCGCTGCCTCGGGGTGCTTTGTCTCTTGCAGGCAACTCTGGTGCTGTGGAGGATTGCAAGCATGCCCGAGTGGCACTTCGCAATCCTCCTTCATTCTCCCCACCTGCTCGTGGCTCTGCTCTTGAAACTTTTCACCACCACGGAGCAGAGGCCAGTGGACGTGGAGACCCATGGCTTCTGGAGAGCGTGCCAGGAGGAACACGGCCTTCCCAGCCAGCCCAACAGGTGCCAGTCGCCCTGTCCTTCCCACACCCTTGCGGCCAGGGCCAGTGCTCCCAGAGTGACCTGGCCTTGGCTCGGCACACAGGTTTGCAGCGCAGACACTGAAGGCTCTGCTCTCTCGACTGGGCGTTGGCAAGAACCTGCTGGCTCTGGAGCACAAGCAGCTCTGGGACAGCCTGCTCTGTGCCAACAGCCAGCACTGTGCAGCAGGTCTGCTGGCCAGGTGAGATCCTCTAGTCCCCGCTGCCACTGCCGGCATTAGTACCCCATTGCCGGAGTGCCCCACACAGTCCCCGGGGCTTGTAAGCGAGAGGGCCTCGTCACTGAGGGAGGGCTGAGCGCACTGCAAAGGGCTGGGAGAGGAGGATGCCCAGCAGCAGCCGCTTCCCAAGGGGCCCGTGTCCCCTTGCAGAGTGCTGGGGACCTCTGTGAGTCACTCCTGGGAGAGGTCTGCCCGCCCAGCTCAGGGTCTTGGTGCCTTTTTTCCCTGCCAGGGAGATGCGCTGTGCCTTGACCCCCTTGTGTCCCCACATGGCCTCGCACTTGCTCAGCCTGCTCGTCGGGAAGCAGCCCCGCTGCCATCTGCCTGCCCTGGCCTTCTTTGTGGAGGTGAGCCTGATGGCCAGCGCTGCCTGGCTGAGCTGCCTCCCGGCTCTCTGGCCTCTGGGAGCTGCAGCCGCCTGGGACGCTGCCCGCGCCCGCTGCTGCTGCCTGGAGCCGGCCCTGCGCGGCCCTGGGCTCCTGCCGGCCGGCTGCCCTGCCACTGCCCTGTGCCTTTCAGCTCCTGCAGTGTCTGGACCTGAGCCAACACGGTCCCAGTGCCCTGTTGGTGCTATCCCGGCACCTGCCCAGCCAGTGCAGGGACAGGCTGCGCCTGGTGCTCAGAGGCCTCGTGGTGCTCAGCAAGGAGCCCTCGCTGGTGAGAAAGGGACAGTGGCTGAAGCCGTGCTGGCAGCGTGGGGCTGGGGAAGGCAGACCTTGGGGCTTGGCTGGGCTTTGGCAGCAGAGGCAGCTGTTGCCAGCTCTCCCGACTCCCACTTCAGCTGCCCGAGTGCCCCGAGCAGCTGTCAGTGCTGCGGCCAGTCACGGCTTCACAGCACAGCCTGGTCTTGCACACAGGCCGGAGGAATACGTGGCCTCTATCCACACCTGGTGGAGCAGCTGGCCGATCCAGACACAGAGATGGTCGGGATGAGCCTCTCTGTGCTCACGCATGTGCTCCCGGACAAAGACCTCGAGATACCCAGCATCACCGCCCTGCAGCTGGCTGAGTCCCTCCTGCCACACTTTGAGAATGTAAGCCTCTGTGCCCCCAGCCAAGGGCACTGGACGCTGCCTGCCTGGAAACCTTGTGCCCTGTGCCCTTTTGGGCCTTTGCCCCAATCGGCCTGGAGTAGTTGGTGCTTAGGACTTTTCCTTTCCTCCAGGACAACAGCCATGTGCAGCTGCTCTCCATTCAGCTCTTCGGCAAGCTGATGGAGCTGGTACTGGAAGAGAGGGAAAATGCTCTCACGACAGTTGTGAGCCAGAGCCTGCTCCCTCTCTTCTTACACTGGCACCATGAGAAACTGCACGTGGCCGAGGTGAGGTTTGCCGTGATGCTGCCGCATCCCTGGCAGGGGGCTCGCCCGCCTCCTGCCCCGGCGCCTGGCGGGCTCCAGCCTCCCCTGGCCTTGGCACAGGGAGCCGGCTCCCGTGTGACTCACCTGGGCTCTGGTGCCACCTGCGGCTCTCTGCTGCTCTGCAGGCGTCTGGCGAAGCCCTGCTTGGCGCGGCCCGCTTCCTGAGAAGGAGGGATCTCGAGGAGCTGCTGTGGAAGAAGCGGCGGATGAAGTTTGTCGAGAGCCTGGTAAGGACAGCCCGGCAGCCCCAGCCGCAGGCTGGAGTGGGGCAGCCCCTGCCCCCGGTGCTCAGTGTCAGGGGCCGGCAGCTGTGCCCCTGGCCAGCGCCGCAGCCGGGCCCGCCAGCCTGCGCCCCCCACGCTGCTCCCTGCCCTGGGCCCTGCGGGCCGCCTCGGCCGGTGCTGGGCGCAGGGAGCGCCCGGCCGAGAGGCAGAGCCCGCGCTGAGCCTTCCCTGCCGCCGCTCCCCGCAGCTGCTGCTGGACGAGAGCCGAGCGGCCGAGCACCTGCGCTGGGCCCTGCCGCACCTGCAGAGCCCACAGAGGCCCCTACGAGAGGCGGCCGTCAGGTTCATCGGTGAGCCAGCAGCCCGGCGCCCCTCCCCGCCTCCCGGCCCGGCTGCTGCCCCGGCTACAGCGGGAGCCGCGCCCGGGCCGCTGCAGCCCCGCCCTCCCTGGGCGCTGCCGCCGCCCTCCCGCAGCCGTGCCCTCGGGCGGCAGCGTGCGGCAGCGGCCCGGCAGGAGCCCTGCCCGCCAGGAGGGCGTGCGGCCACAGGGCTGGCAGCGCCCGTGTCGGGCAGCTGTGCCGCCTGGCGCCGCCACATGCTCTGTCTTGCAGGGGTGGCCGGAGTGCTGATGATGGGGCAGGAGGAGGAGCTCCAGGTCCTCACTGAGGGTGAGTCAGGGCTACCGTGTGGCAGCCAGCACTGCCGGGGCTGAGGGAGCAGCTGCAAATCCCGGCCCCGCAGCTACAATCCGTGCCCGGGCTGCGGAGGGCTCTGCTGCCTGTGCGGACCAGGGGCGCTGGGGGCACAGCCCGGAGAGCTTTCGGGGACACGGGGGGGATCCGTGGCCAGCACCTTCCGGCCATAGCCCTTGTCTCCCGCTCCCTCCTGGCCACGGCAAGAGCCGGCTGGGATGGCCCTGGCAGGAGGCTTTCCTTCGATTCCCTCAATCTGGCCTCTGACCGTGGCTCTGTTCCTCTCTCTTCCAGCTCTTCGAGCCCTCAGGGAAGACGAGAACCTGTCCTGCATGAACACATGGATTCAGATGCAATTCGAAAGAAGATCTGCCGAACTTCATTTGTCTCCTGGATCCGATGTACCTGTACCGGCCTCCTTCGATGATTTCCTGTTCCCTTCGAAGATGGGACCACGTGCAGAGCAGAAGGGACCAGATGCAGCTCCAGACACGGCTCTGGCTGCTCACAGCTGTGAGCCTGTGTGAAGCTCCAGCAGCTCCTGCCATCTCTTTCCCTGCTGACAGCTCCTTCCCTGCAGCCCTCAGGCCCTGCCCATGCCCTTTTTTACCTCCCAGCTCACCCCTTAGCTTTGCTTTCCCTTAATAAACTTTTTGTGTTTTTCACTTTACCCGCGTCTCTGTGGAGCTGAAGCGGTGCAAAACCTGAGCCCGGGGACACGCAGGGCCCCTCTGCCCTTCTCCTCCCCGCTGTGTTCCAGACACAGACAGAGAGGAACAAGGGCAGCTCAGGCTGCAAAGGTCCATGTCCCGCTGCTCCAGCTGCACAGCGGCATGGACTTATAAAGGGCGTGCTGAGCACGCTGAAGGGAAAAGGACCCTGGGTGATAGAAGAGCCAACTTGAGTGTGCTCTGAACCCAGCCGTGAGGGATTCCAGTGCAGGCATCCACGAGGGCAAAGGAGCTTGCAATGGCAGAAGTTTCCACAAAGAGCTTCCAGAAAGCACAGCAATGCTCCATCTCTACACAGGGACAGGAAGAGGGCAGTGAGACCAGAGGCCGGGGCCCCTTCCCATCCCCCTGGGGCATGGCTGCAAAACAGCCGCTGTGTCTTCCCGTGCCTGTGTTTGGGCTGTGCTGAGGCCAGAGCCGGCCAGCTTGTTCTCTGCTGTGCCAAGAGCGTTCTGGGCGGGCAGGCAGAAGTGCTGCGTGCACAGTGGGGAAGGGGCTCACGAGAGCCTCCTGCGGGAACAGGGCTCTGCTCCCCGGCTGGGAACAGCCTGGTTTTGCTGCCGTGAGCACAGGCAGGAGTTTGGGCACTTGAAGGGGCAGCGGGCAGCTCTTGTTTCTAGGGGGCCCGGGGCTGCGTGCCACAAGGGACACGAGGAAACAGACTGGGGAGAAGGAAGATGAGCGCGAGCTGGAATGCCTGTGCTACAAGGTGCAGAAGTAATTGAGCCTTGTCAGGGTTTCTCCTGAGTGTGTGTCGGTGTTCCCCAGGAAATGGACACATTTGGGGAAATGCATGCATTTGGGGAAATGCCTTTGGAAGAGAGGGGCTTGCTTCTCAAGCAAAGTGCTTCCCCAGGAGCCCCCAGTGAGCTAGGTGCAGCTGTCTCCCTTTGGTCCCTGCGCTCCTTTCCATCCTTGAGGCCCCTTGCGCTTGGCAGAGGGGCGTGGGAAGGGAGAAGGTTGTGAGGAGCAGCTTTGGCATCTGCCTGGGCCTGCAGAGACCAAGGCAAGCACCAGCGGCAGGGTGTGTCCCCCCACTTTGAGCACAGGACAGAGGGGGATTATACCCGTCCAGCCGAGAGCCCCAAATGACTCTCAGACAGCTGTGAATTCAAAGGCCTTTATGCCCACATTCATGCCATCTTCCTTATCTGCTGTGTTTTAACTCTTGGCAAGATGCGTTTGCCCCTAGCTTGCTGCAAGCTGCTCTGCTGCAGGGCCGGCAGCGAGCTGGGCTGTGTGGGCACCGTGGAGAGTCCTTCCCCGAGCACTTGGGGGGTCGTGGTGTGTCCAGGGCTGTGTTAGACACTCGGGGCATGGGATTCCTTCCAAGCGGGGGCACCTTGGGTGGGGAGGGGATGGCCCCGTGGGGCGTGGCAGCGTGTCCCTTTGTGACACGGTGTAGCAGGTTCCCCGTGGAACCGAAAGGGACACCGTGTCTTAGCAGCCCTTTGTGACACGCGCTGACCTCAGGGCTGGCAGCCACACAGCCACTCCAGAGTGCTCGGTGCATGCAACGGGACAGGAGGTGACAGAGCGGTGCTGTGAGGTGTCCCCGCACAGCCTGCTCGTTGGTTCCTGACCCGGAGCTTTTCTGAAGCATTCCTCCTGCGGCTGGCCTCACGGCCAGACCTCAGCATTGGTGACTCAGAGCTTTTCTGAGGCATCTCCCATCCCTGCGGCCGGTGCCCTCGTGGCCAGGCCGTGGCACTTGGTGACCTCCATCGTTCACCAAGAGTCTCCTGTCATTGTGGCAGGAGACCTCGAGCGCAGCACGTGCTGTCCTCTAGCTTTCCTGAGGCTCCTCTGCTGCAGGTGCCTGCAAGGCACGACTCCAGCCCTTGCTGTCTGGGCCTTTGCCAAGGCATTTGAAAGTGCCCTCCAGGTCAGACATCAGGATGGCGGGCAGACTGCTCAGCCTGGTCAAGGGGCTTCGGGGCAAGAAAAGCAAAGGCCCTGCAGCTGCCCCAGCGCAGCAGCCAGCGGAGCCGGAGCAGTTGCAGACGCTGCAGGATGGTGAGTGGCAGAGCTGGGACGCAGGGCTGGTGCCTGCAGCTGCCCTGGCCCATCCCATCCCATCCCATCCCATCCCATCCCATCCCATCCCATCCCATCCCATCTCATCTCATCCCTGTGGACATGACCATGGATGGGATGGGAGAGAGGCCAGGGCTGCCCCCCCGAATGGCCGTGCTCTTTTCCCTGGGCGCCCGGGAACTGTCCCTGCCTGGGGAGCGCAGGGCTGGGCTGTGTTCTCCGGCCTCTCCCGCAGCCCCTCAGCTCTGGCTGCACTCGCTCTTTGGCAGATGCAGCCAGGGATCCAACTCAAGAGCAGGAGCCCACCCGTGGCCGCTTCCAGAGAGCAGCGCAGGTACCTGCGGCCATCCCCACCTGGACCAGGCTTGCTGGCGCTGCTCGGCCGGGGCCTGCGCTTGGAGCAGACCATGGAACGTCCCTCTCTTCCCGCCCTTCCTTCTGCTGCAGACACTGCGGAGGTTCCTGCGCCTTCGGCGCACAAAGGCCAGCGGCTCCGCGCCCGTGGCCACGGCCGAGCCCGACCCCAGGCCCAGCGAGCTGCGGGCAGAGGCTGCTGCCAGCACAGCATCCTCTGACCTGGCCACCAGCTCTGACTGGGAAAGCGACGAGGGCTGGGACGAGGCTGACATGGCCCTGACGGAGGGCATGGCCACCACCAACACCATCCCACCGGCCATCCCAGAGACTGAGGCCATGCCCTCGCTCACTGTGAGTCCTGGACCCACTCTGGAGTTTTTCCAGAAGGCTTTTTATTCTCTACAGTAGCCTGGGGCCAGGGCTGAAGGCCTCCCAGGATCACGTGGCCCCTCAAGCCGTGTGCGCTGGGCCCCCTCAGCCCCATCACCGTGGGCTGGGAAGGCAAGCACTTCCTGAGGGGAAGCTGGGCAAGCTGATCCCTTGGAAAGCACTACAAGTCTTCCCCATGCTGCTTCCTCCAGGTACATGCCACGGTGAGTGCCCTGCTGCAGAGACTCACATCCCGTGAGTCTGTGGACGCCGGGCTGCAAATGGCCATTGTCAGCCTTGCTGAACAACACCCAGCCCACGTGGTGATGAGCCTCCTGCGCTGTGCCCCAACGTGTGACGGGTAAGGGGCACAAGTGCCTCGAGAGCTCGATGCTCACCGGCCCGTAGGGCCCCTCGCCCTGTACAGCCTGTCCAGCGGCGTCTGCCACACAGGCGGAGAGCAGCGGCACCCTCGGGCCCCTCTGTTTCCTGAGCCTGCTGCCGTGCTCCCTCCCGGCCCCACGCAGCTGCTCGGGGCACGGTACTGACGCACAGCTCTGGTCCCACAGAGCCGCTGCGCTGATCTGGAGAGCCGTGGGGACCTCAGAAGTGGCCGTGGAGCAGGTGCTTCCAGCGCTGCTCTCTGCGATAGAGGAGCAGCCACCGTACGGCGGCTTCCTCTGCAGTGGGGACAACGAGGCTGTCCTTGCCCTGGCTGTGAGTTTCTGGAGCTGGCCTATGCTGGCCCTCCAGGTCGCCTTCTCAGAAGACCTCCATGTTCTCCCCACCCTGCAGCTCCCTGCCTGGGCTCAAAGCTGGGCTAGGGGCAGCAGGCCGGGTGCTCCCCCTGCCTCTCCCCTCAGGCCCTGCCTCATGGACACCTCGGCACTGAGCGCTGCCTCGGGGTGCTTTGTCTCTTGCAGGCAACTCTGGTGCTGTGGAGGATTGCAAGCATGCCCGAGTGGCACTTCGCAATCCTCCTTCATTCTCCCCACCTGCTCGTGGCTCTGCTCTTGAAACTTTTCACCACCACGGAGCAGAGGCCAGTGGACGTGGAGACCCATGGCTTCTGGAGAGCGTGCCAGGAGGAACACGGCCTTCCCAGCCAGCCCAACAGGTGCCAGTCGCCCTGTCCTTCCCACACCCTTGCGGCCAGGGCCAGTGCTCCCAGAGTGACCTGGCCTTGGCTCGGCACACAGGTTTGCAGCGCAGACACTGAAGGCTCTGCTCTCCCGACTGGGCGTTGGCAAGAACCTGCTGGCTCTGGAGCACAAGCAGCTCTGGGACAGCCTGCTCTGTGCCAACAGCCAGCACTATGCAGCAGGTCTGCTGGCCAGGTGAGATCCTCTAGTCCCCGCTGCCACTGCCGGCATTAGTACCCCATTGCCGGAGTGCCCCACACAGTCCCCGGGGCTTGTAAGCGAGAGGGCCTCGTCACTGAGGGAGGGCTGAGCGCACTGCAAAGGGCTGGGAGAGGAGGATGCCCAGCAGCAGCCGCTTCCCAAGGGGCCCGTGTCCCCTTGCAGAGTGCTGGGGACCTCTGTGAGTCACTCCTGGGAGAGGTCTGCCCGCCTAGCTCAGGGCCTTGGTGCCTTTTTTCCCTGCCAGGGAGATGCGCTGTGCCTTGACCCCCTTGTGTCCCCACATGGCCTCGCACCTGCTCAGCCTGCTCGTCGGGAAGCAGCCCCGCTGCCATCTGCCTGCCCTGGCCTTCTTTGTGGAGGTGAGCCTGATGGCCAGCGCTGCCTGGCTGAGCTGCCTCCCGGCTCTCTGGCCTCTGGGAGCTGCAGCCGCCTGGGACGCTGCCCGCGCCCGCTGCTGCTGCCTGGAGCCGGCCCTGCGCGGTCCTGGGCTCCTGCCGGCCGGCTCCCCTGCCACTGCCCTGTGCCTTTCAGCTCCTGCAGTGTCTGGACCTGAGCCAACACGGTCCCAGTGCCCTGTTGGTGCTATCCCGGCACCTGCCCAGCCAGTGCAGGGACAGGCTGCGCCTGGTGCTCAGAGGCCTCGTGGTGCTCAGCAAGGAGCCCTCGCTGGTGAGAAAGGGACAGTGGCTGAAGCCGTGCTGGCAGCGTGGGGCTGGGGAAGGCAAACCTTGGGGCTTGGCTGGGCTTGGCAGCAGAGGCAGCTGTTGCCAGCTCTCCCGACTCCCACTTCAGCTGCCCGAGTGCCCCGAGCAGCTGTCAGTGCTGCGGCCAGTCACGGCTTCACAGCACAGCCTGGTCTTGCACACAGGCCGGAGGAATACGTGGCCTCTATCCACACCTGGTGGAGCAGCTGGCCGATCCAGACACAGAGATGGTCGGGATGAGCCTCTCTGTGCTCACGCATGTGCTCCCGGACAAAGACCTCGAGATACCCAGCATCACCGCCCTGCAGCTGGCTGAGTCCCTCCTGCCACACTTTGAG
This sequence comes from Ammospiza nelsoni, assembly GCF_027579445.1. Lineage (NCBI taxonomy): Eukaryota > Metazoa > Chordata > Aves > Passeriformes > Passerellidae > Ammospiza > Ammospiza nelsoni. The sequence goes on along the minus strand of NC_080636.1, from coordinate 24,752,764 downwards.
AATGTAAGCCTCTGTGCCCCCAGCCAAGGGCACTGGACGCTGCCTGCCTGGAAACCTTGTGCCCTGTGCCCTTTTGGGCCTTTGCCCCAATCGGCCTGGAGTAGTTGGTGCTTAGGACTTTTCCTTTCCTCCAGGACAACAGCCATGTGCAGCTGCTCTCCATTCAGCTCTTCGGCAAGCTGATGGAGCTGGTACTGGAAGAGAGGGAAAATGCTCTCACGACAGTTGTGAGCCAGAGCCTGCTCCCTCTCTTCTTACACTGGCACCATGAGAAACTGCACGTGGCCGAGGTGAGGTTTGCCGTGATGCTGCCGCATCCCTGGCAGGGGGCTCGCCCGCCTCCTGCCCCGGCGCCTGGCGGGCTCCAGCCTCCCCTGGCCTTGGCACAGGGAGCCGGCTCCCGTGTGACTCACCTGGGCTCTGGTGCCACCTGCGGCTCTCTGCTGCTCTGCAGGCGTCTGGCGAAGCCCTGCTTGGCGCGGCCCGCTTCCTGAGAAGGAGGGATCTCGAGGAGCTGCTGTGGAAGAAGCGGCGGATGAAGTTTGTCGAGAGCCTGGTAAGGACAGCCCGGCAGCCCCAGCCGCAGGCTGGAGTGGGGCAGCCCCTGCCCCCGGTGCTTAGTGTCAGGGGCCGGCAGCTGTGCCCCTGGCCAGCGCCGCAGCCGGGCCCGCCAGCCTGCGCCCCCCACGCTGCTCCCTGCCCTGGGCCCTGCGGGCCGCCTCGGCCGGTGCTGGGCGCAGGGAGCGCCCGGACGACAGGCAGAGCCCGCGCTGAGCCTTCCCTGCCGCCGCTCCCCGCAGCTGCTGCTGGACGAGAGCCGAGCGGCCGAGCACCTGCGCTGGGCCCTGCCGCACCTGCAGAGCCCACAGAGGCCCCTACGAGAGGCGACCGTCAGGTTCATCGGTGAGCCAACAGCCCGGCGCCCCTCCCCGCCTCCCGGCCCGGCTGCTGCCCCGGCTACAGCGGGAGCCGCGCCCGGGCCGCTGCAGCCCCGCCCGCCCTGGGCGCTGCCGCCGCCCTCCCGCAGCCGTGCCCTCGGGCGGCAGCGTGCGGCAGCGGCCCGGCAGGAGCCCTGCCCGCCAGGAGGGCGTGCGGCCACAGGGCTGGCAGCGCCCGTGTCGGGCAGCTGTGCCGCCTGGCGCCGCCACATGCTCTGTCTTGCAGGGGTGGCCGGAGTGCTGATGATGGGGCAGGAGGAGGAGCTCCAGGTCCTCACTGAGGGTGAGTCAGGGCAGCCGCGTGGCAGCCAGCACTGCCGGGGCTGAGGGAGCAGCTGCAAATCCCGGCCCCGCAGCTACAATCCGTGCCCGGGCTGCGGAGGGCTCTGCTGCCTGTGCGGACCAGGGGCGCTGGGGGCACAGCCCGGAGAGCTTTCGGGGACACGGGGGGGATCCGTGGCCAGCACCTTCCGGCCGTAGCCCTTGTCTCCCGCTCCCTCCTGGCCACGGCAAGAGCCGGCTGGGATGGCCCTGGCAGGAGGCTTTCCTTGGATTCCCTCAATCTGGCCTCTGACCGTGGCTCTGTTCCTCTCTCTTCCAGCTCTTCGAGCCCTCAGGGAAGACGAGAACCCGTCCTGCATGAACACATGGATTCAGATGCAATTCGAAAGAAGATCTGCCGAACTTCATTTGTCTCCTGGATCCGATGTACCTGTACCGGCCTCCTTCGATGATTTCCTGTTCCCTTCGAAGATGGGACCACGTGCAGAGCAGAAGGGACCAGATGCAGCTCCAGACACGGCTCTGGCTGCTCACAGCTGTGAGCCTGTGTGAAGCTCCAGCAGCTCCTGCCATCTCTTTCCCTGCTGACAGCTCCTTCCCTGCAGCCCTCAGGCCCTGCCCATGCCCTTTTTTACCTCCCAGCTCACCCCTTAGCTTTGCTTTCCCTTAATAAACTTTTTGTGTTTTTCACTTTACCCGCGTCTCTGTGGAGCTGAAGCGGTGCAAAACCTGAGCCCGGGGACACGCAGGGCCCCTCTGCCCTTCTCCTCCCCGCTGTGTTCCAGACACAGACAGAGAGGAACAAGGGCAGCTCAGGCTGCAAAGGTCCCTGTCCCGCTGCTCCAGCTGCACAGCGGCATGGACTTATAAAGGGCGTGCTGAGCACGCTGAAGGGAAAAGGACCCTGGGTGATAGAAGAGCCAACTTGAGTGTGCTCTGAACCCAGCCGTGAGGGATTCCAGTGCAGGCATCCACCGAGGGCAAAGGAGCTTGCAATGGCGGAAGTTTCCACACTGAGCTTCCAGAAAGCACAGCAATGCTCCATCCCTACACAGGAACAGGACGGGGGAAGGACGAGAGTCCATCGTGGCGTAGCAGTGAGTTTTGGGTGTGCCTAAAATCAAAAGAAGCAGCAGCGGCAGGGAGTTGCTGGGGCTCAGGGGCGCGACCGTCCCAGCGGCCGCAGCACTGTCAGGCACTGCCTGCACGCTGGGCGCGTTCCGGCGGCTCTGGTCTCCCCACTAGTAGGGAATCACACAGTGCCTGCTTTAGAGCCAGTCAGAAACCCAACCAAGCAAGTGAAGAAGTGCCTACAAATTTGGTTTATAATTCAACTTAGTGCGTACTATACATTTGCACTGATTTTTGTAAATGTCTTAGAAATTGATATTGACTTTGAGAATAGAAGCTGGTTTACAAAACCTGAGAGATGAATGTTCAGTTATAACTCAGCCCAAGTTTCTATCCGCTGAGTGCATGATCTAAGCAGCTTTTGCATCGTTAAGGAAAATCCTGTTTATAGTTGAGTAAATGTTTTCAAACTTTCCCTCAGCAGAACTTGCTTTATACCAGGCCTGGTATTAAATCCACAGTAACACCCTCTTTTTGCACAGTTGGAGTAAGGTACCTGATGTCTGTCCCATAAAAGAGACTACAAATACGTGCTACAAAACTGGTCCTATGTTAACTGTAGAAAATAATTTCCTGGGTTACTTCTCACACATTTGTACCAATCTGCTTCTGGTCTTGAGTCACAATGTTGTGTGGTCATCTAAAAATAAGTCTCTGGAAAAAAAAAAATCTTCACTGTTGGCAATCACACTTAAATATGGGTAGGAAATGGACTTCATTTTAAAGCAATGAAATATGGATTTGGTTCAGACATAATTTAAGAATTAGCAGCTGGACATTAGGCCATCATATTTTCTTTTAATTGCTAATCATCAGATATCAGTTAAATCAAAAATATGCTAGCGGCATAAAATGACATTTGATCATTGTATCACTGTCTAAGTAATTACCTATGCCCAGGAATCTTTTTTTTCTGTAACCCCTTGTGTGAGCTATGTAGAACAGTAAGATATGCTGTATGTTTGCCACTCTATTTTTCCTTATGATTACAGTTTCTTTAAGTTGTCTATAATGTCACATAACATAAATATACAGAGTTTAGACATCACAGTCGACTTTTTAGTAAACATCTGCTTTTCCTAAACTGTCCCCATTATTGAAGTTAAATATATCCTCCCTGTTTTGAAAGACAACTCTCTTTAGACAAGGGAAGCACTGCTCTTTCAAGAACTCTTGAAACAATTTTCTTTTTTGTTCATTGTCTACTTACCTATTTACATACTCCTTCAGTTGCACCTAATAGAAAGACAAGCTGGTAATTTCTTTCTTAAAGATAATGTGAACCTTAAAATAAAATCTAGTTTTGGAAAACTTTGAGTATTTAAATAGATTTATTTCCTGAATTCCTTTATAATGTGTTGGTTGGCTCTGTTTCCAGATTTTAGGGAAAATGTAAGAGATCTAGCATCACTTGCAGAGAGTCAAATATATCATTAAACAGGGAAAATGTATTTGGAGCAGATTATTATTTCAAAAAGTTAAGTGGGATCACTTAAATTTAATAAACAGCTCACAAAGACTTTGATCAAACTTCTTTATAGTTCTCCTTTTCCCTGGAAAAAGAGCATTTCAGAGGGCATGGTTAAAGTGAATGACAAAATCAAGCAATAAGAAAGGAAAGTAGATGAGTGACTCTGAGATGAGCTCTTGGTCAAAGCAGGGTGCTATGAACACCAAGGTGCTGGTTTTGATCCCCACCATGGGCCGTTCACTTCAGAGTTGGACCTGATGATCGCTGTGGGTCCCCTCCAACTCAGGCATTAGAGTTTCAGAAGGAAACCAGCCATGGTTTTGTCTAATGGCTGAGTGCTGTCAGCAATCTCCCCATGAGTTATCCAGCAAGAAACTAATAGGTGACAAAAGAGGAAGGTCATTCCCCACAACATCAGCAAATGTTCAGAAAGATTACACATTACCCTGACAGTTGTGGACACTGTACTTATTCCAGGGGTGAGCAGTGAGGCAGCAAGGTTTCATTAAAACTCGAGTGATGCTATTAAACTTTTATAATTTGACTGCAATGTGTGCAGCAGCATTTTACATAAGCTGAACCCTGTGCAACATGCAATGAGGGAACCAATAAGTGGTGAATTACAATAATCAATACGTGAAATGACAAAAGCATTAATCAACTTTGTAGTGGTGTCCCGACCTGGGAAGAAATTAGTTTTATATAGATCACATAAATAACTAGATAAATTACATACTGGGCCAAATGAATGGCTCATGTAACTCAACTGTTGATATATGCAGCTGGTGACACATTTGGATCTAGAGATGAATTTGGATGATTACATTTTGACATGATATCATACTGAGCCAGGCAATTAGCATAACAACATTTTCACAAGGACTTATTTTAATGTAAAATTTATGTAGATTCAGCTGTGCTCATGCATTTTTCTTGCTTTTAAGGGGCATTATATTGCTCCACAAGAAAAAGTCTTGGCTGCAAAAGTTTTGCTGGCTAAGTTTAGGTTTGTGTATTCCATTACTGGAAACAGGAAAATAATGCTTTTTTATAATTTTTTTTAATTGAAAGGGACATTCCTTAATGTATATAAAATAAAATGATAAATCAGATTTGTCCATTTACGAGGTTTCAAAGACTTTGTAGCACAGCAAGAAAAAATTAGTGTTGGAATTTGTGTGTTGCATTTATCCTTTTTGGAAACTGGTTTTGTATGAGCTATTTGGTAGAAATCATGCAAATGTAGCAGAGAGAGTGTTTCTTACCTCTCTGTCTTTAATCTCATTACAAATACCTAGAAACACATACATGTTTATTGCAATTATTTATATTCTTTATATAAAAAGTAAGGGACCTGTTGGACAAGATTCTTACAGAAATGTTTTCAGGATGGGTTTAAATTTAGCAGCCTTCAGTGTACCTCTTAACTAATGATTGTATAGAATAGCACCAGTCATAACTATACTTATCCATTCTAATTTTCTCAGCACGCCATTTGGATTGATGAGAAGACTGTTTCAAGTGCAAGTAATCTCCTTCAAGAGACAGGAACAAGTCCACTTGCTACATCCTCCAATACTGAGATAAATGACTGAACACATATACTGTTAGTGCCAGCTTCTTACAGAAATGTGAGCAGGGGGTGAAAATGAATAGCAGCATGGCATCTTATCCAAGGTGCATCTCTCTCAGGAAGTACAGGCATCTTTGAAAAGGAAGCAAGAGAACAAACATAAATGGTAGGCAAGAGAAGATTTTTAGGCTAACAAGTATAAATAGGTGTTAAAATTAAGTGAGACTTCCCTTGAATACTGTTGGTTCAGAAGAATATACAGTATACAGAAGAATAGCCCTGCATAGATACCCAAGTTAATTTACCAAAAACAAAATAAAAATTTAGAAAGAAAAGGTAAAAGGGTGAATTTGAAACATCTCCAAATGCACCTTCATTAAATCCTCAAATTTTCTGTATTCTGTACGTAAAAAAATGTGAAGAATAAATGAAAATGGCAGGTTGCAGACACTGTGCTGGCTGACTAGCAGTGATATATGTTGATCCTGCCAATGTCTCAGAGTTGTTCACATGCAATGATTGCCTTTTTGACTGTTCACTCAATTCTTGTTAGCAAAATATCACAGTAGGACAATGAGATCCATTAGTCTCCTCAAATCCTAGTGACTGTCAATGAAGAGTTTTGTTTTCCCTTGGACTAACTCTATCTTGCATGGGTGAGGGTACTCATGAGATCACTGAATAATTCAGGTATGACCCAAAACATGACAAACAGCATTGAATCAAATTTATCCAACAATTCAGGCAGAGTCGTAGTAACCAAAGTTGATTTAGTATTCAAACAATGAATGGAAAGAATAATGCTTTCCCAAGAAATCTGCATAGCAGAGGTAGATAAATTAATCTCATTTCTGACCAGAAATCCTATGGTTCCCACTTGACATGGAGGAAATATAAGATGGACACTAACATTGTCCTAAAGGAAAAAGCATATGAGCAAACAAGACTTTGTAAGAGATAGTCATACTTCTATTCAAATGGGGATTGCCTTTATTTTCATAGCTAACACCAAAATAAAATGCCATGTCTAAAAAAAAAAAAAAAAGAAAGCATGATTATTCTAAAATTGAGGACCTGAGGAGAAGATCCAGGCAAGAAAAGACAAATCTTAGATTTAGAAAACTGATAGGTCAATTGAGTTACACTGAACTGTTTTCTGTTTCCACCATTATGATTATAAACACTGAAGTGTCAAAGCAATCAAAGAGTAACAATTCAGAACAGACTGGGACTCATTTTGAAAAAGCTGTGCAGGCATATATAATAAAGGGCAATATTAGTCCCAAACCACCACTGATTAAAATGGCATTTATCGGTTTTTCTAGAATTTTATGCATGATTATTAGTCAGTGACTGAAAATCTGTCTTTATTCCACTGTAATCAAGTTACTTTGCCCAGTTTCTCTAAGTAACTGGAAAATAATCAGGAGTTAGAGTGTTGAATAAAATGCCCTTTTCATGTATCAAAAAGGTCTTGTAGGCAAAATTCTAAAATGTTAACAAAGAAGGTTGTTTGTTGGGAAAGTTTTAAATACGTACTCCTATTTTTTTGCCTCAGTGAGTACACTTTGCATGCTGGGCATTAGCACAAAGCCTGTCATTATAAATAACACTTCCAGACAACGAAAGGAATAAATTTTGCCCCATCTTTATTGTTAGTTACTCCATAGTTGCTTGTTGTTTTTCATCAGAAAATATTATGTACCTATCATTCCAAGAAAATATATCTGTTCTATTATCTCAGCCTAAAAGTTAAAAGCAGTAAAATAGAACAGGCTTTGACATTGTGATTTATGGTACAAAAGTACAAACAGAAGAAAATGTGTGCTTCAATGTGTGCTTTGGCAGTTCTTGGTTTATGAGAAGGCTACGTGAAGCAGTTTACTGGTCTGGAAAAATTTCCTTATTTTTCAACCCTCTAAATTTTTCCCAGATAGTTTATTTGTTCAGTCTATCACCAATATGTATGTCAAAAAACTTACTGTACTACTGGAAAGTGGAAATAGGGGTTTTTTGACAAGTTCATGCATGAATTCTTGAAAAATCGACATTGCCACATAAATAACTGCTTCAGAAAGTAAACTAAGTGAAGTCTGAGAGGTTTTAGCTTTTGTGTTCCAGGATTTCACTTTCACTCGTCCTTAAATGATGGTGAAAATTTGCATCTTAAGCTTATGGAGAGAATTTTACAAAAAGTAGGGAAAAAGGCAGAATTGCTTAAATCCAAAATAAAAGTGTTTTTATTGTCTAGGGCTGTATATTCAGTTGTGGGGGAGATATTTTTCTTTTGATCTGACAGTAACTCCTTAACTGCTTTAGAATAAGCTTCATCATGCAATAGAATGAGCTGTACTGTTTAATTAGATTTACACAACAGGTTCAGAATATATTTCGTTCATTCTAAGAGCTGATTAAAAACCATCCCAATGTGACCTTCCAGGCTTGGATCTTCTTCGAAGAGTACTACAAATCCCCCTGTCCCATTGACCTGGGTAAGAACTGAATACAAGAACATTTTTGTAGAATGCGGAACCCATCTTGGAAGTTTAGTTCAATAGTTGCATTTGAATTTCTATAATCTGCTGTTGCAGCTTTGCTCTCTCTTTGCAGGAGTGTTGTTTGTTTGCAGGGGTTATGTGTGGGTTTTATTGTTTGTTCATCTTATCAGTGCTCAGCCGTCAAGCACTTCATAGGAGGAAGCATGACAGCTTGTATTACTAGAAGACAGGAAACAGCATTATGGTGCAGCCAGTGAATAGTATTTCTCCAGACTTAATGAATGCTGATCTCATTTACAAAGTGCATTACTTTGACTCCCATTCTAATGGGAATACATTAATGTTTTTGAAAATGACATTTCATGATTAGCTAAGCATGACACCTACACAGTCATTTCAAATGATTGCCTGTTCTCAAAATTGTTTTACTATGTCAAAGGAAACAATAGACTTTCTTGCAAGTCTGTTAAAAATTGAAAAACAATTATTTAAATTCACTTTGACTCACAGGCCTGACTTTTTGGTAAAGAAATAAGCTCATCTCTGTATTTTATTTGATAATATTCTTTATTATATCTTATTTTCCAAAGACTTTCAACACCCTGTGGATTTGGGAAGCAATTTCCATTACTATAAGCATTAATGTTTCTGGCAAAGTATTATTTAAGAACATTGAAAAGTTAATTGACCATAGATTCATGGGAAATATTTTGCCTTTGACATTAAATATGGTTAGAATATCAATGAATTAATACAGGGTAAAAAAGACATACCTTTCTAAGGTTTTATCTATGAAGCTGTGACATTGACAAACAAAAATAACTGAAGATAGGATTATTTTCAGTGGGGCAGCATTTACAGTATCTAAGGAGAGCAACTGAAAGCACTCTGTGGAAAATCAAAGGAGCATGCTCTGTGCCAGGGTGGCATGGAAGTCCAACAGTGTTCAAAACGTGACAGCTCATTGCATGGCCCCAGCCCTCACCTGGGGTCAGTCAGGTGTCTCCTGCAAGCCCAGGGATCTGGGTCACAGCTGGGCCAGATGTTTCCGCAGCCCCACTGCCTGCTCAGTCCCTCGAGTTTGATCCCCTGCGCTGTGTGTGTCAGCCTGGCAGCAGCAGCTGCAGTGCCAGTTACAGGGGCTCACTTCAGAGACACGAGAAATGAGAGGTTCCCCGAGAAATGAGCTCCCTGCCTTTGATGGTGACAGCTACAGCAGCCCAACATGAGAATATTCTAGATAATTTTGATTGACTCCCTAGTAGGCTGGACTAATCTCTTTTGCAAGTGCTCACACTAGTTTGCATCACCATGTTTGAATTCTGTATAGGGGTCCAAATGCAAAAATTGCAGAGAGCTGCACTTCCCAAAAGGCAACAAATCTGGGAACATACAGGAAACCCACCACTACAGTGTAAATTCCCAGAGATTAATATGTGAAATGGCAATCTCTCTGTAGTTTTATCCAGAACACATATTCAGGTCAGTAAAATACATTAATGTATTTTTTACTGACCTCAATATGTGTTCTGGATAATATATATACAATATACATCTCTATGTAAGATACCAGTATAATTTTTTTTTTTTTTTGCTTTGTGGAAAATTTACATCAGCAGCTCTATTGAATTTAGTAATTGTAATACTTAATTCTGTCATATGAGATGTTTTAAAATAAAGAAGATGAAGAAAAAAAAAAGAAATAGAAAACCCATTAGCACGCTCCAGTGACTGAAGAAAGAATTTCAAAGATAGTCTATTCACTCTTCAGTGTCAGAAATTCATTTGTTTCTAAGTTTCATCTCTCAGAGACCTTTGATCTGATTCCCATTTCCCATCTTGCAACTTCAATATGTATAATGTTGCTTCATTATTTTCTGACATCTTGCCTCATGGTGAGCAGGTGTGACTTGAAAATAGTATATAAAAGCAATCTCTGGTACTTTTTCTGAAACCTGAAAAGTAATCTATGCCTGAACCACTCATTTGAAAGAAAAAGCATTTCTTAGGTCCTTGAAACATGGAACAACTTTCTCTCCTGCTTTGGGATTTTGTGTGTGAAGTTATTTGGCTCTCATTTGGTCTACCTACCCTATTTTGATACAAGTGGTTACATATATGTTCTTAGGGCAATTCCTAAACTGGAATAAGGCCAGCAAAGGAAAAGGAACTGAGGGGAGAAGCGTACTCTTCTTTCATTGCAGATTACTTGTGACAGAACACAGCTGTACACAACAATGTACAGAACTTGTGCTATTTTACCTTGTCTGTGTAGCTGGAGCTCAGGTTGCTCTGGCAGCACCAGCCTTCTGTACTGGCACTTGGACTGTCCAAAGGCTCCCTTCTTCTGTCTCTGGAGTGATTCTGCTCCTTAAGCCATCTCATGGCAGGCAGTAAAATAAAATAAAATAAAATAAAATAAAATAAAATAAAATAAAATAAAATAAAATAAAGCAAAGTAAAAGGGAAGGGAAGGGAACTGGGGAGAAAAAAAAGAAAACAAATCTCTTTGTAACTAGGTCAGGGATCATTGTGACAGTAAGAGTTGCTTCTCTGAAGTCAAGGCTTCTGAAATTAAAAATATTTTGACAGCTTCATTGTAGCAGATCCAAAGTATTGAAGCACTCCGAGATTATTAACCTCCAAATAAACTGCATCTTCTCTTCAAGAGCAGTCTTTGATCAAAGCCCTTCTTTTTTATTAGCTTTTTCCCAAATCATATCAGCAATATATGAAATATTTTGTCCATCATTTTGCAAATTATTGTTAGGAACCAATGATAGGGATTTGGGTAGTGCAGAGAAGACAGATTTATTTCATTTCCTGTACTTTGAACCCAAGAAATATATAAGAAACTAATGCTAGAGTCTTTAGGTACATTAGCATAATATTTACTTTTTTTTTTTTTAATTGGAAATGGAACTGATTTCTCCAGACTGTAATGATTTCTCCAGAATATAATGATTCAGTCTGAGCTGGCAACCTGCCTGCAGTGCTTTTTGACCCTGCTAAAACAAGTTCTTTCCCTGAGCCAAAATATGTGAAAGGAAAAATGTTTCTTAACATGGTGTAGATGACACAGGCATACACAAAATGTCTACATGCTTCACACTGTAATCATAAGATACCAGCATCACAAATACGCTTAGTTCAGATTTGGCAATTACTTAAGCAAACTGTGAACAGAGAAGACTGAAGAATAAGCTGCAGAATCTGGTATATACTAACACTGTCTTAAAAATATCTTGCTTTTAAGTGTTTATATTTTTGAAGCAAAGTGAATTTTCCACAAGCATAAGGCAGAACTTCACTTGTATTTACAAACACATTTTCAGTGTTTGAGTTGATAATTTTCCATGTGTTTATTTTGCACCAATATTTCTCATTCTGGAAATATTTTCTGAATCTGAATATAACTTTGCATAATGTGCATGGAAAAGTTAGTCAAACTGAATTTCAAAGTTAATGATCAAGTTGCTCACAGCAATCTCACAGCTTTATGCATCATACTCTGTGTTAAATGTTTTTTGCTTTTTGTCCTTCAAGCAAAAATGAGTAAAAGTGGGGTTTGAAAATGAGTCTTACTACAATGTAAACCAAAAGATGCAATAATTTTCTTTCATGAAAAGAACAGTTAGTATTTACAAGAATTTGGGCTTCTAAAACACTACTCACCATAGCATTTGGAAGAATAGCAGGTCATGAAACTAGAAGACAGTGTGGTTGCTGTAAATTCTGTTAAAATATCTCCCCAGCATTTCATTCATTAAATTGCAGCATGTTTTCTTCTGTTTGATAATTTAAAGTTATTTCATAGGCTTTTGGAAGGGCTTAAATTGAAATTAAAGGTAATTTAACCTGCTTCATAAGCTAATTAAGCTGTTTTCAGTGAAAAAATATTATTTTGTGATTTTTATGGTTTCAAAGTTACATTCCAAGGAAATTATTTGACTAAAACAAACTATTATATTAACTTTTTTTTCAGTTCAACAAGCAAACACATAAGGCCAGTTCTCAGAACTCATTACTGAAGAGTATTTCAAAAATAACATGAACATTTTTTGCAGAATTAACTGTTTAAAAATTCCTATTAAAACTGTTTGATTGAACATTTCAAAGAACATTATAATATTTCAGAAGTAAAGCAAATCATTTCAGATTGGGATAACATTGCCTTCTTAGCAGCAACATTTCATATAAGTTAATTTGGTTTAAAGAAAGACCTTAGACAAAATCAAAGCTCTTGCATGAAAGGAACCAATATTGCTGAAAATAACCCTCATAAATAAATAAATAAATAAATAAATAAATAAATAAATAAATGTCATGATCTTAGTAATCCAATTTAATATTAAACTTAAAAAGGATCTTCTTGTTAATTATTTTTGCTACATACAGATGCAGAGATGTGGGACTTCTGTATAAGGGAGGAGTTTTTGGCTGTTCTGGATGCAGAAGTGATAGAGTAAATAAATGAGGCAGATTGAAGATGGAGCAGGAAGGAGACAGTGAGTAGGTCATGTATAGGCCATGTCCAAACTTAGCAGTGTGGCATGGGCATAGGAGTGCTGCTCCATTCAATGCACGTTTGAACAAAGATTTTTCACAAGAAAAAAGCAAGTAGGGGGCTAAATTAGACAAGAACCAGCCATTTTATATGTCATACACCTGCTTGCAGGGAATGTACTAGAGGATTACTAAAAAGAAACTTTCAATTAAGGATGAGGTTTTGTACTTGCATAGGAGGCACTCTCTTGCATTTCCCCTTGAATAATTTCATACAACTCATTGTCAAAGATAGGAGAGATGTATAAATGGGCAATTGGCCTAATCAAATAAGGACATTTCTGCCTGGTTTTAACCACTACTGCTAAGCACTTCTCCAGAAAAGCTGACAATTTAATAAATGTTGCCCAAACAGCCAGAAACTTGTTTAAATCAGCAGGTAGTACAACCACCACAAAGTTAGTTTCCGAATCTGATTTTCTACAGACAGGGCAGCTTTTTGAAAGGCCTAACTGTACTAATTATAGTGAGTGTTTTGTAATGCTTCATCAAAACCACCGACCCACACTGCATAGCAGGTGCTCATTAAATGTGCAAGATCTGCTATTAATAATCATTTACCCCTTGTGGAAACTGGGTAAAGCATATAATAAAGATAAAATTTAACTTCCCAAGAACACTACCAAGAAAATGATATTTCAATGATATCGAGTTAAAACTCCTAATTGTTTCTTCACACTCAGTGAATTGAAAAAAAGAATAAAGTGACCCTGCACTCTGCTGATGTCTCAGAAACTAAATACTATTTCTCAATGACACATGTTCTTTGTATCAAAAATACAAAAGCCATTGGATGCTCTGCTATAACATATGTATGTTTTCAGTATTGCTGTGCATAAATACTACATCACGTGTCTTTCCATCAGTGTTACTGAGCATCCCAAAGGCAGAATATACAGAATATATGAGTTCAGGAAACATAGGTAATTGTCTGATAATGTCAGTAGGACAAGTATAGTCCCAGCCCTATTTTCTGCTTTCCCATTAAAGAAACATCTGCCTTTTCAGCTATTTTTAACCATTGACAAGGACAGACCTGGAGTCCTGCTTCACAGAAAGCAAACACAGCTGTAGTGTGCCGAGTCCTTGCCACAAAATAAAGAAATGAAAAGTCAGTAGCTCGTGCAAGGCAAACTACCCTGTGCTCCCATCACGAGTAAGCCTTTTTTTTTTTTTTTTTTTTTTTTTGCCTACGTAGTTGGAAACCTAGAGATATTACCATAGGAGGAGGAACAGGCATTGTCCAGACCCATTTCCAGTAGCTTATAAATATCTGTGCTCATGATTCCCAGGAGTTATCTTTTTTTTTTTGAGAGCAGCTGAAGGTGAAAAAACTGGAACTTGTAATCACTGCAAACTTGGACTTTGAGAATGCATTTTTCTCATAGACAATTTCAAAGAAATGCACCAACTTTTTTGAAACACATTTATTTGAAAATACTTCAGAAATATTATTTCAAGCCCAGGTGGCTAATGCAGCTAACAGATGTGCCATTTTGTCTGGGGATTACAAAAAATGCAGTGTATTAAATTGTGTCATATGGCAGATGGGTAGGAGCTCTGTGGAGCGTTCGGTTGATTACTCCATAGTTTCTGCAGTCAGAGGAAAAGCCCCAGCCTGCGTTTTTGCATATGCACAGTTAATGGAGAGTGCCAGTTTGCATTTGTTAAAGTAAGGGTATTGAAACAAAAGATCTCAGGGCTTCTTCAAGATTGTCTAGTCTGTATTGGTTGAGGGTAAACATTGTATTCTTGTGTCACAGAAAAGAAATGAAATAATGATACAAGGCCTTCTAGCTAACCAGATACTTCCTCTGATAAAAGTGGGGTTTATATCTGACAATTTCATCTGCTCTACCCAAATAGCCCTTTGAACTTCTTTATTAGCTGTAATTACATTACAACAGTTTTATGAAGATTCAAACAATGCTTATGATTTTAGAACAGCTTCCATGCCTAAATGGAAAAGCTCTTACAAATCTAATTTCCTATTCCATTTACAGAGGTCTGCTGCTTGGTGACTCATAATCTTCCTATGAGTTGCAGCAGTCTAGAGAAAGAGCAAGCAGTTTATGTTGATTCAACAAAACAATTACCTTAAAAAGAACAACCTGTTTTTCCTGCTAATGCAATTTTTCTGCAAAAGGGATCACACATTAGTATGTGTAAAATCAAACAATACAAAAAGTAGAAAAAGCATAGAACTTTACTGCCAAAAACAACATATATTCATAATAACTTAAAAAATGATCATGACTACGTATTGATTGGACTTTTGATTTCAGTCCAAAATAGTGTTATGCATTTTGTCATTAAAAGCTGAATAAGAATATCCTGAAACCACCAACACATTTTATGTGAAAAATTTTATACACTTAATGTAATTATTCCATTTATAATTGCAAGAAAGTGATGAAAAGTTGAATAATATTTTTCTCATCCATTACTGTAGCGATTGAAAAGTGGCACATTATAAATGGAGCCGAGTAGGAATATGAGCATAAAAACGCCTGCCATCTAACACTTTCTGTATAAGATCCTGCATTCAATTATCTACCAGTTTGTCAAATTTCAGCTGTTGCTGCTAAAATTTTCCATGTCAGCAAATGCACTTCAGACAGAATTTCTTTTAGAAAGTTTCTTTAAAAAAGTTTCCAACAATATCAGCAAGGACTAGTAATTGGTCTGTGTTCCATTGAGACCAAGACTGTGGAATAAGGCCTTCCAATATATTCCTGCTTTGACCAAGGAAAGCAGCTGTTTCAAACAATGCCTACTAAAGAATCGTCAACTTACTAACCTGCAAAAAAAATCCTTACTGTTTTTCATGTTTTCAGTGCTCCTTCTTCTGAAGAACGTGCAAAGTGACTCTGAAATAGAATTTTTTACTTATTGAAATTATTACTTATGATTGCTCATAGCATGTTCCACTGCCCTAAGTGTGGCTGTTGCTGGAGCCCAGGAGAAAGCACAGCAGCCTCTGAAATGGGGAAATGCAGCCTTTCAAGGCAAAAGACCTAGACGAGTGAGAAGTGTGCTGGGAGAGGGAAACACAGAGTGAAACTAGGACAGCAAGGCTGAAAATAGTGAACACATGCAAAGAGATGAATAAAGGATGCAAAGAGCTGAATAAAGATCTGCAGATGAGAGTATGGCATTCAGGGTTATAGAGAGAGAGCCTCTAAGAGGTTCAGAAGAGGACTGGATAGGAACAAGCTAAAGGGACAGGGAGATGCAGGCCTAGGGGAGGGCAAAGCATCTCTCCAAGTGCAAAAATGGACCCACACATGCCAGAGACACAGCAGCCATCAAAGCTGGAAAATCCTCTGCTAAGTTGTGGCTCTCATCCTCCACTGGTACTGGTTCATACAGAGCATGAAGACTGTAATGTTTATCAGCTGCTGCCCCAGCCACAGAAGCTCTGCTCTGAACATTCAAACCCTGCTCATGTGTCTCATGGCGTTTATAGTTTTCTTTTTTGTCTGTAATTTCATTGCCCTTTATGTCCTGATTAGTAAAAGGAGAACAATCCTACCCTCTCATCTCACAGCTGGATTGGAAAATGATATGTTTTCTGCACTCAGAGTAGGGTCTGAACAGTTGGCAGTAAATAAAGCAAAAGACCACAGGTTGACAGAGAGGCTGGCAGGAAAAATAAATAAGTACTGACACAGGCTGTTCTTCCCTTCAGTGCATCCAATGAGGCAGAAATCTGTGAAATAGAAAGTAGGTGATTGCTCAGTAAAAAGCCCTGCAATGGGAAAGGGTGTCCACAAAGGCTAACTTTAGTACTGGAGATTTTAACCTCCAGGCCTGTCATCAACTGACAGAGACAGCTCCTTTGGGAGAAGATTTATATGCCTTAAAATAGGCTTTTATTCTGGAATTACTCTTCAGAAAAGTTTGCCTCTCCCCCTCAAATGAGGAGGGACTCAGAAGAGGTAGCACCTCTCAAGCTCATCTATGCTTTGTGAATTTTCCTCTGTGCCATACTGCAAGTGTACAAACTATTTCTGCAGGAAAAAGAACCATCAATTATTAAAAACAAGAGAAAACAACCCCACCAGTAACATTGAAATAAATCTTTTAATGGTTCTTCTTCCATAAATGCTCTGTGAATTTTAATGATACAGGAAGTTTGAAGAGCTGTCTCTGTTTCTAAGCTTAGCTGAGACAAGTGCATGATTGGAAACAGCATGAAAATTCCCTAAAGGATTGATTTTCAAGTGAAAGACTAATTAATTTATTTGCAAAAGAAGCTCAACACTTCCTAAAACTTTCGATAAAGCAATATAATTCTTTATATATAATGGTGTTTGAATTCTTCTTTATGTACAAACCCATCTAGAAATAAGTAAAAATCTTAATTTAATATTTTGATATTCAACAGCGGAAGTCTTGAATGTATTTGAACAGCTTCAGGGAGAGAGCTGAAAGCATCAAACTGACATCTTTTATCTGCAAGCTATTTTCCACACACAGCTCAGCAGAGAAACTGGAGACATGCTTGAGACAAACAGGAAGTTGGCAAAAACCAGACCGAACAGGAGCTGATCCCGCTACCAGGCAGGTGGCAACAGGCAGAGGGGCAGCTCTGCAGTTCGTGGCACAGGGATACCATAATATGGCTTCAGGGAGGAAACCACTGAAGAGGCTTTGAAGAAACTGGCATGGTCAAATTGCAATTTCACCCAGTTTGCAATGTGCAAGGACAGGTTTTTACCAATATAGGGAAAAAGCAGTTTGGACAATTAAATTCAGCAGATATATTGAGGTAATTGTAGTTTCCTGGCTTACAGTTTCAACATGGGGAGGAGAATTTTTGAGTGAAGCTCCTTGGATTGTTTTTGAGTACATAGTGCACTATGACAAAACTGCTTCTCTGGGCTCACTGACTCCTGCTGTACTACTGGTGAACATATTCTATGGCAAGGGTCTTCCTTTGAGATGGTGTGGAGGGGAGCTTATCCAGGCACTGCTGCTTTTCCAAGTAGTTAGGAGGAGGAATGTCTCACTGACTGAACTACAAGAATAATTGAATGTTTAGGAAGAGGATTGCTGTTCTGATTCTCTGTACATCTCAAGTCCATAGCCCCACAAACAGTGAACAATTCAACCTGTGTGAGGGCCTGTAAAGCCCCCGCAGTATGAGCAGGAGGATGAAGCTCTCCATTAACTCCTTTTTCACCCTCTGTTGCTGCAGATTTGGAATTGACTGAACCAGATCTGCAGGCTCTAACCTTTTCCAGCAACAGCATCACAAAGGAGTGATAGCAAGCTGAGCTATGGATACCAAGCCAAGGACTCACCATATGGTGTTTTTGTTACACACAAGGGGAAAGATTGCTTTAAAGACCAAGGGCCGAATTCATCCCTGGTATAAGACTACTAAGTTCAGTGGTGTTAGATCAAGCATAAAGTCAACAGCACACTAATTCTATGTGATGGGGAACAGAAGTCAAGGTTGTTTTTTTAATAGCCCAAGGATGTCTATAAGGTAAACTCAGTTGAGCCAAGGGGTTTTTTTTATGTCTAGCTGACATCTGTTCTCAGAAAGCCTGCAGCACACTGGAACTGTTTCCCAACGTTTTTCCTCTCTATAAACACTGTGAACTTCTGTGACAGCCAGAGATGGTGAAAAGGCATGTTTCATACAAAAATGGGCACCACAAATGACCTAGGAGATAGTATGCTAAAATACCCTGACACTGCTTTAGTGATTCTATATTCAAGAAAGAAATAAAAGAAAATATTCAAACAGCCAATTGTTAATGGTTGTTGAAATGTATTGACACATGACAGCAGATGAATTTTAGCCATTGTTATCACCATGCACATTGAAAAAATTAGACTGGAGACAATACACTGTGAGCTAACCAAACTACTGACAGTCTAAGCCCCTCTTTTACATTTTTCAGAGCATTTGATGTGCAGATCAATTAAAGGGCTTATTTCAAGTCATCTTCTACTAGCACAGCAGCTCTGACATGCAGAACCCCCATCATGCAGACATTCAGTAAAGTGCACGTTGGTACACTTTTATCTTTACAACATGTTATCTCATTTTTACAGGGAGACGTTACCAGAATGAATTGGCTGAAATGCAAAAAGTAATTGAGGAACCTGGCTTTTAAACTTCACGAGCTATTAAATAGATGGGGAAAAAATTGGTTGTTAACATGAGTCAGACTGTCTAACCTGTCTGCTGCTGTGGGTTAACTTTGCAATACCTGAGAGAGATTTTAGAGGATATTTTTGAAGCCTGGGATAATGGCTGGTGAAGTTGGACTCAAGGTAATGTAAATCAGCACTTATTTAACAGAAGACAGCTAACAACTATAAATCTAAAACAAATGTAGCTGGAATCAGGCCAAATATATATTTTCATATAACAGGAGATATTATATAGGCATTTTAGAACTGAATTCAAGCAGGAAAGTAACAAGAAAAATTATGTGGTTAAACTTCCTACAATATCAATAAGACCCATCTGCAGAATCAATTTTTTATTGACAAAGCAAAGACAGCTGCAATACACGTTTCAAGAAGTATAGGTTGTCTCATGACTCTGGCTGTTGTGAAGTGGCAGAGTGAGTACACAAACCTGAGAGATGAGTTTAACAATGATCACTCTCATAGGCTCCTTTGGGAGATGAAAACTGATCCTGGTGGATATAAATTATTCATGCCTTACCTATATTATTGATTCTGGTCGTAAACTCAATGTAACCAGAAAAGATAGCACTGACTGAGAAGAGAAAGGGGATACCCTAAAGATGCTATCTGGTAGAGCAGGACATGCTGCTACTCTAAGGAGTGAGGCCAAAGGATGCCAGCAGAAAGAGAGTTCATAAAAAATCCTGACATTTTGCTGAAAAAACGAGAAATTCAAAAGCATTTTCACTGTTAGTGCTTACTTTGCAACTACCAGGGATCTTTTATACTCAACTTCTGGCTGACCACACATGGCGAGAAACAATTAGTAGAGTTGCCTTTCTCTGAACCTAGCAGTCTCCTAACACGCTCTTTAATATGAATATTGATAGTGCAGCTATAGGTTGCTTGATCCTCTGGAGTTCCATTGCTCCCATCTGCCACTGTAGAAGCCCCACACACTGTCCCTTCCCATTTTCCTGGAGCTGTTTTTTTCTCACAAGCTCCCCTCCAGAAGGTGCCTGTGACTCCCATTTACTGGACCTGCCTGACTGGCATCCACAGGCCACCTTTCTCAACTCAAAGATGACAGGGAGCATCCCCTTTATCCTAGATTTCTAAAGTGTTTAGCAGATACTTTTACCCATGGGGAAATACCTGTGAGGTGCAGGACCCAGGCAGGCCATGCCACATTGCTAGTTGAGACTGAGAAGGATTTGCTGCAGCAGCAGACTTGTACTGATAGCATTTGTATCTGTTTGCAGCTTTTCCCCTGTGGGATGGGGAAATGCAGCCTTTCAAGGCAAAAGTCCTTAGTCTTTCAACTTCCTCCCCATGCTTGGCCACTGGCGAAAGGCAATCATTCACCTGCTCACACCACAGGCAGGCTTCTTCTGCAACCCGCCCAGTACCACTGATAAATCCAAACACTCTGCATAGGAATGGGTCTGGGCAGACACATCCTTTTCGGAGGGCTCCATTTGGTTACATACACTGCTAATAATCACACGTTTTGACCCTGTAAAAATCATTATTAACAAAACAAAACCTCTGGAAAAACAACCAACAGAAACACAACAAACAACTGAAAACACCATTAGCAGGAGAAAACCTGCAACCCTGCCGGTTTGCCCTGCCTGCAGGAACTACTGTGCAAACTGCTGTGCCACACCCTCAGAGCTGTGCCACACCCTCAGAGCTGTGCCATGCCCTCTCGATGTGCCGCACCCTCAGAGCTGTGCCACACCCTCAGAAATGTGCCACACCCTCAGAGCTGTGCCATGCCCTCTCGATGTGTCACGCCCTCAGAAATTTACACCATTAGAAATGTGCCACACCCTCAGAGCTGTGCCACGCTGTCAGAAATGTGCCACGCCCTCGGAAATGTGCCACACCCTCGGAGACATGCCACACCCTCAGAGCTCTGCCATGTCCTCTTGATGTGCCACGCCCTCACAGCTGTGCCACACCCTCACGGCTGTGCAACGCCCTCAGAAATGTTCCACGCCCTATGTGCCACACCCTCAGAGCTGTGCCACTCCCTCACAGCTGTGCCACACCCTCAGAAATGTGCCACACCCTGAGAGACGTACCACGCCCTCAGAGATGTGCCACACCCTCAGAGCTGTGCTACGCCTTCTCAATGTGCCACGCCCTCAGAGCTCTGCCACGCCCTCGGAGCTGTGCCATGCCCTCAGAGCTGTGCCACACCCTCAGAAATGTGCCACACCCTCAGAGCTGTGCCACGCCCTCTGAGCTGTGCCACGCCCTCAGAAATATGCCATGCCCTCAGACATGGGCCACACCCTGAGAGATGTGCCATGCCCTCAGAGACATGCCACACCCTCAGGGATGTGCCATACCCTCAGAAATGTTCCACCACCTCAGAGCTGTGCCACACCCTCAGGGATGTGCCACGCCCCTGTTTGTCCCTCCTGACTCACTCCTGTTTGCCCCCCTCTGGGTCCCCGTGCTCCCTGGAGGCCTCTCTTAATCACCCAGAGGAGAGCCCTGCCCTACACCTGTGTTGCTAATGAGAAAAAATAAAAATTCTTGGCACTTGTGCCTGTTCGTCTCCATGGAAATCTTTAGTAAAAGGCAAAAGATTTACACCATCTGAGGAGAAAACAGAGTATTAATTAAGGTAAGTATTTCCTGTTAAAGCCAGGACATGAGGACTATGAGTTTACAGTAGCATTATATTTTTATAGCATCTGCATCTAGAAAAATGTAGAAACAGATTAAGAAATTGAACAAAGAGTTGTTATCATCCTACACATAAAGCTTTGGAGTCACCTTTTCACTTACTTCTTTCTTTTATCATGAATCCTCTGTACCCAGATTCAGCCATCTGGGGAATCTGGAAGGGAAATTTGATGGAAAACATTGCCTTCAAACTGAAGAGGGATTATCAGTCAGGGTGGAAAATGTGAGTACCTCTATTCTTTCTAGCAATGGGTAGCTGCCATATCTCCTTCTTCTACTTTTAGAGTCAGCAATATATGGTCATGTTTTAAGTACCTCTTTCTTGCAAATTTCTTTTGTGATGCTACAAATTAAAAGTAACCTCATATTAAGATGCAATCTGCTATTCATTGTTGGCCCATATGAAAGGATTGTTTAGGTACCTAGAAATTTCTATGTGTTTAAATATGTGATTTGCCAGTTTTATTGTTTATCATGTCTGCTTCTGATTCCCATCTTAATAGTGTACACCCTTCTAAAGAATTATGCTTATATATATATATATATTTCTTTTTTTTTTTTACTAAGCCCTTTTTAATTCACTGATGAAATTGTATTCAGTCACAACTGAATAAATGTCATTTGATTAGTCCTTATCAGTGAGAGAGGTTAAGACATAGACATTTTATCAGTCCATGATTAAGCTGTCAGCATTCTGTTTAATTCAGCTTGTTTCAACTTACTGACAAACCCCTTGTAGACAAACACCTCATTCTTGATTACATAAAGAAAATACTTTTACTGTAAGGCCATAATTTGACATCCAGTTGTGCTGGTTTTGGCTGGGGTAGAGTTAATTTTCTTCACAGTGGCTAGTATGTTCTGCCTACTGCCAATTTAAGATAGAAGTGTCTGTGTCCATTTGCACTTCCTAGATGTAGAAACTATGGCATGGTGCTATTTTGACCAAATGTCTTGAAAATTAATGAAAAAAGGCAGTGGAGTCAGATATCTTCATAATTAACTGAGAAACTGAATCTTTTTCATAGGTTTATGTCTACTGATAGTCATTGGTACTGGAGCATTTAATCATGACCTAAATCTTTTTAGCTTCTTAGCTCTGGTTAGAGAATGAATTTACATTACCAAGAGAGAAAAAAAAAAAAAAAGGAAAAAAAAGAGAAATTAAGCGTGAGATGATAAAAAGTGCAGTGGAATTAATGAACTATACTCAGGTGCAAATTAGTGCAATATATGTACCTTCAACAAAATCTATTTTGTCCTTTGCATAATTGCTTTTGCTTCTGTACTCTGTATAATAAACTAGGTACTAGGTGAGGAAAAACAAGCGGCACACATTTACACATGCTATGTCTGTTCTCTGGTTATTGTTTAAAAAGTGGCAAATGTTCTGCTTCAAAAGATTATGCCAATTAAAATGACATTTCTTTAAATGGAAATCTGAAAGAAAAAGCAACATAAATATTTTTCTGGAAGAAGGAAAGAAATCTTTTCTTCAGTCTTTGCTTAGTTTATTTTAAATATAGCTGTGGCTGCTCAGACTTTTGTTCTACATGAGGGGTGAATTTTGGAAAATAATGACAATATTTTTGCTTTTTATATTCCTTCTTTTGTCTTCAGTCTTTGTATTGGAAAACATGTATGTGATCAAATGTGCATGGAAATGTTACCTAGGTGAGTTCACATTATAAAAATAACCCAACCCAACACTTATTACAGTATTATCAAACCCAGCTATGCTTAGATTCAGGCAAATTGTGCATCATAGTCTACCTTAAACTGCAGCTTTTTTTTCTGTTAATTCGTAGTTGAATAATTTTTGTTGTTATTTCAATACCAGTTATGAAAGTTGCCTCCATTAGCACTGTTTTTCAGTGTTATCTGCATTTTCATTTTCTATTTTCTTTCTACAGTTAACCATACAGTGTTTACTGCAAATTGTGTCTCTTCCCTCATACTCTTATATTCCCTGAAATTTTTTCTTCTTGAAAGACCTCAGTGTATCAAAGAACATCTGTATATTGGGAAAAGACATCTTCCCAAGATATTTCTTTGCAAAAGCACGATTTCTATTGATATACAATAAAGTTTTTATGATGGAAAAATGCTTTAAAAATATTATTTGAAGTACTTTAATAATCACACTTGTGTTATCTGCATTCAAAATGGTACAGCTCCTGTGTCCCATTGGACTGATTAAATAAAAATTGGAAGACAAAGGAAATACTGTTGTAGCTACTTATCACTCAGTGAAAATAGTTTAGATAAATCATAGAATTATAGAATGGTAAGCATTGGCAGAGACCATAAATAATATCTTGTTCCATTTACCACTATACCAGGTTACTCAGAGCCCAATCCAACCTGGCCTTGAATGACTCCAGTAAAGACTCAATGGAAGTGTAAAGCTTCTGTTTCTCCTGATCCTGCCTCAGACCCAGAGAGAAAACAATCAGTTTTGAAATGAGAGCCAGCAAAGCAATATATTCTGCATGGTCTCTGGAGTTTATAGAATATCTACTTTTAGATACCTGGCCAATGAGAGTTAGGGTGGTGTAGGACCCTGAGCACTTTGGGAGAAATATCTAGAAATGAAAATTGACATTTCAAAAAGTGAGGTACAAAGCAAGACTATTAAAGAGCACCAAAGACAGGATCAACTGTGTAGACAGATGCAACAGTCTCACATGGTATATTTCAGATAAACACTTCCAGTTGTGTCAGGTTTATCACTAGCTAATATGCTATTAAAGCACTGCATGGAGAAACTACTGATTCCAGCAAGTCATCTAAATTGCACTCAGACATGATGGTTTTCTTGCTCCTTGCAGAAGTCTTGTTTGACTTGAATGACTTAATATGGTTTATTTCCACAGATTTCGAACCACATACCAAATTACATAATAATCTATTAAACAACTTTCTGTGTGATATTGTGCACAAGCTAGAAACTCCCAAGATAGTTGCCAGGCTATTGTGCAAAGAGTCTGTCCATCAGCAAAGAAAATGGGTGAATGGTTTGAGAAAGAAGACAAAAGCTGGCTGAAACAAAAACCAAGTATTTCAGGAACACATAGAATTTCTAGTGGACAAAACTGCTTTTTAGGCATAGGAAACTACAACAATCCTAGAGAAAAGCTGAGTACAGAGAGTTGATCTGAAACTGGTATCTTTCACATTTACTACCGAGTATATACGATCTTATATTTCCAGAACAGATTGGTTTGTGCTGCAGATCAATCCTGCTATTCACTGAAAATAAATGTAGACATGTGCAGAATAATTTATTCTTCTGCACATAATATTCTCACAGCACTTCAGCTGCTCTAGCAAGTGGCTGAACCAACAGTGATGACAGGACCATAAAGTTTGTCATATATAAATACCCATGTTACTGCTCAGAAAAGCCTCTTGCCAGAAGCAGTTTGCTTGACAATCCTGGCATTATAGGATGCCAAGAAAGACAGCTGACAACACAGCCAAGTGTCTTTGGTTTCTAATGTCCATTCCATACAGGGTAAAACTTCTCAGCTGCCCACTACTCTGCAAAGCTTGAATTCTGTCAGTAAGCCTATTCTTTAAATCTCATACATCTCACACAACTTAAAGTTGTTAATTTCTGCGAAATTTTCTTACCATCTTTTCCAACAGTTGTGCTGTATATCACTTGTATATACGTCTATGAAAGCTTGATGAATCATGAAGAAAAGTCCTGCAGAGAGATGCTACAGTGACTTTAATACTACAGATTGTGTGCACCTGTTTGTATGATTTAGTTTTTCAAATAAAAGTTAATTTTTCCAGCATCAGTTTGCCCCTGTTGTGACACATTTGTTGCAAATTGGTTTGCTTTGTGGAGTTTTTGTGTAAATCCAAACCCATGGTTTTCACCAATCCTACCGCTGCTTATCTTTCTGAATAATTTCAAAGAATGCCATGTAATTGATTTTTTAAATCCCATTGAAACTGCACAATAAAATATTTTTTATATATTTTCATCTTTATTTCCCACTGTCTCAACAAACATCTTAATAAAAATATGTTTCAGGTATCTCTGCATCTTCCTCACCTGCTTTCTTCTCATACATTTGTGTTCTGCAAACCTTGTTTGCTCTCTCTACCACTTTCACAGGACATTTTTCAAAAGATAGTAAAAAATTTTGCCTGTAGATTTCCAAATAGATGGACTTAGCTTTATATGACATTAGATCTCTTTTACCTCCTTCTTCTAACTACACAAAGTGAAAGGGTCTCATCAGGTCCTGATTTACTTATGAATACAGTCTAAATCATGTAATCCTTGCAAATTGCTGAGCCCAAGATTAAAGCAGACTACTCTGCTCAGCAAGACTCTGTCTGCAATGGGAATTTGAAAAATACAAGCCAGACATCTCCAGACATGCACTGCAAAAATCTTCATCAACATAAAATTTACATATCTGCTGAATGAAAATCCCCGCCTGCCTTATATCAGGTGCTGGGACGCTGCTGTCATGAACAAATGCACAGATGAAGGGTCTTGGAGAGAAGCAGAATAAGAAATGTTTTAAATTGAGTTTTACGCAGAAGTCTCATTTTTTCTTTCACAAAAGAAGATGCTGGTAGTGTCCATATGCTATGATCCACCTTTCTGTTACGTAAGCTTAAGCACGTGGCCATTCCAGTTTATTTATTCCCTTGTATCTATAGATAAATAACTACATCTATTTTTTACATAATATAAATCTATTAAAATTACAAATTAGCGTAAAAAGTGCATGAACATTGTTTTTATTGCAAAGTCTAGTAATTATGTCTAGGAATGTGAATTTACTAAGCAGTATCTGTCACAGAACCACACAATTTCAGACTGGTTGAGGTTTGAAGGGGCTCTCATAAAGCATCTGGTAAAACACATGGAGTTACAGGCAGCACCAGCTAGAGCAGGGGGGCCACATCCAGTCAGGATTTGAGCATCTCCAAGGAAACATGATCTTTGGGCAATCTGTTCCAAGGTTCAACCATCCTCACAGTAAAACAGCTTAAACGATTTTTTTTATATTTTGGTTTGTCTCTTGTCCCACCTCTGGACAGCAGGAAGGAGAAAATTACTCTGTTTTATTTATTGCCTCTACCCCACCAGATACTGACACACAGTGATAAGATCCCTAAGATCCCTGGAAGCTTTTCTTCTCCAGGGTAAACAGTCCAAACACTCAGGCCCTTCCTGACACGTCCTCAGATGCTGTATAGGGCTGAGATGCTCAATTCTTTATTTCAGTCTTCACCTAGGCCCTATGCTTAGAGAAAAAGGAGTCCAGGAGAAGAACCACTAGCTGTAAATAAGGATCTATTTGGTACTACTTTGAAAAAATTGACATTAAATGTGTAGTCTATGGCACCCTATGGAAGACAACTGAGGTGCTGAAAGAGATAGATGGCATCCTTTCATGGCCAATTTCTATAATTTTGAAAAAGTGATGAAGAAAAGAGGAGATCTCTGAAAGCTGGAGAAAGCCATCACCATAAAAAAACAAAATTGTAACTTAAAAGTGAAAGGCTTCCATTGAAATTTTAAAATTTTTTCTCTGGTATGTTAATTTGCTGTAGAAATTGCTTTTTAGCAAGTAAAATCTTTATAATTTGCTTACTATTATAACACTGATTTAGACATAAGGTGAACATCTTTAGCTGCTGGTGTTCAAACTCTCACCTGAAGACCTTATTATACTGATGTTATATCAAAGCTTTTTCATATGTTGGCACAAAGTTTCTATGGTCACATACATGTCTGCAGTTCCAACATTTGCTGTGTCTCACATTCCATGAAGAGGAATAATCTAGGAAAATAATAAACTGCATCTGTTGAATGCAATTTTTTTCCCACAGATTTTGAGTCCTCCTATTTTCCATCATTCTTTTCTCGGTTTGGCCTACAGTTGAAAATAAAGGTGTTTTTGTATACTCACATTTACTCATGATCTGCTCATTTATTTAAGAGAGAGGGAAATGATTGAAAATCTGACAGAAAATTATTTTAATTCTGAATCCTGAGATTTTTGTACATTAGAACATTTTGGCAAAGTTCTGAGTTATAGTTCTTTCCAGATCATTCCCTAAAAGTAGTTTTGAAGCAGTCCCTGAAGAATAATCTTGCATGTGTTTAAAATGTATGAGGTTTCTTTTATTAAAACTGTTTAAAAGTTAAGATACTCCAGCTTTAATCAGTTTTCCCAATATAGCATTTATTTTTAGATTATGAGTAATTTTTAATAATTTCTGATATCTTCCTTTGTGAATGGAAATTTCCAGCCTCCAAAAGATAATTTCAGTATACTCAGGTGACCATCTTAACATCATTGCAGCCTTTCTTTGGTTTTAATATCTAATGCTACATCCACAAAAGAACTTTTAATTTCATGAACCTCCATTTAAACAATATTTTTAACTCGAGGGCTAATAACATTTATTCACTGCTTAGTACATGAAGAGTCTTGGGAAACTTGTAAAGGGAACCATTGCAACTAGCATGTCAGGATGGAGCAGATAAAATAGATAAAATAAGAAACTGTGAGTAAAGGAAGAATTCCTTTCAAGAACTTGAGGTGGAGAGATTTGAACATCCATGGCAGATTGGGATTCATTGACCAAACCTTGTCCTTAATTTCTTTCAAAGAGGAACAAGAGGAGTCCTTCTATTTTTGGTGGTGCTTCCTCTTGGTGAATATGGGTTATAACAGTGTGTGGGAGATTTGGGAATAGAGAAGTAGGAACCTGGGAAGCACTGGATAGTCTAAAACTGTGTCTAATGAACTGGCTTCTATGGTAGAATTAATGCAGCAGGTGCCCCTTTCAAGACTCCTCATGCTCAATTTAGCTAGTCCTGTTAAGATGGTGTGGAACCAAAACAGAGTTACAGTTTCCTAAGGAGTTAACCTGAAAAATACCCTTAGTGGATTGAAATTCCACCCTTATGGATGGAAGTTTCTTATTTTTTCTTTTGAATTACTATCTAAATTCTGCTCATGTTCTACCTTCAAAGCATAAAACTGCTTTTACTTTAAAATTTCTAACTCCTGATTAGAATTCTGTCTTGAAAAGGTACTTTTATTTGAAAGAAAGCATTTGACTTCCCTTGTTTTGTTTCCAAACTATTTGTAACCCCTCCTAAGATTAATAAAATGAGCATTTTCCTTCAGAGTAGAAGAAAGCAAACTGCTCTGTTTTGTTGATTAGGTGTATGATTTGTAGGTGTTGATTAGGTGTAATTTACAGAGAAGGAAGAAGCCATCGCTCACTGAATGCTCATGCATTTTACAGGTCCTTGTGATTTTTCACTCCACCTTGTTCACTTTCCTGTCTTGCCTGGAACTGATGGCAATATTCCAGAATAAATACCAGCGTTTGCTGATTGCCATTTATGGTGACCATCCATGAATAAATATTTAATTAAAATTCCTGCACATCATCATTATCTGTATTATGCAGTGTGGCACTGTAACAAGGACAGCTACTGCTACTGCCAAAGACATTGAAGGATGCATACAAAACATTTTTTTTCCTAACATTTTTCCTCTCTTGGTTTTTCCATGTCAACCAAAATGGTGCTGTTTAATGACTATGTTAAAAAGTTGCTGAAGAGACAGCTTCACATCTGCTCTGAAGTAAACTGAAATTCAAAGAAAAAAGAAAAAAACCCCACAATTTATACTGATATGTTCTATGAACATTCCAAAACAAAGATGTTCTTGGATACATACAATCATGCCTCTACACAACTTTCTAACACTGTAGTGCAAATACATACTGTATTCCATGTATATACATTTATGAGATACACTGAGGATGAATGCTTATATAAGTGACAGGATTCAAAAATTTGAGTTATTCTTTTGATATTCCTCTGAAAAATTCAATGAACATAAGTAGGGATCAGCTTAAAATTCCTTTGAAAATTAGAGTACTTTGGGGTTTCAAATGAGATGAGAAACATTTCTTGGATTTACATAGCAGAAGCCTGCTTCCAAGACAGCTGCAGATATCAAACAGAATATAATTAGGGTGAATTAAATCATTCTAGGGCAATAATACCCCATCCCCTCAATGAAGAAACAAACTATTTTAAAATAGTTTTCCTAATGAGTTATTTTTCTGTGCTGCTTCTCAAAGATGCTTATTTAGGGACCATTTATTCTGCAATAGGGTGTGCAGTGCTTTACCCAGAAATCACTTTAAACACTTTGTATCTCTCTGATGAACTTATTTGCAAGATCAATAGAAGATACATTAACAGGTAAGGGGGTTTATGGTTGCTATTTTCTTTTCTTGTTATATGAAGGCTATTATAGAGACTCCCTTTGGGATCCTCAGTTTAAAAATTACAGAAACAAAGTAATATTTTGTGAGATGCAGTTCTGGTTTTATTCCTTTACATGCTTTTCAAATTCTTAGGTCAAAAATTTAAAAGGGTTTGTCAGGTTCTAAATAACTAAAGAGAGATTTGCAAATCTTGGCAGTGCTAATGAAATATGAGTTCCAGTGTAGTGGTCTAAAAAGCAGTACAGAGTAAAAGCAGCCAGGCTGAGGAAACAGTTAAAAGGGTGTCCCTCATGAACAGTGTGGGGTTTTTGTTGTACACTATGTTGATGTTTTTTCAAGGCACAATTTCTCTAAGGCTTAATTCCCTGTGTCTTCTGTAAGAGGCAATATTTGAGTTGATGTACCCATATACCCATGACATCCTCAGCCTTTTTTGTTAGTCCTCTCTAACCCTGAAGTTGTATCTGCCCCACAAGGTGACCAAAAGCTAGCTTCAGAGAAGGATCAAACCTACAAAGCTCTTGTGCCAGGGAACTCTCGTTCCATGTAGCCAGCCTGTTGTAGCTCTGATTTGAAATGCCCACCTGGGCTTGGGGCTGTGCACAGGACATGAGCTGGTGAGCCCAGCTGGAGAGCAGCCTGCCCCACCAGTGAGACAGCTGAAAGGCAAGTCTAGAATCAAGAACTTGAGCTTTTCCCCTTCCAGAGCATGGTGCTTGGTTTCAATCCAAGGTGAGAAAAACGTCTGCATGGGCTTTGATCCATCCAGAATGACCACGTGGACAGACTCCTCCCGAGTCCCCACAAAACAACCCATTCCTGTTGATCTGGTTTAGCCTGCTTCTCCCAGCAGCTCAGCTAGACTGCTGGCACATGAAGTCTGCATCTGTGAGGTTTTCAGGCACTCAGGGAAAATGTTCCTTTTCCTAACACACAAGTGTCTCAGACAGAAAACAAAACAGCACAGCACTTCCCAAGGTGCCCCTTAAAAGGACCATAGTAGGATCCTTCATACTCTCAGTTGCCTCATCTGTCTGTTCATGTGGCTGGAAGCACTAAGAGACTAAAACACTTCTTTGTGAGCAGTTAATACAGATGCATATTCTCAGAAATAAAGAATATATGGTAAATTTCACAGAGGACAATCTAGAAAAAACAGTGTTTTAATAGAAAAGACTTTACGTAATTTCTTAATTTTTGCTTTGTTTCCTTTGATTAAAATCTTTTATAGAAAGATTCAGAGATAGCAAGTTGAGGATGAATATTTTTCAATTGTCGGTTTGTAGTGTTGCTTCTCAACTGTTTTAATATTTAGGACATGACAGATTCCTAAAACTACTGTGTGCTTACTTAGGCATTCCACAAACACATTTTTCAGCATTTTTCACAATTTTCAGCAATTTCTTCACAATTTCTTTTGTGCAGGAGGTAAACTATTGTTACTTTACCTTTCCCTCTCATTTTCCTGTACATCAAAAATGTAACATCAAATAGCAGTGGATCACCATTAGAAAAAACAGTATCTACCTCTCATTTCACCACAAGATGATCTGAAGATTCAGATCAGCTATCTCAGAGCTGTGAGCAGTATGTTCACTTGAACATATTCAAGATTTGCTGTTTCACATTTTATTTGGGAAATTATTATTTTTTAAAGAGTTGGTTTTTTTCCTTCAGTTCCTTGCACATGCCTAGTCCTCCACAGAAGTGAGTCCTAGAGTAGACTCCTCAGAGAAGCAAATGAGCAATAATTTACCTAACAATACCATTGTAACACAGAGAACTGCTACTGCTTGACCAGAATTGGCTTTTATTGACCTGAACTGACCAAGAAATAATGAATCTGCCTGTGCAAACTCTTCCACAGCTACATGGGGAGGCTGAATTTTTTGTTCAATTATTTTTGGCCTGTCTCCATTCATCAAAATCTGTTTGAATTTAAATAAATAATTTCTTTTTTTTTTTTTTTTTTTTAATTTACGAAAATCAACCTTCCACTAAAACAAGAAAAGCATTCGGTCAAATCATGTTAGCCACAGAATGACATCTAAGGTTTATTTAGTTGAAGGGTTTAGGATATTGGGAAAACTACTGAGATGAAAATAAACACAATTCCCTTCTTTTCTCAGCAACATATTTTTGTAGTGGCTGCTGGGTAATAAGAGTAAGAATTGCCTTAAAGTGCTATAGAACATTTCTCATGCTCAGAAATATCCATTTTCATCCACTTGCATTAATAATACCCTTGTGCAATGGCACTTGCACTTCACAGAATATATTTCATCATATCATATCCTGACCAGAGCCATTCATGATTCATCTGCACCAGTTTATGTAGATTTTACTGAAGTGTGATGTTTTCATGAGCACTGCATAAAGCAAAGGATTATTTCCTGTGTCATGGCTAGAATATGGCTGTTGTTGAAGGAAATACCTAACCCAATAAACCAGCAGAGCACAGCTCAGCAGGCAGAGGGAAATGTCAGAACAAGGCAATAAAATGGTGCATCTGCAGAGACATAACTATGATCGATACCCAGGCTTTCAGCAAGGGAGTTTGCATCCTGTGACCTCGCTGAATGAGAATGGCACTCTGAAAACCAAAGAGCTGGAAAAAGGAAGATTTTTTCATTTCTTGAGGGAAGTGACCCCAGAAATTATACACTTTATGTTCAGTTCCCAAGCACAGTCAATCCTAGTTGAAGTATTTTTTAAGGATGTGAGTGACACCTAGTTCCCAAGAAATGCACTTAGGGCCACAGGGAAAGGGTAAAAGGCATAGAAGTTTGATATAAATAGCCAATAAAAGTGATAAGGGTTTTTTCCAAAGGGAAAAGTCTGTTCATTTCACACAGTTCATCACTTTGAAAATGGACTCAGTGAATAGCTGACTAATAGTAAAGTATTAAATTTTAATCTTGTTGTCGTCAGTACTGGGATTCAGATATGCAGCAATTATTAATCCAGCAAGTCTAAAACAGAGCAGAACTCATGGATATATATGTATAAACAAGCATGCTTTAAAATAAGCAGGGAAAAGTAGTTGAGAGTTACACTTGCAGCAAAAATTATATTAGACCTTCTCTAAACAGCAATTTTCCAGGTACATCATATCACATACATTCAGACTGCTTTAGAAGTCACCTGTCTATGGAAGACTCAAAATTTACAACAGCAGTGGAGAAAGAGTGAAAACAATCTAAAGAACAAAAAAGCAACAACAGAAAAGAAGACATTACTTCAGTCATGGTTTTGGTCCAAACTATGTGTCTGTTTCATTCAGTTTTGAACAAATGCACAAATATTTTTGAGATTTAAGAGTCAACAGCAGCACTATCACTCCATGTTCTCTTTTTTATCTTTCCTTCCTTCTTCAGATTCTCTCCTTTCCACATAGCTCCAACAGATCCAAAACTGAGCCCAAGGTTTTTATAATTATTCACCCATTCTGCACAGAGGTGTAGCCACCCTTTCCCCTGTGCTGCAGTCTGTGAAGGGCCCCATGGCAGCACACCAGGAGTGCCCTGGCCGTGCGTGGTGCCTCAAGCTCCACGGTGAAAGGGAGCCCTGAGCAACAGCAGATAACAACTCCTGCTGGAGACACGTGTCTAATTGGGGTGATGGTGGTGGGGAAGTCATTAGGGAAGGGATAGACAGATTTGGGCATGATTTAGCTAAAATTAGGGGTAAACAAGATCAGTAGTGTCTGCTTTACTGGATGAATGCATGATATTAGAAATAATTAAAACCTGTGTAACTGTTACAATAGGAACAAGGGAATTAGGTCCAATCTACTCATTGTCTACCACTTTTTAAGGATTACTCAGCTTGTTATTTAGAAGAAAAGCAATGTCAGGACCATAAAATCTGATTATGAGCCATTACACAAATTACCGTGCTGTGAAGATAACATTTGGCTGATACCTCATTGTTTGGTTTTCAAATAATCCATCATTTTCTGTACTAGCTCAGCATGCTAGTATCAGACTGAGTAAAACCACGATGTTTTAAGAGACCTGTTTTTTTCCTAGATCTGAATTTGTGATTCACATTTTTTACTTCTGTTTTTCCACTTTCATTTGCACCCTCTGAGATTTCTGACATAACCCTTGAGATGGAAGCAGTTCTGCTAAGCTTATAAATTAGTTATTACTTTCACCCAGCTTCACTTCATCAGTTCCAGAAGCTCCTTGAGTGTGGTGTACTGAGAAGTGTATTGCACTGGATTTCAAAATGCCACAGGGCACCTTAGCCTGCATTTCTGTGACCATCTGACCAGCCTGCCTAAATTTAATCAGGTAGAACTCAGTGTGCCTCTGTGTTTCACAGCTGGAGAGAGGAAAGGAAGAAGCTTCAAGTACAGATAAATCCTGATGCAGCTTTCAATTTTGTGGATGTCACCAACCGAGAGACACAAGTCCAGGTAACCGAACATCAATTGTTTTCCCTGATCCTCCAGCATTGTAACTCCATTTCAGAATGCCACAGATTTGTCAGTTGTGATTTGTCCCTTGTGGAGCCGTGCTGGCTGTCACCAATCACCTCCTTGTTTTCCACATGCCTTAGAATAGTTTCCAGGAGGCTTTGCTCTATGATCTTGCTGTGAGAGATCAGCCTGTAGTTACCCAGATCTTCCTTATTTCTCTTTTTAAAAATAGGAGTTATAGCTCCCCTTAGTTCACTACCTGATTATTGCATTCTTCATAACATTGCATAATAATTTTTGTATTATATTTAAATTGATAATCTCAAAGCTTTTTCAGCTCTAATTCTTTTCAGCTCTAATTCAGGAGATTCTGCTAGGAGAAAACATTTTAAAATTACCTCCCCATTTTACTGTAATTGTAGATAGAGGACATCTCTGACTCCTTGGTAGCAATTTTAATTAGGTCTCTGCATGCCAGAGAAAATACAAATGAATATATAAAGTGTGCTATTGAAACCATTGAGCCAGAGTGTGCTGGCTGACCCACATGACCATGGGCAGGCTAGCTAGACATCAGCCTTGGGGAGAGTAATGAGAGAGCTCATAGAGAATTCAAAAAGTAATGAACATAAAGAACTGTAATTAATATAAGACAAAGAGTAAAAATATAATGCAAGCAATTGACATGCTTTCCTAGAAAATGTATCTTGTCAAATGATTCTGTTTAATTATCTGAGAAAATTGAAGGTTTGATTATTAGAGGTAATGGCACTAGGCATCTGACATACAAGCACCCTGTGTTCTGATATTAAAAATAGGGCTGTATTTCAGATTTCAAATGCTGTTCTCAGATAGAATGGCAAGGGAATATGGGCATGGGCTCAAAAACCTTCAACAATTTCCACTCTTTATTCAGAGTAAATATGAAATAATGCTTATTTTTAGTCATAAAATGAAAAGACCACACTGGAAGTCTATTAATTTGCCATAAGTTCAGAACAGTCATGCAGATAAATTAGAGCCTTTGATAATTTGTTGAGCAAAATGTATGTTTAATGCAGCCAGTTTCAAACTTTCACTTCTGGAAAGACATGACAGCCATACTGGAGGAGACAGTGAAGGGGAGTCTAAGGCGGATTTACAAATCTCATGGACCAAAGAAGAGAACATCAACTTCCAAGATGAGGAATAGACAAAACAGCATAAGAAATTTTCACTGTACAAATAGAGAGCAGGAAATAAATTGAGGAAGGCAATTTGTAAGTATGGTATGGAAAATAGGCAAGTTCTAACACTGTATTTTAAACACATATACAAAGAATGAAAGTTAATTACAACACACGCATACACACACACCAGTTCCTGAGAAATAGTTTAAAGTAAGACAAAAAATCAAACCAAAACCCAAGGAATACAGGATCCTAAGGGTCTTCTTAAACAAAAATCTGTGATTACAAATTGACAGTTATTTCCTTATTTGTGATTGCAAATGTGACTAAGCAGTGTACAAATATACTGAAAAAAATGGATTCACTATTTAATGTCTAATTCAATGGAACAATTAATTCATACACAATCAGTAAGTTCAGCACCTGTGAAAAAATATAGAACCCAAAGGATACAGGAGATGAAACTAAATAAGCTAAGTATTTCCTCTTGACTTAAATAACATGATTTGGTATGTCAAATTAGCCTGACTGGACCTAGCAAAATGAAAATATCCACCAACAGCAAATTAATTTTAGAAAGGAGCTATAACCCTTAGTGGGAAGGAAAATGAAATGTAGGTGGTATAATTGAAATTACAGAAACAACATCCATAACCTAGTGAATAGCTAAAGAAATTATTAGCAATGGGTATTCTGCCTGTTTTCTTGATTTTGATATGATTCTTTTTTTTGTCTAAAATCCTTGGTATACTAATATGGATTATTATCTAAGAAAAATGTAGAGATACGTCCATTTATAGAATGCAGGTTTCTGCAAAATGACTATTCATAGACCAAGTATATTATTTCAAGGGATAAAAGGAAAACTTATTCCAAAGTAAGCAAGATTCATGTACTCATCTCACTTTCTTCTAAGATTATTTTGTGGCAGGGAAAGAAACCATCTGTCTGCTTCAGCTTTGCTAATGCTTGTTTTAATACATGTATGAGGCAGGTACCCTTTTCCAAGAGCACCAGGCTGAAAGGTTTGTTACTTGTTGTGCATGTTTGTTGGCTCACTAAAAAGTAACAACTATGGTCAGCTGCTAAATAAACATTCAGGATTGTGCAGCTAAAGCACTGCACTATTGAGTTTATTATTAATAAATGGATTTGAAGTGTCGTGCTGGGCTTTACCACAAAGGTAAATAATTTTCTGGGTTTTTTCCTTGCTGACTCACTTGAGTGTGTCACTGTGGCACTTCTCACTCTTTTCCTTTTTCCATCACTCCAAAGAAAGATGGTATGGCTCCCAGCTGCAAAACTGAGATCTTATTTGCTAGACCCATCCCCAGCCTAGCTCACTGATGCATGTCTCCTACCATGTGCAAGAAAAAGATTTTTCGATGGCTCTAGTACACTTTACACACAGCAGATGAATGATTTTAACAGTGGCACCTTCCTGAAACTTTCATTAAAAAAATCAAAACCAAAACACAGCAAAACAACAACAACAACAACAACAACAACCAACCAAACAAACAAACAAATAAAACCCCTCAGGCTGCTTCTACATGGTTTGATTTTTTTGTATTTGCTTGTTTTTCTTCTACTTATGGACGATTTTGATCTTCCACCCCCCCCGCCCCAACCCTTTCTCTTCTTTTAAAAACACAATATCCCAGTTACAGGGGTCAAGATGACAAACATGTTCTAACTGAACAGGAAAACTGAATAAATGTAGGTTGTTACCAATAGTAAATAGTACTGATACGTACCCTTTCCAGCATGATGATTCAATTTCTTGGGGGGATGATTCAATTTCTTGGCAAGAGTCCAGCTTCCACTTCTTACCATCTTCGTCAGTCTCAAAAAAATGCACAAAAAACCAAACCAAACAAAAAAACCCCAAACCCACACAACCAAAAAGGAAGGAATGTTTCAAAACAGGCAGGTATTTCCATCCTTTGAGACCACAGAATAAGAGCCATTACACCATTTTCCATAACTTGCTTCCACTGGCTCTTAGCCTTCAACATTTTAAACTAAATTATGTTGAAGGTCTGAGTACTACTGAAGATCTGAAGAATGACTAAATGCATTAAATTATTGTGCAGTGTTGATTTAGAAACAAAATAATAAATGACGTTCATAGAGCATTCATATGAGATGAAAAAGAAGACTACCTTAATCTTCAGCTTCTTTTAAAATTATGAATCTTCCATTTTTCTTTAAAAACTTTGTTTATCAGCACAGAAGATGAAGCACTGGAGGGAAATGGAGGCAACATGAATAGGAATAGAAATAGGAAGGTGTAGGAGGGTTAAGGTTCTGAAGTATCCCTCACCATAATATCCTTAGCATGTCAGAAAATAGGATGGAAGAACTCCTGTTCTTGCTCCTGAGGATATCTTACCCTTTCACACCTTTTCATCTTTCAAATTGCTACTGAAAGTAATCTGAAAAATGTAAACCTAACATTTAGCCTATTTATTGCAGAAGTAAGATACTGTTCATTCTTTATTTCTGATCTCCAGGACCAAAAGCTTACATGCCTTTCTGTGTTTGACAAGTGGAAAAAAACCCCAGTATTAAATTTTTCCATATATGCATTCTATCCATAATGTGCAACTTCATCAACCTTAACATTTTCAAAATGTAGAACTATTTCCATTAACACTGAAATAATGAATCTCCCAATTCATTGTTATAAGATTCATTTTAGGAATTATAAACTCAGATTGATGTGCAGCAAATAAATATTGTAGAAAATAATTTCTTCATGTAATCATATTATGTAAAGCTGCCAAAATTTAATAACTTGTCTCAGACTCATAGACGAAAGCAACACCAACTCTCTATACCAAAGGAAATATTAATTTAGAATCTTTCAGGTGGAGACAGAGGAGGACCATAATTTGTTTTCAAAAGGCAGAGATCAGCATATTATTAAAATGGGTAAAATCTATTTTTTGTCGCATTCAATTAAATATTTTAGCAATTTTGCAATGATGAGATCAGTTTGAAGTGTAAGATATAAAACTTCAATGCAACCACAAATCTAAGATATTCAAAATTTTCAATGTATCATTCAATCAATTATTTTTTCTGAATCTCTCTGTTAATTAAGGATACTGCTAATTAGGAATACAAGAAAAAGGCATTCAAAAGTGCTAATTACTTAAAAGCTATTTAAATAATTATGAAAACCTCCCTGAGAAGCTCAAGGAATGTGTCTAATTACACCTACCATGGATCTCCTAATTGACAGGATCCTCACCTCCCATGGACTGTGATGTGTACCTTAACTAGTGAGTCCTAAGCGCAGAAGTTCAAATCACTGCTGGATGGAATATGTATACAAGAGCACCATTTTTTTAAAAGCAATTTATTTTCAAATTAAAAATATTTTCTAAAATAAAAAAGTAAAAATAATTTTTTGTTTTATTTGGCTTTTGCTGGGATTCTGATAATTCTGCAATATAAACAAACATTTATTAAAAAGAGTTCTTGCAATACATGAGGTGGTTGGCATGCCTGAAAACAAATCTGATACCAACAAATCCTTTTA
Source organism: Ammospiza nelsoni (assembly GCF_027579445.1). Lineage (NCBI taxonomy): Eukaryota > Metazoa > Chordata > Aves > Passeriformes > Passerellidae > Ammospiza > Ammospiza nelsoni. The sequence continues at coordinate 24,714,003 of NC_080636.1, read as the reverse complement.
CCAGACTAATTATGGCTCAGGGCACCCTGCAGGAAGTAGAAAATTGGAAGCAGTTAAATTTGAAACAGAAGAAAGAACAATAAATTATTAATTAGGCAAGATTATTTCTCTTACATGGTTATGTTTACAAATAAAACCTGCAGACTACATGTAGAGTGAAAACACAGACCTATGCCCCAAGTCATACCTTGTGAAGAAAATTGCAGATTTTATTTCACAGAATAATAACATTAAATACTTACCAGCCAAGGAGCATGATCTACTTAACACATATGTTGCATAAAAATGTCTGAAATGTCCAAAGGAAACTCTCCTGTCTTTACTAATTTTTCTGATGAAAGGTCTAGGAAAATGAAATTTACCTTTCCTTGTTTTATTCTCACTACATGTCTGAAAAATGTTTAACTTCTCTCTCTAACCCTGGCTGGGAAACAGGTACATTAGCAGCACATCCCACATTTCAGGGTGATTCCAGGAGCTGTTGGATTAGGTGTCATTCAGCTCCCACTCAATGACCTCCTCCCTGCAATAAAGACAGGTGAGGAGGTGAACATCTTCCGTACAAGCGATGCCCTCCCATGCATGGCATGATCGAGTTTGCAGCCAGCACAACCAGATCTGGGAGCTGCAGGCCCTCCTGGGGCTCCCAGCATAAATGCCAGCCATGATTTAATGTGCACTTAGCTTTGGTCCTGCACAGAATTTGTTGCCTCTAGGCTTCCATTGGATACTCTCAGTTTGGAAACAGAGTCCTGAGACACTGTCTTTCTGATTAATGAAAAATCCCCACGGATTTCAGAAATACCTGGAAGACGTTTTGTTCATATGAAATAATTGAGTCGGGTGGCTTCACTGTGCACGAAGCAGGCAGCCCAGTGGCCAGTGTCATGCCCCAGGGTGGAAGGTCGAGCCCTAAGACCTTTCATTACATTCATTAGAGCCTGGTAATGGCCGTGCATAAACCCCAGTGGCCGTGCTGGTCACCGAGGTACAGAGCTGTGATGCTGCAATTAGAGACTGACCTGACACATGGGGCAGCTTCTCAGACACAAAAAATCGTCATTGATCATCCACTCTTAGCTGACTTGCCTGCCCGAGTGAATGAATTGACCCAAGAAATTTCCATTCAGTTTCTCCATTTTTGGCTCATTTTACAATGCACTGCAGTCCAGGAATACAATACAAAGAATTTCTTTGAAGAAATCTTTGTTTCTCTGCTAAAGCTTTGTCACTTGCTCTCCTACTGCTATTATTGCAGAACTAATTTAAGAAATCCTCTCCTTGCACCGAACTTTTCAATGTGGACCTGCTGATGTCTAAACACAAATTCTAGGCAAAGGTGCAGGAGCACAGCAAGTATACAGGCACATTTCTACTGCCTCTTGCTCTCAGCAGTTTGGAAGTTAAGGACTTCCAAAGCTACAGATTGTACAGCTGGGTTTATATTGCCTGTGATGGATTTTTTTTTTAATTTATTCCAAAAGTAGGTCAAATCATCTTTTGAGACCACATAAGGTTTTAACAACTATGTCCTTTGGCAATGGGTCAGTAATTAGTATTGAAAATAATGTAGTTTTTTTTAAACTTTCTGTATGAAGTTTGACATTACTGCTTCTAGAGTTATATTGCTCAAAATGCTACTGAAGTGCAAGTGCCAGTAAGGAGTGCTTAAGTCAATACCAATACAAGTATTTCCTATGATCTCTACTTTATTCCTGATTTGATGAATTTCTGTTATTTTTGAGTCATTCCTGTTTCTTGACTGAGGAACTTGATCCACTTCAGGCTTCCCGAGGAGACACTCTTCTATAACTCCTTCCTGTTTGTCTTTCTGCCTTTTTCACTTCTGCTATATTTTTTTTACCTGAGTTCAGAAAAGCTTAGTATAATTTTTTGAGAAAATTATACTAAGTTTTTCTGAACTCAGGTAAAAAAAAATCTTTTCTCTGAAAATTATACTAATTTCTCAGGAAAGCTTATAATTTTATCTCAATCTTTTTATTAAGACATTTTACTACTCTCTTTCTACAGCTTTTAAAGATGGAGATAATGTTTTTCAATCCTATTCAAAAAGTCTTAAATATCTTTCAAAGTAGTAATGATCAAGCTAAAACTCATCATTAGGTATGTATAGTTCATCTAATTTTTCTCAGAGAAAACTTTGTGTTTATCAGTGTGGAATTTCATCTGCTATTTCACTCAGCATCATGAGATAAATCAATCTTTCATTAATTTAATGGCATATAATAAAGTGTTGTAACCAGAAGATCAATCTAAATATCATAAAAGATCATGGAAAAGCTCCTAGACAATTCCACTGAAACAAAACTAAATATGTTTTCCCAGTTAGAGTGTTTTAAACGCCAATGAAGTTTTGTGGTGTTAAGGAGATTATCTTTGAAATATCTCCTGAGTTTGTATTTTAATGGAAAAGATGGTGTCAGCTGAGATGTTTCATTGGCAGTTGCTGCATTTGGAAGTAAAGAAACATCGTGCAGGATTCCCAAAGGCAGGATCCCTTGGCTTGGTGGAACCTGTACAAAGTGCTTCAGGACACCTCCCTGCATCTATGGCAGACACACAGCAAAGGCAAAAACAAATTAGGACAGGTCCTCTGATGATTAGAGAAGTTAATTTTATTCCTTTTTCATTTCACAAATTCTTGCTGTTATGTGTATATTCATACATTATTGGTAGGTTTTGAATATTGACGTTATTACAGATGAGTCTCAAATCCATTATGCATATACTTCTGAGGAGATATAAGGCTTTTTCTTGTTTTCCTTCAGTTCAACAGGAAGAGGCTTCAACATCTCTCATGAGGTTTTTCAGGAATTAAAAAAATCGGGATCTGGTAACCTTAAATAAGATGCTCAATATTTGTCTGCAAAAATACAGTCTACCTGTAAAATTAGTACTTAACACTGCTGTCACTGTATGGATGAGAGAAACATGAGAGAAAACTATGTTCAATTATCAGTAATTTCAGTCTTTCTTATTCTTCTTTAGGAAGATTGTATTTTTCTTAACATAATATTTTGCAGGTTAAGAAGAAGATAGTGTTCTGATGAAATGTACACGGTATTGAGATTGCCCAGGCTTAGTCTGCAACTCTGCTAGCTGGGCCAGCAGGCAGGGGCTGAGCATTCAAAGCTAGTGAAAAAAAACTGAATACATTTTCTGTCAAGAATATCAGGGCTTAAAAGAAAAACACAATGCAATTTCATGCAAAAGTAGTAATTTCTGCATTTTATATAATAAAATCCAAGGTCAAAGTCATCAGGGCAGTGACAGACCGTGTAGTTTATAAGTTTGAAAATAAAATCTAACAATTCCACTTACTAGTACGATGCAGTAAGCCACACTTCTTAATCAATCGACTATGATGACAAAAACCTGAATCAATTAAGCAAGTATTCATAATATGAACAGTTTTAAAGTACGGTTTGATGATAAAATCTTGGTCAAAGTCCAGAATGAAACAGAGTTCCAGCCACAAAGAACAGAAGAGAGCAGATGGACTGGGTCAGCAAAAGCTACTTGCTCCACAACTTCTGTGCACAGAAGTATTTTGTATGTTGTTGACATGAAAAATCTTGTTTAGAAAATGTGCAAAGGCAGTAGGGACCCAAGCCCTGCTCTATATAATTAAGCTGCTGAAAGCAACACTCAAAGGAATGATGGAAAATTCCCAAGTCCTTTGTAGTCCCTGTGATTTCAGAAAGAGGTTTTACTAGTGGACCTATTTGAGTAATGGGTAAGCAGCAATAAAAAGAATTAAGTATATTAGCAAAGTTAGCCTCTCATAACAGTCAGACCTCATCTGTTGCACCCAAAAAGTAATGACTGAAAATATTAAATGCAAAAAGAAAGCATCGATGTCGAATATATAAAAATCTTGAGTATCAAAGCATCTCAGAAGAAAATTTAATACAACTTCACAAAGCCATTTTTGAAAAATACGCTTTCCAAAACACAAATTAATATTAAGGAAGACATATGCTAATTAAGAGGGAAAGCTTTGACAATACAACAAGCTCAGAATTCTGACATGAATTGAGACTTCAGAAAATAGCAGAGGTGTTAGTAAATTCAAAATTAATTGGAATTTTTAATATTTCTCCCTGGTAATAATTTTAGCGCTTTCCAATTGTTGTTATTTGATTTTAAAAAAGACTGGTGATGCAAATTTAATATCAGTGCCATTGCAAAATCTGTTATGAAAATTTGCAACATATGTTGAATGACATTTTCAGCAATCATTTGTCAGATGTTGATGTAAATTGCATCAAAATCCCACAAGAGACCTTTAAAACAACTTTTTCCATCAAACTCTGCTGAGAAATACTGAGTTTATATACTTATCCATCTTCTGATTTTGCTTGTATAATTTCCTGTACTGTTCCTAACAATTTAGTTTCAAGAGTATTTGGCTGGTTTGTTAAATAGGTTTGATGTTTGCTATGTGGTATTCATTTTCTATCCTGTTCTGCCATAGTGTGTGTGATTTTATGTACAGTCTTATGGGTTTATATCCATTAGTTACATATAGCTGCACAGAAGTTCTTCTAAAACTTCTGAGAGATTCATAATGATGGTCTCTTCAGGCAGAAAGCTTTTCTTCCCTCTTAAGGAGGGTCACAAGTATGGGCTCCTCCTCAAATATTTCTCTTTGCCATGAGCCTAATGATGGAGATCCTTTAAGAAAAAATGAATTGTCCAGAAAACAACAATGCACACACTCTTTGCTAAGGAAATGAGGCATAGATGGCTTAGGAAGCACCTTGGATCAAGAGAAAGGGATCTCAGAGAAGGTCCCAGGAGGATTCCAAGTATTTTCTCTCCTTCTCCCCTTCTGTTCCCCTGACACAAGGTGTTCCAGGGTGTGAGACTGGCATTGAGGTGAGAACTACATAGCTGCAGGTCTTCCCACTCTTCTTTGCTACTTGAAGTCTCAATAAATATGGGCTTCTGCTTCTTGCTGCAAACACATGCTGAAAAGCATGGTGGCACTTGGTCCTGCTGCTGCATCTTGGTGGATGGCTGCTGCAGGCTCTGCCCTGCTCAGCAGCCCTCCCCTTCTCCTCCACACAGCCCCAGTCTCCAGGGATCTCAGGGTTTGCACTCACTATCAGCTGCAAGGCCTGCAAAGCATTGTTTCCATCAGGAAAAGTACAATCTGAGGTTTTTTTCACGTTCTATTTAAGGTGATTTAGGTTTTTTAATTAAAAAAGAAAAATCCAGCCGTGTTGTAAGAGTGTCACAGAAAACAGGAATGTTACCAGTGAAATCTCCACAGACAGTGGCTGCTTCTCCTGCACTTTCCCTCTGCTGTTTGCCCATATGGAAGCAGTTATTCAGTTTTCAGATTTAGTCTCTATTCTAGCCTGGTCCAGGAGTGGAAGCCTATCCATGATGCCTGCTGGCTTGCAATCCCCTTTAAGAGCCCCAGAGGTAGAACATCACTGAGGGGCCTGAGATAGTTTCTCCAGGAACCGATGGTTTCAAATGAAATGGAACATTTGGCACAGCCTGCTGTGTGCATTTTTTCCCCAGGTGTTGTGACTGTGTTCATGCTGTCTGAGCTAACCAGAGGTCCTGAGGAAGTGTTTAGTGTGAACCAGGTGAAGCCTGCTGCTGCTGACTTTCTGAGCAGAGACTTAGCAGAGGTCATTTCCACTCCAGCACTGGGGAAGGCAGCACAGTCAGAGCTCACCCAGTCTGTCTGTTATCTTTGTTAATTTTTGTTTCAGTGCTTGCAGGAGAAAGGCACTTTACAAAGTACAGAAGCAACACTCTCAACATTGGCATATCAGTTAACAAGCATTGTTTTCCTCCATTTTCTTTCCAATATTTCTTTGCATTGTCTATTGATTTATTCGTCCTGCATTGACTCACATCTACCCACATTTCTATGAGGAGATTTCCTGTCTTTTTCTTTCCTTTGTTTTTATTTCCCCCACCCCTTTTCAGTCTATTTCTTATTCAGTTTCAAATATCCATTTGTCTCCCACACAGTCAGATTTGATTAAAGTACACTTTTTCAAACACTGCATGTGACAACATTCTGCTCAGAATCCACAAGACCGATTGTAACCTCAGTCCAGTAAAAATGAGCTGACCATCAGCAAGGTCAGAAGAGGAGTAATTAGAAGAGCTGTTATTCAAATGTTATGCAAATTTTTGTTGTATAAACCTATTGACTTTTTAGCAGCAGAGTCAATTAAAAAGAAAAAACCTTTCACAAGTTCCATTCCCTGCAAGTGCTGGAAACCTCTCAGAAGCTCTCAGGTCCACCTCTGACTCGAGCCAGCAGAAGCTTGTTTGCATCACATGGGCATCCTACTAGAGAAGGTTTGGAAAGGAACCAGAGAGCTTGCTCACAGATATAACCTCCTCATGAAGAACATTGAACCATCAGACCCTATTCAACAAGAAGAGAATCTAGCAAGAGCATTCTGCTGCTGCAGTTGTGCTCTAAGGAGAAACCTCATCTGATGGAATGCAAGTGTCTTTCATTTCCTTCTTCCTTTGAACAAGAAAGGCGAAAGTTGTGGAAAGGGTACGTAAAATAGCTAAATTGGAACATTTGTCATGCTCTGGTCAGACATCCTGGAGAGCTGACAAAGAAACTCTGACAAATTAACTCATACAGGTATGAAGGTATGGTGGAAATAACCAACCTAGAAAACAGAAAAAAAAATGTCTCCCAGCATCAATATTGTTACCAGAAATGTGAATTTCATTGTTTTTCTTTAACAAATAGTCTGAAAACAATGGAATGACACTATGTAAGTGACTAAAGGATATGGCTTGTGATATTTCCAAAACATTTTATACAGGGAAATGTTTACAGGGGACTACTTCAATGGCAAAAACTGAAGGTTAACAGTTTCGCATGTGAAAATTCCCAGAGCCACCTATTGTCAGAGACAACAGAGTCAGGAGGGGAGTCAGTGTGGTGCTGCATGTCCTCAAATGCACTTTCCCTTTGAAAAATGGGGAGAATAAATATTTGTATTTCACATTTAAAGCTCTTTTCCAGATTAGAATTAAACTCTGGAGAGGCACACACATAAATGTTCGTTCCTGATTGATGCCTTTATTTCCCAAGTCCTGCTGCTATCTGTGACCCCGAGGCAGTGATAGATAATGGTGCTCACAACCACCTTAAAATGAGCTGCCCAATGCCCTGTGAGGGCTTCTGAGGCTTTTGTCTCATTTTATAGCATACATAGCATCCTTTGCCTTTTCCTGACAATTCATAAGTGGAAGGCTTTAATGAAGCCTTGAACAATGCACAGTCCTTGCCAGAAACTAATTTGCACTGAACCTTTTAAAGAACTCTGTTGATTGTTTGCCTTTTCATGGCAATGTATTTAAGTAATCATAATGCCTGAGTGAAAGTCTATTACTATCTGTTTACCTCAGTACTTTGACATTTCAATAGGAATTATCCTTTTCCATTTTTTATGCATCAGAACACAACAAAACCCAACAAAAGGCCCATCTAAACAAAAGAAAAAAACCCAAATTAACCACTCAAAACAAAAAAAAACACCAACAAAAAAAAGGATAGAGTTGTACCTTGTTAGTAGTGTTTCTCTACTTATGAAAAGATTTTAGAAAAATTAATTATGGAAAGTAAAAACTCTTAAGTTATTTCTTGTCCTAAGTCCTACCTTGACTTCTGCTGACAGGTAATGGGGAGGCCAGAGAGGCAGAGGTGGCAAATTGCCCTTCTGAAGATGTTAGGAGTCCTTGCCATGGCAAAGGGGAGTGTAGAGGCAAATGGTCACAGTGTACTCGGGCTGCAGAGCCTGGTGAAAGTTGTTCACACCATCTGCAACAAATAAACTGCACTCAAAATAACTCAGCAGCAGCTCAGCACCTGCAAACATGAGGACAGAATGCTTTTGTGGGCGTGTATTCCAGAAAAGCAAGGAATGACACCAAAGTTGTGGGTTTGATCTCCATACAGGCCATTCCTTTGAGAGTTGGGCTCAATGATCCCTGTGGGTCTCTTCCAGCCCAGAACACTCTGTTGAAATTGCACAGGACTGGGGCAGCATGGAGAGAGGTGGATTAGCAGAAAGGGTCTGGCAAAGCACAGGGACTTGCTAAAGCCGCTGTCAGGGAGCGTGTGTATCCTAGATCCTGGGGTAAATGGAGACACTCACAGACAAAAGTTTGCTTTGAAAATAGTGACAGTATTTCCATAAAATCACTTTTTAAATGTCTATCTTATTAATTTTCAGTTCAGGTTTGAACTAAACTTGATAACATTTTTCATGGAAAATGGAATAAACACCATGACTGTGCTGGTAAAGTCAGAAAGATTTTGCAGATATCTCAATCAGCAAATTCTATTTTTCAGGTAAACCAGGAGCAAATATAGTAAATTCTACGGTATTATACAATTGAGCTGCATTTCAGGACTTGTTTCTAACACTTAATAAACTAAAGAACTCAGTTAACTTTGGGGAAATGTGTTGAAATTTAATATCAAAGACAAGTACCATACAGTATATTTTAAGATATATGAGAACAAAATCTGACACTGTATTAGGAAACCAACCTTTTTTGTGACAGGGAAAGGAATGTTAGCGCTAGAAAAACTTCAGAAAATAATAGATCTCAGATAATGTCAATGATCATGAGAATACAAAAGATTTTCAATAGCATCAATGAGTTCAATACAGACTCCTAAAGCCTTAACATTGGCAGAAGCATTGGATTAATGAAAAATATGTATGAATAAATATTTTCATGATGAGTAATTCTATTTGTAAAATATAATAGCTGGGAAAGCATATATCTTTAAAACACACTTCTCAAAATGTAGCCTTTACTATCAAACTCATTAGTTATGTGTGCTTCCTCTGCATTTAACCTTTTTTGACAGCTGAAAGGCATTTCAATACAGCCCTGAGGTTAATGTGAATACAATTTTTTTCCAAATTGGATTTTAACAAGTATCAAATTAGAAATATATTTAGTATTTTTCTAGGTTTTCATTAGTTTCCATATCCAACCTTTGGAAACATAATGAGAAAGTCCAGACTTTTTGAAGCCTGAAGAACAAAGATGAAAGATGAATTATAAAGATATGCTCTATTTAACCTATGGCAAAAATTTGCAGATAGAGAACACACACATAGGAAATCCACCTCCACTGAAAATCTGTGCGGTGCTTCATTCTTAAATAAATTTATTGTGAATGCAATGTGAAGTAGCTATGACTGTACATTTTTGAGATGCACAGGTATTGAGTAACCACACAGCAGCCTCATGAGCCATACAGATACAGCAGTCTCAAGGTATTAACAAAGGATTAACGTCTCTGTGTGTGTGCTATCCCCTGCTTTTCACAGCATCCTCAGAGATGATGGCATTTCCAAGGCTCTGGTGCTGATACTTGTTATCTGTTGATGCTAAAATGAAAAAATAATTATTCATTTATTTCTCATCACTTAATATAACTGTAATGTAATTGTAAACAGTGATTAAAAGTCTGGTTGCAATCTTTGCTGCTCGTCTTACTTCAATACCATCAAAGCAGAAAGATGAACAAATCTAGCCACTGCTATATGAAAACTATAACTTGCAGGGATAACAGTAAGTATTGCTATATTTGTCCTGACAGCTGCTTAAACATCCTTGCAATCATGACAATTTTTCTGTTTTTTTGAAGTCTGTTTACCCAGGAACATAGGAACGACTCCCACTGTTACAATCCACCATATTATAAGATATTTTTCACCATCTGCTGGAGAAACACCTTGGAGCAAGCTGTGGCTCATATCAATGCTGCCATCAACAAAAAAAAAGCAATTCCAGAAGCACTCCCAGGACCGAATGAAACCATTGATCTTTCAAGATGACAATTAATTCTCTTGGGGGAAAAAAAAGTTTTGTAAAATAGACCAAAGGCATGCACAGAGTTTTGGAAAGAGAAGGGAGAGAAATAACTGGGTAAGCAGGCTGCTGCATTTCTGGCCATAGCTATGGGCTTTGCAGTGGCAGTCTCAGTTCCTGATACCTGATGTATCAGAGCTGTAGGCTCTGAATTAAACTGTTTTCACCCATTTGAAAAAGAAGAAATGAACAAGACTTACGTAAAATGTTCATTTGACCTGGGAAAAAAAAGATTATATGGGGTAATCCAGCTTTTTTCCCTTTATGTCTTAGCATTTCTAGATGGCACCTATCTGTCCTTCAATAGCTCTGTTCGGTTTCTTTCTATGATCTGACATGGACACGTCTTTCTGAATCTCTCATTGGGCACAGGTGCAAAAGACAGACCTGAATAAAGTCAAGGGCAGTGGCAATGGTACATGAGAGCAGAGCTCCTCCTGATGCTCAGTGCTTGGCTGGGAGCAAGGCTCCAGGCTCAGCTCCTTCTGAACACTCTGTGGCTTTGCTGGGATGCCTGGTTTATTTTCCATTGCCATTTTACAAGCCAAACTGGGCATAGGTGACTTACTGCCTATCTATAACTGCTGCTCCTATTAGTCTGCCTATCTGCCTGCTCCTATTAGTCTGTCTCCTTTAAACTTTTGATTTTTCTCCATCTGTGAATTTTTCACAGGTGGTTTTTTTTGTTCCTCAGTAACCACAGAGTTCTGGTTTAACTGGGGACTTTAAGGAATGAGAAGCCCATACATTATAAGAACATGTATTTTCACTGTTCTGATTGCAAAAATTATTTCCAAATGTTCACATAATACAGGCACATACAAAGAACAAAATACTGGTCCACAATATTCACTGAAGAGAGCTTGTAATATGGAACATGATCTAGTAATATTTCACTGACTCTAGTTTTATGTTTTAAAAAATTTCTGATGAATATAATAATGTACAGACAGCATTATCTTCTGCTACTTACATATCACAGACATATTAACTTTTTTAATTTCAATTACTTTATAAATGCTAAAAAAATCTTTTTGAGAAAATTTCCTGGCATTTTATGTTATTTGGAAAGCTTGCACTCACACCTGCAGCTTATCATTACTTTGGCACTGAAATTGGTTTTGACCTTTCCAGATCTAGATAATGCTTCCAGGCCATCAGCCAAGAATGACATTGGACTGAGATAAGCTACTATTCAAAATTACTGGTGGGTTATGACACATCAAAATTATTATACAGTTTTTAAAAATAACCTGTAGTGAGGGAGTTTTCAGTAAACAAGGATCACTGTTTGCCAAGGAAAGTTTCTGATACGTAGTGTCTTACTACATAAGGCTTACTTATTACTGAAAAATAATACATTGATGGGAACTCCATTAAATGGATTTTCTAAGATTCCCAAAGGAAATTTCAAACTGAGACTTGACAACCTACCAATAAGAATAATTCAAATTAAGGTTTGGCTTAAAAAACCCTGTATCATTGGCCAGAGACAGAGCATAAATCCAGAAGATAAGCTACAAAATAGGGAATTTTTCTGAGCCAGAAGAGCAGGGAACCAAGCTTTTACTGAATGTGATCAAGTTCATTCCAGTCACAAAAAACGTAACATGGTGGGATCAATGCACACAGAATGGCCAACAAAGAGAAGGAGCTGGAAGCCTCTGAGGAAGTACTCTGAGGGAACTGGGGTGGCTTATTGTGGAGAAAAGAAGGGTCAGGAGGACTTCTCACTCTTCTACAGTGTCCTGAAAAAAAGTTAGACAGGTGTGGGTTGGTCTCTTCTCCTAAGAAACAAGAAATGAGACAAGTGGGAATGACCTCAGGATTCAGCAGGGGAGGTTTAGGCTGGGTATAAGGAAAAATTTCTTCACTAAAGGAGCTGTAAATCATTGTAACAGCTGCTCAGGGGAGCAGCTGAGTCATCATCTCTGGAGGTATTTAGAAGACATGTAGATGTGGCACTTAGGGACGTCCTTTAGTGGTTGATTTAGAAATGTTAGATTCATGATTGGACCCAATGGTCTTAAAGCTCTTTTCACAACCTAAAAGATTCTATGATTTTGCATTTTTCTGGTATAAAGTATGTGCTTAAGTACCATCTTGCACTTACCCTATCAACTGCAGCCCTGTCAAGCCTGCATCTTTCAAGAAGAACTCTTCCTGGTCTTGAATTCATATTGCTATTGAGGACAATGTGGTTTAAAAAAAATTTTCATAATTTAAGATGATGGTTGAACATATTTCATAAATAAAAAGAAAAAACTTTGTAAAGGACTCCAAACTTGGTAATTCTGGGTTAGTTCTAAATAAGAAGAGGAATCCAAACTTTCACAGATTGTAGAAAGACAAAAATAATAATAAAAAAAATCCCTGCTTATATTTTTAGCCAGTCCTGGTCTTTATTTGTTAGATTTTCACCACAATTGTTTTTTAGTTAAAGGAGAATTCCAAGAACTTGCATTACAGGTAATTTTTAGTTTAGGGAATTGCTTTTCTCAACCCCAGCCGTGCTTTAGTTTCCAATGTGCAGACATTCTATTAGCTCAGCATGTTTTTTGCCATGGTAATGTCAAGTGCCAAAAGCAGAACAACAGCAGTGCTCCTCATGGTGTTACATCTGCAAATGCTTAATGAATAGTGCAGCTTGCACATTTCAATACATTTTTAATTATATTTGGCAGAAAAAAGAAAGCATAACCTGGCTTAAAATGTATCTCAGTCAGATCCCTGGTATTTAAGCAAGAAGCTGCCTCACTGGAATACAAAACTTGTCTAATTGTTTTAGAGAGTTCCCACTAAGATAAAGCTTTCTAACTGTTCTCATTTCTAAATGTTTCTCACAGTACCTTGTAGATACTGTGGTCTGTTTTTTTTTATTTTACCCAAGGACTTCTTCAGTCACATCTTCTGAAGTGTCCACTGGTAATGAGGGTGTTGCATGTTGCTTGTCAGTGAAAGTGACCGTGTCAGTCAGGAAAGTTATGGTACAGCCCATGACAGCATATTATGACTCTGAGATGGCTCTTACCAGTAGTATGCTCACATTAATAATGTTTTTTTCATAAGCTGACCTCCTCCTTTCCCTCTTACTTTTGGCCCAGTCTCCACTCACCATTGGTAGCAGAATTATTTGCAGAATGTCAGCAAGAGCATTTCAGGAATAGGTACCAAAAATAATTTTTCTCACTTGAGTGGATGACTTTGGCTGCAGAATAAAGCAGAGGATTGCACCTGAAGAACTGACTTCTGCTGTACAGAACTCCTCTTCCAGAAGCCCAAAGCCTGCAGCCCAGAAGCCAGATGCTCTTCTCAGCATGTGTCCCATACAAGCACTCTTAATGCCTTAGAGCAGAGAAACTCACTCACTGCCTGGAGATGTTTTCTCCAGAATTTTTCCTGCTTCCAGATTTTCCAGAAATCAGGCTCAATCTGCTTTTTAAGCTTTTATCAGTATCTATCATCTATCAACTTTATCATCAGTTCTATCAATTCAGAGGAGTGTAATACATGTCCAGCTCATATTACTACAACACAGTGGTCACCAAAGCACCCGTGGACCCATCTGGCCAGCGGCTGAGATACAGAAAATCTGAACTACAACATCCCCTTCAGACTTTTAATTAGTTTTTCATATATTTTTTCATTCTTTTACTGGTTTTCAACCTCTATTGCATATATATGAGGCGCTTTTGGAGATAACTAATTATTCATATGCTAGTTACTTAGATAAGCCTTATTGGGAGGTCTCTAGATCCTCATTCATATGATGCCATATCATTGAGTTTTCTGTAGATTGCACTCCATGTATTCTAACAAACCACAACACATCCTCCTTTGCCTTCACTCATGGTTACAAATCCCTGCTACCTGCTTGGCACTGCTGCAGAAATTAACTTTCATGTAGGGCCCGTGGCCTACATGGGAGACTATTTCCTCCTGTTCTCTTCAAAACTCCCTCCTGCCATGAAGTGTTCCTTAAATTGGACAAATTACCATTCATTAACTTTCATTATAAACTCATATTCAACTTCCTTATGGTTGTCTTCTAGAAAGCTGAAACATCATGACAAGCCAACCTAACAAAAGGTAAATATACTCAAAGTGTATATTTTTAATAATTCAGATAAAAAATGGTTTGGATATGTTTGCTCTTTCCACATATATGTATTTTCCTGCATTTATAGACAATGATTGTAATCCTTATGAGCTTTTATTTTTGCAGGCTAAAAATCAAGCTTTTTTTAGTCCCCTGTCACACAGAAAGCTCTCCAGATTAATTCCCACCAATCTTTAACTCCCTGCTTAATTGTGTATTTCATCAAAACATGAGGCTGACATTGTATCATGTGGTATGCCCAACACATGGCCACCATGTATTGGTGGACTGTATTCTTTTCTTAATTTTTGTATCTAGAGAGTACCTACTTTGTCCAAAAGACCTTAATGTGTACTTTGCATATTTTGCTGTTATTGGCACCGTGTCTCTGAGGTCTTACTCTTTTTCTCCAGGCTTTGAGGGATGCACCTCTTCCTATAGCATCATAATCTTTGTTTTAACAGTGTTCTTCAACCCAGTTTCTCTGGCAACTTTTAAGTGTTCTCCTGCTCTTTGTGATGAAATCATTAATACTAATTGCCTGCTTTTCACAGGAAGGCAGATTTATTATGCAACCAGTGTTCTCTAAATAGAATGCACAGGGCTCTTGATTTTAACAACCTGCAGCCAGCTTTCACAGTTGATAGCAATTTGCAGATAAAAATCAATCAGCCATACTTGACTGGGCTGTATAACTGTCCTACCATGCTTAACTAGGCTTGTAAAGTCACCCTGTATCCGAAATTCCTGCTGCTTTTATTTACATAATCTTTTTCATTTTCTTTTTGTAAGCAATTTGAATATGCATGAAAGACAGTAATTCCTTAAACCAGAATTTTTATAAAAGATAACATTGATATTATGTCAAATTTTCAATCTCTATTCCTAAAAAAAACCCTGAAACCAAACTTAAAAATGCATGTGTTACCTTTCAGAGAAGGATACTTCTGAGACTCTCAAATATTTTAAAAACTGTTTTAAAAAGAGTTATCAGACGTTATTGTAAAACCCCTTTATAACTAACTTCCTGACATTTTACTAAGTTACTCTATATACTTGAAGCTCATCATGTATTCAAAATGTCTGGGCTTGTAAGTGGACTTTGTTGTCACAAGAAATATTTTTTAGTACTTTATTTCTGGAATGTGACACAGGAGATTTTAAAAATCTATAAAATCAATCAGATGATTTCTGTGAAAGTGTTATGAGATATACAGCTGAAAATAGCTTTATAACAGTCAGTAAGTTTATATAAACCCATACTACATTAAGGAGAAAATACATTAATTTAGCATTTTTATTAGAAAAAGGAGTGACAAAGATGCATGGAAGAAAATCCAGAGAGGCCTTAAGTGCAGGGACTGATCATTTTACCAAGCTCCATCAGAAAGTGAGAAGCACTGGGGGAGGGGGATCATTATTAATTTCTCATACTCTTTGTGGAGGAAGTCAGAAAAGTTTTTCTTCTATGAGGTGTCACAAGGGACTGGCATGGGCTGCTGTCTCTGAAGTGAATGGATACAGATATATCAATTTTCTTTCTTCTCTTTCTCTGTAGTTATCTCTAGATCCAAGGGGCGAAACTTGTGCAGACAGCAAACCAGTTTAAATGCCAAACTTAAGCACAAGTTAAAGTACCCTGATGGACATGAAACAAAGTATGCAACACTTTGCACAATGGGATTTTTTAAATACTGCTTTTGGAGTAGACTGCTGGGAAAAGCTCAGCTGCCTAAACCCCATTTCTCCTGCACCAGCAATAAGAACTAGGAATTTACTGTTCTCCCCTTCTGGGATCCTCAGCCAGCTATGGAAGTGGATGGTTGGTCTTGCTGGAGCAGCAGAACACCACAGAGCTCCTTGAACACTGCTCACTGAGAATATACTGTGTCTCTGAGAATATACTGTAACTGATGCTTCAGAGGAAATTGTGATCAGTAACACTAGATACCTTGGGAACAATTACTCTTACTTGTCAGTGGAAGTGAGGAGTTAATATCCTAAACAAAATGGAAGAAAGATATCTTCCACAGGGAGTTTTGCAGATAAATTTCACGTTGCACAAAAATGTATTCCCCTGAACCATTTCAAATACATTAATCTTACTGTCTGTGAATGCTTTTCTGTATTTATATTATGGGAAGGGATTGGACTAACATTCTTTTTATAATTTCTGATTTAATATAGATCTTTACCATAACAGATTTTACTGTCTTGTAACAAACCTACTCCCCACTCCCTTCAAATTAATTAGTCTAGCTGCTTTCAATCTTTCCTTTTAGGCAAATACTCCTTTCTTGATCTTCTCTAGTTCAATAATTATAATTTCCCTTCTCAGGACTTTTTGTATATGGGAGAAGTTTTAAATTCCTCCCTCTCCTATTTAATGCTTTGCATTTCCCCATGTTGAATTGTAGCAGCCATTATGTAGTGTAATTTCATAACAGCTTTAGAAAGTATTTTTCTTGTCTGCCCAAATCTTGTCAAACCTAAATAATTTCATCCTTATAAAGCCTTACAACAGGACTGTTTCTGTTTGATTGAATCAGTGGAAGATTAGAGAATTAGAAAGAAGACCATGTCATCAATTACAGAGTAGGAAATAATCAGAGTATAGTAATTTCTGTGTATTATAGTACTACTCAAGAGAACTTGAATTAACTGAGAGATAATACAAACTGTGCTGGTTTTGGTTGGGATGGAGTTAATTTTCTTCAGTGCAGATAGCAGGAGGACATACTTTGGATTTGTGCTGGAAATAGTGTTGATAACACAGGGATGCTTTTTCACTGGTGAGCAGGAATTACACAGAGCCAAGGCTTTCTTTGTTCCTCACCCCACTTCACCACTGATGAGGCTGAGGAGAAAAAATGTAGGGGGACAGACATCTGGAATACCTGATCCCCGCTGAACCAAGGGACATCCCAACCCATGTGGAGTCATGCTCAGCATGGAGAGCTGGCCAATGAAAAATAAATGGGAGGACTTTCAGAGTGATGGGGTTTGTCTTCCCAAGTCACCATTACACGTGACAGATGGTGACAGACAGGCATTCCTGGGGATGGCTGAACACCTGCCTGCCCATAAAAAAGTGGTAAATTAATTGCTTGGGTTTTGTTGCTTTTGAGCAAGGATTTTGCTTTACCCATTGAACTGCCCTTACCTCAGCCCACAAATTTTATCCTGCTGATTGTCTCCATCTAGGGGATGGGAGACAAGCAAGGAGTGAGTGAGCAGCTGTGTGAAGCTCAGTTGCTAGCTGGAGTAAAAGAACAGAGTTTTCTTTCCCTGCTCCTCTGAATTTAGGAGGACATGTCTGTTGTTATACTTCATTTCAAGAAAGGTGGAACTTTGCTCTTCCAGTGACACTTGATCATACCAAAATTGAAAACATTCTTCCTATACATAAAATATTTTAATTACTTATACACATACACACAGAGGAATGAGGAAACAAATACAATTAGTTAATTTATCTAGAGAAAAGGCACAAGGGAGTTCAATTGTAGTTGTAAAAAAATTCTCTTTTCATGTGTTGACAAAAAAAAAAAAAACAGAGAAAAACCATTTTGAATACATGAAATATGTCCCAAATATCTTGCCTTTCAAAGATATTTTAAACAAGAACACAATTTGAGGCTGCTAGGGTATGCTTGACACTAATGTTCTGTACAGCTGTTGTTTGGTGCCAGGTTTTGGTGAAGTGCATTGGTGAATTTTCCTGCAAAAGGCTGGATATCAAACTGAATGCCCAACAGAATGGAAACCTCAGAGGGCTGAGAAGCTCCTAAGGACTGTGTAGACAGAGTTTGAGTGAGGACTATGGGATACCTGATACAGCAATTTCTGGGGCTGAAAATCTGTAGGATCCTAAAAGCAAAACTTGTAGATTTTATTAGTTTAATAATCTCTCTAACTAAATAGCTAGTGAAGCCTTTTGGGACTGCACTTGTCAACTTGGATATTTATGGCATTTTTTTTATTTAGCCATTAGTTTAGAGGCCCAGAGACATAACTTAGGAATCACTATTACATTCTGAGATATTTAAGCATATTTCATTTTGGTCACCCTGCCCATTTTGTTTTAATGCTAGTGCATATTTCAGACACAAATGCAGTTCCAGTACAGGTGATCCTTATTTATTGTAAAAACACAAAACCTTAAAATCAGAGAAATATGCTTCTCAATTTGTATGTTCAGGAACTCCTGCCTCTATATAACAAGGACAACTTGCAATAGGACTTTAAAGATCACTTGGATGAGGAGGTTGAGTGCACCCTTGGTAGATTTGCAGATGACACTAAGTTGGGTAGGAATGCTGTTCCTCTGCAGGGAAGGCTCTGTAGAGGGACCTGGACAGGCTGGATCAATGGGCTGAGGCAAATCATATGAGATTCATGGCATGGTGATGCTCAGTCAAAGGTTGGACTCGATCATCTTGGAGCTCTTATCTAATCTCAGAGATTCTGTGGTTCCATGATTCTATACTTAAATTAGTCTTAAATGGTAACAAATACTTCCATTTAAATGTATTGCATTGAAAATTTATATAGTCATTGTCTGGGCACCTCTGTGTTGCTATTGTTTCTCTAAGTAAGAAACATTTCATGCAAAGGAAGTCCTGCATTCAGTGATGCATCTGCAACATTGTATTTATTAGTGATAATGCTATACATGTTTTCTCTGCCTGCATATATTTTGCACTTTTTGTATTTTATAGTGTATTCTAAATTCTTTTAATCATAATGAAAATCTGATTAAATTTGAAAGTTTACATTAAAAAAGTAATTAAAGCTTCACATTTAAAAACAAACAAAACCCAAACTCATTTCCATTGTAAGGACCAAAGGAGTGTTAGAATTACTTTTCCGTGAAAAAGAAATGATCATTACATGTATACCTTGTCTAATGCACCTGCACAGCTAGAATCTCTCAGCAGCATTTTTCTTGTTCAACCAAGCATCCCTTGAGCTCTGACTTCAGAGCCTTTACCTCATTTTTTTTTGCCTCCTGACAGACTTCCACTACCTGTGTGAATTAGTTATCTTCTGGAAACAACTGTCTCTGGTAAAGCAAAATGCTGTTTTACAGGACAGACTGGAAAATCTCATCTGGATGTTGGCAAATGAAGCAATCAGAAGAACCTGAATACTGGCCAGGCTGCTAAGTATTTATTTATGTTACTTGAGAATATCAATCAATAATTAGGGTGCTACTGCCAAATTCTCTGCTTATATGTAATTTTATGTTCTGAGCTCTCCCTTTTTCTGCACCAAAATTGCCTTGGGTCCAGGGAGTTCCCATCAGCCTAATGAAGGATACATCCTCTACTGGCCATGGTCATTGCAGGTGTCCGAGGATCTATTTGCCTCCCATGGCTGTGCCTGAACCTCTCATCAGAAAAGAGTTGCTGCAAAATATTGTCCCTGAAACAGAACAGGGGCAGCAGATGGAGCAGGTTTGGGTTTTTTCTTACAGATGCTTCTGAAATGCAGCCTGGGTGTTATTACAGAAGATGTCCCAGGGCAAAGGACAGCCTGGTGGGGAAGGTATGAACAGAGGATTGCCCTGAACAGAGCACAGGGACTGTGAGCTGAGTGTGTGCCTGCTTCCCTGGGGAATATGGGGTGATTTCACCTTGCCTGGAGCCCACAGTGTGGGGAGATCCCAGACTGGACAAAAGGGCTCTGGGACCAGGGGCAGAACAGTGAATTCTCTAGAGTTATGCCCAAGAAGCAAAACTACATAGAATATTCTGCAGAGGTGCAAGTTCAGGCACAGTAGCATTTGGTCTTCTCAAATCAGTGTCACCTAAAAGACACTGTAAAGGAAAATAAAAGGACACTTAAAGGGAAATAAAAACCTCACATATTTAGCAGCTGGGCCATGCAGAAACATTTCTTGTTTCAATAATTTCAGCGCAGCTGTCACCTCACCCAGCTTTTACTGAGGCTGCCATGATGACACATTACTGAGACTTTCCAAATAGACTTATCCAGTCTTTACATACATATACATCAAATATGCAAATCAGTACTTTTGAGGATGGGCCATGATGCGTTAAGTTTTAGCTTTCATATTTTTTAGATTCTGTGCTGCCTAGGTGAGTAGCTCTGAGCTTCACATTAAGGGTTAATAATCCCTCTTCACAGGGTAATTAGACAAAACAATCCTTTTCCAGCTTGAGAACCAAGGACAACCATTACAAACTTCAGGCTCAAAAAGCATACACAATGGTGGACTGAAGAGAGAAAACAAGAGGGATAGAACTTCATAACCTGAAGCTATAATTAACCTCAACATGCAAATGGACCAAAACTTATACAGGTGTAAAACCTCCTGACCAGTCGTCCACTTTGTGACCATTTTGGGTCCATCTTGGGTGCAGCCCTGGCCAGGCTCTTGTACTGCCCAACGTGTATCCATTAAGGCCTTTTAACAAGTACCTACTTTATTCCTTGAGCTCTGCCTAGTCTATGTTCCAGGTAGGCCTCTCAAGGCATCAGTTCTGGCACCCCAGATGGGACAGTGAGGTATCTGGAAACCCCCTGGAGCAGAGCAACCCCCAGCTGCCAGCACTCCTGGGGAGCCCCAGCTGTGGCCCAGAAGGTATCAGAGCCCAAGACTATGCCCATTTCTGAGCTAACCTGGTTTTATTCTGATGGACAATGTATGTGAAGGTCAGATAATATGCCAGAAAAGTGGGAGCTACAATCATGCTTGAATACTGCTTGAGTTATAGTCTCAGAAAGGTGTGTTTTACATGGTATAGGAAGAGGGTAAAATAAGGATATGTAATAAAAGGGTTATCTAGTAAAACGGGTTACTAACTAGCTGTCTCTGCCTACAGAGTCTCTCCATCCCACAAGGGAACTTTCTGGTTTTGCATTGCTTTGAGATTACAGGTGGGACATTTTTAAAATGCATAAAATTGATGTCCTTCAAAAAATTTGTCTTTGGAAACTGTTTCCTAGCAACAATGTATTTATCATTTTCAGGCAAAAAAATGCCGTCTTGCCATTCAGATACATTAATCGGGATTTTTTTATTTTCTGGACAAGGAAATAGCATTCCCTCAATGCAACATTAAATTAAAGGGAACAGAATTAATAAGAAATAATGGCAAACACGACTGTAAAAACAACAACCTAATAATATCTATTTGCACAGATGGATTTTCTTGCCAGTGAAGCTGTCACTGTTATAAAAAACAGATAGTTTCCAGGTACATATAGCATATAGCACACATAGCAACTGACTAGCTGATTCATTTCTTTTAAAAAACAAGGAGGTAGAATATGGTGATTTAATGATCTTTAACTTCGAAGATTTTTTTAATGGAAATACACTGCATCTTCCTTTGTTAACATCAGCAGCATGTCCTCTGCTTGTATCTGATGCACGTGAAGAGCTGTGCATGTTACCAGCTGGTGACTGCAGGTCCTTGATTCCACTGATGGCATACAGCACTCTCAGAGTACTGCCAGGCATTTTTTTTGTATTTTGCTTGGTGCTTGTAAAGCATCTGTTTTAAAACACTTTCTCGGCCAGAATTTCTGAGAAACTATATGAATTAGACTGTAAATATATTTAAGATTATTCTTCATGCTTTGTTACTAAACAGTTGAAAGAGTATCATCACGATGGTTTAGGTCAGACCATTTTGCCCTTCTGGTAACTGGGGGTGCTCAGCAGGACGGCTGTCCTAAGCAGTTCTTCAAAACTCTGTGTTTGAATACAGCTGAGGACAAATATTGCCTAAAGATATAGTGGAAAGCAATTCCTCTAATGCAAAATTATTACTCCTAGAATCAGTAACATGATAACAGTGTTCATTCAGAAGTGTGTAGATAAGCAAAGTTTATTATGCTTTGGATTACACTTTCCTGTATATTGACACCAGATTGGATCTATATTACCTGAAATTGTTTGATCTTAAGTGCTCAGATGTGTCATATTTGACTTGGTATTTCCTCTTTTTGTTCCTGAGCTTCCCTGTTTTTTAAGTGCTAAATGAGGCAAATTATTTAAGTGTGTAGGCATTGAAGGCAAAATACATTGTGGTACTACTGGGGAAAAGTAAATTAATTTTACACAAGAGGAAAAAAATTCATTATTCGTGGAAGAAAAAAATATTTTTACAAAAAAATTTTAATTACACAAATCACAGTTTAAATTATGTGCTCAGAATATTAGCTTGATTGCCATAGATAATTAAGCACAAGGTTAAATAACTTTCATTTAACAGTGAAATTTTGTATTTAAAAATGCTCGTAAGTACTTTCATCAACCTTATTTGCCATGGTACTTTTGATCAGGGAAGCAGGAAGAAAATTAAAGCAGGTGTCAGCTGTAAATTTTGAACTTGGGAGTTGTGCTATCCATGAGTTGCCCAATTGGAAAAAAAACATCATTAGAGGAAAATTATTTATGTTTAAACCAGAGCAGCTTTTTAAAATATGGAAAGTACTTGACAAAAACAGTGGAAAAAACCTCTCCTTTCCTCATCTTGATGTTGAACAAATAAATAATAGCAATAGTTTTCTGTGAAAAAGAGTCTATAATGCTGCTTTTAGCATATTTTTATAACTTTATGGGGAAACAGCCATTCTCAAGCAAAAATCTATTTCGTTAATAAGCTAGACACACTGATACTGGAAAGTGTTGAATGACTGACAGAGCTGGACAGAGTTTTTATTGTTTGAGTCTTATTCATGGTAGAGCTTTCTATGAGTTATTAATTTTTCTTACTATTAGGAAAGCAGAAATAACAAGTAGCTGCAAGAGTAATATAACAGTATTCTGGTACAAATGGGTTGTCCCATGTCAACATGTCAGTGATATGAATTTCCACTCTCTGGAAACCTCAGTATCCCATTGGCAAGAAGCTGAGTGTTGTTTAGGATGTATCCACTGCCACTAGCAGAGAGCATCCTCCTGAAATATAATGAAAATCTCTCAGGATGAAATTCCCTTATGGACCAAAGCTAGTAATTACATGCCTTGAGGGCTAAAGATAGCTCTTTGACAGTATTAAATGTGCTTGCTAGGATACTGGATATTTAATTCAATTTCTTGCAACAATTTAAACATAAACTAGCTGATTGGTCCCAGTAGACTGGAGGCTATGGTTTTAATCTGCAAAAATCTTTCTCCCTCTCAGAGACAAAGCAAGAGCTAAATAGCTCATGCCAGACCAAGCTAGAATGTGTAGAATTTCACAGGACTAGATTGGCTGGCTTTTCATGAAACAGTTATTGTCTTTTGGGAAAGTTTGTGTTTCTCTCATCACCTTCTGACTAGAATAGCTCTTACCTCCAAATTAGCAACTTAGCTCATTTTTTTAATTGTTATTGTGCTATGCAGAAAAAGTTGCATGCACTTTTTTCACTTCACTGATCATTTTCTAACAAACTGAGCAATTCACAGGAGACATAAGCACAAAAACTTTGGCATGTATTTTTTGCATAATGGTTGGGACTAAATTTTATAAACTATAAAAGCACCTGAAATATTAACGTGTTAATAACCAAAACTACAATAAACTTCATCAGCTTCATGTGTCTTCAGAAGGATTTGCAGCCATCAGATAACTCAGGCTTTTGAAAGACTGGTATTACAGCTGGCAAGAATTCATTTTTGTAGTGATGCTTTTCCAGCAGAAAAGAACTCTTATTACTACGTTTTGAATTTTGCATGCAAAACATATAGAGGAATACATGAAGGAAATTAAGTTTCTCTGTATTTGGTCAAGAAGCTGTGGATACTTTTTCTCTCCCTATTGAATTTATTCAAGCTTTTATAATTCCAACCTAGTTTATTTCAATACAGTCTTTCATGAAATGGCACATAGAAACCACATCAACATCTGAATTAACATTGAATTTATTTGCTGGGGACCACTCTTGCACAAGCTGTATTTATATCAAAAGCTGAGTGAAAATATTTCTTTTGAACTGCTCATTCAGTTTACACAGTTTTAAATATTTTGGGCTTCACACAATTTGATGTGCTTCTGCAGAACAATAACACAAGCTAACTGAATGGTAGAATACAAACTGGTTGAAGGAGAAAATTGAGACCTGCTTTAAAACCCCTGGTAGATGGTTTTTAATTGTAAACTACTGTTAAGAGTTGCTTTGCAATGATACAGGGACCTTTTATTCCCTACATATCTTGGCTGTGTAGAAAAAGAGACGCCTAACCATCTTTCTTTCATAATTAAGTTGAATTCTGGGACATAAGAATTCTGAATTCTGGGACATTAGAAGCAAATTTTATGCATATATACATATGGAAGACACGTTCTCATGCAGAAAAAGAGAAACCCTTAGAAATATCAATTACTGCCTTTTTGAGGATAGAAATATCAATTCATATGTCTTAGGAAACTCTCTTTTAAAGCTGAAATAAGTAGTCAGCAAAAGATAATAATGATGAGGAAATGTGAGGAAATGTCAATAATTGCTGCAAAAAATGAAATAAGACACATTTAAAAAGTGGTCAGGACAAATTGGAAGGCTGACTTGCTAAAGACTGACTACTTGGCTACAGATGCATTCAGTAGCATTTATTTCTATGGACTTCACCACTAATGCAGGGCCCATATATGTGCAGGTACACACATGTGGGGCTGTGCATGCATTTGTATATATTTCTATGTTTTATAGAAATATATATTTAATGTATTTATATATATATTTATATAGCTTTCTACACTGAGTAACATCCTATACAGGCCTCTGGCTCTGGAAACAGGCCCCAGCATAAAAATCTTTTACCAAAGCTGTGGATGAAGTTTCAATAAATACTGAAACCTTTTATGGTTCAATTGGACATTTTGTAGAGAGAGTAGGGGTCCCATCCTCTTCACAGTCTGGGAGATTTCAGTATACCCAGATCATACCCAGCTGATGGGCATCTTTGCTGGGACTCATCTGTTTGCAGCAACAGACAGCACTATTGGTTTTGAGTGGTTTTGATATAATTTCATAACACAAGTGGTATATGAATGTTACAGAAAAAACAGAATTCAGACAAGAGATTTATTAAGAACAATTAGTGACAGTATTAGAAACAGGACCTTTATACCCTGAGGAATTTCTCTCCAGTATTTGTATCAAAAATCAACAAGTTTTCAAATTCCTTTTTAAATTAAACTCTGCTAAATATCCCAAATTAAGCAGTTGTGCAGTGATGCACAACTGATTTTCCCATAGTTCAGGATTGATCTTCATTTTAACACTTTTATTCAGGTCTGAATAAATCCATGTTTGGAATCTGTAACTCATTCTCACATGGCTTATTTCTAACAATTTAATAGCGTTAATAATTTACCTAAAATAAATTATACAGCTAAATTTTTTAGAATATTTTAATTTGTTACAAATTATTGCTTCTGCCTCCAGTAATATCAGCTGTTTATTGTTAATGAAAGATATTACTACATTACGAAAGCAATTAATTTAGTTTCTTTTGCAAGTTTGCCATTAAAAAAATTACTAATTGGTATAAGAAACAATGAATCAACACCATTTGACATAACCCACTATCTCCTGTGAGTCAAGAGTTAAGTAATTTGCACTTCACTACCAAAATCTATGATTCTTCCAGGGAGCTTTCTGCTGTTAACTCATATCATTAATTACATTTAGTATTGAGGAAATTGCACCTGCATGCAACAGGCAAGGAAATATCATCCTTAAAACTTTAGCACTCTTACTTGAGTATTCTTTCATTACGCTGTTGAAAGAGTTTGTATTTTCTATGCTATTTTTTCCCACTCTGTAATAAAAACCATGTTATTAAATAGATCCCAGAGAGATTATTGCTACTATCTCTTCAGCTTTTTGGTAGATGTTAGTCCTTTGTTTACTCATGTGCTGTGAATACCTGAGACATACCTTCACTGATGATGACTCCTAAATGCTTTTTATAGTACAACACTTTTTTTTTTCTCCTCATATCTTACTTTTTTGGCTCTGCACATGGTAGACTCATGCCAATCCCAGAGACAACTGTTCAACAGGTATTTTGAACAACTTTTTAAAATATCCTTTTCCAAGTAATCCTGTGCTCCAAACTGCTATGCTACCAGAGACGTACTGAGACATGTATTGATAACAGAGGCACACTCTTCAGAAAATGAACAGCATTTTAGCTACAAGATTTAGAAGTTTATTTTGCCTATCAATGAGGAGAACAAGGGTCACATCGTGTATGTGCTGTCTTCTTTTTTTTCTCTGAAAGCCCTAATTTTCAGATTAGCTAAAAAGCAAACACCTACTTATACTTCATAATATCACTCCAGGACATTTCACCATTCCTTTTGTGAGAAGAGACTTGGTGATCTTAAAAATGTTCCTTAGTTCTTTTAAAAAAGTTCTTTTATTTTACTATAAAATGGCAAGAAAAGAAATAGAATATGAATATTTAATGATAAATATGACCTTGATTTCAGTTTCTTTGCATCCTTTGTTGTAAGACTGCAGGCTTGCAATACTTTGCCAATATACATTTAAGTTCACATTTACAATTAGTTATTTTGATTATGAAAGCTATTGGCTTGTTCAGTCACATACAAGAAACAAAGACACTAATCTATTATAAATGATACATAAACAAACTAGATCACCACTGGCTTTAAAGAATTACCAGTTTAGGCATACTTACTTCGCATTTTCTGTCTACAAACAAACAAACAAAAAGACAGTATTGATGCAATACCGTATTAGTACCTATTCAAAAAGACACATGAAATTCAAAATTTTTGAGAGCTTGAAAAAAGTCTGTTCAGCACTGCATATGTATCCATGTGAAAGCCATGTATATAATATAAACCATCCTCATCAGTCAAGCCCCTAATAGCTAATATGCTTCTCTGACACTGAAAAGCTGTGTTCACTTCCAAATTATGGAAAAAAATGAGATAACAAAGTGCAAGTGTTTCATCAGCAACCTGAAGACACCCTTTGACTAGAAGCTGAGAAAAAGATCTTGGTGAATTCTCGGTGTCTGGGAAAAGTAAAGGAAGGAAGCAGTTAAAGAAAGACACACCTTGCTGACCAAAACCCAAACCCAGTGACAGGAAGACAATTAAACTAGCCAAAAATCCATGAGAAGAATAAAGGAATGGGGCACCAAAACTAACATGCCTTCATTATCACCACTATATATAATATTTTTATAACAGTGTGTCTGTGAAAATAATTTCAGATCTATTTTGTATGGCACAAACGAGACACAGATTATTAAGGTTTTATTTTTGAATTTAAAGGTACAAAAAAATCGCCTTAGATTGTTCCAGACACAGGAATTTTCATGCCTGAAGAAACATTTTAAGGCAATAGAAAACATATTTGTGACAAAGAACATTTCAGTTCATAATTAAAGGCCTTGGAGCAAGACCAGAGCAATGTAATGATGAGAAAACCATTAAAAACTTGAAAGAAAAAGAAGAAAAGCAGTACAAAAGATTCAGCTGCATAAAATGTTTAGCTGCTCCAGTAAATATGAAAAAAAAAAAAAAGGAAGAATTGAAAATCTCCAAGTAGAGGATTACAGCTGGGTACAGGCAGCAGACTTACAAAGGCATTTCCCCAAATGTGTCCATTTCCCAGGGAACACCAACACACACTCAGGAGAAACCCTGGCAAGGCTCAATTACTTCTGCACCTTGTAGCACAGGCACTCCAGCTCGAGCTCATCTTCCTTCTCCCGAGTCTGTTTCCTTGTGTCCCTTTGTGGCACGCAGCCCCGGGCCCCCTAGAAACAAGAGCTGCCCACTGCCCCTTCAAGTGCCCAAACTCCTGCCTGCGCTCACGGCAGCAAAACCAGGCTGTTCCCAGCCAGGGAGCGGAGCCCTGTTCCCGCAGGAGGCTCTCGTGAGCCCCTTCCCCACTGTGCACGCAGCACTTCTGCCTGCCTGCCCAGAACGCTCTTGGCACAGCAGAGAACAAGCTGGCCGGCTCTGGCCTCAGCACAGCCCAAACACAGGCACGGGAAGACACAGCGGCTGTTTTGCAGCCATGCCCCAGGGGGATGGGAAGGGACCCCGGCCTCTGGTCTCACTGCCCTCTTCCTGTCCCTGTGTAGGGATGGAGCATTGCTGTGCTTTCTGGAAGCTCTTTGTGGAAACTTCCACCATTGCAAGCTCCTTTGCCCTCGTGGATGCCTGCACTGGAATCCCTCACGGCTGGGTTCAGAGCACACTCAAGTTGGCTCTTCTATCACTCAGGGTCCTTTTCCCCTTCAGCGTGCTCGGCACGCCCTTTATAAGTCCATGCCGCTGTGCAGCTGGAGCAGCGGGACAGGGACCTTTGCAGCCTGAGCTGCCCTTGTTCCTCTCTGTCCGTGCCCGGAACACATCGGGGAGGAGAAGGGCAGCGGGGCCTTGCATGTGCCTGGGCTCAGGTTTTGCGCCGCTTCAGATCCACGGAGATGTGGGTAAAGTGAAAAACACAGTTTATTAAGGGAAAGCGAAGCAAAGGGGTGAGCTGGGAGGTAAAAAAGGGCATGGGCAGGGCCTGAGGGCTGCAGGGAAGGAGCTGTCAACAGGAAAAGAGATGGCAGGAGCTGCTGGAGCTTCACACAGGCTCACAGCTGTGAGCGGCCAGAGCCGCGCCTGGAGTTGCAGATGGTCCCTTCTGCTCTGCAGGTGGTCCCATCTTCGAAGGGAACAGGAAATCATCAAAGGAGGCCGGTACAGGTACATCTGGTCCAGAAGACAAACGAAGTTCTGCAGATCTTCCTTGGAATTTCATCTGTACCCATGTGTTCATGCAGGATGGGCACTCATCTTCCCTGAGGGCTTGAAGAGCTGGAAGACAGAGGAACAGAGCCACGGTCAGAGGCCAGATTGAGGGAATCGAAGGAATCCCTCCTGCCAGGACAATCCCAGCCGGCTCTTGCCGTGGCCAGGAGGGAGCGGGAGACAAGGGCTTCGGCCGGAAGGTGCTGGCCACGGATCCCCCCCGTGTCCCCGAAAGCTCTCCGGGCTGTGCCCCCAGCGCCCCTGGTGCGCACAGGCAGCAGAGCCCTCCGCAGCCCGGGCACGGATTGTAGCTGCGGAGCTGGGATTTGCAGCTGCTCCCTCAGCCCCGGCAGTGCTGGCTGCCACGCGGCTGCCTGACTCACCCTCAGTGAGGACCTGGAGCTCCTCCTCCTGCCCCATCATCAGCACTCCGGCCACCCCTGCAAGACAGAGCATGTGGCGGCGTCAGGCGGCACAGCTGCCCGACACGGGCGCTGCCAGCCCTGTGGCCGCACGCCCTCCTGGCGGGCAGGGCTCCTGCCGGGCCGCTGCCGCACGCTGCCGCCCGAGGGCACGGCTGCGGGAGGGCGGCGGCAGCGCCCAGGGCGGGCGGGGCTGCAGCGGCCCGGGCGCGGCTCCCGCTGTAGCCGGGGCAGCAGCCGGGCCGGGAGGCGGGGAGGGGCGCCGGGCTGTTGGCTCACCGATGAACCTGACGGCCGCCTCTCGTAGGGGCCTCTGTGGGCTCTGCAGGTGCGGCAGGGCCCAGCGCAGGTGCTCGGCCGCTCGGCTCTCGTCCAGCAGCAGCTGCGGAGAGCGGCGGCAGGGAAGGCTCAGCGCGGGCTCTGCCTCTCGTCCGGGCGCTCCCTGCGCCCAGCAGCGGCCGAGGCGGCCCGCACGGCCCAGGGCAGGGAGCAGCGTGGGGGGCGCAGGCTGGCGGGCCCGGCTGCGGCGCTGGCCAGGGGCACAGCTGCCGGCCCCTGACACTGAGCACCGGGGGCAGGGGCTGCCCCACTCCAGCCTGCGGCTGGGCCTCCCGGGCTGTCCTTACCAGGCTCTCGGCAAACTTCATCCGCCGCTTCTTTCTCAGCAGCTCCTCAAGATCCCTCCTTCTCAGGAAGCGGGCCGCACCAAGCAGGGCTTCGCCAGACGCCTGCAGAGCAGCAAGCAGAGAGCCGCAGGTGGCACCAGAGCCCAGGTGAGTCACACGGGAGCCGGGGCAGGAGGCAGGCGAGCCCCCTGCCAGGGATGCGGCAGCATCACAGTGAACCTCACCTCGGCCATGTGCACGTTCTCATGGTGCCAGTGTAAGAATAGAGGGAGCAGGCTCTGGCTCACAATTGTCGTGAGAGCGTTTTCCCTCTCTTCCAGTACCAGCTCCATCAGCTTGCCGAAGAGCTGAATGGAGAGCAGCTGCACATGGCTGTTGTCCTGGAGGAAAGGAAAAGTCCTAAGCACCAACTACTCCAGGCCGATTGGGGCAAAGGCCCAAAAGGGCACAAGGTTTCCAGGCAGGCAGCGTCCAGTGCCCTTGGCTGGGGGCACAGAGGCTTACATTCTCAAAGTGTGGCAGGAGGGACTCAGCCAGCTGCTGGGCGGTGATGCTGGGTATCTTGAGGTCTTTGTCCGGGAGCACATGCGTGAGCACAGAGAGGCTCATCCCGACCATCCCTGTGTCTGGATCGGCCAGCTGCTCCACCAGGTGTGGATAGAGGCCGCGTATTCCTCCGGTCTGTGTGCAAGACCAGGCTGTGCTGTGAAGCCGTGACTGGCCGCAGCACCGACAGCTGCTCGGGGCACTCGGGCAGCTGAAGTGGGAGTCGGGAGAGCTGGCAACAGCTGCCTCTGCTGCCAAGCCCAGCCAAGCCCCAAGGTCTGCCTTCCCCAGCCCCACGCTGCCAGCACGGCTTCAGCCACTGTCCCTTTCTCACCAGCGAGGGCTCCTTGCTGAGCACCACGAGGCCTCTGAGCACCAGGCGCAGCCTGTCCCTGCACTGGCTGGGCAGGTGCCAGGATAGCACCAACAGGGCACTGGGACCGTGTTGGCTCAGGTCCAGACACTGCAGGAGCTGAAAGGCACAGGGCAGTGGCAGGGCAGCCGGCCGGCAGGAGCCCAGGGCCGCGCAGGGCCGGCTCCAGGCAGCAGCAGCGGGCGCGGGCAGCGTCCCAGGCGGCTGCAGCTCCCAGAGGCCAGAGAGCCGGGAGGCAGCTCAGCCAGGCAGCGCTGGCCATCAGGCTCACCTCCACAAAGAAGGCCAGGGCAGGCAGATGGCAGCGGGGCTGCTTCCCGACGAGCAGGCTGAGCAGGTGCGAGGCCATGTGGGGACACAAGGGGGTCAAGGCACAGCGCATCTCCCTGGCAGGGGAAAAAGGCACCAAGACCCTGAGCTGGGCGGGCAGACCTCTCCCAGGAGTGACTCACAGAGGTCCCATCTTTCCCCAGCATTCTGCAAGGGGACATGGGCCCCTTGGGAGGCAGCTGCTGCTGGGCATCCTCCTCTCCCAGCCCTTTGCAGTGCGCTCAGCCCTCCCTCGGTGACGAGGCCCTCTCGCTTACAAGCCCCGGGGACTGTGTGGGGCACTCCGGCAATGGGGTACTAATGCCGGCGGTGGCAGCGGGGACTAGAGGATCTCACCTGGCCAGCAGACCTGCTGCACAGTGCTGGCTGTTGGCACAGAGCAGGCTGTCCCAGAGCTGCTTGTGCTCCAGAGCCAGCAGGTTCTTGCCAACGCCCAGTCGGGAGAGCAGAGCCTTCAGTGTCTGCACTGCAAACCTGTGTGCCGAGCCAAGGCCAGGTCACTCTGGGAGCACTGGCCCTGGCCGCAAGGGTGTTGGAAGGACAGGGCGACTGGCACCTGTTGGGCTGGCTGGGAAGGCCGTGTTCCTCCTGGCACGCTCTCCAGAAGCCATGGGTCTCCACGTCCACTGGCCTCTGCTCCGTGGTGGTGAAAATTTGCAAGAGCAGAGCCACGAGCAGGTGGGGAGAATGAAGGAGGATTGCGAAGTGCCACTCGGGCATGCTTGCAATCCTCCACAGCACCAGAATTGCCTGCAAGAGACAAAGCACCCCGAGGCAGCGCTCAGTGCCGAGGTGTCCATGAGGCAGGGCCTGAGGGGAGAGGCAGGGGGAGCACCCGGCCTGCTGCCCCTAGCCCAGCTTTGAGCCCAGGCAGGGAGCTGCAGGGTGGGGAGAGCATGGAGAGCTTCTGAGAAGGCGACCTGGAGGGCCAGCATAGGCCAGCTCCAGAAACTCACAGCCAGGGCAAGGACGGCCTCGTTGTCCCCACTGCAGAGGAAGCCGCCGTACGGTGGCTGCTCCTCTATCGCAGAGAGCAGCGCTGGAAGCACCTGCTCCATGGCCACTTCTGAGGTCCCCACGGCTCTCCAGATCAGCGCAGCGGCTCTGTGGGACCAGAGCTGTGCGTCAGTACCGTGCCCCGAGCAGCTGCGTGGGGCCGGGAGGGAGCACGGCAGCAGGCTCAGGAAACAGAGGGGCCCGAGGGTGCCGCTGCTCTCCGCCTGTGTGGCAGACGCCGCTGGACAGGCTGTACAGGGCGAGGGGCCCTACGGGCCGGTGAGCATTGAGCTCTCGAGGCACTTGTGCCCCTTACCCGTCACACGTTGGGGCACAGCGCAGGAGGCTCATCACCACGTGGGCCGGGTGTTGTTCAGCGAGGCTGACAATGGCCATTTGCAGCCCAGCATCCACAGACTCACGGGACATGAGTCTCTGCAGCAGGGCACTCACCGTGGCATGTACCTGGAGGAAGCAGCATGGGGACGATTTGGAGCGCTGTCCAAGGGATCAGCTTGCCCAGCTTTCCCCAAGAAGTGCTTGCCTTCCCAGCCCACTGTGATGGGGCTGAGGGGGCCCAGCACACACGGCTTGAGGGGCCACGGGATCCTGGGAGGCCTTCAGCCCTGGCCCCAGGCTACTGTAAAGAATAAAAAGCCTTCTGGAAAAACTCCAGAGTGGGTCTAGGACTCACAGTGAGCGAGGGCATGGCCTCAGTCTCTGGGATGGCCGGTGGGATGGTGTTGGTGGTGGCCATGCCCTCTGTCAGGGCCATGTCAGCCTCGTCCCAGCCCTCATCACTTTCCCAGTCAGAGCTGGCGGCCAGGTCAGAGGATGCTGTGCTGGCAGCAGCCTCTGCCCGCAGCTCGCTGGGCCTGGGGTCGGGCTCGGCCGTGGCCTCGGGCGCAGAGCCGCTGGCCTTTGTGCGCCGAAGGCGCAGGAACCTCCGCAGTGTCTGCAGCAGAAGGAAGGGCGGGAAGAGAGGGACGTTCCATGGTCTGCTCCAAGCGTGGGGCCCGGCCGAGCAGCGCCAGCAGGCCCGGCCCAGGTGGGGATGGCCGCAGGTACCTGCGCTGCTCTCTGGAAGCGGCCACGGGTGGGCTCCTGCTCTTGAGTCGGATCCCTGGCTGCATCTGCCAAAGAGTGAGGGCAGCCAGAGCTGAGGGGCTGCGGGAGAGGCCAGAGAACACAGCCCAGCCCTGCGCTCCCCAGGCAGGGACAGCCCCCGGGCACCTGGGGGATGGAGCACGGCCATTCGGGGGGGCAGCCCTGGCCCCTCTCCCATCCCGTCCATGGGCATGTCCACAGGGGTGGGATGGGATGGCATGGGATGGGATGGGATGGGATGGGATGGGATGGGATGGGGCTGGGCCAGGGCAGCTGCAGGCACCAGCCCTGCGGCCCAGCTCTGCCACTCACCGTCCTGCAGCGTCTGCAACTGCTCTGGCTCCGCTGGCTGCTGCACTGGGGCAGCTGCAGGGCCTTTGCTTTTCTTGCCCCGAAGCCCCTTGACCAGGCTGAGCAGTCTGCCTGCCATCCTGCTCTCTGACCTGGGGGGCACTTTCAAATGCCTCGGCAAAGGCCCTAGCCAGCAAGGGCTGGAGTCGTGCCTTGCAGGCACCTGCAGCAGAGGAGCCTCAGGAAGGCTACAGGACAAGGGCACTCGAGGTCTCCTGCCACAATGACAGGAGACTCCTGGTGAATGATGGAGGTCACCAAGTGCCACGGCCTGGCCACGAGGGCTCCGACTGCAGGGATGGTAGATGTCTCAGAAAAGCTCTGAGTCACAAAATGCTGAGGTCTGGCCGTGAGGCCAGCCGCAGGAGGAACGCTTCGGAAAAGCTCCGGGTCAGGAACCAACGAGCAGGCTGTGTGGGGACACCTCACAGCACCGCTCTGTCACCTCCTGTCCCGTTGCATGCACCGAGCACTCTGGAGTGGCTGTGTGGCTGCCAGCCCTGAGGTCAGCGCGTGTCACAAAGGGCTGCTAAGACACAGTGTCCCTTTCGGTTCCACGGGGAAACTGCTACACCGTGTCACAAAGGGACACGCTGCCACGCCCCACGGGGCCATCCCCTCCCCACCCAAGGTGCCCCTGCTTGTAAGGAATCCATTGCCCCGAGTGTCTAACACAGCCCTGGACACACCACGACCCCCCAAGTGCTCGGGGAAGGACTCTCCACGGTGCCCGCACAGGCCAGCTCGCTGCCGGCCCTGCAGCAGAGCAGCTTGCAGCAAGCTAGGGGCAAACGCATCTTGCCAAGAGTTAAAACACAGCAGATAGGGAAGATGGCATGAATGTGGGCATAAAGGCTTTTGAATTCACAGCTCTCTGAGAGTCATTTGGGGCTCTCGGCTGGACGGGTATAATCCCCCTCTGTCCTGTGCTCAAAGTGGGGGGACACACCCTGCTGCTGGTGCTTGCCTTGGTCTCTGCAGGCCCAGGCAGATGCCAAAGCTGCTCCTCATGCCTTCTCCCTTCCCACGCCCCTCTGCCAAGTGCAAGGGGCCTCAAGGATGGATAGGAGCGCAGGGACCAAAGGAAGACAGCTGCACCTAGCTCACTGGGGACTCCTGGGGAAGCACTTTGCTTGGGAAGCAAGCCCCTCTCTTCCAAAGGCATTTCCCCAAATGTGTCCATTTCCCAGGGAACACCAACACACACTCAGGAGAAACCCTGGCAAGGCTCAATTACTTCTGCACCTTGTAGCACAGGCACTCCAGCTCGAGCTCATCTTCCTTCTCCCGAGTCTGTTTCCTTGTGTCCCTTTGTGGCATGCAGCCCCGGGCCCCCTAGAAACAAGAGCTGCCCACTGCCCCTTCAAGTGCCCAAACTCCTGCCTGCGCTCACGGCAGCAAAACCAGGCTGTTCCCAGCCAGGGAGTGGAGCCCTGTTCCCGCAGGAGGCTCTCGTGAGCCCCTTCCCCACTGTGCACGCAGCACTTCTGCCTGCCTGCCCAGAACGCTCTTGGCACAGCAGAGCACAAGCTGGCCGGCTCTGGCCTCAGCACAGCCCAAACACAGGCACGGGAAGACACAGCGGCTGTTTTGCAGCCATGCCCCAGGGGGATGGGAAGGGACCCCGGCCTCTGGTCTCACTGCCCTCTTCCTGTCCCTGTGTAGGGATGGAGCATTGCTGTGCTTTCTGGAAGCTCTTTGTGGAAACTTCCACCATTGCAAGCTCCTTTGCCCTCGTGGATGCCTGCACTGGAATCCCTCACGGCTGGGTTCAGAGCACACTCAAGTTGGCTCTTCTATCACTCAGGGTCCTTTTCCCCTTCAGCGTGCTCGGCACGCCCTTTATAAGTCCATGCCGCTGTGCAGCTGGAGCAGCGGGACAGGGACCTTTGCAGCCTGAGCTGCCCTTGTTCCTCTCTGTCCGTGCCCGGAACACATCGGGGAGGAGAAGGGCAGCGGGGCCTTGCATGTGCCTGGGCTCAGGTTTTGCGCCGCTTCAGATCCACGGAGATGTGGGTAAAGTGAAAAACACAGTTTATTAAGGGAAAGCGAAGCAAAGGGGTGAGCTGGGAGGTAAAAAAGGGCATGGGCAGGGCCTGAGGGCTGCAGGGAAGGAGCTGTCAACAGGAAAAGAGATGGCAGGAGCTGCTGGAGCTTCACACAGGCTCACAGCTGTGAGCGGCCAGAGCCGTGCCTGGAGCTGCAGATGGTCCCTTCTGCTCTGCAGGTGGTCCCATCTTCGAAGGGAACAGGAAATCATCAAAGGAGGCCGGTACAGGTACATCTGGTCCAGAAGACAAACGAAGTTCTGCAGATCTTCCTTGGAATTTCATCTGTACCCATGTGTTCATGCAGGATGGGCACTCATCTTCCCTGAGGGCTTGAAGAGCTGGAAGACAGAGGAACAGAGCCACGGTCAGAGGCCAGATTGAGGGAATCGAAGGAAAGCCTCCTGCCAGGGCCATCCCAGCCGGCTCTTGCCGTGGCCAGGAGGGAGCGGGAGACAAGGGCTTCGGCCGGAAGGTGCTGGCCACGGATCCCCCCCGTGTCCCCGAAAGCTCTCCGGGCTGTGCCCCCAGCGCCCCTGGTCCGCACAGGCAGCAGAGCCCTCCGCAGCCCGGGCACGGATTGTAGCTGCGGGGCCGGGATTTGCACCTGCTCCCTCAGCCCCGGCAGTGCTGGCTGCCACGCGGCTGCCCTGACTCACCCTCAGTGAGGACCTGGAGCTCCTCCTCCTGCCCCATCATCAGCACTCCGGCCACCCCTGCAAGACAGAGCATGTGGCGGCGTCAGGCGGCACAGCTGCCCGACACGGGCGCTGCCAGCCCGGTGGCCGCACGCCCTCCTGGCGGGCAGGGCTCCTGCCGGGCCGCTGCCGCACGCTGCCGCCCGAGGGCACGGCTGCGGGAGGGCGGCGGCAGCGCCCAGGGAGGGCGGGGCTGCAGCGGCCCGGGCGCGGCTCCCGCTGTAGCCGGGGCAGCAGCCGGGCCGGGAGGCGGGGAGGGGCGCCGGGCTGCTGGCTCACCGATGAACCTGACGGCCGCCTCTCGTAGGGGCCTCTGTGGGCTCTGCAGGTGCGGCAGGGCCCAGCGCAGGTGCTCGGCCCGCTCGGCTCTCGTCCAGCAGCAGCTGCGGGGAGCGGCGGCAGGGAAGGCTCAGCGCGGGCTCTGCCTCTCGTCCGGGCGCTCCCTGCGCCCAGCAGCGGCCGAGGCGGCCCGCAGGGCCCAGGGCAGGGAGCAGCGTGGGGGGCGCAGGCTGGCGGGCCCGGCTGCGGCGCTGGCCAGGGGCACAGCTGCCGGCCCCTGACACTGAGCACCGGGGGCAGGGGCTGCCCCACTCCAGCCTGCGGCTGGGGCTGCCGGGCTGTCCTTACCAGGCTCTCGGCAAACTTCATCCGCCGCTTCTTTCTCAGCAGCTCCTCAAGATCCCTCCTTCTCAGGAAGCGGGCCGCACCAAGCAGGGCTTCGCCAGACGCCTGCAGAGCAGCAAGCAGAGAGCCGCAGGTGGCACCAGAGCCCAGGTGAGTCACACGGGAGCCGGGGCAGGAGGCAGGCGAGCCCCCTGCCAGGGATGCGGCAGCATCACAGTGAACCTCACCTCGGCCATGTGCACGTTCTCATGGTGCCAGTGTAAGAATAGAGGGAGCAGGCTCTGGCTTACAATTGTCGTGAGAGCGTTTTCCCTCTCTTCCAGTACCAGCTCCATCAGCTTGCCGAAGAGCTGAATGGAGAGCAGCTGCACATGGCTGTTGTCCTGGAGGAAAGGAAAAGTCCTAAGCACCAACTACTCCAGGCCCATTGGGGCAAAGGCCCAAAAGGGCACAAGGTTTCCAGGCAGGCAGCGTCCAGTGCCCTTGGCTGGGGGCACAGAGGCTTACATTCTCAAAGTGTGGCAGGAGGGACTCAGCCAGCTGCAGGGCGGTGATGCTGGGTATCTCGAGGTCTTTGTCCGGGAGCACATGCGTGAGCACAGAGAGGCTCATCCCGACCATCTCTGTGTCTGGATCGGCCAGCTGCTCCACCAGGTGTGGATAGAGGCCGCGTATTCCTCCGGCCTGTGTGCAAGACCAGGCTGTGCTGTGAAGCCGTGACTGGCCGCAGCACCGACAGCTGCTCGGGGCACTCGGGCAGCTGAAGTGGGAGTCGGGAGAGCTGGCAACAGCTGCCTCTGCTGCCAAGCCCAGCCAAGCCCCAAGGTCTGCCTTCCCCAGCCCCACGCTGCCAGCACGGCTTCAGCCACTGTCCCTTTCTCACCAGCGAGGGCTCCTTGCTGAGCACCACGAGGCCTCTGAGCACCAGGCGCAGCCTGTCCCTGCACTGGCTGGGCAGGTGCCGGGATAGCACCAACAGGGCACTGGGACCGTGTTGGCTCAGGTCCAGACACTGCAGGAGCTGAAAGGCACAGGGCAGTGGCAGGGCAGCCGGCCGGCAGGAGCCCAGGGCTGCACAGGGCCGGCTCCAGGCAGCAGCAGCGGGCGCGGGCAGCGTCCCAGGCGGCTGCAGCTCCCAGAGGCCAGAGAGCCGGGAGGCAGCTCAGCCAGGCAGCGCTGGCCATCAGGCTCACCTCCACAAAGAAGGCCAGGGCAGGCAGATGGCAGCGGGGCTGCTTCCCGACGAGCAGGCTGAGCAAGTGCGAGGCCATGTGGGGACACAAGGGGGTCAAGGCACAGCGCATCTCCCTGGCAGGGAAAAAAGGCACCAAGACCCTGAGCTGGGCGGGCAGACCTCTCCCAGGAGTGACTCACAGAGGTCCCATCTTTCCCCAGCACTCTGCAAGGGGACATGGGCCCCTTGGGAGGCAGCTGCTGCTGGGCATCCTCCTCTCCCAGCCCTTTGCAGTGCGCTCAGCCCTCCCTCGGTGACGAGGCCCTCTCGCTTACAAGCCCCGGGGACTGTGTGGGGCACTCCGGCAATGGGGTACTAATGCCGGCGGTGGCAGCGGGGGACTAGAGGATCTCACCTGGCCAGCAGACCTGCTGCACAGTGCTGGCTGTTGGCACAGAGCAGGCTGTCCCAGAGCTGCTTGTGCTCCAGAGCCAGCAGGTTCTTGCCAACGCCCAGTCGGGAGAGCAGAGCCTTCAGTGTCTGCACTGCAAACCTGTGTGCCGAGCCAAGGCCAGGTCACTCTGGGAGCACTGGCCCTGGCCGCAAGGGTGTTGGAAGGACAGGGCGACTGGCACCTGTTGGGCTGGCTGGGAAGGCCGTGTTCCTCCTGGCACGCTCTCCAGAAGCCATGGGTCTCCACGTCCACTGGCCTCTGCTCCGTGGTGGTGAAAATTTGCAAGAGCAGAGCCACGAGCAGGTGGGGAGAATGAAGGAGGATTGCGAAGTGCCACTCGGGCATGCTTGCAATCCTCCACAGCACCAGAGCTGCCTGCAAGAGACAAAGCACCCCGAGGCAGCGCTCAGTGCCGAGGTGTCCATGAGGCAGGGCCTGAGGGGAGAGGCAGGGGGAGCACCCGGCCTGCTGCCCCTAGCCCAGCTTTGAGCCCAGGCAGGGAGCTGCAGGGTGGGGAGAGCATGGAGAGCTTCTGAGAAGGCGACCTGGAGGGCCAGCATAGGCCAGCTCCAGAAACTCACAGCCAGGGCAAGGACGGCCTCGTTGTCCCCACTGCAGAGGAAGCCGCCGTACGGTGGCTGCTCCTCTATCGCAGAGAGCAGCGCTGGAAGCACCTGCTCCACGGCCACTTCTGAGGTCCCCACGGCTCTCCAGATCAGCGCAGCGGCTCTGTGGGACCAGAGCTGTGCGTCAGTACCGTGCCCCGAGCAGCTGCGTGGGGCCGGGAGGGAGCACGGCAGCAGGCTCAGGAAACAGAGGGGCCCGAGGGTGCCGCTGCTCTCCGCCTGTGTGGCAGACGCCGCTGGACAGGCTGTACAGGGCGAGGGGCCCTACGGGCCGGTGAGCATTGAGCTCTCGAGGCACTTGTGCCCCTTACCCGTCACACGTTGGGGCACAGCGCAGGAGGCTCATCACCACGTGGGCCGGGTGTTGTTCAGCGAGGCTGACAATGGCCATTTGCAGCCCGGCGTCCACAGACTCACGGGATGTGAGTCTCTGCAGCAGGGCACTCACCGTGGCATGTACCTGGAGGAAGCAGCATGGGGAAGACTTGTAGTGCTTTCCAAGGGATCAGCTTGCCCAGCTTCCCCTCAGGAAGTGCTTGCCTTCCCAGCCCACGGTGATGGGGCTGAGGGGGCCCAGCGCACACGGCTTGAGGGGCCACGGGATCCTGGGAGGCCTTCAGCCCTGGCCCCAGGCTACTGCAGAGAATAAAACACTTCTGGAAAAACTCCAGAGTGGGTCCAGGACTCACAGTGAGAGTGGGCATGGCCTCAGTCTCTGGGATGGCCGGTGGGATGGTGTTGGTGGTGGCCATGCCCTCTGTCAGGGCCATGTCAGCCTCGTCCCAGCCCTCATCACTTTCCCAGTCAGAGCTGGCGGCCAGGTCAGAGGATGCTGTGCTGGCAGCAGCCTCTGCCCGCAGCTCGCTGGGCCTGGGGTCGGGCTCGGCCGTGGCCTCGGGCGCGGAGCCGCTGGCCTTTGTGCGCCGAAGGCGCAGGAACCTCCGCAGTGTCTGCAGCAGAAGGAAGGGCGGGAAGAGAGGGACGTTCCATGGTCTGCTCCAAGCGTGGGGCCCGGCCGAGCAGCGCCAGCAGGCCCGGCCCAGGTGGGGATGGCCGCAGGTACCTGCGCTGCTCTCTGGAAGCGGCCACGGGTGGGCTCCTGCTCTTGAGTCGGATCCCTGGCTGCATCTGCCAAAGAGTGAGGGCAGCCAGAGCTGAGGGGCTGCGGGAGAGGCCAGAGAACACAGCCCAGCCCTGCGCTCCCCAGGCAGGGACAGCCCCCGGGCACCTGGGGGATGGAGCACGGCCATTCGGGGGGGCAGCCCTGGCCCCTCTCCCATCCCGTCCATGGGCATGTCCACAGGGGTGGGATGGGATGGGATGGGATGGGATGGGATGGGATGGGATGGGATGGGATGGGATGGGGCTGGGCCAGGGCAGCTGCAGGCACCAGCCCTGCGGCCCAGCTCTGCCACTCACCGTCCTGCAGCGTCTGCAACTGCTCTGGCTCCGCTGGCTGCTGCACTGGGGCAGCTGCAGGGCCTTTGCTTTTCTTGCCCCGAAGCCCCTTGACCAGGCTGAGCAGTCTGCCTGCCATCCTGCTCTCTGACCTGGGGGGGTACTTTCAAATGCCTCGGCAAAGGCCCTAGCCAGCAAGGGCTGGAGTCGTGCCTTGCAGGCACCTGCAGCAGAGGAGCCTCAGGAAGGCTACAGGACAAGGGCACTCGAGGTCTCCTGCCACAATGACAGGAGACTCCTGGTGAACGATGGAGGTCACCAAGTGCCACGGCCTGGCCACGAGGGCTCCGACTGCAGGGATGGTAGATGTCTCAGAAAAACTCTGAGTCAAAAAATGCTGAGGTCTGGCCGTGAGGCCAGCCGCAGGAGGAACGCTTCGGAAAAGCTCCGGGTCAGGAACCAACGAGCAGGCTGTGCGGGGACACCTCACAGCACCGCTCTGTCACCTCCTGTCCCGTTGCATGCACCGAGCACTCTGGAGTGGCTGTGTGGCTGCCAGCCCTGAGGTCAGCGCGTGTCACAAAGGGCTGCTAAGACACGGTGTCCCTTTCGGTTCCACGGGGAAACTGCTACACCGTGTCACAAAGGGACACGCTGCCACGCCCCACGGGGCCATCCCCTCCCCACCCAAGGTGCCCCTGCTTGTAAGGAATCCATTGCCCCGAGTGTCTAACACAGCCCTGGACACACCACGACCCCCCAAGTGCTCGGGGAAGGACTCTCCACGGTGCCCGCACAGGCCAGCTCGCTGCCGGCCCTGCAGCAGAGCAGCTTGCAGCAAGCTAGGGGCAAACGCATCTTGCCAAGAGTTAAAACACAGCAGATAGGGAAGATGGCATGAATGTGGGCATAAAGGCTTTTGAATTCACAGCTCTCTGAGAGTCATTTGGGGCTCTCGGCTGGACGGGTATAATCCCCCTCTGTCCTGTGCTCAAAGTGGGGGGACACACCCTGCTGCTGGTGCTTGCCTTGGTCTCTGCAGGCCCAGGCAGATGCCAAAGCTGCTCCTCATGCCTTCTCCCTTCCCACGCCCCTCTGCCAAGTGCAAGGGGCCTCAAGGATGGATAGGAGCGCAGGGACCAAAGGAAGACAGCTGCACCTAGCTCACTGGGGACTCCTGGGGAAGCACTTTGCTTGGGAAGCAAGCCCCTCTCTTCCAAAGGCATTTCCCCAAATGTGTCCATTTCCCAGGGAACACCAACACACACTCAGGAGAAACCCTGGCAAGGCTCAATTACTTCTGCACCTTGTAGCACAGGCACTCCAGCTCGAGCTCATCTTCCTTCTCCCGAGTCTGTTTCCTTGTGTCCCTTTGTGGCATGCAGCCCCGGGCCCCCTAGAAACAAGAGCTGCCCACTGCCCCTTCAAGTGCCCAAACTCCTGCCTGTGCTCACGGCAGCAAAACCAGGCTGTTCCCAGCCAGGGAGTGGAGCCCTGTTCCCGCAGGAGGCTCTCGTGAGCCCCTTCCCCACTGTGCACGCAGCACTTCTGCCTGCCTGCCCAGAACGCTCTTGGCACAGCAGAGCACAAGCTGGCCGGCTCTGGCCTCAGCACAGCCCAAACACAGGCACGGGAAGACACAGCGGCTGTTTTGCAGCCATGCCCCAGGGGGATGGGAAGGGACCCCGGCCTCTGGTCTCACTGCCCTCTTCCTGTCCCTGTGTAGGGATGGAGCATTGCTGTGCTTTCTGGAAGCTCTTTGTGGAAACTTCCACCATTGCAAGCTCCTTTGCCCTCGTGGATGCCTGCACTGGAATCCCTCACGGCTGGGTTCAGAGCACACTCAAGTTGGCTCTTCTATCACTCAGGGTCCTTTTCCCCTTCAGCGTGCTCGGCACGCCCTTTATAAGTCCATGCCGCTGTGCAGCTGGAGCAGCGGGACAGGGACCTTTGCAGCCTGAGCTGCCCTTGTTCCTCTCTGTCCGTGCCCGGAACACATCGGGGAGGAGAAGGGCAGCGGGGCCTTGCATGTGCCTGGGCTCAGGTTTTGCGCCGCTTCAGATCCACGGAGATGTGGGTAAAGTGAAAAACACAGTTTATTAAGGGAAAGCGAAGCAAAGGGGTGAGCTGGGAGGTAAAAAAGGGCATGGGCAGGGCCTGAGGGCTGCAGGGAAGGAGCTGTCAACAGGAAAAGAGATGGCAGGAGCTGCTGGAGCTTCACACAGGCTCACAGCTGTGAGCGGCCAGAGCCGTGCCTGGAGCTGCAGATGGTCCCTTCTGCTCTGCAGGTGGTCCCATCTTCGAAGGGAACAGGAAATCATCAAAGGAGGCCGGTACAGGTACATCTGGTCCAGAAGACAAACGAAGTTCTGCAGATCTTCCTTGGAATTTCATCTGTACCCATGTGTTCATGCAGGATGGGCACTCATCTTCCCTGAGGGCTTGAAGAGCTGGAAGACAGAGGAACAGAGCCACGGTCAGAGGCCAGATTGAGGGAATCGAAGGAAAGCCTCCTGCCAGGGCCATCCCAGCCGGCTCTTGCCGTGGCCAGGAGGGAGCGGGAGACAAGGGCTTCGGCCGGAAGGTGCTGGCCACGGATCCCCCCCGTGTCCCCGAAAGCTCTCCGGGCTGTGCCCCCAGCGCCCCTGGTGCGCACAGGCAGCAGAGCCCTCCGCAGCCCGGGCACAGATTGTAGCTGCGGAGCTGGGATTTGCACCTGCTCCCTCAGCCCCGGCAGTGCTGGCTGCCACGCGGCTGCCCTGACTCACCCTCAGTGAGGACCTGGAGCTCCTCCTCCTGCCCCATCATCAGCACTCCGGCCACCCCTGCAAGACAGAGCATGTGGCGGCGTCAGGCGGCACAGCTGCCCGACACGGGCGCTGCCAGCCCGGTGGCCGCACGCCCTCCTGGCGGGCAGGGCTCCTGCCGGGCCGCTGCCGCACGCTGCCGCCCGAGGGCACGGCTGCGGGAGGGCGGCGGCAGCGCCCAGGGAGGGCGGGGCTGCAGCGGCCCGGGCGCGGCTCCCGCTGTAGCCGGGGCAGCAGCCGGGCCGGGAGGCGGGGAGGGGCGCCGGGCTGCTGGCTCACCGATGAACCTGACGGCCGCCTCTCGTAGGGGCCTCTGTGGGCTCTGCAGGTGCGGCAGGGCCCAGCGCAGGTGCTCGGCCGCTCGGCTCTCGTCCAGCAGCAGCTGCGGGGAGCGGCGGCAGGGAAGGCTCAGCGCGGGCTCTGCCTCTCGTCCGGGCGCTCCCTGCGCCCAGCAGCGGCCGAGGCGGCCCGCAGGGCCCAGGGCAGGGAGCAGCGTGGGGGGCGCAGGCTGGCGGGCCCGGCTGCGGCGCTGGCCAGGGGCACAGCTGCCGGCCCCTGACACTGAGCACCGGGGGCAGGGGCTGCCCCACTCCAGCCTGCGGCTGGGGCTGCCGGGCTGTCCTTACCAGGCTCTCGGCAAACTTCATCCGCCGCTTCTTTCTCAGCAGCTCCTCAAGATCCCTCCTTCTCAGGAAGCGGGCCGCACCAAGCAGGGCTTCGCCAGACGCCTGCAGAGCAGCAAGCAGAGAGCCGCAGGTGGCACCAGAGCCCAGGTGAGTCACACGGGAGCCGGGGCAGGAGGCAGGCGAGCCCCCTGCCAGGGATGCGGCAGCATCACAGTGAACCTCACCTCGGCCATGTGCACGTTCTCATGGTGCCAGCGTAAGAATAGAGGGAGCAGGCTCTGGCTCACAATTGTCGTGAGAGCGTTTTCCCTCTCTTCCAGTACCAGCTCCATCAGCTTGCCGAAGAGCTGAATGGAGAGCAGCTGCACATGGCTGTTGTCCTGGAGGAAAGGAAAAGTCCTAAGCACCAACTACTCCAGGCCCATTGGGGCAAAGGCCCAAAAGGGCACAAGGTTTCCAGGCAGGCAGCGTCCAGTGCCCTTGGCTGGGGGCACAGAGGCTTACATTCTCAAAGTGTGGCAGGAGGGACTCAGCCAGCTGCTGGGCGGTGATGCTGGGTATCTTGAGGTCTTTGTCCGGGAGCACATGCGTGAGCACAGAGAGGCTCATCCCGACCATCTCTGTGTCTGGATCGGCCAGCTGCTCCACCAGGTGTGGATAGAGGCCGCGTATTCCTCCGGCCTGTGTGCAAGACCAGGCTGTGCTGTGAAGCCGTGACTGGCCGCAGCACCGACAGCTGCTCGGGGCACTCGGGCAGCTGAAGTGGGAGTCGGGAGAGCTGGCAACAGCTGCCTCTGCTGCCAAGC
This sequence comes from Ammospiza nelsoni, assembly GCF_027579445.1. Lineage (NCBI taxonomy): Eukaryota > Metazoa > Chordata > Aves > Passeriformes > Passerellidae > Ammospiza > Ammospiza nelsoni. The sequence goes on along the minus strand of NC_080636.1, from coordinate 24,669,221 downwards.
CCAGCCAAGCCCCAAGGTCTGCCTTCCCCAGCCCCACGCTGCCAGCACGGCTTCAGCCACTGTCCCTTTCTCACCAGCGAGGGCTCCTTGCTGAGCACCACGAGGCCTCTGAGCACCAGGCGCAGCCTGTCCCTACACTGGCAGGGCAGGTGCCGGGATAGCACCAACAGGGCACTGGGACCGTGTTGGCTCAGGTCCAGACACTGCAGGAGCTGAAAGGCACAGGGCAGTGGCAGGGCAGCCGGCCGGCAGGAGCCCAGGGCCGCGCAGGGCCGGCTCCAGGCAGCAGCAGCGGGCGCGGGCAGCGTCCCAGGCGGCTGCAGCTCCCAGAGGCCAGAGAGCCGGGAGGCAGCTCAGCCAGGCAGCGCTGGCCATCAGGCTCACCTCCACAAAGAAGGCCAGGGCAGGCAGATGGCAGCGGGGCTGCTTCCCGACGAGCAGGCTGAGCAAGTGCGAGGCCATGTGGGGACACAAGGGGGTCAAGGCACAGCGCATCTCCCTGGCAGGGGAAAAAGGCACCAAGACCCTGAGCTGGGCGGGCAGACCTCTCCCAGGAGTGACTCACAGAGGTCCCATCTTTCCCCAGCATTCTGCAAGGGGACATGGGCCCCTTGGGAGGCAGCTGCTGCTGGGCATCCTCCTCTCCCAGCCCTTTGCAGTGCGCTCAGCCCTCCCTCGGTGACGAGGCCCTCTCGCTTACAAGCCCCGGGGACTGTGTGGGGCACTCCGGCAATGGGGTACTAATGCCGGCGGTGGCAGCGGGGACTAGAGGATCTCACCTGGCCAGCAGACCTGCTGCATAGTGCTGGCTGTTGGCACAGAGCAGGCTGTCCCAGAGCTGCTTGTGCTCCAGAGCCAGCAGGTTCTTGCCAACGCCCAGTCGGGAGAGCAGAGCCTTCAGTGTCTGCACTGCAAACCTGTGTGCCGAGCCAAGGCCAGGTCACTCTGGGAGCACTGGCCCTGGCCGCAAGGGTGTTGGAAGGACAGGGCGACTGGCACCTGTTGGGCTGGCTGGGAAGGCCGTGTTCCTCCTGGCACGCTCTCCAGAAGCCATGGGTCTCCACGTCCACTGGCCTCTGCTCCGTGGTGGTGAAAATTTGCAAGAGCAGAGCCACGAGCAGGTGGGGAGAATGAAGGAGGATTGCGAAGTGCCACTCGGGCATGCTTGCAATCCTCCACAGCACCAGAATTGCCTGCAAGAGACAAAGCACCCCGAGGCAGCGCTCAGTGCCGAGGTGTCCATGAGGCAGGGCCTGAGGGGAGAGGCAGGGGGAGCACCCGGCCTGCTGCCCCTAGCCCAGCTTTGAGCCCAGGCAGGGAGCTGCAGGGTGGGGAGAGCATGGAGAGCTTCTGAGAAGGCGACCTGGAGGGCCAGCATAGGCCAGCTCCAGAAACTCACAGCCAGGGCAAGGACGGCCTCGTTGTCCCCACTGCAGAGGAAGCCGCCGTACGGTGGCTGCTCCTCTATCGCAGAGAGCAGCGCTGGAAGCACCTGCTCCACGGCCACTTCTGAGGTCCCCACGGCTCTCCAGATCAGCGCAGCGGCTCTGTGGGACCAGAGCTGTGTGTCAGTACCGTGCCCCGAGCAGCTGCGTGGGGCCGGGAGGGAGCACGGCAGCAGGCTCAGGAAACAGAGGGGCCCGAGGGTGCCGCTGCTCTCCGCCTGTGTGGCAGACGCCGCTGGACAGGCTGTACAGGGCGAGGGGCCCTACGGGCCGGTGAGCATTGAGCTCTCGAGGCACTTGTGCCCCTTACCCGTCACACGTTGGGGCACAGCGCAGGAGGCTCATCACCACGTGGGCCGGGTGTTGTTCAGCGAGGCTGACAATGGCCATTTGCAGCCCAGCATCCACAGACTCACGGGACATGAGTCTCTGCAGCAGGGCACTCACCGTGGCATGTACCTGGAGGAAGCAGCATGGGGACGATTTGGAGCGCTGTCCAAGGTAGCAGCTTGCCCAGCTTTCCCCAAGAAGTGCTTGCCTTCCCAGCCCACTGTGATGGGGCTGAGGGGGCCCAGCACACACGGCTTGAGGGGCCACGGGATCCTGGGAGGCCTTCAGCCCTGGCCCCAGGCTACTGTAAAGAATAAAAAGCCTTCTGGAAAAACTCCAGAGTGGGTCCAGGACTCACAGTGAGCGAGGGCATGGCCTCAGTCTCTGGGATGGCCGGTGGGATGGTGTTGGTGGTGGCCATGCCCTCTGTCAGGGCCATGTCAGCCTCGTCCCAGCCCTCATCACTTTCCCAGTCAGAGCTGGCGGCCAGGTCAGAGGATGCTGTGCTGGCAGCAGCCTCTGCCCGCAGCTCGCTGGGCCTGGGGTCGGGCTCGGCCGTGGCCTCGGGCGCAGAGCCGCTGGCCTTTGTGCGCCGAAGGCGCAGGAACCTCCGCAGTGTCTGCAGCAGAAGGAAGGGCGGGAAGAGAGGGACGTTCCATGGTCTGCTCCAAGCGTGGGGCCCGGCCGAGCAGCGCCAGCAGGCCCGGCCCAGGTGGGGATGGCCGCAGGTACCTGCGCTGCTCTCTGGAAGCGGCCACGGGTGGGCTCCTGCTCTTGAGTCGGATCCCTGGCTGCATCTGCCAAAGAGTGAGGGCAGCCAGAGCTGAGGGGCTGCGGGAGAGGCCAGAGAACACAGCCCAGCCCTGCGCTCCCCAGGCAGGGACAGCCCCCGGGCACCTGGGGGATGGAGCACGGCCATTCGGGGGGGCAGCCCTGGCCCCTCTCCCATCCCGTCCATGGGCATGTCCACAGGGGTGGGATGGGATGGGATGGGATGGGATGGGATGGGATGGGATGGGATGGGATGGGCCAGGGCAGCTGCAGGCACCAGCCCTGCGGCCCAGCTCTGCCACTCACCGTCCTGCAGCGTCTGCAACTGCTCTGGCTCCGCTGGCTGCTGCACTGGGGCAGCTGCAGGGCCTTTGCTTTTCTTGCCCCGAAGCCCCTTGACCAGGCTGAGCAGTCTGCCTGCCATCCTGCTCTCTGACCTGGGGGGTACTTTCAAATGCCTCGGCAAAGGCCCTAGCCAGCAAGGGCTGGAGTCGTGCCTTGCAGGCACCTGCAGCAGAGGAGCCTCAGGAAGGCTACAGGACAAGGGCACTCGAGGTCTCCTGCCACAATGACAGGAGACTCCTGGTGAACGATGGAGGTCACCAAGTGCCACGGCCTGGCCACGAGGGCTCCGACTGCAGGGATGGTAGATGTCTCAGAAAAACTCTGAGTCAAAAAATGCTGAGGTCTGGCCGTGAGGCCAGCCGCAGGAGGAACGCTTCGGAAAAGCTCCGGGTCAGGAACCAACGAGCAGGCTGTGCGGGGACACCTCACAGCACCGCTCTGTCACCTCCTGTCCCGTTGCATGCACCGAGCACTCTGGAGTGGCTGTGTGGCTGCCAGCCCTGAGGTCAGCGCGTGTCACAAAGGGCTGCTAAGACACGGTGTCCCTTTCGGTTCCACGGGGAAACTGCTACACCGTGTCACAAAGGGACACGCTGCCACGCCCCACGGGGCCATCCCCTCCCCACCCAAGGTGCCCCTGCTTGTAAGGAATCCATTGCCCCGAGTGTCTAACACAGCCCTGGACACACCACGACCCCCCAAGTGCTCGGGGAAGGACTCTCCACGGTGCCCGCACAGCCCAGCTCGCTGCCGGCCCTGCAGCAGAGCAGCTTGCAGCAAGCTAGGGGCAAACGCATCTTGCCAAGAGTTAAAACACAGCAGATAGGGAAGATGGCATGAATGTGGGCATAAAGGCTTTTGAATTCACAGCTCTCTGAGAGTCATTTGGGGCTCTCGGCTGGACGGGTATAATCCCCCTCTGTCCTGTGCTCAAAGTGGGGGGACACACCCTGCTGCTGGTGCTTGCCTTGGTCTCTGCAGGCCCAGGCAGATGCCAAAGCTGCTCCTCATGCCTTCTCCCTTCCCACGCCCCTCTGCCAAGTGCAAGGGGCCTCAAGGATGGATAGGAGCGCAGGGACCAAAGGAAGACAGCTGCACCTAGCTCACTGGGGACTCCTGGGGAAGCACTTTGCTTGGGAAGCAAGCCCCTCTCTTCCAAAGGCATTTCCCCAAATGTGTCCATTTCCCAGGGAACACCAACACACACTCAGGAGAAACCCTGGCAAGGCTCAATTACTTCTGCACCTTGTAGCACAGGCACTCCAGCTCGAGCTCATCTTCCTTCTCCCGAGTCTGTTTCCTTGTGTCCCTTTGTGGCATGCAGCCCCGGGCCCCCTAGAAACAAGAGCTGCCCACTGCCCCTTCAAGTGCCCAAACTCCTGCCTGCGCTCACGGCAGCAAAACCAGGCTGTTCCCAGCCAGGGAGTGGAGCCCTGTTCCCGCAGGAGGCTCTCGTGAGCCCCTTCCCCACTGTGCACGCAGCACTTCTGCCTGCCTGCCCAGAACGCTCTTGGCACAGCAGAGCACAAGCTGGCCGGCTCTGGCCTCAGCACAGCCCAAACACAGGCACGGGAAGACACAGCGGCTGTTTTGCAGCCATGCCCCAGGGGGATGGGAAAGGACCCCGGCCTCTGGTCTCACTGCCCTCTTCCTGTCCCTGTGTAGGGATGGAGCATTGCTGTGCTTTCTGGAAGCTCTTTGTGGAAACTTCTACCATTGCAAGCTCCTTTGCCCTCGTGGATGCCTGCACTGGAATCCCTCACGGCTGGGTTCAGAGCACACTCAAGTTGGCTCTTCTATCACTCAGGGTCCTTTTCCCCTTCAGCGTGCTCAGCACGCCCTTTATAAGTCCATGCCGCTGTGCAGCTGGAGCAGCGGGACAGGGACCTTTGCAGCCTGAGCTGCCCTTGTTCCTCTCTGTCCGTGCCCGGAACACAGCGGGGAGGAGAAGGGCAGTGAGGCCTTGCATGTGCCTGGGCTCAGGTTTTGCGCCGCTTCAGATCCACGGAGATGTGGGTAAAGTGAAAAACACAGTTTATTAAGGGAAAGCGAAGCAAAGGGGTGAGCTGGGAGGTAAAAAAGGGCATGGGCAGGGCCTGAGGGCTGCAGGGAAGGAGCTGTCAACAGGAAAAGAGATGGCAGGAGCTGCTGGAGCTTCACACAGGCTCACAGCTGTGAGCGGCCAGAGCCGTGCCTGGAGCTGCAGATGGTCCCTTCTGCTCTGCAGGTGGTCCCATCTTCGAAGGGAACAGGAAATCATCAAAGGAGGCCGGTACAGGTACATCTGGTCCAGAAGACAAACGAAGTTCTGCAGATCTTCCTTGGAATTTCATCTGTACCCATGTGTTCATGCAGGATGGGCACTCATCTTCCCTGAGGGCTTGAAGAGCTGGAAGACAGAGGAACAGAGCCACGGTCAGAGGCCAGATTGAGGGAATCGAAGGAAAGCCTCCTGCCAGGGCCATCCCAGCCGGCTCTTGCCGTGGCCAGGAGGGAGCGGGAGACAAGGGCTTCGGCCGGAAGGTGCTGGCCACGGATCCCCCCCGTGTCCCCGAAAGCTCTCCGGGCTGTGCCCCCAGCGCCCCTGGTCCGCACAGGCAGCAGAGCCCTCCGCAGCCCGGGCACGGATTGTAGCTGCGGAGCTGGGATTTGCAGCTGCTCCCTCAGCCCCGGCAGTGCTGGCTGCCACGCGGCTGCCCTGACTCACCCTCAGTGAGGACCTGGAGCTCCTCCTTCTGCCCCATCATCAGCACTCCGGCCACCCCTGCAAGACAGAGCATGTGGCGGCGTCAGGCGGCACAGCTGCCCGACACGGGCGCTGCCAGCCCTGTGGCCGCACGCCCTCCTGGCGGGCAGGGCTCCTGCCGGGCCGCTGCCGCACGCTGCCGCCCGAGGGCACGGCTGCGGGAGGGCGGCGGCAGCGCCCAGGGCGGGCGGGGCTGCAGCGGCCCGGGCGCGGCTCCCGCTGTAGCCGGGGCAGCAGCCGGGCCGGGAGGCGGGGAGGGGCGCCGGGCTGCTGGCTCACCGATGAACCTGACGGCCGCCTCTCGTAGGGGCCTCTGTGGGCTCTGCAGGTGCGGCAGGGCCCAGCGCAGGTGCTCGGCCGCTCGGCTCTCGTCCAGCAGCAGCTGCGGGGAGCGGCGGCAGGGAAGGCTCAGCGCGGGCTCTGCCTCTCGGCCGGGCGCTCCCTGCGCCCAGCACCGGCCGAGGCGGCCCGCAGGGCCCAGGGCAGGGAGCAGCGTGGGGGGCGCAGGCTGGCGGGCCCGGCTGCGGCGCTGGCCAGGGGCACAGCTGCCGGCCCCTCACACTAAGCACCGGGGGCAGGGGCTGCCCCACTCCAGCCTGCGGCTGGGGCTGCCGGGCTGTCCTTACCAGGCTCTCGGCAAACTTCATCCGCCGCTTCTTTCTCAGCAGCTCCTCAAGATCCCTCCTTCTCAGGAAGCGGGCCGCACCAAGCAGGGCTTCGCCAGACGCCTGCAGAGCAGCAAGCAGAGAGCCGCAGGTGGCACCAGAGCCCAGGTGAGTCACACGGGAGCCGGGGCAGGAGGCAGGCGAGCCCCCTGCCAGGGATGCGGCAGCATCACAGTGAACCTCACCTCGGCCATGTGCACGTTCTCATGGTGCCAGCGTAAGAATAGAGGGAGCAGGCTCTGGCTCACAATTGTCGTGAGAGCGTTTTCCCTCTCTTCCAGTACCAGCTCCATCAGCTTGCCGAAGAGCTGAATGGAGAGCAGCTGCACATGGCTGTTGTCCTGGAGGAAAGGAAAAGTCCTAAGCACCAACTACTCCAGGCCCATTGGGGCAAAGGCCCAAAAGGGCACAAGGTTTCCAGGCAGGCAGCGTCCAGTGCCCTTGGCTGGGGGCACAGAGGCTTACATTCTCAAAGTGTGGCAGGAGGGACTCAGCCAGCTGCTGGGCGGTGATGCTGGGTATCTTGAGGTCTTTGTCCGGGAGCACATGCGTGAGCACAGAGAGGCTCATCCCGACCATCTCTGTGTCTGGATCGGCCAGCTGCTCCACCAGGTGTGGATAGAGGCCGCGTATTCCTCCGGCCTGTGTGCAAGACCAGGCTGTGCTGTGAAGCCGTGACTGGCCGCAGCACCGACAGCTGCTCGGGGCACTCGGGCAGCTGAAGTGGGAGTCGGGAGAGCTGGCAACAGCTGCCTCTGCTGCCAAGCCCAGCCAAGCCCCAAGGTCTGCCTTCCCCAGCCCCACGCTGCCAGCACGGCTTCAGCCACTGTCCCTTTCTCACCAGCGAGGGCTCCTTGCTGAGCACCACGAGGCCTCTGAGCACCAGGCGCAGCCTGTCCCTGCACTGGCTGGGCAGGTGCCGGGATAGCACCAACAGGGCACTGGGACCGTGTTGGCTCAGGTCCAGACACTGCAGGAGCTGAAAGGCACAGGGCAGTGGCAGGGCAGCCGGCCGGCAGGAGCCCAGGGCTGCGCAGGGCCGGCTCCAGGCAGCAGCAGCGGGCGCGGGCAGCGTCCCAGGCGGCTGCAGCTCCCAGAGGCCAGAGAGCCGGGAGGCAGCTCAGCCAGGCAGCGCTGGCCATCAGGCTCACCTCCACAAAGAAGGCCAGGGCAGGCAGATGGCAGCGGGGCTGCTTCCCGACGAGCAGGCTGAGCAAGTGCGAGGCCATGTGGGGACACAAGGGGGTCAAGGCACAGCGCATCTCCCTGGCAGGGGAAAAAGGCACCAAGACCCTGAGCTGGGCGGGCAGACCTCTCCCAGGAGTGACTCACAGAGGTCCCATCTTTCCCCAGCATTCTGCAAGGGGACATGGGCCCCTTGGGAGGCAGCTGCTGCTGGGCATCCTCCTCTCCCAGCCCTTTGCAGTGCGCTCAGCCCTCCCTCGGTGACGAGGCCCTCTCGCTTACAAGCCCCGGGGACTGTGTGGGGCACTCCGGCAATGGGGTACTAATGCCGGCGGTGGCAGCGGGGACTAGAGGATCTCACCTGGCCAGCAGACCTGCTGCACAGTGCTGGCTGTTGGCACAGAGCAGGCTGTCCCAGAGCTGCTTGTGCTCCAGAGCCAGCAGGTTCTTGCCAACGCCCAGTCGGGAGAGCAGAGCCTTCAGTGTCTGCACTGCAAACCTGTGTGCCGAGCCAAGGCCAGGTCACTCTGGGAGCACTGGCCCTGGCCGCAAGGGTGTGGGAAGGACAGGGCGACTGGCACCTGTTGGGCTGGCTGGGAAGGCCGTGTTCCTCCTGGCACGCTCTCCAGAAGCCATGGGTCTCCACGTCCACTGGCCTCTGCTCCGTGGTGGTGAAAATTTGCAAGAGCAGAGCCACGAGCAGGTGGGGAGAATGAAGGAGGATTGCGAATTGCCACTCGGGCATGCTTGCAATCCTCCACAGCACCAGAGCTGCCTGCAAGAGACAAAGCACCCCGAGGCAGCGCTCAGTGCCGAGGTGTCCATGAGGCAGGGCCTGAGGGGAGAGGCAGGGGGAGCACCCGGCCTGCTGCCCCTAGCCCAGCTTTGAGCCCAGGCAGGGAGCTGCAGGGTGGGGAGAGCATGGAGAGCTTCTGAGAAGGCGACCTGGAGGGCCAGCATAGGCCAGCTCCAGAAACTCACAGCCAGGGCAAGGACAGCCTCGTTGTCCCCACTGCAGAGGAAGCCGCCGTACGGTGGCTGCTCCTCTATCGCAGAGAGCAGCGCTGGAAGCACCTGCTCCACGGCCACTTCTGAGGTCCCCACGGCTCTCCAGATCAGCGCAGCGGCTCTGTGGGACCAGAGCTGTGCGTCAGTACCGTGCCCCGAGCAGCTGCGTGGGGCCGGGAGGGAGCACGGCAGCAGGCTCAGGAAACAGAGGGGCCCGAGGGTGCCGCTGCTCTCCGCCTGTGTGGCAGACGCCGCTGGACAGGCTGTACAGGGCGAGGGGCCCTACGGGCCGGTGAGCATCGAGCTCTCGAGGCACTTGTGCCCCTTACCCGTCACACGTTGGGGCACAGCGCAGGAGGCTCATCACCACGTGGGCCGGGTGTTGTTCAGCGAGGCTGACAATGGCCATTTGCAGCCCAGCATCCACAGACTCACGGGACATGAGTCTCTGCAGCAGGGCACTCACCGTGGCATGTACCTGGAGGAAGCAGCATGGGGACGATTTGGAGCGCTGTCCAAGGTAGCAGCTTGCCCAGCTTTCCCCAAGAAGTGCTTGCCCTCCCAGCCCACTGTGATGGGGCTGAGGGGGCCCAGCACACACGGCTTGAGGGGCCACGGGATCCTGGGAGGCCTTCAGCCCTGGCCCCAGGCTACTGCAGAGAATAAAACACTTCTGGAAAAACTCCAGAGTGGGTCTAGGACTCACAGTGAGAGTGGGCATGGCCTCAGTCTCTGGGATGGCCGGTGGGATGGTGGTGGTGGCCATGCCCTCCGTCAGGGCCATGTCAGCCTCGTCCCAGCCCTCATCACTTTCCCAGTCAGAGCTGGCGGCCAGGTCAGAGGATGCTGTGCTGGCAGCAGCCTCTGCCCGCAGCTCGCTGGGCCTGGGGTCGGGCTCGGCCGTGGCCTCGGGCGCGGAGCCGCTGGCCTTTGTGCGCCGAAGGCGCAGGAACCTCCGCAGTGTCTGCAGCAGAAGGAAGGGCGGGAAGAGAGGGACGTTCCATGGTCTGCTCCAAGCGTGGGGCCCGGCCGAGCAGCGCCAGCAGGCCCGGCCCAGGTGGGGATGGCCGCAGGTACCTGCGCTGCTCTCTGGAAGCGGCCACGGGTGGGCTCCTGCTCTTGAGTCGGATCCCTGGCTGCATCTGCCAAAGAGTGAGGGCAGCCAGAGCTGAGGGGCTGCGGGAGAGGCCAGAGAACACAGCCCAGCCCTGCGCTCCCCAGGCAGGGACAGCCCCCGGGCACCTGGGGGATGGAGCACGGCCATTCGGGGGGGCAGCCCTGGCCCCTCTCCCATCCCGTCCATGGGCATGTCCACAGGGGTGGGATGGGATGGGATGGGATGGGATGGGATGGGATGGGATGGGATGGGATGGGATGGGGCTGGGCCAGGGCAGCTGCAGGCACCAGCCCTGCGGCCCAGCTCTGCCACTCACCGTCCTGCAGCGTCTGCAACTGCTCTGGCTCCGCTGGCTGCTGCGCTGGGGCAGCTGCAGGGCCTTTGCTTTTCTTGCCCCGAAGCCCCTTGACCAGGCTGAGCAGTCTGCCTGCCATCCTGCTCTCTGACCTGGGGGGCACTTTCAAATGCCTCGGCAAAGGCCCTAGCCAGCAAGGGCTGGAGTCGTGCCTTGCAGGCACCTGCAGCAGAGGAGCCTCAGGAAGGCTACAGGACAAGGGCACTCGAGGTCTCCTGCCACAATGACAGGAGACTCCTGGTGAACGATGGAGGTCACCAAGTGCCACGGCCTGGCCACGAGGGCTCCGACTGCAGGGATGGTAGATGTCTCAGAAAAGCTCTGAGTCACAAAATGCTGAGGTCTGGCCGTGAGGCCAGCCGCAGGAGGAACGCTTCGGAAAAGCTCCGGGTCAGGAACCAACGAGCAGGCTGTGCGGGGACACCTCACAGCACCGCTCTGTCACCTCCTGTCCCGTTGCATGCACCGAGCACTCTGGAGTGGCTGTGTGGCTGCCAGCCCTGAGGTCAGCGCGTGTCACAAAGGGCTGCTAAGACACAGTGTCCCTTTTGGTTCCACGGGGAACCTGCTACACCGTGTCACAAAGGGACACGCTGCCACGCCCCACGGGGCCATCCCCTCCCCACCCAAGGTGCCCCCGCTTGGAAGGAATCCCATGCCCCGAGTGTCTAACACAGCCCTGGACACACCACGACCCCCCAAGTGCTCGGGGAAGGACTCTCCAAGATGCAAACGCATCTTGCCAAGAGTTAAAACACAGCAGATAGGGGAGATGGCATGAATGTGGGCATAAAGGCTTTTGAATTCACAGCTCTCTGAGAGGCATTTTTGGCTCTTGTTTTTGTGGCATTCTACAGAATCAGAGGGGTTTTTCGAAAGCTGTAAAAAGCGGGCTTCAGAGACAGTAGAATTGTGATTAGATCAAAGCAGCAGCCATGAGATAGGTCAGCAGAAAAAGTATTTAAAATGTTGAAAATGAAGACAAAAAGAACTATGGTCTGTGTATTAACGCTTGTCTTGTATAACTTCGCAAGTTTCTGAAATGTTTATCTAGAAGATATTTGCAAGTTTGAAGCTTAATAACGGAGCTCTGTGCATTGTGCTTTAAGGCATACAAGTAGGTATTGTATTCGAAATAAGCAGAGATTGTTTTAGCCAAAGTACTTGTACATATAGTTGCTGGAGAGAACTAGTTTCAATATGCTTTCGTTCGTGTAGTTTGTTGAAAAACTTATAATAAGTTGTAACATTATTTCTTTGTCTGCTGGTTGGGATGTGAGCTGGTGTTATCTTCTCATTGCCATAACTATGTAATGAGACTGATTCTGAAAACTGAAACAGCTCAAGGCACGTTCTACAGTGTAGTAAACCCCATAGGTTTAGCAAAGCACCATGGGGAATCTGAACAATAGGAATGCTGACACAGCAGCAGATAAGAACCTGTCTCCCTGACCCCCCGACTCCTAACCTATCTTTGTACCCTTATAAGGTAATATCTTGTAAACCCTGCCATTGGTCATTTATGGACCCCCTAACGCCTTACCATTGGTGAAGTTTGGATACTTGCCAAGCCTATAAAAGTAGCATACTGTACTCCATTAGTGAGAGGAAGAAGAGCTGAGACCCTTCACGGACCCCCAAATAAAGCCATCTCCGTGGAACAACTTGTGCCTTCTTCCTTCTCCTCTCTCTCTGTCTGCTGCTGCCTCGAGCTAAGGGCAAACTACCTAGCAAGCAAGCTGAAATCCTAGAGTTGGCTAATCACTATAAGAGCTGATAAACACCAAGCTTGCTGGGGGTTTGACCCACAGCCTTTTGGCCTGATCTAGCCTGGCTTCCAGGCCATCTATCCCACTGGGGACAGAGTTCCTGAGCCCTATGACTCAGCTTTATGATAAGGCCAATCGGTAGCTTTATTACTACAGCAGTCCCGTCCTGTTTGTGATTTGTATATATACTTCTGGCTGGTGATAAATAGTGCTCCTCTGTGAAGAACTTTGTTAGACTAGAAGACTAAAAAAAGATCGTAGACAGTTCAGTCACCAGAAGCCCAGGCTGTTAAAAAGAAAAATTGGTCATCCCCTTTGTCGTCTGCACCTGATGTCCTTGTAAGTAATAAGTAGTGACTTAAGGGCTCTTAGGCAATGAAATAGGAAATCATTTGTCTAAAGCAGAATAAGATGTTTTTTACCAGCTTGAAAAAATTTTACAACATAAAAGACATTCAGCCATCTCAAAACATGAACTGAAAGACTTATTAATCTGGATAAAAGCGAATACTCAAAATATAGACTAGCAGTCTTGTTTTACCTGTGATGTTTAAGACCAGATAAACTAGAAAATTTATAATCTATTCTCTCTCAAAAAGGAAGAGACTGTAGGCAAACTAATGCCTGTCTCCAGAGCTTTAATGGAGAGTTTTAAACCAAATGATCATAATAGAAACTATCTTGAACACCAAAACAGAACACCTAGTTCTGAGACTTTAATTCCAAGTGTTGCTGGGCTGTTGTCCTCTTCTGAGGAGATCTCGAGTTTTGTTCAAGGTTTCTTCCCTTCTAACACGTCCGAAGTTTCTCCAAGCACTGTAGACAGTGCCCCAATCCCTGGGAAGAAGGAATCAGATCAGCTTCCAGCTTCGGTTGTTTCCTCTGTTTTTTCCGAGATTCCCTGCGTCACTGATGCTGTGACAGGCTGTCCTCCCATTCCTCCACAGAATCATCCACCCCCAGAATGCCCAAGAAAGCGTTCAAAATTTTTGTCCAGTCCCTCAAAATCAGATATTGGCTTGGTCAGAAATTGATTCAGTTCTTTTAAGTTTGCCTTGTGCTTTTATGTCTCCCTTATTCTCATTAACTGTCAAGGTCTTCTGACTCATTCTAAGTGAAATAACTTTTGCTGACAGCACCTAAAAACTCTTTGGTAAGAAGCTAACAACATTGCTCATGTCGTTAAGCAGATAGGTAGCAAAGCAATTACTGAAGTTCCCCAATGCTAACCTTCTTCCTGACCTATTCCAGCATTGGTGCCTGATGTTTCCCCTTTCACTAGTTGCTTAACTCATGTTTTCTCAAGGCTGAACAGGCCCTGCTCCCTCAGCCTTTCCTCATAAGAGAGATATTCCTGTCCCTTGATCATCCGTGTTGTTTTCTGTTGGAACTGCTCCATGTCTCTCTCGTTCTGAGGAGCCCAGAGCTGGGCACAGCACTCCAGATGTGCCTCACCAGTGCTGAGTAGAGGGGCAGGATCACCTCCCTTGACCCACTGGCAATGCAGTTCCTAATGCCCCACAGAATTCCATTGGCCTTCTTGGCCACAAGGACACTCTGCTGGCTCATGGACAGCCTGTTGTCCACCAGGATCCCCAGGTCCTTCTCCTCAGAGCTGCTGCCCAGCAGGTTGGCCCCCAGCCTGTGCCGGTGTCTGGGTTTATTCCTGCCCAGCTGCAGGACCCTGCACTTGCCCTTGCTGAATTTCAGATGGTTGTTCTCTACCCATCTCATTATGAGTCAGTAATGATTGATCATTTAACCTTCACTGTGGCCTGGTAATCACCCAGTGTTCTGCAGTTTAGTTGGAATACAGTACATTTTGCTCTTGCTAAGGAAATGCACTCTTTTAATGGCTTTTGGAACATAAAGGGAGAAGCATAAAAAAAAAGTGTAGAAAGTTCATAAACTTGCTTGCATGTATTTAATTTGATCTATGCTGAAATCAAAATACAGACCAACTTAGAATAAAGATATACCTATTTTTCATAGACAATGGAATAAAGAACAATTGTGAAAAAAGATCCAGTTTTAGAATACACTTTAATTAGAACATGTTAAATTGCAATAATTCTTTTTAGGTGATAGTAGGTTAACACTTGACAGTGAAGCTCAGATCTATATCCCTGCTGTAACATGTCTCAGAGCAACATGCTGCAAAGAAGAATACCATGGCTTAAATGACAAAGCTAAGTGTAGACCAAGGACTCCTGAAAGGAAAAAAATAAAGAAAAAGTATAAGCAGAAACCAAAAAAAATATAAGAAAAGAATGAAAGCAATAAATTTCCTGCATATAAAAATAAAGAAATCAAATTAATATAAATAATCCACTACTGTAATTTACTTTTCATGCATTCAAGAAAACAACAAGTATATCTGTTCACTTTGAAATACAAGATTAGCTCCCGCTCCTTGGCTTTTTAATAATTACAATTTTCTTTTCTTCTTGGTAAGGTATTGAAATAATATTCTTTCAAAGCTGAAAAAACACATGCCAATCATGAGCCGTCAACTTAACAACCATGATTTTTCTCTGAAATACATTTTTTCTTCTCTATGCCACACCATTCATAGCATTACTAGTTATGTTATTTCCCTTTGTTCATTTATGCAGTCGACTGAAGTGAACAATCTAATGCCATCAATTTCTCTCTTACAGATGTGGTCTATCAGTCAATATTCTGCCTTGCTTGCGAAAGTTTTTCACAAAGCTTCAGGAGTGAGGAGAATCTCCAAAACTAAGAAAATGCCAAAAAAGCACATAATAATAAATAATAATACCAGAAAAAACAGCAGTAGTATTCAAAAATATAGCCCCTCAAAACACTTTAAAGTAATTTTCTTAAATTGACTACATTTTAGTTTGGTATCATGCCATTTATTGTGTAGTAAATCTGTTTTCAATTTCTTGATTGACTGTGAAATTCTGAGTATAACATCCATCAGCATAAATAAGCAGCTAGATACTAATTTTTTAAAGGTTATCCTACAAGAGAAATGAGGCCTGTAAATTTCTTGTCCATCTTTCTCACAAATCTAAGTTATTATTCTTATTTCAGGTGAAGATATGATTTGGAGTGATTTTACACAGTTGAAAAAGACAGAATAAATAGTGCTGTGTTTGGTGAGGCGGAAATTATTGCTAATGCTCTGTAAAAGAAATAGATAAGATTCTTAGACAAATTATCCATACTTAAGTTATGTATTAGTACCTAAATTATGTAAATGCACTATTTAGCAGTCCTTGATTAGCAACATTTACATAGCAGAAATCCCATTTTGTGACCCCAGAAAACCTATTGCTTTTCTCAGTGCAATCCACATTGCACTTTCAGAAATTTTACAGTTAAATGGAGGGGTCATCCTGGAATAATAGAGCTGGGCATTTAGCCTGCCTTATTAAAGGCTTTGATTCTGAATCATCTCCCACCTGTAAACACTTGCCAATATACAGGAGCAGGCTCAGAACATATCATAGAACATGGTCTGGCTGCTAGCACATGTCATTTCTGCTGTGAACAGAAAGGGTGAAGGTACAGCAGCATCAGCTTTCAGATGTGCAAAAAAGCATTTCTGGGACACAAATTACATGGACCTCAGAAACACACACTGGGTGCTGCAGTGAGCTACAGCTAACATTCCTACTATTGTCACTGGGCTATCTGAATTTAAATGTTTCATTTTTTCTGCTGACATGTGTAGCAACCACAGCATTATCCAGGCATGTAACTATAACATAGCTATAATCTAGTCCTGTGTGGTTTAACTCCAGCCAGTGACTAAGCACCATGCATCCAACTTGCTCACTCCCTCACTAGTGGTGTCAGAGAAAATCAGAAGAGTAAAAGTGAGAAAACTCTGGGTCGAGTTAAAGACAGTTTAGTAGGTAAAGCCATGCACACAAAAGAAAGCAATACTAGGAGTTCACTCACGGCTTCTCATGGGCAGGCAGGTGTTCAGCCATCTCCAGGAAAGTAAGGTTCCATCGCAGCTAGCAGAGCACAACAGGAGAAAGTCCTGCTTGTCAAGCCTGATATCCTTCTGCAACTGGGTAATCTACCTAACTGATCTACAAACTCCAGTAGATAGAATCTTTTTGAATTTCAGCAAAGCTGTTAATTCTGTGTCTCACAGTGTCCTTGTGGACAGAATGTTCATCCCACAGCGGAATAACTGTGTTAGGCACTGGGTGAGCAACTGGCTCAAGGGTCTGGTACAGAGAGTTGCAGGGAATGGGGTGACATCAGCTGGTGTCTGGTCACCAGTGGGGTTCCACAGGGCTCCATCCTCGGCCTGACACTCCTCAACATCTTCATTGACAACTTGTACATAGGACTCAAAGGAATACCAAGTAAGTTTGCTGATGACACTAAATTGGAAAGCACTGTTCACTTTCTCAAGGGCACAGGGGCCCTGCAGAGAAACCTGGACACATTAGAGACATGGGCAATCACCAACCTTGTGAAGCTTAACAAGGTCGAATGCTGGATTCTGCACCCGGGATGGAGCAACCCTGGCTGTGTGTATAGACTGGGGAATGGGAGGTTGAATCTGGGTCAGCAATACCCTTGCAAGGAGGGGCAACTGTGTTCTGGAGTGCATCAGGCAAAGCATCATCAGTCAGGTAAAGGAGGGTATTGCCCTGCTCTGCTCCCCACTGGTACAGCCTCATCTTGAAAATTGTGTGCAGTTTAGGGTGTCACAGTATAAAAGACATTGAGCTATCAGCGAGCATCCAAATGAGGGTCATGATGATGGTGAGGGGTCTGGAGAGGAAGCTGTATGACATTTGAGGTCACTTCTGTTCAGCCTGTAGGAGACTAAGGGCAGATGTCATTGTGGTATTCAACATCCTCATAAGAGAAGTGGAGGGGCAGGTACTGGTCTCTTTACTCTTGTGACCAGTGACAGGGCTCAAGCAAACAGCATGAAGCTGAGTCAGGGGAGTATTAGGTTAGGTACCAGGAAAATGTTCTCCACCCGGAGAAATGGTTGGGCATTAGAACAGACTCCCAGGAGTTGGACTTGGCTCCTGATTAGTCCCTTCTAACAACACACATTCTATGAAAACAAAAATGTAACAGTGAGTTGGGAAGACAAATGACATCCCTCCAAATGTTCCCCCTTCTTCCCCTGTCTTTATATACTGAGCTTGACACCATATGGTGAGAAATATCCCTTTGGCTGGCTGAGTCAGCTGTCCCATCTGTGTCTTGTTGAATTTTCCATATATCTCCATGGGTATCAGTGTGGCAGTATGAAAAGCAGAAGACACCTTGGCTCTGTGCAAGTGCTGCTCAGCAATAACAACACTGTTTTCAGCACAAATTAAAAACACAACCCCATACTAGGCACTGTGAGAAAGTTAGCTCTACCCCAGCCAAAACCAGCACATCTAGACAGAGGGCATTCTTGAGGAAATAAGGTATTAAAAGTTTTCAAAGAAACACTTCATCGGGAATGAAACTGATGAAATTATTACTAAAAATGGTAGTGTTATCAACAGAGTCCTGAAGGGATACATGTCTATTGCATTTTCTATCGGATATTTGTGATTCTGTAAAAATTAACTCAAAGCCTTCATACCCCTGGTATGACAGGTATCAATTCTTGAAACTTCACTCTGTTTATTGCTGACGTTACAGTAGCGACTTCAGTGACACTGAATACAGGACTTTGGGTCAGCACCCAGCACAAGGTACCGTATTCAAGCAAGCCCCACTGGTGTTTTAAGAAGACAAGACTATAAGCCATTCAGCTCATTTTCTTCACTGATGTATCTGACAGAGTGCTCCTTCTCCAGGAAGCTCAGGAGTAACTGAGGTGAGAACAACGTGCTCCTGCTCCTAAACCTTCAAACCACAGAAATATTGCACCTAAAAAAGTCAGCAATAGCTCGATAATAAGCTGCTCCATGTAGAGCTTGGAGCAGAATTTCATGCACTCTGACCACTGTCAGGTTTTAGTCTTTTTTTTTTTCTTTCACAATGAAAATTAGTTCAATTTCTATAGCTAATTAAGTGTAGCAACCTCGTCTATTTCTAATTTGTCCTGCTAAGAGATCAGCTGCTCTGGAGGTTAGTTCTAAGCATATACTGCCTCTATGAAAGCACAGGCTTTAGACTGTGCTAAAGAGTTAACACCAAAGTAGTATGATGAAATGCCTGTGCTGTTACAGTGCTTTTCAAGGTAAAAGAAAAGAAAAAAATAGGAAAATAATCTACTTCCAGAAAAAGAGATGGTATTATGACCTGCCCCTGATGGCAGGGTAACTGAGATTCTTGTTAGTAATAGATCCCTTGGGACAGATTAGGGGGAAATGACACTAAATGAGTGGCAGTTATAAATATGTATAGGGCAGGTTTACTTCAGAGCAATTTGATTGCAATGGAAAAGAGGTCTGAAGCCATTTTGGTTATTATCTGTAGAAATGGAGCCATATAAAAGCATAAAAAAAGAAAAGAAAAAGAAAAAAAAGGAAAAAGAGAAGAAAGGATAATAATAGAACAGCATCACCACCTGTGGATCCAGCAATGAGACCTATTTGCTGCAATTTCAACATCCATTGGTCAAAGTGATGCCCATAGTCTTGAACTGTCAGGGGTGGAAGAAGCCCATGGAATATAAAGTTCAATGGATTAAGATATATTTAGATTCAGCTGGGAACACACAGGTACCTCCACTGAGGGGTGGGGGAGTTTTACAATGTCTGATGCAACACTGTGGATCATGACTAGTCTGTCCAGAAATTAATTTGGGAGAGTTTTGGAGGTCTTTGATGGCTGATGACATGTTGAACGACATGACAGCTGCCTCTCACATCAGTGCAGTTTAACCAGTTATGCTCCATCATAAGGGATGAATATCTTCAGTCCTCTGTCTGAATGTCATGGTTCTTCCTGGGGAGGGCGTGGAGGAGTTTTATATGTGTGCATAAGACTTTTCTGTTTAAGGTTGTGTAAGGGGAGGTATTGGCTTATAAAAAGCATTATTTTACCTAGCAGGATCTGCGACTTGTGAGCCTTTTCCTTTGTCCGGCTCAAACTCCAGTTTGTAGCCTCTGGTGGTGGGTATGCACCCTTCTGCACCTGGGCTGTTACCATGCATCGTCAACAAAATAGCTAATTGTTTCAGTCATTAAATTTTAGTCTCACACAGATAGAAAAAAAAATTAAAGACATGTAATCCAAACCATTTGAAATTCTCATGCCTCCTCAATACTTTTTTCTTTCATATTAAATGGAAACAAGAAAATAAGGAAGTACTTGGTATTTGTTCCATACCAGATTACTTCTGAAAAAGACAGACCTGACTGAATGAAGGGTAGCTCTCTGGAGAAGTCTTCCAATGTTCACTTCAAACCCTCTTCCCTCTGTTTTTCTAAAGACAGACATGATTCCATTAATGGAAGATACCTTGCCAGGTTGTCTGGGGTCAGTATCACCTCAAACCTATGACAACTGTTGGGGTGCTTGCCCTTTTTCTTCTCACCTGGAAAATCTGATGGTGTTTAGCAATCTGCTGTTGAGGAACAGTCTCTGCCTCTTGATTCCCACTGACAACACCAGGTGCTATTTGAAGAAAGGGGCAACTGGTTTAGAACACAATGTTCACATCTCTGTAGGGCCTGGAAGACATCCATGTGTTATTTTATTGTCCAAGTTAGCACTGCACTTTTGCCAGATTCAGATTTATGTTTTACTTCAGCCCTTTCAAATCCTTGCTGAATGTCTTGATTTATTACTTCAACCTTTCTTCTGCAAGCACAATTCTCCTTGCAGTATCAACCTATGGAAATTGCTACAACACTATGGAAAAAAATGCAGGAAAAATACTACCAGGCTCATTTGTAGTATGTACACACTAAATATTTTCTATAAACTTCAAAATGAAAAGCAAATACTTCATGCCAACAAAGCAATTATAAAAAGGAACTGACATGAATGCTTTGCAACAGTACACCCTGTGCCATCAATAAAGTGTTTTGTTCTTCATCTGAATGCAAACTCACCCATCCCCACATAAAATGCATAATTTCATCCCAGGCTGACACACGCAATTTCCATGACTGCACGTCTGCTGCACACATTTCTATTGTGCATGAACTGATATCTCCCAAATGAAATAAAATACTGCTTGCATTCTTCATGCAGACCAGTCAAAATTTCTGTTTAGAAGAATAAGTCTTTCTTCACATATAAGCTTTCTTTTTCAGAAACACCAGCAAAAAGAACTCTGAAATGGTTTATTTTGATGCTTTGGTTTAATGAGCAAATTAAAACCCCATGATACCTGAACTCTTTTGCTGTCTTCGATACTGAGTGCACAATACAGCTCTGTTTTGCTGACCTTTTTTTCCCTGCCCCCTGCCCAAGGTAGTTCATTTTTCATGGTATTCTGAAGACTATAAAAACCCCCAACAAATAGCAAGTAGTCACCAAGGACACAAAAACCTCAACTAAAAAAAACTGCCTATTTTCCCCTCAAACCCACAAAACATAAAATAAATTTTAAAACAACCACTTTGTAGTTTTGTAAGGCTATTCTGTATTCTGACCACTGTTCTTTTCTGTCTTATTGTTTATTATGGACTCCTATAATTTTTACCTATGCAGCAGAAAGTAGGAAATGCAAATGTATTAAAAGGTCTTTAAAATGCCCTTATGCCATTTTGTATCTAGGCACTCAAGTTTTCATTAAAAAATTATTGACTCTGAAGCAGCAAAATGCATGATGCAAAGTTCTTTTGTGATAATATAAAATATCTCCAGATAACACGTGACATGACAATTAAGACTTTTGTTCCAAAATAGTTTGCTTTGAGTTTCAAAGTGTAAGAGTTGTCAATGTATTTTCATTGCACACTTAACTTGAGACACAACATTAAACAATTCTCTGGAGAAAATCCTCCCTCCAGGGAATTTGTGATCATACATTGGAATCTGATATTCCTCTGCAAAGTCAACGAGGTAACTGATTGCTGGGAAAAAGCACATCATCCATATATATGGTGCAGAGATTTTTTTTCTTTTGACTGGAAACAAACTATTATCTACCATAATTTTATGGGTCTCTAATTCCTTTCTCTCTTTGTATTTTATTAAGCTCTTGGCCAGAATACCTGAGCAAGTGGTAATGAAGGGGATTTACAGCATGCAATGACACATAACCTGTAATTTATGTTGATACTTTCTTCTTTTTTTCCCTGTAAATTCACAGTTCTTTTATCCAGCATCCACCAGACTATGAGAAGTATGAACAACATCATGAACAACTCTCAGCTTTCTAGAGTATTCTTTAAGACTATTGTTTAAGCTGTCTGAATACTGCAAACAACAGAGATTAAAAAATTACCAACAGCTAAGCTGTATTTGTATATCTCTTCTCAGTCAACAGCTAAATCACACTCTCAGCAAGAGATGGCCAAATGGCTTCTTTATCCAAATATTAAGGTCAAGGAAACATCCCATGAATCCTCCATCTACTTCAAACAAGCCCATACTCACACACATCACCTAATTTCTATTCCAGAAGAAAGGCTAAGATGCACCAGCTAACTCAGCAACCTCAGCTAGAGGATCTTCACAGCTCTTGCTTCTTTGTAAGACATTGTGCAGACTGCTCTTCCTCCTGTTCCCAAAATCTTCATGGACATTCTGCTCTTCCTTGTATCAAAAATGACTTCTATCTTGTCAACTGTTCATTTTAGGCCTTCCACCTTTTCCTTCATTTGGTGGGCATCTGTAAATTCTGCTACAGGGTGTATGTCTTAGCATAGTTAAATGGTAGATTTTCTTTTTCTTAGAAGCAGAAATAAGCTCTATTTTTTAACAGAAACTATGTATAGAGAATGTCATCTGTCCCTATGCATCCTACAGATTGTCACCTATTGAACAACTATGCAGCTCATGTTTTTCTAGTTGAGTTGTAAACGTGTACCTTTTTTGCATGCACTGCACTATTCTAAAGAAAGGCCAATCCACTCCATTGTCACCAAGAGGCAGGTGATGTTATTATACTGTCAGCTTCCATAAAGACTTCAGACAACCTCTTGTGACAGCTTTTAAACTGCATTTACTTCTCTTTTCCTGCACACAGGACACCTTCAGCGATTACTGGTAGCTGTGTCCCGAGTCTCCTGCAGACACCTTGGAAGTTTCAGGGCAGTGCACTTTTTTTCTCTCTGATAATTCTGAGCAGGTCATTATGATGAGAGCACATAAATTGTTGTGATCTGAAATCCTCTAGATTTCTGTTCACACAGGACAAGTTTGGAGGCAGGTAGTTCTGCTGTGAATGGGTAACCATGGAGAAAATGACAATTAATACTGTAGTCAACCAGACTAAAAATAATTCAGAAAAAAATTTGAAAGTTTTATTTGTTCCCAGATAGAGCTTCAGAAACAGCACTGGAAGTTTTATTTATGTCACGCATGTGCTTCTATACATGAGGATTTGATGCAATGATCTGTTCACATACCTCTGGCATAGGTCCTTTTATAAATGTTTTGTAGTCAGTTATTCTTACAGAGATATAATCTTGAATATTTTTAAATGCTTACTGCAGTGCTAAAAGCCAAGAATGTAAAACTCAAACTTGGTCTTATAATTTTGCTAGATGACAACTAGGGATCAGCAAGGAAAAAACCCAAGAAATTGCTGAAAGTATTTAATAAAACAAAGTACTAATTTTTTTATTGAAGATTTTATTCTAGCATTGCAAAAAGTATTAGCTTGACTTTTATTTATTGTAAAAAGAGCCTCTGAAATATATCTGAAGACTCTTGACCAACCTGTAGAAAACCAATCCTACATTGAAGACCATAGGCAGATGAAAGTGCCATAAATTATACTGTACTGTAATTTACATCACTCTGCATTATTATCTCTGCAGATTTAGCTAATCCTGTCACAATCAGCAAGCCTCCAGCTTTGATTCAGACAAACTTCAGAAAAAAGTATTACTGTATTTCATAAAGCATACTTTGTATCACAGAAAATCTGTTGAATAAACAGTCTCTGCCAGTAAAAATCAGAAAGCTTAGAATCTGAAACAGCTTATAGAGGTAGTTTGTGATTTACAAGAAAGAAAAAATCCTTTTCTCTTGCAAACTATTACAACAAAAACAACTTCTATCATGTTCATAGAACATTCTGCAGACCTCATGATCCCTATGCCTCAGTTATATCAGATAGTAGATGTCCAGAACTACAAAATACTCAAAACATTTGAAGTCTCCAAACTCACTGCCCAAAATTGCTGCTAAATAATCACCCTCTTTCCCCAAAACCTCTATATCTAAGATGGTATAAATGCTCTGAAGTCACTATAGCAAGAA
This sequence comes from Ammospiza nelsoni, assembly GCF_027579445.1. Taxonomy (NCBI): domain Eukaryota; kingdom Metazoa; phylum Chordata; class Aves; order Passeriformes; family Passerellidae; genus Ammospiza; species Ammospiza nelsoni. Next base: position 24,646,145 of record NC_080636.1, on the reverse strand, counting down.
AAATTCATGTCTGTAGCCAAGCTGGCCTTAAACAGACCTTTTTAACTGCCTATAGTACCAAGCAAACTTTAGAAAGATGGCAAAGAAAGCCAAACAGCTCAGATACTTATGCTAAGCAAGTTCAACCACACTTTGCAGAAATATGACAGCAACACATCAGAATATAGCTCTGAAGTAACAACATGTCAGAGTATAGCTCTGAAATAACTTCCCAGCATAACTCTTCCTGGGACACTCAGGTTAGCAGTCAGTGGCAATGTCACAACATTCAAGCAAAGAAAAGCCCCCTGAAGCAACTCAAGAGGATGCTGATTTCTGAGGAGTCAGCCAGCTACCTCTGCTGGGGGCTTTATTGCCTACAGCCCTGTGTGTGGGCCGTTGTTTGGAGCAGAAGCAGTGAAGCCCCTGTCAAAGGCATGTGATGGAAGAGGAGTACATGTTCTCCCACCTGAACTAATGGCAAAACTCTGCCACAGGAGAGCACGTCATCCTAAAGGAAGAAGTCTTAATAGCCTCAATAATTTGAAATAGTAAGATGTCATTATTACTGTGTCTAGTCTCTTTGGTTTAAGCTTTGCTTTTCAAATTCAAAAGAAATTGAAAAACCTGAGTATATGTAGTTTGAAAAGAAATAAGAAAATTCTTGAGGCACTGGCATCCAAAGGATTCACTTGCCTCATTTCATTACTGAAATATACTTTTAATCAGAAAACTAGGAAATGCTTATGCTGTTTTTGGTAGGGTAAAAAAACTTACTCCCTGACTAATGTAAAAATGAAAATAAGTGTTTGCACTGGAACTCTTTCAGTGAAATCTAGTGTTGTTATTGAGCTATTAGCTTGATTTCTCTTCATATTGGAAAGACATACCATTCTCTCTTTCTTTCTCTCTCTCTTTCTTTCTCTCTTTCTTTCTTTCTCTCTTTCCTGAGAGAATCCTTAAACAAAAACAAACATTTTGTAAACCAAATTTCTGTAAGGCTTGTGGAAAAAAAAATCAAAAAAACACCACAGACAGACCCACTTATGAAACCCTATCTCTTCCTATACAAATGATAATTTATAATAATAAAATTAATAAATTTATATATATATATATGAGTCCTGCACACATATACACAAATCCCAAAGCTCTTACCTGATGCTATTTTCCTCTATTTTAAATATTTTGCTTACCCATACTGTTAATAGGGTTTTTCTGTGGTAAAATGTTGACATTTCCTCTGGCTGCATGCCTTTGCAAACAAATTGCATATGTAAGTTTTCTACGTCTTATCAGTTATTAAAGTGGAAATAGATTAACCATGGAGACAGAAAATCCTCTCTTGATGGGATTTTAAGACCACCTGGGAGTGCTGTGATCTGAAGCATAGAGCTCCACTGCAATTTCAGTGCAAGTACTGGCCCAGTCACAAATATTCACTAATTGATTCAGAGGTTTCTGGGACACTCAAAGCATTTTCTCCCCCTTCTGTATTCTGAATACACACGGCTTCCAGCTTCAAAGGGAATTTTTCCAGTAGCAGGAAAAATTTAGCTGATTTGAATCTACTCTTGCTCCTGGAATACTCTTTATCTTCCCTCTATAATTCCTAAGTGCTCTAACAGTTGCCAAGTCTTCCTTCTTGGGCTCACCTGCTGGAGGCTACTAAGAAATTGTGTGGACAAGTAAACTAAACACTTGAAGTACAAAAGAGAAAACCTTTTATTCCCTATGAAATTTATCCTAAGGAGAGGCAGAAAGGTTTTTGAATCCAGCAAGACTTGGAATAGAAGATAACGAAATACATACTGAATTTTTTTTCTCATAGTCGAAGTTTGTTGAAATCCAAAGAAAGTTAATTTTTCTGTTGAGAGCTATTTTAAGGGTGTCCAGAATACTGAATCATCACTTCCTCTCCCCCTCTTCTGATGGATAAATCATCATAAAAATCTTCAGGTCATTGAAGAGAATAGTTTTCTGTGATGAAAGACATGTTTTTCCTTAGTTGAAACCGAACGACTTTGAAGCCCAGCAACAACAATGTTTTAATGGAAGAAGAAAGAGAAAGCAGAGAAGATAAAATATTGTGGGAGTGAAATGACTGCAGTTCCTTTAAAAGTGATTGCTTTTGATCCTTGCACAGTTCAGTAGCAACATAAAACATAGAAATAAGAAATTTTGTGACTAGTTACTGTGTAATAAAATGCTAAGATGGGGATCAGATGGGTTTCTTATGAAGAGATGAACCCAAAGGCAAAGAACTGTTATCCATTACCTTTCCCAAGGGTACTGTATTCTCACCTGCTCTAATAGGAATTAATTCCCCAAAATTCTTTGGCACTTTTAAAAAGCATTATTTCCAGGCATTAAAATTCCAAATGGTCTGAGCATTTTGTGATAGAAGTTCCAAATGTGGAAGAAAATTAGTATATTGAAGTCTTTCTTTCTACCACCAGATCAGTTCAGGAATTGTATGGGAAACTATACCTATATACTTTTTTTTTGGCTAATAGCCAAAGGTTTAAATGTTATATTTGAAAGTAGACTAGCTCAACTTAGACTTATATTGGTGAAAGGCAATCTTGTCTCTCACCATGCTGACTGTAGAGACCTTTCATTAGCAGTCTTCAGTTTCCTTTATGAAATAGTCTTCAGTTTCAGTTCTATTCAAGCCATTAGTATGTCATAAAAATTTACATAAACCTCAATTACCTCTAGACAACATTAAATTTTATAGAGAGGTTATGGCTATGAAATTTCTAATTAAACAAGGAGAAGAAATAAATAGAGGAAGAAATTCCATTAAGTCACTTAGCTGCAATCACTGAAAATGTCCCCATGGGTCTAGGATTGAGGGGCCAAATACATTTTTTGTACCCACTCTCAAGTTACTGACACCATCTTAGAGAGGTAATTTCTTTCATGGACTTAGATTGTCCGGGAAAACTAGAGACTTGTCACTGATGGAAAATGAGTGTTCCTCCCAGCCCAAAGGCAAAGTTCTAAACCTCTGGTGCACAAACAGCATCATAGCCACCCTGCTGTGGTCAAAAGGGATAATGACAAGGTCTTGGAGCCCTCTAGGACAGGTGGCTCAGGAGCACTGATCTGTCCTAGAAGCGAGATTCTAGTCAGCTTGGCAGCCACATCCTGCAGCTGTGAGAGAGGTGGCTGGCAGGGCCAGTCTGGTTCAGGTTGCTTCAAGAACAGAAACAGAGGAGCTTGTTCCCATTCATGCTGGAGGCAATTTGAATGGAGCCCTTTCCTACATTGCCTGGCTAATGTGATTTGGTTCAGCATGAAACGTGAAGCATCCTGGCATTACGCAGCTTGTGATAACACTTCACTGTTTTATTGACTTAGCAATGCACAAATGCTGATTCCTGGTTAATGCTCTGAAAATATATGGTAATTTAATGAAAGACTTAAATAAGGAGACATACATGATGTTTTGGAGATATTCAGGCTTGCAAAACAACACACAACTCCTACCTTCACCAAAAAAAGAAAAGCATCTCTGTTTTCTTATTGTCTTTATGTAAATGTTACACAATCACAGATTTAAAAAAAAAAATTTTGCCTTTGCAAAATATTGATAAACAGCTGCAAAGCAGTCTTCAAGTGCTTCAAGCATTTCAAGCTTTGAGTAACTCTGGCAGTTTTGAAAGATAGATTACTTGGACTGTTCAAAATTGTTACCAGTATACATGAAACATTTTTTTAACTGCAGTTGTTGGGGATTGTAATGAAGGAGAGTGCAGAAATATTGAAAGTGACTGCTTGGCAGAGAAAGGTCAAACGATGAAGAAAATGAAGCTTTTTTCCTAAAGTGCATACAAGTGAGGCCACATGGATCAACACTGGTGTGTTTTTGTATGTTGGTCTGTAGGAAGTCAGGAAAGATGGTAAGTATCTGTGAAACAGTATTTACACTAGTTATCCTTGGTTCTTAGATCTAGAGGTTATTCTCTAAAAGAGGTTATACCCTATTTTTTTCCCTTCTACCCAAAATTTATGCTTCAACTTTCCTCTGTCTTTCAAGGTCAGTTTGCTGTCATCAAATTACAGAGGCAGATTCAGAAAAAGATATTTAACAGGATAGTTAAAACTGCCACAGAAGTGAGAAGTCTCAAAAGGAGTAAGTTTGCTTCTACTTTACATTGATCAGAGTAGTATACTCAGGACACTGTAGGGCAGAAAAGATCCCAGATGTTTCCACACTCAATTTAAATGCAGAGATATTTTTTGCACAAGGGATACTTTAGCTGTAGCACGATGCAATTGCTATGCAAACTCATATAAGCATTTTTCTAGTCTTCTCAGTCATCATTTCCCCTGTCTGTCATTTACTGATGTTTCTTATTAAAATGCACCCATACAACATGTGCAGCACCTATCCTTCTCTTGCAAAACACATTGTTTTGGATTTTAAATATTGGGGATTCAGGCGTGAAAGTATGGAATAACTGACTCTATTCATAGACTTTTCAAAACCCTTGGATTTTTTTCACAAAATTCACCTGGAATGACAGAGCTTAAAAAGCAACTACTCAGCCAAAAAGAAAAGTGTTAAAGATTTGCTTCTTGAGCTTTCGTTCCCCATCTACTTCAATCAGCAAATATTATTTAGCTGACATGCACAATTCACTGATTTGGCTTGTCTGGAATTTTCTGCTTGTGCTCTCCTGTGGTAGTAGGGGGAAAAAAAAGCTGGAACTGCAAATAACTATTGTATGACTTCTATATATATTTTGTATCCTGGTTGACATAAACAACTATTGAAAATGAGAGTTTCATGTTCGCAAGTACAGACAAATAAAAGTGCCGAGACCTTGAAGTGGGTCAGATCATAGTTATTACATGAGAATTTTACATTCACTTGGTTTGTTGTTTTGCAGGAGAATAAAAACAGCAGCAAAACTACAGAAGTATAATGCTGTTTATAGAATCTCTCAAAAAGGACAGTGGAGAGTAGCTTTTTTGAGTAGTAAACAAAGCTCAGTGGCCTTTTTCTTTCCACTGGTAAAACCCAGGAGCCCGTATCTGTTGCTTCACACCATGGGAATGTAAAATTTCCAACCAAAGCAGTTCTTTTAGGCCTGAAGTCCTAATCGTCTTTTTCTCCAACTTCTTTGTAAAATAACCATATCCTGAGTTTGCTTAATGACAGCTAGAGGTACCTGCTTTGAGGCCCTATCTGAACAAGAGAAAACCTCAACTCTTCCTGAGTTTTGCCTCCTGTGGCCAAAGAGACATTAGTCTCAAAGTCTCGAAGTTTGATTGTGTCTGTGGAGAGTTTCCTGTCAATAAGCCATCACAGACATTTCATTGCCACTATAATGCTCTCACTATTACCATTCATGAATCAGCAGCAGACAGAGAAATAGGCATATTTTACTTAGATGAAAAAGAGTCTTAAAGTTTTATGTTGTTTTCTCTCAGTGCATAAAACAGCTATTTTGAAAACCTTCATGGCAGGAGCTCTTATGGACCCAAAGTATTATTTTCCTTTTTCTGCTTTGCATTGCCCTTCAAAAAAGGTCACATTAGCTGAAGAAAAAGGAATGAAAACTTCTTGAGGAAGCACAAAGCATACTTTTGGAGTGTAGTTGTGCAATGAAAATGGTGTTAATTTTATCCAATATCTTTCATCAACAAGAGGGAGTGATGTAAAGGAAACCATTACAGCTCTATGATAAAGTGCCAAGCCAGAGATCTGCACTTCTTTTTTCTAGGAAATATATATATGCACATATTTCACATTATGCACATCACTCATTGTACCAGGAAAAGAAACAGGCAGCACTGTTTTAGCCCATCCTCCATACAGCAAATATATGAACTTACAGAGGCACCTCCCACAAAACATAATCTTAGAGCCATCAAAATGTATTTACCAGAAGTTAGAGGATATCCAGACTCTATTTCACTCTTATTTTGGCACTCCTACAGCTTCCCATTCAGGGTTCTTTAGATATGCATTTTTTATTTGACTGTTGCTATTTACAGATCTGTGAAATAAGACAATGATCTGTTTGATCTGTCTACAGTGGAGTTGCTGCAGAAAGCATAAAGACATTAAATTCTTCCCATTTTTTGTCATTCAGTACTGTAAAATAATTCTAACAAGTTGAGTGTTCTAGATCCTAATGAATAAAGCATGTGAATTATGCAAGGTCTGTCCTTCTGTGTAGATTTTCATTTTTTTCACTGTACTTTTCCAGCACATGTGTTAAGAATGTCAATTTGCTTTTACTAGCCCTTGGTATAAATGTATGTCAGTGGATTGTGCCATTTTGGGCTTTAAGACAATTTTTTTAAATCAGAAGATGGACTGTCAGGACACCTTTCTTACTCATTCCATGTATTTTTTCTATTCCTACATCACTTTTATCCCTCAAATCTCTATATATCAAGAACATTGTAAAGAAAAGCTAAGGTTATTAGAAAAATTAGTCTCCTCCTACTCAACATTGTGCAAATGACATCCTGATAGTGAGGGCTTTCTAAGCTCCATTTAAATTGGAAACATACTGAAAGTATAAGTAATTAGATAATTAAGTATCCTGTAATGTCAGGAGAGAAATTGGTGGTTATTAACTGGTTTATTTTCTCTTTCCTTTTATTTACAGTATTTGTAATCCCTTAATAAGCACTTCTGTTATCCTTCATAAGTCTTCTCTTTTATTTCTTCATAGAATCACAGAATGGCTGGGCTGGAAGGGACCCTAAAGATGATCCAGTTACTGATCCCCTGCCATGGGCAGAGACACCTTTCATTAGACCAGATTGCTCAGAGCCCCATCCAACCTGGCCTTGAATGCTTCCAGGGATGGGGCATCTTTCTTCTTTTTCCTTTTTTATGTGAATGGCATTTACATGGACCTGCTGTGATAGCCAAGAGGTCATGGACATTTGCTCAATAAAAGCTGAAAGGCACAATGAAAGGCATAATCACCTTGCAGGTGAAGGAACAAATCCTGGTAGGGAACACAGTGGAAGTAAGGTGTTAACCTCCAGACCTTGAAGTGAAGAGGTACCTTCTGCTGGTAAAATCATCTCGTGCCCCTCAGAAACAAGATCTTTTCCCTTTCGGATGTTCAGCAGCACCACTTCTCTCATGCTCTGCAGTTTCTCCTTTTGCATTGCGGTGTTAAGCATAGATTGCAATGAATCCACACAGATTATGGTGAACATCCCTCTATTTCTGCTCTATTTCAGTGAGGAGAATGCAGAGCTTTGAAGAACGTTTCAGTTGCCAAGATAATAGGCACAGGAGCAGTAAAAGTTCTGGAATTTAAAAAAAATAATCAGCTTGCTGCAAACCAATAAAATTAACCAAAGTGTTTGAGTGGGTTTGCTCAGTAAGCTCAGATTTAACCATGAAAGCTTTAGCAATGTGAGGAAATGCTTAGCATGTTTAGCATTTCAACTTTTTAATAAGTGATCTATCTTGAATGTTGCAATCAATGTTTTTGTAAAAAAATACTGATTTTCAGTTAAGGAGTTGAAGGGACATCATTTTGTGCTGTTTCAGTTTCTGCCTAACTCATTATTACATACACACTGGTCTCTGTAAGAGATTTTTAGTTTTCAGTAAGTTTTACATGGTCATCTGGGATCAAATTATTCTTAGCAAACGATTTTGACAGAATGCAGATGCAAACAAGCAGAACAGATTTCAGAAATAAAGCTGATAGTTCATCTTCTCCAACTTACTCCTCATATGCTATGAGGAGTGGAAACATGAGAGAAAAAAAGTCTTTGTGAAAGATCAAAATCAATTGGAAATTCAAACTGACTTTAAGAAATTTTGAATCATAGATCTGTCTGTATATTGTTGCCTTATAATTTGCCTTTTGCATTTCATATGACTTATAAACACTTTTTGAGTCTCAGGTCTCAGATGAAAATTTACAGCATGATTGTGCATTCCAAAAAGAATGTATTAAAAATAATTGAATGACTTAATAACTTTTTCCCTACTTATCTTTCAGCTGTTATAGAATCTTTAATTCAGAAACCTCTTTAAACATCAAAAATTTTGCTTGAGCTCTTGTGATAAGGTAGATGGTAAGTGAAAAAGAATAGAGGATCACTTAACAAATATTGCTATAACTAAGCTAAGAATGTATTTAAATGTTCTTTTTGTGAGAATGCTTATTTTCTGTATTTATATTCATATCAGTAAGTACTTATGGATCAATTGAACTCTTCAGTTTCTGTTTGCATTCTTTAGTTTTCATTTAATAGTTTGCTTTTCAGTTTCATTTCCTTGGGAAAGTTCCTTTTGAAATAAATGTTGACCAGGATATGTCTTCAGTTTTGAAGAATAATTATGAGAATAATATACTTATTAAACATATCAGCTTGAAGAGAAAAAGGAATACTGGAGATACCAGTCCTAAAATTAAAAAAATCAACTATGTGTTTATTTACTATGGCACAGTTGAAAAAAAATTTGTCAAATGGATATAACATGTAAGTCTCATTATACTCAATGGAATTTTTAAGAAGAAGAGTTGAAAACCAGTTCACGGCCCTGTTTTGGCTTGCTTTTTTCCTGAACTCCTGTACACAATTTTTCACAATGTGTCAACAGCAAGGAAATAAAAGTTAAAGCTGCTTTTAAGGACATAGCTGAAGTGAAAACCGGATTTAATTGAATAAATGAAATTCATTAATTTACTATTTCAAGTGAAGGTAATGCATGTGGGGTTCCATCAAGGTTAATCAATTTACCTGTCTGAAGGGACACAACAAAATGGTGTGTATCAGATGATGGTGTTGAAGTTTGTTTCTTATTGGTGAGTCAATAGAAGTCAAGGGATTTGTAAATAATTTAATCTAATTTTTGTAATAAAATGACAACATTATTGACTAAAATGACAACATTATTGACAAGTGTCAAGGCACCCCATCTCTACAATTTTAATAGTCCAGGAAAACTGTTAAATATAATAACTACAAATAACTGATTTATGATTAACAATATAAATCACAGAATTAAAGCAGAGCTCATTATTTGCCTGACCCAATCTTTTCTAACTTTGTTTTCAGTTGATTGTCCTATTAGCAATTTTAAAGATGTGCATGCTGGGTGTATCCTCCTGAGTACTTCAATGGCATCTGTTGAGCTTGCAGCCTTGATTGAAAACTTGCATAAAAATGGTTTCTTCACTTCTGAGAAAGTTATATTTAACAATGCTACAAATAAAGCTGTTCAGTTTTGATTTAAAGCATTTGAGCTTCCCATTTGGGGCACAAACTTTAATAGGGCTTGATCTGGGGGGTAGGCTGGTGCCAGTTTTTCTTCCGATGTCCTGCAAATAATGGTCCAAATCCAGGCACTGGGGGGCTCCTCCCATGCCAGTAACTTTAACTTGCTAGGAGACATCCTCTAATACTGGAATTCAATCCCTTAAACTCAAACCAAGACAGTGTCTGTCATGACTCTGGCTTGTGTCAGATAGCATGGGTCAGGGACCACGACCAAGGACATCTTGTCTGCTGCAGCCCTGCTTTGGGGGCTAATACAAGTTAACAGCTTGGACAAAAATGCTTCCATCCCAGTCTGGCCTCTGTCCACAATGCTCTCCATCAAGTTTAAAATGTTGTTAGCCTTTATAAATTCCACTTTATGAATGCTTGTACAGTTAAGCAGCCAACAAATCAGATCTCACTAGGAAAACTTAAGCTCTTAATACCTCAAGTAATGAAAAATGTTTATGCATGTGACGGGATTAAAACATTGTCAGGGGTAGATTAGACAAATATTGCCAGCCAAGTATTTTAAAAATAAAGAGTTCACGTTCAACCCTTCAGCTACAGTGACTTGCCCAGGAGCTATGGTTCCCTTAGGCAGTGTCCTGTCACCCTAATCATGATGTTATAAGTTTATTTTTCTCTTGTCCTTTCAGAGCATTTTTTTCCTCATTCCCCATTGAAAGTCTGCAAGAAAGGAGTCAGACATCAGTCTTTCCACTGCACATTGACTGCTTTCCAGAGAGCAGCTTGTCATTCTATGAGGCAGGGGAAAGAATTGCATGACACAGAGACATTTACTGAAAAAAACAAAAATTCTCCAAAGCTGTGCAACCTTTGCCTACAGGACAAAGCATCTTAAAATGCGACCTATATTAAAAAGTATTTTAAAATTATGCTTAGCAAGGATCACACCCTAAACCAAAACTTCCCCTCTTGGACCACCTAACTCACAGCCTTAGGCTTACCGCCTAGATTAGTTCTTCATTTTATATATTCCTTAGATTTACAGGAGTTAAACATACAGAGAGGTTTAATTATAAGTGTTAGCATGAGAAATTCGTAATTTCTGTGTTTATGTGTGTTTATATGGCATGTCTAGTCAGTGGTGAGAAAGACATAAAATGGAGTTTTTGGAACTGCACCTAAACCTTTGTTTCCTCCATTGTTTTCCTCCATACACAATGAACTGAGTGATGTTTTTCTGAAGTTTGGCACTTCAATACTTAGAGAATAAGCAAGTGGTCAAGCATATTTTAGAAGTGAGAGATGTAACTGCTTAGTTGTATCTTGCTGAACACATATATGTGCAAAAAAGGAGACTATTGTCTGTGGTATATAACTTTTTTAAGGAAATGGTGTTTTATTACAGAAATTTCAAGCAAAGTCTATGGCATTTAAGTGTAAATGGTAGTCACTCCACTTTCCCATCTTCCAGTTCCAGCATATGCTTGGGGTTTTTAAACTGTCCCAATTCTCCTTCTGCTGCAGAGAAAGGGGGTGGAAAATTTAGACTCAAAGTCAGCCAACTGTTTAGTGCTGATTTACATTGAGTGAGTTACTCTTTACATGAGCAAGATGCTTTTAATTAGTCTTTGCACACAGTTAAATTGTTCCTGTTTTGGACTTACTGCAATGTACCAGATTGATCAACATCCTTTATTTATATATACTGTAAAAAAAAAAGAAATAAGACAGAGGTAGAGCTCATATGATCCAACTTGAGTTCCTGAGAGTCTGAAACTCAGTGTCAATCTGTAGGACCTGTTTGTGTAGAATATTTTGTGTTTACTTTCACTCTGGAAATGTCAGGTATTTCCATGTAACAGTATTCCTCCTAACAGTGCCATGAAACAGTGGCTGTGCTTGGCATGGTAGTAACTGAGAGCATAAATTAGTTTGCCTTTGGGTATCTTGGGTGTTTTCTGAGTATTAGGATTAAATACATTCTATTATTCAGAACACACAAATGAACTAACATTTTCTTACTGAAGACTTTCTCTCCTTCAAAGATTTATCTCACTTTTAGGAGTTGTTACATATGGTCTTATTCAGTTTTCAAGCACAGATGTACTTTTTGTAGAGGCTTTGAAATTTCTCAAATGCAAGGCTCTTAATTTACTGGGAAGTATAATTAGCAGAGGGGTAATTTCCTTTAGCTATCCTTAAAAATGCCTGAGACACTATGAAACTAAAGGTGTTTTCATAGATTGTAAACAGAATGCAGCTAAGTCAGACCTACAGTTAAGTTTACATTCTCTGTTAAGAGAGTTTATAAAAATATTTTATATTGGAAAGGCTAAATCTGGGTGTATTGTGAAATGAATAATGGATAGACATTAAATGAGAGTTTTCAAAAAAGATATTAGGGAATGGTCATATAGTTGAAAACGACCGAGGAACCAGGATGAAGTGACAGTAAATGACAGTGTAGGTGCTTTGTCCAAGTCAGGTTTAAACAGAACTAGGAGAGAAAGCTGCAGAGATGCCTAAGCCAGGCTGGTTTAGCTGCTTTCAGGTGTGTGTATGTGACCTTTTACATGGGAAAGGGGCAAACTGTCAATCCACGTGATGTTGTTGTGTCTGGAAAGTTCACTCCTCACTGACCATCTTGTCATTCTATTTTTTTTAATGGTTGATTTGATATTGCTTGCAACAGCTGCAATATCTGAGCATCAGATCACCAACAAAGCAGTCCTTAGAAGTCTTGATGGAGTCTCTGATATCAGATGTGATAAAATCAGAAGTGTCAAACTTTGACTAACCGCAAGAAATGCTGAGAAAACTTGGGCAACCTAAGGAGGCATTGGTGGCTGTTCACTGAAAGTCTCCTAAGTCTGAACAGAAAGGCAATTTGTGGACTGAACTTGAAAATTATTTATGCTGTGTATTATATTGCAGCAAAACTCTGGGGATCTGTGTGCATATCTGTGTTAAAGTTGAACCAGGAAATCCTAGACTTCCATTGTGCATCCTGCAGAAACATCACTGTTTCTCATGGGCAGAAAGAGAAAGAATTACCATAAATTTAATGACTGATTACCTGTCTGGAGGCATATAAAAATGGTTGCTTGTCAGCCAGATCCACTGCTTTTTCACCTGACTGTGGGTTATTGTCTTCCTTCTGCATTATTGCTAGTTTAAAGCCCTCCTCACCAGGCTGCCCAGCTGGTTTGCAAAGATGCGTTTGTCCCATGCAGTTGGGTGAATGCTGTCTCTCCCTTTCAGGCCTTGATCCACAGGGGTCGTAAAAATCAAATCCCTGTTGCTAACACCAAGTACACAGCTAGTAAGGGATCTCCCTATACTGTGAATATTCATGAATGTTTTGTGCTTTCCTTTTGCTAATAGGAAACAATGATTGCTCTGAAATAAAGAACTGTGTCTCAAGAGACTTACTCAGCTGTCATGAGTTTTTAAGAAAGTAATTAGGATGTTATTAAAATTTTGTTTTGTTTGTCATTTCTGAGATTTGAGAGTGTCTGGACCACATTTAGAAGTTTTCTTAAGCCTTGAGACTAAATATTTACAAGAAACTTTGAACAAGGCAAACTGTAGCACACAGCTTTTGTATCACTGATGTCTTGAGGGAGGAGACAAGGAATCCTCTGTCACAGAGTCTGTCAATCAGCTTTTGATTTGCAGCATGCTACATTGCTATACCATCAGTGGTGAGCATAAGATTTGCGTTTTCCCCAAATTTGAGGGTGTTGTGGGGCAAGTTGTTTTCTTGATGTGAGGGTTTTGATGATTTTGCAGTGAAATAGTTGTCCAGACTGAGGATACTTTCATTGTTGTCAGGTATTCTGTAAGATTTAAGGTCTTTATACTGTGGAGTGATGAGATGGAGTGATGTCATCCTTTCACTTAGTTTGTATCATTAATTCCTGCTTTTGTTTTTTGAATTCTTCCTGATCTTTAAAACAGTGAACAGCTGTTTCTTTTACTTCTTTAAGTTTTTAAAAACAATTTATTGAGCTGGAGAAGGAACACTGTTGGGATCTCCAGTTCCATCACACTTGTGATAGCTAGATATAGGTAAGGTCTATTGAAATTGGACTGTTTACTTTTGATCTAAAGTATCCACAAGGTACCCAGTATTTTTACAGGTGTATTACAACTACATCTTGAATGGCAGCTTCACCAGAAGGTCAAGAATTGGAGACAATAAACATAACATGTCCAAAGGGTTTTTTTCCCCCACCAAAATGCGATACATACATAAGTTGACGGTATAGAGAAAGCTTGTGCATTTCTGCCTGATGCTAATAATAATAGACATGCATTTCCTTTCTAAAATCAAACTGAATCTTGCAAGAAACTTGGCTATTTGGAGTATGTTAAACGTGTTATTTGAATTAAAAATAAAATATGTTTGCTTATTTTAACTGAGAGAAGCAGGGTATGGAGAGTTAAATTATAATTCATTTTAAATTATATCAATTTGCTCAGAAATAGGTGAAAATAAATCATGGCTTCCTGTTTTAGCCTTTTCTTTTGACTTGAGCAGAAAAAAGGGAAATGAAGTGGAAATAATTCTACCACCACAGAATAATCAAATTCTGTCTGAGATCTGAGATGGCCATCTGGTTTTGGATAACAGGAGACACAGGCAGAAAATTTATGAAGGCAGTAAGAATGAAAGCAAATTTTAAAAAAAGGAAAACATCAGTGCAATACATGCAGACAACTTAAAATTACAAGATTGCCTGTCTGTATCTGAAATTGCTAAAATTTCAGGAAGATGCTTAAGATTCAAAAAGTACTCTGTCATTTTATGAGAGAAAATAATTTCCACACAGATCTGGATTTGCCTTGAAAGTTGCTGAAAAGTTAACTTTTCTAGAAGAAAAAAAGTTTTCTTTATTTTTCTTTACTATGTTACCTAAAAACAGTGTATAAAATAGTTTGAGGTAAAGTGTTAATGATTTTATAATTAAAAAGGCATAATATGTCTATATGAGCCATTTAGAACAGCAATTTTAAATTTTATATTTGTTTTGTGTAACTATAAAAACAAATCAATGTTTCACAGTAGATGCTTTGCTAGCAATGGGAGAATAGTTATTCTTCGAAATAAATGTTTCTTTCTGCTTTCCCAAATTGGTCTATACCTAAAATATACATGATAGGTGCAGAATTGCTTCTTCCAAAATCCAAAGATTATTCCATATTTATCACAGGGATTGTCCAAGAAAAGTGGCTGTTAATAGAAAAATTGCTCAGAATGCAATAAAAGATTTGAGGGAAAGCATCTCCAGCATTTCAGATACTGACTCTAATTGCTGAAGGCTGAGAAAACAGAAACTGTTGAATTTCAACAGATAAAGACAAAACAGAGATGAATAAAACAAAATATTCTTTTCTCATCTATTTTTTTTCATTTAAGAGCATGTGACAGCCACAATTTATCTTGTGTAAAATAATTGGCAGCTGGTTACAGCCATGCTAACAGATGGAAGTTTGGTGTTATGTGTATTCTTTTATATGCATGACAATTGGGAAGACTGGATGAAGGATTACCAGAATGTGAAGATATTACCTGACTTGCAGCAGAACAGGGATTATTCTCACCTCCAATTCCCTTTCTTTTCTATGTTTGCTCATGATAAAGATGGAATTTGAGGTTTGGAAGTGAACAAGGCAAGGCTGCTTGCTAAATGTCACAGAGAAGGCTTAAAAGCAGTAGCTCAGAGAATTTCCTAGTGCCTTATCTTCACTCTTATTTTGATTTCCAGTTATTGGCATTTTGTGTTGGTAAAACATACAGCTGGCTGAATGTATTTTTATTTTTCCTGGTGAAAAAACTGTTTAGCTGACCTATGTTGACACTAACTGCATTTTTTTTAAGTCTTACATACTTTTCTATACCCCAGAATGTGCTGTATATATAGGCAATACAATTTTTTTCTTGTCTATACATACATATCCTTTCCACTACAGCCATCTTTGCAATCTGTTGATGTCGGAGGTAAATTCCACCTCTCCTGAAGAGAACACACTTCAGAGTGCTGCTGCCATTCTCCCTAACCTGTGTTTCTCTTCTCCTCATGACCTGGGTGTTATTAATACCTTTTTTGATATAGGAGGATATTCTGTCTCTTTTGCTTTATGACTCCCTTTCTCACTCTCACTTTGGGTGGATGTGTCTGTTCCTGCCTCCATGGATCGGAATCTCTCAGGCTGTCCACTCCAGCTGTGGAAGGGCAACACAGAGGGGCTTGGATGAGGAGCTCAGCTGGCAGATAGGTCAGTATGAGCTATCTGTGTTTGACTGAGAAAACCTGGAAGCTGGGACAAGCAGGAAGTAACTTGCAAGATTTGCAGTCATCTGAAGGATCCTGTTTGTTTTGGGAAGGACTATCCAAGGTCACACACCTGTGACTGTTAAACCAGACAAGAGAGATTTCCCTTGCCATTCCCCAGCTTAATCCATTTTAAAGATTTTTATTAACAAAGACACCCATTTTACCTTCCAAAAGCTATAAAAACAAGAAAGACAGGCAATGAGGGTCATTTCAGTCATCTGTAAGCAGAAGTGGCTATTGTCCATGGCTTGTGTTATTGTCTGACTTACAGGAGAAGCAGGTCTTGGAATTACAGAACAGCATTATTTTTTAGACTACCTTATAGTCATTTATGCTTTTATCCCTTAGATTTTTTTCTCTGTCATAGATGAATTAAAAATTCATAACTACCTGTTACTGATATCCCTGTACTGACATGTATAACTTTTTTACAATTAGTGATGAAAAGCTCCATGCAGATAAGTTCCAATCTTGTCTCGGTGGAATTCTAGTAGAAAAGAAAAGCTATGGCTTGACATACTAGAGACTTTAAAAAATGAATCCTTGCCTAGATGATGCTGAGGAGACAGTGCAGCAAATACAAGAGGCATAAAGTTGAAGCAGTAATGGTCAGTGTGAAGCTCAGTGGAGAAGTAGACCATGAGACTCCTTTTAGACAACACAAGAGGTGTTGACTGCTGTCAGGACAAGAAAATTACTTCAGAAAGTACCTTTAGCAGATTAAAAAGCAGAAGCATATTAATATTTGGAAATTTTATGAAAGAAGAAATCTTCAGGCTTAGTCAGGCCTGGGGTTGTGAATTCAGAGGCTGAATGGGTTCTCTCTGAGTATGAGGAGTGTGACTAGCTGGTGGTTTCAATGACTGGGATCAGCAGGAATGCAAAATCTGAAGCTGAGTGACTACCAGGTCCCTGGTATACAGTGTACAAGACACTTTTAATAATGAAACCAGGTGATTTTTTAAATTTTTCCATTACCAGATTGACTTATATGTTTCCTTAACTCTGACCAGCAAGTTGGGTAGTGCAAGACAAGCTGTATTTCTACGCTTCAAGAGTAAAGTGTGTAAAATTTCAAAATTAAAGAGAGTTCTGGAAAATAACTTGAAATTCAGCATAGTTTTACATTTAGTTCCTGCCTAGCATAGCCACAATCTGAAGAGGCACAGTGCCTGACTGTACACAGGATCAACAACATTCTGCATCAAAATGTGAGTGTGCCCAAATGAACCAGAAATTCTGTAGCTTGGAAAGAAAATGCTCTCATTAATTTTTCATCTTTTATATATATATATATATATATATATATATTTAAATAAATCAGCTCCTGTTGTCTTTGAAATCATCTCGATTCTCATTCAAATGGGGTAGTTCTTGATTTGTAGTAAGATAACACACAATATGATAATGGTAGAAAAGCTATCATGGGGAACAGATCAGTAAACAGCTTTTCCAGATGACAAATGATCCTTCACTTGTGATTCATCTAAGAATATGTGTGCTTACTGTGTTAGTCTCAACATTTGAATGCTGTATGTACACAGGCATCTGGGAAAAGGTTGAATTGCGACAATATATATTCCAGATTTTCAGTCTGTTCTGGGCATCCTTTTATTTATTGGCACAATATACTGGGCTTCCAGGTGATCTCTTTTAAGTATTTTCAATAAATGGGAAATGGGAACGGAGGGTGATACCGCGGCAGGAGCAAATATACAGAGAATAGCATCTGTCACCTGCTGGAAGAGAAGGTGGAGCACAATAGCTCAAGTGAAAGTGACTCCAAAGCTTTCTGAACTGCCATGTTTGGAGCATGAACTTCCTTCTGGTTATTGTGAGAAGAGGCTATAAGAACTCACTGAAATGTCTGAGTAGAATGCAGGAAAACCTTGTAGAATTTGTGCACTTTACCTGACTGGCAGAAGCTTGTTCTTTGGTTCAGATTTACCAAGCTCATCCTGGTTTGGTTTTCTTTATCAATTTTGCTGAAGACACTGCAACCTTTGTGATCTTCTGACTATATATAGATATGTTGATACTGAAGTGAAGTGAAAAAAAAGGAGGTTTTGGAGATTGGGTAGAGGCAGTATGTCAAAATGTGTGATCTGAATACTTTAATTCTCAGTGTTGTTGAGTATTAGAAACTTAAAGGGAAAAAAAGCCCCAGATATGTGCACTGGGTGAATCAAAAGGTTTGGCTTTCAACTTGTTTTGGCCTATTCAAGATTTATTCAGATTGTATGGAGTCTGATTTAGAATTATGGCAAAATGCTGTTTTAGAGAGTGAGCCCTTTCTCTGGGAGATGCTCTGGACTCTGCCATGTGTCTACATTCATATATGAAATTTTGGTTAAGGAGAGCAAAATCAGGATGGCTGTAGGCTTGAGCACACAATCAGATCCTACTTGGATAAAGCTGACTGCAGAGGGAGCAGCAACTGACTGGCTGTAATTCCACAAGAAGAAAGTTCTCTGTGGGCTGTCTCTTTTCAAGGACAGTCTAGTTTACTTTAAAAGCATTAAAAGAGGTAAAACTCCTGTAGGTTTCCTTTACTGATTTCTTCTAGACAGTTTAATCCAAGTAGATTTAGCAGGTTCAAGGTGGGAATTATTCCACGTGCCAATTTAAGCTGACAGAAGTTAATATGATTTACTACAGACAGGTGCTCCCACCCCCCAAAAATGGATGCTTATTTTAAAAATGACTGTGGACAGTCAGAGGTGCAAATGTTGAAGATTTTTAGTATTTCTCTGGCTTTCCATAACATAAAGAAGATACTTGTTACTGAGTCATGCAGTGTCAGGCTTCCAGACAAAAATGTTAACGGTCTTGACAACAGACTTTTGCTTCTAAGTTAGTTAATTTGTGATATAGACCCACATTTTGTTCAAAGGCCTAAAGGAAACTAAAAGTGACCAGTCCCTTTGCAGTAATAGCTTTTCACTATAAAATGCAGACATGTATAACTCCCTATTAAAATTTAATGCTATGCTTTAGATAGATTTTTCCCCCTTATGTTCTAATTGCACTCATTTGAAAATACCTTATAGTGGTGTAATAGAATTAATGTGAGTGTAAGGTCTAATGCCCTCTCTCAACACCATTAGACAGCTCTACGTGCCTTTGCAGGCAGGCATGAGATCAGAGCTGCCCCTTCAGGGATGCCTGATGGAGCCTGCCCAGCTGTGCTGTGCCAGGCCATTGGCAGCCTGAGCCACCTTGGGCAGCATTAGGGGAAAGGCAGCCTCCCCTTAATAACCTTTCTCTTTCCAGTCACTCCTATTAATTCTACCCCTTTCACTGTCATAGGATTTTAGCAACTCACAGCAAGTGCATTAACAGTACTTTTTGGGTTACTGGTGAAGGTTATCCCTGCTTTATAGAGGAAGACCAGAGCTTAAATGATTCCATGAAGGTCATAGTATGTATGATCAGGAAAAGTGGTGGTTTTGTTCCTGTCTCAGCTTTCTCCCTTGCATTAAGGGAAAAGTTCAGGTGAACCTTTTCCTTTCACAGTGCTGTGATTGGGGAATAAGTGTGTTACTCAGCAGTGTTGACCTGAAATCTTGATAAAGAGCCTGTTGCAGAAAACACCTGTAAGGGTAAAAAACAGACTTGAAAGAGCACTTCAGGAGACAGTTCAGAGTCAGCTGAATACCTGCAACTCTCCCTTACAATCAATACTTCAAAACATTTAATTAGAGGAGACGATGCTTGTAGTTTCTACATTTGTCTTTCCCTTGCCAGCTGCAGAAAGAGGCACGGCTTTTTTTTGCAGCCATACAATCTCTGATCAAAAATAACTTAGTTTTCCTTCACCATGCCTCTCTGCACCTGGATACTCTGGAAAGAGTTACGACCACTGTTTAACTTGGTGTTAAACTTTTACATGGATGTTCAAAATTTTGTTTAAAATTTTACATGGATGGCAGCAGGAAGGTTGATCCAACTTTCACCTCTGTTCTCTCTCCTTTTCTTCAGTGATGCGTCCAGTTACAAACTGGGAGACAATGATGAAATTTTCACTTTGAAGACTTCTGATTTTTTTTGACAGAAGGTTGATTTTTCATTGTGTATTTCTAAGCAATGTAATCTAGAAATTGTGAACATTTAGTTCTGCTAGATTTGTCTATAACTAAATAAAACAAGGTAAGTAATTGACTTAGAAAAGTTTAATTGTAGAATGCCAAAATACATGCTATTAGATTTTTGCTATGGTGAAATAAATAAAATTTGACTATAGCCTAAACAACTACATTTCTTGTTTTTTTGAAGTCTGTGTCATGTGCCTGAAGTTAATTTGCAACTGTTTCTAGCAATTTTAAGATTGCTGGCTTATGTGCTTTTAAAGATATAGCTATTGATTGCTATTTTTATTAAAAATCTAGGAGAAAAGGAGAGGAAAAACTAGTTAAAATTTCATTTTCCCCCATAAATGCCAGTCATCATTTACAAAATCCCTAAGATTTCTAGAAGAAAATGAATTAATTACAGGTGATATTAATTTTCATGGAGACTATTTATTTGATTTCAGTCCTGTTACCTTAGAAAGTTGGCAACAAGGCAGTTAATAAATGCTTTTATTGATCAATATACCTCAAGAAGACAGCAAGAGGCAGGAGCTTTATTTACACATATAAAATTATAGGATTTTGATTTAACAATTTAACAAATAAAATAAAGTATCTGGTCTGGGCTAACCTGAAATGCTACCATGTTTTATAGAAGTCAACATGAATTTTTTTTTTCTACTAGGAACAAATATTTCCTTACAATGTTTGAAAGTGTCCATACTTTTACCCTTAAAACTTCAGTTTTGAAGAATAAAATAAATGTTTGATCATGAAATTAAATTACTAGTTAAGAAATGAAAAGTCAAAATAACCTGAAAATCAACAAAATATGCTTTCACTTTGTCATTTCTTATTTTATATTTTTGTTAAGTACTTTTTATCATTCTGCATTTTTTCATTATTTAATAGAACCTGATTTTCCAAACAATTTTAGAAAATCTATTTTAGGTCACATTTTCCAGCTGCCAAAATTGATATTCTGCACGTCAGTCTGCTCTCCCTTCTCCTTTGTTTTCCAGTCACATGTGTTGCTACAGTACTACTTTTTCCATATGTTTAGAAACCAGTGAGGTCAAAATGGACAAAGAGAAACTAAAAGGAATTGAGTGCTGACAGGGGGAAGCTGGCCATGCATCCCATGGAATGGGACAGATAACTGTGTTTCAAGCTAAGCTACCTCTGAGGGAAAAAGAAATTTAAAAACTCCTAGATAACCAACTTTCTGTCAGAAGAATGCATTATTAAACAAGCATCTGGGACTACAAAATAATAAATCTAGACACTTCAGGTCTCAGTAGTGAAGCTGCATTTTCTTCATATATAACACCAGAATACAGTAGCAGTTGAAAGAGCCACTGCAGCTTGAAGAAGGGTTCCAAGGAGTGCTCTCAGCAGTGCTCTGGTCTGCAAAAGGCAAATACTGTCCTCTCCAGTTACATGTGTATTTTACCAGAACAGCTGCTCCTCAGTGCTCTGTGGCTGTTGGTGACAGCTCACTTTGCAATTTATCTTAAATGGGCAATCTCTGCACTAATTTCAGTTAGAGCTTGTTTGGCATTCATGCTTCTGGATCAAATGATTTGCCAAGAATGATGTTCAAGATTCTGGACACATCCAGTTGTACACTCATACATATCCAGTCACCTTGCTGTGCTAATGATACATTACACTCCAAAGCTGAATATTCTACTCCTAATACACTGTTCTATGCCAATTTAATGGTAAAAGTTTTCTGCCTAAATATGTAAAATAAGTCACATTGCCACTTTGAAATATCAATAAAAGAGATGGAGTAATATGTTTTCTTTGATAATTTTCTTTCTCTGAAGAGAAAAAACAACAAAAAAAATCCATCTTCTGGCTAGGTTCTCATCTCTGTTCTTCAAGTTTTACATTGTTCAAAAGTGGAGTGATATTCTGAATTCCATAAGGGATGCAAGCATTGCTTCAGGCCCTAACATGGTACCAGATAAAAATGGTGAATAACTGGAGCAAGAGAAGAATAAGGAGAAGCAAGTTTAAAAACCTTGGAGTTTACAACACTTGCAAGTTCTTGAAGTTTTACTTTTGTAGATACTGTCAGAGACCAAACTGAGAATTAAAGAAATGGAACATTCAAAAAAAAAAAACAAACCCACAAACAAAACAACCCTATATAAATGTACCTATTCAATTCCTGAGAAACTATTGTATGATTACTGAGTGAGTTAAAATATTGTCATATTAACACCTTTTTTGGCTCTGTGGTCAATCATTGCATATTTTGAATTTTCGTGTAAAACCCTAAAAAGTCAGCATCAAATTATGACTGCTCTTGGGCTTTTTTTTCTTTCCTCTTTTATCCATTAATTTTTCCTCTGTGAATGTCTGCCTATGTATCTTCCACACACGACTAGTGGTGAAGGAGGTCTCTTCCTTCACAGAGGCATCTGCTGATGAGCAGAACTGTCCCACTGAGTCTGGGCGCACCAGCTGAGCAGCTGTCTTCCTCCCCACAACTGTGTTATCAGCTCTGTGGATTTGGTTTTTTATCTGCAGAGGAGCTGTGTCTGAGGGATGTCTCCGTGTAGAGAAGGCACATTGTACACTTGTATATAGGGGCCTACACCAGAGACATCTCAAGAAATCTTCATCATGTGGGTTTTAGAACTTCTATGAACTTTCTGCTGTTTGGTAAGTAGGAGAAGATGATATTTACTTGAGGAAATCTAGCTGAGTGTTATGCAAAGCTAATCTTATCTTTTTTCCAGTTAGTATGGAGGTTAAAAGCCTGAATATGTGACTTGACCCATCGAGATCATTGCCTGAACTGGCCCATGGTAACCCCTCTGGGCACTTGTTCCCCTTTCAGTTACTGGGTTTTTTTATCTAACCCAACAGCATCCAGCTGCATCTTTTTCTATTAATAGATAAAACACCATTCAAGTCACACACAGTCATGCAAGATTAGCAGAAATAAAGCTATAAAACCCACAAAATACACTTAATCTCTTACTTGAGACACCCTTGAAAAAAGTGTCTCAGAAAGAGGTCCTGATGTGTGTCCTGTGATGCCTACAGATGTGAGGCCTCTGACCTTTCACTGAACAGCAGCATTAATGTATGTGTGTGTAGTGCCATTCTGTTCCATCCCCTAACCCTTGTTAGGAAATCCAGTGACCAGTGATGCTCCCCTATCCCTACTCTTGCTTGGCTTTTAGCTATTGTAAAGACTTTAAAGCTTGGCTGGTTTCATCCATTCATCCTAAGCCACAGCATTTCCCAGCTGTGGTGTGCAATATGCAGAGAACTTCCCTAACAGTATGTGCCTTATCTGCTCTGCAATCATTTATCTACAGTACTGAACAATTACATTCTCTCTAGGCAAAGGTGACTTGATATATACTAGGCAGAAGGTTGCACTCTCTGACTTTGTTTTTTATTAAGATGTGACACCTAATGAAATGTTAGGGATTTGGCTCTGGTAGACTTTTTTTTTCTGTTCAATTTCGCTCTTTTTTTATTTTCCATAATGAATATTAATCTTCTAACTTGATTGGCTTTATTGATTTTTACATTACTTATCTAAAACATTTGCATGAGTAAATAACAAGTATTTTAAATCCTTTGCTTCTGAATAGGAGTTGTAACAAAGAAGCACACAATGAAACACAGTGCTTAATAAAAGGAAAATAATTCAAGCTCAACAAACTTATGTTTGTGGAAAATTAAAATCTGAGCAATGGTTATGTATTTCAGCAAGGTGGGATATGATCAGCAGTCAGCACTTGTTTAAAGGCAATCAAAATGGAATTCTTGTTCTTCTCTAGTCTGACATTGTTTAAATGTGCTCACTTAATTCCCATCACCATGAATAAAAACATTAGTGCTCATTTTTCTTATTGCAGGCTGATATCAGCCCAACTCTGGCTCCCTAATCCCACAGTTCTGAGATGCATGGGAATACACCTCTGGTTTCTTCTTTCCTGTGAACTCAGGAGTCATCCCAGTGTTAACTCAGCAGCATCACATCTCAGAACAAATCTCTAGAGCTAGTAAGAAGGAAACATTCCTGAATTACCCCTCCATAGCTTAAACTTGTTTTTGAAACAGAGGGAACAAGAAGACTTTGTACAATTCTTTTTTAATAGATGATTTAATATAATTTTAATTCTCAAGCTATCTAAATTATGGTAGACTATCTAAATTATTTTAATGTCTTTTTATTTTTCCTCTAAGCCATTATTTAAAACTTTCAAATGTTCTTCTGTTAGTAAAATTGCATACTACATTAATCTGCCCTAAAAATGCCGAGGTTCATTATACTGCAATTATATAGTTAGGGTAATTAAATATTTTTAATTTCTTACAGCGCATTCACGGCAGGCGGTTCAGGAAAACAAGGAATGGTACAAAGACTTCAGATAACTTCTTTCATTAACAGGCAAAGCCTTGTCGAAAAGGTGCCTTTGTGGCTTCCCTGCTGGAACGTTAGCAGAAGGTTATCTCCACAGACAGAGGCAAGCAGGCAGCAGACACAGGGCAGACAAAATTGCTGTTCCTCACAGGAAGAGCTGTAAGCTGAGCCCTAGGAGAGCTGCACAGAGCCCTGTCAAATGTAGGCAGTAGGGATCTGGCCAATTCCAGCCTTTGGAAATACAAAAGGAATGAGAAGAGAACACCACGGGCACAAAATCATAATGACAGACTTTTCACTGCCCTGAATCATGTTTCCACACAAGCTGGCAGTTTTCATCTTAAGTGAGAATCCTCAAAACCCACAAAGGTTGGTCTGAGAATAAAATGACTTACATCAAAGTAGCAGAGAAACTTCCAAATATAAAGATTGTATTATTATTCATACTTAGTACAAAGAAATGTATTGGCAATTAAATGACAGGATATTTCTTGAGGTGTATTGTCTCACATTTCCTTTAGTAAATACTTCAATCAAAAGTATTAAGGAGCACCTAAGAAATTAGTTCAATATTTTCATTTTTATCCTGAAATTAATATTAGGATTTTTTACTCAATTTATTTTTTATAAAAAAGTTCATCTCAACAAGTAGACATTTCAAAAAGTGTGTAACATTTCCTATTAACAATGCCTGTGTGCTGTTTATTGCTGTATGCTACTTCCCTCATCCTTAATGCAGTGCACTTATCTCACCCCCAGCACCTGTCCCTCCAGCTCTGACCTTGCAGGCCACATCTGCTCTGCTCCTACTAATCTGTCAACAGGGAATTTGGAACACACCTGCTAAATTCTGGGGAAGCTCCCGCCATGTGTCCAGCAGTAGAAGTGTTTAGGAAAGTTTTTGTGAAACTTCAGAATAGTCTTTCAGTTAAGACAAATGTCACAAATAAAATAACCCTCAAATCAGATCCAGGTCAACTTTATTAGGATTCTTTTTGCTCATTTTTTTAACTATAGGACACCTCTTTTTGGTATGATCTCTCAGTTCACATTAAAAATCACTTTTCCTGAAATAAATTAATTAAGATTAAAACTAAACCACATGAGGTTTTCCTGTAAACAATGCCAAAATATTTTTTCATTATTTCAGTAATGTTTTATCCAGATTTTTTTTAACTTAAACCAAATCCTTCACAGCATAGCAGGAATATAAAATATGCTAGTGTAATGCTAAGACCATAAATAATTTTTATAATTTCATCAAACCCCATTTGAAAACAAGTTAGGTTTCCTGACCATCCTATTTCATATACAAGGTGGTATGGAACTTCTTGCAAAAAATATTAGAACATTTTCTATTTCTAAACTGAAAAATTTATAACCACATATATCTATCTGTTTCAGTCTGTGAAATTATTCTGAACAAAAGCCTAAAAAAAGTACCACTGTCTTTTTCTATGAATCCAATCTGAAATTCCCTTTTTAAAAAACATCTTACCCTGAGTATGAATCCATTCTCTTGGAATATAATGAAAGTTTTTCCAGTAATTTTTTGGGAGGATGCACCTAGATACAAGGTTTTCATTAACAGTAGGAAACAGATTTAATTTCTTTCCCTCAAACAGAATTCAATCCATAGGAAGTATGAAATTCACTCCTTTCTGTCAGCTAGCCATGACAGCAGGTTTCCATTCTGGATCAGAGTGATTGAACCAGATCATGTTCAGAGTCCCTTTCCACCCTCAACCCTTCTGTGATTATGTATATAAATGGCTTCACAAAATTAATGATGAGTAATCTCCTGTCCAAATCTAAAACCAAGTGAGTAACTGACCAAAAATTTATTCAGAGGAAACATGGTTTTTGAGTCAGACTTCAAAAGTAACACTGAGTCCAGTCTGAAAGCTCAAATAGTTTCCTCTCCAGAGCAGTTTTGTTTTCTTTTCCTTCCTCTTTTCACTTTATTTGTATTGACCAATTTATCTGCATTTGCATTGACTAATTCAAAGTTCTCATTAATTCTGTCCAAAGAGGTTTTAGTACATCTGTCCTGGGATTTATTCAGCACTTGACAGGATATGACCCTGAGAAATGTGGTAAAGCTTTGAAGTCAAAACTGACTTTGGGAATGCTTTGGCAAGGGACTTGGATCCACGGGGATTCCTTCCAACTTGAATTCCTCTGATTTTTTTTCCCCTTCAGTTTTGTACTGAAAACTTAGTATGACATTAGAAATAATGTGACATTCTTTGGTACATCCCTTTCTCAACCACAATCACTGACAAAAAAGATTCAGATATTGGTCTCCTCAGCAAAACCAATCCTCTCACAACACTGACAATTTTTTGAGATACCTATATGTCTAAGTTAAGGTATCGTACTATTCCTTGCTATTCTACTGTTTATAATCAGCGTAATTACCAATTGTAACTGATTATTATGGTGGGGCTCAAACTAGATTATTTTTAATGTCCCTTTCAAACCAAACCACTTTTTGATTCTGTGATTCTATGATTCTATGCAAGGGTGTAGATATGGACTGCCACTGAGCAACTTCCATTTGTAAGGTATCCCCATTTTATTTAAAGTAATTTTTAATTCAAAAAAATGGAAAATGTTTTATTTTGTGGTAAGGAAAATCAAGGCCACCTGTGCAATAATTGGTCCAAGTTATTTTCAAAAACTGTTTCAAAGAGCAAATGATAGAATAGTTAAAAACAGATAACATCTTTCTTTTCCATTACAGGGTCATATATGCCATGTTGGCTCAAAATGGTATGAAATAGCCTTGGGACTTCCCAACTTCAGTTTAGCTGCATAAATCTTAGATTAGCCAGGAGTTCTTGGAGAATTTCTGCTTTCTGCTCTGTTCTTGTCTTCCTCTTAGGTCCGAATAATAATAAGGAAGACAGCACAACCCTCAGTTCATGCAGTCAGCTGAGAATTCTCCTTCTGCATAGGAAATGCTAGTTGAACAAAGGAAGAAAAAAACCTTCAAAATCCTTGATGACCCCTTATTTATGAGGACATTGTTTTAAGCCATTCAATAAAGTAGAATTTAATAATTAAATACATACATTTCTGCCATTCAGTCACTGAGGTGTGAAAACATTTCTAGGCAGTCAGTTTATGTTCAGAAATAGGGATATTACAACAAAACATGCAATATGCACAGAGTCCCTTTTATGCTTGGTTCTTCACCAAAAAATTGTGAGGAAGGTTTCTCTCTGAAACAATAATTAAAATGCTTTTTTAACCACTCTAAAAGACAACTCTGAATAAATTAGAGCATACACTGATTTGAAAAATACAGCAAAAATTCATTTGTGCACTTGTGTGTTCCTGGGAGAGGAAGGGGTCAAACCAATTTGAAATGTGTAGAGCATGAAGTCTAAATGATGTAAGCTTTACAATGCATAAAAGCTATGCAGTCTGACTGCACACACCTGCTGAAAGCAGGTGGGAAAGAGATAAAAATGTTGCTTCACTTTTTTTCTTGCAGACTTTTCAATGCTTTTAAAATTCTCTAAGTCCTTTGAGCTATTTCAGAGTTAACAAATGTAGTCTAGAGAAATGGATGAGGAACTCTAATGACCTGGAGAAGCAAAAGGGATCCTTTTCATATAAATTGCAGCTTATTGTGTTAGCAGTTCCTGTGTTCTTTAAAAAAAAGTTTTAATAATTTTCTTATTTCTCTATCAGAAAAATAGTTTTATTGTGAGGAGGAAGGTCAGATTTCTAGCAAATATTATTTTTTTTACTTCCATTTCAGGCACTCTCACAATTTTCCAATTTTATTTAATGAAATTACTTTTCACGGGCAGGGTGCCAGCAGTTTTTCTGTCCACACTCCCAACATCAGGCATGGTGGTCCATGTGGTTTTATTTACAAACACTCATGTTGCAAGACTGCATGGAGAAACAGACCCAGGAGATCAGGATAAGAAAGGAAGGATGCAACATTTTTTTTGTTTCTTGGTCGGGATTCAGGGGCAAAGTAAATGTGACTGCTATACCTGTTTACAATTAAAACACATGTCCACTTTCTAAATCCCTTTCTAAGAACCAAATCAATAATAAATGTTTTAAAAGGCTCACAGCCAGGAGACAATAGGACTGTGTCTCTACTTCCCAAGGTCTTGAGAAGTGGGGGAACAAACCATGGTGTGGCTTGTCTTTGTCGCAGCTATATTTTCTAGTTCTGCAGCCCACCTCAAGGTGATACTTTTGGCTTCAATTTGCCTTGATTGTGGGATGTGTGAAAGCTTTACAATAATATCCCCATTACAGATGGGTGCCATCCTACCTGCGGTCCAGGCTGGCTCTCTGCCTCTCATGAAGCCTTGGCTGCGCTCTACACTGGCCACACTCACCTACCTGCCCACTCTCAGAAACGGCAACTCTAAATGGAGTATGCACTAACTCAAAGGACTATAGCCCAGTTCTTTGTGTTACAAGAGCTTGCCAACATAAAAGCAGGTTTTTCTCGTGCTTTTACTGGCTTTTCATCAGAAAGGACTCTGCAACCTCTGAAAAACCTCTTCTCCACTGCAGGCACCAGGGTGGGCAAGAAACTTGCTCCTGCAGATAAATCCCCAGATGTTGATTGCTCTGACATGAAATCATACTGGAGAAACAGCAAATATAATTTCCTAATGATAAATTGGCCATTAAAAAGAGACCTCCTGACACTGTGAAGTAAACTTCAGTAAGGAGTGATTTTGGTGTGAAATAGGTGAGATATCAGGAATCAAGCATTTCTTCTTTCATGCAAAAGAAATTTGTGTCTTGCCTGCTGAAGATAGGAATTTCTTAGGATGAATTTCTAATCCATCCTAAAAGAAAGTCTTTAACGATGTTCTACCAGGTGAGATAAAGGAACTGAAAAATTTCCACAATATTTGACCTCTGTAAAATGTGACTTCTGCAAATAGCTCACAGATTCTCTCTGCTCTCTGTTAAATACCGTCTTATCTCGTCTGGTTATATTTAATCCTGGCATATACATTTATGTTATGCTGGCAGAACTACATTTGCATTTGAAGGTGTATCAGGCATTATGTGTTTTTAAACCACTTCTTTAAGGAAAAAAATTCCCTGAAGATGAGAGAGGAAGCAACTAGCAGAAATTATCATTTACCCTGGAGCAACCAAATCTTAGAGTAAGTAAAAAACTCCTGTCACCCTTTCATGAATTTCAGGCTTAGGAATTCTGCAGTCTGGCAGATTACATGGTTTCAAATATGGAAAACAGCGGCCAGGTACTTATTACAAACGTAATAAACTTGATTTTTAAATGATGCATTATTATTTCTTGTTAATATATTTAAGATATGCAGCGGTGACGGCCTTGATGTTATTCACCCCGGCTAGCCGGCCAGCAAGCGCTAGCAGCTCGGGGGCACCTGTCCCGATAGCCGGGCTTGGGGACAGCGCCTCAGGCACACACCCAGCCTGTGGCTGCAGGGGCTGCCAGGGGCGGACGAGACCGAGATGGGGCGCAATGAACAGGAATAAAGAGCGCTCTCTATTCGGGGTAACTCCCAGTTTTAACAAAAACCAGAGAAGCCAGCAAACACAGCGAGCAGGGTCGTGGCAACATGGGTTTATAAAGGGACTGGGAGGTAGGGGTGGAACCGGTACAAGGACGAATGGGAATCCACGGGGGAGTGGGGTACATGAGACTGACATGCAGAGAAAACCAATGGATACAACTTAAAGGAGGGTCCCCAGTCCCTAAGCCAATCACTGTAAGCCCTGCAGAGAAGTTTCTGGATGAAAAGGTGTGAGCAGGGAGTGACTGGCAGGGTCCTGGGGAGGAGCCAAGGGAGGGGTTCATTGGGGTGCCGGGGTAACCGGGGAGGAGCATAAATGGATACATGGGTAACCATGGGGACCAGGGAGATTGACACATAATGGGGCGGAGCATAAATGGATACATGGGTAACCATGGGGACCAGGGAGATTGACACATAAGGGGGAGGAGCATAAATGGATACATGGGTAACCATGGGGACCAGGGAGATTGACACATAATGGGGCGGAGCATAAATGGATACATGGGTAACCATGGGGACCAGGGAGATTGACACATAAGGGGGAGGAGCATAAATGGATACATGGGTAACCATGGGGACCAGGGAGATTGACACATAATGGGGAGGAGCATAAATGGATACATGGGTAACCATGGGGACCAGGGAGATTGACACATAACGGGGAGGGGAGGGAGAACCTGGGCAGAACCATTCCAAGATAGGGGGGCCAGAACAATCCAACTTAAACAAAGGGAGAGCCAAACAAGTACAACACAACAAAGATAGTAATTAGGTAATGTTTTAGTTTTGTTCAAGTATACTTTTTAGACTATGACCGGACATATCTTCTCTACAATGCTGTTAAGATAAGAATTTGAAAAAAGGTTTCCTGGAGAAATCAAAGATCTCTTTAAGTCCAGAAGTGACTTTACATCCTGTCTGGCAGTGACCATTTGAGGATGCTTAGCCAAAAAAAGAACAAGAGCAGGACAACTGATACATTGGCACTTTCCCTCGTGTGTCTTTCCAGCTTTCAGCAATCCACAGTTTAGGGGCTTCTAAAGCCATCAGTGTAGAGACTTAATAATCTTTAGTGGATGTTTCTTTCATTAATTTGTTTTAAAAATTACTTTCTGAGCCTACTTCTTTCTGGCCTCTGCAATATGGTGTGGTGATGAGTTACTTAATTTAATTATAATATGCATGGTAATTTCACTCTTCTTTCCTTCATGTTCCCTCAGTTCTTTCATCATGAGAAACTATAACAAGTGTCAGAAAATTGTTCTGCTAGCCATCTTTTTAATATATTCTCTTTTCCAAGCTGAAGCATGTTAACTTAGTTTTTCTGGATACATAAACTGCTGTATATATCTGGTCACCCCTGTGGCCTTTATCTAACCATTTTTTAGTTCTGGGCTATTTTGCAGATGAGATAAGAAAAGCTGGAAGCACTGAGGCTGTAGGTAAACAGCATTTAATCCACGAGCTAACAGCAGAAGGAATTATTCTCCATTCTTTTCTTAATATATTTTACATTTTATTTCCTTTCTGGATTGCCATTGAGAATTGAGAGATATTTTCAATCCTCATGTAAAGGCTTCATGTTCTGTTACCTGCACAGTAATTGTCATTTTAAAATACATCATGGTGTACATGCAGTTCTTTTACTCCAAGTATTTTTCTTCACACACAAAAATTTCAAGTCTGTCATTTTTGCTGTTTTTCATTTTTTCTTTTCTATATTTATACAGTGCTATGAGAATGTTTTGCTACACTTCTCAAAAATTTGTTTTCTCCTTTTCCTAATTATTTTTTGTGTTGTCTACAAATATTGTGGCCCCTGTAGTCAGTATCTTTCAAAAAATATGATTTGTTAACCACACCACAGGTCCTAACACAAATCTCTGCAGAGTGCCTCTGGTATTCTCCAGCACTGAGAATGTCAATCACTCATTCTTCTGCACAGTGACATGGTCATCATGGTCACAAGCTGGCTGATGTGATACAAATCTCATAGCTGCTTTTTAATGTTTGTTTTGTTCAACATATAAATAATTTAAAAATAGTATATCCTTGCAGAAATATTTTAAATGATAGTTTAAAATTCCAAGGAACACATGACCACAATTAATTTTTAATATATCCTGAATTAGTCTGTGTTGAAGAAAAACATCAGATTTGATCAGTCATAAAGTAAGTCTGAATTCAGTTTTAAAATGTATCATCTTTGTTTTGAAACTATGCCTGACAAGCATGAAATATATTTTATTGTTCTCTTTAACTAGACAGAAATCATTACTTGAATCTATAGCATGTAATTTTGTGCAGGAAGCTGAGTTATATTTTGAGATTAATGAGGGAGAAAAGAAGCTGACAGTTTTAGGTCCTAATGTCTGGGGTTTATAAGATATTATGACATGCTTAATTTGGAGAATCACTTTTTTATTTATGTGTGCATGCACACACATTTTATCTCTTCGAAAGGACAAATATTCCTTTCCCATATCCAGCAGATGTTTATGATACCTGTTCTTGCAGCATCAGGCAAATGACACTCCATAATATTCCTACAGAGCCTGGTCTGGGACTGATGTATCAATCCTTTTGAAAACCCTTTTTAAAAATCCAACCTAACACTGATTTTGGGCAAGTAAGCCAATCAGCCATCTTATCTCTAAAAGACTTTAGTGTAACTGATAATATTGTCAATATAAAACCCTTCCCAAAGAGAAATGTCTTGTTGTTCCTGTTTCAAGCTTTCCTAGTCAAAAAATATCCCTTTTGCCATTCTCCTTACATTGAATTTTCCAATACTCCATCCCATTCTTAAAACACAGTTCAAATCCAGCTGAAGCTTCTCCCCTTTTTTTTCTTTTTTTTTAAATTTTCACCAAGATTATTTACAGGTCTTACTCTGTTTTGCATTCACACATCTTCCTATCAGCAGAATGCCATTTTGACCATGAGCATGAATACCACTCTCTGACCAGGGTTATTAATGCTCTCTTCACTCGGTGCTATCAATTGACATTCTCATGACAAAAATGAGAGGTGGCATAACACCACATGAAAGCAAAAATACTCATTTGTCATCACAAACTAGTGTAGATCAAGTGCTAATAGTGGAGGAGCTAAAAGAAACACAGCAGCTGTGCTTTAAAAATCCTTCTCAGTCAATTCTATATGGAGAAGGAAACCACAGAATGTAATTAACCTTTTCTGTATACCACATTAATACTATTGATGTTATATAAGGTATTTGTTTGCTTCCCACAGTTTGCAGCCAATTAGAAACAAAGTACATTATTTTTAATCTTTCTTGGCAACACCAAACTTCTTTGTGTAACTTGATTTTGGGAGAGAAAAATCCTGCTGCTGAAGGATTTCATTCTTTTTTTTAAAATAAGTTCTTCAATTTGATTTCAGAAAATAATGTTGAATTAAACTAGTTACTGAGCATGCTGAGTCAGATGACCTTCTCAAATCCTTAATTTTATTTCTCAGTGTAAATGTTTGCTTGTTTTACATTTAAATTCCTTCTGCCTTTTCTTACATTGTTTTTAATAAGCTTAATTGTTGGTACAAGTTGTTTTCTATTTTTACAGCTTCTTTTAATGGCTTTGTCTGGCAAACATTGTTCATATATTCTAGACTGATAAAAGATATATGTGTACTGATGGGAAACATTCATAACAGTTATTGTAGATCATGAAAATAAGTTATGGTAGCAAGCAAGACATTTTTATTATCTTAGCTAAATATTTTTGGATTATCATTAGTGCAGGGAGATTTATGACTTCCTGAACTGAAGTTTAGGATGGTTTTTGAAAGTTATTTCCTCTCATTTTTTCCTTCCTTCTTATCTTTTAAGTTTTAAATGTTTGAGATAACTTGCAATATATTAGTTTGTACAAAATGAATTAATTTCCTTGCCTCAGTGAGAGAAGGAAATATACACTAACTATAATTATGAAATGTCATTCATTAATTAGCACAATGTTTGTGGATCCCTTATTGCCACTCTGCAACCTGTATTTTTCTGTATTTTATGATGAAATCACACCCCCACTGCTCAATCAAGTTTTAACTCCAATTTAGGAGGAAGGGGGGTATCAATTACAAATATTTGTGGGAGAACTGGAGATGCTCTAAACAGTGACAGAGCCTCTCATTCTAGGAGATAAATGTGCAGCCCAGTGCAGTAAAGAATCTTCCAATGAAGACTGTACCATTGCCATTTTTCTGTTTCACTTTTGTTAGCTGACACTGTACTTCATGTATTATCAAAGCTAATAACAAAATAATTATTTTAGAAATAAAATATGCAAACATTCTCATTCTATTCTATTCTATCACTAGAAAAACTAGTAGAGAAAATGCATGCCAGTAGAATAACAGGAATTATTAGGAATATAAATTTTTCTGTTCTACATCAAATCCCAAGACTGATTACTGTATTCATTAAGGGCAGAATGGCCACTGGAAAAATTAATTTGAAATATTATTATATTGAAAGTGAGTTTGAAAAACTGTTTTGAAATATTTGAAACAAAAAGAAAGATGTCAGTCTATTTCCGTTTTCCATTTTGAAACTAATATTATAAGAATGGCCAAAACACAGAAGTCTCTTTCTTGCATGCACACAATTTCCACTTGTTCAGTCTGACCAGGACCAGTGTTCTGTGACACCTGGGAATGATCACATACAAAAACAGTCAGTAAACAAAGAATCACTGTCAGTAACAGTCTGTGCAAAATGATCCATTATGTATTATTGTGAAATGCTGATTTACAAATTCAGCTTTTTTTGCTACTCATATTTTATCTGTCAACAGGCTCTTGTTATGTTTCCATTTCAAAGTATCCAAAATATCTGTTAATAATCATGTACTCAATTCTATTGCCTCTGAACCTGCTAAAAAAAAATCAAAATCCTGGACTGATGTATTGGACAAGAGCAGGTACAGTAAAAATTTCTCCAATTCTGCCAAAAAATATCTCTACCATATTCACAGCCACCCTGTGAATATACCCACACCTGCCCTTGTCTCAACTGCCTTGCTCCCAGCAAGCACTGAGGTCTGGGTAAATAAGTTCAGTACAGCAGCCACTCTGTGCCCTCCCATCTAGTTCTCTAAAGCTCACAGTTTGTTGCAGTTCAGCACAATTATGATCTAGACTTGTACCATATATTTTTAAGATTTTCAGTTGTACTATTTGCTTTTCATAGGAGATGTTTGGGTTAAAAAGAGTTATAAAAATGTTTTTTTCTTTAGAGAAGGTAATGATGGTTCTGCATATGTGAAGCATCTAGAAGCGCAGATGTAAATTTTTTTTGTGTGCGTGCACATGATACAGCTGAATGTGATGTGGATTCTCTCCTGTACTGTGAAGGGCTTTTCCCTGTTCCTGACTGTATTCATAGAC
This sequence comes from Ammospiza nelsoni, assembly GCF_027579445.1. Taxonomy (NCBI): domain Eukaryota; kingdom Metazoa; phylum Chordata; class Aves; order Passeriformes; family Passerellidae; genus Ammospiza; species Ammospiza nelsoni. The sequence goes on along the minus strand of NC_080636.1, from coordinate 24,611,158 downwards.
TTCATGGACCTATGGCAATGTTGAATTGATGTTTTATGTGTTCTGGTACAATTCCTGCTATCACACACATACCCATGTCTATCAGTAATCATGCCCCCCAAATTTGGCAGCCTGACCATGAACCTCATCAGAAGAGATCCCACTATCACTTTCCTTAGCAAGAATGCCAGTTCTGCCATTGCTGTGGGCTGTCCAAGTGCAGGGAGAAGTCAAATTTACCCGACAGGCTCCCTTTTTACATGGGAGTGTATGGCTCTGAGCAGTACAGAACAGCCTTGCTGAGGATTTTACTTCTTGCCCCTGCACTTGTGCCCCAATTCTTCTCCCAGAATTCTTATCTAGCCATTGCAACCAAAAAACAACATCAAGCTGTCCTGTTAGATTTGGCATGAAGCTGAATCCATCAAACTGCACAGGTTTTCCCACATATGAACCTCTACAACACCCTTGAATCTAACTGGTAAAAGGAAAGGTCTGAAACATAGGACACATTCTGCACACTCCTCACACTGTCACTGGGACTTCTGGTTTGTATGGGAAGTGCCTTTTAAATGAATTACTGTTTGCAGCTGCTTGTCTTCCCTGTCACAGCAGGGCATCTCACTGCATTGGCTAGAGAAAGCTGAAAGAAAGGTAAGGCAAAGAGGTATAAAAAGAGGTATATTTGTTGCAGAAAAAAAAAGAGTGTATCTTATCCAGCTCTATCAAAAGTTTCTGGAAATCAAAGAAAAATCTATTGCCTTGAGCTGAGTATACATCACTGGGTTTTATGGCCTCTGTGTTATTTCCTGCCCAGTTGTGTCTAATTAATGACAAAAGAAAGTGTTTTATGATTATGATGATGCCAAGGTTCTTTGGTTTGCTCAGACTGGCAATAAAGCGGTGTATGCTGAGAATGGAGAAAATGGATCAAATGACAAATGATCTCATTCAACATAACCTGAATTTGAATGATTTTGAATTAAACATTGGCAGTTAATGTATTTTAGAAAAGGAATACCTATTGTGCACAACCTGCAGTATTTACTGGTTTTGGATCTGATCCTGACTACTGCCTGAGTAGTAAAAGGAACTCTGAGGCAATATTAAATGGGACAGCTTGGAAATTTTGTGGAGTTGGGACCCCATGGAGTAGGTTAGGGAGGGAACAGGAACAGAAGATATGGCCAGGGAATGAGAAGTACTGCTAGACTGCACTGACAAGTTCTGCTTCAGACACCTCAGGGGCTGAGGTAATTAGCTCTTGCAGTGTGTAACAGCCAAGAGGGGACTAAAATTTGCGACTGAAACTTAAGATCTGTGTCCAAAACCTTCTCTTACAACGTTAGAGGTAACTTTAAAGCCCAATCAGCCTCCCTAGAGTACCGGCTCCAGGAAACTCAGGGCTGATCTTTCTCTTTTCTTGCTCAGCTGAGTTTCAGCTGCCCCCAGGCTGCTCCATGGCACGGAGTGAGCAGCATTGTCCTGACTGGCTGTGTCAGCAGCAGGCATCACTGAGGAGCACATCCCACACTGCTGCTCTGGCACCGCTCCCCAGCACACCTGTGCACACAGGTGAGGTGTGCTCCTCTGCTTAGCAGGGAAAAATTGCACACATTGCACTACAGAAATGCTTATTCCTGATGACCCTAGATAGAATAGGGGGAACTTTCCCGGAAATCCTGGACCACAGGGATCTGAAGGCAGAGTCCTAACTGCAGTCTTCTGAAAGTGAGATGGCTCTGCATTTTTCCGTTTGCCTTAGGTGAAAACTTTGCAGTAAAATGAGTATGTTTAAACATATTTTAAAGACTATTTCAGCTAGATACTGTCTTATTACTTGATCTGCATAAGATCAGAAATTTTTTTATTCTATAGGATTCTCACTCAAAAAAATTCCATAGTATACTGAAATTCACAGTGACTAGAAACTAAGATAAAGGCATTCCTCTTTCCAAAAAAAATATAAAGAATATCCCTTTTTGTCCATAAGGCGAATCAAGGGATTTGATCACTCATCTTCCCAAGAAATGGCACGAGAATTTGACAAATCAGAAGACAAGACATGGCAGATAGCCTGTGAAGTAATACACCAGAGAAACAGTCTCTGCACTTTGGACTTTAGCTGAGATTGCAGTATTTTAAAGTTAGCAAATTAACATAATTTTAATTATTAGTTCTTCACTTTGGAAGAACAGTTATTGGAGCCTGATGCAAAATTAAAACCTTCATCATCCTCCATTATACAGCCATACATAATTCATAAAAATTTCTGTATCACATAAAAAAGCTCAGTATTTAAGTGTATGGCAAATTATCATATGTATTTACAGCATTCCAGGCACTAATGAGGTAATCTTGCTTCATATGTTAACATTCAGAAAAAAAAAGCAGCCAGATCAGAAGTTCATTACCTGAGCCACTTCAGAGACTCATAGTCAGAAGTCTTTGACAGGATTTTAAAATTAACTCAGTGGGAATAGGACTACCAAGGGCTAGAAGGAGGGAAATTAAGGTGTGAACAACTGTTTGTAATATAGACTAATTAGAGCATGGATTGATTCAACATTCCTCTTAATTAATTATATAAATAAAGATATTTGGAATGTTAGCAATTTTAGATGGCATGTGATATTACTTGTTCAGACTTTACATTATTACAGCAATATTATCAGTGCCAGATCCAACCATTTCAAAATAAAAGGAATAAAACCAACCTTGCTGCCTTATATATTTAAATTGATTAAAATTATGTTAGACTATAAACACAAAAGTCCATTTTACCTGCCTTACAAACCATATTTGCAAGCTTTGCTCCAAATCTGTGAGCTTTTTCTCCTCCCTGAATATTAATTTATCTAGCAATCTAAAAGCAACAGCTGAATAGCTTTTCTAGTGATTAGCACCACTGACATCACTGAGAGAGAGCAGCCTCATCTTAAGGCGTGCCTTGCATTATATTAAGCTGTCAATATACTAAGGGCCAATTTTAATTTTTTTTATAAATGTTATCCAATATGTTGACTTGTTTAAAATGATCTTGCAGGAGAGATTATTCATGCGATCACTGGTTTCTCAGGGTGGAATTGGACACCAGATTCCTGCAGTCCTTTCTGAACTTCACAGAACAGGGAAATCTGGCACAGGGACACCTCATTACTCCCTTGGAATGGCAGCCACCAGGATGAAAAGCATTGTCCTGCTTCAGGCCACTTGGTGAATTTATTTGAGGAGGGTCAGCTGAACACCAGGTTCCAACTAAGCCTCTCAACCAGCCCTCCAGGCTGGAAGGCTGCTTTGGCTTTGCAGATCTCCAGAACTGTCTTTGGTGAAATTAAACCTTTTCCATCAGTGTACTGCAAACACCTCAATAGACTAAAGGATTCATTTGCCAGGATTTCTCTGTGTCAGACCCATATATCTCAGCTACTTCATAGAACAAACAGAGGTTCCAGGTGTTCACTCAGGGCCCCCTATCCCCCACGCACATGCAGCAATACCATGCCCAGACTGGGGGCTCAGCAAGGGCTCACACCCTCCTGGGGAAGAAGATGTGAGCTGTTGCAGGCTGGAGGGCTCAGCCTGGCCACACAGGGAAGTGCTGCAGGCAGCAGTGCCAAACTCAGCTCTTCCTGAGCAGCAGGAGGATGACTGGAACGCCAGCTGTGACCTGGAGGCAGCATGGATGGAGGACACACAGGTAGCAATTCCACAAACACTCCAAGGTCCTTATTGCTGCTATTTCACTACTGATGGAAAGACAAGCTAAGTTTTCATCTGACAGCTCATCCTGGTTTAATTGTGACAAATTAATTTCTGCCTCTCTGCTCCTAGAAATGGAGCTGTGTCCATTTCAAGGTGGATTTCTACACGGAGCCACGAGCCAGCTTCCCAGCACTCATGGCTGTTTGCCAGCCTTTTAACTCCAGCCTGGGATGAGGGAGGTTTGAAATAGGCATCTAGAACCCAGCCAAGGGTGAGACCATGAATGAGGCTTACTAAGCAGACACCCATTGCTAACTATAATTGTGCCAAGCATTGATTTGATAATTCAGTATTTTTGTCATATGAGACTATACCTCAGTTATATCAGAAAAAACAAAGGGCAAAAACTTCACCTTCACTACCTGCAGCCTCATGGCTTGAGTGCATATGGAGATGTTCTCCATCCACAGCTTCTACTGTTGGCAGAAATACTTCAAATTCTTGTTAACTTCAAATATCAAATTAAAATTATAAAGGTGTTTTTTAAAGGATTTATATGACTGTCATTCCTAAGGGGTAATATATATTGGCCTTTTCAAAGGGGGCATGAGAAACATTCCCCTCTTTCTACTATGTATAAGCTGCTTTAGTTAATAATAGAAGTTGCTACAAATAAGAAAACCTCCTAGACTACCATCACTAGATTTATGATGCAATGTTAGTTGTTTGTTCATGGCAAAGATTAAAGTACAAATTTTATTGAAAAATGTATTCTTTAAAATATTACTCCTGAAATGTATGGCAGAAGTTTGCTCTTCTCTGCTGGAAACTACACTTGTTACCAGACAGCTGCAATAGGAATTTGCAAAGATGTACAGCTCACTTGACATTTGATGCTCCTATGTTTGAAGCCACACCTGTGGTTCCAAGAAGCAAATGACTACATCAGACAAGTCCAAAGTTTCCATGTATAGCTTCCTCCACGGGCAGTTCTCTTATTAAATATTCAAGCACAGAGAGCTCATGTTTTATCACAATATGAGCATGAAAAATTACAGTTACAGGAAGGAAGCTGCAGTGACAGCTTTTCACTTATAATTTTTTATTTTACCTTGCCAGTACCCATATCTCTGTCTCCAATGGAGGCAGCACCAGCTATTTTTCTTTTCCATACTGTAGAGCCACCATTATGCTGCCCATTCAGGGATTTCAATGATTTTCTGTGTGAGAGGTGTTATGTGAACAACTGAATTACTGTAACTATGAAATCTTCTTTTCTGTTGAAAAATAGTTTAGAGTCCATTTGCAGGATAAAAAAACCCCAAGATTTTAATGAGTATGACTATTATCTAACATTGCTAATGCCATGGCATAGATGGTGGATTACTGCAAAGTATCTATGATGATAATCTTGCTCCTCATCTTTCTAGACATGAGAACAGGAAAAATATTCCTTTCATATTCACATCTGAGACTGGAAGTCTCATCATCCTTTTCCTCTTTTTGTCTTTGAAGTTTTACTGGTTTTCTGCCTTGAAGTCTTTCAGATGCCACAGAGGATGCAAAAACATACTTTGTTGGAGAGAGTCATAAATATCACAGCAACTTCATACAAGGATAATGGCACATTTTAGAAGGAAATGTGAAATATTTTCAACAATTGTACCACCATAAGAATTAAAATAAAGAGCAGAAGGTGGTTGTTTTATCAATAATACAGCTTTGTATGTTACCTTTGTAAAAATAATGGCATGTGTAAGATACATTCCCATTCCCATCAGGACATTAGGTAATTGTTCTGCAGTGAGTTGACTTTTGTAGTCTCAAATACTCTCTATGTATGCAGCTACTGATTTTTATAGTAGTCAAGAATATTCTTGTGTTAATTGATTTAATCTTTCCTTTAGTAATGGCAAGATATCATATGGGTTTTATCTATTGGTTTAGAACTGGCACATTAGCCTTACACTTTGTCTCTGTGCATCTCTAAAGCAAAGACATTATTTCTCTGATCACAGGCAACAATTTGTGACTGAACTTCAGAACAACTTTCAGCACTAGTAGGAAAGAAATACAGACTATAGCTTTCCTCTGTTTGTTCTTGCAGAATCACATCTCCAGTAAGGACACCTACCATCACCACTCCTGCCCAGGCTGTCCCTTAGGCTCCTTCCAGGGGAGGATAGCTGTAACTAAACTGAAATACTCCCAAAGAGCTAGAATTTGACATTTGTTTGGTACTTTGTTTGCTGGAAGTCTTACAGGTATCAATAGGAAAATTTAAATACATGTTGCTTAACATGAACAAAAATAATGGCGCCATGCTCATAAAGAACATGCTTTAGATGTCTCATTATCATCAAAAGGACAAAATATAAATTATTTAAAGTAGATATAAAGTATATAAATGTCCACTTAGATGGTGGGGGCTTAGATGGAGAGGGGTATGGTGGCAAAATTGGATACCACCACTCATTATATGTGTGCACTGCTCATTTGGCAATCATTCCTTTGAAACTTATTATGGACTGTCCTTTTGATATTTTGGACATAAAAGTCTGCAAAAATGGAAATTAAACAAACAAACAAAGAAACAAAAAAACCCCAAACAGATAAAGCCCTTTTTCCCTTCTGGTACGTTTTAAGGAATTATTATCTTCTGCTCACAAAGCATTTGAATATGTAAGATGCCTAAGTATTAAATGAGAAAAGTGTATGAATTTATATTGACCAGAGCAGAACTGAATTCAGCAGTCAAAGACACTTTTTTTTTGAAAATTTGCTGCAATACAGTTAAGAAACACTGTTGTTCATCTGCCAATATTATTTTTTTACATTAGTGTAGAAGTTGCTAATATACAGCACAAGAAGCACATACTTCTCTTCAAAGAAACTGGCACTGGTTTTATTCAGAATAGTTTTCAGATTTAAGTGAATTAAAAAAAAATCTTGATCAGTGTTTTCTTGTGTTTAGAATGTACACTACAACATTGTGGTTTTATTTTATCTCTTAAAAGTAGGTCTTCATTAGTTAGGCTTTTAAAATTTTGCTGGAGATTATACTATGTGATTCTGACTGGAAAGTAACACAATTTTCCTCAGCATCATGCCAAATGTGATATCTCACAGCCACTTTCTAAGAGGATATTTATAGTTCAGCAGACAGATCTTATAATGCAAAGACTATAAAACAAATTGGCCAGGGTTATTTAAGCCTGTAGCTTCACAGACACACCAATAAACAGCAGGTGATGTTTTGCTGTGTTCCATGCAATTTTAACCACTGAGGACGTAGTTAATTAATGAGTCACGAGTTCAGTGAGATCTGACACTGTGGAAAAGGACTAATAACCATGCCATGTGATGAATAAACCAAACACTAAGAGGCAAAGAAAAGATCTCCCATGGTAAAATTACATAAGGTAATGTAAAAGTATGCAAGGGAACTCAGTGACAGGCCTTTAATATTTTAAAGTAAAGTAATACAAGAATGAAAAATACCTAATGCTGCTGAAGAGGTCTCTGGAGAAGGACAGAGTCTATTTTACTGCCCTTACTTTTCTAGTAGGGTCTAGGGAAAGAACATGAGGAAAATTATGTCCAACAGTAAAACAGGGACAGGGAGGCTCCAGGAAACATGACTTCCATTGCTGCAAACAACTTTTAAATTTTAAAGCCTGTAAGTTCTGGTCCTTACCTGAGGACAACTTACACATATCTGTGATCTTTTCAAAATGGGGAAAATATTTGAATACAGCAAACTGCAGGAGGCAGAGGCAATGCACCTGTGTAATTCTTTCCTGAGTAAAGAAAAGGAGAAAGGAAAAGAAGTACAGATGGATAACTGTTCCCAAGAAGAGCCAGGAGACCTGCAGAGACAACTAAAGGGAAAGAGCATGTGAACCTTGCAGTCACTTGGGGACCAGCACTGCAGAAGAAGCCACATCCCATCTCACAAGGGTAGTAACACTTGTGGAAGCATGGAGCTCCCCAGACAGCAAGGAGAGAAAATAATGTGCTTTGTGCTTCTGCCCAGCCTGCTTCCTTCCGGCATTACTTGAGACAGACTCGGTGTGTCTCAAGTAGAAAAACACATCTGATTCATCATGGAATGTGCAGTCTCCTGCTGTGTTTGTAAGTCTCTTAAAAACAGCTTTATCACAATCAGCTTGATAAATAAGGTACATTTGAAAATTTAGAAAAATTGAAAAAAACATGATTCTTCCAGTCTTTGAAGGATCTCCCTGTCTTACATGGGCAGCAAGGAAACATTGCTACTTCTTACAGGAGAAAAAGTTTAAGCTGAAAAAAGATGAATTGGTGTCTGTATCAGTATCCTTAGTACATGTGCAATGCAATTCATGCCAAGTCCTGTTCTCTGACACCAGTAGGATGCTTTGATGAAAATTACTTGCTATTTATGTTTGATTATGTTTGTTCAGTTTTAAATAAGTCTCATGGGATGACCTCAATTGGACTTAGACTCCATGGAGATTTCATGGGTAATGGATGTGAAAGACTATTACCAAAAGTATAAATTAACCTTCTCAAGAAACATACATTTATTTAGTTGTAAAATAAATTTTAACTATAACACAGTTGCTACACTTCAATGAATTACATTTTCTACATGGAGCATGGTAAGATCAGTTCTCCTCTAATTGGTATCACACTGGGATTCTACTTTAAATATTTACCCGTGATGAAAAGATTTCTAATAATACTAAAGATTTTCATGTTAATTCTTAATCTTGCAGTGACTGTTGTTTTCTTTCAAGAAATAAAGGAAAAACATCTCTGGTCATTCTTTAACACTGGGAGATTTTTTTTCCCCATGTTTCAATATTATTTTTTTGGAGTATTTTTCAAATTTTCTTTCACTTTTTACATTTGCAAGACATTTGTTCTCAACAGTGAAAGACATGCTATAGCCTAACTTTTGGTTAATTATTTTATGCCATTTGCTTGACAATCTCAAACTGTGTGTGCATTGTGAGGCTTCTCTTCTATGAACACACAAACCATGAAAGGCAGGAGGATTCACTTGCAGGGAAGGTATTGAAATGGAAGAGAGGCCCTGAAATAAGAATATTCTGCCTCTGTAAGTCTGCATGCTTTCCCCCCTGCTCAGGTGAGAAATGAGCACCTACCTTTTCCAGGTACCTTTAAAGCTTTGTTCTGAAACATAACCAGAACTCAAGGCTAAGAATTCAGGTCTTGTTCTAAGAGGGATTTATTAAGCAGTGCTGAAGCTTTCAGTCTACACATGAATTACCATTTTTCATCACAGTCTCTCTGCCTCTTAAATCTACTAAGCAGAGTTGGTGAAGTCCTGTCTGATATAATTTGGTTCAGCAGGAAGACTTGCTTTTGAAGGTGCTGGATGAGTGATTCTCATCCATGTTGCTACAAAGTTGAAGTTAATTATGTCAAAATAGGTGATGCACCAGTGCAGCCTAATAGTGCTGCACAAGGGAAGCCTTGCTCCTTCACTTTAAAAATATTCTGTTCCATAGCTCTGATGATCTAGTAATCTTCTGCTTGCTTTCTTTCTTTTTCCAGTCTATGAAGATAATGCTATCTTTGGAGGAGTGGCAGTGCATCTCATTTACTATGAGATAGGAAAGAACAGAAATACAAAATATTGCGGATGAGAATAAAATTTACCCATCTAAGATTTCATTCTCCCCCCCCCCTTTGTTTTTCTGCTTTAATTCTGGTTTATAAATCTAAATATAAATCTTTGTTTATTTTTGGTTTAATCCTTTGTAAATCCTGAAGATGCTTTTCATTCAATTCATGCACACGTGTCTGACATTTATAGATATAGTTCCAACAGCTAACAGTAGTCCCTTCAAAGTTGTGCTTATGTCATTAAATGTTTATTGTTCTCTTCTTTTGTAAAATATAAAGATTCCCTCCCCTGTCCTTCACCCAGATAATTTCATACAATTTAATGAAGCTGAGAATTGGGTCATACATGTCATGACTATACCATGACATAGTGACTGTTCTTAATGGCACTTTGCATGCTGGAGAGTGACAATAGATGCAATTACAAATATCTTTTGAATGGAAAAAATACTTTCTAGTCAGAATAAGAAGACCCAATCCCTCATCATCAGGCAGATTTTGTCCCAATGCCATGAATTGTTTCAACAATGTAAATTGGCTTCTCCCCTAGCTCCACCTTTTCAACAGTCCCTCATATTTTCAGCCCTTATTTTGTCTCTGCTTCTCTCTGATTTAATCCAAGTTTTGCTTTAGAAAAATTTCACTGATGTATCTACTGCAGAATGACTCTGAAGGCAAATCTGTGACCCGTTTTGTCCTACCTGTCCCTGTTCAACATCCAGCTCTGAGCTGCTCCCTTTTTCTCATCCTACTCCTAAGGTTTTTACCTTCTGTCAGAGATTATTTCTTTCATGCCTTAAACATTCCTTTACATTCATTTATCTGATAGCATCATTATTTCCTCAAGTTTTCTACACTTTAGGGAAACAACGTCAGTTTAATTCTAGATTATATCTTGAGGGAAAAGAGAAATCCTACTTTCCCCAATCCAGAGGTTTCCAAAATGGGTTTATTCTTTACAAGAGTGAGGTCAAGAAATAGTTTAGAGGCTGCATACAACCATTTTTGGGTAGAATATTGTTTACCAACTTTTTTTTAAGATTATGCATTTTCACACCAGCTTTATGAGATGCTTCATGAAAATGAAATTAACACAAAGTCGTATGTCTTGTACAAAATAAGCGTTCTTTTACAAAAACCCCTGTAATTTTAATGTCAGCTCTGTGGTATTTCTAAAAATTAACATTTAAGAACTGCTTAACAGTTACATTTAATCATGGATATTTTAATTCTATATGCATTGTCTGTAATGTGTCTAAGTTTCCAACAGTTGATGAACATTGTTTTTTATACTGTATCAGTGAACAAAAGATGCAGCTGTTTTCCAAAGTCAATATTTTCCTCAAGTGTTTCTTTTTTTGCAACAGCTTTTCTTCTGAATGTTTCTGGTCTTCAGTGTTGAGGGACATCTCCATACATTTGTAATTCTTTCCCATTGTTAGTTCCATTCTCAATACTATATCAAATATAAACCTGCTCCCCTTTCATGATTAAACATCCAGGGTTATTATTTTACAAAGCATGCAAGATGTTACTCTAAAGGTTGTTTTGATATTTTTAACTGGAGAGAGGAATTTTTTTCCGTCTGCTCTGAGTTACTATGCAAAGAATCATCATCCTGAAATATCACACCTCTGAGGTTGAAAGCAGCCATAAAAAAGAAATGCTCTGGAATACTGAGCATCATGACCACCAGAAATACCAAAAAAAAAAAAACCAAAATATATAAATAAGTAAATTAAATAAGCCCTGAGCCTCCCAAAAGGATATCTTTTGGATTAAATCTATCAGAAAATGCCACATTTTTATTCAATGCTACAAGAGGCTTGGAGAGTGTCTACCTCCATAATTCTCTCCCTCTGGTTTCCTTTTTGATTTTCTTTTACTTGGGGTTCAACTGCAAATTCTCTTTCTTTTCTATTACCAAAAAATTTGCATCATTTGCTCATCTCCTGTCCTGTTTGTTCAGAATACAGAGCTGTAAGCCCAATCTTTGCTTTCTTCCAGCCCTTCTTCCTTGCCCACATCCAGCCCTTCACCACTCCCCCAGGGGCTCTTTCTGGCCCCTCAAAGAGGAGCTTTGGCTCCTCTGCCCAACAGATCCTTGACTCTGCACCTCACACTGACTCTTTCATCTCACCTTGCATTTCTCCACTCTACATTCCACTTTGCTGAAATCAGAAAGGCAGAAAATAATGTAATTTTCTCTTTTGTTCTTTGCATGTGCTTTTTTTTTTAAAGTTATTTTTGATGGTTAGAGCCTCTTTCCTACCTCACTGACACTTATCTAATTTTGCTTTCCTATAATGCTTGCTGCTGTTTCAATCTTCAGCCCAGAGAAAACTGAGCAACTTTATTATTATTGTAATGCTAAATTCATATGTAACTGAACATGAGACTATAAGAATTTATATTGGATTTTTAATTTTACTACTATTGTCATGCTAAATTCACATGTAACTAAACATGAGACTATAATAATTTGCATTTTGAATTTAAGCCCCGATTAGTGTTTGTATTTGCTTTGTGTCCATGGTATCCATATATAAATCCATTGAAGCTACAGTTTTTAGGTAAATCTCTTAGCAAGTGGAAGAGAAACTTTGGACATGAAGCAAAGACCAGTGTGTACCTCATTGAAGGTAGATTGATTTGAGCCATGCAGTCAGTAATGGTGCTGGGTGTCTTTTCAGGGATCTTGTGAAACCTTCACAAAGACCATTGGGACGCTTTCTAGAGAATGTTAAAATTACAGGTGATATTTAATTTGTCACTCTTGAATATGAAGCAAATTTCTGACACCGCAAAGAGCTGTTGAGTTGTTCTGTAGTACTTCTGTGTTCAACAGCCAGGAGAGGGGAGAGAATTCCTGCCAGGTTTCATCCAGGAGTCTCCACCACAGATCCAGGGGGAAAGCTAAAAGCACATGGCCAGGGCACAGGGGTATGCTCACAACACACAGTGCTTTTTGTTTCAGGGACTGTTTGCATGGGAGGCAATAACTCCATATTTAGCATTCTTCTGTGGACTTTCCTTCCCTGAATGTGCTCTGTTGTTTATGAGCCCACATACATTTACTGTAGGAAATGTCCCATGGAGGTTTCATGGCTGGGCATGGCACTGTGTGAGAAAATACATCCCTGCTTTGCTTTGAAGCTGCCTCTTGCTGGTTTATTTGATGGCCATTAAGTTGTGCATTGGAAGAGACACTGAGTGGGTCCCTACTCATCTGTAATGACTCTCTGAAGCATTGCTGCATTCCCCTCCAGCTGCTCTTTTCAGCCTGATGTGTTCTGATCTTAATAAACTCAGTGGCTTCTCACACAAAGCCATTCCATACCTTCAGACATACCTATTTCTTTTTCTGCAGTTTCCCAGTTCTGCTATGGAAATAAAGCAATATTCAAGATAAAGGGCATCCTGGATTTGTATAAAGGTATACCTTTTGTTGTTGTTGTTGTTGTTGTTGTTGTTATTGTTGTTGTGAGTTGTTTTGGTTATTTTTTTGTTTTCCAATAGGTGCTAAAATTCCATTTTCTTTTGATAGGACTACCAAGGACTGAAATTGTGTTTTCACAGTTCTGTCTACTATGTCTCAAGGTCTTATTTCTTAAGTATTTTTTTTTCCCTGGGGAATATTACATGCCTTTTCATGGAATTTCACCTACCATTTTATCACCTCTTTGTTATTTGTACTCATCTTTTTCACTCTAAAAGTGCCAGTATAATTAGAAAAGTTTTTCAGCTAACTTTTGAAAACTCTGCAATGCACATATTGAGTAAACCCTGGTTTTGATTTTGGATTCAGTCAGAGGAAACATGCCTTTAAAATATGTAACTCCAAAAGCTTGGAAGTAACTAGTAAGCCCACATGTATCACTGTCTTGAAAAAGCACTGAATTGTAATGTGAAATAAAATCATACACACAGCTTACCTTTTGTGAATTTGGTTAAACAAATCAAAGTTCAGTTTTTCTTCTTGATGCCATTCAAGGAAATGTCATGAAAGGAAAAAATTATGATCCATCAGTGTCCATAAGTAATTAAGAGTTCTGTACTGTTGAAGAAAATAATTAGGTAATGAAAATTTAAAATCTATTTTTCAGAACAACTCGAGCTCACCAGAAAGAAATATCTGGAGTACATTAAGCACTTTTCCTTTTGGGATGCAAACATTTTATGTCACATGCTTTTCTAAATTTAGAGCCAGATAATCATTCTTACATCAACTGCCAATGAAGAATACAGAAAGTGGCCAAGATCTAAGGGTAAGTGAAATCATTACCTAGTTATTTTCACACAGCTGTGTGGCTTGTGGTGATGGGAATGACTGGACTGGTGGCACTCACCAGTAAGTGAAGTCCCTTCTGATTTAGAGCAGACCTTGCATTCTCCAGAAATGAGAGGTGCTTTTGCAAGCACCAGTGAAATACAGAGCTTGCCATAGCATTTACATAACTTTTCTTATTTACCTCCTATATATAAGATGTCATGAATGCTGTTATTAAACATGTTTTTAGAATAGCTTTTTCAAGTAAAATTCCTGATTTTTAAAAATTTGCAGTCTATTTGAATATAACTGCTAAACGTGGCTGGTAAACAGCAGAAATGTGCCAACATATTACTCTCACTTATTGCCTAATTCACTCAATAATGGTTTTGAACCATTATCATTCCATTCAAAGTTTAAAGAACTGTTAAGAGTGTTCAGAAACAGGAATGATTTGAGCTTGGGAAGTGCATTCTTTTTTTGACTGATGATGAGATCCTGGAGGAGAGGTCAGTCTGTGCAGTTTAACAGGGCAGGAAAGAATGACTATTTTCTCAGGTCACACTCTGCACGGTATCAGAAGACAGACTATAACTAAATTGTCATTTTTTCTTAAAGACTGCACAAGGGAGTTCGGGTTTTTGTATTGATGAAAGAATTTTAGAATTACAGGTTATATTTTGTTTGACGTTCTTGAAGTCAATGCAAGACTGAAGCATTTCTCCACAAGATAATCATTCCCATATTATGTCAATAAAATGATCTGAAACCATCTTCTTTTCTATTATTGGTTTAATTGATTAGCAAAGTGTATATTACATGCTTGAGCCCTTTAAATTTTCTATTTTTAAAAGATTTTTAAATTTGGACCATTTGAGCCCATAGGTACTGGTGGTTATGAAAAATGTACCTTGTATGATAAAATATAATAAATAATTGATTACAAATGATCTGATCACATGTCACTGTAAAACCATGTCCTACACAAAGGAAAATAATTCTAATATATTTAATTCAGTGAAATGCCCTCATTTTGATTTCAGAAAGTTAGATTAAATTATTCTAATTCACTTTTTCTGAAAACTTTAATTCTGTAAGTCTGCTGAGCATTTTTAATGAACCAGTATTTGACAGAAGAGGGAACTGTTTATTATCCTAGTCAAATTCTAGGATAAATATTTTTCTTTAAGATATCTGGTAGAGTGTTTATTATTCAGGAATTCTGTGTCAAAAAAGTAATACATTTCTTGGCATTCTCATTCTATACCATTTTAATAGAAAAAACAAAACCCAAGCTTGTGTTCTTTCTTTCTTTATTTACATTTAAATGCAACAGTAGAAAAATATTTTCATGAGTGAATAAGTTTTGAAGAATTTCAGAAATCTCATAAATATTGATTCTGTTAAGGTAAAGTCCCAGATAAATTGCTGTTGTAACTGTAGACTGGTTTATGAATTGGTTTAAGGAAAAAAGTATCAGATTTATTGAAATAATTATTATCATTGCACTATTTTGATGTTTATGACAACTGAAAGCGTAGAAATGTTTACCTGACAGAAAAACACAATCAACATCAAGAAAAATAACATGCAGTTCTCTAAAATGCTCCTTTTAAAAAAAATTATTCATTACATTTTTTCAGTCATCTTTACCCCTAAATAAAGAAAAAGAAGGAGAGGAATATGCTATGTCTCTAAAAAACATGTGTATTTGAGATCATTTCTTCATTAGTCATTGAGAAATCTGTTCAAATTCCTTTGTTTAAGTTATTTTCTTTCTGTTCTTTCCCATCTCCTATGATGTACAGGCTCTTAGTCAGAGCTTTTAGGCTTAATGATATTGATTTCACCACCTTGATGGAGCCTGCCCAAGTGATATGTTCTCCACCCTGTTACAAACACATAGTTTAGGAGGAGAAATCATAGTTAAATTTTAATAAAGAATTGCCTTAAACAGAAAGAACTGAGTTTAAATTTGAGGCCTTTTTTCTTACATGTTAAGCTGCCTAAAGCTGCTATCTCCTCTAATTTTTCACCAAAGACTCACAAATAGCTTTTATCTCACACACTAATGCACACTAGACTATTTCCTTAGATGGATTTTATTTCTCCAGTAAAATTGATTTTTTAGTATTTTAACAATAACAATAAGAAAAATTTACTCTGAGATCGTGGTGAATGAACTCAGATTTAGTGTGGTCCAACAGAATTTAAAGAAGTAAAAAAAAAAAGTCTATTTTTGTTTCAAGAAATATGTTTTCAGAGAAATACTGATGCTTGAATGTGCAGTTATGAAGCTATTGTGTGGGCTTGGAAAACAGGATAAATGGCACATATGAGTATATTACTGGACAAAATCGTTTTTTACCTCAGATGTTTGCATGTATCTGGTCTCCAGCAATGGCCAGATGGGAAAATCCAGGACAGGGGTTTAGGAAATAGTGCCTGTACAAGCTGATCTCTTCTCTGATGCACCCCTGCAGAAGTTTAAGGACTCCCTGTACTGCTGTACCTGCTCTGGTTTTCTGTTTAATGCTCCCTGATGAGTCAATCTTTCAGCAGTTTTCTGAATTTTGACAGACAACATCCTGAAGCAGAGAATTTCAAAGTTTGGTGTAAATGGTGAGAACAGCTTGTGTCAGTTTTAGTCTGGAGCTTGCTCATTTCTCTGGGTGCCACAGGCAGCTGGATCACAAGGAAGGGAGGATTCATCTGCCCATTCTCTGTCCCTCTCTTGGCCCCTTCCCAAGCTGAGGAGCTCTGGAGTGTTTAGCTTCATCCTAAAGGGGAGACAGGAAGATGTATCATATATTTTATCACATTTCAGTAGACTTATGCTGCTGCAGCTGGACTGGTACTAAACTTCAGGGCTGCTTAACTAAAGCTGGCATGCCTTCACTGCAAAATCAAACCAGATACTGCAATGCAAAGCTTCTCCAATCAAACAGCTTCCCATTATTCATGGTCTTCAGCTACAATGGAGTTCTTGACATTTCTCTCCAAAGAATTTTGTATTTATAAAAGCAATCATTTATTCATGACAGTTTGAACCTTATTTTTTCTAGCTGTATTAAACCTGAAAAATTAGCTCCTACAAAATGAACTTGAAGTAAAATCTATTCTGCTTCGTAGAACCTACTCTATATGTAGAGAGTATATAAGATTAGTTCCTGATTTAAACCTCAATTCCAATCAAGAGCTTCAGGCCAAAATTGCTTCTTCAAGGTAATTGTGGCAGGAATTTTGAATTCTAGTGGTAGGTTGGAATAGTCAGTGTGCAGGAATTAATAAAATCTAATCTTTTTATGTGTTGGCACTGAAGAGGAGACTTCAAGCTCTGTAGTAGAAACATTGAACTGAGTCTAAATATTCTTAATTCTTATAAACAGAGTTTTAAAAAATACTGTGTACTAATTGGAATTAATAGAAATCTCTAGTGGATTTATTTTGAAAGAGCATTGTATATGCAATTTTTGAAACACTGGCTTTACTACATCTGACACCAAAATCTCACCAACCTGTGAGATTTTACAATCATAGCGTAAGTGTATTAATTTCTGTTCTTCTTGTGTCTCTGGAAACTATTTTGATTTTCTATTTTTAAAATACACTTTTGAACTGACAGTGAATCCTACAAGAGAGCAAAATGCTCCCTGAGTTAAACAGAACAGGATATTGTGAGGAGCATGCTGGGCAAACAGTCAGCTGAACGCTCTTCACAGAGATCCAAAATTCCTCCTTGATTACTGTATTTGGGTAATGTTCTGCAGATGCAAAAATACCTCCAGAAGAGAGGCTCTCCAGTGTTGCATGGGCTCCAAGAAAAACAGAGGCTTGGTGACCTTCAGAAAGACACTGCAAGCCATAAAACTAACTGCTTAAAACAGTGGAAAGTCTGAAGGAGTAAAAAGTTGTATGAAACAGATCATAACTTTCTGAAGAGCAGAATCCTGTTCAGCAGCTGAGAAGTATTTGAAGCCTGACAGGAGGAGAAGAATGAACTGCCCGGGTTCCTGCTGCCCAGGGGTGCATCTCCTGAGTTACTGCCTGTCACAGGCCCTTAGCTCACACTGTTCCTCTTAAACACTTGTAAGCTGCCCTTAGCTAAGGACTAACTTGGATAAAGCCCATTTCCAAGGAAGTTGTTCCAGTCAGACACTGAATCTCGTTCTGTCCCCCTGGTTAGGCTCTGAACGTGCAGCAGGGATGGGACAGGGCTGCACAGCCCTTCAGCCCCTCTTGGGTCTCCTTTGCAGGAGCAGATGCTGTACCCTGGGGTGCTGGCACAGGGGAGG
The DNA here is from genome assembly GCF_027579445.1 of Ammospiza nelsoni. Lineage (NCBI taxonomy): Eukaryota > Metazoa > Chordata > Aves > Passeriformes > Passerellidae > Ammospiza > Ammospiza nelsoni. The sequence goes on along the minus strand of NC_080636.1, from coordinate 24,593,275 downwards.
GAGTGACTTCCAGCTCTTGGGAAGTAAATACACTCTTTCCACTCACTAATAATTGCTGCTTTTCAGGCTCTAAGATAAACAGACTGCAGAGGCTATCAGGTAAATGGGAAAATAATTCTTGATCTGTAATATGCTTCTTGTTTAGATTTAAGAAATGTTTCACCCATTAACTTGTCAGAACAAAATAAATTAAAATAATGGGTCTGGAGATGTCTGCCTTTGCTCCCAGACATTGAGGATTCACTGTTCCTAAGTGCACTGAGCACATCTGAGTGCACTACACAAGTAGTGCTCCACTAGGTTGCTAACAAAATGAGATTGCTTGCACGAGGCCACCCCCAGAGAAAACTTTTTTATAAAGAAATGTGTTCTGAGGCAGAACTTTCTCATTCTTTGTCATCTATTATCTATCCTGCCCAGGATGGTGAGACAAGTAGCAGTTTTTGTCATTTAATGATACATTTATAAAGCACACTCAGTTTGCAAAGTTAGAATTTGGAAATTATGACATTTATTGTAGGTGTTGTAGTAGCAATTTTACTTGCTTTTTTAAGAGATAGATTTTCTTTACTTTCAGCTTTCTGAAAAATTGATTGCTGGGAACAAAACTGTCTTTGTTTAGTATCTTGTCATGCTTCCAAGGAAGTTAAGATTGTGATTGTTCAATAGCAGTAGTAGCAGCAGATAATTTTACATTTAAAGTGCCAAAAACTACTTAGAGGAGAGGTTGAAGGGAAATGTTTTCCATTTGTTAAAAAGAATACTTTAACTATCTTCAAAATATCAAGACACAGGAAAATACACAAGGAAAAACTTTTTGCAAATTGTAAATGTTCAAATTTCCCTGTATCTCCACTTGTATTATGTTTATAAAATTTTGAAGTAATATGAGAACTTATTTACCGCTGTTTTTTGATTTAACTTATTTACCGCTGTTTTTTGATTTATAGGAATCCAGCAGCTCTTCCAGTATATTAAAAAACAAAGCCCTTTAAAAAAAAAAAAGAGCATAAATATGAGTAGAAAAGAAAGAAATGAAACATAAACCACTGCTGGATTTGCAAGATGTAAAGTAGACAATACACTAAATACGCATCTTCTTAAAAACTCTTGGCACCTTAGCAACATCAATATGAGTATTCATTTTTTATTGTAAGATTAACAAAGCAATCAAGGTGCATCCAATATTGAACAAAGAGAAATAGTCAATACTACAATTTCAGAGAAATCATCTCAAAAAAGGACACTTGTGCGATATTTGGACGAACAAAAGAAGCATTTAAACCTCTGGAAAGTGTTCAAAATGCAGGGAACTGGAAAAAAAAATGATGTGTGAATGAATGCCATCCTCAGCAATGCAACAGTTGCAGCTGCCTTTGGTGACAGCTGGCACAGCAGCCCTGAGGTGCACAGGAGGGCTGGAGGGGATTTGGCACTTATTAGGGTATGAGTAGGACATGTTTCCTTTGTATAACACATAGAACTTTTGACCTGGAGCTCAATTAAAATGAATGCTTTCTCTACAAGGAGCAGAGTAATTCAGCAGAGGATTTGTATGTTTGAAAAAATTTCTTTACCACAAGGAGTGATACTGAAAGAGAAATAGCATGTTTCTCTATTTCCTTTTGTTTTGTCTTTTTCCTCTAGAAGATAGTGACCTTAAGACCTCTTTTGAATGGAACTCTGGAATTTTAGGAACTATGTTTTTCTATTTTTAAAGAAAATAAAAATATACATGATGAGTATCCCATGCCCAAGGGATTTAAATTATGCTCTGGATAAGATGTTGTGAACAGACGAACAAAAATAGAGTTCTGTCTCTGAGGTAAATGGACTGAAACAGATGAATGACAATTCTTTCACAATCAATCAAAATTGATTTGAACCATACAAAAAGCAAACTGGAAATGTATGTTTCTTGAGTCAGCCTAATTGCAATTTTTGAAGCTTTATAATACATTATAGAAACATGAACAAAACATATTCCTCTTTTACGTTTTTGATCTTCCTAAGTTGAATATTCTGATACAAAAGTATAGCAATTATAGCAATTTGTGGCAATTTTTTAAGCATGCATTAAAATTAGGGTTTTTTTAATGTCTGAATAATATTGTAGCAACAAATATTTAAAAGCCTGACTACAGTAAGGTCTTGGTACGTTTGCTGTAAGTCATTAAGATAACCCAAAGTATTTATTCATTTTCTCTGCTCTGTGAAACCTGGGATTAACTAAGAAGTAATCAGTGAACACTTTATGTACCTGGGGTTTTTGAGACCAAGCACATTGTGGTTTTTATCTCAGACAGATATTCAGCTCAAAAATGTGTTAGGAAAAGTAAAGGTCCATGGAAGGGATACAAATGGGAATGTTTCCTGATTTCAAAGTGCTTTTGAATTTCAGTGAGCATGGGCACTGCATGCTTTCACTAATAGAACTTAGGTAATGTATTAATTATGAAACAGCTGTTCATTATGCTAATTAGGAGAGTAATCATGACATGGTTTTAAAAATCAAAATTTTCTTCTCTTTATACAAAAGCCACTGGTAAGGAGCAGTGAAAAGACCTGACTTGGCTCATTCCTAGCAAACTGACCATGGGTTCAAGACTAAGGAGGCACCTTCAACCTGTTAGAATGCCATAGCAATTTTGTTTTTGCATGATTTTCTTTAATATGAGGAACTATGCCAGTTTATTTATACTTTCTATTAATCATTAGAAAGTTCTCAGACATCCCTTTGGCCTAACTTCGTTTGTAAACTGTGGGATGAATGGAGAAGGGAAACATAGTTGTATTCCTGGGATAATTAGGACCAAATGAATCCATGTTTAACATCCTTACCTTATCAGAAAGAGAAATTGTATCTCGTGCTCCTGTGCTATCTGCTCAGCTTTCCTTGGCTGTGTCTGAGTGCTCCTGTGCTATCTGCTCCGGTTTCTTTGGCTGTGCAAAGCAGGAGGCATGGAAATGCTCACCATAGACTAGGTATGAGCTTTCCATTACATTCCTCCATTACTGCTTTTCAATCCCATGCTGGAGACTGGGGAAGATTCAGGGTATTTTAAGAATTTGATCCATTTATGAAAAATGTGGAAAGAGAGACCACTGATTTCAGGTAATTTTCAGACATATGCTGGTCTATCTGTATAAGAAATATTTATTTAATAGCAAAAATATTTTAAGCAGCTCTCAGGATACTATGAATAATTTAAATTGAAACTAGACTGCTGCATTTACTGCTGCATTTCTGGTACTGAAATCCTCATGGTGCACCTGAGATCTGCAAGCACTCTATCTTACCTTATAGTTTTGTTCTTGAGAGAGAAAAGAAAAAAAATACAATCTATCTATCTAGACATACATTGTAAGTTGTCAGTCAGTGTAATTTAGAAATTTAAACTGCTAGAAGATAACATGAGCATATGTCAGGTTGTCCTTGCTCAACAGAAGACTATGCACTGTTCACAACCAGTGAAATTGTTTTGGTTGTACACAAGACACGTGGTACAACTTACTTGCTCCACCCTACAAAGTCCTCAATGCAGATTACTGACAATTATTTACATCCCGACCCCCAATACACTGGAATATTATTTTTTAAGATACAGTGAATAAAATACAATACTATATGAAGCATTCAAAATCACTATATTCATAAATCACTATATTCATAAATCACTATATTAATAAATCAGGACATGGCAACTTTTCCTTATTCACTTTCTCTGCTTATTTGTGCTGTGTTGTAGTGTGTTCGTTAAGTTCATTTAATTCCTCCCCATTTTATGTATCTGCTCCCCCCCATTTTGTGTAAAATGGTTCTGCCCTCCTCAGTTTTCCCTCCACAGCCCGGCCAGTTCTATTGTCAATCTGTTAGGTTATATAATTCCTCCTCCCCTTTTTCCCTTATATGAAATAAACAAGGGCCAGGAGACTTCTTCTCCTGCTTAATGCCTTTATTAAAAGTGAACAGCTCAGCATTGGGTAGCTCGGCGGGGCTGCAGTCTCCCGTCGTCTCTCCCAGGGCGACTCAGAGGAGGAGAATATGCACAGCTCTGTCCACCAAGAGCAGAGCTGGGGAATCAGATCCTCTTGGGAGCCTTTAGGGCCTGCTGATCCCGTCAGATGGTGCCCCTCCTATTCCGTCAGCTTGGTCTCACCGCAGGGGTCAACTCCCATGGTCAGGGTGAGAGGGTCCGAAGGTGTTCCGCGTCTCTGCAGGCTCAGCACTCGGCTCCTTACATCCAGACATCACTCCAGTCTCTCAACTCTTAGGTGGCTCGTTGTTTTTGGGGTTTCTCCGTGGGTTTGGAGTCGGGGGTTCCACAAAGCATTCTGGTCTTGGGAGTCACTTTGCATAACCCCCCCCCACCCTCTCAGGTGTCTTCACTATTCTGGGAAAGGTACAACTTAGCCTTGGGAAGGTCCCCACCCGTTACAGTCTCAGGAGAAGGGCCATTAACTCGCCCCAGCCAGGGCTTTTACTAATACAAAAACAACCATCAACGACAACGACCCGTGATTACAATAACAAAACACGCAGAACTTCGGCAGCGACAGTGATCTGGCTGCCTTTTTGTAACTTTTTCTCACAAAAAAAATATTAACCGAATTTTTGTTCATAACATTATATGTATGCTTTTTCTCCTCCCTGGGCCAAGTCAATCACCCCCCACTCCACCTGGTATTCCAGAAGCTTCTCCTCTTTGGGGGTTGTGGTTGGCTGTGGTCCCGGGGCCCCTCGCATACCTGGTACCTATTGGGCTCTCCACTATGTCATTTGTGTTAAGTTCATCCCCTCTTCTCCCCGCATTGGTCTTCTGTAAACCCCTCCCGGGTCCACTCCTTCCCTTTATAACCCCTAAGCACGCTTTGTTCTTGGTCATTTGCTGTTACATCGTGGGCTTTCCAATAAACCAAGTTTAGCCCCCCGGCGAGTGTCCAGCTCCTTCCTTCTCGTCGTTAGCAGCGATCCGGTCCGCAGCCAGCACAGGCCGAGGCCTTGCGACGCCGAGGGGCGCTGGCAGGTTCTGCGGCGAGGTGTGGGCCTTAACCTCAGCTAGCCGGACTCTGACCTGCTCTGCTCTAGAAGGCCAAATACACGCCGCTGCAGGGCTGTGTCTAAACAGCAAATGAATGACTTTTTCCACTAGATTGCATCCAGGACACAGGAAAAGGAAAGCTGTGAGCAGGGTATTTTTGTTACGATTTTTAATTATTTCTTGAAATCTGTTTCCAGGGATCACTGCTCTCTAAGAGCTGTAACTCAAACAAACTTGCTGATGACATTAATATGTTATTTGCATTCATAAAACCAGGATATTCTAATTATTTCATGTTAAAGACGAAACAGTAAAATTTCGGAAAAGCTTCCTATAAATAAAAGAACAACCCCCTATTTTTTTCATGGTTCCATTTATTCTACATTCAGAATCCTGTATTCATCTACTTAATAGCACATTTTTTTCTTTTAGAATTAGATACTCAGCTCACACTCTGGCTCTTAGAAATGATCAATAAATCTATGGTGAGTTTGCATAAGTATTTTTCTCAAATGAATCAAGTCCTTGACTGAGATATTTTAATTGCTATAATTTGAATAACTAATTCCAAGTTCTGAAAATTAGGTGAAGGTAGTATGTGATTAACTTCTGGTAATGAAGCCATTACCTGATCAAGTAACATTTCATTCTTGGAGCTGATTAACTCTAAATGCAAATGAAATTGATCTGAATTGTCAATTTTTTGCTGGATTTATTGTACATCTTTTAAATATCCTGCAATGTTATGCAGCATACTTTACCATTTTTATTCTTCTGGAAGTTCAGTAAGTTTATATGTCTAACACGAAATCAGAAAAATTCTGCTGCAAACAAGAAGAGTGATCATTCACATGCAGAATTTTCTTTACTCAAAACATTAAGCCAAGATGAAATTCAAACTAGCTTTTAGTGAAATGGGAGTTAGTAATTAGGCTAACAATTACTTACCTTGCTTCACACAGACTATAACAAAATGCAACAAATTATCTAAGCACAGGATAAAAAATTATTGATGTGGAAAATTTATGATGTTGTGGTATTAATTTCTTTAATTTAAAAAACTGCTGGTCTATTTTCATCACTTCTATACTTTTATTTAATTCTAATATAAAGAATGGTGAGAAATAAAAGCGATGGAGCTGTGCACAGAACTAGAGGGATCTTTACCCAATAAAATACAAAAAAATTGTGAATGTTGATTTAATGTTACCCATGTTAATATGTGTACTGCAATATCACTCACCCAGGTCATCCTGCTGTCACAATGACCTTTCCACAATGTTTGAAATACAGATCTGCCTCAAAAAATTCTTAAATTAAATGGATAAGACAAAAAAAGATTGGGAAAAAGAAATGAAAAATGTGTTTGTGGTAGGAAGGGTGGGAAGGGTTTCCTGGTGTCACAAGATGCTTCAGGGTCTTAAGCAGCAGCTATCATAGAAGAATCTTAAAGCCACTAAATGACTGAAATCTATATTTTCCTCTGTTTTCTACCTGTTGGTCTCATCTTTAACTTTGCCTCCTTTCATTTTGTTCCTCAGAGTTTTCTGTTCCATTCCCTTGGTGACATCACTGGCTTGACTCCATCCTGCTGTCCCTCTGTTCCTGGGAAGGGAAAGAGGGGTTCCATAGGTCAGTCACCATCCCAGAACACACTATCTGTTACCTGGTAGATCCAGACAAGCCTTGTTTTCTAAATCACAGTAAGGAAGGTCTCATATGCACATTTTTTTTCCATTTGTGTTTTCTCCCTGCACTGAGAACCAGCAGCTGCAAGGGAAGCCTCTGTTATACAGTGTGGTCCCTTCCCTTCCCTTCCCTTCCCTTCCCTTCCCTTCCCTTCCCTTCCCTTCCCTTCCCTTCCCTTCCCTTCCCTTCCCTTCCCTTCCCTTCCCTTCCCTTCCCTTCCCTTCCCTTCCCTTCCCTTCCCTTCCCTTCCCTTCCCTTCCCTTCCCTTCCCTTCCCTTCCCTTCCCTTCCCTTCCCTTCCCTTCCCTTCCCTTCCCTTCCCTTCCCTTCCCTTCCCTTCCCTTCCCTTCCCTTCCCTGGGAATGTAGCAGTTATCATCTGATACATTTAGGTTAATCTAGATTAAAAACCGATTTTCCTTACACTAATGCCTGCTAATAACTTTTGCCTTTACACATTCATTTACAGACAATGAACTCTGATCTTCAGTGTATCACCTGGTTTAAGGGTTAAAAAATTTAAAAAATAATTTAAAAGTAGACAAGCTGTATTTGAAATCTAAACAAACAGAATGGTAAAACATATACATTATAGTAATTTTAGAAAGTAAAAAAAAAAGTGATAAAGTACTTTACATTTGTTCTTTTGTGGAGGTCCAGACTTGGGGGTTACTTGCAAATTCTTGTGCTCTCTTTGTAAAACTCCTTCATATCCACAGCCAGCCACCCACCCACATTTGTAGTCACCACACCCGCATGGTCACTCACAACAAATCTACATTCAGACTACTACCTATGAACATTCCTGCTTTCTTTTAGAGTGGGAAATAATATTTTCAGTAATTCAATGTATATATCCAGATTTCCCCACCAGACGGGGCCGTTGCTGAGTCATCCAAACTGTCAAACATCACTGAGCGTGTTGGGAGGCCTGCACAACCTGAAATAAAATATTTCAACATCTAAAGTCTGCTCTTGCATTTAGGATTAATTCTATCTTTAGAAAGCCATGGTTGCATATATATCTAATAGTTTGGTATTTATCACTAAATTCTAACTCAAGTAGGAAACCAAAGTCCTTAGAATAAAAACAGCAGTTAGAGTCACCTTTTGTACAGTTTGGCACAGAACTTTCCAAATGATTCTCAGTGCTGGAAAATCCAGGCAACTCACAAGAATATTAAAAAAAATATATTCAACACTTTACTTCTTGAATTTGTTTCATCCAATCCATTTCTAAAATTTAAGAATGTGTTTGCAGATAAAAGTTGGGGGTACTAAACATGTCACATCTTGAGAATGGTGGAAGAATAGAAAAAATGCACTCGTAAAAGTGATATTAAGAGAACATAGTAATTTTAAACTAAAAAATTCTTAAACAAAAAAAATACAAGCAAAAATATATTGTAAAAAGTATTCTACATACTGGAAAGGAGATTTTACTAATCTTACTTGTTTTTAAACATAAAATTCCTAACTGAGAAACATTCACTCGCGATATTTAATGCAACAGGAACCTTGGGCAAGTAACACTGACAATATCCTTCATTGTTTGGTTGGATTTATCTGCATATGGAAAAAATAGCCAAAAACCCCCTCAAATTCCATTTATCAGAAACATTGGAGAGATTGCATGTTTGCCTACATGAAATGTGTAATTTTTTATGACAAGTCCAAAATTATTCAAAACAGAGGTCCTTCCTGAGATAGCTGGGGATGCCTGGCAATAATTTCCCATAATGTCATGATTGACTTACCCACAATGATGATTTGCTTAATTTTTGTTTTAGAGCTGTGTTTTTATCCCTACTTACCAAAAGTAAAAATAAAGAGAAGGAAGGCTAGTTTTGAAAAGGAGACTAAATATTTGTGAACACAGGGAACTGAAAATCTTCCACAGTAGCAAAATTAATCCTAAGAATATTAATGACAGAAAAAAGGATAAAGTTTCTATCTTCATTATGCAAATAGAATAACAGTACTAGAACTATTGAAACAATTTATCACATGAGGGTATTTTCATGAGAGGGGAAGAAAATCATCATGGCTTTATGTGGGCTTTGCAAATGATCAACCTACAGAGATTCTGTGACAATAATAGCAAACAGGGACACAGCTAACTGTTCTTCATCAGCCTGGCAGTAATCATGAAAGATTGCTGCATGAATACAGATAATTACACAGGAGAGACCTGTGCAGTCTGTAAATAAGGTGGGGAAGCCTATCTCAGGTTCTGAGCTGTACAGATATTCTGTTACATACCAAACGTCAAATTTAGGAAATGGAATGGAAATCAGACAATATATCCTGACCATTGAATTTATAAAAAAGACATTGTTTTTTCTCCAAGAATAAGTTCTAATTATGTAGCTAAACTATAAGGATCTACAACATGCTTCTCTAAATAGGCTATAAATATGCAAGAAATAAATCAATTACCTTTTACTTTTATATACTTGTTATCTCACATTCAATCTAGAGTAGGGTTATCATTAGGATGATAAAAATTTTTGCCAAACTGAAGGAAAAAAAATTATTCTTCTAATAATTTACAGGAGACAGTAATGCTGATGCACAAATTATGCAAATATCTTTGATGAAGATGCTGGTTACAAGATACATGCAGTTTTCTTGGGCAATGGTTTTACCACTTACCATTGCCATAAAATGGCAAAATGATTAGGTCGTGTCTCAGCATGCTAAACATCCATGAAGCAAAACAATGCAGAATTCATTGTGTTAAATGTGGTTTAGTATCACATCAGAATTTCCTTGACAAGTCCATATCCCTATGTTCTTGCTTGCTATAGAGTCAGACATCCCAGAAATGCAAGTGTTCCCTAATACAGGTTCTCCTTTTCCCACTTATATTACTATGTTCTGGTTATAAGGAATCTATTTCAAATTTAAGTGTTATGCAATAAGAATAAAGCTGGAAGAGCCTAGGCAATGCCTTCAAATTAATTCTGAAAATTACTGAGCTTCTTCCAACATTAGTAAATTCTAAGAAAATATGTCTTTCCTGGATAATAAGAAATCCCCAGGCTGGCTAAGATTAGCCAGCAGCACTGTACACTCATTTTCAAAGGAGGAAATGTACTAGAGACCTTTATAAAGACCACACTGAAAATAAACAATATAAACTTCTCTATAAGTCTGTGCTGAATAGGTGTTGATATTTTCTTATCTAATGCATGTGACAACAGTTAGATTGTATAGTTTCTGGAATTACAAGCTGTTTTCTTCTTGCAAGGCTTTAATGTGAGCTAATCCTTCTCATCTGGGGCAAGTAGTCAGTATGACACATAAATGGCTAATAAGTGCAAGAGTAGGACAAGATGAATGTGCTTGTTGAAATTAGCACTATATCAAGCACTGATTCTTGACAAGGTGTGAAATAGTTAATACTTTTTCAAAGCAGATTTTAAGTGCAAAAAACCGCATGCTCTCTAAACGGAGAATTCTCTGGGAACATATCTGGTCCAGCACTAACAATATATAAAAAATAGAGGGACCAGCTACAGAAATTGAAGTATTTAGAGCTGAATCACTGCAATGTGTGTGTATGATGTTGGTTTCTCCAGGTGTGGACAGTCACATCTTTTGATGCAAAACCAGAGGTGATTGGAAAATGACAGATATTGTACCTGTTTGCCTCATTTGTCCTCTTGGGTCAGCACTGAATTTCTCATTTAGAGTAATTCTAGAAAATCCATCATTTTATAACACTGCTCACATGGTGGATACCCTGCACTTGAAGTGTTATAAATACATAAATGCTTTCACAACATAAACCTTTATAGCACTGCACACTGGGTCTTTAAATATCCTTCACTGTCAATGCAGGTAAATTGTGGAGTCTCACATGCCCATCTATGGAATTATACAGCATTATTACAATACAGCAAGAAGTTCAAATTATTCAGTCAAATTTTCAGGAAGTTTTCATAAAATATGCACATTTATTCTAACTTCAACTATATTTTCTCCTTTTCCTAGGCCCCCTCCTTTTTTGATCACAGAGTCTTGAAATAGTCCTTCATGTTATTCCATTTTTCAGATAGTTGCCAAGCAGGGATGTTAACAGTTGCAGTGAGTCAAAACAAAAAAGCTTCAGCAGTGTTCAACATGAAATTGTATTTTGGAACCTATATGCTCTCTGGGTCACGTGTCTCAACTAAATTTGCTCCTTTCAGCATCTGATTTTGGAAATCCAGTGAAAAATGCTGTAGCTTAATAAATGCAGTATAAAATGTAAGGCATTCTCAGTTCTGCCTTATAATAAGTTCTGTGACTTAGGGTAACTATTTAAACTTTGAGAGTTGCTTTTTTCCCCTTTCCCCCCCTTTTTTTCCCTGTAAGGGCTATTAAAAAAATTACATATATATATATATATATATATATATATATATATATATATATATATATACACACACCTGTGAATTTATTTGAGCTCCTTAACTAGCAAATCTTATGGTTCTTTTCTTAGAGGAAAGCTGATAGGGTGATGTAATAGCTTTTTTCAACTTTCACATCTATGAATATATGAATAATTTTGTACTTTACTGAGATAACAGGTTTAGTTCATTAATGTAAGTGGGCCCAAATGAGAACACAAGTATAGAGAGGGAGCAGGAAATACAATCAGGATGTCACTCAGTGTAAACTGGTGTTGGCTGATTCAGGACACTGGTCTCAGGAACACTGGTGCCAGGTAACACAGAAGTAAGCATAGCCTGGGTATATTTGTGAAATGGAATGGATGTAATCAATGGGATAACTCAAGATTTATGGAAGGAGAAGTGACAGGAAAGTATGCTCTTTTCTATAAGCAGGAATACAGGTGAATAATTAATAACAAATATTTTATTTTTTATTGTATTTGATTTCTTTTTCTGTGCAATATTTGTCCATATACAGGCCTTTATTTTCTCCAATGTATTCATCATTCACTGTATTATTTCTCCAAGAAATTTTTACTCTAAAGATCGTCTGTTAGAAGTTTATTGCAAGCATTAATTATTCAAAATTTGTGCTGTTCAAAATATAATCATAAAAATATATAATCTAGTATATTTTTGGTTCTTTCTTGATGACTGGTTAAGCATAATTCTTTGATTTCCATGTGTGAACCATGAATTGGAAACTTGCTTTCCAAGTTTATTATTAAATACCACTTATTTGTTGCTGTGTCAATAAATTTAAAAAATATTTTAAGACCCATGAAGATCTCAAATGGGTGCAGCACGTTATGTGATATAATTTATCACTGAAGCTACATATCTGTGAAAACATTCTATTTGCACTATGGCGAGCTTTGTGTTTATCAAGTTTACTTAAAGAGATGTTTATCCAATTCTAATGTTACTTTGTTGTAATTCCTTGGAAGATTATCAGTAATAAAGGAAATTATATGCATTGGTCATTTGACTTGTTTTACCTCTGTTGCTGACCAAATAAGGAATTTTCTCAAGGTGAGAAGCAGCAAGGTGCATTAGCAGCACATGACAAACAGTCCTTTAAGCTCTATCCCATCTTATTCCCTAATACACACTGTTTTGTGCCAAAGCCTATTTTTGCTTACTTATATGAAATTTAAACTGAAATTCTGACTTAAATTTCTGAAGGAAATTCTGAAATTTTTAACAACTGGCCAAGAAATAGATAGTAAGTCTTCATGGAAGAAAAGCAAGTAGAAAAGAAGCATCACAGCTAGGTATGCTGGTAGACATAAAAACCACCAGAATTAAATGTTTTTCATTCATTTTGTCTCATGATATTCTTCTAAAATGCTTCTTGTGGAACAGCTTGATTTCCATGACTTCTGCCATTTCCATCAATATTTTGACAGTGCATTTTAGTTGTATCATGTAAGTGATAACCCAAATTGAAGTTAACCCAAAGGTTTTCTATGCCAAGTCATTTTCTGAAGTCATACTCCAAAACTGCACATGCCAGGTTCTTCCTCCAGCATTTATTCTGTGCCAGCTCCTCAGCACTTTTGGATTTCAAGCAGGAGCTGGGAAAGCTTTGTGTTGGTGGCCTCTTTCCTCTCAGTCCTGAACAGTCAGGTGTGGGACTGGGCTCACTACAAAGTGTGAAAAATTGGATTGCATTTGTGATAATATGTAATTAACCTATGTTTGAAGATCAAACTGGGACTTCTGAATCTCCTCTGGCATTCCATTTTTATTAACATGCAGCAGGACTGGATATAGACATTGATTTCTTGAATAGTCTAAGGTTCTTTTTGGACAAATGATGAAGAAAATGGCTTATGGCTTTGACTATGTTTGTGTGGCAAATGCTGCTTCAGGGCATCTATTTAATCTTTCCTTTAAGAAAATTAAAAATACAACTGTATTTTTACATGCCCACACATTGAAAACCTAGGAAGGGAGTGTTCTGAGGAAGAAGCTGCCATTATTGCCATTTGCAAATTAGCACTAAAAGTCTTTGTCTGTCATGGCATATTCTATTACCATACTTATCATCTCCAGTAGCAAAGCAAAATGAGGAAAAATTCCTGGTTTGGTGAAAAATCAGTGATACTTTCCCTGGGGCTTGATTTTTTCAGATACTTTTTATGAGTTTGAGAGAATCTGGTTTTATATTCAAAGTCACTGAAGTTCCTTATCATGTGTACACTTATCAGTGTAACCCTGAGTAATCTTGTTGCAAGCAGTTGCATAAATTATGTACACAGAAGTTTTCCCAGGCAGGTCTAACTGTAGCTATGCTATAACAGGAAGAAATCAGTCCCACAGTAACAGGAACACTCATCCTGGAGCAATGCACCAACTTCAGAAAGTCAGCTCAGCCTAAACGTCCTTTCTCTGAGTCATCTCAGTTGTGAACAAGCTGTCAGAAGAAGTGAAAAGAACTGAAAATTTTTTTATCATTTAAAAAATATATTACACATTGAGTAAAAGTCTTTTATTCTATATCCTTTAAATTCTGTATGAAACCCAGGCATTCAAGGTAAGTATATTATAGAAGCATGCTAATTCTAATTAACCTTGTCACATATAATTTATTATGATAAAAACCCATTGTAATTAAAAGTGTTTTTCAGACTACCCAGGAATCCACTTACTGCAAGGACCTATATAAAAAACTTGAAAAATTGAAGAAATGTGACACACAGGGAACACTGAGAAGGAAAAATACTGTTTTTTTTGTTTTTTTGGTTTTTTTTTTGCTGAGGTTGGAAGAAAAACCAAGAACTGAAAAACTGGAGAGCAGATTTTGTTCCTTCACATCCTCTTTTTTTCATCTATACAAACTTTCTACCTCTTTGGGGCACCATAATCCTCATCTGTCCTGCCCTCTGATCTTAGGTTTTCTCTTCGTTCAGGTGCTCCCTGTGGCCGAGGGCTTGGTGGAGGGGCTGCTGGAATCCCTGTGAGCTGCAGCCAGCCCTGGCTTCCTGCTGCTGCTGCTGTGGAAGCACCATGGGTTCAACGCTGCTGGAACCCCCGGCATCCAGAGAGACTCCTGGTGTTGTGCTGTGTTGTGTTCTGTTCTGTTCTGTTGTGCTCTGTTGGCAAAGCAAGTATGTCTCACTGATTTAGGCTCAGTGCTTGCTGCTTGCCACAGAAAGGGGTCTTCTGTCCTTTTTGTTGATACTATTTGGAGTTAGGATTATGCTACAACATTAAAAATAGCTTTTCGTGAGCTGTATTGTGCAATTCTTTTGTGCATTCTTTTGCCCAAGGATCAAAGAAAGCACCTTTAACTGCGTGTTACAGGTCTAAAAGCATTATTACTGTTTTCATGAACATCAGTACAAGCTTCCAATGAAACAGTTTTAACTTATGAGTAAAACATATACAAAATTATTCTAACATCCCAAGTTTTTTAAAAGGCTGGTCTGAGCTGCCATAGGATTTTAACAGACAGCAGCCTCTTTGATAACCCTGTGTATTCAGATCCTTTTTTCCTCTTTTCTTCTCAGTTTCAAACACTGCAGCTCTTTAGTCTCCTGCTAAGTCTCCCACATCTCATTTTCCATGATTCCTCACATCACTTATGCAGTTTCTGCCTTCACCATCCCTCTATTGTTGTGCTGCAGTCATCGGGCCTTCCTTTCTTGCTGGTCATCTCTGTGAAGTCTTTGCCTTTCAACTGTCACTTTTGGAACTCTTCTCCACTTGGAGTTGTAGTTTTTTCACTCCAGTGTCTGTTTTGCTCTCAGAGAAGACAGTTCTTTCATCTCTGTCGTCTGGTCAGCTCCCCACTTGAAAGAGCAGCCTCAATTCTCACTCCCACAAAGTCTTTTGAAGGAACAAGTTCAAACAATGACCTTCCATGCCCTGCTGTTGGGCCAATCTCTTTCCCAGACACCTGGATGCTTTTCTTCTCCCTGTATGCTGATTTTATCCACAGAATATTTCTCTCTTTTCCCACTAACTGATTCAACTGCTGCCCACCTCTCAACACCCTGACTGTTCAACCTGCCAGGCTCAAGAGCACATAACCACAGTTTCACTGACATAAATTTGTTAAATGTTTATGAAAAGGTCATATCAGCTATTACTTAATGACCCCTGTAGCTTGCTAAACAACAGAAGATAATTTGTGCCAGATTTTTCAATAATAGTAAATAATACACATCAACATGTAAAATCATGTTGTGATCACACACAAAAAAAAGATGCATGTTTCAAGACTCGTTTCTGAGGCAGAGGTATTTATTGCTGACAGGTGTGGTTCAATGTCCTTGTCCCTTTGCTAGGGTACAGCCTTGCAACAGAACTTTGTATCTACATCACACCACAAAGATAGCGTGATAGTACACAAGGGATTTCTATACTGCTACAGAAATGGCAACTGAACTGCCAATACCTTACACCAAATCAATTCATGATTGTTGGGCTGGATTTTCCTTTCTTTCCATCTACTTCATAGGCTCTCAGTAGTGTCTGAATCCTGTGTTTCAAGAACAGCAAGCAGCAGCCAGCAACCCAGGGAAGGCCTCAAGTGAGGATTGATTCTGAGGTCATCCAGAATGACCCCTCTTATCCCCAGCACTAAAAGAAATGACCTGTGGAGATGGAAAGAGACCAGGTCCTATTTTTTCAAGCTAAGATGAATGCCTGACTTCATTGGATGCTTTCAGGAACGGCAGAAATGAATGAGTAGAGTACTTGTAAGTACTATAAGGCACTATACTTCTTACTGAACAACTGTATTAGAAATTATGAGAAAATCTGCTCTCTGATTTCCACAGTGGTGGGAGGGAGTGCAAGGTCTATATGCTCTGTAACAAAGATTTCTGAGGTAGGCATGACCTTGCCTCGAAAAATGAAGTGTGTTATTAGAGATAACTAATAGGGGAAGGGGGAAGGATAGTTCATATAAACATTCCAAACCTTTGATCAGAGCGACATATTGCAATGTGCTTGTTACCTGTCCCTGTGCCTGTGTTGGCAGAGAGGCTGCCCCAAATATTCACAATTTTCATCTCAGACACAAATGGTGGTTGTAGTCTCACAAGAATGTGCAGTTGGCAGCTGTGTATTAAAACACCTGTCTGGAGTGGCATGCTTGCAGCTAACAAGTCTGAGTCTAATTTTGCATGTCTCTGAAAAATGTTAAACAGCAATAAAAGCTTGCTCAGATGAGGGAACACAGCAATGAGGTACCCTCACCAAAGAATGCTATGAACAATATGAAAGAGAATAATAACAATAACAAAAGCAGATATAATTTGTTTGGGGTTTTTTTAGGAGCCTGGCACAGAACCTTACGCAGAGGGAAAGCTCTCTATCACCAATAGAACTGGTCATTTCTGTGCCATGAAAATACCTTTGCATTACTTGTGTATTTGAAACAGTCTTTAGTGTATTTGGATTTATTTGCAGTTTTTTTCTCCATCATAGTCACTTGAGCACAAAAATAAGAACTTTTGTAAAGATTTTAGCTAATTTATTTTGTGGTTCCATCTATTCATGGTTTCTTTTCCCCTCTGCCCTAAATTTTCTATTAGAGTGAGTAACTCTTCTTTGTTCTACCATGTAGGTAGGTTGTAAAAAGGCTCTGAATTTACATAAGTAGTGTATTGTCTATATAGAATCTATATCTATTTAATATGTAAAAATGTGTATTTTATACACACTTAATTGTATACATTAAATCTTTATACATTTCTCTTTATACATTCAATATCTGTTATGTCACAGTCAGTGTGATGTTCTGAAGCATGCAATCACTCACCAAATTTATTTTAGATGGGTTTTATAATAACTGTTCTGTACATTTGATACCACCATTGATTGTAGAAGCAGCTCTGAACATACCATCATTGCAGGTTTCCCTGCTATAATACTTTTACACTGAGTAATTTCATGTTACTTAGTATCATCCTATTTCCTTCAGAAGAATAAGCTTCAAAAAGTTTATTTCATCTCTGCCAAAAGCAGGGTGCAGGGAGAAATGATTTCTGCACAGCATATGACTCAATATGACATGATACAGCCTTCAAGGAAAGAGTTAATCCCAGACACCAAGTAAAGAAAGAGCTGAAAATGTGCCTGACTTTTCAGAACAGAACAAAAATGAAGGTATTCTTTTCACACAGATGGAGTTGAAAAAAAAAAAAACAAAACACCCTACTGTTTTTTTTTACAGAACAGGAGAATAAACTCTGACAAAGCAGTTATTTGATGGGCTAGGGCTCCTGTGGCAAAGGCTGATTGGAGATGATATTTTTGTGTTGATGAAAGGAGCCCATGTTCTTTTCTTCATCCACTTGGCTATCTGCATTGGTACTGAGGCAATAAATCATACTTTGCACAAGGGAACCCCTGAAGGAATAATCCCTTCCAAAGCAGAGGTCAGGGGCCTTGACATGTGACAGTATTTAGTAATGGGGAAAGTGGCATCCACTGTCAAAATAAGGGACATCTTTTTAGCTTAACTAAGACCAAATCAAGTGTGGATATTTTAGTTTTTGTGGAAAAGGCAGTACTTAGTGAGAGAAAGGAGTCAGATACTGGACCAGTATTCTTGCAGTGATGATGTCAGAAGATAGATTTTGAAAATAGAGAATTGTAATCCAATCCTTTCAGGTTTTAATGTCAAAACGGAATGTTTCAACTGTGAGATAGGATTTGAGGATGCACCCATGGTCACCAAATAGTCTCCTACTATTTATCTCTTTGAGAAGCTCACAGACACAGCTCATGAAGAGATGATGTCAGAAATAAGATCCATATAAACCCCTTGAAAACATTATTAACATTTCCACACATAAAATTTTACTTATAGTGTTAGCAACACATTTTTCATGTTGTGTTTGAGAGATATCACCATGAAATTAAACCATGTCTTTTGAGAACAAAACAGATAAGTCAAATCTGCTGGGATCCTGTGATATGTGAATATATATTTCTATGTGTAGTGTTCCACAGACTATACAATCTGTTCATTTGCATAAAAATAAAGTGAATTCCAGTTAGGTCAAAAGGCTTTAGTCTTTAGTTAAACCTTTAGCTTTTCTGTGTGTTACAATAAGCATAACTTTGAAACCTTGTTCATAACTGTAGTTTAATTAAAACTGGACAGCTTTGATTTTACATTTTATTTCCCAAAGATTGTTCTTCCCAAGCAGAATTATTGTCTGAGCTGCACTAAATATGGTGGCTGTCTGCTTCTGTCTTCTTGCATTACAACAATATGAACACTGATATTACCATCTCTGGAAAAAATGGACTTTTGAGTGTTCCCCTATTGCATATGGCATCACCTTGCCTCAAGCCTTCAAATCATTGAAGCAAATGTGCACTAAGCATAAAAAGCTTTTTAATAAAATGTTTAGGAGTTTTAGAATAAATCAGAACACAAAGAAATAGATGATTTTTCACATACATGGTACTATCTTGTGCACAAAACAAACTGAAGAAAAACCTATTCCCACTTTAATATATCTTAATTGGATTTTTCCAACACTTTTTAGGTCAGAAGAGGTACATCCTTACATACATGTGTAACTTTTCTACTGACTGTATTCTTTAGGCTGACTGTAAAATAGAGTCATTTTATGATCTGTTAAAGGGATTACT
Organism: Ammospiza nelsoni; assembly: GCF_027579445.1. Taxonomy (NCBI): domain Eukaryota; kingdom Metazoa; phylum Chordata; class Aves; order Passeriformes; family Passerellidae; genus Ammospiza; species Ammospiza nelsoni. Next base: position 24,574,481 of record NC_080636.1, on the reverse strand, counting down.
TGGTCTTGCTGAAAATTGGGGTCGCTTTCAGAAGGCCCTGGTCGCTGAGTCGCATTCTGTATTTTGACAGTACTTTTTGATTGTACATTTGGACAATTGCACGGACTGCCTATGCAGTTGTAATTCTTACCTCTTTAAAGAAAATAGAGACCTTACTTCCTGCCATCTGCCTTAAGCAGAGCTGTATATCTGCCTTCAGCTGTACTGTGCCTGATTTGGGAACTAGCAAATCTGTCACTTGTCTCCACATCCAAACTAGTGCCAGGAACATGCTCCACAAGAAAATATTTATTTGTGTGTGTGCTTGTGCATTTTCTGGTGAACATGTCCTTTACTTGATGAAGGAAGATAAAGAGTTACTTGTGTTTCCAACAATGAATAAAGGCTATCAGCAGAAAGATTGATGTCTTTCTTCATGACACAGGAGCTTGAAAGGGCACAAGGCTCCTGAGGGAAGCATCTGGATTTGTACTTAACACTGAACAATGTATATTTTTTTGTCAGGTCAGTTTCTTGACAGGGCACAGCAAAAAGGATCTTCTCTCACTTTACTGTGGCTTTGGAGAGGGCATGAATTTTGTTGGGTAATGTCTAACTTAAAATTTTGATATGTCTTAGGCATCTTAAATTATATTGCCAATTTTAATGCATTTAATGATGCTTTGAAAATCATATTTCTACTTTATCTGACAAGGAACTAAAGACTTCTTAGTTACTGCCTAACTCCCTCTGTGGAGCTTGAGAATGCTGAGAGTGATAATATGATATAGTAGTCTTTCCAGTCTCTCCTAAAAGCTAATTGTTTCCTGATAAAAACATTGCCTTACAAGAGTCCTACTCTTCTGAAAAGCTCACCCATACTATGCATTCAAATAAAGCAGGATATTTGAATAGGAAGCATTTTAAAATTATATTCATGCCCTAGCTACTTGGTTTTGATGTATTTCTTGTAGCTCAGATCCAGGGAAGGGAATTTGCAATGTCTTGTCTAAATGATTCCTGGGAGCCTTTCCAGCATTACTATTCTGCACATTAAAAGCTGTCTGAAATTTGGAATTCAAAACACTTTTAACTCAAATAGTTTTTTGAATATTGTTGAGGATAAATTTTCACACTTCCCTGCTTCTTTAAGCAGATTTATGGGGTTTTGGTATATCAAGATACACTACTGTTATCTGAAGGAAGGGTTTTTTTTTAGGTGAAACCCTCAGCTGTGATTACTATTAAAAAGCTTGTTAGCCTCACAAACCCAATAAATTCATCTTTATATATACAGCAGGACTCTATATAGCTTTATTCAAGCAAGTTTTAAAATTAGTTTGTACGAAACCACAAAACGATATCATACATTTTATGTAATTAATATTTCAGGCTAAATGCATAAACCATCCAAAAAGCAGGGAGCAGAAATTAGTACCTACCTTCTTTCCAGTAAGTGCTCTCACTGAGGGGTCACCAGACCTCATTCTTTCAAGCACTTCTTGATCACATAAGTCCTCAACTATTTCCAACAGTGTCTGAATTTCAACAGGAACTTGTAGGTCAGGGTATTGCCCCAGCTACTGGAAATACAGATCTGTCACTGTGAAGGAATCGAACACAGGTAAGTGCTAGAAAAAAGGATGGGAAGAAGCATTGTCATGCTCTCTTGATTCTTACATGATTTAAAAGAAATTCATAGTTGCCCCTCTGAGCGGTTTTGTCATTCTGTTTTAAAAACAATAGTCAGGGCTGCAATTCTGAAGCAAACTTTCTAAACTCCAAAGGTTGCTGAAAATGATTGACACCAAACTCAGGGTTCAAGCATACAGCTAACTGGGATCAGTTGCAATTCTTATCTTCCCAGGACAAATGATTATTTTTTGTTATCTAACTCAAAGCATTTTGCATCTCAACTAAATCTCTTCACTGATTGCAGTGAGCATTCATCATTGCAGTGAACATCAATCATTGTTCAGTTGTACCTCTAAACATTACTCTAAAGGATCTTGGTTAAGTATGTTATTATTGCTTTCTCAAAATCACAGTGGATTATATCACACTGCCTCTGGAGCATTATCTATTTGTTTTAAGACAGTGAATTCCATAAAAAGTTGTCTGTGTTATAACCACAGCAGTACTTATTGACAATGAGAACGTGGCTATTGCCTGACTGGTTGCTGTTATCAAACTCAGGTTCTGTGGAGGATGTTATTACCTGGCAGTTTGATATCAGGACTTCCCACAACCATTGGTTCCTGCATTAGGGTTGTCATCATTGGACATTATTTTCCACACTTTTGTCTTATTTCTGTCTTCCTAGGCTCCGGCCAAACAGCTCACTGTCCTGAAAGCTGGATTACAGTACCCCACCTGTAACTCTCCAGAAAAATATTTGGAATTGAATTCATGAAAAGCAGTGACTTCCACTTTCATGGCTGAAAAACAACAGCTTCAGCTATATCAATTTTAGGAAGAAATTAGGAAAAAAAAAAAAGAATGGCCAGAGAATATTTTCCCACCTCTTATTCTCTCTTTCCTCACAGTTCAGTTTAAAGAAAAGATTTACCATGCAAACTTTTTCACTTGGGAAGTTGTTTTGAATTTTGAATACAGGGGCTTAGTCTCTGGAAAGTATGTCTGGATCATATTTTGGTGTCTATTAGATCTTTTCTTATTATTTCCTTTTTGTTGAAAATCCAGCCTTATTTTAAAGAAAAGATTGGTCATTGTTCAAATGAAGATTGGTTGACATATGAATTATTATTTCTCACAAATGATATGAGAAACAAGAGAATGTGCTTCTTCTCATCTCTTTTTATAGCACTTACCCATGTCCAATTTCCTCTCAGTGACAGATCTATACTACAAAGCAAATCATCTATCTGAAACTCACCTTCTTTATTTTCTTGTATCTTTCTGGTTTTATCCTGTTCTATTCTCTTTCACTATCTCATTTTTTCTTCAACTAGGAAGTTTAAAGGTGCAAGAAAAAGCCGCCTAGAGGGTACATTCTCCCATTCTACCATGTCAACAGACCAAGAGCCAACTTCGACAGAGTTGATATTTTCACGTCTTACAGTCTTCATTGCTTCATTTTATGCCATACTGCAGGAAAGACAAATTGTTCTAAGGCTATATTTCTGCTAAGGATTTTAGTCCTTACTAGCTGGCCCAAAAGTGCAGCTAATCTCTAAAAACAGTTTTGCAGAACTTTCTCATTAAGCAACTGTTGCACTGCACTGTTAGTACTACTTCTCAGCAATCCCTGACAACTCTCTCTTCAGGGAAATGGGATAAGGTTTCTTCATTTTCTGGAAAATGTTCTACATCTCAGAATATTTGGATCCCTTTTTAGCCCTGCTCTCAAAATGAATGCCAGTAAGAGAGCTTGGCTCTTGCTTCAAGCTTGCCACACTAAAGCTGTGGTAAATGACTATTGTGTAAGGAGACATCTCAGATACTGAAAAAAATACTGTAATGACTGGGAAGTGTCTGACACACAGGGAAGCTTACCACAAAACCCAATAGAGTGCTCCCTGAAAGACGGAGTTATTCTTGAATTTCACTTGCTCTGCATAGGCTCTCCCTGTAATGGTGCAACAACCCAGCAAATAATTTTTCAATACCTATATGTACAAAATGCACTCTATACCGTTGAGTGGTTGATCACTATTATCAATGAAGAATTATAGGGGCAGAACTGCAGGAGGATATATCAGGCCTTGCTAGTAGCCTAGTACCACCCTGAAATACATTTTTCTGGCTTTCATTTATCACTCCTGTGCAAATTATAAAAAGTAACATTTTCTCGGTAGATTTTATCTTTCTCCATTTTATTTTAATATTAATATGGATCTGGACTGTTTCTATAGCAAGCAGTGTTAGAGATGCTAATCATGGCTATTCATCCAGAGGTTATGGTAGATAATCAGAAAAATGCTGATGAAGCATATTCTGATATTACTTGAACTTTTATTCAGTACATTTTATTACTCCTATTCACAGCAGTTACCGAATAAATTACATTCATGGTTTTAAGAGTGCACTGATGCTGGATGTTAATTCATGCTTATTGTAGGAACTTGTAAAATATCTTCTTGATAAAGTGACCAAAGAGAGAGAGTGAATAATTTTTGAGTTTGGTGAAGTGTTGATCAAACAAAGCATTGATTCTTTTTACAGTATTTTTATACTTTTCAACTGAATCTATTTGTAGCTCTGAAAATCTGTCAAAATAGCAGTCTGTAAGGAAATAACAGCCTTTCCTTACTAAGTAGTGTGACATATTATGGGTGGCGATGCTCACAGATATTCACAGAGCCACACCTAAAGTTTTATAAAGACATCCCAATTCTCTGGTCAGACATTTTTCAAGCATTAGACTGGTTTGAAACTGTGTTCTGAACACACAGAGATCCTACCTTTAATGGATCAAATAACAGCTGGAGCTTTATAGAAGACATGCATAATGTGGATTGAGTAACTCGAATTACTGATATAATTATGACTGTCTTATGATGTATAATTATCTGCACAAAGAGCCCATATAATACAATAACTCTGTCCAAGGGGCTCCAGCTTGTCTTTAATGTGACAATAATGTTAAGTACTTTACTTTTATGAAGCTCTTTCTAAACACTAACCAATTAATCCTTACAACACTCTTGTGAAGTGCATTTGTGAAGAGTCATGAGCTTAAATTGTGAGCAATTAAGGTTAGGGTTAGGGTTAGGGTTATATTTTTTGTAATATCTCACATTTCACAGTGTGTTCTTTAAGATTTAATTTGAAAGAACTGAATTTAAAAATATATTTTTATATTAACAAAAAGCAATTAAAAAAGTATTTTTGCCATCTTGGTACAAAAAAAGGAAATTCTGAAGCCAAACATTCTGGCCTGAAGTAGCTTGCATTCACTGGTTGGGTTGGAACAATGTATGAAGATCCTGACAGATCTTTAGCAGAATACAAAATATATTCATGTCAAAAATTGAGGCTAATAGTCAAAATCTTCTGGGCAAAGAATTGGGTCATAAACCTACAGGGACTGGCTACCCTGAGGGAGAGAAATTGCTCTGAGATTTTTGATAGTTTTGGTTTTAAGCTTCAGTAGCAGAAAAGTTTCTGAAGGGAGGAGAAGAGAGTGCCCTGCAACACTGGCTTGCTTTTCATTAAAGAAGGATAAGGGCATATTCTGATTAGCAGGAGAAATAATTAAAGGAATTCTGTTTTCTCAGAGGTCATAAGATCAGACTTATATGATCCCAAATGAAATCACTGAACAAAACCATTATACATCTTATTCAAGGAAAATACATGAATGCTACAGATGGTGATGCAATCATATGGATTACACTCTTAATTCTTTTTATTGTCTTTGAAATATTGTGGATTTTATACATTTTCTTACAAAAAGGAGTGAAAAATAACTTAGTAGAGTCAACAGCTAGTTTAATGTCCCTTTTGAAGACCTTAGCAGCTATCTAAAACCTTACTATGAATCACCATGAAGGAAAAAAAATTCAATTTGCATGGGAGAGGGGGTATTTTAGTTTAATTTTATTTTCAATTGACCCTTTCACTTGATAGATTTTAGTGCTTTCACCATGAAATAAATTTTATTTAATCTAAGCATAAGGACTCTTAATTATATTGGAAGAGTTCTTAATTATGCCATTTCAAATAATGGTGGAACTTCTTTTTGTGTGAGACTAATCAAAGGTAAAAGAAGTCAGAGTGTACTTTGGAATGAAATTGGAATGCTTTTGTGCTCTGGTGATTTCACACCAAGCTAATAGTCCTCAAAGAACTCTTGATGATCTTCCTCGATACAATTTTAAGGTCTGAAAATTTCTTTTATACCAGGTGAATGTTTATTATGTCTACTTATTGATCTCTAATCATACCTACTGTGTTCCTGTACAAACTCAGAAGGGATGAGGAGACATAGATATTAACCATGATCAACCACTTGAATTGCCCAGTGCTTCCCCTAAAAAGCAGCTACCAAAAATAAATGTTTCTTCAGATCATTTACAACTTAATCTTGTTTTTGTCAGGTTTTTTTGATGTCCTGAGAAGGAGACTATGCTGCTTTGGGATGGGGTAGGATTCATTTTCTTCATGGACACTAGTATGGGTCTGTGTTTTAGATGTATGCTAAACCAGTGGTAAAAATGCAGGGATATTTTCATTACTGCTGAACAGGGCTTGCACGGCATCAAGGCCATTTCTGCTCCTCACCTGCAAGGCTGGGCATGCACAAGAATTTGGGAGGGGACACGACCAGGACAGGTGACCCCAACTGACCCATGGATATTCCAGACTGTATGGAGTGATTCTCAGTATATAATGCTGAGGGACGAAGAAGGAATGGGGGCGTTTGGGGTGGTGGGGTTGGTTTTCTCCAGTCAGCGGGACACATGGGGAGGCGCTCCTTTCCTGGACATGGCTGAGCACACACCTGCACATGGGAAGTGGTGCAGGCACTTGCAAGGTTTTGTTTGCATGCAAGGCTTTTGTTTTCCTTATTAACGTGCCTTAAACTAAACCTAGGAGTTTTCTCACTTTTGCCTTTCTGATTCTCTCCCCCATTCTGAAGTGGGGGGAGTGAGTGAATGTCTGAGTGAGGCTCAGTTGCCAGCTGGGGTTAGACCTTGACAAGGTCAGTGCATGTGGTTATAGAAGTTGATAAGAGAGATGTAAAAACATTTTCAGAAAGAAAAAACCGTTAACACCTTATTAAGGAAACATGCAAAGAAAAGACTTTTCTTTTTACTGGAATTTGGTTTTAAATGTAATGCCAGAAGCCAGACTGTACAGACAATTAGGATGAAATGCTCACCCCTTGTAAAACTACCAGCAGAATTGCTCCTAATTTTCTTTGAGGCGAAGATATATGGTAAGCAGCTTTCTTAGATGAACACAGGGGATATTCACACAAAAATTTGAGATTTCAAGTCTTAAAGGTGCTTTAAAGAAATTTAATTTTCCCTATAATATTATAATTTTTTTCTTAGGGGCATGCTTATATTGCCTTCCAATGTGCTGTTTCATCTTGGTAAGTTTTATTATTTAAGAGTGTAAATCAGTTCTTACATGTTTCACTAAATCTTGTTCTTATTTCAATTAACAAAAGAATATATGTAAATTAAATAAATCTGTGGTTCAAGCATAGCACATATAATATCTCAGAGAGTTCTACAACATCCTGCTTTTTTTACACAGAGAAAATATCCTGGCTTCCTTGAGATAGGGATGGGCATAGTAGATTCACAAAATTTAAAGCTCCTAGTAAAACTTAGAATTGAACTGGGGACTACAGAATTCTTGAAGCATCCATAGCCATGTCCAAATCCTTTTCATATGATTTTCCTTACAAAAAAAAAAAAAAAAACCAACCAAAAAAACCCATCTGGTATCAGTTCTATTCTTAGGCTTCTATTCTTCTGTAACTAGGCAGCTATCTGTAAATTCAACACTTTTTCTGGAACAGGTGGATGGATTAGGCTAAATTAATATATTTTTCTTTCTGAATAAAATGTAATGATAAATATTTGAGAGTATGTGTCTTTCTGGATGCAGTGATTTTTTTGTGTTTTTGTGGTTTTATCTCAAAGTTACATTTCTAACAAACACTTCACTGGTGTTTTGAATTACCTTTCAAATAATTCACAACTCAAAAAAATACTAGTTTATACAAAACCAGATTGTGTTTTAATGGTAAGACTGTATAACAAACAATATTTGCACCTTGTTAAACAAATATAAACAGTACTTCGGTCTGGGTAGCTTCTTTTAGCCACCCTGCAAGGATTGTCTTCTTACAGAAAGGGATTTGGCTTGGCCACTGAGGAGGCCCAAACCAACAGCAAAATAATTTTTAAGTGTTAGAAAAGAAGAACCTTGCAAGTTGTGACATTTGGAAATAATCTGCAGGTTACAGACATATAAAGTCTTCAGGATACGGTGATCATTAAGGGTATACGCCCTACTGTTTCTATGAATTTGAGATGAACAAAATTAAATCTCCCTTATAAAGTGGAAACACTGTTGCACCCATGAGGATATGGGATTTACATATTCTTATCACTCAACCTAAAATAATATACCATAAATAGGCTGGTTAATTAGCTGGGGGAAAAAACAATTTCCTCCTTTTCCTGTAATACTTAGAGTCATAGAATTATGATTTAAACAAATTGTCTATTACTGATTTCTGCATGCTGGTTTGGTTTTTTTTACCTGCTTTAAGAGTGTCAGAAAAAATGCCTCTGGTAGTGTTTGTAACTTACAAAGTCTCAGGCGTGAAGCCACAGATTTAATTTAGATGTGCAAAAGGTCTGAATTCTAGAAAAAAGGAGATTTTTCTTGAGATCTGCAGTTAGTTTTTACTAAAAGATGAAGTTCTTTAAACTAAATTCAGCACCAGTAAAAGTTTCATTATTTTACATTATTTGGTGTTGCTAGGTTTGACTATGATATAGCTTTTCTACAATTAATCCCACATATCCATGAAACACAAGATGCTTGTTAAAGCCAGGCTTGAATGGCAGTCCTGGTCAGTACTGTTGGAACAGGACAAAGGTATAAAAGAAAAAAATTGTGTAAAAGGGCTGTAAAATGTTCTTTAAATCGAATAATAGCACTACAACTGGTACAAAAGAAGGTGAAAATATCCTACAGGAAAAACTGGGTGTCTTGTAGGTGAGAACTATACAAATGTAGTATCATAATTAAAAGGTCATATATTCAATGACTGATATGAATTTCTGCAATAAAGTCGTGGCTAGCCGGCAGAAAATGTCAAAGGAACATTAAAAGATGAGTGTAACTGATTTGTCTATGTGAGACTATGACCTATTGCTATGGAGAGGCTGTGGAAAAGGTAGATAGAGATGTTTCCCCTCATTCTGCCTATGTAGCTGTTCTGAGGCATACCACTAACTTAAAAAGTGGTGCAAGGAGCTTATTGAGAAAATCCTATGAAATGCTGGTCATGACACTTAAAGAAAGACTGAACTCTCAAGGAACTGTTTTTAAAAAGACCTAGAATGGTGCCCAGTGGCATGGAGAGAGAAAACTAAAAAGGCCCAGTTGGCTTAGCTTGGTAAAATTAAGGCTGAGTAAGAGTATGAGGATTGTGTCTAATCAATATACCAGGAACCAACTTTAGAAATATTAAACAAAAAAAAACATTGGCAACAGAAAACATGAACAAAAGAGGACTGCAGGACAGACTCTGTGTAAGTTATAATGTTTCCTCCCACAACTAAGATTTGTGATTTTTCTGATATATTCACACAAAAAATTTCTAACTTGCAGTGCAATGACCAGGTTGTTCTATGGTAATGTACATTTATGGATTAGAAAATTCATGTATCTCACCAGGAATTGAAACAACTCTCAAAAGATCAGAGATAAGCAATTTTATCCTGTTACTTATTCCCTCTATGTTTCAAATCAAAGATAGCAGATGACCCAGCTAAATATGGAAAATTTAAATACCGAGTAAACATCCTAATAAATTGCCTGCCAGCAACCATTTAAAAAATTATTGCGCTTGGAAACACTGAAATCACCTATGTTGTCAAGAAAGCAAAATTCATTCATAAATGATTTATCAAATCTTAATCTATCACATCTATTATAGATATAAAATAATTTTTCTGGGTTTTAAATATTCATATATTATACACACTTTTAGCTGATGGAATTCCATCATTTCAAAAAGATGGAAATTACTTAAAATCCACATTAGAGTAGAATTAATGTAGAAAAAAAAATAGGACTTTTTAAGACCAGCAGTAAATGCATTCCTAAAGGAGCCAACAGGCAGAAAGCCTAGTATTTCACATTTCTGTAGTAAACACCGTAATGAGGTCCCAATTCAGGACAAATATTTATAGAACTGCCTTACACACTTGCTAATCCCTTCCCCCATAGTAGTCACAGCACAGCTCTTCATGTATAATGGATGGCTTTGCAAATGTGGATGAAATTCTTATGTCTGTGTGTGAAAGACAATAGCTTTCACAAGACTGTTAAATGATAGATGAGACCTGAAATCATCATGAATAAAATAAAAATTAGTAATGTATTCATTTGGTTTGAATATTTATTTTGATACGTTTATATCAGACAAAAATATTACAACCCTCTTCCCCAAAAAATATCTTGAGTAGAGAATACACTACTATGCCTTTCTTTACTTACAGAGTTCTTTGTGCAAAATAAGGTGTTTAACAGAAAACAAAAAGCCTGTTTTTGTCCAAAAGCTTTTTAACTATTCTGGCTTGTACCTGAGTGGCTGCTTTTATTTCTTTGCTGTCAATGCATTTTTAATGTTTTTAAATTGCCTTGTTCTTACTGACTTAGGTTGAAATTCTGCTGGCACCATCTGTGAAAGGTTGCCAAATAGTGGTTAATTTGCCACTGCTGATTTCCCTGTGGAAGACACAGGTTTTCCCAAAGTAACTTTATGCATGTAAAAGCAAGAGGGCAGGAAAATCAGAAAAGTGGGCAACTCAACAGAGTGAACTAAGTGGAGTAAAGTGAAGAAATAGATATTTTTGTGTGGCAACTCAGCACATCACTCCTGATGTCCAGAGTTGCTGAGACAACCCTTGGGGGGCTCGGAAGTCCTGGAACGTTGCCAGAAGTGCTTGGTGGCTAGTCTTTGATCCTGCACGGGATGTGACACCTGTATGAGGATGAGAGGATCACATGGGGATAAATGGTGAAGGGATTGATTAATTATAGGGTGAAAACACAGGTTTTGGAATCCTGGTACAGGGGGCTTTTAGGAGACAAGATGGAGGAATTAGGGTGTGTCCTATCCTTCTTCTTCTTCTTCTTGTCATCCATCTTTGATGGTGATGGTGGCACTTTGAGATTGGTTCTTACTAAATCTGCACTTGTCAATAAGAGTAAAAGGTATTGGGAGGAAAAGGTAAATATCTTATACGTAGTTTTTAGTATAAAAGTAGACGACCGCCCAGACGGAGGTCAGTGTGCCCACAGCTGGCTTGCTGTGTGGACCTCTGTTGGGCTGGGAGACAACATTGTAGATAAGAATTAATAAACAATACTGAAGAACTGAAAAACCTGAAGACTGCTTTCGTCCTTTCGAGCGTGGGCTGCCTCAAGGCCATCCTGAGCCTAACCAGGCCAGGACAACAGCCGAGAATGGAGATTCTTGGTGTAGGTGCAATAATTTTCTGCCAAAAAAGCAGAGACACTTCTATTTCCTCAGTCTATTCCTATCATGTTCCAAAGGATGAGAGCAATAACTGTCTCATATCTATGGCAGTACCTGTTATTTGCCATACATGGCCACAAAACAGCTGATTGTAATTGATCTAAATCTTCATAATAACTTTTTTTTTTTTTAAATTTGAGTTATTCTCCCATCTTCCTCTGTGATTTCATGCCAGAAAATTGTTTCCTAGATCTTTGGGCTGTAAGGAGACAGAGATCTAGTTAGATCCCATTGGCCACAAGATATTAAATTTTGTCCCTATAACCAGTAGGAAGCCTAAATATTTTAGACTAAGTTCCTGAACTGAGCTGTGAATCAGAACCAGGGTATGCAACTTGAAGATCTGCTTGCAGCAGGGAACTCATTGGCAAGCTGCACACAACTGAACAGGAAAAGAAGATCATATCCCACACTGAAACAGACAATATTTCATGGCAACAAAAAATATGGCAATTAATAGAAATCCAAGTATGCAGATAACTTTTGTTGAGGAGGTAAGGAAATTCCTTTGTCCTGCCTTATTTCATAAAGACTCATATTCTACAACATCAGAATTTTCTCTGAAAGTCCTGATGATGTATAACTTCTTTCAGCCCCCACTGATTCCTGTAAGTTTTTGTGCATTTAAGAATTCAAAGAGGGTGTGGTGGGTTGACCCAGCTATCAGCCAGACACCAACACAGCCACTCACAAAATCACAGATTGGCTGAGGTTAGAGCAGACCTATGGAGGAAACCTAGTACAAATGCTCTGCTCAAGCAGGGCCACCTATAGCCTGTTTCCCAGGATGGCTATTAAATATGTCTAAGAAGGGAGATCCTAGAACTTATCTGGGTAAACTGTGCTAGTGCTCAGTCACCCTCACAAATAAAAAGTGTAAACTGACTTTTAGAGAGAACCTCCTTTAGGAGGTTTTAGTTTATGTCCATTGCAGCTTGCCCACAGTGCTTGGGCACTGCTGAAAAGAGCCTGGCTCACTCTTTACACATTTCCTTCAGGTATTTACATACATTGATAAGATTCCTCACTGAACCTTGTCTTCTCTAGGCTGAATAGCCCCTGCTCTCTCAGCTTTTCCTTATAGGAGAGATGCTCCAATCTCTTAGCCATCTCAGGGGCCACCTTTGATGGACTATCTACAGTATCACCAGGTCTCTGAACACTGGGTAGCCCAAAACTGACTGAGATCACACTCACTTCCATTTGCTCTGGAATGGGGAAAAGAGAGAAAGAAGGCAGGAAATCTCATTGATCAAGATAAAGTGAAGCAAAGGATGTACACCTGAGCAAGAATGAAAAAAGGCACTTTACTTATTAACATGCAGTTGTCCAGCCACATCTGGGAAAGAAAGACCTCAGTATTCACAATGGTTACCTGGAAAGAAACTGTAACCAAACATGTACCCCCCTATCCCGTCCTTTCCTTGAGATTTTATTGTGAGGGATGACATCATATGGAATGAGATGGGATGGGATGGGATGGGATGGGATGGGATGGGATGGGATGGGATAGGATAGGATAGGATAGGATAGGATAGGATAGGATAGGATAGGATAGGATAGGATGGGAAGGGAGACTGTAAGATAGCCCTTTGGTCACGTTGGGTCCTGGTTTTGTCTCTTCTAGCCTTTCCCACTCCCAGCCTACTCATGTGGAATGCAGTGTGGGAGAAAGAGAAGACCTTGATGCTGCATGAGCACAGTTCAGTAACAGCCAAAGCTCTTAACTGGTGCATTTTCAGCACTGGTTTAGGCACAAAGCTAAAATACAGCAGCATATGGGCTTCTCTGAAGGACATTAATGCTATCCAACCAAACCCAGGATCAGTTGTAAATGGAGAGACTTTTTATATGATCATTCTTGAAACAAAAGCATGAAATAAGGGAAGATAAACAAGAGAAGGGGGAGATATAACATGTTTATTACATAAATGAGTGCATTTTTCCTTAATATAAATCTGAATTCTGTCGGATTGAGAACATTCTGGAATCAGACTTGATTGCAGCATGGAAAAAGACACAAATATCTACAAAGGTTCCAAACGTTCTAGCAGATCCTGAGAATACTTACAAAAAAAAATTCTTCCTCCAAAGTCCTGCTCTTCATTCTGACCTTCACTTACCTATCTGATTTCAAAATCAAATAAGCTTATTAAAGTGTTTGACTACACAAGACTATTCTCCTGGTATTTATGCTTGATTAGATATGAGTAGGTAAGCTCACAAATAAAAATCTAGGTTCATGTTTACCTATTGCTGCTGGAAGCCTAAAAGTTCCTGACATAAACACAGTCTCTAGAATTAGACATTTCAGTAGCAATCATAGGGACATTTTGCAAACTGACCAGCCACTTTTTTCCTTTTCACCCAAATTCTGATGACTAAGGGCAAGGCCATCTAAGTCTCATCAAGAAACAGGTGCAGACTGAATCATCAACCTCATACTGATGCCACTGCATTTCCTTTTGCTTTTTTTTTCCTCCATTTTTATTCTTCTAAAGTCCTCTCTTCTAAGCTCAAAGGGTTTCTTTTACAGAGCATTGTGACATGGCACTCCTAGGAAGTACACTTGTGATTCTTACCTAAAAAGTGCATTTCTGATTGCACTTTACAATGAACAGCTGCTTTAATATCACAATTTATATAAGAACGATCCAGCAGCACACATTAAGACAGGTCTTTAAACTACACTGAATCAATGTGTGATTCAGAAATTTAGAACCAATTACAGCCTCTCTATATTAAAATCTGGTGCTTGGTCATTAAATGAAATATTTTAGTCTGATAGAATTGATGGAATAATCTGTTATGAGCTGTGTATCATCTCATTTGTGACAGACTTATTTTCCACACCAGAAAAGTCTTGGCTTGTAGATTATGGAATTCTTAATTCAGGAAACATGAATGGAGAAGTGTCAAATATAAATTTCTGTTTTATGATTAATGAAAGAAAATTATGTTGAATAAAATTAGCTATCAGTTTTAAGGACAAAAATATGAGCCTATTACAAATATAAAAGCTTGCATTTTGTGAAACAGGTTTCAGTGTTATACATGAAACTGTAAAAAAATTAGTGATCCTATAACTGAAGGCTCTGCCATCAGTAGAGCAGACAAAGAGCCCAAAATATATTGATTTAAATTCCCATATTTTATTAACTGTATTTTTGAAAGTTATTTATATGTGTTTTGCATTTTTTTATGTTTAAGTGTAAAATATTTTATTTTCCCATATGGTTTGTTGGTACCTATTGTACCAACTTTATAGCTACAATAATGATCACTTTGGGGACTGTCATAGATCCAAAAATACTAAATCTGGGAAACTACAATAACATTATTAAAACACATGTTGTAAATTTTTCACTGTTTTTCTTTTCGCTGCTGATTTATTACCGGGTGATTTATGTCCTGAGATAGCTCAGGGATGACATTTGCTCAGTTTCTCGGCTGTTTAGGCTTGTAAGGTTTTCTGTGAGCTGTTTAGGTGGCCTGGAAAGGCCCAGGGATGGCCTTGAAGAGCCGACGCTTCAAAGGACGAGGAGAGACTTCTGATCTTGTCTCGGTCTTGGTGTTTATTAATTGTTTATCTAAAAGATTTTCTTTCAGCCCGACAGAGGTCTGCACAGCAAGTCAGCCATGGGCACACTCTACAAGCCCCCGGGCGGTCACTTATCTTTATACCCAAAGTTACGTGTACAATATTTATCATTTTTCTCCAATACCTTCTACCCTTATTAACCGGTGCACTTCTAGTAATAACCAATCCCCAAGTGCCACCACCACCACAGAAGATGGAGGCCAAGAAGAAGAAGAAGAAGGACAGGACACGCCCCAATTCCTCCATCTTACTTCTTTAGACCCCCCTGTACCAAAATCCTAAACCCTGTGTTTTACACTTTAACTAACTTATCCCTTCACCATACACCCAGTGAATTCCTCCCAGTCCTCATACAGGTCTCGTCTCCTTTGTAGGATCAAAATCCTGCCACCAGACACTTCTGGCAGCATTCCAGGACTCCCGAGCCCCCCAAGGGTGGTCTCGGCCTCTCTGCACCTCCATCCTGAGGTGCTGAGATCCCACAACATGTAATTGACATTTGTACATTTCTTTTTTTTTTCTATAATTTATATATTTTGTAGGTATGTTTAATTTGAAATGTCTAAATGTTTTGAAAACCACTTAAATTCAAATAATTTTCCACATCTTGCTTTCCTTTTTCTGGTTCTTATAAAAAATGAAGTTAAACTTTTATCTCTAACATTAACCTTGAACTAAAAATATTTCTTACAACTAGTGGCAAATTGTAAAAGTCAGAACTTTATTAGATGAAAAGTACCAGTACCAAAGAGGCAACAATTGTGCAGTCAGTAATTCATAAGGTTGTTAATTATTTATGAGGTAATGTAAGAATAACAGTGGAGAGAGACAGAAATTAAATCAAGATATTAGATTTCTCAAGTGAAGAGAAAAATTTTCAGTTTCTGCTCAGTGTAGGACTGTTCTTTATAAAGCCAAAAACTGTTAAAGAAACTTCCTCACAATAAATAACTTCCACTGTTAAAAGCTCTCTCTGATGCTGCAGATTTGGATGAAGAAAATGGTCCTCTGACTCAGTACAAAGACAAAAGATACTTGAGTCAAACCTCTCCCTTTAATAATTCAAAGGTGTTCTGTTTTATTTAGAAACAGCTCTTTTCTTTTTTAAAATCCATCTTACAGGTAATGTTAAAGTTGTTTCTCTAAATACTGCAGCTTTCCTTGGAAGTTTATTTAACTCTTTTCCTGTTACCACTGTAAAATACTCATAAACAACCATTGCTACTTGTAGAATGAAACACCATGTGTTTTCCAGATAGATTAATTTATTTAAGAGGAATTCAAAATGGTACTTATTGAGACTATTACAGATAGATATGATTTATTCTGTTTTGATTGTAGTCTGCATCAATTCTTTCATGTAGGTCCAATAAATACCTCTGTCTGGAAGGTCTGATACAGTGTGAGGGAGAATAATGAAAGCACATGTAGGAGCATGAGATCATTGCTCATAAAGTGAAATTTGCCTGCTTATGGAATGAAAATAAACATGTAAGACTGGGTATCTATCTTTTTGTATAGATCAATCAAGCTCTCAAAAAACCAAATTCATATTTAATTGGAAATAATATGGATAGATAGTTGATGATAGTAATTACATACTGTCATAAGCTTACAGTTGCACTCAAGTAGGATATGACATGCAATTGATATTTTTTGAATATATTTTGCCACCTCTGTGAAAAATTTGAAGGTTTGGTTCATTGTCAAACACCAGTCTTTACATGGTGGCCTCTGTGTTGTGGAGTTGCAACCATTACACAACTTTGATATTGATAGACCAGTTTAAGTATCAAAATATCAATCTGTAAATTCTGAATGTGACAGGCATTCCTTTTTTCCTCTTTATATTTTCTGGTCTTCATTTATTACCTTTCTTTTAAATGTTGTAGTAATAATACTATGTAGAAAGATTTCCTTCGAGGCTA
The DNA here is from genome assembly GCF_027579445.1 of Ammospiza nelsoni. Classification (NCBI taxonomy): domain Eukaryota; kingdom Metazoa; phylum Chordata; class Aves; order Passeriformes; family Passerellidae; genus Ammospiza; species Ammospiza nelsoni. The sequence continues at coordinate 24,557,710 of NC_080636.1, read as the reverse complement.
CCAAATTGCAAGCATCTATCTTACAACTGAAAATCATCCCAGATGTTGTTCTTGACACCTTGATAAATGTCCCTCAGGGGTCTGTATTGGCACCAGTGATATTTAATGTCTTCATTAACAACATAGAGGGATTGAGCGCACCCTCAAAAAATTTGCTGATGCCACCAAACTGATTGGTGCAGTTGACACTTCTAAAGGATGAGGTGCCATCCAAAGGGACCTGGACAGGCTCAAGAACTGGACCTTCAGGAATTTCACATGGTTTAACAAAACCAAGTACAGAGTCCTGCACCTGAGCTGGGACAACCCCCATTATCAGCCCAGTCTGGGGGATGCACAGACCCAGAGCAGCCCTGCCAGGGAGGATTTGGTGATGCTGGTGGGTGAGAGGCTGGACATGACCCAGCCATGGGCACTCACAGCCCAGAGAGTCAAAGGTGTCCTGGGCTGCATCCAGAGCCCCGTGGGCAGCAGGGCAGGGAGGGGATTCTGCCCCTCTGCTCTGCTCTGCTCTGGTGAGACCCCACCTGCAGGGCTGCAGCCAGCTCTGGGGCCACAGCACAGGAAGGACATGGACCTGTTAGAGGAGGGCCACCAAGTTGATTAGAGGGATGGAGCACCTCTCCTATGAGGAAAGGCTGAGAGACCTGGGATTGTTCAGCCTGGAAAAGAGAAGGCTTCAAGTTGACCTAATTGTGACTTTTCAGTACCTGAAAGGGAGCTTACAGGAAAGATGGGGTGAGACAATTCACAAGAGCATGTAGTGACAGGACAAGAGGAATGGTGTCAGACTGAAAGAGGGTAGGTTTAGATTAGATTTTTCGCCTGTGAGGGTGGTGAGGCACTGAAACTTGCTGCCCAGAGAAGTTGTGGAAGCCCCATCCCTGGAAGAGTTCTAGGCGAGGTTGGATGGGGCTCTGAGCAACCTGCTGTAGTTAAAAGTGTTCCTGCGCATGGCAGAGGGATTAGAACTAGATGATCTTCACTGTTCCCTTTCAACCCAAACCATGCTATGGTTTTATGATTTGGCAGTCACATGACATTTAAAAAGATGTGTCAGTGTCCAGTTTCTTTTTCTTGCTTTTCCTGTTCAAGACTAGTAGTTCATGTTACAAAAGCAAGAAATTAAAAAATATAAACCTGAAAGTGCTCAAAAATGGAGGAGAAATATTAAGTTCAATGTCTGTACAGTATGTAATTACTCTGCATAGAGATTTCCTCTTAAAATTTCTAAGTTGTATATATATGAGAAATGAACTCTCTGCATTCATTTGTGGGGTATGGAAAGAGGAGTTTGAGAATCCAGAGTCAACTATCTACATTGTTGCTCCTCACATGAGGGTTTTTTCATGCTTGAGCTCCTGTTTTAATTTGGGTTTAGAAAAAGGTACCAAATTAATTAAGCAGCAGCATAATACATCCCTTGAAGACGGCGGATAGGTTGAATACTTCCATGGCAGTAATTCCTAGGACAGCAATTGCTGCTAATGAACTTTGAGCTAAAGAAACCTGATAAATACCGTGGCAAAGTAATTTCTTTCCACTAGGGAATTATTTACACCTCCTTCTGCTCCTGTGACCATTGCAGAAGTAAAAGAAAAAGTAAAAGCAGAATATAGATACTGAAATATCTTACATTTTTTTCTTACAAGTTCTTTTACTGAAATATAAGTAGCTATCCCAGGATATACTTTTACATATCCAGGATTCCTGCCCACTTCTTATAGTAATTAATAGGAAAAAAGGAGAGTTGAATTTATAATTTTCTCAGATCCTTCCAAGAGCTTTTGAACTTTTAGAACTCAAATATTAGAGACCATCTTCTGCAAAAGAATAAAATTTCAAAATCTACCAGCAGATTATGAATAGCAACAGACTAATTAGACATATAACAATTAAATATCTTTTTATCAGGCCATATTAACTGTTAGCATGGAGAGGCCAGCAGGTAAAACAGTCTCTGACAAAATCTTTTGTATTTTTCTGAAGTGATTCTTCTATATTTTAAAATTAATCTGATGGAGATTAAGAAGAATCAGGTTAAACATGTAAGTGAACAGTTTCTCTATCTTTGTAGTAAGGATGTCATTGGGTCTTCTACAAATTTACCAGAATTTTTCTGCCCTTAGAATATATTTAGGTAGCTTATTCTCCAGAATTCAGCTGATTTCAGTTATCACATTCAGGGTCATGCTTTCTTGCTAGTTTTCACCAAAGCAATTTTCACATTACATATTTCATTTACTTTGAAGCTTGGCTGGGCTAATACAATGTTTGGTTAGAGGCTCCATCTCCCATTGATCTTATGAATTAATAATTTCAAGTCTTCTGCTCACACTTTCATTCACATAGAAAGGTAAGACTGTTTTTTGAACCACAAATAAGTGTACTGCTGCTTGCCTTTTTAATTGGATTGTATTTGGAGCTGGTGTACCACTACAGAATATCCCTAGGAACAATGATAAGCTTTTTCCCCTCATTACTCAGAAAATAGGTACATGTTCATTTCTGAAAGGTCGTACTATATAAACCATAAAGTTTCAAACCATCTGACAGTCAATCTAACAACTACCATAGCAGGACCATGCGCCAGTTCTCAGGAATACCAATATTTACTGTTCAAAAATCACTCTTAGCGTGAAGAGAATGAGCAGCAGCATAAAAGCTTTCAGTTGCTGTCCACTGATTTTTCCACTCCATTTTTCTTCCAGAGACAGTGACTTAGCAATAATGAGTGAAGATAATAGATATTATGGCAGGCAAGGCTGATAACTTACAGCTTTGAGTTTTACTATGGAAATACAAGTAAATAAAACATTTTTTATATTTTTCTCCTCTTTTTGAATATCACAGGAAATGATTCAGCTGTTCCTGAACCAGCTCCCAGAACCTGTCAGGTCCAGTGCTCCATCTCCTCTGCCGGGAGTTGCCATGGCAACATCTTCAACTGAACTAAAAGGAATTACAGTTAGATATTTATTTATTTTTTCCCCCCTGGCTCCCCCCTTCCCCTCCTCTCTGTGCCAGTTCAGAAAAAGCATTGCTCTCTAATCTTTGGGGCACTGAGAATTGACATTGAGACACCCAGCTACATTTGCTCTGTTTGTTGCATTTGAAAAATCTGTCCTAGTTCCTCTCTGTCTCTTGGGTGTCTGATTTATGACATCAAACCAGAAAAAAAAAGGCAAGAGACTTTCAAGAGTGGAAGTTCTTTTTGGGGAGAAGATGCTAGCCCAGAGCTGTTTTCAGTTCCAGTGCTTGAAAAACAGCATATTCAATTGCCTTTTTCTTCTTTGACTGCCATTTCCCAAGGAGTGTGGCTATAATCCTTAAAGATAAGACATCACACATGAACAGTGGTATCTAGAACCATGACTGCAGAATATTTGCAGATGCTTGGATTTGTGTCAGTGAATTGCACTCTGATGAGATTGGTGGTTGCTTTGGCCACATTTGGCAGCTGATAAAGGCTTATAACTACAGCAATTATCTGTGAGAAAATAAGCTAGACCTAGGTGAATTTAAAAAAAATGCAGAAATATTATCAAACTGTCACTCAAGAGTTAACTGACTTTTCTTTTTTTTTGCAGCATGCAGGCCTACTGGAAAGAAAAGCACAGTGACAGGCATGTAACACCCAACTCTTGCTCAGGCTGTAATTTCACTGAGAGCATAAATTTCTCTTGCACAAAAATGGAACCAGTTGCTCATGGTTGCCCTGCTGCCAGCTGGGGTGAAATCCAGGAGCATCCTCTGCAAACACACTCAGCTTTGAAGAGTATCCAGGAAGAACACAAGCATGGCCCAGACCATGGAAAGGATCAAAGCTATCTGTGTCCACAGTGTGAGAACATAAAATTATCCTCGTTCTTTCTTTTTGGCTCAGGGTCTTTTCAGTCCTGGAGTGGACATAAGATTTATGCTTGGCTCCTGGGCCAGGGTTTACTTCAAAGTGGTATTTGAAGATGTGAGGACAGATTGCCAAGACTTAGATGTGGAGATGCTTAAGCCACGATCTGTCCCTCAAAGAGCTGGAATCCCAGGTTCCCAGGTTCCTGCAGGCTGGTCTGGAACAACCAACATCAGGAACCACATTTTGCTGAATCTACTCTATGCTAAGAATGAGGATGATTCAGGCTTATGTTTCTGAGAAGTTACTTACTTAGATGGAAGGAGAGGTTATGCAAGAAGTAGGCTGGAACTCTTACATCAATTCCTGAGACCCACAGTTTCATTTTAAAAATTATAGAACAAATAGGAAAACAGAGTATCATCAGTACTCTACCATCCTGCTCTGCAATGTTTCTCTGTGATGATGCTTCAGGTGGCTGTTTTCATCGTTCCATTGGGTGCTCAGATGTAACTCTCACATCCCCCACAGATTGTGTGTAGTATGGGGATGTCAGCAACAACCTTTGTTGACCTCAGCCTCCAACAGACATGAATCCAAGCACATATATTCACATATATATTCAGTTTTAAATTGCTGACCTACAAAGCAATTTAAGATGACAGAGCCTGGAAAAGATAAATGAAGAATTTTGTAATATATATTAGAAATTGTGAAAAAAGTATATAATCAGAGTGGTGGCATCTACAAGACAGACTGTATTAATAGTTTCTGTAGAAATTTTAATACTTTCAACTTAAAAGTATACCTGAAATGGGACTGCAGGAATTGTATGAAATAAACTAATTTGTTGATTTTGGTTTTTTAAGAACTCTTCCTGAAACTTTGGTAAGGTCTGGGATTGCTTTCATCCCTAGAAAAGAGCTTCTGCCATCATTTGTTATCTCAATGGATAGTATGCCTCTCCTCTTTACCTCTCTAAAACCAGTGAGAACTTGGCTTGGAAGCAAGTCTATGGCAAATACCAGACTCCAGAGCTCTCAGCTGAATCCTGGAACTTGGTAAGCAAAATTTCTCCGCCACTGTTACAAGGAATGAAGAAATATTTTTTTGTAAAATGAATGAAAACCACTACTGATTTAAATGTTTCAGAAATTTTGAAATAAGTAGGAATATTTGAGTCTTCTTGCAGCAGAAGCGTTCAGGAAATCAAATATGTGTATCCAGTTCATACCATAGCTTAGCTGTTTATGTTCTAACTACATAATTATGATCATTAATAATCTTAAATTCAGAATGTCCCTTTCTTCAAAGGTGTGAAAAAACAGCCCTACAGTCCAAGTTTTATTCTTGGTTAAAAAAAAAAGGTGAATGTGTCCCTGACCTGATCCTGCTTTCAGCATCTTAAAAATCTCCCTTGCTTCTTTCAATCCATTTAGTGGCTGACCAAAGAAATTGTGCCTTCAAAATCCTATACAGTTGTTTTTGTATTACTGTTCCAGCTTTGTATTTAAACCTAATTATGAAATGAAAAACTGGTATAATCTTTCATGGCAAACAGTTTGCTTTTTAATTATGAAGAAGCTTGTCACCTAACAAAGTTTCACAGGTGAAGGATCTCCTCTAATCCTCCACAGACTCAACGTTCTGTCTGTTCCCATTCCAGTTAAAGAGAGCCCTTGGAATGATACAGTACATGGAGGTTTTCCACTTCCCCTGATAAATGTTGTGGAACAAAGACATGCTGTGGGAAGAAGATTCAAAAATAATAATGTGATGATAAAACAGATGCTAGCAGTGCAATAAAGATCTCATGTACTCTGGATCACCAATAATAATGATGGATGTTTGTGTGATAGGAACATCTCACCATCCTATGTCAAACATTCTGCTTGTCTCATAGTGCATATAATCGAAATTTTTTCTCTGATATGGTTCACTCGAAGTTCTTATATTATTTTTGTATGAGCACTAACTGGAATGAATCAAATACTTTCACACAGTAATAAAACTAATGAATCGTGCAGTAAGGTTTAGGTACAAGAGATTAAGCATGCTAACCAGTTACCATAAATCAGCTGTTTCATGAGAAGTATGCAAAAATACACAATTAAAAGTCTATACAAATTTAAACCTTTTTTACAGATTCCCATAGAATATGTTAATTTAACTTTTTCAATAAAAACTATCAGATATATTTGTTTTTCTTAATAAAACATATTTGCAACTTCTTTTTTGAAGGAGCTCTAAAATTTATTTGAGTATCACCCTGAATTTCCTTAGGTATCATGTTAAAAGGAATTTCTTTTCTTTGTAGTGTTAGTAAATACAGCATTTCCAAACCAAGCACATTGCTCTTTCCAGCACCTAGCGACTGTTTCTGCATGTAACATGCTGCATTCCTACTTCCACTGGTTTATTTTGAAGAGTATTGCCTTAAACATTTTCGATTTCAGGAAAGGCAATCCTGTATTTTCATTCATATGGTTATTATTAAAAAAAACTATGTGGTTCACTCATAAAGTTTTTGTTTAAGATCTCACTCTGTATAAACTACAATGCATTTAGTGGCATCAGGTACAGAGGTTTAACTTTCTATAACATCAAATAGGGAATTAAGATGGTAAATGAATCCAAATGCTTATGAACTGAGTTTATCCATCCCAAAATTAAACAGAAATAATCCTCCTAAACAAAAACTTAAAAAGTCCTTTTATACCATATTGCCTATGCCTTAAATAAATATTTTTAAATAAATAAAAAGAAAAACTCTTTAGCAACAGAAGACACTTACATAACACCAGAAAATGTGGAAGTATATTGGACATAAAAGGAACATTTCAATACGAGATAAAGAAAACTATTTCATAATTGCATTTTTCATACTGATGTTTTCAAATTTATGTGAACCAACAAATTTTCTATGTTTTCTTCTATTAATCGTAAGATTTTTTTTCTTTCGAAAGTCAAATGAATATTACCCATTACCAATATATTTGATTCCAGGATGAAATTATAAGTTAGTTGCTTCTGTTGTTCTCGAAACAGTATGTTTAGGGCAATGGCGGAAGTTTCCACAAAGAGCTTCCTGAAAGCACAGCAATGCTCCATCCCTACACATGGACAGGAAGAGGGCAGGACAAGAGACCATCGTGGCCTAGAAGTGAGCTTTGGTTGTGCCTAAAAGCAAAAGGAGCGGCAGCGGCAGCGGAGTGGCTGGGACTCGGGAGCGCAACCATCCCAGAGGCCACAGCACTGTCAGGCACTGCCTGCACGCTGGACGCGCTTCCGGCAACTCTTGTCTCCGCACAATTAGGGAATCAGACAGCCCCTGCCTCAGAGCCAGTCAGAAAGCCAACCAAGGGAGACCAGATGCCAGGGACCCTTCCCATCCCTCTAGGGCATGGCTGCAAAACAACCACTGCGTCTTCCCGTGCCTGTGTTTGGGCTGTGCTGAGGCCAGAGCCAGCCAGCTTGTGCTCTGCTGTGCCAAGAGCGTTCTGGGCGGGCAGGCAGAAGTGCTGCGAGCACAGTGGGGAAGGGGCTCACGAGAGCCTCCTGCGGGAACAGGGCTCTGCTCCCCGGCTGGGAACAGCCTGGTTTTCTTGCCGTGAGCGCAGGCAGGAGTTTGGGCACTTGAAGGGGCAGTGGGCAGCTCTTGTTTCTAGGGGGCCCGGGGCTGCGTGCCACAAGGCACATGAGGAAACAGACTCGGGAGAAGGAAGATGAGCTCGAGCTGGAGTGCCTGTGCTACAACGTGCAGAAGTAATTGAGCCTTGCCAGGGTTTCTTAGGTGTGTGTGGGTGTTCCCTGGGAAATGGACACATTTGGGGAAATGCATGCATTCGGGTAAATGCCTTTGGAAGAGAGGGGCTTGCTTCTCAAGCAAAGTGCTTCCCCAGGAGCCCCCAGTGAGCTAGGTGCAGCTGTCTCCCTTTGGTCCCTGCGCTCCTTTCCATCCTTGAGGCCCCTTGCACTTGGCAGAGGGGCGTGGGAAGGGAGAAGGCTGTGAGGAGCAGCTTTGGCATCTGCCTGGGCCTGCAGAGATCAAGGCAAGCACCAGCGGCAGGGTGTGTCCCGCCGCTTTGAGCACAGGACAGAGGGGGATTATATCTGTCCAGCCGAGAGCCCCAAATGCCTCTCAGAGAGCTGTGAATTCAAAGGCCTTTATGCCCACATTCATGCCATCTTCCCTATCTGCTGTGTTTTAACTCTTGGCAAGATGCGTTTGCCCCTTGCTTGCTGCAAGCTGCTCTGCTACAGGGCCGGCAGCGAGCTGGGCTGTGCGGGCACCGTGGAGAGTCCTTCCCCGAGCACTTGGGGGGTCGTGGTGTGTCCAGGGCTGTGTTAGACACTCGGGGCAATGGATTCCTTCCAAGCGGGGGCACCTTGGGTGGGGAGGGGATGGCCCTGTGGGGCGTGGCAGCGTGTCCCTTTGTGACATGGTGTAGCAGGTTCCCCGTGGAACCGAAAGGGACACCGTGTCTTAGCAGCCCTTTGTGACACGCGCTGACCTCAGGGCTGGCAGCCACACAGCCACTCCAGAGTGCTCGGTGCATGCAACGGGACAGGAGGTGACAGAGCGGTGCTGTGAGGTGTCCCCGCACAGCCTGCTCGTTGGTTCCTGACCCGGAGCTTTTCCGAAGCGTTCCTCCTGCGGCTGGCCTCACGGCCAGACCTCAGCATTTTGTGACTCAGAGCTTTTCTGAGACATCTCCCATCTCTGCAGTTGGAGTCCTTCTGGCCAGGCCGTGGCACTTGGTGACCTCCATCGTTCACCAGGAGTCTCCTGTCATTGTGGCAGGGGACCTCGAGTGCCCTTGTCCTGTAGCCTTCCTGAGGCTCCTCTGCTGCAGGTGCCTGCAAGGCACGACTCCAGCCCTTACTGACTGGGGCCTTTGCCGAGGCATTTGAAAGTGCCTCCCAGGTCAGAGAGCAGGATGGCGGGCAGACTGCTCAGCCTGGTCAAGGGGCTTCGGGGCAAGAAAATCAAAGGCCCTGCAGCTGCCCCAGCGCAGCAGCCTGCAAAGCCGGAGCAGTTGCAGACGTTGCAGGACGGTGAGTGGTGGAGCTGGGACGCAGGGCTGGTGCCTGCAGCTGGCCTGGCCCCATGCCATGCCATGCCATGCCATGCCATGCCATGCCATCCCTGTGGACATGCCCATGGACGGGATGGGAGAGGGGCCACGGCTGCCCCCCCGAATGGCCGTGCTCCATCCCCCGGGTGCCCGGGGGCTGTCCCTGCCTGGGGAGCACAGGGCTGGCCTGTGTTCTCCGGCCTCTCCCGCAGCCCCTCAGCTCTGGCTGCCCTCGCTCTTTGGCAGATGCAGCCAGGGATCCGACTCAAGCGCAGGAGCCCACCCGTGGCCGCTTCCAGAGAGCAGCGCAGGTACCTGTGGCCATCCCCACCTGGACTGGGCCTGCTGGCGCTGCTCGGCCGGGGCCTGCGCTTGGAGCAGACCATGGAATGTCCATCTCTTCCCGCCCTTCCTTCTGCTGCAGACACTGCGGAGGTTCCTGCGCCTTCGGCGCACAAAGGCCAGCGGCTCCGCGCCCGAGGCCACGGCCGAGCCCGACGCCAGGCCCAGCGAGCTGCGGGCAGAGGCTGCTGCCAGCACAGCATCCTCTGACCTGGCCACCAGCTCTGACTGGGAAAGCGACAAGGGCTGGAACGAGGCTGACATGGCGCTGACGGAGGGCATGGCCACCACCAACACCATCCCACCGGCCATCCCAGAGACTGAGGCCATGCCCTCGCTCACTGTGAGTCCTGGACCCACTCTGGAGTTTTTCCAGAAGGCTTTTTATTCTTTACAGTAGCCTGGGGCCCGGGCTGAAGGCCTCCCAGGATCACGTGGCCCTTCAAGCCATGTCCGCTGGGCCCCCTCAGCCCCATCACAGTGGGCTGGGAAGGCAAGCACTTCCTGAGGGGAAGCTGGGCAAGCTGATCCCTTGGACAGAACTCCAAGTCTTCCCCATGCTGCTTCCTCCAGGTACAAGCCGTGGTGAGTGCCCTGCTGCAGAGACTCACGTCCGATGAGTCTGTGGACGCCGGGCTGCAAATGGCCATTGTCAGCCTCGCTGAACAACACCCGGCCCACGTGGTGATGAGCCTCCTGCGCTGTGCCCCAACGTGTGACGGGTAAGGGGCACAAGTGCCTCGAGAGCTCGATGCTCACCGGCCCGTAGGGCCCCTCGCCCTGTACAGCCTGTCCAGCGGCATCTGCCACACAGGCGGAGAGCAGCAGCACCCTCGGGCCTCTCTGTTTCCTGAGCCTGCTGCCGTGCTCCCTCCCGGCCCCACGCAGCTGCTCGGGGCACGGTACTGACGCACAGCTCTGGTCCCACAGAGCCGCTGCGCTGATCTGGAGAGCCGTGGGGACCTCAGAAGTGGCCGTGGAGCAGGTGCTTCCAGCGCTGCTCTCTGCGATAGAGGAGCAGCCACCGTACGGCGGCTTCCTCTGCAGTGGGGACAACGAGGCCGTCCTTGCCCTGGCTGTGAGTTTCTGGAGCTGGCCTATGCTGGCCCTCCAGGTCGCCTTCTCAGAAGCTCTCCATGCTCTCCCCACCCTGCAGCTCCCTGCCTGGGCTCAAAGCTGGGCTAGGGGCAGCAGGCCGGGTGCTCCCCCTGCCTCTCCCCTCAGGCCCTGCCTCATGGACACCTCGGCACTGAGCGCTGCCTCGGGGTGCTTTGTCTCTTGCAGGCAACTCTGGTGCTGTGGAGGATTGCAAGCATGCCCGAGTGGCACTTCGCAATCCTCCTTCATTCTCCCCACCTGCTCGTGGCTCTGCTCCTGAAACTTTTCACCACCACGGAGCAGAGGCCAGAGGACGTGGAGACCCATGGCTTCTGGAGAGCGTGCCAGGAGGAACACGGCCTTCCCAGCCAGCCCAACAGGTGCCAGTCGCCCTGTCCTTCCCACACCCTTGCGGCCAGGGCCAGTGCTCCCAGAGTGACCTGGCCTTGGCTCGGCACACAGGTTTGCAGTGCAGACACTGAAGGCTCTGCTCTCCCGACTGGGTTATGGCAAGAACCTGCTGGCTCTGGAGCACAAGCAGCTCTGGGACAGCCTGCTCTGTGCCAACAGCCAGCACTATGCAGCAGGTCTGCTGGCCAGGTGAGATCTCCTAGTCTCTGCGGCCACTGCCAGCATTTGAGCCCCGTGCCCAGAGTGGCCCACACAGTCCCCGGGGCTTGTAAGCGAGAGGGCCTCGTCACCGAGGGAGGGCTGAGCGCACTGCAGAAGGCTGGGAGAGGAGGATGCCCAGCAGCAGCTGCCTCCCAAGGGGCCCATGTCCCCTTGCAGAGTGCTGGGGAAAGATGGGACCTCTGTGAGTCACTCCTGGGAGAGGTCTGCCCGCCCAGCTCAGAGCCTTGGTGCCTTTTTCCCTGCCAGGGAGATGCGCTGTGCCTTGACCCCCTTGTGTCCCCACATGGCCTCGCACCTGCTCAGCCTGCTCGTCGGGAAGCAGCCCCGCTGCCATCTGCCTGCCCTGGCCTTCTTTGTGGAGGTGAGCCTGATGGCCAGCGCTGCCTGGCTGAGCTGCCTCCTGGCTCTCTGGCCTCTGGGAGCTGCAGCCGCCTGGGACGCTGCCCACGCCCGCTGCTGCTGCCTGGAGCCGGCCCTGCGCAGCCCTGGGCTCCTGCCGGCCGGCTGCCCTGCCACTGCCCTGTGCCTTTCAGCTCCTGCAGTGTCTGGACCTGAGCCAACACGGTCCCAGTGCCCTGTTGGTGCTATCCCGGCACCTGCCCAGCCAGTGCAGGGACAGGCTGCGCCTGGTGCTCAGAGGCCTCGTGGTGCTCAGCAAGGAGCCCTCGCTGGTGAGAAGGGGACAGTGGCTGAAGCCGTGCTGGCAGCGTGGGGCTGGGGAAGGCAGACCTTGGGGCTTGGCTGGGCTTTGGCAGCAGAGGCACCTGCTGCCAGCTCTCCCGACTCCCACTTCAGCTGCCCGAGTGCCCCGAGCAGCTGTCGGTGCTGCGGCCAGTCACGGCTTCACAGCACAGCCTGGTCTTGCACACAGGCCGGAGGAATACGCGGCCTCTATCCACACCTGGTGGAGCAGCTGGCCGATCCAGACACAGAGATGGTCGGGATGAGCCTCTCTGTGCTCATGAATATGCTCCAGGAGAAAAACTTAGAGATACCCAGCATCACCACCCTGCAGCTGGCTGAGTCCCTCCTGCCACATTTTGAGAATGTAAGGCTCTGTGCCCCCAGCCAAGGGCACTGGACGCTGCCTGCCTGGAAACCTTGTGCCCTGTGCCCTTTTGGGCCTTTGCCCCAATCGGCCTGGAGTAGTTGGTGCTTAGGACTTTTCCTTTCCTCCAGGACAACAGCCATGTGCAGCTGCTCTCCATTCAGCTCTTCGGCAAGCTGATGGAGCTGGTACTGGAAGAGAGGGAAAATGCTCTCACGACAATTGTGAGCCAGAGCCTGCTCCCTCTATTCTTACGCTGGCACCATGAGAAGCTGCACGTGGCCGAGGTGAGGTTTGCTGTAATGCTGCCGCATCCCTGGCAGGGGGCTCGGCCGCCTCCTGCCCCGGCGCCTGGCGGGCTCCAGCCTCCCCTGGCCTTGGCACAGGGAGCCGGCTCCCGTGTGACTCACCTGGGCTCTGGTGCCACCTGCGTCTCTCTGCTGCTCTGCAGGCGTCTGGCGAAGCCCTGCTTGGCGCGGCCCGCTTCCTGAGAAGGAGGGATCTCGAGGAGCTGCTGAGGAAGAAGCGGCGGATGAAGTTCGTCGAGAGCCTGGTAAGGACAGCCCGGCAGCCCCAGCCGCAGGCTGGAGTGGGGCAGCCCCTGTCCCCGGTGCTCAGTGTCAGGGGCCGGCAGCTGTGCCCCTGGCCAGCGCCGCAGCCGGGCCCGCCAGCCTGCGCCCCCCACGCTGCTCCCTGCCCTGGGCCGTGCGGGCCGCCTCGGCCGGTGCTGGGCGCAGGGAGCGCCCGGCCGAGAGGCAGAGCCCGCGCTGAGCCTTCCCTGCCGCCGCTCCCCGCAGCTGCTGCTGGACGAGAGCCGAGCGGCCGAGCACCTGCGCTGGGCCCTGCCGCACCTGCAGAGCCCACAGAGGCCCCTACGAGAGGCGGCCGTCAGGTTCATCGGTGAGCCAGCAGCTCGGCGCCCCTCCCCGCCTCCCGGCCCGGCTGCTGCCCCGGCTACAGCGGGAGCCGCGCCCGGGCCGCTGCAGCCCCGCCCGCCCTGGGCGCTGCCGCCGCCCTCCCGCAGCCGTGCCCTCGGGCGGCAGCGTGCGGCAGCGGCCCGGCAGGAGCCCTGCCCGCCAGGAGGGCGTGCGGCCACAGGGCTGGCAGCGCCCGTGTCGGGCAGCTGTGCCGCCTGGCGCCGCCACATGCTCTGTCTTGCAGGGGTGGCCGGAGTGCTGATGATGGGGCAGAAGGAGGAGCTCCAGGTCCTCACTGAGGGTGAGTCAGGGCAGCCGCGTGGCAGCCAGCACTGCCGGGGCTGAGGGAGCAGCTGTAAATCCCGGCCCCGCAGCTACAATCTGTGCCCGGGCTGCGGAGGGCTCTGCTGCCTGTGCGGACCAGGGGCGCTGGGGGCACAGCCCGGAGAGCTTTCGGGGACACGGGGGGGATCCGTGGCCAGCACCTTCCGGCTGTAGCCCTTGTCTCCCGCTCCCTCCTGGCCACGGCAAGAGCCGGCTGGCATGGCCCTGGCAGGAGGCTTTCCTTGGATTCCCTCAGTCTGGCCTCTGACCGTGGCTCTGTTCCTCTCTCTTCCAGCTCTTCAAGCCCTCAGGGAAGACGAGAGCCCATCCTGCATGAACACATGGATACAGATGAAATTCGAAGGACGATCTGCAGAACTTCGTTTGTCTCCTGGACCAGATGTACCTGTACCGGCCTCCTTCGATGATTTCCTGTTCCCATCGAAGATGGGACCACCTGCAGAGCTGAAGGGACCAGCTGCAGCTCCAGGCACGGCTCTGGCCGCTCACAGCTCTGAGACTGTGTGAAGCTCCAGCAGCTCCTGCCATCTCTCTCCCTGTTGGCAGCTCCTTCCCTGCAGCCCTCAGGCCCTGCCCATGCCCTTTTTTACCTCCCAGCTCACCCCTTTGCTTCGCTTTCCCTTAATAAAGTGTTTGTGTTTTTCACTTTACCCGCATCTCTGTGGAGCTGAAGCGGCGCAAAACCTGAGCCCGGGGACACGCAGGGCCCCTCTGCCCTTCTCCTCCCCACTGTGTTCCAGACACAGACAGAGAGGAACAAGGGCAGCTCAGGCTGCAAAGGTCCCTGTCCCGCTGCTCCAGCTGCACAGCGGCATGGACTTAAAGGGCGTGCCGAGCACGCTGAAGGGGAAAAGGGTGATAGAAGAGCCAACTTGAGTGTGCTCTGAACCCAGCCACGAGGGATTTCAGTGCAGGCATCCACCGAGGGCAAAGGAGCTTGCAATGGTGGAAGTTTCCACAAAGATCTTCCAGAAAGCACAGCAATGCTCCATCCCTACACATGAACAGGAAGGGGGAAGGACGAGAGACCATCGTGGCGTAGCAATGAGCTTTGGGTCTGCCTAAAAGCAAAAGAAGCAGCAGTGGCAGCGGAGTGGCTGGGACTCGGGAGCGCCACTGTCCCAGCGGCCACAGCGCTGTCAGGCACTGCCTGCACCCTGGGCGAGCTTCTGGCGGCTTTGGTCTCCCCACAGGTGGGAATCAGATAAAGTAAAGCAAAGGCCCTGTAGCTGCCCCAGCGCAGCGGCCTGCAGAGCTGGAGCAGTTGCAGACGCTGCAGGACGGTGGTGCTGGAGATGGGCCGCAGGGCCGGTGCCTGCAGCTGGCCCTTCCCTATCCCATCCCATCCTGCAACTAGATGATCTCTAATATCCTTTCCAACCCCAACCATTCTATCGCACTGGTTTTAAAATTCTGATAACTGGCACCATTTCACATTCATCTCTGCCATTTAACAGAAGTCACGAATTTGGTATTAGCATTTTTTTATTACATTCATTTAAAGTGTCTATAACAAAATACATCTTTTTCAGGTCAGAACTGTGGCTTTTTAATTTTTTTTTTTTCAAAGGGAATCCTCAAAAATCTCCTGGAATTTTTTGTAGCTTTTTTTCTTTTAGTAAGCATAATTGCAGGACAAACAGAAAGGCTGAAATTGAGGATGAAAGGCACAGGAGCAGGACTGTCTGCCTGCAGTCCCTGAAGAACATCCTGCTTTGTGTATTTGAAAGCTTTTCTTCATTCACAGGAGGCTTTGAAATGGAGGCTCTTGCCAAAACTTTCAGTCCAAAGAATACAAACTTCAACCATTTCACAAAAGATGCCGAAGTCCCTCCTGCTTTGTTCTTTGTGGATCCCTGGACAGGTTGTGTATGACCTGCACACAACACAGAAGTGGGAAAGATTTTTGCTGATAATCTATAATAAATGGATGCATATTTTCCAGGCAGGTGACAATATGCAGAGACCACTCTGTTTTCCTTCCAGAACATTCATTCTCTCTAATAGGTTAATAATGTATTTGGAACTGACTGCCACATCTTGATGGAAAATATTCTGGATTATTAGATAAAAATCAATCTTCTCATTAACTCTCAATTTAGTTCAGTTTAGTAGACAATATTATTTCCATCAAATAATATGGAATATGATGATATTTGGGTTGGAGTTTGTTGGTTAATCTATAATAGGGTTTGTTTGGTTTTTTCCCGTCTTGTCTTTACACACAGATTGTGTGAGATTTATTTCTTTTTTTTCCCTTTCTCCTCAGAATTTTAGTAGGTGGAGATGATTGGTGAAAATAATGATTGACCGATTTTTTTTAGTATGTTACATTATTAAGATAATTGTAACAGATACCCAACTGTAAAAGAACCAATAGCACATTCAAGTTGTAAGGAATAGAAAAGCTGGGCTCTAAGAGTTTAATTTTGGCATTTCAAAGGGTTTGAGTATATGAAACCAGACTGAAAATATTGTGAGAGCACAAACCATCTGCAACAGTAAGCCAGTAGGAATCACTAGAAAATTGCTTTATTGACAGACCTCTTTAACAACAGCTCAGACTTAGATGAAAGTAATGTTTTTAAAATCTCTCTACAGCTGAACAGAAAAAAACACTTCTTTTGTAAAAGATGTCTTCTACCTCATAATCAGGAAAAAGTGACATAAGAGTTCAACAACATGATGATATCAAGATCATCAAATGACACATGTAAGTAGCCAGGGCACATTTTTGGCAAAAATTAATTGGAAAATAACAGTAGTAAATGGATGCTTCCCCTTTCTTCCAAGAAAATGAAACACAATTCTCCTCAAAATTATATTTATGAAAAATTTGTCTCATTCAACACACTCAGCACTTTCTGAACTGCCTGCAGCCACACTGTGTCATGGTAATTTCTCCCATATGCTTGTTTTGGAAAATTTAGTGAGTCTCCTCTCTGTAATATTTTTATTTTTCTAATATGCGTACAAGTTTAGAATTTCTTTAAATTGTGTTTTAACCTTGATGTCCTTGTATCATAAGCATTGAACCTCTTTTTGCTCACAGAGCAAGGGTTGGACATCTGTAAAAAAGTCTAATTTTATAGTTTTGGCATATGGCTCACAGTGCTGAGCTAGCAAAGGCTGTCTGCTATCCTTTAGAGCCAGGTACAAATCCTATCAACATCCTTAAAATAACTGTCTCACTGGCTGTATGGGCTTGGGAATAGATCTTTCAGACATAAAGAGAAGGATCAGCATTATGTGACGTCAATTGTTAAGATCAAAATACCAGGCAACAGAGTTTCATAAGCAGGCAGAGGACTCTTTCTGTTACCAAATGGACCTGGATATGTGGAAACTCAGTAATTTCCTGACCTTACTGATGACAGGGACTGACTTCACTGTGACAGGCAATCACATTTGTGATCACTTCTCACATCCTTCTGTACGTAAAGGCCAACTAAAAACAGATTTACATTACAAAATCATTAATAATAATAAATCATTAACAGCCCAACAAACAAATAAAAACAAACCCCCAACCAAAAACCCCAAAAAAGAGTGTGTCTCTTGCCTCTGGTTTTATGTGACAGGGTAAATGCAGACACAATAGTAAAGAAAAGGAGTCTTTAGGTTCTTATGTGAAGGAGAGGCTGTCAGAATTTCCATGGCATGTTTTCCTATCAGTTGGCATCTGTGCTCTTTGTGAGGTAGATCTGATTAAATGGCCTTCTGCAGTCCAAAGTTGCAGTAGTTTTTGCCTGAAAAGTTAGGTGATATTTTCATTTGGCCAAGAAAATAAACTAAACTACCTGATTCAGAAGGACTGTCTTTGTTAAGGAAAAAAGAGATGCTGGAGAGTTAAAATACACAATCTTACCCCAGGATATCACACAGTGGGTTGCACAGTAAAATTGCACTTGAAAATAAAACAAAATAAAGTGAAAATAAAACAAAATATAATTAAAAACAAAACAAAACCAAAACATTATTTGGGGCATTAATGTATAAATATATTACAGGTTTTTCTGTAACCTGGCATGCACAGTCTCCTGAGGGACCACCTAGTTCATTTCTACAATGTTAACAGTGGACAAAAGTGGATATGATAAACTAGAATAAAACACTGAACTCCTATGAGCTGAGCAAAGCTGTGTGGGTGATGGTTGCAGGAGGAGTCCACAGGATGACAGGAAAGCGGTAAATTCAGAAGCTTGGAAGGCAACTGTCATTTCCCCATGGTGTTTAAAACTACTGATTAATGGAGAGTGATGTTAGTGTTCTTCAGCTAACCTTTTTCAAGGGAAAATAAAGTCACTTTCAAATACTATTCTCTGTTCAGCTCATTGTTTGTGAATTCTTCAGCCTTCATTAGCAATTCTGTTTATACAGTTTGGTTTATTAAATATATACACCAAGGGAAATCATTTCCTTTTATTTGCAAACTAGACTCAAGGCACTGTAGAATGATGTCTTGTTCTAAACTCTATGTAAAAATGAGGGTTTTTTTAAGAGCAAGAAAGTCCCATAATTTTCAGATGATGTGTTCATAACCTCCGCTTCTGAGGTGTCTTTTTTCAAAATACAATAAACTCAGCATCCCTTTGGAACCCATTATGGGAGATGTTTCCATGCAGCAAAAAGTTACCTTAAACATCCTAAATTTAATGAGGTCTTTATACAAGCATCTGTATCACTGAAGTCACCATAGCCAATGTGTGCTAAATTACACTGAATAAGCATGGGGACACTGTTGTCAGTAGTCCTAGCAGATTTTAACACAGAATTTAATTGTGTATGGCTGATGCATCCATTTTGTTTTCCTGCAATCTGTTCCCCATATTTGATTAACCTTTTTAGTTGGAAGTCTCTGCCCAAGTGAAACATTTAGTTCTGTGGAATGAAAGTAATACAGATATGCAAAGTGTCAGGCAACAAGCAAGGTGTTCTGCCAAACTGTTCTGCAGTTTGAGCTGGCAAAATTTTTTTGTTTGTAACTAGAATTTGACAGGAAAATGTGTAATTACTGAAGAAAATATATTTCCCAGTGGCTAGAAAAATTATCCATACCATCAACATTTGGAAAATGTTGATGTAATATTTCATCACAAATGCTGCTTAGACACTCACATTTCCTCTTCCTTTGTGTTCATCAGACCTCTCAATCAGAGTACTTTTCTCATGAAACATTGTAAGTGGAGCTCTGATGAAGTATTTTGATGGCTCACCAAGGATGGAGCCCACTTTATAACTGAGGAAAAGCAGTGAGAAAGAGCCATGAAGTGCTATATCCTAAAGTATAGTTCTAGTTTTAAACAGTAATTTTTTGAAAAAATATGTCTATTTCCTCTGGGAAATGGATCCTCTCTATGTGGATGCCTGTGCCACACATATCAGGTCTAGGGACATTAAAAACCATCTTGTAGTGAGGATGCATGGGATTATGTGTGCAGTCCCTCTTGAGAGATTTGCTGATAGGTGCCAGTACCATTTGCTTCACAAACCTAACAAATAAAAATAAAATCAAGCTACTAGTGTTCCTCAACATCTCTATTATTAGCTGCTAAAAGATATAGACATCCTTTTATTAAAAGGCACGACTGGGTGGGGTTATAAGAGTTATTTGAAGAGCACTTGGAATATCAGTGTTGCACTGAGCATCTACACCTGTACTGTATCTTTTAGTTTCTGAGGTTCTTTGTTATCACGTTGCAGATGTGTTTTCCTTCCACAGGAACCATCATTGTTTCACAGTGTGGTGAACAAATCCCATGTTCTTTAAAGTGCATCCTTAAACCTTATCTGCTCCTCTTGCCACTTCTGTCTCTCTAATTGCCCTGTGTGCAAACCACCAGGGTGTGCTGCTAAAAGGCAAATCTTGTCCTCACTTCAGCACATGCAGAAGACTCCAAGTTTAGCAGAACAGCAGTGGTGTTTCAGTGCAGCAGAGATGAGGATTTCTTTCTCATTTCCTAAAGGGAATCACTCAGCATGAGGGAATTTAGTGTCACTGCCCAGGAGCACCAGTATTTTTTGGAAGGAGACCATCACCCACTCAGTGCTTCTATAGGATGCTGCTACCCCATGTATCTGTGTAATGAGTCCTTGCTACTTACCAATATAGTAGGTACTTAAAGAGGTGTCTCAGCAAATATCCCCACCAAAAACTTAGACAAATGTTTCCAATTCCAAAATTTTGTATTGGACTAAGAATGGATTTAAGCTATAAAAACATTTAAATTACATTAATTCTACTGGGTTTTGAGTTCTGTACTCCAAGGACAGCAACTATGCCCATTTGTGAATTTTCTGACCATGTGGAATTTCATCAGGGAATGTGATCTCTTAAAAAATATTTTTTAGTGGCATCAGTTTTCACAACCCTTCTCTTAGGACAGCTTGTTCTCCTCCACTATACATTGACAGGGGTGGGGGGCACCCCAAAACAGAATAATAGAATCATCTTAATTAGCAAAGCCCCTTAAAATCAGAGTCCAGCCAAAAAAACCCTTAAATCAGAGTCCAGCCATTAACCTGATACTACCAGGACCACCCCTAAAGCATGCACTTAAGCACCACCTTGAAATCTAGAGGCCAGGCACCTCCAAAGTGTGGGGGGCTCGCAGTCACTGCCTGTTTGCCTGATTTAGAAACTACACTTGAGCCTCCCTCTCTCATGGCCCACTATCCAGCAGCGCTTTGGCTGCACAGAAGGGATCTTTCAAATCCCCCACATCTGAGCTGGTGGGCCACAGAGAGGGAGGTGCTGTGGACATTTCTGAGGACAAGAGAGGCAAATATCCTTATCTCTGGTCTGCAACAATTATATAGTCTTATAGACATTATACATTGTATAAACAATTAAAATAACCTCTGGATCCAGACCTTTCTTTCAGCTCTCCTTGACTGTCTTCACCTTCAGGCTCTTCAGGAGCATTGTGAAATATTTCTGGTTACTACTTCTTTTAGAGAAATAACCTCATCCCAATTCAGGACTGTTGGGGGGGAGGGTGCATGTTTGTTGTTTGTTTTGTTGGGGAATTTTTTTATTTCGGTTTCTCATGTTTTATGGAACAGTAATTTCCTGCTTGGGTCTTGTCAAATCTTGCTGAGATGACTTCCAGAAGGATTAATCAAAGCCTGGCCTGAGAATTTAGCCTTTTGTCAGAAATAAATCACTATTTTGATATTTGAAAAAGAGAAAAAATATTGCTGAGGAGAACTGCTCCCTTTTTTAATATCTATTTATGTCTGGGCAAATATATTTTTTTATTACATAAATCATATGTAATGTTCTTCCTTGCATGCAAGCAATGAGAAAATATCCCCAGGCAAGTTGTTTTCCAAAATAATCAGCTCAGGCATTCCCCATCCAGAAAAATATTGTTATGGTACTGTGGCTTAAAACCAAGTGAGTGATGGAATATGACTAATGTGAGCCAGTGTACCAGAAAATGTTTTTGTTTCAAACATTATACCTGGTCTTGAATTCAGTCCCAGCTTTAGTATTTCAGTTACTCAAGGGCAGACATCAAACACCTGCTCTGTCCACTCTCCTTCACTGCCAACACCATTAATTTTCCAAATGAGTCAGCACATCTCTATTTATTCTTTAATTGATTGGCGATACTGAGTTCTAATTGAGACTGTAAAATTTAAGTTACAGATTTGATTGTCTGCTCAGAGTTCAGAACACTTCCTCGATCACAGCTGAGTCTTACAAATTGTATAAACAAATGTAAAACAGCAAAGAAAAAATCAAATTCACAGTTCTGCAAAATGAGGCAACTCATGTGCTTACTTCTTATTTGGGCTGTAATGCAGGCAAGTGAAAAATGTATCTGGAAGAATAAAACAAAGTCAAGGTGAAAATAAAACCTTTCCAATTTTATTTTTGAGGTGGCAAATCAGCCCAAAGAGTGCAGCAGATTAAATACAGCCACAGGACAACCCATTACTAATTTGCTTAAATCAAATTACAATTGATTTCCAGACTCCATTTACAGAAATATGAGGATATAATTTGGTGGAAATGTTATGGAAATATGTATTCTGCAAGAAGCAAAGAGCATGGAGCATTAGCATTCATTGGCCCTTGTTCTGATATAAAGAGTTGTTTCAAAGTCCCTCTCCCCCTTGAGGACAAAAGTAACTAAATGTACAGTTTTTTCTCCATTCAAGCCAATTGTATAATTGTAGAAGCAATTCAAATATTAAGCAAATAAGGTAAAAATAAAGTTTAACATCCATTTTTTAAGGCAATATATAACACCACCTGCTCTGGCACACCATTTTTGTCATGTGTAGTCAGGGCCTGTATCAAGACTTGAAGGAATAAAGGCTCAGTTTTCTAAAACAATGTCATCTGAAAAACAAAAATTTCTTTTCATACTCTGTTCCAGGTTTGAATCTACTCAGATAAGGACAAAGAATTTCTCCTTGTTAATGAAATTGTTTCATTCTTCTTTTCCATGACTCATTCTAGTTCTAATTTTTTTCTGTGCTCCATGACTCAGACCATCCAGGCCTCCCAGTATTCAATGCTATTTTTTCCTCTGTCCCTAGGTATCCTTTCTTCTCTGTGAGACTTTTTGCACATATTTTTCCTGTTAACTACTTTCCACAGCATTAACAAGACTCAGCCGTGGGCCGCTAACGAGGACCTGTTGATGGTGAAAGATTTTCCTTCTGGCTTCATATAATTTGTGAAGCACATTCAAAACTACAGAGACAAGAATCACCCTGTAGAATTTTAGACAGAGCTGCAGCATTGTATTCAAAGGTAGCATGCATGAAGGGTCTCAGAATCATAGGATCATAGAATGGTTTGTTTTGAAAGAAACCTTAATGATCAGATCTTTAAGGGCTCTATGTGGGTGAGGACATCTTCCACTAGACCTCATTGTTCAAAGCCCCATCCTGCCTGGCCTTGAGCACACCCACAGGTGGGGTATCCACAGCTTCTCTGGGCAACCAATGTCTCACCACCCTCACAGGTAAGAATTTCTTCCTAATTTCTAATCTAATCCTACCCTCCTTAAGCTTAAGGCCATATCTCCTTGTCCTGCCACTACATATCCTTGCAAAAAGTCCCTTTCCAGGCTTCTTGAAGGTCCCTTTCAGGTACTGGAAGGCTGCTCCAAGGTCTCCCTGAAGCCTTCTCTTCTCCAGGCTGAACAGCCCCAACCCCCTCTGCCTGTCCATATTGGAGAGGTGTTTCAATCCTTTGAACACCTTTGTGGTCACTGTCTGGACTCATTCCAACAAGTCCACATCTTCCCTATATTGTAGGCTCCAGCGCTGGATGCTGTGCTCCAGGTGGGGTCTCACAAGAGCAGAGAAGATGGGCAGAATTGCCTCCTTTGCCCACACTTCTTTTGATGCCTCCCAGCTGGCTTTCTATGCTGTGAGTGTGCATTGCTGAAATGTGTTGAGCTTCTTGTCAGTTCAACACCCCCGAATCCTTCTAGGCAGAGCTACATCTATTCTCCACACATTTGTGCTTGGGATTGCCCTGACCCAGGTGCAGAACCTTGCACCTGGCCCTGTTGAACATCCTGAGGTTCTCACAGACCCTCCTTTCAAGGTCCCTGTGGCTGCTGACCTTCCCTCCAGCGTGACAACCACATCACACAGCTTGCTGTTGTAGTCAGTCTTGCTGAAGGGGCACTCAGCCCCACTGTCCATGACACCAGCAAAGACACTCAACAGTGCCAGTCTCAGTACCCCCTGAGGATCGTAAAGGACATTTTCTTGTAACAAATATATTACATGTACTTATATATCTACAGATACTGCTAAGTTTCAATTCAAAAGGCAGTCCAGTGGTTCATTTTTTAAAAATGGATACTCTTTCTTAAAATTGTACTACATTTCGTCAATTGAGTCAACACAATTTTCTGATGCAGAGTGCATGAGAGACAATACTGTAAAGGCTACAAAAGAACTCACTTCTAGCTACACCCAAGTGTGAATTACCCTTAACAGTATGTGAAGTGGGAGCATGGGGTCGTGCCTCTCATGGTGGAGCAGGCGCTCTGCAGCCCTTGGAGAGCCCACTCTGGAGCAGAAGGAAAGTTCCAGGAGGGAGGAGCATCAGAGTGGAACAGCCATGTGGTGATAGACCACCAGCCAGTGCTGCTCCTCACCTCACTGAAAGGGCTGAATGGGAAAGGGGAGGGGTCTGGAGCGAAGGAGTGGAATTGACCTTGGGGAGGGTGAAACGATATTGATTTCATGTCTGTCTTTTTTATTCTCTCACTGCTCAAATTAGTAATCAAATACTTATATTAACTGGCAATTAACTTTCCCCAAATCAGGTCTTTAACCTGTTATGCTAATTGGTCTTTGTCTTGCTTCTTGGTTTTTTTACTGTTTTCTCCCCTCCTTACCATCCCCTCCCCAGTAAGTGGGGCAGAGTAAATGAATGACTGTGTAGGGGTTTGGTTTCTACCCAGGGCCAACCCAGCACAGCAGTGTATTCATTCAGGTCATACAAAATTAAAGCATGTTGTTGAATGGCTGAGTGATAAAAATGAAAGATGAAATTTAGTGTTAGCAGTATTAATTAATGATCAGAGAAAAGAGACCAAAAAAAGGCCCTAATGTTGGACTTGTTCACTTCTGCTGCTCAGTATTAACTCTGAAGGAATAACTAGCAAACACAAAATTTTCATTATATATTCTGATTAGTTACAACTGACTCTATTGCGAAGAAAGTTGAGCTGTATCAACAACTTGACTCTCCCAAACCTTGACCACGTTTTAGAATACAAATACATTTAAAGGGTGGAAGTTCCAAAATTAAATTCAATTCAGGATTTCTACAGGCAAGTTTGTCCTAAACAAGGACAGCATTAGCCATATTTCTGATATGACTATGCCCTTTTACGAGTGTCCTACAAGGCCTATTTTCTATCTGAGCCAGACTATGTGGTGAAATTGTCTCTCTTGAAATGCATCAGCAGTGATGTGATTCTTATGATTCACAATGCAAAGCTTGGGCAGAGTAAAAACGCAGCACATAATGCAGAATATAGTGCTTCAGGGAGTGTGGCTGATAAGGGAGAAAAGGACACAAACTATAACTAAATCAGCAATGAACTAAAGAAAATTGCCTATGAATATTTTCTTAACCTAATTTGAATTTAAATTTTTTATTTTGTTTCTGTGAAAAACTTCATTTTGCTTCAGATTTGACTACACCCAGCATACACTTTCTTATTAAAATACTGAATTAATTTAAATAAATATTGAACTTATTACATTTTCAACTCATTATAAAATATTAGAAAGATTTTCCAGATAGAGAATTCATTTTTCCATTAATTGTTTGCTGTCAATAAAGTATCACTAGAAAACTTCTGACTGTGTCTCATAATTTGGTGAGCTAATGAAGGCAGTTTATTATTCTGAGAATTTACAGACTAAACTACGCTGTCTCTTTCTGATTCAAGGTAAACCATTATCTCCAGCTGTGTACCTCTACATCTATACTGAGAATTGTGCCTCCTTTCCCACCCTACATCCCAGTCTACTTGTGTTACTCCCACCTTACCAGTTCCACACAAAATTATTCAGGTAAAGGATAGATGGAGAAAGCAGTCATCCAAACTGGGAGAGGGAAATATCCACTTGGAAGGAGAAAATAGAAAAGACCAGCATGTATGGAGTAGTTCATCAGATTAGATGTGTTACTTAATCTGACTGTGCTCCAAACCTCAAGAATTGCTGTATGTTTTTTCAAAGATCAGACATAAGGTATTGAATCAGGTAGGTATATTTATATGTTATGGTCCAGATTTCAGACTGCTAATTAGAGGCACTCAAAAATAAACCCCCAGAACTGTATATTCACTCAGTTTCAAGATTGCTATTCCAAAACAAATTATAATTTGTTCCTTGCTGTATTTGCTATTGTAAGTGTCTCACTTTAGTGAGAAAGTTTTCAGTAGGAAAAAAAATCCTCCAAATCCCACAAGAAAGGAATTTCAAGCAAAGAAATATTGCTCTGTGAGAGAAAAATGTATTGAGGTTAGGCTCAGTGAATTAATGTAGTATCAGAGTGACAGGTGTTTAGGAAATACTTAAAGACTGCAGAAGTAAATGACAGCTGTGAATGTAGCAGAGAGCAGACTCTGAGCCTGTTCACATTTTCCAGGATTAAAGGTGCAATCTATCTCCAAAGCACACCAGAAAGTGCCAAGGGGGAGGATCACCATAGCCTAGTATTGTCACAATACGTCTGATTGCACAGCTCCTCTCCTGGGAATGAGACCCGTGACTTTGAGCCCACCCAGGATTTGGTAACACCAGTAACTTCAGTGCTGGAAGGAGAACTGAGCCAGCCCTGTGCCAGCCTTCTGCCATCATGCTCCTACAAAAGGAAATTTATTACCTGCACAGTTTGTGTGCCAGGGCAAGGGATGGCACAGGACATGGCTGTGGACCATGGAGACCTTTCCTTGGACTCCAGGGAAGCTCCCACACTGAACACAAGAAGGCACATGTCCCACAGCAGGGACATAAAAGTGGGATCTAAGAAAGGTAGCAGAGATGAAAGCTCCCTTTGGGAAATCTATATTTATTGGCACATTTATGCCCCTTTCTCAACATGTATTTGACCATAACCATGCAGATTTTGTGGTGAACAGAAATGCAGGGCATTATTAATTTATTACAAATAAGTACTCTCCAACTATTATAAAAACTCTTTCTTTGGCTTCCTAGTTGAATCCTTGGAAGCCCTGTCTTGCGCAGGGACTGAGGAACAAGCAAAAAAGCTTCTTTAATTTTTCATCCAATTCAAATATGTTTTTAGAATGTATCTTTTTCATGAAGGGGGATGAAGGCTGTCAGGTGGTTATAAATGTGGTTACTAGAAACACAAATGTAAATGAAATTTTAAGAAAATCTACCTTCCACCAATAATGAAGCCATCAAAAAGTGTAACACTGCACACAGAAATAGGTCTCATTATGCAAATATATTGCAGAGGATCTTAATAGATGGGAGCCCCTCTGTCTCAGTCTCTGTAATTATAATGTACTGTATATAATTAAAATTAATGTAATTAAAACAGTCTCAGAACCAAGTTCAATTATGTCACTCAAATGTTGCCTCTAGACACATTGGAACTGGCACATCAGTATTATGGAGAAGATAATCTTCTATTCTTTAAAATTAACAAACAGCTGGGACCAAAAGAGGGTTAAAGGGTAAAAAAAGCAATGTTAAAACTCTTTCCTTAAAATAAATTAAAAAAAAAAAGGTGCTTTATCTCTTAAGACAAACTTGCAACATCTCAAAAAAGTCTGTTTTAATGAATATATACAGTAACTGGCAGATTAAACTTCTGATAAGGCAAAACCCAACAGTTTAATCCTCTAATGTAATTCTGTATATCTAATAAAGGATAATAGCCCTGTGAATAGGAAAGCCAGCAAAACCTACACCTCTGGGATCCACTGGTGGATGAACCTCAGTGCCATCAGCTTTACACCACTGCTATTCTCAGATCTCCCCACATCCCATGTCTGTTTCACTCCCAGGCTGGGCAAAAAGCCCACGGAGCCCAGGAGTGAGGAGCCCTGCCAGCCACCTGCCCCTCCTGCAACATCACCCAGCACAAACACAGGGAATTAGGGCACACAGATACACTGACCATTGCAATGGCAATGCTAAATGGGTGATCCTGCTTTCAATAAAAATCTTGGTGACATCTTCACATAATTCTTGAAGTACTTATTCTATATCAGCATTGATAATGTTGTCTTTGATGCTGTCTAAAAAGTTTCTGGGATGGGAATGTGATGCTGTAAGAATACCCAAGGTTTTCCAGAAATTATGCTGATCTTGAAGGTCCCAGTACAAGTCCTCAGCCTGAAACTGTCTTTCAAACAAGATGAAAGTTAAATATTAAACTATCAGGAATCATGAAAGATTGTATCCTGTTAGCCCCTTGATCTCTGTCAGTTTACACAGATCCTATACTTATGTTACAGTATAACCTTTAACATTTCTACTGTCCCTTACACATTCAAACCATTTTGCAGCTCTTTCCGTGGCAAGTGTGGGGCAATAATTTTGCTTTTTATCCACCTTTGAGGCTTCTGTGTAATACCTTCTATCTACAAGATAACTGGGAATGGATTAATAGGATAAGGCTGAACCTTATCAACAATAAAACAATATTTCAGTTCAGCAGTGCTTCCCCTCTTGTCATAAAAAGATGAATTCATTCTGGAGTGTGAAATGGAGCAAGTTCACAGGAGAACTCATTGTTTCACAGCTATTTTGCCTCAGGCTCTATATCTGAAAAGTACCTTAAATTACTAATATAGCCTAGCAATAATAAAGGCTCTGGCTTTCCAAGAGCAGTACAAATTTAACATATGGAGTGTCTAGTCTTCTCTTTCTTAAAAATACATATGCATTTCCATGTTTTGGGGTTTTGCTGTTGGTGTGAGTTGCTTCCCTTTCCTTAAGGAAACAGGAAGCAGGGAGAAAAATAAAAGTAGGCCCCTGTAGGCTACAGCATATTTATACAGCTTAGTTGGTTTTGAATGACTAAACCTAAAGAATTTCACCACATAAATTTAAGAAATGGAGTCAGGCAATGTCAGATACATTAACAGTTATTTTTCAGAAAAGGATAAGTGAGGTACCAGATGGCACACACTTACCTCTACAGAGTTGTGGGGTGGGAGCTGAGGAGCCATCAACCAGCATAACCTCAGTCCAGGAATGGGCAGCCAAACCAGCTGAAAGATTCATGAAGAGGACAATGACAAAGAGGAATGCAGATGGGTTTGTCAGAGATAAAACATCTCAAATCAGTTTTCCAGGTAACCTGGTAAGATTTCCCAGGAACGTATTTAAGTCGCCAATCTCCTCTCTTTCCCAAGACTAGTAATATTTTTGGCACTTTCTCCCTTGATATTCTTACAAACAGGCCAGGGAAGCCTGGGCTGGACACAAACATTACAGAAAAGCTATTATAGATTGCAAAACTCTGGAAAATGGTTAGCCAGAGATTGAATGTCATCAGTTTGTGATCAAAATGGAAAAACATTTTTTAGTTTTGCAGGGCTCCTTCTTTGCACTTAATTAATATATTTGTGTTAACTCTTACGTAATTGAGGACCTGAAGGGTAGAAAGAGATTATTCTCACTAATTCAGTACATGATATCACTCCAGAACACACCACTGCTGTGATGGAGAGCAGCATTAAAATTCAATATCATCCTGATATATAGGGAAACAGGTTGAAAAAAGTAATACAGTCGAGCAGGAAGGGTATGCACATAGAGACAAGAATAATAAATTGCATGACCCAGGATCAGGAATGATTGCCTAGACAGCAGTTCTACAGAAAAGATATGCACTTTATAATGGATTGCAAGGAAAGCATGAGTCAACATTGTCACTCATTGCAAAAAGGAAAGCATCTATACTAGAACAAGCCCACAAAGGTACAGTCTGGCAAACACTGAATTTGCTTGCTGTAAAGCACCTGTTAGTGCATTTGTGAGCTGTACCTTTAGCCTCTATGAATTCCTATAAAAAATATATTTTTGCCTTCTGAATCACAGCACATAAAGTAGTACAATACATGCAAAACATGTTTTCTGGCTCATGCAGCATTATTGTATTTATTCACAAAATATCATTTTAAAATACTAAACATGATGTGTTGAAAATTGTAAAATATTCCCCTGTTGACTTCCATTGATGATTAAATTTACATAGGTGGATATTTTAAGAATTAATTTTCTTTATATGGTTTATACAGAATTCATTGAGAGATCAGGAAATAAAATGAAAACAATAATTTTAATTGTCCCCTCCCAGCCTTGTTAGGAGTAATTTCTCAAAGTATTATTGCACTTTAAGTAGAAATTTTTAAAACATAGATTATTTCATAAGACTAATAGAAATTCCTGCTATTTTTTCCTGATAAGAAACATGTGAAAAAATGCATGTCATGCATTTTGTGCATCGTTCTGCACAGAGATTCTTTGACAAGCATGTGAAATTCTTATTTCATTTTTTTGTATTCTTTGTTTTAGAAAAAAAAGAGGAGAAATAAATACCTCCTGCTTGGGAATAACACAGTGTCTTTACTGTTATTTACTGGAAAATATGTCCATTAAAGGCAGAATACTTTAAATTCTTGACAGTAGTTACTCAGCTCACTATTTCAAATGCTAAATCCAATCCCCACTACAGTACACGTGGTTTATGGACATTCTGATTGTCAGTGCAGCAAAACACTGTCAGTAATAGAGGCTGAAATTTTTTGATAGTAAGTAAAATAGATTTCTTCTACAACCCTAATCATTCACCATTATAATCTACGCTTATGAATTCTGTAAACTGCATAGAACAGAAGGCCAGGGTGTGAAGCTTGAGAAACGTCAGACCATTATCATTATGCTTAAGGTATTTATTCATATTTTCTACTGAGTGGAGAATGATGTGGGTTGAGAACTGGCGGGATGGCAGATCCCACAGGATTCTGACCAGGGGCACAGGGTCTTGTTGGAAGCCTGTCACTATTGGGGCCCCCGAGGTTCCATACTGGGCATTGTTTAACTTCTCCATCAATGACTTGGATGAAGGGGCAGAGGCCCCCTCAGTGGGTTCACTGAGGGCACAAAGCTGGGAGGAGCAGCCAATACCCCAGAGTGCTGTGCAGCCCTTCAGAGGGGCCTCGGCAGGCTGGAGAGACGGGCACAGAAAAACTGGCTGAACTTCAACAAGGGCAAGTGCAGGGTCCTTATTCCTGCAGCTGGGCAGGAATAACCCCAGGCTCCAGCACAGGCTGGGGGCCAACGTGCTGGGGAGCAGCTCTGGGGAGAAGGTCCTGGTGGACAACAGGCTGTCCATTAACTTTGTAGCCAAGAAGGCCAATGGTGCTCTAGAGCTCCTTAGGAGGAGCACTGCCAGCAGGTGGAGGGAGGTGATCCTGCCCTCCTACTCAGCCATGGTGAGGACACATCTGGAGCAGGTCCAGAAGAAGGGCAACAGTGATTAAGGTACTAGCGAATCTCTATTACAAGAGAAGACTGAGGGAGCTGGGGCTGTTCAGACTCAAAAAAAAAAAAAAACCCAAAAAACCCCAAAAAAAAAAAAAAAACAAACAAGAAACAAGTGAGAGGGCATCTCAGCAATATCTGTAAGTATTTGAAGGTTCAGGTTCAAGAAGTTGGAGCTAGGCTCTTGTCAGTGGTGCCAAGCAATAGGACAAGAGGAGGCATTGAGCAGAAACTGATGCACAAGAAATTCCACCTGAATGGAATTTACTGTGTGGGTGATCACACACTGGAACAGATTGCCCAGAGGCTGTGGAGTCTCCCTCACTGGAGATATTCAAAACCATCTGGACACAATCCTAAGCCTTGTGGTCTGGGATGATCCTGCTTGAGCAGGGAAGTTGGAGCAGATGACTTACTGTGGTCCCTTCCATTCTGTGATTTCATTTATGTAGTAGACAAAATACTTAGGAGCAATAAATCACACTGTAAGTTGTTATTTTTGAAACTTTATGAACATAAGGAACTGAGGTAGAAAAACATCTCCCAGAATAAGAACAAATCTTCTGGCAGAATGCAGTCACTAAAGCAATACTCAGAAATTCTGCTTATCTATGAAGTGCACCTATTACAATAGAGCAACAATGGCTCAAAAATATGCATTAGTTCACTATGTGACTTTTCTTTAGATCAAATTATGCCTGTACTTGTTGAGGATGAAAGATGCAGAAATAAAGCACAAAGAAAATCCCCTCTTTGCCCAGAGGCTTACATTCCCAGAGTTACCATAAAAGAAAAATCAACAACATTAGCCAACTTTTTTTATTGAATAGAACGAAAGATGATGTCTGCTTCTGTAGTATACTGACCTTATGATCCCAGACCAACGCAGAACAAGTCACAAGCTCTCATGGAGTGCTTTTACTACTGGAGTAAAACTCATGCATCAAAGTGGTCATGGACATAAAAAGACATGTAAAAACATAACATAAAGAGTTAAGCAAAGATACTCCAGGTGTGTTAACACCTTCACATGAGTGGGTCCAGAACAGAAAAGCAGTTCTGAGCCCTCATGGCAAAACCTTTTATCTCCCCACCTATGCTGGAACCTCCTGAAGCCACAACAGTGTGAGTCAAACCTCCTGCCCAAGGCATGATTAAAACACCTGCTGTAAGAAGCCATGTGGGAAAGAGACCTCAAATGGAACTTGGCAAACAGCCTGACCCTGACATCTCAAATTACCCAGCTTGAGATGAGCCACAAGAGCACACTGGTAACAGCACACATGGCAGACATATGTGTTGATACCAAGGGAGAGCAAAGTGCAGAACAGCTTCCTCCAACCAGGGGAAAGGGAGACATCTTACTTAGGAATTAGGTCCTCCTTTTCTTCTAGCAGGAAAGAGTAAGCTGCTCATTTCTGACAGTAGGCACAGACCAGAGAGGCTTCATTAGCTCAGGGCCTTCTCAGCCTCTGGGCATGTTTGTCAGGAAGAGGAAGAAACAGAGAAGCATTCTCCTCTTCTTTTTATGTAGGCAATGGTGATACAAGGCTACAGAGGTACCTTTATTCAGGTTCAGCTCCTGAAGCTGCATGCTTGTATGATGTGCATGTTTTGATACTCTAAGGAGAATCACAACTACTTCATACACCATATAGGCAAAGTGTGAGTCATTCATTCCACATCTCTCCAACATGCCAGATGCATTTCTCAGCAGATAAAAGAGCAGAGCAACTTCACTGCAGGCATCAAGCAGAAAGCTATATCATATTCCCCTCTGTTCCCTCAAAGTATCTGTTGCAGTTTTAAAAGGTCCTTGATTCAGTTTCCCCAAGCAGAAAAAAATGATCATGAAATAGTCATGAGCAATTTGCTAGAAAAACCTGACAGGCTTGGTGATCACACCCAAGAAATTGTAGAGAGTCCAAGCAAAACAAAACAGATCCAGTCCAATCACTAGTTATCAAATACGTAACTCTTTCATAAACTAAATATGATCCACCTTAAAACAAATTTGACTTTCAGCCAAATTTGTTTTAAGCAGTACTGGAAGGTTGCTCTGAAATATCACTTTGTATGGTTTCATGAGTCCACATCTGTAAGTCGATATGCAGCTGCATACACAAAAGCACTATGGAGATACCTAAAGGGCTTCCCTTTTTGCAGCTGCCTTTCCAAGGACATAATTTCACAAAGCCAGAAAATGTGCATGTTAGTTAGCAAAGGCTACCTTTCAATACTGCTTTCCAATTCACTAACTTCCCTTCCCTAGTGTCTAGATAATTACCTTCTAGCTGTATCCCTGGAGTGGTGCCTAAGGCATAAATGAGGACAGAGACAACTGAAAAAATCACTGAGGTTAATTCCCCTTGGTGTCCTGAGAACAGAGACCACATACCAGCTTAATTCAGATGGCTAGAGGAGAAAAAAGAGAATATAAAGACTGAATTGTTATTCTTTCTGGTGATTGAATGGTAGAGGAGTAATTTATCAATATATGTTTTATGCAAAAAAATTTTAAGAAAGAAAACCACAAAATAACTCCAGAAGTAAATTTCATATTTTTTTATTTCTAAGCTGCTGAATATTTTTAACTATTTTTAGCAATATAACCTCAGAACAAAATATGATGCCCTCACCAAAGTATAATATGTTAACAATTTTCCCACAAAGTAAGTTTTTTCAGAGACAAAGGGGATAAAAAATTTCATGTCAGGTTATTATTTTGTTGCTGTTACAAGAATGATTTGCTATGATGCATTCTGCCTTGAGTTACCAGCACATCAGTGGAGTCAATTAATTCCCCAGCCTTACACTTGCCAAGAAATGCATGCTCAGGTCCATTTAATCCCAGTAAAAGGACTTCACTGACAAAACTATGGCTGCTTCCTGTCCAAATGAAGCCCTAGCACAAGGATTATATTGTATTGCACTAGGGATGAACTAGAAAGATCTTGTGTGAAATTTCTGTCCTGCAGAAATAATTGATACTTTGGCTACTGACTTCACTGCAACATAATTTTACTAAAAGCATCTTCATGCTATTTCTACTCTTTGCCTAATTAAGATATTCAGAAAAATAATAGTGATCTTGTGACAAACCAGGTAATTTACTAAGGACTTTGACATCAGGGGACCTGAAGATCATTTAACTTTTCTGAAGAGTTAGTTTAGTGCCACACTAGATTCTTATCAGAGGTAATTATTAATAATTGAGATGTAACTTCAACAATTTCCACTAAACTCATTCAGTCACATGAGTTAGGTTTCTTCCCACTAATCTGCCACTACATAAGATGCCTCTTAATGGCTGTTATATAACCTCTCTGGAACAACTCCCTCAATATTTGTGTTTATATATTGTCCTCCAGATGACAGCAAAGGTCAACTCCCTATCATCTCATTAAAGGTGAGTTTAATTTAGCCTCTTTGCCCTACACAGCTAACAAAGCCCTGATAAATCAGCTCTATAGCAAGAATAAACACACTGCTTCACTTAATTAAAAATTAAATTCCTCTTCAGGGATCATTACAGTAGTGAGCTGCTACATGCCTTTGTTAAATAG
Organism: Ammospiza nelsoni; assembly: GCF_027579445.1. Taxonomy (NCBI): domain Eukaryota; kingdom Metazoa; phylum Chordata; class Aves; order Passeriformes; family Passerellidae; genus Ammospiza; species Ammospiza nelsoni. The sequence continues at coordinate 24,523,805 of NC_080636.1, read as the reverse complement.
GTGTTTCTTTAAGGACACAACCAGAGTTATTCTATTGGGAACTCTGTATCACTATAAGCAGGAATTTGTTCAGACATTCAGTTAGAGCACTACGTGTGTTCATCTTTTAAAAAGAGGTGGGTATAGAAAAGCCAAGGGTTCTTTGAAGAATCAGGAGAATTGCACAACTAAGTTTCATTCATCTTTGCACCTATTATATTAATGAATCATGTAATTTTTGTATTTGGAAGAAAAAGAAAAAATATTGCTTTGTATCCTGGCCAATAAAATCTTGTAATAAAATATAACTCAGAGGAGATGGGCAATAGGGCTGTGCCTGTGAAGGTCAGGGAGTAACCCTGTGACTGCCCACAGTTGCTGCAAAGGAGCTGACTTTATCACAACACAAAGGGAACTGGAAGGCAGCCTTTGTTTTAGGGAAACAGAGCTGAGTTGGTCAACTGGTGTAAGGGCTTCTCCCTGAGTTATTAAAAGAGTGCAAATTTCTCCCTTTCTCAGCCAGACCAGCATGCAGGCTGGGGAGTGAATAGGGGAATAACACTTATTCAAGACAGAGTATAAATCCAGACAAATAGCAAAAGTATTCTGAAGAGAGAAGTGGGCTCGAGCTGGCTTCCATCCATATATTCCTTCCTGGTAACTGGGGATGCCCAGTACAGTTGTTATATTTTGCTAGGTGTGACTTAGATTTGTATTGTGTTTTCAGTCTATTTTGTATCACTTTGCTAATTCAGAAATCTCATGTAATTCACCTATTTTCAAATAAGTAAATTTGATATTATACATTACACTGTCTACACATGGAATACCTAAAAAAAAATGGTTGGAGAGTACTGGACTGTGACAACAGTAAACATTTTCTTAAGGAAATGCTTTCAGTCCTCTAAAGCCTCAAACAGAAATAGTCAAACTAATCAGAAATGCAGAAGCAATAACATTGTCTAAGAAAACATTTGTGAAAAAGTAATGAAAATACTTTCTTCTCAGTTTTCCCATACAATCAAGAGCAAGCAGAGTAACTTAGACAAAACAAATTAGCTGTAGCTAACATGCTGAATGTTGATATGCAATTTGGTAGGAACATGCTCCTGGTCTGTTTGCAAACCCCATCTACTTTTGGCACACAGGCCATGTGAAGTCAGGACTCTGATCTGCCCACATTCCCAGAAAACCAATGCCCAGCTGAAGACCACTGTAACTTCCACATAAAAGTACTAGTGTGCTGCTGAATGCAGGTGTGTATGTTCTGCCTTCCTACTCACTGGCATTAAAACTTCACACAACACAAGAAAAGAGAGTGTCAAGAAGTCACCCTTGATCTTTCACTGACCTTCACATCTGTACTTTTCAGGACAAAAGAAAACAACTCGTCACTCATATCCTCTTCCATTTCAGTGAGTTGACAGCCACAGCAGTCAACCAAATTGCACTGATAGTATGTAGTACAGTTGGTCTACACTAAATGCAGTTTTCTGCTAAAAAAGAGGGTCAACATTTTCTCTAGAGAGAGTTCCAGGAGCATTACAGTTTGTTTTTTTAGCCTTTTAGAACCACCGATGAGAATAGCTCTGTCTGAGGTCTTGCACTCTGGGTCTAAAAGCAGACATTCAAGTGGGAGCAGACACTTTATATGGGGCATTTAGGATTCACCTTTGCTTAGTAATATATTCCCATGATCCATAAATGCAAAAGTGATCTTCTCTGTGACATAATTGTTAACATGAGGACTTTTATTTATTTTCTCAGCTACAATGCATGTAAAGCAAATAGACCATAGCAATACCATTACACACACTCCTGCACTCACTTTAGAGACAATCAATATCCATTATCAAATTCTCAGCAGGAGAGAAAAGCTGTGAAATTGCCCATAAAATAAATTTACAAAGTCATCCCAATATCTTCTATGTTCTGTTTGAAAAATGATACATAAATAATTGTTTCAAAGGTATTTTCACTTCATTATCATACCAGAGCCTATTCATGGCAGCAGTGATGATGACTACACCATCCTCTGTTTCACAGAAATGAGGAAAATAAGTTGGATTCTTGTTTCAGTGAAGGGGCTTGTTTTGTAATTGGTTCTGTCCTTTGGATCAGGGCCATTCTTTTTTACTTGCTTCTCAAGTTCTGACATAGATCATAACAGTATATTTTTTTAAAAATAAAGGCCATGTTTGCTATGTCACCCAAATACTGAAACTCTTGATCTACTTTAAAAGGCCAGGAAAAGAGTTTCAACCCTGGAGGAACTCTTTTTTGGTAGCTTTACATTTTCTTTTAGGAAAGTAGCCCATTGGGGGTTTTTAGCATTCATGAAGGTCTTGTCTTTGTCTCTTGTGGAAGACTCACAAAGTAGAATGATGGTTTTCTCACAACCTTCTAAACATCCCAGGCTCTCGTGTGAGTTTTTCCTCTCTTTCTCCTTGAGAAAAAGAGACACAAAAATGTCCCTTTCTATTTTGTGATTCAAGTGATGATAACTAGGCTTCCCAGGGACTGATGGATCAACATGCAGATGATGCTACATATGTGCTGAATCAACTTTGGAGACACAGGAGAGAAGGAAAGGGAAATTTGTATTTTTGATATATATTTTTTAAATGCCATGAGTGCCCAAGGTACTTGGCATGGTTTCATGACCCATTTGGCATTTTCTGTTACTCCCATCCAGGTGACAGGACATAGCTCAGCATTAGTTCTTGGTCAGACTTTATCCTATGGTCAAAAAAATCAGTAGATCTGATTCCTGGCAGCTGAAGTGCATTCCAGTCTAAGAGCCAGCACAATATATTTCAGACAACAAAGGAACACTGCTGTAAGCAGGTTCATATACTATTTTCTGCTTCTCAAAGTGGAGGATTGGGCTCTCCATATATTTTGCCAGTAGTCACCACTTATTTTAGTGGAAACATGTTTCAAGACTTCAATGCATTGCAGCCTTTCCTATCTGTTACTTGCTAAGGTGATTATGTGTATCACACCTAGGCATCATTTAATATTGTGTACTCTGTGCTTGTCCACAGCAAACACAAAGGCACCTGTTATCTTACAATGAGCTACCAACTTAAAAGTGTCGTGTTTGTACTTTTGAACATTTTATATATTTATTCTGCTTGGTTCTTTAAATGTCTCATCCTTAATCCTTTATCTTTAATTTAGACGACTAATTGCTTTAGACAAATTATTTTATTCCCTTTCATATTTCCCTATATGCTAAATACTGATAAGTACCCAACATTTATCAATGATATCCAGCTTTACATTAATTATATTTCAAGGCACAAAAAATCATTATGCAGTAGCACTTTTAGCAATGCACACATGAACTACATACTGAATATCAACCAAATACAAAGAATTTAACTGAAAGCAAGTGAAATATTGAATCCTGAACAGAGATGAAAATAATACATTCAAATTAATTCAGGAAATTTTGAATACCATCATTTTTCGCTGCATCTTCTACTCTGAACAATCACTCTCTTTGAACTGCAGCAACTGGGATTAAACATTAGAATGTATGGAGCCTACCTGTATCTTTCTGAATAGCCACAATTATCTTATGATTTGTAATGCTCTGCTTATGCTCTTGAATGTTAACACCAGGCACTGGTTTCATTACAAAAATCACAAATTTACTAACGCCTTTTAGACATTATTTCAGCTGTTTTTATGTGCTGAATTAAAGTGACTACACATGCAGCATAAAATTAGGGATAAAATATGCTGTAATATAACTATAATTAGAATAGAAATTAAAGGAAATTAGCTAGTATAGCACCAAAAAACTAGAAAAAAATAATTCCCCAGATACATTTTGAACCTAAGTTCAAACAAGTGATTTGAAAGCAAGTCAAACAGTCTGAGCTAGATGCTAATAGATAACCACCTGTGTCCTCTCAGTGCTCTGGAAAACCTCATTAGCAATGCAAGGCCATGGATCTTGGCTCCTTTTCCACTTAAGTAAATTTAGCACCATGAAGAACCACGATGGAGTGGGTATTTCATGCTAATGAACTCTCTGCACCACATGGCACTCTCTTCCTATTTGAAAAAATTACCATTTGCTAGGAAAGCCAATCTTTTACATAAAATATTAGTCAATCAGTAGTTAGAGCAATTCCCTGTGCTGATCAATAAGGAATCAGCTAGGATTATTTTCTAAGTCAGATATGTCTCTTAAATAGAACTCTCTGTGGATGTAGTCCTTTGTTTAAGAACGACAGAAATTGGATCAAAAGTTTTTTATTTTAACTCTATCAGACTCAGCAAGGTTGCTGCAAAACAAGATGAAAAGCATATTTGGGAAATGATTTCACAGACCTCTAGTGGACTGAAATTGAGCTACTCAGACGTGTTGCTTAACACAGCAACAAATTCCCTTTGTTTATCTCTAGTGCTTTCTCACAAAAACTGAATATTTCTGACAAGTTTTATTTTTCAGCAGCTCCAGTGGTGTTTTCTGCTTTTCATGTATAAAGATTTCTGGTATAAATACTAGCCAGTACATATCTCAGAATTACAGAATCTTACTGTAAAGCAACTTTTGAAAGACAGCATTTTCATGTATTTGCAGAGCAGAAAATCAGATTTCAGAAGAGTTCACAAAGGTAACTACTGGAGCTGCATAGATTCTATTCAAACAGGGCTGTTTCCACTGTTTCATCTTCCAGTTCCAGCTTCTGAGTTAAATAAATCTCCGAAGTTATCAGAGCTCTGGACCAAGCTGAAGATCTCAGATTTCAGGTCTGATGGAATTAGACTGGAACATGCGCCACTCCGAGCACCAAATGACATCCAGAGTTGTCAATCCCAGACCAGGAGCAGAATAAGTTCAAGGTATTACAGGCATGGTCTTGTAGATCTGTAAGTATTTAGGCTCCTTAAAACAAAACCTAGAAAGATGAAGCTGATGATGTCACTGGTCTAGAAATTACACCTGTCTTTTCTCTGAAGTGGTCCTGAGCTGTATTAAAGTCTTTCCAGGCAAGACAAGTCCATATACCATCCCCTCAACAATTGTTTTTAAAAATCTTCCAACTAATGCTGTTCATTAAATGAGTCTCACATTATACATCTTGAAGAGGAGACAGAATTATCAGTAAATGTAAAGGGAAAGAGTCAAAGTAATGGTTGAACAGCTCACAGTAGCCTCTCAGCCTTTGACTTCAGCATTTCTTTAAGATTCAATAAGAATACAAAAACCCCCAAACCTCCCAACATTTTTGTAAAACACAGAAAATGGAAAGAAAGACAGTGTAAGAGAAACTTTAGCAGATAATAACTTTTATTGTGTATTTTTTGCATGAATGCTTTCTCCAAAATTAAGCATCTCTGCTGTCACGAGATGAGCACTGATGGCATTAAAGGCCTTATGAATATATACATACACATATATGTATACATGCATCACTTTCTCAGAGTTGCTCCTAATTTGAAACAAGTGGTCTCAGACATAGGGCCATATCTCAGCAAACCAAAAGCAATCTTCAAAAAGCTAAAACCCAGTTCAATTTCATTATGGCTGAGAGGAATATAAATTACAGCTTGAATGGTTTAAACTAATGGTCTCAGTATGTCAAAGGCTGAGAACTGTTCACCTAAGAAGAACATTCACATCAAAGGCAGAAGGGAAGGAGTGAAATCAAAGACATCTACAATTTATACATCTGCTCATTATCTTTTAAATGGAAAAATTTAATAATATACATAGCAATTGGTGGGTTTTCATACACTACTGGAAAAGTGAGTATTAATGAGTGTATTAGAGAGACACAGTGTATTAGAGGTAGAACCAAGTAAGATTTATCATGGTAAGAAGTATATAAAACTACTGAAGAAGGAAGTGAACAGATACATCACTTCTCTGCAAATACAATTGCTATTTAGGAACAGTGCTAACCACAGGAGATGCCATTTCTGGATACTTATGTTGCCAGAGTGCCATATTGGAACGAGCACAAAAAGGCACTACTGAGAAAGCACAGCTTTTTAATAAGGGAATGCACAGAAATAATTAGGGTTTAGGAGAGGCAGGTGAATGCTTCATGAGATTTTCAGTATTGCACTTCAATGGCAATTAGGCACTGAGCCTTCTATTGCAACCTTTCTAGGTACTAAAATAGTGCAGTTCTGATGTGAAGTCCTTGCACTCCACACACAGAGTTTAAAGCAAAGAAATTACTTTGTTGGGATAGATCTGGAAGCATTAACCTTGTGTTGCAGGAGTTGGGTCTCCACAGAGATTTGAGAGGTTTCTGCTGACCAGTGAGTGCTGCCTCCTGATCAGTGCTGTGACTGAAAACACATGATGCCTGTCTCATTTCTCTCAGTACACAAGTATTTTTGTTACTCTAAGCTAGGTTCTACTCTAAGAAGTCACCTGGAACTGAATGCATCCCTGACCATGCCTGGCTATGCTGCACTAGGCAGGTGCACAAAAGGTGAAGGACACAAAGACCAAAACCAGGAAATATTCAGAGTTATGGAGGGTTAGCAGTGCAATCAGATTTCAGACACATCTGACCACCATCAAGATGCATGCAAAATTATATTCTCTGAGAAAGCTTTTCTGCTATTAACAGCATGAGTAAGACCTAGCAAGGAAGAAAAATGGAGAGTGGTACACCTGAGCCTTGTGTCTCTACTGAGAAAAGCAGAGATGATTCTACCTAACTGCATTAAGACCTGCACAGAGCACATCTAAATTACTTAGAGAACACTTAGGCATTATAGTAATAACCACTACAGGAAACTCTAATGCAGATGTATAAAACATTAAATAGCTTATTTTTTTTATAATACATGCTTTTACCCTGCTACCTTGTTCCAACCTTTACATCATTTTTAGGGCAAACAGCAAAAGCAGCAAACTCTTTCAAGAAAAATGTTATCCAGGAAGCTGCATAACCATTTCTTCTGCTTTCCTCTTATCTCATTAACTCAATTACATCCATTTCTTCAGTGAGTGTTACTATAGCTACTCCTCAAAGACATCAGTACCATGGTACTACTGGAAATTTCCATTTACATAAATGTGTTAAAAACCCCAACTCCTTTGTTCCGGGGGTCAGAAAAATTTATCCCTAATATTTCAGCACTAAAATAAAATAAAGAGTAGTCCCAAACTTAGTTTTCTAAACCATTTTTAATTACTCTGCTATATTATTTGTCTGATTTATGACTTTTGAATGCTTAGAATCCAAAATTGTGGAAGAAACTGGGGTGGGAGTTAGTAAGTTAAACCAATCCTTGTAGAGAGGTTACTGACGCCAATATAGAGTTCTAAACTAAGATAACAGGCAGTGAAAGTCTAGATTTTGTACAATAAAATGATAGGATTTAAGGAACCCTTGAGCTCAGCACCTCACAGATGATGAGGTGTTAGAGGGGAGAGCACCTCAACCCCATTCTGTGTCTGTAGCCCTGTCCTGGTGCCAGAAAGAGAGAAAGCTGTCTGTTTACACTACCTCTTGGAAGTTTCTGTGTGAGTCTCTATATAGAGCTTATGTATATGCCAAAACACCTAATGTGAGATTAGCAAACAGATGACAGAAAATATTTAGTCTATTATTAATTACTGAGAAAAGAAGTATTTGTGAGTTGGTTGGTAGAGCTGGCAATCACCTTAAACACAGAAAAGAGTGAGATAATGAATCTTTCAAGGATCTCACAACATTTAATAGAGTTTAAAGAGAAATGTTGAGAGCTAAAAAGTGCAGTTATCAAGAAAGGATTTGTCATCTGGCTCAATAAGAAAAAAAGCAAAAAAAGAGTAGTTTTTAAGTATTCTAGAGCCTATGATTGAAAGTGGTTTCTTTGGAGCAAAGCTGAGATAGATAAGGTTGCTGCAAATTTCCCACCAAGGACTGTGTGAAGCAAGAGAAATCTGGAGCTGAGCTCCCTTAATCTGCTAACACAACAGGTGCTCAGACAAAATCCTGCAGGGACATTATTCCCTGTAATTCTCCACCAGTATACAAACTCATGATACCCAAGGACCAAACAGGTGCTAATTTATTCCACTTACCCTCTAGCTTGTTCTTCAGTGTGTCACAAACTCCATTAAAGCATAACAGGTTGTATTTAGCAAGTACACTGTTTACTCTGAAAGGTACATAACTCTAGGGCAGGGGAGCTGAAACTTGCTGTGTACTTTAATTAGTTGTCTCTTCTGTCCAAAGTTGCTTTTGGCTCTGCATCCACATGTGCACATAACAACAGGTATTGCATACTGCTGGTTTAAGTACTATCTGCTTGCTCTTCCCAGTTTTAAGAAAAATCAGGCTAGAAAACCATCATAGTTTCAGGAAGACAAGACAAGAAAGAAAAGGTGCCATTGCTGGGAAAAAAAAAAAAAAAAGAAAAAAAAAAAGAAGAAGAAAAGCCAACCCAGCAAAACCACAGAATTAAACTGTCTCTTAAATAAAAACATTATAGCAACTCACTCTTCATATATTTATATATTTGTTATAAACAAGTGTACGGCTATTTCCCAGAGCCAGAACTAACATCACAACTTTTACTTGCTCCATTGTAGCTTTATAGCTCCTTAAGAAACACTGAATACATATGATTTAGAGGTTTTGCTGCTTTTATATTTTCCAGAATGGAACCACAACCAAGGCACACTATGCACTTTACAGAACAAATATGAGTGGTGAGGTTCTCAAATTCTTAGTCCAAAAACTGTTGCTTGTCTATGTTTCAAACTGGAGAAGGGATCTAGTCTTTATTCAGTGGGTAAAATACCTGAGTAAACTAGAATTACAGATATGTGTATATACATAATACAAAAATACAAAATTTATTTACACATATTTCTCTCTATGTAAAGTAAGAAAATCTTATGTTTGGTCATAACTATTGAGTGACTGTCAAAACAATATCTTAGACATAAAATAGTACCTGCTTTCCCTGACCTTCACAGTTTAGCTTACTGTACACTTCTTTCCACAAACTGAGCTCTCAGACTGAGTTCATAGGCTGTTTACTTTCTTCACAATTAAGGAACCCAAATTTTGTAGAATATGCAAAATTCAGAATTATTCTGTTTATCTTATATCTTAACTTTAAAGCAAAATAAAATGGAAAGACATTTTCAGAAACACACATAGACACCTTGAAACCCCCACTAGAAACCCCCTGGCCTGCTCTGTGCAACTGAAAGCAAGCACAACAAAAAACAAGCAGAAGCCCTGGACACCAGGGCCACCATAACCATAACAGCTCTGCTGGCTAAGAGAAATAACCCATGAAGCCAGCAATTCCAAAAAGGTAAAAGAAAGATGGATATATCCTAACTTAGCCCACTGAAACTGTCAGGCAAATTAAAAACTCTGAACTCCAGATAAGAAGCTAGCCAGAAAACTGTCAAGTCCCCATTGAGAGAGGAAGAAGGAAAAGACATGTAAACAAAGAGCAGTATTGAATAATGGAAATTATAAGTCCCTTCCTTAATGTGTTCTCTCAGAAAAATAAAGAGATCATTATTTTCAGGACCTAACTCCATGCTCAAATGGAGAAGACACACCAGCAGGATCTGGGGAAAAATTGATCTGCAGACAATTCTCTGGATTTGAAGCAAGAGTTTTCAGCAAGTCCTGCACAGTGTTGGCAGTACTGAATAACATGTACTACAGCTTTTGTAGGACCAGCTGCATTCATTTGTGTCTAAAAGTGGCATTTTTTTGTAGCAGATATTAATTTTTACCCTTAATAAAAACTAGAGTCTTTCCAGAGAGGCAGTAATTCTGTGTGCTAGAAATCACAGGGCTGGCATCCAGGATGTTGTTAGGGACATTCTGAAAGCTTTTTTCCTATTTTAATACTCATTACTTTGTCCTTATACTGGCTAATTGGCTGTGGAATCACTGCTGTCAGAAATAGGTTCCAGGGAAGATGGGGTGAATTCCTGATGATCACTCACTCTCTGTTAATCAGATCCATTTATTTTTTTCTTTTCTGAAGCACTTACAAAAGAGGAAGAATACAGAATCATAAAGTCTGACTGCTATCCTGAAAGCATCTATTTCAGGTGTTCCCCCCTCAAATTGACTCAGGACAGACATGTTGATAGGGTATCAGGATCTGAGTCACAGAAAAATGTCCCATCTTCAATACAAGACTTCAGAGAAATTCACAGATGTAGGGTGGTAAATACTCAAAGATTGTGTAAAGAGACTTCAGTGTTGTTGTTCCATTTATCATTGACTTGTTCTTCCACATCAGATTTTTATTGCTGATTATTAGCAATAGCATGAGTTTAAAACTTGATGTGATAAAGAGGACTGATACAAAGTGACCATCCATGTCATGACTCCAAAGTATGTTTTTTAATATTTGCATTTAAGGATATTTGCTCACATCTAGATATACGTTGAAAAGTAAAGATAATCTCATAGGAGTGCCAGCAATCACTGAGAAGGCTCATAATTTAAGTTTTTGTAGAGAACAGATGTTGGTTTCTCAGCTGTTTAAATGACCTGGAAAGGCCTGGGGTGGCCTTGGACAGCCCGCACTTCAAAGGATGAGAAGAGGCTTCAGTTTTTTTCTCGGTCTCGGTGTTTATTAGTTGTTTATCTAAAAGATTTTCTCTCGGCCCGACAGAGGTCTGCACAGCAAGCCAGCCATGAGCACACTGCAAGCCCCCGGGGCGGTCACCTATCTTTATACTCAAAATTACGTATACAATATTTATCAATTTTCCCCAATACCTTTTACCCTTATTAACCAGTGCACTTTTAGTAATAACCAATCCCAAAGTGCCAACATCACCACAGAAGATGGAGGCCAAGAAGAAGAAGAAGAAGAACAGGACACGCCCCAATTCCTCCATCTTACTTCTTTAGACCCCCCTGTACAGAAATCTTAAACCCTGTGTTTCACTCTCTAATTAACTTATCCCTTCACCATTTACCCAGTGAAATCCTCCCATCCTCATACAGGTGTCGTCTCCCGTGTAGGATCAAATTCCAGCCACCAGACACTTCTGGCAACATTCCAGGACTCCCGAGCCCCCCAAGGGTGGTCTCGGTCACTCTGCACATCAGTCCTGAGGTGCTGAGATCCCACAAACAGACATCATTCATGTTATATTATCTTTATATTCACAGTCCATTTCAAGTCAATAATATGTACCTGCACATATTCTGCAACATTTCTTGAGTCAATACTGATACTCACATTCTGAAGGAAAAAGCTTTTTCTCCTCTAATTCTTCTTTGCTGCAACCTGGAATTGTCACTCTGCTTCTGATGTTTCTGAAGTGCTTTGAGGTTTCCTTTCCCTTCAAAGTTTTCGTACAGTCAATTAGGGCAGATGGGAACTTCTGCCACTGCAAATCTTCTGATTCACTTCACGGAGACATGAAAAAAGCTGAAGTGGCTTGTGCAGTCCCAGCCTTGCAGGCACTGTTATCCTTACTTCTCTTTTGCAGGAATACATCTATTTCCTCCAACAAAACAAAGGCACACAAATGTGCTGAATGGATGCGAATATGCATCATCTCTAGATTCAGCCTCATGGTCTTCCTCAGAGGACCAGACTTTTGGGTATGGAGACATCAATGTGTATGACATCCTCTATTTTAAGGAGGTTTGCAATAAGAGTTTGCTAATGAATAAAACAGTGTCTTCATCTCCATACTCTACAACAATTTCTGTTCAGAAGTGCCACAACACCCTTATATCTCACCATCATAAGGGAGGCACCATCTGTTATGACACCAGTGAGAGATGAACTTCCCATGTGTTGTTTTCATCAATAGTGTGGCATTTCAGAATAGCTATTTTTTGAATCAATGTGATCTTTGAGGATTTTAAGAGCAGCAAGGCCCTCTGAGATTTTTCTGTCACTCCACAGATGAAAACAGCATTCCTGTTATGGTACTCCCTGTCCTCTGCTATGTCAAATTTAACATGCTTTCTTTTCTGCTGCTGAATGTGCTATTCAACATTATTGCTGATGCCTCCTAATCAGCATGATGTTTTTGTAAGGTCGACTGCCCAAAATGTAAGGCAGCAAGGATGGACTTAAATTTCTACATAAAAAGCATTGTATTTTCTACCTAGTCAGTCCTAAACATCTTCATTTCTGTCCTGTAAAACTGCCCAGAGGAGAAAGGATGTTGAATTTCTGTACATTATGTAGGCCTGTGCAGCTAAAGAAGCATTTTCACAATATGAGTCTGAAGGAATGTGCAATAGCCCTAAAGCAGAGCAGGAGGATATCTGAGGGTACAAAACCTTCTGACACAGACCTGGGGGACTACAGAGAGGGGAGGGACACAAACCTGGTGTAGTCCCACCTATCTCACATTGTGGGAGCTGTCCCTGGTACAAGTAGTCTGAAACCTTGGTCAGACATTGTCTAGGCAATGCAGTAAGCCAAAAGAAAGTCATGAAGCATGTTAACAGCTAAACAGCATGCATGGTTACAGTGTAGTGGCCAAAACCATTTTCTTGGCTTTGGCTTATTTAATGGCATGCATGCTGCCTCACTTTCCAACATAGACTGAGAGAATTGACTCTTCAGCTTAGCAAAGAGAGGGTGTAAGAGGGATCTTACCAATATATGTAAATAACTCCAGAGAGGGTGCAAAGCAGCACGTTCAAATGCAGCCAGCATCATTTCAGCAGTGCCCACTCACAGGACTTAAGGCAAGGGGCACAAATCAAAGTATAGGAGTTTGCCTCTGAACACTGGGAAATATTTGTTCACTCTTAGGGGGTAACTAAGCACTGGCAGAGGTTGCCCAGGATGGTTTGCAGGGTTTCCTTTCTTAGAGATATTCAGAAATCATCTGGATATAGTCCTGGACACCCTGCTCCAGGTGACCCTGCTTGAGAAGGAGGTTGGATAAGACAGCATCCAGATGTCCCCAAGCTCCCAACCCCAAGCTTTCTGTGATTCTATGCCTTTGTTCTGCTGAGGGTGGACAAAAAGACATATGTAATTTGTCAACCCCATACAAGGGCTTAATGGATCATAAATGTCTCATCAGCTGCATTTTGGTGAACCTTGACTGAAGAAAAAAATGTGTCTGAGCATGTGTGTTAATCTTCAGAGAAAATCATATGTAACTGAATATTAAATTATAAAAAAAATTCTATAGAAGATACACACCCCATGAATAGTCATTCAGATGAAATATACTGCAAAAGACACTTTCCATCTGTTCCACATGTAGTTGATGAGTTATGTACAAAACTAAAAAGTTGAAAAACATTTATCTTGCCTGCTTTCACCTCAGTGAAAATAAACAGAGTGATAAGAAATCAAGTATGTAAAGGGCAAAAAGAGAGAAAAATATCCATACTGGGGGAGAAAAAGTTTTAAAATTACTGCAGACCGGTTTTCAGCTAACTTAGAAAAAGAAACAATCTATAAAATCAGAGTACATTTGGCTGAGGGGATTTATTAGTTCTGTTATTAATAATTGTTTACATTAACATAAATATAATATCAGTAATATAATATAATATAACTATGTCAGTGTTGGGGCTGAAATGTTATATTATGCAGGTGAGGGACAGCTGAGGGGGGGGACAGGGTCCATCAAAGGCTCCCCAAATGGTTCCCAAGATCCTGCACCAGAGCACTACACATGATGCAAGATGTGATGCAACAGATCCACAGTCTTGCAAGGGACAGTGTGAAACGGCCTCCACTGCAGGAGAGGTACCTGGGCTTTCCCACCTGGCCCAAATGTATATTAATCCATGGGATTCTATGCTTTTCAGCAGGAAACTCTCACTGCCAGAAGGCCAGAAGGAGAGAAGCAACATATCACTTCTCATTTGGACCCATGGAGAAGTGATATGTTCCCTTCCCCCCCCCCACTTCTTTTTCTATTTCATTCTTTTTCTTTCTCTTCATTTCTTTTACAGTTAAATAAAATATATCTTTTTTTTATACCAACATTTAACATCATTTGGTTTTAATCATTTTTGGGGAATCTTTTGAACGTCAGGATTTGTAATCTACTGAGAGCTCACTTTGCTCCTCTGGGATTAGGGTGGGTTGTAACAGCTAGATCCTAGAATACATAGGATAGAGAAACATTTACATTGTAACAATCCATTTCTGTAATTTACAACTGTTGGAGTATTACATTATTAGAAGACCTAAATAAGAGTAGATTCCTCATTAAAGAAGAACCTAAACTATTTCAGCAGCTACATCTCTTGCTTCCTCTGTCCCATCCCACACCTCCAAGATACAGCTTTTAGAAGGGCCTCTCCAGTTACTGTGAATCTGTTCCTGGTGTTTTACAGAACTATTTAAGATCTCATTCATCACTGTGATTGTTCATGAAATTGTGTGCAGGAATAATTCAAAGGCATGATGTTCTAAGTTTTGCTCAATAATCAATTGATGTTCTTTAGCCATAGCCAATGCAATATAGAAGCTCTTTCCTTTCATGTACCCCTCCAGCCTCCAATCCTTGATGAGTGCTTTACCAATACCGTCAAGAAGATAAGATTTCTTTGCCAGTACAGAATTCAGATTTCTTTTCTAGGTAGTCGGACTTTATCAGTTGTTCCAAAAAAACATTTCTACCTCCCTTTGCAGTAGATTTACAGCTTTTTTTTTCTGATTGCTGCCAAGATCCTGACAGAAATCATTTATCAGCAAATTCTGCAATTCCTACATTAGTCCTTGGACAGCTCTGCCTCCCAAATGCTGTTGTTAGCCACATATACATACATGACCCCTTTTCTTTTAAAGTTGTTTTTCTGTGTACATCAGTTTTGGTGGGTCACATAGGTTGAAAACTGTGGCATTAGTAAGAAAATTCTATTTCATTGCAACAGCCTTTTCAGTATTTAGTTTCACAGTAGTAAAGAACCAAAAATACTTTTCATTTTAGTAAGTATTACCAGTGGAAAAATAATACTGTGAGTTGCTTAATCAAGTGTTCCACTGATAATACCTGAGACACTAGCAGCTCCCAGGAGTAAATGTGGAGTCTTTGTCCCCAGGACTCTGATTCACTTTCTGGGAGTTTCGACAAAATCAGCTTTTGTTGTTAAGCTCTACATCACTTTGGCATGACAACACAGAGAAGTCAGCGAGTGCTGTGAACTAGGGAAGGTGTGAATTCTGAGTCTCTTCAATCCACCTCCTTGTCTGCTCATCACAAAGGTTAACTTTTTGCTCAGAAGGACAGTAAGAGAGGGAGAAGCAGACATCTCTGTTATACATATGGCAGTCTCCTACTTGTTTGCTCTCCTAAATAAATTTATCTTTTTTTATCCTGTAAGTGGTAGAGGGAGTCTGGGCCCCATGAGTATTCTCCCTGGAACATGTACAATTAATTTCAAAATAAATTATGGAAGAATTTTTCTTATAGATGATAAGAGGCAGAGCAGGTGAGTGGAAAGGTGTCACATCCCTTGAAGGGTAAGCTGATCTCCCCATATTCTGTAGTTAGGACAGGAGAGAGCAGATCCTCCAGAGTGGAAATCGCAACATGTCTAACATGCTCTGATGCTCTCTATTCAGGAGGCTCTCCAGGCAGTGCAGAGCCCTGGGAACAGCTGAAGCTGGGTGGGATGGATAGTTACAGTGAGAATGTCCTCACCTGGAACCAGTGCAGAGTAAATCACATGCTGCAAATTCAGTCTCTAATTTATTGGGAACCAGCTTTTCAAAGGACAAGTCATCCATGGCTGAGAAGGAAACTGTGCACATGTTCTTTTTTAGACAATGCTGCCATGTTAAACCAAACTTTTATGGTACACTTTGCATGCCCCGATTTCAAGGAATTCACAAAAACAGATGAACACAAGTACTGTTTTAGAAACCAAGATGGCACATGATACAAACACTAGTCGTTCAGAAATTGTGTTGGAAACCTCATACAACTCTCAAATCTCTGAGTTTCCAGCCAATATTTATTGTCATTATTCAGCTGACTTATTGTAACAAGGAAAATTAAGCAACACTTTACAGCATTGACTCCTTTAGAGGAAATTACATTACAAATATAATTAAGGATGGATGTATGCTCTACATAACAAATACACATGAAAACTCAGAGGAGATTCTGATATATGATTAATTTCTCTGCCTATATTTTTATACTACATTCCTGGTATCTGAGAGCAATAATCACTAGTAAGGGTTCAGGAGTGGCTGATTTATGGAAAAATTTTCAAAATACTAAAAATCAATTCAAAATTGCACAGGATAATCTCTTAACGATAACTAAATTCCAGTTAGAATTTCAGATTCTAACCAATGAAAATTGAAAACCCAAACAAAAAGTTTATACATTTGTATGCAAAAACCATGGCTCATTTGGTTGCTGCAGTAGGCAATTTACAGTAAAATAAAAATGTCCTTTCTGTATCAGACATGCATCTAACAAAATAATGCCTTACTTTACACCCACTGAAACTTTGTTCAAGAATTCAGTAGCCTATGGAGTCACTAAAGTGCTGAAGCTGAAGACCTAAATAGGCAAGAAGGAGAGAACAGTGCAGCAATAAAACCTTTCTTTCCATCAGTTGCTTGTCAGTGCTGTGCAGCTGTAACAATGACCAATGATGGCTTTGAAACTTTCACACACTGCTCTTATAATGTGCCACAATAAATCACAATGTAGGAACTGGAGAGCTGCAGAGAAGGTACAACGTGATAGCACTGACACCATATATTAACTTCTGAAATAACATATAACTCCTCTTATCAGGATGCCACCAGCATTTGCATATTCTCCTGTTGGAAAGGTAATGTCACAAAGAGAAAATCCTGGAAAGTTTCCTGAACTGTTTTGCTTTCTTGCCTTCCTTCCCTTTCCTGGATGAAAGTGTGGATATGCATGTTGAATCCCAAGTCACTCAGGTGCTCTTCTCATGGCAGGACCACTCCAAAAATTGGCAAAGAACTCTGAGCATTTTCTTTTCCCTGCTGTTACCCTCCAGCGCTGCATTGAAGCGGGGTTTGTGAGAAACTCCCACCCTCTGTGCTTGCTAGTACATCAAACAAAAACCACTGACCTTGAAAACTGAACCCAGCACAATTGTCACAGTACAGAAAGTTCTGCTGATCTCTTTGTGCCCCCCACATGCACTCCTCAGTGTCTGTTTTGGCCTTCTGCACGTGCCAGATACAGCTCTACAGCTCTACATGGACTATAGGCACTGCAGACCTGCACATTACATCCAGGAGCCTGTCCTTTCCTTCCTTGTGGCCTTCATCCAAGGGCCTTCATGCAATAAAAACTCCTCTTGCAAGAAGAGCCCTGCAGGACAGGACCTGTAAACTAAGCTTGGGGGCTAAAAGGAGAAAACTTTGGTCTGAAGGGTAACTCTGGATGATGTCCCACTGCTCTCAGTACCTGACTGCTGGGAAGGCTGGAGGTACCTCTGGAGCCAAGAGGCATAAACTGGAAATTAATGATATAAAAAATGGAGAAAAAGCTAAATCTTTACCAATTGTCAGGCATCTCATGACCACTCTGCTGGGAAGATGGGTGTTTCCAGCATCTCCCTGCTTTAAAATCTCAGTGTCAGTGATTGCACTGGGCTCTTGTCAGAGAAAACAGCTGAAGTACATTCTTCAGGTCAGTACAAGCTTGAATGAAGTGATAGCAGATTCACAGACACATTTTCTTTTTACTGTGGTTCCGTAGGACCAACACATCCCATAAGACCTAAACAATTTGCCACAGGTTTTCTGAATACTTCATTTTATGGCAATTTTTGAGCACTATCTATTATTGTGTGAGAGTAATAATGAAAAAATAGCAAGATGTCATAAAATAATTTGGACACAAATGCAATAATTATTATTCTTCTCAAGTTATTTTCCATATTATGGCGCAGCACTGGTTTCTGAATCACTAAGCTGCCCTCCTCTTATCTACCAGCATTTGATAAATTATAGGTAATTCCCTCTTATGCTTGCTACTTTTCTGCTAAGCCAAAAGAAAATCTTCACCCCTGACCCTGACATATTCCCAGCCACAGTTCTGTAAACGATTCTGCTCATCTTTTTCCACATTGAGCACAGGTGTCAAAGATTGGAAGCACACTAGCTCCATCTGCTGAAACTCCTTTTGCAGAGCTTTAAATAGACAGCCAGGTTAAACAGATTTATTCTCATCTTCCAGCTGATATAGAGAGATGAATACTGAAAGGAGATTGCAGTGAAAGTTCCTTTGTCAAAGTCGACTCAATAAAAACATAATATATTAATTGTCTCAAAGTCTACTTTGTAGGAATGCAGTCTTTCACAGTGAGAATAAACAGCTTCATTACAGAAATGAATCACTAGTCTTTCAGTTTCTTGATTTTGCTCTCCTTCATTTATGTCAACACTCCTATAATCACTATGCAATTTTTAACCAGATTTAAAAGATTTTAATCACAAAAGTAACCTTTATATTGTGATCATGTCGGGACAGGCTAAATTAAAATTTGATTCAGAGGATTGTGTCTTTTCTATCTAAAATAGGTTTCATGTCAAAATGAATACTTTTCTTGTTATTCGTGAAAAATTTGCAAATTGACTGTAAAGGAAAAGTGACAATTTTTCACCTCCTACCCCTACTAGAGAAAATTATCTGAAGTACTCTTAGGATGAGAATTCTGCATAGAAATCACTAAAACCTCTATTTTTGCAGCTTATATTAAAAAAAATTTCAAACGGGGGGGTAGAACCACAAGAAAATAAAGAAAAATATAAAAAAAGTAAACACAACAAAATAAAGAATTCCTTTTTAGGAGATCTCAGGTTGGTATGTAGCCACTAATTCACATGACACTGAATCCAGTTCAAGAGCTAGAGCACCAAAGATGAAGCAACTATTTCTTTCTTACTGAGAAATTCTCACAGTTTGCAGAAATGCTAAACAATAATTGTTCCCCACTTTAAAGTAATCTTTGAAAGACCAGATGAAAACCCAGAATACTTTAAATCCTAATGAAAGGCTTTCATGAATCAAATGGAAGATACCTCAGTGAGGTAAAACAACCCTACTGGCTTATTGTTTTCACATGCAGTTGTTAATGAAACAAGCTCTGTGATAACCTTTCTTGAAGAAGGCCCCAAGATCCAGGTCAAGTGTGGGAAAACTCAGAGTTATCCAGAACAGGAGATTACTGGGCAGTGCAAATCAGTCCTGGCTGGCTTCTCTCTGCCCACAGGGGCAGAGAGAAGGATGAAAAGGACTACAGACCTACAGTGGGAGAAGGAAAAAAAAAGTGACAACCACAAAGGCAAAGGAAGTAACATGTGCACAAAAACTGAACAGCAAAGTTTTGATTATTTTTGAGCAGCACACCCTTAACCACAGACTCTTTTGATGCAGA
Organism: Ammospiza nelsoni; assembly: GCF_027579445.1. Taxonomy (NCBI): domain Eukaryota; kingdom Metazoa; phylum Chordata; class Aves; order Passeriformes; family Passerellidae; genus Ammospiza; species Ammospiza nelsoni. Next base: position 24,504,480 of record NC_080636.1, on the reverse strand, counting down.
TTTCCAAAGCTTTAGCCTTGCTAAGGTACATGAAGGGCTTTGTTCTGGCATCATTTCACTAGTGTATCTGTGGACTCACAGAGGTTATTAATATTAAACACACCCCACATGTAGGATTGGCTTATTAGCTCCTGCTGTACTTACTCAGGCTTCTAATTATCAAGATCTGTGCTTAGTGTCTTTTCTGTTAGCTGGGAGTGTTGTGTCCCACAGGAGGTGATGAGAAACTTCTTTCTGTGCTTGATCTTCTCCACCAAGTTTTAAGTAGCTGTTTGTAATTTTTTTAAAGTGTGTTCTAGTGAAGTGTCTGATATTCTGTGAAGAAAAGTCCAGAATAAACTTTTTACAGATATTGACTTTACTATCTTTGGGACTACATGCCTGCTTGTCACAGCCCAGGTGTTAATCTGGTGGAAAATCTAGGGCATTCAATTACACAGTAATTAGCATATTTTACTCAGCCATTGTGCTAATTCTAATGCCAAGCAAGATGTATGTAGGCATTAGGGGTGGTGGTGAAGCTTCTCAGTAACCTCTGGGTATTTCCTTTCAGGAATATCTCCCATTTAAGATAGAACAAGATTCCACACAGTGGGACAGACAGCCACTCCTGAAAACCCAGGGTGGGTCCCTTAGGATGCAGTTGAGGAAAAGGGACATAAAGAAAGGAAATGAAAATGCTATCTACCAGACATGGAAAAAAACACAGTAAGTGCTTGAAATATTCCTTCTACAACTGGACCTTTCTAAGGTTCACATGTGACATCCAAAGTGTCTCCCATCTTCCATGATTTCAAAGGTGACAACAGCCTCACATCATTACCAAAGGGACTGATTTCACCCAGAAATGGGCTCTGAGCTGAAAGGTGTCCCAAATGCAATTACTCTGCCCTATTCCAGTGCCTGCAGAGGTTACATCCATCCCACACACCAGCAGGGCAGCAAGTGAGGGTGAGAAGCAGTTTTGTTCCATTGTCACTCATGGGAAGATAGACATGGTTTCAGCAGCTCTCAGCAGCACTGCCCTTTTTAGGGGGGAATGGCTTTTCTTTGTCAGACTGTGAATAGATACCAATGAGGGAAACCAGCATTTAGCCTTGGCAGCACCTTAGCTGGGGAGTAAGTGATTGAGGTTAAATATATTTAAGATCAAAACTTTTGTTAAATAAAAACTTGTGATACACAATGAAAAGAGAAAAGTTAGGAAAAAAAAGAAGAGGGAAAGGAGAGAAATTAGAGCATTATATAGTCTCTGTTAAGAGAAATGATTTATTTTGTTTCTGCCTGTGCTTGTTTTTGACAGTGCTCAAGCTATATGTAGGTTACCAGGGTGTAATGGGTTTGTTTGGTCTGCTCATTTAAGTAGAACAAGCTTTTTGTCAGATAAAAATAAACCTATCCAAGCAGTGTGGTCTAGTTGTTCATTTTACATTTTATCTTGAGCATTCTTTTATGTTTCTCTCTTGTGCACATTTATATCCTAGGCCTTACCAGGCATTTGTGTGGCCTTTATGTACTTGAAGATTTCTGTACTATTGGTAGAATTTCTTCAGTAATGATATTTAAAGGCATAGCTTTTTAGGGAAGGGCAGGCAAGCTCTAGCCAGTCTGCTCTGTCTCTCCAACCTCATTAAAATTATGACTAATACATAAAAGTAAGAATTCTGCTGTGTTTATGTTTAAAAAAACACTCCTAAAAATGGGTCTGTTTTAAGGCTTATATGTGCACATATAAGACACAACTTATATATTTGCCTTAATGGAGGCAAATCATGTTTAGAAGACTACTTGGATCAACACTGAAGTCAAGGCAGCAGTTTGGACAGTGTGGGAAATCAGTACCTGGTAAATGCATGGAGAAGGGGAGAAAAGCCATGGAATCAATAAAGCTTATGAGCAATCAATTTGCTGCTAATGAGTAATAAAAGCTAAAGATCTTGATGAAAAAAAGATAATTAATATCTATATAAGGAGAACTGAGGTTTCTGAAAAGGAGTTTAAAATAATGATATGGAAAAGAAAACTATAAACTTTAAAAAAAGACAGCATAGTCAGTCAGGACGTGGAAGGGAAAATGTATTTGCAAGGAATCTGTTTGGTTTTTTTCTTTAATGTTTCTATTTTCCCTTGTGGTAGTATTTTCTGCTTCTACAAAAACATCACAGAATGTTTTTGTCCATTAACAGCCAAAATGTTTACATAATAAATAGATAAGTAAACCATGGGAAAAAAAAAAGAAAAAAGAAAAATAGCTGAATAGATTAGCAGGATGAGCAAACTAAATTAGTAATTTAATAAATATGAAAACAAATATCTGAGCAAGGTTTTAGTATTAGAAACCAAGACCAGGCTTCAAAGAAATTAAGGACCCGGTATATACCCCTAATAAAAAAACAGCTCCACATAAGCACTCATGTGATGCAGCACTAAAAAGAGCTGGCAGTCACTTGATACTTAAATTCATTTCTCATACACCTATTGATAATTTATTTTTAGCTATGCAAAGACTGACATTAATATTATGAAACTGTGTATAGTTTAAATGTCTGCATAGTAAAAAGGTAGCTAGGAAATCTCTAGATGAAAGAAACATAAATGATTTAAAGGCTAGAGAAATTGCCTTGCAGTGAGAGTTGGAGAGCCCAATCTGTTCAGCCCAAGAAGAGGGGCTTGAGAAGTGGCTTGATTACAGCTTGCAAGTGCCTTCACAGTAATAAATTATGTATTAAGAAGATATTTAATATGGGGGTCATAATAAGAACATATGGACAGAAAGTAATGCCAGACACTTTTGGCATGATACTTTTCCAGCAATGAAGATGATTAATCATTATGGGAGATCTTAAGGGAAATGGTGAATTTTTAATTGTTTCATGTCTTCGTATGAAGATTAAATGTCTCTCCTAGAGGTATAAATTTGTTAAATGCAACCTGTTTGGTGTCAGGTAGGTGAAAGAAAATTATTCAAGATTTTGTAATGTCTATAAATCCTGAGATCCATACACCGGGACAAGACCTGTGCAATGTCTCTAAGGCACAGAGTTCTTTCTGTATTGCAAACATAACTGTTTTCTGTCCTGAAACTATTAACCTACATGGAAGGATGTATTTGGCTATACTTATTCCTCTTTGGGGAAGTCCAAGAACACCCAGTGATGATAACAGTTCATATGTAGTACCAACATAACATTTTGTGTTAAAGTAAAATCCCCTTTTTCATTTGTGCTCCTCTAACTCTCCCCGCTTATCTTAACAGAACAAGTTTTGTAAGTTATTAAATCACAAACTTTCAGTTTGGAGTTTTAGTAAGCCTTGAACCTCAGCAGATGGAGATAGACCATAAAAAATTAAATACCTTCATAGCTAGTTACATGAATTTTATGAAAAGTTGGAAATGCTCCCTTGTAACAGTCATTCTTACATGTGCACTTTTTGTGTGTGTGTGTGTTTCTTTTGTTTCACAGTGGAGCCCTGCTCTAGGATTGCTGCAAAGAACAAGAACTATTCTCCCTCAAGACCTCAGGATACTGAAGATGAAGAAGTTAGTGCTATTCATTGGTGTTTTCAAGTCACCCTAAGTGACAGTAGATAGCCTTGATTGATTGTGTCTTTATGATCAGTCTTCAAATGCTGATCTTCACATCTTGTTACCATGGAATAAGGGTAATAAAATTCATTTCCAGCATGGATTCTGCGTTAATGGACAATGTTCTTTGAAACACTCCTGTGAGTTTCATGAGAAGTGTCTGCACAGTATCTTGGGCAATGCACAAGCTTACACAGACAAGAAATGCTGGTGGTTGAACTCAATATAAGGTAACTGATACCAATGAAAACAATCAACTTACTTCAGTAAATCACTAGCAAAAATTTAAGTAGATGACTGGGAGAAAGGAAGGAGAAAACCAGAAGACTGTTTCTGACAATAAGAGGAAGAATATAAACCTTCTTCTGTCTCATTTGTTCTTTAATTGATGCATTGTTCAACTCATTTCCATATGAAAGAGGTAGAATATCTAGACCAGCTTGCAAAGGGCAGAGTGCCTCTGGTGTCTTCCCTGAACTCTGTGAAGAATTTAAAAATGTTTTACATATGGACTGGGCTGCAGTATAACTGATTTTGGTTGAGATAAGGGGAACAGCAGAGTCTGGGGAAGAAAAGTAAGCAGACTGATCTGGATGAGAGGCTTAAGGCCCTGAAAATAGTGGTCATAAAGCTGTACAACCAAAGAAAAAGTGTGTTTTGGAAATGGCTTGGAGAATGGGAGATGGAGTCAGGTATAAAGCTATGTGCTTCCCAGAAAAAGGGACAAGAAGTCCTGAGTGTGTAATTTTGAAAGAAAAACATTAGAGTGCTCTGGAGATATGAAACATTGTGAATATACAGAAGAGCCTCTTTTTAAAGGTTTGCTGGTATGAAATGCTGGTGCTATGGCTCAGTTAACTGAAAAAGATGACTTTTTATTTTTCCTTGCATGCATAAAACAAGAAAGTAGCTGCTTGGGGGAAAAGCAGCACATTCCTAGTCCTGCCTGCTGTAAGCAAAGATTCAATGGCTAATTGGGCTTCCGAGGATGTGAAACACACCAGTGGGAAATTACACTATGACAATCATGCTGCAGGAACACAGCCAGCTCTGAAACATCTGTCTTTTCCCAAATTTCGCCAAAGCCAATTAAATTCCCCCATAACCAGCTGGTCCCAATGTGACCATACGCTGACTCTGTCAATGCATGCTGACCTTTTTGTGCTGGGGCAAGGCAGTTTTCATTTCCACTCCTCTCACAGAAGTTGCCCAGCAGTATCAGCCCTGCTCATGTGGAATTCCTTCACTGAAACGCCCTTGCCTCCAGTGTAACACCAAAGCTGTGCTCAAATTGTCTTCAGTCTTCCATTGTGCTTTACTGTGTGATCCAGATAACTCACTGTGCACAGCCAAAGCCACCTGGTTCTTCCTGATTTGAGTTACAGTTGTTCTATTGCTGTCAGTGTCCTCAGGAAAGTGCTTGACAGGAAGCACTTCCCCAGGGCTCAGTGCCGGCAAGGCTTGATTTTAAAATCAGTCACTGGCACATGTGCCCTCCTACTCCCAAAAACAAGGGCTGGACTGACTGACCAATCCCCACCTAAACACCATTTTTCACTTCAGGTAACTTTATGCAGCTTTTTTTGTGGATTTCTGCTGGTTAAGGTCATTTGCCCTTTGACTGGCTGTCTTTTCAAAGGAACATAAAAACCATTTGCAAAGGTGCTGCTGGTCGTTTTATTTTCTAGCAGACAGCAAAATACTCAGTATAATGGCTCTGTTGTCTTTCTGCTCCCATGCATCAATCAATTAAGATCACACGGTGCAGAAAGTCTCATAGCATGGTAATATTCAATAAGGTCATGGTCTTACATTGATGAAGTTGTTAACAAAAATGCAAGTGAATTTAGTCTGGCAAGGGATGAAGCTGTTAAAGGCAAAATGTCCTCCAGTTCATCCCTCAGGATCAGCAAGTTTTACACCCAACAGGTTTGCCTTGCTCAGTGGTGTTTCAGTGGGAATTACAGGAGCCCAGTATGCCATACAGTACTTTTTGTCTTTGAAGGGCTGTTCCTGGTCAGAGCAGAGCTTGGTGATGGAGGAAGGGAAAAAAGGAACATAAGTAACAATGCTGGTTTGAAATTAGGAACAGAAACAAGTTTTTTCCTCCATATAGGAGAGCCTAAAGTCATTGTATGCCCCAATCTGAGTAATTATTATTAAAACATTTATCTGATATGAATTTATCTTCATTGCCAAATGAACACTGCAGTAGCAGGATTTGTTTTTACAGGGGGAAAATAAAAATTATCATAAATATGTTATTACATACAAGCAAATTTTATTTTACCTTTTCATCTGTGGTTCATAATAAGTGATCAATATTTCATGTTTTCTCTGTCTACAATAATTATTTTTTATAGAGAGACAGTTCTACCTTCATAACTTCCTACACAAACTCATCAACTTCATTATAAGCAACCACATCTTCCCAGAATACAGAAATACCCCATAAGGATAATGTTCTACTTTGGTTCTGTTTTCAGAACCAAGTCTGAAGGCAGAATAATCTTTGTCTTACCATATCATGATCAGTCTTTTTTACTGGACTCTTAGAGACCACAGAAAAATTATAAACTCATATAAATATAACATTATTTATAAATATTCTAGTTATTTATTGCATTTTCTCCAGTAAATATATTTAACATCAAATTTAAGGGATGATTCAGTGCCCTAAAGAGCATGCACTCTAAATATGAGAATGATGATGCATAGCAAAGCATTAAAGGGAAGGCTTAAAGAGGCCCATATGCCTCATGGTTGCTCATGGTGTAATTTTTTTTTGTTTATATCTGTATTCATACTTATAAATCCTATACCAATAGTATATCTATTTTATATATATTTATGTATTTATCTGTAATTAACATACTTATATATGCATATATTTACAGTTGTCCAAATACTGTAGATTCACTCTTACATTTTCAAACCTGTTTACATCATCCAAATAATCATGAGAATTTAAAAATTTATTTTAGTGCATTTTTGCTAGCCTAAATGCAGTAATATTTTCATGGGTCAGAAGCGAAACACCACAACAACAATTTAGTTGTTTGTTTCTCTGGTTTGGAAAAGCTTGACTCGCTGAAGAAAACTATTTCTTTGAAGCAATCTCGTTTAAGCTATGGCTCAAAAACACGAGAGCAAAAGAAGTAGCTCCCTTTTGAGTTTGTTTGTTATTTATCCCTTTAATCTCAGCCAAGGGTGCCTCTCTTTCTGTGTAACTGCTTGTGAATGAAGGTCCTCAGCTACTGCTGATGCTCACCAGATTTCTCCTTGTCCAGTGGCAATGCTGTTTGGGTTGTCTCAGTGTAATATATTTCTTGTGAAAAAGAGCAGCCCTTTTCCACAGGCAGCTAATTATTCTTGGGACAACATAAAACCACTGTTCCAGAGCTGGAGGCTTTGTCCTCCACTTTTAACCTTATGATATCCTGAAGACTTTTGGGGGACAACATATTCTCTTTCTTATTCAAACAGGAATTGTTTGTCCTATATTATTACTGTGCCTTTTTTCTTATGATTCCTTTTTGAGCAAAGTGACACAAGCTTTCTGAGTAAGAGAATAGGGAGGCAGGGAACTGTGCTGCCAGCAGAGAAAGCAGCAGGCAAGTAAACAGATCTTTCTCTCTTACAACATGGTACACAGATTTAGCCCTCAAGAAGCAAGAGCAGCTTTGGGAAAAGCAATGACAATTTTGCCATCACAATAAAAGAGAGTTTGAAGATAAGCCTACAGAGCTGAATTGCCTGGGACAGGAACAACTGGGACTGCAGAAAACACTCTTAAGCAACCAGCAAGTTCAGTCAGTTTCCTGCAGATCTTTTGCGGTTTTTTTTATTGTCAGAAAAGACAAAAATATGACAAAAGTGTACTGTAACACTGTGTAAGAACATGTCCACGGTATCACTAGATGTCTCAGTGTGACCACAAATTTTGCCCAGCGTGTGAACAATGTAGTCATTAAGAAGCTTTCTAACCATTTTAGATTGCTTCTGGTATCTGTAAAACTCCTGACAATAAAATGCTTTCAGGAAAGAAGTTCACTGATAATATACAACATTTCCCACATGGACATCTACCTACTCTGCTGGGTTCTCATTCACAGCAATATTAGGAAGAACATTTTCCTCTGCTGTCCTCCAGGTGCTGTTTTCATCAAACTTGTGGTATCACTGCTTTCTTGTATATTGTTGGCAATATTTCTTCTAATCCCTGTGGTTCACTGCCAGCACTACAAGCTATGTATTTCTTACTTCCAGAAGTGGCTGTCCTGAAGTGAAAGTGCCTAGCACAAACCCTACAAAGGAGTTTTGACTCTATTTCCACATACACGCAGCTTTGTCCTTTCCAAGTGAGGAAAATCAAACATGAGGCACTCATGAGAAATGGTGCAGATTCAAAAGAGGCATTAATCTCCATCTTGCCAAAGACAGGTTCTTTCCTACCTTTTCTCCACCTTAATAATTGAGGACAATGTTGAGAAAGCAAAGGGGAGCACTTCAGTTCTCTTACGTCCTCACTTTGGACCTTTCTGAAAGGTGCTCCAAGAAATTCTTCAAGAGGTGCTCAGGCTAAAGACACACAAAAACTCTGCCAATAAGCCTGGATTTGCCAAAAGACTAAAGAAGTGAGAAAGGAAGGTTAACTTAGAGCTTTTAGAATTTATTAGATGGAGGAGGTATTATTTTTCACTTTCTTCCAGCCTCTAAATTTATGTGATATATTCCAAATAATTGTTATAATTCTGAAATGAAATCTTTTGTAATTAGGATATGCTCTCCTTTTTACAGTGAACAATCAATCAAATGTATTGCCCTACTAGTAAATCCTATTTTTTTGTTTGGTTTTTCTTTTTTAGTTCAAGATAAGAAAAAGTAGACTTTGCTTGTAATACCTACTTACTTCACTATGTTTCAAGGATTTAGCAATTGACAAATTATTTCTTTTCATTCCCTGATTCTTTCTATGTTATCCCTGAGGAGGGAAAACTAGCCAAATCCCCCATGTATTATGAAGCATTATTTTTGATTTCTAGGTCTGTAATAAATGTGTGCCAAAGCTGACAAGGTACCTTAAAAATTGAGACCAGTGTTAGTTTTGTTTTGTTTTTTTTTGACAGTCAATATTTTATTTGCCTTACACAGACATCATGACTTGCTGACATAATGGCTCCAATGTGTGTCGTATTGCAGAGGCTACATAGTTCCCCTGTGTCATATTTCAGATTGATATACTGGGTATGCAACAGGCCAGGGCTGCTGTAAATTCAGCTGCTATGGCCATGTGAGACAAGAGGTGTGAAAGATTTAAGCAGAAAGTATTTTCTTCCAAGAAAATACACACAAATATTTAGGAACAAGTGATGCTATGATTATTTGCATAGCTTTGGCATCTGAGATATGGTACTGGATCAGCTGGAACCATCTCAAAGGGGATTTATTCTACTGCATCATTAAAATTCAGCCAGCTCATCCAACTTGTGATCTCTTGTGATATATGATATGCACTTAAATCATGAGCTTAGAGCAGCTGAAATTAGAGAGAGCAACCCCTTAGATTAAGAGAGGTGGAACCAGCACCTACTTTTCATCAGGAGCTTAAAATCCAAAGGAAATCATCATCACTACAAAACAGGAATGGTTTCACTGCCTGTTCAGTCCTGCTCATCATCCTTCTCATTTGCAGCAATCTCCATCTTGCTTATGTATATAGTTACATCATGTGGCATGATTGGAGACATGCAGTGACAACTTTTGGCTAATCATTCTTCCTCAAAGATATCTCTACTTTCCCTAGAATTAAATAACACTGCTGTCCCTTTGGTTGTAATTCCAATTACTTTAGGATTGTTTTATAAGTCTTTCAACATATTGTAAATTGTTGTGCTGTGCCAGAATTTCTGTTGCATTTAATCCAGGAGACATGTGATCTTTGCATGATTACTGTGTGCAGGCTGTCTGTTTCCAGCAATATTTTTCAGGATTCCATGACCTTTACCCATGAAGTAAAAATAGACCAACAAATTACTACCTCGAGATCAAATAATTTTGAAGGCATCTAGGCAACATTTCTGCCCAGTCTGTCTTCTCTACAGCTATTACTGTGTACAATCTTAAATCCTTTCTCTCCCTAAAGAACTCAGTGCTGCTGAAAATCTATTCTAAAACTGCATTTCCAAGTTTAGTTGCTGTAGCTCTCCTACAGTAATACAAAGTTTGCAGCAGAAGGTATGGTGCTAAAAAGTCTAAACTTGCTAGAAACTCAATAAAAGGCTGCATGGCATAACTTAAAGAAACTACAGTATCATGTATTATATTTTTTTCCCATTAAAAGTTTCATAGTCTCACTGTCTCTTCTGGTTTGCCTAACAGACTACTACTATTTTAGGGTACTCTACTCAGTCTTTTCCTCCCCAGAAACAAAAAATTATGCATAAATTAAGTTACATTAAGGAGAAGGGACATGGCTTCTGGTGTAGCTATTGTGAATTTCTTTGTAGTGGATAGTGATTTGTTCCAATATCATAGGACAGAATGACAAAACTAACCAAACAGCAACACCATAATTTCACAGCAGGAACATTCACAGTTAATATTAGAATGCAACTCGACTCAATTGTTTTTTTTATTACAGGTGATGAGACCGCTGTGTCACCAAAGATGTGACTTTTTAGTGCAGTTGCACATTAAAGCTACTTAAATGCCATTTTGGAGAATGGTCTTAGTTTCACTGACAGGTAGTTGAGTTTATTTTCTGAAACACAGAAACCTCACCAACACATCTGTCATGTGTTCCTAGTTATGGCACAGATTTTGGCCAATTCACAGAGGGACATAAGGAGAGGTGCCAATATGTGCTACAGCATCCAAAATCCACTCGCAGTGGGCTGCACAAGGCATGGCTGTGCATTGTCATGTAGGGCATGACACAATGCCCAAAATCTCTGCTCAAGTGCTGCGCTTATCCCCAAGTCTCACACAGGACTAAAAGTGCTAATGGAGAATGTGAACTGGTCTGCTCCAGTAGAGTCTAGAGAACACATAAGTATTGTGCCAGGATCAGGTTCTTCCACTTCTGAGAATTTGGCAATAAAGATGAGAAGGGCATGTGGCATTGTGAGAGTAGCAAAACAAATTCCTGAGTACAACGACAAAAATGTTCAAGTTGTTTTCTTCAGAAACAAAGGAATAAAAAATAGGGCTTTACTTTTATAAGTTTTGGTTTTAACTATGTGAGGGCTTAGTCCATAGCTGATGTCACTTGTGGTAAATATAATGGTTTCAGTTATTCATAATCTTCCTTCAAATGCAAGCAAACATTATGAGCAGATTACACATGTAACAGGTTCTAGGACAAAAGTGCAGCAGAGTAGGAAGCTAAAATGTAGTTAGTTAATAATTCTTTATTTGGTTGATTTAATTTAATAGGAAAATGCATAAACTATTTCATCCCTGAACGGTGGTAAATGTTTCTCTTTCAACTAGATAAAGCATCCAGCTAATGTATATGCCATCATTAAGTTCTTTCTCTTAATCAAGGTGAGAGTTCTCCTTCACGGATAAGATGCATTTTCTAGTATTTGGTCAATAGAAAAAGCACAGAAGAATTCTCATATTTCTGTGTGAAATGGCAAAATATTGGCAGTCAGTTTCAATTGCAACTCACAGGAAAAAAAATTTATCAGAAGTGCAATGCTCAAAATTGAAAAATTTTCCAAAAAACTGTGACAGCCTTTCATTATTATGAAATGTAAATTTTTGATCCTGTAGACATAGTCTGATCCTTTTGCATTATCACACAAAACCCACTCAGAATGTAATGGCTGAAGATATTAATAGTTATTTCATGCCATAGAATCAAATACTGATAAAGATAAAAAATATTGCCAAACATCCTACTAGCATATCACTGTGGAGATTTATTGCTAATAAGCAATGATGACATGGAGAACCTGCTACTTCATGTTAAGAACAAATTTGTGACAAAAAGGTAATCTTTTAATGTACTTTGTAACACATTTCATTTTATACATACCTAGATTTTTTAAAGTTAAAACAGATTTATATCTCTGTTTAAGATTTAATTATTTCTAGGTATCTAATAACATCAATAGAGGAAGGAAAGAAGGAAAGTTAGAGACTTAGGTTCTCAGTTATAAAGCTTTTGGAAAAACTTTATACTTAAGAAAGATAAATACTTCAAAGAAAATTTTTTTAAGTGTAGAAGACTTAGTGTGTTCCAGTTTCTGCCTGATAGCATCTACATGAATCTGGGCATCAATAAAAATTGTTTTTATCTGGAGATTTAGATTCTGTGCCTCTGAGGCAAGCTAGGATGTTAAAATAGGTATGTTAAATCTGATTTATTACTCAGAATTGTTGTGCTGGTCTTTGTTTATTGAATACTTTCAGATTCACAGCCAAGCAGTCTGTTATCAGTTTAGAATTATTGCTTTCATTGTCAATATGAAATGGCATGTTAGGAAAAAAATGCTTCGGAGATCTAGTATAACTTGAAAAATACAAATCTCAGGTTAAGCTGATGCTGTCTGCTGTGGCTTTATGCTGTTCCTCTGTAGGTGTATTGGATGAAGACAGCTGGTTACAGTAAGTTAACAGTCCCCCTGAGATGGCACTCGGGAGATCTGAAGGACAAAGGTGACACCAGCCAAGGATTTAGGAGAGAAGGGTGGGAAAAACAACCTCTATTAAGCAGGACAGATAAACAGTTTGAGGGAGAGGGGATGCAGTGAGCGACCTGGGATCAAATTCTAAAACCAAATTATGGCATAGCAAGGTGTTGTGGGCCATAATTCACAGTACAGCAAAGACAGAAGATAGAAAACGTCCAAGAGAGGACAAGAGGATTTGTGAGTAGGCCCTGAGGCTATAAATCATACTGTAAGCAGATATACCAAATTGTCTGAAGGCAAGCATAAAGTGTGGCATGACAAATTTGGCATTATTGAACATTAGGTGCACTGCAAGAAGTATAAGCTGCAATAGGAAAGACTTATTGCCATCACAGACCTGATACAGGAGTGGAGAAAAAATGTGGAAAAATATTCCAGGGTTTTCAAACCATATTGCTCATGAAGTATGTCTTACAAGATGAGATTTGGTGGCTATTAAGAAAGGAGATTGTTTAATTGTTAACTTTTCTTTGATACAGGATGTGCACATTTAGTAAGGACGTGAGAAAAGACTGGAAAATTTAGGATCATTATGTTCCAAACTGGTAAAAGAACATGGGATGAGGGAAAAGGAAAAGGCAGCATAGCACCACCTGTCTCAGAGCACTGTGAGCACTGTTGGGGATATCACAAGAGTACATCAAGTAGCAAGGAGCCTCACTGGGAAACTCTGCATGCCACAGAAAACACATTAATGCATCCCTCTAAAGCACTGAGGAAGAGTGCTACAGACTAAACTTGCTGATAGGTTTGTCTGCTAATCTTGCTTTGGTTATTTGGGTGTTTTCTGAGTGAGAGCCTAAGTGATGGAGAGAATAATAACAATAGTACTATTTTACTTTTGTTTGAACGTATGATCCTGATACTTGATAATATTCTAGTAAATTTTACTCAGTGATTATGTTGAAAAGGAAAACTTACCAGCATCAGCTATCACCATCAAGCTGTAATGAGAGGCAGCATGATTTTCTTATAATGTTAAAAGCAATGATTGCAATATTGCAAATATAAGAGTAACGATGATGACTGTTTATTATCTTTGTGCTTATGCTTTAAAAGATAAGTTTTTACCAAGTCCTTTAATTATGCAGGCTGAAGTATTGATCTGAAGTTCACTCTGTCTGGCTGGATCCCTGAGGCAGTATAAAGCATTCATTGCCTGTGGAGCTCTATTGGTGCACAAGGATTAAATATCTCATCCCACAGGTCTGGAGGATTTCTGCTGGATTACAACACTCCTGTCCTACTGTGTCCTACCCATACGCAATATGACGAGGAAAGTTATTTTGCAAATGAAGCTGGAGGGCAAGACAGTGTCTGGATGTCTTCAAAGTCTCAGATATTGGCTCAAATCAGGGGCAGAGTTCCAAAATAATAGTATAATATTGGTACTGGGACTTAGCTCAGAGAGGACTCACATTTAGATGATGTTTTGTGTATTTGTCATCCTCACTCATTTATAATTTACCTGACATGAAATCAGAGAGAATTTTGGCCGTATCTGACAGACAAAAAAGCATCCACTAGATTAAATATTTATAAAGTAAAATAGCCACTTTTAAGTGGTAAGTTGATGAGTACTCACATTTATATGGTAATGCTTGATGAATTTTTATTGACCAGTATTTTCCTACTTGGAACGGATCACAGTCATGAAAACAGCAACTTGTAGTCAACCCTTCTCACTGGTCATACAACTGTTGCTTGTTTTGTGTTGTCACAACAGGCTTTTTCTCCAGCTCAAAATATAAACGTCAGTTGCCAAAGGGCATTACCCTGCAGCATATTTCTTTCAGGCCACTAAAAGAAAAATTATTTTTGTTGGAATCAACTTCTGTTTATTGGTACAGAGAGGAGTCTTTTAAATAAACCTTTGTTTGCAACTTTTTTTTTTCCATCAGTAGCAAAAATGTGAGACCTCAGAGAGAAAAGAGCAGTATGTGTCTTATTACTGTGTGTTTTTTCTTGAATGGAAAACTTGTTCATTTTCATAAACCTTTTAACTCATTTAAAACCAATTTTTCAAAGTAGAGCTGATAAACTAGAAGAAGCTTAAACTGCAAGTGCTTTTTCATAGTCATTTCCTTCTAAAGCAATTATTTCCTGATTCACTGTCCCTAAGCAAATTAATGCTAGAAGAAAGAAATTGGATTAAACAAAGATTTAGTTCTAATAATTTTTACTTTTCAAGTTATTGTTGGATTACAATGTGCTTTACTATCATGTCTAAATTATTTAAAGTAAGCTATGCAATCTTAATTCTCCTTACTAAATTATTTAGGGCATAAATATTTCCCATTGAATACTTTGGTGGTCAAATAATATATGTCTAGCTAAGAGAATAAAATTCATTTTAATGCAATTATACAATAGCAATAGCTTGGAACAATACCTGAAGTGTCTTCCATTAGGTACTCACTCATGAAAATTGTGGAACTCATGTCAGTAAGAGTCATTCCTTATTTCCATTAATAAGGAAATACTCCAAAATTCTTAAATACTTCCAAAATTCAAAATACTTCCAAAATTCTTAAGGAATTCTTGTTGCTTTTTTCACAGGACACTAAAGTTAAAAGCAGAAAGCTTTCTTACGAAGCATGTTTACTGACAGGTGAATTAATTTGTCTTATTTCAAGACCTATCAGATCCTTTTCATCCATTATTATGAGTTCACAGGTATAGGAGAAATAAACCACAGAGTGAGTGAACACCTTGGAGGGCTTCAAGACTTCATATTCTTATTTTTAAAGAGGAATTTATACTATATAGAATAAATTAATACAGTGCAGCAATAATTACATGAGTCTATATTTCACAGCACTTCACTTATAAAGGGAAGATAGGCTAGACCCAGCTGACCAGGAATTTAAATCAGTAGGACTTGGTTCTCATTGATTTGACAGGACCACGTCTGAGGTCAGAAAACTTCAGAATTAAGTGTGGAGGTCAGTAAGATCCATGCCTGATGTAGTTTTTAGCTTTAAATAAAAGGCTAAGCTTGTTTTTGCAGCTCTGCCTTCAGAAACTCCCACCATTACAAATTTATATAAAATATTTTATTACAGTAGGCTGTTTACACATAAGACAATCTGTCTGTTTTATGGAGTTTTAGAAAGAATACACCATGGAAACAAAGTTTGAATGGAAAGCAACTCCCAGATGCACTATCCCATATTGAAAATGCCCAGATTTTTCCCCCACAAAATTAATGTCCATTGGTATGTTAAAAGAGCAAAATACTCCCGAACAGAAAAAAACCCCAAAGTATGTTTATTTTATAGTACAATATTAAATAAAATTTATAGTCCCTACTCATTTAATGCAAGTGAGAAGAAAATGGCCCTGAAATACCCCATTACAAAGAAAGAACAAACAGGAGGAGGATGAACACCCTGCTTTATGTGGTCCTCACCATTTAGAGTAGGAAACTAATTTACGCTCTGCTCTGTCACAGCATACGTCACAGCTGAGACAGCCACAACACACAGAGTCTCACCATACAATGTCAGAAAGCTCCAACCCAGTCAGAGCAACACCACACCACAGCAGAAGGCTTCAAGTGTCTGTCCTTCTTCAGCCCAACCTTTTATCCTCCTCATGCTCACACATTGCACTGTGTGCCCTCTGCTCCCTTTGGTGATGGGTCAGTGCCCCTGGGCACTCCATGGCTCACTGCTGTCAGTGCTGCTCACCTGCTGCTCACAGCTGCACCCACTGGGGATGAGGCTCAGCCACAGCCCCACTCCCAGTTACCACAAACTGTGTGCCTACAGTGCTCCTGTGACAGCAAATTTCTCTAGGGAGTTAAAAAACAGTCTTATGCTCAGTTATGTTGTCCACTGGAAAGAGTGCTGCAAGTTGAAGACTCCAAACCATTCTCTTTCTTAAGCTCATAAAGACTTTTGCAAAGAAGCAGCCCAAGGATTAGCTTGCTCTCTGATAGCAGCTCTCATATTGGCCAATATGCCGAGCTGTCAGGCAGAGAACATATACTTGGATCCTTACTTCAGCCTTGTCATGAGGGCCAGAAACAAGAGAAGCACAGCTTGATGCATTTGGAAATAGAAAATTTGCTATACAAAGTTGCAGTTGGATGAGTCTTATTTGTTAGAGCGGAGGAGATGGCTGCTAACTCCTTGGAAGTAAAGATGTACTACTGGTGTAAATCAGAACAGACCTGCATACCTTGTTTTTTTATTTCAGACTGACTTAAAAGCTATATTGCTAGCTGCCTGATGCATCTCTCATGTTAGAAACCATCATATCTCTCAACTGGCTCCTGGGCTTGCCTTTGTAATACTGTCATTCTTCCACACTTAGTATTTCTAGGATGGCTGGGGAGAGCTGAGAAGCCAGACCCAAAACCCTAGCAGAAATTGTAAACAATACAGTAAAAATATCTCCTTAAAAAAAAAAAAAAAAAAAGTTTTGTTTTTCACACGGGCTCTTAGAAGGAAAATCTAGCTGGAGAAAAAAAAATAGCAATTCAGTTGATGAGAGAGGAGAGAAAAAATCCTTTTCTAGTACACTGACAAATACTCAGTGCCTGAAGAATACTATGTTAGCATTAGGTATCCTGTGTCTCCCATAAAGATCCTTGGGGGGGAAAAAAAGGTTCTCCAAAACTTGACCTTTTACTTTCATAATTTTTTCTTCTAAAAAGAAAACTAAGGAGGTTTTGCCTAATCTTTGCTCACTGGCATTAGGTGCCTCTGAAGGGTTAGATCCTTGGCTAGGACAGACCTGTAGATTTCTGTCACAGCCCCTGGAGATGAATCAGGAAAGAAGTGGGATTTGGCGTGTTTCATTCTGAGGGGAAATAATTTCTGATTGCCTGAATGGCAAGAAAACCAGCTTCAAACCCTTCTTCCAGGTCAATGAGGAAATTTCAGTTTCAATGAAACTGAAAATGCTTACCATACTTTGTCAAGTCATAGTAATTTGGTCATATGGTGGGTGAATGGTGATATGAACCATCTCGTCAGGCAGTATGTCCTCTCAAGGGTGAAGGCTGTGGGATTACAGTATCACAAATGCACTGGCATTTTCTTTACTAGTAATTTCACTCAAGGATGATTTTGAGTATGCCATCTTGAGTTTGGTATTCACTGAGTGTTCTCACTCTCTAGATCCATAGCAAGTTCAAAACTAAAAAAGTTTGTTTTCATGCATCAGAAATTATGAATTTCTAATCATCAGTATTCTGCTTTTTGCTGCCTTTCATTCTGTATCATATCTGTCTGGACTGCAATATTAGCCAGAAATAGAAGGTGCATGACTATTAAATAAAAGAAGGGTAATGTATTTTCTTCCTTCTCTTTCTACCCATGCTGTAAAAAAGTAAGCACATCTGCAATTCAGAGTTTTATATGGGGTGCTGCTAAGAATTATGGATGGCCTTTGTATAAAATTTAATCTCCCTCATGTTATGCTGAAGATCCAGATGCTCCCTCTGAGCCTTAAGGTAGAATCTGTAGGAGCAGTAGGATCGTACAAGCACTTTCAAGCCTGCACATTCAACATGCAACAGAATATGTATAAGTCCCTTAGATTCAAATGTTGAAAGAGGTATGTAAGCTCAACTTTTCCAGCTCTTCAGCACCAGCTACCACCTCTAGACACAGCAAGTGGGAGGGAGGTGGAGGAATGATGTTTGTGTAATGATTCAGTGAAGAAAATAAGGCATCAGAAAAACAAAGGTTTTCAGAGGGTTTTGTTTTTGCAAGCCATGTTTTGTGCAGCTGTGGCTATCCTGGTTTATACCACAGCTGTGCTGTGCCCAAACCACTAAAATACCTGAGTTTTTCATCACAGAGAAATTAAGGAAGGTTATATTAGAAAGAGGGAAGGGAAATGGGGCACCCAACCAGAGTAAACAACATCTAGAAAAGCAAACTGCACCTACCTAAGCCCCAGTCAGCACAACTTTACAAAGAATGAGGAAAGACACATAAATCACATGGCTCAACACTTGGTAATGCACCTTGGGCAGGGTGAAATGACTACCCGGGAAGCGTTTTCTAGCCAACACTAATCTCAGCAAGGTGCTTTTTACTACCTTTCTACTCCTTGTGCCAGTGCATACCGGCAGCAGGAACATGAGACAGATGTGCAATGTCAGAATGAGCAGCTGGTGATGGCTGCTAAAGTTACCCTGTTAAAAAGTATTCTGTGGAAGTGCATGAATGGTAATGCACTTCCAAACTGGAATGTATTCAGTGTGGAGAGCCCACAGTCCATTGAGACTAATCGCTGACTAATCCTCTTGTGTTTGTGTTGGGGAAACCCATTAAAATTGGCAAAGGTGTTTACAGTTCTGGAGTTGTCTGGCCATAGAGCTGGGCCTTCCTGGGGAACAAATGCCCTGAAACAATCATGCCAGGCTACTCATCAAACCTCAACAATTGCTAAGATGAAAAAACTGAAATCTCATCCTCAATTACTTTACATGCAATTTATAAAGCTGTCAGGTGTTCTGACTGAATCATTGTAAGATCTACTGTGACATACAGGATCATAAAGCTCTGAGATATTACTACAGTTATGAACATCTACCATATTAAATGTTTTTGTAACTTTGTCTAACAACAATAATTTTGTAACAAAGAGAAAGCAGTATTAAAAGAGAAAGTTGGTTCATGGGGCTTTCAAGAAATGTTTCTATTCTTCTGTTGCCACATAGAATTCAGGATCAAATTCAGCCCTAGTTACTTTTCAGGAAAGTGCTGTGTAGAACAGTCTTGGGCAAGTCCACACTACAAAATCTTTATTCTCACTGAATTTGAAAACAGCACTGCTCAATGATCTGAAGTTTAAGCTTCATTTTGCTGTAACTTTGAGGGCATTACTCAAAAACACATATGACTGCTGATGATCCCATATAGAAGAAGATAGAATTTGTACATGTGATCAGTTTTCCAGACTACAAATCTCTCTATAAGGAAACTAGAAAGATGTGTTTTAGCGTTCGTTATATGGTTGGCGATCAAAGATTAAAAAGCTCAAATGCTCAAACCAGAAGTATACAACAAATGGATTTTTATTGACTGTTTTGGATAAATGGATTAATTTAAAAAAACCACATATTACAAACTGGTGCAGTACCATAAAATTAGTTTTTGCATGTGGAGGTGCCATTTTCAGCCTGCACAGCTCCTGCAGCGCTGGAGCCCGTTCTCATTGCAGGCCGTGCACTTGAGGGCCTTGAAGGAGTCCGTAAAGCAGTTCCGGAGCACGGACATCTTGCTCCCATGGCACGCTGAGCACGGCAGGAAACCAAAGCCCCCGCAAGAGAAGCACTCCTGAGGAAGCTGCACTCTCTGCTCAAAGAAGGAAAGAAAGACAAACATGTTACCTCATCAACCACTGTTGGCATTTTAGCTGACTAGAGATTAGAAAAGTACAAGGCCGTGGCTAATTTAGAGTCCTGCACCTGCAAGATAGCGTGTCCTTAGGCCTAGCTAGAGTACGATAACAAATAGTGAAAGAGACATGAGAAAAGAAAAATGTAACCCCTGAAGAATAGAGAAGAGCTAGTGTTGTGGTGCAGCCAATGGACGGTGTAAATTACAGAATATTCATGAGCTTATTACTTGCTGTATAAGTCTCTGATGCTCTCTTCAGTAAACGGAACTTGCTGATGACTTAAATTGAGCCCCAAGTTTTCCCTGCACCAGACAAATGGCTCATCCCCAACAAACAGACCATTCTGCAACAAACCACCATAGGTCTAGGACAATGAAGACTCCAGGCCAGCTGAAAATTCACATCCTGGTTTCCATTTTGGGCAAGGCCCACCCCCCATCCCATGGCAAACCACCATGGAAGAGCAGTAAGTCTGCCTTTTCCTTTGGCCAGATCCACATGCAATGTCAGAGAGGCTCGTTGCAGGTTCATTTGTTACTTAATACCTCCCTAGCCATTTACACTTGCCAAATCAGCAAGCTAAAGGATAGCTTGCATGTATTACTTGGATGCTGTTTAGGTCTAGATTAAATCTAGGAAGTATTGAGATGATTGAATCCAAACTCCAGGCAGTTTATGCTGATGTTATGTTTTCTGTGCTCTACATTAAGATATATATTATGACTTTCAGCATTTGCATGCTCGTGCTGAACATATTATACCTATTACAGTTAAAGGTGATGATATCAAAAAGCCATTCATAGCTTCTGACAAGTGGTACTCAAGGAAATAAGTGGGGTACTCAAATTTATGGGTGTAGAATGCTGAAGCTTTAAGAGTAAAGAAATGTCCAACAGTTATACCCAGAGAAAATTGCTACAAGGAAGACTTGAGGCCTCTCAATTGTCCCAATTCCCAAGCAAAACAATAAATTTACTCTATTTTTTTATTGGATTAAACACAGCGGTGCATAGAAGAAAGATTTCAAAGACTCTTTTATGTTCCACTTGCTGAAAATTTGGCTAGTTCATTTAACAATTTTCTTAAAGTTCAAATCAGAGAAAGGAAAGGTATGCCACTTTGGGTACTTACCACCACATTTTAGCATTGCACTGCTGAGTAAGGACTTTGCAGGTTTGTTCACAAATAAAGAACAAAAATCCATACAATTCCTGCTACTGTCAGTCTGAGGAATTATGTACCACTACAAATTAGTGACAAATTATTACCACAGTACAGTAAAATACTCACAGAAAATGTAGTACCTGGAGGACCATCAAGAAAAATTAAAATATTTCTGCAAATCCATTGATAATAGCATTCACCTATTGAAAACTCAGATGAACATGAAAACAAGGCACTTTTTTTCTTTTTGTTCTGTAGCTCATAAACTTGCTGTTCTTCTTCACAAGGCAAACAGCTCCTATTACTATCAGCTCTTCCAGGGACAACAATTGGAAATATTTAATGTAAAATTAACATTCTTTTTATCTTAGGTGTGCTCCCATCTTATGTAATTTTTGGTGAATGCTTACTTTATAGAACATTATTGCAAATAATCTCAGCATTTTAAGAGAATAATATTTTTAATCTTTACATTCAATATTGCTTGTTGGGCTTGTAAATATACAGATACCTTTAGATGTAGTTAAGAGAACTAACAAAAGTTAAAAAACAAAGCAAAATTGCTTTAGCTCAGTTTCTGAGCAATGGTCACTTCCTCCTTGAACAGATGGAGGAACTTTGTGGAACCACTTTTGGCATCTCCAGCAATGAAGAAAACAGGCTGCCCCTTGCAATTGAAGTAAACCCATTTTTGAGGAAAAAAATAAATGAGAGGGAAAAAAAACCCAAACCAACCAAACACACCCAAAAAACCCACAGTGGTTGTATTCAGTGAAAAGTTATCAGTTTCCCGTAGTCTGACATTGTTTGTCCTATATATGTACTTTTTTGACCCAAGATTAGGACACACATTTAGCTTGAGAATAACATTTTAGGGCCTCCACCCCAAAACAGGGTGTAAAAAGAGTAAAACAAAAAAAGCATTTGGGTTCATCAGTTTATTGTAGAAGAAAAGGAAACAGTAAAAAAGAAAAGCTACTTGATTACAAATAGTAAATGTATATTGCCTATATTTTTTTGCAGAAATACAATTACCTCAATTTTGGTTAAGAGATCCTGCAGTTCCCCAGATTCATTCATTAGTAAAATTTTCTCAGCACCCTGTTAGGAAAAGAAGATGAAAAATATCAGGCACTTTACCATGCAAAAACCAGAGATGATTAGAAGATTTGGACTTGCAACTTTAAACAGGCTGAGGACAAATTTGACTCACATTAATTATATTGCAATTAGGTCAACCTTAGTAAAGCTAGAAGGAGAGGAGAATCTAATCACAGGTCTGATAGTAATAATGCCTAAAGTTCATTAGCAATGTGACATATCACATTGCCTTTTCTGTAAAAGGTGACACAGCTTGCAAATTCTGACTGTCTTCCCCTTATTTTACAGGCTATGTTTCCTGACAGAATAAAAAATATTTCTAGTTATTATGTCAAAAATTTACAATTTTGTAAATATACAACACATCAGAGAATGCAGCAAAATGAGAAGAGGAGATTGTATTTCAAATATTTTAGCAGCTGAGCATTGAATGAAGACATAATGTGCCTAATGTATAACAAAAGGAGAAAAGGACTAATGAAAAAACTCTAACAACATTAAAGTCAGACACAACAGTATGTAATAAAAATTTAGTCTGACTGCATTAGGCCTCTTAGGGTTTCTGTGTCCTGAGCCAAAGCTCTATTGTAGTGTTGGGGATTTTTTCCTCTTGAAAGTAAATGCCAAGAAATCTGCAGACAAAATGGATGAATAAAATGCAGAATATGGAAATCTTGTTCCCTTCTCTTCTAATTAGATCACCACATTTGAATGTCTATACTTCACTTAGGGAATGAATCTCATTGAATATTAAATATTGTGAAATACTTGCAGACACTTTTAACCAGAAACCAACAAAAGTTGAGGAAACTGAGGAACAGTTTCAGGCCTTACTTGCTGCCAGGGCAATTGGCCACATCTTCACCCATGGCAAGTTCGTGCCATTGTGCTGCCCCAGTTTGCTGGTCCCTGCATTTCAAAATTGTTAAATTTTGTCTTTGAGTTTGCTTCCAGCCTTAACTAGAAGGTGTGTTGGGACTCTGACACAGGGCTGAGGTGCAGTGGGATGCTGGCACACATCTCAGATGTGCCATTAGTTTGAGCTGCCTGTGGTCAGCCCCAGCTCCTCACCAGCACCTCTCCAACTTCTGGGAGGTACAGGAAAAGCTGCTCATGAGCACAGGGAATATTTGTGTGACTCTACACACCTCCAAGTGTCCAGCCATTCACAGAACCTCGCTGGGGACTACTGAGCCTACAAGTGTGTGGCCCAAAAGCCAACTAAAGGCAATCAAACTTTTCAAAGCTCCTTTTATGACACCCTACTAAGGTTATTTTCCCTATAGAAAGTCTTTTTGCTTAGGTTTGTGAAAAAAACAGCAGCCCTTTTGACTCTGTGTTTGATGATTTTAGTTAAAAAGAAAAATGTTAATATTTTAGTGGATGTGGAAAGCCACATTTTCAGTGGACACTACTTTTAAAGTGTAGTAAGAGTATACTTTCAAAGAGAGATATTTTTTAAAAAGTATCAGACAAGGTAATTAGTTGTAGTTAATTAGTCACAGAAGATGACAGGGGACTGATGAGCCAGCCTTATTGTGTTGACTCTTCTACTGAAATCCATTACAGATCATGGGCAGTGAGTGCACCAGCTCCAACACGTGCCTATGGGGCTGTCTGTGTCCCCAGCAGGGCAGGTTTAGCAGTCTGCTGGCCCCTTTCATGCTTGTCCACTCATCTCTGCTTTCACACAGAGGAGCAGGCAATGGGAGCATTTGGCACAACGTGGCCAAGGCAGCCCATGCAGTATTAGCTTGAGGCTTGAATGCACTGCAGCAGCTTAAGACAAAGCTTGTGCTGCTCTTCTGAAGTAGAGTCATTAAGGATTTGTAACTTTATTGATGATGGGATTGCAGCACCCCAAATTCCTTAAGCTGGACAAGCCTCAATTTGCCCTCTTTAGGCAAGGCTCTCTTCTCTGTTGCCACAGGGAAAAGCATTTCTGTGACTTCTGCCCTAGGTTTCTGTGATGTTGTATAATGCTAATTGGCTTTTACAACACAGTAATTAAAATTTTGACAGGTTTCCCATTATAGATTTATATTTTAAAGTATTTATATTTCTGATGACATTCAGTCAGTCAGTTGTGTTCCTTACAAAGTAGAAAGCTATGGTTTTTAAACTAAAACCCAAACATCAGAATGGCGTCAATGTTTTTAAGTGCCACTCTATCTTCTCTGATTAATGGCTGCCCCAAGTGAAATATAAGTAAAAGTCTGTAGAGATTAACCTTCCCTCTGGATCTTTGAGTCTTAACACACAGAATCCATAATTAATATAGATCCATAATTAATAGAGTACTTAACACAGCTCTTAAGACAAATAGGTGCTTTTTGACCAGATAATGATGCTTTTCTTTTTCTTCCTAGGTTGTGTTCAGTCCACAATTACTCAGAAAGGCATGTGAAGTCTTAAATAGTCTGTCTCACCAGAGAGTAACATAAGTAGTATGAGGGACAATGGGCATAATCTTCAGTGAAAAGTGAATTTCAGGTTTTTTTACCCATTTTTTTTAATTTCAAAGCAGAAGCCCATGAATCCTTTATCTACTAATATTGCTGAATCTCTCTTTGCTGAACTTTGCTGGAGTCCAGGGGTCATAGCCAGATATTCCATTGGCAAGGAAATGCCACAATCTTGGCTAAATCACTCAGCATATTTTCCAGATCCTTTTAATTATTAAAATTATTTTCCCAATTTTTCCTTGAGAACATCCAGAAATTAACATCATATTTCAAACATTAAATTTCCATTAACTGTAGAACTAGGACAAGGTCCACTAAGTTTTCTACTGCCCCAACTCTGTCTGGTCAATAAACCTGTCTGTTGCCACCTATCTTGGATATAAACCATTACCATCTCCACGATGTAATTCCTCATCAAGGAACAAACACAGATTTATGGCTCTGCATTTGGCTTTACTAGAATACCTGCAGCTTTTGGGAAGCAGCCTCTCTTCCACATCATTCCTTACATACTGAGAAAAATTAGTGAGGCCCCACACTATCCCTCTTGTGGACACATTTGCAGTGCAGATAAATTGCATGCCCAGTTTCCTATTTTGCTAAGCACTTAAGCCTCTTGTTAAGGCAGCAAAAATGCCCTCACACACTTCACCATCTCTGGCCCACATTGTTCACTGGGATGTTCCAGTGAAGGAGGAGCTGGGCTCTGAGTGTCCATCTTTGCCACAGCTCATGCTCCCTTCTGCTCACACCTCTCACAGCCAGGGCCCCTGGCAGCAGGGACTCAGGGCTACAAATAACTGCCTGGAAATCTGCCCATAAACTTAGAAAATTGACACTGCAATACAGTACCAGCACCAGAAAGCCCAGATTTGGTATGCAAAGAATGGGAAAGGTTGAGGTGTAAAAAAGCAATGGAACCCTGCATTTCCTGACATGTCAAACTGCAAAATGGAGGGAACAAGTCAGAAAATGCTAGGTGACTGAATGCAATAATTAAATTAGAGTTTTACTGTCACACAGCCACTTATACCCTCTCATGAAGTGAATACCACAACAATGTATTCAAAAAACCCAAAGAACAACTAAATATATATGGCCACTGGAAACCAGCTAAAAGGAAATTGTAAATTCCTGTTTCACAAAAAAACATTTTACACACATATTTTCTAAAAGTCAGTTACAAAAACAGTCTCATTGTTCTTTGGAAAGGATTATAACCAGTGTGTCAAATAAAATAATTTTTCTATAAAACTAATGCTGTTTTGGATTCATTCTAGCTGGGAAAACTAAACAGGAGATATTTTCTTCAGAAAAAACAGTCATAAATTCACATATCTGAAAAAAAATCAAGGTTCCCTTGTATAGCTGGAATTAAATCATATATTTCAAGTGAAAAAAAAGACATGTATTTTTAAAATATTATATGCTGAGTTAAGATATTTACAAAAATTACTTATTTGTCTGTTTTACTTGCATCCCTTTACCAAGAGTATATGAGTTTATAAGAGCAAATAAATGCTCCATTTTTTTTTCTGTGTGGCTTTCTCTTTTTTAGAAGCAATTTTTTATTCTGCATTGGTATCCCAGCAGATGGCATAATTCCATTTCAGATGGAGACAACTTCAGGTGAAAAGAAGGGATTAGATCAGCCAGTAAAGAGCATGCAGCAGAAAGAAACAGCAATTTCCTGACAGACTGATATTTAGACTGTGTGTGTCAAGAAATACAATGGTTCAATCCTGAAAAAAAAGAGAAGATTAAAAGCCCTGCTGTACTGCAGCATGCAGTACTCTCCTTGACAGGGGCTAAATATGATTTTTTTTTTATTGCTTCTGCCCAAGTCATGGATTTGTTTCATTGTCCCTGTGCAGGCAATGATAAATTCCACAGCACTGTGAATATTTATCCCCACAACCTGCAATGCTCAAACAACTTTGTCCGTGCTTCTGAATAGCTTGGGTACAATATTCTCTATCAGATGTACATATGCTGGGTTTTGATGCTTTTGTTACTTTTATCTCATTAAGAATAATCTTTCACCTTTCAAAACTGTTCATATTTTATTTCAGGGTTGGGGTTTTTTCTCGTTATGACTCATTGAAAGCTGCATAGCTCAATATAGATTCTCCTTTGTACTGCTCCATGCAAACCCCTTCAGGGAGGGATTTCTCAGAAAACAAATATTCAAAATGAAAAAAAAAAGAAAGAAGAGAGAGAGAAAAAAAGGAAAATAGTGCATGATTTATTTACTGACACACCAGGTTTTGGGATTTTTGTGTTTCATTTGCATATCAGAAGTTAATTGTTATAAAAAGCATTATAGAAATATCGCTGTTACCAATGAGACCAAATTCTGTAATTAGTTCTCGATTGCATTTGAATGAAACACAAGCCTGGCACAGGTTCCAGCCAACACACAGCCCCTGGGGTCAGGGTGCACTGTCTGCTGAAGGTGAATTGACAGAGCTGGGGGTGAATAGTTCATTGCCAGACCTTCTCAACACACATTCCTCCTTATTTCTCTAAATGGAGGAATTTCAGATTCTCTTGTGAAGACATATAAGACTGCCATAAAATAGCGGGGCTTGCCACATTTACCAAACAGAATGAGGGCACCCAGGTCCCTCCAGGCTGTCCAAGTGACAGGCTCGTCCTGGGGCTCTCCTTCCCCAGCACAGCAGCCGCAGAGCACTGCCCGAGTCACTGCCCTGCTCACACTGAACTTGGCCTCCTCATGGTGCCAAAGCGCATCTCCCCTCAGCTAAAGCACCCAGAGTGGGGCTGCAGCAAGCAGCAGTGCCTCCCACGATGGTAATCAGTGGGGAGCATGGGGGGCACGGACCTTGTGCAGGAGGAGGGGGAAGGCACACACTGCCATGAGCTCCCTGTGAGCAGAGGGGCTGTCCATGCATTGCTCCCTGCCTGCAAAGCTGCTTGCTCACAAATAATGTCACTCTTACATGGAATAACTCTAATTAACCCATTAAAGATTTTTTCCAGCTAACTTCAGTGCACATCAGGTTAAGGAAAAAAAAAAAAGGAAAATAAGCAGGAAAACACACCCCATATCTGGGTGTTTTCCTGGTTTTTAGCAGCCCAATGCTTTTAGCTTTCTTGTGCTAAACAATGTAAATGTAGTTTCCTTGCTGCAATAAATGTGTCTAGATCAGAGCACTAAATTATTTCATTTTTCTTTACCTATAGAAGGTAGATTTGTCTGGTCCATAGTAAGCTATCTTCTTAATTCACTTGCCTTCTTTTCTACACCTCCCTAAATAATCTCATACAGTACTTAGAGAGTTTTAATGAGATTTTATTGGGTTTTACACTGACGCTCCTCTTTTAGAAAACAAGTTTTTCACAATCTTTGAAAATAAACAAACAGAACATCCCCCAACTGGTAGTGAGTTATTGGGCCATCCATCACACCAAAATGACTGTATCCAGGCATTTCCTCCAGTTAAGCAAATAATTTATTTAATCAGTTTCAGTATCTTATCTGAATTCTTTTGACAAATTGGTCATATGTGGACTGAGATTTTCTTGGAGTCAATCAGAACTCAGTACTTACACTTTAACATAATAATTAGATGAACAAATCTTCATGTGAATCCTGTTGAATTTTAAACTGCTCTTGAATGTAGCACATTCACTCATGACTGGCTGGAGAACTCTCCAAATCTCCAAATCAGAGTTTTGATAAAAGGATATTCTACAATGAAGTAAATATCACTGTCTGCTAATATTCTGCACACAGGTGGTTTTACAGCTGCTCTAGTGGTCTGGCAAGGCCTTTGACTGCAAATGCACTTCTTATAATGCTCAGGGAAGCCTAATCCATGCAGAACACATGGAAATCTTGGAAGGGATGGGGGAAAAGAGGAGAAAGTGTTCATACAGCCCCAATATTTATTATCCCTGATTGTTGGTTACACCGCATTTTGTTACTTAAATGTTTTGTGAAAATGACAGCTCTAAGTGATGCAAACACAGTAACCTCACTGTGCTTAAATATAGTTTGCCTTCACAAATCACAGCCTCACAGTTGGTGCTAATTGCTAGCTTTTCACCACTCAGAGAAATACCTTCTCTGAGTTTAAAAACTGTTTTCTTTGTGCCACTTTCCGGAATCTTTCTATTTTGATTTTTTTTTCTGTTTATGAGAAATACATTTCAAATATACAGGTTCAATGAAAAGGTGATTTCAAATGTCAGCAGGCTTCTAGACCTAGAACACTAGTGTACAAATTGGGATTTTCCATTTGGAGTTTATGTCTTACAGTAGGACAGTGTTGGACTTCTCTCTCTTTTACAGCTAGACTTTTAAAAAATTATTAATCAATTTTGTATCTAAAATATGTTCAGTTGATTACAGATCCTGATACAGACTACGTAATCTAAAATTCAATGTATATTTAAAGTCTGACACTCCAAAGTGTTAGTTTCTTATTCAACACAGATATTAATAAATGACAGGTTTATGCTATGTGTATCCATCTTCCTGAGTCAATCATACATACAGTTTCTCGTAAGGAAAAAAAATCAACTACAAAATAATATATTTTTTTAAGAAGCAGATAATATCTTAGATGTGTTATTGCCTTTTACTCCCTGGTTATCTTTTGCATCTTCAGATCCAACTTATCAGTGAGGATCTGTGCAATGTTATTACAAAAGGATTTCTGTCTTAACTTGTTACCATCACTGCAGCATCGTAGGCAATTTTCTAAAAATCCTCCTTCTCATTCATCAAGATTTTCATCTGCTCCTCCCAACTGTAGAATAAAATACAGGTTCATGCTTTACTTACCCCAAGATAATGGCCATCAATAAACACAACAGGGAGTGAGGGAACCTCACAGACACTTCTGCATCTTTCATCTAGCTCTTTTCCATAATCACTGTTCAGAGCAATGTTTTTTTCTTCAAACTTAACTCTGTGATTTTGAAATATCTTTCTAACCAGTTCGCATCTTTCAAAAGTTGTTCTCACCACACGAAGACTGGTAGTATAAATTACTATACGGCCAAACTCTGGGACTGCTGAGACCTGGAAAAAAAAATAGTTCCCATTACATTAAGCAAAGGGTTAATATCTTCCAAGTATTGAGTAATTTTATTTAAAATATTATTTTAAAAAGGCCAGCATATTAAAAACACAATCCAACTTTCAACTTTTATTCAAACATGAGGATGGAAAAGGAAGAAGGAAGTTCTTGAAAATAGCAATATAAGGCAATTTAAGTTCTTAAATAAAGTGCAACTTGACTTTTTTGGGAAGTCTTAGGGATGTTAAGTCAACATATATTTTCAAGAAACGGATATATTTCAGATCCTGATGGACTTCCAAATGGGAATAAATTGACCCTATTCTGCTGACGTCTGATTCTGTTAATACAGTCACTTGTGTTTGCACAGAGTTTGATAGTACCCAGACTAAGACTAAACTTGCTAGTTTAGATGTTTTTGGCAATCTGCTTCAAGACAAGAGCCTAACCTAAGCTTTAGAAAGTCCATGACCAAAGATTAACGTGGAGTACTTTAGGTCTCCATGCTGAACTAGATTATGACTGCAGAAGGTACAGATGAATCTCTAATTTTTAATGTAGTTCCTCAACAAATTACTCTAACATCCAAACAACAGTAAAAAAATATATTTTTTGTGTATTAAATGTCCAATCAAAAACCCACTGCAGCTAGCTGGGAAAAAGTTTCACACCACAATTCATATTTTACTTTTTACCCTACTTTTCAATATGTAACAGTTTATGCTGTTTCTTTCCTTTCTAGGATGAAAACAATTAGATAGTGTAAATACTACAGGGATTAATTTCCCCAAGAGAGTGTGATAGATTTTCAAGGAGCCTGAAAATCCTTCTTCTAAATAAAGATATTATGTTCAAATATGTAACAAATATTCCAGTTTTTTAAAAGGGTGCTAATGCATTCCCAAGCTTTCCAAATTATCCATTGTATTCAGCAAATTATATTTAATTATTTAATCAGTATTCTAGGAGCCAAAACACAAGTTAGAAAACAGAAAGCAAGGATACCTCTACTACACTGTAGCACTGTATGGAAAATGAACCTTGATGTGTGACTAGATAATTTCTAACCTATCTCATTAATTAACTATAAAACATAGCTGTTACATTGGGCAGATGTTATTGCAGATTTTGCCATATAACCAGTTATGATTTAACTTGCTACTTAAATACCAAAAAAAAAAAATCCTTGAAAAAGTATATTCTGCTTAGAGAGGTGTTTACAAGGTTCTTCATATAGTAAAGAGTTCTCAGGAAAAATATTTGCATTTCACAGATCTCTTACAGAACACTGGAGGTGTTATTGCCCACATATGTGGCCATGGCTTTCATCTCCCATTCAGGAAAGAAACAATGTTGTGATACGTCAATATTTTTTCTCTTAGAATGGATATCAGAAATTCAGTTTTAAGAATAAGTTTTATAAAAATGGGCTACTTTTCTGCAGCCCATTTTTAGGTTGAAAATCTGTTGCACTGCTAATGCAGTATGACTCTCCTCCAGCATCGTTCACAGATTCCAAGCGAGAGAATTAGCTCGTTGTCTCCATAAAAGACAAGTACTCTACATAAATACTGCAAAATATTTTAGTAACCACACATGGGTTGCTTGAAGGAAGAGGAGTTTCTTGTTTTCATAAGCAACTAAAAGAAGTTCTTAAATAGAAACTTTCACATATTCCTCCTTTCTTCCTCTTTGGAGTGACAATACATTTTGAAGTGCGAAACCATTCAACAGGAGGGAAGCTCTTGTTTCTCCATAGTTCTAATCTCTAATGCTGCTTGTTCCCAGACACCAGAGGCTGGCAGCATGGCTACAGACAGTCATTATCTGGTGAAGCATCAGGACTGTGGTGTCCCTACAGCATATAAATAAGCAGCTGAAGAGATGGAAAAATGGAAAGTTGTAAAGTGATCCGGAAAGATATCAAGTGGAAGGGGTGTACAAAGAGTCACTTTTATGTTTATTCCTTTCCTTTTTCCTAATGTGACAGTGAAGAAATACCATTGTTTGCCCTGCAAAGAAGTATCAAGAACATTGATCAAACAGTTGTTCAGGGAAATTTTCATAGAACCCTTGTTTTCTGTGCTACAAATGTACACAACTTGTCCTTGCAAGGACTTTTGCCATGGAAAGATATCCTTCTTGCCAGCTGTCTGAAAACCACATTGGTAATGAACAACAGGGGGGTTATAATCTATATTAATTCTTGTTTTTCTAATCAATATAGAGGCTGAAAACTGTCATATTTAATTACCAGAATACACTCTTGAAGTAAACCAGTAAACCCTGTGCTTTTCCTTCCTAGGTTGGAGCTGTGGCAAAACCATAAATAACAAGCAATGTAAAAAAACGAAAAGAAAGACACTTTTGAAAATGAAGTTTTACAATATTGCTTTGCAAATTTGAAATTCAAATCACCTCATGTAACTCACAAATGCACATAAAACTCTAGGTGAAATTAAACAGAAGGCTATTCTCTGGTTAATGGGTATGACAAAACTTTAATAAAGCTGTGGAAGTTGAACAGATTAATATATCAAAAGATTTGGAGGAACTTATATTAACCTCTTATTTGCACTTCTTGTAGATGGAATTCTCATTGAAGCAAGAAGCTTATGATCCTTAAGATTTCTATATATTTTTCATATATTTGTAGCTTTTCAAATAGCTAATGCATGGCTGTAGCTCCAGTACTTTTCCTACCCTTTTCCCCCTAGATATTAGAACAATAAGCTAACCTTGTCATACATTTCTGAAATACTGTTTAGTCTTATTGTCAGGAAGATGGCCTACAAGAAGAACATTTTGCTTTCCAAGCAGAATCTGAGACATCATAACAAGAAGTGGGGCAAAGAAGTCCTTGGACCAACTCCAAGGGGTTGACCCAGGGCTGGGTTACTGGGGCAACTGAATAATCGGCATATTCATTAGGTATCCTAATTAATCAACCTTGTAAAAATTGTAGAAATCCAGGCAGGTGTGCCCATCACCACTGGGACACCTGGAAGCTTCCAAATAAAGGTCTGCTTTTTACTTTACTATGCTAATATTGTTGCAAGGCTTTTTTCTCTTTTGATTATAAGCAACACTTATGGATACCATTTGACCTAAGGCAAACACTGTGTCATATTCAGGGAAACCCTGTGCACATGGGCCAGGGTTGTGCTTCAGAGAAGGTGACTGTATGGAAAGATTGCCAAGGAAGAAATTTAAGTTTTCAGGAGGAAATAAAGTTGCTTTAGTAGTAGTCCTCTACATCATTTACAACTCTTAGTTTAGCAGCCTAATGTTACCATCTCCCCAAGAGTCTAAGGGCACATTCTGCTTTACTGCCTCAGCCTGAAGAACTTGCAGTTTCCTTGGGAGAATCAAGCAGCCAGAGACAGCAGCAGCATTTCCTGCATCACTTCACAGCAGAGCTGCCACTTCCAGCCTAAGAAACAGCTGCCCTTTTCTTCTGTCTAGAGAGAAGAAGTAATTGCTTCAACAGTTCAATCCTGTTCATGATTGAACATGAAAAAACCACAATGTCACTTACTTTGTTCCTGACTCAGTCTTTTCCCAGACTTCTTTACCAGGTCAGTCATGGCTTTTGCAAATCATAGAACCATAGCATCATTGAATGGTTTGGGTTGTAAGGGACTTTAAGGACCCCCTGCTTCCAACAGCTCTGCCAGGAGCCGGCACACCTCCCACTAGAGCAGTTTGTTCAAAGCCCTGTCCAGATGTATAACTGGGGGAAACCTATCCCTCTGCCATCCCTCTGGCACCCATCTGACATGGTTGACTCAATATAATCCCAACTGGGAAAATCTTGAGGTATGTCATCCATGAGGCTAAATCTGTGAGCTCATTATCAAGTGGCACCACAAAAGAAAGGAAGAAATTCATTATGAAAAAGAGAAGGCTTAATAGAGCAAGAAGATGAGGAACAAAATGAAGGGATTTTGAGGACTGGAAAAGGGCTGAAAATACAGAACTGAAACCGCATGATAAACCAAAACCTAAAATGTCAGGACACTGAGAGAGCAAGAGTAGTAGACACTAAATGTAGAAATAAAAATATGAAAAATATGACCCAAAAAAAGGCAATAAAACAAACAAAGTAAATGATAACAAAGTTGCAAAACAAAGTAAATGATAAAACTGAGATCCTGAACCTTTTTTAAAGGTGATTGAAATCCTGAACCTTTTTTAAAAGAAATCCCAGTAGTCAATGTAACTGGACAACAAATACATTACAGAATATGTGAATCTTCAAGTTGTTTGAAAATTTTGGAGTGCTCCTTAAAAAAATGGTTTGTATTAATAGGGCTTCAGAAATATGAAATATTTCAGAATCATACTCCTAAAACTTGTCTTTGAGAATTTACCTTTTTCCTGTAAAGTTGCCTCAGCAATAATAACAGACTTATCAGTAGCTTTGAAAAAACAGTACAATAGTCAGGTGTTTCCATGGTGCTTCTGAAAGCCAAATAAATACCATTAATCTCATTATTATTTTGGGGTTCAGACTTTCCCCATTATATCTGATCCCTGATTTTGGGGTTCAGCTGCAATTGAAGCAGCAGGAGATGTGTCCATGTTTTGCTGTTGGTCTCACAGTTACCTTGCCCCTGACCAGTCCTGCCAGTCTGAGCAGATATTTCTCTTCTCTTTATGAGTGGAATTTATTGAACTAACAATTGAGTAACAATACCAAATTAATTCTTCAGCATATTTGCAATGACTCACTCTCTAAACACTACAGATTTTATTTAATATATTTTACAGCATTTTTGTCTGTTTGGTGACTTTGAGTGTTTTTTTATCTTTGGACCAAAACCCTTAACATGGATATTTTTGCAGCATGACTAATAGCTATTAGTGGTCCAAGCCAAGGCTTTTCTGCTTGCAGTGTAAGAACCACTGTATCCCTTGGGGCATAAAGTGATTGCTCCTAGAACAGTGGTGAAATTTGTTTTTTGAAAACCTTTGTATATGACCATGTCTGTAAACAACTAAAGAGGCAAGTCCATCAGTGAGAAGAATACTGTACTCGTGATGTTAGCCTCATTTTTATTTGGTTGCAAATGAAAGCCATGAGAGCAACACTACCAAAGTAATCATTCCATTTTTTTAATCCTCTCTCTACAAAGAAAATATAAATTTGTTTTAACCCCATCTGTTGAAAAGAATAGCTACATACATAGATCATTAATTTCAATAGAAGCATCACCCACAAATTTACATTTGATTATTTTAAAAAACAAAATAATAAATGAAAAAAAATTATAGTACTTTGTACTCAATACAAGCTGAAATGCTTTATCATATATGACATTTTTAAAGGTTTTTACTATGTTCAGGTATAACACTCAACATGTTATTTATGCAGTACTGAATTGCTTGTGTGACCTAAATCAAGGGCTGATATACCCTTCTCTGTCTCACAATATCATCTTTCAACATCTCAGAGAGTTCTGCTGAATTATGCACCCCTTGGCTCTGTAATTAGATACTATCAGACTGGCAGAAGGATCTGCTTCACTAAGTAGGCTGAGGCAGGAATCTAGAGCACATTACAAACCCTGTGCCAGAGATGCTTCAGTGAGTAAATGCAACACTCATGAGCCAACAAAAATGTTGAGCAGAAGAAAACTGGTTATACATAAATATACACACATGCATATTTTGTATGTATGGTTGCACATCTAAAAACTTTGAATTAAGCTGCTTACTTCATAATTGGCATTACATCATTTATAGCTTGAATTTGTATCAATAACAGAGTGGCAAGAAGAATTGTGATTCAACAATAAACTGATCACAATCTGGTTTGAACTTTCTGGTTTTATTTTACACTCAGAAAAAGAAGGGAAGAAAATGAGCTATGAGTTTCTTGTTGAAGAAGTTCTGCAGGAAAAAAGCACCAAAATTTAAGCATTTAATTTCTGAAATATTTAAAAGCTTTTACTAGCTTTTGCAGTTTAAAAGACTTCTAAAATATATACTAAAAGTAGTTAGTAGTTACTAGTTATTCTGAAAGATAATTTGAAAGTCAAAAGCTATGACCAAAATGTTTCAAGTTTTTTCTACACGATAATCTGTGAGAACATACATGTTTTCAAAAATGTACAGCATTTTATGAAAAACATACTTTTCATCAAGTCATTGCTTATATGAAAACATGCAATATTTGAATGAGATAGCTGAAGATTGAAGGTCTATGTTCAAGCAAAAACCACAATATTTGCCATCATAACCACACAGAACAATGCTAATGGTGTTGTGAATCTGTCCATTCTGTTTGTTGGTTTCCTAGTTCAAATTAAAGTTTTAATGCCATTTTTTTCTGGAAAAATTGATTTGCTGGTCAGACGACCTCTTGCAACACACAGACTTCATCTGCCAAAGTAAAATGTTTTTCTTTGGCAAGATCTGTTTGCACATCCTGAAGCTGTTGCAAGCAGTCCCCAGCCAAGGTGTGAATTCTTCATATGAAACCACACTCCCTTCCACTTCACTGTTCGCAGTCCAACCCTTTATGGGCTCTCACACAGCAAAGCAGAGTGCACATGTAAATTTGAATCTACACTGTCTCTTAAGTACTTCAATGCTTTAAGACTGCAGTCCTGTTTACATTGCCTTCAAGGACCCAGCACTGCATCAATATTTGGTAAAATTCAGAACTTTATTAAATTCATCATATTACAAAAGTGTGATAGAATGAAGTCTGATTTCTGCAACCCAGCACTCAAGCACTCAAGTGAAAGCATGTACTGGCCTTTTCTTAAAGTAACACTGTACTTTTCCTTATGCAGTTTTGGCAGTTAAGGGGACTATAAACTGTAGGACTTGCCACCTTTCACCCCTCAGGGCAGTGGAATGATATCACCAGTATCCCTCCTCATGACTCATGGGAAGGTCCATGGAGACCAATTTACAGGTGAGGCCATCAAGATCTGCACTCCTAAACAAGGTAGCTAAAGTGTCTGGGACATTCCCAAACAGATCCTAGCTTTGCTTTCTCAAAAAAAAGGGCCAAGGTCACTGCTTTTCTCAGCTTTTAAAATAACACAAATACTTGTGTGGCTTTTGCTGGGCTGTGTGCTGTAACTCGCCTCACACACAAACACCAGCCCCAGAAATATATCTCCAAAAGCTGTACAGGAGCCCAGGCTCCTCTGCCTGTTGTAACACAGGACAAGAAACATCTCTTTTGTTCCTGCTTGCATTTCATAGCTCTGAGGAGCTGGGCATAGTTACAGGGAAGAGCTGTGATACAGCAACAACATAAATTCTTTAATCTTCTGACGCCTGGGCTATTCTTGTCTCTCTTATCTACAAACCCAACATATTCTGCTGATTGTAAAATAGCACAGTTTTACCTCCTGAAGGTTGACATCCTCAAAATTGTTCAACTGTAGTGTAAAATAGATTCAGAATGCAATTATACCTCAGATATTGGTATAGCATATATATGTTTGTAATTCATTTGTACTTTTCAGACTGTACATCAATGTTAGGGATGTCAGAGGAAGGTATTTCTACTGTTCCTTTTATCCTAAAATCACTTGGCAGTATACTAAAATATGAAAAACCAAGTCTTTCCATTCTCTGACATTATGTGGATGTGTGCTGTTACCTTTCCTATTCCTCAAATAGTACAATATAACATAATTTCCCTTTTCCTGCTACTGCAGGCTTTCCCACACATCTTCAGTACAGGCTTCTTTTCAAGGGATATCAAAGTGTTTTCATTTCAAAGCAGAAAAAATACTTAAAATACCACAGCAAAGGAGTACAGGGCATGACCTGGCCCCTCCCTGCTCTTTGTAGTGCTCCAGCTGTGGGCAGGCTCAGAAGGTGCAGAGACCACAGCTGAGCTCACCCTCAGTGTCCTTCCTGCTGCTGAGCCAGCACACCTTCACAGCCAGGTTACAGCCTGCTCCCAGGTGACCTGAGCTCTGATAAGGGAGCAGGTTATCTCCCCGGGGCTCATGGGCTCTGCTAGACCCTACTGCCTCTGCCCTGCAGCCTCCAGAGTCACTCTGTGTGATGCACATCTAGCTCTGACTCTGGGGTAAGAGCAGCTCCTGCTCAGCAGGGCGCAGCAATGCTGTGAAATCAGCCAGGGCAAAAAATATTTCAAATAAATGAAAAATATATTCAAGTTAGTTGAAAGAAGATCACTATCTGTCCATGTCTAATCGTATTTTATTTATCAAGTGCTGAAAGTTCTATCAGTATTTTCTTGTTAATGTACTTATGCCATTCAGCATATGATAGGGCAAAATGAAAAATTTGAAAAGCAGAAGCAAATCTGTGATTAACTCTAAACTAGTCTGCACTTCTCCTGGGAAGAAATGCTGTAATAGAATGCATGTTTCCCTTTTGCTTGCTCAGTCCTTATTTCTCTCTCACCTCATATTTGCCAATTTGACATCTCCAAGAAATTCTTCGCAAATAATAAAAAG
This sequence comes from Ammospiza nelsoni, assembly GCF_027579445.1. Classification (NCBI taxonomy): domain Eukaryota; kingdom Metazoa; phylum Chordata; class Aves; order Passeriformes; family Passerellidae; genus Ammospiza; species Ammospiza nelsoni. Next base: position 24,466,587 of record NC_080636.1, on the reverse strand, counting down.
AGAGAGCCTCTGGGAAGACCCTTGGAATGTTCCTCTGGCTGGTACGAGAGAAGAAGCATTTCTTTGCTCTGCAAGGACACTCCTTATGAAGATTGAAGGGGAAGAGGCAGGAGCTGAAAATAGTTTAGTTCTCAGCAGTTTACATGAGACATTAGAAACCAAAACAAGGAGGGTCCAACAATCTCCTTTCCCATTGTGCAGTTCTTTGAAGCATTCCTGTATTCAGCAGAAGCCAGACAAGGTGCACCCAGACTGTCCTGTGACATTTGTATGAAGCCCCTTCAGGTAGAGCCTCCTGCGTAGGGAACAGGCTAAGAGAAGTGATAGCTGAGCTGGTACCATTATTTGAATATCCCTTAATTGTTGCAGAGAGCTGCTTGATTCAATTTACTAGTGTCCTCTTCCCCTCACATTAGCCTTATAAAGGCACCAAGCAAAACACAACACTATGGAGCGCCAAACAAGTATCAATACAATATCAGTGCCAGCCACATGGTCCAACACGTAGTCTTTTTGCCTGTAAAAAGATGGACTGCCAATAACCTTGAAATTTCCACTACCAAAGAAAATCACAGAATCATAAAATGGTTTGGGTTGGAAGTAGACCTCAAAGTCTACCCCCATATTATGGGCAGGGACACCTTCCACTGAACCAGGTCCCTCAAGGCCGCACCCAGCCTGGCCTTGAACATTTCCAGGGATGGGGCAGCCACAACTTTCGTGGGCAATCTTTTCACCACCGCCAAAAGTAAGAATTTCTTCCTAATATCTAATCCAGACCTGCTCTCCTTTTGTTGGAAGTTATTCCCCATAATCCTACCACTACATCTTTATGACTTTCACATCATGAAAATTCAACACAAAATCCAGCATAGTACAATTTTCTTAACAGCTTTAACACAAGAAAATTATTTCAGAAAATTTCCATCAACCATCACAATCGCCATGCTAAAATAATGTACAATCATTTTCTGAGACAGACAGGTTGAATTCCTTGCCATTTACAGCAGGAACCTCCCAGTGCAACATTAAGGCAGCAGTCAGAAAATATCTAAGCCAAGTTTCAGCAAGGCATATGATAATGTTTCATTTCATTTTCAAAGTGTGCTGTGGGATCTCACACCGAAATAGACAACTGAAACCTCATACACAACCTTTCAGCCTCATTATGATTTCTCCTACAAAATACGTCTCTGTAGCCAAATATTTCCTTGAATAAGTTGCACTTCAAATCAAGAATTGGGTGTTGTCCCATTTCTTTGGTTCCTTTGAGTTTATCAATCATTGCAAGCTATGGAAAAAATTACTCTGGGATGATTATTTTATATCTATTTGTTTGGCTAACAATACACAACAATACATTTCAAGGCCTTTAACCAGTTGTAATTGGTAAACAAGATTCAGCCTTGTAAATGTGACAGAGAGAATGCTCTGTCTTTCACAAGACATTCACTAAATAAAGTGAGTGAAACAGCAGTATTTCCTAGAATGCACTAGGCAAAAAAAATGTATTTGTCATTAAGAGGGTTGACTGGAGGCATACTTCATAAAATTAGTTTCTATCTCTTGAAGCACAATTCTTTGAGTACAAATTAGTGACTATTCACCTGGATAAAGTTCCATGGGGGTTAGTGGATGCATTTTACCAAATACAGTGGTTTCTTGTCAGGTGAATAAAATGGGCTCAGGCCACATGAGAAGTACATTTGCTTTTTCTGACATTGATCTTCATTTTCACTGAGAGCTTGAGTGTTTCTCAGCCTTCAGTGAGAGGGCCAAGGCACATTCTGGCCTTGTTTTTTCACCCATTAGTTTAGTAACCGAAATTTTGTCATCTCTGAAACAAACTCATCAGGAAAGGAGAGAGTAAAGTTAGTTGTTGCTCTGATGCTGTTGATCAAACAACCTGTTCTTATATTGCCTTCTGCTTTCCTCATCAGTTTATTTAGGAGTAACATGATTTGCTATACAAGAGACAAGGTGCTGGGATTACTTTACTTATAAATACAATATTTTCAAAATGGCTCCTTTGAGACAGGAAACAACACTAGACCATAAAACTTTTTATTTCCAGCAAAACAAGCTCAGTTTTTCAGTGGGAAAATGCTGCTGTTTCTGATAAGTACTTTTTGCTTGTCATGGCTGTATATATAATGTGCTTAATATCTACCTTGACCTATATAAAACATGACATTGCCCAGAGGAGTGGTCAATATGGGACTCGGGGCAACCTCGTCCAGCAAGTGGCATCCCTGCCCATGGCAAGGGAGTTGGAACTAGATAATCTTTAAGGTCACTTCCAATGCAAACCATTCTATGATTCTGTGATTCCACATTTTGTAAACTCCATTAAACACCTGTCCTAAAAATGAACTTTCTTTGGCATTGGCTTATGCCACATTTCACTTCTGTGCCTACTCTATACTACAATGCTGATTGTAGTGTTCTGTAACCTGGCATCCAACCACGGGAACATTTGTTTTCCCGAGGTGCAGTGCTAGTAGGAGATTTATATGCTAGTGTTCCTGATGTTTGATTATCTGCTATGTTTGATAAATGGCTTTCAGCTGAGCAATCTGTGTGGCAATATAAACATTTTTTCTTTGTTTGATGTAATCATTGGATCAGGAAATTGAAACCCATACTTCTGCACAATTGTGTAACAGTGTATTGGATATATCACCCTTCTGATTAGCTTCTTGGGTCTTTGACTGCATAAAATAAATGCTGATTGGAAGTGCGTATTAAATGTTATTACCGCCTCTTAAGAACTAGACTGTGCCAGTCAGGTACAGATAAAAAGTGAAATTCAGTAATATTAAATGGTAAAAACAGCACAAATTTGGCAAAAATTCAAATTACCTTGAGATCAGAACTGAATTTCTGGTGAAATTACACTAAGGTTTGTTCATTTAGCTAAAAAACGTTACAAAGATAATTCACCATAAGATGCAGTTAAAATATAGGTATTTTGAAGCTGTAATCAAAAGAATGAACAAAAGACTTAAACTCAGTGTTGGTCACCAGCAAGCGTGGTTGAAGTACAGCGTTAAAATAACCTCTTATGTACTCCCATTCATCTGTCTTTGCCAAAACTTCTGAATTCAAGTTGTAATTGAAAACTCATGTTTCCCTCATCCCTTTTAGAAAGAAAAAAGATCTTGAAAGATCTTACTTGAAAGATCTGACCAGATTGCAGATTGCAGATTCTTCCTTTCCCCCAGAAAGCCTGATTGCTCTTCATCTCTCTTCCATGTCAAAGTGATTAATTTTAAAATAAGTTTTTAAATGAACACCCAATTTTGCCAGGACTCCAGGAGTGATTTTATTTCCTCTTACACTGCCAGGATGCGAAACTCTTTTTTCTGCTGCCTCTCACTTTTGTCTTCATTCTCTCAACACAGAATACTTCACTGCCACAATTGAGGTTTCAGACAGCTATTAAAGAACTGATTTAAGCAAGGCCTTTACCTTTTAATGAGATTTACATGAGGTCAAAATTACAAACCTGTGCTCAGGTGGGCTGCAGGGGTGGCTGGGAGCTGCTTTCCAAGGTGCCAGCTCAGAAGCCGATGGCACCTCCTTGCAATGTTTCAGTAGGGCTGAGCATGTAATGAATCAACCAAAATGGGACAGAAGCCCAGCAGAGGTCTCACACCACTGAGCAGAAAGATGTCCCCAGATGGAACCTGGTGCATTTATGGTGAGCACACTTTCCTGGTTTCTGGACAGCTATACTCACTGAAAGTGTCACAAATACCTCGCCCTTTTGTATGAAGATCATCACTGTGCATTGCCATGGAGCATGTACAATGCCAACATTTCAGATGAACTCTGCCCTTCTGGCACATTGAGTTAGTTGCAGTTTATCTCTGAAATGTGTTGAATTCAAAGTATGGCTTCCCTCTCTGGTAGGTTTGTTGAGGAATTCTCTGAATCCAATTGAACACATGAACCTAATCATCTTAAAAATGAGAATACAAAGCACTTAAAATTATTTTAGTCTCTCCACAGCCAATACATCAGATTTTCAGGCTCCAAAACAATATTTCTAAACCTGGAATCATAGCTCTTCCATTTCCCTCCAAGATATGTCTATGAATGCGGACACCAGAGAGCTTTCTCCTGCATCTCACAGGCAATGCAGTTTTCTCCACAAGCATTTATCTCCTGAATTCCCTCTACAATATCAGTGTTCCCATTTTATTTCCCTCCAGCCAATTCCCTGTATTCACAGTCACAGACCTTGTGTAATTACCACTTGAGATTTTCTGAAAATTAATTACTTTAACTCAGTAGCTACAACCCAGCCAGCATCATTTGCCCTGACCTTGGTTTCTACTAGTTCTGGCTCTTGGTTAGCTTTATCTTTTCAGTATATCTACAGAATAACAAGGGGAGGGGCGGGGAGGATCTTTGCTTCCACCAGCAATAACCTATGGTGTTTTACCCATTAAATCCCAATATCCACTCATCATCATTTTCTATCTCTTCTCCTGTACTGCTTGATGTAAGTTAATTCCTTTAAAAATCATCAAAATTCACAAAAGTTGTGAAGTACATGATTATGTGTAAATAATTTGCAATAAGATTCACGCCCAGTCCAAAGAAACCTGCTGTGAAACATTGCATATCAGTGGTCAAACTGAAAATTCCCTCTGCTGCAAGAAGAACATTATTTCTGGCAGATAAGGCTAATGTTGTGAGAGGATTGCACACAGTTTTGATGTCTACACAAACATTATGTTGTTGCATGAATCCTGAGAGCATTTGGAGATATGCTTATTTAGGACTAAATTTTGGCTTGAATTTTCATTACATATTGGACTCATTTTGGCTATAGTAACCTGTCTGATCCACGAAAAACTAAGGGAATCCAGCTTTTAAATTATCCCAGGGAGGGTTTATGACTTTTTACATCAATGAGAAAGGACAAGGAAAGAGCTGAATTTCCACTTTGACTATTTTCAGCTGTTTATCTGGAGACAGTTTACTGAAGACTTTGCTCACAGAACAGCAGCATAACAGTTTATGCAATGTGCCTCAGACATTGTAAGATACAGGCATTTTAAAATGGCTGGAAATTGGGATGTCAAACTAAATGTGAAAGTGAAAATCATTCACAATTTATCATTCCTATATGTTTTCTGTGTCTACTAACAGACAACACATAGTTAGAGAACAGGCAAACTGGAGGGTCATTTATATTTCACTGTACCTTGCAAACAGAAACTAATTAATGTAAAAGAGGGGGAAAAAAGTCTACAGAATGTCACCTAAGGAAATGCTGCTATCAGTAAATTAAAAATGTATGCCTTGAGCTGCATCACATCTGCCTACCTGAAGCTGTGCCTGTAAATAGTGGGGAGGACCAGAGAACTGAAACAATGCATCCCAGATGGGTCATGAGAAGAATGTTAGTATTAATTACACAATCCTAAAAAAACCACAGTCCCAGAAATCTGAGAATAAGTCCCTGCTCTTGGAAGATTTGTCCTAGATTACATCGTTTAATTTCCTACTACTTAACAGTTATGAGTTACCACCTGGTGATAACAGTTATGTGTAGGAGTATGAAAATAATTATTATTCAGCAGCTGATCAGTGTTTATTTCACTTCTATCTTTTATCACTAGCAACAGGAATAAATACAGAGTGAAATGAAAATTGAACTTTGATAAAATGGAACTTTTTCTCTAGTTTAAAAAACATTGTTCAATTTTTGCCTTTTTTTTTCTTCTGGGCCTTTCTGTTTTCTGGTTCTACTCAAAACAAGGGGCGTTGGAAACAGAAGGAGGGAACATGTAGGTCCACTTGAAATTGCTCTGTTTGGTACTTAGAATTTGGTCGCTTAACCAAAAAGGACCTTTTAATGCCTATAGACTTTCTTATATTTGGATGTATGTATGAAATATTTGAATAAATGGCTAGTTATTTTTGTGGCATAGTTATTTTCCGTTCTGTCAGTTGACATTTTAAGTTACTCTGGGGCTTTCTCTCTAACAATATGAGTAAGGTTTTTCAAATATGTTTACTTCTCTTGGGAGGGAATGTTTAATCCTACTACAGAGTCAGACTTTGGTGGTAATTCTGCTGTTTACTTATGTACCTTTTCCCAAGATGACACCTTGAATTGTTAAAAAAAGAAACACAATACATTTGCCTGAAACAGCGGTTGTAGAGCTCAAATCCTATTTTCTCCTGTCATGAGCAGCTTTTCCTTTTCCTGTTATTTATCACATTGTTCTAGGTGTTTGAACCAATGTTGTGTATTTGGGGACAATCACTGGCCACATCATGTCCTCTTTGAGAACATTCTGTAAGTAAGGATAGCTTTAGTCAGAAGTGAACTAGAACAGGACTTGCTGAGGATAGACAGATAAAAATGAAAGTGTTTGGTATCTCAGATCACATGGAAAAGTCAGCAAACAGCATGGCTCTGAGTGAGTCCTGGTTTGTGAGCCCTGACCCATCTGGCTGTAAGCACTGCTGCTTCGCTCAGTAGAACATTTCATAATGCAGAGAAACAGACTTGTGTCATCAGCAGCAAATGGCTGTCAGGAAAAATGCAATGTCTGCTCTGGCCCATTTATTTTTAACTTGGAAGTAGCTTTGGAATACCCTGTACAGTGTTTTCTGGCAGGCAGATGAAGTTTAAAAACAAGATGATTTCTATCCCTTCCCTCTTTCTCTTTGCTCCTCTCTTTCACTAATTCCCCACTCATTCTTTCTAAAACAGACTTAGACTGCTGTAGAAACTGATAAATGCTAATAATAACATAATAGTAGCACATGCACACAGGGATCTCTGACTCATTCTACATTCAAACATTGCCAGGTGCAGTTAATGCATGTGGTGATCTCCTTTATAATTCCCAAATTTCAGTTCGTTTGGTTAATTAACAGGCATTGGAGATCTATGAAAACTGTATTCTAGTCTGTTGAGCTTCTTACCAATGCCATTCATCATATTTCTGAGTAGAGAATGAAACGGTTAGCTGGTAAGATCCTGCTCATGATATTACATGGCTCTGCCTTTTTGGGTCAGCTATGCTTTGTGTGGTAAGTGGGTCTGTTTTCCCAATATTTATTTTCAGTATATCAGACTATCTTAGGAAACAAGACAATAGTCCATTACTTCTTTACATTTGCAGCACTGTTGCAATTGGTGATTTTCCTAGTGCTAGAGAGAATCAGCAAGTAAAAACTGGTATTCAGGAAAGCCCTAATCAGTCACACTTAGTTCAGTCAAAAATATACTGCATTTTAATTGAAAAATGTTTCAGATTCTCATGGATTAATTACAGCTTGGATTCAATCTGTCATATATAACAGAACTGTTCACTCAAAAACAACTGAAGAAGGTAATAGCATAAACGAAATAAAGTGATTGCAATTCTCAATTGCAATCATCAGCAGAGAAAATTCAGAAATTGCTATCATTCATCACAATTCACTTTCCTAAGGAATAAAATAAGTGGAAAGGGTTAAACAAATCCTGGTTTTGATTTGGGATACACCCTGGAGTTTTCATGTTCAGCAGACAACAAAGTTTCTGTCAAAATTTATTATACCTTTTGCTGTATTCCTATAAACAGAAGGTGAAATGCGATGCACTAAAATCCTGAAACTCCCAGGGAATGGTGAGCAAATCAGGGAAACCACTCTCCCTCTCAGTTTTCAGTTCCAAACACCTGACATATTATGTACTTTTTCTTTCCTGACACTTTATACAACTTGAAATCTAGCTGAAAATATTACCCAAGTGGGTGGAGATAAAAAAAGGCTGTTGTGTAAAGGTTGGAGCTGTCATTTGCACTGCACTAAAGTTAAGGAAAAGAACACCCATTTCTCAGGTGGACATGGAGCATTGTTTCACCTGGGGTCACAAAGCCCTCTGCAACTGGTAATGAATTCTGCATCGGTCTTTGAAGGAGGCAGAGATCAAAGTTATGGTGTGATTAGTGCACCAAAGTGCTGATTCAATCCTTAGCTCTCAGAGAGCCCAATCACTGAGATTGGGGTGTATTGCAGTTATAGCACTCCTTTGTCCTGCACCAGCACTGAGTGATGAACGACCTTGTTTCCCCACTATATTACTTAACCTAATTGGAACTATGCTCTCAGCTATCTCATTACTTAATAATACCTAGAAATGTGGTACCTTCATCTTCAAACCCTGAGTAGTTAATTATTACTTATATACTCAATATCCATTTTTAAAATTAAAGATCTGTCTACATTGCACACTTTAAGTGCTTCATTTCCTTTTTTAAGCAATAGATTTTCAGAAAAGGTAGAATGCTCAAGATTTTTATGCAGATACAACTCCTCGACAGCGTACGTAAACCAGCTCTGCCCTAGAATAGCCTGTACTGTGGCTGCTGGCCTGATGTATGAAAGGGGACAGATGACTCATCCACCAGTTCTTAATAAGCAAAATACAAGACAGCTTCATGAAGCAGAATTATAGACTTCATTGCTGGAAAGACTCTAAGGTGTAATCTTTTGTTTTCTTTTGGTTTTTAACCATATAGGTATAATGTCTGAAAATCAGAATGCACTAGGTTGCATGCTTTATACCAGCTCCTAAACCTGTTGGGCAAAAGAACTACCAAGTTAGTTATTCTGTATATATCACATCTGCAGCTGGACTAATCTTTTACCAAGGCCAATGTAAGCAGCTTTATGTTCTAGTCTGATTCAGGATTTTGCTCAGAGGTGTTTATTTTTTAAATAAAATATTCATAGAATAATACTTTTCATATAATAATGTTCTTACAGTGGGGCTAGAATCTGTATCATGTCATAGAGTTAAATGTGCTCTGTTCCAGGAATAAGACTACAAATGAAGAAGCTGAGATTATTGAATCATCTGTCTGCTTTTCTTTTGGAATAACATTACAATAGCTTCTTTGCACAGATAATCATTTAATACCGTGCAGCAAGAAAAATCAATAACATTTATTCTAATTTCATATCATGTCTTCAAACATGAAACTCCATACTTGATTGCATTTCTGCCAGCTGAATAACCTTCTTCCAAAATGACAGTTGAGACTGCACAAAAAAACAGATCAGAAATTTCACTAGACTGCTCTCCTGTTTTGAAACCTCTAGCCCTCACTTTTTGTCTGTTCCCAAGAGCTGCTGGAGTAGCTGATGATGAAACCACCTGACTCAGTCAGGAGCAGCCAAAAAAAAAAAAAAAACCCAACCAAACTGTAGCATAAATTATCTGCATTCAGCTGTAAATATTGGCCAGTGGAAGTGTCCTTCCACCCCACAATCTTCCACAAGAGGATGCAAAATTATATCATCCACCAAGCAGACAGGTTTGCAAAAGGCTTGACCACCCAGCAGATAGAACAACAGCTGTCATGGCAATATCTTCCAGTTAGATTAAAATAATCTATTTCCTGAAGAAGCCTTTTAGAAATGGAGCTTTTGAAATCTTTATGACAGTTTGAACTTGAAGGGTCTGAGTAAGTGCTTATATTTTTGAATCATTGTGGGATTTGAAAGAACAACCAGATTTACCAACTGCATGAGTGAATCTGATTGAAAGCATCATAGAATCATGGAGTCCATTGGCAGGATACTTTCAATTAGACCAGGTAACTCAGAGACTCATCCAAACTGGCCTTGAACACTTCCAGGGGACAGGCATCCACAACTTCCCTGGGCAAGCTGCTCTAATGTCTCACTACTCCTATAGTAAATAATCTTTTCCTAACATATCTAAACCTACTGTCTTTGAATTTGAAGAATTCCATTCCCCCTTGTCTGTCACTACGTGCTCCTGTAACGAGTCTTCCCCATCTTTTCTCTAAGCTCCCTTCAGGTACAGGAAGTCCACAATTAGATTACTCCAAAGCCATCTCTTTTCTGGGCTGAACAAAGTCAATTCTCTCGACCTTTCCTCATAAGAGAGTCTGATCAACTTGGTTGCCCTCCTCTGGACTTGCTCTAACAGGTCAATTTCCCTCCTGAGCTGAGGATCCCCAAGCTGCATGCAGCACTGCAGGTGGGCTCTCGCCAGAGACCTCATCAGCCAACACCTGGAAAGAAAAGCTCTCAAGGTATAATGTGACAGGTGGAAGGAAGCAATAATGCTTAAAGAATTTAAGGAATAATGCTTAACAAAAATTATGCTCTCATTTTTCACTGTGTCTACCAGTCTGCCTCTTAGGACATTCTCCACTTGAACAACAATGTTTCAGAGTTGCCTGCAGGGCTCAGAGGGAAAGTGCTTTGCATTTGGAGCTAGTAAACAAACAGCAAGACATGAGCGGCTGGGCAGGAAAATATTGCATTTTCTTTAAAAAGCAGTAAGTCCTTTAGAGACTAAGTTCCTTCTGTGTTACAGAATTTTCAAGGAGAAATTATCTTAAATAACAATGTATGTCCCCTTAAAATTTCTAATCGTTTTAAAGCTTTTTAGGCAATTAGCAATCAGTAGTATTCAGAACAAGGGTGAATTCCAAAGCAATTGTTCTTTGCCTTTGTATCAGCATTGGCTGATTTGTCAGTGCTGTTCATAACACTGCATGGTGTTATAAATGTGTGCAAATATTGGCCAGAAGGACTTTTTATATTTCTTTTTGAGAAATGGAAGTAGAATGAGTCCTTGTGGTTTTACTGCAGTACAGAAGACATGCTCGTCTGACATTGATAGATGATGTCCCTAGACAAAGTTCCAAAGCAAAATGGAACTAAGGTTGTTAAAATGCTTTCCACAATCTGTACTAGCAATGAATGATGGTTTTTCTGTCTTCTTTCTTGCCATGCGTGAAATGAGTCTCTACCTCAGTGACTCCGGTGCTCATCTGTGACCATTTCTGTTGCTTTCTCTGATGGAGGCTATAAAGAGTCATGCTGTGGCAGCTTTTCCACAATACAACCACTGCATCAAGCAAAACCACAAGATTGCCTGTTTGGATGGGGAGATGCAACTTTACACCTTCTTTTCAAAATCAACAGGCTGGGGATGCTGTCCTATCTATTATTCCTCTTACAAGCTTTGGAAAAATTTATTGAGGTTTCATTTAAATGTTTTGTACTACCTTGCAATGGATGTTGCAGCAATTAGAAAGATTTTCATGCATGAAAGCCATACCCTTTTCCCTCTGGTTGCAAATTCCATTCTAAAGAATGTTTTATTATATTTCAGCTACAAAATTATGATGCCACAAAACATTAGTTACAGGCTAAAGTTCAAGCCAAGAAAAAAAATTGTCTTTTTGACCATTTCTTTCTGTCAAACTGTTAACCATGTACCTTGTTTTGGTGCAGTATGTAATAAACTGTAGATAAATATCCAACCTGAGTAGATGAATATCACAGCAAGCTGTAGACAGACTGGAATAGTCTAGCAACAAATTACCTGTGGCACATATACATTTATATTTTCTAGCTTAGTGTATTTGCAAATCCTAGTTCACAACTGAAATAGTTTTGAGATCTGTAAACTAAATAATGGGTTTTTAATGCACTTAACTTGCTAGAATTTTTTTAAAGTTTTAATAAAGGGATTTTATCTTCATTATTGGTTTTTATTTTCATTATTGCCATATTTTTGCAATTGCACAGCAGCGCACTTTGATGACAAATTGGCCCAATGTAGCCAAATATTTGCTTCCATGTTTGTAAAGTTATAAGTAAAAGATTACCTTAACCTAAGACACTTAAGTGTGAGAACTCCGAAATATTTGGTTGCAGATTAATTTATTTGTACACAAAATTAAGGGTTAATGACCAAGTATGAGGCTAGGAAATAAGCACATAGGTAATTTATTTCATCTTTATGTGTTCTACAAAATGTATTTGCTGTGTTGAAGGCATGCAAAGTTCAGGGTCAATGAACTAGCAGGCAGCCTGTTGTTCCATGTCAAAGAAAAGCGAATAACCCCAAATTTTCTTAACAGTCTTAGTTATAGGAATGCTTCAAAACACATTTTCTCCTTATTTTCCTGCTGAGCTATAAAGCTGAGCTTCACAGATAGCAAAAGACAAGAGTTATTGCTACTAATTAATGATTAAGACTAATCAGTTAATCTTTTTCATCTCTGTTGTAAGAGGCCAATTCAGGAAAAAAAAAACCTACTCTAAGAATAAGTAGAAAAAATTTCTGTGCTAGAACCTAAGATATTTTTGATAGGCTGTTTGTGTAACATGACCCTTTTTCAAGTTAGTTTGAAGTAAGATGAAGTATTTTCCCTGTTAATTCAAAGGCTGAGCACCTTATTGAGCAGTCCCACAAAGGGACATTATGCAAGAGTCCCAGAGCAGTACATAAGATCAGACCCAGTGCTCGTCTGGTACTCCAGGTCATCTACCAGACTGATAATTAAAAGTAGGAGTCTGGAAATCATATATGGCATTTCCTACTAATACTGTTTCCTTTTATGACTATTTTCAGCTCAGAAAATTTCCTGAGGCCAATATGACTTAGGAATCCCATTTAGTACAACCAGGAAGCCTTTTCTTCCATTTGGCAGTTGCATTCATTCTTTCAAAAAGAAAGCAAATCTATTTTTAGATTTAAAGAGACAGCATGAAACAAGCCAGCAGAACATGATTATTTGCAATCTGTCATGGCCTGAATACCGATTCTGTCCTCTGTCTCCTCTCTATCTCTTTTTCCTAACAAGCAAGTCACAAGCTACAAGTTTTTTTAGGATATCTCTTTTCTGGAACACTGTGAGCACCATTGTGCTTAAAAGAGGGAGGGAGGGGAGGAAGGAAGGAAGGAAGGCAGGGAGGGAAGGGAGGAAGGAAGGGAGGGAGGGAGGGAAGGGAGGGAGGGAGGGAGGGAGGGAGGGAGGGAGGGAGGGAGGGAGGGAGGGAGGAAGGAAGGAAGGAAGGAAGGAAGGAAGGAAGGAAGGAAGGAAGGAAGGAAGGAAGGAAGGAAGGAAGGAAGGAAGGAAGGAAGGAAGGAAGGAAGGAAGGAAGGAAGGAAGGAAGGAAGGAAGGAAGGAAGGAAGGAAGGAAGGAAGGAAGGAAGGAAGGAAGGAAGGAAGGAAGGAAGGAAGGAAGGAAGGAAGGAAGGAAGGAAGGAAGGAAGGAAGGAAGGAAGGAAGGAAGGAAGGAAGGAAGGAAGGAAGGAAGGAAGGAAGGAAGGAAGGAAGGAAGGAAGGAAGGAAGGAAGGAAGGAAGGAAGGAAGGAAGGAAGGAAGGAAGGAAGGAAGGAAGGAAGGAAGGAAGGAAGGAAGGAAGGAAGGAAGGAAGGAAGGAAGGAAGGAAGGAAGGAAGGAAGGAAGGAAGGAAGGAAGGAAGGAAGGAAGGAAGGAAGGAAGGAAGGAAGGAAGGAAGGAAGGAAGGAAGGAAGGAAGGAAGGAAGGAAGGAAGGAAGGAAGGAAGGAAGGAAGGAAGGAAGGAAGGAAGGAAGGAAGGAAGGAAGGAAGGCTGGCTCTTGGTGCCTCTGAGGCTTGGTGGCACCAAATGAGATTTGGAGAATCTTAATTTTTGAGCTTGATGTCTAAGTCCTTCCTCAGAGGCCTGTGAGTTTTTTGAATCTATACCTAAAGTCGTGATTAATTCTAGTACTACATATTCTGCATATACATATTTACTGCAGTAACACCACTCCTTCTTTGCTATGCTCTTTCCCATGCGAGGGACAAGGCCAGCATTTATGGATCCTTTACAAGGATCAAGACTAATCAGGGCAAGAATAATTTTGAGGCCATGCATTGCACTGGAGCGTTAGACATATGTCCAGTACATGCTGGTCAGACTGCCAGCAGTAAAGCCTATAATTTTTTTATTCAATTATTGATTCAGTCTTTAAAAAGTGATATCTATAACCACAGTTTTGTTAGTAAGCCACCCAATGTTCAGTGTATTGAGAAGCTAAGACATCCCATATCTACGCTTTCTGAAAATGAGACTGCCGAGTCTTTTTTAATTCAAAACTTATATATCACTTTCAGAGGTTTAGATAGTTAAAAATCTATTTACAGATCCTATCAAGTATATGTCAAATATGTATTTCAAGTCCAACAGGAGCAAGTCCTAAAATGTCCTGAATAGTCTAGTAATAGACCTGTCTGACCTCAGCGCTTTACAACTGATTTCTCCAACATGTGAATAATAAAACCAATATCTTAAGTACTGACCAAATCCAGGTTCCAGTTAAAAGCTCACAGACCTGACCATCTCCGTTTTTGATTCAGTGTGTCTGTTCAGACATCCACTCTGGAAACCACTAGAACATGATTAACAGCATCAGCAGAGTCACTGTCCAATGCAGTGTGGGCACAGATCAAAGCTCTTCTGAGGCTACAAAGCAAGTGGTGAAGCAACTCTATGCCCATTCCAGTAGTGATCTAGTTTTCCTTCTAACTCTGAATTTTCTGTAAAACACAAAAACCTGCTTTTCATAGTCACTTGATCCTCCATGTTATTACAATTTTTCCTGTTCTCCAGTGAATTTCAGTGCAAGACTGATCAATAATTAGTTTTCCAGACTTAATAACACTAGAAAAATACACTGGAAGTTTGTAGCTCAGATACTGCATCTCACTGGTATTTATCTCTATCCATATAAGGGATATTACTACATCAAATGCTCTTTACAAGCAATCCATTGCTTTCTTTTGTAAGCTATGTCCTTTTGGGAGTCAGAGCAGTGTGTATGGAGGAGAATATGAAGGCAAAGATCAGGAGAGTTTTTACAATCTTTGCCCAGTCCTAGAAGAGGATTTTGAATTCAAGTAATTCAGTGATTTCTGGAGTCTCAGCACTGATCATCAGCTGATCAGCAAGAAAGTGAATACTCTTTATCAAGAGAAGCCTCTTCAAGTCTTATCAAGACTTCTCCAATGAAAGTGCAGATCTCTCTTTCTTGTCTCCCCAGACTTTTGGGGATTGAAGTGATATATGCTCCAGAGATATACAACAGTGGTATACAACATGCCACCGACCCTAAAAACCTTTGCTTGTACTACTACACAAAAACCTTTCCTTAACATCACTTTGCAGCCTCTGACTTCTTTGGAAGATGGTTGGTTTTTTTGCTGTACTTCACTTTATTTTGTCTGTGGCATTAGCTAGCCCTATCAGTTTGTAAGCTCTGCATGTCCTGCTGTATATTCACTTTTCCAGGTCACCTGCAAGTAAAGAAAGATGAACGTGCTCTTAACCACCCCAAAAGCTCTCCTCTTAACAAAATTCCACGTGATTCTTTATTCTTTCCCACCTTTCTCTCTAAACATTAATAAGCTCATTCTTCATCAGGCTGAATAGTGACTTGCATGTGACAACCTTACATGTGAGCTCTACCTGAGGAGCTGTGCTTGGGAATTTTGCAAAGACTGTGTGTGTTATGTGTGACTCCTCACCCATGTCCTCTCTGATGCAATGCTCACCAAGGCATTCATCAGGTTTGTTAACCAGACCTGCCTTTTTGCAAGAGACATCAGGAAGCTCTGCCTGAGAATGAGTTCTGTGGCTAATTTAGCAGAACCTGACCTTTCAGAGGAGGCTGGAAGGCCACTGGAGTGTGTAAGTATGGGATTGGAGGAAAAATACCCATGCTGAAACACGGAAAATGAGGAGGGACCTGTGTAAAACCTTTGGCTGAGCTCCATTGCACATTGGGATGCCAGTTTGGCATAAAATGATCATTGCACTACCTAATAATATATGATTATATAACATATAGTAATATATGAGATAACCCAAGGATTTTTGCTCTATGAGACTTGGCCATAGCCATAGGAATGGCTTAGTCATAAATATTAGAGAATTATATTTATTTCAAGGAAAAAATAACTTTCTCTACTGCTTTTTACAGAAAGTTACAGGAACTATTCATAACCATTTGCATTTAAACAATATTAAAATATTAGAATACGGAATTTTTGGTAGTATACTGACATAAAACCACAATTACTTCAGATATGCAGAGAAGGGGCTTATGCTTCTGACACAATTGGCAAGTCATGTCCCCAGCTTCACAGCTGCCAATGCTGTCAGCTTTAGAGTCTCAGCAGGAGAAAATTTATACCAAGGAGGTGCATGAACAGAGAGAGTGGGAGCTCCAGCTCCCTCCTGCTTTTCAGGATTCTCAGCAGTGTGTGTTACTCACAAATAAACCGCTCCCAGATGTCTGCCGCCTGCATTTCCAGCCCTGTGGGAGGCTATCCCCAGGCCCAGGTTAGGTGCTGGTGGAGGCTGGGTGACACATGTGACTGTCCCTGCCTGCCACAGATGACCACAGTGACCTCCCTTCCCCCTTCCCGACCCGGAGTGGTTGTTATGTTAACAGCCATCACCACCCCAGCCACCACTCCCTCACCCTGCCAGGATGTGGTTGCCATGTCAACAGCCTGTTTGTGGCATCCACCCCAGGGAAGAAAAGGCTGGAGGTGTTGCCATGGAAACCATGCTGTCCTGAAGCATCAATAGAGCTAGTCTGCTCCCCACCTTTCCTCCCCGGAATGTTCTGCCTTGAAGCTGAGGAAACCCCTGGATGTGTCCTGCTCCATCCCACATTCCTTCCCCATGGCTGTGCTGGCCCCCACTCACCTGGCAGCAGCTTCACCTGGGGATGCGGTGGTGTGCAAGGGTGACCTAGAGGGAGACCTTTCACTGTCACAGCACTGGAGCAGCTCTCATCTGGGGTCACAGTCCTCAGACAGAGTAATGTGAAGGACTCAGCTTCTCAGAGAACAGTGGAAATGAGAGGTCACAGATTGAACGGGTGAGGGAAGTGCTGGGTGACTGACTGTGGGAAGATGTAGCAGGGGACACACATCTAGATATACATTCTCAGACCAGGCTTGAATCATACAGCAACAACGACCAAAAAGACCTTTTCATCTAAAAATATTTCCTGCCTTACATCACTCTCTTAAAATCTAAAAAAGCTCCAGAAGGTGTGATTTCTTTCCGATAAGTTTGTTGTGGGAAGAAAGTGTCTGAACCAATTCTGTAGAAAGGCTGTAGTAAGAAAGTGTGAAAAAAATATTCACAAATCCAAATATTTCCATAGAACATTAAAATACACAAGCGCTTTTAGCACAGGTATTTGAACAGAGAAAATGAAAGGTCTTGACTGCACAACATAATGAAGCCCAGTTAATGAATCCCTGCTTATCCCTAGAACATCTGAACAAAGTGATTTGCTTTAAAGGATCTCTCCTCTATCAGAGGGAGCCTCTAGGAGATTTGGGGAAATTGTATATTAAAGGAGTTTGCAGATAATCTGAAGAATCAGAATGCTGATATTGCAGAAAAAAGCCACCCCCTAGTTTCAGGATCTCAGGACACTCACACACACTCAATATTTGGCTTCTTACATGCACATTTTAGTAAGACAGTGATATAATAAATACTAAATAAGAAGCATTTGCATACAAGAATACATCAGTACTTAGAATACAGGATGGTCAAGAGTTCATGTGCATACTCTGAGATTAAAAATCCTGACTTGACACTAACACTGAGAAATGTACAATGTATTCAAGTCATAGAGTTCCTCCTGTTGAATCATCCAAGGGGCAGAGATGGACTCTCCTCAGGGAGGAGCACTCTCTTAACTGTTGTTATACATTTGCTGCTGCTTATCTAAGAGAAACATGTAACTGGAGATGACCTTACATAATCAAGAGGGTAACTCGGAAAAATGCCCAGATCGAGAGATTTTGTGCTGTACCTGCTAACAAAGACATCTTTCTATCTTACTTAGCCTTCGAAAGAAGAACTCTTGTTGTTCTCTAACTGGTATTACAGCTCAATTAATTGTCTGGAACATGCTTACAGAAAACTAGAAATCATCCTCTAATCTCATTCTAAAGGCCATTATTTCATTTGTAATTGGATGGATTTCAATCATACTTCACATTATGATCAAGCAGTTTCAAATCCATCTCAAAGCTAACCTTTGTGTTTTGCTCTCCTCTGTGCTCAGCATGTGGCATACACAATTGGCTCAGAGTATGACATAAAAGATTTGCAAACCATCATTATTTTTCACTTAACTTAGGGCTTTACCTCTGGGGAAATCTGAATTTGTGTAGAAACCTCAAATCATTCTATTCTCTGTATTGCCGAATATATGTCTTAATGTAAGTATATACAATTTTTTCTGAACATCACTCATCTAGATTTGCCTAGGAAGAAGTTTCTCAGTTCCACATATATTTTCCTCATCCACTTTGAAAACCTTTTCTTTTGGACTTTGCAATGCCTGTAGCAGAGTTCTTCATTGGAGTTACATGCCGTATGAAAAACTGTTTTCATCTGATTATTTAATTTTTCCCCTTTCTTCCACAGTATGATATTGTCAATTAAAAAATCTTTACCACCTTTTAAACCAGTCATTATTTTACAGGTTTTAATTAAGGAATTCTGTGGCAGACGTGGAAACATCTACTTTTCTGAAGTTATATATAAGATGCATATGCCTCCTTTCTTCTGGCAAAACACTTCATGGAAATAGCAGTGGTCCTACCATTAACTCTGCTAGGAATACAAGAAGCCTTACAATCAAAGTACATTGATCTCAGTCCATGGGCCTTTCCTGAAGAACTTCCAACCTAAAACTGGGGATAGAAAAAGCAATAAGGCAGGGACACTAATTAAGGTACATATGTCTTCAAATGGGTCTCTTTATTTTGCTTATTCAAATTTCTTAGTGCTACTGATGTAGTAGAAGAGAGCTTTTAGAAGGAAATTAGGCTAGTGGGGTGAAATTGGGTACTCTGTGTAGTGAAATAGCATGGAACAATGGAATTGAAGTTGGAGAAGAACCCAAACATGCCTCAGTTAATACTTACTAATTCAAATCTACTTTAAAAAATCAGTTTGTTACAAATTTTATCAGAATAAGGAATTAAAGACAAAGTCTTCCAAGAGTAGCTTGAAAGAAAGCAAACTACTTGAGTGCTATGTGATGTGATGTAAAGAATGAAAATGAACAGGAAATTCTTCTCTGAAACATCAACTTCTTCAGGAACATTCATATTGACAGAAAGACTGTTTTAGCTACGACATAGAGGATAAATTCCTATCCAGAAGCAAGAGAATGTTAATCTATTGTCATTTATTAATGTAATATGAAATTACCTCATTTCAAAGTAATTTCAAAATGCAAAAAGAATCATTATTAAAATCAAATTCCCCATGATTTAAAACTGCATAAAAAGTTTCAAAGTAATGCCCTGAAACCATCACAGGATAATTTAATTGAAAAGCATCATTCTGGGTTTTAAGAACTTCAGAAAGAGTCTGGTTGCACATTTGTTGCTGTCTGTGTGAATATTAATGATTGAAAGGCTTGAATAGCATATACAGATAAATTATATATATGAGATAAATATTTTAGAACTTTTACTTGATTTTTCTGAAGGCCTGTGTTTCTCTGACTAAGGCATTAGTGTGGCATATACTGTTTCAAATACAGATATTCCGCTCCTTCTACAAAATAGATAGAAAACAGACATTAATAAAAGAGACCTCTTACTAAGATTTCATTCCCCTGAAATTTTCATGTGGGAAAACTGTCATTGCTGCCACCCTGCACCTACTTTGATCTACTCTGCAGATTAAACAGAATGGAATTTACAAGTATACATATTTACATGTAGGGGACAGTAGATAACATCGTAACCTCATTAGAATTAATATAATAGGAGAGGAAACATGACACGTCCCTGTACAGGAGACCTGTACAGATCTCCAGCAGAGCCCCAGTTGAATCCTTTGGCACATTTCTTTCCTCATCCAGACATGGGAATTACAACATACATATTTATACTCAGCAAATATAAGATCAATTTTGAAAAGCAAAGTTCACAGCCAATATGGAGTGTGGAGCTGTTTGATACTAGAAGGACCAATGAGCCCCTCTTGTGCAAGTAGATAGCAATGGGAACGAGACAGAATATTGAGAAATCTTAAATGACAGCAGGCTGAACAAAGGGAATAATAATGTGTGGAGTTAAAAGGGACAGAGAGACAGCTTACAGCCAGCAGATCTGCACCACCTACCTGAAATACTTTTGCCAAATTGTCAAAAAGGGCTTGACCAGCGCTGACTTTATGCTTGACTCCCCTGACTGTGCCATTTTTGCTGAGGATGTTGACTCGCTTTGTACCAAACCCCTTCTCTTTAGTGGCTCTGACCAGAATGAGCAAGTCGTCCTGCTCATTGTCATTCTCATCGCACTCCGACCCCGCGTGCCCGTTGTGCTGCCCGTCCACCTCGCTCAGCCGGCTGGTCTGGTCGGTCTCGGAGCTGCTGGCGTACTCGGAGTCCAGCGAGTCGGCGGCCTCGCCGTCGGCGTACACCTCCTTCAGCACCCGCCCGCTGTGCGAGGACGCCACGCGGAACCGAACCTTCCTCAGCAGCCGCTCGCCGTCCGCCTTGGCCTCGCCCTTGAACATCGCCTCCTCCATGGAAATCAGCAGCTTGCATTGTTCCAGCGTGGTGCCCATTGCACTCTCCAGTCTGTCACACTTAACAACAATATCAGCGCTGTTTTCTGCTGACAGGGGTTCTCATATTAAACTAAAGAGGGTTCCCAAGAAGCCGCTGCCTTCTGCAGTTAATAATAGATGCATTTGTGCTATGGTTACCTTTAAACTAAAACCTGTAAAGTGATCTCATTAATTAAATATTAAAAGGACATTGTGTACTTTTTAGCACTAAGGAAGAAAGCAAGAAAGGGAGAAATTATATTCATTGATTAAAATAAGGGGAAGGGAAGGGAAGGGAAGGGAAGGGAAGGGAAGGGAAGGGAAGGGAAGGGAAGGGAAGGGAAGGGAAGGGAAGGGAAGGGTTCAAAAAGCATTTGGACAATACTCTCAGGCCCACAATGTGACCTTTGGGGTGTTCTGCATAGGGGCAGGAGCTGTACTTTGGTGACCCTTATAGGTCCCTTTGAACTCATTATATTCTCTGATTCTGTGATTCTGTAATAAACAAAATAATAGCAATTTCACAAGTGTATATGAAAGCAGTTTGATTTGCTAAAAATGGCAAAGAGGAAGAGTTTTTCATGAGACTTACAAAGTCAAAAGTGTTTATATTCATTGCATCTGGGGGACTCATGAAAAACTTCAGCACCTGAGTCAATGATAAGTGCATTTCTTTCATCAAAACATTTAACTCCCCTACCAGTCAAACTTCATTCACCAAAGTCTGCTTTTTACACAAACTTTTGGAGATTCAGCAAGGAGCTGCTACTTGATGGTTTTCAGTGCTGACCTTTTCACAGACTGGCAGAGCAGTGGAGAAACGAGTCAGAATTTGTTGCGCATTTATTTAATAACACAATGTTATTAAATAAAACTGAGTTGTAGCTAGCACCACACAGCTACCACAGTGTATGTTCTGCTTTGTCAGGGACTGGGCAGGGGAATCTGAACAAGGAGTAGGAGAAAGCTAATTAATTGAGGCAACAAGGATCAACAATAAGAAGTGGGGTAACATGGATTCATCCACAGGAAATCACATTGTCCTATCCTAGCAAACCACAAGTAGGGGGTGCCACAGTGTTCAGTACCCAGCTCTAGATGTAAAAATAACCAACCCACACTTGAGGTTTCTAGCTATGTCTACTCAATATCATGTAGTAGCACCTTAAACCTCCAAGCTGCTTCTGAGTTTGCATGATGATTCCTACTTACAGTGCTATTTCTGTGTTTTCTTCATTTAAAGAAAAATGCAGCATAAAGACCTTAATCCCCTTCTCACTTCCCTGACAAACATTCCCTAGACACTCTCCACAGCTTAATTTTCCCTCTAGACTCATGAATACTGAATTGCTTCCTGAAGGCTGTGACCCCACAACAGGTGTAGGCATGAAATGAGTCCCTAGATGCTCAGCCAGCCCAAATGGTAACACCTGCACGCACAAGCAGCTGCAGAGCTCCAAGCATCTGAGACTTTCTGGTTAAGATTTTAAAAATGCAGGCTCAAATCTTTCAGTAATTATGTGGGGGTTACTTTGACTTTATTTAGAACAAGAGGCATGAAAATATTGTTCTTCAGCCCAAATAAAATCATGATTTTTCAAGGCTGAAATCTAAAATTACTTTTCTCCCATCCACAAAATGGAAACACAATGATTAGTGGCATTTCATAGCACTCATGTTTGCCACACTTCTTTCTACATAAGATGATTCACTGTATTATGCACAACTATAACTAATGAAGAAAAAATAGGTAAAAATAATAAGTTACAAGAGTTAAAATACATTGTTACTTATCTTTCAAAGAGAAACATCTAGTATCCAAGTCTGTACTAATATTGAATACAGTTATAAGAATATTTGTGAAATTCATTTGAGGAGGAGGATGCTGAATCACACTGATTGTCATAGCCACTTGCCCACAGGAGTTTTGACAAGAAATATATTTCATTAGTACTAAAATGTGACTCAGAACAAAGAACATTCTGTAGAAGAATGAATAGTTCAAAGTATCTTTTATGGAGTCATCCAAACAGGGCTGCAAGACACCTGGAGAAATTACTCAGCCTGCTACCTATGCTGAAGTTAATTGTATCATAGTATTTCCATGACTATCTGAGTGGCTTGGAAACCTGAAGTAATTTACTTTGTTCATATTGATTTTTATTTAAACAACACAAACCGTCTTTCAATTAATTGCCACACATTTAAAACATCAGATCTTCTAAAACATACATATTTTGCACAAAAATTTTGACTCCAATTGGCACTATATGTCCTTTAACAGAAACCATTTTACTGCTGTTGCAGGCAATGAGTAAGCTTGTATTGTCTGGAGCACAAATAACTTGATGATACCTGAGTGACTTAGAAAGTTAATTTAGCATTGAATAAATGCAGAATTAATCAGTACCACATTTTAAAAACACTCCAAATACTGTTCACATCTTGTACTCTGTTAGTTGGAAATTAGCTCATTGTTTAGTTTCATGGCAATTCCATTATTCACTGGGAAATATTTTTATGTTCTGGTTATGACAGATAAGAAACTGTATGCATAGTTTTCTCTGCAAAAGAAAATAATTAAGCAAAGTGGAGAGTGCATCTTGACAGAAGCATTTACATGCATAAGATTCCATCCTGGTGTTCCAGCTGTGGACCTTCTGTGAGCAAATTAGCGATTTTGGGTCTAAGTGCACATATCCAGTAGTAAACAGATTAAGACTCTAAACAGGTTGTATATGTGACATAAGACATTTGAGAGTTTAAAAACCTGAGATGCACATATTTGTACCATCTGCCTGTTGCATCCCAGAACAACAGAAAAGATAAAACTTGACTGAGCATCTCTGTTCCTCCTGTAGACTAAAACTGTATTAAATGTCTAAACTCACTCCATTTGTACAGTTTGATGCTGTACCCTGCCAACTCTTTTATTTCTGTTTATCATTTTCAGCTTTCCTACACACACTTCTGCTCATTCAAAGGCTTATCTCATTTAATGAGCAGTATCTGTTAAAAGCTCAGGAGTTTTACAGTAGTGAGATATTTCTTGTCCATAATTTTAACTCTTCCTGAATCATTTGGCTATTGTAAGTTCTTGTTTCTGCTTAGTTTGGTTCTAATGCTCTGCCACTGATTATTTCAAGGACAGGGGTTCCAGCAACCATAAAGTCAAAACACACAGGAAATAAAGTGTCTCTAGAGAGATCTCGCTTGGATAGAGAAACATTCTGTAAAAAAAAGAGCAAACACTTGTAAATAAGCTATTTCATCCATTCCTTTTTATGTGGCTGTTTCATTTCACTAGGAACTGGAGCAACACATTATCCTGATGCTGTGATAAATAATATGGCTGCCAATAAAATCCACAGATATATCATGTTTAATATATCACTAAGTCGAAAGAAACAAAGAAGATGATGCTTCTGCTAATTGTTGACTTCTGCTGCTTCTGCTTGACATAGAACTAAGATACCAGTACCAGATGAAGACCAGGGGACAGATGCTGCACGTGGAAAACTGAAAGACAAACATCTACTCTGAGACTGACATCTGAGAATTCAGGCTGCGTGAAAGAAGGTACCTGCAGAGGCAATTCATTACATCTTTCATCCATGACAAAGTAGGGAAGTCTAGATAATAAACTTAGTCTCAATATTTACCTTTTAAATCACTCATATTAGGTCAAGTGAGGCAAAGCCTTTAATACTTTTATAATGAAAAGCTAAGCTAAAGTAGCAATAACATTATGCCAAGTGAGACCCTTATAGCTGTAACAGGAAGGAAAAAAAAAAAAAACAGAAGAGAATAGAAGGAAACTCTGATCTCATTTATAATTCTGATGTATTTTCTTTAATATATAGGTAAATCTTGCTGTCAGAGTTCATCATACATATACATACTTCAATTTCTACACCTTACACAGGTAGCAAATCTCCCCTAGGTGTTCCATTTCACTAAGTCTGGAGCACTACCTGCTTCGACTCTGGAAAGAACCACAAATCAATAACATTAAATTGTAGCAAAATGTTTGAAAGGGTACAGTAATCTAGACATGTATTAAGAAGCAAAGATTGTTTGCACTTTGCTGAAGAAGTGTAGAGTATGCTGTTTGAAATTATTGTTAAAAATGTACCTCATGACATTCTCATGGATCAGAGAATAAAAGGTATAAAAAAATAATAAAATTTCTGGCATTCAAATAGCAGCAAAATGGAACCTGAATCATGAAATGAGACTTCAGGGGAGAATATGTAAAAAACAAAGAACAAAAGGGCCTGAAATCAGCAACTACCTTCTTCATTTCTGAACATGTGTCCATTTTAATAGACCAGTTTACCCTGTGACAAAGCATTATATGCTCTGCTTTGATGCACAGCGTGTGCAGGGCCATTTTGTGTGATGCATTTGCAGGTTACTAAGAATATATAACCAGCCTGTAGCTGACTTGATACCAACCACACTGGTGTCATGCATCATTAGACAGATGGTATGAATTCACAGTGACACATCTTATGATACTAACTTTTTTTTTCACTCTACAAAGGACTGTTTGCAACTGTCTCCAACTCTATTACACTGGCAGTAATCAAAAGCACATTCTGTAATCTCTAATTCTTAATACAAAATTAGCAGAGTAGTCATCAGGACACAGATATTCAAAAGACCTGGATTTCCCTCCTGTTGTTGGGGAGCAGGTTTGTAAAAGCATGTGTGGTAAGCTGAATTTGTTCATTTTGCTACAAATAAGTTTGTGAACAATATGCTCTACACTATAGAGATTACAAAAGCAAATAAACTGAATAGTGAATGCTTACCAAACTGTTTCTATCTGAGACAGATTTAGTGCATTTCCCACATGTTCAGAGAAGGAATATTCCCATTTGCTAAGTCAGCAAAACATCTGTCTACTTTTCTGCAGGTCAAGAATCACTTTTTGACTGTAGTAAAGTTCACGAGGACACTCAGAGCACGTTCATGTCCCCATCAGAGAACTCTTGCGTCTGGCAATTGTTTGTCAGGTTTAGCAGCTGCTAAATGGAAATAATACAGACAAGAACAAACCAAGCATACTGTTGCTATTGTAATGCCTAACTATTCATATGGTAAGTGCTTTACACTGTCATTTCATTTTATTTGTAGATTTCATTTAAGTTCTGTTAAACAATTGTTAGACAGAATGTCAAGGGTTTTTTGCCTTTATTTCTGTTTACAGTAGTGAATTGGGTGCAATTTTTGTTCCATTTATATAATGAAGGAATTAAATGAATGTGGAAATCAAGACCTGTGTCTAGGCCAAGCACACAAGTGCACAAGGACCTACAGAGACATAGGGAAACTTTCTGCTATCCTTTTTGCTAGTGTGAGCAGAAAGCATCTATTTCCAAAATTTTTAGAGAGGATTGCTCTACATTGCATTTGGAAATGCAACCAATTAATATCCTGAACTTGAAATTCACAGCCATTTGAAGAGTTCATTCATTTCTATTTTTCCCACAGTAGGTTTTCATAAAAGTCAAGCTGCTGAACTAAACACAGAAGCAGCAGTACATGAAAAGCTTCTGTCATTACATGGCACTTCCAGACTTAATTTGTTTATTTACTCTGGACAAAGTAAAAGGTCAGCTATTAAATATGTTACATTTTATCTGAGTTTGAGCAAAGCAAAGACCAGTTTTCCTGCAGGAAGGCCTGGAAAACACTTATAGCCTACTGACTGCAGTAGTAAGAGCAGTGGCTAGAAATTTTGATCCATGCCAGATAGCTGATAACCAGCACTATTTTTTGTTACTTCTCTTACCAAACTGGTATAAAAATTCATTGTTTGTAGCTCTTTCTTTTTCTAGTCATGTAAGTGGTCACCATACCAGATGTGTAAATGTTAGCTGTTTCTCCAGAAGCTCTAGCCTGTAGCTACATCCCAAAGTTTTTGGTGGACACAAATTTTACAGTCTAGATTAGAACTGAATTCCTATGCTCCATTACGCTCCATTAAGACCTCTACTATATCTTCTCCTGTGTTCAATTTGAACAGGAAAAAATAGTGACAGAAAAATATTTCCATTAGAGCAGCAATTTGTAGAGGAAAGAAAAACTTTGTTGTGAAAAAAATGTTGTGTAAATAAGAAGCATCAGGGGGAAAAAAATCTTCAATTCAGCAGAGAATAAAAAAAAGCATGTAATAAGATTGACTCAGCTAGAATGTTCCTTCATGTGATGCATGGGCCAGATATTAAAACAGACATTTAGTTCCACCCACCCAAGTAACACCACGAGTTTCTGGGGCCACATACGCAGTCAAGACTTCCTACTTGGGGTAGGATTAAGTACAGAGAGTGTACCTCTCCACCAACCCACCTCCTTACTGACAGGCAAGTCCCAGGGAAGGAGATCTGGGTGCCAGAATCCAGCACAGAACACATCTGAGGGTCAGCTAAAGGTTTGCTAGGCTTTGGAGCAATCACTAAAAAAAAAGAAAAAAAAACCAGAAAAATGTTGTTTTCTGTCTGATGATTCCAATGGCTCTGCCCAAGCTCTACTGAGCTTGGATTAGCTGTCATTTACGCTGGAAACTATAGGTAGGCCTGTGTTGAGAAAGAAAAAAATTGAGATTATAAGATAATAGCAGAGCAAAATATTTGCAAACAGTCCTTTTAAGTTCTCCTTAAATTTCCTAAATGTGACAATGTCTTCCCATATTTTTTTGTTTGAAATCTGACCTAAAATCTGATACCACTTCTCCATCACATGTCCCAATCCAAATACCAAAGCTTCCAATAGGAAGAAGAACCTACTACAGAAAGCTCTGATTCACTAGGAAGAATATCTCCTCCTGTATCCATAACGCTTTTATCATTGTTTTAGTGACTAAGGAACAGCCAGGAACTTTAAAAAGAGATACACTCTTTCCTTGTAAAGAAAAATTACTAATGACAGTTTTCAAGGTTTGTTTTCAAGTATTGTAATCAGTCCTTCATTGCAAACAAAGATGAAAAAGTCAGCATGAAAACTTCAGAGAGACATTTCCATTCTCAGAGCTCCACATGAAACAGTTTCAGCAGCAGCAGAGATTCCTGAACCCTGTCCTGAAATTCCTCATACATCTATTTCTCCTAGCTCCCACTAGAGAAAGAGGCCATCTTTCTGTGTTTGGCTGGTTGAAAAATATAAATAAGATAAGTATCAGGAATAAAAGGACCTGGCATTCTGTTACATTGAAAAGAACTAACACTAGTGAAATTCAGTTTAGTGCTGCTCTTTCTCATGTGATTCATACCCATTTAAAGTACCGCAAGTACTCTTTCCAGGTTATCCATGTTTATGGATAGCTTGTCCAAGTAGTATCATCTAAATAAAATTTCAAATTCTGTCAAACTTCTGTCATCTTTTGACTCATAAATATGTGCACATTTCAGGCACAAAATCCTTGTAGCTCTTTTTATAAAGTAGGTATGTTAGGCCTACATGTTGCTTTTAGCATTTTGGACAAACTCCAAGTAGATCATTGAATTCAGCTTGCCCCACTCCCTCAAGACAGAGACCAGCGTTTTGGCAATACTGGGACACTCCCACTAAGACCAGAAGAAGGGGATAAACAGGATTCACAGGATTCACAGTGTCTTTCTTTTCCTATTTCTTTCTCCTTCTCCCTCTCTACCTCACATTTACTGTTAAATTAAAATCCATGCTATTGACTTTGGTACATGGTCTCATTTGCACCTTAATTTGAGTGGAGACATCTCTAATAATTTTAATAACTGGCTCTTAACAAGGTGGAAAATTCTGCTGCTGAGCATGCAAATATCTACCATAACCCTTGATCTGACTTGAAGCACATATCTTGCATGCCTCCCTCAAGCATTCCACTATGTACCACTTCTGACATTTATTTTTGAGCCAAAAACATGACTACTAGTCATTTATGGCTTTCATGGGAGAAAAAAATATATTCAGTGCTTTCTTCTTATCATTTTCTTCTCCCCAGAAGACCAAATCATTATTGTGATAATAGACAGTAGATACTCTAGCAATAATAATATATAACAATGTAGTTTAGGTCTCATTTCACACCCAGAAATAAAAGTGATGAAAATAAGATAAAGGACTTTCATTTAGTTTTATTTTTACTAGCTGATGTCATCTCTAGTACTCTTGCTGCAGGTTTCTTTCATTCAAAACTTGATGAATCTCTGTATGTTTGTTCTCCATGTCTTCAGATTTTTCAGCTAAGACAAGAAAAATTTTGTGAAGTTGGTTTTTTTCCAAATGCTGTTGAACATGACATCACAATGCCTCCTATATAAAGAAGATGATTTGCATACAGCGTGATTCCCCATAGAGCCATCAGCTGATAAATGTCATCCAATCCCTGAATTGCTATGCTGTTTTTAATTTAAGGTGGATATCAATTTTTGTGACAGAAATATTTCTCTATATACAAATATATTCAATCCTAGATGGTGTTTCATACAGCCTTCAGGATATCAGAAACATATCAGCCTTCTCTTATGTGCCTCTGGGGAGAGTTTAATAGCCATGAATTCCCAAAGGTAAATCATCATGTCATCTGGAGGCAGGAGAACCATTCATGGACAGGAAAGGTGAGACTGGTTTGACTTTTCCCCCTGAAAGTGAACCATAACAGAGTCTAGAGGCAAACAGAGGAAGACCAGATAGAGGGTATTGGTCTGTTTAATGGCTGAGGTAATTGCAAGAGGGATGAATCATTAAGTCACTTAGCTGTGTTTTCTCAGCAAACAAATGGGGAATCACCTCACTCATGTGAATCAGAGAAAGGCTTACTGTGAGCAGGAAAACAATGTCAGCAAATGCTTGTCTGGACTGACTGATGAAACCACTCTGAAGCTGGGTGAAATCTCTGCCTTATACCAAGGGAAATTGAGAGCACAGTCAGTGCAGATGAGCAGCCTGGGCAGTGATTCACCCACTGGCGCAGGATGTCAGGCTCTGTCAGAGCCAGGCTCTGGGTGACGCTGGCACGCTGCAGCCCAGGCAGGTGCAGGAGGCTGCAGAGGCACCAGCAGCACAGGAGGGAGGCTTCCTTCTCTGTCTGCCAGTGGAGAAACAGGTACTTTTTGATCCAGAGGAAGGAAAACTTTGAAGGACAGATTATGGGGTTTTTTTTCTTCTGGCACTGATTGTTTCAAAACCATTGGGAACAAATGATGCAATGAGAGGCAGCTTTTCCACCACACTTGAGTGCACTGTTGCTATCACAAATCTAGTTATTTATGACTCCAATTTGCAGTCATTTCCCTGGGCCATTCATCTGCTATTTAAAAAAGGAGATGACAAACATTTTCCAAAAGTATATACACATACCATAGCACCAGGGAAAAAATTACAATATGATGCCTTCCCCTTAGCTACTCCTAATCTCTTTAGAGACTGTTCTTTGGAAGTGGGAAACACTGATGCACTGACTGAGTACCCAGCACTCTGATGTTTGAACATTGTTTAATGGGTTGCTTTGTACAATAGAATTAATCATATCTCTTCAGTCATATATTCTTTTGTTGCTGTTATTATTATTGTTACTAAGAGTATTATCATTTCAGTCTTACTTACCAAGAATAGCCACCATACTCCACTCTTATCCTCTTTTCTTTTCATTGCAACTAGGATTTTGGATACTCCAGCTGAGTTAATTCAATCTACAGGCTCATTAACCAGACTGCAAATGGAAGGGGAAGTCAGTGTATCTCCACATGAATTCTCAATATCAGAATGGTCTCTGGGTCTTAAAATCTCAGGAGCTTCAGGTGCAGCATCAGTCTGATTTCTTATACTTGCAACCCAAAACAGGATCTAACAGGGAAAAAAAGTGGCAAAGAAATGGAAAGAAAATTGTAATTCTTTTTCCTCCACTAAATACAAAGTTGCATGTCATCTTCTCTATATGCTTCCTGGTCAAATCTTTACAAATAATGACTGACTTGCCAAAAGGTTTGTATGCTGAATCTCTTTTTATTTTTTTTTTTTTTCTGATTTATCTTAAAGCAGTTTCAAAACTAAAGAATTATTTTTTTCTCTCTGAATCTTCTCTGTATTTCTAGCTCTTTCTTGATTTGTCACTGCTGAGAGACAGTGACAGCATTCAACACTGTTTCCTGAAGGCCTGTCTGAGGGCTGTATCCTGAGCCTGTACAGCTTTTTCAATGTAGCCAGCCCCACAGCATTATTCTGATCACAATGCTATTCCACCATTTATTTATGAGGTTCTTTCAGTGAGTGTGAGATTCCTTCATTTATCAGTGGCATTCTGATTAGAATACCTTTTTGGAGGGGCTTTTTGTTTTGTATTGAATTGTTTTGGTTTTATTAGTTTAACTGTTAACTTGCTATTTCCAATTTCTTTGCTCCATGGAGCTGAATTATATCAGTTCCCAAAGCATGCAGCCTTCAGCAGAACACACATATAAAAATGACTATTTCTTTTGTCATGTGTATTCATCAGAGACAAATTCAAATGCACACTATAATTTTCTTGGGTTTTTACATTTGAAGTATTCTCAAAGGTACACAATTTCAAACCAAATTTTGGTGAGGATTTGTGGCAGTCCTAATTCTAAGTAAGCTTAGTAGAAATTCTAACTGCCTCCTCACCCCTCCATCAATGGTGTTGAGCTCAAGATATTGACTGAGCTGCAGCACATTTAATTTTAAAGTTTACCCTTAGTCCCCAGTTAACCACACATGCCTCAAACAAACCCTGTTCACAGGCAGTGGCCTTTATGCCTGGCAGTTAAATGCCTGGTGACTAAATGTCACCTCTCTGAATGCAAAAGCTATTTCATTGTCCAGAACTGTCCCTGGAACACTGAGCAGCATAATGATTCCTGATAAAATAGGCACCTGAGATGTCTGATACTGTAGTGAATTTTCATGGACATGCTCTGTCACTAAAATGCCTTTACTGTGATCTCCAAAGGCATTTATTGGATCCAAAAATCTCCTTTCACTGGGACTTCAATTCCAGGACAAGTAATTTGTGAGATTTACCCTCACAAATCTTTCTGTATCTTACTCTTTGAGGGAGAGTTTCTCATTTTCCTGCAGCAGGAAAATGCTTTGTTTATTTTCAACAAAAACAACCCAGATGAAAACTAAATCATCTGGGCAGGCGAACACTCCTTTTCAAATAGTGAAACATTTTGGTGGTTGATCTCTAGTGCAGAGATCAGATTTAAGGATAACCCAGTGACTGACACAAATTAATCTTAGTTATCAATGGCACTTCCTAAATGTTCAAAACTACGGAGTCATGTCCCCTAAAACCTGAAGACTGGGTAAATATGCAATTTTAAAATGCGCGTATTTCTTTTCTCTTTGATCTTGAACTCTTTTGTTATTTTCAGACCTTTCCTTGCAAACATACAGAGAACCATCACATTTTTTCAGACAAGCTAAGATCTCCATGCAGTCCTTTTACTTCAGCAGTTATACAGTTGCCCATGACCATCTCCAGTCAGGTTTTGAGTAATCACATTTTTCAATCTTGCGCTGAAGGTCACCAGTCATTGTGATATAACAAAACTGCAAGAATTGCTGAAGTTGGTATCTTACGGTGAGTTGCAAAAGGGTGCATACAGCACCTTGCATCTCTCTTGAAACTCTTTTGTATAGTGAATTGTGTAAGGATAGGCCAGCAGAAGATATAGCCAGTAACTCACACAGCAAAAGTTATTCCCTCCTGTGAGATCTCAACACCTGACATCCAATCCATCAGCCACTTGCTGACATGGATTTCTACAGTTAGTTCTTGCCAGGTTCACATTATCACAGTGGATAAGCACGTAACCTTATTTTAGAATATCTTCACAACATGCAAAAGCATTCATCAGCTATCCACATTGTTAAATCAGGGAACAGCTGGATAGCAAGTTGCCAGCCATTGCTGTGGGAAGACTCCACGTGTGGAGGGACCTCAGGGGTGAAGTTCTTTACAGAAGCTGGATACAGAACTATCTATAGTTCACATGTCCTTTATTGTCCTATTTTAGTGATAGTATTTTAATATTTAATTACAGCTCAGGTTAACATAGACCTTTCTCAGAGGGATGCTCTGACTGCCTCCTACAGGGGTAAGGGAGACTTGTGAAGGTTGTGTGAACACAGCAGGCATGCCAGCAGCTAATGGAAGAAGCACTCTGATCTTTGAAGTAAATATAGACTCTGTGCCATTTCCCAGCCCTCAGTGATACTCAGGCACTTCAGTCCTCCTGGACAGACCTAAATCTTATAATAGGAGATGGAGTTTCTGAGCAGCTCAAAGAATACACAGTATCTGTGGTACTGTATGGCATTTACCTGCACCAGCCCACTATTAGTGTTCAGATGGCTGGACCAGTCTTTCTTGATGAAAAAGTTGAACTCTAGACCACCTGTCTAGAGTTTTATTTTATTTTATTGTTGTTGTTTCAGTCTCTCTTCCCTTTAAAAATGTCACAGGCACTCAGTAAGGCACAGGGTCAAAGCCTCGCTGAGTCAAGAGAGGGTCAAGAGGCTGAAGAGGGCGCTTTTTGTGCCACTCCCTTCAGCAGCTTGGCACTGGAGGGCAGCACAGAGTACAGCAGGGAAGCAAGTTATAATTTGCATGAGCAAATGGGATAAAGTTCCTGTCAGAAACACTGATGGGAACTAAGGGCATGGTTCTTCATTTTTAGAATCTCAGCTACAGTTTAAACAATGTATTTGCCTAAAGGTTTTTTTAAATACTGCTTGTCGAAAAATACTGTTTGTCAAATCTGGAGGAGAAAAAAAAAAATTCTCACAGAATGCCTTTCCATGCTTTTACAAGCTCTGTATCACCATTATTTGCTCATGTAATATGGATTTCTTTCCTGATAGACAAGGATGTCAATTTTTATACACATTATGCCCCCAATTATCCAAGGAACATTTTAATCAAACACTGTATCTGAACACCTTAGAAATTTGTACACTTTTGGCTACATAGATTTATGTTTCTTAGGGTTTATTACTCTATCATTTGATATCATTCATAGGCCTGAAAAAATGTTCATTCTGGGATAAAAGTCAGCATATAGTGTGATGATATTACTTACAATAATACCGTTATTGTATTACTGAAAAGACATATGTGCTGTAAAATGCTCCTTTATACTGATAAATAATTGATTTGAATAAAAATGAAGTTTAAATCCCAGTTTTGGTTTTATGTGACTGGCTGGAGTAGATGTATACACATGCACACTTACTGGAATGAAATGGATTAATGTGCCTTGTTATTTTCCTAAGATTGTTTTTTTCTATTTCTATTTTCCTTCTAAGATTGTTTCCTCTCTGTTGATGCCCTTAATTCATAAGACTACACTAGCCAGCACATATGACGGGTTTCAAGATCTAATAGGTTTCCTTGGTGCACAGTAATTGAATTTGGTGCCATCAGCTACAGCCAAGAGTCTCACTTCACCTTACAGTAAATTAATAATGCTGATATTCTTTCATTTTTAACAAACACATATTGATGGATTTCACATGTGTATCACAACCTCTTTTCCATGTATTGTTCAATACAACAAACTATTTGCATGTGTGTTTCAGTGTCAAATTTGAATTTGATACTTCTATCTTCCTTCCTCTGTCCAAACTTCCCTCATCTTGAAACATTTTTCTCTGACTTGCAGACACTGTTAACAAAAAAATAAAGCAGAGTGAGAAAGATATTAATTGGTATAATCATTTCCATTTGTTTCATAAACAATTATTTCATTAGAAGCAAATATTTTATTATGGCAAATTCTCTGGAAGCCTTTTAATCAAATGCAAAAATCCTGGCAAATTGAGCGGTCAAAGCAGAAACATTTGCATATTAAGCAAAGTTTTCACAGTCCTTCTTTTTCTCCACTGCTCTGATCCCCTGCTCATCTGCCTCCCCACCACTCAAGCCCTGCTTCTTTGCCTGCTTCTTTCTGATCTCTTTTGTTGATCCTTCCTTGGAATCGCTACTCTTTGCAGTAAAATAAAATTATTATTTAGAATGTCTAGCTTGTAAACTTCCAGCAATATACATATTAATTTTCAGAAAGTCCTGATTTATAAGCTATAAAAAAGAAATGCATAGTTCCTCTAACTGGAACAAGATAGATCACAGCCAAGTCATTTCCCACCAAATTTTCAAACTATGCAATTTGCTATTTCATGATGAATAGATGGTGTAATGCAAAAAGTGATTTCATACCTCTCTGGGTCCTGTAATAAAATAGTTTTATTACACCAGAATTATATGTATTATCCTCAAACTAACTGTAGAGCTTCATGTGCTATCTTGGGAAACATACAAATTCCTATTGAATTGGCTGATACTTTAACTGTGCTTTTTTTTTAGAGTTTGACCTGAGAAAGTTATCTGTCTTCAGTGTTCCTAGAAACCTAGTATTTTAAGGGGAAAAGTGTAATATTTCATTTGATCTGAGCATTTCAATTATTGTTTCCTTTGCTGAAATCAAGAACAAAACAAAATTTATGCAGGAATAAGAAATTAAATTACATTAACAAAAGTAGCTTGAGCTGAGGCAATGATTGCAATGCCCATTGATTAAACTAATTTCTTGTTTAAATATTCAAACAATCTGACAAGGCAGAGAGTAATTTTGTACTTGAAGTCCAACACTACAAAGTAAGAGTTGACAATTACATCTTTGCTTGTTTACATATGTTTTCCTTTGGACACTGTTGCTTTATGAGTCTAACTCACACTCTCTAAATTGCAGGATTGAAATATATAATATGGAAATAGTGATTAAGAATCTTCTACTTAGCAACACATTGCTAAGTAAATAATTGTCTAATAATATAATTAAATATTAGGCATATCACTATTACTGATTTAGCTGCATAATTTTGAATAATTATTGCAGACTATTGTAAAGCTATCATCACTCAAGTATGGCTGCAAGTCCATCTATCTTTCATACCAAGGCTTTCAGACATAGACATGATGGAAACTCTGTGGGTTTTCTAGGAGAGCTCCCTCCAGCACCCCAAAAGATGGACCAAGATCTCAGTCTACAAGTCAGCCCCACTGCTTGTAGATATCTTTGCTCCTGGCATCAGAAGGTTGACCCCTTCCTGTGTTCCTTACCTGATATCACTCCTTATTCCAATTTATTCCATTTCCAGAACCACCTTTTTGCCATTCTTGCATCTCCTTTCCTTTGACCAAACTCTTCCTTAAGAGCCAGATGTGGACCAGAGTTTTGCTTGAAGGCGTAACTGGCTCCTCTTCACCTTTGAGTGTTGTGGACCTATCTGGTACTTGTAATCTCCCAGACAGTGTAGAATCCTTCCTCTTGGTGCTAGAAGTCACCACCTTCCATCCTTTTACTTCTCCAGTGGTTGCATTTACCTTAGGACTAGGTGTGGACACTGTGCACCCTTTTATCTCCTTTTACCTCATCCTCACCTGAGAGCAGCAGGCACCCTTAAGTTTCACAGGTGAGCGGTTTCACAGTCATTATCACTGATCTTGGATCTTGTTCCCAGAAGCTCCCTGAGCAGAACTGCCACGTCTGCAGCTGCCCCTGTCAGCTGTGCTCATGAGAGTCCCCACAGCAGGAATCACTGAAACCCAGCAGAGTAGCTAAAAGAACACAGAGACCCAACAGCTTGGACCAGCTCAGAGAAAACCAAGCCCCATGAAGCTTTGTAGAAGTGAAATATCAGTTAGATAACTGTAAGTATCTGGAAAAGCCAAAGCAATATCTGTGTAGGTAAGCTCTGAATTTGGAGGGCAAACATGATGTTATGTTTTTCTTTAGCTGTTTTCCTAGAGAAACCACACTGCAAATCTGAATTTAAACTCTGAATATATACTAAATATACTAAACTAAAAGGCTGTTTCTTTTGGCCATGTGTTGGCAATCCTATGATACTGGTAGCAGAAGTAGGGCACAAAAGCCTTTGCCCAGAGCCTGAGCTGTTCATTGTATTGACCTGATGCTTCAGGTTATACACACTGACACTATGGACAGCCAGAAATTCTGGACTATGGCATGTGTCTCTCTGACACACTATCCCAAAGACTTTTCTTTGTGGCCTTATATTTTGTTGCATCCCCTCATGGCAAAGTTATAGTTTGATACTTACTACATGCGCAGGCCTGGAGCTCAACTAGTTATCTGCCTCTCAGGTTGTATAATGGGAGGTTTTGCAGATACCAAATTAAACTGTGAAGCCATCATGAGATCAGGCACAGGCCTACAAAAAATCTTGTCTGTAAGACAGAGTGGCCCTAAACACCAATACCCTTAAGCTTTGTAATGTTTTTGATTCCCAATGACTGCATGTACACTGCTATGTGGAGCACCCTACAGGCTTGCAGTCCAAATGATGCTCATCTGCATTGCTGCAGTGCAGGATGTCCTCATGGTCTGCAAAGTTTTTAGGCTAAATGGAAACCCTGGGTATAGACTGTGCTTAAAGTGTCTCTTAGAGCTTACTTGCCCTGTGGACAGGACAAAGTATCTTTCTACCTGACCTATTCTTGGGATAGATGTGACCTATAATACTGAAAGTGCAGGTATAGTACAGATGGAACACTTTGAGTCAAGATGTCCAGCAGCAGAGTTTTCTTACATGTTTTTTTTGCAGTTCATTCATTAGGATATATGCACAGATGGGAGAAATTTAACCAATAAAGTCTGAAGAATGTAAATATGCTCAGGGCAAACACAAACCTGTGGAGACCTATAAAGGGAAATCACTACATTCTCAGCCTCCATTTTATTCATGTTTTGTTTACTATACAAACATGGAGAGGCAGAGGTGATGAGGCATTTGCTCAGGAATTATTCAGCACCATCTGGCATCTTGAGGTAATTAGTCTGCACTGTATCTCCTCTGGAAACCATAGCAACTCTACAATAACTTAATTGTGTTCTCTGATGATAGCATAATAAATAATAAGTGTTACTGCTATAATATACTAATTAATGCATTTTCAACTGCCCAGCTGCTGTATACAAATGTCCTGAACATCATGGCTTTCTTGGTAAAAAGTGTTTGCAAAACAGAAAAAGGATTCAAAAAGAGCATAATTTTGCATGACCTCACTCCTAGATAAATTCAAGGAGGAAATGGTACATGACTTAATTGATTAAGAATTGCAGGAATCAGTCAGTCAGTCAACATAGTATATGGGAAATACATCAGCTTTGTCAAACAAATCTAATTGCATTTCTTAAGAGCCTAAGATATGATAATTAAAAATAAATAAGCAGATATAATCCACACTGCTCTATAAGGCATTTGACGTACTGCAACATGAGAAAATATGACTAGAAATTAGTATTACAGAGTATCAATAAGGTGCATATTAAAAAGATCAAGAAAGGGCTAACAAATGGGCAAGGGGGCATGACAGGGTTTGTGTGGAAGCCAAACTTCAAAATCACAGTTCAGCTTTGCAAAAGTAGTATTTTACATTTAGAAATAACAAATACAACCTATTCAGCCAAAACATATGGATCAGAAAAGTAGTGACTCTGAAAAATATCTCTGAGTAACACTAGATTCAGAAATTCATCTAGATTTTTGGGAAGAGAATACAGGCTAGTGGATCTAGTAGCAATAAACCTGGCATTAGAATATAGTTAACAATGTTCTGGCGCATGCTTGTATGCATTGTGTGCTTGTTTCCAATACAGACAAGTGAAAGAAATTATTCATGATTGGAGGAAATACTCAAGCAGAAAAATGTGGCCATGGTGCAACCCTGGCCATGGCCTTAGCCAGTGTTTGCTTGTCAGGCTAGCAGTGGGAAGTCATACAACTACAGCAGCACAGTGCAAACGTGCCCAGATGAAAGACAAGGGTTATTTCCATGTGTCATCTCTTCCTCAATTGCTTCCAGAACCTGTGCTTGTACTCCAGCATAAGGCCACCCTACAGAGTGAGCATGGGCCAGCTTTCTCAAATCTAGCCCACGGATCTCTAACCAGGTCCATTGTCATGTTACTTAGACACAACAATTTTGTGCTCAGCTCCATTCAGACACCATGAAATATGGGAAACCAAAGCCAAACACATATTAATGTCCTAAAATCAGGTTGGATACTTTTCAGGAACACCCAAATTACTGGGCTTAATCCAGAAAATAGTAGTAATGAAATGGCCTAGGATAAAGAGGAAGTGACAAGAAATGATTGCATGGCCCCAGTCAATGAGCACTGACCTATGATTTTAAAAAAAATATACAGTCACCTCATTCCCAGACTGGGTTTACCACCATTACATTGTCACACTGTGAAAAAACAGCAGCATGATCCTCCAGTCCTGGAACAGCACAAAGTTTGGAAATATTGCATTTTCACTAAGACTCAATTTAACTAGTCAGACACATTTTAAAATCAGATATTTGTCAGTAAAAACCAAATTCCTTAATAAAGGAAATTTCTAGAGCAAAAAAGTGGAATTTATCCAACAGAATGTTGCTTACTGAGAGTTAACTGAGTGCCATTGTCATGCATTCAGAATGTTAACACAGGTGTCTCCTTAGTGACAATAGTATTCATTTCATTTCATAGTGATAGGACAAGGAGTATTAGGTGCAATTTGAAAGAAGGAAAATTTAGGTTAGATATAAAGAGGAAACTCTTTACAGTGAAGATGATGAAACACTAGAACAAGTTTCCCAGGGAGGCTGCCAATATTCCAAACCTGGCTGTGTTCAAGGACACATTGGATCAACCCTTGAGGTAGCTGGTCTAGTGGGAGGTGTCCCTGTCCATGATGGCAAATGAGGCTGGGACTGGATGATTTTTAAGGTCCTGTCCCACCCCTTAACATTCTATGAATTCTATGATTACATAAAACACTGGTACAAAACAGCATGTTTGTTCTCTTATCCCCCCAGGCCTGCTGGTTATGTTGGCTTTGAGCCTCCTTCCTTTCCTGACACAGGTATGACTGTGTAGGGGCCTGAATATATGTATTGTTATAAAGGAGTCCTTGTGAATATATATATGTAGTGAGAGTCCTATGTATTAGATAGGTGGGTCCTGTTGCTCTGGATGAGCTACAGCTGTGGGATCCTTGGTTGGGTAGCAGCTGTAGCTCATGAAGGGCTCTGGGATAAAAGGGGGTTGGGTCGAGAGCCCAGAAGGAGCCCCTATGGAAGCCATGAGGAACTGTGCTGCAGAGAGGAGCTGCATAATAGGACCAGCAAGAAGGTATGGACTTTAAGATGGGACTCCAGAAATATGAAATACAATAAGATAACAACAACAATTGGTGACCCCGACGTGATAAAGAACATGCAGCCAAGGAGAAGGTATGGAATCCCCCGGACAGCCGAGAGCTGTGGCAGCCGGAGAGCTGGGACAGTGGAAGATAGGACAGCTGAGAGCTGTGGCAGCCTGAGAGCTGGGACAGATATGGATATTGTAACTGTGTAATTGAGAAATTGTTAAAAGAAAAGGGGGGAAATGTAGGGGCCTGAAAAAAAAAAAAAAAAAAAATGCAGCCAAGGAGAAGGTATGGAATCCCCCGGACAGCCGAGAGCTGTGGCAGCCGGAGAGCTGGGACAGTGGAAGATAGGACAGCTGAGAGCTGTGGCAGCCTGAGAGCTGGGACAGATATGGACTTTAAGATGGGACTCCAGAAATATGAAATACAATAAGATAACAACAACAATTGGTGACCCCGACGTGATAAAGAACATGCAGCCAAGGAGAAGGTATGGAATCCCCCGGACAGCCGAGAGCTGTGGCAGCCGGAGAGCTGGGACAGTGGAAGATAGGACAGCTGAGAGCTGTGGCAGCCTGAGAGCTGGGACAGATATGGACTTTAAGATGGGACTCCAGAAATATGAAATACAATAAGATAACAACAACAATTGGTGACCCCGACGTGATAAAGAACATGCAGCCAAGGAGAAGGTATGGAATCCCCCGGACAGCCGAGAGCTGTGGCAGCCGGAGAGCTGGGACAGTGGAAGATAGGACAGCTGAGAGCTGTGGCAGCCTGAGAGCTGGGACAGATATGGATATTGTAACTGTGTAATTGAGAAATTGTTAAAAGAAAAGGGGGGAAATGTAGGGGCCTGAATATATGTATTAGGTATGGAATCCCCCGGACAGCCGAGAGCTGTGGCAGCCTGGGAGCTGGGACAGATATGGATATTGTAACTGTGTAATTGAGAAATTGTTAAAAGAAAAGGGGGGAAATGTAGGGGCCTGAATATATGTATTGTTATAAAGGAGTCCTTGTGAATATATATATGTAGTGAGAGTCCTATGTATTAGATAGGTGGGTCCTGTTGCTCTGGATGAGCTACAGCTGTGGGATCCTTGGTTGGGTAGCAGCTGTAGCTCATGAAGGGCTCTGGGATAAAAGGGGGTTGGGTCGAGAGCCCAGAAGGAGCCCCTATGGAAGCCATGAGGAACTGTGCTGCAGAGAGGAGCTGCATAATAGGACCAGCAAGAAGGTATGGACTTTAAGATGGGACTCCAGAAATATGAAATACAATAAGACAACAACAACATGACTGTGTTGATTTTCCAGCTCCTTAAGAAGGAATGTACACAGTGAAATCCAATGCAAGTAAATATACTTGTGTTCAAAGTGGTAACTGAAATATTTTATAATCTTATTATTACAATACTCAGCCCCATCCTAGCTTAGGCCAAAACTGTACCTTGATCCCTCCCAACAGACCTAGCTTGTTTTATGGCAGTATAAATCAAGAGTTATGAGTAGTTATAGAACAAAGGTACAGAAGATAATTTCACATACAGTAAAAACAAACCAAAAAAGAAAAAAAAAAGTGCTTCAAAAGTATAATTACAGGTTAAAATATTTTGATACACTAGGGGGAAAAGTTGCCAAGCATATACACAGGACTTTCAGAAAGAGCAAATAATCATAAGACAATTGTGAATTATGCTTCTATTCATCGTGACTCATATTTGACTCATGGTAAGTGAACTCAATTTCAGTCACAGGCATAAGCACAAGTATTTTTTCTGTGTGAAGGTAAAAGTTGTTTTGACTGGTTATTAGCTCTGCCTCAGACAACCATTCCCAAATACCTAGGGAGAGCAAAATCCCACAAGATCAAATTCTGCTGAACTCAGCCCCATTCCAGCTCACAGAAAGAAACGCGGGAGTGATTGTGCAGTTTCTACCCTTTCTCTGGCAGCCGGCCCTTCCCTTAGAGACAGATCATACCATGCACTCGGGCTGAACCTGGTCTCGGCGGAGGAAGGATGCTGAGCTCCGCAGGCTGCCCTCCCGGTGCGTGCAGTGCCCGCCGCCCGCCACACGAGGGTTCGCACCGCGGGGAGCGCGCACGGCGGGGCTCGGCACCTGCCCAGGTCTATGGGCACACAGGGCACCACCGCGGGCACAACCCGCTTCTTGTCACTCACAGCGTGGCAGGCACACACCCGGGAACGCTCCAGCTTCACACCTGCCCAGGTGTGTGCCAGCAGGGCACACAGCAGAACCACCACGGGCAAAATCCACTTCTTCTCACTCACAGCGTGCCAGGCTTGGACAAACTTCTATAGCTTTGCGTGTACTCCTGTGAAAAGCAGATGATTGTGCAATATTGCATGCAATCAAGTCAATAGAAATTTGTCCATTTATTTCTGTATTCTCAAACACTGAAAAAGCTAAAGGACTGCTATTAGCTTCAGTTGAGCCAGTTTCAACCCAGAGCTAAAAGGGACATGCTATAGACCTGTGTAACTGAAGCAGAATTCAATACTGTATGTATTTTTCTTTTACTGATTCTATTATATGAGCATACTTCATTGTTCATTTTCAGATATACTGGGAGTTAAGAATAAAAATAAGAGTAACTGTGTCAATGCAATGTGTGGAGTGGGAGGAAAAGGGGAACTTTGAAACAATTTCAGAATTAATAACGGTGTGCTATTCTAGTCACTGCTATTTTATACTAACTTTACAGAAAACTTTGAAATTGTTTAAATGTTTTCTGTTAGATGAATAATGCTAACTGCACAAAGTATTGTGTGTTCTTTATAGAACAAGGGAATGGGATTGATCCATTTCCCCTCCTTTCCCCTTCTTTCCCAAGTCTCTCCTTTTCTTCCTCCATCCCCCCATTTCTGTGACGTATTTTCCTGTGACAGTAACTCTTACCTTCACATCCCCAGGAGCACTAAGCTTAGAAGCAGCAATCTAGCAATCACCACCACAGCCAGCTGGGCCTTTGTCCTTACAAGACATTTATGGATATGTGCCAGAGACTTAACATTAGTTCCAGATGAAACCCAGCCTGAACAGTCAGCGGATCTCACCCCTAATAATAAGTCTAAGTGAGATACTTCAGCAGCTTGACTTGATAGCCATCATCAATCTCAATGCAGAAAGCTGTTCAGATCATTTACTGCTTAGACAGGTTGAGATCTTTCTCCATGATTCTAGTTAATCCACAGAATCACTTATGTAAACTTAGCTTCATTTCTAAGAATAGATGGATAGATGCTGGTTTTCCTACCTCAGATGTTGTAACATCAAAAAGGAAAAATGTTCTGGGCTGATTAAGGAAGTGGTGCTCAAACAAAGTCAACGTCTCATCTGGATGTGCAAGGAAAGTGTGCAGCACCGGGAACTTTCATGGCTTTCACTGTGAGGACTCTCACACTCCATGAGATAGCTTTGGCTCTCCAGCTCCCTCAAAGAGCCTGCCACCCTTGCTGTCATCCTCCTGCCTCCCACAAATTAACATCTGCTAGCAGGAATTAATGCCATTTGACAACCCCTGACATTCTCTACCTTCCTGCAAAGTCTCAGCCTGACACCCCAGGCAGTGTGCAGAGGTCTGCCTGAGGACAGAGCTGTCACTTTACCTGCTCCCATTCTCCCAGGTCTCAGTCCTGATTCTGCTTCCTGGGGTCCTGCCACAGCCTCCCTAGGAACAGAGCATCTCCTTGGGGTCCTGCCACAGCCTCCCTAGGAACAGAGTATCTGTCACAGCTCCTTGGGCAGCAGCATGTCCCCACCCCACGCTCCTGTGGAGGGCTTGTTCTGGGCTGTGCACCGGGCTGTGCAATCTGCTGCACTGCCTTGATGCAGAGCAATGGGGAAATTCTTCCAGACCACATTTCAGGGCTTCTTTCTAATTTTTGTTTTTCCTAGACTAAAATCACAAGCAATTTCCACAGCCCCATTAGGCAAGGTATTTCAGAAAACACTGACAACGTACATGATATGATTATTGTAATAATGAGGTCTTTCATCGGGGAAGTCTATGAATAATTACTTCTAATTAAGTAGCTCACAGATGCAGTAAACCATTCATCAGTGCTTCAGTCCTGCATTACAGACTGCAATAATTTTTCTGTTAGTGTAAATGCTGAGCAAGAAAGTGTAATCAATGAAAACATTATTAAAGATTTGTGTCCCTGCTAGGAAACAACTTGAATTTTTTTTTTTCTTGGTTTTGTTTTCCGTATTTGCTCTTGCAGTATTAGGCAGTAGTTGTCCTTGGCCAATGACTCATTCTGACTGCAGCACTATTTGAAAAACAGAAGTGAAGCAGTAAGTACAAGAGGAAGAATAAGGAAAAGAAGAAGAAAGATGGACTACATACAGAAAGTCATTGACTTTCTCTATTAAGAAAACTTAACAGGAAATATTTTCTAGAAAGTTCTGAGCCAAAGATAATAGGCACAGAAAGCTTATTTTAGAGAGTTTTACAATCTGTGGACTTTGGTAGGTCATTACACCTACCATATATAACTGAACCTTTCAGTTTTATAAAATTGGCATCTTATACCTTACTCTGGGACCAGATACCCCTGAACTGTTTAGGGGGTATCTGATGGCAAAATCATTGTAACAAATAGAGTTGTGATTACATGTAGAACAATAATACAAGAAACAATAAATATTAGCATAGAATACATAGTAACTCAAAGATTGAATATTCATATATAAATAGACAAAGTTCTTCTTGGACCCAAGTGTTCACACACTTCATAAGAAAGAGAACCAGAGCACACAAAGGATTCTGGCACCACTACAGGCAAGAAAAGGCATGGAGAAGCAGTGGCTGTGTTTTCAAAATTTACTTTTATTTTTTCCCAGAAAGAGAATTTTGATCTTATTAATAATACCAGAAAGTTGTATATGGAATA
Source organism: Ammospiza nelsoni (assembly GCF_027579445.1). Taxonomy (NCBI): domain Eukaryota; kingdom Metazoa; phylum Chordata; class Aves; order Passeriformes; family Passerellidae; genus Ammospiza; species Ammospiza nelsoni. Next base: position 24,422,008 of record NC_080636.1, on the reverse strand, counting down.
ACCCCAAGAAAGAAATCTTTGTTGAGATTCTCCAAATCTATGTTGAGATGCCATATAAAACCATGAGAGACAGAAACTTCTGTGGTAGCTTAGATATTTAGAATTCAATTAAGAATCCGGGCCTAAATATGCTTGGGATATGAGATAATAAGAGCAGGTTTTCACTGCTACATCCACAGTGAGTAAAATGGAAAAAATGTAAGCATACTTACATACTATATTCCTTAGAGAAAAATCATAATTAGAAAAGGCAATAGCAGCAAATGTAAGAAGTAATTTTTAAAATGCATCAACAATATTAAGGATCACTCAAAAGAATTTAAGTTCACAACTTTGTGAAGAAGAAACATATAAAAATCAACTCTTTGCCCAGAAACAAAAACAAACAAACAAACAAAAAAGTGGCAATGCAACCATAGCAGAATTTCCTGAAAAAAGTTCCTATTTTTATGAGGTTTTAAAATTTTATGAGAACACCAATTATAAATACAGGATTTTTGCCTACCAAGACACCAGAACTTTAAAAAGGGAAGAGAGGCAAAACAAAAACAAAAATAAAAACAAAAACCCAAACAAAACCAAAAAGATAGAGCAAACCAGTAAACAGAATTCTCAGATTTTATGACAGTATTCCTCCAATAGTAAATCTGCCTATTTTGTACTTTCACAGCATTCCAGTAGCCACTGCCATAGGAGATACTGAACACCCCACGTTATTTTTTCCCTCCTATGAATTTACAGAACCACAGCTGTTAATCTGAAGCAGAAACTAAAAACCTCAACAGCATGCAAGCACCCTACTTGCTCAGACATGTAGTACAAGCACAATATTGGTCATTGTGGGGAATCCCTCCAACTCTAAAAAAGCAAATCAGAATTGTATCTGACTTTGTAGAATAAAGGGTACAAGTTGCCATTGATATATAAGAAAAAAATACTTATATGGCAGGTGGAAGAAATGATAAATTTTACCACACAGCTCTCAGGCGTGAGATTGTAATAAATATTGCACATTTTTTTTCCTTCCTTTTCCTTGAGTATCTTTGACATATGTAGTTATACACAAGCACCAACTTGGAGACAGGTTTTTTTGTTTCAAATATATTCACACATCTCTGAAGCTATCAGTCATCTGCAATGCCTGGGCATAGCTCAAGGTGGAACACAGGATATGAGATTGAGATCTTTCTCATAGGATATGAGGCTGAGACCCGCTTGAGACTACAGCTCTCACTGCTGAAAGAGACACAGAGGAAGGTCTAGCAGATAAATGAATAAAAACTTCTCTGTATCTGCAGTTACAAAAATAAGGTGCTTAACAGATGAACTAATGAAGACACAATGCTGAGCAGCAGTCACCCATGGCACAGTCTCCTCCTTTTTAACAGTAAGATGGACCCTCTCTTCTGGCAAGCAAACCCTATTACCACAGGGTTTGTGAATCATTTCTAATGCAAAGCTCTCTGGCAATGTTAATGGAATATTCAATGTTCCATTGACAGAGCTGGCATAATGGAAACTGGTGTACAGAGGCCACCTCTGGTTTTATAAGCAAGACCTTTGAAGGCTACAAAGGTTGTAATGCTTGTAAAAACTTTTTACTATGCATCCTTCAGTATTTTATTCAGCTCCATGAGTCCACAAGTGACTGAATATCTTTTCTGGGTTTATTTCATATTCTATATATTGAAACAGCCAATCTAAAGTTAAAAATCTGTCTGTATGTGGCAAGTTCTAAATCCCATCCTCAGGCAAACAACGATTTGTAATGCCTGTTTACCAATTTCACGTTTTAAGCCAGTCACATTTAATTAGAACTGCAGAAGCAGGCTATTTCTTGTAAATGCCAGTATGGCAAATACATCAACACCACTGAAAAAAATAAATAACTCAATGTTACTTTTACTTAACCAAGTTTTCAAGCACATCATGCATGATTTCTTTACCTTAATCTTTGAAGTCCTCAAAAGATTAAAATAATATTTTAGGATTCTTGCAATCAGGAAAAAGAAATACAGTGCTGACACACATGAGGAAATGTTTCATTCCTTCTGCAGTCAAATTTACAGCATAATAGTACAGTAAATTTTGAACATGCAAGTTCGAAAATGAATGCATTTCAGGTGCTCAGAGAATAGAGGCTCCATTATCTTTATTGTATAATATCAGCTAGATTATCTTTATTGTATAAGAGCAAACGACATTCTATAAAATGAGTCCAGGTATTTACAACATAAATTTATAACTCACTCGTCTTTATACTAGAGCATTATTATACCTCCCAAGTGTTTCTATACTGAAAGAGTGGCTACTTCCTTGCAAAGTGAAATTGATTTAGTATTTCATAAAAGAGGAAAAAAATCAATTTTTTTTTAAACTGCTTTTCAAAACCTTATAAAGGTATGTATCAAGTCAAGGGACCAAAAACCCTTCTCACCTGATATTCAGGCTCAAGCAGTGACCAATAATGGAAGCTTAGGGATGTCCCTATTTACCTTTCAAATTCCTACAAATCTTTAAAAAAATAATTATTTAGGGTTTAAGAATTTATTTCATTGCATTCCTAACTGCTATGACTAAATGCATCTAGCTTTAGACTACACTTATGAATTTGTTTTTTCTGCAAATCATCCATTTATAGTAAATATCCCCCATTAATTATGTCATCCAAAACCACAAAATGTTTTGAATACAATGAATGTAAAGCTAGCTGTGTTAGTCTCTTACTACATTACCTTTTTTCATACTTATGAAAAAAACCTATTAGACCAGATTATATGGGGTGTATATATGGAAAAATTCTGCAGGTCTATCCCAAGTGCTCGGTGTCATTTACCTTTAAAAGAATCCCCAGAAATTGCAGATTTCTATTTATGAGAATTTTAACACAATGCAGACACCTGCTTCTCATATTTACCATGGGATTTCTGTATATGTCCAACATAAATCTATTTCTACCATATCTCCAACTAAAACTTCAGTACAAAATTGACACTTGACAATAAGGGAATACCATAAGTTTGCCCAACAGGACAGCAAACAATCCTAGACTGTTTCTAGAAAAGTGACAAAGGAACATCTTTCAGGATGGGGGTTCTTTTTAATTTTGGGGTTTTTTGGGGGGGGGGACTTTTTTGGGGTTTTTTTAATTCAAAGTAGAGTTCTAAGGAAAGTCGTTTGAATTCTTAAAAATGAACATATTTGGCTTCTACTGAAAATAAGATGAGAATATAAGAAACAGCAGCTGCCTGTAGATGAGAGCATTAAGACATGCTGTACATCTCCCAGCTGAGTGCTTTTCCTAAAGTTGTTGATTTAGCCACAATAAAAATGAAAACACAACAACAATGATTTGAAGGAAAGTTTTGTACAAGGGTCACTTGGTCATATCCACATAGATTCAGTGACTGCTATACCATTTCTTGGTATATAATTTAAGTCTGAAAAGTAGTTAAACAGAAATGTTGTTACAAAAGAGTACTTACAAAAATACTTGCACCGTGACCTCAAACAGAATGTGATTTTGATTTGATTTTAAATATGTGATATCTGTAGTGTCTGATCTGCTTTTGTTCTTGTAGTGAGACCCTACTGACTGAAATCACTGCATATATTCCCTCTACTGAAGTGAAAATAAACAAGGTGAAGAGGGAAATCATGCATGCCTGTTGAACTACAAGAAATTTGCAAGGAACTGTTGAAGAAAAAGAGGATCTTCCACATGGAAGCTCAAAGTGAAAAGCAGCTCTCCATCTGGAAAGCTTATTTGATCTTTTTCTCCAGTTACTGTTTGGAGGGTGTTCTGGAGATGAATATTGAGTTTGAAATTAATTGGGACAATGATCATTTTTTCAAGCCCTTGATGTAAAGCTTCTGCTTGCCACCAAATTAATGACAAATTTTTATGGTAATAATCAAAATAAGCAAGGACAACTCAAAGTCCCAAATTTAGACAAAAGATTACTTCTCACAGTAATAACTCATAAGGTCCTTAACCATTGCTTCCCCCAGTGAGCACTATAGAGAGGGATCTACAGAGTTTTCTCCAAGTATGGGAGGAAGTCTTCCTAGTCAGGACTTTCCAGTCATTCAACTTATTGTCCCTACAGCTGCTCTTCCTCTAGTCACTGAACTACAAAAACTTGTTTTCAAAGAGTTAATCTAAGTCCTTAAGTTTAGAGTGGGGGACATTGCAACACTGCAACAACAGCCTCTTGCAGTTTATATATATATTTAATCTCTTTTTTATATCAGGTAGTCCATGAAAGATTAATAGTGCTTTGTTTTCTTTACCAACAGATTTATTGCTCGTTTTTCACTTAAACACTGTATTCAACCTCCCATTGGAAGTTCAAGGGAAGGGAAATGCCTTATTAAAGATCAGCTTGTTCAGACATGATGATCTATCTAGACACCAGAACTGGCCATAGGTTGTGTATATACTGCATTTTGGTAGGATCACACAGCTTTCTGCCAGTTCCCCAGGCTCAGTGATGCTCCTCCACCCCAGCTGCATCTTCATCGAAGATGCCTCAGTTGTTTCCACACCATACTTTTGCAAGGAGACGTGCAAGGTTTGCGTACTCTTGTTTACCCTTCCTTCACACATCTTTGGCATGACAGACACCTACTAAACCACAGCTGAGTGGTCCTACCTGAACAAAATGAAAGCCTATCCTTGGGTTTTCAGTTGCCTCATGGCTTCAGGACCCTGCCTTTCAGGCTACCAAAGTAAAAGACCTGAACAAGCAGAGGTCTCATGCAAGACATGACACTACATGAACACATTGGCTACCCTAGAAAGCATTTCAGCTAACTTTTACTCACTAAGGTAAGTGTTCTACAGCAGTGAATAATGCCAGCAGTGCTGTTTATAACTTTTCTTTTAAAGCATGGTTGTTCTGCTCGTAGGTGTGCCAGGAAATATTGTCCATGAAAGGCTCCCTATTTGTTCTAAAAATGCACATACACAAGGAAAAAAGAAAGTGTAGCAAGTAGCAGGAACAACATAGCAATGGACAGAGACATGTTTAGGATAAGGCAGGCTTTTTAAGATCACATAATGCAGGACTTGCACCTTATGAAGGTACATTAATATGTCTCTTATGAAACCTGAAAATGGCAAGGATTTGTTGGATTCTTCTAAAGATTATGCAAAGACTAAAAGTCTATCAGCCCTAATTGAGTAATCTCTATCCTCCTTCAGATTTAAAAGCCACAGTAAATAAATTCGTGTACCAGGATAGGTGGTATGAAAATACTGCTTCTTATTTTTTATGGGCAGTCATTTGGACTTTAATGTTACATGAAGAATAAGACAATAACTTAATAAACATAGCAGAGGACAGATGCCTGTTAGGACCTTAAACTTAGATCTGCTGTTGCCATCAATAATCATTCACTAGTTCACCAGATCTGTTCTCTGTTAAAAAAGTATTAAGCTGATGTTTTAACTAAATTACCAACTTCACTAGATCCCTTTCCAGTTCCAGTTTTTCACTTTACATTCATTTCACAGGGCATGTCTCAGCTTTACAAGTCAGGTAGATGTCCTTGACCTGTGTCACTGAAAGCTGCTGCTCCAAAGCCTGAAGGGATTGTTGCCATCCAGCTCTCGCTTCCTCTCAGTAGCCCTTCAGTTCCGTGGGGCTCCCCGCTAGGATGCTAGTTTGTCATTCCTCACACAGGGCACCATTTCCAGGGATTGAGAGACACAAACCACACTATGCAAGCAAGGCCAGTTTATTACACTAGTCACCAGTATTTATAGTTCTCTAATTTCCATACGAAATTTTCCACTTGGACCCCTTTGCCCCTGTTTCCGTAGCAACACAATCTTTTTGGGTTACATTCCTGTGCCAGCAATGTCCTTGTTACATCTTCTCTCATCAGAGTGGTCAGAGTGACCAGACATGATGTCTTCACTCTTGTTCTTGCCTTGAGTTTATCTCTCCCACGGCTTCCACTGTACCCGGGCCAAGAGGTCAGCAGCGCTACCCAGCTCAGCTTCTGCAGCTGATGTTCCACACTCCCCATCTTTTTATAAAAACAGTAAAAGGTCACCACCATAAAATACCAATTTTGCTTCAGGCTAAATAAGCATCATGCCTGTCTCTAGCCCCACTTTCCCTACTACCACCTTCTTAGAGCACTTTTTAACTACATCACTTCAGTGCCTTCCTGACTGTCTCCTGCAGCTCAGCTGGGGTAATCCAATATCACCTTCTGTTGGACCTCAAGGCTGATTTTGATATCATCACTTGCCCTTCTTCACTGTCTACAAACATTCTGGAAGAAAACTGTACAAGTCTAACTATTGCACATGAGATACAAGCTGTAAAAGAGCACCAGCAAACAGAAACAATACTTTAAAAACAAAACAAAACATTTGGATATTCTGCAAGAATGTGTTTTGTGTCTTGAAGAGAAAAGCACAGCAGGTTTCTCTCATATGTTTTTCAGTTGCTCATCTTTATATCTTTACCTAGCAGGAGATTGCTTAGAGTGGGAAGCAAAGTCATTCTCCATATGATTTCATCCCCTGTTACAACATTGTTTTTGTGGTTTCATGATCAGTAGATCTTCTCAGTCTTGCCATGTATACAGACCCATATCTTGTCTTTCCTTACCCCTGTGGCTTTTTCCAACCAGCATCAGCTCTGCCATTTTATGATAAATATTCTTTCTTAGACTCTCACATTAACAGATCTCATCTCAGGCCAACAAAAGAGAAACTGCCTAATAGAAAAGACTAGTCAAAGGTGAAATGGGTGGGGAAAAGAGAAGAGGATCAACTAAGTCTGCAAAAATTATTAGTCAAAATAAGGCACATTAAGGAGAAAATGGTTCAGATTAAGGGAAATAAGCAAAAAAAAAGTAAAGAGAGTAAAAAAACTAAATAACCTAAAAAAAGAAAACTCAGCACCAAAGTTAAAATAGACTATGAGAATCAACTTACATCCCCAAAAGCTCATATACATATGCTAACATGACTCCTCTGGGAACAGCACGGAGTTGTGTGAGAAAAATATTTTACCATATAAAGATCTCAAGATGACAGCAGGTCAGTGGCAAAACCACAATGATAATTTGCTCAGAGGGTGAGAAGTCCTAGAAAAACAAGTGAGATAATCCCTTCTTATTCAGGGAAATAAAGTCTATGATTCACTTTATGAAATATAAAACCAATGGGTCAGAGCTCAACATTAAATCATCTATCTGTAAGTACTATGCCAACAAATGGAAAAGCAGACCTGAGGAAAGAAGATAATGAATTATACATAAGCATTTCTGCAATATTATAAGCATTTTAAAAAGTAAGGATAGGAATGAATGTGCAAGCAGCTTCTTTCTGTGTGGCAAGGTCTACTTAACAGCCTGGTGTAACTGAAACCCTGCCTGTTGCTTATCCATGTCCCCAGGGTGTGCGCAGAGAATGAAGACCAGCTCTTAGGAAGAGACATGCTGCACGATGGAAGAGTAAATGCAAGTAGGAGATTGCTTGGAAGGATCCCTGAAACATGCCCATTTTTCTTCCCCATAGCCCATATCCTGGCAGTGCATTACTGAAATCTTCAAAAGGCAGGATTTTGGAACTTACATATATATATTTACATACCAAGAGCATACATATATTTAATTATATTGCAAAATATTGCCATTACCAAACAAAACATGGAGCATGGAGTTACACAAGTAGTGGAGATCTTGACAAATTTGAAATCAGTGGGAGGTCTGTACAAAGAGGTATATGCAGCAACAGAGATGGAAGAGAAAGATTTGTAGGAGCTAGGTGTGTCCAGGTAAGTATGCAATTTCAATTACTTAAGTTTAGGGACATTTTCTCCCTTGAAACAATACCCTTTTGTTTGCTTCTGTGTTCCTACCTAGCATGTACCTAATATGTCTTACTTTAATGCATCTTTCAGAAATGGCCAGGCTATGTATACTGGGCAAAGAATGCAAAGTGACTCCCTCCTACAAATGACACAAAAAACATGGGAACTGGAACCACAGATAATATAAAAAGAATACATGTTCTGCAGGTGCATGGGCTTTCACCATAAAACACAGTATTTTTATGGGAATTTCTTCTCTTTCATGTGAGCACACCCTGCTGAGAGTTATGGCCATGTTGTATTACACACAGCTTCAGTAGAAAGGACATACAAGATCAATATCTCCTGTGTAATGTATGCATATTTTTGTTAGACTTTAATCAGTTCCATTTAAATTCATGACTCATTTCTTATGTGTAGCTGAGATCTAAGGATCTACATTTGAGTTAAAGACTGTGAAATTACAATATTTTGACAAATCAAAACGCTTAGTGTTCAAAGTTTTCTACTTCAATAGCACCATAGATTTTTAATATGTTTAAATTAGTCACCAAGTTTTATTAGAAATTATTCAGTGCTTTTAATTTACTGCTCTTTTCCCCATTAAAAAAAGAGAGAAATTTGAACAGAAATTTACATCAAATAGTCAACTCTCTAAAACTTACTGTTAGTTTCATCTTCAATCAACTTCTCCAAAAATGCAGCCTGATTACCTGGATTGAGCTCTCCACAGTAGATCTTCCAGCCACACCTACATTTCCATAGCACTATGTCCCTCTCTTTCTCAGTCTGTCTCAGAACTGGCCAACAGTTGGCAATTCTACCCCAAACATTAACTATCTAAGGTGTTTATTCTAATGATAATATGGATATAGGCAGATCTGCTGTATAATTTTTCTCTCCTGTAATGCTGTCTCCAAGCCAAAATCATAGTCCTAGTACCCATATTATGCTAGATTACCGTCCTGGGATGACACACATAGTTATGGCACTGAGCTATGGCTTATTCCCAGTCTCCAAAAACCCACAGACAGTCCACCCCCACCCCCAAGTAGGATTGCAGATACTGATTTCCAAGACAGTTTATTTCCATGGCAATAAGAAGTGGGGGGTGACAGAGACATGTCAACAAACTATCTATTTGTGAGCAAGCTGAGCCTTCTGGCAGACTAGGCTTTGGTGACCCTGACTCTGCCACATCAGAAAAAGGAGTGCAACCTCCCAGATGCATGTTCCCATATGAATTCCAAGTGGTTTGTGAAAAAAATACTTCAGTGACAGCCGATATGATCAGTAAACACCAGTCCAGCAAGTATTCACCACCTAAGAAAAACCCCAGCCATCAGCTTACACCTGCATCCGGTGACAGGAGATGGCTGGGCTGCATGGCAGTTTCTGCATGGAGTCCAGCAAGCTGTGATGTGCTGATTGTTTTATTTTCTCACCTATACAGCTTTGCAAAAGACTTCCAGATATGCCAGCCAAAGATATAGTCTCTAGTTTTGACCCCACTCTCTATGTGCTTAAAGGTGCTGGAAAACTGATAAACCTACAATGCAGGAGTTGCAAAGTCAGGAAATACAGACACTGGTCCAGCAGAGAAGGGAGCTGACTCAGCAGGCCTGGCACCAGTATAAGAGAGATTAGATTAATCTAGAGCCAGAAGTGGGAAATAGTTCTTTCTCAGCAGCCACCCTGCAACAGTAGTTTCTGGTTTATGAGGCCCCAGGGAGAGCTGAATGGAGAGCAGCTGTGAGAGCTGTTTGTCAGGAGCATTTGGTCTGAGCCTGAGCCTTCCCTTGCTTTTACCATTTACAGTGAAAGCTAAATGACATAAATTCTGGGCAAACCTAGCTGTCTCAGGGCAAAGTGGGGCTGGAATGACCTCTCTGGCAAATCTGTCACCTCTGACGTTCCAAGAGAGAGGCTAAATTACAGCGGAAACTCCTCTAGGGCAGGTGAGTGAGCAGGATTCAGCTGAGCATCCTGCAGTAGTTGGGATTTGGCACACTAAGGTTCTCAAGGTATAGTCCTAAACATTCCTGGGAGGTGCTGGGGTTAATGGCAGATGTGTGTTTCTTCTGATGAGTATAAAAAGGAGGCATCTCTGTTCAGTTTGTATTTTTCTGTCCTGCAGAAAATAAGGCTTTTCTTAGATGTGTTTTCTTAGATATGTTTTCATAAAGGCATCACCAGCTTGGATGGCAGGCTCAGCTCCTCCTCAGAGGCCACTCTGCATCCCACCCACTATGAACACCTTTCCATAAACACCCAATACACTTGGGCTTTACCAGCTCTAAGAATGGCACCAGACAGAGCTGCCTCATATGGCAAGGATTTGTCAAAATTATGTTCTATCTAGGACTTCAGACGAGTCAGTACTTGAAGCATGGAAAAAACAAGGATGAATTAATTTAAAAGATTTTTCCAACATATCTATTCATGCAGTACCTGACAGGACATAACACCTACCTAATACTATAGGGCAAAAGTTTTTTGCTTCCACATACAGTCTATGTATGGATATTGAAAAGAGCAGAGGCAGACAGTCTTAGGAAACAAACTAAGAGAACTCTCACCACTGCATAGAAGTCTGCATAGCAGATCAGAGAAATAAGATTATTAGGGTGTAACAGGATCTCCAGTGGGATGCCTGCATCTAAGGAGATACCTATAACACTGTTCTCCCTGAATATAGTGAGATGTCTTGCAGATCTTTGTCTTGTACCTCCAGTGGCTGCCTGGAGACATCACTTACAGCTGTTTTTCTTGTGCCTTCAAATAACCCACACAGTTTCTCTCAGACAGGCAGAGAAACCCCTGTAATCATGACCACAGAGGCTGGTATGCAAAATATCTCAAGTTAAAATTGCGCTGTAGAACATTACTTCATAGTCTAGACTTATCATTTCTGCAACAATTTAATCAAGTTTACATAAGCTACATAAAGCTCTTCACTATAAGAAGATAAGCCTTACCAGGGTTTTGTAATAAAGCATAATAGCATGTACTGATGGGTGGGAAAAAAACCCAAAACCATTTAGTTTCCATAGCAATAGGAAAACTGTGACTAGTTTTCAAGGCCTTTGCTTTCTTTCTTTTATTGTTATTGCTGGTTGTAAAATATCTGAAGGAACAACAGCTAAAGAGCCTCTACTCTAGGAGATATGAGAATCCATCATTCAAATTACATCATCCATCAAAGATTAGCTTCCAGGAGTCTGGCTTAGTGTTGCTTGAAAAATTACTTTAAGCAGTCCACAGGTGGGAATGGACATATAGAGCAAGAAGAGCAAGGCAAATGCAACCAACCAGCAGCACTGAGGCCATAACATTAGATTGCCAGCTAAATATAATCTTAAAATTGAAATGTTCTCAGGACTCATTTTATGGTAGAGATCAATTACACAGAGCCTCCTCCAGTCAACGTTATAAAAAATCCACCTTGAAATTTACCTGAGACTCTTTTAGCTAAGCCTGTTCTGTGTTTGCTGAAAGTGGCATGCGACCTTTCATCCCCTGTGTACTGGTATGCAAGGAAGATTGATCAGAGGCCAGGCAGCCCAGGGAAGGTGAAGAGACACAGCTGCAGAGGAGCATCTCCCACAGTCCCCACCAAGCAGTGAAGCCTCGCTCTTATTCTCCCTTTAGGACTCTGGCATCAGTCCAGCTGCTGTATGAAATTGGTAAGCTCCTGAAACTTCTGTTGCTACCTGGTCTCTCTGAGAGCTGTTTTTGCGACTGCCAGCCTTATGTCACTGGGAAAGGTTTATTTCTAGATAGGTCATTTCTAGATAGTCCCAATCATCTTTCAGGATGTTCTTATGAACATGCAACCTACGTGAAGAACAGAGATGGACCAGCTGCAGTTCTCATTATTGCTGCTATTATCACATCCTTTAACTGCATGTGGATTTTGTGATAGAACTGGCTTCTATCTCTGTTCACCATTATCAAACAGTGAAGGGGAAAAAGCACTCATTCTTACAGCAATGCACTACTTAGTTTTCCATTCTTATGTAAACTTAGTACACTTAATCTACTTACTCTGACAGGGCAAAGACTCAAATGGCTGGTAGAGGGCAAGATGGCAGTTCTGCTTCAGTCTCAAGTCAACAAGTATCATGTTCCTGAGTATTTTGTAGGAAGGAAACAAGTGTTCTGGGATAAAAGTCCCCTCTACAAAAGGAAAAAGGCTGAGCTGATACAATGGAGTAGATTAAAATTTGTATTTGTTTGACTAAATTGTGGGAGAGATTATTTGCCACTTGGTCTGTAAAGAAGGGCATTTTTACTTAAGGTTTGGCCATGACATTTTATGTGATCAAACTCTGAAATACTCGTGGAAGACATTTGGAAGAATTTGTGTACCCCTCAAACATTAGAATTTTCTTTTTGGTTTAAACTAAAAGAATAGTAATTTTTTTCATACAGGATACTGGTGAATTTTAGGTTATGTTACATCAATATTTTCTAAGACTAAGCTTGTGCAGGTCATTGGTATGAGTTTTTTCTTGTCTTCTTGGGAATTTTCTGTCTTTGTCTACTTTCTCCCATTTCATTTAAGCATTTTACATTGTTTCTTTGGCTGTTTAAAATGGCACATATTTATTTAAGGTCTAAGACCCAGCAGAATACTCAATCACTTCCTAACATACGAGTGTTACAGATTTACTAAAAGAAAATAAAAAATCCAAAAATGTCACCTGGCTAATTGTTTAATAATACTCATGAATTCATTATGCTGCATCCTGCCACAGATGCTGATAAAATGGAACACAGATGAATAGCTGTAGGCAACTTGCAGAGAAAAACTTCAATCCCCTTGTTCAAATCTTCCTGTGAGCACAGTGTGCACTGGAGAGCTGGATGTACAGCAGTGGACAAAGCTGGTCATATCACCTATCGTCAGTCTCCTGACATTTCCATTGAAAGATCCTGTTTTGGGAGTCTCTGCCTAACTATTTGGACTAAAATGTTCTATGCCAGGTTCTCTGCCTGAGGCTGAGTTTTATTGGAAGCATTGCAAGGAAAAAATATTCTGCTGTGTCAGAAAGCAGAGTTGGAGGAGGGGAACACATTGCTTTTTCCACATTACCAAAACAGTTTAATTAACCAAACTGGAATCTGCTTTACCACTGTTCTTCTCAGCCCTTGCAAAGGTGCTGCAGCTGATCAAGTGGCTGGGTCTGTGTGACTGGGAAAAAACACCTGGATGATGAAAATTGCTGTGGGACAGATGTGTTTGAGTAAAACAGGTTTCAGATCTCCATTTTTGTTTCAGTGGAGCTATTCCCAGCTAGAAAAAGAGGCTAGCTCAAACCATTTAGAGAGAAATTGGTATCTCACAGTGGAGAAGGAGGACACAGTACTGGGATGAGACAGAAAGAATGTACACTTAAGGGAGGAAAGGAGAAAGGGAAGGAAAAGGGAAAAGGGAAGCGAGCAACACAGCCTTGGGCTTGCACCAGACAGCAGTGTCTATTTCAGACCCTCATGGAGACAGAGATCACCAGGTTCCCCACCCTTTCACTGCTAGACAAAGCTTATATTGTCCTCATCATATGGCAGCTCTGAGAACAGAATGAGTTGTTATCTCACCCAGTGATGGAGATTTGTGTATTGGAACTGAAATACTCAATACTGTTGATTGTGACCCTGCCATGTTAATATAGCCAATATGATTCCTCTATAGCAGCATTGGTTTCCTCAGTTCTTGGAGTGGTTAGATCTAAAAAATATGCAGGAAAAAACCATAAATTGCAAAGTCAGGTATATAAAACTAGATTAAAGACAGACTCTGTATTTCTCATCACATGCCACATGGGACTGATCCATTTAATTTCTCACAGCAGTTAGCTCCAAATTCTGCTTACATGCTTGGAGCAGAGACAATCAGGACCAATGGTCTACAATGGGCTGAGGGGAAGAGCCTGGGCATTTCTCAGTTTACCTGGCTCTTGCTCCCTTCCATCTTGCTCAGTATTGTTTTTGCATCTATGATTTAAAACCAAACAGTTGGTAAAATTACTGTTAAATGTGTGTGTATATATAATTTACCATTTGTCTTAATTTCAAACCTCCATTTTAAGCTCTTTCAATAAAGAACAAATTTCTTTCAACAGACTTCTTTTATTTCTACTTCCCTAGTTATCAGAGCAGCAGGCAGTGAATGCTAGAATTCTCTCTCCTCCTTCCCTTTTTTCCACCTTCCCTCACATGGACGATGTATTTGCAAATCATGTTTTACAGGAGACTTTCAGACTTTAAACAACCATAAGCAATGCAATGAATCACAAGCACAGACATAATACATACACAGGAAGCTACTGAAATCACTCAAAAAAGTAACCGAAAAAATAAACACGCTCTGTAGTGGTGTTGGAAGTGATGGAGAGGCAGAAAATGCTCATTTCTGAACCTATTCTCTCTGAGTTACTTGAGGAATTGCAAGGAAAACAGCTAGCAAATGTACACCTTCCATGTGATGTTTTTCATCAAATGAAGGATGCTAGCCAGAGACTAACCACTTCATCAGGTGTCAGGCTCAATGTGTTCTTCCCCAGCTCTCAAGGAAATGTGCTCTGCAGTCACATTGGTTAGGGGGAGGAAAAAAAGGGTTTGTTTTTAGTGATAGACATTTGAATCACTCAGATTCCTGCAATTCTGGCCAGCCGCCAGCCCTGAGGCCGAGCATAGCAGGTGGGGATTGGTGTGTCTGGGAGGTGCTACAGCGCTGGGCAGCAGGAAGGAGCCAGATGGCCGCCTCGGAGCCCGGCCCTGGGGGAGCCGCCTCGGAGCCCGGCCCTGGGGGAGCCGCTTCAAAGCCTGGCCTAGCGGAGCCGCCTCGGAGCCCGGCTCTAGGGGACGCCTCGGAGCCCGGCCCTGGGGGAGCCGCCCCAAAGCCCAGCTCTAGCGGAGCCGCCTCAGAGCTCGGCCCTCGGGGAGTCGCCTCAGCGGCGACTGCTGCAGTACCAAGGGCGAGGACTGCGGGAGGGGAAGAGCACTCTCGGAGCATGGACCAGCCAGCCTGCTCCTATTCAAGCGCCTGCTGTTCCCTTTCATTAGAAAGATAATCAGATTCGAAGTAAAAAGCAGTTGTGTTGGATATTTTTATTTTGTAACCCGCCCCAAATTGTAGATTTCATGACAGCCTGAAGAGATGAAATTTAACAAATTAAACAGGAATGTCCATTTAGGCATTAGTATTAGTTTCAGCTGGGTATGCACCTTTGCAACAGAGCATCTTTGGGAGCCGCTCCACCCCTTCGTGCAGCTCCTCATGGCAGCCAGATCTGCTTTGCTGAAGTGCAGTGTCATTGGCTCAGTGCAGCCTGTGAGGTGACTCAGGTCCAGTGTGCTCATCAAAAACAATATGAATACATCGATAGGACACAGATTTCAGGTATTTCAACAATTACCCAGAGCACAGTACAAGTCTTGACAGAAATTATTTTCCTACACATTAAAAAGATTGAGAGCTGAAAATCAGTTAATGGTAAAATGGAAATATATAAAAGAATACCACAAATAAAAGCCATCTCTGCTGTGGGCATATTTTTCTTTAGTGCAGAGATCATTTCCAGAAGCTGCAGGAGGAAATAATTGTGAATCTGCCAGACAATCTGTGACACAAAACCCTGGAGTGGAATGATAACCAGAGAAAAGCACTTTATTCCCTTTACGTGATATATTTGTTTTCCCATCAGAAACCACAGAGCCATGATAAGCTGATGTTAGAATTCTGCAGCTCTTTCCTTATGATGGATAGTTAAGGAATAGAACACAGCTGTATTAAAAACTTGTAGTGGTGAAGATTAGCCATCCCTGTCCAGGAAGAGCTCTTTTTAACCACGCAGGGAGCATCTCTTGGGTGTGAGACAGCAAATGGCATACACCGGTTTTGCAGTAGACTAGTGTAGGAAGGTGAGCAATTCTGGTAACTAAGAAAGGGCTTCATGGAGCTCATTGCTATTCCGGGGCTGCAGTTGTTTTCTAGTTTTATAGGAACATTTCTTCCTCTAATGCAATTTCCAGCAGATTCCCTGCAAACAGCTCATTTCCTTGAGCCATGGGTGAGAGAGGCATTTCTGACCTGAAAACAATATCTGACCTGAAAACATCTCAGAAAAGAATGGGGAAGTGAATTGGGAAAGGTATTTTTTGTAGAAAATGGTCTAATCAATCTTTCTTTCTTTTCATGATGTGTATGAGTGTCTTCCAGGCTCTGAAAACCCACAAAAAGAGACAGTCCTCTCTGAAGCAACACACAGCAGAAGGTGCTGCTTTGCAGTGTTACTGCATGCTTAGCAGAAGCAGAGAAGTGGTTTATCATGTAATGCAGCACATAAAGCTCTCATTTGAATTAGCCATGTAAGTGACAAATAGGGTTAGCAGCCCAAATGAACCCAGGGAAATTTGAGCAGAATTTAATTAATGACTTAAATCAATAATGAAACTACCTATGTTAATCTTTCAAAAACAGTCATTAATTTTTTCCTAATCTCAATCAGTACATGGATAAACAGGAAAAGTCAAAACATTATTTTATTCTTGAAGTTCCTTACCACAGAGATTTTCAAGCTGCAGTGAACTATATAGTGAGATATTGATTCCCTTTTCTTTTAGCTAAGCATAAGAGGATACAGCAGAGGAAAAGAGAGATGGAAATTATTAAGTGTGTATCAGTGTAAGTAAACTGAGCAATTTCAATTTCCCCCTCCCAAAAAAAAATTAAAGTAAACACATGCATTTTTTTTTCTAATGCTATTGCACCTAATTCTATGTTGTTGTTATCAGAGGAATGCACTCAATTGCAAATAAAAGTCATTCACTTGAATCTGGAAATAGAAGAGATTTGAAGTTTCTTTGAATGTAGTCCACTCTTTGAAATTGCAAGACTTCTTTCTATGTGAATAATCTTTGTCAGTACTGAATTAATTTTATCCATATTAATATGGGTTGACACCATAAATTCATTTTGAAAGTCAGTGACCAGATTTTTTCTGTGCAGCTACTGAATATGAATATCACAAAGCATTTTCTTTCTTCTCCCACTCATATTTTTAGCATATGTATATATTACAGATAATTTTAGAGGAGAAATAAAAGCTCCTTCAACATTTTCCCCATCTCCAAAGTAGTGCACACCACATAACAGGTCTGTTTGCCACTTTTGCAAGCACTTAAGTAGCATTACAATGTGGTATTCTCCTCCTTGCCACTGTTTGGTATACAGCTTTTACCAGCTACATCATAGTACTCTTTAATTTTGTCCTTCAAGGAGTTCACAACCCTCAGTGCTCCAGGATGCTGGGTTTGCACAATTCCCAGTGTGCCTTTTGCTCTGAGCTGTGCCGGGAGGTTTGTGCCCAATGCTGAAGCTCAATTCTTAAGGCTGCATTCTAGAAGTTCTGCTCTTCAAAGGATTTTGGGAAAAAAAACCACCAAAATTTATGACTAGCTTCTCAAAAGACAGTCATAACTGAAACTGAAGAGTTAAATCTTTCTCTAAGCTACCTCATGTGCATGTTTCTCAACGCCAGCAGAGCAGAAGGACCCTGCCTTGGACAGCCTCCACTTTAAACAAGCATGGCTAGAAATTGCAGAAGGTGATTTGTCAAGAAGCAAACTCAGCTTACAGCAATGCAGTTTTTCAATCTGCTGCAGACTAACAGAATATTTGACTGAAGTCAGGTTTCCAGAGTACACAGCAAATGCAGACCTGTAGACCTGTCTCTTCAGAAAGTCTTGGAATTGCTTACATCTTGTAGTATTTTCTGATTCCTTCTGTTGATCTAGCAAACATAGGAAAAAGAAAAAGCATGATGATTTAAAGTAGTCAGCTTTCTGTCATTGATTCATCTATTTAGACATCTAAAGGAGTTTACATTCTGAAGATGCAAAAATTCCCAGACATGGTTTTTTTTGTAGACCCCTGAAAACACAAGTTGTCTCAGTGTGATTAGAGGTATGGAAATAAACTGAGGCAAAAGTGGAAATGTAAGCTATAAGTTAAATAGTACACTGTAAACATACAGCTGTGGTTAAAGGTCTAAAATCAATTGTTTGACCATCTGGAATAACCTTTAGTCTAAAATCAGACAATTAACCTGCAAATAAAATTCTTATCAGTTTAGAGTGGTTCATATTATTGCACATGACCTTATCAAAGTTCCTTCACAGTGACACTCATTGCCTGATATACTTTGCACTTGGCATGCAGGGTGCTCAGTTTTCCTCTGGGAAAAACTAGTGGTAGCTCTGTGCTTCCAAACACAAATGAAGAATTGCTATCCTAAACAGCTAAAATAGACAAACAGTCTAATTGAAGCAAAGCATGCCACCTCTTCTGCTCAGGTGTTCCTGCCAAGTTGCATGAAGGGCCACACTTTACATCTGGGTCAGGTCACTGGTGGCTCTTTGTGCCCTGTCCTTTGTCTGGATCAAACCCTCTCCCCATACTCAAAGCCGTAACAGTGCTTTGTTAATAATAAATCATAAATTCTCCTTCCAGACAAATAACAGGAGGAGAAACATAAGAGTACCCATAATCTTTACTTCACTGTTACTTTTTTGATACACAAAGGTAAAACGAAGTGAGATTTTAACAGCAGCCACTATGAAAAAGTACACACATATTTACATGAAATGGTGCAGCAGATCTCCAGGAAGGAAAAGTTATATGTGAATAATCAAATAAAGGTTATTATGGTGATAACATTGCTATAATACAATAACATATAGCACAACCTTTGCACTAACACAAGGTTTGCTAGATTCTATCCCTCCTTTCTCCTGTTATGGGAAGCTTTCTTTCATTTTTGATCTTTTCCCCACAAATCAGGTCTACAGGTATGAAGTTCACAGTGTCTGAGTAAAAACCTACATAAAACCAAACAATATTAGGCCTAAGATTGCATTCTGACTGTGACTGGGGAGAAAAGACATGGCTGGAATACCACAGACAGTGACAGAAGGCTGACCACAGACTCATTTTGGTTTGTCTTTCTGCAGTGTGGAGTACAGTCCCTGTCTCATATTGGCTGGGGAGCTGACAGATGAGAAAAGCACTGAGGGGCATAATTGTCTCTCCCATCATCCTGTCTTTAATGATCACACATTCAAACCAGTAATCTGTGGTGGTGCATGATGTGAGGTGGCACAGATTTGCTTCAAGTAATGTGGGTAGTGTTTGACATAGAGGGAATAGCTTAGATCAGTGTTTAAAATTTAATTTCCTAGACATTTCAAATTATTCTTCACTTAACACTAATTTAATATTTAGATATAAGTCTCCTCAGGGAAGGGGAGAGGGAAGAAGTGTGACTGTGATGCCAATGACTGGGTGGTTAGAATGAAACAGCTAATCTAGAAAGTCAAAGCAATATAAAAGACAGATTTAAAGCAACTGTTCTTAGTGGCTCAAGTGGAAAAATTACACAGATGATTCTACTGGTTTGAAATACAATTTTTGAATTGAATGTCATAAACCTTATTGCTGGCTCAGAAGATAGGGAGGTATCATTCTGCACCCAACCTGTATAATCCTTAATTTCTTAGCTATTGAGATCCTGCGCCTAGAACATCATGTCTCTGTTCTTACTAGAGCCTGTAGCAAAACCAGGAGGCAAACAGCAGAGAAAAGGCTCTTCTAAAGAAAAGAAAAAAGAGGGGCACAAACCCAAAAATTCTTCCAGTCTTTCTAATTATTTTTGTAACAGATTTATTGTCTCCTTGAGAACCAATTGAAGCAGATTGGCATCTTCCAGATGTAAAGAACTACTAAAATGAACCAGCAGCATTAAATTATTCTGAAGGTAAAAAAAAAAAAAATCTGTAACCATATTGCTGCAGGTGGGATACTGAAGAGAAAAGTCTGAAAGGAAGTACAAGAGCTTGTACCTGTTTTTACCCTGTTCCCTATGCAGGACCCATCTGAGAAACAGACTGCAGTGAGAGGAGTGATGGGCTGGGCACAAGAGATTGTACATCTGTCTACTCCCTTCATCTAGAATATGGATACAAAGGGTTAAATATCATTTTCTCTGTAGATAGTTTCACCCATCTGGTGCTGGTTCTTTTAAGAAAACTGAATGATTCCAATTATCTCCACAGCAGAGATGTCCAGCATTGCATGTGATACACAGACCCTGGAGGAAGTTTGGACACCAAAGCCAAATTCTACCACTCTCTCTGAAAATAAAATAAGCCCAAAAGAATAAAGAAGGCTCAAAACTTCTATAATTAAGCCATAGGAATCTGCTGCTGTGACATTCAGTGAAATGTTTCTCTTCTATTCCCAGGGGAGCCTGTGCAATGTACATTGTCTGCTTCTGCTTTCTTGCTGTTCTTCTGGGCATCAACAATCCCACCAGACCACCTTCTGTATCTTACATGCTTACCATGTGTCTGTTAAAGCAGTACCTTGTAGCAAGACCTTTCCTAATGCAAGAAAGTTTAAAAAAAATTTTAAAGTCACCACAAAATCAACTCACATATTTTCAAGGGTGGTATTTAAATGTAACAGCAATTCTTTGTCATATTGTCAAGGGAGTGTTCTGTATTTTTAGAAACTAGGCAGCCAAAAATAGAAGAGTAAATCTAATATTACTCTGCTCTCTTGACATGCATGCCATTACAAAACTAGTTTAATCAGAATTTTTAAACTTATCTAATTTATTTTCTCATTTTATACTGCCATTCACCAAATTTAACTATAAATTGGAATTTTTCTTGATAGAACAATATACAATAGAATTCAGATTATATCCTATTCCCTTTTGAAATTCAAGAAAGTGAAATAATCATTTGCTAGACACTTAAAACTGCAGGAGTGCAAAAAATTATTTTTAAAAAAGAAAGGGGCGGAGAAAATCTCAGATATAATTCCTGCAATCTCTGTGCATAATCGTTTATGTCAGATGCTCTATGGTTTTGAATTGCTAAAATAAGTTCAAGAGAGGGTAAATCAGGGGCAGGAGGGTGAAGGAGGTAGGAAGAAGAATCAAATGTTTCAGAGTGGAACTCTTGAGTGCAGTTAATTTGGTCAGTTAATTTGGCACAGCCAGATTCCCAGTGCTCCCTGGATATTGCTTTTCCAAGGTCATTTAGTAGCCAGTTTAAAAGAAAATGTTTAAATTACAATGGAATTCCATTGCTATGGCTATTCCATTATGTTTGAGAGACAAACATGTGCTGTTCTACTATCTTAGCTTCTTGGGTCATAAAAGAGCAAAACAGGAAAAGCCAGGAGATAAGACAAAATCACTACTTGAATTCAGGTTCTCTTTCTAGACTGAGGCTTAGATTTTTCACTTACTACTGTCTTTTTTTTTTTTTTTTTTTGCTTTCCCTTTTGATATAGTGTGTAATATGTTTCAAGAAAGTAGAAATTTCAAAACAATAAAATACTTTTTCAGACCAAAGAAAAGTTCCCACATAAAATACAGGAAATGAGGAAAAAAATTTATCCAATATTATATAAATTTTAAATGTGTCCTCTAAAGGAAGCAGAGTCAATAGCCCAAGCAAAACAACTGGTTCATTTGACCAGATTTTCCCTGTGTTCTAGAAGAAGGGATAAAAAAAATTGTAAGAAAGGAAAACACAGACAAATGAAAATTTGGCAAGGTTAGAAAATGCAGGGTCAACATCATATTAAAATATTTAACACATGGGAAGTATTCAATATTGCTAAGGAATGGCAGGAAAAAACAAAGAAAGGTAACTGAAGCAATGCATTTTTGCAAAACCCTCATATTCATCAAGATGTTGTTCTGATGGGGAAAAATTAAACAAGTAGGAAAAAGCCTAAAAATATTTCAGTTCTTCTATAAAAAGTATAGTTTAACCTACATGGATGCTGGGCAGTTTTTGCATTCTTGCATTCTTAAAGCAACTTTGTTAATGTGTCCCATAACTTGTAACTCAGATTTTTTTCCAGCCAGGTCCTACACTGTTCACCAGCATGCCTCACAGTGGAGAGTTGATGAATTAATGAAATAAAATATTAGGAAACTATTAGGACTTCTATGGTTACATTTTTTGCTTTCTAGTCCGTGTTTCATTTTGTGAAAACAACACAGACTGCAAAAGTAATTAGGATGAAAGTAATTCCATTGCTAAATAAACTTAATGGTGTCATAAAATCAAACTATGCAAGGAAGATTCAGGTCAAGTAGAATTCTAATGATGCAAACCTCAGAAGTAGAATTCAGGGCCTACTCATGAATACAAAAGGGAAAACTATCACTATATTAAAGCATCCATCATTCTCTTCCTCTTCTCCACAGAAATGAGAATTTCCAGAGCATAGCATATAAATATAGCATCACAGATGTAGCTACAGCAATTCCTACAAAATATATCTTGGATAACAGTACTTTACTTGAAGATGTATTTCTTGGTTTTTACCTCTAATGATTAACATATGTGGGACCTGGGCACACAAAATCATCTGAAATTATTTCCTTCTTTGTTATCATGAAAAGACATGGGCCTGTTTTTCCCATGTGTCCTCCATACATGGGCACGTATGCGTACACACAAAAGCCATTTTATACCCCACTTTGAGCATTCAGGCTTTGCCCTTTCTCTCCTACAGAGGAGCTCTCGAGAAGAATGATGTGATTTTGGAAGTGGGGCTGGGGAGGCCTGGCAGGGCACGGATTGCTGGGGTGCATGTGCAGTGGTTCCCAGGGTGGATGCTTAGCTGCCCTGTGTGTGCACCAAGCAAAGGGTGGTGGAGAAACTGTGTTGGTCTGCTATTAATACAGTAGTAATCTCTGTGATTGCTAAAATTCATTCATACACATATCTTATTTTTCCACTTATGTGATTTTCAGGTGGATTTTCAGTTAGATACTGAATACTCCTCTATAGTTAAATCTGTGGCAGAATTGTCAAGCACTTTCCTGATATGCATGCTCTCCCTTATATTTTCAGAATAATCAGGTGCATTCACATTGGGATGATATCAAAAAACTCATCTTGACAGGGATTCTTTCAGCCAGTTCACGTTGCTGTTCCAGAGACAGGATTTGTGTCAGGTCAAGCAACCCTCACTTTTCCTTCGACAAGAGGACGATGACAGATTAAGCACACACTGAAAATGAGCACTGAGAATGAGAGATGTTTCTAGGGGAGAGTAAAGGCCAGCTTTCTTCTTGGAAGGCAAGAGTGCTTAGGAAAACTACTGGGCTTGTTGTCAGCAGGCTGGCTCTTGGGCCAGCAGGCAGCTGGCAGCTGTGCTTGCTTGGCTGGCTGTGGCTGCGGAGGCAGCGCAGTCGCGGCGCTGCGGTGGAGCACAGGGGCTCCCAGCATGGCAGCACTGCTCTTCAGCCACCCAACTGTCTGCTGCAGAGTACAGGGCTGCAAGGGAAAAAAATCACATCAGGTGAAGGGCATCTCTCATTTCAATTGTGTAATAAAAGTTCCTCACTGCAACCCTTTTGTCCCCACTGTAATTAAGGCACTCAGCAGAGCAGTGACACCTTCACTTTGACCATATAAATAGTGGTTTTGAACCAATACACTACACATTTCATGGTGGAATAAGAACTGAGTATTCTGTTAAATACTTAGACTGTTTTAAAAGGATCTTCAATGTATTGAAGTCTTAGGACTGCAGCCCTGAGACAAAGCACAAGGTAGCAGTAACCTGTGCCATAAATCACTGCATGATAATCCAGCAAGCACCTTAAAATCAGCCAAACTTTCTTTACCCAAACAAATAACGAGTATTTATTTGGTATTTTGGCAGGCTGCTCATCAAATTGTATTGATTTTGATCAGTTCATAAACATATCTCAGTTTGAACTTAACTATGCTCTTGACAAAACACATAGATTAAAAATGTTTAAAACCCAATGAAAGTGTTTCAAGGCCTGGAAAAAAAGTCCAAATAAACTATGTTTATTTGGTGATTGAGAAATACTCTTAATATTTGAGACAGAATGTCTACAGTAGCTTTTTAAAGTATCAAACCTTTTTTAATTTATTCATTTCAGAAGTCTTGTCAAGTAGAAACACATATGGGGGTTCTTGTAAACTCAGTGGTAAGAAGCAAAATACAGGAACTAAAGCAATAATATTTGGCATTCTGGAAAAGCAAATTTGAAGTCTGACAAATATCAAAATAAATTAAAAAATATCATAGCATATGCTCCTATAACATCCAACATTTATCTTCTCAAACAGGATTAACTGAATAATTCATAAGTGCTGCAGATGGGGAATGAATGAGTTTGCTATACTAATCTTTGTGAAAGTGATTACCAGCATTGCATGGGGTTCCCAGTACTCCCTTTTACACTATGAATGGATGTTTGCCTTCAATTTTTATAAATGACCACTCAGAAGGACTTTTTGCCTTCTGTTCCATCATTATGTATGGAACATATGCTGTTGTCAGCTATTTTTTTTTTCTTTTGGTCTTGCAATTTGTATTATTTTCAAAAATAGTGCAACATTACAATTGGGCATTTGTCTTCCATGGAAGCAGAAGATTTTCATGCATAGGATTAAAACCAAGTTCTCATTTTACAGAAAAAAGAGCATGCTAAAGCTGTTGATTGGGTTAGAGATTGTATTTAAACTCAGGACTGCTTCTTTTACTCTCAACTGTGTGTACAAAGCAGGAACTTCAGCTGATAATATCAATTTTATTACCTGTCAAATGTAGTTTATAGCAGGTGCTTTTTCAGTGACAGCATCCCCATCCCCAGAATGATTTAATCTCAAAGCCCAGTAAAGATTATGTTCCTGTGCAATCAACAAGAATCCAATTAGTGCATGTGTCTCCTTGGCTTTATCTCCACTCTTCAGGCATTACTACGGGGATCCAGCTCTCACAGCCTCTCTCAGCCTTGTGCAAGCAAACATTTCTTGGAGCAGAGGAGCTTTGCAGTGGCCAACACACTTGTGCCATGCAGTGCTTTTGCACACTTCTGCTTCCCCTTCACATGGGTCCTGCTTCTATCTTGGCCTCTGATCATACTACCCAAATATATCTGACACCCTCTGTGGCCATTGCTGGTAGAAGCTCCAGTTTTCTTTCCAGGTAGTAAGAGGCAGCTCCCTTGTGGAAGAGGAAGGCAATAAGAGCAAAAGTTCTGGGAGTGAAACTGCTGGCCACTCACACAAGAACTGAGAACTGGGTAGAACACCTGCAGAAACCTGAACAGGTTTCTGTTCCTCTTTTTTCCTTCCCTATGAAAGAAATGGATAAATTTATTTTCATTGCCACATTTCCTTTAGGAAACTAAGGCAGAGGTCATGAGCTGAATGCTGAGTCATTGCTTTGATTTATGCACCCATTGCAGTTTGTATTTTATCCCTGCATATTGAGTAATCATGTGACATTGTCAACTATTACAGTCAACTTATCTACACAATTAAAATAATTCTCCATAAATATACAGAAAATGCTTAGCATGACTGTAAAATAATATATAATTTTATAGACTTTTATTTTTAAAAGTTGTTGTATTTAGTTTTCTATATTTGATCCTTTACAAGAGAAGAATGAAAAGTAAGCAATACTAATCACCTTTTTCTAAACTAAGTATGTTATAATTGTTTCCAAAAGCTATTATCAGCTGCAGTTTACTAGTAAAGAGACAATTGTGGAAATCACTGCAGGAAATAAGAGGTGCTATGTGGAGCTATATTTATGTTTGCCTTCTAGCTCACTGAAGGAAACAATTAATGAAACAGGGATCCTATCAATTGGATACATGCTGCTCTTCCACAATGGAGCACCTTTACTTTTCTCTCTTTCGTGTCCCAGAAAACCATCTGCTTTAGCAAAACCAGTTTTCCCCCTTGTTTTTCTTGTATTTTGCTTTGGCAAACTATACTTTCCCCTTAAATCAGCTCTGCATAGAGTTCCATTCGGGTTCAAGACCACTCAGTTCTCTGGGTCCTAAGTACACTGCAGCTGTGTGCAGTACTGCTGAGATATAAATAGATCACCATCTCAGCAGGTTTTAAAGCTACAAATAAGCTTATTAAAATTGAGACATTGCACAAACTGCATTCAGCTCTATTAATGATTATCCTTGCATTCAGGAACACTGATTTCAGTTACTCCATAGCATTGCACAGAAAGGTGACAGTCAAAGAGATGTCTCTGGATCTAAGTTTACAGTACATATTTCTCTGAGTAGGAACAGCTACTTTTCATCAGGCTGATGTTTGAGAATTGAAAGAATGTATAAAGCAAATTTTTTTTTTTTTTGGCTTAGAGGAAGCTTGTCTTTATATCCTTGTATCAAATTCAGCTTGGTAAGAGAGAGAAAATGTACAAGAGGTATTGCTGGTGCTGGTGGAGGTTTAGCAACTAGATTAACTAGTTAAACTCCCACCATGGTTAAATACTGTTCTGTGTTTCAAAACCTGAATAGTCATCTGTTTTAGTTGCCAAACATCTGATGTAATACTGATTTCACTTGGTAGTCTACCTTTTACAATCCTTTTCTCTCAGATAAACATTAGATTAGTCTCCTGGTGTCTAAATAAATGCTAGGATTTCCAAAGATCTAGAAGACAAATGGAAATAGAAGACTTGGAGAAAACCTTCTTTTAATTTCTTCTTCAATTTCCCTTTTTTGGGATAATAGAGCTTTTTGACTTTTTTTGCAATCTTACCAACCTTCCCCTACATTTGCATTCTGTAAGAGATTTATTTATATTTAGCATTTTTCTTTGGCTAGCAGAAGAGGTTATGATGCTGGATTAGTGCTTTATTCATAGTAGGATTTCAGATGAGTCACGGATATATCTCTGCAGCAGCTGTTGCAGACCTTGTAATGCCATTATGCCGACTCTGAGCGAGATGTTGCACTCAGGTTCTGTGGCTACCCTCTTAGTGATTTCTACAACACAGAAGCCCTCCAATGTCGATGATGGGACACTATCAACGAAATTTTGATGTAGAGCATATGCTGCAGGCACAATGCACACAACATGCACTTTTGTGACCTTTTCAGATCTTACATGGAAAAACACTGCAGAAGATGAGGAACATGTACTTGCAGAAGTTTGTTGCTGTGACCTGTCAAAAAAGATTCACTTCCTGAATAGTAAAAAAACAAAACAAAACATTTCCTAACTCAGCAAAAGAAAAACTGAAACCCAAAACTCCCAACTAGAGAGTGAAACAAACAAGAGAAAAAAACCCCAGAAACCCAACAACAAAAAATAACCAAACAAAATGCTTCCTTGCTCATAGTATGAAGGAAAAAAATCCACAAAACAAAAAAGTAAAATAAATACCTCTTTGCTGATGATTTTTAAAAGTCCTATTTTCCTGCTCACGGTAAAACACCTCTGCAGCCTCACTAAAGACCATTAATGTCTATAAGAGCTTTTAGAGGTTCTGCTGAAAAAGTACACAGTTGTACTACAGAAGGAAATAGATCTCATTTGATACCAGAAATTTGGTCAGGAATTTAGCTGAATGTCTGCAGAAGATTAGAAAGCATTTTATACATTCCCAACACCATTATGAAATTCTGAGTTCTGGGGAAGAGTTATCATAAGCATGGACCAGATAATACTTGACATTTTAAGCTTCAATCCCAAGAACTCTGCTAAGCTGCCACCCTTGAGTGATGCCATCTGCACAGGAATATTAATCCCATATTTACCTCCAAAGTCTCTTATGTTAAAATTGTCACTCTCAGCTAAATTCAGATTTAGAGCAGATAACCTGCTACACCTGAGGAGAGGTACATAAAGTACAGCCACTTGTCCTAAGGACTCAGTAAATAACAGCTGTGATCACTTTTTTCTGTGAAGTCATCCAGTCAGGTAACAGCAGTGCATTGGATGAATGTAGGATATACACCTGGCTTCTGGCATGCATTTCTAACATTACACTTGCTAGTCAATGCTCTTTTTATTTGATTTCACTCCACTGCCTTTATTTGAGTATATCTGGAGTTAATCTGGTTTGTGAAGATATAAATAAAGTAATAGAGGACATGCATATAGAGATTTAATAGTAGCAAGTTCTATTTCTGAAAATCAGAAATAGAATGATGCAAAATTGCTATGGTGTGAAGATACATAAATAAAAGGGGGCAGAAGAATGAGCTAAATAATTTTTTTACACTGCTGATTACCCAAAAAAGATGGATATTTTTTGACATGTCAAACATCTCAAAGATAAAACATGAATTCTCACTGCCAATACAAAGGAAGGGGCATCTGTCATGTTACACATTCACTTGCTCTGTATCAGAACCTCCTTCAAAGCTTTTCAGAGACTCCTATCATGCTACATGTTTTCATTTTGCAATGAAACCAGCACAACGACATTATTTTGTTTAAAGGTCATGCAAACGTTGGCTGAGTACACTCTTAAACAAAACTATTTCATAAATACACATGGTTAGAATATTTCATAAGGACCCAGTGTTGCAAGGTTTTGATATGTGAGCAATGACCTTATTTCCCAGATTAGTCTGTATTTATCACCTACATAAAAGGGAATAGACATTGTAAATACTTACAAATACACCAACACAGATCAAAATAATCTTGTCCTATAATGGTAAATATTACCTCTGGGCAACTAAGTATAGGCTAGATATAGTGTGTGTGAACAATAAGGTACTGTTCAACTGAAAGTTGGATGTTTTAGTTCCTGACATTGGCTGTTCTAAAGTTCCTGAAACAAGTTATGACAGAATGTTCTTTTTTTAAAACATATTGCAGCTGCCCTTCTATCTAGGTAGCTTTATATCTCTCTTTATTGTGATATTGCAAAGCTAAATGAATGCTGAAGACAGACTTTATTAGAAAGTAAAATACCATGTCATCAGCATCAAACATAGAAATAGGCATAATTATATTCTTCATTTAAGAGTTCCATTCTTCTAAAGATTACATGAGAATGCTCTTCTGCTCTTCATCTTTTTTTTTTTTAATTGTGCCACCTTACTCTAGAGGAGACAGAAAGGAAATGGGTAGTGCAATAGGTCACATCATTGAGGAATAATACTGATACATAGCCTAGTATTATTTGGCACTATGCTTTTTAGGCAGAAGCAGGTTTTTCATTTTTTCTACCAACTACAGAATAACACAATGGGTTTAAAATTACTGAAAAAAAATATCTGGGCAGTATCCTTGCACATCTAAGCTTAATAGCAAAAAGAACTGTCAAGTTTTAGCAAGGACTGTCAAGTTTAGCATGTCCAAGATTTAATTATGAGGTTTTCTTTTTACTGTAGGACAAGGAATATATTAATAGAAAATTTTTATAAAAGCATAGGGAAACAAAACTTTGGGAAGTTGGGAAAAGTGGTTTGTGACCAAAGTTTAAAGCCTGTAAGGTTCAACAGGCAGCCAGGATACTGTGACTTTCAAGTCAGGACAAACTGATTCTGTAACTCTTACAGTAAAACTTCCCAGGTTTTTGCAGGCATTCTAGAGCCAAAGATTAAAAAATCGTCATGCAGGTTATTTTCAGTTTTCATTAAAATTATTAGATTTCAATCTAAACCATCTGACAACTTTAATGTCAAAGTTATTCTTTTACAGGCAGACTAACATTCTCCTGGAATGGTTTGATGAAGTGTGCCATGAACATCATTAGTATTCTGACACTCCTGAGTTTCAAATCTGATTTGTCATAAGAGTTGGAAATTTGGTTATTACTCATAGCTCAAGAACTGAAGCTCTTAACCAAGGAGTAGGACAAGTACCAACCCCAATATCAAATACCAGACATTTGCCCATGAGTGTGTAGAAAGCATGAGTTTCTTGGTGTCTTAAAGAGGTGTACTTGGATAGCTTAAGACACTTTGTCCATTATTTTAACTCCTCTCTCTTCCTTTGCCTTGTACAATGTTTCATTACTCCTTTCATTACTCCTACCTTCCCTATCTACAACTATTTCCTGACTCCAGTCCTCAGTGCTGCAATCACGCCTCATCCTCCTCATGCAATTTTCTCCAAAAGTGAAATTGAAAAACATAGGAAGTTTAATTTTTTTAGTCATTCAATGTTAATCTAGTACATTCCCTCCTGATCTGGGAAAGACACTGGGAAAAGGTAGCACAGAGGGGAATCCTGCTCCGTCCTTCAAATCCCAGCAAATGGTGTAACCTTCAGAGATTTGGCTGTCAAATACTGCCTGCACTGAGAATCTGCAAGCTCAGATGTTTGGAGTCATGACTTGCCCAATTTCAAGTTGACTTTATTCTCACCTTTTTTTGAGCAATGTCATAAAATATTCCTCTGACAATTAGGCAGATCAGCTGCATGTCTGCAAAGGTTTTGCAGTTTCTCAACTAAACAATCTGAAAATATTTAAAATAGGAATCTCTCACCACACCATTTTCTCTCTCCCAAAGGCTGGCTGCTCATATTTGGATGCAGTGAAATCAGGAAGCGACAAGAAGGCACAGAGAGCAGTTTCCAACCTCAAATCTGTTACACTGCAGGAGGGCATTACAGGCAGTGCCCACTGTACTGCCCTGCTACTACAGAGAGTGACACCTGCTCACTCTCCTCAAAACACAGAGCTGACTCATGCACTACATTGCTTTCTTTAACAGATATTTTTTTAGTGGATTTTAGACTGATAATGAGCTTCTGGTTTATGATTTTCTTTATTCATATTTGAATATGCCTGCTATCAGAGCTCTTAGCTATCTCTGCCTTGATATTAGGATAGATACTTAAATCTCTTATCAGTGCTTTCTGTAACTGACTGCCTGTAAAACTGAAAGCATTTATTGTGGTATATGTTCTCTTTATTCCCCCTGCTTGTTCTCCCAAAAACATGTATCTAATTGGAGACAAGTATTTTAACAGTTTTTTGGAAAAGTATCCCAGCTGTTTTCAATTTAAATTTCAGCAGCCTTCCTCACGACCCAGTTATTCCATACGCAGTGTCTTAACATCTTTAAAATTGTAAGTGTTAAAGCCAGCATGAAATGGAGGAAAATAGCAATGAATTCTACTATTTTTATCAATGTAAAATTATATAACTTTAATTTCCACTGATTTCTTAAAGTGAAAGTAATCACTGAACAGCAGAATTAAATTGTCATGCTGTGTAATTAAGACCTGTGTGTGCTACCAGTCATTACCTTTTTAGCTTTTTCTTATAAGATTTGCCCTCACAGAAGAAACCAATTTAGTATAAACATCTGCATTTTGTTTCTCTTCTGTGGTTTTAATCTAGTATTTGCATAAGCATGTGATCAGCCACAAAGAGGCCATCTGGCTGGCCACACTCTCCCTGATCCATTTTCTTTATGTGCCAACAGTGCTTGCTCCTATGCCATCTTCCTTGTGGATAAATCCGCTCAGCACAACACTATACCCAAACTATCAGCATGACTGTTTCTGTCTGCTGAGCAATAAGTATACTTGTGTGTTTGCCACAGCTTCAGAAACATCAAGGAATGCCTGCAGAATGCTACAATAGCCTTGAACCCACTGTGAAGGCCAATAGCCTGACAAGAGTTCAAATCTTTGCCTTTTTGGTTTGGTTTTTTTTTTCAGGCATGATGAATTTCCTTATTTTCTTCAGCTGTGACTGACTTTCAAGAGAGTCACATGCAGACCTTCACTTTCATGTTCCCCTTTAACTGCCTGCTCTTCCATGACTGCTCTTCCTGTTTAGCCAGTTTACCAGTTATATCACGACAAGGTCCTGTGAGGTCCAGCAGGTAGGCACTGGCAGTCCTGTAAGAAACTGCCTCTACTGTGGCCCTATATTTATGACTTAAGACCATGGAAACCCAAGATGATGATCATTTCAGCCCAGCCTTACATGGTCTTGAATGCCTGCAGAGAGACCTTGACAAACTGAGCAGTCACCCACCATATGAACTCCTGAAATACTGACTGGGCTATCACCAGCCAAATGAAATTCAACATGGAAAGAGCCAGACTCTGCAACTGGAATGGGGAAACCCTGGATGTACAGACATACTGGGGAATGAGAGGCTGGAAAGCAGTGCTACAGAAAGGGACATGGCAGTCCTGGTCAACAGAAAGTTGAACATGAGCCAGCAGTGCCCTGGCAGCCAGGAGGGACAGCCCTGTCCTGGGGGGCATCAGGCACAGCATCATAAGCCAGGAAAGGGGGGGGATTGTCCTGCTCTGCTCTGCACTGGGGCAGCCTCACCTCGAGTCCTGTCTGCAGTTTTGGTCAATATAAGAAAGATATTAAAATATTATGAAGTATTCAAAGGAGGGCAAGAAAGATGGTGAAGGCCTTGAGCAGAAGCCACATGAAGAGCAGCTGAGGTCACTCGGTCTGTTCAACCTGGAGAAGAGGGACTGATGTAACCTCATTGCAGTTGCATCTTCCTTCTGAAGGGAAGGGCAGACATTGATCTCTTCCTCGTGGAAGCACCAAGCCTGACAGAGTTCAAGAAGAATTTGGACAATGCTCTCAGCCCCATGGTGTCACTCTTGGGACAGAGGGAGGATCAGAAATGGGACTCAGTGATCCTTCCAACTCAATTTATAATCTGATTCTTTGATTCTCTGACTTCCTCTGAAGGGCTAAGCACTATTCTTAGCAATATTGAGGCCAGGGCCTCATTATGATAGGCTTGGCATTATTCATGTTAATATCATAAGAGAATAGTAAGGGACCTTAAGGATATTGTTGTTCCAAACCCCCTGCCATGGACAGGAAACCTTCCACTAAACCAGGTTGCTCAGAGCCTAATCAAGTCTGGTCTTGACCACCTCCAGAGATGAGGAGTCCACAATCTCCCTCCCTGGGCAACCTATTCCAATGCCTTACCACCCTTACAGAAAAGAATTTCTTCCTCATATCTAATCTAAACCTCCCCTCTTGATTAAGGCCACTTCCCCTTGTCCTATTACTACATGCCTTTGCAAAAAAAAAAAAAAAAAAAAAAAAAAATCATCTCTGTTTAAAAGATAAATGAAAGCTTCCAAAGTTAAAGTTGAAAATGTGGAAGTCATATAGTCATGTGTGACAACTCCTAACGTATATGGCACCACAGACAGAAGACAGCAGAGGTCTCCAGAGATCTCTTCCTATGTAGCCTCTCTGTCTATATCCATCCCTCATTCTTGCAAATTGAGTTCTAGCAAATCCTGTTTTGGGAAAAGATAAAGAGTAACTTTCCTTCCCTTCACGTGTAAAAATGAAGTTATGAAAGGAAAGGATAATGAAGTAGATTTAAAGAACTACTGATACACTAACTTTATTGACCAAAAGGAATGCTCCTGATGGCACATTTAATAGTATCTGTACTGTTTTTCAAGGCCAAGCTACAAAACAGACTAAGAACTGGCCATAAATGTATTGCACCAGTGTGGACATCTAGGCTGACTGCTTCCAACTACCACAATTCCATTTAGCATGTGAGATCACAACTTTCCAGGAACTTGCAAGTCTGATGTGCTTGCAGCAAATGATGCTGCCACACAGTATTACAGGATGCACACCAGAGAAGATGTGCTTGCACACTTCCATTACAAGCAACCATGAGTTTGGTTTTATCCCATGGAATTATATATGAGTAAGTATTTTTTTCCTTCAGTGCCACGAACATGAATGTATAGGAGTATAAAGAAAATTTGAGTAAAGGATCTTTAGTCTGAGGTATGGAAGTTGATCTACAAAGAACAGGATATACAGATGTAGCATCTCTATCTGCTACACCTGGATCTGCTTTGTTTCTGTTTGTCTGGGGTTTTCTTGCTTTCCTATGATTTGTTTATGCAGTCAGGTACTGCTACAGCAGCTGAGGGAGAAACTAACAGGAATGCCTTCACAGGTTTCTATAAATCAGCCTGGAGATTGAATTATTTAATGTGATTTGTGGCATGTTCTATGTCTAAATATCCACTTCAGGGGGTTGATATTTCTTTTATTAACATGTTTTGCCTCAGAAAAGGAGAAGTTTTGTACTTCATAATCATAAAGGATACGATCAACATAAATTTACACTGGCTTGTATGAAAAAAGCACATTCTATAATGAAAATTTCACAGATGTAACATGTGGGCAAACAGAAGATTTGATGTTTCCTGTTAAACCACCAAAATAACTGTCAAGAATTTCACTAGAAATATTTGAAATATCCGCAAAGTCAAATATTTTTTAAAAATTTGGAGATATTTTTACCTGAGAAGATAAAACATAACATGAGAAATTCCAAAGTTTAGAAAAAAATGAGCTAACATGTCATTTTGTAAATAAACTAATTAACATTTTAATGGTTTCAGGAAGAATTTTAAAGCACTTAATCTGATCTCTCTTATATATAGTTAGCAGAAGCTTTTGCTCAAACATATGCAGAATGGATTTAAAAATCAGTACACAAAATCTGTAATCATTAACCTTTCAGAGGGTCAAAGAAAGCAAAAAAAAAAAAAGCTACTGCTCCATTGAGCACAGAACTAGTTGCCTTCAGCAATATCATACATAGCCTTCTAGTAAATGACAGACTCATCTGATCTACAATGGTTGCTTCCCCATATCTTTTTGAATTTTAGATGTAGTTATTTATAAAATTTCATTAGACATTTTCTATTCTATGGGAGTATCCTGTATATTCAATTACAAAAGTAATGGTTTAGAATTATGAGAGTTTGAGATTAATAGCACAGCCATCAGTTCCTGCACTATGAAGCAGAAAAAGACATATACCAGAAATCCTTTCCACAAAGCTCTGGAAAAGCAGCAAAAGTTAAAAAGTTACAGTATTAATTTTCCCTTCCACTACTGTATGAAACCTGGCCACTTATCAATATATCACAAAGGGAAACTGCACCCTGAAAATTCATATGAATTATTAGCATTACTGGGAAAATCTAGACTAAAATTTTATGTGTGTCAAGTTTGTGAAAACTTCAAGCCTGCAGAACTAATTTATCCTGCTTTATATATGCAGTTATTTTATATGGAGTATTTCCTACTCTGGTAGGCTACTACAGTGCACAGTTAGTAAATCAGAAAGAATGGAAATGCCTATATTTTCTAATAAAGTAAGTGCTTATACCATTTTCAAGAACAGATCTGATTTGGGTGTAGTAGTCACCCCTGAAAGCCATTACAGATGAAATGGTGATGTAAGACTGGATCATCACAGCTCAGTCAAATCATCAAACTATGGAGTAGTGGAGGTGATATTTTTGACATATGTATAAACGTGTATCCTTTCACAATTTTCTTTTACTAGCTCAACATTTCAGCTGTCATTGCAAGACATTTTATGTCTGAAATAACTTATTCTTCTCAATGAATATGCAATTTTTCTGCATATATTTTAAAAACGAGGTTTCTGTCATCTTTTGTTCCAAAAGGTAGGGTGTGCTAATAAATTAATGCTAATAAATTTCTATCTGCTTCACCAGAGCTTTCACATATTTCAAAATACACATTGAAATTGAAGAGAAAACTCAATTAAGAGTGTCATCTAATCTTTAAAGCAGAATATAGGCATATTGTTTAATTTATAGCTGTGTTGGAAAGCAGAATGACTTGCTTCTCTTTTGCAATCCTGTCATGTACATTCCAAACAAGTGATGATCCAAAGCTAAATATTGGATTCCTTAAGTATAGAGCACATTTTCAAGTGCAAAAACTAAGCATACTCTCAGCTTAAAAAGCTGCAGAAGGCTTTTCTGACCTGTTTGTATCAAAACAGGAAGGGTGCAATGTGGAGTTGGAAATTTGAGTGACACAGGTTCCATTTACATAGAAGAGGTGAAAGGGTGGAGTTCATACAGTTGTCTTGCAAAGGAAAGAAATAAACACAAGGGCCAGCTGGTTTTGCTGGCAGATCACGTAGGGGAAATGCAGAAGAAACAGACACTACTGTGCTTCTCCTGGAGTAATGTTGCAAGTGGATGGGGACTGTTAGGAAATATAGCAGCTGAGTTTCATTCATTTGGATGACATCTGGTTTAACTGTCTGTTGTGTAACTAAATGGTTAAACATGTTTATCTTACCATTGAGATTTTGTACAAGAAAACCTGAAAAATTTGAGAATTTCTTAACTGATAAGATTTAAAAAACCTTACTCATTCTTTCAAATATTACTCATGCTATAACTACAAAAAAGGTTTGGTTGTTGTTTTTTTAAAGACTTTTAAGGTTTCGCAGTAACTCAGAGTACACAAAAGTATACCAAAATTAAGGATAGTAATTTTTTTGTTGTGCTGTTTTGTGAGGTGGATAGTGGCCTTATTTGTAAAATAACTATTCACAATTTTAAATTACACTTGGCAGCATTGTTATAGTATCTTCTGTTCTCAAGAGGGTACACTTCCAGCTGCCCAAAGGTATCAGTAATAAGCACCACTTGCCAGGGATATTGCAGTCAAAAAACCCAGTTTAGACATAAAACAGCATCCAAATGTGGATTTAAGTGACAATCCTATTTGTCACCAGCACTGCAGTAATTTGGGGGGAATGCATGTTGACTGGCATGTATATTGACTTTTAGTGAATTTCACAATTTGGTTGCAGCCTTTTAACAATAGTGAAGCTGCTATAAATTGCAAACCACCACTCCCACTCCCAGCCCCCTCAAGATTCTCTTTCACAAAAAGGCCCTATTGACGCTGGGAGGTTTATATATATATATATATGAGTCCCCTAAATCACTGCTTCAGTCAGGCTTCAATGGAATGTCACAGAAAACTAGAAGCTGTTTCTTGCTGAAAGTAATTTGCACCAGCCAAGACTGCCCACGGCTGACTGACCCACACTGAGCATTTCTTAAAACTGGATGAGCAATGCATGTTGTTTCCCGGCATTTTGTTTTACCAGAAGAATGCATGAAGAGGCATCCTTCTACAATCCTTGTTTCTGGTTCAGAAAAGAAAGAAAAAAACCTCAAAACACACAAAAACACAGACAACCCACACAGATTGCTGCACAGGATGATGCAGAAGAGCACTGTCTTTTGAAGGACACTCTTGAGCAGGTTTTCTGACCGGTGACTTGAAAGAAACCCACAGTATTTATTCCCTAATGCAGTCTTCTCTGAAGCAAATTATTCCTCTTCCTTGATATCTGAGCTCAGCATTGAAGAAAAACAAATTCTTGGTTCACTTTCCTCCATGAATGAAGCACTGCTTCATAGAATCATAAAATCATTAATGCTGAGAAAGACCTCTACACCACTGAGTCCAACCATTAACATAATACTGCCAGGTCCATCACTAAACCCTAAACACCAACAACATCTACATGTTTTACTTGATCCATTTACCAAGATTAAATTTTATACAATTTTATCAAATGTTCACTCTGTTGCTGTCAAGAAAGACTATATATATATATAATTTTCTTATAGTGGGTGTATATCCTCTATAGTGAAAACAGCAGCAATTCTACATCTGTAATCTGTGTTATGTACTTTCTTGAGGACACAATGGTGGCCTTTAGGGGACACGTCAGCCTCAAATCCTCTCAAGATTCACGAGACAAGAGTAGCTTTATTCCATTCCATCATCCTCCAGCCAGCCAGTATGCCTTATGCCCGACTGAAACAGATGCAAGACATGACTATGCCAAGCAGACCTGCCTCCACCATCCCCTTTCCTATTTTCTCCCGCATGCTGTTTTGGCTGTGGCAGTTTTTCGGGAGGCAGGGGGGCAGCATGCGGCAGGCGCACTGCTCAGCCTGTTGCCGTCACCCCAGAGTCACGCTCACAGTGAGTGCCGAAGTGAAAGTGCCGCTGCTGCTGCTGCTGCTGCTGCTGCTTCCGCCCGAGGCATCTGCGGCGGGGACCTCCTTCCAACAGCCCGCTCGGGAGCAGCGCTCGGAGTCACACTGACTCACGGCTGTCAAGCTGCGGCACCCTGACTGAGACTAAAAATAAGAAGTCGGGCGAGAGTTTGAAGGCTGCCTGTCAAACAGAGCGTGGCACAAACACTCTCCTCGCCTGAATGAGGGCTATGGAACAGGGTTTCAATTCCCTCTCCGGATGAACGCCTCCCAGCCCCCGCCGCGCCCCTCGCTCCACATCCACCTCGCTCAGCACCGTACGAGAGAGAGGGAGGGAGTCGGGGAGTCGCTCTGCACACAATCACGCCTGAGCAGCTCTGCCGGCTCGCCGCCGGGCCCGCTGCCCCCCATCTCTGCCCCCCAGCAAGGCCACCGGGCTGCGCACTCCCGGCAGGGCCCCGCTCACCCCGCCCGGCCCCGGCCCTCCCCGCCCCGTCACGGGTCCCGCCCGCCGCTGCTGCCGGAGACACCGGGCGACCTTGCCCGGGGCTTCCCCCGCCCGCCCCCAGCGCCGGGCAGCGGCCCAGGGCTCGGCGCGTTCCATTCCCCCCGCGTCACGGGGTGGGGGGCGCATCGGAAGCCCTTTGCTCGCTCCAGAGGCGGGACACACACCGCCGTAGTGCCGCTGCCCAGTTAGGCGCGGTGACCCGACGAGCCCGAGCCTGGGGGACAGGGAGATAGCGGCGGGACGCCTCGGGACAGGGAGACGGGGGGGGGGAGGGCGGAGTTGGTAGGTTCCGGAGGGGGCCGGCGAGTGCGGAGCGCGGGCGCCGCGGCTGTCAGTGAGCAGCGGCGGCGCCAGCGGGGACGGGCGCAGCCGGAGGGAGGCGCTGCCTCGGGTTGCCGGAGCCGCCGCCTCGGGCTGCTGGAGGAGCCGCCGCCGTCGGGACCCGCCGCCCTCACCCCGGGCCTCGCAGCGGCGCAGGGCGCGCTCCAGCGGGCGGCAGGTGCAGGGCGCGCCGCTGGAGGGAGGCGGCCGCGCCACCGCCCCGGCGATGCCGACGGTGCAGAAAACGGTGTCCGAGATCCGCTCCCGCGCAGAGGGTAAGAGCCGCCCGCCTCTTCGCGCCCGCAGGGAGCGACGGGGGAGCCCGGCCGGCGTTCCGGCGCAGAGCCGCGGCGGGGGCTGCGCCGCCTGGCCGGGAGGGGGCGATGGGAGCCGGTGTCGCGCCGCCGCCGCGCTCCTCAGCCCCGTCTCCGGTCGTGCCGTGCGCCCCCGGTGGGGCTGCGGCGGCAGCGACCCCAGCCTGGGGCAGGAGAGCTGCCGGTGCTGTCGGGGAGGCCTCGTATTTATGGTTGTCTACATCCGGTGAGCCCCGCGCAGCGTTTTGCCCCTCAGCGATGGCAGCGGTGGTTTCGTTTTCCCCGGGGTGTGTGGCTGCTCGGCCCGCCGGCCCCAGGCGGCAGCGGGGGCACAGGGCCTGGGGTCCTCGGCCCAGGAATAATCCGGAATCCCTCTTTTGTGACATATACGTGTGCGCTGACCATCAGAAACAAGCGTTTCTGATACACGGCTTGTGCCAGGAGGCTTCGGACAGCGCTGAAGTCTCGTGCCTAAGGGGATTTATTTAACCCCAGGTAACGTGTCAGCAGCTGCTTTGTGAAAAGAATCGTTCCTGTGGAATTACATTACTATATTTTATGCAAAAGTAACATTTGAAATCGTGGACCCCGAAGCAGCGGTGTGTTGGGGCTGCCTGTGATTTTTGGTTGCCGTAGGTAACAATAACAATGTCCCGGTAATGGCATAAGAAGTATTGAGGCAGTTCTGCTGGATTTATCCCCTTGTCTGAAAGCTTCCTTGCTTAAACCATATATCCAGTTGATTTGTTTGTTTTGTTGTACTTTGTTTGGTATAGGTAGGCAGAAACTTCCTCCCTGTCTCTTTCTTCCTTCTTCCAAACAAAGAATATTTTATTTCACTTTTGTGCAAGGAAAAGCACAAAGAATCATAGATTAGAAGTGGGCTGTTAGATGGATGTTCTTTTGCAGTTTTACCATGTTGATGCCTTCCTCCATCAAAAGTAGGTTTGTAGGAGGTCTGGCTCTGCCTCTGCCTAGGAAATGTTAGTGGCAAAGAAATGGAAGGATGCATCTTTCTAAGAAGAAAGGGAGAAAGTGCATCCTTTCAGGAACACTTCTGAAATGTGTTTACCACCAGAGCAGCAGTCCTGTATACTCACAGTGATTAGTAGATGCACATAATGAGACTAGTTAAACGTCCAATTTTTCAGTGCTTAATTTCAATTCCTTTTCACTTACCCTTGTTCCAGACAATTGGTTTTCACTGCAAGCTGAGCATTGCATAAATAAATTGGGAAGATGGATGCTCTCTTTAAAATGATCTAATTCCAGAACTCTTAATGGTTATTAATGGAATAAATGTGGTGTTTCCTAAAGGTAACTGGCTATCTAAGATTTACAATTGCAATAAAAGGAAAAAAAGAAAAAGTCTGGTTTATTTTTCAAGGTTGAATGACTGTGAAGCAGTTAAATACTGGGTTTAAGAAGCTTACCAAAACTACTTCCTTTAGGACTGACAGTAGGTATAAACCATCTTTTAAGAAACTTAACTTTTGCAAAATGCCATGATAGTTTTTTATTATACCAGTTGAGTTGATTCTATATGACTCATACTGTACTTTACCATATATATAGTACTACTCAAAAAAATTTGAAATCTGTTTTCTTATTCTTATATTAATGTGACACTTAGTAATTAATTT
Source organism: Ammospiza nelsoni (assembly GCF_027579445.1). Taxonomy (NCBI): domain Eukaryota; kingdom Metazoa; phylum Chordata; class Aves; order Passeriformes; family Passerellidae; genus Ammospiza; species Ammospiza nelsoni. The sequence goes on along the minus strand of NC_080636.1, from coordinate 24,381,687 downwards.
GATCTATAGTTAGTCTTTGCTTAGATATAATTCACAGTGAAACCACCAACATCAATTAGTCTCTTTTTTTTCTTTTTGAGATGAGTGATTCCAAGTCCAGTTACACCATACATTTACACTACATACTTGCCATTTCTAAACAGCTCTTTATAAATGCTACTGTTTTCTAAAACAGAGAACTTTTTTCTTTTTTTTTTTTCTAAAACAGAGTGTTTTCTAAAACACTGCTGTGTATTTGACAGGGACATAAAGGAACTGTCAAACCCTAGTTCTGGCAACAGCCCAAGTCTCTTAGATAAGCACTATGCCAAGTGATGATAAAGCTTCTTTCAGAGAACTCTGGCAAAGTCTTACCCCAGTGCAGAGTTGTTACTGGCAGGGTCCCTCTGTGTTCTTGGAACTCTGGAAATGCTGTAATCACAAACAACAGCTTCCATGACTTCTGTCATAGTGTGGACCATTCCTTAGCCTAAGACTAAGGTGGGGGTGAGGGTCTGACAGACAGGACTACTTGCCTTAGTCTAGAATTTTTGTATTGTATCTTTGGGCTTAAAATCTGACTTTTCTCTCCTGTCACTGCAGCAACTAATTCCTGCTTCAGAGACCTTTTCCATGGATCATGAACTACCTTACCAGGCTGGACTGCCTTGAACACCATCTCAGAAAGAACTAAGCTCTCTCTCACATGAAGTGATAGTGATAATGTTATTAGAAAAAATAAAATGTTTTGCTCAGATGAAACAAACTGAATCAGAACTGTCAGAACGATGTGCACATGTAGCATTCCCAAAAATTGGTCCACAGTTGCACAGAAGAATTGACACTACAGTCTGTAAATGATTGCAAAATAAAAATTATAGGTGTTTTAAGGTCTGTAAGCCAATATGCTACCTGCATAGAGAAAAGAATTTGAGCAAAAAGGAACTACTGATTTTGTGCCATTCTTCCAAATTTCTTCATGGCTGGTGAAGGATAACCAAGCATGTTTTAATAGGTTTAACAGGTTTAACCATGTTTTGCGTCTGTTATCCTGTTGCAAGAAATAGGTGCTGCTTACCACTTTGAAGTGGTATGTGTATCAATTAAGTCTCTCTCAAGGCACAGAAGATCTGGCCCTCTTAAACAAATGTAGGAAATTGGTGTCATGTATTCTGCAATTGCAAAACACAAGGGGAATTTTTTAGTAGTGTGGCCTACATAAAGCTTTATTAAATACAGTAACTAACAGTGGTTATTTTAGCTATATATAGCTTCACAGTTAATATATGCATCCATTAAATAATATGAAATTGGATCATTCAAGTAATTCTGTTTCTTTTGAGAGGTTCTGGGAAAGTGGAATTGTTCTTCTCAAGTCTTATTAGGGTTCTCTGAAGATTGAAGCATTAATCCTTCTCTGTGTTGGTGGAGTTCAGTGAACTGTATAGGTCATTGAGAAAGGACAGAGAGTTGAGATGCCATGATGCTGCCTACTAAAACTAGTAGGTAATAACTAGTTCTTGTTGGTGTTCTTGTACAAAATCTAGGTGAAGGTGAACTGGGGTAAAATGAGACGTCTTTCACATGAAGAATATATTTTGAAATTCTGTAGTGGTCATCAGATTGTCTTCAGCAGACTGTCAGTTTTTGTAGTGCCTGATGTATGCTTAGGTATTTCTGCTTATGGTCTTTAGGACTATATAACATTTTACCAGATGTAGTGATCATTATAGTCACTTGTGTCTGGGGGTTATTTGTGCAAAGTGTGTTTTGATCCCAGTGTTTCACAACAGGGAAAAATCTCGGTTTAGTTCTAGACAGGCTTGGCCATCTCAGTGGTACCAGCAGGTTCAAGCAGGTCATTTAAATTTCCTTCTGTGCTCTGAATCCTCAGGAGAACGGACTGATGGGTCAGGTTCCCAGTGCCTATCCTGTCATTGAAACTCAGTCATGGCTTTGCAACAAATAATTCTGAAGGCACTTTCTTTTTCATAGAGATTCCATCTTTGAACTATACCATGTGCTTCAGAAATATGAGCTTGCAAACAGACTATTCTGGCATTGGCTGGGATAGACTTAGTTTTCCTCCTAGCAGCAGATACAATGCTGTGTTTTGGATTTAGGCTGAGAATAATGTTGATACCACACTGATGTTTCCACTGTTTCTGAGCAGCATTTACACTAAATCAAGGATTTGTCATCATCTCGTTCTGCCCGGATAGGGAGGAGGCTGGGAGTTCAGAAGGTAAAGGAGGGGACACAGCCAGAGCAGCTGCCTGCCATGACCAAAGGGATATCCCAGACCTTTTGGTATCAACAACAAAACCAGGGAGAGTTGGCTGGGGGCTGGCAGCCTGCTGCTCAGGGGCTGGATGGACATTGGTCAGTGGTTGGTGAGCAATTGTGCATTACTTGTTTTGTATGTTCTTTTATCATGATTTTCCCTTCTTTTTTCTGTCTTATTAAGCTGTTTTTATCTCAGCTCGTGAGTTTTACCTTTTTTTCTGATTCTCTGCCTCAGCACTTGGGGTAGGCGAGTGAGTGACTGTGTGGTGTTTACCTGGCTCCCAGGTTAAACCACAGCACTTAGTTGTATAAGGTTCTTGGCTACAGCATCAGTTTTCAAAGGTTTTGAAAGCTCTACTTAGAGAATAAAAAAGATTTTTTTTTACAATAAAGAAGGGTGTATTAAAATCCTTTTGGCAATTTGGTTGAGGGTTTTCTTTCCTTCCCTTTATTTCCATATTGTAGTATATGTGTATGTAACATTACAAACTTGTAGTGAAAATGAGACTGTTTGAAGGAATGAAAGCTGAAAGTCTTAAACTACCCTACCTAAAGGAAAAATTAGGGGTATGGAATTTACTGTTGTTGTTTTACTAATATAGAAACTTTTTAATCAAGACTGGATTAGGAGGAGTCCCTACAAATATTGAGTGTTTCAAGAGAGATGCTTCTTCCAAATTTATTATTGGAATCAAAATATGGACTTCAATGGGTGCTCTTGTTGAAAGAAGCTCTAATTGGTTTGAGGGCTGTTTGTTTCATTGGTTACTTATTTATTAGCAATTTGTTGTTATTGAAGATGTTACGGGTTTTTTGCTGGGTAAGGCTGCCAAATGAGCTTGTGTCGTTCCTGGAGTGTTTTGTTGGCACCTGTAAAGTCTGTTAGGCTGGCTGTCCTTCCTCTGAAGAGACTTCTTGAGACAAATACTGATGTTTGAATGTGTGTGCCTTTCATTGGGTAAGGAAGGAAATAGAAAAATTGCAGAGGTGAATGTAGTAGTGGGGATTTCCTGTGTCATAATAGAGTCTGTGAATTATGAATGGGAAATGGGATGAAATAAAAAGTTTCTGCTGAGCCTTTTCTTAATGTGTGGAGATGTGACCTTGCAAAGTAGTGTCTGAAATGTATTTTGAATAGGTAAGAGGCAGTGTACTGGGCCAGTGGACTGGATAATGGCTTGGGTTTTGCCTAACACCTTTGCAGGCATTTATGAAACGTGCTAGAAATAAGCATTAAATTTTCATATACAGCCCTAATTATCCTTGACATGCTATAGGTTCTGATGTATTCAGTTGCATTATAATATATTTTAAGTGTCATTTTCTTGTTCTCATACAGAATGAACAGTGTATATTTAACAAGAAACTGTATACACACAGTATTGGTAGCAATCACCATTAAGACTTCTTGGTGATTGATTTATGGTGTACCTGTTGGTACTTTACAAGCTCCAGCCTGAAGACTGCTTGGGCCTGTTGTCAGCAGTGTAGTGGCTGACTGGTTGACAAAACATTGGTGAAAAGCCTTTGGAGGGAAGAATACAGTGGTGTCCCCTTTTACAGATGAAGGTTGGGATGCAGGCTGGCACAAGATTCTTCACAGAAGAATATACAGAAAGCTCAGCTTCCACTGGCTAGTGGAGGCAGGTGCTAGGATGTCAATGAGTCTAATAAAACTATTTCAAGTTAAGCACACACAAAATGAAGAATACACTGATGCCACTTCTCTGGCTAGTGTCACCAAGAAAATCTGGACCAAGTGAAGGAATCTCATTAACCAGTGAGACCAACCAATTAAGATTAACCAGCTTAATGGCCTTGGTTTCCAATGATCACATCCTTCTAGCTAAAGATTGGTCCATCACAATGAGCACAAAATCAAGCCAAGGTGACAGAAGGACTGGGTGAAGCAAAGCATTTGCAGTTAACAGCCCAGTGGAAAGCAGTGACAATTGGCATTCCTTAGGGGTCAGTATGGGAGCTGACTTTTTTCACATTTTGTCAGTGATTTAACAGTGAGATTGAGTGACCCCTCAGCAAGTCTGCTAACAGTGCCAGGCTGTGTGATGTGGCTGACATGCAGGAGGAAGGGATGTCATCCAGAGGGACCTTGACAGTCTTTAGAGGTGGCCTGTGTGAACCTCATGAAGTTCAACAAGGCCAAGTGCAAGGTCCTGCACCTGGGTCAGGTCAATCCCAAGCACAAATACAGGCTGTGTGGGCAGTTGACTGACAGCAGCCCTGAGGAGAAGGACTTGATGGTATTGGTGAACAAGAGGCTTCACAGGATTTGACAATGTGCATTTGGAACCCTGACAGCCCGCCACATCCTGGGCTGCATCAGAAGAGACATGACCAGCAGGTGCAGGTGTCATTACCTCAGTGGGCAGATGGGTGCTTCTGCCCATCTTCTCTGCTCTTGTGAGACCCCACCTGGAGTACTGAATCCAGTTCTGGGGCCCCCAGCATAAGAAAGACATGGACCTATTGAAGCAAGTCCAGAGGAGGGCCACTAAGTTAATCACAGGGCTGGAACACGTGTATGGAGACAGGCTGAGGGAGTTCAGCCTGAAGGAGAGAAGACTCAGAGGACATCTTCTAGCACCCTTGCAGTGTCTAAAGGAGGCCTGCAAGAAGGTTATAGAGGAACTTTTAACAAGGGCATTTATTGATAGGGCAAGGAGTAATGACCTTAAGGAGGGTAGGTTTAGATTACATATTAGGAAGAAGATCTTTACTATAAGCATGGTAAGGCATTGAACAAGTTGCCTGGAGAGGTTGCAGACTCCCTATCCGTGGAAGTGTTCAAGACCAGTCTGGGTGGTGTTCTGAGGAACCTGATTGACTGGAAGGTTCTCTGCCTGTGACAGGAGGGTTGGAACTACATGATCTCTAAGGTTCCTTCCAAACCAAACCATTTTGTGAATTAGCAAGGAGTCCCTGACAAAGCTCACATATAAAAAGGTGAACCTACAAGAGGTCAAAGCAGCAGCAGGTGGCTGTAGAGGAGTAGAGAGAGAGATCTAGGTGGCAAAGTCACGGCTTACCTGGGGTTCAACCTGGTGAGTGCCTTATAGATGCCATTCTTGTTCTCCTTGAGATTTAACAGCAGGAAGATGATGACTGAGAAGGGTGATGCCTCTAGGCTACATGCCACAGCGAACCTGGAAACAAAAGACAGAATAGGATGCAGTAAACAGTGTCTTCTCCCCTTTGGTCTCTACTGATAAGATCAGCTTTCAGGAACCCCAGGTTCCTGATGCCAGTTAGAAAGTCCAAAACAAAAAAGACTTACCTTGGTGGAGAATGATCAGTTTAGGGAACAGTGGAACAAACTGGCAATACAAGAGTCTATTAACCTAATAAGATGCAATCATGAATGCAGAGGGAGCTGGCAGGTCTCACAGTTATGCCACTCTCAGTGATCTTTACAAGGTAAGGATGGTCTATGGGGAGTGTAGGCTTTTAATGAGCATCTTGAATATATAAAAACAACTATTTTGTTTTTTCAGGGGTCATTACCTGTGAGAAATGCAAATACATTGAGTTCACATCCACTATAAATGTCCTTTTTTGTCTCATGAAGTGCTTTGAATCTTGTGTAAGTAAATCTATTTATATGGAAAATCATGCTGTGTTTTTACAGGCTATGAGAAGACAGAGGATGTTTCAGAGAAAACTTCCCTAGCTGATCAAGAGGAAGTGAGAACTATATTCATCAATCAGCCCCAGCTAACCAAATTCTGCAATAATCATGTCAGGTATTAACAAAAACACCAGAGCATTGCATGCTGAATAGCAAAATTGAAAAGGTTTCATTAATTCTACTTCTGTCATTTCTCCTGACCACCAATGACAGTCTTAGACACTGGAGGGAAGAATGAAGTGAGATGAGGAGACAAGTAAGCTGTTTCAGTTACAAACTTGACCTCCTAAATTTTTAAGAATGGAATGAGGAAGATACAGCTGGTTTACAGCTGTACCATCAATGTGTCCCTAGAGGATGGATTTGTTCTTCAGGTTTCAGTTGAGTTCATCTTTGAACCTATTCCTGGCAGCTGAATGCTGTACTTGAGCACAGCATTGCTTGTGCTTTGGAAACACTTGGCTTTTTCAGTCAGCTAGTTACAAAGATGCTGTGGTTGCCTGTGAGACTAGTTTTCAGTTTCAGGCTTTAGGGACTTTGTTGACGGTTTTTTGTTTGCTTTTGATGAATTTTAAGTCATACAGTAAATACTCATAAGTAATGTGTGTTTAGATCTGATAACATCCTCACTTCTGTTGTTAAAATTCAAAGGAAATGAACAGCAAAGATACCTCTGTCCCAAGTAGGTGTATTTTCTGAAGGTAGCTTTGAAAATGTGCAGAAATTTTGTAGACATTGAGAATAATGGGGGGGGGGGGGATTTCCATGGCCTTAAGAAACTTTAGATGCTGTTTCTTGGTGTATAGAACTTCTCCTCCTGTCTTGTGCTTGGTTAGAGAGTAGAGGGCTTTTGCAGGATACATGCATTCCCCCCTTGACAGTTTTATGCAAGGTCAAAGTAAATATGACTGACTTCAAAATAAGTTAAAATATTCTTACAGGCCTTTTGCTTAAAAGTTTTTACCATGATTGTTTTTACATATATTGTTTTAGAACCATAGAGGGTAGTGGTCTGTTCTTAAATAGATGTAAAAGGCTGATAGAGAGATGGGAGCTCAAACATTTTATGAGGACAGCTTAGCAGAGATTGTTTTGCTAGGATTGCTAGGATAAATTTGATTATCTTCTTCCAGGCTAGCAAAAGCACACTTAATATCCAGTATTTATCAGTTTAGAATCAAAAAGCAAACTGTTTTGTTTGAAAGCTTCTATAACTAAAAGGGAAAGAATATATTTGAAGAAGTTTTTGTTCTGTAATAATAGCATGTGTTTTTGTCTCTTCCTCTCAGCACTGCAAAGTACAACATAATCACATTCCTGCCAAGGTTCCTTTATTCCCAGTTCAGAAGAGCTGCTAATGCATTTTTTCTTTTTATTGCATTGCTTCAGGTAAGATCAACAATAGGATTCTAATGTTTTAAACTTCTTAAGAGACCATTTATATTATAGACAGAGATACTGAGATACTTGAGATTGCTCTACTATTCTTTCCAAGCTAGCTGGCCTATCAGAACAGCTGTATCATGTAGACATATCTTTAATAAAATGCTTGGGTTTGTGGCTTTCTTGCTCCCTGAAGATAACAAAATGCACAGAAATATTTTTCTGTAAAACAGGTAAAGTATAGCTGAAATGCTGTCAAAAAGACTTGTGAGAAGAAAATTCCATTTAAAAATATCTGGCATATACAGAAAACTGTTACTTGTAGTGCATTTCTTCTAGAGGGTAATGTCTAAAAACATATGGAGCTATATGAACAAAAATCTAAATTGGAAAGTTTAGTTATATTTTATAAATGCCAATTTTAATTCAGTTTGAAACAGAAAAGGAAGGTGAATATTCTGCAAACACTGAAACCTTTGGAAATAGTACCATTGAACACTGTACTGCTTAAAGTGCAGATGTTCTTTTATTGTATCAGCTGCTTCTGAATTGAAGACTATAAAGCTCTCTTAGAAATAATAAACACTGAGTCTAAAAAGTGAATTCACGTGTCTTTATTTGCACAGAAAGTACTGTTTCTTGTATTAAAAATGTTTTCAACCAGCAATGAAAAATATTTCTTTTCTCCTTTTTTTAATAGCAAATACCTGATGTATCACCAACAGGACGCTACACAACGTTGGTTCCTCTCTTATTTATTTTAGCTGTAGCTGCAGTGAAGGAGATAATAGAGGATATTGTAAGTATTTAACAGCAATAGTTTGTAAATAGCTATCATATTTTTCATTTATAATACTACAAAAATGTTTCCTGGTTATCAAATCCAGATCCAAGCCTTTGATGCGCCTCTTTGTTCTAAAGTCCCATGCATAAAATCTTTAGTTTCACTGTTGTGACTTTTCGTGTTTTTTTTAAACAAATGGGGAATAGGCCATTTCAGTTTTTTTCCTGTTGCTCCAGTCCAGTGCAATTAACTGTTTGCATTTCCTAAATGTTATAATTTTCCTGGTGCTGAGTGTGATTTGATGACTCCTGATGGCCAGAAACAGACATAGGTCCTTGTTAGGCACCTATGCTAGGCTTTCCTAGGCTCTTTCTAGTCACTGTCTGTGGTAGTGGTTGTTTTGCTTTCTTCTTGCATTGAAAGAAAACTTTAAAAGAGGTGAGACATTGTCAACACCAGAAGCATCCATTCAGATTTATTTTATTTTGAGGAAAAGAAAGGAATTTCAGTCTATGTTTCACTTCATACAAAAGATGTTGGGGTTTTCTGAGTACCTTCTTGCCCTCTCTTCACTAAAACTATATGATAGAAACCTGTCTCTCTAACTTGCCTAAAATAATTTAGTCTTTTAATTGATGTCTTTTATAGCTAAAAAATTAAAGTAATCTTAATATTTACCAAATAACTCTATATACTAAGAATTTCTTTATCTGCTTTTGTTTTATTTTAGTTCTGCAGGTATGTTAGGAGGACAAGACATTAGATATGTCATGATACAGCAGTGTCTTGTCCACTAGAGGAGTAGTGTTTCTGTTTGTGGGCTCTTCTCTTTGAGTTTTGGAAAGGGTTGCAGGTTGTGTAGTCTTTCCTTGCACACAAATAGTAAGCTGCCTGGGAGCTCCAGATTTATTGTGTTTGAGCAGAATTACAATGCATATGCAGAAACATGACCAAGGGGAAGAGTGTTGAGCTGCAAAGGAGGTTTGGGATGGAGAGTGCTTGGTCCCATGTGGCCTTTATTGATTGGTTTTCTCCTCAGTTACCTCTGTGAATGGATGGTAGGCAAGATATTGACTCCTTAGGTTGTATGAAGCTCCTGGATCACAGAGTTAAGGGGTCCTGCAAGACACAATGAGGTTTACGTTAAATATTTTTCTTCTATTTGGAATTTCTAGTTTTTTCTGCCTTACAGTCAGGTTCTCCTTAAATGCCTTTGTTGCTTTCTCTTTACATAAACAAAACCCCCTTTAAAAAAAAGCCATAAAATCAATTCGTGTTCTTCTAGATATTTTTAACCATTCTGCTGTTAATGCTTACAGACTTACACCATCTGTCAGTGTCTAGGCAAATATAAAACTGAAGCTGCTGCTACTGTACAAAGTGTTCTTTTTAACATGATCTCATCCAGTCACTTTTCTTTTGTTATTTATTTCTACCATTTGCTCTTTGTAACTTGAAGTGTACAGTTTGGTGTGGCAGGGATCAGGTATAGTGGGTTTTGCATATACCAGCTAAATAAAGTTCTCATTACCAAATGCTACAGAGATACCTAAAACCAACACAGCTGGACCATTTTCTTGCTGAGAAAGCTGATCACTTTCTGCATAGTAAAATATTCAAAGTGTTTTCCCTTAACCATTAATTTTCATTATGTCTCAGTTTTTTTACACAGTGAAATATCTAGGATATCCATGAATTCATCTAATATTAAAGCTTTTGGATGGGAACCTTGTATACTGATAATAACAAATACACTTGTCAAAATAATACTTTGAGCTCAAAAACCAAATATTTCTCTTTCTGGAATGAAATACCAAGAAGAAAAAGATGTTAGCAGAAGATACTATTCATACACAGCATGTGTTTTCCATATATGGTTCAAAGGTGCTAGCAGGATTTGTGACATGCAGTGTTAGATTGTCAACTGGTTCCAATAATTTTCACCTGTCACACCTCAGAAAGCACCTTTTCAAAATGGAGGAGATTCACCCTGTGGGTAAATAGACATCTGCTATGGTCAAGTTAGGCTTTCCCTTTGATCAAAGGTTATTTATCTGTACAGACAGACATCTTTTTGAAAGGAGAACCTGCTGGTTATCTATGAAAATCTAGGAAAAATAATATTTCAATTTTGCAAAGTTACGAGGTGACCTTTTAAGAGCTGCTAGCTCAGAGTCAAATCAACATTTTATTGGCAATAGGCTCAAGTATCTTGACCTATTTTTCTTCCATTTTACAAGATTGCTTCTGATTTTGTTTGTATCACAAAGGCATGAATTCTGAACATCTGTTTAAAAAGTGTACCTAAACTAGTTAATTCTACTTAAATTAATTTTATAAAATGTATTCCTGCTCAGGAAAAACTGAGTTCGTGAATCCTAAATAGTGTGTTTAAACTAGTACTCTCCTAAGCTTTTTGTTTCTGAGTTTGGTCATACCTTGAAAATGCTGGCTGTTAGTAGCTGTATCAAAATATTTCTGTCAAAAAATGTCTCATAGCTATATTAAAACTGAGGAGCCTCTTTGTGGGGGGGTGTGCTGTTGATTTTTTATTTGTTTGTCTGTTACTGTTGTTGAAGTCTGCAGGCAGCTTTGTAGAAGTGGAGTCATTATGTTTACACAGTCATTGCCTGACTTCAGGTGTCTGTATGAGACCCTCAGATGAAGAATTGTTCCATGATCTTTGCTATGGTGGAGTCATCTCCCAGTTCCAGGAAAGGACAGAGTTACAGCATTGAAATGCACCAGTTCCTTATGTAAGGAACTTGTCCAGATAGAGATTGCCCACATGAAAGGATATTTTAGTACAGTACAATTAGCCTGGAACTGGATGTGACTTTCCTGCATAACTATGCAAGTAATTAATAGTCCTGTTTAAATACTTGTGTGGTTTAGTGAATAGATGAGTAGGAGGGGCTAATAGATGGGTTTTTTGTTAGAAGTATGAAAGCTTTATCTTATCAACAAAAGTCTTTAACCACTCTGCATTTTTTAATTTAGAAAAGACATAAAGCTGATAATGCGGTGAACAAGAAACAAACTCAAGGTAAGAAATTTTTAAATCTTTTTAGGGGGGTTGTTGAATTTTTTCACATGGTAGTAATACAACTCAAACTGCTGACATAATTGAGTGGGAAATCACATGTGCAGATTACTTCAAAATTTCTAAGGTAAACAGTTGAACTAATAATTTGCAGTGATGTTATCCCTACAAAATAGAATATGTTCTAGATTAAGGTTGTGAGGTTCCTAAGAAACTTGAGCATTTATTCATTTAGCACAGGTGATGATATCACTATTAGAAGATTGTAATCACCTGTATATTTAATGGACCTACATTATATTTGTACTCAGAACTGCAGACTTCTAATTATAATTTTTTTTCACCCAGCAATAGGAAGGAAGCATCAAAAGAATAGAACTGTCTTTCTATGCTGCTTCAAAACTGTGGATAAACACTAATGGAGTTATTTTGGATTTGATTTGTTGGGGTTTTTTATTAAATCAATCCCTAACCAAAATATTGGCATGTAGATTTTTTTAATAGATTTTGATAAAATATAAAGCTGGGATTATTTTAGCTCAGAAAGTGAGGGAGATATTAGTATATCCTAAACATGTTTGTCAGGTAGTATGTCAAAATTTAGGTTCCTGCTTTGCGGCTCTTCAATTTTTCATGTTACTTGTTCTGAGGTAGACCTCTCTTGATGGAATCAATCCTGTTTTTATAAACAGGAGGAGGAATGAGTGTCATGTGAATTTGATTCCAGAGAATACGAAAAAACCGCAAAGAGAAAAATCTTACATGGAATCCTTTTAAATATATAATAAAAATAACGATTATTTTTTTAGGGAGAAATGTAGTCATCACTTAAAAATTTGTGTAGCACTGCTTAATACTAGAAACATAAATCTTAAAGCCTACCTAAATTGTATGTAAAATTTAGGGAGGCTTGGATGGCAGGATAGCTTAGGAAATTACTGAGCATGTAGAAACTACTGAGCTCAATAGCAAGTACGGAGAGATTAGGGTGAGGAAACAAAACTGTTGACTGAAATCACAGAAACAGAAATCTGCAGAGGCCTGGAGAAACAGATAATCTATAAGCAATACATAAAAGCAAAGGAAGACTTAATATTGACATCCAAAATTCTTTCATCAACCACTCATAGCTTTTGAGATTACAAACAGTTTTGGTTGCAGTGAAATCTTAAAATGCCTTTTCAATTTTTCTTTTTGTCCACAGTATACAAAGTTTTAATAAAAGGCTTATTTTACTCTATTTTCTGATTCTTCTTCTTGGTTACCTCTCATCAGGGTCTTTGGTAACTGTTCCTAGAATTCCTGAGTGTTCCATGTGTGCAGAAGAGTATCTGGGAAGTTAAATGTGTGATAAGGATAAATAAAATACCGCTCACACTGAGAAACGCATTTCTTAAGCTCATGCAGGATTCATGCATCCTGACAAATCAATTTTTAAATATATTGTCAAGTACAATCTATTGTCATAGCAATAATTAAAAAGTTGATCAGTATGGTACTCTCTTACTTTGTTTTCGTGTATTCAGCAGTTCTGTGCCCCTGGAAAGCAGTGATGTGCATAGTACATTGTATGTGCAGCTCCACCTTTGGTTGCCTTTTAAACACAGAGAATTGTTAGTGAAATGACATGAGCATGTGTAGATTCTGTATATGGATCCCCATTCAACTTTCTGTTCCTTAATAATGATCTGTATCTCAGTCAGCTATTAGTAATTAACTTTCTAAAAGTTTACTATAAAAAAACCTTTTGCAAAAGATTTGGATGTGTTAGGTGGCATTGGGGATAATTTTTTGTTGCCTCAGGCTTCATACATGTGTGATACAGGAGGACACCATCAGATATTCTGACAGGATGAAATCTGCATTTCTGTAATTTGATGAAGCAGCCTGCTGTAGGGCAGATGGAAAATGCTTTTGAAAATTAGTTGTTTGATAAAGCTGAAAAGTGGGAGATACAAATGAAAAAGGCTGCAGAAGACTTTATGGTGCTAGTTCTCTAACGATTATATAAAAGGTGCATAACAACATCACTTCTCCTTTTGTTCTCATAAGAAAATGGATTTAACTGAATGTTAGTGTGTGTTAATTGTCCTTAAAAGCTTACCCGATCAAAGGTTAGGGTTGGAGTACTCTTGAGATTTCAGGTGGCTCAGCATGTTTTCATGAGTCTGACTCAGCTGTTTTTGAGCTGATTTTAACCAGTTAAACCAGCAAGAAACAAATCCAGAAAGAAAAAATGATAGTGTCCTTCCATGGGGTGGATTAAACTGGCTCATCAAAGGGCCCAGCAAACCCTGGAGGCAGCATGCACAAAGCAGTGAGAGCAAGCACCTTGACATGGGGTGATGGCAGGACAGGACCTTCCCTCTGCAGGCAGAATCCCCCTCTTACAAAGCCCCTTGCCACATCTGGTGACATACTTACATTTCAGACCTGCAGAGCTCTGGTGGCAGTTATTAAACTGCAACTGTTTGTGAAAAGTAGTTGTCTGGACTGCTGCAAGGTATATTTTTAATTCTTGTCAATTCTTTCATCTGATTGGTGCCATGGCCCCATCAGTATTGCTGTATTGTAGCTGTATTGCTGACACAAGGGGATGCAAATAGGTAATTGGCAGCACAAAGAACCCAAAGGTGTTGGGTTCCTTAGGACAGTGTTACAACCAGTCATCATGCTGAATCTATAGTTTTACCAGTGGAGGGAAATGGTTTGTCAAAATAGATTTTGTATAATGATCAGCTGGTTGGTGAGGCAGTCTTTAAAGTGTCTTACTTGCTGTCAGAAAGGGAGACTGCCCCATCTACCATTGCCCTGAGCATATCAACACTAATAAATTTGGGGAAGGAAGGGGAAGATTTACTAAGCAGGTTAAGTAATGATTGCTGATATCATTGAGATTCACAAGAAGAGGAGTCAGTCTGGACAGAACCTCCAAGAAGACTTAAATGTAAAGGCCATGTGTAGTCCCAGATTTTGATCCACTTTTTTGAAGTCAGCATACTCTTGTGTAAGAATTTGGTCCTGACTGGGAACTGAAGCTTCCTGATGGTTTGAAAGCCGGAAAACACAGTGAAAGGGTGCGATCCCTTAAAGTTATCTGAGTGTTGATACATAGCAATGTTTCTTTTTCTTTTTGCACGTCCATTTTCAGTAACTGGGGCTAAAAAACCATTATCTTTGTTATTCTCTGAAAATACTATCTTGGCAATTAACTGGCAACAAGGCATGGGCTTTGTATCATAATAGTAACACGTAAAACTAGAATAGTGGAATGTGGTTAAAATATTAATTGTTACTACCAGGGAAAAACTATACTAAATACTACTCTAAATAGCATGGGGTGTTTTCAGGATATTTGTGGAGGAGGTGACTGTAGGGATCCTTAAGTTCTCTGATATCCCAAAAACAACAGAGGAGATAAACTGTAGTGAGCCTCCTGGCACTTCTAATGAAAACGAAATATATTCCTCTCACCCCCCCCCCCCATAATTTCAAAACTTTCTAACTTCAGAACTTTTTATTCCAATTACTGATTTATTTTGGAAAACACATTATCATAAAATCTATTTTAGATTTATTTGATTCTCAAGTCCTGTAAAATCTTCTCATTGACTTTGTAATAAGATTCAATGGCACAAAAACTATTATCAAGAGTATGTGCTATATATTTGAAATGCTTGATCTGAATTCATAGAAACAAGGCATGCTCTAAAATATTATGTAAATCAGATGTGTCTGTATGGCTTTTCATAAGGAATATAGCATATACCTGTAGACTGCAGTTAGATTGTATGACTGGAAAATTCTTCTTTTTTTCCTTCTCTTTTAGTACTACGAAATGGTGCATGGGAGATTGTCCACTGGGAAAAGGTGTGTGTCTGTGTTGGTCACTTTTAGAGCATAATGCGTATTTAATATTTGTTTTATTTCTCCATGTAATTTTTAATGATAAAAAATAACTGATATTATGGGAAATGTATAATCTCCTGCATTTTATTTTTTCTTTTTTGATGTTTGACTCTCAAAACGTACTTTGAAGTCAAGTCAGTTTTGATGGCATGAGTTCAAGCTGGTCAAGGTCAGTGGGAATAAGCTGAATAATATGATGGCTGAGGCAAAATCACTCACTTCCTTAGTATAATGTAGTTTGCCAAGGCAGAAACTTCTGTATGGAAACTAGTTACTTCCTGTATTTGTTGAACTTCATCGGCTTAAATCACGAGAACTTTAAAGGCATACGTGCAGTGGTACCACAAGCAAGGGACTCCTAAAGGTATCTTTCAAGAACTAAATGTTATGCTATCATCTAGTCACTTCGTTTTAATGGTTTCCATACATGAAAACTTGAAGAAAATTTGATCCACCATAATTTGGAGGCAAGGTTCAGATGAAATTGGCTTATACCTTTGAAGAAGCAAGGATATAGTGTGATGCAACAAAGCTGTGGTCTTGGGTCAGAATAATTTCTTCTTTAATTCAAATTCAGTCTTTCAGTAAAGTATTTTACAAAACCGGCAAAATTAATGACATGCATAGAGAAGGCTAGTAAAGATTAGGCTTATTTAGCTAATTAGGCTTACTAAAGATTAGATTTCCAAAGAGTTGCAGTAACTTTTGGCAGAACTCCAGCTGTACAATCTAACTTCTCTAAGTGTGTGAATTTCTAACAGTCTTGCTAGCAAATTCAGCAGGTAAATATTTACAGTGTTTAAAACAAGGGTATAATACATTTTGTTTGAGACCATTAACCAATTCCCAGTTTTCTTTCAGGTAGATGTTGGAGATATAGTTATAATAAAAGGCAAAGAGTATATACCTGCTGACACTGTACTGCTCTCATCAAGGTAGAGATGCCCACTGATACTTATAGTGTAGAGGCTGGTTTCTCTACCCTGCATTTATTTATTTATTTGTGATTGCTCCAAGGAAATAAAGAATAAACAAAAGAGCTGCTGTTCTGAAGTGTAGTCTTGTGTTCATTTGGTCATTTGTCATTTAAAGCAATGGGGTTTTTTTTCAACTGTGAAAATTGCAGTTTTGAAATTACACAGGCATTCAATTTACTCCTAAGAAAAATGTAGTATGTTAATTTTGTTGCTGAATATAATACAAAAAAGGCTGGTTCTCTGTGTAAAAATTGGACCTCAACTGCCATATTTGGCCATGTTGGCTTTTTCATATGTACCCAACAAATTTCATCCCATAAGTAAATTGAAATTGATGTATTGCAGGGAACAGAAATGCTTTCTAAGTTATATAGTCTTCAGTTTGATAATTGAATCACGGAAAAAAGTGAACATGATATGTGAGTCATCAAATTAGTACTTATCTGAACACTCACTTTATTATCTAATATATATATTATGAATAATTTCATCATTTGGAAGCAAGACTTAATTTTTAGTATGTCATGCTGTGACCCTTTTTACATGGACAATCACAGATTGTTTATCATCATTTCCTTGGACAGTTTTATTTAAGAAATCCACATCTTAAGTGGGAGATGCACGTTTTTCAACATCTATTTGATCAGGTCAACAGACAACATATTATAAGAATCCTTTTTATTGGATTTTACATAAATGTGAATGTATTGTAATTTATTTTTTTTTCTGGCACAAGCAGAAGTGTTATGTGTATGACTATGATTTAGGTATGAACCCTCTGTAACCCCACTGAAATTAATTAATCTACTTATGCCTACAATTTATGAAGTTAGGATCTTATGCATTTCTGTTGACAGACTGTGATGTAGAATAGTACATTGTTTCTCTGTCTTCCATTATATCTCAAAATTAAGTGCAGCTGTATCTGAAACACTTCTAATAAATTATAATCAAGTGTAAAGTAGATCCCAGAAAATACTGTAAATTTCCCTCATAGTCTGTCTTGAGTGCAAGTGTTATTCATAACTTAGCTTGTGTTGAGTGTCCTCTGTAAACCTTTTACTTCTGTACATTGAGAAGCATTTACAAATTCTCCACCAAGATCTTTCCTTCTCCAGCAAGAACTTTGCAGGCAATACACCAAGCAGCAAGGACACTTTTTCTACTGGCCTGATAATAGCTTCTGTCATGCTAACCATAGTGTCTTGCAGGTGGAAGAAATTACATCCTCTCAGAGCAGCTTCTTCATAATCTTCCTGAGTAATCCCTTAAATTTTAGTCTGTTCCTAGATGTCTTCATGGTTTTGCCCTTTCAGATTTGGGGGACATTGCATCACAGTTGTGGTTTACACAGGAAAATACCAACTGCCTGAAAAGCTTACTTTGCAATCCTTGTACTCCTAAAGGAATCCTGTATCATGAGTTGACAGTGAAAATAATAGTTAGCTGCTACAGGACTTGTTCAGGACTGTTTCCACTTTGTTAAACCCCTCTTTAGTGCCCTTACTAGAGCACACTATGTTTGTCCAACTATGTGTGTCCAACTATTACTCACATTGAATTTTCCTGTCAGCTTTTCTTCCAGGATCCAGTTTGCAGTGGGGACTCTTTGAATCACAATTGCTTTTCTAGGCCCAGTGCAGGCATTTCTTCCAGCTAAAACATCTTCCCTAGTTACATTACTAGAATCCTGTTCCAGCCTTGTTTCCAGGAGAGAGCCCTGTACTGCTACATGACCTCTAATTCTCCCTGCATACTGGCACATGCTCTCCTCCATCTCTTATCTCCATGTGGCCATGTTTCTTCTGGAAGACTCTCATCAATTTTGTTTTCAGGTCTTTATTGATGCCTAGCTACATTTTAGGTTCCAAAAGCAATGTGAATCTGTGGGCCTGGTTTTAATTCATGCTAATAATACTGGATTTTATTTTTACCAGCAATAGCAGTGTCTGGATAAAAAGAGGATCTTAATTATTTTAGGAAACTATAATCTCTTACAGTGAAGGACATAAACCTCTGAGATTTAAATCTGTATGTTTCTTGCTAGTTCAGTGTACACTGAAACTTGCGAAACTGGAAAAAATACAAAATAATTTTCAGCATGTCTACATAGAAAAGGTAGTTGTTACCTGGCTCTTCAGAAAAGCTGGTGAAAAATTGGTCGTTGTGGCTTTTATTTTCTTAATTGATGTATGGAGTGGCTGGAAACTTGGTGAGTTGAGAAATAAGCATAACACTTTTTTATGTTTACATACAATGTCAGTGTGTTCTGCAGCTTAAAGTTTGTGCCTTACAATAAAATAAACCACTTGAGTAAAAATGAAAGTGTAGCTCTTTTATTTCTGACCTGATTAAAATAGATTTTGAAAAAATTGTCATCAGACATTTTAATTAACATGTATTGTTTGAATAATAATTTCAAACTCTGTCTTTTTGTCTTTGTTCATTTGTTTTGTTTTGTTGGTTTTTTTCCCCTGTCACTTATTTTTCTGTTCTAATCATTTCAAACTGGGATGTGTAGGTGGCAGTAGGGGAAGTAGTGAAAGTGACCAATGGGGAACATCTCCCAGCTGATCTCATCAGTCTGTCATCAAGGTTAGAATAAAGTAGTTGCACAGGATATGTGTATGTGGGTCCTCATGTACCAAGTATGAATAACACTGCCATGTTGATAATCTTTGCTTTTATATTCACCTTTCTCCAATAAAATCTACATATTTATAAAATTAGAAAGGGTACTTTTTTCAAATATAGATAATTAAAGTGAAAACATGGAATAACACATTAAGAAGTTAAAATTGTTTCACTCCTCTTGGTTTTTACACTACCCCCATGGAATTTTATCAAACAAGTTGTCATTGAATAAACACAGTTAAACACCAGGTTAAATATATGTTTAAGAGGAATATACTTGTTGCTACCAACTTGCTGTTTTCAGCAAAGAATATAGTTTAACATTGGTAGGACTGGTAGAGGACCCTCTGCACAAACTTGGATGTTGCACAATCTCTGCTGCATGTGGTGGCAAAAGCAGCATTGTTCTTGTGTACTGTGACAAATGCATGTTTCTTAGACATGTCAGCTTTATGCTATTGTCTGCACTCTTACCACACTTTGTTTTTTTCCCTAACCAATCAATGGGCCTGCCTTGATCTAAGAGTAACTTACTTTGGAGGTCACTGTAATCTGCTGCACTTCTTGCAATTAAGCATGTGTCTCACTTGAAATGTCTTTGCTGCCTTAGTTTGTTTCAAAAGTGCTTTACAAAAATACTGTTTGGTTTTTATTGTTAACTAGTAAAAATATTAGAATTGTGAAAATGTCTTACACAGGTGGTTCCATCCAAGCAGGCTAAATAAAAGTTGTTTATATTTTTAGAGAAGTTTGCCAAGAATAAAACACTAGCCTGAATGTACCTTATTATAATTCTTGACATTTTAATGCTTGTACTTTACAAAATTGTGTTAAAATAACCTACTTAACATTATCTTTAACATATCCAAATAATTTAAAATTAGGTCACTTATGTGTAGCCACTTTTCCATTAATAAAAGAAATTTTTAAAAAAATTGATGCTCGAATTTCATGCTAGAATGAAGGAAAATTCTAGAAGCATTAAAGTGGTGTAGAGACTAAACCTTTTTTCCTTTAAGTATTGCAGTGGTTTTATGATTTATTTGATCCTTTTCAGAATCAAAGCTCTCTTTCTGTCTTGTTTCTGTCTTAAACTCCTGCTGCCTGCTCTAGTAAGCACTACAAATGCACTGCAGTGTGCCATATCATAATCTCATGTGAAAAGATAGAACACTTTTGCTGTGCACAGTGATTTTATCATTGTTTCCTTTAAGAAAATGGGCTTTGGCAAACTTCTCTGAAAATGTAAAGTACTGTTAGTTTTTATAGCTTTGGCTGTAAGTTTCTCTGGTTTTGAAGATTTGATAAGACAAACCTGTATTACAATAAATATTACAAGATTACAGGAAGTTAATGGATTTTGCCCCCATTATAATTTTGAATTCAGGACTTTTTTTCTCTTAATAGTGAACCACAAGCCATGTGCTACATTGAAACATCTAACTTAGATGGTGAGACTAACTTAAAAATTCGACAGGTAGGAATTTCATTTCTGGGAATATTGCTAATATTATTTCTGTCTATTAATGCTTATAAAACCATTTTATTACATTGATAGATGTTCTAGAAGACTGAAGTTTTAGTGGTTTGAATAAAAAACTATAGATTATTGGCATCATAAAAGTGGAGGAATGAGTGGTTACTTCTAAGTCATTCTTTGTGTTTTGTTTTAGGGTTTTTCTTGGGGAGAATAGGTAGAAACAGAAGTGGTTTGGGCATTGGCTTTGTTTCTAGAGAGCAGATGACAGGGCAGAGGCCCTGCAGAAAGCAGCTAGTGGGGCCGGTTTTGTCCTTCAGGGACTGGTAGTGAATAGCAGATTTTGATTAAGTGTGCTGTTGCTGTGCAGGGACATTCTTGCTGAGCTCTCTGATGGATTATGACCCTGTCTTGGTCGTAGTTTTTTCAGATGCCAGGGTGACTTTTTCACTGTAGCACCCAATTGCGACAGCAAAGTGTAGCTGGTCCATTTTGCTCCCATAGGGATGATTGTTTTCTGGTCTTGCTGTTAGATTTATAATATATAAATTTGATAATGGGTAGTGTTTTTTTAATGTAATGACAAATGAATTTTGTTTACAGGGTTTGCCACTAACATCAGACATCAAGGACACAGAAAGCTTGATGCAACTCTCTGGCAGAATTGAGTGTGAGAGCCCAAACCGACATCTCTATGACTTTGTTGGAAACATCAGACTGGATGGGCATGGGTACGTAAATACAAGGGAGAAGACCTTGGGAGATTCAGTCTAACAGTAGACAGCTGTGTGTTCTTAAACTACTGAAGTAAAAATATGAATAGTAGATCTTCTTTCATGTATTGTCTGCTAAAGTTTACTCTTTTGAAAAACTAGAAGCATAAAACCTAATGTCTACAACTTGAGTTGTTTTACTAGTTGTCCTTCAGAAAGCAATAAGTATTAATAATAGGAGAGACTGCTAATCAGATTCTGGCAGTTCTGGAATATGTGCCTAGAAACTCACTTCTTAGGCATGTCATTTGTTACAGAAGCTGAACAGAAATAATTTGTCTTTTTTATTTTTTAATTGTTCTTTCTTCCGTTTGTCTAAGTGTGGAGTGGAACAGAGCTCATTGCTATACACCTGAAATTCTTCTAATTTAGTAGCTGAAAAATGTTTAATACCTTAGTTTACTGGAAGTATGTTCCTTTAAAAATAGAAAATATGCACTTACAACACACATGATTGTACAACTGCTTAAAAAATTCTTAAAATACTGAAATGCTGACCAAATACTGATAGTCAGGGTCCTCTGTGAATTCACAGAAGATTTATTGCTAGATCCAAAATTGCTGAATCCTTCATTCCCAAAGATTTACAGTATTTCTTATTTATTTGGTAGGTATTTATTTTTCCATATCCAGTATTGTACATGTTTGTAGTTTTAGACTGATATGTATAGTACTAGTTGCTAAATATCTCTTTTTTTTCCCCCTTAATATTCCATTTTTTATTTACTGATTTCTTACAGATGCATTCAGGGATTTTCAATCGCAAGAGTGTGGATCTATTATAATTCCACTGTACTTGTCATTAAGAAGAGAAAAACATTTACCTGTAATTCTTCTCTGAAGGTAATAGTTATAACAGATCCACACATTAATTCTTTCTCTCTGGCTAGAAGTAATACTTTCTTTTTTAATCTAATAATTTAATTTTAAAAATTTGATTTAAAAAATCAATATTGAATGTGCTGATGGCTGTTATGCCTCAAGAATTTGTAAGAGGCCGCCATCTGCTGGTCAAGAATTTTTTCCTTTGAGAAATTATATTTTGGAATATTTTGCCTGTAGTTCCTGTGCAGTAGGATAGTTCCAAAAGTGTGGTTCTAATATAATATTTACCTTCAGTGAAAAAGAATTACAGGTAAGTGACTCTTTTTGGATCTTGTCCTTACTTCAACCTGAAAAGTCAGGAATCTGTTCTTTTTCTGTCTGTTATGGAGGGAGTGCAAGTTCATCTAATTGATATTTATTTGTCCAGATCTTTAGACCTTCCTACCACATTATGTAGGTCCAGCAGTTGTGATTTACACTTTATTTACTATCTTAACATATTGGCAAAAACAATAGAGATAGAGGATACTGAAAATATGTCTCCCTCTTCTTTCATGTAATATAAGTCACTGGAGTGCCATAAATGTTCTATCTTGTTGACCTTTTCAGTCTTTTCTTTTGCCCTTCATGGGAGAGGAACTCAAAAAAAAAAAGGTTTTCTTTCTTTTCTTTTGAATATCCAGTAGTCAAGGAGACAGAAGACCATTACAGGTATTTCGCCTTCTGGCTAAATCTGTGAACTAGGAGAGGCAAAAGTTTTCTGGCTATCCTCAGCCTTTGAGTAGGGTGAACTAACCCTTATCACCAAAGTGTGCAGCTCTTTATTATAAGTCTACAGATGCATGTCAGCTTGGGTTTAGTCCATGAAGACAATTAGGTAGAGAAAGGAGAAAAGTTCTGTAGCCTGGTTTATATGAACCTATGATTAGACAGTGACTTGGTGAGTGGTGAGGGGATTGTGCAAAACAAGGTCAAATTCTGGTTATCCAGGCCTAAAGTATATGCTTTCCTGAATACATTCTCAAAATTTTGGGTAAGAGTGAAGTATACTTGTTAAGAAAAACATTTTTTTTTTGTAAGTTTTCACGCGTGTCTCAGAAATTACTAGTCTTAATATTCCCTCTGCCACAAAAGCATTCTAAAATCACCTCCCCCACTGAAAACATGCTTTACTGAATCCAATGCAGCCATGTTGGTGACAGTCAGTAGTTATGTAAAATGCAAGAGGAATGAGATGTATTGAACCAGTTTTAAGAAGGCTGAGTCTGGGAAATAAGACACTTGAGATCTCTGTCAAGCCATCACTTTATTAGAGCATAGTGTGATGTATTTGTCATCAATGTTGAGTATTTGTCACACGACACCTGACAGATCTGGGCTTTCCATACCCTGACTGTACTCTTTGAGCTACCCAAAATGTTACTAATGTAATGACTTTTTCAGATGCTTTATATTTTGTATATCAGAGATACAGCTGCTGTCATTAATCAGTTAATTTGTGATCTTAATAATGCATTACTTTCAAACAAGTAGAGATAGTGACTGTTTCAGGTAAGAATTCCAAACACTAGGGCGCTTTTGACAAGTATGAACTGCCAGCTGTTATTTATAGAAAGAAAAGTACCAGAACAGGGCATGTTTATCCATGGAAAAGAGTAATAATTATCTAAAATGTTTGTATTTTAAGAAAAACTTGACATACATTATATATATAAAGACACTGTCTGAATTTAAGACAACTAAATGTTTAAGACAACTAAATGTTTCCCGTCTTTTGAGAGTGTGTTGCTCCTTAGCTATACATAGTTTTAAAAGAATAACAGAACAAAATATACCTGATTTTGCAGTTAAAAGAAGGCGCATGAAATATTATTGTGAATGTTAAATAACTGTGTTCATAAAGGATGGTTATTACATTGGAAGAACAGACTAAGTTAAGAGTTCACAAAATTATTTCATTTGAAAATTGCTTTGAAAATCAATTTTTAAGAGATCATTTAGGAAAAAAATTGATAATCATAAAGGAGAATTAGATATTTTTACTTGCAGTATGCTTGGTTAGTAGTACCATATCAAAATTAGTAGTCCATAATAAAAATTAGGCAGTAAGTATTATTTTATAAACCTTTGATTTTTGGCCTTGTTTTTATCTCTCAGGTTTTCTCTGTCAAAACTCCCAAAAAGTTAACTGAAAATTAGATTCCTAAACTATTAACAGTAATCATGTAAATTTTGAGAAATTAGTTTTAACAAATGTTGATTAGATTTAAACATTGACATTGACTGGTTTAGCGTTAAAATGTAAAACTTCTTACTTCTAGTACTGTTCCATTGGGATCCGATCAGATTCTGCTACGAGGAGCTCAGTTGAGAAATACTCAGTGGGTTCATGGGATAGTTGTCTACACTGGACATGACACAAAACTTATGCAGGTTTGTCCCTTGGATTTTGTCCAACCTGTCTGTTTTATTACCTTAATTTACCATTCCATGGTACAGAAGCATGGCTTGGTTCAATACAGTACTAAAATGTCAGTAATAGAGCATCTTGCGTATCAATTAAAAGCAGGAAAAATAAAGCAATTTCTTGTTGTTTTAGTCACTTAGTCCCAAAGTAGTTTTTCCACTTGTAAGCATATTCATTGATTTTATCTAGTAACTTGTGCTTTGAAAACTCTTCATTAGCAAGTTCTGTTATCACAGTTTGTCATTTTTATGTTTGACTGCTCCTAAAACTCTCCTGTTGTGGGGCTTCTTTCCAGTACAAAGATAATCATTCTTGTCAGAAAACAAAATGAGGAGGGAAGAGACTGAAATTATTTTGCCCAATGTGTTTTGAAGTATCACAATTGAGATGCACCTGTTGAGAAAAAATAATTTCAGATTGGTCATTCATGCATTATTTAATGCTTTTCTAATTTGTAAAACAGTTACTTGAAAAAGAGTTTCTGAATTGGCAGCTGTCTTCTATTGCACTGACAAGGTGTATTCACATTCATTTTTAATGTTTACTGTTAACTATTGGTGCTACCAGTGTTCTGTGTGATTGTTTAAACTTCTTGTGTCACAATTCTAAAGCCCCAATTCATAGCTTTATAAACTGCTGGTTTTGGGGTTTTTTTGAAGTAAAAGAGTTAGGGCATTTTTGGTGATGATGTATTTGGGAGAATATTTAGAAAAGGATACAGTAACATGTAATTTGAAAAGCAAGAATCATGTTACCTCATTTAATATTTAATAACCACTGTTGATTTTTGTCTTTTGCAGAATTCAACAAGTCCACCTCTTAAAATGTCTAATGTGGAACGAATTACAAATATTCAGATTCTGATTTTGTTCTGCATCCTTATTGCCATGTCTTTGATCTGCTCTATTGGTTCAGCTATATGGAACCGAAGGCATACTGGAAGAGACTGGTATCTTGATCTAAATTGTAAGATCCAAAATATTGTATTAATATTTTAGTATTTGGTTGCCTTTCATATTTGGAAAGAAGGATAATTACCTTGCACAGTGTGGTTTTTTTGTCAATCTCTCTTCTTTATTTGTTGACTAAAATCCTTAGGCTAGGTACATCACAGCAAGTACAAAATTTGCCTTGCTGTGCCATCTGAGCTCTTGCTAAATTCAGGAAGGGCAAGATGGTTTGTTTGTCTCTACTTTTTTCAGGCATTCCATCTCTGCAGTTCAGCAGGGTCTGCATCTGCATCAGTTATTCCACTGGCATAAACAGTCAGCTTCCTAGACATCAGTCTGAAGCCTCTTTGAGCTCTTACTAATAGATTACATTTAAAAGTGCAGTGACTTTTCTGAATTTTTATATTTGTCTTAGGAAGTGATGCTGTGGCTTTATAATTTTTACAGGGCTTTAACTAATCAATATCAGAACTTAATAAACTCCTCCTAAAGAAGATAAAAGAGAAACCACAGGTCTCTTTTAGCATATTATACTGGGCAGATGTAGGTAAGGTGGATGTAGGGCAGTGTGATGTTGCACAGGCCTTCACAGCAGCATGGAACATACTGACAGAGTCTGACCCTCTGTGAGGAAAAAGGATTTAAAAGAAGTTTTCATGAATATACTTTGCAGTCAATTATTCATGTTTTCAGAATTTCTTAGGACCCTTTTTACTTAGGCAGAACCAGAACTAAAACAAAGCTCCTGAGTACAAGGCTTTTGAATGTAGTCAACAAAGAGGGGTCTTTTGGGGTTTGGTAAGTTCTTAAAGAAAAATATTGAAGTTTAATTTTTGTTTAATATTGATTTAATTATATAAAAATAATGTTGATCAAGTTAAATATTGATTTAATGGCACTCCTAAAGTTTCTATGTCTTCATTTATGATGAATTTTTCTTTCCTTCTTTTTGATGCTGAGGAAGAAACTTTATTTTTTATTAATTAAGAAACTTAACTTTTGTGTTTTCCTAGTGAGGTAAGAAAAAGTGAACTAGTTCGTAGAATATTGACAATTTTAGGTAATATCAAAGAAGGACATCAGATGCACTTCATCTGTGCATTTTTTTTTCTGGGAAATATAAAAGTTTTAAGAATATGGTGACTTATATGTGGTTAACACAGTGAAGCAGTACATAAGTTGTTGTTATTCCTGAAAAAAGAAACATGAAATAGTGGCCATTGACATTTTGGTTTGTGTGTTCTAAACTGAGTATCAATGTCAGTTTCTTTTCTGATGTATGTCCCATGATTAAATGAAATCATTTTGGGTTTTGTAAGGTATGTCCTTTAAGGCTGTATTCAGCATATAGTTGTTCTGATACCAGATATGTAAGAAGCATTATAATTTATATGTAAGTGCATTTTTCCCCCTTTCCCCTTAGTTATTTAATTTTGTAGCTCCCTGATCTTTTAGGCAAGTACATAATTTGATGCAGGAATTGATATTAATGAAAGGCTCCAAAACCTTCTTTCTTGGATCTTATAGTAACAACCAAATCCACGTTGGACAGACAGTGGAAACCTGTCTGAGGCCAATTTTCTTTGAGATACCTTGAATAGAGCTAGGCAGGCTTCATCTTTTACCCTTTTGCTTTACTGCACAGCAGACTTTCCCATTCTCATCATCTCAAAGGTGCTACTGCTAGAGTTATCTTTGTAAGAAAAACTTAAAACTTGAAAGGAAAAAGGAGTATAAACTTACTTGTTTATATTTTAATATTCACATTTCCAGTTGTTTATAACTTTCATTAAACTCTCTGACTTCATATCTCCCTTTCATGGGGTGTGAATTTACCTCTTTCAAAGCATTTTGCTCTGTTGAGGGAGACTATATGATTGTGTTAAGGTGGATGGAGAAAAAATTCATTCCACTATATAATTCCCTTTTCAAAATGTTCAACTATAATATTTTGAGTTTAGAACTTGGTTGCTTATATAGATATTCCCAGATTTTGATCTTAAAATGTAGAAAAAGAGGGAATGGCTGGTAAGTTTGCTCTTCAGAAATTGGAGATGAATGCAAAGATTGCTGAATTTGAACTCTGATATTACAACTGAGATCCTTAACTCTGAGGAAGGTCTTATCCATAGGCAAGTGATACTGTAATTAATTCCAAAGATGCTTCTGAGAACATTTTAATAAAAATCAGCTGTTCGTACAATATTTTGAATATAGTACATATATATACTTCTAACTACAGTCTCAAATATTTATTTGATTACTTTATTTTTTGGCAGATGGTGGAGCAAGCAACTTTGGATTGAATTTCTTGACTTTTATCATTCTCTTCAATAATCTTATTCCAATCAGCTTGTTGGTTACACTTGAAGTCGTTAAATTTATCCAGGCATATTTCATAAATTGGGTAAATATTATTTTTTAATATTGATTTCTAAAATCAAGTGGGTTACAAGTGAAATGATGGGTTGCTTTTTTATGTATACATTTTTTTCAGACTTTTTCTGAATGCTGTTTATTTATTATTAGTGGAATCTGAGAAGGTAATTTCTTTTAGTGCACTTATAGCAGCACCGGATTGATTATTGGAGCATGTTTGTTGTGATCCACTCAGTAATTGTAGAGGAGCAAACTGAGCCTTCTGTGGATTGCAGAGAGAAACTTAAGGTTCAGATGTTCCCCAAAACATGATTAAAGCCAAACAAGTTTAAATGTTGATACCAAAGAATTGATACATTTTATTTAACAGTAAATTAGAAAGAAGGAAATAGAAAAAGAGAGTAGGGGGATAGTAAGAGTGAGAGAGATTAAATAGAAATATATCAGATTAGGTAGAAATATATCATCCCTCTGTGGGTCCCAGCGATGTGTCATTGGTCCTCTCCATCTAGTCTGCTTGGTGGTGAGTGTCCCCCTCTGAAAGGCATAGAATTCAATATTTAATTAACCAGCCTGATTTGGGCCATGTGGAGATGTCCAGGGCAAGTTTGACACTGGCTCTGGCAGGACTCTGGATTGGTTGCATCATTTTGCATCACGAGCAGTGCTCTGAGGCATGGCTTCAAGGATGAGTCTAGGGAGCACTTTGGGAGTCTTTGATGATTGTGACACCCCCTGGCTTGCTCCTCACATGAATGTCCTGTGGATGTGGCTTTCCTGGGGTGGTGGGGGGTTGTTTCACAGCTGAGCCAGTTTGTGGGATGGAGGATGGGTGTTCGCTACCTCTGACCAGAGGTTGCACCCCACACCCAAGGCCCTCCTCCTCCTCCACCCTTGGTGGGCAGGGAGTGTGTGCAAACCTGGCAGCAGGAGATAAAGTTGGGAGTTGTGGCCTTCCCCAGCCCAAAGCTAGGGAGGGATGATTTTCAGGGCAGCTGCTGGGCTTGGCTCTCCAATGGATGCTCTCCCAGACTTATCTGTTTCTTCCCAGAGCTGAGATGATTGAACAAAAGTGTCCTTTTAGCTTATCTCAAGTTCTCTTCCTAACTCACAGTCCAAGGTTTCATTCATAGGGCCCATTCAAGGTGGGCTTTGGTGATGCAGCTTTTCACATCAATGTTTAAGCCATGAATTATAACATTTCAGTCTCATGACATTGTTTTTCTGCTTTTTACTTTCTCATTATTGATATTCAGGTATCAGTTTCATTCAGAATGATCAGAAGAATGTGTTTTGCAGTGCTGGAGAGTTTGGCATTTTGCTTTGGCATTTTGGTTTTGTTTGTTGTTTTTTTTCTGAGCACAACCCTAGTTTAATGGAGTGAGGTTCATTGTACAAAGGCAGTGTCTGCTAGTATTATCCCTTATGAAACATATAAAAATCATTTTGACATTCTCTTTTTTTTTTTCTTAATGAATTAGTGGGGAAAATGAAGGGTTTACTCGGAGTGGGAGTGAGCTGTTTTCCTTAAAGCCATGTAAACATGCTTTCAATTTTTCCATTTTTTTCTGAATGTAAATTTATCATAGCACTCTGAACACTTTAATCTGATTCCTTGATCAAATCTGTGAAATAGATTTGTATGTGTAAGATATATTATGGAGATATAGATAAGAATGCATATGCTTTATTTTAAAAGTTAAATACTCTTGTGAGCAGTCAGCTAGTTTCGATTTCTTGAGGGTTTTTTTTTTGTGCTATAAAACAAAATGTTCACAAATTGGTGAATGCAGTGAAATTCTTCCTTAATTTTATGTATTTGAAAAAAAATATTCAACAAAGACCCATCTTGAATGTGTAGATTACCACTTGTAATTCTTGTTTATACAAGAAATCAGAAAGGCTGTTTTAACTTCCTTTCTTGCCCCAGTTTCTCATTATAAGGGATTAGTTGCCTTTTATTTATCCTAATCTGGGACTATGGACATTTTTGTTAAGTAATATTTCTCTTTGTGTGTAGATTATATTTGTATGGAGAAGTTGGTCGTCTGCAATCTGTTGCACTACATTACCATGTTTGACAATGTTTTAATCTTTTACTGTATTTGAAAACAAACTCTGATGTTTATTTAACAAGTAAGAGGAAAAGAACTCACACCATATGAATTGTATCTTACATTTATTGTGTACTCTCAAATTTATCTTCATGTTTTAATCTCAAGATATATTTATCTTGCTATTTAGAAATGACTGGTTGTGCATACAATAGAAGTAGGTAATACTCACTTCTCCCTATGAGTCATTTCTGCTTGTTGCTAATGTCATTTTAAATGTGTGGGTCAACTGTTTTTCAATATACTGATCACTAGAAATAATCTGAGAAAAATCATCCATCAGAAAATCTTTCTTCTACTGGGGTCTCTTGGAAATGATCTGATAGTGTCTGTGGCTTCTCATGTTGAAACAATCTTAGACCCATTCATGTGTGGTCTTTTCTTCTACACTTAACTGTTCTATTTATGTGCTAGACTTTTTGTGAAAATTCTGAAGGACAGATTTTTAAATATATGTACTTTTTATCTCTAGGACATAGATATGCACTATGAACCTACAGACACTGCTGCAATGGCTCGTACTTCCAATCTCAATGAAGAACTTGGACAGGTAGATAAAAGAATTACTGATTCTAACTCTGTATTGAAATTATTCTTGTGAGGATTTATTTTTAAAAAAATATACTCTTGACTTGGTATTTGCTTATTTCTATTCTCTTTGTTTTGTCAGATATTTTTAAAAATACTTTGAAGTGTCAGTGAATTAAAGCCAGTATTAAAGGAACAATCTCTTCTGTATCAATGTGCATGTGGTAATCACGGAAGATTGAAATGTATCAATAAAGTTACAAAATCAAAGGAATTTTGAGCATTAAGGCTGTCTGTGGCATAAAATTTAGTCTCAATATATACATTTATGATAAAGTGTGTCTTCAGTATGTCAGTTTTTTTTCACATTCTCTGCATTCCTCAGAAGTGACAGCGAGTATCTTAGGGTTGA
The DNA here is from genome assembly GCF_027579445.1 of Ammospiza nelsoni. Lineage (NCBI taxonomy): Eukaryota > Metazoa > Chordata > Aves > Passeriformes > Passerellidae > Ammospiza > Ammospiza nelsoni. Next base: position 24,351,121 of record NC_080636.1, on the reverse strand, counting down.
ATCAGTTCTATACATGTCGTCTTTTCTTGCCACTAAAGACTGGAAGCTGTGAATGGAATGGGGCCTGAATTAAACCCTGGAAATTTGGGCTTAATTCTTTGTGCTTTGGAGTTCTCTTTTAATACTGTAAAATCAGTTTGACTTTTCACAAGACATCACTTGTTATATGTTCATATTTGAGAAGTATGACTTAGTGCAAATGTGCCTGGGGCAGAGGATGTCCTTCTAGAAGAACTACACATGGTATTTGATCTTTCAGTCAGTTGTGTTTGCAGTCTGGCTTTAAAAATGTGCTGAGCTTTCTGGAACACTGGTGGTGAGCAGCTCTTGCTGTGGGAAATAAATTACATGCTCATTTAATTGAATTGTATTATGAACACAAGTATGCAAGTTCTTGCATTTCCTAATCTAGAAGTTCTCATAACTAATTCTTTACTTTATTTCATGGGCATGTAAAAGTTGTCTCTAGCTTTCCAAAATCAATAGCTCAGATTTAGCCATATAGTAAAGCAGTCCCAGGGACTAATATGTGTCTTTTGGAAAAACTGCTTGAAGTTAACATGTTCTATGACTGGTCTGCATAGAGGAGTACAGAGCCTTTGCCTGTTTGGTTGAATATGTATGTGCAGGATATTTTGTTCTTTTGCTGGCTTTGAAGGGGAGTACAAGCTCCTCCAGTAGGGAGGATTCTTTGTTGAATCTTAGCTTTCCTTCTGTTACATTTTACACAATCTGTTTTTTCTATCTCTGCAGCTAGTTTGTTATTCACATTCCGACACATTCTTTCCTTTTGACTTAAGTAGTTTTTGCCTTCATTTCTTAGGATTCTCATCAAATTCTCCTTCACCATTAAGAGCTAGTCAGGCTCCACTTGCATTTTTTCGGCAGATTCTTAATTTGAGCAGATTTTTGTATGGAGACCATAGGACTCTACTAAAAAGAGCAGGTTTCTTCTTTGAAGTACATGAGGGTTGCACATGTAATGAAGAGATTTGCCCCAACAGATCTTCAGGTTTTAAGAAAGGCAAAACTTGTGTTGGGAAAAAAGGTTGACTTTTTTTAGCTGCAATTCCCACTTTCCCATTGTGCCCACACAGAAAAAAAATATACAATTTGCAGCATAAACCTGACACAGAAAGATTCGTTATTACTGCTGATTTTACTAAGGCATAGTTCCTCAGAAACATTTTTACTATACATAGCTTTATTAGTCCCAGGTATAATGTAGTTAATTCCTAATTAAGAATTCTTTGATTTTTTTAAAATTAGAAGTAAAATTTAATGAATTGAAGTTTACCTGTGACTCAGAGAACTTTTGATTTGTCACAGACAACCTCATTCCTTCATATATTAACTTTTTTCATAAGATTAGGTTTAAACAAAACTTAAAAATATCACAGGTTTATGTACTTCAGCTTTGAATTTTGAAATGCTCTACCTAGTAGTTTCTGGAACAGAAGGGTTTATAATGCCAGGGGAATAGAAGATGTAGAGTAGGTAGAAAGGAATTTATTTCTCCTTTTCCTGTAATTTGGCTTTTCTGAGATGTTGTGCTTTTACTAACATTTTGGCTTTAAGAAGATATTTCTATGTCAAAAAGATTGGCTCAGAAATGCATATGTAGATACTTTACTTAGCATATTGCTTTCTGTCCAAAGTTTAATGTTTTACTGGCAAATTCAATGGTCTTCACAAGTTTCTTGCACTTCAGAAAAATGTAGAGTGAGGGATGGTTAATTACACCACTGTGTACTGAAGAAAGCTTAAGTTTCCTGACATCTCAGTTGATTGATTTCTTTGGAAGTGGGTATGAAGGCTGTGTATCTGCCATGTTTATGTATTGATTTTGTTGTTGGATTTTTTCCTATAAACTGTTAAAATTGCAGAACAGGTAAAAATATTTCAAATGTTGATAGTCATGAATTGTACTAGATATGTCACTAACTGCTGAATGTTGATGCATAATGGATTTTATCGTTCATTTAGGTCAAATATATATTTTCTGACAAAACGGGTACCCTGACGTGCAATGTCATGCAATTTAAGAAGTGTACAGTAGCAGGAATTGCATATGGGTAGGTATTTCTATGTATTTATTCATCTGTGTGCCTCTGCCTGTCCATATGTACTCATACATTAATACTGTAGTTAAAATAAACTTACATCTGAAAATATCTACAACTCAGTCAGCTTTTTGTGACTATAAAATATTACTCATAAGAGACAGGATCGCTTCTGTCACGAAGTCTCTTTTTGCAAAGAGGAACAAAAATAAAGTTGAGATATCACAGGCTTTCTGCTGTAAGGCAATTCAATATCTTCAATATGCATGGTTTTCCCATCGTTTACCCTGTATAATGTTGTAACAAAGAAAAACCTGAAGGAGACTTGCAAAAACTTGGTTTGTTAGAGTTTATGAAGTCTCAATAGGAAGACCGTATTTTTGCAATTTTCATTGCAATCTAGGCACTAGCAAAATAGCTGCAAAGCAGGGTTTTTTGGTAATTTTGTTTTATTAACTAACTACTTCTTTTTAACACATGATCCAGTTTCTTAGCATTTGTGATTCTTTCTCCTGTCCCTGTTCTGTTTTTTCCTTGCTTCTTGTGCAGCCATTGCCCTGAGCCTGAGGATTATAGTGTTCCTTCAGATGATTGGTAAGCTCTAAAAATCATTTAGCTTCTGCTGTTTCTTGAAGATTCAGGTTTAAAAATACTGAGCAGTATATTTAGAGATGGAACTGAATGTGAGATATGTTACTGCTCAGAAGTTAATTCAGCATTGAATTCACACAGACTGACCATCTTACACAAAGTTATGCCGTTCAAATTCTGTGGCATTAGGTTGCATACTCTGGAATAGAATCTCTTGGTGAATCCCTGAAATATAGTGCAGTCGCTATACTGACAGTCTTGGTGCAATTCAGAACTACTTATTGGAGAGAAAGTTTTGTCTTTTATTATATATCTGGTACTATGTTAACTTTAATCACACTTTTCTACTGGTAGTCAGTAATATGTTAGTAATAATCAATACTATGTTTAGAAAAAATCCATATTTGAGAGTGAAAAATATGTGATGTTATTGTTGCTATTTTACTTCCTCCAGATAGTTTTAGAATATTAGCACTGCATAGTTCTTAACTGGAACTGAGATTAGAGCACCCGAATACACTTGGGACTAACATTAATGTCTTAATGAGGACCTCAGGAAAGAAAAGTCCTGGCTTCCTTTCTGCTGTCATCTACATGAGCCTTGTGCTTCTTCATCATACTTTCTTACACTAAATATTTGCAATACCATTCAAAATAAACTCAGATACATCACAGAAAAAAAAAGTTGTTTACAGTCTTTAAATTATCTTTATTTTATTTGTTGAAAGTCACAACAAGACTTGGAACACAAAATTGGAACGTGTTGTCATCTTTTGTTGAAAACATTTGAAGGAAAAAAATCATGACTAAATTAGAATTAATAATTCTTTGTTTAGATAGAAAAAAAAAAAAAAACAAAGCCAGAAAATTTCCTCCTGCAACACATAAAATGTAGAACACAGGCATAACCCAGAATCTTACCTGACCTGAATATCATTTGATGTAGAAGGAAAATGTTTCCTAAAGATACATAAGTTTACTTAACTGCATACAAGGAATTTCATTAAAACAAGGCAGTGCTTACATGAAATGAAGCATGCTTGCTTATAAACCATTAATGAAAAAAGACTGGTTTTGAATAAATATTTATTCACATAAATATCTTTATGAAGACATCTGAAATGGATAAACTGATATTCGAACAGTGGTTTTTAAAAAAAATGAATCCAAACCTTATAGGCAAAGAATATATTAGAAATACTTAAAAAAATTATATTTGAAATTTCTTGGTGTGTAAATCTAATGCAATTAATAAAATCTCTTTGTGCCAGTAACATTTCTAGCCCTAACATGACTAATATACTACATCCCAAATCTTCTGTATCTTTTTTTTGTATTAGAAAGAATTGATTTCTGCTTCGTTAAAACTTACACCTGCAAATATTTTTCTGTATTTTAGCACTGAGAATCCAGAAAATTTATATCAGAAAGCTTTAAGCAAACAAAGCTTAAAGCTTAGACTCTGAACAAATATAATGTGTCTGAAGATGTTAGTATTTGACACCTCAAGATCTATTTGCTTTACATTCAGAAAAGAAGTCTTGGTGAAGAAGCATACTTCAAATCTTTTGCTATAATTACAAAGTTAGAAAAAGTACTCCTTACATGGCGGTACAGAGGAGATTCTGCACATTGTATTTCTCCACAGTAGTTACTGCAGGACTAAAACAGCTCACTATTGGTTTTACTTAGAGAATCTTTAGACTGCCTTTGTGTCTTTGGTTATTCTTCAACTTAAATCACCAAATATATTTATTCTTTGTAAGATTATGTAATCCAAAGTAAATGAGAAAAAAGTTCCTTCAACTGGATTCACATTTCAGCAGTTTTTATTTTACTAAATTCAAAGTCATCTAGATTGTCTTAATACTTAGGCTGTAGTATTAAGACTGTAGCTGTAGTCAGCTGCAGTAACAAATGTTCCTAGAAGTATCTACATATTTGAGCTCTCACATTCAGCCAGAATATTTGTGCAATTTGGGAGATGCTAGTGTATGACTTCTCCAGAACCATCTCCTCCTTGCATCTCTTAAGTCCATACTTCACCACTGTTGTTATGTCTTCCTTATCTTTCCATTTCATATGTTCCTTTTTGATCATAAGCAATAAAAAGCAAATTCTCTGCATGCAGACTTTTCTGATGTCTGAACTCATTTGTTTACCTCTTTCAGATTCCAGACTTGCTTTTCTACAGACATTAGAAACTTACCCTAAAAATGCTAATTTCTTGATGAACTGTGATCTCTTTGGGCCTGTATATTTATTGTGCCCCTTTTATAATCTCATTCTAGAGACCAGAAGACAAGAAGCCTCAGTTTTACATTGTGGATATATTTTTACTTCATCCTTCATTACCTAAATTCTGCAGAAAAACTTTGCTGGATTTAAGCGTATTTGTATAAACCAAGGTTTCTTTAAATTAAACAAACTTTGGAAATGTGAGACAAGTAACTTTTCAATTCTTTTTCTCACAATACATGATTGCAGCCTTTATTGTAGCAGTTATAGCCCAAAACTTGTGTTTGGATGATTTGTATATAAACTGTTAAAATCATGCTAAGAGTGATCTGTTTTTTACTCAATTATTTCTAGGCAAGGCCCACAAAATGTAGAAGAAAAGACATTTAGTGACGTATCATTACTGGATAATCTTCAGAACAACCATGTAAGTTAAATAGAATCAATTGTCATCAACTATTCTACTTATATGTCTCTTTACCCCTCTTTTGACTAAATAATTTTAAATAATTTCCACTTTTAACATTTTGAAGTGCCTGATATATTCATCTTTAAAGCAGTCTGATCTTGCAACATTTTCCATGTGATTTTTGTTTGCTACGTCTTTCTAAAAGTTCTCAAGAAGTGTTGTCAAATACAGTACTAGACAAAAGTAGAAGAGACTATTTTTTAGTAAAAATTACAACATCTCAAGAGACTTCTGTGAATAAAGTAAAATTCTTTCAATACATCATTCATACTTACCTTCCCTAAAAAGTAATTATTTGAACTGTTCCATGTTTCTGGTTATCTAATTTTGATTGTTATGGTAGCAAATGCCACTAAATTTTATTTATATAACCAGTATGTAAGTAGAGCAGTATATAAGTAAGTATGTGCATGCTGAAATTAGCTTACAGATAGTATTTAAAGAAAAGAGGTACCTTTCATTAAATTTTTCTGGGCTATTATTTGTCTATATCTATTATTACATTTTGGTTGTTTATTGCTTAAATGATGAATCACACTGTGACCTATTTTTTTTCTTAGCCAACTGCACCTATAATATGTGAGTTCTTGACAATGATGGCAGTGTGTCATACAGCAGTTCCAGAAAGAGAAGGTGATAAAATTATATATCAAGCAGCATCTCCAGGTGAGACTCAAATAATTCAGTGAACATATTCTGTCAACTCAACAAGCAAATTTTACTCAGTTTATTGTTTTTGAAGAATCTTCCAAAATTAAAAAACCCCAGACTTATCCCTCAAAAACTAATTGGTATCAGCTAAAATCAGTTATTTAAAAAAAGATTTAGACTTTTTAAAATTTTCATTAGAAAATACATTTGAATGTTACATGGATTATGTAAGGGCAAAGAATCAGTAACTATACAGCACTGCTATGGTGTTGTCAGATTGCTGTGGAGTTCTAAAGGAAGTGCTCAGAAGTAAATAAAATCAAATCAGGACACAAATTGATGTCCTTGCTCATTCTAGAAGCCTATTCTGTACTTGGTAACCATGATACTGATTTAAAACAGAGACTGTGTAATCAAAACAGAAATATTTCTAATAGGATAGAAGTTGTGATAAATTCTATTAAAGACTGAGAAAAGTTTATTGTGCAAAAGGTCTATTTCAAGCCTATTGTGGTTCATAGACAGTTTTTTAATTCAGGAAATGATTAAGCAAGGCAGAATGATTAAAATATGCTCAGCCCTGCTGAGCTAATATATTACAATTTATGATGGGAAAAATTACCTCAAGTGTAGAGGTTCTTCCTGGGCTCTCCAGCTTCTAGGTGGCTGGCTCTGTGAATCCTGGCCTTCAACAACTAAAAGAAAAGGGCAGAGGTAGTGCCATAAATAAAGTTCACCGGGTCATGGCACTGTTTCATTCGGCATTGCAAGCAGACTCCATTCTGACATCCTGAGCCACTTGGAGACAGCTGATGACTGTTGCAGATGTGGTTGCTGATTTCTTGAGTCTACACATTGAAGTTATCTGTTATTTACAGCAATGACTTACCACTCTTCTCTTCCAAACCAGAACTTAAACAAAAAGCATTGAACATTGTCCAGTAACCTGGGGAAGGTGCTAACCTAGGTGCTTTGGAGAGGGTGCTCTCATTACTGAGCTGAGAGGTGTGTTCCTTTCAGGGCTTATTTTCTCTAAACTGTTAACTCATTTCATCAGTTTTCACAGCAGAAACAAAGAGTTCTTTCCAGCACCACATTTAATCTTAAAATCCATAAAGGAAAAAGGAAGTGAAAAGTAGAAAAGCCCGGATTGTGTTGATTAAATCATGATTAACAGTTTTCTTGTACATCTGTAAAATAACTATTGAACTTGCTGCAGATGAAGGAGCATTGGTCAGAGCAGCCAGGAATCTTCGTTTTGTATTCACTGGAAGGACACCTGACTCAGTAATCATTGAGTCTGTAAGTACTTTGGAATAACATTATAATTTACTGCATTTGCTTGTGTTTTAGTTTAAATAATCTGAATAACTGCATTATGATACATTAGTATTGATATGTTGTTTGATTGGTTTTGTTCTTTTGCTTGACTTTTTTTTTTGAATTCTTACCCTCTGGTTTGTTTTTTTTATTCTTCAGTTGGGACAGGAAGAGAGATATGAACTGCTAAATGTCCTGGAATTTACAAGGTAAATTTGTACTTGGTGTCTTTTTATGAAAATACTTAGACACTTCTCTCATGGATAAAAATGCTTACATTTTTTATATTTTTCCAGGTAAAGTATGCAGGTTATGTAGCCTCTATCTGTGTAATATGTAAAGGCACTATAGACAGACCAGAGTACATGATTAAGATTACACTGCCTGGTTTACTGTAAAAATTTTAGGAGGCTCTTTTTTTTCTTGTTGTCTACATTATGACTTATATTTTTCACTTTTGCCTTTGCTCAAAGATTAAAAAAACTTTGATATCAAAACTTAAAAAAATCTGTGGAAAATAATATAGGAAAGTGTTCCAACTTCTAAATGTATTTCTGAAAACCCTGACACCATATGATATATCAAAAAATAAGTGTATTTATCATTGCTGCTAAAATAAATTTTGCATTTGACCTTAAATATACTTGTATCATTACGGCTTGTTTAAGTACTCTAGACTGAGATTCAGTATCTTCTGAGCAGCATCGCTGCAGTAGTTGACCAGTTGGCTTACTTGGGATATGAATTTATCACATCTTTTGCTTTCAGTAAAAATTTTATGGTAAAATTCTTGGAGTTATAAATGTACTCATAAGAAAGGTGGATGCAGTTTCGATTCTTATCCAGAGCTGTTTATGTTGTATCTGTGCATGCTGCCTGTGTTCTAAATGTTTGTGTAGGCCTATTGCTTACTTTGGCACAGGATAAGGAAGACATTTGCATGTAGAGGAAGTTCCTTTTCTTCTTAAAATGATTACTCATTATTGTACCTGTGGGAAGTGATTGTTGTTTTCCTTCCTGTTGTATTATATTTCCCTTAAGCTTAGCTAAAAACAAAACAAAACCAATAAAAAAACAAAAAAGGAGAAAAAATAAAACAATCCAACGCATGAATGACAGACTGAAGATAAATTGTGTGAAATCAGAGTTAGTTGCCTATATTTATAGTAATAGCAATAATAGTATGAAACAGTGAAAGAAACTAATTTTTATAGTTTTTAATGTATTTTTACGTCTTTTTGCAATTAATGGGGTTTCTTATATTGTAGGGGACATAGGTGAATTTTTTTAGATTTGTGTCATGATTTCATTTTTTTTTTTCAGGCATTGCTTGCATTTTATTTTTCTTGTAAGGTAGCAAGTTTGTAGAGCAAAGTGCATTGCTGTTAATTTGACTTCTGTGAAAGTTCATACTGTGTTTCTGGAGTAGAGTGCAGGATTGCTACTTTGTTTCTGGTTTTGATCTATGTCTTGATTTCATTGATTTTTTAAAAACTTCTGCATAAGTCTAAAATTGTAATTTAAATTGTGATACTTTATGGAGGTGCGAGAATTGCTTTTAAATCTCAGCCTTCGGAGGCATAAGATTTTTGGTGGATACTGATCCCAGAATTTTGTTAAGTATTCAGTTTTTATAGATGTTTTTGATATTCTGCAGTATTTAGCTGTGCTTGGAATTGACTTGTTGGAAGCACTAGAGGTCACCCGTGTTCCACAGCAAGAGAAATTTTGGCTCCAAAACAACACTATTTGTGTGGGTAGGAGCATGTACCTTCAGAGAAGTAATCTGTTTTGAATAAACTGTTAAGAGTTTGCAGGTGTTCCAAGTTTTTCCCAGAAAAAATGCCAATAAATTCCTCACCAATTAAGACTCTTCTGCAAGTAGAGTGCAATAGCATCAAGATTTGATAGGACAGTCTTACAGAGAAGCATCTTACAGAAGTAGAATTTGTAGGAATACTTAGTGGACTTGTCACTTCTGATATTCTCTTTTTTCAGTGATTACACTTGTGCCTGTGAAAAGAGAGTATTTTCCTGTATTTACAGTATTTACCTGTAATTCATGCCTTGATTAGTCTCTCCTGTGTAATTGGTTTCATGAGTAATCCACATTTTCTTAGCTGTTGTGCTGGGCAGACAGAAGGCATCCTAGAGCATTTGGGGCCTTACCTCCTCTCATCCATTCAGAAAGCTCCAGAAGACACTGATTTTTTGACTTTACTTCTAAAAGTAAAAAAAGAGTGAGTGGCTGACAGAAGAGGCACCAAAACCTCTGTAGCAGTGTTTGTTTTCTGTGGTTGTTTAATCCTAAGTCAGGTGGTAGAGTAACTGGACCTACCAAGAGCTTCTTGGCAAATCTTGTGGCTTAGGGAAGTATTTCTGTCTCTTTAAGATGCTTCTGTCTATTTATAATTCCACTGCAGCTCCTTGGGAATTACCAGCTATTCTGCGTCTTAGTAACAGCCCAAGGGGTTACCCAGCCTGCAGGTCCATAGGGATCCCAACAGTGGGTTTGCAGGATTCCATAGCACACAAGGACATGGGGGCTCTTTTACCTACTTTTTAATTGCACATTATTAAAAATTACTGTTAGCAAAGGAATGTATACAAGCACACCCCTTGGGGGTGTGCTTGGGGATGAGGATGAGGATGATTTGCTTGGGGCTGACTCTTAGACAGGCTCTGTGTTGGGGTTGACTCTCTGGTAAGTCATTTGTGTGGGGCACAGACATAAGGAAATGCAGGACACAACCACATTCAACAATCAGTAGATGCTTCTAATTTCTGTATTTCACTTGGGACTGCCAGTACATGATGGTGGGTTCTTTTCTCCAAGACAAATTTTTATTTTTCCAGATTTTTGTCAATTCCTAATTTCTCCCTTTTCCAGACAAAAAATTCTAGATAAGTTTTGTGCATATTGATGGTATCTCAGGATGCCTCCAATTTATAGGCTTCCAGGCATTTTCTCTGTCACTATTTAAGCAAACATTTTCTGTTCAGTATTTTTCCCATTGTAACCAGGTCATCTTTATGGCTGCTCACGTTGCTTCTATAGAGAACAAGCAGAACAAAACAGTGGTGTCACAATTACAATTATTTGCAGTAGTGCAATTTAGTGGCTTACTGTAGTTCACCAGGAAAAGGAAATAAAACTGTCAGTGCCGTAAAAAGGTTTTTAAGAAGTTAGAAGTCCTTGACAGTAGCTGTTGTTCATTAGTTTTATTGCAGTTTTACTAAGAAAATCTATGTCAGTGAAGATTCAATGTCTGTCTGTATAGCTAAAATTCAGAATGCTACAGGAAGTCATTGGTTATTCTTTGATACATCTTCAGTAGAATAATATTCAACTCCATACAGGACTTCAAGGTTGCAATCTTCTGGTATTGCAAGACAAATACAAAACTGCTGAATTTTTACCTGTCAAGGGTAAATAGATCAAATTATTGTTTTATACATCCCCTCACCTACTGTAATTCCTTCACTATTTCTGAATTGAACATTCTGGCAAGTGTAATGAATTCAAGTAGCAGAAGCTAGATAGTCTTGGCTGGAATCAATGTGGATCTGAGACATGCTTTTATTTTAGGCAGCTTAACTGTAGTTTAGATGATCCTTATTTCTCCAGTGTTGTCTAAGTAGATTCACAACTGGACACTGTCTAAAGCTTTTTGGAATTCTACTTATCGGAGGTTTAGAGGTGAAATGGAAAAGAAGTTGCAGCAGTTAATGGCTTTGTATGGGCTTTTGTGCAGTATTCACAGTAACAATGTTATTTAATATTACCTTTCAGAAATTTTTACTTGAAACAGAGTGCACACCCAGGAGAAATTAGAAAATGTTTTCCTGAAGACACTCTTCAGCCTGTGACTTCATCTATAATTATAAATTTCTCTCCTTCACCTATGTCCACATTCCAATTACAGGATGTTTTCCATGGGAGTCTGAACTTCAGGAACCATTTATACAATAATGCTCCTTGATGATGTATAAATGGGATCCTGTTCCAGCTGGAACCAAAATTGTTAAAGGACCATTTATTTCCATCTCTGTTTTACTGTGAATTGTTCTATGAGAAGTGTTTTGCTCCCTAAATAGTTTCTGTAGATTTATTTATAAAGTTGAAGTTTGAAAGACTTATGATATAAATACACGTCTTGACAGGACATGATCTTGCACCTAAAGAATGCTTGTTGGCAAACCTCAAAGGGAAGAAGACAGAAAACAGACCGTGACAGTCTTCTCCATGTTTCCTTCCAATTTCTACCTCAGTTATGAGGACAAAAAGAGAAAATAACTTGGATTTTATTAACAACTGAGAGCCAGAGAGTACTTAAAATTAGTCCAGCCCGTTTCCAGCTCTTAGCATACTGAAAACTTTGCATGATAAATGAAACTCTGGGATAACAGTAATAGGATTGCAGCACAGTACAGTGTATGAGTGATTCTGGCTGGCTGGGAAGGAAGGAAGAAAAACCTGAAACAGTCCATGATACAATATCTATTTATGATATTCACAATAAGTGCTTTGTGCTTTAAGGTGCTTTTTTGTCATACAGTATTTAGATGAAGGTGACAATTCTTAATATCCTTTTAATGGGAAAAAGGCCTACAGAAGTATGCACAGAAAAATAGCATTCATTTTAATTGGTGTGCACTAAAACTGTTTTCCATCCCAGTCAGCTGAGAGCATAATTCAGAATTGATAGCACTGACTTTTATTCTTTGTGTAACGTAAGATATATATTGATATTATTAGTTAAAATATTGGTAAATGCTTATATTTATGAACCACCTTATATAGAGAATTTATTTCTCTTTCAGCACTAGGAAGAGAATGTCAGTAATAGTTCGCACACCATCAGGGAAATTAAGACTCTACTGCAAAGGAGCTGTGAGTTTTATTCTTTTTTTACTGTAACAAAGAATATATCCTACCAATAAAAATACAAAAGCAAAAGATTGTAATAACTGCAGTCAAAACATTGAAAATGTAGGGGAAGTAATGTTGATGTTCCTCTTTCAATTTACATTGTTTTGCTATGTAGTTGTTCAATGTGATGAACTGGTTAATATCCTTTCTTACTAACTGCCTATGAAGGTATGACAGCCCTGTTCATCCTACTCTTTGTACTGGACTAATACCTTTATGTTTCCTAATAATAATTGCTTTCTTCTGTACTCCCTAGAAAATGGATGAACAAGTATTAATTACTTGCTGGAGTAGCTGGGCACGGATCATTAGATAGAGATAGTAATGTAGCAGAACTGGCTAGATGGGAGTGTTAGCCAGCCATTGATATTACACAGAAGTCAACTTTCCCAAAGCAAGACCTGTAGACGGTATCCTTATCATAATGCTGGGGGAATGGAGAGTTGCTCATTAGTTCTCAGGCTGTATGTCGAGTCAAGTTTGAGGAGGAAGGAGGTGAAATCCAGTTCCAGAATGGTTTAAGGAAAGGAAGTTTTTAAATATAAATGTCCATTTCTGGTCATCTCTAGGGAAAAAAAAAACCAAACCTGTTGTTAATATTCCATGTATTAAGCTGGCTACAAAAAATCTGAGAATGACAGTTATGAAGCACCGATTTTGCTTTGTGGGCAGCATTATGGCACATTTCAAAATAAGGGGAAGTAACATCCAAAAATGTAGAAGAAAAACACTGCATTATAGCAGACTTTGTAAATTTAGAAAATCTGAGGATTAAGAAGTCCTTTAACTTTTGAAATAAGATTATGTCTATTACTTTTTGATGCTTAAATAATACATTTCCATTTTTCAGCCTTTTTCCTACATGATTTGTATTGTCTACCCAAAACAGAAATCCTTTTTCTATTAAAGTGTTCTGAACTATATTTATTTCTTTTGTAGGATACTGTAATTTATGACCGTCTTGCTGAAAGTTCAAAATACAAAGAAATTACCTTAAAACATCTAGAGCAGTTTGCTACAGAAGGTGAGTGATATTATTCATTATAAAAATAAATATTAAATTCAGTTACTGCTCAAATTCCCGTTTTTTAAATTTTGTCTTGCTGTAGTGTTTTACTCATGTTATGTTTGAAATTTCTGTTTTAGCAATGTCTCCTTAAGAAAAGTCTTCTTCTTCCCAAGCAATTTTAATAATAAGTTCATGCTTTAAAAAACCCTAAAAAACAAGCCACACACCCACAGAGTATACAGTAGAATCTTTTAACCAAAACATATTTTTCCAGAGAGCAAACACATAGCACATTGTTTCTGTGAAGATCTCATTTCCCATGGCTGCTTTCATGTCCCATACCCAGTGATGCTGTAGGGATGGGCACACAGGAAGAAGTAGCCAAAGTAAAGATTGTTGGAAATTATGAGTGTAGTGCTTTTAAGGTAGCTTTCAGCTGTATTGTTTCTGTCACCAGTCCAAATAAGGGGGATTTCCAGTGTCCATATGATTTGTTTTGGTGTCTGCAGTTTTAATAATCGCTTTTACAAAACAGTTGCAGGAGGTGGGGAACCTCTCTGTGAGGGTTTGTGAAGTAGGAATAGTAAGTAAAATTTAAAAGACTGTGAAATTAAGATGATTGATACAAGCAGCCAGTTATTTATTTAATTGTATTAGATTTCACAGTACAGATGTGATGAGAAAAGCAGAATGTAGAAACGTTTCTGCATAGCTCCTAGATGTTCCATGCCGTTCCCCCTTAGTATCTCAAGAGGATTATAGTGTTGTACTGTGCAGTGTCACAGTATTACAATTTATCAGTGAGTTGGTAGAGAGGAGTTGGAAGCAGAATCATAAGAGTTATGGGTGTCTGAACTGCAGAGTTTCTACTTCTTTGTTTTTCTAATACACTGCTACTAGAACATTAAAATTATCTTCAATGTGACTTAAAAATAAACTTACTCTGGGAAGAAAACTAAAAAGCAGTACTTATGTTTTGTTAACTGATCTCTGGCCAGATACTCATGTTATCATGAAAGGTCATTTTTTTGTCATGCATATGACTTCTCTAGGTTTTGTCTTCTGGTTTATCATGGAATTCAGAGTTTTGGCTAGTGTATTAAGCAGCTTCAGTCTCTTAGTTCTACCAGTGACAGCAGAAACAAGTCACAGATCTGTTTCTATTGTTAGTTTTTCATATCAACATCTCTGCAGGAAGTATTTGTTTGGTCTTAAAGAATCTTAAGGTAAAAAAGTTAGAATAAATTTTACAATGAAGTTGAAAGCAGAACTATACTCAAAAAAATTTGACTGAGGGTATAGCCCAAACCCTCAGACACACTCTGGGGTTCTAGAAAGGCTTAACCAGAGTTAGCCTAGAAAAAGTTACTTTGGGTCATAAGGTATATATTTGGTTACACAAAAGACCAAATTAGATCACTGTCTTCTATCCTATGTGAATTGATGTGGAAATTTCAACCCAGTTCTTAATTACCATTCTCATTACATCAGTAGTACAACTCCTTAACAGTCAAGTTGAACCAAATAAATCAACATAAAAAGTGAAAAATTCCATCTGTCTTTAGAATGACGGTACATACAATAGGATTAAGAAGTTTATTCAGATATTTTTTGTATCCTTCTTTTCAACAGATTGAAAAATTTACTGTTGAGAAGAGTGAATTTCTAACTTTTAAAAAGCATAAAATTCAAAGCATAAAAAAAATCACATATCTCTGGAATTGATTAAAAATTTGGTATTTATTTTTACTTCAGATTTAAATTGCAGCCAACTATGTTGCAAAGTTTCTCATGAGTATCCTTTCATGTGGCAGGACAGTATGTCCTTGGCATTTGCTGCCTGCTCTTGGTGTGTTGTTCAAAAATGAAGTGGTTAGCATGGCTGGCATTTATATGTAAGCATTTATTGAGCTGGAGTGTTAATGCCTGCTTGGATAAATAGAAAAATCCTCTGTAATTTTGCTGTGTTGTTCCAGTCTGTTACCAACCAGGCTTAATGATATTTTGTTTTCCACGTATTATTTGGAAGATTCTTTTAAGTCACAATGAAAAGAACCATATTAAAAATTTTTTAAAAAGTATAATTAGGTAGTGATTTAAAAAGAGAAAGCAAATGCCTTGAAAAAACTATTTGCTGACATTCCATACACTTGGATTTCTCTTTTTCATTTTATTGTCTGCAGAAAATATGTTGAAAGCATTGTGGAAATAGTATCACTATTAGTCAGACATAGATTCCTTTCCTCCCCTTCACCTATATTCATTGCTTTGGACCTTGTAAGCATATCCTTATTATGCAGAGAAAAAAAATCATTTTAGTTGTCAGCCTTGAGTTTATTCTTCTAAGTCTAAATGGTGAGACACTGTGTTCCTAATGCTGTTTAGTTGTCAGAATACCCACATTACACGTGGTTTTTATCCTGAAGATAAAATTATAAGATACTAAAAATTACTAAAAAGATACTAAATTACTCTTACATCTAAGACACATGTATTATTTCATGCCCAACCTCTTATAATTTCAAAATTGCCACTGGTGCTGAGCTGTATGCTCCAGAAACCTGTGACCAAATAAAGGTTACATTTAACCATCTCTGGTTGTGGTGCTGTTTGTCTCCTAGAGCAGAGTGGGCAAGTGACCAAAGGCTGACTACATTCATCCTGCCTGCCCCCTTTTAAATCTACTGGCCTGCAAACTGTGGCTAGTATATAAAGAGTTTTGTCAACTTCATTCTGTAGAAATCTGGTAATATGTGAAAATGAGCTGTTAGAAAATTCACACCTAACTACTTAAATTGAGTGTTAAATGTGTGTTGTCAAAAAATAGATATTTCTTAAAATCATGCCGTCTCAAATTCTTGCTGTAATGCTTTATTCAGATTTTTGCTGAAGGAAAAATCTGTTAATAATATCAACCAGCTCAAAGGCTGGTAAGTAAAATTGCCAAATGGTACATGATGGTTTTATTTTAAGAATTTGGAAAGCTGAAACAATCTGTGAGATGGGAAAGTTAAATGAGGGGATTCAAAGTTGGCTTCTAGATGATAAATTTTGAACTAGAATTCCCTAAGAATATTGAGGAGGGGTGAAAAGGGCAGTTGTAACATTGTGCTGATATATTTTAACTTTACTTCCTTCCAGCATAGCATAGCTACTTTTAAGTTTATAAATCTTTTTCTCAGAAATATGATTTGATTTTACCCTTTAAAAGTTTCTGTGTGCATACTTGTTCAGCTAGTGTTGGGATTTCTTCATTTTTTTTAACAATTTAAACTAAGTCAAATCTTGCATAAAAATTTACTTTTTTTCCAGTGAAATACATCACCTCTGTTACGTTCAGCTTCTTAGAAACTGTTACTCTGTTGAATAAATTTCTATTTATAGTTCATTTTTACTTTATGTATATTTAAAAAGTTCTTCAAGATGTGCAGCAGTAATTTGAAATCAGGCATAAGCATACATAAAATAGAGAATAATTTTAACTTTCAAAAGCTACTCACTGCAGGCATATCAGGGCAGGGACTAAAAAATACTGAATTGTTATCTGCTTTCTCTCTAGGCTTAAGGACTCTGTGTTTTGCTGTGGCTGAGATTTCAGAAAGTGATTATCAAGAATGGTTGGATGTCTATCACCGTGCTTCTACAGCTATACAAAACAGAGTACTCAAACTTGAGGAGAGCTATGAACTAATTGAAAAAGTATGTGCAGCTTGTTGTAGCTTTCTGGGCTTTGGGTTGGTGGGGGGGAGGATGGGGTGGGCAGAGGGATGAGCAGAAGAGTGAGTTCTTAATTATTGTTTTTATTTTCTATACTATGAAAAGTGAATCAATTTTGAGGAATAACAGGTAGAAAAACGAAATCTAGTGATATACTGACAGCTGTGTCAGGTAGTCCTTGCAGTTTAAACAATCAAAATGAAGAAACAATTAATCTGACAAAGTTCTTCCTGCAAGTAGCTACCTTGCTGGAAATTGTGGATTATGGGTTGAACTACTGGAAAGCTTTTTTCTAGAGTTCTTCTAGTGTGTAAAAAACTGTAAGAACAGATAGATTGGAAGGGACTTCAGGAAGTCATATAGACACAAATCCCTGTTTAAAGCCGGGCTAGTTTTGCTTGCCCAACACTTTGATGAAGTTTAGAGTATCCACAAGGAGGGAGTTTTCCCAGCTGCAGCAGGTAATTTTTTTTGATGTTCAACTTAGTCTTTTTTCCTTCTTCAGAATTAAAATTTTTATTGCTACAGAATGTGTCTGGTGCCTCTTGCTCTTTCCCTGTGCAGTATACATTTTGGAGAAGAATGCTGCTCTGCAAGCTTCAGTTAGCAGAAGGAATCCCTCCCTTAGTCTTCTTTTTTCCCATGTTAAACTCATCCTACTCCTTCAGGTGCTCTTAGTATGGTGTGCTCTGAGCCCTAAGCTATTTTTGTGTCCCTCTGTTGCACTTGTTCTACTTTGTCACGCTCTGTTTTACTGAAGGCCTGTAAAGCAAGTTTGTACCCAGAAACAGCATCACAAGAGCAGAGCCTTAAGTTTCTGACAACACTCCTTCTGGAGTAGCCAAGCATGAAGTTAGGACTTCCCTACCCCAACAATAAAAAGGTCCCATGACTATTAAATTTATAAGAAAAAGAAGTGCTTGAGACCAATAGTGCTTGAAGTTTTGATGCTTAAATTTTGGGGGGGTTGTTTTTAGGTTTTCTTCCTCAGAAAGTGTAACACAGATTGATTGACAAAACTGGTTAAAATTCAGAGCCTCACAAATCTGTAGTGTTTAATTCATGAAAAAGAAAGGTGAAGGTATATAGCTTCAGCCACTAATAAACATTTCTGGAGCAGTTTATCTGGATGTGACAAAACATTCTTGAAATGATACTACTTTTTAATGCCATGACAACCTTGCTACCTTTACAAATGTGTGTGTAAGCTGCACAAGTGCTTCCTCAGGGTGTAGTATGCAGGCCATGCTGCTGCCAGGATTGCACAGTATTAGATGTATAATGGTGTCTTTAACATTTACCTAGTTTTAAAGGTATAGTAATAGGAAATATAAAAATGGCTGTATTCACAAAAACTGTGTGGATTTGCTCCATAGGAAGCTAAAATCAAGCATAAAATACTAAGATAAATGTACAGGTGTTTTGAATTTTTTTTTTTTACAAAGGGAAGAGAAATCGTTAAAAGAGAGAAGGCATGGTATTAGCATTCCTGAAGCCTTCAAATCAGAAAGATACTCCTCAGGAAAAGGTAGCTGTTGCTGCACAAGCTACTGAGCTACTGAGAAAGTAATTGGTTGAAATTTGAGTGGTCACACTGTTCAGTTTTGTCAAGCCACACAGATATCTAAGTTAAAGCTTATGGAATAAAGTGGAAGTTCTTTATTTGTTATGGAATAAAGTGGAAGTTCTTTATTTGTTATGGAATAAAGTGGAAGTTCTTTATTTGTTGATACCAAATCTGATTAATGGTTTAGACTGCATTAATCTTGTTGTAAATACAGAGAGTTAAATAAAATAAATGGAACATTGAAATTGAATTTAAGTCAAAAAACCCTGTATGTATGAAATATTTTATGTTCACAGAATCTTCAGCTGCTCGGAGCAACAGCAATTGAAGATAAACTACAAGACAAAGTGCCTGAAACCATAGAGACACTCATGAAAGCAGACATAAAAATCTGGATACTTACTGGGGACAAACAAGAGACTGCCATTAATATTGGTACTATATTTGTATTTACTTTATTTCTTTGTTATGGGTTTAAAAATAATAGCAGTTGATGCAGTAAAATTTCTTTCAGAGTGGAAAGTTGTCTTGTAAAAAATAATATTATATGTCACTCCAGAATTTGAATGTGAACTTAGTCAGTGATAGGAGGAGGATACGAAATGCTGGATTCTGCCTCTGTTAAAATTCTAAGAGCAAGAAAAAGTTACGTTAGAGAGGAGGCAAAAAAATAGGAAATTGTACTTTTTTATAGAATATGAAATGAATTCAAAAGAATATATTGACTTTTGACAATGAGGGGGAATATTATTAAGATAATGTGAGTATTTTTAGTTTCCCTTCTCTATTTTTGCTTCTTTCCAAGAAAGGTGAACTAAAGTACTATAACGTTTTAACAATGGAGGGTTTTTCTTTCTTTTTATTATGAAGGATGGTAAAAAAGACTGATTTCAACAATGATAAATCTGTATCTTTAAAAAGTTATACATGAAAGCTGTTTTTAACATTTAATATTCTTTGCATGTGACCACATCAGCACTTACTGCTGTAGTGTAGATGTATGTCCAAAATAAAGCCTTACTTTAGTCATATATATCCTTTTTATTGGATGCTATTATTTATAATCTTAAAGAACTCTCCATATGCACACAATACAATTGATTTAAGGTTATTTTTCTTAGTACCTTCAGGTTTGAGGCAATACACATAATAGCAATATTTCCACTTTATTAAGAATGGTGATACATATTTTTGACTAGGCAGGCTACATCATCAGCACAGAAAATGCATCCTGTTTATGCATCAAAGAATAAAAGAAAGAATGAAAAGCTATATATGTGCAAGTTTTGAAGGAAAGGCAAGTTGCATTCTAAAAATTTACAAGGCTTAGAGAGATCTGTTTGTTGTTTTCTGTAACTCTCTTTGAAGCACCTCTGAATAAGGCAGAACAGCTGCAAGTTGCAGCAAGGGAAATTCTAACTGTTCTGACTTGTATATGTATGTACTTATATAAAATGTAGTAGAATTTCTTTTTTATCATTTATTTCAGCTAGGAAAATCTTATTTTTAATTCTGTCTGTAGATTTATTGCAGGAAAAAATGCTTTGTTATAACGGATTTTGTGAAACTGATTTTTAAAAACAAAATCTTTTCGAACAGGTCATTCTTGCAAACTTTTGAGAAAGAACATGGGACTAATTGTTATAAATGAAGGCTCTCTTGATGTAAGTAAAATCTTTTAAGTTCTCAGTTAATGAAACATTATTTTATTGCTTAAAATATCCAGACATCATGGTGAGGTTGCTGTAATAACAAAAAATAAGTTGGAGTGGCTGTTTATCTAGACAGACATAGAAAATTCTGTCAAAACCATGGTTTGGGGGCATGCTGTTTATGTTTGTCTTGGAGGGTTGCTTTCTTAATTTTAGTACTCCATGCTTGGAAGACTGTATGATCTTTGTGACAGAATGTTACTGAATAACTGGAAAACAGTCTACACCTTCTGAAATCACAGTGCAGCTACTACACAAAGGAACTTCACAACTATCAGCAAACAGATTCCATGTAGTAGACTTCATCCATGCAGCTCAAAGCCAGGAGTTTCACATTATACAAGCATTACAGATTAACCACTTCTAGTGTGGTGATTCAAAAGTTGAATAAATATCTATCAAGCAATCTATTTTTATAGTAAATTTATATAAACATAGAATAAGAATAAATGGTAGTAGCTCCAATGATTACTGCAGTGTACTCTCTATTTCAAACTGGAATGTCTAGATTGTATAGAGATTGAGAGAACCTTTCCTTACATGGCCAAAGTACAGAGTACATGGAGATGCAGTATCTTATGCCAGCTGAATTTGTACATGCAAGCTGGTCACTTGCAAATCTGGTTTTGGTGATAACATGCATAATGTTTTTTTCAGCAGCAGGTGAATGTAGTCTGAGAGGCAGTTCAAGAAACAGAGTAAACTAGCTCCATGCAAATATTTTAAGAGACTATTTATGAAGTTTTCTGCCTCACGTGATGGTGTGCATTTTACTGTTTGACAAATGTATATCTTGTGTCCTACCCTTTGCTTGTGGTTGGAATGACAAGTCAGTCTCTATTTCTAGAGTGACTCGTTACCTTGAGTAAATTACCTTGAAAGTTTTAATAGAGGAGTGGGTCATGTCTCAGGAAATGAAGAGAGGGATGGATTGCTGTGATTGCAGAATGCTGAGTCAGTGCAGCTGCAAAGGTGGATCAATTCCTCTTTCCTTTCTGCGTACCAATAACAGTTGGCAAAAGACTGTAGTACTTTGTTGGAATATTGTCTGTTAAGGAAATCACATAGAATGACACTTTGGCTTTTGAGCCAGGTCCACCTCTTGTACTGGGACTCTATGCACCCATGAGGGTGGCTGGACAATCCAGTTTCCTCATTGTGAGAGGAACTGAGCAGCCAGGAAAGCTTGGAGAAGATAATCCCAGTGTTGTGGCACTTGTGTATTTGGGATCTTTGATGGGAGTTGCTCTGTGGCAGTCCTCTCCTCCTCGTCTGTAAAGTACAGCCTCTTGGCTATAAAAAGATGTTGATAGGTTCAGTGGAGTCAGGGAAGGTTGGCTTTTCTTGATCTGCATACTCTTCTGAAAAACGCTGAAACCTTGCACTGAGAACAGTGGCATTAAGTGAATGTTTCTTCTCCTTGCTGTTAAAATAGTAGTGTCCATTGCATACCAGTGGCTTTTGCTAAAACACAGCTTGCTCAAATCTAACCCCTTTATGGACATGCAGAGTCCCCTGTCTCAAAGACATGGAAAAAAAAGATATAACAAAACAAATACCTCATCAATTTGGTCATTGTTTCGATTTAAGCATGCAGGACAGAGGAAGTTAGAATTAAATGTATTTGTTCAGACTATATCCCAGCTCTGTGAACATACAAAGAATATGCTAAAATAAAAGATCCTCTAATTTGAACAGATACTCTTGTTCATGAAATAATAAGAAAAATATCTCAACCCCACGCACCTCCCCAGTCCGCAGTAGACATTAGCTGGTATAGAACTGAAATTATTTAGGTATCTCAACCCTTTAGAATGTTATTTGTTTTGGGGCGAAATCTAAATGGCAGAGACCATTTACTCCTGGATTATGGGGATTTCACTACATAGAAGAAACAGTAGATGGGAGGAATATGACTTTTCATGTGTTTTTTAAACTTTGATAGAAATTAAATAATCCGCAGAGATGAGACAAATTGATACTTCCTTTATGTTGCAATATTTCTTAATTAGAGAAGATGCTCTAGAATATGGTTACAGAAACTATTGTCATTTTAAAGATTTTCTAGCATGTAATTTTAAACAGTGGAACTTCATTTCTGTCACAGTTTCTAGCAGGTGAGAGCCAGGAAACAAGTGCAGAATTCCACAACAGGCTAATCTCATTTTAGATAAACCAATGAATCTTTTGAAGGCCAGTAGAAGCAAAATAGTCAAAAACCATTAACAACAATGTGTGGAACTGGAAGGAGTAAGTTGGGTTGAAAAGGCAAAGCAGTATCTTTTAATTTCATTTCAGAGGAGTTTGAGATTTTTAGTTAGTTCAGTGTTCTGTTTTTAGGTGGTTACACCAAATTTGGTTTATGTATGCCTGACATCACTGAAAACACAATTATTTGGTTGGTAAACTTGTAAAAAAAATGGGAAGATGTTGTCATAGGATGTCACTAGCTTCCAAAGTTAATATTTTACAAGCAGAAGAGTTTTTTTTCATCTTCCTTTCTCCTCTAAAATACTTTTTACTTTTGGGCTGTGAAGCAGGAAACAGGAGAAAAGTGTGTTGTAGGTCTGTAAAGATCTTTCAAATGGAAAGAAGGGCAACAAGCAATATTTTTTGTCCCTTATGACACTCCATGGTAGAACTGCACTGTAGCTAACTAGATGTCACTGACCTTCCCAAAGGAGACTACTGCATGAATAAATCTGTATGAATGTATTGTCTACTGAATGTAATCTGAAGCTCTCAGTACTAGATCACAAAATAGTGACTTCTCTAGGTATGATTCAAACTGTCATTAGCAATTGAAAAATACAAAATATGTTCCTTTATATAACAGGTACTTTGTGTTATAATTGTTAAATTATGTTAAAATATTTAATGTAATAGAACTATCAATTATAATGCCTGTATTTATATCATTAATTATCTGTGTTTCCTTTTTTCTAAACATTTAGGAACATTTTGTATAATAGCAAATTCTAGTATCTCTATATATGTGACTCATCTTTTGTATTATTATATCAGTTTTCTGTATACCTGTGTCTTCTGGCAAATATTTATGCAACTACTGTTATTGTTCAAAGATCATTGAAGGTTCCACCTCAACTTATACACTTCTTTTTTGGCAGAGTGAAAGAGCAATCCTACACAACATCATAGTGCAATATTGCAAATATACTTTTTGCTTTATAATATTTGGTAGCAGAATCAAAAGGCAGCTTCCTCAAAAACCAAAGTGCTAGTGTTTATTATCACTGAAAATTTGGATTTAAGAATATTAAGAAGCAAAAATAACGGACCCCGTTTTTTTTGTGCAACAGGGAACAAGAGAGACACTTAGCCATCATTGCAGTACTCTTGGTGATGCTTTAAGGAAGGAAAATGATTTTGCTCTCATCATTGATGGTAAATCTCTGAAGTATGCTTTGACATTTGGAGTAAGACAGTATTTCCTGGATTTGGCTTTGTCATGTAAAGCTGTTATTTGTTGCAGGTAAGGTTTACGTTATTCTCTCTCCATGCTATTTTTGTTAACATATAAAAATAAAGAAACTGGAGTTATGAAATACAGTCATTCAAGTGAAATATCACTGTAGAGCAGTCTGCAACAAAGCATAATTGTCAGAGTCACTCAGATTGCCTATTTCCAGGAGCATGATTTGTAGTCCATTGAGGGTAGCCTCAATAAGGTTGAGACACTAATCTTGACCTTGAATTGGTATTACCGTTAACCCCAGGTTTTAGCATATCTAGAGTCACCTGTAGATCTTTCTCCACTGCTTTTCTGTAAGATGTGGATTACACTGTATAAGAAGTGCTCAAAAATGTTGAAGGTACTACTCCGGGTGATTTTTGTTACCTGAAGCTGGTGGAAATGCCTTTTTAAGCATTATTATGCCTGATTATTATAGGCTTTGTTTATACTATGGACCCTTTAATCCTTTCTTGTAAATATCAACTATTACAGCTAGAAACTTCCATTGTTCCATTAAAATAAGTCAGATTCATCTGAAAAATCTGTTCAAAATGGAACTATTTTTCTACTTTGCAAAAGGACACAGAAAAAGAAGTATTATTACAATATCCAAATAATCACCGTGTTTCTAGTCTTTCCATACCTTCTGAAAAGCAATGTCATGCTGCCAAGGGATTTTTTTAATTAATGTTTTTGTGGTTAAGCTTTGTAGCCATGCTTCAGCTTGAAACAGTTTGAATTTCAAACTAAGGTTTTACTGTCTTCTAAACTGACAAGTCACTCTGAACAGTTTGTACTGTGCATAAACACCTTCCTAATGGCAGTAGTCTTTCTGACAGATAAGTTGGAATATTGTGCTTGTCCTACTAGGTTGAGTTTGCTCAATACAGTAACAAGCAGGAGATGCATGTAGAACTGATCTTTTAAAGCTATATTTCTTTTTCTTCTCTTTCCCTGATTACAAAATACGTTTTATGCCATTTGAAGAGATAATTTTTCTGATTTTGTTGAACTGGGGAACCATTGAGGGGTATTCTGTACAGAAATCTGTCTTTTATTGTTGGCATTCTTGTAAAGAAACAGCAAAGTGCAAAATGAAAGTTTCTGTTCTAGTAGTATTCTCCCTGTAATTTATTCATTTTACACTTCCATAATTTACCTAGGTCAGTTGGTTTCAATGCATATCTAGATATATGTCTGACATATTTTGTGGTTGCTTAAAAATCGGCTACAGGTTTAAACTAAAATACTTGCTTGTAACACTCACTGTTTTAATGAGAACCTATTTAATATCCCATGTTTCCCAAAAGTCAAAATTCTGCCAAAATATTTGTTTCTGTTAAATGCTTTGTCTTTAGTACCAAAAAACTTCATTTCCTTGTTTATGAGCTTAAAAATAAAAAGTTTTAAGTGGTAGTTTTCAATTAAGTTAAAAAATATAATACAGACTTAACAAGAATGTAAGCTCCTTCTTCATCCATATAATGACAGTAAACATCAGAAATTCTCATTTGTTCTAAAAGTACAAATTACACCACTTTCTTTTAAGTTTGCAGGCTGCATTGACTTGTGCAGAAGCATTTATTACCAATGGATTCTTCTTAAGACTAGCTGTAGCACAGATGATGCTGACAAATATTCAGTAGACATTTCTCTTAAAAAAAAAAATCTGTATATGTTATTAATTCTAAGCAGATGTTTGGCTTAAAGACTTCAGCAAGCTGAATTCCAACTCTATATTGGCTTCAGAGTAATATATGCAAGAAGAATGTTAAATGGGTTATTCTGGAGTAAAAATGTACAGCTAAGAGTGAGCAAAATGAATGAAAAATATTTTTTACTGGTTTCACCATGAACTTGAGGCAGTAATAGGGCCATCTTCCAGCTGCCCTTATAACATTGTCTAAAAAGGAATTAAGGCACTGTTCCTGAGAAGTTAGAAAGATGAAAAAGAAGTACTTGGGGCAGGAATCTTCAGTAGAAGCTGGCTGTAGCAAGTCTTGGTACAGTTCTCAAAAGCAGAGTTGAAATAAAACACATACCAAAAGATCATAGAAAGATTTTTTTTTTCATATAGGTGGACCACAGAATGTTTCAGAAGGGCTGCTGCCCAGAAGCTTTCAAGCCAGGTTTTCCACAAGGCTGTAGACTCATCTAACACAGCTTTTTTAAAAGTCCAGTAGTTGTGTATATGTTGTGCTGGCCACTGAATAATGTGATTACATAGCCACCTTCAATTTGAAGGCTGTATTATTTTTCATTCCTTTATTTTTTAAAATGCACTTTCAAACAGTTCTCTCTAACACACTTGGTAAGGTGACTTCCTCAACATAGAATCCTCTTTTAGCTTTTAAGTAGTCCAAAGTTCATAAATGCTGGTTTTTATTAATTTTGCTGTGAATGTGCTTTTAACATATACCCTTGAAGGGCAATAACAAGATGACATCGCTCACTAGGATGTTAATTGGCCTGGGTTTATTAGCTTTCCACAGAATATAAAGTGTATTTTGAAATTACATTCATTTGAAAGTCTTGTATTAATAAACCTGTTTGGTTTTTTTATCCCTTAGGGTATCACCACTTCAAAAATCTGAAGTTGTAGAAATGGTTAAAAAACAAGTTAAGGTAGTAACTCTAGCAATTGGTGATGGAGCAAATGATGTTAGTATGATACAAACAGCACATGTTGGTGTTGGTATCAGTGGGAATGAAGGTCTACAGGCTGCTAATTCTTCAGACTACTCAATTGCTCAGGTAAGTCATTACACTGCAAAATACTACAATAAAATATTTTAAAATTTTATTAATATTAGTGTATGTATGTTTTAATTGTACGTTTGTTCATTTTTCTTTTTTTTTTTTTTTTTTTGCAGTTCAAGTATTTGAAGAACTTGCTGTTGGTTCATGGAGCCTGGAATTATAACAGAGTAGCTAAATGCATCTTATATTGTTTCTACAAGAATATAGTCCTTTATATTATCGAGGTAATTTTACAGCACATGAAATGTTACATCTTGAAAGTAAAACCCTTATTTTGAGCTTTTGGCTATGATTTTTTTTTTAATATTTTAACTGTAAATAAATACCTACTAGTACTGAATCTTGAAATTTTTAATAATCTGATTAATCTGATTTTTTTTTACTTTAAAAAAACGCAGTTGTTTAAAAATGCATGGTAAATATTAGTACTAAATGTGTTTCTAATACTGCTAGCTTATTGAAATGCTGTACATGTAACATCATTGCAGTAATTAAGGAGTCCAGTTACAAGTTTGCCTTAAGTTTACCCAGAGATGTGTGTTTTTCATCTCCTTGTGCTGGTGTCAGGGCCTGTGGGTTCAGAGTCTGCAGCCCTTTCAGAGATCTCTGTTGCACTGCTGGGCTGTTGCTGCTCAGAGCAGTGCCCAGGGCTGCTACAGACAGGCTCAGTTCCTCTCTTGGGCATCTTTCACTTGCTGGATGGGGTGATCCTGCATCCTCAGGCTCCTGTTCAAGAGCAGGGATACTTTCCTGAAAGTAGCCAACCTCGTTTTTTCACCTGGGATTTTAAGGAGTGAAATCTTGCAAAAAAATACAGTGGTATGAGAGGATTGTGTTGTAATTAATGAGAGGATTGTGTTGTAATTAATCTACATTTATTGGTAGGTATGGTTAGAACAGAATGTAAAATTGTAGTTTTCACTCCCTTCATCACCACACAGCAACCATAAAATGTTTTAAACATATTTTTAAATAATTTTTTAAAGCTCCTCTCATTCTTCCCATCCTTTTCTTCTGTCAGCTGCTGCATGTTTTATCATCAAAAATACACACACACACACACACACATATATAAATATATATATATATATAGCATTTATAATTGATTCAAACTCTATATTCACAGTGAAACTTTGGGTTAAAAATGTGGAAAAAATTTTTAATTTTTGAAAATCTTGGCCATAAAATAAATTTTATTGAAAGTCTTATGTATTTTGTATGTTAATGGGGTTAACAGATACTCTTTAAATTTTCGTTGTTTCTTTAAATATATTTTCAAATGAGTATCTTAAACTTGCAAAGTAAGTGTTCAGCTTTACTGGAAGAAAAAATGCTTTATTTCTTTAAACCTGATGTAAACATTAGATTAATATTTCGATTTGGATACTTACTTATGTGACCTTAATTGTTGTAATATTTGAAAATACTTTACATTTTTTATGTACAATGTTGTAGCCAAAGGAGTGTACTTTTCTTACCATATTTTAACATTTTCTAAGTTTCCTCTTTTTTCTCTCCTTATTGTGTTATAACTGCAAATAGATTTCTGTGTAAGTAGCTGCAAGTTTGTAGCCTCTTAAGAAAAATATAAAGTAGGAAGCTATAGAAAAAGCAAGTCCACTAAAGATCCTTTATTGTCTAGAAGTGGCAGACTTAGGAGCCTGTATTTCAAAGGCTGTGTATCTACTTACATGATCAGACTTCCAGAAGTACTGATTAGCAGTAGCTCTAGAAGTATTTGAAAAAAACAGTAATAATGTATACTTTGCTTATAGAAAGCATATAAAGGTTGACTTTAGAACATATAAATTTATTTGTCTTAAATTTCTGTCATTGTCACCTGCAAACATATTGTGAATTTTTAACAAATCAGATATAAGTATCCCACTATTTGTATTTTTTGAGAAAGAACGTTAAATGCAGTATACAGAGATCATAGTCCAAAGATCAAAACTTTGATTTTATGAACAGATAGTCTCATCTTCCTGAGCAAATTGAAGGGCAAAGAGATAATTTTGATATGGGCTGTTATGACCCTTTATATATAATACATGCAATCATTTTGCCATATACACCTTCTCTGGAAGACAAAATAAATTCTACTTGAATTCCTGTATAGCCCACATTTTTCAGCTCAGAAAACTTTTCAGAGATGTTAATAGCTCATGTCAATACTGTGAGTGAATGGGCAGAAATTCATCATTGAATGTCTCCAGAAAGGACAACTGCCAGTCTTGAGTCTCTCTTTTCAGTTTTTTTGTACAGATCAGGCGTGGGAGCAGGGAGCTCAATGAGTATTTGTAAGCTGCTGCTTAATATGCAGAAATGCTACATCAGGAAAACTTCAGTGAGGCTTTTGTGGCCACACCTCCTCTGCCTTGGAGTTTAGGAAATAGTACTGTGAAAGGCACGTCTGGAAGTTACTTTAAACAAGTTTTCTTTTATTCTGACAATAATAAAAATACCTACCCTTTCTTAATAGATCTGTATTCTGGTTTTAAATGTCTGCTCAGTCCTAATCAAGAAAATAATGGAAAATATTCCATTTAATCTAAAATATAGCCTTTATCCTAGGCTTTCATGGGCTGATATGAAATTGATATCAATTGGTTTCTTAATTCAGAAAATGGTAAAGGTCTGTACTAATACAGAAGCACAGTGATCAGTGCTTATTGACATTTAAACTCCTATTCATAAGAAAACTAGAAGAGGTCTGTAATAATGTTTTTCTACTCTATGTCTTGATGCAATAGCTATTTAAATATGGGCCTCATCTTTTGTATAGGACTAGTCACAATGACTTGAGAGGCTATATTCTGATGTATCAGTCTAAATTACATGTGAAAACTTTTAATCTCTAATAGACCATTAATGTGCTCTATTGAGCCTGTACAGATCATCACACTCATGTAGGATAAGCCTATGCAAAGTCTCATACTTATTTTGGAGGAGCTGACTTTATTTTAAAAAGGTGGTTGATGTTGAGATTGATCTCATGACTGAGAACTCCTTTGTGGATTGGTTTTATTTTTATAATTACCATTACTGTATGCACTCTGTCATTAAACTACTGATTTTATGAAGCTATAAAAATTACCCTTTGACATCAGAGGAACAGAATTTTCCTATTCCTACTTCTCATTTTGCTATCTAGTAACAACTAGCAGTAATGTAAAATAACTGGTTCATATTAAATAAAAGGGATTTACAGTTTTAAAAAATAAGAATATTTGATTTTTATCCAACATGAAACATCAAATGAAAGAGTAAGAATAAGAGTAAGAATCAGCGTAACAGTGATAAAGGACCAAGACAAGCAGAAGAAACAGTTGTGTGGAGTTGAGATTTAAATTTCAGTTACAGATGTTTAAACATTTATAACAATTTAAGTGATACCATGAAAATAATTAATTTTATTAAGTAATTCAAGCTATAATGCCTTTTTTTATTCCATAAACTTTGGATGATTGGGAGGTTATTTTCCCCCTTCCCCCAAGCAGTTCATGTCCATAACTGGAATTGACCATTGTGTTCCTATTTCCTTTGCCTGACATTTCAGATGAATAGCCATGATCATATAATGCATAACCCATGTAATGCATAACCCCAAACATGAGCAGGCTTCTGGGCATACTCACACTGGGTCTGAGCTGCACAGTTCAGCTGCTGTGGTTCACTGTGACATGGCTTACTTGAGGGGTGCAAACTGCACCGAGTTCAGTTCGAAACACACACAGCAGAAGGGTGATTGTGCTCATGCCCACATTTTTGCATTATTTGGCTGGAAAAATTAGAAATACAAGGATTTTTGTTGAGGTCCATCTCATTTTAGACAGTCTGGGGACCTAATTCTTTCCTTTTCAGTAGAAAATTTTGTAGGTATTGAACTACAGAATAGTCTAATTTTCACTGCCTGTTCATATATATAGACTAAAATACTATTTTTAAAAGCACCAATCAACTGTTCTTCTGTAAAAGGGAGCTGGATTCATAATTTGATTTGTTAGAGTAGGACCTATACCCTAAGAGAGAAGGTTTGAGTCTGCTCCTAAGTTAGTGTCATGTCCAGCATCCTAAGAATTTATTTTGCAGGTACAGCTTCCTTCATGGTCCATCATAACTAGGATGGAACACACTTGTCTCTGAATAAATTGTCCAGTGCAGAGCAAGTGTTTCTTGTCACTATTAATAATGTAGTAAGGCTCCATATTACTTTTTTCATATAGGGTTAAGAGTGTAATTTTCTAGGGCCCAAGATTCAGAAGTTAAGGCAAATAGGTAGGTTATTTTCTTCTTCTCTTATCGTTTGAGATAAGGGCTGTATTTGTCCTTTGTCTTTTCTTTTTCCACCTTTTAGCTCTTTTCATTTTGAGCCATTATGGCATAAGCCAGTTGTTCTTAATCTTGTAACTAATATAAAACTAATGTTTCTGCTTAGATACTAGAGATGTTTTGTCTCTTGAAGTTAAATATGTGGTATTCCACTAAACAGTAGTGTTTCTGCTAGAGACCACTGCTTTTAGCCACATTGAAAGATTTCTTCTTCATGGACTTTTATTGATATCTTCCATAAGAACTTCAGGACTTAGAGATGCTTCCAGATTTCATCTCTCTTTAGTTTGCATCTAGGCCTCTGACCAAGGCCAGTCCTTTATTGCACTAAAATGCCTAAAACTTGCATGCTTTCTTTAGAAAAAAGTAAATGCTAATATTTCAGGAAGTCAATACTATGCCTTAAAGGATTTCTTTACAATTTTATACTAAAACCACTTTCAGTTTAAACACCTTGAAAATTCTAACTTAAATTCTGTACAAAATAAGCTGAAAGCAACATTCCATTGCAAATTAAAATTTTATTCTGAATACTTGCCTTGCTTTTTAAAAGTCACTCCCAAACATTTCCAAGTGTTGCTTAACATCATTTACCTGTAACAGCAGTCAACATGTGGAATAGATTCAGTGTATATATTTAGGCCTTCCATTTTAAATTAGTGTTTTATAACACTTTGCCTGCTAGTTAAATCATAGTGGAAATTTAATGTCTTTTCCATATGCTCCTTGGTTATGAAGGGTCAAGCCTATGTGTATTTGTGGTCTTCTATTTTCTTCCTAGAGAGGGATACTTTTCTTTACTCTATTTGCAATTACCAGCAATGAGATGTACACATATTTATGACCAGCTACTGAGTCCTGTATCTTCCACCACACTAACCCTTTCAAATCAATACTTCTAAAATTTACTCCAGTATTTGATACAAACCAGGGGGAAAAAAAGCATCAATCTTACTGATGTTGACTGCATAATTAATAATTCTGTAATGCACAATTGATTAGGTACTCATCTTGAACCTTTACAGTCAGCTACTGAGAAACTGCTGCCAACAAATTCATCACAATTAAATCATAATTCATATTTTGAAATTCAAAAATCAAAATAAAAAAGAGCTGCTAAAAATCTGATTCAGCTAAAATAAAGTAATTCCATTGTCTTTTCAGTTTGTAGTCTGCAAGGTTAGAAAATTGTGCTTGTTGCACTTAAAACTACCAAAGTAAACAAATTTCACATTTCAAGATTTTGGAAAATTCAGGGCATTCTTACTCTTTCTGTTTTGCAGCCTTGAACAGTCATGACTTTTTATGCCATCTTGTTTTAATAAGTGGCCACCAAAAAAAATTTACTCTTATCTGTTGAAAAACATAGCAATTTTGGCTGGATTTTACCTCCCTTTTTTAGTGTTAGTAGTTGACAAATTTAGGAGGTTTTCCATCTCAAAGTAGTCACAGACGTGTTCAGACATTGTACCACATGATTAAAAAAAATCTGGGTTTGGTCATAGAGTCCAGTCAGCTGGAGGCCAGCTTGGGTTCATACTAATAAACATCCATATTGATTGTAGTAATTCATGCTTCCTTTATAAAGTTTAATGAAATGTAAACTGTAAGAAAGCAGCATCTAAAAATTCACTTGAAAAACTTGAGTGTTAAATGGAGTAGACTGTTCAAATTATTTTGACTTGTCTTACTTAAGAGCTTATGTTTTTCCTAGACCATATAGTTTAAGTGTAACTTGGTCATAAAGATTCATCAGATGTGCTGCTTCTCCACTTTGTCATTGAACTAATTCAAGGATGACAATAATAGGAGAAAGTAGATATGCAGAATGCTGTACTGAAAAATATGCTATCACATGTTTCAAATTAAATTTGCTTTTAGCAAAAAATGATAAAAATTATGCAATTAAAGAGATGTCCGCTTCCCTCTCTACAGTACCTATGTAGCTGAGTTAGTGCTTCTTAACTAAGTAGCTCTATTTTAATGCTCTGGTAGAGCCTAATCCTTTTATGAGTAAGGATTATTGGTAGTTTTAAACAGCAGGTTTAATCAATGAATTCTGTTAGTCAAGTTTGCTAACAATGGGAAGACAATGACTACTGATCTGTAGGTTCCCCCTCCAGCAGCCCATATTTGTCAGAATTTTTATTTAATTAAGAACTAAGTGAGCTTAAATCGCTCTTAAAACCTTAAAGAACCTGACATTTCTTCTGAAAATAGCTACCTCCTTTGAATGTTTTCCTATTTACATGGAATTGCTCATATATCTGACTAGATTGCCTGCTGTCTGTTCTTGATTGAAAGTTGGGTTTATCATTAATTTTTATATGGATTTAAACCACAACATTTTCAATTGTGTTGTAAATGTGTTGTAGGGGTATCCCTTTTTGAGAGGCTGAGGAAAAATCTGTTTATTGTACCTTGCAAGACATTTGAATAATACACGGTTCTAATCTTTTGCAGGTCTGGTTTGCATTTGTCAATGGCTTTTCTGGACAAATTCTTTTTGAAAGATGGTGTATAGGTCTTTACAATGTGGTAAGACAATTTGTGTGCCTTTAAGTACATTTAACCATGAATGGTTCTTGAGTAAGCAATCTTTAAGCAAACTCTCACCTCTAAAATGTTTCAATTTTTTCTTTTTAAACCACCTAGATGTTTACAGCAATGCCTCCTCTAACTCTTGGAATATTTGAGAGATCCTGCCGAAAAGAAAACATGCTGAAATACCCTGAGTTATACAAGACTTCCCAAAATGCACTGGACTTTAATACTAAGGTAGATCTTTGTAAAAATCAAAACGTAAAGCAAAAATTGATAGGAATTCAGTATAGTTACCCTTTTTATTCTATGCTGCTCATAATTAAAAACGGAGGGGATTTTTATTGCTATTATTTCCAGGTGTACACTTGTCAGTGAATGGTACAAATCATATATATATATATTCATTTTTACCAAGTATGGAAATGGACAACTAGGATTTCATTTTTCAACCCTTTTTATTTTCCCTGCTGGTAATAAAGCTGTCTTCTGTAGGCAGAAGTGATTAGACCTCACTGTTGCGGGGCTGTATGTATTTGTACTGTTATATGGAAATGGATTACTGAAGCCTGTGGAGAAGTGTTGCAGTGGACAATGAGAACTGTCACTAGATTTGTAGAGGGAGGGACATGGTACTATTCTTTGTCAATTTGGAGTTGTGGGTTTATGGTTTAATTTTGAGTTTTGGGAAAAAATACTTGGGAGTCAAGAATGCATCAGGGTGGATCAAAAGGAATCTGAAGCTACTTTTGGTGGGAATTGGGTGATGTTCATCTTAGAGAGACTAGCATAAGTAATGGTAAAAGAATGTAGGACTCTTTAATACATAAAATAAAGAAAATTTCTACAGCATTGCCCATAAAATATCTCTTTTGAAAAAAACTAAGTTAAACTTGTGCCTGAATCTGTGATTTCATGAGTATTTGACTTTTGTAAAAGATTCTTCTGAGTTTATTTCTCGTAAATATAATTGTGACATTTCAAGTAATGTCATTTTATGTTGAACTTGGGGATATTTTCAATATATCCTGGAATTAACAATGCTTCTATGTGATGGTCTGTAGTAAATATACAGAGCTGATACAGCATACTTAATTCTTGTATCTGCACCACTTGTGCAATGTAACTCAAGTTACCCCAATATATACATAATTATTTGTCTAAACTATCTTTGTTCACTGAAACAGATGAGATTTTTCTCCTTCTTCCTCATTTCATCCTTTCAAAATCCACCCTGAAAGTTTTTAAGGACACTGTAACAGAGTTTCTTGTGTCCCTGTGAATGCTTTCCAAATATGAGGCTTTTCATGGTCCCATAAATACAGACACTTTTTTGTGTTGTGATAGTTTTAATAAACAGTGTGAGTTATAATAGTTGTGTTTCTGTTTTAAAATAAGCTTTAGTTTGTGTTTTTTTTTTTTATTGCACAGATGTATTGTTGACTTAATTGGAAATTCTGTGACTGTTCCCATACAACATTTGCTATGAGTAAACATCTACAAACTCACCAGCTACAAAATTCCCACCTATATAAGTTGAATAGTTGGTGTTAAAGATTTGGAAACATTACTGCCTTGAATATTGATGCAGATATTTGTTATGGTAAAAGGGATCAAAGGTTATGAGGTCATGACAGAGGTTAAAGGATTAGCATGGGACAAAAAGACTTGGTCAGGAAAATGGAAAAGTAGAACTAATTTTTCTTGCACCCACCTGTGCTTTCTGTCAAATAAAAACTTCTGGTAATGACATAGCAAGAAGGAGAGACAAAGGTTAATGAGTAGCACAAGTTTAAATGTGCAGAGTATTAGAGTGTAAATTGGACCATGCAACCAAGTGTAGCTGAATAATCTAACAAAAGATGTTGAGACATTGTGGAAAATGTGAGACAGGCAACTTAATTTCAATTGTTTGAACACCTTAACACTCAAGATACACATCATTCAGTTACAATAAAAGGCATAACAGTCAAAAGCATTGTTAGTGAAAAAACCAATATTGTCATACTGAAGGAAATGGGCTACATATTTTTTATTAAGTCTTTTTATGTCATTATGCAATATATTATGGAAAATGTTAGTAGAGTGTTTTTTCTTAAACTTAATACAATCCTTTGCAGAAGGCATCTTTTACAAATGGAAATAAGTTTGAAAGTAAAGCTTCAGTTGTTCAGCAAATACACTAAAGGAATTTTAATATGATCAAATTGTGCTCCTCAAGAATGGAGTATGTAAGGAGAAATTAAAGAAGAAACTGATATTTGTCCTTTTTCAATTCCTTTGTGTGTGGGAATATGTAGGTTAGGCATATGTGTAATTCAGGTTTTAATTTTTCTATGATCTAAATTTATTTTTATACTAAATGCAAATTATAAAAGCTAGAGTCCTTTTTAATTTCCCACTTGGAATGTAGGAATTGTTCCAGGTGTCTAGTTTAGTCTCATTTTTCTGATGATATTCCCATATTTTTATGTTTTAATTTCCCTTCTGAATTGAAATTAAAAGGAGGAGATAATACACACATTTTTTCAAAGCATAAAATAAACAAATGACCCATGAAGAGCTAAGAGGCAGAAAGTACCTGTCAGTTATATTACTTCACAGTGGTGGCCTAACAAAAACACATTTTGTGAATCTAACACATGGATAAAAAGAAAGGTCAGGGTTCACAGAGCTAGTTTATTGCAAATGGTTCTCATGGATTTTCTGTTTTCTCTTTCTTAGGTTTTCTGGGTTCATTGTTTAAATGGCCTCTTCCATTCATTCATTCTGTTTTGGTTTCCACTAAAAGCCCTTCAGCATGGTAAGTATTATGAAAAATAAAAATATAAATGTTGAAAAGTTCTACATATCGTCTTATTTCTAAGGGAAGCTTTATAAATAATAACAGTTCAGTGTGGTTAAATTTCAAGATACCATTTCTAGAACTAAACCAGATGCCATATACATAAAATGTTTTATTTAAGATCTGTGTAAAAGCAAGAATAATAATATGTACATGTACATTTAGCTATTTCAGTAGTGTTGATGTAAACTGAAACAAGATGGAGAAAAAGAGATTGCTATTTAATTATGGTAATTTTCATGAAATACACCACCACAGTAAATACCTACATGATTCTAAAATTCTGTGATCCCTTGTCTCTTACATTTTGTCAACATTTAGTTTTACTGTGTGTACATTCTGTCCTGTTAGTTCAAGGCCATACTAATCTGCTAGTTTATATTTTTAAGAGTGGGATTGTGTCAGAGGAACAGTGACATCTTGGACTGCTCACTCCTGTCCATCTTCTGGTTCAACTGTTGTATCTGCTCGAGCTGCAGAAGGAAGTGGGGTGGTTGAGAGGAAAGTGTGTACTTTGCAGCTTTTCTGAAAATTAGTCCCTTTTCAGTTTTGGTGATGTAGCCAAGCAGTCTGCCCTGGCATAGGGGACAGAAATGTTCTCATGGACTTTTGAAAGTGCTTAGACTAGCAGCTCAGGTCAGCTGAGTAACAGCTGCTCATGCCCTAAAAGCTTAAGGGAAAAATACTCTGTGACTCCTAATGGGTAAAGGGAGGAATGTGGCAGCTTATTTTCTCTGAAAGGCCACTCACATCACATTGAATGTAAGTTCAGTGGCAATAGTTTGCATTGGAGAGGTTTAGATAGCCCAAGAGGAATGACATTCCCAAAATGTCAGTGCATACTCTAAAACCATAATCTCAAATTCAAACTGAAATCCCCATTCAAAGCTGTAGCCAATCCACGTGAGAGATTTTTGCATTACATCATGGATAAGTGTTCAATGAGTGTCTGTGGTGATGCAGAGTTTGTTAGTGAATGGCAGAGATACCTGTACAAGCACTTGGCAGAGCTCAGCCCCCTCAGCCCACAAACCCTGGGCTAGAAGTGCCTTGCTGGCCAGTGGCCTCTGTGAGTCTGAACAAATTGCCTGCTGCCCTTCCCTTTCATTGCTAAAGAAAGGATGGGTAAGGGAGCAGAACTGGGATTTGGGGGAATTGGGTACATTATGAGGTGATATAATCAGTACCTAGGGTGGGTCTGGTGGTGCTCAGTTTTACATGAGGGAGATACAAGTGCAAAAAAGAGATATGCTATTAACTAAATCACTGGTGTCTGGATAGTAGTGAGGAAAGGGAAATAATAGTAGTAGTTTCCTAAGGAATACCAGAGACAGGAACTTCTGAGAACAAGTCCCTGCTTCCACCTTCTCTTAACAAAGAAGTGGTGCGGGTAGATCCTAAAATATGAAAGTTATAGCTTAGGTTTGTGCATCAGAGTGCTGAGTCCCAGCACTCTCACTGGTGGAAATAGGCTTAGCTGCCTGCCTATTCCTCTGCCTTGTTCTCACTTTGCTCTTTACTGCTAGGTGTATATTGTAAAGCAGTGCAGTGGTATATGAGAAGGCATTTATTAGAATGTTGAAAACCAAATCTTGAAGATGATTAAAATCTCTTGGCACCCTTCTCTTGGTCAAATTCTACTGTTTAGTCATATTCTTGCTTGTCCACCTATTTCTTATTTGTAAGACGAAAATTTCAAACTGCATGTCATAGTAGAGTCTATCAAGAAATACATGATCAGAAATAAGTATGGATTTGTAAGAATTGTTTGTCAGAATTGGCTCCATGGGACCTTACCGTTGTACAGTACACAAAATTTACACTCTGTGTACTGTCATGTGGATACAAAAAGTGACACATCAGTCTTCACAGAAGCTTCTTCAGATGCAACTTTGTCAACATAAATGGGAGAAGCCAAATTTGCATGTACTAGTAAGTTCACTAGGTGCTCCCTCTTTTGTATAATCTTTAAAACAAGCTACAGTCTCAGTTTGTTGGGTTTTTTTCAGGCTTCAGCTCCTATAGTCCTTCTTGGTGTGCTAGTCTGCCCAGGGAGAAAGTTAAATAGGGGAAGTGTCAGAAATGCAACCACTATCACTAGAGCTAAGGATGCAGCCATTGTGAGCTCCTCATCATGGAATGGGAGACAGCTAGGTTAAGGAAGACTTCTATCCTAGTATTTTTTTGTGAAGTTGTCCCCTACTGTCTCTTCCAGAATATCAGTAAATACATCATTTTTTTTCTTTGTTAAACTATCTTCACAAGTCCTGAAAAGCTTTTTCAGAAAGGAGCATTTTTCATCCTCAACCAAAATGGATTTAATTTCAAGCATATATAAAGATGATATGAAGGCTGGAAAAACACTCAACACAAATATGAAAACATACTTAATTAGCAGTGTTTAATATACCATGTGCCAGCTGAGATAGTAGAAAATAAGTGTTTCCAACTACAGCCTGTTTTTATCAGCATTTATCACCATTTTTGTCACCTTCTTCTGTCCAGCCTAATCAGAGGAGTTAGAAATCTATCCCTTAATTCCCCCCACAGAGAAATACCTTTATTTTTCTCTTTCCTCAATACAACTTTTTTAAAAATACTTTGTTATTATTCTTTTTTTTTTATTGTCTTTTGTCCTTACTTACTACATACACAGCATTTAAAACTCTGTATAATGCAGTAAAAAGCAATATCCCAGTGGTTAGAACCTCTACAGCAGAGCATTATAATTTTATTGGTTTAGTTGCAGTATTTGAACAGCCTTGAATGCTAGAAGCATTTCAAAACTGAACATGGGAAAATGCAGCCACCTCAGCACTTTTAATTGAGAATGAGGAATTTCCTCATAATAATTCAGTTGTTGATCATCCCATGTCTAAAAATAAATTTGACAGAACTGGGATCAGAAAAGCCTATGCTGTAAAAATACTCATGAACTTCTGGTAAATAATGGAAAATTCACTGCTTTAGAGTCTTCAGCTTAGGAAACGTGGTTTTTATGAAAATATGATTTTTTATGAAAATGCCTCTCTTGAGATCTCTGACTCTGCATAACTGATGTGTGTGTGTTTCCATATGTGCCAAATGTGTATGTACTTATATGAATCCACATATTTGAGTAAATTTTGAAAATTTTATGAATGACAAGCATCTCAGGAATTTAAACTGAGTATATTTTGTATTTTTATTGAAGTTGAATTCAAAAATATGCATAAGAGCAAAGATAAGTTTCCATACCAAAAATAACGGAATTTATGAAAGTCTGGCTCTAAGATTTCTGCCTACTTATGTGTTATAAGCAGTATATACTCTAACCATTATATTTCACATCTTTCTGATTATAAGATTTTATATCTGATAAAACTCTAATTGCACTCTACTGAATACAAAATTGGTTTTACTGGTATATGGTGTCACAAAAAGTTCCTGTTTCCTGCATAATCCCTGAAGTCACTGAAAGTTTTAGAGCACTAAACATGATACAAGTCATAGTTCTCTAGTGTTCAGTGCAGTTCAAAATGAAATATCTCAGTACCCTGTAGTAAGTGCTGCCATCTATTTTGTATCAAAATTAAGATAATATATAGTCCTGTTGTGGATGTTTAAATGTTTATTTTTATCCCTGTTTCCTTTTCCAGGTACTGTATTTGGCAATGGCAAAACTTCTGATTACCTGCTCCTGGGCAACACTGTATACACTGTAAGTCTACATTGGCTCTAACTATCCTAAAGATATCCTGCTACTATTACTATTAATTCTATTCATAGAAGACTTAGTGCAGTGCCTTAAAAAGTGCCTTAAGAAATGGCTCTTGAATGACTCTTCAAGAAGGTTTGGAGTGCACTTTGTGTTCTAATTCCAGTTTTTAAAACAAAGCAGTTCCATAAAGATGCAGAAGATAAATTTGTTCTTTACTGTTAACTGTCTGGTTTTTTAAATAATGGGAATTCTAATTCCCTAATTAGCATGCTTATTAATTTAGTTTAAGCATTTGCATTGGAGAAATCTCAGGTTGTTGATTATAGAAGTGGTTTGTGGGCTTCTGATGATACAATCCTGTTCTCTCTTAATTTATCATGAGGCCTTAAAAGAGGTAATGAGCCATGTTGAATAAAGATTGTGCCTCCCTTTTAGGAGGCAATCAAACCACCAGAAATACACCTGATCCATACCTAACAGTAAACGTCTCTTGCTCTCATAGATAGTAGTCATAATTGGTTTTTTTCCTTTTAATCTTTTATCTCCTAGAATAAATTAGTAGAGCTAAATACATGCTTTTCACTTACTAGATACCAATATTACTCAATAGTGGGTTTTCCAACATCTGTCTTAGAAGCAAAATTAGATCTATGCTTTCTCTGTTCTTCAATGTTAAAAGTTTAATTAATTTTTCAAGTTCCTCACTGTTGGCAGGTACAAAAAAGAAATTAATTCTTCCATTAAAGTAAGGGGCTGTAATATGAATTCACATCAAAATCACTTTTTTGGAGAATAAGGAAATAAAAGGAAAATACTCTAGACACATGCTAAAACAGAGGTCACAATGCTGCTCATATGTCACATTCTGCAACTGCTTCTCAACTAGGAGAGCTGAAACTTGACCATCTTGCAAGGTAGTTAATTTCTTGCTACTAACCTGCAAAGTGCTCAAGAATTTCCCAAAGAAACCTATTTTCCTTCACTTCAGGTTAAAAGTCTGGGGAAATATAGAAGTTGCAATTGATGATTTCCTGCTCTTGCACAGGAATTCAAGGAAATCTGGAACAAACATGATTTTTGGAAAGATTTTCAAAATTAGGGTGGCGAGTTATTTTTTTTTTTAATTTGTTTTTCTGAGGTATATGAGTAGTAACAGTTGTCAGTCATATCAAAATTCTGAGACTAAGGTAATTCTCATTTCTCATACTGTTTACAATGTGGTTTTCAGACGTCTGTAGTCATCAATTCTGCAAAAGTCAATAAGAAAGGAATTCAGGAGGTGATATAGTTTCGTTTCTTTGGATCCACAAATAAAATTCAGAAATATGCAATGATTCATAGTATGTCCTGGAATTATTTCTTTAAACATAAATTTCAAATAGGAATCGAGTGCTGTGAAAATATCTGTATGACCATTTTGGAGAGTCTTTTGTTTAAAAAAATCTCAGAATCTCAGTCTTTATACAGAATACCAGTTTGAGTTCTTGCT
The DNA here is from genome assembly GCF_027579445.1 of Ammospiza nelsoni. NCBI lineage: Eukaryota > Metazoa > Chordata > Aves > Passeriformes > Passerellidae > Ammospiza > Ammospiza nelsoni. The sequence continues at coordinate 24,309,709 of NC_080636.1, read as the reverse complement.
CCCTGGGTAGGATTTAGAGCACTATTGGAACAGAGGAGGGAGCAATAAACCCCATATTCTTGAGGGAGTGGCTATGTGCAGTTGGTGATTTTGTTAGGGATATCAGATCTGATCCCATCACAGGTCAGTAAAGGCTCTATACTCACAATGTGTATTTCCTTTTATAGAGATCTGCAGTGTTTGTTTTGTGTATACATTTTGTCCATGCAGCAGCAATGTTTGATCTTATCCTAAAGGGTGTTTACTTCTCTTACGACTGACCCAAGTAGTGAACAAGTGTACCAAAGGAGTTTGTTTGTGTTATTTTTCCATAACTTTTTTCATGCATCCAAATCCAGAACCCAAACTGGATAGACCAAGCAAATTATAATACTCATAATCGTCCTCAATTTTCTTCTAATTAGATTTCACACATATTTTAGATAATGAAATAATGAAAATGACATAACAAACTTACTCAACATGTTATTTGTATGCAGAACATAAGTCTTATATTACCAACATTTAACCTGGGCTTTTCAGGGTTTGGTGCAGATGACTCATTTACTGATGAAGTGAACAAAACTTTTGGTTGTTTTTTAAGTTTAGATTAATGTAAACTTGAACAATTGCAAGCTTCCTTCAGTCCAGCATCTGTCTCTTCTAAATCCGTCTTGGTGTACAAAGTTGTAATCATCCTGTCTGTAACTAGAGTGCCTTCAGTCTCTACTGAAGACTACTACAATTTTCACAGACCTTTCTATGTAACCTAAATACCATCAATAAAGATGCCAACACCTTTGTAAGAGCCAGACTTACACAGTTCTAAGAAGCAAGGATAAGATTTCTAATGCAAAAGAGGAGTTTTCCAAATCAAGGGAGTGGCCATTATTAATGGAATCTAGTAATTCCTAATGTTCTATTATTAGCTTATTACTGGGTTGTATCCTTAAATCTTCTAGTAGCAATTTACTTCTTCTTGTCTTCTCCTGAAAGTTTAACCAAACTAATAATTTCTGTATGTTAAGATTCCCATATTAAGAATACTCTGTCTTCTCTCCTAAGTTTGTGGTTCTGACTGTGTGTTTGAAGGCTGGATTAGAGACCTCATATTGGACTTTGGTAAGCAAATGTCTTTACCATATTCTCACATGTTCTGTGAAATATGATGGATGAATAATTGTATTCTTCTTACTTGTTATATTGCATCCTTTAAGAGTTTGTCAGTAGAAAGCTGTGGTTACTGTGTGGAAGGACAGAATATCCACATACAAAAAATAATGCTCAATATTGAAAATTACAACACATGTAATACTTAAACTAGAAAAATCAAATTAACTCTGGACTTACTGTAACTGAATTTAAATTGGCTTAAAATGCAGTAATATTGCTGCTGATAGTATCATTTTCCTTTAAGAATTGGCTAACTGAAGTAGTAGAGTTAAATTAATACAAGGCATGAAAATTTAACCCAATATGTCAAAATAGCATTGTAAATACTAGGTAGCAAAGATCTTATGTTATAATGCATCTGTGATAGTTGTTCTTTTTTGGTTTGTTTCAACAGTTCAGCCATATAGCAATCTGGGGAAGCATTGTACTTTGGGTAGTGTTTTTTGGAATCTACTCTTCTTTGTGGCCGGTCATTCCTATGGCACCAGATATGTCCGGAGAGGTAAAAATATATTTTAACTACCATCCAAATGTGTGAAAAAAATATTGTTTCAGTCTGTAATACAGACCTAATCTTTATTGGATCCTTCTGCTAACTAGAGGTGCATATGTCATTCTGTCTTTTATACCTGCAATATGGCAACCATGTATATTAAAAATAGAATAAATTTTTACTCTTGTGAAAATGGAGTTCAGCTAACAGGCTGTGAGTATATGGCCTAATGAGAAAGAATAGACAGGTAAGCTGTTTTGCAGTTCTTAGGTAAGCTTTAATTTTCTGAAGAAAAGACTTACCAAATGCAGTTCTCAGAATTGTAGTGCTTATTTTTCTGGAGCATTCTTTCATAATAAAGTAACCAATAGTAGCCTGGTTAAGGCTGTTTTTAATCTTGAATTTTACAAATTTTCCAAATACTTCTGTAAAATGCCTCAAAAATTTGAGGTGCCATAACATTGCTTTAACTGCTTGTCATGAGCACTTCCTTTTTGATTAATGTGCTGCTTGGAATGCATCATTGTAATGTATCCTTAACCTTTTGACAGTAATTAGTGGCTTCTCATTCATTTTTAATTGCATTTGTGTAAACCTGATCTGAATATTCCATATTGGATTGAATCTGTAAAAGATGCTTATTTGCTACCATATCTGATTTAATTGGAACTGCAGTCCCAAATTCTCAGTACCATTCAGTTCCAGAAACATCTGAAGAATTAATTTCCCAAACACTAATGTCTGCTTCTGGGCAGGACCAGTACTTCCTGAGCTGAGAATTTTGATGTGCATTCTCAGTGGGAATCAGAAACTGAGAATACTTGCTTGAGTCAGAAAGATATTATTTTAATGGTTCTCAAAGCATATCAACTAAATCAAGCCTTACACCAGTAAAAGAGTGAGTCCCTTTAACTCCACCACCACTGTGATATAATTCAGCAATTTAAAAATTTATGTAGGATGTGGGAAATGTCGATGCATATCTCTCCCTCTCTTGAAAGTAATTAAGACTCATAAATCCAAACTCTTATTTAAACAGTTAACCTCTTATTTAAACAGTTAAAGGAAAAAATAGTTTATAGGCATTTCTGTAACTATTATATTTTAATGGAAAGCACAAGGTGTTACCTTAAATACTTGGACACCTAAGGAAAAGAATTTGAAATTACACAATTTCTAGGTGGTTTTCCTCTGTATCATTGTGTCTAACATATGTATATATGTAGATTTTGTACATTACCACATTGCCTTCAGTACTTAAAACTAATTCTGTATATTATTTTAAATTAATCTAAGCTATCGTACTTCAGCATTTTTCTTCATATATGCTGTATTTTATAGAAGAAGCAATGTTTTTGGAATTTGGTGGTTTTAGAGATTTTGTAAAAACTTTACAGCTTTTAAGACACCAGAACTTTCATGGTGATAAGTGCAGGGGAAACAAAATGGTGTGTTATACCTTGTATGGCATAAGAGTGGATACTTCACTATTGAAATAACAATGTTATAGTTGGTACATTTTCAGAGCCTGAATTACTGTGCAAACACCTGGTGTTGAGGGAATGTAATTCCTGTGATCTCCTAGAAACAGTTCTTCATTAAAGAGATCTAGCTGTCAACAAAAATAATACTCTTAGGCTTTGAATTCAACATTGTGCCAAAGTAGTCTGACTTATGAACCTAAAATAATTTATTTGTTGTGATAAAACTTTATCTGTACTTGAAATGGGTAGTCTTAATTTGTTAGCGTGTTTGTTTGTGCATTTATGTGTATATGGTAGTTTTGATGTGTGTATGTGCATGAAGTTGTTCAAAGGGGGCTGGTGTTGGCTGAGATTGGTTTTGTTTCCTTTCTAGGAATATATTTCAATGTCTGTGATGTCAGAATAAAGTCTTCTGAAAGTATCATAGGCCAGTAAAGCTTATGTTCTAAACTCTGGTCTAGCTTTTTGTGCTGCACTCTGTGTGGCTGTAAGTCCTGTTGATGCATCCTGCAGCTCAGGCTGGAAGCAGGATTTCCGTAAGCTTTCCTGGAAGCTCCTCTACTGACTGAGTGGTCTCTGGCAGGGCAGAATTCACTGAGTTTCTCTGTAGCAAATCAGGCCTTCCAAAAGTACTGAAACTAAAAGATTCATGGATTTATCTGTGCAAGAAAAATGTGATGTGACAGAAACAAATCCATATAAGCAATTCTACTTGCCTGTGCAAATACTGCTTGCCTGATTTCTTCAAATGTGTGAGTCAGACTTGAAAACTTCATCAGCCTATTGGCAAAAGTTAAAGTGTATCAAAAGCTGACGTCTGCTTTTAGCTTTTTGTCCATTTTAGCTGGTATGATATGAGAAATTATGCTGAAGGGGACTTTCATGCAGTTTTTTCCCCAAACGTGTTCATTAAAAATTCCCCCTTTTTAATAAACTTCAGATTTGTAAGGAAATATTGTTGCAGATTACATAACTATAGTCCCTAGAATGTTTAAAAGTATTCTCTTTCTTCTTCTTAGAGCTGGTAACAATTCTGTCATAATAGGTTTATAGTCTTTCCAGTCTGTACTCTTAACATAATATTCATCCAACAATTAAGTTCCAGCTAGATGGTGTCTTCTGCAAACATATTTTTCATGTCTTCTTTGAGATAGAAAAGCACTTAATGAAACATTCTGGTAAGGATTTGGTTCTTCTTCATATTAATGTCATGAAAATTGTAAGATTCTTCCTGCTTATTTCTGGTTCTGTTCCAAGAAAATAAAATTCTAGTGCTCTTGAGGGGGAGAGAAAAAGCATATGGAGGTGATGGAAAATTCATTCATTGGATGCAGAGGAAGGTTTTTATCTAAATATTTTGAAACTCTTTTTTTTTATCCACTCTTATAAAATATTCAACTCTAATAAATTTATTTCTGTGGAGAACAATGCAAGGTATTGACTTGAGAAAAAATTGAGTTGTAACAGAAGTCAGTTCATGCTGCTAATACTCTTACATTTGAGCACTAAAGTTAGTGGCCCAAAGTTAAAGCATAAGAGTTGGTTTTTTGTGTTCATTTTTTACTATCCAAGCATCATCCAGTCACTTACTGGATGAACAAAGAAACAAATATATCAAATTTTTTTGCAAGTTTTTCTGACTTTTTACACTAATTGTTTCCATCATTTTGTGTATTTTTCCAATTATACAGAAGATAATTAAAGTTGGCTTTTACTGTATTGTTCCAATTATACAGAAGATAATTAAAGTTGGCTTTACATGCAGGTTGCTGTATGTTGGTTTCACAGAAGGAAAGATTGCAGAATGCCATGGTCTAAAAGAAAATACAGTAAAGTGAAAAAGTATGGAAGTTACAGCATTATTTTCTCTGTTGTCTAGGTCACTAGACCCCTTTCCTTGACATGTTCCTAATAGTATAATCAAGTGTATTTTTTTGTCTCTCTCTTCTGCTCTGAGTTTTCCCAGAACAAGAACACACAGGGCCCCCCTTGATCCAAAATGTCCAGTTCATCTAGCATGCTGAGACAATTCTGGCATCAAGACCTTTGTTTTCTGGTTTTTCAAGGCTGGTAGATCTGCACTGGGCAAACACTCATCCACCTATGCAGTACTATTTCTCACAGTGTGGGAACTGCATGGCTCTCCATGGTGCAGTAGTCCTAAGTCCTGTAAGTAGTGATAACTTGTTGTCAAACAGGTAGTGCACCAAAAGAACTGCAGTTTGACTTCTTACTCACATAAGTAAGGTATCCTGGCATAGGTTTCCTGATATGAGTAACTGGTAGTTCTGTAGCTGATTATCTGTTAGAGATGATAGTAGATGTCTGGGTTATAGTAGCTTTCCATATTCTGAAACCAGTTATATCTTGCCAACCTTAAAACAGTTTCTATTCCAGTTGTGGGGTTTTTTTCTTAAAGAAATAAAGTTCCAAGTGGAGAAAACTTCATTCATTTTCCCTGATTGATGATGTTCAGATGAAAACTGTCAGTTCACCATTGTCTTTTGGCAGACACAGGCTAGAAGGAAAAATAGATGAAAACTGAGAGAAGCAATAGGCTTTATGAAGCTGAAGAAAATGGAAAAATAGGCCATAAAACTGAAGAAGGATATGTGATAAAAAGGGGTGATAACCTGAGTAATTAATTATGTTGTATGGTATGTGTAGCTAGTTCAGGTACTGTAGCAAATCAACTTCATGAGTCTTTTAGTAGAAAAAAGACATAAATGTTTTATCATTGATTAAGTAGAACTTACTGTTTACTTTCTTATTATTTTGCTTGTACTTTAAAATCACCCGTTCAAAAATTACTTTCTTTGAGTTTATTCTGGGACTATATTCTTCTAGTCTTAGACACAGATCCTAAGAAACCGGGAATTTAACTTCTATCTACTTATAACAAAATATTAAAATACCTTTTCTGCAAGGAGGATTTTGGTAGAAGTAGCAAAACACTATTTCTGTGAGAAAAAATGGGGATGCACAGCTTATGAGAGAGAAATACTGAAAACATTTCAAAAGCTGTCATTGAGTTTATAACAACTTTGCATCTTGTGTAACATACAGAGGATATTGTTATTATATTAAAATATTATAATAGCATACAGAGGATATTTTTAATATATTAAAATTTGCATTACATCTGCAGGAATGTTTATTCATGCATTTGCTTTCTGTCAGTACTGTCTAGTATGGAAGCATGTGAACAAGGAACTTTGTGGGTTATTTTCTTAATATTTTACTAGTAAAGACTGTGCTCTTAAATACAGATGCACAGGAAAGAAAGGGGATAAAACAACATTAAATTATTTTTAGGCATTTTTTGGCTACGTTTAACACAGTATATTTTGACCCTTTGCATTAAAAAGTTGCATTTAATTTCAAAATAAAGGTGTCACTTCAGAATAGAAGAAAATTTTTATTGTGTACTTGAAAAAAATCAACTGCCTGGATCTGTCTTTACTACATTGATATTAATTAGGTTGATACTTCTATACATAATATTAACAAATAGATAATTTAAATATACTTTCAAAATATTTTAAACAACTTATGGTATTTTCTGTTTAAGCCAGATGAAGTTTGCATAAGTTTTTTAAAGTAAATGCCAAGTCTGTTCATATTTGATAAATGCTTTGCAGGTGTATTTTCTTTTTTCTTTTAAACTCTTCAATACAGAGAAAACTAATCTGTGATACTAAACAAAATGGATTTTTTATCTTCAGGGAATTGCCAGAAGTTTCCTGCTGTCCATATTTTGTCATATCTGTATAATGACTGCATAAATTAATGAAGCTGTGATTAAAATTTTGGATGTTTTTATATCTGTGTAGTCCTTTTGCAATAATTGCTTTAACTAATGAAATTTCTGTAACTTACATCACCTAATAACAGCAACATCCATTCATCTGTCAGTAGGCTGTAAAGCTGCAAGAACCTTCCATTAGTGCTTCCATCCTTGCAGTTAATAGGTCTGCTTTTCCTTTAAGTCCTCTTAAAAAAACAGACTAATTTTTTAAATTATAAAAATAGATACTTTTCTAAACTAATATGATTATCTCTTTCTTAAAAAAATCTGGTTATGGTCTGAGTTGCAAACCTGTAATTGAGGAGGGGTGAAAAATAAATCAATCTGTAATGATCCTTGTTACTGTTTTGTGCTCTGAATTGTTAGGCCTCTTTTTTTTACACCTATATGATTAATAAGATAGCTTAGAATAATAATACTTTACTTGAATAAGAAGTATGACATGGATACTAAAGCAAAAGTTCAGTATCCACAGAACTGTTTAATTTATGGTTGTACTGTAGACAATGCACTGTAAAGTTCTCCAGAGCACCATCTGTTTCTGCTCTGCCTGACCCAGGGGATTTATAAAACTACTGGCGGAAATTGGAGTTAAGGCCCAAGCATGTATTTTACAGAATTTAAGATCATTTGATTGAGGTTTTCAGAAGTCTTGTGAAAAACAGTAATATTTCTTTTGGGAAGATTTAGCTGCACTGTGTAGAAAAGGTGTTTTAGAATATACTGTACTGACAGCATTGGTTTCTTAAATATTGCTTCTCTCTATACTATGCCAAGTATCCTGCTTATATGAAATCATGCTTATTAAAATATTAGATATGCATCCTTTAATGCCTTTACTACATTGGGGTTTTTTACACAAAAACACATTAAAAAAATAAACTGTAGATACTTTGGTCTCTAATGAAAAGTCTTCTCTAGTAAGATGTTTGTCTAAAGTTTGATCCAAAATTGGGAATTGGTTTTAGTCTAATGTAGAGCAAAGCCTACAAAGCAAAGTATTTAGGATATAATACAATCATAGAACAGCTGAACAGGTCTCTGCAGTTATCTGGTCTAAAGCTTCAGACACTGCACTGAGCTGTCCCCAGACTGTGTCCAGGCAGCTTTTGAGTGTTACCAAGGATGGAGACACTACAACATTTCTGAACAACCTGTGTCCCTGTTCAGTCACCCTCACAGTGAAAGGTTCGCTTGATGTTCAGCTTCAAGGTTTAGTTTGCTCTCCTTGCCTCTTGTGCCATGACAGGGCTTCACTGGAAGTAGCCTGGCTCTGTCTTTGCACCCTCCACTCAGGGTGAGAGAATCTCCAAAGCCTTCTCTTAGGCTGTAGTCCCAGCTATCTCAGGTTTCTCTCCTGCATGAGAGACGCTTCAGGACATTGGACTAATTTCAGTGTATCTGTGTTTCTTGTGCTGGGGAGCCCAGAACTGGAGACTTCCCTATGTGTGACTTCTTCATTGCTGAGTAGAGGGGACCTGCCTTCCCCTCTGCTGGCAATATTTTGTCTAATGAAGCCAAAAGATACCATTCACTTCCTTTGTCACAAGGACCCATTTCTGGCTCATTTTCAACATGGTGTCCATTGGGACCAAGTCCTTTTCTGCCCAGCTGCTTTCCAGCTGGGTGGCCCCCAGGATATACTGCTGCCTGGAGTTGATCCTTCCCATGTGCAGGATTTTGCATTCCTCCTTGTTCAACTGCATGAGGTTCCTGTCAGCCCATTTCTTCAACCCTTTGAGGTTTCTCTGGATGGCAACACAATCCTCTACTGCATTTGCCACTCCTCCCCCCATTTTGTGTCAGTAGCAAACTTCCTGAGGGTACGCTTTGCCTCTCATCCAGATCTTTAATGAAGATGTTAAATGAAACTGGACCCACTATTGATCCCTGGGGTATACTTTCAGTTACTGGTCTCCAGCCAGCCTGACACTGATCACCAGCTGCCATTCAGCCCATTTTCAGTGTATCTCAAGTCCATCCAGCCCATACATCAGCAGCTTCTCTGTGAGGATCTTGGAGCTTTTGCACCCTGCTGTGTTGTCCCTCCAGCTGTAAAAGATGCTATTAATGGATACTTGTCCCTTGCACTTTTAAAAAACAGATTAATATTTTTAAAAACTTTTCCAGAATACAGCATAATAAATAAATTTAAATGGTTGTATATTTAAGAAAAATTGCTATGGTGCTTTTCCTCAGTGTTAGCCAGGGAGATTTATAAATAAGGCCCCTAAAATTTGGGAAGTAATGATTTCTCTATATTCCTCCAAACAAGAGAATTACTGTGCCATGCATTTAAGGGAACCTGGCAGATAACTGAGTTGAGTCTGTATTTCAAAAAAGTGCTTTGAGCTCTGTATGGTAAGCAAATACCAAAGTCTATCAATTCTCACTTCATTGTCACAAAACTTGTGGAATATAGTCGTTCTTCAGTTGCTAATATCTAGTAATATCTAGGGTATTTGGTCTTTTTTTTTTTTTTTTTTTTTTTTGCTGTTGCACTGCTTTTTCACCAGTCTGGATTAAAATACTATCCAAATTCTTTGTCTTCATTTCAGAGGGAATAACTGGTGTACTAAATTTGCAAGAACATTGAAATAATTCAACAATAAAAGCTAGGCTTTTCCTTCGTAGTCCAAAATATTTCCCATCCTCAGCAGAAGGCCCTTAGAGGCATTATCCTACAGTTTTAGCACATTTTCATCCCCCTTCCAAGTTTTTCCAGCTTGTCTTTTAAGACCTGTGAGTCTTTACAAAACAAAAATCAGTAATCTGTGTCTTCCTTTCTATATCTATGTGAACATCTTGTTTAGGGGAAAAAAAAAGTTTCAGTGTACATTTGTGGAGAATATTATTAATTTTAAAAAAAAGTGATTTATTGATGATTTTTTTAAGTTAATCAGACTTCATCACATAGAACATATCCATTTTAGTCATCTGTCCTCACCTGGGAGCCTCAAATTATGTTACCATTCTGATACTAACATATTTTAACGAATTAATAATTTATATTTAAAGTTTTCTTTTTGTCTTTCACTTCAGGAGTTGTCTAAAGGGTTTTTATTTTTCCATTTAATTCCCAATAGGTAGCTTCCATTTTTACTCCTCAAACCTTCATGTTTAATTGTACTTGGTCTAGTAGCAGACATTTATTCGTGAGCCAGAATCTGCTATTCCCAGATATACTTCAAAGATCCTTCTCCATATTCAGTAGTTACATTCTCATTCACTCAAACAGGAACAGCAGAGCTGATCTTTGAACTGCCCAATTTATCTTCTCTGCTTCCAGTGGTCTGTCTTGGTTAATGTACCTAATAACCAGAGATCCTAACAGAGAGGAACTTAATTCTTTGCAATTCTAAGTAACGCAGTTCCTAATTAGAAGGAGCTAAAAGTTGTTTTTTAAACTCTACTCAGCAAAGACTAGAGGCAATACACAAACTTACTTGTAGGAACTTCATTGCACTGGAAGTTAATGCAGATCTGTTTTATTACTATAACAGTAAGTACTTTGGCATATATGAAGGCAAACACATGCACATAACTACTACTAATGAAGTTTTTCAGTAGGTTGAAAAGAGAAACTTTTGCTGGTTTGATGACGTTGAGGTATTTTATAGCTTTTTAGTTTATAGGAAGGAGACGTGTACCCTCGATGATATTTGAAATAGATAAACTGAAAAGGGTGAACTTTTCTGCAGCAAGAATTTTACCACTGTTTTCATCTTTCTCTTCTTATTTTTAAAGGCTTTTTAAAATCTGAGCCAGCTATTTTGGCAGATCATTTCATAATGAGGAAAAAGCAAATATTCTCTGTTCATTCTGACATGTAATTTCCTAACACTACATCTTCAGCAGTGCTTTAAAAGTTTTGCAGCCAGGATTTCTTGTCTGCCACTAAATCATGAAAAGGAACATTCCTCAGCAATTTTTTCTTTTTTGAAAAATGAGAACCTATATAAAAATCAAAACTAAAAAAAAATGTTAATTTATTTTAGAAAGTCTTAATATTGAGCATGAGCTACACACACAACAAATTATTTATCTACCCTGCAGTATTTGTAAGTCCTTCAATAAACTGGGCTTCCCAGCTCTCATTTTGGATTACTTCTGAATTCCCCTGGGAGCCACTTTTGTGGCAGATTCCATTTGGTTTCACAAGGCCTAAAGGGGGAAGACTTGGCATAGAGCACAAATCTCTCACATTAGGAACAATTTGTAAACCACAAACAGAGGCAGCCAGAGTCCGTCCCCAGAACAGGCTGCTCCTGTTAGTGCCATTGTCTGAAAGGGATTGGTTTGCCATTTCCCAGATGACCTGCCTATGTGTAGAGAGATGTGAAAAGTTAGAGACAAAAATGTTTTCTACAGAGTGAGGGGGGAGCTTTCTTGTACAGAAAGGAAGGAAATACCTCTGTGGGATTTTATTTTTTCCCCTCTTCATCCAAAAAATACAAAGAGGGCCTCTGTCTTTAATGCGAATGTCAGCTTTAAATCTTTTAGGTTTGGATTAACTCTGTAAAAGAAAAAAAAATCTGACAGGCTTTCAAATATGACGCAGAAAAACTTTTTTTTTTACCTCAATTCATGTTGTTCATTTGTAAAGCCAAAGGCTGGATGGAGTGAATAGTAGGCGCCAGTTGTTCCTTCATTCATAGTTAGCATTACAATGGTCAGAATTAACATCCTAAGACCTACATTATCACTTTTGCTGTTTCACCAGCAAACATTTAATACCGGGTGGCTAACACAAGGACAGCTCTTTGCTATGTTGTTATAAATAAAAAAATGTTGTTAATAATAGGAAGTAATCATCATAATTAGTTCAAATTGCATTATTGTGCTTTTTTTCTTGTTTTTAAGGGAACTGTCTATCTAATTACTAGGTAATTATAAAATGTCTTGCAAAATGCATTTATGACAGACATTTCCTATTAGCTCCTGTTCTAGAAAATGAGTATTTCATCAAATATGTCAAAAGTCGGGTTTTGCCTATAAAGTGACTGCTAATAGATTTTTTACTCTAATACATTTCCTCCTGATAAAAAATTTTCTCCTTTTTTTTCCCTTTTGAAAATATGAGTTGTTTTATTCTGAACCTGTCATTGCTCAGTGTTTACACCTTTGCTGGCAGCTGTTGACAGAAGTAGTTAGTAGAATCTCAGGGCAATATCTATGTCCTTTTAACATAGTCATGAGAAGGTTACCACATTTTTTAAGTACATTCTAATGCTTTCCAAAGAATCAATGTCATTAGGAATTTGGATACAAAACAAGGTAAATTGAATTTTTTCCTTATATGAGAATTAGGTTTTTTCCTGAAAATAATTAGCTTCTATTTTCATATATTAACATGTTTGAGTATAATTCCTAAATGTTCATGTATGCACGTTGAGAAATTAGAATTCAGCTACTGCAAACTACCTACTGTTTGTCTGTTAATTAAAACTAGTAAAATTTCGGCTTATTTATTTTACATAACAAGGCTTAACCTGTGAAAGTAATTAGTCTCCAAGTAATTAAATAAAGGATTTGAAGCTACACTACACTACAGTTGTGTAGTGGTGTTACTTTCAGCCTCTCTACAATTGAATTACATTATAAAAGTATTTCTAATACTGACTGCGATTCAAACCTGCAGTAACATGCTTCAGTAAGTATTTATCATACCCTTTGCATCCATAATATTATCAATGTAGACATTTCAGTGTGAATTAGAAGGGTAAATACATTTTTTCTTTGATGTCCATATATTGTGATGTTTGTTTTGGCCATTCATTATGTTTTTAGTTTTTAGTATTTCTACAGACCAAGTTGTGAACAGAAGAAATTCCTATGTATTACATATAGTGGTGTACAGAAAAAACAGATACACAGATAAAAACAATTACGTGGTTTTCAAATATTTCAACATGTATTAATGGTGAAATCTTCATTTAACAATATGTTGCATATTTTCGTAATTACATAAATAGTTGTTTCCTTATTTCTCGTTTTTAATCAATCTGTTTAACAGGAGTCTGTGGCAGTGTGGGAACTGTGGTACAGCGAGTTCTGTGGGAGAAAACTTTGATCCAAGTTATATTGCAGGGTAATTGTAACAGTGTCCAGTATCCAAATGAGAGTCAGAAACTCTTATAGCCTGTTAGAGTAGATTGCAAGTTGAAAAACTATGCTCGTAATGCATTGAGAAAGTTGGGAAAGGGTGGATTTTTGATAAATCTGATTTTAATGGAAAAGCCTGTAATCATCACAGTTGTATAGAGCAGCATTGTGGAGGTGTGATTCTGCCATGCAAAGAGCTAAGCACTGTATCTTTCTACCAGCTTCTTGACCTGAAATAGTGCTTACTATTTACTGGATTTATGTTGCAACTCAGGGGATTTTAGAAAGGAGTTCAAGTTCTATTTCACATTAGTCAGACAAGAATGATTCATTTAAATTTGCTTTTGATAGCCTCCACAAACTACTTGATATTTCTAAGATTTTTTTTTGCTAGTTCTTGTCATGACATCCTGTTTTGTGCATTTTTTCTTCAGGCAGCTATGATGTTCAGCTCTGGAGTGTTCTGGATGGGACTTCTGTGTATTCCTATGACAGCTTTACTTCTTGATATAGTATACAAAGTGTGAGTACGGAAATACCAGTGTTTACAGAAGAGAGTACTGACTTTTAAATGTGTGTTCTAATTACTAATATAATAAAAAACAAATTAAGAGCAATTCTGGTGATTTTATAAAATTCTTTTTTACTGTCTTTGTTTGTTAAAAACTTTATACAAGAGTTATTACTATTTTAAATGTTCAAATAATTGTAGTGTTTTATTAATAGCTATTTTTGTTTCTAATTTGTTTCTAATTTGTTTCTGTATCTCCAGATGATAAAATAAGTTCTTTAGATTTGTTTTTTGATATTTCTCCTTAGTTTCAAGTCAGGGAAAATGGATTTATAAATTGAATATTTATAAAAGCATTTAAAGTATCTGTTGTTATACTTTCAAGAAGAGTAAGTCTGGCAGTATTTTGTATGTACTTACAGAGTAAAGAGAGCTACTTACAAGACACTGGTAGATGAAGTTCAGGAGTTGGAAGCGAAGTCTGAGGATCCTGGGGCAGTTGTGCATGGCAAGAGGTACAGTAAAAATATGTAGAACATTGTCTTAAAAAACAAAGCTAAATATTTTTAGCTGTATACATGTATCAAAGACAAAAGGTTATTTTTCAAAAGCTGTACAAATGAAAAGCATCTGTGAAGGACCTTCAGGTCTACTGAGCCTGTGTGTTTTTTCATAGGTTTACACAGAGGTTTTACCAAAAGCTTTAACTGATATGTTTCTTTGTAGCTGACTGGTTTCTGGTTCTTATGTATAGAACAAGCTTGAGGTGCAGTTTTAATTCTGTGACTTTTGCCTGTGTTAATTAATTCACAAACAAAAGAAGAAGAAAATGGCTTAGAACAAAATGAGTTTAAATCTGCATCATTTTCTAGTATAGCCGTAAACAGGGCCTAAGCACAAAAACAAAAATTAAATTCTATAAAAGCTGCTCAGTAGCATAGAAAAAAAACAAAAAATGTATCTGGTATTTTCTGAAATTGAATACAGTAAGCTGGTTTTGTATTTAATTCCAATCCAGAGCAAACTAATTTGATTAACCTATATGAAGTAAGTAAAATTTTTAACTTACAAGAATTCCCTTGTAACGTCCTCTTTCATGGACCAGGCAGATAATTTGAAAAGGGAGAAGGTAAAACTGAACAATTGGACATTTTCTACATGTAAACTCAGCATAAAGGTGTGCACTCACCAAAATATTTCAGACTTTTTAACCCCAAGCTGAACTTGTGGCAAGCACTCGCTGAATGTATGAGATGACAAAATCCCCCTCTCCCCCCCTTCCAATTCATTAGTGCCATCTGGCTGAGCTAGACCCTTCTTTTCTTGTTTTCATTTTCATGAGATTTGTGAAGTCTAAAAAAAAAGCCAAAACTGCTGATACTTGATTTTCCTGTTCTTTCTTTTATTTGGACTGCTGTTCTTTTAGTATCTTCATGGCAAAAAGCATAGCCAAGAAGACTTTTTTCCTACCAAGCTATGCACAGAAAGAGACCAGAAAAATACACAGCCACTTCTTTTACTATAGGTTCAATTTTCAGAAGGTACCTTTTGTTCATAAAGATACTTTAGCAATCTTACTGTATCCCTGTTCCAGTTCAGCGGGAATCAGTTTACTAGGATTTACCAGGTTGAGATCAAGTTACATCATGTACCAAGGTGATAACCATCATTTTTAATGGGACAGTATCCAGCTTGTACGAGCGCTTTCACAAGAATGTTTTGTCTCTAGCTGGGTTCAGCCAGCCATGGAACACCTAGTTTGGTGTGGTGGGTTACAGAAGAGGACACACCTGCATGCAGTCTCCTCTCGGGCTCTATATTTCTCTTTGTAGCAGCAGCTTCACACTGGAAGTACTGTAGAATCCCCTAGCTGGTGGCAATTCCTCCTTCAAACTTACTTTTCCTTCATCACTGCAAGACCTAACCATTGCTTGCAAGAGTAAATTCTCTTGCTTTTAAAGGTGATGTAAATTGATTGCTTCAGATGCTTTTCTCCAGTGGCAGTGGTCATTCAAGCAGACTGAGGGAAATATCTTCCTCCAAATTAACCCACTCAACTATCAGTGTGCTGAGCTTTGAAGCAATGTGTGCTCTGTCCTCTTTTGCAAAGAGCAAAAACTGTAGAAGTATGAGTTTCAGGAAAGAAAGCAAGTATTAGTGTTAGGATGGTGCTAAAAGGGGAACATCTTGTGGGTGTAGAAAAAAGTAAGGTAACCTACCTTTTAGTATTTCATACTTGCATTCCCAAAACTTCCCTTGTATTCCCAATTCAGCTGCTTTAACTTCAGTTGTCTAGGCAGGATGCTTTTCCCTCATTCTACACACGTGTTCCAAACCCCTTTTTATATAGGTAAAATGAACTTGGTGTTTTCACCACTGCTTTTGTAATTATCTTTTTATCCCACAGTTAAATAGTTATGGGGGCTCCCTGACCGCTGTTTAGTTACCTGCCAGAATATCTTTCTTAGATCTAATTCTTCTCCACAAAGTTACTTTTAAATCAGTATTTCTGAAGGATACAAGCAACCTTGTGTGCAAATCACTGGATGTTACGCAATTCAATATTTCTCAAGATTTTATCCCCTCCATTATTTTTTTAATGTATTAAAATTCAGGTGATAGAGCCAAAACTTTACCTTTTATGGAGAAAGTATTCATTGTTAAGAAAATGGTCTGATGAACTGACTTACTTGCATCTACAAAAATTTGATTCAACTTTTTTAAACACTCTTGAGTCTCCTAAATTGCAAAAGCTCAGATTAATTAGTTACCAGTACAGAGTAAATAGTTAAATGGGTGAGGAATATCCTCTACATCTGTTTAAGATATATACATGATACTTTCTTATTCTAGTGTGTGCATGTCTGTGAGAGAACCATTTTCTGTTACAGCAGAAAAAGGGTTTGTTCTCATTAAATGCCAAAAAAACCCTAAGAATATATAAATCAATGGATGATTAAAAGATAACTAAGAAATAGCGAGAAAGATAATTCAGAAACATTTCCTCTCTGTCCACCCCCATTTTAGAAATACTACAACACTAAATAGAGGTCTCAGCTTCCAGAGATAACAGGTTAGGATTCTTGTATTGGACAGCTGTTGTAATCAGTGTGTATCTAAATATTTACTGAGAATGGGACCTACAAGAAAGCCAGGAGTTTTTATAAGGGCATGTAGTGATGGCACTGAAAGAGGGTAGGTTTAGTTTAGATACTCAGAAGAAATTCTTTCCTGTGAGGGTTGCAGGAATTCATAAAATAATAACTTTTTTTTCTATAACTGCGTCTAATTGCCTGTAAAGGTATACATTTCATGTTCAAAAATAGTTTTTTGAACATGAAGCAGAAAAATATTCTGCTTGTCGATATAGTTACACATAATGAGCACAAGCATTTAGTTACTGTGATTTAACATTGGTTAATTATGAAACCATGTTTTCTTGGCTTCACATGTAGGTATTTAAATATGCTTTTGAATGGCAACAGGGTGATTTATAATAGAGAGCCCACAATATTTCAAGTATAGAAAAAGAACAGAATTTAGTACTTGAATAGCTGAAAGCACTTTTCTCAAGTGTATTTCCTATGTATTTTGTATTTTCTTTACCAGCAATCAGATCTGTGCAGTGGAAACTTTATTATGCATTAACTAAGATATGTGCCTACTTCATGTTAGTGTAAAAGTTTAAGGTAATCTTTTCACTGCTTAGCATTTAAGCAATGAAATTTGGTGAAATGAGGAGGAACATCGATAAGACTTTTGCACTGGACTTCCAGAGGGCAGACTTTGGCCTATTTAGGAGACTTATTCAGAGAGTTCCTTGGGAAGCAGCCCTTAGAAACAAAGGAGTCCAGGAAAGGTGGGTGTGCTTCAAAACAGAGACCTTGAGGGCACAGGAGCGGACTGTCCCTGTTTGCCAAAAAATGAGTTGACAAGGCAAACATCCAGCCTGGATGGGCAACAAGGTTGTGAAAGAAGGTAAGAATAAAAAGAGGATGTATCATCTTTGGAAGGAGGGTCAGTCAGGTCCCTCAGGAAGTATTTCAGGGGATTGCTAGAGCATGTAGGAAAAAAATTAGACAGGCCAAAGTTCAGTTCTAACTTAATTCAGTAACTTTTGTAAAGGAGAATAAAAAATGTTTTCATAAATATATTAATGGCAAAAGGAAGGGTAAGACCAACCTTTTTTCTCTATTGGATGAGGGAGGGAACTCCGCAGATGAGGAGGCCTTCTTTTCCTCAGTCTTTAGTGGGAAGAAGTTGTTTTCAGGACAACTGTCCTGGGCTGGTAGTTGGTATCAGGGAGCAGAATCGTTCTCATATTATCCAGGAGGAGGCAGTCAGAGAGCTGCTGATCAACTTGGGTGTTCATAAATCCATGGGACCGAATGGGATCCATCCCAGGGTGATGAGGAAGCTGGCAGATGAGCTTGTGAAGCCACTCTCCAGATTTACCAGCTGTCCTGGCTCACTGGTGAGGTTCCAAGGGACTGGAAGCTGGCCAATGTGACACCCATTCACAGAAAGGGTGGGAAGGAGGATCCTGGTAATTATAGGCCAGTTAGCCTGACCTTAGTACCTGGTAAGGTTATGGAACAGTTTATATTGAGTGTCATCACACAGAACTTACAGGGTGGCCAGGGTATCAGACCCAGCCAGCATGGGTTTAGGAGGAATAGGTCATGTTTGACCAACCTGGTCTCCTTTTAGGACCAGGTGACCCAGCTGGTAGATGCAGGAAAAGCTGTGGATGTTGTTTATTTGGACTTCAGCAAGGCCTTTGACACTGTCTCCCACAGCACACTCCTGAAAAAGCTGCAGCCCGTGGCTTGGACTGGAGCACTCTGTGCTGGGTTAGGAACTGGCTGCATGGCCAGGCCCAGAGAGTGGTGGTGAATGGTGCTGCATCCAGCTGGGGGCCAGTCACCAGTGGTGTCCCTCAGGGGTCTGTGCTGGGGCCAGTCTGTTCAATGTCTATATTGACAGCATGGATGAGGGTGTTGAGTCTTTCACTGTAAATTTGCAGACAGCACTAAGCTGGGAGTGTGTGTTGATCTGTTGGAAGGTAGGAGGGCTCTGCAGAGAGACCTGGAATGGTCGGATGGGTGGACAGAGTCCAATAAGATGAATTTTAATAAGTCCAAGTGCCCAGTCCTGCATTTTGGCCACAATAACCCCCTGCAGCACTACAGGCTGGGGTGATGTGGCTGGACAGTGCCCAGGCAGAAGGGGACCTGGAGGAACTTGTTGACAGCCAGAACATGAGCCAGCAGGGAGCCCTGGTGGCCAAGAAGGCCAATGGCATCCTGGCCTGGATCAGGAGCAATGTGGCCAGCAATGTGGCCAGAAGGAAGGTCATCCTTCCCCTGTACTCGGCACTTGAGTGCTGTGTCCAGCTCTGGGCCCTCAGTTTGGGAAGGACCTTGAGAGTGTCCAGAGGAGGCAATGAGGCTGGTGAGGGGCTTGGAACACAAACCCTGTGAGGAACGACTGAGGGAGCTGGGGATGTTTAGCCTGGAGAAAAGGAGACTCAGGAGTGGCTTTATCACTCTCTACAACTCCCTGAAAGGTGGCTGTAGTCAGGTGGGGTTGGTCTC
Organism: Ammospiza nelsoni; assembly: GCF_027579445.1. NCBI lineage: Eukaryota > Metazoa > Chordata > Aves > Passeriformes > Passerellidae > Ammospiza > Ammospiza nelsoni. The sequence continues at coordinate 24,290,559 of NC_080636.1, read as the reverse complement.
TTTCTCCAGGCAGCAACTGACAGAACCAGAGGACACAGTCTCAAGCTGCACCAAGGGGAAATATAGGTTGGATGTTAGGAAAAAGATTTTTACAGAAAGAGTGATCAAGTACTGGAATGGTTTGCCCAGGGAGGTGGTGGATCCCTGGATGTGTTTGAACAAAGACTGGATGTGGCACTCCATGTGGTGCCATGGTTTAGTTGAGGTGTTTGGGCATGGGTTGGACTCAATGATCTTGAAGGTCTCTTCCAGCCTAGTGATTCTGTGATTCAATCTGAACATTCCATTCAGGAATACAAGCAAGGAATGATGGTACCAGGAATGGTACAATAGACATGCTAATGTTTTAAATAAAATATTTTTATTTAAGTTTTTTATTATTATTTTTATTCATGTCAGACATTTCATGGAAATTTTCTGATTTCAACTCAAATTAATAAGGATTTCACAGATGTATTGCAAAGGAGATGCAGCTGAAAACTGTTACTAAGTGTATCCATAGTCTTCCACCTCCTTGGCTTCCAGTTTTACATGAAAATAGTGATTTATTTATCCAGTCTCAGTATTCTTACAGTTTAGATTTCAGTCCCTAATTTTTTATTGATGTTGTCACTTAAACAGTTTACAGCTCTGAACTAAAAAAGAAAGCTCCTACACAGCGTAGAGGAGCAAGCAGGATGAAAAAAATCCCCAGAGAGTTAGCTTAGGAAAGCACTGAGAGTAAGATGTGTTTCAGTACTTCAGCCTCTCCATTCTTGATTCAGTCAGCAGATGCCAACTACCTTTCTGGAATTGGTACCTAATTTTTTTTTTTTTTCTTACAAGGGAGTCTCATTCCATCTTTTCATTCAAAACATGGCCACAGAAGCAGTTTCCCCTGCCTATCACCTTACCCTGCAGATTTTCCAGTTAGCATTCCTCTATGGGTGTGGAAATAGTAGGTTTATTTTCCTTTTCCAACTTAGAAAAGCCAAGCTTTCACCATATGCTTAAACTACCAGCCTAGAGGGTAACAGAAAGATGAGATAAACCATTAGTCTCTCCATCTCTAAACAGTGGTTCAGCTTCATATATAAATGTAGAGTCACTTAAGGAAGAATGAACATTTCTAATTTAGTGGCTTGAATGGTGATCTAGTAAGGAAAGCAATCTAGTTCCCTTCCTTGCACCACTTAGTCTGGTTGATAGCCTGAGAAGTTAAGTCTGTTGAGCTAGTTGACAATAATATTAAAAAGTAATTTGGGTAATCAAAACTTGGTAACATAAGGTGTGTGAAATCTGTTTTTCTTACTACATCATTGCACGAGAGACAACTTTGCTAATCTAGCAAAACTGTAGCAATATCAAATCACTGTGTACTCACATTATACATAAGATGCATCTCTTTTTTAATTGAACTAATTTTAGACCAGTTTACATTAAGAGTAGGCTGGATTTTTCAGCATTTGAAGTGTTTAAGTGATAGGTTGGTATTTCTTGAAACACAGGCGGTAATTCACAGTGAATATCAAATCAAGAGGACACCGAAGAGGGTTTTTTTGTTTTTTTTTTTAAATATAGTCCCTTGCACATATTTAATATGTTATTAAAACTGTCAGATTTTGCAACTTTTCTTAGCTATGGCTCATGTACCTGGTATTTATTTAGTAATGTATGTTCCTATTAGAGAGAACTTTATTGCAAGAAAGACAGAAAGGAAACCAAATACTTTTGCTACTTGTTTCACTACAGTTAGCAGCATTTGGCTGACTCCTGAGTCTCAATTTAAAAAATGTTTAATGCTCCTGTTTTCCACTTGGGCTGAAATGGGGAGTACCTTGAGTCACACTAAAGCACAGTAATCATACAACACAACAAACGCAGTAGTGCTGGGAAGGAAGGAGGTGGGCTGAGGTGGCCAACCTTAGCAGCGATAGTAGTCTGGGTTTTGGGTATGATCTCCAGAAAAACACCTTCTAGAGTTTCCTGGGGAAAGCTCCTTTCTAGAACACTTTTCATGGAAATAATGTTTCTGTACACACAGCTGATAACCATGAACGTGGCTTTCCCTCCACTCATTTCCCACCCCTTTGGGGTACTGTGTCAATAGAGGCTGGGAACACTTTCTATGTAAGATAAAAGGGACTAATTCAGCCTGGCACTATTCAAGCTGTGCTACATTAAGGAAGACAGTGCCTTCCCTTTACATTGTGTGTTTCTAAAGGAGTCACACTCAAAGGTTCACAGTATTCTTCATTTATTTGTGTTGTCAGCACACAGCAGTGTTTCAAAAAGATATTTTGCCTGCACTGTTACAAGTAAAATCATTACCAGGGGTCAGAACTTAATAATCTGTCCTCGTGCAAGCTTTTAATCATCATCTTAATAATTCATTAGGCACAATATAGAAAGAAAAAGGAGGGTGGACATTTCTTATTTAACAATTAATTCCCATTGAGCAGACTCAAAAATAAAGGGATAGGGTAATTAGTAAGTAAATATTCTTCATGTGTCTACTTTCTCTCTAGCTTAACTGAAAGAGCCCAACTACTGAAGAATGTTTTTAAGAAGAACCATGTGAACTTGTATCGCTCTGACTCTTTGCAACAAAACTTGCTTCGTAAGTGTTCACTGACAGAAATTAATGTACATTAATAACAGCAGTTAAATTCTGCCTTTCACTGCATTTATTTATAGCAAAAGTGCAGTATCCTAAACCCATTAGACCATATTCTTTGTCTGTGGTTAAGTTGCCCTTCATACCTAAGGTACTGTGCAGAGCTCTTTCTGCTGTTTTATAACTGCAAAATTCTGTAAGAAATGGCACAGTATTCTACTTACTGTTGAAAAGAGGTTTATTCCCTTCTGTTCATCTTTGTTAAGTTGCTTTAATTAAAGTTTTAAAAAAATTAAAATTATCAAACTTAATTTGTTTCTATTTCACTTTGTATCTGCAGATGGCTACGCCTTCTCTCAAGATGAAAATGGGATTGTTTCCCAGTCTGAAGTCATAAGAGCTTACGATACCACAAAGCAAAGGCCTGAGGAGTGGTGAAGGAACACAGCTGGACATCTAGGCCTTAGTTGTTACTTTTGTGAGACAGGCTACTAGATCTTTGCTGGGAGCTGTGACCATGGTCCAGTTATCAGACACTGAAAGATCTATGATGGCCTTGTTCCATAAAGTTTGGATTTGTGTATTCGGTAGACATAAGCACTGTGCAACTATACTGTAACACACCATCTCTAAATTTTTAACGAGTATTTGCTTAGCCTTTGTAAACAGATTGGAATTTACCTTGTATCTTGCCAGCTTGCTTATTTTACAATGAATTTGGATCAATACTGGTCATACACTAGAAAGGCAGTGGTCAGATTGCTAAATGTACTTTACATTGACAGATCAACTTGCATCTGTGAAAGATTTTAAGTGTTAATATATTTAAATATATTTGATAACAAGCCTTTGATTTCAACAAGTGCTGAAAAAAACCCAGTATCTTAATGGTGTTAATTCACCTTCTTTAAGAAAGATTTTGAGTCAAGATGCTCATAGATGTTTGTGTCAAACTAATCTAAAAACATTTGCCAAAGAAGTTCCATAAATGTTTTCTGTTAGAAACAATTTGAAAGGAAACTATCTCCAGTCCTGATCTCAGAACTGCATGCTTGAGTCTCCACACTTGAGGAGAAGGTATAGTGAGTCCAATTTGAGTGGCCTTTATGGCATTTGCTTTCAAAACTGCAAGTCTTTGCACCTTTGGCCTTATACAAGCTTTCCCCTTATTTTCATTTAGTATTGTGTATGTTGAATATGGCTGCCAACTTGTATAATGGAGTACACGTAATACTTTATTCAATTTTTAAGAATTGCTCTGCCTTACTTCCCTTTAGCAAACTTAATTATTTTTGTGATGCTTAGTTGTATCTGCTTATACTGTAGGTTCAAAAGAAAGTTTGTTTAAACTTATTTTTTAAAATTAATCAAATTTTCAACATTTTTATACTAGAATTATTTGAAATGCATACATTGAAATACAGAGCAAAGCATGCCCTTCGCTAGTCTGTGGTATGTACCGATTTATTTGCACAAAAGTCACTTCCTATAAAGGTGTGAAATACATTGCAGCAGTCTCTTTACAACTTTTTGGTCATGCAGAATACTTATATACTCTCACCTTTAATTAAAATGGAGAGGAAGTGACTGCAGGAAAAGATACACCCCTGCTATGAGGGGGGAAAAAAAGAGGGCAGTATTAAATGAGAACATTGTGATACATGCTTTAACTAGTTATACTTGGTATTTCTCAACTTACCATCCAACAACCGTCAGGTTTCAAACTAAGAAAGGCTACTTGAACTTTAAAATTTAGCTAATTCTTGCCTCTCTTTAGTCCGTGTTTAATTCTGGGTTTAAAGGCCACCACAATTACATTAAAAATACAATTTTCTATAGTAGCAGTTGGTTATGCTGTTAAGTAAATTTTTGTGAATTGCATAGGAATTATCTCTTTTTTCCTTTCAATGGAGATCAACCAGATGGAAAAGCAGAACAACAATATCCCCAGTGATCTGTTAAATTAAGTATTTTACTCTTTGCTCTCCAAATCATAACAAGTCATCCAATCCCATCTTTTCTCTGCCCTCCTTCATTTGTCTTTACGAAAGGTGACTTTACCTCCTTGCCTTTCATCTAGCTAAATGCTTAACATGTAATTAATCTCACTATACAAGTTTCTTATCCTCCATTCTGAGAGAAACTTAAAAATACACAGAGAAAGCCCAACAGAAGGCACTATATGAAAGTACCTATTTAGGAAGGTGTATCAGTGGCAAGGCAGTCTGCATTTCATGTGCCTGCTATGCAGTGTCTTCCTCTCACTAGCCTGGAGTGATCTCTAAACAGCAGGCACAAGGAGAAAGGGAGCTAGAAACAGTACTGCCAGTCAGTCATGCAGACAAGAACTGCCTTCAGAAAAGCCATTGCAGGCATAGATAAATAGATGGATCAATATGGGAGGGCCAAATCACTTGACCTAAGGCAAGAAAAAATTCGGGGGCATGCCCCTTTCCTAAAACAGGGATCCCTATTTGCTGTCATCCAAGGGACAATGACCACCTTCAAAACATTTCTGAAGTTAACCATGACACTGTTGCTCCTTTTTAATCTTTCTGTGTACTTAATTCACATAAAATTAATCTATACATAGCCTCGTAATGGGCAATTTTTTTTCTGTTCTAATTGGTTGAATTGCTAATTATGCAGATACGGATTAGAATAGACTGTGAAATACATGCAGTGAGATATTTACATGATCTCTTATTCTTCCTATGAAATAAAATTCTGTTTTACCATTGTAATACAGTTTGAAGAAAAAAACACACAGTAGATCCCAAATTAACTACCTTAAAAAGCAAGAAAATGACTGAAACAACTCTAAGGTCCTCAATTCAGACTAATTTAAAGGTTTGTAAGATAATCTTATCACAGCATTTCATGCTTACATTTTTTCAGAATTTGAAGGAGTATTTCACAAAGTGCATTTTTTTACTACTTCTGATGTATTTTTCCCGTCTTGTACTTTTTCTGATAATTAGTGGTTGAAAGATACCACTTCTTAAAAATAGCAAAAAAGACAAATGAGGCAAAAACAGTGGGTTTTGATTGCTCATACAATTCCATTTTAAAATACAAGATTATCTTATATATGTGTGCCCATTTTTAAATCAGGCCAAGTATACAATATGCACTTTATTTTCACTTTAAGTACACAGTAATATAATCTAGTTCCATCCTGTTAGTATGTCATACCTTTGTTAAAATAAGGGGATTCTGCTGATGTTTGTTTAAAGGAAAAAAGAACAGTTGAGGCAGAAATGCTCATAATAATGCCTCTGTTCTTACTGTTCCAAAATTCAAAAGTGTATTAAATAGAGAGTTCACGTGGACTTTCCCATCTCTTTCATGGGCACTGCAAGTTAATATTAAAAATTTCCATCTAAAAGATGAACCTGTGCCACTAAAAAAATCGGGTATCTTATATAAATACTTTTGCTTGATTATTTTTAAATATATACATACATATATATAGAAATTATTCAAAAGAGTAACTGGAAAAAAATTTTAACAAACCTATTGACAATTTGTATCTGGAATTTTTTCTTGCCATTTCCTAATTTTACACATATTTTTGCAAAGCAGTTTCAACAGATTTATACTTAGTCATCATTCTATTTGTATAAAATGATAAATAAAATATTTTGAAACACTAAGAGATAGCTGAAGATTCTTATATGTCCACATGCATCCATAAAATTCACCTTGTTACAAAGATGAGCATTAAGTGTCTTAAGATGTGTATCATGACATTTGAACCCATCTTGAAGGATGAGTAATTTGGAATACGTGTTAAATTTAAGGAGAAAAGTTTTTCCCTTTTTTTCTTGTGTATTGTGTAAAAGCAGTTGTAGTTCTGATAAATTTATCATTCTGTCTGCATGAGGCACTATTTCTCAGTGTTCTGAGGCGATGCATGGTGGTTGTTGATCCCTGTTTTTTAATGCCTCCGTTAAAAGTCTGCTCATAATATATTGAGAAGCTAGTGCTGTGTAAGCAAATGAGTTTGTCAGTTCAGCTTCCTTGGTACTGGATGTTTTCACTGGTTACAAAACTCCACAAATGAGTTTCTCCTTCCCCCTCTCTGCCCTCGCTCCCCCAGTTTCCTCGCTGTTAACCAATAGATCTTTATTAAACAAAGGAATATTTTAGCATTCCAAACCTGGTTCCTGCTTATGCAAACCACTACTCTTATAGGGTTCAACCGGACTGCTTGTGAGTATAAGGACTGCTCATCTGAGCAATGATGTGCAAAGTTGGGCACTTTTGAGGGTCAATACTGAAATAAAAGTATTTCCATGTAGAGTATGGTTTGTAATTGCAAAGCTGTGACCAGAACAAATTTGTTTTGTTGGGGTTTTTTTAAGTAATATTTTATGGTGTTTTTTTAATGTAGCATAGAAGCCATAAATGCGTTAATATTGTTTTTCTACTTCAACATAATTTTTCATAACGATTTTCAGTGTTTGATATGTATTAACCGCTGCAGAAAGCGGTCAGTCTGAAACAGCAAAATTGCATCCAAGATGAAGTAAGGTTTTACAGCTCCACTAAGCCATTACTGCTGAAACTGTTGTGGAAATTATGAAGCTGCATGAATGAAGATTTTTTGACTCGGTGTTTATGGTAGTTTCTCAGGTTTAGTTTTAACTGGATGTTAAATGCACTGTGTTTTTTAAATAGTTCTTTTAGTAACACATTCAGTTCTATGCAGTGTTAAATGTCATTTGGCATTTGGTGAATGTGCATGTTTTGAACTGCAAATTTTAAATGTTTTGTCATTTAATTGTTAAAAAATGAATAAACTTTGCCATTAAATTAAGAAGCTTTGTTGACTTTATTGGTTGGAAATGTTAGGGATTACTTTCAGAGGAAAACATATCTCATTATTCTTGGGTTTGAATACTTTAAAATGAGACATACTAGAAATATTATTTCACAAATATTATCAAGTTCTTGCATTTTTTAAGGTATACTGGAAAAGTAGTAAATTGGTTTAAGGTTTGTTGGGGTTGGGGGTTTTTTTTGAACACCTTTTTGGAGATGTCTTTTTCAGTTCTCATGTGAAGTCTAGAAAAGTTAAAAAAATTTAAGGAGCACAGGAGTCTGCAATGTAGTGACTGCCAGCCAAGCCTTAACATACTCTGGTGGTGATACCCTATTTTGAAAGAGAAGTATGTAGTACAAGAATGGTAAGAGCAGGAATAAGGAAACGTCACCTCCCTTTTCAGACAACAGTGGTAAATACTGTATCCTTTGGCTTTGATAGTAGCTGGTGTTTCTTCCCTCTAACAGAGCCCAACACTGAAAAAAATCAATATTTTACTACCTTAACTGAGTTTTGGTAGTAGCTGGGTGACTGATTTTTATATGTACACTAGACAATAAATTTATTTTGCATTCTGTCCAAGCAGGTTTGATAATACATGCATCTTAGATAGTGCTAGTTTCACAAGATCCAGTCTCTAGTAGCAGAGCTGGTTTAAGGATATTCCACCTGATAATATTTTACATCTCTCTTATACTGGCAGTCATGAGGCCATTGAAATTATTTATTTTGTAATCCAGTTTATAATGATCCAGGCTTCCTCTCAAATCCTTTCCCTTCTTTCTTACAGCAAACATTATTTTTAAACTAAAATAATTTCACTAACCTGGTTCACACTACAGCCTCCTGAATTTTTGCACAAGCCATAGATGGAAAGAATAGAAGAACAGAAAGGCATTTCATTTTCTGCCTTTGCTAATGAAAAGAGGTTAGCATGGAATTATAGCCTTGGTGTCACTGTGAGTCAAAAACTTTATGTGCTATGAGTGGCTCCCTCAAAAGCAGACTCATTGTTCAGAGGAGTTCAAGTTCAGACAGTACATTGCAATAGGCAGCAAAACAGCACTGAAAACCAACTTCAACTCCTTAATGCTCCTTAATGTTCCTTAATATCCTTATGTCAAGATGCAACTGAGCAGTAATGACAAAATACTTATGAAATTGTCAGGTTTTTTTATTCCAGTGGGATTAGTATTACAAATAATCCGTGAGTTTACATAGCCACATACTGTACTGCTTACCTAGTTTCAAACAGAATCCTTCAGACATTCTTGCAAGTACTTGTAATGTTTTTCCTAGCACTGGAAAGTCTTGATGCATTTTGGAGGTACACACTTCAGAATCCCAGAGTGTGGAAACACAAAACAAATGGCATGCCACTGTTGCTCATTGTCCACAGAAGGCTTGGGTTTCATCTAAGTCATTACCAGTTAATGGCAATCAAAGCATTTGTGGCATTGTGTGTGAATGACAGTAATCAATTTAATGAGTGTGAATATTCTTTCATTTTGATTTTAGATTGTTGTAGTGCTAGTAAAAAGGAGTATGAACTAAATTCAGAATTCCAAAAGAAATAGTTAAATCTACTTTGTTAACATGGCAGTAAAGGAAGTACTGCCTGTAAATGTTACTTCTGATAGTAAGCAATTGCCTTCAGTTCAAGCATACATCCAGCCCTTCAAACCATTTCATTAGTCATTAAAGTGCTATCACAATGTCATTTCTGTTCTGTCTGCAAGTTTCAGGAAAATTTCCTGTTCCTATAAATCATAGGAGTATCTAATGCCAAAAGGCTCTTTCCATTAGGAAGGAAATTCAGCATTCTCACTGGCACACCAAATCCATCTGGGTCGGAAACTACTGGCACAGGCAGCATTGTTTCTGTCCATGGGCTTTATTCTGGCCACCTCCTTTCCTCTCCCTTCAGCTATGTGGGTCACTGCTACTCTAACTACATGAACAATAATATATATTTTTTTTTAATTTATAGTTTCTTCTTTGTGTGTCTATCTGCAGATGGTGCATAATCCCCACCTCAACTATTTTACAGGTAGCACAGCACAGCTATTTTCACTACAACTGATCTTTCCCATCCTAAGAGTCACATTTGCAGGATTTGTTGCAGTCTGGCTAGTGATCTGTGAAATACTTAGCACTCTGTAAACTTACAGACTTATCTAAGTCTGGTTCAATGAAATTATTCCTGTATGTCAAGTTCTTCAACCATTCTATGAGGACAAACCCATTATGCAGTATCAGAGGAAGAAAGGAAGAGGCTCAGAGGGGTCTTCCCTGCTAGGCTGAGTTTTTTGCTACATTGCAAACAGCACAGCTCTCTTTAGGCTGAATAGTCATTAACATTTAAAGCTGCATGCAAGTGTAGCAAAACTCTGTCCCTGTGTTAAAACATTAATAACTGACTGCAGAGCCCTCTGAGACCATCACACGGAAGCAGCCTGGCCTGTACAGCACCAAATGGTAATGGGCAGTGACTGAGCCAAACTCTCAGCTTTGCTGTGTACAGTCTTTCTTTCAGGAAAACACTCAATTTCAGCCACTCACCACCTGTGTCAGTGGCTCTGATGACTAATTGCTCTTTAAAGGTACAAAAATTGCACCTTCTTAGTTAAAAGTGATCAAGTTTCTGCTTCCAGAATGGGTCTGTGTTGCCTTGGTTTACTAGATAAAGATTTCTTCTAATTGGAGATTAACTATAATTTGTAAAAAATACAGCTGAGTTGGTTTGCTGTTTCTGCTGTATACGGAGTGATCAATACATCTCACAGTATGCTTCTGAACAAGACAGCTGCTACATCTTAAAATATTCAATGATTTTTCAAAAAAGTTACTTGACAAACAGTCCCATCCATAGCCATTCAAAATATGCAGTGGAGAGTCCTGTGCAATCTTACCAAAGGCAAGCAAATTTTTTCTTTCTTGAAGATTGTTTCTACAATAAAATTACAGGCCAGAATTTAACTTTCAATTCATTTCCTGAATACTTAAAATCTAATTTTTAGTGTCTTGCAAAACATATACACATCAGTGTATCATTTGGGTTGTAATTAACGATTACAGCATTCAAGCTAGAACCTATTACTTAAAACATCATTGTATACAACTTGTCTTTTTGCATTTCTAGCAGTAATGTTTGCTGGATTATAATGTTAATTGTGCAGTTAAAAACTTATTAAAATAGTTATTTTGAAAAATTTTTGTCATAACTACTGATCACTAGATATTTGCTATGAAAAAAGTATTCAACTCTTGAGAAAGAACCAATGAAGCTTTTCTAAACTACTTGTTAAATAGGTCAGCTATAATGTACTTCAACAGATCCTGCACACAGGGAGTTTGAGGCTGATAAAACAGGAAAGCTCAGCCTCTGATATTGTAGATTCTGACCCACAGAATGACTTCAGTTTTTCACAAAAAACAAGTATACAGAGAAGCCCTTTAATGACTGCATTTTTTACTTGTGTATTTTCCATTTGCTTACTGCATGTATTTGGTTTAGATGCTTTTTTTTCTTCTTCCATTTGGTTTGTTGGTTTACTTAGGTGAAGGAATGTAGAAGGGCAAACAGAATTTATTCCTAGTGCAGGATGTTTAATCCAAAATACCCAACTAATCAGTGTCGTTTTCAACACTTTTTCACTCCAGCTGCATGTAAAACACATAAATGAATCTAGTAGTTTGCTATACAGTCAGAATTTTGTATTATATTAAATCTGCACAACAGGTGTAGTTAAAGGTGTAAATCATTTTAAAAAGCAGAATAAACTATTTTAACAGGAAAAAAGTACAAAAAGAGTTACATCAACCAAATTCAACAAACACTACCTGTACAGAGTCATACTGATGACACAGCATTTCAACCACACAGTTTATTGGGTTGTTTTGGTTTTTTTTTGCGTGTTACTACTAAATAATTAGTGATGTCAATGGTGTAAATACATTTTAAATTACAAACTCGTCTTTACATTTTATACATGACTAATTTTACAAACAGAACTTCATGATCAGTTTGTCCAACTTCCACTTGCTGAGCAAAAAGCTGACAATAAATACTTCCTTTTGAAGAATGCTTTAGTAGACCGCTATTTTTAGAGTTTTATGTGGAGAAGTTATTGGTGATATTGCTGAATACATTCTGCTTTCCTCATAGATAATTTGGCTGTGTGAGACTGATCTTCCACTAGCCTAATTACTGCTAGTTTTATCTACCATCGTTAAAATTTACTAATACAAATATGCAGTGTAAGTTCAGGTAGATTATGTTTATTTTTTAAAAAAACTCTGCATTTTAATATCTAATAAAAATTCTTCCTCTTACTTTCATTGCTCATGGAAGTGGTAAGCAGATGTTTCCAAGGATCCTCATTAGTAAGTTCTTACTTCTCAGGCTTATTGCTGCTTTATAGAACTAGTCTGATTATTATCAGTGGGAAGCAGCCACTGTTTGTTAACTAAGTTAACTGCATTAGGGTATAATGTCATTTGTAACACTGAGTACCTTCATCCCAACATGGTTCTTTTACTTGTCTCTGAACACATTCTGCACAAATTAGGCAGAGCAGTCCTGTTTTAGAGCAACTGTTTGGAGTGTTTTACAATTCCTTTGTAAGTGTGATCCAAGTTTGGGAAATGCAATCTCAAGAGAGACCCCTCACTTTTCAAGGGCAACTCACCCACAGGAACAGTTCTGACTTCTGTAGCCACAGAGCACATCAGTGTGACACCCAACAGCAGCCGCCCCTGTGGTTGCAAAGGTTGCATTACTTCTTCACGAGTTCCTTCAGCTCTGAGTAAAATCAGAGCAGCTCTTCCCAACCAGGGCAGGCTCTGGCTGGAGAGGATACCCAAAGTATGGCGGAGACACCAGAAATCCTGATGGCTGGGTCAGGTGGACTGTGTGGGCTGTCTGGAAGCAGCCAGACGTGTAGGGCGGAGGTGAGGACGGCACAAGGCAGCCTGGCTCTGCCCGGGGGAAGGAGAACCTGCGGACAGAGCTGCTGGTGGAACTGGAACTGGTGGCGGTGCTGGACTGCCGCGATGGGGTCCTGAAGCTCGTGGAGGCCAAGATCATGGGAAGGGTCTCGGTCTGATAGCTCCGCAGGGAAAATCGGATTGGCTGTGATGGCTGTTTAGGTCTTAAACATGTGCAACAATAAACTGCTACCAGCGAGCCCAGGATAATGAAGGCAATAAATATTGATCCAACAATGAGGAATGGAACGTAGATTGGTTCTGGCAGAAGAGAGAAGAAGAAAAGCCATGCAAATTAGCCCACTTAAGTAACAGGTTTTCTGTGTAGAAATAAACTCCACAGTATTTATGAAGCCCCACAATATTTCAGTCCAAATAACATACCAATCTGCTTAGAAAACAGAGCACCATTAGCATTGAAACAAAATCATAGTTTAAACCCTGCAGGTTCCAGTAAAAATTTATTTCTATTACAGTTTTAATAGTTACCAAAGGTAGAAGCTGTCTACATCGTGTCCCCTTCATTGGTTCTTAGTAGGTATAGCTCAAGAATCTCACTCCTCTCCCCCTCCCTCATCCCCCAAATCGCTGGGACTGTGCAGTGTAACAGCTTGAATCTGCAGGTGAAGCGCAAATGCTGCAGATGCTGTTAAATCGCTTCCTTTCCTAAGGTGGAAGATAAGCGCAGAGCGTGTGACTTGGGAAACCAGTCTCCGTATGCGCAGCCGGATTTGTTTTGTTTGGCAAACTGACGGCCACTAGCACGGTGGGCTGTGCGTGCAGAGCACCGGAGCGCACTCACACCTCCGGCAGCAATAAAGTTAGACAGCCAGAGCAGAATTTGCCGATGTGAACTTGAAATACAAGTGCACCATGCGGTCAGGAGGGGTCCTGCTGCCGGTGCCCTCGGGAGCGCGGAGCTGCGCCCCCCGGGCTCCCGGACTCGCGGTCCGTCCCGGCGCGGGGCCGCCCCGCAGCCGCACCTGAGCGCACCTGGAGCCGCCCCGCCGCCAGCCCACCCCGCAGCGGCCCGGGGGATGCTCCGCGGGACCGTCTCCCGCCCGCCCCGGGACCCGCGGCCGGGCACTCACGGGCGGTGACTCCCGGCTCCGAGGGCTCCCGGTCGTTGGTGCAGCCGCCCTGCTCCAGGCGAGCCTCGGCGGCGGCGCAGCAGTAGCGCAGGGCGCAGGAGCCGCAGCAGATGGTGGCGGCCGCCGTGTCGAAGCCCTCGGGGCACTGGAAGCCCTCGTGGTAGCCCCCCTGCCCGTCCACCCAGCCGTGGCAGTACTCGCCGCCGCCGGGCTGGCCCCCGCCGCCGCCGCCCAGCAGCCCCAGCAGGAGGCAGCGCAGCAGCAGCCGTGGCAGCGCCCGCCGCCGCCCCGCCATCTCCCCGCCACCGCCCGACGGGGCGCGCAGGGGGCGGCCCCGGGTGCCGTGCGGGGCCTCCTGCGCCGCGTCCGGGGGCTGGGAGGCAGCTCCCACAACACACACACCCTCACACAACCCTTACACACCCTCACACAACCCTCGCACTCACACACCCACCCTCAGACACCCTCACACACCCCCCGCTTACACACCCCCACATACCCACACACACGCACGCACACACACACTCACACACACCTACTCTCACACACACATACCCTCACACAACCCTCGCACTCACACACCCACCCTCAGACACCCCCACACACCCCCGCTCTCACACCCCCACATATCCCCACACAACCCACACACACACACACACACACACACCCTCACACACACACACTCACACTCTCACTCTCACACACACATACACACTCACACACACATACACACACTCACACTCTCACTCACACACACATACACACTCTCACACTCACACACACACTCACACACACACACACTCACACACTCACACACGCGGCTCGCCCCCGCCGCTCCCCTGCCGCCCCGGCCCCGCCGCCTCCCGCGCCCCCCAGCATCGCCCCGCCGCTCTCTGGGCCGGCCCCTGCGGCTCGGCCGGTCCCGCTCGGTACCTGTCGGTCGGACGGGCCCGGCGCGGAGGGAGGCAGGGAGGGAGGCAGGGAGGGAGGCTGCGGCCAGATCAGCGTTTGGTCTCCGAGGGCCGGTTCCTCTGGGCTGGCTGTGCCCGGCCGCAGCCACAAACGCGCGGAGCGGAGCGCGGGCAGCTCCCGTCCCACACACCCCATCGCGGCCCTCACGCCCGGCCGCCACAAGCAGAAGGGTCTCTGCGCTGGCAATTTATTAAAGCAGCCCTGTGCTTCTAAGGGTTAAAAAGCAAGTACAGCGTATGATTTATTACAAAGACTTTTTGCTTTTTAACCTGTTTCCCCTCCTCAATACTTTTTATGTGCAAAGATATAACAGCATATCCCCAGAAGATTTATAGCCCCTCTTAGTCAAACACCAGGCCCGTCACCTCTGTTTTCCAAGAGAGAGAATGGGTGTGGGGCTAGGGAGGAGGAACACATCTGTTCATATGAGAATCCAATCCTTTTTCTGCTAGAAGAGTAATAGCAAATCACCAAGCAAAAACCACAAAAGGAACTGCTTATTCATTTATTCTAGAGGAAAAAAAACATTTTAAATGAACTGAGCAGATTTGGACTTCTGGTTCAAGCAAAGAAACATTTCTGTAAATGATGTCTCCCGTGTGTGCTATCAAAGAGGCACTCTAGCTCGAATGGTGAAAGTACTTATGAAACTTATATTAAAGTTGTGCTGAACGAAAGAATGCATTTTTCCTGCACCTAAAACTTCCTGACATCATTTACTGCTGGGGTATGAATATGTATGTCAGAGTCTGACCACTTGTCCAACATTTTGAATGCCCATGTCACTAATTTCCAAAGTTGGCAAGTTTAGTCAAACAAAAGGAACAAAGTGTGCTGTGTACCAGCAATAATACTGTGCACTCAGAACCATCTATCAAGACATAGGACTTCTGGCCAACTCCTAAATACAGTCCACAAACACTATATTTGTGGGGTTTTTTCCTTTTAACTAATCTATTCTATTTTTTTTCCTCTCTGACTCTTTTTTCCTGTTTTGATTTCTGTATGTATAATCAGTACTACCAAATCAGAAAAGCAAATTTAAAAAATTGCATAAATGAAAAATATTTTTCATGGCTGTTTAACAGATATGGCTATAGAAATAACAAAACTGGATACAAAAGAAAAACATATAGATTCTGAAAGTGAAAATGTGCTATTTTGTCCTCCTCTGCATTTTCATTTTGAAATGATGATGTGGATTAAACTTTTACCAGCTGTCCTGACTACAAGTTCCTAGTTTTTATAAGCCAATGTTAAATATTAATACAATTTTGCATTTACTTCACCGTGGTTTTAAAGCAAACATAACCTTCATGGAATGTTTTAAAATGTATGACTTTTAAAGACCTAATCCAACTTCCAGGAAGGTCAAAAGGAATCTCTGTGTTGACCAGGATGAGGCTTGGAGCAGGAACTCAGTAAGGTCTTCATGGTGCATTTAGCTGTCTCAGGTGCAGAGGAAAGAGGGACAACAGAGCCGTCCTCTCAAGTTTGCAGGAAAGCCTCATTTAGTAGGAGCCAGTGAGTAAATATCTCACAGCTCATATGATGATTTTGTTAATTAATTCATCGGCTTCCAAAAAAATTTAAAAAAAAAAAGTGGTCTGAAAAAAGCCTTCTGAGATACAGAGATATTTCAGATCCTAAACTACCGTAGGAACTGCAGTGAGAGTTCTGGGTGGGGCGCTGAGGAGGCTCCCAGCTCACAGACATTGGGAACACTTTGAGCTGGACCTTGTTTGTGCCATCTCTGGTGCTTGGATTGTTAATAAAAGTGTTTGTGTTCCTCTAGGCAGAGACTATTCTATGCTCCCTCTGGTGATGGCACCTGAACAGGGTCTCCTGCAAATGGGCAAAATTAACCTTCTCTTTATTTGAATCCCAAATTTCTCTGTCCTGCAAGAAAATTCTTTTAAGAGTTTCATAAGTACAGGTTTGCAAGTGTGTGTGGTTGATTTGGTGTGGCTAAATGGCATTTCAATCACACAAGTGGATTTATCTCCCTTTTGCCAAATAAGTCAGCAGCAGATTTCAGGACTGATCCTGCAAACACTGCCAACCTGGAAAGCCTTGAAGATACATGAGTTTTCCTATAAACTGCTGAGGTCTTAAATTACTTCTTTGGTCTTTTTCCTTTCTCTGAAATATTGATATAGCCTGCAGAATGTGATGTGACTGTAGTGGAGGTGAACTGGGTTGTTCTGACCTAGACAGTAAAAACCTTTGTTCTGCTCCCTTGTCTGTAAAGGTACAGTCTGGCATGCTAGAAGACTCATTTGAATTGATTTTTGCCATTTGCTTTAAACTAAATCCACAAATAATTAAGAATACAGGCAAAAACTATCATGTTGACTGTTGCTGAGCGTCCTACATCTGCAGTTTGAGGACATTGGATGGCTCAGAGTAGCTCACTTTTGGACTGGTTTTTGTTGGGTGATATTCCTGCAAAGTACCAATGCTGACTTTGCTTATTATTTATCCTCATCCAAAACCTTCCAGCTTCCAGGTGATGTGTCACAAACTTAATTACATCACATTCATTTTGAATGAGAAACATTGTTTTTAAAAACAAAAACTCATATAGTTCTGATTGTTGTTTTTATAAAGCTTAGTATGAAAATTAATGAAGGTGAGATCAGTCATACAGTAGGGAGAAAAGATACTTAATTGTATTTAAGGTGTTGTTATCTACCAGGCTTTTTTTACTGTCTCCACAGCAAACCTACAGGAAGAACACATTATAGCACTCCTCATCTGCTTCTGTGCAAGATCGAACAATTGTTCTTAAATGACTTCTGAAATCATTCACTCCCTGCACACAGTAATTACCTCACTACTGCCAAATAGATCAATTTTAAAAACAGATAATAAAATCTTCTTAAACATATTCATATTTCCTAATAATTATTTTGCTACATTCCATTTTCTGGATTTGGGCTTTTTTTCTAAGTTTTTTCCCCTGATTTCACTACCATATTTTTGCATCCTTTCAGACTATAAAGCAAGCCAGTGACCCATGAAGTTCTAGCATGAGTGCAAATCCTACTATCACTTCAGGCAGTTACTACCAATGCAAGGTAAAGTCACAGAACTTTGTATTAGCTACTAGAGTCCAAGCAGAGACAAAATATCCCAGAAATTCCTAAATAATGTCAGAGCTCTGTCCTGACTAGGGCAATTACAGATAGGCTCAGCTCATATCTTTTCTGATAGTCAAATCTTGTGGGATCGGTCACTTCACCCCAGCTCTTCATTAAATTTTGTCTTGGATTTCAAAGAGTAAAAAAGGCCAAATTGAGGTACCAGCTTCTAAAACCAGCCTGGTGCAAGCACAGTTCCCCTTAGAAATAAAACCAAAAGATTTTGCCACCTAAATTGCAAGCCCTTGAGCTACGTGATTTGCTTCATTGTGCATATAAAGATTGTGTTGAATAAAATCCTGTATGCTGATTTCCCAAGTGATATCCTTAGTCTTGGCTGCTTGTGAGAATGCCCCTCCTGCAGCTCTCTTGCTGGGGGAGCCACCTGCCAGGCCACGAGCATCCTTGTCACCTGCCAGGCCACACACGTGTCCCAGCCAGGAAGGGCTGGCAGGAGAGCTGCAAGACGCCCCAGAATCTGCCCCATGGCCCAGGGAGGCTCCAGCTGCATCTCTGCTCCTCCTCTGGCTGCAGAGCCTCATCCCATTGCCTACATCAGCAAATTAAAACAGGCCCATGAAGCCCATAAAGTGCACTGACTGAATCAAGGTTGACTGAATCAAGGGGAAATGTGCTGCTTTTCTTCTTTCTTTTCCCTTGCTTGTTTTTCAGTATTCTTTTGTACTTTTCTGGTCTGAGTTGGAGGCTGCCGCTCTGACAGCCAACTTTTTATTATTTATTCCTTGGATTTGACCAGCACTGCATGGTTTTCCACCCCAGTCAGGAATATCACCATGTTTTCTGAAGTCTCTCAGAAACATTTGAGGGGTAAGGTTACATAAGCCAGCTGTTAAAGGCAGCACCACTTACTCTTTCCCACAGGTAACCATTGAGAAAGCTGGTTAGTCTGTGGAGAAAAACTTAGAAGTCAGGTTATCTCAGCCTCATGACTGTCAAAGTAAGTGAGATTAATCATAAGTGCCTTGGGCTCACTCAAGAAGCAGAAGGTTTGATTACTGGTGTCTTGATCCATGTGCACACATGCCACCATAATGGCTCCTTATCTGGAGTCTGTAGCCCTGCTGGGTAGAGGAGTTAGGATCAAACCTCAGGAGTCATCATTCTCCTCCTAAGGCAGCAAGAGGGGAAGATATTTTTAAGACAGCAATGCAGCCATCCCTATTTGAGGAACATTTTATCCCAGCCATCCCCAGCTACCCTTTAGAAGATCACTCTTGCCATTCTTTTGAGCTCCACAGACACCACATCCTGAAAGATGATTTGGTTGTGGTTGCATTCAGTAACTCACGTGTGCTGAATGTATCTCCTCTCTACAACCACAGCACGCTCTCCATCTCCTCATCCAGGAGGGCACAGAGCTGCAAGAAGTAGAAAAGCGGGGACAGATGTCTAGAATAGATAGGAATTTCTGATCTTACATGATGTGCAATTATCCTTTCTTCACTCCTGTCTTATGGCAACCAAGCAAGGTTTTCTGAAGAAATGTTTAATTTTACTTTTAAACCAGAAGTTCCTGTGCTTTGGAATTCAAAAACAAATTCTCCAAGCAACAATTCTTGATTCTAAAAAAAAAGTTCAGTATGTAGTTACACCAACCACTAGTAGAGCAAGATAATAAAGCCAAAATAAAAAGTAAAAAAGAAAGTATAAAAATTACTGGCTTTTTGTATTTCTAACAGCTGTTTTCAAAGCACTGGATGTGGGGAAATGTTTTGACAGCCAAAAAAAGATTGAAAAATGACCACATTTTGATCACTGTTTCACCTGAAAACTGTTACTCAATCATGATTTGGCAGAGCTCCTTCTCTGTAACTCGCTGAGAAGAAATGAATTATTGCAAGTAAATAACCATACTTCCTAATAATCTTAACTGCTGCAGCCATTTTTAAGCAGTACCAAGCTTCCCAGCCAGAGGTGGAAGGCTCAGCATCCCATTGCCAGGCAATTCCCTAATCCCCCAAGCAGTCATATTAATGAATATTGCAACAGAAAGGTCAGAGGAGAAAGATAGCATCAGACCTGCTTTGCTCTCTAGCAGAGTGTGCATTTCTTTTTCCTTGAAACAGAATTAATGACCAAAAAAAGTTGAAGGGATGTGAGAGAACATGACATTTGAGTGCAGAAAAGTGTAGAAAGAAAATGTGTTTACCAGGGAATGAAGACAACTGGGTTGTATTTTTCATTTTTTTCACTCACACCAAGAAAAAACAAGAAACATTCAAAAAGAATAAATTAATACACACCAATGTTTTTTTCTTTTTCTCCAAAATAAATAGTGCTGCATATGAGGGCACTGTTTCAATCCTTAACTGAGTGCCTAATAAATATATGCCTAAGTTTAAAAATAGGCGTTTTCCTTTTTTTGTTATTATGAAATTAAAGCATGAGAATAACTGACAAAGAAATCTCCAAATGAACATATTAGAAGCATCTTTAGCCTTAAGTGGGATACATCCTTTAAAGAACTAAGGAAGAGCTTGTTTTGTAGGAAATATTAATATCTCGCACTAGTTGTTTGCTTATTACATATGAAAGTTGCACACAAGTAACTCACAGGCAATGGAGCCTCTGGATTTAAAAGAATAATTCCTTTGAATCACTAAACCTGGTAAACTAAGCTGGTCCCTTTAACTTGAATCAGCAACCAAAGAGATAATTTTATTAAATATTTTAATAATACAAACAGGAATTTAAAAAATTCTTATATTACTGCTGCTAAAAATTTATATTGGATCTTAAAAATCAGCTCTCCAATGCTGAAAACAGAGTGAAATTCTGCATCTTTGGCCATGGGAGCATATCCCTCAGTTCCTCTGCACCAGGTCCTCAACAGCATCTTGCTCAGGCTACATTTCACCCAGCTGAAGACCACCCATCCATGTTTGTGTTGATATCATTGCATGTTTATACCAGATTATTGTGGGGCTTTCCATCCATTGAATTTATCCTGTCTGCAGAATGGCCTCTTAACATTTCCTACAAACAGCAGACTTCCCAAGAATTTCAGACATTTCAGGTCTGAAGAAATCAGCATTTGGTGATATAAATTAGATCTATATTTATGATAATCTAATCAGTGAATGACAGGTTAGGTGAGATTAAAGACTGAGACCTATTTTCTTTTTTCTGACTGCAGGTGGGCAGGATTTAAGGAAGAGCTCTACCTCATCTCCCACACCTAGGGCAGGTCAGGGACTGGGTCACCTTGGCACTGTTTTTAGTGGCTGCAGAGTTGCTGTGCTCAAGTGCTTGCTGCTCCTGATATGCTGCATTTCCACATCCTGAGCAAGATGGGTCCCACCACTCACCTCATGCAGTCTCGTCTCTGGGGCCATCCAGAGCTGCTTCAGGGCAGGTAAGGAGCCCTGCAGCAGTGCCACCTCCATCTGTCCATGCAGTGAGCAGGCTCTTAGGCACAGCCTGTCTGGCTGAGCAGGATGTGCTCGGAGGAAATATTTGGGGATCCTGTGCTGAAGTGCACTGTCCTAAATTTTATCCAACCAAGATTTGTGTGCCAGAAAGAGGTCTTATCTAGCAAAGTCATTTTAAACTTTGGATCAGTAATAACTGGAGATTGGTTTTAACTCAAAGCCTAGAGCAGGCACACTGATACACTTTTGAAAATATTTTGCTGGTAATTTTTTGATGGCAGCTGAACATTAAGCAGATGTCTTCATTGGGCTGTCCTTTTCTCTGGAATAATACTGTGGACTGAAATTCCTGTTGAGTATCTAAATAGAAGTCTGAATGTGCCTCTCTAAATGGTATTACCCTGCATTTGCAGGCACAGCATTTCACTTGCCTTTGTGTTGCTGTGATGGTTCAACCCCAGCTGCAGTTCAGCCCCTTGCAGCCAGTCCCTCACACTGTTCTCAGCCCAAATCCAAAACACAGCCCTTTACTGGATACTCTGCAGAAATTAACTGTACCCCAGCCAAAACAGCATGGTTGCCCACTCACCTGATTCACTCAGGTCTCGTCACGAGTCTCCAAACACGGCTTCTCTGTTTGAAGATGAAGGCTCCCATGAGACAGACACACAAGCTGGTGACTTATGAACTGGCTGCTGCCACCACCACAGCCATGACACAGTGGTGCCAGGCAGAGTCTACATTTGTGTCTCACCACAGTTCTACACGGACCAACCTCTTCAGTCAGCCACCTCTTCACTCCCCTTGCCTTAGCTGGAGAGATGACACAACAAGCTCCTGTGTGTGCTTCCCATGGTACCTTCCTTCACACAAACATGTGCCAGGCATGAGCCCTTGCCCTGCTGAAGGTGCCTGCAAAGATGGGCTGCCTCCCAGTGTCTCCTGGCACAATGTTTAGTGAGTAGTGGCTTTCAAGCCCTGTCTGCTCCCTGTGGGCTCTGGACCTCTTGCACCTCTATCTTTGTAAGCAAATGCAGTAACTATGAGTGGATGGTAACTCAGGGTCACTAACACAAACCTGCTTCTGCTCAGGACTCAGCTTGAGAAGGATTGAGTTGGTTTGCAGTGGTTAACCAACCAGAGAAGATTTTAACTGGAGAATTATTAGCAGGCAGCCACTCTTGGGATGTACATCCATTCCATCTGATATCCACTCTGCTTATCTCTGCTGCAATGAAGAGCAAAGCACTTGCATAGCAACACTGGACCTAGTGCCTTGTTAAGGGCTCCTGGATGAGCCTGGGAGTGACTTCTGCTCAAGTCAGATAGCTTCATGCACATTTTATAATTTCCTATCTTGCTCTCCACACCAATTTTCCATCTTGGGAGATAAAACGTTTGGGAAGGAACAAAGCTGTATCTCATGCTCACCTACATGCTTAGTTTTAGTTATCAGGTGCCAATCCTGAAGCCCAGCTTTTATGAACAAAATTCAGTTCAAACCCTCCTGGCTGGCATCAACTGTACTTCAGTGACATTTGGAAAAAGGTGGATATGTGATGGTAATGTGTTCTTGTAGCCCAAAAGGCCAAAACCATCCTGGGCTGCCTCAAAAGCAGCATGGCCAGCAGGGACAGGGAGGTGATTCTGCACCTCTGGTCTGCTCTTGTGAGACCCCACCTGCAGTGCTGTGTCCAGCTCTGGGCCCCCAGCATAAGAAAAACATGGACTTGTTGGCACAAGTCAAGAGGAGAACCACAAAGATGATCGGAGGGATGGAGCTCCATGAGGGCAGGCTGAGAGAGCTGGGATTGTTCAGCCTGGAGAAGAGTATCTTCTTACCTACAGCATCTTCCAGTACCTAAAGGGGGCCTTCAGAAAGCTGGAGAGGCACTTTTTCACAAGCAAATAATGACAGGACAAGGGGCAAAAGTTTTAACATAAACAAGGAGAGGTGTAGATTAGCAATTTGGAAGAAATTTTTCACTGTAAGGATGATGAGGCATTGGAACAGGTTGCCAAGAGAAGCTGGGGATGCCCCATTCCTGGAAGAGTTCAAGGCCAGGTTGGACAGGGTTTTAAGCAACCTGGCCAAATGAAAAATGTCCCTGCCTATGGCAGGGGGTTTGGAATGAAATGACCTTTTAAGTCCTTTCCAACCCAACCCATTTTATGATTATATTATTCTCTGACATAAACAGCAGGGTCTGCACAAACCCATTTCACCCTTTGCAGTTTAGAGCATTACCACCACATAGGAATCAATGCAATTTTCCTTGATTGTTACTCAAGGAAAAATTATGTAAGAAAACATGTACAGGCTATACTCTGTCATGTAGGACACTAAAAAAAGATTAAAACTTTAAAGGACTATGAGGAGATTCATAAAATGTTTTGGTGAACACATTAGTTAGTTTGGAGACTAGTAACATTGACTTAAAATATTTAGCTTTTGAATTTGACTTCAAGTATTCATGTAGACTGAATGTAGTCATGTGTTTGGTGAATTAATAACTTTATTTCTAAGTATTACTTATTATTCTTATTTACAACAGCCTGAGGAAATTTTGTTTTGCTTATCTACTTTGCAGTCTCTTTGCTTAGATTTCTTCTGGGATCTGACCTATAAAAACAACTGGATTTATGATACTCTAAAGTTTACAGCAAACACTTAACAAATACTCCTATTTCAGATATGAAATTTACAGTGTTTAAATATAGTCTTCGATGTTATCATTTTCAGTGTTTACTGAGTGAAGTAGTTTTCCAGCAAATGTCAAGAAAGCAGCTAGTATGTAAATATACCACAGAAAGTAACTGCACACTGCCATCTACAGAGCAGGCCAGGGACATGGCAGGAGCAGTTGATCGCCAGGAGACATGAGAGAGGGTATTCATATCCAAAATGTCACGGCTTTTCCTCTTCTGGCAGCAGTTTCTGTTAGCGCAGAGCATGTGTTGCAAAAGAGGCATCGTGATACAGACTGTGCACGACTTGTGTGAGGAATGAGAAATGACACAGAGTGTGGTGAGTAATTATTTCCTGAATGATGTTTTTTGTAACACCAAAGCTGCATTCAGAACTGTCAGGTGAAACCATGCAAGAGTGTGGTGAGTAATTATTTCTCTGAATGATGTTATTTCTCTGAAAGCTGCATTCAGAACAGTCAGGTGAAAGAGGGCAGGAGGACCGCACTTCCCATTCCCGATGGGAGAGCTCCAGTGGGGATGCCAGGCTGCAGACATCGCTGCAGCCCAGTTTGGGCAGTGTATTGCAAGAGCACCCTGTCAGATCCCTGGCAAAAGTGGATGTTTCATCCAGCAGTCTCTCCCTCACCACTCCTGAGCTGTACCTGTCTCTCTCCAGCTGCCTCTCACCTCTGCTCCATGCCAGCTGCTGTTACTGCCCAGTGCTTGCATGGTCTCACCTGACTGTTCTGAATGCAGCCTTGATATTACAAGAGCTGCAAGGATCGGTAAGGAGCACAGGACAATCTTGGTCCCATTCTCCAGTTCTATTCATCCCCCAGCAAGGCTGCAAGAAGCACCTGCTCAGGCCCAGGAATTCTCCCCACAGTCTGGAAGAGAGAAGAAGGAGGGTGTACCAGTGTACCACACACAGAGATTATATCAGTAACACACCTGCAACATTTTGCTCTCTCTCAAGGGCTCCTTTTTGCAAGTGAAAAAACCCAAGGGAAAATACCTCACTGAAGAGTCCTCCTTCAGCCCCTCTCCTACATCTTCTATCCTATGCACAACTGTCCTTTTCAAGGAGCTTTTGAAGGACACTAGGGGGATAAAAGAAAGTGGGAACCACTGCATAAGGCAAAAGCAGCCATAGAGAAAGAACCACTTTGCTTTTACCACCCGCTTCTGTGGGCCTTGCAGACCTCCAGCAGCCACAGGTTGTCCCTTGAAAATCCACAGTGCTCAACAGAGCATGCTTTGCTCATAGCCTGGGTTTGAGCCCTTTGCTTCTGGGTGGCTGTGAACTAGAGCATCCTGCTTGTGTTAATCACTGTGTAACTGAGGCTGTTTGTATCTCCTGTAGTAATAAACCACTGGGGTTTAGACTGAGGTCAGTGGAGCAAGTGCTGGCACTAATATGTGCAAGTACACTGCCTATCACAACTGGGCCAACAGCTGGGTTTGATAGCTGGCATGCCTATATAAATCTTTGACAACAATAATAGTCAGTAGCCTCAGCCCTAAATCACTGTTAATACTGTTCTAAGAACCAGCCTTAAATTAGCTGAACCATTAGCCTCCCTCTCAGAAGAAAAGTTAATGTTTATTGTTCAGACTGCCTGTAGTCCCCTGTATTACCCATGTTTGGCTTCCTTCAAAGACCTTATCTCATCCTGAATTGATGATGAATTATTACAAACTTAATCTTACTTCAGACTTTTGGCTCAGGAGCCTAGAAATTTCTTCAGTGCCAGATTGTTGACTTCAGCCTCAATTAATGATCACTTTTTATCAGCTTGGTTCAAATGTTTGGTTTCTAACTTTTGGTTGCATAGTCTAAACATTTCCAAAGTCCAGATAGACAGCTTTAAATTAAAATGTTGTGATTTTGATACTGACTTGATGCCTTCCTGGCTAAGTGGGAATATTTTATTCTTCCATCACTTTGATTAATAGACCTGTTACAAACCCTATGATTTAGAGTACCAAGGAGTGAAACAAACAAATGCCATGTAGATTAACCTAGTTAAGGCCTAATCTCACACTTCCATGAGAAGTTTTTTTTAATTGTTCATAAGCTAATGCACTCTCCTGTAAAATTTTCATAATTCTGCAATTATGAATAATTGCACTTCTCTGCAGTCACCTATTTATCTTTTTCTTAGCCAAAACTTTTGTTCTGCAGATCACATGCTGTATGGTTAAACATCACTCTATTACACAAGCACTTCAGATTTGAACTTAACTATCAGCAAATTATTCTGCAAAAGTCTCTGCTAGCAGATTACAGATCTTTACCACCAATACTTAACACAGGATAAAAACTCATGTGTTCACATGAAACACAGGTAGTTCTGCTGTGAATACCCAGTCTTCAGGCATTCTCAGCTGTGGATGCTAGACCAGTCACAGATTTTGTAACAGCTTGTTTCCACACCCTACATCAAATACCCCTTAGGAATTAAAAGCACTCTACAGGAAATCACAGTCTTCAGCACAGTAAGAACAAAAATGCTCAGGTTCACTGTTACTAATAATGAAACTCATCTTGTCATATTGGTTTGTAATCAAAGTTGCATCTGTATTTTGTAGACTTACTTTAGTACCTTCTTATAAACTAACCAAGCAGATTTAAACATTTTTTTCCTGGAAGATAATTAAGTCAACTTTTGGTAAACAGGAGATATGTTTGAAATTGAATATACCTTTTATATTCTGAAGTTTATTATACCAGCTAGGGCTTTTTATTTAGTTAGAGAAGTTGAACTGAGACAGAGACACTAAAACATTTATCATTCTTGCAAATCATTAGAAAGCACTTTATATTGTTTTGTTTTGAGTAATCTGAGATTCTTAAAATTCTCATTAAGTTTATTAATGTATGTTCTAGTACCAATATGTGTGTATCCCTGTCTTGTATTTGCCAGCAATCATAAAATGGAATTAACATATTGTCCTAGTGCATCCTCCAGATTTATGCAAAGAATCCTGCCAAGTATTCCCATCACTTAGAGATGAAAGATTAGATACATTAGTTCCTTGCATAGCCATGTGGACACTCAGCACAAAAAAAAAGGAATTGTAAATATGCTGAGATTTATTTAGAGTTATACAGTTATTAGAGTTATAATAGAGTTAAATAAAATGGAAACATCCATGAGATCAAAGCTGTGCATCCCTCTGGTCAATTAATGGCACATGAGCAGCAGGGAACTGGTGACACCAGAAGCTATGGAAAACATGTAGGTGCCCAGAGTAGCAGCTTCCTCACTGTGATTGAGCCAAGATTTCCTTAAAGCAATGTGACCACTCTCCTTCACAAGGCACCTTAATCACACAGATAATTTACTTGTTTTATTCTATTCTCATCTCTAATCAGTTTATACAAACCTTTGGCTTCTGTCCCACTGTACAGGTCAGGGACATCAGATACTACATCTTTATGTGTGCAAAAATCATGACTGTTATCTGCTCATTAAATGCCTGCCTTACCATCATTTGTCCTGATTAATTCCATGATGAGAAGTGAGATGCCTGTTAAATCCTGCCTTTATTGGAGTGCTTAGACCTCTGTGCATAGGCAAGTCATAAATGGAGGATTATTTTGTACACAGGCTGTAAGCATGATTGCTCTGGCAATCACAGTTTTTGTATGAGTGAATGTGCTCAGGAGCAGATGTGTAAATGAAGCTCTGGGCAAGAAGCTAAAAATTTTGTCACTCAGCAAAAAAGTGCAAAGTTACAGCAAGGTGAATTTGGAAATAATTTTCCTTCTGTATTTATTTATTTTTTTATTGGATAGTTGAAGAGGTAAGAGATGTAAGTAATAGACTTGTAATGAAATGTAAGTTATTATACTTATCTGTGTTTTTTTTACTCATTCATATGTCAGTTTGAATATTATAGAACTCAGGAGGTCTCCTCTGAGATAACTTCAGAGTCATACTGTTCTTGGTCAGATAATCTGTCCTGAAACAGCTGATAAATTTTCATGGCTATCAGATTGTTTTTCTCCTGGCTAGCTGCACCTGAGACTATAATAATACCACTGGGGTTAGTTATCAAATAGGCTTTGGTATTGATAGCTGAATACTTTCTAAATCTCATTGACTAGCTCAGCAGTATAATGAAATATCTGATGCCTATGAAGTTTTTCCTACAAAGAGCTTTTTCTGTCCTACTGGGATGTCTTTAGAACAGAACAAGTTCTCTAAAATCTGTGTGGTTTGCAAACTTTCCCTTCTTTTCTGCCATTCTTCCTGAGGATTCCATGTCCATTTTTTAAATTACATCATTCTCTGTCTGATATTTACCACTATGAATTCAATTTACCACCAATAACAACATGAAAATAATCATCGTTTGCAAAAGATGGCTAGCTTTGACACATGTGTGCCTCTGGTGCTGCACTGCTGACAGTCCTGCCTCTCCCTCTGTGTCATGAGCAGCCTGGTCAGGTGCCCACAGTGTGCTCAGGACATCACAAAACTGATGTTTGCTAATGTGCAACCAAACAATGACCAGTCCCAGGAGATGTGATTCTCCTTTTCCCAGTCACACACTTTGGGTGAAGTCCATTCACCCTCTAGGAATGAGTTAAGTCTCTCAAAATATCTCTGTGTATTTAACCACCCCCTCTCTCCCTTGCTCCACCAAGACACTTCCTCAGAACAGACCTTTTCTTTGCAAACAGCCAGAGTCCTTCCCACATGGAAGAGCACAAGGCATCTCAGTGGGGACAGGCTGGTTAACCAAGCCTGGCTGCTTTTGAGATGAGCTTCTTGGTTCTGCCTGTTCTTCTAAGGTGATTCTGAGTTTTGGGGGGAAATCATATACTACACACTCCATCATTAACAATGTTCTTTGGACCAACTCTGTCATATCTATCTGGAACACTCAGAGAAATTGAGGGAGACTTCTGAGTAATTTGGCTCAGTTTCAGCGTGACAGAACCAATGTGATTACAGGGAAGTATTCCACCACTCTTCAGAGTGTATGTTCCCTGCAAACTTTAGTTAAATTTATAGCTCCTCTTAGACAAATTGCTGTGAACTAGATAGCTGCTTTCTGACTAGATACAGACAGGAAAAAATTTGTTCTCAAAAAAATAATTGCTGCTATCCATCATCTGTATCTCATCTCAAGAGTGGTCTGCTGCAAGTGTTCTCCTTGGGGTAGCTGTGGGAAATGCTATTTGAGTCTTCCAGAACCTGATAACACAAAAAAATATCATGACACAACTTGGTGCTGGATACCATCACTTTTGGCCAAGGAGTCTACTTGAATTTCTGGGTAGAAGAAGGGAAGATTTTTTTTCTTACTTAAATTTGTGTCTCCTCATTCAGGTCCAGCTCCTGAGAGTCTCATCCCACTCAGGCTGGGGCTCTCCAAGAGGAATGCCCTCATTTCTGGGGGAGAAGAAGAAAGATCCTGGCCAGGGCATGGGGAACCAGGGTGCTCTGGGCATCATGCCTCCACTGCTGGAGCATCATCCCTGCATGAACAGGGCAGAAATACAGCCCAGCCAGGGAAGGTGCAAGGCCTAGGACAAGGAATGCTGCCACTTCCTGGGATTTTGGTATGAAGAAGTTTCATCATCACTTGAAATCACAATGTTCCCAGAGCATCTTTGCACCAGAGCATTTAAACTGCCTTGTACAGGTGCTCAGGGGCAGTCACTGATGGCCCATGGGCTGGCCAGGGGTGTGACCACAGCCCAGCTGTGATCCAGCCTGGCTGCCTCTCCCAGACCCTCTCCCAGGGTCCCTGACAGCACCATGGCTTGGGAAGCCTCCCACAGGCTTGAGCAGGCTTCACATCACATATCCAGAGTAGATGTGGCTTGGGAAGAGACTGTCCCCTGACTGACTACAGAGTGACTGTCCTCTGGTGACCACCAGAAAGATTTGAGAAGTGGGAAAGAATAATTTATTTTGCTATATTTTTGGCATATGTTTGGGCACCATAATAATTGATAACTTTTACCATTCTCTTGTCTGCTTTTACCAATTTGGGGTTTTTAAATGCAATGGTAAGTACACTAACCTTTAGTTTAAAATGTTTCTTCTTTTTGAAATGAAGATCTTATATAAATTACCAAATTAAATCCAAAATATTCTTCAGGCAGTTCAGTATTTACTTATTTTATTTTTTTAATTACTCTAGCTAGAGGCATGCTATTGGATTTATAGGTGTTTGCATAACTCAATTTAAAAAAGCAAAACAGACTAAACTAGATAAGAGAAACTTAGACCAAATTATACTGGTTGTGACATATGTGATACATAATGCTGTGTAATTAGATATTAAAATGGTTTCTGTACAGCAGGATGTTTTATGAAAATGGGACAAATGTTTTTTAAATGTACCACTGGAAACCAGACAGATGGTAACCTATATCCCCAAGGAGGATAGCTGAATTCCACCAAGTTTTTTATATGAATTTGAACTGTAGTGAACAGGAAAGGAGGGAATTTGTGATTATAGTCTAGTTTGCCATTCGTCAATGTTTGGCTGAATGTGCAAAGGATGCATATATGGTGCTTAGTCTGGACAGTAATATTTTCTGGGGATTTGTTCTCTCTTGAGCAATAGCAGAGCAGATGGTGACAAAGCAGATCTAGCAATAAATCATGGAGACAGGATACTTGAAAGAAGCAAGATGATCTAGAGGAACAAAATAGAAACTGAGGGATAATTATAACACAAATGCAGAGTGTATTCCCAGTAATTTTATTAATGCTGGAGACAGTACTTAAAGGCTGAGCATTTTCATGTAGCTTGGCTGTTAAAACCCCTATTAAAAATTTTAATCAACATCCTTTGGGAGCAAAACTTTTCAGGTTGCATACAAAAAAAGATTTCTGCTGTGTACCAAAACTCCTGGTGACCACATAATTTACAAATGCCTGACAATCATAAACTGCAAGATACCTTTTAAGACTCACTGGGTTTGTGGCTACATGGATTTAGCTTTGAAACCCTGACAGCCTTCAGGACAACCTGATACACATAATAGTAATGGAAAAGATGCCTGCAAATATAAAAGAAGAAACAGCAATCCCAGGAAAAAACATCTCAGTGGAAAAATTTTAGCCCACTAGCAGCTGGAGGGTAGTGCTCTCTCTGCTCCCTTCTTGGGAGGCAGCACAAAGCCACATCTCTGCCAGAAACTGACACTTCTTTGTCAGCCAGACTGCAGTGTGACCCTGGGAATGGTGCTTCCTCATAATTCCCTGTGTTTGCTCTCTTGCTGTCTCACCAGCACCTGCATCAGTGCTGACAGTGCCTGTCTCTGTCAGATCTGCTCTCACACTTAATATTTCACTGGAATGTTTATAATTTCACTCCCCAGGTTGGAGGCTGCTGACACTGAGGAAGGCAATAGTGAACAGTTCAAGGCCCTGGATAGCAAAGGGTCCCTCAGCCCCTCTTTCTTGCACTAAAGCAAGGCAGAACCTTGGCTTCCAAGTCACGAAATAAGATGAGGAACTGTCAATTCCCAGCTTGTCAAGCTCAGGCAAAGGATTACTGTTGCATTTGGTACTTGGATAATCCTAAAGACAAACTATGCATTGATTCAACCCACAGATCTCCACATCAGATCATTCTTGGTGCCTTTCAGGATGCACCAGGCACAGGCAGCACCATACAGCTCTGACATGCAGTCAAACCTGACTTATCCTGCAGTGATTATCAAGTGGCTGGTACTCATACACCCCCTTGGATCACTTGTTGCTGACTTTAAGTGAGCATTTCTTCTAACCTGCCTCATCTCAGTGACCCTCTGAGACGGTCCTACTACAAATAATGGCTGAACGAGGTGTGTTTATGTGCTGCACGAAGGAGTGTCACACAAAGGAGTGTCACTCAAAGGAGACTCGTTTTAGCAGATGAAGGACTAGGCAAACTAAAGGCAGAACTATTGAGAAGGAAGATTGGCATTTTTGATGAAAAATATATCATGAAAACATCTTTCAACAGCTTGCAGAGACAGTAATTTTCAATCAATAATTATAAAATTAAAATAATTATAATTATTTTCATAATTATAAAAATAAAAATTGAACTCAGATGAGCGGTTTTTTGGTATTGTAATGCCTCCCTTTTCTTTTTCTGTCACATATAAGAATGACTTGTTGAAATGTGAAAACAGGTACAAAGTGAAACAAGCCGTTAATGGGAAGAACTAAAAGCATAGTATTTTGTTTGGTTTTTTCAATAGCTTGTACCAAAGTTTGAACCAAGAGAGTAACAAAGCTTATGTCCCCTGTCTGCACATGTTCTTTGTGTAGTGGCTGGAATTCAGCATTACATCGTAGATTTTCAAGAAGCAGCACCCTGATTTCTCATGTACCTATATATATATCAAACTCTGTGTGATCAAGATTTGCATGCTGACATCCATTTGGGATGTGGTTGCTGGTTTGTCCATTTCTGACTATCATCAGGACATTTATGTATTAGCTAGATACTGCAGAAGTATCATTCTTTTAATACTAGACTATGTGTAAGGAGGCAGAACTTCTGCTAATTGATACAAACAAAATTAGTTTGATTGTAAACTATGTGGTGCAGACATATAAATAGCTAGAAAATTAGCTGATTTCATTACAGTTGCTGTGTTGGCTTTCCTTGTCCATTATCAGTGATACATTCTTCTCCCCAGCTTTGTTTACCTGCCCTTTGGTCTGAGGCAACACCAGGACAGGAGTACTGCCTTTATTTTTCCTCAGGTTCCCTCTGTGGTGCCTCAGCTTACAGTCCAAGCTCCAGGTATCCATAGAGGCTTATTCAGGCTTTGGTGGTCACAGATTCTGTCTGTCCCATAACTTGGGCTGCTCTTTGTTTCACCAGTGATATGCCTACGAGCAGCTGCTTCTTTACACAGTTTGCCAAAGCAGGAATTTTAGTTGGTATGCATGACCCAGGATGATCTCCTTTTTTTCCTCCTCCTTCCTATCAAAGAAGAGATGACAAGATAATGTGAAACAGAATTTACTTATGTCTCCTCAGTTGTAAAAAACATTTATAGGAAATGATGTTAGAACAAAAAATTTTAATGAGTCACATTTCAGATGCCTTATATAATGTTTCCTTCCCAACAACACCAAAAGATCATCAGAGTAAGGAGGCTGAAGTTCTTGCATCTGAAACCTTGTATGTTGATTATCCTTTAATGCTGTAAAAAGCCAGGGTCATACTAACACCTTTGATCCTCTAGAGTAATTCATTCTGTCAAAACCAATGCAGCCAGACCTATTAAATCTTGAAAAAAAAATTACCAAACCAGGAGGTAAATGCGTTGTAACATGGTGGTGCAACTCTTTCAGTTGTGAAGAGAACTAAACTTCAAAGGCAGAGATGTCTTTACTCTTCCTAAATTTTAATTCTTCACCAAAGTCAATATAAGAAGAGAAGCACAGTATGTGGATCTATATTCAGATTTTATCTGTTACAGATAGCCCTTTGTGAGAGGGCTCCTTCCATCTTAAAGCAAAGGAGGAAAGCCCCAGGGACTCCAGACCTGGGAGCCCACCTGCACTGTTCACCAGAGGGGTTTGGGTGGTGCCTGCTCCAGCAACAGAGAGAGCATCCTCTTGTTATTCAAACAACTCTGCCATCTTTCCTTATAATAATTTCACATTGCTGTGAAGTGCAGCATAAAAATTTTAAGAAGAGAGGCCATATAACTCATAAGTTTAAAAATACTCTTTTAGTTTAAGAAAATTGTTCTGTTAGTCTGAGTCATGGTGATGAAAGAGAAGCCACTTGTGCACAATTTTACTAAATAATTAAACTTATTTCATCTTACTGTTAGCAGATGGAAGCATGATAGCTTCTTTTGCTTGGAGTTGGTATTAAGGTCTGGTTTGAAAGGTGTTGCTTCAGTGGATGAGTAGTACAATTACAAAATACACTCAAATATCCAATGAGAAGTGTTCTTAAGGTATGATTCAGTAAGATAATAGTTACTGGTATAAAATTTTCAGGGCTATCTTGTGCACAGCTGTTATTTTTAAGGAGAAAAAACCCTTCTGGTGCTAAAGCTGTGGAAATGAAGCCCATTTCATGTCAAGAATGATCTATGGACTAATAGCTCCTGAAAGGTGAAGACTTACTTATCAGATGTCTACCTTTAGAGTTATGGCTGGCTGAGGTAATTTGACCAATTACTTTTACTGATGTCCTGAGCAGTCTGTGAGCATGTTTTTGTTACCAGTGACAGTATGGTCCAATTTGATGCCCTCAGACCAACATAACTAAACAAATTAGCTTTTCATTCCAAAGAAAATGTAACCTAAAGCAAGCTGTGACTTATGTGAAACAAATGCTGGCTCCAGCCCTTGGGGTCTGTAGTCTTACCTCCAGCCAAATTACCTTTAAAACCACACAGGAAAACCCTGAAATTCAATTAATGGGTACGTACTACCAAAAAATAAATTGCTAGGGCCTGTGTGGATACTGGAAAAAATATCAAACCTTCCAGAAGTGCAGCTTTTTATGAAATGTTCAAATGACTTGAGAGGTTGGGGTACTGGCTGAGCAGATCTGCTCCATAGGAGCAGTGGAGGGAGCAGCAGAACAGAATGTGCTGCTCTGGGCTGACTTTCCTGTTACACCACATATCCTGGGATTAAAAACACAAAATATATGTACGTAACTGAAAATGTGTCTGTTTTTTTTGTCTCTGATACAGAAGCAGAAATCACTTTGCACTTTACACAGTCCAAATCTCCTTCCTTTTCCTGTTTTCTCATTTACAGGAGTTGGTATTCTTCTGCCCCTCAGAAAGTGGACGGTTGGAGGATGTTGTAGGATAAAGGTTAAGAAATAATAAACCATTGCAGTTACAATTGAGTTTATTTCCTTTACTCCACATTACCAACTCTGTGGTTATGAGGTCTGGTCTCAGTAACAACAGAAAACACCAGAACATCAATCCCTGCTGTTATTTTTCACATTTTATATAAACTAGACTAAAATAAAGAGAAATAAAATAAACATGTTTGGAATGTCTGTATAACATAGGAAATGTTTAGGCAATGTAAGAATAAAATGCATTTCCTGACAATATGAACACTTGAGCTTTTTTTCCCACCTGTCAGGAGAAGGACAGGAGAAAGAGTATGGACAATGACTTTTTTAGAACTCCAGCCCCTGGAATCATAGCATTTTGAAAATAACATATTTTATTTTATTTTCAAGATATTTGCCTATCCTGTGGAACTAGGCAACTCTTAAAATAGTTTGCTTAGGGGAAAAAAAACAGTCTGAGTAATTATTTTAGAAGAAGTGACACAGATAAGATACTCCAGTGCTTATTTTACCCATCTTTCTTTGACTCCTGAGCACCTCCTGAGAATTTATACTTTTCTTCACTAGTAGCAACAGTGACAAACCTACATATTTTAAGCTACATGTCCAAAATCAGAGAGGTGTGCACTCATCTCTCTTAAGGCTGTTTAGCTTTACACAAATGTCAAAAATGTTTACTTTTGTTACTACACTTACTAGAAAGAAACTCATAGTGCTAGTTGTTTATCTTGTTTATTCTCATTACCCTGGGCTTGACAGCATGACATCAAGATTATCTGGGTGTATTTGTGCCTCAGAGGACTCTTACCAATACCTGTGTAGAATTAGATGTCAGGCTGCATTTTCTTCTAATGAAAATACCCAGTTTTATCTTCTGAGACTCTTGTGACTGCCATCCTTGCTTTGGGCCAACTATTGAGCAACTGCAGTCACAGGGATTTACTCAAATAAGGGATGCAGACCAGAGTGTACAGCAGGAGTAATTCAGAAATTACTCTGATGAAAAGTGTTTGGACTGTGACTTTGGGTGTCCTCCTGAAATTCTCCTTTTAGAGGGACACTGTGAACTTCAGCTGCAGCAGTCTTACAGAATAAAGAATAGAATTATGATATATACCTGTGTTCTCCAGAAATATGGTGTGGCATTTACCAAACACACACCTCTAAGCACAAAGTATAAGTTTATAGTTCCCATTTCGAAGTGTAAACATGATTGAGATTTTGCTTTTGACAAGTACTATTGATGGATTTACACTTGTGAAAATTGCAACTGGATTCCTTCAGGGTGCAAGTCTGATTTTATTGCATATAAGAATACAAATGTATTTCCAAAAATCACATAATCAAAGCTCTAACTCTGAAAGAATTGCAGACTATAGTTTCACCCTTTAAGCTGATGTTACACTTTTGAAAAATTCCTTGTTGTTTTCTTTCATCACTCTTCTAAATATGGAGACCCAGGTACAACCTCAAAAGGCAATCTGGGATCCCAGCTGATTTTTTTTCTATTCACTTATTCATCCCAGCTGTAAAGGTCTGTTGGTTAAATCAGGCCTTTAAAATTACTCCTCTGTAATGCTGTGTCTTACAATTCGGCCTTTCCCAATCATCTTTGTAACTCAACTGCCCTCCAAGGATTCACACAGGAATTACTGACTGGCATTGAGACTGGATAAATTATTCTGTTGATGGTGCCTAGGAAGTAATAAAATTCACTTGAGTCCCTCAGATCTGGAAAGCCAATGAAGTCAGAAGAAGGAAATAGCAATAAAAGCTGCGTTTTGTCAAAAAGTTAGTGAGTGTGTGACTGTGAATACCT
Source organism: Ammospiza nelsoni (assembly GCF_027579445.1). Classification (NCBI taxonomy): domain Eukaryota; kingdom Metazoa; phylum Chordata; class Aves; order Passeriformes; family Passerellidae; genus Ammospiza; species Ammospiza nelsoni. The sequence goes on along the minus strand of NC_080636.1, from coordinate 24,254,220 downwards.
ACAAGGGGTAGTCTCTAGAAAAAGAAGTTACCATTCTGCAGACACCTTTGACACAGACAAAACCTAGAAATAATGGATGATATCTCCATTACCTAGGACTGTAGCTCATTCATTTTCTTTGTGACCAGAAGAATATTTATATGGCAGTTTCAGCCAGGGAGCTCAGAAAGCTTTAAAAACTACAATTAGTCTCACGTCTGAGTTTGGGCAGTACTATCTCTATTGCACAGATGGAGCAACATTATCATGGGGAAGCTGTTTATCAAATGAGCCAAACCATCCTGTAGAGAAGGTAAAGCATAAGCCCCCAAATGCCTGCCCCCTGTTCCTGCACTTTGTCCATTTTTCTGTCAAAGAGCCTTAATGAGCTTTATATATGTATAGAAATATCAATGCATAATAATCTGCCTTAGCATTCCGAGGTAGGGCTAAAAAATGTAAGAATAAGACATAAATCATTGATTAAAATGTCAGAAGTGATAAGAATAAAAGATTGCTTCTGCCTTTGCTGAATTACATATGCAAATTTGCATACACTACAAAATGAACATCTCTAAATGAATGAATTAGAATCTCATGTAGAAATGACTGAACCACATTTGCATACAACATTTATTAGGAGGAGATGTTCTTATTTTTGGAATAAACAGTGAGAACAAATCCCTGGAATCTGCTGAAGCAGCGTGTGCCTGCAGCTTTTCAGAGCACACCGTCCGCCCTGCCAGTGTCTGCAAACAAATATGAATTGTGCCTTGAAAAACCACAACTAGAAGAATCAGGAAAACATTAATGCATCCCAAATGTTTACAGGAGTTTATCACATTGTTTTTAGTCTGAAAAAATTAAAACCACTGAGTTTTTCTTGGTATTATTTTCGTTTCAGACAGTCAGATTAGTACTTTGGCAGGTTTGACTTCACCATTAGGACAGGAGCATCTGTATTTATTTGAAACAAACTTTATATTCTACTAGCTAAAAGACAGGCAACTTTTCAGTAAGACCAACCCAAAGGTATTGATGCGATTAAAAAATATTGGGCTTGGAAAGTACAGCATACCCTACCTATATATCCAAGACCCCAAATTATCTGGCATAGAGAATCATGAAATAAAAATCCTATCTGAAGTATATGTTCTTATTCCATGTATGAATTCAAAACATTGTAGTTTTCAAGATTTCATGAAGTGCTGAATCTTCTTTGAGGCTTTATTTCACCCAGAGCTTCTTTTATTTGGAGTAAAGGTGAGCACACTTCACATCTGCATTTTCAGCCACCATAAAAACTCTTCCAAGTATAGGAAATTCCTTTCAGTTAGTTATGGTTAAAGCACCAGGGAAGAGAGGAGAACAGGAGGAAATCCATCCTGACTCCCACCCACAGGCATCCCACAAGAGACTCAGATCATCTCTTCTTCCTTTGTTGCTATTTACTTCTTAAAATGAAGAGTTCATGGAAAAATGCACAAGCCTCTTTTCCCTGGGCACCGTATTTGCCGTAGTGACCCTGCAACTATTTCAAACGGTTTGAGTGTTCATGTCGTGGTTTAACTCCGGCCGGCAGCTCAGCCCCACGCAGCCTCTCACTCACTCTCTTTGGTGGGATAAAGGAAATTTGAAGGGTAAAATCCCCCTACTAACCACTATGAAGAAAATTCACTCTACCCCAGTCAAAACCAGCACAATTTCTCAAAAACAATGGAATGCAATGAAAGAAAAAAAAAAAAAAAGAAGAAGAAGAAGAAGAAAGGGGGGGGGGGGGGCGGGAAGGGAAGGGAAAAAAAAGAAAAAATAAAAAGGAAAGAAAAAAAGAAAAATAAAGAAAAATAAAAAGAAAAGAAAAAGAAAAGAAAAAAGAAAGAAAAGGGGGGAAAGGGGAAAAAAAAAAAGAAAAAGAAAAGAAAAAAGAAAATTTTTAAAAAGGGGGGGGGGAAAGGAAAAATAAAAAAATCAAACCACCTTTTGTACACACGCGGCTGTTTTCCCTGGAAGGCCTGTTGCCGGTGGTAATGTGTTTCCCGGGCCAGCCCGCTGGAGCTGCGGTGCCTCTCGCTCGTTATCCCCGCGGGAGCGCCTCCAAACGGGGGCCGGGAGCGCCCTCTGCAGGCGCTGCCGGAGCGGGCGGGTGCCCCCGGCCCGGGAGGCCCGGCCTGGCCCGGCGGCACCGCGGCCAGTGTCGCGTCCTGAACCCAGCCCTGCTCGTCCTGAGCCCAGCCCTGCCCGTCCCGAACCCAACCCTGCTCGTCCTGAACCCAGCCCCGCTCGTCCGCCCAGTCCGGTTTGTCCCAGCGTGTCCCCCGCGTCAGCATCCCCTGGCGGATGCTCACCCGTTCGCTCGCTGCCTGGGCAGTCGGGTGCGCTGTGTCAGGGCACCCCCAGCAATTCACAGGTTACGCCCGAGACACAGGATGCCATCCAGAGGGACCTGGACGAGCTCAACAAGGGGCATATGGGAACCTCAGGAGGCTCAACAAAGCCAAATGCCAGGCCCCTGGCCTGGGTCGGGACATCCCCCAGTATGGACACAGGCGGAGGGATGGAGGGATGGTGGAGAGAGCCCTGCGAGAACTACCTGGGAATGCCGGTGGATGAGAGGCTGGACGTGACCTGGCAATGTGCTGTTAAGCATGGAGAAAAGGCGGCTTCAGGGAGGCCTCACTGCAGCCTTTGAGGGGACTTACAAGAATGATGGGGACAAACTTCTCAGCAGGGTCTGTTCCAATAGGACAAGGGGTAATGATTATGAAAGTTGTAGAAGCAGGATTTAAAATAAACCTGGATTCTGCTTGCCAAAGATATTTTCCTGTGACATTCCCAGCTCTCAGAGAAATAAAACAACACAGTACCTTGGTACAGCTGAATCTTGGACAGCTGGCTACATTATCAGTAATACTATGTACCAGATACCTCTTGAGGAAAACTGTGTGAAAAGGAAGGTGGTGGCATTGTGTCAATTTGTAGTATTCCTATTTCTCTGTCACTCTGAAGTGTAGGATACAGGACATCATTCTGTGTAAAGCAGAATTCTGTGTAAAACATGCCCAAAAATCAGAACAGCTGTCTGTCTACACATCCTGACTTCATATTCCTCAGCGTTTCTTCCAAAGGTGTGAAGTCATATCATCCCACACATAGCAAACTTTCCCTTCTTGGCAATTCCATCTCACTTTTGGCAAGCTTTGGTATGTCAGTCCCTCTAAGCCCATAGCTGTAATTTGGAAGGACTGATTTATTATTTTTTTTATTAGACCAAAGCACAACTTTGAGCAAGGAACATGACATTTCTTTTCCTCTCTTTAGTACTTCAGTGCTTTCAGTGGTTTGGTCATAACCTGGACCCCTCTGAACAAGAAGAGAGCAATAGGGTGGCTCCTACTCTGGCTTATTGGCCCTCCAGAGAGAGAATTTCAAAATAATTAAAGTTCAGAAGCCTTGGGGGGTTCACTTGTAAACAAGTGTATTTGATTTTATTTGAGTAAGAGGATATCTTCTAGGTTTGATCTTAGCCCTGTCACAAACATTTCTACTGGAATTTCTAAATTGTTTCTCTAGCCAAGTTGAAGCCTGAGGAAATTGTCTTGTTTCTTCGTAGTGACCAGATTTTACATTTTACTTTATGCTAACTGAACACCTAAACTCCATCCTTCTCATCATAAACAAAAAAAGTTTCCTAGAAAAGACAAACAAAATAAAAATTCCTCCACCAAGGGGAGTTTCCCTCAATTTACAAATCCAAAACCAAGAAGAATAAAAAAACATACCCGAGACAATTATCTTTTAAAGATAATCATATTCTTGAAAATGTAATATCCATTACTCTGCATATACTTTGGGGGAAAAAACAATATGTGATTAATGTATTTTCTCCATCTTTGGATACAATATTTTATTGTTGGAGTCATGCCAATCAGCTGGCATTCCCTGCTCCATAATGGACTGAACATGTCCCCAGAGTCATTCCTCTCAAGTTATACCCTGGATGGATTTATCCTTTTGTGTCCTTTCATCGGGTTTCACCAGACAGCTGCTAACAGGAGGCCAGAAAGAAATATTGGCAAATGTGTCAAAAAGTGGTCATAGCTGTTTGACCATTCTGAGTCTGAATATAATAAGTATTGATTTTTTTTCCTCTTCCTTTTGTATTTGGTACCATTAGTTTAGCATTTTGTTACCATATAATTATTAGGGAAAAAACAGAATCAATATAAATACAGCCTTTCAGTTCTTAATTTTCTGAGTTATCTCCACTCATTTTCACTTGGATTTGTATGCAATTTTTTAAAATGCTCTATTATCATTAAAAGAAAAAAAGGAAAAAAAGTCCAATTCTATTATTCCAGAAATTTCTTTTAAGTTCAGTAGGGGGGGTACTAAGCATTTACAGTGAAAATCAGGCTTGTGTTTCAGGAGCTTCCTTCCCAGGAAGCTCTGCAAATAGACTGCTACTTATTCTATGGATTTGTGAAAATAGATCCAAACTGATGGGATTCTAACCCAGCAGTCATCTAGGAAGTACTTAAAAAACAATTATCTCATAGCAGAAGGATCTTTCATTAAAAACCTATGTAGAAATAAGTGAAAATTTTATGTGGGTTCTGTTGTCATGGTCCTCTCTGTCCAAATCAGAAAACTTTAAAATAACTCCCAGCACCAGGCACTGTGTTACCACTGTCAGGTCGAAGCACAGGAAAGTCCTCAGGACAAGAAAAAATGGACCACTCTCAGAGGAAGATTATGGAAGATACTATGAACTCAAGTCACCAACTTCTTCACATTACTTTATTCAATTTTGCACTTGCCTTGGAACACTGATGATCTAAAAGAGGTCTTGGTTTGAGGTCTTGGTCTTAGTTTTCCCAAACTGATCCAAATCTGTCATTTTTACAATATATGTTCTTAAATACCATGAGTCTCCTAAAATCCAAAGACACCCACCCAGCATCCAGCTAGCCTGGTGCAACCTCTTTCTTGGGGGAGCTCTGATGAGCCTCCAGCTTGGCGCACATTGGCCTCTCTGCAAGAACAATGAACCACCAAAAAGTGTTCTCTCTCCTCTCTACAACCCAAAGGTCTCCTGCCCTGAGCCTCTGAGCCTGCCTAAACCATACCACGAGAAGCAGCAGCTCAGTTCAGCCCATAGAGGCTGTTCTGTACCATGGCCAGAGGCAGAGCAGCTCATACCCTGTGGCCTCACTCTTGCTGGGCTGGTTTAAGCTGAATAGGGCTCTTGACCCACCTCTCATGCTGCCCTCCCTAGCCGCAGAGGATTGCTCAGCAGCAAGACTCTGGCTGCATTTTGTGGCATTCACATTGTCTGAAAAAATTCCTTTGCCCAGGATTTTTCTCCTGGGAAGCTGATAGGCCTCCGAGAAAAAGGAAAACAATTCTTATCTCATTTGCTTCTCCTGTGCTGTGCTCATGTGTAGAATGTTCTTGGAGACTGTTTACCCAAAGGTGATTGCCTGATTGGATTCTGGTGTGAGTTGTTTTAACTCATTGGCCAATTGGGGCCAAGCTGTGTTGGGACTCTGGAAAGAGTCATCTTTTTAGCATTCAGTAAATATCTTTTCTGTATTCTTTAGTACAGTATAGTATTCTTTAATACAATGTAGTATCATTAAGTAATAAATTATTCTGAGAACATGGAGTCAGATGCATCATTCCTGCCTTCATTGGGGCATTCCCTACAAACACAGTAGCATTTCATGCTCTGGTGGACATGAAATTCACAATAAGAAACAATGGTCTCTGCTCTACCTTTTCAAGGAACTGGTACAAATTCTTAGCAGAAGGAAAGACTCTGATATAGAAGTAATAACCAACAGCCCTGAATGGATGAGCTGGCGATCTGGCAGGAGGGAGCATCACTTTTTGAGTGACCATTAAATGGCATTTGGAATAATCTGTTGGTCAATACATCTCCCCTGAATATTCAGGTTTTTTTAAAAAAATATTCTCTTTAGTTGCTGAACAGTTAGTGTCTGAATTTCCAACATCTGCAACAAATCGACCAAGCTTAACAAGAGTTTCTCAAAGCCCTGAAAACCTTGCCCCTCTGTCAGCAACAGCTGTTCCATTAGTTTAACAGTCTGCATAGTGCCCTCAAGATCCTCAAATTGCTGCTTTATATTTCTGCCTTGGCAACACTGATGTATTTTGAGAGCCTTTTTTGTCACCAACCCACTCTACTCCTAAAGAGAAATATATGAAAACAGGAAACTCTTCTATGGCTGCAATAGAATGGTACCAGTGGTCCATGAGATGTGGAACATTCCCAGGAAATTTCCCCCTTCTGTGTGCTTCTGGAGGGGTGTCTTAAAATGTTGCCAGTATAAATTAATGAAAGCACTGTAACATCTGAGCATTATATAAAAGAAGGGTGGTAGTTTTCAGAAGCAATTACTTTTCAGAGTGAAACAGTAAGAGCATACAGGCCATTTTAAAAATGCTTTCTGGGTTTTTGTTGCCCATTATTGCCAAATATTCCAAATCCCAGAAAGATTTTGTTTTATCTTTATTATTCTTTTTAAATTTTCTTTGAAATTATAAAAGTGCATTAAAACCCCTTAAAGAGAGCATTCAAAACAAACACAAAGTGTGCTTAAAGCATTCTGTCAGAATATGTTTCAACTAGAAAAATTCCCCTACTCAATACTGAAATGTCTTGCAGGAAGATTTTCTATAACATTTTGCTTCAGTTAGTAAAACATTTCCAAAAATTATAACATCTGTTCTAACACATTAGATCTAGAGTAACTTGATTTCATCCTCAAGTTATTTAGTTCAGAAATTTTAAATCAAAAATAAAATTAAAAATGTAATTCTTGCCAATCAGAATATTCAGCTATCTTTCTCCACAGGATTTTTTTCTGTGTCTTCCACAGAAGAAATGTGGAATTCTAGTGGAACTGCCACTAGAATTTCCCACAGAAGCAGAACTCTGTGCACAGTTCTCATTAAAACAGCAGTCCTACTGTCAACTCTGTGGGAATTTGCTGTCCCAAGTTCCTTAGCATCACCTCTCTGCTCCCTTCAGTAGCAGCATTAATGAAGATGTGATGTCTCCAAGATGAATTTGAATTTAGGGCAGCAGTTTATCATTAAGTTTCCAGGTTTCAGAGTTTCAGGACAGGGTTGGCTCCAGCCCTCCACATAGAGACACCTGAAAGAAGATATTTTTGGATGCCAGCCCAGCTGAGCCCATCAGCTCAGCCAGGCAGAGCCCCTGAGCAAATGGAGGAGGGCTCTGGAGTACATTCCAGCTCAGTCAGTGAGGATGGAGAGCAGGGAGCATTTAGACCAGCCCAGAAGCCTGTCAGAAGGGTGCCCTGCCTCTCCTTTGGACTGAGATCCATGAGCTCTTTCCCAAAACAGAACACTGAAAATAAGGCTTTTGCACATAATTCAAATTTGCTGCTGTGGGCCCATTCACCTCTCCCCAGTTTCTCTCCACATGAGTGCTGGGAGGTGGAATCTGCCTTTCTGAAGTGCTCCAAGTACAAGTGCTCAGAGAGCTGGGATCCATGGCACAGCCAGAGGCAGAGTGAGGGATCCCAGCCCCTGGGTCCTCCCCAGCCTCTGTCACCCAGTGCAGACCCTCCCTCTGTGAGGCTGATGTCACCCCCACAAGACACTAAGCCTGGAGAAAGGGAGTCAAGGAAATGAAGAGTTTTTAGACACTAACATTTTGCTTTAACAATACAATGTTAAGAATCAAGCAAGCTGACAAGAGAAGTGCCAGACCCAAGCAGGCCCCCCCTTGGCACTTGCTCAGGGAAGGTTAGCAGCATTGCTGCTCTCCTGCAGGGATGTGCCAGCCTACTTTGCTCACCAGGTTACAATAAGGATCACCAGTTCTGTCCACTGTGATCCCCTTGATGAGCTGTCTTGGGGTGCCTACAGCTCCACAGCTCAAAAACCTAAACCTATGCCTGAAAACCACTCTAAGTCATTGTGGTTAAATCTGTGCATTTCTCTATTAATACATTAATTAAAAGCTGCCATAGGTTTAGATTGTCACTCTTCAAAAAAAAGGCTCTGTAGTTGTGTTAGGAATGTAGTATATAGAAATAAACAAAGGGCTGAGAATAACCAGAAACCACAGTACAGTGGTACAAACCCATGATACACACAAATTTGGAAGACTATTCAGTTCAAGCCTTAGTAAGGAGATGAATGGAAAGGTAATATGGTAAAACCATCTTCATTTACAGGCAATCATAATAACAGTTACCTGCATGATGACCCAAAACTTCATTGATAATGTACGTCATGCAATAAATCATTGTTCTGACATTATCATATTGTCACATAATTAATCTCTTTATTTCTTGTAAGTGCAAATCCTGAAATAACTGGGAAATTACTGCTATTCCATTTTGGCAGTCATAACCTTCAGTTGCTCAGGCCTTTGGCATTGCACATTTCAGTGCTCACCCTCACACATCCAATCTGTCTGAGCAGCTTCATGACTTCCCTTCTCCATGTTAAAAGCCTTCTTAATTGCCATCTAAGCTCATTTACAACCAAGAGGCCCAGATCTACAAAAGAAAGTCTAATTAAATTGTGCTATATAATGCCAGAGGATGTTACAAAGGCCAAGTAAAAATGAGCTCAGAAGAGATCAGACACATTCATGGACAGTGGTGCTACCGCTGCCTACTAAACATGGATTCAGAGGCAATCTCTGGCTTAGAAAATCCTTCAGGATCCAAGAGGAAGGCTCGTGCTACATGTGCACTGTTTTTGTGTTCCTTGGGCTTCCACTTCTGGTACTTTCAGAGAGCAAACAGTGGACCAAATGCAGGTGCTCTCTTCCCAGCCTGGTGTCTCTGATATCAGTCATTCCCAGAGCAGGATGGACCCACTTGTTCATGAGCCACCAGGCAAGAAGGGCTCCTACTCCTTGAGCTGAAGGGAGACACGGTTCAAATGTGGAATAGAGTTGCCTTAGCAGTGCTCACTCCCAAAGCCCATGAGGCTGCACAGAACTCGTACTCAACACATTTCACTGCTTTGGTTCTCTACTCAGGGGAGGAAGAGTGTGTGGCAGAGGAGGAATTGCAAAACACAGATCAATGGAGAAAAATCCAACCAAGATGCACATACAGAGATCTGCAGTCTTCAGCTGCTAATCACTGTATGACCAATGCAGACTAGATCCCCAATTTACAGACTCCTGCGTGGATAACTGAAGATAACTGGTTTCAAGAAAGGAACACAGATCCAGAAACATGCAGGATCAGGGCCTGGAGGTGTTCCTGCCTCAGGACCAAGATCCTCATCTTGGTGACACCTTGCCCCACTTCACCTGCTTGGAAAAAGTCCTACAGTACAACCCAGTCCCCAGCACAGAAGAGAGCCAGCCCAGACTTTTTTTTAACAGCCACCTATTTGCATTTTGACATCATTAATAATCCTGACATCATCAATCTACAAAAATATCCTATCTTCTCAGGAATCTTCTCACTGTGTGACCATTTCACCTTCAACATTTTCTACATTGGCAAAAGCTATGTATTTTAGGCTTAAAATCTTTGTATGTTATAAGCTCAGCCTTCCTACACAGAAAGTATGTCACCCTATTTTGATCTCAAGTATCTCTAGCTGCAGCCCTAAACCCTACTTATAGTAATGAATAATAATAATCAATATATACTGTATGCTTTCTTTCGTATTTTCATGTATAAATTGCCCATATCCCTTAAGAATTGGTGTGGGAAAATACATTCTGTAGCATTCTTCATAACAAAATACTTACAGCCTATGCTACATACTAGAAATTCAGCGAGACACAGCAAGAAATCAATAAAAACACAAATTGCTCCATCAATACGTACATTCATTTATACTCTTCAAGGTTATCTTTGCTATGCCAGCACAGAGACACATTTTCTCCATATATAGCCTTGCATATTAAACCAGGCAAGAGAGAAGGGAACGGAAACAAAAGCTATCAGTACAAATCTAATCTAGCTAGCATGCACATTCACAGACTTTAGAGTTGGCTTTCCTCTCTGTTCAGGAAGCAGTCTGTAATCTGGGTGCACCAGCTGACACTGACTCTCCATTCCCTGTAAAATTATCTTCTCCCAAGGCAGATATGTTTAGTTGTAGAAAATAACCCCAAATTCATCTTATGTACATATCACTCTATACACTAGTATAACATTTATGAACAGGACTTTTTTTGCATCAGTGAAAGATGAATGTGTTATGACCCATGAATTGATGGGTGAAATTCTGTTGGTGGTCATCCATGTCGAAGGAGCACAAAAAGAACCCACATAAATATCTTTGGGGCACTTCATGTACATGGACTTGAGCTGGAACCCACTGCTCCAGGAAGACCACACAATGCTTATATTTTTACTGACATTCCCATCTATGCATTGTGATGGTGGTATTTATATAAGGATATATAAGACAGAACTAGGTCTGTTGTGCAGAAAAACACATCCTGCAAACATTGGAGTATAGGGACAGAAGAGACTGTGTTCCTAGTGAGAAAATGGAAAAATACTAGGAAAGATGTGAGGTAGGATCTGTCAGAGGTCTCTATTTAATGGAGTCTAAACAAGCCCAGCAGTGACAGGTAAAGGTTTCTTTGCATGAGGTCTGTGATGCAGACTAGCTGCACTGGGAGATGTCTTTCTTCCTGTGGCAGTCAGTCATTGTAGAAAACAGCATTTCAGGAGATCACCCTAGTGAACACATGCACTGCTATTTTGGCATGTTATTAATATTGCACACCATAATACATTGCTTAGTTGCAGAATTCTAATCGCACCATTTATTATTTGCACTAATCAATCAAAGCCTGACTTGCCATGCCTGTGTCATTGGTATTTTCCCATTCTGTCCAGTTCTGATGCAGTCTCTTGCCTCTTATTTCTATTGTGCTTACTATTAAAAACAAAAATTCTGCAAGGTTAAGCTGAACATGCACTTCCTACTAGGAACTGACCATTACATTGCTTATGGTGGAGAGCCATTATTTTTGTAGGCAGATCTTCATGGTGTTTCCAAGAAGAGAAAGTGAGCCTTGAAAAAGCACAGAAAGAGCTGCTTCCCTCATGCCACCTTCCTGATGCTGAGTGTATGGGCAACAGCTACACTTTTTACTCTTACCCACCACTAGTGAGAAGGTATAGATGTGAATTAATTTTATCTGTTCTGGGCATCTCAAATCTTAATGTAGGATCAGCCATGTGTTTCTAAAGAGTGTGTCATGGATTAGTTCTTTTGTTTCTGATTGGATTTTCCATGCCTAGAACTTAAATGTCTGATACAGCTAGTTTTCTGAAAACCTGTTTGATTTTTAATTAACATGGACTTTTCTTTTTTCATCAGATAGTCATATGAAACCTTTTTAAAAGGCCATAACAACACCATGTAAGAAAGTAAGATGGAAGTCTGTATTCTTGGAAAGTATCTTGCTGCTTGGGAGACAAATGAAAGCATCCCTTTGCCCATGCAATACTTAACATGATTCCATTCCTCTTCATGTGAGGTGTGTTTTTATAACCCCTTACTTCAAACACAGGCACGGGGAAATCTTTCTCTGAGCTTTCCCTGATGAAACCTCAGAGAATCTTACAGGCCGTAGCAGAGGTCTGGGCCAAAGAACCCAAACATCCAGACACCATGGGAGCTGCATAGCAGCACAACCTGAAACTGCAGAAACTGTGTGTGTTAGAGAAGTTAAACAGAGCAGTTAGCAGGCTTGTTTGTTTCCCTCTCTGGAGGCAGCTGCCAGCAAGCTTCCTAAGTGTTTCCCCCCACGTGTGGTGGTGTCTCAGCAATACACAAGTTATGATTTTAGCCCAGTCCATGTTCAATATGGAAATGACAGTCTTGCAATTTCTGTAATCATCTCACCATCTATCTCTGGATTTCAGCATTTAGGCAGACAGGGGCACTGCAATGCCCATGATTAGCTCTGATTGTGAAACTCCTTCTATAACCAAAATGATAAAAGTGATCAATCACCTTAACAATAGTTAATAGCTCTTTTCCAAAGCCATAATAATCCTGTGCTGCAGTCTGACTATAGCAGGCTATTACCCTATGAGCCCAGCCTTGTTTCTGAAAGAGCCCTGCTCTCTCTCATCTAACAGCCTGAAAGGACACCATATATCATGGTTCCAGAGGCTTCTTTCCACCTTCCTCCATCCCTGCACGGTAACTCCTGCTTGTCTCTGAGTCTCAGTCAGCATCATAAAACCTCAGTTAGCTCCCTGGGAGGCTCTCATAGGAAGTCTCCAGTCCCTGAAGCCACTTCTTGCTGTCTGGCTGTCTTTTACCTCACCATAACTCATGTGAGTACCAGACAATTTCTTTTCACATTCATCCTTTTCCTTAGAAAAACAGAAAAATATTGTGAATTTTTAGGCACATTAGCACTTGGCATTTGAATGCCAACAAAAAGCAGGGAAATGAGCCTGAATCATAAAAACTGTGATCCCTCTGGCCTCCATGTTTGTCTGCAGTGGGGCCTACACTGTAGCATCTCTCTGAAGGGTGGTGCAGGGATGCTGTGACTCTACCTTTTCCAGTTCAGCTACTGCTTCTCTCCAGAAGTAATCAACTACCAAAGATGTCACAACTTTAGGGTCATTCCACTCAAACTCATTTTTTTCTAATTGCTAATTAAACTAAGCTGAGTGTATTGAATGTTAGAGGACTTTTCACTTTTATAGGTTATGAGATAAAACCTTCTGAGAAAGTCAAGACCAAATTTGTGAGACTGAAGGAATATGAACACATGACAAGTGTTCATGCCAAAGCAAAGTCAGCTGGGCGTCACACAGGAGGGATCATAGAATCATAGAAAAGTTTGGGTTGGAAAGAACCTTTAAAGGTCATCTAGTCCAATGCCCTCTCCAATTGATGCTCATCACCAGGAAAAATCATCTTCCTTATGCTGGACTCGGAGAGCAGCAGGATCTTCAGCATCCTGTAACTGAGTGTCTGTTACTGCCATCTGCATACTGCCTGGTACTTGCTGCTGTTTTTCACACCAGCCTGTCATTTCATTCATAAAGCCAGCCAGGGCACTTGTGATGCTGATTTAGGGCCAGGGTGAGCTTTCAGTTAATATTACTCAATCATTTTCTGCAGATTTATCACCAAGAGCTAGGGCAGCCCATCACCAATCCTGAAGGGGTGAAAACACAAATGGAAAAACAAATTCCTGCTGAGATAAGGTTTCTCTATAATCTTTGGAGAGCCACACAGACCTCTGTCCTGAGACAAGCAAAGGGCACCATGGAGCTGGGAGAGGTCTGTAACCCAGACTGCAGCATGAACCAGGAGCACCCACAGCCTCCCAAAGCTTGAAGAGTAGCACAGCCTCGCAGTATTCTTACACTAATTACCTTTTCATTAGGTAGTTTATTGAATAGTGGACAGAAGGAGAAGAAAAATCAACTCACCGGTAGTGCAAGAAAGGCAGTATCATAAACAAGGTAGAGATAGGATGAAATGCTTGAGAAAATGGAGACAAATTTCTCAACCAAGACAAGGGAAAACCTGGGTGCAGGATGGTGAGGTTTTGCTGAACTCTCCGCAGGAGCATAACTTGAACCTGTGGTCACTTGTAATGATCTAGAACAGCCAGCAACTCTTCAGGAAGGCACAATGTGGGGAGAACAAACACTTTCTCACAAAGGCTGGACAGCACTGGCACGTCACAATACCTTTGGCAAGGTCCATGTTTCCAGAGCCCTCTCTCTCTGAGTAGCTGACTTCAGCTCCCACATCCTTATTTCATACACCAATAAACAACCACAGATTCTCTTTTCCCCTGCAATGATCTGAAATTGCACCCACTCTAGAGGGACACTTCATTTACCCTGTGATTCAGCAATGATTTCACTAGTTGTGCTTTTGCCTCCTGGTCTAGGATGAGAGAAAAACCTGATTTGGAAGTGTTAGGTGGAGAATAAAGAGTTTATTCAGGTTTAGTCTGGAGGGTTTTTCCTCCTTGCCTGTCCTCTGAAAGATCCTCTCAAGTTCTTATCAAATATATTTAGCATTTTTTTCATTGTAATAACCATAGTTTCTTAATACATTGGAGTTTAAAGTCAAAAATAGATTCCCTCATCTTTGGCACATCTGCAGGTCCTTTTTTATTAATTTAGCATTTATTATACATTTAGTTCACAGACTCTCTTAATAAAGATATGTTTCCCACTGTAAGCCCCAACATTTCCAGTTCCCCACTGTCTGCAGCTGTTATGTCCATGAACACATCTGTGTTTCTGGCTTCACACCAGCTTGTCTGCCTGTGTCCAACTTAAAATTCATAGAAGTTCCATTTGATTTCAATCTAATATTCCATTCATCTTCTGCAGCAGTGTCCATTGGTCAGAGGGAATTTTTCTGAGCTGGTGATGTTGTTGTCATCTTCTTTGTCCCTGCTTTGTCTGTGCACACTCTGCTGGCATATGCACTCTTGCAAAGTAACATAATCCATTTCAACTTAGCATTTCTTCCCAAATATCAGGTATTATTATTGCTTACATTGGTTTTCACTGCATATCTATCCATTATTTTTGTTGACCAGGACTTTCTGTCACTCTCTTTTCTCTAACATTCTGTCCTTCCCTTAGCAGCCATAGTGTCACCTCATGTAGTCCCCATGAGAAAAAAAAGCACCTTCATTTGGCACCTCCAGAAATATTATTTTTTGTCACAGATTAATTCTAACTTCTCAAACACTCCTGTGAGTATTTTGCCCAGATTTTTGTCATGATCTTGTCCCTTATTAAAGACTTTGGACCTCAGGATTGTTGGCCTTAAATGAGTCACAGACTGTGTTCCTCTTTTGAGTCTTGGAATTCTAGATATAGTTCTAGATAGGTATATATACACGTATGCTTGCATTTATATACATATATGAACATACAAATACCACACATGTTCATGTATAATATATCATGCAATTTTAGCAACAAGTTTTTCTTCTGTGATATTTCTCATCTCTTCCAGTAATGTCTCCAGTCCTCTTACCAACCTTGGGGACTCCTCTGGACTTGCTCCCACTGTTCCACGTCCTTCTTGTGTTGGGGACACCAGCACTGTACCCAGTACTCCAGGTGGGTCTCACAGAGCAGAGCAGAGGGGCAGAATCCCCTCCTTTACCCTGCTGGCCACGCTGCTCGTGGTGCTGCCCAGGACCCATAGGCTTTCTGACACTGCCTGCTCATGCTGAGTTTTTCGTCAACCATCCACCCCAAACCCTTCCCCACAGAGCTCCTCACATTCTTCCACTGTTTTTAAGACCATTATTTTATTCCTCAGTAAGAAAGGCCACATGAGACAATAGGCCTTGAATGATTGTGCTGGGACTAAGTCTTTTTTTTTTATTTCCCCCATGATAATTTTAAACATATCTGAGGTAAGATGGGTTTTAGCCTGAGCAGATCTTATTTAATCAGACTTCTCAACAATGTCATTCATAATGATGACAGTCCAGTGGGAACTTGCAGCATCCTGAATTAAATCAAGTAGAATATAAATATAACCAAGGTATTCTCAAAGTAAATACAAGCAACCAGTTTAAAAATGGCAACTGGCTTTTGCTTTTTTAATTGGGGTGACATTTTGCAAGGCCATTTCTGGGTGAGTTTCATATCCTTTCATTCTCTTCAGCTTTTCTTATTTGTATAATGTTACCAAGGCATATATGAAATACATTTCAAAGTACAGATATCAGCTCATTTACAGCTAATTATAATAGGCAAGTGATGCAGTAAATGGAACACCCGATTTTCTCCCCTCTTTTTTTTCCTTTTGGTTGAAGCTTTTGTGATGTTCTCCAGGTGACTCCCATGCATAATGTAACACTAGCAATGCTGTTTGCATAATAAGCTATTTTCTACTACAGAAGCAGAAACATTTTATCACTATAGAGAAGGCTTGGATTGTGAATACATTTTCATATAAGTTGATTTATGTGAAAATTACCAATAAATGCATTCTAGCCATAAGTAAAATGTTTGTTCCTGCTTTAAGGAGTAGCATCATTTGAAACTTACTGGGAGGGGGCATGCACATCCCACCAAGGGAAACTACTTTATTAGTGTGATTCAAATGTCAGAGCTTGCAGTCACCTTCTGAGGTATGGAGCTCCCTGAGTTTCCTCCAATGAAGTCAAATGAGAGTGGGAAATGCTCAGCTCTAGATAGAAGTATTCTGCATCTCAGTACGCTGAATTCCCAGCTCTATGGCATTAAATGCAGTATAATCCCTAAACCAAACCTGCCTCTAACCCATTGGCACCTTCTGCAGTTTTCACAGCAGCTGTTTGTTGCCCTCTTGTTTCAAAGGCAGCTAGCTTTTAATATTTTGAGGTTTCCTTATTAGTCTTTTTTTAAACATTTTTATTTAAATTGGAGCAACCCTGTCAGTGAGAGCAGCTCTGGAGCCTCACCTCCCTGTGAGTGCTCTGGGAGCAGAACTGCCCAGCCCAGCAGGGGCAGGCAGGCCCCAGCACCTCCATGTGCTCACAGAGACCCTCACCACCCTCACACCCACCCTGCAGCAAGGGGACCAGGGGCCCTACACACCCCCCACCTGTCCCTAGAGCCATCTCAGGATCAGCACAGGACCACTGCTCACGGGTTTGGTCACAGATGAAACCTGACCTAGATGCATATAAAGTACCAGTCTCAAAACTGACACCCTTGAGACTGAGCGGGTGCCCTTTCAAGGCAGCAAAATAGAGGGCTTTGGATGTGGCCATTTGCATTGGAGGGTATCCCAGAACCAATTAATTGCCATTGCAAGTGTGTTTTTGATGAGCTAGGGTAAAGAAGAATTCATCAGGGAGTTCTGGACTTGCTCCTACTCAGTGAGGAGCTGTTCCTGCAAAGCACAGTCTGGGAGCAAACCCTGGTCCTCCTGAGCCTGTGGAGACCTCAGCATAGCTGTCTGGCACAGCAAGGCTGTGTCTCAGCAGAGCAGATCAAGCCTCTACCTTTGAAATAATGAATAAACCTACACCTCAATTTTTCAAAGCTACACACTGCTCAGATCTTCTGCTACTGTAAATCAAGGTGGTTTTATCGACACCAGAGGAGTTCTGCTGGGCTACATGAGCTGAATGCCTGACCCAGTGCTGGCAATCAAGATTATTCCTGCTTAGTAGATAACTCACAGAAGAAAACTTTTCATACAATATGTCAATTGTTTTCAACTCTACAAAATTAAAAGGCTAACTCTGTAGTTGGAAGGGGGTTGACTACTGCAAATGAACAACATATAACATTTTTTGCCTGAAACACTACTCTGTAGTTGTAAACATTGCTTAATGTCATAATTTCCCTGTAGATTTTGTAAACTTCTGCAAAGCCACTCTTTGTAGAAATCTATTGATTTCACCTGCATTATACCAAATAGGTTGGTGTGAATTTTCTTCCAAATACATACTTATTTTCCTAAATGCCTTCCAGTTTTACTAATTAACTTCTCTCCCTTTCCCCTGCAGATTTGCCTGTGAGGAAAAGCACTGATCAGCACACAGCCTTGAGCAGTACACGGCACTCCTCAGCTCAGCAGCTGAGAGATGCTGGGACTCTTTAGCAGCGATCACTGAGCCTCGCTGGGGAGCTGGGCCCTCCACAGCAGGCTCAGCTGTGCCCAGGCCCCACTGCTTGTGCTGCAGCCCTTGGTGATGGCAGGATACGCCGTGCATTGTCTTTGTTCGAGATCTGACAATGCCTCTGCCCTGAGTTGCCTCCAGGCAAAATCCTGCATCATCTGCTCCCACACTGCTGCTGGGAAGTGTCTGTACCTACCTCTGCTCCTCATTTACATTTGCTATTAGGGTCACCTTACAGAGCACAGCTCACTGCATTTCTCACCAGAGAGAAGAATATTTTATATAAAAAGGCAAATTAAACCCTTCTCCTAAAAGGGATATTCCCAGGACACACCCAGATTTCCTACATGGCCCAGGCCCCTGTGCCCTGAAGTCTGCCCCACACCATGAGCCCAGAGGCACAAGTCAGCCAACTCCTGAAACTTGTGATCTGTGTTATGTTTTCAGCCCCTCTCAGGTGAGCATGGCAAGCTGCACATTTTGGCTCAGAATCCCTTTTGATGCGTACCAGAAATCCTTGCAAGCCTCTCATGCATGATGTGCTCTTTGTGTTGTGCCTGCCTTGTAGCCTGCTTGGGAACCCTACCCTCACATCAGGGAGATTGGCTAATAGCTGTGGAGATGTCTTCACAAAGTTCCTTTCCCTCTGAGGTTCCTGCCTGCTCTCTGCTCTGACACTTGCTGCTGGCCCTGGTGCTGTGGCAGCTCCACTGGCCCCAGCTTGGGTCACTCAGCCAAAATCTCTGACATGATGAAGGAAAGGCCCAGGTTACCCTGCTGTGGACATGCCAAGCTCTCCTAAGCAGAAAGTACCACAAAGAAGTCCTGGATATGTTCCATCACTGAATCTGGGGATCCCAGCACGAGGAGTCTGGTTCAGCTTCCCTTGCTCTGCTCCTATGCATAGCAAAACTGATGCTAATTCACAAAGTAACACTGACCCCTATATTTTCATATTTTCAATTTAAAAGTATTTTAAACTGTATCTATTTTGCTACCATTAAATACCTTGGTTTCTCTTAAGATACTAACTAGTGTAACTGCTAGAGCATGGATTCAAGAAATTAAGCTAATTCATGTTCAGGTGAGTTTAGTGTGGAGACTAAAGGTGGAAAGCAAGCTACAGAATAGGGGTATTAGATCTTGCATTCTTAGTTACACATTTACTATATCTGTAACAGCTCACTTTTCCATTTTAAACCCTACTAAGTGGAAACTATTTAAATGTACTGCTGTAGTAATAAAGAAAAGGTCAACTCAATGTCTGTCTTGGCCATTAATCAATCTTCCCCATACTTTCTAATTATCTTGATTGCCTGATTGAATTAAGCATGGGACAATGATCATCTCTATGTTCCTTGGTTATATCTGCTGTGGGCTTTTTTTTTTTCTTTGAGACAAGAGAGGATTTTTTCATGTAGTGACTATTTTTCAAAAAAGATCACCAACTTCTTGCTCTGATAACGATCTCCTTTGCTGCCTTATCTCCCACCATTTTCTGTAGCAGTTTTGCAGGCTGTTCCCTATAAAATGTTGAAGTGTCTTTAATCATCTCTGGCAGCAATTTTGTGTTGGTTTTTTCCTCTCCTTTTCAGCAATCTGGGATTCCCAGCATTAGTCTTTCTCTCTGTCTCTCTCCCTCTTTCTCTCTGACTCTCCCC
Source organism: Ammospiza nelsoni (assembly GCF_027579445.1). Classification (NCBI taxonomy): domain Eukaryota; kingdom Metazoa; phylum Chordata; class Aves; order Passeriformes; family Passerellidae; genus Ammospiza; species Ammospiza nelsoni. Next base: position 24,234,954 of record NC_080636.1, on the reverse strand, counting down.
CCTCTCTGGTTATGAATTGCAGTTTTTTGTTTTTAGAGAAAGCTTAATGCAATGCAGCAAGACACAAACACAGGAACAAATTATAGACATGAAAAGATGAGATTTTTTTATAGTGATAATTCTCTTTTACTCCTGGGTGTCACACATCCACGAGGGACCCCAGAACTCCACCAAGAGCAGCCAGATATCTTGTTACCAAGGCACTCGGGACTACACAGCTCATCTCCATCCCCAGGTGACAGTGACAGGGAGGGCCTTGTGGAAAGAGTGTGGCAGGGGACAGGCAGCAGGTCACATGCTGCCTGCAGAGATCCACCCCAGAGACTGGAAATACATGTGACTAATGGCATACAGAAAGGGACAATTGTGCTGCTCCCATATGAGCTCTGGGAGATAGTTTGGTCTCAGTTCAGCTGCACAGGGTGACAGGAGACCTGCAAGGATGTAAGCCTCATCTTAATTTTTCTGTATTGAATTCATTGGGAGTTTGAGAGAATGTTTGAAGAATGCAAAAGGGGATCCTTTGGAAGCATTTCTCACCCCTTTGATTATCTCTACAGTTTGACTGAATGAGTCATACAACCCAGCTCATTCAGATATCCATTAATGCCAGGCAAACAAAGCATATTCAACACATCACTGTCTTACTGTGAGGTTTGTTTTCTTCCTGTTCATAAATAGTTTGAGAACAAATGTGTTCATTGTTTGAAATCTTTGGCCAGTAATTTGTGCAACTTACACAGAGCCTGAGATTTTCTGAAGTAGCTGATGGTGTGCCCTGACTTCCTTCCAAGCTGCATCAGCAGGCAGGCATCAGCAGCCTCTCCAAACCTCTGCACAGTTTGGCCCTTGCTAGAACCAGTGTGCTCTGGTGGGGTGATGCTTAGGTGCTCCACCACATCCCAAAAGCCTGGATCAGACTGAACTTCTCCATCATGATATAAAAATGGAACAGGATTATTGCTGGGCAAGTGCTCTCCTGTGTTTCCTGGTGTGAATGCAGTTACTGAGAGAAAACTCAAATTTTTAACACCCCCATTCTTTACACACTGACACCCCCAAATCAGGGTAATTTCCCCAGCAGCTCTGGGGCAGTGGGCTGAAGCTGGTGGAACCTGAGCCACTGCATTCCCCAGGGCAGCACCAGGACCACCTAACTGGGTTGAGCCAGGGGACACCTTTCCAAAGCAGATACCCCCTTGGTTCCTGAGAGAGGTCAGCTGGGACTGCTGGGGTGTCACACTCATTTCTCCTCCACTTGTCCCTACTTCAGTGGCAGAAACCCCTCACAATGATGCCTGAGCAGCTCCTGCCGCCCAGCATGCCCTGAGCCCTGGTGCTTCCCTGCTCTGCACATTAACCACACAGCACAGGTACATGTCTCTGCCCTGAAGATCTAGAGAGCCTGGTAGTATGATTTTCTTTCTTTTCTTCCTTTTCTTGGGAGCATCTTGTAGGAGCCAGCTGCTGATTTTACACATTGCAAAGCCACAATTGCAGATCCTTGGTGGATGCCAGCCCTGGCAAATGGAGCACTCCACTAGAAATAAACAGTGCAGCCGGGTTAGCACAGGTTGAGGGAGATCACTGTTGTATGACTGTCTTATTTCCTAGTCTTCCAAAGACAACCCAGCAGTGATAAATGAAACAGTACCCCTAATGGAAAATTACTAGCTGCAAAATTACAAACTTTAAATTCAGTAATAGTACATTCAGGCAATATTTACATGACAAATAAGAAAAACCTCTGACAGAAAAATCTTTCATGTACTTGTCTGGTTTTATCACTCAGCTCACAGTTTTATCTTGCATTTAATCATATTGCCCTTCATGTGCCATCCAGTAGCCAAAGTACTAAACTATCCTTAATCTCTCTGTATCTCATTACAATGTGAGACAATGGTTTTGGAAAACTTTCTGTTAAGTATATCTCAGCTGCATAAAGTATATGCTCAAAATTCATATAGTGCATGGAATAGCACTAAAAATTCTAGGACCATCTTAAAAGCGGAAGAAGTGGATAAAATTATGCAGAAAATACAGAGTGATGGGTAGGTAAAGCATTATTAATAGATCATAAAGACAAATGAAAAATATCAAATGCAATTTCATTTAATAAAGAGCACAGAGAAATACATATCAGTAGGTCTGATGGCATAAGGCTTGCTTTGAAGGTTGAATCCTTCCATCCTCAGAGGAGGGCTCCATGATATCTGTTTAGGGCAAGTACAATTGAAGAGAAATCACTTTGTTTTGTTTTTGATACCTTAATCTGTAGTCAGTATGACATAACATATTTTCAGGCCAGAAAAACGTGATACAATAAGCCAACAATATTTATAAATATTGTTATTTACTCCATTAAATCCTTATCAGCTTTAGATCATAGATGTTCAGCACTGCATAACAGTGGGTCCTTAATTGCATGTGATTGTTGTCACACCTCAGTGTTAAAATTACTTATTTTCTACCTGCATTTACAAATGGAAATCCCTTTGAAGAAAAGTAAGTGTGAATAACATTGTTATTGTTAGTTTTGTTGTTGCTATGATTATTATTATTGCTATTATTTTAGCCTCATCTTGATGGGGTTTTACATTCTAAAGAGTATCAAGTGGCGTTGTGGAAGTCGAACTCAGAATGCCTGAATTTGGGATGCTGTATTATACTGCAAATAGCTGGCAATTTATTAGTTACACATTCCATTTAATTCACCAGTTTCTGTGTATTTTAAGATCTTTGTTTTTAAGTCTCTCTAAGACCCCTGTTGTTTCAATTACTTATCACTGTGGCCTGAGGTATCATTACTGTGCTGAGGATAATAAACAACTCCTCCTATTTCTGCTGCTGGAGCTGTGACTAACTTAGCATGATCAAGAAGCAGCATAGGATGGAGAAGTGCCATATGGCAGGTGGTTGATCCTAAATCATATTCTGCTCTGCCAGCTTTATTATGTGGTCTGGGGCAAACCTCTGAATCTTACTTTTTGGAAGAGCTGAGCACCATATGAGCCCACAACATTTATTGACTTCAAAAGATCAGATGTGGTTTTGAAATCATGTATCTTCTGCTTTTTCTTTGCTGTAATAGGATTGGGGTCTGTTGTTAGGAATAGCAGGAGTCTATTTAACACAGCAAATTTAGAAATGCAATATTGAAGGATTAAGCATCAGAGCAATTCCATTTGCTTTGCAGCATGGAGCTGCACATCAGCGTATGTTCTGATGGGGATCTTTAGCACTTGGGGTCTGAGATGTTTGTCTTCTCACATGAAGTCACAATGCCTTACTAAATATCAGTCTTGACAACTGTCCCACAACCCTCATGTTCCCTTTAACATTTGGATACAGTTTCACCTGGTTCTTCCTGTGAATGTCATTAATATTATCTCCATAGCATATTATTATATTCTCTTACCCATTACCAACATTTGACCAATTGAAATCAGAATTCAGGTCATGTAACCTCTGCTTACTTGTTATAACCAGGTCCATTCTGCTGATTTAAAGTCTTAGTTTACAAGAATTTTGTCAGCCCTGAAGAATGTCATAGTTCAGAGTTATCTCATCTGTATCTGTGCATCATCGAACTTATGTCAGTTTTAATGGCAAAGAATTATGTCACCTTTTATTTGCTTACAATGCCTTAGAAGTTATATGTTAAGAGCATTTTCCTTTATGGAAGAGTAGAAAAAACACTCCCTAAACTCGAAGTTCATAGAGAATCCTGCTGTTACCATTCTTGCAATCATGTCTTTCAGCTGATTTATTCCCATTAAATCTAATGTTACAGAAAAAACCTGCTTTGCAAGTATTTAATGGCTTCTATGAATCTGAAAAAGTTAATCCATAATCTTGTGCATCTTTAAATATCTTATTTTTTCCCCCAGATATTCAAAAGAAGCAGTGTCTGGTTGCTTTTTCCTGCAGTTGGGAGATGGTGAGGTCTCAGGCATTTGAACATCTTCTTTTCATGGGGTTTTTTTTGGACAGGTTTTTTGCAGACTTGCTGGCCTAAAAGTGGATTTACCATCCAAAAATCCCTGACACTTCAATAAAAAGGTTCAAAATACATCTCCAATGCTCTTCTGTCTGTGCCCAGGCATGGCCAAGGTTTCATCGTGTTTCCTGTACCCCATGTTCCACCAGCAGCTCTGAAAAGAACCTGCCCTGCCCCATCAGGCTGCTGGCTCAGGAGTGTGTAGACTTTCAGAGTGCTGGGAGGTCACACACCTGTGAAAGAGTCCCTCTGCAGATGCCTTTAAAATTGCTCCACCCATGGATTTGCCATCACAGCAGCTCTTCTAGCCCAAATGTCTTGGTGCTATATTATTGTGATTTTGTCATCTGCAAGACAGGAGCACAGTCCCACATGTGGCAAGGCACAAGTGTAATGGGGACAGGTGCTGGAGACACACCTTGGAGAACAGAGCTGCTTGCAACCATGTCAGCCCTTTGGGACAGCTGGCCTCCACAAACCTGGCCCTGGGTGGAATATCAGCCAGCAGAGATGAGTTTTTAATACCTCCAGAATTATTTTGGAGAGAAATCTTCTCTATAAGATGGGAAGAATCCACAGAGAACTGATGCAGGTCCCCATGGATGGACTGTGAGCAGAGCAAGGCTGCCACGCTCTCCAGAGACAGCAGCTGCTGGTGGCTGGGTCTGTCACAGACATGAAAAGATTGATGGCTTTTTCTCTATCCCTTAGTGGAATGGTCAGTCCCCAAGTTGGAAGAAAAAAAGAGCAATATCATAGAAAATTAAACAGAGAGACAAGGGTTGTTTATAATCTCTGCCTTAAAGATGTGCTATGGGATGAAGAGATACCTTCCCCAGTGCTGAGGGTGTTGTGCAGTCATTTGTTGCAGTGCAGAGTGTTTATACAATGTTTGTATTTTATACCCCCACACACAAATGGCAAAACAAACCCCTCCCCAAATAAGTAATGGCCTTTTTTCAGAATACAGGTAAGTAGGGGGACAGCTGTATATGGTCAGCACTTTAGTTTATGACCTTACAATGAGACTGTAATGCCTCTCACACTCTGCTTGAAAATCATGTTGTGTGAGTCAGTGTCACATGGCAGATGTAAACATCAGGCTTGGTTTTCCCTGCATACAGAAAGCTTCTCCCTCAATAAAAACTGAGCAGCTTTTTTTATTTGGCCTCGCCCAGATATAATCTTGAGGTCTTATACATAGATCTCCCTTACAGAAAGTTACAGACATTTTACAAAATACAAAATGAAGAATTCAGGTCCTTCAAAGTGAAAATTTGCACTCTTTTTATGTTGCTTTATCTGTAAAGGCAGGGGGAGCCTTAGACTTCAGAGGGTGTAAAAATCATCACTCAGATGTTTGGTAAAGTACCATTAGTTTCCTAAAAAAAACATTTGTATATGCTAAATCTTCTAATTGTAGATTGTTTGGTGTTAATTATACATAATACCTTGATATCTGTCAAGATTTCATCAAAACCTAATTCCCTGAACTAATATTTCACGATCTTCAATTATGTAAAATACTGACTTCTAGACCCAACGAAGAGTGAAATAACAGACCTTAAATCTTCAGTGGAGCAACACTCTCATTTCAGGCCTGTCAGGGAGTAAAGGGAGGACTGCTCTGCAGTTTGGGAAAAGAAAGGACCATTTCTTTTGCAACCCAGTGAGTTTTTAGAAACAATTGTTTAAAGAACCTCATTAGCATAAGAAAAAGGCTCTTGGTAAAAATGAATTAGCAGTCGCAGTGCAGGTGAAGGAGGCAGATAATGTATGCAAGGTAAATGGAATAGATTGTGAATATGGTCGATCACATGGCTGTCATCTCCACCCGATTTCTGACATTCACTTCCATGTCATAGGAAAACAGCCCCATTTCAGTTTTGAGCTGCATGTGGGAACACAGCCTGTACCTGGAGAGGGTGTCAGCTCCTGTGTCCCCTTGGGTATCTCTGCTCCAGAGCTCCCAGGGCTGCTCACTGTTACTGGCTGGCCCAAGGGCAGCCAGCAGTGGACTGTAACAATCTCACAATCAGTACCTGCCACTAGAGTCATGGAGAGGAGGCTCTGAGGTGCAGATATATATGCTTCAAACAGCTGAGAAACATTGTGGAGGATTCAGCTGTCCTCTGCTCAGTGCTTAAAACACCCACTTCTACAGTTCTAGGGTAAGATCCTGCTTGAGTGTGGAGCAGTGAACAGGAATGAAATCTTACAGGGACAGTCCTGCAAAAATTTTAGGCTGGGTTATTGGGATGCACAGAAGCATCTCCAGTAAGGAGCAGTTCTGAGGATGGGGTTTGCAGCTGGTAAACAGACCAAGGAGTCACACTCACCTCTCCTTTCCTTGTGGCAGGGATCCCAGATGTCGGGTATTACTGTCATCATCATCCTCATTGGTTTGTATGCAAACACTGGTAACTGTAGTGCTTTGAAAGCTGGCTAGCAGTGGTTGTTTGGAGAAAGAACAGAAGAAAAATTAAATGAGCCCTTCACAGATAGATCCTCCTAGACCTTGGTCACCAACAATTAATGACTTCTTGGCACGGGCAGTGTACCTCTAGCTCTCATGTAACAGTCAGCAACAGCCCTGTGGTCTATACATTTCTCTTTTGGATGCATTGTTGTTTGGATCTTCTCAGAGTCTCCAGTGCTGAGTCCATGTGTATGGCATGTAAAATAAACGTGTTTTAAACTTGCTAGTTGAATGAATGTTCCCCAGCTTTTACAGTTGAAGGAGTATTGAATCATCATTCTTCACTCACCTTTCCTACACCACTCATTCTTTTATAGCCCCTTGTTATAACTCTTTCCAGGTATCCCTTCTCCAGACAGACAAGTCCATGTTTATTTGAAGCCTTTTTGTATGAAGGTGAAGCTGAAGCCTCCCTAATGCACCTCACACTTTGAAAAATGAAAAAAATGTAGATATTATACTGTATAATCTGAGAAATAATATTTGATCATGTAATTAGACTGTATCATAGGCAAATGCTCTAGGGAACAGAGTTAATGTTGCATGTACAACCTTAATTTTATTTCCTGACTTTTAAATGCCGAACTAGGCAACTTTAACATTTTCTTAATGCAATTTTTGTATGGAATATTATATAGGCTATTACATATGCATGCATCTTGAAATCTGGAATACATTAGGCTGTAGCACACAAACTGTGGCACACACATCTGTGTACTAGATGTCAGCACTAGTCTTGACTGGCACCAGCTCAAAATTACACAGGTCATTTCAGAGTGGTGGTCTCAATCCTTTGGAGTGTCACTGCCCTGTTGTTTATTTGGTATTTCTGTAAGTCTTACACAGCAGTGTTACAGAGAATTAGCTTGAGAAGTATTTTTTTTTAATGGATTGATGATAACTTTCACAACCTCCTTTTTACAAAGCTAGCCTTATTTGAATATTTAGGCTTCAGCAGCTTAAGAGAAAAAGTATGTCCTCAGAAGCTTTAATGATTATGAAAATGTCAGAGAATACTATAAAAACATAAAATAATTTTTTAAACAGAATGACACCATGGCTTTACTTCCTGATCTCTGCAGACCTCCCTGGGTATGAAGACAGTACAATCGAAAGCTAAGAATTTCCCCTTTCAAGTGGTAAGTGTAAGAAGTCCTTTTCTAGCTACAAAGGGCTATAAGATGACTGACTTCAAGGCTGACTTGTAAAGGATTAGACACTGTCCTTTCTCCATCTTGTTCCACACTGTAATGTCAGGGTATCTGTGAAGCTATATGGCAATTTTAGAGGTTAGAAGAAATCCTTTGCAAAGACAGAGTACTGAAAAAACTGCAGGGTAGACACTTGGATAAACCAGAATATAGGAATGATTGATGTAGCTCATCTAAATAATTCAATATTCAATCATCAAATAAAAAATAAAACATACCATACATGAATTGTCATGAATTTGTGACATAAAAGTGTACCATTGGAAACAGGGTTGTATTTCCCTGGTCAACGACACCTAATACATGTCAGGATTACAAAAGTTTAATATCATATGACAAGAGCAAGATATCTACTGTCTTTGGAGGTTACTCTTGAAGAATGTCACCATGGACTGGATGGAATATACCACTAATAAATCACAGCAATGTTCTTCCAATAGACTAAGTGATTTTTGAAAAGGGCAAAAAAAATCAAATAACATATTCAGCTAACAGGATTTGATCAGCCGATCATCTAGTGAATATTAAAAGAGCTGATCTGATGAATAAATTATTCAGTAGAAGAAGGCAAAATTAACAAATTATGTATTTGCTGAACAACAGCTAAACCATTCAGCACATATATAATTAAATATTTATTCATACATATTTATAAATAGTTCTTGCACTTTTTTTTTTTGTTTGTTTCATCCAGGTGAATAAAAACTCTCAGCTCTTTTTTTCTTTCTTCTGAAGAAAAGAGCCTGTCTTCAGAAAGCTTGATCTCAGGTCAGCATCTCACTGAAGTCAGCTTCATTTACATTTTTAATCTATGTAAGTGAACATGTGAAATCTTAAATGTGTGTCAGGTTTTAATATTTAGCTTTCCAGTTTTCCAGAGGCAAGTGTATATGTCTGCAAGTCTGCAATTGTAAAGAAAGAAAGGCTATGTCTGTGCTCACGCTTTGGTTAGATCTACTGGGGCAATGCAGCTGCCTTTTTTGATACGTGGGTTTTCCAGGAGCCACAGCATCTTGCTTTCATACATATATATGGCTAGAAAACAACAATTTCTTTGGAAATCATGGTCTACTCCATCATAATAGAGCTGACCAGAGAGGATTTCTTCCCAGCAAAAGAAAATTACAGTAACCATAGTATTAAAAAATAAAAGTGATTGAAGAAGCACAGAGACAAAAAAAAAGAAACAAAAACCCACCAACTTTGTTTTTCTTAACAAGCTAAATTCTGCGTAAGTGCAATGGATGTTTGTAGAGGGACAGCAAGAAATGCTTCCTTGAAGAGACACTCTTCTACCACCTTGGAAGATTTCAATGAATTTATAAACATTATTCCAAATCAAAATAATGTAAATTATCTGAATTCTGATCTCATCTAGTCTACCTAAGGATGGCAGAACCAGCATCAAATCCAGTAGATACTTTCAAGGACAGAGGCCAATAGAAGATTTCCTCAGTTTTAAGTTAGGATTCAGAGAAAGAGCATTAGCTAAAGTTAACTCTCACCTCTCTGCTGGTATCAATGGGCAAGTTCCTCTTTTGTTGGCCACAAGCTCACTGCCACATATCAAAGAAACAAGAATGTAATAATGAGGATGCTCAGGATATAAAGAGATTCTTATGACAATCACAAAAGTAAAGTTGATGGACACTCAGGGTAGTCTCATATTGTTTTCTGAGACAACCTCACACATCTCATCTTTTTTTTTTTTCCCCCCAGATCCTTTACATTAAAACAAGTAAAAGCATACACTTTCATAGAACATTACTTATGTGTAGTGCTGTTCTGAGATCAGCTCTGGATGACTTTTGGGAGCACCTGATCTGGTCTGGAGAGCCAGAGGTGGGTGATGCATCAGAAGAACTCCAGCCTCTGCAAATACAGCATCTGTGCATTTACCCTTCAGCAAACCTAATTTTTTTTTTTTCCTAAGCAAAGGTAGCTTGTTGTGGACACATTCCCAGGCATAAAGACTTGCATGGTGATGGAATTCCATCTCACATGAAACTAAAGCAGTCTCCTAGCTCTACTTCCAGAAATTTTTGCCCATATGTGCTGTTGCCTTCCCTCCCCCCCCCCCCCACCCCCCCCCCCCCCCCCCATTTCTATTAATGAATTCAACTCAGTTTATGTTTCAAAGTTTTTGGAACTTCTCACAACTCAGCCATTTTGTGGTGCACCAGTCAGTCTGCTGCAACTGAGGTCTCAGGAAACTCCAGGTTCTGCCCATCACTTTCTTCTTTTCTGGACTTCTAAGAAATTATTTTGCCCCCAGCTTTTTAGGACCTCCCACAGGACTACTGGTTCTGCTTCTACATGATTACTAATGTAGAGGAAGTTCTTCATTTCAGTCCCATGAAGTGGTTGAGCTCTGCATTTAAGGATGCAAAGAAGCTGTTGTCATTATTTCATATAAGTTTTAGGGGCTGCCTGAGAATGGGATAGTGATGAAGGGAAATGCAGAGAAGAATTTGCACCCTTCTGTTCCTAGGCTCTCTTTAAAGATGGAAAAGACATCTATTATGGCTGAAGGCCGAAGCCATATTTCAGCAAAGAATCATGTGTCATTCCCATGCCTCCTTCACTGTTGGTATCTTCAGGCTGTGTTTTTTGTCAGATTAAGCTGAGTTGACTCTCTGCTCAGTAGACACCACAAGGCTGATCATGTGTATTTTGTGGTGCTTAAACCACAGTCGGGTTCCCCATCTTGATCAGTTTAAGGAAGATTCTGCTTCCAGCTGTTTTCCTCTGTCCATCCCATCTGTGTTTTCACTGATGTGCACAGCTTGCTTGACAAAATTTGACCATATTTTTGAACAGCCATCAAGCTGTGTGAGTGCTGAGCCCAAGTGTAACATTTCAGTGCAAAATATCAGTGAGGTCTCTGCTTGGGGAAATTAGCATTTTCTACACTAATTGAGTTCTAGCTCAGTGTGACTTCTGACCTGCAAGGACCACCTTTTTACAAGCCTGGACAACAAAGATTGGAAAGTACATGAAGGGCAGGGACCAGCAGGACCAGTGAGAGTGCCTCAGGGTTAGTCAAGAAGTTGGGTCCCAGCCTGAATTTTGGCCAAGGAAGCTCTGCCTTGATCTGCACAGCCAGCAACCCTCTCAAAATGCTGGTCTCAAAATGCCAAGTGTGCAAAATGAGAAGCATTGCAAATCTAAGCATTGCAAAGAGCAGCTATGCAGTACAGAGCAGCTCTGAGTTACACGGTGATGGCCAAGACCAAGAGAAAGCACCGGCAAGTTTGAGCAAGGGATGGGGAAAGAGCTAATGCTCCAGAGAGGTAAAGCTACTCTAAAATGCTCCAACACAGACCGTGAAGATTTCTTAGGGCAGATGGAAGTTTGGACTGAGTTATGTCATTCATTTTATTCATGATGTATTTCTAAAAAAGGCTCAGCAACAAGTATCCTATACTGTTTCTCCCTGCTTGAAACTGCTTTATGTAAGCTATCTTTAATTAAAACAAGCTTTTTCATGTGTCCACAATTGATTCCTTAAAATATTAATATTTTTCCCTACATTGGGTATCAGAGCCATTACTTTTTCCTGTGTATCCTTTAACTATATTTAAATAATTCATTTATCCATTTTCCAGCCCTTGGGGAGATTTGGGGTTTCTTTTGCACTATGTGATCCCGTTTGAAACAGAGGTTATTTCCTTTTCCTAAAGTTATAGTATCTTTTCTATCTTCCCAGTGTTTACTAGGCATAAGAAACCAGTTGGCCACCATTTTGTTAAGACACAAATGTAGCATGGACATATGTGTCTGCCTGTGTATAAATGCCCTTTCCACTGCTCATCAATCTTTTACTAATTAGGAAGACAAAAATATTTTAAAACCAATTAATGTCACTGAGAAACATTCCAGTAATTCTCAAAATACAATGTAACCATGATAGATACATTTCAATTATTTCAAAGCATGTTCTCAGAGCACTGAGTAAGCATAAGGGAAAAGAAGGGGCTGAAAGCTGCAATGCTTTGCTGATGAATCTCTGACATAGGATGTGGATTAAGGTTTAAGTGAGACCAGCAGTTCACATTCTCCCTCAAAAAGCCCCTGAGTCACCTGATTAAAGTGCAACCTTGACAAATATGCACAGCGTTGTCTCTCACAGTTGGAATCACCAAAGAGGCTAAAAACAGCACCGTGCACTGCATAATCTCTAACCTCAGGGGACAACAAAAACAGAGAATTGCTGTGTCAATCTCATTTCCTTGTTAGGCTCATTATCATAAATGCGGGCCTTTGGTTTTGAATGCTACACTTCAATAAGGTTTACCTATCAACAGCTGCTGAAATATTGAATTCCACAGTCATCTTTTCCTTTTGATGCTTTCCCTTTTGTTTCTTTATCCATAAACATGAGCAACTGAGCTAAGCTTAAATTAACTAGCCGGGGTTAAATGTTTGGGGCAGCAAATCGTGGCTAGCCTGCCTGCAGAGTGGTTTAGATTACAGAGGAGAGTTGCCAATCTCAGCTCTCATCATACACTCCAAATGTGCAGAGCAATATTGGCAGTTCATGGCCAAATCCTGCGTGCTTTAGCTATCACAGGAGCACTGCTCCCATGAATAAGTGGAGCAAGATTTAGCCCCTGCTCGGAAGATAGGGATGAATCACACTTTTATTCTTTGAGTACCTCACAGTACCTTCAACAAAGACATGTTCAGTGATTGATGGCCTGTGTCTAGATTGGGTATTTTTCTATATACTGACAAATATTCTCTTTGCCATGATTTCTAGGAGCAGAGGAGTGCATACTGCAGCAAGGTTGTGTTTCTTATTTGTCATTGTGCCCGTTGTCTTTGTTTTGATTAGGTTTTTTACCGAGGGTCAGTTACTCCCCATCATTTTTCTACTTAGAGTGCTCTGCAATAATCCTGCTACAGATCTCCAGCCCTTAGTGTCAGTGAAACAGTGAAAACTCGAATCAGTAAACAGGTAGGGAAAGACACAACCTTCTCTTCAGGGTCAACTCCCAAGTCATGGCACAGTCTAAGGGAAATGAAGGTGTTTGGCTTTCTGAAAATGAGCTGCTGGTATCAGCTAAGGGTTGTTGGGGTTTTTTTTGTTTATCAAGGTAAAAGCTATGTGTTAACTGTTTTCATCCAGTGTGCAACCAATCTGGGTCTGTAATTCAGAGTTAAATGTTTGGATAATAATAATTTCATGAGTTCATGCAGAGACCACAGGGGAGCAGTAGGCTGGGCCACAGGGAGCAGCCACGGAAAAGGGCAGCCCAAAACTACTCACAGCAGATACAGCAGCACCTTCCATACTTGGAGACCATCACTTCCCCCAGCCTGCCTCTTTGCCAGGCTAGGGCCACGCTCCTCCCCTCCAAAGGCACATAGTCCTGCTGCAAGAGTGGCTGCATACTTGCACAGAGCTCACACAGAGCAAAATGGGGTTTCCTTATAAAAGGGCATTCCACAAAGGAAAAGGTGGGAGCTTTAGGGTTAAACACTTTTGTATCACAGGACTGACCTGCAGGAACCCATCAGATTAGGCACAAAACACAGTCTTTTGGCCACAATACCAGAGTCCCTCGTCTGAAACTCAGGGGAAAACACAAAAGGAAAGGTGGGGAGACATCCACAGATTTTTTAGGTATGTGTGCCCAAAAGAATCACTGAGAGCAAACTAGGGGAAAAACTGAGCTTTCCTAAAAGCAACTGAAGTGATATTTTGGTGGTGATGGGCACTGTCAGAAACCTCAGCAGAAAGAAATTCAGTGCGTATTCCATTTTCCTTACAGATGAGGTCCCCACACCACCTCAGTGGCTTTGTGCCCCATAAACCCCAAACCTGCTTCTCTCTCCCTGTCCATGGAGAGCCAGCATCTGCCCAGTGATCTGCCTGGGATCAGAGAGGGCAGCTTGGAGGACATCACCTGTCACCCTTGCTTTCTCTGTCTGTACATGGTCCCTGTTAGGCAAGGATTGTTTCTTCCACGAGGAGCTCAGGGCTAGGCATCTGCACCAAAGAGTAGTGAACTCTATGAATGTAGTTGACACCTGAGAAAGTAATTTTGGGCTGTTTATTTGAATCTAACTTTTAGGAGCCTAATACTAACCTTATACAATTTTAGTACTGACCTCCAATAGCTGCTGTGGCAGAGGCCAGTCAGATGAGACAAGGTAGAGGACATATTTAATTTCTGAGTGAGAACAGTTTCTCTCACACATATTTCCAGTCTTTATTTTGCATTACAGTACAATTTTCTTTTTTAAAGAAAGCACAAGTGATCAGACTCAGGCAGGAAACAAAGAGACTTATGATTGATTTTGCTTAGGTAAAACAGCGATTTCTATCACACTAGCCTTTACTTGATGCTTTTGGCTGCTACAAGGAATTGATTTACTCTACTTGTCATAAAAATCAAAACCAAAACCAGCCCAGCTCCTGGTATACCCTGCATGAAAAGAATGCCTGGCTTGCAGAACTAAACTCCACTTTTCTGCAGTAGATGGGCAGGAGTTAATTACCTTCAGCAAAGGGTTGTATTTCATTACCAGTGAGCCTGACTCCGACTAAATAAAAAAAGCTGGAATGGGAGAGCAATGACCACAATAAGTGGCCAAAATTCCACGTGATAAGAGGAATGATTTCCCACTGCCGACACTTAAATACAGCTAATTGTTCTGCAATTTTACTTCCACAAGCCAGAGGGTTTATTGTAATCCTGATAAATTATAGTAACAGAAACAGGCGAGAAGTGGGACAGAAGAAATGGTAATGCAAAATATAATGGTAATGCAGAAAAGAATGGAGAGAGCCAGTGAGCAGTTTGTTATCATTTATTTTTCTTCAACATATCATTCGGGTTCAGCTGTCTCCCATCTCACCCAGATCTCCACCATTTCTCAGAAATGTCTTTCGATGGCATCTCATTCTCCTCCTGTCTTTCACCATCGCTTCATTATTTCTTAACTGTCCCTGAAAGGGCCCGGGCAGGCGACAGGGAAAAGTGAGCAGGGGACGCGGCCCCACGCGTCCGCCGCATTTAAGCAGTTTGCAAAAAGCGGGCGGGGGGCGTTGCAAATAATGTTAAATGTGATTAATCTCCCGGATTCCTGGAAATCTGACATGCATGAGTTACAGCGAAACCTCTTTTATTTCGCCATGAAATGCTTTTGCATAATGAGAAAGAAAATGTCCTCTGTGCCCTAATCAACTCTGACAGGTCCTGGACTCCCAAATACTTTTATTTATGGCATTATTTATTTCACCCCTAATAACCGGGAAGGCGAGCCCGCGGCTCGCTCCGTGCGGGGAGAGGAAGGGAGGGAGAGAGGCAGGGAGGGATGCCCGGCGCCCGGCGGGGCTCCGCGCCCGGCCGAGGGGACACAAAGTTTTCGCGGCGGCCGCCGCTCGGCGGGGCGGGCGTGTCCGGCAGCCCGCGAACCCCTCGGGCCGGGCGGGGCCCGGGGGTGCTCGGGGGTGCCCGGGGCCGCTCGTCCCCCGCCGCTGCTCACCTGCCCCGCGGGGGTGCCGGGGGCGGCGGCGGCCCGGCCAGCGCCCGCCTCCCCGCCCGCTGCCATTAGCAGCGATTACCCTAAACACTTGTCGGTCGCCGCCCGTCTCCCTCCAGGCATTGGCGCGGCCGCCTGTCAATCAGGCCGGCGCCCCGCCGCGCCGGGGCTCCGCCGTGCCACAGAGACGAGCCGCGGCGGCGGCAGACACAGCCCCGGAGCGGGGCCGCGCCGCGCCGCGCCGGGGGAGGCGGCGGAGGATGGAGGAGGAGATGCAGCCGGCGGAGGAGGGGCCCAGCACCCCCAAAATCTACAAGCAGCGGGGTCCCTACAGCGTCCTGAAGACCTTCCCCGGGAAGCGGGCGGCGCTGGCCAAGCGCTACGAGAGACCCACCATGGTGGAGGTGCCCCGCGGGCGCGGAGCGGGGCAGCCCTTCCCGCACGCCGCCGAGCCGCTGCCCTACGCGCCGCACGGCGCCTTCCCCAACGGGCCCGCCCGCCCCGGCGCTGCCCCCGGCGCTGCCCAGGGCCACCCCCGCCCGCCGCCGCCGGCCCCGAGCTCCTCGGGCCGCTACGGCCCCTGCCCGCCGGTGGCGGGGGGCGGCGGCGCGGAGCTGAGCGCAGGTACCCGCAACTCCTCTCTCTCCTCCGCGCAACTTCGCGGGGCACTTTGCGGCGGGCGGGAGCGGCATGGGGCTGCGGGCTCCGCCGCCGAGGCGCGCACCTCTCCCGGGCGGCTGGCGGGGGGCGCGGGGAGCCCCGCTCGGGGCGGCGGCGGCGGGCGGCGGGCGCTGTCCGGTGCGCGGGCACCCCGAAGTTCCCGCGGCGGGCGGGGCCGCTCCCGGCCGACGGTGCCCGGGGCCGTGGGCAGGGTGGCGGCGGCGGGGCTGTGCCGGCGGCCGCGCAGCACTTGGCGGGGCAGGCGCCGCCGGCCGGTGCGCACCTGCGGGAGGGAGGGAGCGAGAGAGAGAGAGGGAGCGAGAGCTGCTGCTGCTGCTGCCGGCGTCGGGGGAGGACGGGGGGAGCCCCGGGCCGGCCGCTCCGCTCCGCTCAGCCCCGCTCCGCCCGGCCGGGGAGGGCGGCAGGCTGGGGCCGGCTACCGGAGGAGCTGCTGGCAATGGAGAGGCTGCTGATAGAGAGAGCGGTGGTGATTTTAACAGAAAGAAAATAGATCGGCTGCTTGTCTGCACCGTTTTCGTAAGATGCAGTGACAAACAGGAGATCAAATTTTTTTTTTTTTTCTTTAAAGGTGTAAGATACCGAGATGCTGAACGCATATCTTTCCTCTAGTGATGGCTTGGAGTTAAAAACCACGTAGATCTTGATATGCAACCTAAATTTGGCATCAGGAAATGGGAAATTGCATCTTTAAGCAGAGTACAATCAAAAATGAATTACAATAAATCCTATATAATTGCATAGGTCATTCTCTTTAATGAGATTTTATTAACCTGACTGTCAAGCTTTTGAGTCAGGCAGATATTTTATCTTCTTCAACTGATAAAAGTGTCAGCTATAAACCACCATATAAATATTCATAAATCTACACATCTGTGGCAGCCTATCAGCATCATTCTTTTGGACATTAAAAGCATTCTAATTACTTTCTGTCTAGCAGAGCTGAAATGCTGCCTGTTATAGTATGTGCTTGGCAGGCATGATTGCTTTTGTTTGCCATCACAAATAGCAGCATCCTATTTTATATACTGATGGTCCAGAATATATTCAGGGTTTGACTGAACAGGATGAATATTATGAAGCACCATCTGGTTTTGATATCATCGGGTATATTAACTCATCTGTTAATTTTTGACACATCATTGATTTATTTATTTAGAAAGATTGGATCCTGTTTTGGTATGTTGCTGTTTGCCTTTGTAACAAATGTGATGACATTTCCTTACTAAACAGGGAGCGACTCTGGTTAATAGGATATATGGCTATGTTCTAATGCCTGTTTATGCTTAGAAGTAGCCTTGTGGATGAATTTAGCGTGTCTTGTTACAAATAATTCAAGTACTTTACCAAAAAAGTTTAACACTTGAATAGATTAGCCAGAGAATTCACATCTCTGAGGCATAGTTCTGTGATCCGTGGCAGAAGGTCATCTTTCTTCATGAAATTGTTTCTTATATGAAATGCCCAAATGGTGGTATTTAAGTATTCTTTGTGGCCCACAATCAAAACACTGATGATAAATGTGACACCTACCTTTCTTTACAGAAGCAGATGACACCATGGAAAACATTCAGCTGTCTGGTAGATGATATATGAGACCATATTAACAGCAAAGCCCTTTGGGCTTCGATGAGCGGAAGTTTGGACTGTTTTTCCTGACGTTATTGTGCTAACCAGGCCCTCGAGCAGGCTTCAGGGCTTGTCTTTGATTTAGTTCTATGCTAAAGAGAGTGAAGGAACTGCCATGTGTGCCCCAGAGTTCTTTGAGGTCCCTGTCCCTTCAGCTGCACATTCAGGCTTTACTGTAGGTTCCTATATGGGTCCCAACTCATCTTTTGCTCGGGTAAGTTACAAGAGAAACAGAACAGGAGGAAACAAACCAGAAACTTGCCACAGTGTGTACAAGTTGTATTTTGCACAAGCTGTTACCAGAGGTGGCCCGCAAGTTGGAAAGGGGACTGGAGCAGGTCCCTCTGAAGACCGGCTGAGAAGGTGGGGGCTGTTCATAAGAGAAGGCTGCTTGGACACCTCATAGCAACCTTCCAATATCTTAGGAGGGCCCACAGGGAAGCTGTGGAGGAACTCTTCAAGAGGAACCGAAGCAGGACAAGGAGTAATGGGTTCAAACTGAAAGATGGGAAATTTAGGTTAGATATGTGGAAAAAAAAATTACTGTGAGGCTGATGAGGCACTGGAACAGGTTGCCCAGAGAAGCTGTGGATGCCCCATCCCTGGCAGTGCTTAAGGCCAGGCTGGGTGGGTCTTTGAGTAACCTGGTCTAGTGGAAGGTATCTCTGCCCACAGCAAGGGGTGAGGATCTAGATGAACTATAAGGTCCCTTCCAAGCAAAAACGTTCTGTGATTCTATAAAGCAATAGGCAAGGCTTAGATCTCCTGGATATTTTAATCCCATAGGTAGGGATGCTTTGCTGAGCTGTGTGCCCATCCTTCCTGCTTGGTGATGGGGGAACACCATGCAGATTTTTCCTGGGAGCTGTAGCACCACTAGGATGAGCAGGAAGCTATTTGGGACCCCAGTGCTGTATGCATGTGAAGAAATCCCATTGTCCAGAAGCTTGAAATCCTCTTAACTAATGTGTGAGCCAATTTAATAGCACGGGCCACCCCTGGGGAAGCAGAGTTGGGGTTTTGCCCCTGGAAAGTGAGAGCATTTACATGTTCTCCATGCACAGTCACCCTGTACTTTGGCCAGCACCTGTGGGGTCTCTGTGCTCCCCACAGCAGCATGAGAAACAAGCCCAGAACACCTCTCAGCCAGAGGTTCATCTCAAGTGATGGGTGGGTGTTGTAGGGAGGGACAGATTATCCCCTTAGAAGGTGTCCAGCTGTATGTGCATTCTCCACAAGGCAGTCACCATCCATGATGTGTACAGTTTGCCCATTTAATTTATCCTCAACACTTGGCAGGTGCTTACTTGAATAAAGGGGTGGAGTGCTGTAGGGCAGTTTTGTAGGGATACCCACTTCCTAGGTTCAAAGATACCCCTCTTTTTGCTGATACCTTTTCACTTGTGCAGGCAACAGTGAGCAAATAGCCAGTAAAACACCACTCCTGGGATGCCTAACTTTGTGCCAACAACTTAAACACTTAATGCAGGTGATTCCTAAACTTCAGGCATGACATTTCTGGCCACTTGGGATTCACAGCTCCAAGTTTGCTTTTGAAAATGGGCACCTCAAACACAGTCACGACTGAAGATGCTTCCATATTTTTGCAGCTTTTTCTAATGGTTAGAACTCTTCCTAAGGGTAACCAGATTTTTCCTTGGTTGCTCTCTAAGAGACCACTCTCACCTCCAGACTCCAGCAGAATTGCAGGAAGAGGGCCTAGGGAAAGGAAGGAAAACAGGAATTTTCCACCCAGTGCCATGGTGAAGAAAAATTTAGTTTGAGACCCCATCATGCAGGGAAAGATCCTGCATGAGAAATGTCATCTTACAATGAGAAATGTGAAGCTGCACTGCAGCACAATCCTCCTCTCTCCTCTAGAGGTTACTCTGGTGTTGCTGCTGTGAGCCACATGGATGGATTCATTCAAAGCACCAGCATATACCTATTTTCTTCTATAAAATATAAACTCTTTAATAATCTATCCACATTATTTTCCTGGAATGAAAACTATCTGTCTTTGGTAGTATGTGCATTGAACAGTCCCATAATCCACCAAAGAAAGTCCTTTTCCTTAGGAAAGCATGATGTAGACCTTACAGTGCAGCTTAAAATTTAGGGTGGGCTTTCATGGAAAGCAGAGGAAGGAAGAGCAGAGCTAGTAACACCTGTTAGCAGTGCCAAAATCATGGCATATTTAAAATGACCAGTTAATAAAGCTCTGTTATGCCCAGACAGAAAAACAGTTTGTTCCATGAACAGCTAAGATGAAGATCAGTGTTTTGACCTTACCTTAGAAATTGTGAGCCCTCATCTGGAAGCAGATCTCTCAGATAAGTACTGAAATGGCCAGACACTTATAGTCTTAATCCACTGGACTGTCTCGATGATCTGTATGCAAAATGCCCAAGAAAATGTTTTGTAGTCATAGGAAGTGTCACATGCTCTCGATTTTGTGACCTAACCACAGTATTTACAGCAGTGGTCATATCTAAAAATATAATGGCCAAGTCTCTGTGCTTGGATAAAGGCCAGTTTGAGGGGTACAAGGCTGCTGCCCCAGGATCTCAGTTAATAAAAATATTGTAATAAACAGATCAAGAAATACAAATAATCAGGTGAGAGGGCTGAGTCACTGCAAGGTGAAGAGTGAGACAATTGGAATTGCTAAGGAACCTGAACGTCACAATCTTGCTGAAAATTAAATACCAATGAATACATTCCCTGCAGGGGAGAATGTATGGTATGCAGACCCACTCAATATTATAAAGATGACTTTTTAAACCAGCTGCCCAAGAATACAAAGGAAACTTTGGAAAAGCCACAACCTGAATCCAGAGCCACTGAGACCCAACACAGTGCTTATTAATAAAGCTGTCTGATCTAAGTATTGAAAAGATCCATAGCTGTGGGAAAAGCTGAAGGTGTACCTGCCAAATTTTCCAGACATCTTTTTTGATGCATTAGTTAGTGTAAATTATCAGAGTGAGTTTCAGACATATTAAACCCTGTTTTCAGTCTGGCAGTTGGATAGCTGAGAACCTCCCCTAGTCCCAGAGTCAGTGAGAAAATGATGTAAAGATGCTGTGTCTGGGAGTTGGTACCTGGTTTGCCATATGATAGTATCTTCTGGTTGCTTGCAGTCCCAAACAATCTAGTTAGGAATACTTGTGCTTTTAGCAGTTTAATCCTGTTCTCTTAGCACTTCATGGGTCTCAGGCAGCAAGTCCACCTCCAGGCAAATGTCTAGTTAAAGTCAATAGAAGCTCTGTAAGACTAAAGACTCTGGGGTCTGAGACATTAGAATTACATGGTTGGTGAGCAAGGTAATAAGGAAAAGGAATATCACAATAAGACTTTAATAAACTGCTTACACTGTTTGAGTCCAGTGCAGTGATTTCACTGGAATCCTACTTTCATAGAAAATACATACATTATGTTAAATCAATTAAGAATCACAGATTGGTGTTTATTCAGTAGTAATCACATAAAAACAACTTTTTGTCATTTCTTAAGTGATTAGACATTGCACAGTGCTTGCATTTCTAATTATAGACAGTCTGTAAAAGCTGAAATACCAATTTCTACAATATATGCTAAATGGACAACATTTTTTTTTCTCCATCATAAGAAATAACTGCAGTTATCATTCTCATTTAAGGTTGTTCAGACTGTGGGTGTGTGCACTATTACTGGTGTAAAAGTCTCTTCAAAGTAGAACCTACTTCAGCACAGAGGCAGATATTTCCAGAATATGTGCTGAGGGTATCCCTCGCTATTGCTGTCCAGCAGTACCCAGAAAAAAAACATTTGGGATCTCTGGGTTAGCCTTTCAGATGAGCCCTGCTTTGTCATGGCTCATTTTTATGTCTTTGAGTATGGGTTGAAGTTAAGAAAAAAATCAGTAATTGCTGTTATTGTGTCTTTGTAATAGATCTGATACTGAAGATTAGATCAATAATGTCATTTCTGCATAAAATTTCAGTTACATTTTAAACCATTATCAGAGTGAATATGCCTAATGCATTAAATTTTAAAACAAAACTAATAATTAATTTAATCTTTACAGATGTTAATGTGTATTTTGGTATTCTTCAAAACTAGTAATTTGAATGTCAGGTTACCTTTTGCTGTTTTTAGAATAAACCATAATATTGGAGGAACATCTCTTATAAGAGTCTAATCCCTTTTCAGTTGTTTCATTCATATCTTGTCCCCATGCAACAAGGATATGCAAAGAATACGTAACTGTTTTGTGAACAGAGACAATAATGATTAAAATACAAACAGTATAGATGACTTCAGGTCTGGAATCAGATTATAGGATTAAAATGAATGAAAAAACCATTCTGTAGTAGGATTGCAAAGTTACAGTCAATATCATCCTGTAATAATTTTAAAGAGGAAATGTGGAAAGAAGTAAAACAAAGAAAGCACATCTTGGGGGTGTTAGTGATGCTTGAATTTCCTGATTTCCTTTTGGTTTAAAGCTGCCATGTCACCAGGATTCTGTTCTTCTAATTCACGTTACATCTCCTGTGCTGTTTTGCAGTGGCGTTGGTTGTAAAAGGGTTAATGACAGCTGGCCTTAGGTTAGTGTAGGAAAGGAGAAGGAGAGGCAGTGGGTGATGGACCTGGTACCTCACTGGCACCCACTTGCAAAGGGGGAGCAGTGCCTGGGCATTTCTGCCCTTTGCAGTTTAGTGTGGTCAGAGGGTATTGCATAAAGCTCTGGATCTGAGAGGTGTTGTAGAAATCTGCCTTCATTAGTCTGAGCCTGTCTCCAGGAGTGTGATATGGCTCATAAACACAGGAGGCTGATGCTGAGGATGCTTGCAGTGGTCTTAGGGCCACTCCAGTCCTTCCCCTGGGCAATCCCTGCATGGCCCAGGCAGCCTCATAGCCCAGCACTGGGCTTGGGCTTGCTCTGCCCAGGACCCTCAGGTTCCTGTTTTTTCTGTCCTCAGGAGATCACATCCTCGGGTTTTGTGCCAGGGAGGTCTCCTCTGGCTGCATCTGAGGCTGAAAGTATTTGTATGCTGCTTCAGCCCTGCCCTCTTTCAGAGATCTGGAGCATGGTACAAATGCAAATTAGTGTTGTTTCAAATATTCTTCAGGTCAGCTGTAGTGACCTCAGTGTAAAGTAGATTTTCCACCAGGCAGTGGTAGATCTTGAAGAAGTGCTGTGAAAAGTGCTGTGGTATTTTCAGGGTCCCCCGTTGTAGGGAGGAAATGATGAATCTGACTCCATGTTCTTAGAAGGCTAATTTATTGTTTTATTATCTTATATTATATTAAAGGATACTATACTAAAACTATACTAAAGAATAGAGAAAGGTTACAGACAAAAGGCTAAAAGGAGAATAATGAAAAACTCGTGACTCTCTCCTCAGAGTCCAACACAGCTTGACAGTGATTGGTCATTAAGTCAAAACAATTCACATGAAACCAATGAAACAATGGCCAGTTGGTAAACAATGTCCAAACCACATTCCAAAGCAGCAAAACACAGGAGAAGTGAATTAGATAATTACTGTTTTAATTTTTCTCTGAGGCTTCTCAGCTTCCCAGGAGAAGAAATCCTGGTGAAGGGATTTTTCAGAAAATACGACGGTGACAAAGTGCCACCCCTTAAAGGCCTGAATTCTGAACATTTCTGTTCTTTATGAGTGTGATGAGGCCACTGATGAAGTTATGGTAAATGAAGGTCTGGGGTGCTCAGTCTCATGTATCTCTAGCAGGTTGCCTTTTCAAAAGTAAATGCATTTGTCACTTTCTAAAAGTCAAGCCTGCCTGAGAAGTGCTCTCCAAAATTGGCAGTGCTTTAACCTACCAGTCTTTTTTTTCTTTTGCAAAATGTTAGTTACATCTGTTTAGATACCTAGAGGAAATTAGCTTTGAATAAGGTAAAAAAAAAAAAAAATTACTGTTTTTGCTGGGGAGCCTAACAGGTGGTATCATAAATATGCTGGTCATTTTCTGTCTGGTTTCAGGAAGTATTATAGCAGCCTGAGCTATACATGTAGACATTGCAGAAGTGAGCCATCCTGCTCTGTAGGTTTAGCTTGTAGCTGCTATTGCTCCCTGAGACATGACACCTCCTGTCATGAGAGGAAAGCTGACTAGGTGCAGCACGGCATCCCTGTCCTAATGCCAGAGCTGAGCTGCTGTCTCCAGAAACTGCTGCACAGTCCTGTGCAGTTTCCTGACTGTGTGCTGAGCATCTTGAGGAACTCCACTCTCCACTGTGCCATACTGGCCTGCCTGCAAACCTGCAGCATGCCTTTGCTTGATTTAAGGAGAGGGGTTTGTGCTTATCACTCTGGGTATTTCCTGGACATACCTGGAACCAAGAGCAAAAGGAACAGAAGCAAAGTCCATTGAATTTAGGGTCAGTTGTGTGGAGTGTCCCATGCCCAATGTCAAACAAGTGCATCAAAGACAAAAAGGAGAAATAACAAAGCTTGGAAGCCTTGTTGGAGAGGAACTGGGCATAGGACAAAGGTATGGTGCAAAGTCCTACAAGTATGTAGAGTTAATGCCCTCCAACAGCTTGAAATAGGCTTTCTGGGCAGTACTTACTTGAACTTGTAGCAAATTGGATGTCATTTGTATTTTCTTCCCCATTTTCCTGACTTAATCCCTCTGAAAGAAGATGTCAGTAGGCAGTGTCTATCATCACAATGCATTTCTGATTAACAGCAAGGTCACAAGGGCACTCTCAAAATAGAAACAGAGTCAGGATTGTTTTAAATCACAGTGTTGCAGAAGTATTAAAGCAGAAGCCATAATTTTAATATGTTCAGAAATAAAATGCATGCTACTGTAAACAGTTGTGTACATTCATCTAGCTGCTACTGCCTGGCATAACCTCTTGCATTAAGTTTCTGTGATTCATCTTTTCTTTTGTTGCAGAGAGTCGAATGATTCTGGATGCCTTTGCTCAACAATGCAGCCGGGTTCTAAGTCTCTTAAATTGTGGTGGAAAACTACTGGACAACAATCACTCTCAGTCCATGATTTCTTGTATAAAGCAGGAAAACCCAAATTATAGTGAAAGACAAGAGCACTGTCAGCTCGGGAAAATGATCCATAGTCAGACGTCAGACATTTTAGACATAGAGATGCAGTATATGCAAAAGAAACAACAAACCTCAGCCTTTCTGAGAGTTTTTACTGATTCCCTTCAGAACTATTTGCTTTCTGGGAGCTTCCCTTCTCAGAACACCTCATCAATAAATGATTTTAGCCATTTGGCAGATGTGGATCCACTTTCAGCCTCTCCAGTACACACTTTAGGTGGATGGACATCTCCAGCGACATCGGAATCTCATGGTCATCCATCATCTTCTACACTTCCAGAGGAGGAAGAGGAGGAAGAGGAAGAAGGTTACTGCCCTCGGTGTCAAGAGCTAGAGCAGGAGGTAATTTCATTGCAACAAGAAAATGAAGAGCTTCGTAGAAAGTTGGAGAGCATTCCAGGTAAATAATCTCCTGCCATGTAATGTTGCTGTGGAGTGATAAAAATAATGTGGGTGATGGTTTATTTAAAGTTCTAGTATTTTTTAAAGGTTGAAATCATAATAATCAAACACTGGAATTTGTCTCCAGCCAAAATTCCTATAGCTGTGCCCAGTGGAAAACTACCTGCTGATATCCATCTCTATGAATATTGAGTCCTACACTAGTAAGATGTGTTCAGGTGGGATGTACTTGTAATCCCAAATTCCAAATATAAATTTGGTGGTTTGTCATAGTAATTTCAAACATAAGCTTTCATAACTCTTTATCTGTCTGGTTCTTTAATTGCCATTACAGCTTATAAACCTAATTCCTTTTGGAGCTCCTGCCTTTTGGTTACTTAAGGAAACTATTCAAAGTTATATCCATAGTTTTACCTGAAATAATTTTGGCTTTTACTTTGAACAGTTTCTCCTTAATTGCTGCTAGCTTAGTGAGAAGCATTACTACATCTCCTCCCATTCGTCTTCAAATAAATCTGAAAAAAAAAACCCTATAAAAACCTAACAACTTTTCCAGTTCAGCAATACCTAGAAGCCACTGGGAGAGAGAAAGAATTCAAATAGAAACCCCTTCTGTGAAAAGCTTCTCTTGCTCTTTACACCTAGGACCTCTCACTTTTCAGGTGAGCCAAGATACTTGAAGAGTGGAATGGGATAAGAGCAAAGTATCTTGGACCTGTATTTTTTAAACTTTCAGCACAGGCAAAAATACACCTCAAATAGTAATGCTAAAAGGAAATTGGAATTTAGCAAAGAAAGAAGCATACATCATGCTTTTGACACATATAAACACTGGGGAGCAGCACCTTTTTTACCTGAACTCAAGGTCTTAGAGTAGATCCGTAAAGAGTTAGTTGAACTGATCTCAAAATGGCAGAAAAGCATGTCTAGTACAGCATGAGCTGCAAGAGAGAAAATACTTCAAAGATGCTAACTATGCAGAAAGGAAGAAGGCAGTAACCAATAACTGCCCCAACATGTAGAGGCAGTTGCAAAATCTGACCAAAATGCAAGCAGTAGTCTTCATCATTCTTCTCCCCAGCTATCAGTGATGTACTATGCATTATTTGTATCATATCATGTTTTTCTTTTGTGCATTGGTCCATAGGGATGCTGGCAAATCCCATAAGCAGCATTGTTCAGTGCAAAGAAAACCCAAAATTTATAGTAAGTCCCTCACCTCTCCCAAAAACATAGAGTTACCATGACTCATGCACTCTCAGTGGTTTCAGCAGGGGTTAGTACATCATCTGGAACTGTGTGACAAAGGGAATTGTGTGGACTTCAATTCCTGGGGGGTCCTACCTTCAGGTGTAAGACCAGAAGTGATCCTGTAGGGTCTCTAACCTGGCTGACAGCTTTCATTCAGTCACCTGTACTGAACACAGTAATTTATTTTTTTTACTTTCACTAATGCATAACTTGTATTTGACTTGAGTAGTATCTCGCACAGCCTCCAGTTTCTGGTGAGCAGTGGCTGTATCCCTTACCTGACATTTGGTTCCAGTGCTTAATGACACTGGTGAAAATATGTGCCTTGTTCCCTGCCTGACTACCTGAAATCAGCTTTTAGCCATTGACTTTTATGCTTTGCTCCACTAAATGAAGTGCTCTATAGGTCTTGGTACTTCTTCTGATTGAAGGTACTTACAGACTGAAAGCTGACTTAATTTCCATTTTAAATAAACAAAGCAAACAGAACTGTTTGAAACTCCTCAAATTACCTGAATCCTTCTTTGCAGTTTTTTTCCTCCCCTTCTGCTAATTTCTTTAAAATCTGGGCACTGGAAATGCATGCAATATGTTCCTATGAGCCTGATCAAAGGTGAATAGACTCTTCACTTGTACCCGTGGTTTCCCTGGTGGGTTGTGCTCATTCTGTGCACATTTCTTCCTAAAAGTACACACTTTGTATTTGTCTGTGTTCATGTACTAAGTGTTCCAGATTGTCCCGCTTGCCCACTGTTTGCTGATTTGTCAGTTTCTGTATCATCCAGAATTTTTCAAATTGTTTTTAAATTAACTTTGTGATACTGGTTAGGAATGTTGAATAGTTTTGAAGGTGTTGTTAGTCCTTGTTGGGCCTTTCTAGAAACATTCCTATTAATGGTGATTCCTGCAAAGACAGATATTTAGGATGTCAATAGCAGGTTCCTGATACGTATTTGGTTTGGTCTGCTGGTGTTGTGTTGCTACTTTTGCAATCAACTAACTCATGGTAGGAAGTGACATGCCCTTCAGGAGTCTGGGT
Organism: Ammospiza nelsoni; assembly: GCF_027579445.1. Lineage (NCBI taxonomy): Eukaryota > Metazoa > Chordata > Aves > Passeriformes > Passerellidae > Ammospiza > Ammospiza nelsoni. The sequence goes on along the minus strand of NC_080636.1, from coordinate 24,207,689 downwards.
GTCTTACATTGTTCAGCCCGGCTTTTTCAGGCAAATCTATACACTTATCAAAGAATGACAATCAAGTTAGTCTGGCAAGTTCTACTTTCCATAAGACCATTTTGACTAGAATTAATTGTACTCATATTCTTTAGTTCTTTATCATTTGAATCCTGTTGTGATTGCCTGTATTTTGCTAGGATTAATGCTGGGTTAAACAGCAAGTATTTAGCTGGGTCATCACACTTACCCTTTATCTCCCTTTAAAAGTGATAAACATGCATAATCATAGTCATTTTACACCCCCCAGGAGTCATGAAACTCCTTGTTTACAGACTATCAAAGGAAGCAGACAAACATAAAAGATGTGCAAGGAGGTAGGACTTCACCTGCCAGCATAAAATCATCATCAGATACATCTGCTGCTTTCTGGTGACACATCCAAATAGATCTGAAGTTACCCATGTGTTTGCAGAAGTGTTAAGAGCCACAGAAGTCCCTGAGATTTTGCTACATGGTAGAACAGAAATCCTCAGGCAGTCACACAGCCACCACTGAGCAAAGTTAATCAAAAATCAGCTAAAGGCAATGTCTAATTATTTTTGTCTCTAGTGTTCATTTTGCTCTTGTGAGCTCCTACTCCCAAAAAAGCTGGCAGAAATTTTTCTGTGTTGCCCAGCTCTGTATGTAAACAGGAGCTTGCTCTCTGTGCCTTTTGTTTGTTTGTTTTTGGCCCATCAAGATGTTGCATACATCTTGAGGGAGGCAGAAAGGAGGGAGACAGGAGGGAGAAAGAAAGCCCTCTGCAGAGTGTCAGTGTTGTGTGCCACCATCTATCACATCAAAGTAACCTCAGAGCCCAAACTTCCTTCCCTGCATGTTCATCCCCCTCGTTCAGGCCGTCCGCGGGGCCAGGGGAGGCACTGAGCGTGTGGGGAGGCAGCCGAGGGGCAGCCAGGTGGGTGTGAAGGTTGCCGTGCTGTCCCCATGGAGCCACTGAAAGGGCAGGACATTTTTCCATGGTGGTTTCTCTTCCCAGGCTTGGGGGAGCGAGTGCAGAGCTGCTGGCTGGGGCTGACAGGGGACCCTGTGGGGCGATGGCAGCGCGCGCCGTGCCCTCCCCACGGGCACTGGGGCTCCGCCAGCAACTCTGCCAGCAGAATATAAAAGCACCAACCCCTCCCTTCTGCTGTATAATATGAATCATTCTGTCCTTCTCCTGAAATACTTTGCATTTCTTTTTTTTACTTTCCATATGCAAAAGCCCTTTTAAAATCCATGAGAGTTTGCGATCTAAAAATAGTTGCCGCTATACATCTCTTCCTCAAGCTTTGCAAAGCAAGGCTCACACACAAAGAGACTACCACAAAAAAGAGTGTTTTCTCTACAGATGTAAAGGCAATGACACTTTTTTCTTTTTTTAACAAATATTACAGAAGACATATCCTCCTGTAGCTTTTGGACACAGAAAATAAGATTTTTTCAGTGTTCAGGACTCTGCCCTGTTGCTGTAGAGCCCTTCAGTTCTGTAGGATCTTTTTGCCTGTAGCCTAGCATCACTCTTTGGCAGATCACCACTGGAGAGAAACGATTACATGAATAAAATACCCCATATATTTCGGTTGCTGGATGGGTAGATTTTTTTTCTCAAAGAAACCCCATTTGATTTGACTGAAACAATACTTAAATTTGTGTGAAAACTTAATTGTTCCAGCTGTAGAATAAATGAAAAAAAAATTTCTATTTTAGTGCTTGGGGTTTAAAGCAGTGCAACTTCTTTCAACTTGTCCAGTTTTCCCAATATTTTTTTTTTTAGGGCAAAATATTAACCAAGCATTTTCAGTTTTCAATTCAACTGAATGGAAGAGCAGCATTTTCATTCGGTGTGTTAGCGTGTCTTCCTCTGAAAAATAATTGAAGTTTAGGCAATTCCTGGAAGGAATTACCTAGATTGGCAACCTCATCATTGATTCTTTAAGGTTTTGAGATCATTAAGAACAAAACAAAGTAATCCATCCACATGAGAAGAAAAGTGTCTCCTAGTTTCTTTCCTCTGTATAGAAATTGCTGTGGCTGTGAAACTTTCCCAGTAGTAAATCTAAAGACATATTTGTGGAGCTGCATACAAGACGTGGATTTTAACCATGAGGATATTAAACAGCTCTTCATTATAATCAGCATGATTTTCTCACACTTTTTTATCTGAAAGGGAAAAAATATTTTCAGGTGATTAAAGCAAAGGTCTATAATCATGAGTTAGGGTTTGTCTCCTGGTGCTCCCAGGAGCACGCTTTGCTGCGTGGTTTTGGATAAAGCAATCTGAAAGTAGTAAAAAGTTGTGATTTAGTAAGTATATGAAACAGTGTGTGACAAATTCAATGATTATTCTAAATTTGTTAGCCCAGCAGCAAAAAATACTCCAGCAAATAGCAGAGGGATGGGGAAGGAAAACCCCCTCAAATGGTGAGTCCTGGTCACCTATAGAGGCTGCATTCATGGTGGCTGGAAGTAGCCAAAGCAAAGTGGGATTTGTAGGTAAAGTTAATATCAGTGTAATTGAAAAGTCAGACTAGTTTTCCAGGAGGTTTTGTATGCCCAAGGCTTGACTCCTCTTCCTGACTATTGGATGATACAATAAAAGATATTACTTTTCCCTACAAATCCTGTCTCCCTTTATACTTTCAGAGCCTCATGTTTCCAAAGAGCCTACCACAGCCACAGTGTAGATAAAGCAGCCATCAAGGGTTATGATGAACACTTTTTCATGTCCTTTTTTTTGTCCTTTTTCTTCATGTTCACATTTAACCACTTCTTTGGTTTCCCTTGATGTTCTGGATGTTTTGGTCTGATCTGTGGCCTCGTTCTGCTCTTCAGCTTCAAAGTGTAAAGTTACAGTGAGAAGAGAGAGCCTCGAGCGCGGTCACCCAGTGTTGGGCACAGGAACCCCTTTGAATTTGTAGCACAGCTTTGCTTGCTGCTGGGGGTGATAGCTTACTTTGCTAAAGCAACCTGAGTACAAAAACTTACTGAAACATGTAATTGCAGCAGACCAGGGCTTGCTTTATCTGTTTTCTCTGTGTTTCTGGATACAAACCCACAAGAATTTGGGAGATCGGGTTTCTCAGCCAACTTGGGAAACCGGAGCTGGTGAGAGTTTTGTGTGGAGCTGCAGCTCAGCCTGTCAAGGATGAACTCCCAGGTCTCAGCTTTGGTTTGGCCTTTGCAGGTAAACATTTGGTTTTTAGTGACACAAACTGCTGTCCCTTCTCACAGGGGACTTCCTGGTTTCCCTGTTAGTTATCAGCAGTAGAAATGTGTAGTAGAGGGGTTTGCAGAGGATGTCCCCTCCAAAGGGAAGACTTCACTGCTGAATGGGATCACCAGAAGAGGCTCTTTCTAATGAGTAGATGGAAAGTGAGAGAGCACAGACAAAAATAAAAGCCACAGGAACATGTGTCAGCATCACTTAAATGAGATGCACAGCTGCCTTGTTTTATCTCTTTAATCTGTTGTTTATGCAGAGGTGTATATCCCAGGGGCATATGGGAGGGGAACATTCTTTTTTCTGGAAGAAATCTATTGCAAAAGAAAACTAAAAGTACAATGGCTTTTCAGATGCAGATTTATAGAAATTAAATTATTTGCCTGGAAAACACAGCTGAGAGGGATTTTTTAAGTAATGAGATATTTCCTTGAATTTTTCTCCCTTCCCTGTTTTCAGCTGGCATGTAGGTCAGTTTAGGAAATCTTTAACACCCTCCTACAGATTGTGTCAATTCTTTTGATTTCTGCTTTATGCTTTCGCTACAAATGAGTGCTGGTTTTATTTTACCATCCAGTCACAAATATCCAAATTTGCGGGCTCTTGAGCACTGAGATCAGTTCCTCCCCTATCTTCCCTTGCCCCTTGCTGTTTTTCCAGCCCATCACACTCCAAACAAACTCATCTTCTTGGACCATCCATGCAGCTTTTACTGGCTTTCAGCTGACTATTGAAATAAATGACCGTATGAGCTAAAATAATCCAAGCCATGCACACTTGTTCAAATCTCAGGCAGCAAAGGCATCTCCATTAATGCTATAAGAAATTCACACAGCCCTGTGGTTCGTCAGCACGTTCCCTATCATTTGTTACATCTTTTTGACAGTCGAGCATCAATTTAGAAATGCCCTGCAATGAACTCGGAGAGAAGCGCTGCTCAAGGTCAGGTGAAGGAGGACACAGTGCAGAGCTGGGCCAGTCTGAGCTAGCAGCTGCTGGCCTGAGCAGGGTGGAGTACAAGTACACCCTTCCCCATTTTCCTCCCCTCTGGTGAGGCAGAGCTAAATGGTCTCGAGTGCTGAGGGATTCATCTTCTGCAGAGCACCAAGAGGAATACCAGCCAGTGTCAGCTACAGAGCACAAAATCTTATTGATTGCAGAATAACCAGATTTCTTACTGTCTGTTTATGGGGCTGAGACACTGCAGAGACACATGCAGCCAAACTGGGTGAGCCATCCCATCTCACTGGGACTGTCTGATGCTGCAGGAGAGGTTGGAGAGACACTTTATTTACCTTGGAGATGTGCTGTATTTACAGCAAGCCCGAGCATCTCTTCACAGTGCTGTGCTTTGGCAATGTAAACAGCCCTGTAATGTTTTACACTGGAGGCTGCAGTGGATTTTTGGGTGGATAAATGAGAGTTCTCATTGTGACAGATATCAGTGTAAGTCATGTAAGTGATTGTGTCCCAGTAACATTTATAATGAGCAAAAACCCAGCTCTAACCAATCATAGGGATGCTCGTGGCCCTTCATAAAAATTTGGAAACAATTATCTGAGGCAGAGGTTTAAAAAGAAAAAAAAATAGAATGAGTGATCATTGAGAAACATTAAAAACATGTCGCTGAAGGCCCCAAAAGGCTATCTAAGAGGAAAAGTATAATGTTGCTTACAGAACCAACCAGTTTAGAGGGAATGAAAAGGAAGAGTTAGAAACATAACAAATGGATTCAAGGGGAAGTTAATGGTGATGTGTAAAAAACAGTTTGGTCAGTGGTAAATTAATGATTAAAATTAAATGTGGAGCATTGTCTAGAGAAGGCTTCTTTTCCCTGGCAAAATAAAGGAAAAATATGACATCCTAACAACAGTGTTGGACCATTATCAGACAGAAATAGATTTTATCAATAATATGGAACTGTTCATTGACTATTTCTGTTCTGGTACTTGTGGAGGATAGCATGATGCAGTCACACCAATATAATGGTGATGGTAAGCAGGTAGAAATATTTTCCCTTTCCACTGTATCTCTGGGTGTTACCACACATTCATCAGCAGCTTCATGTGGGACTGCAGCCTCAGTGCCTGTCCCATCTGCCTCCCTGTGCTGGGACTCTGGAGAGCAGTAGCTGCTTGCACATCACAGCTTTTCCTCCCTAAGTGCACATCAGCTCACTACCAAAGGCTCAAGGCAGCTGCTACCCAAGGGTGATGTTTGCAAAGCCAGGAGGTTTGGACAGCTCACTTCAGGAGCTAAACCCAACATGAAAAACGCAATTCTGACCATCGTTTTTCTTTATGCTTTGTAATATTTTGGATGCTTCAGAAGACTGAAAGATGGAAATAGTATCTTGATTTTTTTAAAAGGACATGTCCTGGATGATGGTGATTTTGTTGGCCTGATACTGAGCCAGACAAACTAATTGCACAGCTGATGCCAGCTTCAATTAATAGAGTGCTAAACCAGAATAATGGCATTAGTACCAGGCTACATCTTGCCAAATTATGGTTTTGATGAGATGAAAAGTTTGGTTGATGAGTATTGCAGATATTCAGGGTGTTACATAACATTAAATTACAAAACACGATTTAAAAATACAAATATATTTGTATTCGGGAAATTCGGGAAAACTGCCATGATGAGGTTGAATTTCTGGAGGGATGTTTTTTGTGAAGCTGTTCACAACCCATGTTTTTAATACTTTAATCCATGAGCACACAGTCATTGCTTAGAGCTTGCAAGAGGTGCAGAGGCAGCTGTGGGAGAGGAGGATGTGAGGTGACAGACCTGGCTGATCTCTGTGTGCTGGAGCACAGAGAACGTGGCTCTGCTTGGCTTCAGCTCCTGGGAAATGCGCTGGGAAAGGCACTGAGTGCTTTCAGTGCCCTGAGAAAGGCTTTGGGAAGTCACAGTGACTTTCTGCTTGGGTGTTGATGCACAGCTTGCCCAAAAAACCCACGGCCATCAGCTGTACAGACAGGAGATGTAAGGAGGTGTAGGGACTCTGCTTTTATTGGGAGCCCAGCACCTCTGGAAGGTCAGTGTTGGGCTTAGCAAAGAAAAAATTGAGAAATTACTTTACCTTCATTATGTAACAAGTAACAGGCATTTTCCATTTCTTTTCCAAAAAAATTTGCAAAGCCCAGTTTGAAGGAAAACAGAATGCAGACTTGAAATAAGGTTTATGTTCCTGTGGGTAGAAACTGCATCACTGGGAGATGACTGCTTGAGTTCTATGGTGTTTTACCCACTGATGCTGTCTGTTGCAAGGAGGATTTAGTCCAGGGAGTCGCTGTCCTGTGTGGCAGCTCGGGCTGAGAGACCATAGCCTGGATTTTGTCACTGGCACAGGGTGTGACCACCACAGTCACTGTTCAACTGTTCATTAGAAATTAGGATTCTCTGCAGAGAAAGCTGTGACAAGCTGCGCTGAATAAGCACTTGTTACAACATACAGATACCTAGAAAACAACATCTTAAACTTGCATCAATGGCAGCAAACACCAGCCCCTCCTGCATGTGTCCTGGTTAACATCTTAGCCAGACCAGCCTTCCCTGGCACACCGGGTTCCCTGCGGGCCCCACTCCTCCTTGCCCTTTAGCTCCTGCAAAGACCTTGCCCTTTCATTCTCTGCAGGCCAGGCTGCTTTGCCATCTCCAGTGTCCATTCTGAGACTGGCACGTCCAGAAGGTAAAGGCTGTGGAAACTTCTTCCCTAAAGGGCAGGAAAATTACTGCCTCCCCACAAGCTTTCTGCTAAATCATAACAAGTGTTATCTCAATGGTGGTATCTCTCCCACTGCTTACAGTAAGAGCAAATCCCTATTGGTGATGTCCTGGTAGTGATACCTGCATAAGCATGCAGAGTATCAGCCCATGGGGCTATGGTCTTGTTAACCCTGTGGAGACCCCATCAAAGATAAACAGAGTAAATAAACTAATAGACTTAAATGATTATTCATCTTCCCAGCTAGGACCCCCAGGCTCTTACAAAGCTACATTTCCTGAAGGGTTTGGAGGAAACAGTTCTCAGCAAAGAGAATATCTGCAGAGCCATAAGAGTGACACAGCAGCAAAACCAAAGCTTTGACTCTCCACCTTGTGCTGCCCTCTTTGTGGTTTCCTCTAGGCTTCAGTTAATATGGCAGCCCAAGAAGTCTGGATTTGCAAGTAGCACCTGGTGTTTGAAAGGTTGAGGTTATTTGTACCAACAGCAAACTGTGCTGTATCATGGCTTTAAAATCAGAAGTGATCAGCATCCTCCAGTCACTACAATGGGGTTAAAAAAAGTCAAACAATGTTCTGCTCAAAACATTGCTGCTTTTATGAGGATAGAAGTTTTTATAAGCTTTGGCCAGCTTTTAGTACTTTCATGTTTCTCAGTGGTAATGAGAAGGCATTTTATCAGCAGCACAGAGTTCAAGTAGAGCTGCACTTCATCTGCTGGGGACATAACAGGTTAAGTAATTTCCTGTTGTCTTCTCAATTGAGCCCAAAACCCTTGGAAGAACATAGGTAAACACATCCCTGGATAGCCTGCAGTGAGATTACTTACTGTGTGAGAAAACAGAAGCAGGAGTAAATACACTGATGGGTTGTCTTTACAGAAAAGTCAACGTGGGGTGCAATAACATAGAAATTTATTCATCATATCAGGCACTTTGCATGACTTCTGTGTGCAGAGGGCTGGATGTAACTCCTCTTATCCTACAGTAAAGGGTCTGTTTTGCACAGAGTAATTTTGTTTTGCACCCTGTCTGCCTAGACAGGGGCATAGTAAGCTGTGTGGTGTAAATGCCAAGGAAAGAGGGCAAAATACCCATAAATCCTACCTTCAGACATTCTCAGATATTTCAGTGCTTGCTTCCAGACTGCCAGCTTAAGATAAAGCCAAACACACCACATTTTTTCAGAAAAGAAATAATAAAATGCCAAGAAATAGTAATTTTAAAAAAAGGAATGTAAATATTTCTTTTGGGTTTTGAGCTGAAGCTATGATTAAATCTGAATACAAAAACAACCCATTCAAAATGTGAAAGTCATAAGGTACCTTAAAAACTATGCTTATTTAGTCTTGCACAAGCCAGTTGTAATGTTGGATTAATATCTGTTTAATTCTCCTATGGTGTTTCAGGCTCAGGAGAAAAGAGCTGTATTTCAAAAATACTCCAGAGTTAATCAGGGATGTGGCAGCATCTGCTTAAGAGAGACCCATAATTGAATCATCCCTAATTAACCTATCACCTCAACAGAAGGGAATAGGATGTTGGTACCACTACTGAAATGGATAAGAGTGATGGGAATGGAAAGCGGGGAGGATGAGGGCAAAGAGAAATAAAGCAATTTGCCTAACACCTAGTTTTATAATAAATCTGGGAGGAGGGAGGGAGTACAAATTGGAGTATACAAGTCATTGAATCTCTTTAGTATATTTAATCAGACTGTAGTTTCAAAAATATTTAAACATATTTACATGTTAATCAATGCATTATTTAGGTCCAGTAAATGTTTCCTCCTTTGTATGGTTTGGGATTTTTACAGTATTTACAGATTTTTTTTTTCTTACTATCATTACTGCTGACCTAATTTGTATTTGGAGTAATTATAATTTCAAACTTGGGAAAAAACCCTTTGAAAACTAGTGGGCAGAGAAATAAAAGTAATTTCAGAGATCTCAGTATAGGCAATACAATACTTGTACATTTATTAAATGAAATACCTTCACAAATCAAAATGAGAAGTATTTCCTATTTGAAATAAATCTCACAGACATAGAACAGAGATACTAAGGAACACTGCTTGATTTAATGTTGTTGTTCTATTTTGTGCTTTACAGCTAATGTACAGTAATTGCAATTTGTTTCATGCAGTGCCCTGCCAGACGGTTTTAGATTATTTGAAGACTGTACTTCAGCATCACAACCAGCTCATGGTACCCCAGCCAGCAGACCACCCAACCGAGGTAGTGTACAGTGAAAACACTAAGCTGCATCTCTTTGTGCTGGATAATTCATACAAACATGCAGGCAAATAAATCAGTAGGCGTTTAGTAGAAAAACAGGTTAAAACCTGTCATTTTTAGGTACAGTAATACCCTAAATGGAGGAAACACATCATTAGTATCATCTAGAATTATTTTACTGAGCAGCACCTAACTCCCTGCATCAGCACCAGGTGTGCTTGCCCTGCTTTGGGTAGCTTTTCTCTCCTCTTTCTTCATATTTATGGGTAGAATTTGGGCTGGGGCTCCCTGGTGACAGCTGTAGCTATGTGACTGAGTGTGGCTGCACGTGGCATGCTGCAGTTCAGGGTGTATCCCTTTGCTCCTCCATTCAGTTTTATCCTGTGCAAATTAATATATACATACTTATATTTATCACTAACTGTTATCATCCAAGGATTCATTTTCCTTTTTTTAATGCTCTTTTGCTTAACTAAAATTTTCAAGTACTGTAAAAACTGAGGCTGTTTTGTAATGTCTCACAAGGAATAGCTTGTCACAGTGTGACAGAATTTTTTATTCAATTAAACACACAGATATTAATCTTTTATTCATAAATTTTATCATGTACAAATATAAGCAGAGATGCGTTTGTATTTTTGGTTCTTCCTTCAGAGTCTGCTTATTTAATTTCTGGGAGGTTTTATGTTTGTTTTAGTTTAATGACTGCTGGACACACCAAACCACATCATATATTTAGTGAGAATGTTTTGCCCAGAAGTGCTTTACTCTCTGAGGAAGCAATGAAAGTGTATCTGTAGCAGGAATCCTGTAATTGTTTAACAGAGTAGCATAACACTATATCATGCCTTGGAGAAGAACGAGGAAAAATATCCTACATTTCAGGGGGAACAAGAGAGAAGTGTTATAAAATTGAGGCTGAGGAGTTACACGAAATTTATTACCCTCTCCTCAGTTAATAGCAGTGTGAGCTCTCATGAAATCTAGATGTTGGGCCTTGCTGCACCTGATTTTCATCAGTGCTATATATATATAAACACAGAATAGCTTCTAGGATAGCTTGCTGCTTAGCAAAGCCACACGTGAGCATCTGTCCCTAATGCCCATGAGCAAGCCTGGAGCCCAACCCTGTGCCACTGTGGGCTTGCATTGCCCTAGCCAGGCCTGGCAGGGCTTGGCAGCAGGGCAGCACCTACAGTCACCTCCAGCTTGTACTCTGCTGTGCTATCAGTAAGAATGGTTGTTGCTTCACTAAAGGATTTTTATAGGAAAAAATAGGTTTCAGAAATCAAAGGTAGGAAAATAACTTACTTTATATAAAAGGGATGTGAACTAGCTGCTGAAAAGCAATTAAGTACCAGTGTGGGGATCACGTGGTCCTTTGTACTGATGCAGTGGAACAAGCCAAGGGAGTACTCCTGCCAGCTCCCCTGTGACAAAGTTGTCACAGCTACTTCAGCATAAGAATATATTGCCTCCAAAGAGCTTTCCACACTGCCCCTCTGCTCTTCTTCCTTCCCCAACTCCTTCCCAGTGTTGGAAGAGGACAAGGAGCTGAACTGGATGGATTGTAATGTTCTTCCATGGCAGAGCTCTTCAGACATTCAGGCTTCCCAGGGGATCATGTATGGGCTAAAACTAAAGCAGCTGCCTGTGTCATGAATGGAGGGGCAGGAATTGACCCTGACCTGTTTGCAGTGATGGGAGGAGAAAATGAAGTGCAAAGAGAAAGCCCCAGATTTAACAGGGCTAGACTGCAGGTGAAGGGTTTTTCTCTTGGGGGTGAGAGCTTGAATTTACAGCTACAGGGGAGTGAAGTGTTGAGGTGTCTGGGGAGGAGTGGCTCTTCGGACAGACAAAGCCCATCTCTTGCCTTACATTTTGGCTTTCTTTGCAGCATTTTGGGTTTGTCCACAGCTGTCTTTGCCAGCAGCTTATAGCAAGACAACCAAGTAGCAGACATCACACAGGTGAGCCCCCAGTGATGCTAACCCCACTGGGAGGTGGTGTGACTCTAGATCATACAGATTATCTAATGATAATCTCAGCACAGTCTCACTAAATTCAATCTTCCATATTTTATCAAACTCGCAAAAAAATTAAAAACAAATACCTGAGGAAAAACTTCAAAGGTGCTCCCAAGCTGTCTCCCAGGATGCTATAATAAATATGTGAAAGGAGGCAAGGGTAGTCCTTAAAATAGTTTTCAGATATCAAAGGCCTGGAAGTGAGAACTTTGCAGCACTTGCCCACAAGTGTGGCTTGTGGCTGAGCACCTCCATGAGCATCTGACCTGCGTTTCTCTAGCTTACTGCAGGCTCCTGTCAAACCTCAGGGCTACACAAAGGGTTCACTAATTGGGCTATCAGATTTATGTGCTTTCATAAAGAGGGGCAGCTGTAAAAGTGAATGAGCATCTACGAGGGTGTGGTTTGGGTTTTCATTGTGTACTTCAATTATTTCAAGTATATTAACAGTACCATCTTACATTAATTGGGTAATCCTGAACTGTAGCATTTTATGGGCTCAAGAATTAAATACAATTGAGGTACAATTGACTTAAGAGGGCTTATAAATGTGTGTGGATTACAGGAATCCCCGTAATTAGTCCCACAGCATTCATTTAATGTTGGAATATCGAAGCACACAAATTATGAAGGTTAAAAGCAAAATTTCTTTCCAGCTGACACAGTGGCATTTCTTTAAAGCTATAATTTGAGTTAATACAGCATTCATTAATAATAATGAAGCTTTTAGTTTTCATAGTTGCTTTACTTATTTTCTTTACATTTTTCACAGTAACATAATTGCTGTCAAGTTTCAGGTGTGTTCTACAGAAGTAATAAATTTATTATAAAAATAGACCAAAAGAGTCGCCTCTGAAGGAAACTATCAGCTGTGATGAAGTGATCCATTTGATCAGGCTCTTCAAAGACCCTTTTTATGCATTTTACCATATTAAGAAGAAACATTACACTTAAATAGTATGCCCAGTTGCTGATTCTTAACTCTTTTTAACTTGCTTCTGAAAGTGGAAATTATCAATAGCTACGCCTCTCAAAAAGTATTCATTGTACCTGACCCACTATGAGTTCTAGAAAATGGAAATGTAATTTTAGAAGTACTCATTCTCTGTAAGAGTAATTAAGTGTTCACTGTGGGTTGTGTTTCGCTGTCAGTATCGTGGATAGTTAAAAATGTATCTTTTATTGCAACTAACATTTTCACTTATCTGCCTTGTAAAATAAGCAACAGAAATCTTTCACTTTTTCAGGGGAGTAAGCAGCTGCTGAACAACTACCCTGTCTACATCACTAGTAAACAGTGGGATGAGGCTGTAAATTCTTCCAAGAAAGACGGACGACGGCTCCTCCGCTATCTCATCAGATTTGTTTTCACAACCGATGAGCTTAAGTACTCATGCGGCCTTGGGAAAAGGAAAAGGTCAGTGCAGTCAGGAGAGACAGGTCCTGAAAGACGTCCTCTGGATCCAGTTAAAGTAACATGTCTCAGAGGTACTGCATCTTTTCGCTCAGTGTCCACCATATGTGATCTCATTTCACCACATTGGCTCTGCCTCAGTAGAAGCATTTTTGGCTGAACTAGAAGGGGTTTTGCAGGCAGGTGGCAAGCACCCAGAAACCCTCCACTTTCTTTTCATACATATATACAAGTGTGTATGTATGTATGTATAATATATGTGTTTGGGGTGTTTTTGATGGGAAAAAACAAGGCCTCTTATTTAAGAGAGGACCCAAATGCAAGAGCACATGACACTAATACACTTTAAAAAGCAGTGAAGCAAAACCAGACATTCCTGATTACACTCTTTTATAATAAGCTCAGGTAATTTGTTAACAGCAATACACAGCAAAACTAACCAAAGGAATAGTTACAGTTTAATGTTTAGTAAGAATATGATGCACAAGAAGACAGTGCATCATTGGAGTTAGAAGCTGAGTTTCAGAGTAGGTTTGAAAACATCTTCTAGGGTCAAGAATATCTTCAGGTTAATTACAAAGTATACATAAGCATGTTGTCCGGAATTTACCTTATTTTTATGCATACTGATGCAACATTGCCTTAAAATATTAGGGAAGAACTCTTTCCCATGTTTGGCCTGAAAAGGGAGGGGAGTTTTGCAAGCATTTCACAATGTTAGAGAGTGAGGATATTGCACAGAAAGGGTACAGATTGAAAAGAATGTTTCCTAAAATTGTTTGAAAAGGCCGGTAGCAAGCTTTATAACAAAACATACAAAACAGGACTTTTTAAAACCAAAGTAAAAATATGTTTTTAGTTTCAACATCTGCATTGTATAAATGCATATGCTTATTATTTCTTTAATTAACTCGTAGTTAACTTTATAGTATTTTTTGAGCACATACGTGAAATCTTGGTTGAACTAATCTCAAGAATGTTTTACTAATCAATGCAATATAAGAAGCTATATTGTGGTCAGTCAGTGATAAAAATATCTTCACTCATCCCACTGGAGTCCCAAGTGGTTATACACATCAGATGTATGGGCCTCTTCTCATTTAGGGTAGAAGAATCCAACAAGGCTAAGTAGATAAGGCTTGAGGTTAGGGTACAATATTGATGTAACCAGGTAATGAACTCAGATTCAACATACAGACAAATGAGGCAAACAAGCCCTTTTTGTACTACAAAATAATCTTTTAAGCTGCTGTATGAGACTCTAGCAGAACTCTATCAGAGCTAGATTGGAGGGCAAATTCATTGTACACTGTGCTGCAGAGGCCTAGAGAGAGCAGGGGCCCAGAAGTTCTTCTGGGAAATGAAGGCTGGAAACAAGTACTTTAGCATTTACTAAGTTACTTTAAGTATCACCTAATAATTTATGCACAAGCACAGTGTTGATACCCTTTTCTTCCCCTTTCTCTCACCTGCCCCTCAAGACTAATAGTAAATGCACCTGTATATGGAATTTTGCTTGTAGCCAGTCTCTTTTTGAGGTCCTGGACACGCAGAACATAGGGAACACTCCTTGGGAGGAAGAGAAAGGGTAATTTCTTTAATTATGAGAAGCTTGAAGACAAAGCCAAAACATGCAGTATGTAATGACCAGCTAAGAAAGCAGAGTAGACAGCTCTCCCCTTGGGCCTTTGTGTGTAGGTGGGAACATGACAACTTTCTCCAGTGCTGAGAGTTGGCCACTAGCTCCTACTCATTTACAAGCCAAGGTAACAAGTGTCTGACTAATTCTCAACCCAACTAATTATGCCTTTCCACCATAGCAGAGAGTGCAAATTGGTTCTCTGTCTGCACTCAGAGTTTAAATATATATAAACATATTTTTAATATATTCCTACAACTGACTGGTGTCTGGAACCAGTTTTAAAACATCCTGGCATGCTTAAATTATAGCATTACTTTACATGGTAACCATTTCTCTGAGAAAAAGATGAGTGTGGGGGCACATGCGAACATAACTAGGTAGGAATTACTGTTGCTTGTGTGGATTTCCAGGGAAGTGAATTTAAAACAGAGATTGCTATCACTTCTGCAGACACACTGCTGGAGGAGGTATGCAAAAATCACATCCTAATTGTCCAACAGATGAGATACCTTGCAGGCACGGGAACTCATGTAAAAGCACAGCATTCCCTGTCTGGAGATGTGGTGACAGTAATGAAGTTACCTTACACCACTTATTGTGCTGTTGGCTTGTCAACAGTAGAAAATAGAATTTAAAAATATCCTGGGACACACAATGCTGCATGAGGGAATTACTAATGTTACAGAATAAATAAGCAGCTCCATTTCTATATGAGCTACACTGTATCCAGTATCTCTAATAAGATGCCCTCACATTTAAAATCATATTTGGATGTTTCAAAGTCCAAATACATCTATTTGAGCTATGCCTAGCAGTTACAACTCCAGACTTGGCAGGGCACCTTCTACAAGCCTAGCATATAGCACGTCAAAGAATGTGAAAAATAAATTATAAAAAATGTAATCATCACATACAAATAGCTGTATGTGGCAGTAGCAGCTATTTAAATAGCTAAAATGCACGCAGTACAATTCATTTTCTCCTGCATTGAAAACTATTGCAAGGCTCCCCAAATCAGCTCTCTGATCTCATTTAGCTATTTCTAAGGCCAAATTAGTCTCTGAAAAAATAGGTGTAAAATACAGGGAGATGAAAATAGCAGAACTTAAAAGAAAGATCTCCCAAACAGACAGGAGCACCAAACTGAAATAATGGCAGTGACATTTTCCAGCAGGCTGGGGGCTCCTGCAGGTTGCAGGTGCTGAAGGAGCCAGCAGAGGGAGGTCAGGAAGATCCAACAGCAATCACCTTGAGGTATAGATACCAACAGGCTTCTAATGAAATATGTCCTGGCTCATGTTAGCTTTTACACTTACTGCACATGCTGAATCACAGCCTTCACTTCGAATTAGTTCTTTGTATTTCCACAAGAAAGGAGTTTATATCCAGGTCCCATGAGTCACCTAGGTAGCTCAGGTGTAACAACATACACTGCATGTGGAGAAGCACACTTATGCAGAAATAAAATAGGTCCAAGTGGCATTATCATGGCATCCCCCATAAGGCTTTCCTTCTGCTTAAGCAGAGCAGCAATACCTCCTTTCTTATTTCCCATGAGCTTCTGACACCTGGGCAATACCAGATGCTGCAAAGACAAGTTGCTTTCAATGCTTGCCTGTTTTCCTGCAGAGTTCATTAGGATGCACTGCACCTCCAACCCGGACTGGTGGATGCCCTCCGAGGAGCAGATCAACAAGGTGTTCAGCGACGCCGTGGGGCACGCACGCCAGGGCCGCGCCGTGGGCACCTTCCTGCACAACGGCACCTCCTACTACGAGGGCACCGAGCACCCGGGCTCGCAGGACGAGGTCTTCAACAGAGGCATGCAGGATGCTTCTGGAGATTGATGGCACTGAGAGCCACGTCGTGCTGCAGTAGCAACCACTTAATTTAGGAGAGACTGTTTGTTGAACATACTTAACCCTGCTGTCATTTAGGAGTCCAAAGCATGTTTGAACACATACTGCATACATTTCAGCTTCTCCATCCTACCATATCCCAGTTAACAGAAAGAAATCCATTTCAAGACCTGCTTTATGGGACTTCTCAGTGCCTATTATTTCCAAACCCTTCATAGCACACTCAAAGGGAACGTGCAGTCCATTTCATCCAGTTGTAGAGGAAAGGTCATTTAAAAACTATAGAAGTGTCTAAAGAAACAGCAGCTACTATCTCTTCAGCCTACTGATAACAATCCCAGGCCCAGACTCGGAACTGCTGGGTGCTATTTGCTTTCCCTGACTAGAAGATTTCCACAAGTCTGCACACTCAAAAGAGAAATAAAAAGGAGTGGTTTCCCATTTGCTAACAGAAAAGAACATAACTATGAATGCTACCTTAAAGTACAACACAAGACAGAAAATCCAGGGACTTTCTTAGCCAACTCTGTCAGGAAATTAAGCTTCCCGAGTAAAACAGCAGCACTCATCAACAGCAGAATCCTTCAAAGACCCAGAACAATAACAGGCATTTCTAACAGATAAAAATTGCATTGTATATCAGATAGACAGTATATTTATCTAGATTTCTAGAGGATTAGAGTTGATCATGACAGTTTTCATTAAAAGAAGATTGCTAAAAACAAATTGCCATTTCAGAAGACAGATTTTCCTTTGTCTGTTCCTATTCTGCAGCCATATTATGTAGCTTTAGAGGCTTTAAATTGCCTTTTCTTGTTTTCACTTTAATTTGTGCTTTATATCCGTTCCTTGAAAGAGGTGAGGCAATGTGCTGGTTTTGCTCAATGTTGCATTCAGGGAGGGGTTGGGCCAGAAGAATCTGGTTTAGTGTTCTGTGGTAGGTAGACATGAGATCCAGACTGAGAGCTGTAAGAAAAGAGCTGTTGGAGCAGAATTTGCAATGGTGCACAACATTGGAAGCAGATACTAGCTTTAAAAACAAAAGCTGATCCACAAAAAAAGTTTTGAATGTTTAGGAGTCCATTGTCCTTCTAAATTGATCCACACCAGAAACATGCAATGCCAAAGAAACAATGCCCTTTCCTTTCCACATCAGGGTGTTTCCGTCTCCTTACCTTGGTGTGCTCGCTCAGGCCAGTGTTGGCATCCTCCACAGCCTGAACCAGCACTTCCTGAGGCAACATTTCCCCTCTGGCAGGTAGAGGGAGCTGTTTT
The DNA here is from genome assembly GCF_027579445.1 of Ammospiza nelsoni. NCBI lineage: Eukaryota > Metazoa > Chordata > Aves > Passeriformes > Passerellidae > Ammospiza > Ammospiza nelsoni. The sequence goes on along the minus strand of NC_080636.1, from coordinate 24,190,266 downwards.
TGGGAAGAAATCTCACTTCACTTTTGGCCATCCTTAGTGCTACCTCATCAGCGTTGGCTCTCCTGAACGCATCTCTCATACACCCCCAGCTTTCCCCAACACCTTGTCAAGCCACAAGCGTAGCTACTGATGGCTTCCTTTGCCTTCTCCTCCCCTTCCCCACCTTCTCCCCCTGCACCAGGCAAGGCAGGAGGCACTGGTCCCTTTCTCAGAGGCCAGGAAGGGCTCTCTGGGGTGCAGTGCTCCTGGAGCCCAGCCTGGTTGCAGGGCTGGGGCAATCTCAGCTCACCCACACAGGAGCCCCCTCCTATCCTCACTCCTCTGCCTGTGGCTGTGACAGGTCTCTCCTGGCCCATGGGGCATCCTGGGACATGGGCTCACCATGCACTGCCATAGAAAGCACCTTGCTCAGTCCCTGTGTGCTTTAGGCCCTCAAATGTCCAATACCTCTCAGTTCACTTTAATTTTGGTGATTTTTTTTTTTGAAAAGGGGTTGAAAGGTACTCACTGGCCCCACTATAATTAATTTATTTTTCCTAAAGTCAACTAGAAGTTTAGTCACTCTCTAGACCAAGGGGTTTAGTACAGCATTCCTTCATTACAGACAGGAGGTGACTTTCTTGGAGCAGTCACACTACATGGTGGCCTCTGGAGGAGAAATTCAGTGTATAGAAATGTCACAGTACAGATATCCTATAGTAGCTTTTCGGTGTTGAACTTACACTTTTTTAAAAAGAACTATAATAGAAGATGTTACATTGCTCAGATGGTGTAAGTCTTGCTGGTCTATGTTTAATGTGGTGACACATGCCAGAACTATTTGGTAAAACATGTCAGAATGTGTGAGTCAACATTATACTGTAAATTTGTCCACAACGATATGTATCATGCTGTATTTTTGTAAACATTGTGATGGTTTCCTTTCAGATGCTTAATTGTATGATGTTTAAGATATAAACACTTTATAGCAGTCGCAGAACAGAATTACTGAACTGGACAGACCTCTCAATAACTGAAAGATTTGCTGAAATAACTAGTAAGCCTAGCTTTATTTTTAGTGTAAAAAGCATAGCCAGCATCCTGGAGCCACTCACAATCCTCTACTCTCATTGTGCAAAACAACCAAAAGTATAATTTCATCCTGAAAGCCACTTTGGCAGTAGAAATGGCTTTGCAAATTTGGACCTTTCTTTATGAACAAAATTTCGTCCTCAATTGCTTATGTGCACTGGCCAGTGACATGAATCATGGTCACAGACAGGCATTAACAGACACCGGCTCATATTTTTGTTCATGTTTTGTTTTAAAATAACAGAGTATAAAAACTTTTGTCAGTTGTCTGTTTTCAATTGCCATCATGGCTACTTAGCCCACACATTTCATTTTAAAAATCCCAAACCTTGCGCAACAACTTATTCCGAGTAATTTGTTCATTAGGTGTTATAAATTCACACATATTGAAGCATCTAAATATCTGCAATATGTTAGATATGGGACCTGAAATAATAGATAGCACATAAGCCCTTGCAGAGGGAGATATCCATATTTAGGCAGTGTGCTTTGTAAGCCAGCACATCCCTTCCCAGCAACAGAAGGAAACTGCTATCTATCATGTCACTCCAGGAAGTCCCAGGAGGACAGAGATTCTTGTCTTATCCTTCCATAGGCTTTAATCTTACTGTCATTTATGTATCTGCCTTCTCTCAAACTTTGTGTAGCAGCACCGCACGCCCATCTGTGCCAACATGCCTTCGCTATATTTTCTATGACAAATATTTGTGGAGAAACTGTGATTTAAAAAAACATTAATCCTGATATTTTTATTGTTATGGTGTAGTTAATTCTATGAATACTTTCTTATGATGATGTACTGTGTAGAGTAAGTACAGATTAAGGATAGACCTTTATCAGATATTGTACAAAAGAAAAGTGCATAGTGTAATATAGACTAGTAAGGTTTTTGTGACAATTTCTATAGGATGTGTGAATTGTTTTCTATGTGGCAACACACATTTCTTTTAAAGAATATAAAATCTTAGAGAATTTTTTAAACAGTCAATATTTTTAATTATAAAGACATTTGTTACCTACAGTTTACTATTTCAGGTGTTAATTCTAATTTGAATATTGGTTTTACTACATACCTCCAGTTCCATTTGTTCTGTTGCATAAAAAATGCACAATAAAAGCTAGTCTCTGGATAACCTGTCTCTTCCTTTCTCTAGAGGCAATCTTGTGTCAGTGTGACAGCCATGATGCCTGTGTCTCACTATAAATAGATATTAAAAGTTTTAGATTTATGTAAAGGGCTAGAGCATTTTCTTTTGCATTAAATGCTTGTTTGGTATGAAGCACCAGAAAGCACAGGAAAAGATTATGAAGAATTCAAGTATGAATATCATATAAATCATTTTCACCTCAATGTACAGCCACATAGATTTATGTGCTGGTTAAATAGAAAGACTATTAAAAAGAAGTACCCATCTACAATCTTAAAACCTGGATTTTGAAGAAGTGACGTTTAAATCCCATTTTAATTCAGAATCCAGTGATGGCTGAATGTATCCTGTTCTCTTAAACGCTTTAGAAAATCCTGGTTCCAGATAATTTGTAGAGGAATTACAGTGACAAACATTCACCATGGCAAACCACTGCTGCTGGGCTGTGAAGCCAGGGCCAGCCCACAGGCTGGTGTCAGCCACTTGAAATGGTTATTTCCATTCACATGTATACGTATGGTATACACACATATATACCATGGTATATGTGTATGGTATATACACACATATACCATGTGTATAAATGGTACACATTTTATAATGGTACCAAACAGTACCATTAGAAAACAGTGCTTTTGAGTGCCTGCAATGCTGCAAAATTAACTGGGGTTGGGCAAATATTTTCTAGGTCAGGAGCTTCAGCCTGCTGCTTTTTTTTTGGTGAAGATCACAATAAGTGAGAACTATTTTCTAATCTCTCCACCAAAGTAATTTCAGGTAATTGAGAAATGGAGGTAGAAAACCTGCATTAATCCATCTGCAAACAATTATAATTAGCTTCTCTCTGAAAAACTTTGACTTCCCAGACTTTTGGGCAATGGCTGGAAATGTCTGAGGGTAGGTCTGGTGGCAGGAGGGAACAGGGATGGGCTGTGTGCAAACCAAGCAGGGTGAAGGAGCAGTACAGGCAGGAACCCAGCAGGGAAGGCTGGCAGGGAAGAAGAGCACCTAAGCAGGGGACCAAAGGCAGCAATTGGGTTTATGAAGCTTGAAAAGAGAGATTAGGTCTAACAGCAGGGTGCATGGAAGGGGATAAGCATGAGAGGCAGTGCCTGGGGCTGGGCAGGCAGAGAGAAGGGTGCAGAAGAAGTACCTGTGATGGGGAAGAAGCAGGCCTGGGAAGTAACTACAGTGGAACAAGCAGCACAGATGGGGAGTGTAATTCAGTAATGTTGCATTTTATCACTCTTCCACTAAATACATGTCAAACATACTGGTAAGGCAATGGCTAAACTGTGCTCCTGCTGTACAGCAGTGCTGGTGCCCTCAGAAGCATGCCCATGCTGGCAGTTCTGTCTCTCCTGAGGCACGAAATGTCCCTGAAGAGAACTTTGGGGTCCAAGTCAGACACTGAACCTCATGCATATGCAGGTATTTAGTTTTTACTTCATTTGCTTTGAACAAGCTCAGCTGCAAGCTCATATTATTGAAGTGTTTCTAATGTTACTTTAATAAGATTACTCATGTTGCAAAGAGTTCAGCTAGGCAGGGTTCACTCTGCCTCCTTCCCTCTGCTGAGGCACTGACTGAAGCCAGTGGACTGCCACTAGCTCAGGCAGCATGGACAAATATACAATGTCTACTGATTTGCAAAGTGAGTTTCTGTTTGGAAACATTCACATAATTCCCAAAAGACCATCTTATCTCAAAAAGAACTCATCTTTTCCTACCTGACTTACTTATGCTCATCAGTAACTACAAACAGTACCCCAGGGCTTCAGTACAAGGTAAGTGTGAATACAGCTCCAGGAAATCATCACATAAACCTTAGTTATTGACAGAGCAAGCCAACACCACTGATGTGCCCTGACCATTCCTTAAGGCCTGTTTAAATCAGAGGCTCTGTCTTGGTTATTTCCTAGTGAGTTCATACATAAGCAGCTCTCTTCCCTGCTGCACCAGGAGCCCCTTGCAATACTTGGCAGATCTCAGTAGATGACCTTGCCCTGTGAATGCAAACACCTTCCTCCACAGACCCTTCAACATTTGAAGCATAAAAGCAGCTTCTACTGCAAATGTATCACACTAAGGGGAAAAAAAAAAGCCACACCAGCAGATTAATTAGCTAAGTTGAGAGAAAGAAAGTCTGACATGAACTTATACAGCAATGTTGGGAAAAAGCTAAAAAACCCTTTTGTCCTTAAAAACGCTTTAAACTTTCCCAATCATCTGTCAGATGTAATTGCCTCAACCTAGGTTGTCTTTGTAGGAAAATTGAAAGAAACAGCTTTGCTAATGACTCAAAGTAGTTTCTCATTAGAAAAGTTAATATTAAATTTAGTTCCCATTTAGGAAGAGGGTCAATAGTAGAGCAGAAAAAGTCTAATTAAACCTTTCAAAAATGCTTGGTAGCAATGTGATTGAAAAGCTGCAATTCTTCTTCCAAAATTATGTGAAAACCTCAAACAGCCAAAACCCGAACTACTTATTGATGGAAAGAGGGAATTATTATTTGCTAAAGGATAATCCAAAGAAGCAGAGCAGCAAGTTCCAACACAGTCTCTTGACAAACAGAATGTCAAGGAAACACCTGGGTTATCTTTCCCACCTACAGCATCAGGAAGATTGTTCCAGGCTGAGACATTTCCATGGAAAAAGTTGACCTTGGCACATTTGTAAACCCACCACATGCTAGCCAGAGTACCACTGCACATCTCCCTCAATGATCCAGAAGTGTCCAATTACCTAACTCATCAGATGGAGAACCCAGAACACAGATTTTGGAATTAGTCTTCTACACCTATAACCCTTGTTTTGAACTATCCGGAAACTGAGATTCTACAGTAAAGGTCAAAACCAATGAAATCAGTGCACAGCATAAAGGGAAAGGAGCAGAATGGGTTCAAGCCACTGCCTTACTGGAAAGTCTTTCTTGCCTCAAGGTTTCCAAGTTGTCCACATTCATTAGCATCTTCTTTCACAGTATTTAATTTTTATTTTTGCTGAGATGCTGAGAAAGTTGTCTTTCATGAGACACATCAGTGAGTACAAATCTGCAGCCAAAGATATCTATGTACAGTTACAACATGCAGAGACAGAGGTTCATATATGAATGCATTTTTATGTGCATCAAATTCAAGATGGATTTTATTTATTACTGCCTTGGAGAAAAATAAACCCTCAAATTTAAAGCCTAAACTTAATGCTTTGTGTCTCCAGAGTAGCCTGATTTAATAGCAAACTGCTGTTGAATCAGTATTTGGGGTAAAAAAATATTTCTCTAAAACACTGAGTATCAGTTTACACTAGAGCAATGAATAACATTTCAGTCACCTCAGGTGTCAGAAAAAGAACCTAGAAAAGATCTTACTAAGCCCCAATTCAGCATCAGAACTGAAGTCTAAATTTAAAAAAAAAAATAAAATCACAAAAAAGCTTGGGTAAAGCAATACACGTAATTTACTGGGAGCTGAGCTGTCACAACTTCTGTGAAAGCAGAAACTATGTACCTTTTCCTAGGGTTTTCAAAAAAAGTTTAATCCAAACACTAAAGGAAGGTTTACTTTTCATGATCTTTAATAAGTCCCTCATAAAATATTTGCAAAGACAGACAAAACTCATTCTTGAACAGGACTTTTAAGATCACCTTCAACAAGCTGACTGCAAGGTCCCACTTCAACCCATTACCCCCAATTTAACACAATTCTTTTGGAATGCCCTTCAATAAATGCCACAGACAGCAAATAAAGAAAGGATTTTGAAGATTCCAGATTACATTACATGAAATGACAGAGCTCTCTCCCTCTTTCTAAGTGGCTGAGACCACTTGCTTGGTTATTTCAATAGCCCAAAGACAGCCCTCAAATAGACAAGAGATGAGGTCTCAAGTCTGTCACTTCTCTGCTCAGATGGATCTTGTGTCATTTTGTTCATTAGAGAAAAAAAAGCGAACACAACAAAACCATACGAAACCAACAAACTTCCCTTGAGAAGGGGTGTCTCTAAACTATGAAATTAAGCATCTTTAGCAATAGGGACATACAGTGCATAGCCAAAATCTTTCCTGCAATATGTTACTTGACCACTTTATTTCTGATATCTGATACTAATACAGACAAAAACCAATTTTTCAAGTTTCTCTACTTCCTCAGCCAGATTTCTGACATTTTTGACTCTTCTTTCCAACCACATAATTATTTTTAGCCCAATTAGAAGCAGTTCTTCCCATAACTGGATAAATAAGCAGTTTTATTGGTATTAGTGATAAAAAGTGGCACTTAAGTGTACCAGACAGTACATTAAATCCTTTCTAAGCTGACTAATTTCAAGCTTTTTCTTAAGAGGCTTGGACAGCTTTGCTGGGATTGCGAAACTATGGTTACTATGCAAGCCTAACCCATAAATCTAACCTCTTCAAGGAATTCTTCACACCCTTGGCTATACACAGACATGCCACCCATCTGTAGTGCTACTTTTTTTCACATCATCCTCACACCTGGATCAGGACAGGCAGTCCAACCAGAGCCAGTGCCAGTGGGGCCTCTGAGCCAGGCAGAAAGAGCTGTCCCAGCACTGGGGAAGGGATCATCCTCTTTGAGGGCAGGGAGTGAACAGGATGAAAGGCAGAGCTGCCAGTGAGGTTCAGAGAACAAACACAGAGCTTGGCCAGCCTGGGCATGTTGCTCCCTCACCAGGCACATGCTATTGAACAGTGTGTGCCAGCGTTGTGAAGGCAGAGTCAATAACTAGCACACATAGATGGACAGAACCTTTCTTTTGTTTGGCATCCATAAAACATAGTTATATGCAATTGGAATTCAGAAACACAGCAAACCATCAGCTGCCTAAAGCCAGTGTTATTGCTTATTTTTCCAATACATATAAAATTGCTTAAATTAACAGAACACGACCCTTACTGGCTATGTAACATTTTACTGAGTAATTACAACTTCCAGCCACGATACAGAATGTACTGAATTCAAGTATAATTACAAAACAAAGAACATATGCAGGTAATTATTCCAATGTCTACACCTCACAAATCAAAATGATTTCCCCATACTAATAAGGAGTAACCAAGACACAGAATGAAAAAGCCAATACACAAAATGCAAGGCATGGGGAGGGGAGGGGGCTGGTGAATCTGATTAAAAGACTGCAAAATGGAAAAATGGATTTTGACTTTGACATTGTCCTTTGAAACCTCTACCACAAGTGAAAAATCCTCACTGTTGACTTTCAAATTTAATACCATCTTGGCAATAGCCAAAATGCTTTCCAAACAGTTTAGGCATTTTTCCAACACTTTTCACACAGTCTTTCAGCATATTTAATTAGAAGAGAAACTTAAAAAATCCCTTTTATATTACATAATTTACACATCATGGCTTTTTTCTTCTGACTTCAGATTTGAAGCAGCTGATCATAACCTCAAAAGTTTTAAACACAGTCTAAATTTAGATTACAAAAACCAAATTTATGCTAGATTATGGATCTGTACTCCACTATTTTAACAGGCATCTCTTCCCTAGAACAGAACTTTGAATGCTGGCTATACAAAAATTTGACTGGGCTTGCTGTTAGTGTAACACTTCTAAAAAGTAACCACCACCTTTCATTTTAATTGGTGGCTTTGATTTACACAGGAAAAAAAATGTCCACAAGCGCCCTACATAATGCAGAATATTTTCTGCCTATCTATTTTAATGTGCTATAGTGTCTGTGGTATTTAAAAACATACATCCTTTTCACATTACATTTTGAATGTTTTATCTCCTTTTCAGAATGTGATTCAATTATCCATAGACATCTCAGCAAATTGAAAAATAAAGACTAATGTATTCATCAATGACTACAGTCCACTGCAAGGATACTGCAGACCTTAGAACAAAGCACTTTTCCCACAGCACATTCAGTATGGTGCTTCAGTCATCTTCTGTCTAAAAGAATCAATTAATTTTCTCTTTAATTCACTCCAGCTCCCACTTCCACAAATAACATTACTCACCCTCCACTTACAAAACACATACCTCACCAACAAAAACTGAGATTACAACATCACCCTTAGCAGCTTTCAGGGGACAAATAGGTTTGTACCTGCAAGGCTGAATACCATATCAGGACATAGTTAGAGGCTCTGATTTTCAGTATAGGAAAAAAGAGCTTTTGCTGGGGGAATTACTCAACTATCAGAATATTGGTAAAAGAAAGAAAACATCATCCTACCTAGTTTTATACATTCTAATAAAATATCATTTCTTACTGTTCTTTTCTTCTCCAATCATTACTTCTTATTTCTGGATAAGTTTTTTAGATGATTTTCATCCTTTTTTATTTCCAGGTGCTCAATGTCTTGGGTCTTTTCCTTCCTTGGATTCTTTTCTTTTAATCATATACTTTTAGTTTAATTTCTTCGGCTTCAGCAAAGCCTGACTGACTGCAGCTTCTATAGACCATATATCCACTTAAAGCTTCTGTTTTATTTTCCTCAAAGGACATACATTTCAAAAATCAAACTACTGTGCTTTAGAGTCTGGATTCCTATTTCTTTTTTTATGTAATACAGTCTACTTTTGATCTCAATGATTTGTGTCCCACTAAAAAGAAAGAAAAAATCATTTAAGCTATGCAAACCCTCTATTAAAAACAAGTCTTTTTGGTACACCTCAACTTCTCGTTTACATTATGCAGGTGAACTGCAAGAGAGATGTTAGTGGTACTCTCTATTCAGAGACAACAATAATAGAAGCAGCACAATACTTAAGCTAGAAGGGAAAAAGCACACTGTAATTTTATACTCACTTCTTTAAGCCTTTAGGTATGCACAGAAGGGCAGGTTTTGTACAGGAGTCAATAGTCATCAATTGTTCTACCATGCCAAAATGCCTCAAAAACATGTGATCATAAAAGGAAACTTTTTTTTTTTCAAATCTTAAACAATATGGTGCTCTGGTTTCCTCTCTAAGGAAAACATCTAAGTTAAGTTTAGAAAAAGGATTACTTAATTGATAATTTTCAAAAACTGCCATACTTTGAATAGACAAGGTCATGAAAACTCTTTGCATGAAGATTGTATTTGATGTACTCATCACTATTAGAGATACTTCTATAATGCATATTTTTTTGTTACAGAAAAAAAGAAAAAACAGCTAAAATTATTACAAATAAGGAGGACACAGGACTGCAATCAATGTATAATAGACAAAACATACCTAAAAATATTCCTGTACTCTCCTTTTATCAAAGAGGGGACAGTAGAAATCTCTCAAAAAATGAGTCTCCAGACACTGATAAAAAAGAATCTGACAGGATCAGAAAACTTGGTTATGGCTAACATGGTTTGTAGCTTTCAAAGCAGTAATCACTATTCTTAACTATTAATGAACATGAAGTACAGTACAAAATTCACAGACCAAGAGTAGAATCCACCCCTGCTTTTAAAAACATAAGATGTTCAGAATAGCTTCTTCCTCAAAAAGTAAGAGTCACTTTTAAAAAAACAATAAAATCTGTGTGGGAATTCAAGGAAGGAAAAAAGCCCTCAGTTCAAGGATAAGTCACAGGGAATAAAGAATGTAAACATGTCCTTGTAAAATGTGATCCCCCCAGTACTTCTGGACCAGAACACAAATCACCAAGCAGTCCCTGTAACACAGTAATCCACTGGGGTGTTCACTACTAGCACTGTATCCTTCATAAATGCTTTAAAAGGGGAGGGGGAAAGGGACACCACACCAAATGCTTAATTTCCGGTGTATAATGGAGACAATTTAGACTTGAAGTTCATTGCTCGGGGAAAGAAAATCACTTCAAATTTTTATCCTTTACAGAAAAAAAAAAACTCTATAGAAAAAATGCATTATTAGTATCCAGCCAACTTGGACTTCAAATACATTCAGATCATTCAGTATATTGGAACACTAAGACAAGTTTCTAAAACATTGCAAGTTTTAGAGAATCATGAGTCACTGCACAGCATGTAAGAATCTTCCACAAAGCAGAGAGGGAGGGCAGCCATACTTTGAACAAAACTTGAAAAAATAGAACCTGCAAGGGCAGTCTACAGAAATAAATTATTTTAAAACACCACACCTTAATGGAAAAAATCCTAGGATATAACTTTATTGTTAGGTAAATCCTCACTTATTGTCCTTAAACTCTGTAAAAAAACCTACTTTGTAATTTTATTTGTGATAAAGAAAAATTCACTCCTCCACACATGTACAGTTCTTTAATCTGAGGACTCCATAGTGTAAATGTAAATTTATTAGCTAATTATTTTCCTCAAAAAACATTAAAATAAAAGTAAACTAAGTAGTGGACCCACATGACCTCAAAGTTTTGACTATAACGGCAGTTAAAGAAAAAAACCAGTAGAAGTGTCATATCTGTTAAAAACAATTTGAGAATTTTAACATATAAATTAAAATGTAACAGCTTGGAATTACTATTCTCTTTGAACCTGGGAGGCTCAATGAATCAGCACTTCCATCCAACTGCATGACATGTAAACTTCCAAGGTACTGCCAAAACCAGTCTGCCTGCCTTTTTGTAGTACATCACCATCCAGGTCACTTTTACAGAGACTGGTCAACAGTAATGTACCCAAAAACACTCAAGTCCTGGCATCTTGACTTTAACACATGGTGATGCTATAATCAGCAAACTAGGATACAATTAACTCAATTCTTTCTTGAATATAAACAAAAGGGGTGAATGGGTATTCTTCTGACTCAAATAAGGAAACTAAGGTCAAAATTCAGATGAATTACACCTCCAATGAATAAAAAAAAAAAGCATTTTAATAGGCTTTTGGAGCAGATGTCTTGTAAGAATATAAGCTCATACCTCCTCTTGAAAATGATACAGGAACACTTTGCTATTGAGACAACGTTTACTAAGCTTGCAGGGTAAGTTCTGCCCACTGACACTACTCATTCATCAGTAACTCCAGCATGCAAACCACTTGGATCACATTGGCTGTCTTCACTAACCTCGGCAGGAAGAACATTTTCCCAGTTTTACTTCTTTTCAGGTTTTTGATTTCTGAAATATCTGGTTTATTAATATGTTTATTCAAATTCAAAATGCATATAAATATTCCAGGGAGAAGAAAACAGGTTATGCATTACCAGATTCCAGTGCTCTTCATGAATAAGACTAATACCAGGAGAGTGCACACTGAGATGAGATGAATTTTACATAGAAGGGTGAGGGGAAAGGTAAATTATTTATAATGTGCTAAAAATATGCCTTATTTATTTGATATGGGAGACTTCCAAATTACCTTTAAACTGCATTTTAAATCATCAGGCCTAAATATACTAACTAGTTTTGCAATAGGAGAAAACCAGATAAAGTAAGCCTTCTTTTGAATTAGCCATCATAAGGTAATATGCTATAAAGAAGCCACTAGTGGATAGGGATTATGGAAAAGGGTACCAAGAAGATCCTTTCACCCACAATTACTGTATGTGAAGCCCCATCTGTAACTTAACTCTGGAATGTTTTTCTACTTAAAACAACCAGCATGCAAAGTGCTTTGCAGTTGTCAAAAAGGCATGTTATTTTAAACTCTCATTGTTCACTGGTAAAGTGACACCTAGTATGAAAAAAAAAATTCTAAAATGCTTTTAGTCAAATCTGTACATATTGGTCTCCACAATTATTTGCTGCAACGCTTATAATATAATCTTAAATTGATTTTTGAAGACTTTTGTTTCATATCAACATTTCTTCTTTCAGCAATTCAGCCATTACTAAGCAACTGAGTTACCAGGATGGTCTTATTGCCACCTGTCATGCATGAGTAAATCTTATTTTACATTAAAGTGCATAAAGACTTTTCCTCAGTGCTACTTAAATACGGTTATTTCACTTATATTTCAACCCACATGTTCAGTACTCATGGCCTTATGAATAAAGACTGGGTCTCAAAGAATCTGATACAACTTGAGTACCTACTGCAGAAAGCCTTGAGACAATTGTACACAGCTCTAGAATTTCACATTTCCAAGTTATAAACTAATCACTTATCTCTGGATTGTTGAGGACCACTGATAGAATTACTCTACTTTCCCAAACAAGCAAGGTCAAGTTATACAAAAATTCAGAGGAAGTGGTTTTGAATTCAGGTAATATCTAAAGGCAAATAAATTAAAAATACAATGTATTCATTCATTTAATTATAAATAGATCATTTTTTACTATTATATATTCCAGCTACATCTCTCATATCTTCTAGCAAAGCCCATATCTGGCAACAGAGTCTATTAAAATATAAAAAGCCAAAAATGCCAGGTAACTTTTAATAAGCACTACCATAAATATCTCCCAGATCACATCTGAAGATATTTACAAAAAGGAAAACAAATGTTAAAGTAGGGAAAAAAACCCAAAATTTAAAGAGAGGAAATGCACCAAAATTTGTACACAGTAATTTTTCACAGTAACTCAATGTACTCTGGCTAAACCATCCAGCTGGCTCCTCTCAGGTGAAAAGCCTCATTTTCCTCAAGTGCAGTAATAATGGTGGCAAAAAAAAAGTTTCCAGGTCATGGTCATTGAGATAAGGCCAGCGCCCATATGAAACAATTTATCTCATAGAAAAGAAAAACTGTGAAACAATCACACAGTTGAAAAATTACAATTTAAGGTTGGCAGGTTCCACTGGAACAAACTCTTCCTATCTAATCTTAATATCTCCCAAGAACCTTTAATGATATCTTGAAAGAAACTAAAGAAGTGCAAACAGACTGCAAAAGGGACACAAACAGAAAACTACATGTGTTGAATAGTTTCAGGCAGCTGTACTTGCCTAACTAAGCCTGGTTGTTAGGTTGTAAGCTCTGAATCACAGTAAATATTCTTGGGCAGACTCTCCTGTGGAATTTAACTCAAGTAGCTTTTTGAAACTGATTTTTCCATGGAAATTTTTGTCTGCAAGTCTAGCGCTCTTCCAGAAACAGAAGCAGTGCCAAGAGTCCAGGAAGCTGAGGGCAAAGGAAGCGAGGTATGGTGCTGAGGTTCTGCAATCCCAGAAGCTTTGCAGCCCTTCATGTCACTTCTTCCCACAAGGGCAGCAACCTGGAGACTTCTCCTGTTCAAGTCTACAGTATCTCCAAATCCACATGACGAACATCAGGATTTCGTTGCTGAAATAAAATTTAAAAACAATGAATTGAAAATTTTCAAATGCAATTTTGCACATGGTTACAAGTAATGTGTTTCTGGTATGATATTGTCAACTGGATAACAAATTTCCTTTTTGGGTAACATTGGGACTATTTTAAAATGAGGAAGAGTATCAATAAACATTGTCCATATTATAAGGCTTAGCCTTTTGGAAGGCTAAGTCATCTTTTTATTTGAAAAATACTTTTCAACATCATGGATAAATTAGTTCTTATGCTTTATGAAATATGGAGGAGCTCTCAATTTTAACAAGGCAGTAGAGTTTTATATAAACTGTTCAGATATACATGTAAATAAATATCTCACTTTCTTAAAGTTTTAACAGATGCTTTCCTGAACAATGGGTAAGATTGCTGAAATAATTTGTTCTCTGCCATGAAGCTATTTATAAAGATTCAGAACACTGTTTCTATTAAGAAATATGCATTTTATGATATTATAGAAATATGTTATCACCATTACATGAATTGTACAATCCATGAGAAAGTCACGACTTCAAAGACATCCAGCATGTGAACCTGACTAGTATATTTATTAATATATTCAATACCAACATAACCACTATATATATATTATATATTTATATATGCCTATACCAAAAAGCAGTATCCATGTTTATAAAAAATTTAGGCATGATCCCGCTCCTCAAAAACCATGCATGAAGAACTGATTCAGATGATGCAATTAAGTTCAAAAATAATATTTTGATTCTTGAACAGGACAACCCTAAGGATAGAAACTTAAACTAGAATATTCATGAAATATAACAAGCAAGGACAGACATGCTCTTGAGTAGTGTCTCATGGCCAGAAGGAACAGTCATGGCAGGACTGCATTTATCTGGGGGTCAGTATACTTGAAGCTCTGAATTCATACCAAGAAGGTAAGACTGACAGCCCCAATACACTTAGAAAATCAAAAATGGGAACAACCATTTCTTGCATCAGCCAGAGAATATTTAAACTGCATAGTGAAAAAAAATGTAAGACTGAGATAATATAAAGCATAATATAATAAAAAATATAAAGCTGAGAGGCTTTTGTAAAGTAAAATAAACACTGTACAGCTTCAACAAGAGTCAAAGATGTTGAGTAGCAGTCCCATCACAGAGAAATACTTGATGCAGTTCTAAGAATGAGTTTAAAAAAAATTCTTTTTTACAGCCAGCCAAAACAGACTTCAACAGCCTATAAGTAGTCTAGCATTCTGAGAATACAGTAAAAAAGACACATTCAGGTCTATTGAATGAAAATTTTTTCTATGTTGGTATGAAATGGAACAAAAAATTTAATAAATGGATCAGTGGCAAAGTAAGGATTTGCTGGTGGCCAGAACTTAGATAATAATACTACAGATGGAAAATCTGCATTTGTAACATCAACTTCCTTCCCTCTCTCATATTTCCAAATTAAATCCCAGAAAGTAGATGCAGAGATTTTGTTTAAAATAAATCACAGAATAAGCACTCACTAATAAGCAGTTAAATTTACCTTCAGGTCCTTCTCAAGTCTGTCTACTTCAGCTCCCAGCGTGTCAACGATATTCTCACCGTGCTTAAGCATAAAGGCTTCTAATTCTTCAAGGGTTTTCACTTGCTGAATTTCCTAGGAAGAAATTAAATTTAAGAGATTGAGATGAGGAAAAGAAAATAAAGGAATAACACTCCAGAGGGTCTTGACATATTTCAAGAGGGAGGAAAAAAAACCTAAACAAAACACTTCATCTTTTGCCATTTACTCTCAAAACATCATCTGTTCTTGTGTCTCAAAGACCCAGAAGAGTAGCATCTAGTTGATGAAAACAGCTGGCTCTGTCATTACACCTGCATTTAATACAAAACCTTCTTCTATCTTCAATTGATTTCATCCTTAAGTTTCCAAATAAGTTTAGAGAATTTCTTTCATTTTCCAGAAATTTCTGAGGTATTCCTCACAGCAAGGCAGAGCAGGGTACCCCTGTGTATTCTTCCTCCATTTTCTACATTCTTGCTATTCCATTACATTGTTTTCTCTGGGCATTACATTACCAACCCATCTGAAAGTCCACAGGGATTATGACAAATACTGCTGTAAATATGACTCCTCCATAATATCAGAAACTTGAAGACAGATGATGGGAAGCCAGACTAAGAGACCAACAGCATAAAAAAGGGAAGGAATGAGATTAAGGAAGACAGGATTTTAAACTCCACTCTCCAAAAAAAACTACAGACATCAGCAGCACCAAAGCAGGTACTACAGTACTGCCATAGAATGACACCATGGTTTGGGTCAGAAAGGTCCTTAAAGATCACCTAGTTGTTCCCCCACTGCCATGGGCAGGGACACTTTCTGCTACACCAGGTTACTCAGGGCCCTATCCAACCCAGCTCTAAACAACTCCAGGGATGGGGCATCCACAACTTCTCTAGGCAACCTGGTCCACTGTCTCAGCACCCTGGCCACCTCAGTAAAGTTTTTTCTTTTATCTCCTTTATGTCCATCACCTTTCAGTTTAAAGCCATGAGCTTTCCTTAGAGGTCTCACACCAACCTGTCTGGAAGCCATTTGTCCTGTAGTTTATCTCAGCTGAAGTATGTTTAGGATAAATATGTTATTGCAAAAAGACAAACTATGAAACAACTTATTTTTCTTGTACATACAAGTGCATGACAGCAACTTCTCTTCCCTTCTCACTACTCCAATACTGAAGAAGAATAATGAATTGAGCAAGCTTAAAACATACCTCAACCACAATAACCCATGGCTACAATCACAGCAAGTCTAACAAGAAAAACACCAAGGTAATCTAAATGACAGCATTTCAACAAATACTTCACAACTGTAGAAAGAATAATGTTGACAGCAGTGCTAGTTGAATGAGCTGCTTGTTTGAAAAAGTATAGGTCAAAAGGCAAGCACACTTCTGCCTCTGACTTCAGATGGCTGAAGCCTTCTGAAAGGAGCTATCCTTCAATGACATTTTTATAGCTGACATGAGGTTACCATATGTAACAACAACGACCTGTGAAAGAAGCAGTTGCCAACCTAGAATCAATCAGGAAGATCTTTCCCAACAATACTTGAGGTATTGTAAGAATTAGTGGAGGTTGTATGCAATTGCCAAAGGGAATAGCAGGTAAAGAATAAAAGCTAACAAAGCCATGAAAAGAAGACTAGTGTATTAAAACTGCAACAGCAAAGCAACTGACAATATAAAACCAGGCAAACTTGCAGTGCCTCAGTGGTACAAAGCTGATAGCACTTTTCCTCTCAAAATGTATTAAATTGAAGTCCTGCAGATGAATAGATCAGATATTGCACTATACATATATATTCCTAATTCTTATTTTGACATTAACAGGATTTTAAAACTGGGATACTGACTTAATGATTTTAAAAATTATAAAGTAAAATTTAAAGGTAAACATAACTTCTAAGGCATGCTTATTTGACAGACAAAATGCAGATACCTATATTTCATTTTGAAAGGGTAGAAAAGAAATTTTGTAAACAAATGCTCATAAGAAAGTTACCAGTGAAAACACAAACATTGTTTTGTCAAAACATTTTGCTCACTTAAAGCTCTCCTTTTAGTTTAGACAAATAGTTATTTTTTTCATATTCCATAATTTTGCGATATAGACTACAGCAGAGAATTCGTTCTGTCTTGAAAAGAGAGCTTAATAAAAGCTACTCTGAACTATACTAAAATCAGAGACTGACACTTACTAAAGATAATTAATTCTTAAACATTATCAAAATGCTAAATTATAATGCAGGCAATCCATATTCACACCAAGTCTGAACAGCTGGACCTGTAAACCCCAGCACAGCACCACCAACACCCAGGGCAAATGGCTCTCTCAAAACAGATGCCTGTTTGCAGATGACAAGCTTCTAGTTTTAACCGCAGATCTTGTAATTCAATAAATGTATTGGAATAATTATGTTCTCACCAATTTTTTTTTTTTTACAGATTTGCATTTTCTAACCAAAAAATCACAGAATGATAGAATATTGAGAGTGGAAGTGACACACAAGGGTTATTGACTCCAACACTTATATGAATGGCCAGTGCAGGGAGCAAATGCACAACCTTGGCATTATTAGCACCTGGCTCTGATCACATGAACCAATTTCAAGGGTAATGAGTTAAAAAAAATCTGCCTTCCCCCTTCTCAGGCCAAAAGTAGGTCTTCTTCACCAGCACGTAATACAGATCTCTCAAAGTACATTTAAAACACTAACACAAAGCAAGAACATCTGCAACCCTTCAAAGGAAGAAGTGAAATGTATCTCATCTACTTTCAAGTCTTGGGTTTAGAGGTACTTGAAATTGGAGAGTAGGTATCAAATATTGGGGGTTACAAAAGCAATTTTTTCTACATACTTGTAGCAGCTGTTCAATATCTTGTTTTTCCAGGTAAGACCGAGTAACAACACGTCCATCAAAGTCTACTTCTGCCTTGAATCTCACTTTGCTCATTCCCATGTCTGTGGCTTTAACATCATGAATTGCTCTGAAACACATACATTTTTAAAGATAATGTAAAACAACATAGAACAAACCACTAGCTAGTCTGACTTCTCATGTTAACAATACTGTCACCACAAAATGATCCTATAATTTTAAAAGGCCAGTCTTTAACAAAATAACCTCATTTTGCCCACCCACACTTCCATTAAATACTGATTTATGTTTAACTGGTTATATCACTTCCACAGATTTCTGCAATACCAACATATCTGTATATCACTGCAATAGAAGACAGACAACCAGAAGCACCACAGATTCAGAACTAGACTAACAGTACATTTAAAAAATTCCACAATTAGAAATGTGAAAATTTCCCCATTCTGTGTTAAAAGTTTAAGCCCAACTTACTTTCCACTGCAGAGAATTTCTTGTGCATATACATGACAATATTTAACAGCCTTTAAGTACCTTCAATTCTGAGGAAAGGAACAATAACCTGTTGAGAATTATTGAAAGGACACATTGCAATTACAGAAGTGTCCTTTCCTAAAGTTGGTAAATGCATGATCTTTTGGAGAGTTTTCAAAAATACATTTGACTTCAGAAAAAGTTATGAATATTGTGTTTGGAACTAATTTTTGATCCTTCAGAGCTATTAATCACAGCTTATCAAGATACACCTTTTTGTAAATGCTTGAAATCTCTCTTTATTTAAAGGCTCCTAATAAATACTAGAACATGAAAGCTCTGATGTTTATAATTTTGGTCCCTTGAAAAATTCTGGGTTTCTGTAGCAGAGTTTTGTTCCAGCTTGTTGTACAAATTCTAATACGTGCATATAGGTAGTAAACAAGATCTTAATTTTTCTAGGATAAGAAGCAAACTCAGGACCAAGCCATACTGTGATAAATTTCAAGAGTGAAATACACACAATATAAAATACTTGATTTTTTCCTCGTTATATTAACAAAAACTCAAGTTTATCTTCAATGCCAAGAAAATCTTAAACTGCCACTGCAGAGCAAGTTTCCATTTTTTCCCATCAAAGTCAGAAAAATAAGTGGACACTAAAACACAGGACACAACTCACAACAGGTTCACATTTTTAAAATTCTTGCTTCTAACATTTTCAAAGTAAAACAGGTATAAAAGATTTCAAAGACTTTTAGTTTTATTAACAGAAAAATGCATTCTTGACTATTTGGTAAATTCTAACACAAGATTTAGATTCAGCAATGCAGCTCACTTCATGGAAAGTACCAAACTTTACTAAATTGTAGAATGTCACAGAATCTGTAAATTTAGCATGTCCTTTGTCTTTAGCAAATTTACTCTTCCCAACTAGAAATGCTTCTTTGCATCTGAATGTTTATAAATCAGATATAAATTCACAGGCAGTGTAGGAAGAAAGCAGAAGGCATGTATGTTGGAAGGAGCCTGTTAGAATGAACAGCCAAAATAGAACAGGAGACAGAAACTTTAAGATAAATAATCACAGGAACTTTTACAGAATAATTCTTGTAATACTCAGGGTGGAGGAGAGGTAAGCATATTAAAAAATAAGCAGAGCATGAACTAAATAGAGAGACACCAAAAAATACATCTTAGTAAATATTCAAGCAGATGAAAAGAACCATCAGCTTACTGGTACCAATAAAGACTTTCCAGCTCCATTCCAATTCACACAACTATTCTGTGGGAATTTATCAAATCAAAACAGTATTAATTGGAGCAAACTACATGACATCAAACTGCCTTATTCCAAAGAGGGTATTTAAAGTAACGGGTTAATAAAGACAATTTGGAGCCACATGATTCAAAAATGTCGAAGACATATCAAGTGCCAATCAGAACTAAGCAAGAAGATAACAAGTGGTATTTGAGATTCTCATTAAACTGTAGCCTGATAAAATTCAGTTAAATTAAGCATATTCTATTAATATGAAGGAAAACAGTCTACCTTAGTGCACATAATCTGCCCAGGAAGATAAGACAGTGAATCAGAAGGAAAAAAATCAATAATCATTCAAAAATACAGATGTGTATGGTAAATCTTAAGCTACAAAGGTTGTTTATGGAAGCTTCTGGATGGTTAGTAGAAATCATAAATTCTAACTAGGGAAAAGAGCAAGCTTCAAATTAATGAAAAATTTGTCAGAAAACATCAAGTTACTGGGTTTGAGCAATTGGTTGTAATATTTTTGGTTTTTGTTCAAACCAGAATGACAGATTTTCCAGCACAACAGAAGCACAACTACACAACAGCTGTTATAATGAAGTAAAATTAAAGATGAAACTGTCACTGAAAATAGCTTATGTCTAGGAATCTGTGATTAAATTCCATAAGAACAGAATCAGGACAGAATCAGGACATCACATATTTTATTTCACAGTTATGAAGGGCTAATCTCCCATAGTTCAGTTAAGCTGAACACAAGAATGATTTATACACCAAAGGTGTCAATGAGAGTTAAGAATTGAATGTTTGTATAGCAAAAATAAAATCAAATCATTTTCCAGCTGAGAGCAACTCTGAAAGCCTATTCAGGATCATGAGTTAAATACATGACACAACAAGAAATTACTAAGAAAAATTAAAAGAAAGGAGAAATTATAAAGTCCAACAAGCTGAAAGGAGAAGTAGAATGAAAAAGTCACAGAGTGTGATACAAACCAACTTTTTTAAAGTATATCAAAACCAAAGGATAACATGGAAACAAGCCTGCTACTAGACAGAAATGGAAAATTGTTACTGATGAAACAGAATAGGAAAAATCATGCAGTAATTGTCTTCTTAATCTAAAAAAGCAAGATTATATTAGTACAACAAAGCATTTCCCTACTTAGAGCAGAGAAGCATACTGGATATTTAAATGAAAAAAAAATGCTTCTAATCCAACAGAGTCCACAACTTATATTCAAGAGTTAAAAGAACTAAGAATAAATGTGGAGGCAAATTAATTTTTCATCTAGCCATGCTGATGAGAATTAAAACAAAAACCAGATTAACAACACTGTGCCAAAATTTAAGAAGAGTAAATAAGTCCACCTATTTAAGTGAGGACAGTTTCACCTGACAACTGAAGGAAAATACTTAGAAAGGTGGAGAGAAAAATTCTATATTAAGAACACTAATTCCAGTCATTAAGATTTTAGGGAATGTAGATCTTGTCAAACAATCTTACTATAAAAAAAAAAATTAAAGAATCAAAGATTTAGTTGAAAAAATATCACCACCAGAGAGACTTATTTTAGTAGGACAGCAGTTAGTATTGCCTGATAATCAAATACTTTATAATTAGCAGTGGATCACAATGTTCTGGCAAGCTACTGCTGGAACAGCAACTTAAGTGTGGTGCTAACAGGGGCTGAGGGAGTAGATCTCAGAGCCCCTGGATCCTTTTGTCAATTTGGATCTAAAATACTTTCTGATGAATACTGAATGATTCCCTAAGAGATCTCCTTCTGACTTGGCAAAACACATCTGAAGGTAAACATTGCAAACCATGCCTGAAAGAATAAGGGAGGAATATTCTGGGAGCAGTAACTGCAAAAAACATTGCATTGAGAACTGAAAGCCCTGAAAGGTTGAAATAAAAAAGTAAATATTAGTCACTATTAGAAGCAGGCCAGTAATCTGGAGCTTTTTCTTTTACATTGGTTTCAGAAGGATATGTAAGACTACAACACACTACTACACATCTCTATTTAAGAAAATGTGAGTTTGAATGTTCAAGAAAATGCTGACACTCCTAGAAGTCCAAAGCTTATGTTGAGGAAAATATACAGGTAGCTCTTTGGATAAATACTTAATATTAAAAGGCTTCCTCTTCCTCATTTCAGCTTCTATGATTTCTTTTTTCCTTATTTCATCCTTAGGTTTGTTTTTTTCAGCCTCTTCTCCAAATCATACCTACCTATACCTAGTAACAACCAAGGGTAATATAAGTTTACATTGCAGAGAACTGAGATTAATACCAGGTGTCATCTTAGAAGAAGTACATTACCCAAGCTAGAGACAGCAGGCTTGTGGTAAGAACCCAGTCAAAGACAAACTGGACACTGAAAGAAATCAAAGCTGGTAACATCATGGATCTAAGAAAGAGATAACTGAAGACAAAGTGAATACAGAGAGTAGGATAAGCACCTAAACATGTTTCAGCTTCTAACCTCAAAAAAATCAAAATACACAGTTTCTCACAAGTCTTTATTTCTTTTATTATTTATGCTTTTTTTTTTTTAATTAGGTACTTCTTGTTTTTAAAAAATGTTTACAGCAAGAAGAACTAAGTCTGCTCTGTTGGGAAGTTAGAGCCACCTACAAAATGGAATACATTATAAAATGGTATTTGGCCTAGGAAAAATTTTATTATTTCAGCCTGAGACAAACAAAAGCCACCTGTGCACTTTGGAAAAAAGAACTACAGAAGTCATGTACATGTGAACTCACCTACTCTAACATAGCACTGTTGACACATTCTTCACCATTCAGACTAATCCAGGGCCACCACAAATGCTTAATTTACTGACATGTGCAAATTGTAACAGAATTCTATTCCAAACAAGATTCTTGTTTAGTTTCTGGAATGAAGGGCATGTCATCCAGACTTCTTGCTTGGAACTGTGATGGTGTCAGCACTTAGTTCCTTTCAAGTACTCTGGTATCATTAACTAATGGACATGGAGTTTTTCCCTCCACAGCTCAAAAACTACTTCAAATTAAAAAAGCACTACAATACTTCAGCTGATTTACACAGAAATATATTCCTAAATAAAGATCTAAAAGAAAACAAAAAGAAGCTTGCTTCTAAATCAAGATTAATAGGGTAAGGCTAAAACAGCTCATTGAAAAGCATTTAAACAAGATTTAGAATTACTATGAGCTATCAGTTTACTACAAATTGCAGACTTGCTAAGAAGGAGAAATTAGCAATGAGTTAATTTATAAGCATGTAACATGAAGAATCCATGGCATCATGTACTACTGCAGCATGTCCTGCCAATTGCTACCGAATTCCACACACTGAATATAAACAGTAACAGAATTTAAATATTTAGGTGCTAATAAACTATTCAAGCAACATAATAGTATCATTTAAGTGCTTGAATTTAATGAATTTGAAAATAGTTTAAAGTTTGTGATGGCTTTCTCATTAGGTCATTGTCAATTCCTGTAATTAATGTAACAGTTGGAATATATCTGCAATGCTATTTTAGCTGTTGAACACCCGAGAGGTGCAAGCATTCTTTTACTAAAAGTTTTAGCACAGAAATAGAAGTTAGCAATAATAAAGATTCTAGAATCCCAATACAGAAGATTCCACATTAAAAGTAATCTTACCAGATTTCTCTCATTAAATGTTGTTTTCTTGCTTTTTGTTAGTTGTTGTTGACAGCAGAGACTGAGCTGTAGAGGTTCTTACCTTACTACAGGATCATTCTCCAGGAACTCGGTGAGCCGCTGCAGCTGCTCAGGCTCGATGGATCGTCCCAGCAGGGCTTCAGTGTTAGTGTAGATCAGAAATGCTGACACAGTTCCTAACAAAGTTCCAACACCCAGAGACCCCACACTGTCATAATAGGGGTTTCCTAAATGAGATATAGCAAATTAGTTTCACAGTGTTTCTAAAACATAGCAGAGAATTATAATTTCACACTGAAAAGAGTTCATAGTTTTGAGGGGTTTTCTGGGTTTTGTTTTTAGTGAGATTTTTTTTTGGTTGGTGTGGTTTTTTTAAGTCAATCATTTATTTTACTTTTTTATTTTCTTAATTCAGTGGAAATTTTTTCCTACTGGGGAACATGATGAAGCTGGAACAAAACAATTTATCATAAAACAAAGCCTTAAGTCCCTCCTGTCCCTTGACCACTCCTGTCTCCTGCAGGACTACTAAATAAGTAAACTCTTGTCTGTATGTGTTTCTATATTAGTAAACATAAATTTATATACAAAGTTATATACATTGAAACATAGGTAGCAGCACAAAATCCAGTGGTTTTTTATAAGTAACTCAAAAATTTGCAAGTATTAACTTGCAAATTAATGTTTCTGGAATACATTACTTAAGTTTCAAACACTCATGTTCAGACCTATAGAAATAGTACTGTGTTTTTAAGTTGATGAAGGAAACTAGAAATGCAATTTTAAAATGCCTTCTATATAAAAAATGAAACTTGCAATTAAGTCATTGGAAGCCACAAGAAACAAAATTCCAATATTTATTCTCTTTAAAAAAATCAATACTTAAAAAGAGATAAATAAGTAATCATCCCTCTTTAGAAAATTTAACTATGCAGCAAAGATGCACTTTGAACCACTTGGCATACATATCATCTTACCTTTAGTAAAAAATAACTTAGTTTGTATGACAAAACAGCTCAAAAATCTGCTTACAGAGACAAAGTCAACCAATATAAACTAAATGATCTGTGTCCGTATCCATACATGGGAAAAAATCCACATTCTGCCTGCCTCTGTGCAGAATTTTACCTGTTAAAGAAGTCAGTCCCATACAGGTAGCAGCTACAGCCACGCTCAGGACTGCTGCAGCATCCTCCAGTAACACCACGTTGGTACTAGGATCACGACTCTGCACAACTGCACACAACACAAAAAAGTTACATTATCTGAAAATTTAGCTTTACTATGTTATGCATAGCACTTAAACTATACTAACAACAGTAATTTAAAAGAATAATTTATGCAATTACATAGGTGTAAACTGAATTTTTGCATATGCTCACACTTCTGAGAGCATTTATACACACACAGAACAAGCCCAATTATGGCAGCTTCTCAAAAATGTTAGAAAAATTAAAAGGGGCATTTATCATGAAAAACACATGAACTTAGCCAAGTGTTTAATAGCACTCTCAAATCAACAGTTCTCACCTAATTTGTAAAATGTTATTTGTTAGTAGAATAGAAAACAGATCAATAAAGGGAAAAGTAAAAGGGAAAACAGAAAATTGTTTCTATCATTATGGAAATACTAGTGAACAGACTGTGTTTTAAATAACACCACATACCTTACTGCTATAATGATACTTACCATATTGATAAAATGAAAGACCCTTGGCTCGAGCACTCCTCCGAATTTCATTTATAGCAACAAGCAGGGTGGCTGAAACAACAAAGTTGTTGCTGAAAATTGCTAGAGGCAGAAGGACTTGTTTCCATTTTGAAAAGAGGAGCTTCTTGTTATATTATCATAGCAACAGATCATCAAGAAAGCTCTGATTGTAGGTACTTTGAATAAAGTATAGTTACTTTTTTTTCCACAAGTGTGTCTCCCACACAAATCAGAACAGTTATATTCATTGTTGGTTTAATACCAAAAAGACAATCCACGTCTACTTTCCAAATTTTGTGTTCTTCAACTTCTTACTATACTGACATATATAAAAAAGTTTTCACATGATTCTTTTTGTTTGTTTACAAGTATTTGCAACAGAGCTCAAAATTTCACTGTGTAAGCAAAGATCAATTATTACTGTAATTACTGACATTTGTAAAATGTTATTATCTTAAGAGATTACAAATAATTAAATAGAAACTTGAAACTGCATACCTCCTTCTGATACCAATGATCCTGCTAAAATGCAGTATGCCTGTATGGAAAAAACAAGAATCAGATATGATATTATATTATATGCATATTTCTACAGACCTTTTCACCACAGGCTATCCAAATGTAGCATTCCAGAATCACATTACCCACAGTGTCATGTAATTGTCCCTAAACAGAAGCAAACCAATAATAATTGGATCATGCAATATATTCCAAAACAGGCAAGCAAGACCTCTTGGAGTGGGGGGATATGAAAGAAAGATGCAGGGTTTAGAGAACAGCTCATTTTGCTGCAGGATCAACTATAGTTTAAAGATTTTTTTTTCTTAAAACACATTTTCATTAAAAATGGTTTGAGTTAATTGTGCTGAGACTCAGACTGACTCATGAAGAGCATTTCAGACTATGCCACTATTTTTTATTAAGTCACTGGTGTTAAATACAATACCAAACAAGATTAGCTTACCCAGAGAAGAGATTCTACAGGATGAGGGTGGAGTAAACCTATGATCCCATGATACCAAGAAAGTCCTGCACCCATCATGAAAATGCCTACTCCACTAATCAGGGAGGCAATATAGCGCATATTTGTGAAACCATACCTAGAAGAAAGAAAAGAAAACTATTTTAGGAATATAAGTTTCTACATCTCCACAAACATGCCTCATATTAATTTTTACATGTCTTAAATTATCATCATATGACTTGAGATCTATTTAAAACAAATCCAATCTAATCCAAGGGAAAAAAAACAAACCTACTTGAAAAAGGATATCTAATATATGGAAGAACATCAAGCATAAATGTTTCTCTAATTTATTTTTAAACAGCTGTATTTGCTCTTGTACCATGACTGAGGATTTTATTTTACAACTAAAAAGACCCCAAAATAAACAACATTTGTACCACTTTAAGATTTTAGTGAAATGCTACTTCTAAATATGGACTCTAGTTTTGTGAGCAGCCAGTCTACATAATTCATAAAGGTACCTTAATGGGAATAAAATTTACACATCTCTCAGTATTTCAGCTAACTACAGACATCCAACACTGGCAGTTTTTAAGTGCAGTGGAGGATTTAAAGCAACATTAGAAGTTTTTGTTTATTCCTTTTTTTTGGTTTTAACTCCATCTACAAACAGTGCACTTCTTTTGTCTATATTGAGGAAAAAGGGAAAGGAGCAAGAGGGAAAAATGAGATATGATGAATATTTGCACAAGCTTAAGATTTAAATTTTTCAAATTTTAATTATGTAATTAATGAAAAAATGCATAACTAATCCCATAAATTAGACATATTTTTGAAGTAGTTCTTAAAGAATGAATGACTTGTCCAAACATACAAGGAGTAAAACAGCTCAACACTGAGAAAATATAATGGAGAGTACAGCTTACAACTTTATGAACATGTAAGAACTTATTAAGTAATATTCCTATGACTAGATACAAAGAGCAGTTTATACCAAACACATCTCCTTATGGTACAAGTAACTAGCTTGCATAAAAGCACTTTGTTGAAAAAAGGAAGAGGACAGTAATTTTTATTTTTTTATAAAACCTCATGATTCCTATGAACAGTGTTTAAAAAGTAGATATATTAGTTGGAAGAGGCAGAAGAGCCCAGAACACCTTAGAGAAATAATACAATTAAAATAAAACATAGCAAAAGTGTACTACAAAAAAAAAACCAACACATACACCAAGCCATTGAAGCTCCAACTCCTGGAGCTTGAAAGAAAACCCTTTTCTTATTTTAGCTGTTGTAAAATCAGAAATAATATGTTTCAGAAATGACAGAAAACAGCAAATTAAAAAGAACAAGGTGATGCACAAACAAGAACTGATCTTACTGCTATATATAGTTAGCAAAATCTTTATTTACTCAAAAAGCTTACGGATGACTAGGGTCAGGTGTCCTTGCAGACTGACTGATGCCCAAAGCCAGCAATGCCTATTTAAGACAAGAGATTTAAAAAAAAAATTAGAAACTTTCTGTATCAACTGAACATGAAAGGTAAAGGCAGATGTAATTTGCTGAACTGCATATATGCTTTGCTACTGATATCTTATTAAAGCTGGAATATAATCCTCAAAATTTGTAATCTAAATTTACCACTCCCAAAAAATTGTTAGTTACACCCACATACATAATATATATGCAATTATATGGTATGTGTATATATAATTACTGTTAATTATAATTTTAGAATCACAACTGAAAATGAACATTACATGCAATCACAAGTGTTGTTACTGTGCTTCAGTGAGAAGGAATGAATTTGCTCAGGGAACAAAGCTATTTAAATAAATCCCTCTTGAAGAGAAACTATACTGAGACTGAGGTGTAGTAGGGTGAGGACAACATTTAAAGCAGTAACTTTACACTGCAACTTGTCAGCATATTTTGAAGGAAGAAATAACCTCTTGCTATCTAAATTGCCTACCTGGGATATATTTAATTAGGCATGTATTAAGTAGTTGATGCAGGAAGTTATAAACCTAAACCTGAATTTTGCAAAGCATGTGTTTTGTTTAAGACTATGGATAATGAAACATAGTAACAATTAGTCTTAGCAGCAGCAAGCTGCTTTGAGGAAGTAAGGTTTCTCCTGTGTTTTTCCCAAAACCACACACTCAATTATTTGGAAAAACAAAACAAACCCTCCCCATCTCAGTAGAACTTTCAACTTTGATATTTAAAAAACAGAACAGCTCTTCAATATATATAAAAGTACTATCAAACTTGGTTCGCCTGTACATTGACACACTTGGCCAAGTGAAAAAATGCACACTTTAATACTTAAATTTATGGGGAGGCCAGCCTTAGCAGTTGAATTAGAAAACACTGGAGAAAACAACATTATTTTATCCCTGCACATTAATATTACATATCCAATTCTGAGCCTGCCACTCTACTTCTCAAAGTAAACATGCCACATATGTGGCTACTTGTGCTGTGACAGGCTGATAGGTAATCAAGAAATAGAAAAAGAAAACAAGATGCTCAAATTTTCATCATTATTCTACTTAGAGATGAATAAGTAACAAAGTCTGTCATTGCATTATAGTAACTGACAGGAAAAACATTTCTAGTTAACATTTAACCAAAACACTAACCAAAATCATTTTAGTTTCAAGTATCACTCATGATCCATAAAGAAGCTGAGTACAGTTCTTATTGCAACTCCACTCTTTCAATTTATTTCTAAAAATCTTCAAAATCTACATTCTGACTTCTCCTTTTTACACTAATACAAATTTAGAAGCATCCTATTTTTTTTATTCAAGTGCATTACAACTACTGTAAGTATCTGTCTTTATTCCCAGTTTTATTACAAGTGCTAACTTGAGCAGAATGGAAAAAAATACTCACCTGGTTACATGTGTCTGCTAAAGAATGTATGGCTTCTGAAAACATACTTGCAGAACCCGTGTAAACCCAAGCAAGCAGCTTAAAGAAAAAATTCAACCCATTTCTGAAAACAAAGAGAAGAAATAACAGAATATTTTATGTTAAATATTTTCAGTAAAGCCAGAAGTGCTGTACAATCATGTGTTATCTGCCAGAAAGGGGTCAACTCAAACATCAGTTTAATAATTAGAGAGCTGTGCAAACAGATAATTGATAGAGATTTTCTGCATGGTTACTGTGAAAAAAGTCCTTTCAGCTAAACTTGATAAAGATACACAGTTTATTTTTCAGAAATCATTAACTTCTAAGCAGTTCCAAATAAGTTACACTTCCTGAAAACTATCATCACACTCACTACTCAGAACAACTAATTTTCTACCAGAGGGAGAATACAAGTCTTTACAACTTCCTTATCTATTGTTTCAGTGCTTTGCCTCCTACACATCCTCCACCAATACCGTAGTGCAAGGTTCCCCACTTCATCCTCAGTCTGAGCCATTCTCAGTAGGATACAGATGTGAGACAACAGACAGGAAGACAAGGCTGTCACTGGGTTATATTGTAAAAATTATCTATGGAACCTCTCCATTAAGATGTTCAGTGTGAATTGTAAAGACATTTTTACAACTACAGGTTTACTGGAGTAAACATTGTCTTATGTTGCACAGAGGTAACTATTAACTCCAAAGTCCAAGTCTACATTCTCCCTTCAAACATTATCAGAATCAGTAGGTTCATTGCTACAAATGTATTGCACAGAAAATCAGACTAGAGAATTATAATATCCTCCTCTATATTTTTTCAACATGAGCTTCATTTATTGCAAATTTTTAAAATATCTAAATAAATTAAGTGTTATAAGAAACTATTAACAACATCTTCTAGTGGCATATTTTAATGTGTGCCAGAAATTATATTCAAGTTAGAAACAAACCCAGCAGCTTCTGAGAATGCAGCTTTCAATTAGAAAAGAAATAACAGTATACAGAGAAAAGTGAATTCTTTTCTGTTGGTCATTTAAAAAATTCTTTAAAATGTATGAAAAGCTTTCTCTCAAGAAGGAGCAAGAAAAATAGACAACTTTAAATACCTGCTGCTTCAGATCCTACAAAATTTTGGTTTTTACTTTAAGAAACTATTATAGGGTAATACACTCCAAAAAAATGCTCTTCTCTCATCAGAGATATATTCAATGCCTGACCTCTATGTATTGATCAATGTATTCACATAAATTCTCTTCTATCTCTCAATAAACAAATCTATTAACTTTAGTTACAGACACAGGCATCTTTATCTTAAATACACACACTGTTACTACTTCCAGGATAATATAAATAAATTTCTTTTTATTGCATAAACAAAACTTTTTTTTTTTTTACTTACATGCAAATAGCTACCATTACCACCTTCCCTGGTCCCTTGAAAAACATAGCTGCTGTACTGGAGCGTGGCTACATAAAGAAATAACAGATTATTTAATAATTAAATCTTGATCTCATGAGACACCAAACATACAAATTAAATAAAAAACTTTGCACTGCCCTGTATTGCAAAAGTTCTGAAAGGCAACTAATTTACTACTAAATGTTCAGCCAAACTGCAGTTGGATCTTATGTATTTCTACAAATGGTTGGCCATTAAAGAGTTAAACTCCAATGAAGTCTCCAGCAGAGGCCACTGCAGCCATAAGGCCCAGAGGCCACTAAGGAGTCATTCTGTACACCCAACCACCTGATCTAGGGTGTGTGTCTGAATAAGAAAAAAGGAAGGGCCAGCAGTGCATAGACAAAAGCAATCATCTTCTGGGGTCTTTTTTCTTAAAGAAACTTACTTAGGTTTTTTAAATTAACAATATATTCACTACACATAGTAAGAGATTATACTTGAAATCATAAGTTGCATGATTTTGACAAGATTTTTGACAGCTGCAATTTTGACAAGAAGGCAACTGAAAGAAAACTCTCTTTCTGGTGGATTGCATTGTCACAGTAGGAACCCAATCAAGCAGTCATCACAACATTTACTACTGCATAACAGTCACATATAGATCTGGTATATTACAGTGCAAAAAAATCTTCCAGTAATATTCAGTTACACAAATTTACCTTCAAAGAGTGTCATAACACATTTCACTACACTTTTCTAGCCAAACGTTTGAAAATGACCTTACCTTAGTATTTCCAAAGAACTCCTTGTATTCCCACAACAGCCTTTGGTTTCTAAACAGATCTGCAGTACAAAATTTGCATTGTGAATATGTATTAGCAACCAGTAGCTTCAGGAATTGAAGTCTACTTTTTTTATGCAGCAGCCAACTTCTAATAAGAATGAAAGAATTCCTCCCTTGATGTTGTTAATCAGAAACACATGTTGTTATACACTCATGCAAAATGCCAAATACAACCTGTAATGATCCTATACATTGTTACCATTTCAATCAACAAATGATAATGCATGGGGAAAAAACTCAAATTCATTTTATTTATACACTTCATTTTATTCACTACACTTTCAGTACACTTACAGATACCTCAACAAGTGTCTGCAGTTCTAGCCTTTTCTGACAGAAGGGTGTTCTTGTGGCACAATGTTCCAAAAAAAATTGACCTCTCATGTTAAGGTACACAACCAGACTAAGTATCTTGAAGCAGTACTGCCTCTTGTGTGATTTTTACTGACTAGACAGATCTAAATACGTCATGAACTACTGATTTGGCTGTACACGGTATTGATAATGCCAGCAAGGATTACAAAAATAATATTACACAAAGAAAAAAATATGATTTGGGGGTACTTCTCCCCTTCTGAAACACGAAGGCAAGCTGAATTCTTCTCAGAGGAAAAAATTAATTAATAGTGGCATGGTGTAAAGATTTGGATCAGTTTCAACTCTTTTCAAAATTCTCAATTAGATAAAATGCAAAAGCATTGAAAATGTAAATTATCATCTAAAAACTGAAAGCCCCACCCCACCAAGAGCATGTCTACAGAACACCAAATGCATGTTCTTCCTGTATCACAAAGGTGATAAATTGCAAGATAGTAACAGACTGTATCTGCATAGATAGTAACATGTTACTCTAAGATTATGCCACAAAACCTAGTCAGCAATTGCTAGTTACAAATTTACATGCTTTCAATAAAGTAATGCTATCTTGTAGATTCCTAACAATCACACTTCCTGTGACATTTGGAGGTATTTGAACACTACATACTCACTTTCTCTGTACTTGATCTCTGCCTCTTTACGTCGCTTTCTTTCTCTGGCAAGAGCCTCTGGACTACCCCAAACTTCAAGAGACCTGCATGAAGTAAAAGTATCTTAAAAATGTTTCTATTCATGCAACTTTTTTTCAAGCATAAAACCATACTGTTGAGTTTTTTTATACACAATGTAATTATATAATCATGACATAACATATGTTCAGATAGAAAATGGAAAACCTTACTGCCCTTTCACATTGCAAACCTGACTTTTAAAACTCTTCTCTCTCTCACAGCATCCTTTTCAAATGTTCTTACTTTGCCTCTACGTCCGATCTCAAGTACACCGTGAAAGTCTCAGTGTCATCATGGGGACTTCGTCGTTTAATTTTTCTCAGCTGGTCTAAATCACTAAGGAAAGTGGACAAAGAGTTTAGTGTAAGAAAAGGAACATATTGTTCTAATTTGACTTTTATGTCTGGGTGATAATCCACCATTTTGATTTTACTAATTTGTTGTACAAAAAAAAGTGAAGTTGTCTAATTCAAACAGAACAGACAGACAACATGAAGCAAGTGATCTCCTCCATTGAAAACTACAGTTTTTCACATCCAGAAGTCCAAATCATGTCTTCATACTATGAAATATTACACACTGAAGACAAAGAATTAAAACACTAAATAATAAAATATTCAATGAATGACCTGTATGTAACTGATAATGCACACATATGATAAACAAGAGGCTCTATGAACTAGCCTCCCTAAATGGAAATCAGCAGTCATGTGACAAGAAAATTTAATCCCAAAATTTACACTCCCAGCACAAGCTGCAAAAGGTTGAAGATAACAAAGCTACTTGGGGAAACAGATAAAATTTCCCGTGCTGAGCTACACATTAGGGCATCTACACCATTATGTAAAACTATGAGGAACAGAGGTGTCTCCCCCCAAGCAGATTTATGGTCTCATTAGTACAAATCATCTACTTTAGGAAGCAAGTACTGAAACATGAATATTAAGTGCAAGCTCCTAGTCAAGTGTAAAACTAAGCAAGAACTAGCTTCAGCCACTTACAATTATGTACACCACAAAAACATTTAGAAAAATTTGTGCAAAATCACTCAACAAACACAATTACTTCTCATGCACGTATGAACAAATATTCAGAATTTAAATCTCAACTCAAATCCATCATACCTGGATTTAAGACAAAACTCATTTATTGCTCTGACTCCAGTGATGAAGTTATTCTGTGTGTATTTTGGTCCATACTCTCTTTTTTTAAGGACTGGTTTCACTTTAAAAAAGAAAATAGATACACAAGTCACTCATAGAAACCACAGCAGGAACTTCAAAAATTAATTCAATCTAGTGTCATACTGTGATATCTCTTTGTGGAAATCTGAAAATCAGTGTCAGTGATACAGAAAATTGCCAGTGAAGAGAAAGGTATCTTCCCCATTGTGGAAATGAGTAAGGTGGAATGATTTACCTCCAAAACTGCTACTTTCTAAGCTGCAGTTCAGGGTTCTCAAACCTAACTGCCACAGTCAGCTACTTCTCCAACTCTGATGTCAGACATGGTGCTTGGCTACATAAATAGCATTCAAATAAGGCCATTTGGAAACCCCTTGAAAAAAGCTGTTTCATTCAAATATTGCCATTTGGAAACCCTTGGTCTAAAAACTGAAACAGCAACAGACTGCTCTATTTCTATTTTTTCCAATAATCAAGTCCACTTTCTGCTGTTAAGACTTTTGAACTTTCACAGCATACAGAGAAATGAGACAGACTGTATACATTATTTTTCTCAAGTATTATGTTCAAATTTAGTACTCTTAAAATTGGGCATTTACACCAATTAAAAACATACATGATTTATTTATAATGCTTTTTATGTCTGGAATATATGCTCTTATCACATCAGATTTTTCATGCACAAGGAAAAGAATAACACACATATTCAGAAAAATTATAAATGGAATTTTAAATTTATGCTATTATTTTCTACTGGTCGTATGTACATAATTTCATCTTACTCTCAAATGGAAGTCACTGTACACTAACATGCATTAAAAACATGTTTATTAGAAGACAAGTTACATTCAGAAGAACATAAAACAACTAACTGACACTGTAATGGAACAAACACTACAGAATACAACTTAAAACAAAAAGCTCAGATTCTACTGGAGAGAAGACTTTAGAGAACACATGAACTTCTTGCAAATGACAGGATTGATATGATTTCTATAGCTGGTCCAGAACTACTCCTTAAGTCACAGGATACTTACAGAAAGATAATGCTTTTAAAGACTTTGAGAAAATTTTTCCCAGAATTCTACATTGCCTTATTTCTGTGTTTTGATGCTTAACGGCAAAATATATTGCTTGACTCTTCATGACACACTAACAGCACAGGTATTAATATTTATCATAATAATCTGATTTCTCTCACCCAATTTGAACTTGAAGAATTTTTTAAGTCCCTGAATAATCACATTCATGCCACAAAGCTCCTGAGTGAAGATGATGAAAAAAACTTTAGATATTTCCTAAAAACAGTACACAATTTACTAAGGTTAGAACAGGCTGATCATTTTTAATAAAAAACACTTCCCATCTTTTATTTAAAACAAATATATGCCCAAATCATATTAACCTCACTAAAAAAACAACACATGGATTTATCAAAAAACTTACTAACTCATCTTTCAGAAATACAGGTAAATTTCACTAAAATAAATCACATATTGTACATTGTATATATTGTACTGTAATTGTATATTGCACAGCATAACAACAATCCTACTCCTAGTTCAAATAACTGTATAAAACTGTAGTAAATGTGGAGGGCAAAAAACTCTATTTGGTGTTTCCAAAAGAAAGACAAGCTCAACAAAAGATGATGTAAATAAAACCCTTTAAAAAGCACATTTAAGATTAGTGAACATTTAAAAATGTTTCTAATACTTAGCAATACTTGGAGTGGTAAGTTTCTAAGCCAGAGCAGCATTTTAAGATTAGAATTCCACTTTCTAGACACTAGCAAAATCCTTGACATAAACATTTCTCCTTGCACATCTTTAATTAAGAGAGAGAAAACTCTCTACTGGAACATATATCTATTTTCACAATTATTTCACAGAAATTTCTCCTATCTACCTTGCATTTTTTCCCTGCATGCATACACTAAGAGATAATAAATGTAAAGAAACTGACATCCTCCTGCACCACTGGGACTGAGAAGGTAGAGAAAGCAGGAAAAGATTAAGCCTGGGAAGAAGTGAAGGGTTAGAGGAATGTATTTAAAGATTTAGTTTTTATTTCTCAGTACTGTAGCCCGATAAAATAACTGACTTTCCCCAAGTCCAATCTGTTTTGCTCATGATAGTAATTGGTGAGTGATCTCTCCCTGTCCTTATCTCAACTCATAAGCCTGTCAGTACATTTCCTCTACCCTATCCAGCTAAGGAGGGGAGTGACAGAGCAGTGTGGGTGGGCACCTCGTGTCCAGCCAGTGCCAAGCCCACCACATTACTGCACACAACTGGGAATTGTACAGAACTCAGATTAGGCAGTTCATGTGGTCAAAATATATTTAGAAGCAACACTGATTAGATTAACTCAGTAATAAGAAAGAACAGAGGAAGACTTAGAACAAGGAACAGGGAAGATCAAGTATTCAGCTTAGCCACATTAAGTCTGAGAGGGAGAATGGACACAACTAAAAACACACAAGGAGGACAGACTGCAACAGCACATGAAAAAACAAATCAGTCTTCTCCTGATGAACTCTGCAGCTTAAATGAAAATTACAAACAAACACAGAAGAGTGAGTAATTAGAAGGAATAGTGCTATGCTTGGTTTTTATGAGTCATTTTGAAACAAACTGTACCAAACAAAGCTGGCACACAAGTGTGTTTTAAAATGCTATTCACATAACTTGCTTACACAATTTTTATGTCTGGAAGAGGAGACACAGTTTCCTTTTTTTTTTTTTTACTACTAGCAAACAGCAGGAAAATTCCAATACACTAAGTATTTCTTTACCTTTTACTTGGATTGGCTGTTTAGGTGAAGACTGCTTTTGTCCTGCATTGGTTGTATCTTGTCCTATAAAATAAAATTAAAGTTCACTGTAAATATAGAAGTACCTACTTTTCTTTTTAGTTAGGAGTTTGACTAACATTAGAATATATCTCAATATTGCACTGCACCCTGACAATTAGAAAATGTCTTTGCCAGATTTCCAACATTTGAAACTCTCAAAAGACAGAAATAAAAAAATAACAAAAGCAAATATATTTAATATAGTATTGATCAATAAACTTCTAGCAGCTTGCAGAAGAACACCAATTTGTAACATACTTCACCCAAATTAAAAAAAATATTTTAACAGTGCACTTCTGGTTCGGGACAAGTTTTATGCAAAACTTTAGGTTAGTAAAATATAATAAAGCCATATAATTAATTCTATATGGCTTATGGCTGCTATGTATCAGAGTGTTTCAGAGCTTCCAAGCTGGGATTCAATTTTAAGTGAAGGAAGGTTCTTCATTTACAAAAAGTTGGCTCCTTAAAACACAGAATATTTAAAGTAAAATCCACAACTCATAGGTAACAAGCTGGAGCTAGAACAAAAACAAAGTCTTTTAGCTGGTTTTGAAACCTGAGGATATGATTCTATTAAAAAACCCAACAAAATATAACTTACAATAGTGAAATGAATCTTAATATTTGGAAAACTGCAAATTCCAGTAATTTTAGTGAGATTTCTAGTTAGAAATCAGAAGTACTACTTGGAAACTCAAACAAATATTGCATCCCTGTCTCACACATCTCAACATAGCTTTCAGAACAAAAACCTTATGGTGTCAAACCAATATACCCACTCTTTTGTGCCCTACCACTCTAGAACACTGGAGGTTTACCAGACATTCATAATCATTCAAAAATTAAAAATTACCTTAATAAAAGTGATAAATGTTTTTAAAATGAAGATTTTTTTTGGCAGGTTAGTGTTGAGGTACTCCTAGCCTAACATGGTACTTAAATTATTTCAAGATCAGATTCTCTCAAAGCCTGTACTACATTACTATGTTTCAATAAGGCAATTAGTTAATGCCCTAAAAGCAACTGAGAACTACAGCTAATAACAATTCAAGGATGCTTTTTTTGAAAAATAACACTTATAAATTTATGAAGTTGATCTTACTACACAGCAAATAAGGCTGCACTATAACTAACTAGCATTCCTTAAACAGTCATCCCCTTCACTTGAAGACAAAAGAAACAAAATCCCTTTGTTTTTCCTTTCCTTTATTTTCTTACCTGGGAAAGCACAAAAATACTAAGATTATATCCATGCACAGAGATCTATGTACATCAAGTACCCTTTCAAAGTTTTCTACCTCAGCTTAGAGCCAGAACAAAATCACAGTGCATCACTGAGGAAAAGGATACAGAATACTTGCATTCACAATCAGTTTTTCAGACGAGTAGAAGTTGATATAATAGAACATTCAAGACTGAACAATGTTTAAGAATCACTTTTGTACTTCCAAACATCAGAATGTAATCCTCTTAGCTGGCTACAGTTACTAGCTTTTTAAGACTGTTGCAAACCCCAGGAATTTACAAGTTACTAAAGAAGGAACAAATAACTGCTATCCTGACAAGGAAAAGGAAATTTTCTTTAGAAGACCACTCCATTGTAGACAAAAGCACAAAGAAAGAGAGCTTTCATTTTGAAAAGCATCTGTTATCTCCTAAGCACAGTCTTCCGAGCAGGTATCTGTGCAGTCACACAGTTAACAAGCACCAAAAATAGATGTTACAATGAAGCAAGGACAAGACAGTTCTGAATTTCACAAGCACCTAACAAGCAACAGATCAACAATCAAACAGCAGGGAGGGTCAGGTTATGAACAGTGTATCAAATGTTTAAGGTGAATGCTGCAGTTCTAACAACTGTCAGATTAGAAAGCTACAGCACATGAAACAGCTCAACCTTCTTTACCAGTCATTTATAGCCTGGCCTTCAGATGCCACAATGCTCAACAGGGGCACTCATTCAACCTTTATCATTAATTCCTTTGACACAACACACCAGAAATACTACCAAAATAAATCAAATAAACAAGCAAAGTTGTGAAAGATGAGTAATACATCCCATTTCATATCCCTTAAATTACTTAAGCCCTTTCAACCTCCACATTTTTTCCACCATCACTTTAAATTTGATTACTCTAAACTTAAACCCTTAAAATATCAGAATGAGAAAGAAATAAATTTCAGCATTCCTCCCTGCTTATGCACTTGAATTTCATACAGAGATGCCTACAACCCAAAATACTAAGAATTCTGCAATCGTAATATCATACAATTAAAAAAAACCTGTTATCAGTAAATATGTTCAGCTTTTACACATTTATAAATACTCTTTATTGTAGCTTAGTATTACCTGTTTCAACTTTATGCAGGGTTTCTCCACGGGCTGATCCATTTGTATCTTGTGATCCAAGATCTTTCTTCTGACCATTGGAGGTATAAACTCTCACTTGACTCATCAGCTGCACAGGCAGGCGATTACATGGCAGAATATAAGACAGGCTCCCACTTTTCGTTGAAACTTTCCATCCTATCAAGGGGAAGAAAAAAAGTTGTTTCAGGCAGCCATTTTGGAAGGAAAAAGAAGGAAAAGCAGTCCTGCTCTGGCAGCAAAAGTTACGGAAAGTGAGCTTTTAAGTACTGACATGGGCTCATCTTACCCATGTTTATGGGTAAAATTACAAAATGAGAATACACAGCATGCTTTCGCTACCTCCCTTCAACATCCACTTTTAAATTTCATTCTAAAACCAGAAAGTTTTTCCCACACTCCAGTATGCATTTTTCCCAGAGACCTCTGGATGATCTTAAGGGTTAAAAAAACACCAAAACCAAAGCTATTTGACAAGATCAGCTTTGTGACACATTGTCTCATTCTAGTCACACTGCCTCAAAGTCTTTAAAAACCATATATTGATAAAAGAACAAACACAGATCACTACAAAATCATTAGCCAGGGTTGCCATTTCATTTCACTCTGTACAAATCATGGCTTACCAATGAAGAGAAACTGAACTGTGTGCAAATTATACAGTTGCTACAGAAATCACATAGAAAAGCAAACATTGTACAAAACATTTTACAGCGAAGTGTCTTAGATTTTGCAGCATTCACAAGAGACGAATGACAATATAAATATGTAAAAAGTCCAATGAGAAACCACTCTGGGTAGGCAATCTTCCATCTCAAAAGATTAGCCAAAAGCAGAGTTGCAGTACAGACCAACCTGAACTAGCAATCAGTTTCTTTTAGGGAGCACAATACTTCTGTAGAGAGGGTAAATAACACTCCGACCAGAAATGCAGCAGGGAAACTGTCTGCTTTGGAAAGCACTCACTAAGAAATAAATACATTTTAAAATTAATTAAGAGGTGCCAGTAAATAAAGTCATACAAAGCATGACCACTTAACCATGAACAACACAGCTCTCACCAAAAAAAAAAAAAAGATAGTATTTTACAAAATTGTCCGTTCTCTAAAAGTCTCAACAGCTTTCCGTTTTTTTTTATTCTGCACACCTGCACGTCTACATGCACTGACCTGAACCTTACTGAAGGAAAAATTTCCCTAAAAAAGGGCAGCGCTTACTGACAGTTGTCACAATGTGACAAAAGCCCTCAATGCTGAACTGAACTCACTGATTACGAATTTATAAAACCCTACAATAAACACGTGGTACAAGATGAGCGGTGTTGTTTCCTATGCTTTGGTAATACTGGAGCAGTTAAAAAGGGGAAACTTAATCAGCACATTTAGAGGGCATTTTCCTACTAATTCGTGCACACACAAGAAACAGCTAAAGAAAAAGAGCATTTGCTGCAATTTAACCGCGACTACGCAAAAAGGGGGAAAACTGCTGGGAATTCAAATTCCATGGGATGTGTGGCCTCCTCGGACCAACACCAGCCCTGTAAACCCGGGCTATATTTTATGTAATTCCTGCAAACTTGGGCCCGGCACAGGCATGACGCGCCCGCTGTGCGTCAGACGGGGCTGGCAGAGCCCGGCCGATGAAAGCCCGGCCCCGCACCGCGCTCACAAATCGCCTGCGCGTTTTCCTTCTTTTTACCGCCGACCCTCGGGAAGCAGCCGGCGCTCCCCGGATCGCGGGTGCCCGCAGCCGGGAGCGGTGCCACCGCCTCGGGAGGGACCCGGGCTGCCACCGCCGCCTGCGAGCGCCGGCACTCGCTGCGCCCCAGGCGCAGGCGGAGCTCCGTCACAGCTCCGACGAGCCCCGGCCGGCGCGGCGCGGCGCAGCGGCCCGGGCCCCGCAGGACTCACCGTGGCAGGCGCGGGGCCGCGGCGCCGCCTGGCACCGCAGGTACAGGCGGTAGAGGCCGCGGCAGCCGCGCCGCTGGGCGGCCAGGGCCGGCATCATGGCGGCGGCCGCTGGGCAGCGGCCGGCAGGCGGGCGGCGATTCGCATCGGCGGAGGCCGGCGCGGCTGCGGCGGAGCCCCGCTGGCCCCGGGCGGCGGCGGTGGTGGCCGGAGGCCGGCGGTGGGCGGCGCCGCGGCACCCGGATGTGCGGGGGCACCGCGGGGCCGCGCTGACTCACCCGCCCCGCCCGCCGCGCCTGCGCCTGGCCCGGGGAGCGGGGAAGCGGCTGGGCCCCGGCTGCAGCAGCTCGGGGGCAGCCTCTGCTCTGTTACCGTGCCTGGTGGAGGGTAATGCATACGGCTACGAGTAACAAACGTACGCGCGTTGAATTGCTTAGCAAAGGTGAAACATACATTAGAGAATGTTTTAATAGGGTCACAGAAATAATTAGGTTGAAAGGACCTCCGAGGTCATCGAGTTCAATCTATGACCGAACGCCTTGTCGACTAGACCATGTCACAGCCAGTCTTTTCTCGAACACCTCCAGGGATGGTGGCTGCACCACCTCCCTGGACAGCCCATTCCAATGTCTGGTGACCCTTCCTATGAAGAAATTCTTCCTGATGTCCAATCTAAGTTTTCCCTGGCCCAGCTTCAGACTGTCTTCTCGTCCTGTCACTTGCTACCTGAAAGACTCCTACCTGGCCACACCTCCTTTCAGACATTTGTAGAGAATGGTAAGGTGTCCCCTGAGCCTCCTTTTCTGCAGGATAAATACCCCCAGCCCCCTCAAAAATTCTCCACAAGACTTGTGGTCCAAATCCTTCACCTTGCCTTTCCCTGGACATAGACAACATTAAAGTATGTACACTAAATCTGTTTGCATGATTTCTAGATGAAAATGTGGTCCCCTAGCCTAAGACATCCCCTAAAATGCACTTCCCAGATCAGTGCTGATAAAATGAGATTTTAAATGATATCTTCCTCCAGGGAGAGTGTCATGTGGCTGATCCTGTACTCCAGGGTTGTAAGGGCTGCTGTGCCCAGCTGTGACACCTCCTGCCCTGCTGACCTACAGCCTGGCTCAGGACCATGCCTGTAATCAGCCCCACTGGCACTGTATTACACTCTTTTTTTATAAAAAGGGTTTTTTTCCAGTATAGCTTTGATACTGGTTTACATGACTGAGAAAATGTCTCAGGCTTCCTTGTCTTCATTTGCACACTGGGAGGAACATGGGAGCTCACCAGAAGTTAGGTTGACAGGAAATTTGGATAATGAATGTACCTGATAATTCACAAAGCATTTGATCACTGAGGAAGGCTATTATGGTGCCTGTCTTTAACATACACAATTAGATTTTAAAACAAAGTTTGTTGGCACATCTTTACCAGCTGCCTAGTGAGCAGCACTGCCAAAACAAGTTTTCCTAGAAGCCCAGGGGAGGCAGATTGAGGTAGAATATACTTCCACAGAATAATTGACACTCATCCTCCCAGAAGTACAATTGCAGCCATACCAAATGAATCAGAAGCATTGCAACAGATGCTGTGTCATTAAATACCAGATGTACAGCGCTGGAGTTAAATACTAAATTGACTGCAAGTTGTAAAGTAGCACAGGTGAGGTCAATGTTGGAGTATAACATGCAGCTGATGTATTTGCTGGCTGCTTGTTATTTTAGCAAGAGCCTAACAGTAAAAAAAGAAAAAGAAGGTTAAGAGTCCCTAGTTTTTTCCCTCCCCTACATAAAGATGTTTGAAAGCATATAGAAATTCTTGAAACATTTGTACCTGAAGAGTCACTGCTATACTCCACAAGAGATGCTAAGTTTAGGTTTATTGTTTCTTCTCTAAAACCAAAGAGAACCACTAACTATTTCATATTCTTTTAACCATCTGAATAACTGAATTTGTGTCAGGTTTTGGCACTGTAAGTATGAAGCAGGAAGGAAAAGAATAAAACTGGAATATCATAGACAGATTAATAGATACTAAGTGTGGTGATCAACCAGGATTTACACAATCAGCTGCTGTGCATGACCCTTTATATTGGCAAACACTGAAAACTAATGGAGACAAACAGCAAATAAAAGAGCATCAATAACAGCCTACTCTGCATGGGACAGCCAAGTACACATAAAGCAATTGCTAATGAAGTACCAAAACTCCTGGCATGCAGCTGCAGCATCCTAAGAAAAAAATATCAACCTTATTTATGAGCATCTCAAC
Source organism: Ammospiza nelsoni (assembly GCF_027579445.1). Taxonomy (NCBI): domain Eukaryota; kingdom Metazoa; phylum Chordata; class Aves; order Passeriformes; family Passerellidae; genus Ammospiza; species Ammospiza nelsoni. The sequence continues at coordinate 24,147,544 of NC_080636.1, read as the reverse complement.
CACTAGTTATCAATCACTAGCAATGAACAGAGAAACATCCTAAATTACATGGTATTTCAGGACATCCAAACTGGCTACTTTAAGCCTGTATTTCATAAAATCAAGTTAGTAAAAAAAAAAGTCTCATTTACATTCAAGTTGCTAAATGCTAAACTGATAAAAATATTATTTCTATATACCATGCTTGTACATGTCTTTTGTGCCACCTGAACCTCTGTCTAGGGGACAGTTGTGTGAAGATCTCGGTATGTTGCTCGTAAGAGGGGGAAGACTTGCTACCATATCAGTCATTTCCTCAGGCCTGCTTTTGCAAAAACTCTAGAACCCTTTTTTATACAGCATATTACCTTGCCTACAAAAAATTATAGGGTTAAGTTGCCTTACCAGGTCTTCAGGAAGAACAGGGACTATGGTTACAACCTTTTAAGATTTAGATCCTGTTTTATGGAGACACTTGAAAAGTTTACATAGAACTGGTTGCAGACCAGGAAAGACAGGTGACTGGATTGAAATATAGGTCTTTGAAAACTTTTTTCCTCATTCCTGTTTATTTAAAATAACTCAGTAACTGACTGTACTACTCTAGCTACAACAGTCCATCATGATTCTCCAGTATTACTATCTAGCAAGAAATATGTGATATGTGAAGCCTAATAAGAAATTAAGGATTTTTAGTGTTCCTTGTATGAAAAATGAAGTAATATAAAGCAAATTTGAATATTTTTTAATCTGAAATTCATTAACAATTTCAAGTTCATACAGTGGAGAGAGACTTGCAATGTTCCCAGATCCACTGGAAGAGCTGATGATATTGACTTAATATAGTTTAAATTACTCTTCAGGACTTCCATCATAGCCTGCCTTGTGGGTCTCTTATATAGCATAGCAAGGGGAAAAAAGGAAAATACTTTTGATTTTTGTACCTTTTATGATCCTACACATATACAGTTAACACAAAGCAGCTACATACCAACAGTAGAAAAAAAGTGTGAATATATAATGTCCAGTGATCCCAAACAGCCTTTAAGTTTTTCAGGGAAACCATTTAAATTCACAGAAAATGAGACAATATTTTGTGACAGGCAGGTGCACGAGGGGAATCACTCTTCTGAAGCAGGGAATGGTGCATCTTCAGAAGCTTGCATAACACCACTCTGAGTCATGCAGCTCTGTAAAGCCATTTCATGGTTATTAGGTCAAAGATCTACATAAAACAAAAGTAAATATTTTCATTTCCAGCACATGGATAAGTGTTTCCAGTTATTCACATGCAGTTCATTCACCTTAATATCAGCAGTCTGCAGTTTCTTAAACTGGGGGCAGCAGTCCTCAACAAGACAGTTCAACCCCAGCAGCAGCTAGTAACTGCCAAAGGACAGTAAGTCCTGAAGAGGCTTATTCTCCTGAGAAATTTAAACTGGAAATTACTTTCCTGTAGCCAATAGACTCAGGAGGAGCACATTACATTACTAAAATGTTTAGCTTCATAGTTGCAAACCAGCCACTAGAGGTCAGTGGTTTAGAATAAAATTAGCACATGGAGGAAGAATTCAATTTCATTTCAAATAGACAAATCATACAATCAAATAAAATTTCCAGCCTCTGAGTAAGGAAAAAGAACTCTTAAGGTTAGCAGCACTTACCTTCATCCAAGAGCAAGAAAGCTAGCTTAAAATTCTTAAAAACAATACTAGGTACATAATACATAAAATACTGAAACAACTACTCATTTTCTGCAGTAATATACAGACAGGCATAAGAACACAGGACTGGAGGAAGCTTCTTTAATCAGTTCCAGTCTCTTGCTCCTTGTCCTATAATTTCTAGCATGAACCAAGCAAGGACCAGCTTAAAAGCAGCTTGATTCTTTTGCTTGTAAGGAACAAAAAAGAATTACAAGAATGTGAAATAACCTCAATTAGTAGTTTCCAAGGGCATAAAGGCAGTATATTAGAAACACCTGTGCAGTGCAACAATCTTCTTTAACAACTATTTCCCTTACAAATGTAAGGGAAAGAGAGAAGGATGCCAGAGGACGGGAAGAGGCTGTTTCATCATGAAGTGTGTGAAGTGTATTACCGTTTCCAAAAAGGGGGAAAAAACCCCAAAGTACTACATTTTATTTAGTCATTTATCTACTGCTGTAAGTATATATACACATCATCCATTCACAGTACATACATATTATGCAACTGAACATCTTACCTCTGCCCCAGAGTGATGTTAAAAAATGCGAGATAATTAGAAATGTGAATAGAGCCATTGGATGCTCAAAAACATGCTGAACTTGATGCTTGTCGCTGTACCTGTAGTTTTCTAAGGCTTCAATGTTTCTCTGTATTATACAGTTACACAGCTGAAAATGCCACTAGACATGAAAATTCAGAAAGTCAACCTCAGATTTCCATCTACCATTACAAAAAACTTTTCATCCATGGATTTGATTTAAACTTTATCACTGAAAGGATTCACAATTATTTTTGTTGTGCTTTAGTCAGAACATAACTGAAGTTGTTACAGCAGAAAGTATGTTGAAAGGGATCGTAGACATCCATTTGGTCAGATTTTCTAGATTAAAAAAAAATAAATCCCAAAGTGTTGAAATACTAAGTTACATCGTGTTAAAACTTAAAACTAAGTTATATCGTGTTCTATGCAAACATACATCAGGACAAAACTCATGAATTGCACATACAAGGTTTTTACCCCAGATTGCAAAGAAAAATATAGCAAAGCAACATGGAAAGAGAAAAACAAAAACAAAAAAAAAAAAAAAAAACCCAAACAAAAAAAAGGGCCAAGAAGCCCAGATTATTTCTTTCTTTACTTTTTCACTGCAGAACTTTCAAACATAATAAGAGATCACATAATTCCACTGCAGCTGTTTTCCATTTTAAGTAAATCAAGATTGACTGTCTGCTCCTGTACAGTGTGGCATTTCAACAGTATTTTAATGGAGAATAAATTATACATCATTTACTTGGAAATTTAAGTACTATCCAGAGGATACTGATGGCATGAAACCATGAAAGGTGAAATGGGGTTTGTGAAAGCAACAGAGCATCCAGCAGGATTTCCAGACATCTTTGTATCAGAGAACTGGTGTGACTCTTGGAGTGTCCTGCGTAGGGCCAGGAGCTGGACTTGCTCATTGGTCCTGATTGGTCCCTTCCAATTCAGTATATTCTATGATTCTGTGATTTTCTGTGTTCTCATTATTTTTCTCCCCATTCTTCTACCTTCTTTTTCTATTGCATTTCTACTTTCATGAAAACTATAGTTGATACTGCTTTAAATCTTACAGATAATCTAGTCCTGCATCTTTTACAATTTCTGATTTTCAGCTTCATTTTCCTGTGAAATATCAGAACTGATGCATCATCTTCATCTAACATACTTTTAACACTGGCAAAGTAACGTGAGTGAATATTCATAGGGAGACACACAACAAATGAAAATACCATTATCTGCACTTGTTCAGGGAAAGCAGTTTCCTCAAGCCAAAACACAGGTATACAAATTTCTCTGCTAACACCTGCACTGAAAATATGGCAGTAGACTGGGTACATAGGTAGATTTTTTTCCATAGGACTTGGTATTATCTATGCCAGATATAAAGCAGAATAGTTCCAAGAATTAAAGGCAGGGATCAGCTCTTTTTTGGTTGTTTTGGTATACACCTTAATCTTCCTGTTTCTCTAGAAAAAGTAAATGAGGTGTTGCAGTAGCTCACTGCATTCTGCATTATTCTAAACACACAAAAAAAACAACACCCAACATGCACCTGGAAGACTTAACACAAAGCTGTTGGTCAGTAACTCAAACTCACTCAGAGATTTGAACTTAAGTGCAACACACACTGGTAATATTTAAAATCCAGAAGCTATACACAGTTTGATTTCAAGAACATCAACAAAACAATAGGTATCAATACAGAAAACTATTTAATTTGTTTCAAAATAAATATTTGACATACAAAGCACATACAGTGAAAAAGGGTCACAATAAATTACAAATGGAACTACTTGCTCATTCACTGAGAGAAGCCCTTGGTATTTCCAATTTCATACCATCAAATTTATCATTCTTGCTGATTTAAGCACAGCACTGAACAAATATGGATCCCAGTGCTTTCTTTCACAGGTACTGGTATGGATAATTTAATGCAGTGATCCAATTTGAAAATCAGTAGGGACCAGTAAATCGCTGCATAAAAGAAAGAGCGAATGAGGTGCTTTTTCCTTAGTGTCAGCAGCCTGCGATTATTATGTTTATTAGATTTTCTTGAAAGGGCTTCACATTTTCTCAAATATGCAGGAGAACTATATTTCCCCTCTGAGCCCTTACATTAGCATTTTGTGCCTCAGTCCTTGAATACAAGTAAAAGATGAATTTTTCAATTAATTTTAAAAGTTTATACCATCTGGATGGCACAGAACTAAGCAATGAAACTCCCTTACCTGCACAACATCTGCCATTATCACAGAGCTAGCTTCTGCAGAGAAGTTAAAAAGTAATGCTGAGATTTTATGAAAAAGATTTTTGAATCCACATTCAAGATTAAATTCTATTACACTATCCATGCTGATATCTTTCCATCTTTGGAATAAAGAATTGCTTAAGGTTCTGTCCTTAAAAGCTGATTTAAAACAGCAAGGCCTGACTGTTCCTGTGACTTTAAGAAAATTACAGCACTACAGAAGTTACAATATAAAGATACACTAACTGATTTCAGTGTATATATATATATAGTTTAATCACAAATAGGTGTATGACAGCAATTAAAAATTATAGACAATTAAAACAGATTAGCATACCCTACTACCATCTTGTACATTAAGGGTTCAGGATCTTATTCTGCTCCTAATGCTATTTTTTTGTCAGAGATGATAATACAAGGGCCACACCTAGCACTGCACGTGAAAATCAATTTTGACTTTGAAAGAACGTGTTGTTCTAGCACACTATCTTCTTTACCCTTAATCTGAGCACTGTAAAGTACAGCACTTTTTATCTGAGCAAAGTAAGGTACAGTACTTTTTAAAGTATTTAAGACCACAGTTACAATAATTTTAGCAGCAGGACTAACAAGTTATATGTAGGGCAGAAACAAATCAGTTTCATCTGGGCACTTGTCCAACTCTTTTCTATTTCCTACTCTGCCAGAACTCCTACATCAGGCAAGTGCTCCTTCCTTCCTTGTCTCCATTCCTGTCTTTAAAATGGGTAAGAACTTCCTTAATAAACACAGCATCTGTACAGCAGATGTTGCAATACAGGTGCCTAATGGTAAAAGGGTCTAACACAGACTGTACAAAATAATTGGCCATGTTACTTGTTTGGACAGTACAATCACATACATAGTTAGCAGCTCCAAAACTGTTTGAAGAAATAGTGGCTCCTAATAATTTTTATTTAAATCCTTACAACATTCACAGATATTGCTCCAATTAAACATCCACCAAATAAAGGAGCAAAACATAAAACTGACAGCACAGAAATGACAATATATGTATAAAATGAAATAAAAAGCAATAAAGGAGAGCATGGATGTATTGGTGAGTTACTTTGTGTGTAAGAATTCCTAACTGGCATTAGCTGCTCCAACAGACCCAATGGCTCCTGATACTTTATCTACATATGAAAACAGACAGGTGTCAAGCTGGAGCATCACTTCTACAGAAAGCTTGTGCAGAGCAAGGGGTTGGTCTACCCACAGAATCTGTCAAACACTGTTAACATATGAAAGCCAAGAAGACAAAAAGCAATGAGCAGTATGATTTATGCCAGTGGAAACAGTTATCACATTAGGTAGGAAACCTTTCAGTAATACAAAAACTCCTCTGCTTCGTTTTGGGATTGGCAGGCACTTTATGGTCAGTTGCAGAATTTCTCAACAATCACAGACTTCTGTCACAGCCTCTGCATCACAGCTAGCTGTTGACAGCATAGCAGCATGAACATACAGCTCCCTTCACCAAAAAAAACCCCTCAACCTAACAGGATACTACCAGCATTTTACATCTAATTTACTCATTAGAATAGAAACAGTCACAAACTGTGGTGAGGAAGCAGGCTCAAGGATAGCATGTTTTTGCCAGCACTGAGGAAACTCGATGTTATCACTTAGGCAGCTGAAAGGCTACAGTAAAAATCAAAGTTAATGCAAAGCACAGGTCAGTTGCCCTATTTATTTGGCTTAAACATTATTCTTACAACGTTGTTCCATGTTTTCTCAGCACATAAGAGAAGTAAGTTTTACCAGGCCACAAGCTGCTCATTTATCAAGCACAGCTAAGAATATGCTACTAGCAAAACCAAATCAAATCCCTTTTATGGAACTTCCTCCTCTTGGTTAACTTCTACTTCACAGCAAAGAGTCTTCCAACTCTTTACTCACAGCATTGTCATTCACTTACTCCTTTTAATCCTCCTCCTGCATTCATTGAGTTGGATCTCTATTTAGCATCCTTCAGTTACAGCTGCATTACACTGGATCCAGTTTAGACTCCTCTCTAATTCTGTACCACCATACAATTAAGGAACACTAGAATGCACCCATAACAGCAGTCAGACCACAAAAATTTGCTCAGAAGTAACATGTTATTTTGCTTACTGCAATTACAGATTTATTTGCCTTCCAATTCCAGGATGGGGGATCAACTTAGATGACCAAATTCATTTTTACATCGCAGTGGTGCCAACAGCTGAAGAGAATCTGATGTCACCATTCAGAAAACACATCATGCAACATGACAGAGGGTCTAGAATTGTGCTGAGAAACTGAAACAGTAGTAAGTAGGTCTAGACTTTTCTCTGATTAGATACCATTGTTGTAGTGCTTAGTCTTGGGTTAGATTTTGAAGGAAAAGTCATAAATTTTTGCACTTTAGAAGGCAAAAATTCCCTATAATTTAGAAATGCACAAGACATTATATCCCAATTCAGAAGCAGCAGTGGGAATATAAAAACATGTACACATACATACAGGACAGCATTCTGCTCAACTTCCAGGTTCAAGCATCAGTAAGTTGTGTTAAAGAGAGAAAATGAGCCTGAAGAGCCTAGCAAGTTACATTTAACACTCCTTTTATTGCAGTAGAAATTTTAGTTTTTATCAAATCCTCAAATTACAGGATATACACATAATCAATCTCATTGCAAGTCTTTAGCAGCTGTAGAGCATTAACTGCATGCAGTTGCTTCTGCAGTGTGCAAGTATTCTATAAACAGCTATCACATTCAGAGAGCAAGACAAGTAGTCGAAGAATATAATATTCAATTACCAAATGGTTCATCAGTACCAAGAGGTTGAGCAAAAAAAATGAAATAAGTTCATAAATACATAGCTCTGATCTAAAAACTAACACAACTGGAAAGTTGGAATGATATCCATATCACAAACTCAATAGTCACAGCAAAATACTTTGCTTCAAGACTGCTTTTGAAACTGTTTTCTCATAAAGTTTCTCTGACTGTGGAGGAATATTTGAGTGCTACAGAATTTTACAAAAGGCCAATGAAAGCTCTTTATGCAATTAGAATACTAACACTAACTACAGAAAATTCGGCAAATATTTTGCCTTGAATTTCTGGCAAGAAGTTGTGTTCACACAGTATTATTTTTCCATGACCTACCCTTCAGCTGCTGGGTGAATGCATAACCAGTGTTATTAATTTATGCACTTAATTTAATATTCATTTCTGTAGTCATGACACTGGCTTCAGATCAGTCATCAGATGGATTTATGCCAAGAAATCCTACACCCATTTGTTTCAGAAGCTGCCTAAACAGGTGCAATTCTTTATGCAAATTTCTCATCACAATGAGGGTCTCAGAAACTGGAATAACAATTTATACAGAGGTATCTACAGATTAATTTTCTACAAAGCTAACATGCTTCAATTACTGCAGTCTCACATATGTGTGGACACGCGATCAAATCTGCAATGACTGCAAATGTTACTTCATGAACATTGATTAGTTCATTTGAGACATGGTTAAAAGTTTAAGCATTGCATCTTAGTCTTAAAATCCTACAGGTCAGCAGTTTGGCTTGGTAAAACAACTTGTTATGACAAGAAAACAGTCTTAGTATTTCTTCCAACAGCATAACGTAAGATCATGTCACAAGGTAGAAACATGGGAGAGTTCTTTTAAAGTATTATGAATAAAAATAGCCTCTCCTTCACAAAGGAGTGTTATCTCTGTCAGCTGGATAGATTTTAATCCCTTGTGTTAACTTCAAAGTGAGCCATATTTCCACACTGAATCTAGCAAATTGGACAAAATAGTTCTACAGATACATTTAGTAAGCAGAAGAATACTGTCCAAAGTGTACTGCATAGGTATATGTATCAACTGCTAACCACTGGAGACATCCTAAAGTAGCTATAGTTCCAACTAACATAAACCTAGAGAGCACAGATCTCTTATAATAATTTTCAATCAATCTCAAACAATCCTTGATTTAAAAAAAACAAAACAAAACAACAAACTCGTATGATAGGGCATCTTTAGGTAGGATGCAGATACTTTTTTCATCAATTAACAATACAGCACGGTTAATTAAGTTTCTATTATTTGTTTTTGATATGCTAAATTTCATATTATCTCCAAGAAAAGCATTTATGTATTTTTATACAGCCTGGAGTGAAATCAGTGTAAAACCAGGAATTTCCAATCATCAGCAGAAGTGCCAGCTGCTCATAATGTTCACAAAACACGAGTGCCTGAATTTGGCTATGCAACAGTTGGTGCCAATCTGCTTATAAAGGAAATGCCACTGAGGCATAGTCTTCTTACAAAAACAGGGCACGAGGGCTTCGTTATTAAGTGTTCAACAACAATCCTGAGCTCGGTGAAGAGAGTCCTGAAAAATCAGATTTAAAGATAAAAATCAGTTATAAAATCCTACAGCATTTATCAGAAGTACTATCCACATATATCTTTTTCATTAACTTCTCAATATCACACTCACACATTTTAAGTTAAATTCCTTAGACCAACTCAGTACTGCTTCCAAGAGCTTCAGAATTCTTGACTTTTAAACATTAACATTTTAACTAACTCTATCCTTAGCTGGAAGTTACTGAGCTAGAGACAGCAGAAAAATTCCAGCTTCAAGAAAAAAACAAAAAACAAAACAACAAAAATAAGACTATAAAAGCTACACAAGCACTATAAAAAAGAGAAAAGGGGAAAATGCTTTATCACAAATAGTGTAAGGAGCTGGGAGGCTATTGTGTTTGTGCTACTTCTTGGCAATATCCAAGAACCCTGCACTGCAGAAGCAACTATTAGAAGACATACATGAGAAGTAAAACCCTTGGCACCAATTTCCCTTAAAACTACAAAAATGCCAACAGAAGCTTTTGGATAAACTAGTTCTACTGAATGTCAATTTTAGTACTGTACAGCCTAAATTATTTTTAGATACCAAAGTAGTAGAGCAACTTCATAGATGTTGTTGGTGTTGTTAAAAATAAATATATGTAGTAGGATGGAACCATTGATTTCTTACAAAAATAGGGAATAGAAGACAATTAAATTTATGATTCTCATACTTGTCTTTGCATATCGTGGCAGCCAAAGCCACTCTCTTGGCACTCTAGCAAGCCATTTTCTGATCCAGTAGACTGGAAAGTCTGTTCACAAAATCTTACACTATGAAATGCTCATAAGAAAATTTCTAAAAAGCACTCACCTGAGTAAACACTTATAGGAATATTTATGATTTCAAAGTCTAAAGCAATAAAATCTAAAGCTTGACCAACTGTCAAAATCAGTAAGGTTTTATTTCAAATACAATTAGCTTTATTTATGGATTTAACTAAAGATGGTAATGAACATGTTTAAGATCATCCACAGAAACTTTTTTCTCTCATTATTACACAAGTTTTTAAGTGCTACCTAGAATCTAAAAATAAGGATATCTCTCGGATAAGAAAGACTTCTATTCCCAAAGTGTAGTTTTAATTACACAAGTATGTTCTGAAAGCTACCATTCAAGAATGGTGGTACTTTTCTGATCACTTATATGAAATAAATCTAACCTTTAACCAACCATGTTTTATTTAGCATCCAGGTGTATTTCATATTCTATAACTGCCATTTACAGACAGAGTATTATGAGTTCTGCATTCATTTTAGAATGAGAAGTTTCTGAATGCCTAAGCACCATGCAGTTAAACACAAGCTTCCAAAATCAATTTAGCACTTACCGACAGTACGGATTTCGCCGAGAGGAGTAGCGTAATGTAAGAAACCTGTAGTAGATGAATGGCTGCAGCAGACTCCCTTGTCCACTGAAAGAGAATAGTTCACTAGAGATTACTAGTGACAAGCAAAAATCCAAAACAGAACACCAAACCCAAGGAATTTTTAAGAAAAACTTTTAAAGAAAAGCAAGTAAACTACATGGGCTTAAAAACAAGTTAAGATTTGGGTCATATTGGATCAGAAAATCTAGATCTGACAAGCAAAAGTACATAACTATACACTTACAAATGCAGAAACATTATAGAATAAAACTGCTCAATGAAGCAGTTAAAGATTTTTTAGTATTGATTTTATATTTATGAAATGTTTTTATATGCCTCATTTCTGGTGGTGTGCAAAGAATTACAGGAATGATGGTGGACACGTGTTCCATAGCAAGAAAACACTCGTTGGTAAGCCCAGAAACTGGCTGACATAAGCACTCCAGTTACAGTGACCCTGTTCCATCTAATTGCAGCACTTTGAATATCTGGACCTATTTCTAGCATCTTTTGCAAAACTTCTTAGAACACACTGCAGACAATTCCAGATGTATCATGAGACTATAATGCCAAGCTAATATCCAGTTATTTCAGTTACAGTAAAATTAGGCTTTGGTATTTCACAAAACTGCTGTTTGACACAGCTGTGCTGTGAAATAGTGGAAACATAGCACACAAACCATACACAGTGAAGCACAGAAATGCTCTAAGCTTTAGTGACTGAAGCCACTTTAAATAACACATTATTGAAAAATTATGTTTGAATTTAGGCATGATGGTAAGTAAGTTCCAGTAAGTAGAATTCCTTCAAGTATTAGCAGCATCTTTAGCCAAAAGAAAAATATAAAGTGAAAGTCAGCTACAAGAGGGAAGAAAGAGGAAATCTTGAAACCTATACAGTACTGACAAACAATTTAATATGCTACAACATTTAAAGAACAAAATCTCACAATAGCTGCATTTAGCAATTCAATTATTTTCAAGTTTGGCATATGACCTTTTACAAGCTTCAGTATCTACCAGATGACATATCAAGCAGCAATATTTCACATACTACATTCTCCACAGAGAGGCAAAAGGAAAAAGAAAAAGCTATACTAAGTTCAAAGCACTTGAAAGTTTCAGATACTGGATAGAGTGTATCTGTCAGCTGGTAAGTGGTCTCAGATGCAATGCAATCCTTGAGGGCTGAAGCATTGAAATGTTCAGCTGATACATCAAAAGATAAAGACAAATTATGCATCCTGTCCAAGAAGGTAAAGCCTCCTTTATGCTGTTTATGAGACCACTCATGAGAAATGTTCCCACTATGCTATAACTTAAATAGAACAAAGGCTGCATTCCCTCTCCAAATATTAAAAGGCAATGACCCAAACTTCTGTGACTGGCAGGTCATTATGCCTGTACAACTTCAGCAGGATTTCAACATGTTTGAGATCCCTAAAATGACTTCAACAGGCAACACAGCAAGAAAAATCAAACGGAATAAAAAAACCCAGAGGCGTCACTGCTCAGAAGCAGCATAGGAGAGAATGCAACCTACTCCTGCTTGCACATTTTTTGCATAATGAAACTTTGCCATTTAAATTTCAGGAATCTAATTGTCAAAAATAAGAGTTCACTTTTAGTGAAGCTGAAGATCTTAATATTCTACTAAACGAACCAAAATTAAACTTACTGAACAATGTGCTGATAGAAATGTAGGCGAATTCAAGTGTCACGCCTGAAAATCTCCCATGTGACTCATCACCCACACTATGAAAGGGAAGGTTTTCTGGTGCTCAGTTACATCATAGTGAATGCCTTTTGATGTCAGGATGTACCAACTTAAGAAGTCCAAGAATCACTTAAATTTTATTTGAAGTTCAAGCCTCTGTCAGCCAGAACCATACAAATGGAGTACTACGAGCCACAGAGAACTCATTTGCAAAAAGCAGTCTTGAGTAGCAAGTTTTTTAATTATTTAAATATTTACCATTATTCTTACCTGAAGAGCATAAAAACTGTAGCTGGCATCAGGAAAATTTCATTGCAAGCAATGAATTTTAGAATATTCTGTTGATTAGCACTCAGTTTCTCTAAGAGATTTCTCAAAAAGGGCAAACTATTTGAACTTCGTGCCTTTAAAGAAGAAAAAATTATTTACAGAAAACATAAAAGTTACATCTATCTCCATAAGTACAGAGAAAACAAAATGCAAACAATTGCTATTTACCACCCATTTCAACATTTTAAGACTTCATCACTTTTGAGATTAATATCCTAAGGAAAACTACGGGAGGCTTGGAACTCCATAATTTACAGAGTTCAATTAAAAGCATCAGATGTTGCAATTCTCTCACCCACCAATTTTAGTTTCAACTGCACAGAGACAGCCATGAGCCTTGTTCAGTCCACTAGGAGGAAGTGCCTATGATAGCGAGACAGCCCAGTCAGGAACACCAAAGCCTGGAGTTATGTTAACATGCACAAGGCAGTGCATTGAGCAGCAAGTCCAACTGACAAGTATTTTGCTTGCTAGTCTCACCCTGTAGTTTGTTACTTTATTACTGAAATAGAACAGTAAAATTCAGAGGCTATGGTTTAGCTTGAAAAAGACATGTCTTAAGTTTCAACTTAATTGTTCCACAGATTTTGTTTCCTTCAAAGAAAAACATTTGAAGAAAAATAATTAGTGAGAAAAATAATTAGCTGAGATTCTATATTACAGTTTCACTCTAATTCCTCTAATTCAGCCAAAGACAACCAAACCAGAGCTGCAACTCAAACCTGTTTATAAACCCCAAGAATACTAACTGTATTCATTGTAACACATACAGATCATACTTACATCAAGAACCTTCTTTGTGTATGTGGCAGCATGAAGCAAAGAGAACAGCAGAACTGGAAAAATACTCACTGAAGCAAGCCATAAGGAAAATTACAGGCTGTGCAAGTGCTTCATTCCTCCATGATGTTACACCAGTGGCAGCTTGATGGATCTTTGCAAAAGTTTGGCTGGAATGACCTATACTGGATGAAGATATGTCTAAGTCTACGACCTATATTTATAACTCTTCCTTCTGCTTCTTACACTTCTTTGCTATGCACTTTTATTACCTTCAAAATATGGGTGTCTGCAAGTATACAAAAGTATAACACACACCATTAGACAGCAGTGCATTTCTACTGAAATGTGTTCTCTCTGCACAGAAGGCACACCTGAGCTTACTGCTCAAAACCTCTGAAATACGTGTAGTCATATCTTTGGTTAAAATATGCTACAAAATTAATTTCTTTACCAAAGAACATGCAGTTGCCAGCCATTCTGATTTTACAGAGCAAGAATGTTGACATTTCTCTGCCAGAAGGATTTTAGGAGTAGGACATTAAGCATATATCATGTGGCGTTAAGAAATGTCAGCTCTGACATGTCACCTTTGACAATCCACAGGAGCAAATTTTGCAGACTTTTATCAGTTTAATAACTTATCTGAGAAAGTTACTACTAAATAATTATCTGTCTACATGATGAATGTCTACTACAGTGAGAAGACATGTATAAACCCTGCACTGGCAATAAATGAGATACCATCTTCCCCAAATATCACTGGAGGCTGGTCATAAAATCCCCCAAATTTAGGCCTCAAAAAAGAAAGTCTAAGTAGACAGAGAATGCAGTGCTCTAATTATAGAGCTGATTAAACTGAATATGGATCAATCAACATAAGCCTCTCATATTTTACACAGAGTATGTTCTATAAATAGCAAACATATCAAACTAGTTCAACTAGCTTTTCAAATCATGGCAAAAGTGATGAAAAGAAACATGTTTTTAACATATTTAAAAACATCAGCAGGATGACACAAGACAAGGATACTCGTAACAGGGTAGGAATTCACAAAGATAAGGGAGTACAACAGGTAATGGCAGCTGTCCTCCAGCAAAGCCTGAGCCAGAAAAGCCCTGCTCAGCTGGAAGTGCGGTAGCCTTTGGTGTAGTCGGAGGGCACTGGTGAGAGCATTTGCCAGCAAGGCACGCTGGTAAAAGCTTGCTGCTTCGTGCAACCTGCAAATCATCAGAGGAGATGTTACCATGAGAACCAAGCTCTACCTTCGAGAATTGCATCACAACTGAACAATGCCTGACGTATTTATTTATGTTATCGTACATAAGCACTATTCCCAGAAAATAACTCAAACGCTGTTTAACACTGACTTTACTGCAGGTGCCTAAGACAACTCAATATAATACTCCATTTACACACAAAAACATGCATTTACCACTACTTTACATTTTTTCAATATATTTTCCAAACATATCTACAAGTGTTTTAAACCAATCTAAAATCTATAAACTATTCTGACAAAAAGCATCTAAGTAACCCAAATAACAGCAATTTACCTTACATGAAAAAACAATTTCGTGCAAAGAGAATCTAGTTGTTTGTAAATATTTAAATTTATATTTCAGTATATAATATTTATATTTATATTTCGGTACATACCCTAGAAGAGGCAGGACAAATAAAGCTGAGCAGTAAACCGTGAACAAGCGGGAAATCCACATTGCTGTATCCAACTTGTTAGCCATCAGAAATTGCTACATTGGAAAAGAAAAAAAAAAAGAAAAAAAAATACCAGCCCCACCAGAAGTTGGTATTTTAATACTTGCATACAATGAACATTCTTCCCAACTCTATTAAATTTCAAATCTTTCTCCAACCTCAAATATAAGCAAATTATAGCTTGAAGCAGAAAGCTTTTTTTTTTTTTTTGTTCTGTAATACTTGGCTCATATGATGTTACTAGCTAGATCAAAAATAGTTCAGCTTCCTCAAAACCAAGAGGTTCCTTTGTACATTACAATTAAATACAGTGGTAAGAAATTCCAGAAAAATAGTTTTTCTATCCAAACATGCCTCACTAAACAGTCAGCTTCACAAATGTTATCATGTAGGGTCTCCAGACCTGACTGACTTTTGCTTCAAGGTTTCTTTTAGAATTCAATGCACAAACCTGAGGCTAAATCTCCACAATTCTTCCAATTGAAGGGGAAAAAAATACAGGGTCAGGTAAAACTAGCATAACCACATTACAAGGAAAGTGGCATCGTTTTGGCTTACATATTCCTGGCCTTGAAAAAGCAGAAAACTTTTCACAGCAATTCTGCACCTCTCTTCCCTAACCACTGCCCTCCTCAGTCCTGATATAGCCAAAGTGCCTTAAAGGCTCTAATGAAAGACAGAATGCTTTTGGCTCTATGTGCATCAGAATCTAAACAAGAGCTTCCTTCCTTCTGATAGAGTTCATACTTTTTTCCAAATCTGGACCAGCTTTTGAAGAATCCTCTTTTCCCCTATATGTCTAGTGCATCGCTATGGAATTGATCAGAAACCTACAAGCATCTTCATAACACGATTTCGTATCTTACATGCACAATATAACTACAGAAATGGCATGAAGCTGTGTCAAGGCTAGGTTAGATTATCAGGAAAAGGTTTTTCACCCAGAGTGTGTTTGGGCACTGGAACTGGCTCCCCAGGGAAGTGGTCACAGCACCAAGCCTGACAGAGTACAAGCCTTTGGACAACGCTCTCAGGCACACAGCGCGACTTCTGGGGCGTCTTGTATAGGGCCAACGAGCTGGACTCAGTGATTCTTGTGGGTCCCTTTCAACTCAACATATTCTATGATTCTGTGAAATACAGATGCTAGCACACGGAATTACTTTCAATTCAGCCATTTTCAAGAGCAGCGGCACACCAACAGCACGCTTTCGATCGGAAAGCGAAAGCTGCTCGCCCCTGCCCGCACCCGGGCGAGCGGTGCTCGCTGCCGTCCCCCCGGCAGGACCCCCCGCCCGCCGCCGGAGCAGCACCGCGGCCGGCCCGGGCTCCAGGCCCGGCAGCTCCGGCAGCTCCTTACCACGGCCCCGCCGCCGGCCCCGCCTGCCATGGGCCCGTTCTGCGTGGAGTCCGCCATGGCCGCACCTGCGGGGAGAGAAGCGCCTCAGTTTGCGGGACACGGGCGACCGCAGCCGCCGCCTCCCGAGCTCCCGCTCCCGGCCCGGCCGCGACCCACCGCAAGCGCCGCACCGGGCACGGAACACGCTCCGGCAGATCCACACTCCCGGATGCGGCCGGACGCCACTTCCCGCGGGCCGCGGGGCTGCCGGGCAATGTAGGCGGTGTCTGGGATGCTCCCGACGGCGCCTGGTGGCGTCGCGGGCCGGCGCTGGGAGGTGCGCGGGGATGGCCCGGCGGGAGCGCGGCTGCGATTGCGGCCGAGCCCGCTGGGCGGGACGCTGGTTCCTGCTCCGCTGTGCACAGCAGCCCGGACATCAGGGCTCGGCTCCGTCTGCAGGGTCTGCTCAGGGGCACTTGTGTGTGGTGACAGCTGCAGCAACAGTATTAGTGCTCGCTTCAGCCCCAGTTTGGGGAGTGTTTGCTCACTGAGGGCCGGCTGGATTTCCAGGGCTCTGGGTTTCCACAGCGGCCTGGCGAGGCTCAGTGCTGAGCATCAGCGATATGAATGGGAATCGTAGCGTCACAGGACCCGTGTGGGGTGCTCCGCAGTTCCCGGTGCTGCGGTGGCCCAGTGGTGTCACACAAAACCGGTGCAAGGTTGTGCCCCTGTGTTTCAGTGTCATTGCTTCCCTATAATGTAAAAAGACGGGGGTAAACCGCACCTCTTCAAGGCCACGTGAGCCTAAAGACTGTCAGTGGTATTATATTAAAAAGCAGGATTTTTGAAACAAGTTTCTGAAATCTTTGGTCAATTATCATCAAATCATAAATTAGGGAGCTTCACTCGGGTACAGGTATATCAGCCACCTCTGACAGAAGGATGGCACAAAGCAGAAGCAGCCTTCTGTTCGGTCTCCAACATGTAGCTTATGTAATTTGCAAGGTCTTGGAAAGGTTTAATCCTCCCTTCATTAATCTTCCCCTTGCCTTTAATATTGATGGGTTTTTAAAATTATTTGTGCCGAATAGCTATGTGAACATGTTTCTGTTCTCATTTGGAAGTCTATAACTCGTCTGAAGTGGCATCAAACCAAAATGCAGGCCTGGTGACTGACACCTTTGACTTTTGGCTGCTGTGGCTTCGTGTAGTTGTGCGTCTGGCTTTCTCTCAAGGATGTGCAGCAGGTTCCCCCTCCTGGCAGCACGGGTTTCAGGACAGCAAGCGTCTGCTCCAGGTTCTAATCGTTCCCAGAGGCTTTCAATTCAATTACTCTTTAACAGCCAGAAAGACATATTCCTGTCACCAAGGATGCTGGGAATCAACATCTGCAATCATCCTTATTTCTGACTTATGGTAATTAAACCTGAAGATTGATTGGAAGATGCTCAGGAAGAATGTGTAATGAAGTAGGTTGACAAGAAAGGAGCAAAAGAGTCAGTTGATAGGGATTCTAATACCATAACAATGGCAAATAATCTAAGCAATCTTAGGCTAGTTAACACTTTTAAATTGAAAATGCAGAACCTGATTTCCCACTTCTCTCCCAACCATTCATCTCTCATTTAGGTGACTGTGAAGTAGATGCAAGAACTACCTCCTACTTTGAGTTGATTTTTCTGCAGGTGGAGGAGACTCTACTAAACAGCAGTAGGGAATTAGGATTCTCAGTGTGTCTGCTGGGCATTCTCAGGTGTGTAATAGAGACTGACAAACATTTATGCTAAACCAAAATTAAGACTACAAATATAGCCCAGTAAATTCAAGTTGAACCATTTCCAGATTACTATATTTCAAAATGAAATATTGATATATCCAGGAGATTTGTTTAGATGTAACTGAAACATGAAAACCACTGAATGTTTAACTGAAATGTCACAAAGGGATAAAAACCTTGCCAGTGTTCAAGATTACTTGTATTTCTTAAATGAACCTAGGATGACAGCTACATGTCTTTAGCAAGAGTGCCTTTTCATTTCTAAGCACTTGTAATTTAGGAAGTGCTCAATGCACCTTTATGCAAAGCATTAATTTTTAGATTCTGGTTTGGTCTCTTGGTCATAACAGCAAAAGTTGTCTTTGATAATTTTGCCTTAATTTCATTTAAACAGAATGTTAAAGCATTATTTATTTCTGAAAGTTCATGGATTAAAAAAAATCATATTTTGGAAGATTTAATACAAAATGTCCCTCTTTGCCCTTTGCAACTAATCCCCTTTTCCTTCATACCAATCCTTGTTCTTCTTACTTTCCCCTTTTGTTTTGCACCTCTTGTTGCTTCTTGTTCGATGTAGTCTCTTCTGTCGAGCACTTCAGACCATACTACTGTTTAGTTTAACTTGCTCGAAGACATAAAATTGTATTTTTAGAAATCAAGTGTCAGCTCTTGGCTCCTCCTTTTCCCAGTTCTCCTCTGCAATGGCATTACTGGTTGAGCCGAGAGGAGGAGCAGAAATTGATCTGTGTGTTATGAATGATTTTGTTTCCAACAGTTGTAAGAGGATTCTTCCATACCATCAAGGCCCTCGTTTGCTTTCATTGGTAATTGATAGATCAGATATTTATAAGAGTGTCATTGTAATTGCTGAGGACTTACCTACCTCATTAGCAGTACAGTCCCATTTTCCCACTGTGGCAGTCCAACACAATCAGCACAGACACAGCTGAAATTGTAACTAGCACTTCCATGTTTTCCCCCCAAAAATTTATACACCTATCAGAATATTACTGACAGTAATGATACCTGGGAGCAGCTTGCTCTTAATTTAAAAAGTTATGGATGCAAAGGCATATATTTTGACCTTTTATGCCCAGATGAATACACCTACTTCCACTAATCTGTTTGATATCTCCTGGGAGAAAAAAAAAGCACCTTTTTATGCAGACATAAATTAGTATGTCTGCAAAATCAGTCACACATTTTAGAACTGTATGGAAGAAAATATGATTGCAGTGCTTTGCGTTTGTTTAGCAAGGCTGAGACTGAAAGGATGAGACTCTCCAGAGGCAGTGCAAGTTTACTAATGCTCACATCAGCATTAATTAGATGAAGTTCAATGAAGACTTTAGGTCAAAAAAGTTAGTAATATACTTGTAGGCACACAAGCAGTAGCATATGGATAGAAATGGAATATATAACTCCAGAGCCAGCATTGCCAGTTTTCTTAGTCACTATGTGTTTTCAGATGAAATCATATGCAAAACTCCAGAGACAATCTGAAGCCAGTTTGAATATCCAAAGAAGGCTCTGATGGTGTTCAAATTAATTACTGAGAACCTCATTACAGACACTATGGAAATACTTTATAACAGTAATTCTTTGTCAATGCATTTTGAAAGCCAAAATAAATACTTTATAGAACTGGTATTTTGCATTAAAGGTTGTTTAAAATTTGAATTTTTTATTGTCTTTTTAATAACATCACCATCACAAGCATGCAATCTCCAGTGGCATCAGTTCTCAATCATTTTAAGAGATGATGGCATAGCATTGTTTAGGTGGTGTTCATCACCTTGCAGCAAGGGGCACTTGAGGTTCAAATAATGATTTATCTCTTTTGTCCCTGATTTGAAAGAAGGTACTGTTGCTAACATCTGTATGCAGTTTTTATTTATTTCAAATAAAAGAAAGAACATTCCTCCAAGATCGATAGGATTACAGTTCCTCGTTGCCAAACTAGCTCCATTATTTGTATCAGTAGTGTATAATGCAAAGATAAAATAAGTTTTTATGCAAAGTTCTAATGAACAATTAAGTTCTTGTTTGAGGTTATCTCAAGCTGCCTATCCAAATCTCAAGAAACAATAAAGGACATTGGGTAAATGCCTGTTACATTTTTCAGAAAAAGAAACAGAAGTCTTCTGTCTCTACCAGATTGCTTTGTGATTTTTGCTGGATGGTCTGTAGCAATATCAAATATGTTCTTTTTTCTTTTCCTTCACAGCTGGAGTTTCCATTTACTCACCCTTCCTGGAAGCATTACCCTTTTAATTACTGAGTCTGTGCCAAAACAGTGAAAAAGAGAAACCACAGTTTTTGAAGATGTGTGAAATAAATGTGCAAAATTCCTTACAATCGCTTTCTGTGTCAGCATTTCATAACTCCCAGCATTTTGTTATATCCCTATGTTATTAAATAGATGACACAGAAGCTTCAAGTATAAACTTAAGACAGTACATAAAGAAACATGATAACTTTATGTATGTGTGTTATAGGATTCAAGGCATGGCACAAGGATTGTCATGTGATTAAATCAGAGAGCAGCCTTGCCAGTGTGTTTTATTTGAAATGTCTTACCCATCAAGGACATGAAAAATATTGAAAATTTAAGAATGGAAAGGAAGATAGGTAACTGTTCTTTTAAAAATTAATTAAAGGAAGATTAGGAAGATTTTAGAAATCTGCAGCAAGAGACCATATCAACAAATGGAGGAACATAGTGAATTATAGATGTAAACTTTCGACTACCTGTAGTGTTTGATTATAAGTACCACAGCAGGAGAGATTGATAAGCATCTTGCAAGCTCAGAGGAGTATCTGAAAGTGTATTGATCAATGCTGAACTCAGTACTGGGCTGCTGGTAAATGGCTTCCTTATCTCATACTGATCACAGGATACAATGGAGGAATCAAAAGAGGATAAAGGACAAAACCCCAAATCTGTGAGCTTTCCCCAGAAGTTCTGTTGCAATGCAGAGAATGTTAGCTCTATCTATGCAGAGAAATGTGAAATGAAGTCATTCACTTTTTAAACTGCTGTCTGTTACATGATCTGAGCAAAATCCCATCAAGATTGATGTAACACTTAACATGATTCTGCACTAATAACTAAAAACTAATAACACTGTAATCTGTGGTCCTGTTTTCTTCAGCAGAGACATTATTATTACATTCTGCCGCTCATTCAGTGCAAGCAGAAGTTTACAGATAAATGATTAGGGTTGCAAGCTGTATAAACTGAATAAAAATGAACCACTGAGAAATATTTTTGCTTTTATCTGAAGGTGACAAAGCCAAAGATGTCTTTTGACAAAAGTATGCCAGGCAGTATGTTGGGAATCCCATCCCATTCACATACAAAAGTTTTCTCACACAACTGCAACAAATGGGCTGTACTTTTTTGTTCTCTGCACCCACAAAGCTGCCTCTGGCTTCATTTACAAGCATCTTTAGATCTTGGATCATGTCTGTCTGCATCATCTGTACTCTTACCATCATTATAGATGTCCTAGGCAGTAAAGGTATACAGGTATAAATATAAGAATTTATTAAAATTAGAGGAGGCTTCAGAGAAAAGCTTTAGATTTTGGATAGCTTTTTACACAATCTGGTATGTTTTACCAACCAGGGTAAGTTTGAGTGATCTCATTTATTATATTGCATAAATTGTGCTTGATCTTTTAATATATACTCCAAGTGCTGAATTTTCAAAGGCACTTTGCAATACAGATAAACTCAGAAATCAGAAAACTTTCTGCATTCTTCATGAGATCCCATTCAGAAATTCAGTCACAGAAAACTGGATGGGTGATTACATGATAGGAATGTGTAGAAGTATTTTTAACAATTGATATTGGATATTAAATTTAAAGCACAGTCAACTGACATGTCCACTGACATGTTCCACAGATATTTTATTGCTTATTTTGGACGTGGGGATATTTTTATTCATTGGTGTTTTTTCATTCGCAGCATATCCAATTCCAGACATAGCAGGCAAGTGTTCCAGTTTATAAAATTATTCTCTGTATTTTTAGTTTTATTCTATATAGTTTAGTTAGATTAATTTATTATCATTGCCAAAAAAAGGTATATGCATATTTTATCCAGCTGGTTTTTGTAGCCACTGATAATCAGTAACAGCTTAAAACCTAGAAAAGATAAAGAATACATGGAAAGACAATCAGGTTAATTCAATTTGTCCTTCCAAACACTCATAGGTAAAGTCCATCCATTTAAATCTGATTTAATCATGTGCTGAAGTGGCATGAAATTGAATGAAATCAAGCTGTCCATAGCCCAGAAGATGTTCTTACTGAGATATAAAAATCCTCAAGGATACCAATTAGTCAGATAGTCTACTTGATAAGTCAAGGATAAGTTTCTTGCTCAGAAGAAGAAAGCTTAAAGCTTCTGATTTATATATTGACCAGAGTGACTGGTAATGGAAGGATATTCTTTGAGGCTCATAGCTTTTTATTGAGTTCCGTGCTGTGACTTTTGCAGAAATGTCCTGTCTAACACTTCTGCTTTAGTAATCTTTGTTTGTTTATATAGAGTCAGTAGTAATTACTTCATTGGGAAGGTAAAATACAGGGAGGTTCGAGTTTAAGGGAGATATTTGGCATTTACACAAGGAAAATTGTAAGCAATCTGGAGAGGGTCACAGGTAAAACAAAGAGTTAAAAACAGAGCAAGATTATTGACATGTATGACAGCTTCTGAAATTGAATAGTTAATGTATTATCAGTCAGTGACTTGGAAAGAGAAACACAAGGAACTCAGTCTATGGCTATAGAAAACTGAGTACACTCATTCTTAGCTTCTTCACTGAAGCTTAATGGGACTTTTGGTGAGTTATGTTATTTATTCTTCCTGATAGGAATTTCAATCTGCTGCACAGTTCTGAAAAGTAAGCAAATTCTCCTAATTGAAAGATAAACCAGAGATTTAAAAAAAAATATTCTTTAAGTTTGCTTTACATTACAGTTGGTCCAAGACTGCTACAAATAGTTCTCAGATGGCACCTTTGCTTTAATCTTCATGGATGACATTAGGAAGAGGGTCTTTATTAAAAACCTTGAAATATTAAAAACTCTGGCAAGCTCATCACATGATTCCTTCAGTCTTTTATCTACAGCAAGAAACAATGTGCAGATGTAACATTTAAATAATTCTGACAGAAGCTGGAAAAAAATTCTGGAAGTTCACCCAATGTGACAAAATTCAATGACTGCATGGATAATATCCCAGGAAAGATGCTTAAAGGAAAAGAAACCCAGACAGTTCTCAGTATGATTCTCTGTCAGCCCATTGAGGAGACAGAAGCTATGAGAAAATGCCCTCAGCAGATAAATTCGTGATGAGGGAGGT
Source organism: Ammospiza nelsoni (assembly GCF_027579445.1). Lineage (NCBI taxonomy): Eukaryota > Metazoa > Chordata > Aves > Passeriformes > Passerellidae > Ammospiza > Ammospiza nelsoni. The sequence goes on along the minus strand of NC_080636.1, from coordinate 24,124,242 downwards.
AGGAAACAGGGGAAGATGTTTGGCCACTAGGAGTTATTCATTATAAGGATTTGGGCAGCTTTCTAGGATTATGATCAACATTGTGGGAGAAAAAGAAGATGGGAGAAGAAGATAAAAAAGGGAGAAGTTTAATTTGTATACTAATTTTAACACAATTTTTAGAAATCCGCCAAAACCAGAGAAATAGAGGTATTAAAATAGCTAAAGAAATATCAGTCTAGAGAAGGTTGAGTTGTAAGAAGAAAGTTGTAGCAGGCTTAGTGACAGGAATGTGATTGACAAATGAGAGATGAACAATAAGAAATGAGAGAATAATTTACATGCAGCAGGATATGAATCTGTATCCTTGAAGATTTTCAAGATTCAGCTATAGTCCTACTTCAAGGGGGTACTTGGACCACCTAGTCCTGGGATCCCTTCCAAACAATATTTGTTTGATTTTGTACAAAGTGAGAATCTTAAGGAGCAAAAATGAAGGAACTGGAACAACTGGTGATGGGTGTGACACCCACCATGGTCAGGATAGCAAATACCTCATGGAGTAGCACACGTTGTTAAGAGGTACGGAAGGATAAGGAGTATTAAAGATTCATAGGAATTAAAGTGATGAGTAGCAGTGGAGGTTAATAACAGAATAAATGTTTTAATGAATTCCATCATTATGAGAAGTGTTGATTTCTAAGATACAGGCACTAGAATATAGTTATTTGTATTCATACAGTACAGCTATTCTGAAATGCTACAGCTCACAAACTTCCTCATCAATACTGCATCAAAAAGATGAGCTGCTGCACCAATCTTGGGTTTGGAAATAAAAAATTTCTATTATAACTATTTGTTGAAAATAATATTGGACTAAACAATTTCAAGTTGATATGGTCAAAAATAAGTTGAATAAACAAAAGATATTTCTCTAAGCTTTTTATATTTTACAAGAATATCCGTCAATAAATTAAGTAAATTACCAGTGATGTCATCCATGCAGAGAAATTCAATTAAAAGTAAAATAAGAAAATAAAAAATTATATATGCTGCACCAGAATGTCTGCAATCCCTTCCCCAGTCTTTAAAAAAGGCCAGGAGGGGAAAAAAAATCTCAGTATTAGGGAGTGTAGGCTGGTGACATATATTAAAAAAAAGGGAACTTAAACAGATTAAAGAGATTTGTATTTTTCAGAGGCATAGCAGATTTTATGAGAGGACAGTAGAAGAGAATTGCTCTGTATTAGGTAGCAGCAGGACAGGCATGCAATTAGTTAGGTTGAAGTTGATATAAAAATAAAGGAGTATAAATTGCTAATCATGTATTTAGAGTAGAAACAAGAAGAATCTGTAAGATCCTTACAGTGAAAATAGTGGAATTAAAACATCTAAATACTCTTAAAATGCAGTTTAGTAAATTTGTAGATGATTCCTTCTGGGAATCGTTCCAGATGATTCCTTCTGGGATGCTAAGAACAAAGTCTCTGAATCATCCATAGAGGGTTGGAATCAATTTTACCCACTCATTGGGAGGCTGGGAACAGCATCAGCCATGATTGTTTTTACTATTTCGTTTTAAAGGACACTGTGAACAAACCCACAAAATGAAGAGGATTTCAGTGGTTAGTGCATCCTTTGAGAACTGCTGCTGCTAGTGCTGCCACACTAAAACTCTAAATAATTATTAATTTTTCATAGCAAAAGTGTTTCTCCATCATGCATATTTATTCTTTCATGATTTTATTTTAATAATCTCAGAAATGTTGCAATTCTGCAATTTCTGAGAGAAAACAATTTTGCAAGATATCTGTAAAAAAGCATCTCTGAGGTTCTGTGACTAAAATGAGATGGCATAGTGGATTCCATAGTCAAACAATTAAAATGTCCCTAAAAATTTGCCCCCAGCTTTCAAGCGGGGGACAGAATCCTCCTAGAAGTGTCTAAAAAACAAGTCACAAGGCATGAGAACAGTCTGCCAATGCTGTCTCCAAGCACAAGGTAAGATCTTGACTTTTGTCTGAATTTCCAAACATCAATCTCCCAAACTTCACTGAGTTTCCAGTCATTGGCTTCCTTTTGGATCTCTTTTGGGCACCAAGAAAGTCAGCCCCTCATTCATCAGCTTCTCCTCAGGAGCACATGGATGCTTTGGACCTGGGCACTGATGAGCTGGCAGCCTGAAATATGGACAGAGAGCAGTCACAGAGCTTGTCCTCTTGAAATTCACAACAAAGATGTGACACTTTTGGCCAGGACACCAAACATTCATTCAATTAACATGGTGGAGTTGCCCATGACTCAGATGAGGATGCTGTCAGAATTCTAGAGTTCAAAACATGGTAACCATAAAAGGTCTTGACTGTTCACAGAACCTGCTTCCTCAAGAATGGTTTCTAGTGTGTCTGTTTTTATGAAGACCTTGGCTCAAAAGAAACAAAAAGATGTTTTTCCAGAAAAAAAAATGAATATTGATAACATTTGCTAGTCTAATGACCTTACTATGCCCTAGTGGCAGTGTACACTTCTAACTCTTAAACATGATCTGTATTTTTTACAACAGTTTTATACCAGAGGTGCCTCAGGCATAAACAATAAAATTATTTTCACCTGTGAGCATCAGCTCATGCAACAAAATAAAACTTGTGTCAATCAAATATTTATTTGTCTTGGCTTTACATATGCTTTCCAGAGGATTTATCATGTAGCAATAGAACTGGAAAATAATTCAGAAGTAAAACATGGATAAGTAAAAAAATAATATAATTAAGAGTTTGGAGATCTTCCTGTGACTTTTGATTAATGTTAAAATTATGAGTGAATCATCAGGTTAGTACATTTCTATTCCTAAAGTGGTTCTACCTTTAATTAGAATATAATTTAAAATAGCCTTGTGATACATGAAAAAAATCAGCCTAAGAAAATAAATCGATTGTTGTCCTCTTTACTTGGTCAAATACATGGCTATCATGAGGGCACAAATATCTTTTATTTCCTCCTGTCAGGGTGATATCCTGTGTATTACTGCATGGCCCAGAGAAGAGATGAGATGCTGCAAAACTGATGAAAATAAGAATGGAGGACCAAATAGCAGGTAAAGGGAAAGTCATGGTTAGTGGTCAAATATATTATTTTATGCCAAAAGAATAAGCTGGGTTTTCACATCTCTTCTGAAGATACCACACCTTGCTCAGCAAGAGATAGCAGGGCCAGAAGACAGATCTGTTTTCATTATGTCCCTGTCAGTGCTGGAATACCTCACAATTGATTCTGTTGTGATAACAGCATCATGTCAGACAATTCAAGTCTTCCTCTCACTAAACTCCAGTGAATGAACCTCAGTAACACAGCAAACCAGTGGTGACCTTGGTTTTGAAATACATTTTGTTATTCTGGAGTTAATAAGAGAACTCTTACACAGTAAATGGGTGATGAGCATGGGTGAATTTCTTGTTTCTGCAGTTTTCTCAGGGTTTGGTTTACTGGAGATTTAAAGCATTATAATCTGACAGTTTTATTATTCTATGTGTACCGAAAAATTTAACTCCTACCATGCCTTTTAAGTAAGGTGATTTATGATAATCCAGATGTCTAATTATCCAGAAACTGGATTATGTCTACTCATTGGTTTTGAAAACTAAGTAGACCAGTACATTTGTACAATTTCAGTAAGTACTAAGAGGTGAACTTACCTTGGTTGATATGAACCCACCTACTTCAGTCAGGGCCTCAGACTGCAAAAACCCAGGAACAAAAGAGAAAACATCAAGATTTCTTTTAATCTGAGCAAGTGCAGCATTCAACACAGTCTCAATAGCCTCATTTGAGGCCTTTAGAGGTAGTGCTTACAAAAGCAATAAAACACAGAACAGTGATGACTGCAAATAGTACGTTCATCATTTATTGTATAATTATCTCATAAAATTTCACTGGAGACCCTCAAACTAAGATTCTTCTTGTTTAAAGTATAAAACAATCTAACACTGCTAAAAAGGTCACTAGAAATGAATAGTGAATAATATTTATTACAAGAAGGATAATTAGGAGATGAATTTTATATATTGAAGGACTTTTTCAGTGGTGTTGGCATCCCAGTATTTCTGGCATCTGCAGATGTCGAATTGCATGATATCTTGTAGGAATGGTATTTCTCAAAGAACAGCAAAGTTTACTAGGAACCAGAAATAGTGTGGGGGGAATTTCTTCTTAAAGTCATAAGAGAACTTTCATGCTATTTATCTATTCTTTTGCAAATGGAATACTCATGCCATCTAATCACGACTTCCTCAGATTCTGCAAGACCAATAAAAGGGGCACATTGATATCCAGTGAATAGAAATACAGTATTGCATTCTGGATTTTATCTGTTCTGTGCATTCTTTATATTCAACCCATAATATTAAAAGGTTGTTTTCATGAACCTAGCTTGCTCAGTCACTAGTCATCTGATTTTGCTCTGCTCTGGAGATCAATGTGAATAGTTTTTCTTTCCTATTTGAATACTGAATATCAAGCCAACTAGTTTGAGAAATACTTTAAATTATGTCTACCATATGTATTAGTTATACATGAATAGAGACAGTGTTTCAATTTCTATCAGTTGCTGAAAGCTTTTTCAGTAATGCTATCAGCTGAGATCAATTTCAGTAAAGGCATTAACACCTGGTATCAAAGTAAACCTTTATTTTGTGAAGAACAAAATTCCTAAGGCTAATACTAAACAGTTTACTTGGTCTTAATCTTTGATTTAGACTATCTACTGGTTTTGAAACCAGGAGTGAAAATCAACTTAGTGGTTTTCCTACTTGTTCCTTGTAGATATTTGTCAACAAGTCTCCACACAATTCAGTGTGTTTATCAATCTAAAAGTAAAAATAACTAGAAAAAACCAAATATTTTTCTAGACAAAATAGAATTTGGGTGATGGTTTAAACTATCACAAGAACCTGTGTATGAGGAGGTTCAATTGTAAATCATTAGGTGAGAAAGAAACCCTGTGCCTTATTCTATTATCTGTTATGAGGCTGCTGAAGGATATCCTTACAAAAGGTGATGGCAGTCCTAATTCAAAGGCCTATCTGCAAACTTACTTTTCCTATCTATTTCAGGAAGTTTGGACTCCTGGCCTCTCTCTGCAATCCGTCCCACAGAGCCATCTGGCAGTCCCTAGATGAGGTTGGATTGGACCAGCATAGAAGGTATCAATTAAAGTTTTAAAAGATTCATGTGCTGAATCCACTGCATCATTTCTCATTGCACCAGAAATCCAGGATAGTCAGGATGATGCAGAGGACATTTAAGCTGTTTAGAAAAAAAGATTCATAAAGTGAATTTGAGCAGTTGTGATAGACTGACCATACTACCAGTTCCTCTTTCAGTCCTTGTTCTGCTTTAGATTACTTCCATAAATTTTCTTCAAAGAGAATCTGTAAAGGAGACAGAAACCAATGTGGACAAATGTTATTTGGTCATTTGGAGTCAGTCATACTGCCTAGCCCCTTTAAATTTAGCAGTACGGATTACCTGTCCTGTGAGGGTTTTCAGAGACACTGGTACACCGTCTGACTTATCCTGAGCAAACAGTGCTCTTGCCCATTACAAACACTAAGAAGCTGTAGAGATAACAGAAATGCTGTATTCTGATCCTTTTTTTCCATATCCATACCATCCATGAGGCTCAGGGTGGCTTTATTGATGGAACATTTTAACTGGGAAAATCAGCACTGTCAATTCTATGCAGTTCCTGTAAGTTTCAAAAGAAATTTCCCAGCACAAAGGAAATTCTTGTTCAAGATCATAACTGGCCTTAATGAGCTAATAACTGCTGTACTAATTAAAGACATTTCTGCTGCAAGATTTTTTTACAAAAGCTATAAGCAAACTAAAACTTATTCATACTCTAAACTCTGATTCTGTCAGAATGGAATTAGTTCCTCCTGAATGTTTAACTGCATGGCAGGAAATAACTTGGTCCCCTCAAAATTAATCACATAAGAAGAAATTGCTTCATTTTTCAGCTATTTATAAAAGATACTATGAGAAAATTGCTGTCAACATAAGTAAATAAAGTTGGCCTGTGTCTTTTTTCTGGGCATACAGATAAAATATACAAACCCTGCCTATATACCCTGCCAGGACTGCTTATTAGGAGCAGCCCCAGGTACATATTTTCCTCCAAAATAACATCCATCCCTTGGAATGGGCCAAAAGGCTGCCAATGAGCACTGTAAAAATTGAATAGGTCTGGGCAAATATACAGCCCCCTTAGATATAAAAATTACTCCAAATGTTACTCAAAACTAAATAAAATCACATGCAATTGCAGTGTTTTGTCTTTAATTCTTGCAATCAGTCTGGCTATCGCCACACACAAAGACCAGCCATATTCTGCCATCAAGCTGTCCACAAGCTCTTTTTACCAGAGAAAAACAGGCTTATGATCAGATATATTTTCCTGAGATGCTGCAGAATACACAGCCACATAATTGCATTATACCTCTGCTCCTGACTGTAAGCAATGAACCTGGCAAGGCAGGGTTCTGGGCTAACTGTCCTAATGGGCCATTTCAGTTGCTTGTTTTCAATAAAAAACTTTCTGCATTGTATACCAAGATTTAGGGTCCAAAGAGAATGTTATTAAGCTTGATAGATTTGTAGTCTGTTCCAGCAGTAACAGACTTAATGTAATATGGCAAATTTGGAAAGAAATGTAGGTTATTTCAGTTGTATATTCCAAATATTTGCATAGTTACAGCCAAAATATCTGTCTGTAACATATTGCTGAAAGTGGCTGAGAAAAATGCTCACTCCTTCCTTCCCCTGCCCCTTGACAATTTTTTGTCAAGGATGGGGAAGGTAGGAGAGACACATATTTTAATAAAAAATATGCATGGTTCACCTTTTCCTTTTTTTTTATTTTTTTTTTTGTATATTGAAAATTATTGGATACAAAATAATTTGTTTGTTTCCTGGATGTTTAAGTGAATATTAGTCTGGAAATAAGGGAGTATGCAGTCTATTAAGTACCATCTGTCTCTGCACAGAAAGCTGGTACAGAAGACCAATGACTAGATTATCAGCTTTAACTGCATCTGGTGGAGGCCCTGAAAAGAGCCTGAGGTGAAATTAGAGGAATGTGGTGGAGGTGCAGATCCAGCTTGTTCTGTGCTCCGCCACCAGACCCTGCTTCTTGGGAAATCAGGGTGGGGAGATAGCTAGTTTGTGTCAGCAGTGGTTACCCAGGAGGTGCCCATAAACAGAGGGGAAGTCCTGAAATGCTGGTAAACAGATTTATATGCCAGCAGAGAAAATGCAGTTATCTGTATACTTTAGGTACTTTGGCAGGTTTTGTGGAGGGCAACACATGTTCTGGGTCACAGAGGGGAAGCTGCTAGTGTTTCTCTCTCTTCCTCTGAAACATGGTGCCAATGGATCAGGGAAGGGTCTTGAGGATTGCCCTCCTGCCTAAGGGAGTGTCTGTCTACACAGCTCAGCACAGGGTCATTAAAGATACCTCTAAAAAAAGTAATTAGAATGAGACGTTTTAAAGCTCTCTGAGAAGTGTAAATTAGCAGGAGTGAAATGTGATCATTCAGAGACAACCTGGGTGTCTCCTTACAGTGTCTGTAACCAGGAGTCACTGAGCACAGCCTGCAGCATCAGAACAGCAGAACTGGGGGGCTTCCCTGCTAGGAAATTAGGCTGTAGGTGCAGCACAAAGCGTGGTTCCAGAGACACTGAACGCTACAGACTACTGGAGTGCCTGGAGGGTGACATCGGGAGGTTACACACAGCTCAGTAAAGCCTTCATGGAGGAAAAGCAACTGGTAAAAATGAACAGATATTCTTGTGCCTCTAGAGTAGGCTTAACTAATGAGTATTTAATATGATGATAGAATGCTTTTAAATGTGTTTTAAATGTTAAATTGAATAATGGTTTGTTGTTCTAAATACTGCACCTTCACACAGTACTACCTGGCCTTGTTACCTATTGTGATAGAAAAAGATTTTTTTGTAGGACAGATACTCTCTTACCATTCTCATTTCTGAAATCCTCATCCAAGTGCTTTCTGACAGACTGTGCTTCCTGCAGCTCTTGCACGGGGGAGATGCCTCCATTTCCCTGATTTTCCCTACAAAAGCCCTGCAAACATCACACGGCACCATAGAGATGAACAGAGTCTAGCAATGAGCACTGCTGTGTTGGATAAACTGCGTGCATTTCTCGTTTGGCTTCATCTGAAAGCTTTTTTCCTCCTCTGATGCCCCTTTTAGGTTTTCTACCTGTTGCTCGTTAAACCAGGCTGACAAACAAGCTAAGCCTCTCCAGTAAATACGTAGGGAAGGGAATAGACCAGGCAGGAAAACAGGCTTGTTTCCCCTCAATTTTGCGCAGGTTCCTCAGAGGTGATGTCTGCTGTCTGTGTTTTGAAAAGGGTAAAATAAAGATAATGGGAGAAAAGGATGTGGTGAGAGCTCGGGGCCGGATGACTGCGCTGCCGACCTGACCTGCCTTCCCTCGCCCGCTGAGCCCTTTGGCAGCTCGGGGACAGCTCTCCGACAGTTCAGCTCCCAAAACACACACTCAGACACGCAGACACAGACACAGAGACACAGACACACACAGACACACACAGACACAGAAACACATTCCACGGCCAGGACAGGAGCTCCGCGGGCTCTGAAGTCTGAGCCCAGCAGCGTGTGGTGCCGGCAGTGAGTGCGGGAAGGTCACAGGAAGGAAGGAAGGAAGGAAGGAAGGAAGGAAGGAAGGAAGGAAGGAAGGAAGGAAGGAAGGAAGGAAGGAAGGAAGGAAGGAAGGAAGGAAGGAAGGAAGGAAGGAAGGAAGGAAGGAAGGAAGGAAGGAAGGAAGGAAGGAAGGAAGGAAGGAAGGAAGGAAGGAAGGAAGGAAGGAAGGAAGGAAGGAAGGAAGGAAGGAAGGAAGGAAGGAAGGAAGGAAGGAAGGAAGGAAGGAAGGAAGGAAGGAAGGAAGGAAGGAAGGAAGGAAGGAAGGAAGGAAGGAAGGAAGGAAGGAAGGAAGGAAGGAAGGAAGGAAGGAAGGAAGGAAGGAAGGAAGGAAGGAAGGAAGGAAGGAAGGAAGGAAGGAAGGAAGGAAGGAAGGAAGGAAGGAAGGAAGGAAGGAAGGAAGGAAGGAAGGAAGGAAGGAAGGAAGGAAGGAAGGAAGG